>NC_088605.1:20364619-22979983 GCF_036013475.1 Columba livia | reverse complement strand
GGGGCATGGGCTTAAACTCTACCAGGGGAAATTTAGGCTGGATATTAGAAAGAAATTCTTTACAGAGAGAGTGATCAGGCATTGGAATGGCCTGCCCAGGGAGGTAGTGGACTCGCCGTCCCTAGAGGTTTTTAAACTGAGATTGGACATGGCACTTAGTGCCATGATCTAGTAAACGGACTAGAGTTGGACCAAGGGTTGGACTCGATGATCTCTGAGGTCTTTTCCAACCCAGTCGATTCTGTGATTCTGTGATTCTGTGATTCTGTGAAGTTAAGAATCCAAGGTGTTCCAAGGAGTAAGAAAAGAGAGTGATTGTTTATCATAACAAGTTCATTGAAAGGTTGGGATGTGGTTCAAATCTCTTAGGGACTCCTGCTTCTAAAGGAAACATGTTTTTTGAGATAGTTTTTTAAAAATAAATTGAGTTACATGCATGTACAGCATGAGTACTATCCTGTGAATAAATAGCATTTGATAATGAAGTACCCAAGAACCACTGTTGCATCGCCCAGACTCAGAAGAAAGTGTCCTGATGTTGCAACACTGTCTGAAAAGTTAATTACTCAACTAATTAATAAGAAAGAATTATTTTTTTTTCAATTATTTCTATTGGCACTGCTATGGCAAATTAAAATAAAACCACAGTCTTACCATCCCAATGCTATGCCTGAGATACCTACTGTGAAGGTGAAATTCAACATTTCCTGATTTCTTCAGCAGCACTGCAAGTGAAGTGTGAAGAAAACATCAGAAATAGTTATCTATAGCAATTAGATGGGGTGACATAGGTCTTACAGCCTGCATCATATATGATATTTTTTTGGGTGTTCTGTAATGTGATTTTTTTTTTTTGGACTGGATTCAAAATGAACTGTGATATCAGTATGTTCTGTTTTAACAGTAAGGACAAACCAGTAAGCATGTTTTTTTGCAACATCTCCAATTGACTTTAGTAATGGAATTTTACTTTGAAAGATTCTCAGAGTTGTATGATGTCTCACTAGGTCATAGGCTGGGACCTTTCCTAAAGAGAAAATAAATTATTGAGTCTTTTTCAGCCCTCTAATTCAAATGTAAAGTAATTCCTATGGCTCAAAGGATAATGTTTAGGGCTTGTAGTTGTAAAGTTGCAGCTGAGGGAATGTATCTGCTTAGAGACAATGCTACATAAAGGATGCTCTATGCTGCCATTATTTTTGATGCGTGAGACAAAGACATTTTTCTCCTGTTCTTAAATAGCTTCATTTTTTTCCACTCAAGGATGGGGTTATTGCTTTAGTTGTGCAAGAAAACCTCAGTTATGACATTCTATAATTGCATTTTGAGAGAATCCAAATTAAAAAGGCATCAGGTGCTATTAAAGTGAATGTGAAATTACTAGGACTCTCATGATGATTCATTATTTTATTTGAAATAGTTTTGAGGTTATGTTGATAGACTTGTAGTTGTGGTGTGACTTTATAGCAAGAGTATGCATTTGTATTTTCAAGGATACAGCAGATCACTTCTCCTATTTTTGCAGTACAATTGCAGGTTATTTTATGAGAACCTCAGGAGTTCGGAGGGACTAGAGAAATGCGGCCAACTACTTCTGATTATATTAATTATATTAATTACCTTTAGTAATGGTTATTCACTGTGCTAAATCTTTAAGGAAGCAAGACAACAGATAATTTTTCTCTGTTCTTTAAAATATGTGAAGCTGTTGTTAGTTATTAAACAGCAGTTAAAAAGCTGTTAGAATATTTTGACAGTGAAGCAGCAAGGAGGAAGCCAATTAGAAAATAATCATGAGGCTGAATGAGCAGCAGAAGATGTTGTGCCTATCATGAATAGCAGGTGATGGTTAAAGAAGTTTTATAATTTATCTTGTGTTTAGAAAAAAGTACTTGCACAATGAACAGAAAAATACAGAAAGGCTCGTGCAAGAAATCCGTTGAGCATAGATTCTAAGGACAATAGGGTACAACCTACCATTCTTTTTCTTATTCTTTACTCCTACTCTTTACTCCAATTCTTTTTTCCTCTTAAGTTTGAATAAGATTTAAAACTTCTGAAAATAAAGGAATTGAGGAAGTCTATTTCCTTCCCTGGTGGCTTTTTTTTTTTAAACACCTTTGGCATGCTACCAATGTAATGGTGTATATGCATGATGATACAGGAAAAAATTATTAGATATCTTTTTACCACTCAGTTGACAATTTAATTTGCCTGAGTTGCTTATTCCTGTAGGAGGTCAAAGGAAGAGGGAAAATGAGAAAGCAGATGCTACACTGTAAAAAGAGATGTCAAGTACCCCCCACAGTGGCTGGTCTTTTTATATCTGTTACAAGTGCCCACGTGGCAACAGGACACTGTCAGGATGAGAGTATGAATGAACAGTTCTGCATACCAATAGTAAATGGACAGTTTTGCTATATCTTTCTGTAGTAAATGGATAATTTACATAAAGATAAATATCCCTGGCCAATGTATTATTCTGTTTCTTCTAACTGATTTAAATGTACACCTCAGCAAATCTTTAAGTATGTGGGCATGCCTCACTGACAGGGTTAATGTTTTTCTATGGCTGGAGCTCGCCTGTGTTTCTCTCTCCTCTTTTCGATTCTTTGTTATGCCTGTGCATACAAAAGCCTTATGATATGCTGAGACAGAAAATTCTCTGCCTCATCCCCTCCTAATCTCCCATTACTTGATCTGAAAAAAAATCATACCTTGTGTAATCACCCGATGAAGGAGACAACCTGCGCATCCGCTCTCCTGTGCCTCTAAGAATTTATACTTTATGGACAAGTCAAGTAGCTAACCTAAACAGAATAACTATTTGATAGGTAATTTATTCTTATAGTTAATTTGTTCTGTGTTGAACCAGGGATGAGCAGACTTTACAAATTCTAGATTTTGTAAGTCTTTTGCACTACATTATAAGATAGTGAGAAAAGAGGATGGATTCTTTCCCCTGAAAGAATCTTGTCTGAAACTTGTTCCTTTGCACTTTTCAGTGTACATTACTTCCTAAGAAGATTATCTTTGAAATAAACTTTAAATCTTTTTCTACCTAAAGAGATATATTTTGGATTACAGGGGAAAAAAAAAAAAAAAAAAAAGCAAAAATATTACATACATCTATCATAAATGACATGTATTTCCATTATTCTTTTCCTGTTCTCTCTACAATCCTCAGTCTCTGATGAGCAGAACATGACAATTCTATCATATTAAAATTAGAAATGAACTTTTGAACCTTCAATGATGAAAATTAATAAAGCATCTTTGTACTGTTTGGTTGCTGCAATAAATGATCTAATGCTAGTAAGAAGAGATGGTATTACAAAATTATTTGGAGCTAGAAAGATTTCACTGCACCACCAAACACACTGTAGTAATCCTATTAAGAAGTGGAAGTATGAATGGATACATTTGTTAAAACAAATATATGCACAGAAAGATGAAATAGTGCAGTATTAGTTTCACAGTGTAGCCTTATTTTGTTTTTAATCATGCTGTTACCTTCCCAGAATATATCCATTTTTTTTCTAATATGGTAATTAGAATTCTGTTCCCCCGTAATAACTTAACAATTGTTTTTGTGTAAAAGTTTATGTGTATAGTATTGTATAAAGAGTATAATTTCATAAGTAATTATTTGTTTAGTCTATCAGTTTCGTAGCTGAAGGGAATTGAAGCATCTCTTTATTTCTTTATCTATCTATTTATTAATATTTCTGTAAGGCTATGTAGTAACCTATATTTTTCCATAGAAATTGCTCAACTGGAAGGTTCTGGTGATAAATTTTATCGTGATTCTATCTAGACCTCTGCCAGATTAACAAAAAAATAAAAAGTGAACATATTTCTCAGCCTTCTAAAATGAACCAAGATGTCAACTATGAGCTTTGTTTTGTAGGAAGCTTGGTGAAATGGAAGTCTCTGTGAGAACTTAAGGATAGGGAAAATTGTTTGGAAATTATTTTAGTGAGTTTAACATACATAGTACATAATTCACTATTAACTCTTCTCTTAGAGTGTGTACTTGTTTATGACAATTCCATTATAAATTAAAGTAATTGTAGAAGGAAGTCTATGTTAATCTGTTGCTAATAGCAACAACCGTCTACTTCTAATAAATTGGCTAATAGTTTCGTTTTAGGTTGCCTGATGTTTAAAAATTTGCTTTCGACTGACTACATACATTCTCATGCATCTGTTTCCCTTTAGTTTGGGTTTTATTGTTTGTTTTTAGGAAAAGCTACAACTTCAATATCCATGAAAATCTGGTTTAGACGAGGGGCCAGTCTGAAACAGTTTAGTGTTATGCAAATTCAACATATATTTTTGAAGTCTTTGATCAATGTCAGAAAATCAAAAGTAATTTTGAAACATCTCCCGTAAATACTCATTTACAAAGTCAAAGATGGTCCATGGATTTTTTCATTCTGGAAACTTGTTCTGGTTATCCATATCTGAGATGCTATGAATGACAGCTGCTATAGACGTAAAACAAAGAAAATATACTAAATACGGAAATAAATTTTCTCTGTCCTATGCTGCCAAATTGATGAAAATTCCTTTGGATATGTATGACCATGACCTTACTGGCACAGTAAGTCTGAAAAATGGATGTTTCTCCCAGTGCTGGCAACTGCATTGTTGAAGCACAGTATTATTAATAATTTCCTCACATCAGTATCTTCATATGAACTTCCTCAAGCTTTGCATGCCTTTAAGCATCAAATGGTGCATTCAGGTGAATTTGAATTTTTGCTTTTTCTGCCTTGATATTGTAATTCTATTAGGAAAAACAAAAGGCCATGCTTTTCATTTAAGCCAGTGTGCCTTTATTATGCTGAAGTAGTGTGTCTATCTATCACTATTAATTCAACCATCTTTTAAAGTTAACTGCAAAAAGTAGGCTACTGTTAGGCTATTTCTAATTTAAACCAGAGTTTAGTAAAAAAGACAATTGAACCCAAACTTTTAAGAAGTGAATGCGAAATCTGTTTAAGTTAAACATACATATGGTTTAGAAGATACTCAATATTTTCTTACTAATTTCAAACTACATTTTTATGTCACAGTGATGCAATGTTTATTTCTTTATTACTCTTTGACTTTTTTTTTTGTTTTCTGTGAACGAAAAATTGTCTTCCTAGGCTAATACAATCAATTTGTACCTCTGCAATAATGAATTAAAATATCCATGCTACTACACACCTTGAGAAGAATGTAGAGAAAATATAAGCATAGTGAGTTAACCGGCATACTGCATTTTTTTCAGTGTTGAAAGACCAAGGGGAGAAACAGAAGAAACACTGGGTAATAACTGAAGTATTACTAGGATCAGGCGCAGGGCTCAGTCGGGCTATCATACTCATCATCTCCATATTACAAGTGATCGACCCCTTTCATACCCTTGTCCCGATCCCCTTCACCTGCACAGTCTCCCACCAGTTTGCACACGTCTAAAGTCCCCAGAAGCACCCTGGACCCTCAGGTTTGCACCCTTACCAGCTGCAGGTTCCTGGTTTGCCAGCAGTTTCTTGATAGTCTATCAGTATGACTGACCAAGTTTGTTTCTGGTTATTGTCTCCTTTGTGTTTGTCTGACAGGTTTGTGTCACCATATATCTTGTTTATGGCTTCTCCTTTCTCCTTAAGTATCCCATTTGGCAATGTCCTAGATCAGGTAATACAGAAATAAGTGTTCCTGCATTCTCTGTACCTCCATCAATTAGTGTGACTGGCCAGGTTTGGTTCTTCTAACTGCCTCCCTTATCATTTATCAGTCAGGTTTCGGTCTCTCTATGTTCTCATTTATGGCTTCCCTCTTTTTTTTATTATCCTCTATCCAGTAGTATTATAGACCACAGTCTATTATTCTTCCTTTTAAAGCTGACCGGCAAAACACAGAATGATTATACTTTTTTCCTTTCTATTCTAACATATTTCAAACACTGTGTGTAATTTGGTGTCATTGCTGAAATGATTTGTTGTCAGTTGATCAATGTATAATTGATCGACCGATCACTCAATACAGAGAAAAGCTCTCCCAAATCAATTGAAGGATCTGGACTAGAGATTTTATAGAATCATAGAACTGCTTGGGTTGGGAGAGACCTTTAAGATCATCAAGTCCAACCATTAACCTAACACTACCAAGTCCATTAAATCATGTCCCTAAGCACCATATCCTTTAAATACCTTCAAGGATGATGACTACTACTTCCCTGGGCCTGTTCCAGTGCCTGAAAACCCTTTCAGCGAATAAATTTTTCCTAATATCCAATCTATACTTCCCCTTGCACAACTTGAAGCTATTTCTTCTTGTCTTGTCACTTGATATTTGGGAGAAGAGACTGACACCCACCTCACTACAAGCTCCTTTCAGGTAGTTGTAGACAGCAATAAGGTCTCCCCTCAGCCTCCTTTTTATTTTTTTCAGGCTAAACAGCCTCAGTTTCCTTAGCCACTCCTCATAAGACTTGTGCTCCAGGCCCCTCACCAGCTACATGGCCCTTCTTAGGATCTCTCCAGAACATCAACGTCCTTGTAGTGAGGGGCCCAAAACTGAACACAGTATGTGAGGTGGGGCCTCACCAGTATAGGGGGAATGATAATTTCCCTAGTCCTGCTGGACACAGTACTTCTGATTAACATTATTTACATCTCTTACTGTCTCAAAAACTTGGTGATGTTTTATTCCTCAAAGGCAGTTACTGCAGAATTGCAAAAGCTTTCAAAAATAGATGGGACTGTAACTCCAGGTCAGTCTTACTGCTTTAGCCATGGACATAGTCTGCCTAAGAGAAACCTTGAAAAGGGTGGTGGTTTGTGAAAGAGGAGGGAGAGTTTGAAGGAAATCAAGCGTATTTCATTTTCTGTTACACACACACACAAAAAAAAACAATTCCAGAAATTTTCAGCAAAAGCATATTTTCATTTAGTCTTTCTTCTACCCTTGGTAGGACTCTCAGTCTACAATTAACTATGTAGCCTAATTGAAGTATGAATGAGTAAGTGTACATGCTTAAAGAGGAATGAAAGAACACATTGGTCTTTTAAGTGTGCAAAATTTATGGACCACAGATTACCTTTAGAACATTATTATACTTATAACAATGAGGTAATATGAATCAGAATTTTATTAATGCATAAAACTGGGAAATATGGCAAGAGAGTTATTAGTAAATATTTACTGAAGTGTAATATTTCACTCATCTATTTCAGCAGCACTCCTTTTTTATGCTTGATCTTCCTGATCGAAACCACATTGTAACAACAGGAACAGTCACTATATCTTTGTCATATATTGATGGTGACTAAAGTTTGAATTGCCTATACCAAAAATCTGCCTTTCATTTTTCTTGATCACCAATTGGCAAATGGAAAATTGCCACGAAAATCATAAATCTTCAATCACAATTATGGACCACCACTTGGATATCACCTAGCAACTGTAAATGTTCAGCACAAGCTTTCAAGCCAGAGAAATCTTTGAACAGTTTTGAATAATGAGTGCCTGAAGGACTCACAATTTTCTTGCAGATATTTTGTGAGAGGAAGAAACAGAACTAACTGACATACACATATGCAAAAGTATCTAAATCTTTTGCTTATAGTCTCAGACAATTAGAAAAGTTCGCTGTTTTAGATGAGAATCCCACACATGAAATTCTGACAAATCTAAATGAAATGGATGATTCAAGTGCAGTGAGCTCTATAACCTCATATTCCTCTATGACACATCTGTTATGCTGTATATTTGCAGAGAATTAAAAGTTTTCTAACATAATACTGGTGAGCTGAGCATGACCAGAATCTTAAACAAAGATTTGTTTGCTTCTGTTCTCCAAAAATAGAGTTTAATGATGTCTCCTAATGCTGCAAGTTTTCATCCTGTTTGTTTTTCATCTTGCAGTGTTAATAACATTCTGCTGATCAAATTCACATACAATTATTTTGAAAGCCCCTGATGTTGGCTTCACTTTTTATTAAACAGATAATAAATGCTTATCTTTTTAGTACACAGGGGATGAATACCTCTCAAATGCAAAACCACTCATTTTAGAAAAAAAAAAGATATCTCCTTTCTAGACATATGTTGTTCCTTCTGAATCTCCATTAAGTTTGGCAACTTTCAACATAAAACGCAGATCCTCATTGTATTTTGTATTTTGTTGTTCATTGGATAAGCAGTGAAAGAGTTGAAGATGGAAGGATGGATAGGTTAAGAGGCCCCACAACTTAACTGTTGCATTATAGGACAGCATATTCACTTCCTTTATTGTTTGAGTTTTTATTTTGGCTTCAATGTTTTTGGCCAAGTACTTACTTTGTTAGCTGAACATGCCTATACCAAGAGGTGATTATTTTTAATAGCTTTGAAGATACTTCAACAATTTTTCTTTATTTTTAACTTAACCCTGGAAGAACTGAACAGATGATGAGTGAGGAACTGGTAACAGTGTATGATTTGTTGTGAAAATAATGTCATCCCATTACTTTAGGCTTATCAGTTATATTTTTAGCAATTTTGAAGGTTCAAATGTGCCACTTCAAAGTGTCAGGTGTCAAGGTGTCATCATTATGGCTTAAATCCTACTTTTTTATCCCTACCTCAACTTTTAGATGTTCAGATTTAATTTGAAAAATCAATAGTTTGCATGACAATTTTGATGCCATTCTTTTAACAAATCAGTACTTTTGTTTGTCGATATCAGTCCTTTCCCCCTCTACCTTGTAGATCACACTGCTCCAAGAAGCTTATCTCAAAGTTGAACAAGAGCAACAGTACTGCTAATATATGTAATTTAAACAATAAAAATAAACTTTGACTCCAAACTTCTTCTTCTGTTAAATCTAAAGGATATATACTTCATCATTTTACTATTAAAATATGTATGTTATATAAATAATATATATCTCATACTTTTTCACCGTGATGTGAATATGCTAATCAGTCACAAGTTTGCTTCTCACACAGTATGTTTGTGCACCCTTCACTTTGCTTAAAACATTTTGGGTTTGGTTGTTTTCTGCGCTTTTTGTAATGTTCTTTTATGGTATTTTGCATAATTTAATCTGAACTTCATACACCCTATATGCAATTAAATTATTGTGAAGGCTAAGAACTATAGGTAATGGAAGTATTTCTTACTAACTGCTGTATAGATTTTGGATGGAGTCCATCGGATACATACTTTGCTACAGCAGCTGAATACAGCTACTGAATCAAGGTGTTAATCTGTGGAGGTAAAACGTATGAAAAAAAGTTCAATGACGAGTGAGGAAAAGGAGAAAAACAAGTAAAAAGGAGTTTAGCATGGCCCTTTCGTACTGTGGCTGTGCTTAGGAATTACAGACATGGATTTACCTTCAGTTCAACTGAAGAGCATCTTGGTTGGACCTATCCTAGTTTTACAACCAGCAGTACTTTGTAATGCCACCAACCATGAAAAAAGATATCCAAACACAGCCAGCACTCACATACTGAGCTCTATGAACTTGTTAAAGTAGGGAGACAGGTGAACAGCCTGGAGAGGGAGGTGGACAAACTGAACATTCCCTAACAGAATGTATTATACAAAGCAAAATAAAGCTTGAAAGAAGCATTGTGGCATATTAATTAATTTTAAGTTTGGGATAGGAGCATATGCACAAACTTGATAGATGTTGTGGTGTTTTAAAAAAAACATAAGGTGATGGGTGTACTTTGTTTTGTTTCTATTGAGGAAGAGAGTAATTTGGAAAACACAAAAATTATTTGATTAGATAGACATTGTATTAATGTAAGATTATAATGAATAAACCATATAGATAACATGGTAAATGAAAACAAGGTCTAGAGCCTCCAGAAAGTAACATTTCATCGATAAGCTGTCAGGATTGCTGAACAGTTTGTAATAGTAATTAATAAATCTTCTTAAGCAATTATGGATGTACTTGAGAGAAAAATCACTGCACTATCACACAATATTCAATAATTTTTGCCTCTACTGTGGAATGATTATTTTTTTTTTCTAGGGCACAGAATCTAGCTGTTTCAAAGAATGATGAAACTCATAAAGCCACACTTGTGAAAAAAAACTTTATTTTTTGTTCAAGTTGCAAGGAGACTACATGTCTTTTCTTTAAAGTCCATGACATAAGCCAATCAAACAAACAAAAGCAACAAAACAAGAACAAACCACAACAAACAAACAAACCAACCCATCCTCAAAAACCCAAAAACCAAAAGCACAAACAAAAATACACACACAAATGGGAACCTCTTCAAAAGTATTAAATGATTCAAGTTATTGAACTAAAGCCTGTAAGCTGCTTAAGCACAGAAGCCTCTTATTAACTTTCTTTCCTTCCCACCTCCCAAGAACATGAAGGAAAATAGCAGTGATACTGGTATTTCTTTGCATAAAACAAGGAACAACATATACCATGAGAATTCTGAAAAAAAGTTTACTTTGAAATATAACCTTCAAGGGAGAGTACACAGGGCACAGTGGGGAAGAAACTGCAGTTCACATGATTCATTTCCCTCAGGGGTCCTTCTAGGGAGAAAACAACTTCTAAAAGATATCTGGGATTTTTTTGAGATTCCTGAAAATTCTGAATCACCAGGACAAGTGAAAAAAGAAAGAATCAGAGGACTGGAGCATTCAGTTGGGCAATGTGTCATTGTGTATAATTCATGTAACTGATAAAATACAGTTCTTGAAACACGGCTGATTTGCTTATGTCTCTAGTAAGGAACTTACTACAGACTGTGACACAGGCTTGGAAAGTGATGTGTGATTGCTGAAAATCCAGGTTTCAGCCAGTGACAGTTTTTTTCCTCAGGTGATATATCATGAGCAAGAGTTTATTGCTAATTGTTGGTATAGATAAGGCCGCTCTGTTTTGGGAAGAAGAAAACCAAGGCATGAGGAGATCAGTATTATTTGTGCCTGTGCACTGAGAAAGCATCATAAACCATTTTATTTTTGGAGATGTAGAACATCAACACTGCTTTGGGGTGCTTTGTGAAAAATTGAGCTTTAAGAAAGAAATCATATTTGGGTCCTTCTCGTAAAACAATTATTATCATTTTGTTACTTTAAGGACTATGTATCCAAATAGGACTGATCATTTTAAGTGAAAAGTAGGGTTCCCCTTGAAGTAGACAAGTCTGCTATTAGGCATTTTTAATTTCTCAAATCTGTACGAGTCCCTCTCCTCATTCCAGAAGTAGAGGGCTCGTACCATATTCACAAATCATTACAACAGCATGAAAAGTAGTTTTGTTACTCGGAAACAACTTTTTATATCTTTTGTTGATGTAACAATCAAACTCGGAGAGAAAGTACAGCTAAATGACATGGTTTATAAATCACTTGAGCTAAAGTAACTTTAACAAAACTTGAGATTTTGTGATGTTTCTCTAAACAGTAGACAAACAACCAAGCAACTCCTTCTCACAAGAAAAACCAAACAAACCGATCAACCAACCACAAAACCAACATAATAACAACATAGGAAAAACTGGCGTGCACAATTATAATGAGATTTATTAATATTCCTGACAATGAGTTTCATATCATGCTTTCCTGGAGATTCATCTGGAAAAAAAAAATTACGAATGTTTTGTTTCCTCTGTAAGCATAACACTCAGTTTTAAAGCTCATGAAATTATTTCTTGTTACATTACAAAATCATCAAACTAAGATAATATTTATGGGACCTGATCGAAAAGTTTGGAAAGAAAAAAATGTTCCGTTATTTCAATTAGTTTTAGATCAAGCCAATTTTTTCATGAGGCTTGTATGGAATAACTAGGGATGATGAGAATCATGGGTTTACAAAGTTAGGCTGCATAAAACTGGTTGAGAAAAGGAAGAAGAAAAAAGTGACAACTCTTTCAAGCAAGTTAGTTAAAATAACTGCATACTGTTGATGATTCTTGGCGTTTCAATTACTGAACATCTATTTCAGTAATTCACCAAGTAAATTCTTGTTAAATATATCCTGGTTTTACTTTCAAGATTATGAAATAGACAACTTTCAAGAGATTCACAGTTTGTGTGTTATTTTCTTGTGATTAACATAAGTGTCTGGAGATAGCTGAATATTTCATTTAACTAGACTTCTGTATAAGAGTACCTAATAATAGTAAAAAAAATGATTTTTTTTAAGGCAGTTATTCTGATATATCTATTTCTAGAAGTAATCCTTTATTTTAAATCTTTAAAACACAAGTACTATTCCAGATAGTGAAACATTTTGGAAGGTATTTAGGTTTGACTATATCCAGTCATTCCTGATGTCTGTTGACATCAGTAGATCTGGGGAACACAAGCAAAGGTCAGTGTTGGAAGTGTTCTTCGGCATAATGAATCACTGTGATAGCATTCTCCAGTCGTTCCTCCATAAGTCCTCTTTATATCAAGGCAGTTGTTGAAATAGGCGTTACTTAACTTGTAGTGCTTGTTAGCTTACTTCTGTTATCGAGATAAAAGCTAAATATTGTATTAGATGTGGAGTTTACGCAAAACAGATCAAATGCAGGTAGGACTGTGCTTTGGTGTGCTGGGATTAACTGAGCAATAAAATACCTTCTCAAGGTCATCTTAGTCCTTTGTTTTTTTCCTTTCAGCTTCTGCTGTTGATTTTTTTTTTTGTTGTTTTTAGTTTTAAATATCAGGAGAGATTTTAATCATTGAACAGACAGACTGTGTAGTTTTCAGAAGTAAAAACAAAATGAGTGACTTTAGTGAGTCACTAGAAGGGGCACTGATTATTAATTTACACTAAATGACTGCCTGGCACAGTGGTAACAGTCACCTTAGTGACTCAGGTCAACTGCAGTTTCATTCACAGGCTTTCAATTTGGTTGTGTGTAGGCAATGGGAGAAAATGACTGGATGTGATTCTCAGCTGTCCTGGCAATCATACAGCTGGACGTAGGAAAAAAAAAAAAGCAAGTCTAGGGAAAGCTTTAGTTCCTGTACTTAATTATTTAAAAAACCTGACTAATTGTAAGCTTTATCTCTGACAGTTGTCAGATGTCTTCCTGCAAGTGAAGATCAAAAGGAATAATTAGTATGTAGTCTCTTTGTCCCCCTGGCTAACAGAATTTTTTTTAATCTGCTAAAATGTGCATTGACGAAGTCCTTAATGGAAGGTGGTGATTTTCTCAGGTGAAAGTTTTCTCTCGTTTTATCTAATTTTGTCTAGTTCTGGTTTTCAGACAAGTGGAAGAGTAAGAAAATCTTGTCTTTGTGTAGTTTTTAGCATAATTTCTTCAGCAAATTGACAAAAGGCTCCTACTGTGAGAGAAATGTTTTAGCATAGTTCTTTTTCTCTAATGTAGAACAAAGACCTCCCTGCAAATGTAACTTCAAGCTTTGAAAATGTTAATAATGTGTGAATCTCTTATTATTTTCCTGTTTTTTTCCTAATTAAAGCCTTAATTGACTCCCAGCATTGAATATTTTGGACTCGATCGTTATCTGAAATATGCAAATATATGAGTTAATTCAGTTTCTGGGTAAAGCGATTAATATTTCACATACCTCTACCTTTAAAAACTGGGAAAGCAAGAGGAGATACTCCTCCCATGGGGACTTGGGGAGTGATGGGAGAGAGGATGAAACATCTGTAGTGGATGTGGAAGGGTGAATTCCTTTGGCACACTTTGGCACTTACATTCAGACAACCTTCCTTAACCAGGCAGTGCAGCAGGAGCATAACAGGTGACTGAAGGAGATTACAGCTCATCCCACGCCTTGCATACTGCTACCTCCAGGAAAAGACAATGTCTTTACCATAGAAGTCTGGGAGACCGTTAAGCTTGGTCAGGCACTTGTTCTCTCTTGCCTGCAACAGCAGTATTTCACCTGAACCCGCAGCTTTCACCTATTCTTCTCTATGTTCTGTGTGGTCTTTTACCTCTGCTTTCCTGAGCTTCTCCTAAAATTCACTGCATGTTCATGAGTCACTCCCAAATTATTCTTTCTGAAAAAAAAAAAAATAGCTTTAACATGGGCTGTTAGGAGAAGCCCTTCAATGACTTTAAGTTCTACTTCTGTTAGCAAATAAGGCATATCCAATGGAACAGCACATACTGTTTATTGTATAGTAATAAAATGTATGTACTAATCAAAACATAAATTCAGAACCGTCAGAATTGGTAGAAACAGGCATGCATGCTGGTCATGCTGCTCTTCATAATATTGACAGGCATAGCAAAAGGCTGAAAATCATTCAAGACAGCTGAGTGCCAGACTATTTCAGTTCAGAGCATTCGTGTATTAATAGAATTAGTCTCCATCATACCATACTGTTACATCAAAGACAACCAAAGGGTGAGAAAGTGAAGCCAGCCTGACAAGGGTTTGTAGGGGTCAGAAAGAAGAGAATGTCAGAAACCATCAGAAAAGTTTGGAGACACAGAAAAGTAGCACATGTTAGAGCATAACTCAGTCATTGCCTATGTCCAGTCCCCGAATTCCTTATCAGAGATTTAGGTTAAAGCTCTGAAGGTTTGTATCATGAGATGTATTTTCTTCCCATGTAGAGATTTTCCTTCATCTATTTCTATTTGTCTCTCAAAATTTGCCTATTCTTGAGATCCTTTAGCAATTTTGTCAGTGTCAAAGTTTTTCACAAGTCTTGGAGTCCTGAAACTGAACGCTCTGCGATTGATAAAGGATAGAAAGTTGCTGTTCATGTATGTAGAAAGCCATGAAAATATGACTTGGATATATCTTAAAAGCTTAAGAAGCAGAAAGCACAGAGTAGTCATATTATATTGAAAATAAATACCTCATAATTCCAAATTAAATTTCCTCATTTATTTATATGTTCTTCATGTATGCACATACACACATGCACATGTAAACATGTGCCTTTTAAAAATATGCATTTTATTTTGGAATAGTTTAGAATAATTTGACGCTTTTCTATGGGCAATAAATTTGTGCTTATAAAATTATTTTAAATAATGTCAAGTGAAAGACTCAACAGAAATATAACATATAATCCTATTTTGATTTGTAGTATGTGTGCAACTATGGGAGTCAAGAGCTAAGTCTTGGGGAAAGCAGAGCAGAAAACATAATTATGTCCTAGTAGTCCATTGTATTTTCAGCAAAAACTAAATTAAGAAAATCAGAACTTAAGACACCTCATAGGCTTTCTAAAATTTGCTTTAGCTTTTCAATGTTTTGCAGTTGATCGCCACTTTATATTTACAGAAATGCTACTTAAAGGTATATTAAAATAATTACATTTCTCAGTGAGAAAAAGATATATTTTTCAAGACAAGGATAAGCATAAAGATATAGAGAAAAAATAGAACAAAGCAATACAGAAAGATACATTCTTCTGCATTTGTCTATAGTTCTAGCAATGCAAAATTGTTAAAACTTCACAGGAAGATAGAACATTTTTTCTAGAGATGGGAAGAAAAAGAAAGAAAATACTTATCTGCATCATAGTTAAATGAATTATGAGTATTATGTGATACATGTGACACTGACACGTGCCTATTATGTTACAGTCATAAAGGCTATTGCAAACAGAGCTGTATATCTAAGAAAAAATCATCAACTTCCTACCTGAAAAACAAACAAACAAACAAACCCACCAAAACAGAAATTAGAGAGATAATATATTGTCTGGCTGCTGAGCCTGGGCCGCTTGGCATGTGTACCCCCTCAGTGTCTTGCTGCACCTGTCGTGCAGCTGTAAGGGTGAAATGGCTCTTCCTCCTCTGAGTGCAGGCAGGGAATGCTCTGAGATGCAGGACCATGGAAGCAATGCAGATTCAGGTAGTTCCCAGCATGAGGGCAATGTGACATGAACAAGAAGTTTAGTTGTTTTAGAGAATCATGATTTGATGTCTTTGCTTTCAGGTCTGACACAGTCCCCTGTGACAATTTTGTCCTAAGTGTGTACATTTCATAGTCCCCTTTTGCTCCACAAAAAACTCAAAAACCAGAATCACATATGAAGACTTTTGGTTTTTGCTGTCCTTAAGTCTTGGCATTTTTAATTTTTACCTTTTTTAAAAAATTATGTTTCAGTGATGAAAATTGTGTTCAGTTACTGTTTTCAGTCCTGTTTATTGTCACGCAGCTTTCCGTTCTTCAGTTAGACTGCTTTTTTCTGGTTCATCAAATTCCACACAAAAACTTTGCCATTTATTCTTTCTGTTCCCATTTCTTTGTTGAAATGTAATATGGTCTACTGGGCCAAGTGAGTTAACATTATTTATGACCAGAGAAACTTTCTGGATAATTTCTGTTACCTTTTGCTTTCAAAAGTAATCGGTGGCACTATTAGTAGTTTTCTTGTATCAATCCATTAATCATTTATAGCTTGTCCATTGTAGTTCATTCTCTGTCCTCTGTAGTTCATTCTCTGTCCTCTAGAGACAATGGCAACACTTCCACTCATAAGTCTCCCTTCATGTTTCACATTATTGTGCCAAACGTGTATTGATATTTGGAAGGCCAAGGCAAATTTATGCTTGGGCAACTAATGTGATTTTGTCTTATTATCAAGCCACGTTAGTTCCTGGGAGGCATCCAAATTTCAGCATGTGACTGTGCCTTTTCATATCCTTAATATTTGCATCTAAAATGACCATATGTTAAGTGTATGTAGTCCAACAAAAGTAATGAAGAACAGTATGAAAAGTAGGTTTTGTACAGCAGAAAACCAAAAGTGATGCTTCCAGTTCACAGAATCACAGTTACATAGTTTTAATTTTTCCACACACCTGCAATTTATTGTGGTACTATGGAAAGCACATAAATTGTGCTTCATTGTCCGTAGCTTTATTCTACAATCCTTTTATCTGGACAGCTGTTTTGAATGGATTACAAGTAGTTGAAATGGACTCTCCCTAGAGAATGCTTCCTGCTGTTTCATCTGTGAAGACATTTAGGTATTTTTCTACCTAGCCTGTGGCTGTCCTTTATATGTTGGAAGAAGCCAGATCATTTTATGTATTTATTATTATTATTATTATTATTTTTTTAATCTAAACCAGTCAGTGCAGTGAAATACCAAGTGTCCTGATCACCTGTGGTGAAATCTGTGTGTTAATGGAGCTGTAGTTGCTTATACTCAGACGAACTTGGCATAATTCCCAAAATACAGTTGAGGAATGGAACAGAGAATAACAGTTCAGTGTAAGAAAATCGCTTTGAAACTACAAGATGTCCAGTGTATGAAGTTCCACAGATTATTAAGAGCAGCCTTTCAAAAGTGTGATGGGGATTTAGGTGACCCACACTTAGTAACCTGGGATTTTTTATAGCCTTGTCATAGGCATATACTTAGAGAAAATACTAATTCTTGATCAGATTTATGGAATATGCAGTGTTAGATATATAGGTTACTCAGGGGCAGATAAGTAGAAGGTCTTGTAGAATTCAGTGGCAATCAAAATGAGGCTCTTACGGACCCTGTCAAGTGGGCTGGTGACTAATAACATCATAGTTCTATAGCGTAAATTGTCATAAATTGGTTCTTCTGTGGGTCCTGCTGTTCCCTCCATGCATCTCACTGATAACATCTCCTTTGTGCTGACACCAGCATTCATTCAGCCACACACTACACGGGGAACAGATTTGGGTTAAAACTGTTTTGAAGAGGTTATTTCTCAGTGTCTGTTATTTTGCTATTCCAGTTCATCAAGCTGCTTTGCAAACACCAGGCAGTGGCACTCGGAGGAAGAGCTTCACAGTGGTAGGAGAAAGCATCTCGGAGTAGGGGCAGCAAAGGGTAAGACGTCTCCCAGTGTTACAGATTCTGGCTCATTTTTTCTTGAGAAGCTTGTTGAACAACATTGTTAGTCATAACAGTTTCACTTTTTGCTGTGTTATTCCATGATCTAGCAAGATTTAAGGTATTTTTTATTCTATCTGAATAAATCCTTTCTCCCAATTAGAAGTAGCTCTTATACCACCATACATTATCACAGAACATCGTCTGAATAGAAATTTGAAAACGTTGTTTTTCTCCTTCTGAAACTCCTTCTTTTTTTAAGAATACTTTCCCTTTTTACTCATCTGTTAAATAATTGTTCTCTTGTCTTGATGGAAGAATATAATAAAAACATTTTCCTTCTTGTTATTTTCCTTAAAAAAATAATATTCAATGCAGAAATATTTATAGTCATTATTTGGAAATAAAATAAGACCAGACAGATGCACTGAGTGGTGAGAAAACTGTGAAATTATATTGTAACCTATTTCTGTGTTCACATGTAACTTATTCAATTTTTTTCTTAACTAGTCTGTATTCTTTTTCATGTGGCTCTACATGTGGCTCATGTAGATTTTATATTTTTAACCACTGAGGCATGGGACAGTGAATGACACTGAGTAGTTATTTTAAATTTTATGCAGTTCTTTCACCTGTTAAGAATATAAATTTTGAACATTTTTGGTGATATTTCACTTTCCAAACCACGTAGGCAGACTGTTTGACAAAACTAAATCTTTGATAGGGTAAATAGTCCTCCTTCCCCTCTATTCCGCCCTGGTGAGACCACATCTGGAATATTGTGTCCAGTTCTGGGCCCCTCAGTTCCAGAAGGACAGGGAACTGCTGGAGAGGGTCCAGCGTAGGGCAACAAAGATGATTAAGGCAGTGGAGCACCTCCCTTATGAAGAAAGGCTGAGGGAGCTGGGTCTCTTTAGTTTGGAGAAGAGGAGGCTAAGGGGGGACCTTATTAATGTTTATAAATATATAAAGGGTGAGTGCCATGAGGATGGAGCCAGGCTCTTCTCGGTGGCAAACAATGATAGGACAAGGGGTAATGGGATCAAGCTGGAACACAAGAGGTTCCGCTTAAATTTGAGAAAAAACTTCTTCTCAGTGAGGGTGACAGAGCACTGGAACAGGCTGCCCAGGGAGGTTGTGGAGTCTCCTTCTCTGCAGACATTCAAAACCCGCCTGGACATGTTCCTGTGCGACCTCACCTAGGCGTTCCTGCTCCAGCAGGGGGATTGGACTAGATGATCTTTTGAGGTCCCTTCCAATCCCAAACATACTGTGATACTGTGATACTGTGAAATAAAGAGGGTAGAAAGAATATCAGAAATTTCCAATAACTATTTCTGATAAAAAGTTTTTTCTAAAAATTAGACAGACTCGCTTGATAGTAATTTCAAAGTATTAGATTCTGAGCACTTCTGAAATTTGCCTGTTTCTTTTCTTAAACAGGAGCCAATAATTAAATGCAATTAAAAATGACAAGATACTGAGGCCACAGTGGTACATAACTGAGGAGACTATAAAATCCTAGTGAGACTGAGTCCTGTCATCCACTGCAAGTATGAGGTGTCACCAAAGAATATCAGTCCTCTCCTCTGTGTATTTGACATTGTGTGTACTTCAAAAATGAGTGCTGTAGCACCAGCTTAGGATTTGTTTTCCTATAATGGCTTTTATTGTTAGCATTACTGAGTATCTGATCAAGTAGTTCAACTACAGGCAACTGAGAACTCTTATTAATAAAAACATGAAGGACATCAAAGGTAAAAGAGAAAGTCAAGTCCTTCTGGAGTTACAGCTGGTTTAGTGCAAGAACGTAAAGGTAATAGTCTTAATAGATCTCTTTTGCACTTAAATTCTGCTGTGCATATACATGCCTTTTTACTTCTTGGCAGTCCTGTTTATTAATTGGTACTGTGGTTGTACCTCTATATCTCTTTGTGGGAGAAATGCCTTGTTTTCTGTTTCCATGTTTCCTGCTGCCCTGACTCTTTTTCACTGCTGAATATTAGACTGATGCCTTGGTCTGGCTGGATCTGCTCCTGGACAGCTTCTGACTCTGTCAAACCATATTTCTTCAAATCTCAGAGTATCTCCACCCCTTATATTCTAGGCTTTACAAAGCTTTCCAATAGCTGGATAGTAATGTTTTTGATAGCATAGATTCAGAGGTTTTCTCTTTAACTAATGTGAAGTTAGAGAAAAGTTTAGTGAAACTTAAAGTGATCAAGCTCATCTAGGCTTGAAATATTGCAGTCCACTTTCATCCTGATTAGGAGCAAGCAAAAACCAATCATAATCCTCCATGAAGGAAAATTTCTTTGGAAATAGATACCTAGTTTTATCTTCCTAATTTTTGTGTGTCTAAATTGATGTAAGAAAAGAAATGACAATATGCAAAATAATTAATTTCAAATAAACAGTTTTTTTTTTTTTTTTTTAATTGGAGATTATATCCTTGTCCCCAGGGCGGATTAACTGTACTCCCTATGGATCATACTTAGTGCAAATTGTGACCATGGTAGGTGCTCTGCCCGTGAACAGAAAGGATCCTCAGCTGTAGTATAGGGTGCCTGCACAAAGACTGCCAGTCTTTGAGGAGTATTGTTCAGAAGTTACTGAAGGTGAAAGGCAGAGCAAGGTGAGAGGATTTGCTGATAAGTGAAATATGATCATGCATTGATGTTGTTTGGTTTTAGTAAGGCATTTTCATTTAACACTGAGGTTTTATTTGAGTTAGCAGTGCTTTTGAACTAAAGCTAGTGATGTTCAATAAATTCCCCTTGCACCGAGGGCAACTGGTTATGCTATGAAGGTAAGATTCAATCATTCACAAGCACAATGTGGTCAGACTTTTTTTTTCTTTTTTTTGTAAAAACTTCTAATTATAGAAAAATAACCTCCCTTTCATGGTTTCTAAAGTGATATTGTAAAAAAGCTGTATTATTTAGTTAGTAAAATAGCCAACAACAAGAGCTAGGAGATATGGAAACACTGTAATAAATGTTTTATGGTTTCTAAAAGTGTTCTGGTCTAACTAGTAATCTTTTATTATCAATAAACAAAATGATGAAGGAACACTTGCTTTCTTAGGCACTTGCATACCTACTACAAGCCCTTAGAGACAAAAAAAAAAAGGCATGAATGTTGTTTTGATCTTGTGACTGCAAGGATGTGAAAATGTGAAAGAGTTGTAGGAAGAAAAAGTAGAAAGTGCCACATATTTGAAAACAGAGAATTAACAAAAAACATCATACTGAAATAAATTGTTTGCACCCTTCCCAAGCATATTACACATTTCATATTGCTTTTGTGCTTAGGGATGGTGAAACAATTGCACCTTTTGAGGAAATCCCTTTCCAGTTCCTTGCTGGGGTGGTATTAGATCCATGCTGTGCTTGAGCAGGGCTCTGAATAGATGCCATCTAGTGAATGAAACCACAGCACTGATATACTTCTGTGAAAGGGAAGCAAGGAACATGTGCCAAAAGGATTGTAGTACAGATTACGGTGCTGTCGTACTGTATTAGGTGTGTTTTGAATGCGTCAGGTGTAATAAGAAAGAAAGGGAGGAGGCCAGAGGGTAATAGGCATTATTTCATTTCCATTCTGAAGCACGATATGGAGACTTAGGGCATTGTTCAGACAGTTTTCTTCAGAGAGGACCTCTTTCAGTCTGAATTTATCAAATTTTAATATTTGTCATACTTCAACCTAACTAAATTTGTACAAGGGACTTGTAATAGACCAACTTAAAAGATTCTTATTTCAGAGACAAACCAACTACTGAAACGTGTTAAAGAGACATCTGAGCAAGAAACTCCAGTAAGGTTTATCAACAGAAAAGAGCCCCATCGAGAGTGATGTCTAGATGAGGCATAGCTGTACCATGTTATCACCTCAGCTGGCTTAATGAACAGGAAGAGTTCAGCGCTCAGATGAGTTCCTGGACTAATAGAGCTAGGTGTCATTCAAGATCTCAGTTAGATGTTTAGCCAGCTTGATGGATTCAACCATGTGCACTGTCACACTCTGGTTCTGGGAAATACATGTGGAGTCAGCTTTCATATATCTGTGTTGGATATGTCTATGATCCTGCAAGGAAGAGGGACAGAAAAGGTAGGAGAAATATGTGTTGTTTGAGCACTAGTGAGCCTCTCTGCATTGAGTTATCTGAGACTAATCATTTCACCTAAAGTGTATACCTGACCTATTTCAAATTTAATTTAAAATGTCTTAAGGTGCCAAGGTTTTAAGCTGTGTTTGCCAACCTAAGTTATGACTGTTCCAGTACTTCAATTTCAAAATAGTTTCACTTTATATTTTTGTAATTGAAAGATCTAGCTTATGTTCTTCTCAGGCGTAGTATCTGGGGTAACAGATACCAAATAATCAGAAAGCATGAAAGGAAACTGAAAGTCACTACCTCCCTCTCATGCAACTTCCTTGTATCTGTTCTCTGTAGCATATGTTTTTTGTAGTTGTTTTTTTATAATAGGTCCCCAAAACTAGTAATTTTGCCATTGAGGTGTTGATGAGCTTTGCTAGTTTCCTTTGTTCCCTGTTTGTGTTTTGGTTTTTAAGTAATGTGTTCTGAGCCCAAACTGTATCTGTCTCTCCCCTGTGCTGTAGATTCAGCCTTTAAGTAAGGGGTGCCCCTCTCTGCTCTTTGCAATCCCTTCTCTGGGCTGAGTATTCCAGCTGTGTCTGGACTTCATGGAGAGAGATATGGTCTTTAGCATACTTGTGCTCTGGGGTATAAAGAGGCCCTTTGCCTTAATTTACCCACGATTTCTCTGAGGGGAGGGTGAGGCATGCAGCCTGGCTGCCTCTTCTTGTGAGACAGGGTCTGGCTAGAGCCAAGGCTGTGAAAGTGTCTGCCACATACTAAATTTTCAGCTTATGACATCAAATCAAAAAAGCACAGTCATGTTAAATGCTGTCCCTAATCACAATAGTAATTGTATAAATTCTTAAACTAAGTATCTTCTTAAATAATATCTTGGCTACAGAGTACTTTCACCCGAGAGAGGTAGATGAAACTCAACCTTAGGAAAGTCTTCAGAAGGTGGAAGAAAAGAAGTCTAAAATGTGAAATTCTGGGTACCTGTGGAGTTCTGTAACTATTTCCAGTTTCAGACAGAAGGTTAAGAAGTTTAAGCCATCTAATTTCCTATGCATTTCTATCACTTCAAATAATCAGAAGTTCATATGGTACGTACTTTCAGAGCAAATACTCAACGAATTGTAGCACATGTTGATTTACTCTCTGTCTCACCTTGAAAACGTAGTGTGTATAGAATTTTTTCTACCTATAGATAACAGTAAATTCACATGAACAAGTAATTGTGCTGTATGAATATGATCTAATGATTAGGCCCTGTAGATCCTTAGGCAACATCTGTACCTTAAATATGCAGTGTCAAATGGGAGCGCACAAGATATGCTGACCTAGAGTTTGGTTGTGTCAGTGTGCTGCATTGTAGAGGCTGGCCTGTAAACCCTTTCGATTTCGAGTGTTCAGGGTCATTCTCCGTGCTGTGCAGCCCGAGCCTTGCTGTGCTCACAATGCATTATGCTACCTGAATGCAAAAGGTTGTCTCCAAAGCAGGTGGGATGATACAGCCCAGCAAACCTTTAAATGAAGCAGCTATATTGGTAGACAAGACAGAGTTCCTTGAAACCCAAGACAGTAAAATGACATAGCTGTTTGGCAAGACATATGAGATCTGCAAATACATACATACATGTATATATATATATAAAATTTCTATATTCTGTTGGGAGTAGTTGTAATGTTATTTCAGTACACTGCTGTATTGCTCTGCTAAATCAAAAGCCCTTGTGACATCAAGTGTCTACAAACAAGTAAATTTGGTATGAAGTATTAAGCCCTCTTCATGTGGATTGTCTTAAAGGAACTGGTCAGACTATTGAACTCTGTCGGGGAATGCTTTCCCTAAATCCACTCCATTTCTATTCAGGGAAACCAAGTGGATGTGTATTGACGTTTTTGTGTTGGTTTAAGCTAATTTCATGAGTTATCTGAACTTCCTCAAAATAATTTAAGCATTATTCTGAAGAGGCTATATCATATCTGTGTGTGCTGTTATTGTTGACATGCTCCCTGTGGGAGCTTACTGTTAGCCTAATTTGATTGCCAAGGTGTACACCAAATAGTCTGTCAGGAAGTAGTTAGTCAAATTAATTATATAATCTCTTTCCACATAGTACTGAATATATTCTGGTGTTCATAGCAAACATTCATATATATTTGAAGAGGGAGTATATGTTAGATATACCAATATGTACCTTAATTTCCGTATATGTTTCACTAGTCTTTCTTATTTTTTCTGTGCAAAGGCGACATTAAAACCAGACCATTTTACTGCCATAGCACAGAAGAGACAAATAAGGCCCTGTTGATGCCAAGTAAAAATGAGTTCTATTCCAAGGTCTGGCTACTGAAGATTTCTTCAGACTTTAATGAGCTTCTGGAAAGTTTTGTTCCAAGAGAGATAAGAAAATGGCAGAAACTTTGTAAGGTTTAGATTCATGAAAGGGATATAATGTTGGTCTGTTGTTGTTTGCTTTTGGGTTTTTTTGTTTGTTTGTTTTTAATTGGAAAAAAAAAAAAGTGGAAAATAAATGTGTCAAAATGTCAGGTTGAATTGGTATATTATTTCTTGTTTATTGGTGACCTACACCTCTGTCCTGTTGATTATTTTCATCAATTCATTAATTGATCTTCTTCAATTTGATCTTTTTATTAGGATAACAGTAAGGTAATACAGGTATTTTAAGACTGAATTTTATCATGCGAGAAACGAATACATTGACCTGTCAATTAAAAGGCTATGTGTTAGAGAGAAGCAGGTAGCTGTGCATCCACTTGGTATTTTTTTTTCGGTCACTTACTGAATATGATCCAGCCATACATGAAAGTTTTGATGCTGAGTGCACACTAGTAAAATCAGAGTGAAAGGTTTACTAGCCTGGATACATGTTCCTGTTCTAACATTAAGTAATAACAATTGGAGTATTTATTTTCAGAGTCAAGATATAACAAAGTTTCCTGTCTCATTAGTGTTAGAAATATCTCACTTATTGCCTAATGACCCAAGATGACTTGTTCAGTAACAGGTTCTTTTATCCATAAACCAAAATCGGTGGCTATATTTGGCCTCCTCTTTCCCCCCTTCCTTTATTTGGCTTTCTCACTTCCCAATGTGACTCCAAGTGACTCTTTCAATTCAAATCGTGCGTGCAAGTCAGTAACTGCTCTTGGCTAGGAAGTTGGAACTGCTGTTGGTCATGCTCTTTTGTTAGTACCGCATATTAAAGAGAAAAAGCCTTCAACCCAGCAACATAAAAAAGACATGGTTATGCTATCTGGTGGTTTTGCTATAGCATCCAGTATTCCCTTTTTAGAAAGTATATGTGTATCTCAAGCTGTATACCTGAGGGAAAGACACCCTGCTGCAAATAAATTCATTAGTGAAAGTACCACCTTGAGAATTTGTGTTTTACCATGATCAGGACAGTTTATCATGACCTTGACGGCCTGCTTTTCCACAAGCAAGTATTCTTGTGAATGAGACAACTGTAAAAATACTGACATGTAATAATTATTTTTAAAGATTAAATTCAACTAAATATTAAGAATTTCTGCAAAAATCTCAAGTTTCCAAAACATGCAGTGGTGAGATTTGATAGGAGTCTCCCTGCAGAAACTTCTTACCTCTTCACAGAAGAGTTGTGTGTGTTATCTGCTGAGGAAAGCAGACCGTTCATAATTTAGCTGCTGGAAATGAACTTGCAAGCCTTGAAAGGAATCTCTAATGTAATGCTGGAAAGGGAAAGAATTTTGTGCAATTTGTTTTTATTTCTAAGTTTACCAGATTAGATGTATAGTTCAGAGTGGGAAGAACCCTGGCTGGGCCTAAGAAGGTATTTTGGGGCTATCTATTATATTGTTTGGGCAATACACTCTGTAGCAGTTCTGTTGATATGAGTGGATCTTACAAGAACAATAAGGGACTAGTGAGGTACTTTATTTAATCATCTTCCTTTACAGAGAATTTATTAATCCTGAATAGCATTTTTTGTCTCTTATTAAAAATCTGTATCTCAGTCTCATTTGTTGATGTCATATATGTGATATGAGATGGTAAACTAAATCTTGAGTTTATAGCATCAGATCTTTATAAGTGTATTGCCACCAAAAAAAAAAAAAAAAGCAGGGAGACAAAAATGGGAGCTGTTAAAAAAAAAAAACAAACAAAAAAGTTCAATGTGCTCTTAAAAAAAAAAAAAAAAGACAACAACAACCAAACAAAACCCCTCCAAATCTTATAGGCTTCTTAAAATTATGGTCTTTGGAAGAGATCTGAGAGTATTGGTCACAGTAGTAAATTCATTATTTCTCTTCATGTTTCTTCTTAATTTCATTCTAATACCTCTGGTTAATGTGAAAAGCAGTGTATTGGAAATCAAATGCGTATGATGACCAGTATCCTGCCTAGCAGTAGATTTGAAGGGAAGTCCACAGGGTAAGAGCAAAGCAAGCACACAGATTTTATCGAAGTGCATTCTCAGTGCTAGGAACATGCTGCTCCAATGCTTCCTGAGCCTGAGATAATTTCTCGTGTTTAAGATGGATTATTCTTCCATGCATTTATCAAACCTCCCATTAACTTATCTAAATGAATGTTCCATGAATATTTATCCTATGGACAGGCAGAGGATGTGATATTGATTTTTTTTTTTCTAAGCACTATTATTTGTACTCCAGGTTCTTGGAAAGGCTCATTTATTCTACATACTATAAATATACCTGACAAAATTCAGTCTTTCCCCATATTCTGTATCCCACTTTTAAGCCTTCCTCATCCTTCTATCTCTGTGATCTGTACCTAGAGGCATTCTAGCCCTTAATTAGCTAAACAGTTAAAATCTATTAAAGAAAATATTACTGAAATGCATTAATTGTGTTTTGCTTCCTGCATTGTGGCAGTGGGTAATAAACAGCATTCTTCAGATGCGAGCCTTGAATGTCTGACGGAGACATTTCATCCCTAAATTAATATTTGCAGTGGCAGATTCTCAGTCCAGTATCATAATTCATCAAAGCCGCTGAGGAGCACCTTGCAGTCTCTGTAACTGAATATGATGCTGCACTTGCCTTGATGGTCTTATGCCTTGCTAACTTATAATTCAATGGAAATGGAAAAATAAACAGAAATACAATTTCATCTTCAACTTCAGTTTCTTTTCACCTTTCCCATAAATTCTCCTGTGACATGTTCCTATATCTATTCCCTGAAACAATATTTTTTGACAATATCAAAAAGCTTAAAGTGATTGGAATAGTTTACCTGAAATACAGGAGACTGGTAAAATGCTGTATTGTGGCGTGGACTTTTTGGGATCAACTTGACCAATTTACATAATCTTCCTGTTTCTCATCTATCTAAATTAGATATAATAGTATTTTACTGAGATACTAACCTGCCGATACATTTTAGTAAGTCTGATTGGGTTGGTATGAAATAGTAGATATTAGAAAAAACAAACAAAAGTATAAACCCTTGTTTCAACTGTGAAGAAAATATATAGAAAACATCCTGTTAGAAGTTGTGTCAAATTGCCTGTGGTGCAGAATCGTGTTCTTCAGGAGCTGCTGGAACTAATTCTTCCCTCATACCAATTCTACATTGTCCAGTGGTGTGGCAGCCTGTGATAAGAGTCTGTTCCACGTTTAGAAAATGAGAACAGCAGCTGAGCTAAGGATGTTGCTGGAGACTTAACTTATGTATTTTGACTTTAAAGGGCTTAAGTCAGACCCCCAACTTTATTTAAAAGTATTTTATATTGAATTATAATCATCATCCTACTTACCTCCCATCTGCTAAGCTGCTTAGAAAATAAACAGTATGTACTGCCTAAGCATATGCACTGAAAATAAACTATCAAAGAGCCATTACGGGATTATTCTTCTGTTTTAGCTATCATTGGGTGTGATTTTTGTCATATGCTTGCTAAATTATATGACTTTTTTATATACTCCTTGCTTTATATGCCAGGGTATCCCTGCTTACTTGTTTTATATAACATGCTACTGGAATGAAACAGAGAAGCTTGATTCTGCAGTGTTCATTCCTGCATGCCAGACGGCTAAGGGACTTCTGCTTCAGAAGTCTCAACATTTTCATGCCCTGACAACTGGATTTACAAGCTGTGTGAACTGGCTATCTTGAAATGAGAAGCAAGCAGCTATTAAAAAAGAGAACCCACTAACCTGCCTGTGCTCATTTAAAGTCTCCGATGTGATCCTTAGACACCTCACTCCATGACGATCTGATCAGAACCTCCTATATGTTTTGCCAGCCCTATAGAAATCTCTCCTGGCTTTACTTATTGATTGAAATCTCTGGGTAAATTAGATTTTTTTAATTATTATTTTCTGTTACCTTTTCCTTGTTTTCAAAAGTTTTATTTCCCATCACCATCCCTTTGAGGGTGTTTCACTGGAAATTATCCATAGAACTTATATAACTAAATAATTTATACTTGACTGTTTCCTTAAAAAGAGGGGTGTTTTGACTAAATTAATGCTGTATAGGGTTCCACAGAAGAGAGCTACAGGAACAAAATAAATGGAGAATGAGAAAACAATACAGAAAGAAATATTTAAGCCCATTAGCCAAAATGTTCTTTTTGGTCTATGTAAAGAGATGGATTCAGGGGAATGAGAATCACAAATAAATACAGGTCAAATGTGACCCTTATCAGCTAATGAAAAAGAAAAAAGTTATAGGTAGCAAGAATTCTGAAATAAAATGGCTTTTGTTTTCCTTTTTAAATAGTTAGGGAGGTTACTTGTTTCTACAATTTCAACAATACAAAGTGGCATTATTTCACTTCAGGTCAGTCTCTATGGCTTGAGTCTTGTGAAATAGAATATGGGGGTTTGGTTTGTTTTCTTTTGTTCATGTTTTTCTTTGCATTTGATTGACCTGAAATGATGTTGGATTATTTGGGGTAGAGCTCTGTGCAGAAGAACATGTTCTCATCAAATTCAGTCCTAGCAATCCCTTAGGACCTCCTATCTGCCAGAATTCACTGAATATTCTATAGCAGGCACTGTGCTGCTAGGTTGTTGTAGTGGAAAACCCTGAGTCAGTCTTAACAGTGTTATTAAAGCATAATGTTGCTCTAAAAAAGCAAGTGAACAAATCACTGTCTTCAAGCCAATAATGTTGGAATGTTGTTCCAAGAATATTTCCATCCTTGTCATGTAATGATACTGTTGCAAGAATGTATGTTTTCACATAACATGAACTACTACTAGACATAATAAATTTGCAGGGGTTGATACCAGTGATACACTAGACAGCTTGAAAAGAACACTTCAGTCTCCCTTGACAGTAGGCTTATTTGATAACAGTCCTCAGCAGTTCCTCACTTGGTACCTTCTTCTGTGTCAATATCTATTTTTCTTCCTTCATGCCTGCAACTGGAGAGCTCTTTGCTAGAATCAGGTATCAGTGGTTGGACAGATTGTCTTTAACTCTCTCTGGTCTTTAAATGGGTATACAAAAGCAGCTAGAATTAACCTGCTGCAGTAAAAATAACTGAGTAAAAGGATCCAAAGATTTCAAGATTGATGTTTTCATTGCATACTACATAAAGCTTCAGGTTTAAGGAACTAAAAAGTGTAGAAACCATTGTCTTGTGTCAATAGCTATATTATTATTGTTAAGATAACAGTGTTCTGTGGACAAATTAACCATAATTTGGTCAGGATTTTATTTATTTATTAATATGTATTTGTTACTGCATCATCCTCTAAAAAGTTGCTACTGATTACTGTTAGGATCATATACTATTCATAAACTCATGCTGATGTGTTTATCAATTACAGATATAGACATTCCTATAACAAACTTCGGGTGTTTGTTGTTTTTTTTTTTTGGTCATATAAATTATCTTTCTTTCTCTGTGTCAAATATGGACAATAGATTAGTACTTCATTTATCCTCTAAGCATTAACTTGTTGGGATATATTTAGGAGGTCTGGAATAGCTGTTTGACTGGGGTTAAATATTCAGTTTGGAGCAGTTTTTTCAGGCATTGAAGGGTGGTGATAGAAATGATGCAAACAAAAATATATTGCATAGCTAATTGTAATTATTCTTATTTTAAATAAATTATTAATATTTCATTTGTTAGCAACTATTTACTAGCTCAAACAGCTGTCTGTAGTTCATCTGTTAGAACAGTTATCGTACTGGCCTGCACTGAGTCAGGCCACATCTGCCTTGTAGTATAATTTTAGCTTGCGATACCCATAGGAAGTTTTGGAAACGTGTTGTTTCTAGTCCTGAATCTAATCCTTTTCTTACTTCTTATCTCCTACTGGTCTCCTTCTCTTAAAATCTTGTTCCCTCTCTATCCTTCAGAGGATGCTTTCCCTATAATTGCAGTGTTATAGTTTGCCTAGAGGTATGTAACTGCTCCCAACCTCCTGCGGCTGAAATTCTTGCTGTAAAGATGTTTTATTTTCCCCCTGAAAAGTGTCTATTTCATGACTTTTGCAACCTTGCTTAAAAGTAAAATTGGACAGTAATCCTTCAGAGTGCTTAGATAAGCCCCTCAGGGAATGATAATGATATTGGCCATTTTCTAAATAGCTGAAACAGGGCTTCTGTTTGAAAGAACCATTAAAGAGATGAGTAATCGCTGGTGACAGATCTTCACAATGGTATTTCAACAACTAATTAGGATTGTTGTCACAGTTAGTGGCATTTCTTCTTGGTAAAGCAGCATGCAAAATAGCCTTTATATTATAAAGTACTGTGGCTGACAGCCCAGAAGCAGGTGATGGCTATGAGGTCAGCATGCTGCTGCCCAGAATAGTGAAGAAATGATTAAATGTCTGCAACCTTGGAGACAGAGATGTTCTCTGACTAATTCTTGTGAGACTCTGACATGTCATCTGGTGCTGATATGAAGAATCTTTCTAGACTTAGTTCCTTACCTAGGAAAAGGAAACAGTCACTAAGGAAAAAATTATTAAAGCAAACCCTCCACATGGTCCAGAACCTATGCAGTATATATGTAACCTTGAGTGGTGAAATTAATTATCATATTTTCCAGACTAGCAATCCATTTGGAAATGACAGACTAAAAACAGTACAGAGGGCAAGAACTCAAAAAATAAAGATTTGGGCTGACTCCAAATATCTTCCCTTTTTAGTGACATACTTTAACTAATTCAGTAGCTGAATAAGAGAACAGCCTTGTGATATTCCTGCTTTCTTTAGTGATTATAATGTGCTATAGTTATAAAAGATTAAAGCAGTAAAACAATAACAAAAAGTGCATTAGTTGTATTAATCATGGGGTTTGGAAAGAACTCACTTTTTCTGAGCATATTTTCAGGCTTTTTTCAGGCATAAGAATAAGTAAATGTGTTAATATAATTCCTTGAGCCAGTAAAACAGGATACTTCTACCATCAGCTTGATTAATTTCAGGACCTGATTACCTTGAATAAGCCAGGCCAAAGCCAGCTTTTTTTCCTGTGACAAAAGTTTTTCATTAACATTTACTTTACACCACTGTGGGGATGAAACAAAACATTTTTCTAGCTTTGTTTCATCCCCACAGACTTTGCAGAATTGAAATTGATAGATAAACTTTCTTGTCTGTGTTTATTAATTTGGGGAAACTCTATTAAGCTAAATCGAATTACCCCTCATTTTTAGTTTATAGTGTTGATTTTATTTTGAATTAAAGAGTAAAGGAAGAAACATTGTTATTAAAACTGTTTGCATTTGTGATGAAACAATGTTCAATTTAAAATATCAGGTATTCAAGTAAAAATAGTTTCGTGGGAAAGGATTCGCTGTTCAAATTTCTGAACTGAGAGATTGCTAGATTTTTATTTTATTGCCTTCCTGTGCACTTGGTTACTGGAGCTCCCAGGGATTCCAGAGCTTTGAGGCATCTTGGGTTTGGGGTAATTGATAATCAGATCCCTGTCTCTGAAGTAAGAAGTTCTGGGAAAATCTCCAGTCTTGTTGGAAAATTTAGACCCCACCTTGAATGGGAGTTGGGTGCCTAGAAGACTGAGGTGTGGTCTCCTCCAGCCATGCTACAGAAGTCCTGAGGTGATCACCAGCTTGATACTAAAACTAAAGTGCATTTTCCATCTGTTTCTACTTAATTTTATTTCCAGCCCTCCAGTGGCATCCTGTGCAGTTTCTGTGACTGTTTATAGGCACGTCTGCATGTTTGTTGAGGAATTACAGATGACCAAGATGGGAGTATTTAGAAAACTGATAAATCATGCCAGTTTTAGGGTTTAATTTTAAATTTTGCTGGACTGACATTCACGGACAGCACACTTCGTAGTAAATTATTAGATCTTAATCATCATTCATTGTCCCTATATAATCTAGGTAGTTTGTCCCCAACAATCCCATCCTAAATTAATGGTGAGTGAACAGTGCCACTGAAGTGATGCCCTATTGCCCTACATGTTGCTGTATGTGGAAACAGTCCTTTATAACCGAGGTGTCAAAGCAGACAGGCTCAGAGCTCTTCCACCAGGCAAGACAGAGTTTATGGAGTATACAATGCTATAAAACAAGGAAGAGGAAGGTACGTAGGAATACAGATAAATAATTTACTTAATATGTCTTATGACACAGAAGTTGAAGCACAGAAAACAACAATAGCAAGTTTCAGGTCGAAAATCATAAGTGTACCGAGATACTGAAAGATGCAGGCTAAAAAAATAATGTGTGGCATTAAGTTTGAAGAGCTTTTGGAGAACATGCCATGGACATTGAAACTGTGAGCTTTTCTAAGGCAATATAAAAGTTTGGCTCTATTCCTTATTTATATGCTCTGGATTGAGGCTGCAATCGACAGTGAAAATTTAGTGGAACCAACATTCGTTTTGCAAAAATGTTAACTTTGGAAAAAATATTTTTTCCTTCAGATATAGATGGATTTATCTCTTTGGTGTCTTCATATTGTCAGACATCAGAAAGTGAAATTCTTTATATAAAAACTAACATTTTGAGTTAGACTTCAATGGCTAAAAATGTCTTTCTTTGAAACAGAAAACTAGATGCTCCTAGAGAATTAGTATGTTTAAAATATCAGCTATAACATGGCCCTTCAAAGAACAAATCTTAGTAGGATTCCTAATTGAAGATCAAACCTGAATTTAAACAGACGCCTATACATAATTTCAAACCTTTCTTTTATCACTATATTTTTCACCTAGTTCCAGTAGTGAGCCGGATGGAAAGCTGTCAGCATAATAAGTAACGCTGGGTTATAAGGACAAATTGATACAAAGATTGATGTAATGACTTAATAGTGCTCTATAATTTGCCAGAGTTTTGGGCAATATTTTATGTGTATATAGTTTTACCTATATTTTAAAAATTAACTTCAGTTAAAATAAAATTAACTTCTTGTGTCTTTGTCTTCCTCTCAACTATATTTTCTACTATATCAGTATCTTGTGGTGTTAATGCTGTCTATCTCCTTGTTAATTCAGTCTTTTCAGTTAATCCATATGATTAATTCACTTTGTATGATTACAGAATGACCACATTTTAGAAATATGGGTACTTTCAATAAAATTCACATTTCTGAGTTCCCTTCATAAGTATTGCACTTACCAAATTGCATGTGTATTATCTCCTTTAGAAATTCTATCACTATGTACGTGGAACATATAATGTATGGAACACGGAACATACAACTTTTCCTGGATGACATTGATTATGTTGAGATTAATGAAAGAAAATAATTCCACACATGACTTATCATATTTATTCTTCAATAACAAATATTCCTCTCCAGATTTCAGCAGCAAGATATTAGGCTATTGAAAAGCTTCTTATAATCTGAAAGAAATCTTTTTAGAAAGCAAGGTTGCTGCACTCTCTGCAGTCATAATTCCATGTGAAGTAATGTCTTAAGAAGGATGTCCTGTTTCACCCAGTGTGGAATTTCGATTTTGAAACATGATTATCTCTAGGGACATAGTGGTCTTTACACACAGAAATAATGTTTGGGTTTGTTTGTTTGTTTGTTTGTTTGTTTTTGTTTGTTTGTTTGTTTTCCACCTTAGTCTTGAAATTGTCTCAGCTTCAGGATCTGCTGAGATAGTTGGGAAAAGAAACTAGAGCTGAAAAATGGCAAAAAGCGAGAAGAAAAATTATCTATAGAAAGATAATTACTGTAAACCAAGATGAGGAAGGTTGGAACTGGTTTAACCAGGGACCTGGGAGACTGACTGAAAAGATTTGGAGGAAGGTTTAGAAGAGTCTTAGGAAAGGGGACCTGACCTGGAAGTTGGGTAGGAAAGGGAAGATTGTAAGGGCTGTTCTGTGTATGTGAACTAAAAAGCAACTGGCTTCATGGAGCACCTCAACTGGAAGGGAATCGCCCCAATTAGATCAACAGCTAGAAGGTGGTATATAGCAGATTGTTCAGAAATTGAGGGAAGAACAGAACAAAATAAGGTAGAACAGGAATAATGCAGCTGTGCATTAAACTAAGAAAGTTATTCTGATAATAAAAAGCCTCTGCAAAATCTGCAGGTATAAGGCTATTTTATTTTGAGATCAATCTATGCTTTTTAATGTATTAGCAGGTGTTTTAAGAAGCCTGTATAAACCAATATGCATGGAAAACCCTTTCTATGATTGTTTGGAGAGCTCTAGACTGATCTAATGAAATAACCTTAATTACATAACCATATGCTCAGTCTCATTTATAAACAGTGGAGAGGAAAGAAAATGTATTTTTTGCTGCTGATACTGCTGTTGTTGTTATAGCCTGCTGCTGTGGGTATCACTGAAGCAGTTAATTCCCTTCTTTCCTTCTGTACTACAGTATGTTAATTCCTGGAATACATTCTCTGTTCTGATGTGTATTTGGCAAACCAAATAGCCTTCCTGCAACCTTGCTTATGAAAACATGTTTCTAAAGATCTATGACTGCAATAAAAGCACGTCTGGCTTCTAACACTTGCACACACTTGTGCACCCACATTTTTCTTGAATATAGTCCCTTAAACAAAGGCAAGCCAGAAACATGCAAATTAACACAAACCAGAGATACCCATAGAGAAATAGGTTGTATCTTTGTGGAAGAATAGGTAGGTTAATTTGGCAACATCCTTCTGAAAAAAAAAAACAACAAAAAAACTTGATCGTTTGCCTGGTTATTCAGTGGGATTTGAAATTTGAAAGTTTAATAGGAATGCAGACAGATTTTTTATTTGTTTGGAAAATTCCTCGCTGTTTCACGGTGAAAGAATGGGAGCAGAAGCAAAGAAGGAAATTATCTGCAAAATGTCCATGCTTCTCCTTTCTCAGGAGGAGACATTAGGGGCTATGATACCCCTGTTTTGCTCTAAACTGTTGAAGGAGAGTTTGATGCCCCATCTTGATGAAAGGCATGGAAATTATATACCAGCAAAGAGTGAAGAGAAACAGATCTTGGATCTTGGGTCCTTTTTATATTCTTAGCTTGGATTTCTAAACTAGGAAATTTTTTTTAATCAGTATTTAATATTAATGTAGTGCCTTTACAGACACATGAATGAGCATTTTGTTTCAAACTGAGGAAAGCAAACATACATACACTTATCACAAGATTGCATAAAGCAGTGTATAGATGTCACTGTCAGAGATTAAATTGTTTTTAAGAGGAGGAAAGCGGAGTCATTTTCCTCCAGCTTTGCAGGCTGACAAGGCATAAGAGCACAATAAAAATGCAGATTATCCATCAAAAAGCGGTCTTAAAACATCTTACAATGTTTAGTTAGCTTACAAAATATTAAGGCAGAGAAGAAGAGAAACAAATACCATTTACATTAATTTCTATCTCACTTATACCCACAGAAGAAATAACAAAAAAGCAAACAAGCAAAGAGGATAAAATTAGGAACTCTGATCTTGATAAAGAAGTATTTATTTTTTTATGTCCTTCAGTTCCAGAGTACTGAAGTCAGAAAGAATGAAATGTGTCTCGTAGGACAGGGACAGAAATCTTAGTTGATGACTTAAATAGAACTTAGGCAGTTCACAAGGCTTGTGTGCAGCCCTGTTGCAGGTCAATATCTTATCTATTGAAAGGTGAAGCTATTCCATTGCTTCAAAACAAACTATTAAATAGGACTATGTCATTCAGTGGTGTTACAGAAGTGTAACAGGCTTAATGTAATAACAATTTGAAATTCCTAGCCACGGTTAACCTTTAAATAATTATTTGAACCAGTAATGGATTTTAATCTCTAATGCCAAAATATGAGACCTGCAACAAAGTTTTAGCCTTGGAAATGTAGTTTGGACTTTTTGTAATTATTTTACAAGAGTGGAAAAATAAGATGGAAACATCCCAAATATCTGAGGGTTTTAACACATTTAGCACATTATTCTCACTAGGTCTTTGAAAAATTCTACAGTGAAAGTGTGTTATACATTGCAGTGGTCTAAAGTCCTTAATATACAGTATCAGTCTTCTCCAAAGTTAAATGCCTGGATTCCTGTGAACAGGTTTAGAAAGGAAAGAATAAGTGAGAAATGAAGCCAAACAAAATAAATCCTGTCCCGTCCTCACCCTCAAACAACACTCAATACCCCTATAAATAAATAAACAAACAAATATCCAAGCCAACCAAACAAGAAAACATCAAGAAGTTCCTCTGAATTTGTAATTAACTTCACTCAAAACTCTGAACAGTGAGCTAGGATTCTTTTGGGTCAATGACCTTCAAATTAAGTCAGTGCCTAGAAAGATTAGGAAGGTCTGTAAATCAGAACAAGTTATTCCAGTTTGGTTTTCTCAATAGAAATAATAGATTTAAAGGGAATTTATTCTGAAACACACAAAATATCTTGTTCATTATCAAGGGTGTTTGAATTGTGAATGTAAGTCTATATTTATCACCATTAACTTGAGGTAAAAACGTCTTCCTGTTAACATTACTATTTTATTGATATTCTTTGGACTGATCTGATAAAAATAGAGCATAAGGAAATGGTTAACTTCATAAATTAAGACTAATATTTTTTAAATTACTTTTTTCACCAGCTACAAGTCAGCAGAATTACTTACTGATGTAAATAAAGACACACTTTGGCATTCCTTGAAGCTGTATTGTCTTTTGTATGTTCTGATTACACTTTTTCCGGATATCTTTTACCAGTACAATCCTAAGACACCTCCTTTTGATAGTAAGGGTGTTGGCTGAATGGTGGGTTAAATATCATTTGCAGAAGCAGAGCCCTCACTGTGAAGTTGCTCCTGTCTACGTACCTTCTAAGGCAGGGGTGTCAAACTCATTTTCACCCGGGGCTAATCCGCCTTGCGGTTGCCTTCAAAGGGCCGAATGTAAGTACTCCTACTTTTAAACAGTCCTAAAATTACATTCGGCCCATTGAAGGCATCCACGTGGCAGATGTGGCCCCCGGTGAAAATGAGTTTGACACGCTGACACGCTGTTCCTAAGGGAACAGTGACCTAGCTGCACATTGGTGCTGTGGCTTTTCTCCCAGATTGGGAATTTGTGGGCTGGATGCAGCTGATCAAGCAACTGCCCCCCTGTTGTGAAAAGGCAGTTGTGGTCAGCTGCACAGGTGTGAAATTTCCATGCTACACTGGCAGAAGAAAGGGTAGGACAGAGAAGGTCTGTCTTAATACAAGACTTGTCTCTTTGTTATTTTTCATTTTTGTTGAATTTTATCTATTCAGCTCTCAAAGGGTTAGTGTTACACAACAGACTATCAAAAATAGCATGTTTGCTCCTAAATCAAATTAACTCAGAGCTATGCTTTAGATGTGTTTAATGACTGCTTTTCTGAGCATTCCATATTGTTGTTATTTCTAGAGGCTTGTTTTTCAACCTTCAAATCAGGTGATAACTGAAAAGGTACCAAACTTGAGTATTCAAGCTTGCTGTGTAAGTAGCAGTATGCTTTAATGGAGCGTGTAAGTAGCAGTATGCTTTAATGGAGCGTAGTGTTTATTGATCCAGGTTTTTAACATTCTAGTAAGAACTTGCGGTTTTTCAGGAGCTTCCTTTGCTAACAAGGTCAGTTTTTTAGAAGATAGTCATGACAGTTATTTAAAACAAACAGGTAAACAGAACCTTTCAGAAAATGTATTACTTTTATTTAATAGTTGTACAGTACTTATTCTTTTCAGGAATAGGTGAATTGCATGTGCCAAATGCTATAGAGATCCAGGACAATAAAGATTTAGGTCATAGGTAGTGGCAGTTGCACAACCTCCTGAAATTCGAAGCCTCCAACAGGGCAGTTGATGGCTTTTTAGCACCTTTTGTGCCCCATTGCACCTGTCCCCATATACACATCCAGGGTGGTGCCAAGGTGTTGACAGTCACATCCTCCTCTACCCCGGGGCAAGGTGACTTCACCTGCATCAGCTGTAGGGGCAGGAGGGGTGGGACTCTCAGTCTATTGACAGGTTCCTCAACAAAGGAGGTGCCCAGGGAAGCTGAGAAGCTTCTGGACCATGTTGTAATGGCCACAGCCACATCTGATCCGGCTATAAAACGGGGTCCCTGCCAAAAACCCCCTTGGAGCGGTCTTCTCGGAGCAGCGGGTCTATGAACTGGAGCCTTCCCCTGAGATCAGGGACACCGTCTAAGGAGACTTCCAGGGATGAGAGCACCTCCCCTCTTCCCGTAGTGAGGGGTTATTTTTCTCTGCTGGATATATCCTTGAATGAGCCCTTGTCTAACCCAGGTGAGTGTGAGCCCTCACCTAACCCAAGTGACTGATTATTTCTTGTGGGTACCCCTGAGTGAGAGGCCTCTGCTTTTGTTTCTTGTGACTGTAAGAGTACACGTTGTGGATCCCCATTATTCTTATGATGTTGTACCCAAATAATCTCAACTGATATATGAACCTGTATTTTATGTTGATGGAATGCTAAATAATTACATAAACCCTGTTCCTAGTTGATTTATTGGCTACACTTTTCTGGCTGGAATAAAGTCTAGTTTGGAACTTATTGTGCATCTAAAACTGACTTTGGGGTGCCTCCCTGACAGTAGGTTTTTCTATGGAACAGATAAGATATACTGTAGGGATATAATGAAATTGGTATCATTGGATGTTAGACATCAATGAAGAGTTTGAACAGAAGATGATAGCTTGATTACAGGTCTGAGAGATTGCTGCTTAGCACAATAGTAAGAGCATGAGGGAGCAGAGAGGTGTTGGCAGGTGAAAACATTGAGTGATTCACATTTTTACACATTAAACTTGAACTCATAGCTAGTCATCCATGAAATCAAAAAGTCAGAAATATAAGCCAACATCTTCCTGAAGGCCTTGAAAGAGCAAAGGTAATTTACTAAGACTGTGAAAAATATTTGTTTCTTGAGGGGGAGTAGGGAAGAACTTAGAACTCCTCCATATACATATTTTTACATAATTGTATGCTGCTGAAAGTATTCAGGTAAGTATTATATGAATACAAGTACCACACTTAACAAGGTTGTTTCACATACAGTGACTATATAGTAATGAGTGGGAATCAAAAGGAGAAAGGTTTCAGTAGTGTGCAAATTTTTCATTCTTTCACATGAGGTGTTTTTATGTTCCTGGGAATATTATTATAATTATTATTGTAGCAACTAATTATTTTATGTGTGTGTTTTATAGGAGTGTCTCAAGGCAAATACTTATTTTTATTCCTTCATATAAATACTTATACATACTTCAGTTAATAATCAAAGACCTTATGGTGCTAAGAACAATGCTGAAAAGTAGTTCTTTCCCTTTGAGAAGTGAAACCAGCAGAATGTCACTCAATAGCATTCAAATAATGAATGAATGTGAATGAAATCTCATAACCATCCTCCTTTATCACCAAAATGTTGTCCTTTATGTTATTGCCTACTTAAATCCAATGTGCAGTCCATAAGGCATGGTATCATGAGAAAGCCAGAAGCCTCCATAGCAACTTGTAAGAGCACTTCACTGTAGGAACTGATGACATTTTCCATGTCTTTTGGTCATTTCCAGACCTATATAATGTGCCCGAAAAGTACCGAAAAGCAAATAAAACAAAGTTTGACAAAATAAATAAACAACAGAAATAAACCAACAAGAAAATAAACCCTCAGAACTAAGCATGAGAACTTTGTTTACAATATCTTTTTCTCTTGGAAAATGAAACTATAAAAGCAAATGCTGTCAGGTTCTTCTGGAGGATGAAAAACACATTACAAGCTTGATTTTGATCATGTACAAGGCCACTCAAGAATGTCTTAAACTGACATGAAAAAGAAATGTTGCTGTTTTCTTCCTTGTTTTTCTACCAGATGAAAAGAATGCTTTATTGTACTCAATGTTTGTCTTGGAACAGAACAGAAGCCTAACTATACTAAAAGAACAAGCAACAGCTGATATGAAGTTTGAGTTCTAGATTTTAATTATATATATATTTTTTAATTTGACTTGAAAACCTAGATAATATTTGTGTCTAGATTTTTTTAAAATACCAAAGCGCTTTCAGATTTATCAATTTTTACTTACCCACCATTGAGAAGTAAATTTAATGTAAACATGTTCCCAAAAGACTGTGATGAAATTTCGAGCTGTGTCAATGATCTCAGTGCATATCTTGGTATACATTACAGGCATAAATATGGAGAAAACATTTAGAAGGAGAATCATATCCTCATTTCTACAGCAAATGAAATCCTTTATACATCTTGATAGCAAAATAATGGTACTTAATTGAACACTTCTTATTTCCCACTATGTCTTTAAATGAAAGTAGCATCCTTTATAGTTTCTTATTTGATAATCAATCAGTATTGTTTACTGCTGGGGAATATTTGTCACAAGGCACTGCTGAGACATCTAGAAAAACATTTACTTTTGCTTTTGTCATGAAGGAACCCCAAAATAAGTTTTAGGCAGACAAACAGGTCCAAAACCACGGAGCACAGTGCAGTGTATGTGGGGTGTATGCACCCACCTACTGTGGCTAGGTGAGCCCCCTCCTCTCTCTTCTCTCCTAATGACTCTGGCCTGGGTCTCACAATAAGAGCCATTAGTTGCTCCATTGAAGGAAGGGGGGGCTGTGGACACATGCAGCTGCCACATCAGTTCTCAGCGGGGGTGGGGGGAAGAGGGGTGAGTCGGGGAGAGTGTACTGCCACAGCATTCTACAGATATTACTGTCTGTCTTGGTTTTCATTACTTTGGGAGAACAGTAAATACTTGGCCAATGATTGGATGCTCTATGTGACACTTTTTGTGCTAGAAAAATTTCGGATCCACGTGTTGGTTATCTCATGCATGTGGTTTTTGGGTCTATTCTCTGTTCTTACAATTAAGATAAATAATACTAAAGACATAAAGTAAATTAATTTTCAGTTGATTAAACAGAAAAATTTAAATATTTTTTTTTTGAAGTGTGTGTCCACCCGTCACTAAAAGTTTGTAGATATTGTATTTATCCACCTCAAGCATGCCTGTAGCTGTCCTGGGAGTACAACCCTCTAACAAAAACCTGAGAGATTTTAGTTTAGATATCTTTTTTCACTCATGAAGAGACTTGTGCAAGGATTTATGCAGTTTATAAATTCAGATCAGTTTTTTATTGTTTTGTACAACAAATAAATAGCTAGCACTAACAAGATACTGGGATATGCATGAGTGTGCTCACCACACCCAGTGAGGCACTTGAAATAAATAACTCACGCTTTTTCCATGAATAAACAGCATTTAATCTAATTCCTTAATTGTATTCCTTAAAGACATGTTCATTAAAGCATAAGCAAAACAGTGCTGGGTGCATGGGGGATTCGCTCCGCCCAACATGCACACCTTCTGACAATAAAAGGTGTGCTTAAATACAGTAAGGTATTTACATATTTATAATAACCCCAGGAACGCCTATACATATTCATAACTTTTCCCCGCTTCTTATTAAAATGAGGCCCAGGTAATAATTTTCATAGTCTCCTCCTTGACCCCTCCCCGTTGTGCCTGCGTAGTGTCACTTGGTGGTCTTGAGAAGGGGTCTTTGGGAGTCTTTGGATGAAGGCTCCTTCAGCTTCATCACAGTGAAGGTTTTACCTCTTTGGCTTATTATGATGAATTGGCTGGAACCCAAGCTGCCAAGTCGACCAAAACCAGACTGACACCCCCTTTTGCTGTAAATCTTGGTTATCTTGTCTCCTCAAGGTTACAGCTGATGCTGCAAAACTTCTTATCTGTTTTTTCTTAACACAATTGGTTACATAGAGCTCTAAACTAGGCATTCATTATGTGGCTTAAAGTGTTAGTTTGTTAGTAGGCACTCATTATGTGGTTGGTTAACCCTTAAAATGTTAGTTCCCTCTATCAATATAACTTCATAAACAAGTTTCACAACTTTTTGCACAGAACTTAACCACCTTTTCCTTTTCTCAGGTTCAGAGCCCATGCCTCATTTGGTTATATCTGTAAACAATAAACATCTCAGCACGAGTCACAACTGCATTTCTCACACACTGGTTGAATTGTTCATTCAGCCACAGAAAAGTTAGGCTGGAGTATTGCTTGGTCTGCATTGCTTTGAATGCTCTGTACATTTGTAGCATATTACTTTTTTTTTTTTTTTTTATGTCTTTTCTCTTAAGCATTTCCCTACCCTGTGCACTATTGTTATTCTTCCAACAATTACATGTCTGTGCTTTTACCTTTTTTTACCTTGCACAGCTTTAGCTTATGGGCTTTCTCGGAGGTTGGCAATGTTTTTGTCTGTAAGGCACATGGTTCTTCTGTACCAAACTGTTTTCTTCAGTAAAGACCTTTGAACTTAGAATTACCCACCCTTGAGATGGACTTTCCAATTCAAATAGCTACAATAACGTAAAACCTTAGTTTTCTTATAAGGCTATGACATTTCATGTACTGTGCATTGTGACTATCTTTAGGTATTATTTTCAAAACTCTTAATGTTTTGAAGTTGTGAACTTTATTTATTGGAGAAAAAAAAAAAGCAGAGAAGTAGACTTTTCACTATTGTCTTCCATAAATGTCGAAAATTAACACATTCTCATGTTGCTTTTAACTTTAAAACCCAGACAGTATGAAAGATGCATTCCTTTGAAGGAAAGCAATAATACCATTGTATTTGAGCCAATGACATTAATTTCAGAAAATACACGTATTTTTGCAAAGATAGAAAAAAAAAAAAAAAAGTATTTTAAAACAATTTTCCCTGTTTCGTAAAGAAATTAATTTTACTTCCACTTTAGTTTCTGTAGGTGATTAATAGCATGGTCAGGTCAGACTTTCTCCTTCCCTGAAGCAGAGGTTTACTGCTCCTAGATGATGTTTCTCTACTTTTTAAGCAATGCTGTCAGTAGAAGAATATAGAAATCCTATATGATATGGGGTGAGTAGCAGCCCTATAAAGAGAGCCTTTATAAAGCTGATGTTACAGAGTCACAAAATCTAGGAACATTGCAGCAAGAGCTATGCTGAGACAGAAATCCTCTTTAAGCTGAAACATAGCTTTATTGGTGCAAAAGTTCTGTTTTCCAAAACCTAAGTTTGGTCTTGTAATAATGAGGAGCTATTCTGTGTTTTAATGTGCAATATATTTGCCTTTATGTTGTTTATTTGAAGAGTAACACAGCTTGGTAAACCAAATTAAGCCAAATATACTCACTAAATCTTAAGTATATAAATATTCTTATTATTACATGGCTCTTGAGCCATAATGAAATATTTAATTTATAATGTGACTAAAGAATTACAGGTCTTTCAGTGGTTTTTATTTTTACAAGTGTAATCACACTTGACAACCATATTTTAAAAATATTTGCAGCTGCATTCCATATTAATATTCTGTGATTTCCAAATCACGTGCTTTCTTTGTAGTATGATTTAATACACAGGTAGAAGTTACATATACACATATTCTGTTACATACTTTATGTTTTGAAAGCTCTCTTCCATTAAGTAAAAGTTAGTAACTTTTCTAACCTTTGCTATTACTTTGCTGTTTACTCCTCTTATTCATCCAAGGCAAGCAATATTGTGTCTGGTTATTACTGATAGTTACACTCAAAACTGCTAAAAAAAAAAGAAGAGTAGGATACAGAGTATAACTCTAGGAAATGCAAAATCCTTGATTTCCAAAATGGCACACAGGGAAATATTCCTTTCACATGGACCGTATCCTATGTGTTTCAGGCCTTTGAACCACTAATATAACAGTTAATACTTACAGTATCTTCATATCTTGAAGTATATGTGTTATTCACTGACTTTTGCAACAGGAGACTTGGGAAAGTGATTGAATTATGTAAACACATGTTAGTAATGAGAATTCATCATTATACTTTTTTTTTTTTTAAATTTTATTTTATTCTGTTCAGAAATAACAATAAAACTGTAAAGCAAATACACAGAAAAATGTTCAGAAGCCAAACTAAAGAAAACACAGAACAAAATGGGAGATCTGTTGGCAGCATGCACCTCATAAGTGGCTGCTTTTCAGAAGTTGCTTTGAGAAAAAGAAAATACTTTAAGTCTGGAGAGATACAAGATAACAATAGCAAAGTGTAACCTCTGGGCAAGTTTAATTGAATAAGGGTAGATGAGGCACTATTGCATGTCCCAGTTCAGCAAATCCTTTAAATGTGTCTGGGAATTTTTGTTAATTTTTCCTGTTTGATGTGGTAAACATCCATTACACATTAAAAGAGTACACAAATATGCCACTGATCCTCTGGTCCTTGATAAGGTGCCAGCCACTCAGTATCAGCATTTGCGTAAACAGCTGGAGTTTTTCTGGACCTATTCCTATCGTGTAGCTGGATACCTTCCTGATTGTTTGTACTTCATCATATCTCTAATGTGGTAGCTTGTTTATGGTGTATCTGAAAACTTCATAGAGAGATATGGATACATTATTTGATCACATTTAATTTAAGCAGAATTCAAGATAAATTTAATGGGAAGGATGGTTTGGAACATTAAGAGTAAGCTGTTTTCTACATTTTCATAGGTTTATTAACAGACATGGGAAATCTCTGGGTTAGAGTAATCATTGTTTCTCTGAGTGTTTTTCATTTTTTCCTTTCTTGAACAGAATTATTGTATGCATCAGTGGTTTAAGCTGATCTCTTTGAGGAAAAAGAAAATTCTAATACATTAACAGTTTCTTGATCCTAAAATCACAAAATTGGTAAGATGAATGTTACTATGTATGAAAAGAGTTTCATACCAGAAAACATTGCTTACTTAAGAAATTATAGCAATTCTTCTTTCCTAATTTCATGTTTCATTATGTATTGAGCAGGTAGTGGTTTTGTTCTCATTCCTTTATATCTGATAAGAATTCATGTGACAGATTTATGCTTCAGGAATATACAATGGAGCATACTAAACACAGAGTGTTTTTTGGTAGTCTAAGATGATCTGCAAAAGTCAATGTTCCATGATCTCAAATTGAAAGAAAGACAAAGTTTTTTAAAAATTACTTATCTTTATTTTCCCCAGCTTTGATAGATTGTTGTCACATTATACAAGGTTAGTTAGATGAATAGGCTCTATCCTTAGTTCAGATTGCAATAAAAATGTATAAAGGTACAAGAAATGTAAGTAAACTGTTTTGTAACAGTTGCCTTCAGTTCTCAAAAATAAAAACAATGTAATTCTATTTGGACAAATAAAAGCAGTGTATTTTGGGAATGCTTCAGAAGCTGGAGAACTGTATTTTAAATGAGTACTTGGAGTAGGAATGAAATCTTCAGAAGTGGGAACAAACAATTAGAGAATGGTTAGTAGATGTGTGAAGGATGGTATCAAATGACACAGATTTGAGAGAATATGCATGAAAAAATTGGAATACGAAATGTTTAAAGCAAACTAGAGAAAACCAATTGAAATTAATTTAATAGAAAAGATTGGTTATGGCCATGGATAGTATCAGTTTATCATAGTGTATTGATTTTGGTCATATCATTTAATATGGAGGTCATATGACGGAGACAGAATAGAGAGGTCATGCTGAAAAAATCCATGATAGAGAATTTATGGTAGGAAAAGTCACTCTCTCAACTAAACTTCCCTGACTGGGGACCAGCACAAGTTAAGAGGTGTGTGCGAACCTGGAAGAAATGAAAGCTTTACTTACTAGTTTTTGAGGTTTGTCATACACTTTTGTTGTCTTACAGACAATAGAAGTACAACAGGTAGTCCAATCTTTCACAATACTGAAACAGAAAGCTGGCTTCTGTATTTCAACCAAGTGTCCCTATCATCATTTCTCATTCTCAGCTATAGAACGAATTAATTAACTGTTCTCTATTCAACTACACATTAGGGAAGAAAAAAGAAGCAGGAACACAGACGAAAAGAATTAAATCCTTTGAAGATTATTTCTACTCCTAACTAATTTTCTTTTGTAGTATAAAATCTAAACATTTGAGAAGTGAAATTTCAACACCCAGTTCCAAAATCTTTAGGCATATATATAATTAAAATCACATAAAATCACCCAAGTTTGTCCTCAATTAGATGAAATGGAAGCTGTAGAAAACAAATCCAGTAAAAAGCAATTGCTGACATTACATAAGTGGATGTTAGTTTTAAAAAGGGCTAGCTGTTTTAAGAAGCAATCTCCTCTGAAGGACTGTAAACTGTTTAAGAATAGAGCTGCTCTTTTAATTTTATTTCTCAACACTGCAGTTTTAGTTATCTATCTAGATATCTATAAGAAAAAAAAAGTATTGCCAAAAAACATTGACTTCACTACAAGATCGAAGAATCAAGATTAAAGCAAGATATGGCAGGGTGTCACAGGGAAAAAATAATTAGATTCTTATTCTGTAAACATTCAGTTATAATACTTCAACAATACTCCATCCTTAAGCATAGTCTAGATTTTCCTGTATTTAATTTCAGCTCATCAGCTATCTACATAATTTTTTACTATATTTAGTGATGTCTCATGGAAGTATTTCTCAAACTGTCTCTCCTGACACCTCTTCCTCACCTCTTTCACTGTTTCTTCACCCAACAGAAATCTCATGGTCACAATAATCAAAAGTTTCTTGGTTTTGAAGTTCCTCTCTTTTTAGTGGCAGGTCCATGAAGAACTTTAAATATTTAAAAACTCCCCTGAAAGCAATGTTTTTTGCTGCTTAATATATCATACAACCAAAGAAACTCCCTCTTTTTTGGTTGCACCTTGCAGTTGTGAAAGTCTCCCTTTTCCTGAGCCACCATCAACAGTTCTAGTTGATGTTAGCACTAGATATGTTTGTGCTGCCCATGACTCAGGCATCTCTCTCTGAAACCCATTCCACTTTCTGACCTGGAGCTTTCTGACATTGAAAATGACATTAGAGTTAAATCTTGTTACGGGCAAAAGAACACACTACATGAAGCTAACAATTTGGTATCAGTCCATTTTTTTTTTTTTAGTATAGTAGTCTACTTTGTTTAATTAATGCTGAAAAGACCCATTAATAGCACAGCTATGATCAATAAAAACACAACCTAGCCATTCTCCCTTCCTTTTTTAAATATCTACGACTTTTCTCTGGTGTTATGCTCACCTTCTCAATGTCCTCCTGGTTCTCAAGGTTGACAGATCCAGTCTTCTTTAAGCAGAAAAGGGCAGGGGGAGGTGTGTAGGGGGGATGTTTCAATAAGTTGTCACAATCACTCCAAAGGTCCTCACTGGAAGTATCATGAACCTCATAGTACAGGTTTATTCCCCCTCAATCTTGAGATCTTCTTGTGGATATTTATGTTTTTCTGTTGCAATCTGCTTCCATCTCTTTGGTGTACAGCTCAAGTCTGAAAATTGCCCAAGAACTTCCCTGTAGTGTTTTCACCCCCCTCCCACCCCTACCCCATCCTGGGCAACTTAACCACTTGGATAGCAGAGCAGGTCAAGCGTGATATGGGGAGAACAATTCCCATAGTGCAAGTGCAGTGAGACAGGACACTGAGACACACCCCTGCCCCATCCTCTTGCAGCTCCTGCTGAGAACAGTTACCCATTGTGCAAGTACAGTGAAGCTGGGAAACTGAGGCACAAGTGCAGTGAGTCAAGACAGGAAGACATGCCCTCTGTGCTCTTGAAGCTCCTGCCATATTGGATAAAAAACCCTTTCTGCCCAGGAAAGGTAGCGACCATCACTCACTTTTGAGAGTTTGATACACCTGCTCCCTGGGACTCTGCCTGAGTAAAAGAGTACCTAGAGGGTTCTGGATGTTGCCAAAGTATTACCTCATCCTGAGAGTGGCTATAGCTGAAAAATACTGACTAAAGTCAGCAATCTTGCAACCCTATAAATAGCGATCCTAACGTGAGGCCCTTTGAGCTCCTGGATTGCAATAGGCTGTGACTTGGCATCTTGGTCCGAGTTTGGACACCCCTCAGAGACATCTCGTGATGAACAGACATAGCAAAGCCTTGGGTGAAGACAGAGTGCTTGAGTCTCAATGCAATGCATTAATTAAAGTCAGTAATTTGCTTAACTTGAGAGGGGAATTTTAACTATGCACAAAGCTGTAAGTTAGTGTGTGCAAATATACTCAATGTCTATAGATCAATGTGCTTGGTTATATGTGTGTTTGTAGATTTGTCTGTTGGTATTTAATCACATATCTGTGGTATTAGTCCATTTTTTTAATCAGTTGTTTGTCTACGTTTAAGTGAATTAACTTTCTCTTTTTGCAAGTACAGTGTGGCCCTTGACATAATAGAATCTGTAATCAAGTTGTTGTTTTAATTATAACAAATCCCATTGAATTGCTTTAAAACATTTTGTTAATCAGCTGTTGATTGAATGTCATTAGAAATTGTATATTAAACTTGTAATCTACCCCAGTAAATTTTAAAACGCTGCTAAACAAAGCAGTGTTAACGTTCCTTTCTGCGACACTTCCCCAATCTCAGTTGACAGCAAGGGCAATTGTTTGTTATACCATTACCCCCTCTGTTGGTCACACTTGACTATGGTTGTCATTCACTAGAAGAAGCTGGTGAGACAGTGGTCACTTGGCCACCAGCCCATTGCTCAAACAAGCTGACAACAATTCAAGCCAAGGAAAGCCCAGAGGTCCTGTACTGTCATGTCAGTCCAAAATCTCTGGCCTTTCACTAATAGCAGCAAAATGTTACTTACTGTACTACAGTAGAAAATCCACAGAAAACTATCTGCTTCATTTTGCATTCTCAGCCTTTTTGAGGGTAAATTCTATAGCTTTTAATAGGTTTCAGCATCTCCCAAGAACTCATGAACTCTAAATCTTTCCTGCATTGTTGTATGTTCTCACTGCTTGTTAGTCATGATTTCCCTGTCCTCTCTGAGCTGGCACAGGTTAGACAGAGGATACCTTCCACTGGACCAAGTTGCTCAAAGCCCCATCCAGCCTGGCCTTGAACACTTCCAGGGATGGGACATCCACAAGTTCTCTCTCCTGCTTACATCTTAAACAAAATTCTCTATGGATTTGTGTGTGTTTTTCATGTGCAAGATTTTTCTCTTCTCCATTATTTGTTCTGCTGGTATCTATTACCTAAAGCAATGCATATGAAGAGTATGATCTGTAGAAAGTATCGTAACATTTTACAATGATACTTACAAACACTATCTGTTATATTCCACTTAAATACTTGCTGCAGTATAGTAATTCCTTGAACTGTCACTACAGTAGAACAGTAATTGATGACAATGCAACCCAGGACTCTTTTAAGGTCACCTCTTCTATGACCGTTGAGGAGCAATTAAATAGTCTGGACATCCATAAATCCATGGGTCCAGATGGGATGCATTCGCGGGTGCTGAGGGAGCTGGCTGAAGTCATTGCTGGACTGCTCTCCACCATCTTTGCCAAGTCTTGGGAAACGGGAGAGGTGCCCGAGGATTGGAGGAAAACAAATGTCACTCCAGTCTTCAAAAAGGGCAAGAAGGAGGACCCGGGTAATTATAGACCAGTCAGCCTCACCTCTGTCCCTGGGAAAGTAATGGAACAGCTTATCCTTGGTGCCATCTCAAGGCATATCAAGGATAAGAGGGTTATTAGGGGCAGTCAGCATGGCTTTACTAAGGGTAAGTCATGCTTGACCAACCTCATAGCCTTTTATGAGAATGTAACAAGGTGGATGGATGATGGCAGAGTGGTGGATGTGGTCTACCTTGACTTCAGTAAAGCCTTTGACACAGTCTCCCACAGCATCCTCACAGCTAAGTTGAGGAGGTGTGGTCTAGACAATAGCGTAGTGACATGGGTTACAAACTGGCTTAAGGAGAGAAGCCAGAGAGTGGTAGTCAATGGTGCGGAGTCTAGTTGGAGGCCAGTATCCAGTGGAGTGCCTCAGGGGTCAGTACTGGGGCCAATATTACTCAATATATTCATTAACGATTTAGACGAGGGAATAGAGTGTACTATCAGCAAGTTTGCTGATGACACTAAGGTGGGAGGAGTGGCTGACACGCCAGAAGGCTGTGCTGCCATCCAGCGGGACCTGGACAGGCTGGAGAGTTGGGCAGGGAATAACCTGATGAAATTTAACAAGGGAAAGTGTAGAGTCCTGCATCTGGGCAGGAACAACCCCAGGTTCCAGTATAGGTTGGGAAATTACATATTAGAGAGCAGTGTAGCGGAAAGGGACCTGGAGGTCCTGGTGGACAACAGGATGACCATGAGCCAGCACTGTGCCCTTGTGGCCAGGAAGGCCAATGGCATCCTGGGGTGTATTAGAAGGGGGGTGGTTAGTAGATCGAGAGAGGTCCTCCTTCCCCTCTACTCCGCCCTGGTGAGACCCCATCTGGAATATTGTGTCCAGTTCTGGGTCCCTCAGTTCAAGAAGGACAGGGAACTGCTGGAGAAGGTCCAGCATAGGGCAACAAAGATGATTAAAGGAGTGGAGCACCTCCCTTATGAAGAAAGGCTGAGGGAGCTGGGTCTCTTTAGTTTGGAGAAGAGGAGACTGAGGGGTAACCTTATGAATGTTTATGAATATATAAAGGGTGAGTGCCAAGAGGATGGAGCCAGGCTCTTCTCAGTGGCAAACAATGATAGGACAAGGGGTAATGGGATTAAGCTGGAACACAAGAGGTTCCACTTAAATTTGAGAAAAAACTTCTTCTCAGTAAGGGTGACAGACACTGGAACAGGCTGCCCAGGGAGGTTGTGGAGTCTCCTTCTCTGGAGACATTCAAAAACCGCCTGGTCATGTTCCTGTGAGACCTCACCTAGGCGTTCCTGCTCCAGCAGGGGGATTGGACTAGATGATCTTTTGAGGTCCCTTCCAATCCCAAACATACTGTGATACTGTGATATTCTGTTGGTGCTTTGAAGACAGCTGTTTATTTTGGCAATCTGGCTCATTCCTACAGTGCAGAAAAAAAGAGATCTTGAACACAAAATGAAATGAGGTTTTGCGGTAGTATCAGCCTCAAAAATATTTTCCGCTTTGCAGAACATTTATGGAATCATGTCCATTTACTGGTCCATGTAGAGAACTACCTGGGACTTGATAAACATTACTCAGAAGTCGTCTCGCAGTGGGCAGCTTTTTTTTTTTAAATTTAGCTGTTATTTTTAATTTTTAACTTTTTTTTTTAACTTTTTTTAAGGGTGCTTATTTCAGAAAAATATACTAGTAAGCCTCTTCCATTTTGAAGTCAATATTTATCTAGATTCTTCTCGGAGTGTAAGCATACGATACTTGGGACAGCCTCTATTTCTTTTTTTGTGCTCTGCATTACCTTTCCTGCATCGATTCTGCTGGCAGTTGTCAATGGTTTTTTCCCCTTTCCATTGTATACCATTTTGTGCTTTACCGAGGCAGTCATTCATTCTAGTGGTGTGTAATTTACGTTGTGAAGCACACATCCAGCCATTAATATATGTGAAATTTCTTTCAACTCACATGCAACATATTTACTTCCCTCTGGTGATCCTTTTTACTTTTCTGTGTTTACTTGATGACTTCTCTCTGAGACAGGCTTTACTAGTTGGCTGAACTTCAGGTGATGGTTCATTAGCATACAGAGTTTTATTATACGACTCAAGCTTACTAAATCCACCAGTACTGTTATAGGAAAACAAAATACCTCTGAAAATAATATTATTTCTCAGTCTCTTCCAAAGTTCATAAAGTAAGATGATTAGTTAATATTAGTGGACTCCATTTGAAGCTCATCATAGGTGGTAGAGATTTAGTCAAATATCAAAATCAAATATCAATATCAAATATCAAAATACGAAAATAGAGGATAAATCCAATCTTCAAACCTTCCATTTGAGCTAAAATTTAAAGTTAGATGAAGATCAGTCTGCAACTTCCTTGTAGGTTTCAAAGCCTGAAGGAATATTTATGCACTACTGCAAAGGTTAATTTTCACTCCTGCAAAAACCTTTTTTTTTTTTTTATTTTTTTAATGGGAGTTTCCTGAGGCCTTATTTTGGTAGGTCCTAGTGTGTACCATTGCTTTTCTCAACATCCCCATTGTCCATGCTGTTTCCTGTTTCTTACTGTGCCTTCTCCTATTGCAGTGATACTCCATTTTGTGATTCTCTTCATATAACACCTACTCACAGCTAAGGAAGAAAAGATACAGCCTCCAAACATTTAGGGCAGTAGCAGGGTGTGTTATGGTGCTTCAAATCGTGTTTGCCTTTGATTCTTTTGCCTTCATCTTAAATTCAGAAGCCAGTGCCCTCATTCGTAGCTATAATAATCAACAATTAAGAAGAGGCTGTCAATTGGCGTATTTTTTACACTTTTGCTTAATGAACAACCTACTACTATTTGGATTCTCAAGTAAGAACATATTTTCCTATTCTACTGTATATGTAAGAGGTATATAAACATCATATGGAGACATAGCTATCTCTCAAATTACAAACCAAGTTTTTGTGTTTTATTTCCACTTCCTCATCTCTCAACATTTACTTCATATTTTGTTGCAGACAGAATATCTTTTCCTTCTAACAATTTCCATGGAGATTGGAATGGTCATATGTGTAACAGAATAGTTATAACTGATACCAGAATACTTGTGTGTGTATCTTTCTCTTTGTCTTTTTTTTTTTTTTTAATGGAGATGGAAGTCCTTTTTACATTTAGTAACAATGTCTAAAGCTAGCCATTTCTGCATAAGTATTTCCTTCATTCAACTCATTTTATTTGGAGATTTTTTTTTTTCTCTGTTTTTCCTTCAAGAATACCTAGCTGTATAGTAAAGACCAAGAAATGTCTATTCAGTTTTTAAGGAATGCTGCAAAAGAGTGGAAATGAGGGGAAAAAAAATATTGCTACTTTGAGTGTGGGTCACATTACTTCTGTTCACTTAATCCTCACTTTCTACCCATGAAAACCCAGCCCCATATATGCATTAAGTTTTGGAATATCACAATGACTCTTGATAGTGACAGAGACTAAAGGAGAATAAGCCATTTGCTGTCACATTTCCAGAGTAATTCCTTCAGAAAACAAGGGTATGATTTTAAAGCGAGGTTTTAGGCCAGATGAGACATGCAAGTAGAGAAGCACTTACACAAAGTGAGTAGCTAAGCAACTGAGTTTTTGTAAATAAGAATAATGAATTAAAAAGAATAAGAAATTAATGTGTTTGGAAAGTGACCATGGGATTTTATAGGTGAAAGAGAATTATTTTCCCCAGCAAATCTGACATATGTCTCAAGATGGGAAATCTTTTGTGCAACTGTTGACAGCAAAGCAGTAGTATGCAGTAATGATTTAGCAAAGCTTGGACAGTTTCCCAAAGTAATTTTGCTTTTGTAGAAGCAATTTAAATGCCTAACACGCAATGCTCTACAGAAAAGCTGGTATCTCTATGTAGTAATTCTAGCTGATTTTTTCTGGCATGGTCTTATTAAGACTTGTCATTTACAACTCCAAATTTGAATTGTCCAAGCATTTTAGAACAGCAAACAGTAGCTCGTTCTAGATGTCTGCTAATTTTATTGGGCAAATAATAACAATTTTTAGCCATTAGAGATTGTTTGTTAAATGTAGCTGTCAGAGGCCTGCATGTGCCTACACACCTGACTGTAGTCCCTGCCCATGGCCTAGGACGTGATTTTGGCCCCACCAAGGCTGAAAGAGGCATAGAAAGATGCAGAGGAAAGCTTCAGATTATCATTGCTGAGAGGATTTCCAAACAAAAGCTTCTATCTCTTTAGGTTGTGATGTATAAAAGCCTTTAAGAAACGGGTATGAAATCGAACAGATATTTTGAAGCTTCAAAATGCTGATGAAAATATTACCTGATACTACGAATAAATTAGATTTATTTTTAGAGTGGTGATAATACAGGCTCCAAGTGGCTTAATAGTTTTTCTGGTATTTGTCTTACAAGAATATAAACTAGTTTTTCTATAGTTGAGGAAGGACCTGAGGCTGTCTTAGCTTGGTTTTCAGCAGCTACATTACCATGGTTAATCCATTGTGCTTCTCTCCAGAAAAGCTAGTCCTGCAGTGCATTAGTCATAAATTCTGACTTATCTGATCCTCTTGCCTTTTCTAGCAATATAATAACTCCAATAGAGTACAAGGTTAATTGTGGGACTATCTAGTGCACTTTATTATAGGTGACCATAAATATGACTGAAGTTCCAGGAAATTGTGATTTATAGGGGAGAATAAATCAGATTTCATACTCATTCTGATTTTTTCACTGGAAAGAACATGTATTACTAGAAACCATTTCAGAAATAAACAGAAGGATATTGAAAAAAAAAAAACAACCAAACATATACCATTGGCATGATCCTTTGAGAATAAGACTGAGATGATTTTTAATATGTTAGGGATTACACCCATTTTTTTATTGATCTGAAAATATTCTCTGTGAACAGCAGGCCATAGTGACTGAACAGTATTAAATATAGCAGGAGAGCACATGGGTACCCCAGCAATGCACTTAGAACTGCACTTGGACACTTTGTGTGTGAGTTCCACATAAGTCTCTCTTGTTCAGTTTGCTGCTTTACAGAAATTTCCTATGCTCTTAATAAGTTGTCAAGCAAAGCAGAGTAGCTGGCATGGCTGAAGTGTTTCTGGGGCTTGGGTCAGTATCTCTGCTGGCAACACTTTCTGCTGTGGTAGCATACCAGGCTATTTCAAGCTAGTATGAGTGTCCACTTCTTTTAAGACTTACCTTTGAGTGAAATGCTTTCTTGTACATTTTATGTTTAATGTAATTATCACTCTCTTTCTCAAGAAATAATATTTTACAGTAAGATTATGGTAGCATTTTACATTACCTTGTGGCTCAAAAATCTTATTCTGGTTTGGAGGGTTTCTGTTTAAAAACTTCAGCTGTATTTATCTTGATATACAGGGCATCAATCGCTGCTTCACAAATATGTTATCTCATTTAACAGACTGTTCAGGACTCTGAGTATATTCTACTGATTTTAACTGCCTAAAAATTAAGAAAATAAAAAAAAAGTTATATTTATCTTGCTAGTCGCAGTTGGTCACAGAGAAAGAATAAATAAATGATTCATTTACTGTATTTTAGAGGCATTCTTTCATATCCAGAAGAATTATCTTTATAAGATGTCTCTCAATTGATGACAAGTGCAACCTAAGTTTGCTAATACAGAAGCTTAATTTTTAGATTTCTATAATGATGACATAGTCTCCTCCTCCACCTAATTTGGAGACTAATGGTTTGAAGTACACAGTATTCTGAATCTTGACTTCTTGGCTGCAGTTCAATTCACTCCTTGGAATATTTATCTCACTTCCTAGCCCTAGAACTGCCCAGAAATCAAGTATCCTTTCTAGGCGCTTTCATCTAAAAGATATTGATTTTTCTTATTCTTCATTTTTCTTTAGCAAGGATGGATTTGGCATAGTTATTCCAAAGGCAAAGCATGTTTATTGAGGTTTTGAGAGAACATAACATATGAGCCATTCTATTCATTCTGTGCCTTCATAGAATCCTGGCCACATTAGCAGGGTAGACCAGGGTGTGTAAATATTTTTTTTACTAACAAAAAAATGCTCATTGTGTGAAAGTGATTACTCAAAATTTCCTTTTTTATCCTGACTATAATTCGCTTCTCCATACAGTGCTAGATTATGTCACTTGCAAAGAGGCCTGGTAATGCCTGCTTAACCTTGCTTACAATTACTATTGTGCTAAAGGTCACTACTGATATGTATTATTGTAATGAATTATGTCCGTTCCTTGTATGCACCCAGGTAAAACATTCTTTGACTTCGCTACTTAAACTTAATGAGGACAGTGAACCCAACGTGCATTACCACAAGGGATGAGCTGAAAAGTTAGATTTTTCTAATCTGTATAGATACCTGTCATTTCATGTTACACTCTCTGGATGATGGATGTTTGCAGAAGAGTGAATTCTCTTTAAAGTTTCACACTGAATCAAGACATTTGTTCAGCATTCACTGTGTCCCTCTTGTACCTAGTATACTCTCTAAGGATTAAAAAAATGTTATTGTCACCTTCATCTGTCAAATCAAGAAAAAAGTACATATACTGTTGCACTTGATCATTAAAAGATTTGACTCTCAGCTGTCTTTGGAAGACTCCTTGTGTTTATAAAGGATGAATCTTTTACTGATGGAATAGGCAAAGGCAACAGAATATATAACTTTGTATTCTTCCCTACAAAACTTATTGCTGTGGTTTAGAAGTATCTTAAAATTTGGGATTGTTTTTCCTGATGATAACACTGTCTAACTGATGTGCTTCCTCACTGGGTGAACATAAAGTAGACTAAAACAACAAACATGGTTTTTACCATCTAAATAGCTATGTTATTAAATTAAAATTTATTTTTAAATGTATTAAAATTTATTTCTCTCTAATAATCCATTTGCAAATTCCTTCCTCGGAATTCAAGATCTAAACAACCAGAGAAATTGTTCCTCAGCAGCATGTCCGTAGTGATTCTTTTTAAAAATGATCATAAAATTATTTATATTTGATTAAGACTGAAGTGCCTTCATTAACTACTGTAATTTCTCATTTGAAATGAAATGGTAAGAACAAATTAAGGGCAAAGAAGAGGACAAAACCACTGGCTTCATATTGTCAATGAAAAACTAGTTCTGAATAAATTAATAGCAAAAATAAGTGGAAAAATTATAGCAAATCTAGAAATTGAATCCTTCTCTGTTACATCCCTTTCCATAGCTACCTGTCTGCAGAATAAGAACTGAATTAGGCTTCTCTTTTTCTACAGAAAAACAGGTTGCAAAAACTGACCAAGCTGAAGTGACTATGGTGGTTAGAAATTGACACTAATTACATTAAAACTAAAACACAATTTTGCCTTGGGAAAATAATATTCTTGATGTCTTGGTGTCCTTGGAATTAAATTAGATGTTCTTGTTAAAACAAATGTCAGTCACAGTTTAAACTGGTAATTATGGCCATCACAAATTATTTGGTATATATATAGGGTTTGCTATCCAAGAGTTGGACTTGTCCTTATAAGTTGGACTTGTCTTTATAAGACATGAATTTACAATTGCTAAGGGAAAAATTTGGATGTAGAAAAATTACGGAAGAATCCTACCTACTGAAGTCTATTAATGATTATACCCCTTCCCTCCCCACATTTTTTATGTCTTTATTTTGGAGTTGTAAAATGCTAAGAAAACCTTTCACTTCCTGAAAGAAGAACTTTTGTGAGAGCTGCCATCCTGACATTTTTAAATACATTGTGAGGAAACTTCATACAAATAAGAAAAATGAAGGCAATGGATGTCTTCCACAGGATCGCATCCTGTATCAGAGATAACTTAGCTATAGAAATACTTTGCTTAAAGACTTCTGAGTTGTGGAGATGAAGTCAAAAGATTATGCAGAAAGCTTTGGAATGTGCTGAGCAACCATTATAGGATTTCCCTGTGGCCATTCCTTTCCACGTATTGTGTATACTTGTGTTTACACAGCATCTGACAATGTTTACATGAAAAAATATACATCTGTTAGATTACATGGGGTACACTAAATATCTGTGTAATAGTTCAATTGGTGTAACCACCTATATTTTAAAAAAAGAACAAGAATTTTGCTGTGTTGTGCTAAGGCAAGACACAAACCGTAGCCGTACATAACCATCTTGATATTGAATTATTTCATTTCGATCGAGACCTATATGTACTAAAAGCCAAAGAAGGATGTGATAAAAAGCTTGTGCAGAGCTTTTCATTCCATTTAATGTCCTATAAGCAAGGACCTACAATGAGGGCTTTTTAACATAAAGAAAATGAGATATACTGCTTATTTGGGTGTTTGGGTCGAATTAGGTAAAGGTTATATGAGAAATAAGTTAATGGACTGAAGTTTATAGCTATGTGTATAACTGTCAAATCTCTGTGTAAATTATCTCTCTTTTGCTGGCTCGAATGCAAAAATCCAATAAACTGTTAATAAAAAAGGAAAGGTCATATGTAAATACTGCAGATCTTGAAAACGAACCAGAAAAAGATTATAGTTTGCACACAAATATCATTTCATATTCTGTTTCATGGTAGGATGGGACTTATGAAATATGTTTTTATCAAAGTACGGTGATAAAAGATTCTATTAAAAAGAGATTTGCTTTAAATCTGAAAACAAGTGTTTGATCACTAATTGGCTGTTTGTTTTTCCAGCTTAGAAAGATTTTTTTTTATCTTATTAAGAAGACTCTAAATAAAAAATACTGGTTTAATTATTCTAGTAATTTATCAAGAGAATTTACAGTGGAATATACATTCTGTCTTTTCAGTCCACCTGAACACACACTTGCCTATGTATTTTTATTTACACCGAAATATATTGGCAGTGTACTTCCTAAAAGAAAAGATGAAAGACTTTTCAAGAAGTCTGATTTCATGCCCAGAAGACTGGAATGTATAGAGGTACCAGCTTCAACTATGTCATTATTGCCTGTATTTTGTTCCTGGAAGCTGAGATTCTCCAGATGCCCGAGTGATATGCCTTTTTTTAAAATTTGAATTAAAAAGAAAATATATATATATGTATTGTAAACATAGTGTTCTATAAGTCTGTGGTGATTGATGAAGGCCCATATCACTCCATAGTTTTGCTTGTTTCCTTCTCGCCTTCCATTAAGGATATAGTATAAATGTACTGGGTGCTTTCACAGTACTGCTTGCCTATTTAAGGAATTACTGTTTTTCCTCTAGGCTGTTAAACAGTACTACTAAGGGCTATCATGCTTAGTATTTGTAAGTATAAGAGGTTTTTGTTAAGAAGGCAATTTTCTATTAAAATGAGCTTCAGGCAGCGGATTAGTTATCTGTAAGATGGGTGCTTTGTAATCAACACATGAATAAAAAGCCCTACTGCTTACCTTCAAAACAACATCTTGATATCAAAGATGCTCTAAAATTAGACTGATTACCCACTTATTTCACTAAACAGAAAGATAAATGATGGCTTTAATCAGGAATAAGCATAAAAAATAAATCGGGAAGGACACAGGATGTGTGGCCATAGGATTACACACAGTCACAATAACAAACACCTACTTGGTAGCTTGTTTTCAAAGGATTTTTTAATTATGTTTTTTAATGAAGCTTAGTTTTATGTGCCATTGAACTGAGTGGTAGAAGGCAAAGGTCACTAGAACCTTTGAACACTTTGGATAGATCATTCTTCTGTAAAAATAATATTAAAATGTTCTTTTTTCCAGATAAAGTTCTGCTTTTTCCTCAAATACTGTAACTTCTGAACAACAGAAAATGTAGATCAATAAAGATGTGTTTGACCAAATCAAAAGCCTAGATCAGACTCACACAGTATGTTTTGTTCGGGAAAATTACTGGCATATCCCATTGTATAACTGAATGGAAAAAGTAGTAGAATAAAATAGAATACAACTTCGCTACCTACTTCTATTCATTCTTTTCAGAAAACAAGATGAAATGTTAACCTATCATCAAAAGCCTCTGGATGAAAGTGATCCCGAATTTTGAGAGGCCGAAAGTACCTCCCATGTATAGACCTTAATTTATGTATACCTTATGTTTTGAGTTCTACTGGCAATGCAAAATTATTCTAACTACAGACAAATAAGCATAGAGCCACTGTAAAGATACCTTCACAGGCTGTCAGAAAGCTGGTGCATCCTCATAGTACTGCTCAGGATTATGCAGAATTGTAAGGAAGGATTCATCTTGGAGTATGTTAATATCCCAATTCAATTTTTCTTCTGTATTTTATTCAGTAAGGTAGATCTGTATACTGGAAAGAAACCTGGCTAGAACTAAATTATTATGAATCAAATTTTCTCAAAATAAAAAAGTGCATCTAGTTTATTATAAAGAGTTTTAAGGATATGTGTTACACACTGTCATAAGGATTTTTAGGCTTACTGAGTAATGTGTGACTCTGTCAGCAACTCCATAATTAAAAAACATTATCCCAGCTCTTTTCTGTGGAAGGCTTTTGAGAGCCTTGAGCTCAGTGACTTTTGCAAACACAGGAAGTGAATTGATCAAATAATCTTCAGAACCACCGTGCTGTCATTTTTTCATTCTCTGTGAGGCACACTCTGTAATCTCAGTAACAAGAGTTGGTTTAAACACCTCTTTTTCTTTTTTTTTCCAGTAACTCTCAGCATCTTTAAAATGTGATGCTTTGAAGAGCCATGGGACTATTAAGTGTAAACTTGCAAGTGTTTTCAATTTCTATTTCTGTGCTGTAGACTTTCAAGCACTGTACAAAAAAATGTATTCACAAAACATCTAGAGAACTAAATGTTCATGGTGCATAATTTGTAACTGCATGGGAGCCAGTGAACAATATATTTTAGAATACTCAGGCTGGAAGTAATTGTGACAAATGCAAATATGTCCTGGACTCAGAAGCTCTGGTCTTTTCATTATTTATTTCAAAGGTTTAGATGATGCTTTCAGTAATATGCATAGAAGCACAACATATATTTTTCTATTGTAAACTGATCCTCTTCACAAAGCATACCAAAACTCACTGCAATCAGTAGAGACTCCTACTCTCTAGCTGGTACTAAAGGAAATGTCTTTACTGCATATGCTGTAGATTTTTATTCACCTACTGATGCTATGCCAAGTTCTGAGTATTATAGATTGGCCACTGTTTTTGCCATTCAGAAAGACTGGATAGTGTTAAAAATACACAAAGGAAAAGATACCTGGGGATTTATATGAATAGTTTTTAATAATGAAAATATCTCATGGGAGTTATTTTATTTACATTTAAAAATTTCTAGGTCTAACATAATACTTGATTTTAACCATTTCCTTTCTTTTGACAATTCATATTTTCCATTTTTCTGAGCTCACTCACTAGGCAAGCTGGTTAAAGAACTCTGACAATAAAAACAAAATTAAAAAAAATAAAAATGAAGGACATTGACAGTCAGGCTTTTGTGTTGGTTTTGTTCTTTTTTTCCTACTCCGAGCTCTCACACATCAGTTTAACATTAAAACCACCAGCTCTCTGATTTTTTTCAATAATTTGAAAGACAGTTAGCTGGGGCCACTGAACAAATGCAAAGCTCTCCATATTCCTAAATCAGATCTGCTTGTGTAGTACCATGTTATCCATAAACTAAAGTGGCTCAGTGGACACCTTTTACCAGATGTCTTGTGGAGTCAGGCTATCAGACAGCACTGAAAGAGCTTCCAGTATTTGCTGAGAAGATACTTGTATGTGTCGAGGGTTAAGATTGCAGGGTGACAATAAAACCCTGGCAGATGTATTGTTAACCCCCTCTCCCCCACCACGTCCCCTTCCTTTCCCCCTTTCCCACTCAGGACAGGTGATCGGGAGGGAAAGAAGGACAGAGAGAAGAGAGTTGGAAAAATTAACAATGTTTTACTAATGCTACTAATAAGAATAGAGAAACTAATACAAAATATACAAAACCAATCTTGAAAGTCTCAGCAACTGCAGAGCCGGCAACCAAAGTCCTGGATTGGACTCTGCAGCCAACCGGAGCTGGATTCAGTCTCTCACTAGGCCTCTGTTTGCAGGGACGACTAGCAAGGTCCTCTCCTAATGTCGGCCATAAGGAAAAGGGAAAAAGCAAAGGCAAAAGGGAAAAAAGGGACGAGATCCTCGTGATCTCCCACTTTTATATGAAGTATTCACATGAATGGAATGTTATACACAGCTGGTCAGTTTTTTGGTCACCGGTTTCTCGTTGCCCCTCTCGCGAGATGTCCATCCATGCTTATCAATAAGTTTGCATTCCATTGCTAGGTTTACCAAAACATGTGTCTGGTTCTCCAGGAAAATGCAGTTAATATGAAGGCTTTAACTGACAGGCAAAATTCACTGAAAGAGAAACTTGTTTTTAACAAAACCAGGACAGTATGAGAGACACATACATGCATGGAAAGATGTGGGAGCTGATGAACAGCTTCTGAGCAACATCCCATTGTTTTGCCATGAACATTCTTTGTTTGCACTTTATGATTGTGGCCTGGTTTGTTTTTTTCATTAGCTTTTCTTCTGTCTTAGGAGAGATCTAGTTTAATTGCATATTTGTTTTTCATGCACAAATACAATGCCGAAATGACACCAGGTGTAGTGGTGTGTTGCAGCTACTGAGCCTGACACACAAATGGACCCCACAGTAGTATTACAAATGGTTAAGGACATAGCTGTTTTGATGAGTAGAAAACAATGACATAACCATGACCCCACAGTAGTATTACAAATGGTTAAGGACATAGCTGTTTTGATGAGTAGAAAACAATGACATAACCATGACTTTGCTTCATAAACCAAAGCAACTGGACTCCTATTCATGTTTTGCGTAATGTCCTTAATTATTGTGCTCTCAGATGGAACAATATTCCCAGAGACATCAAGTCCTGCAACAAATCTCACTAAACTGTGTGAACTCTGCAGTTCTCTGAGGCCTTGGCACTGCAGAAGTCTGCTCACCAGCTCTGGAAGCTGATGTTGCTGACAGCTGATTTTGAGTCACAAAATCTGTGGTACAGCACAGGTATTAGAATGTAAATTGGATTTCTTTGTTAAAATAAAAATAGAAATCTAATATTGAAGGAAACATGCTAACAGCTTGGAGATAATAATTTCTGTTAGTAAACAGGGAGACTGTTTTAGGATAGAGTTGACATTGTTGAAAGAGATTGATACATTTCTGTTGCTGCATTTGAAAGATTCATGTATTTTACAAAAGGTATGAATTAAAGATTTTTTCTTTTTTAGTGTTTGAAAAAAATTCTGAATGGTTATGAAAATGTAAATCTAATAACTTTTTTAGTATTTAAAATGGATTTGTGGTCACTTAGTTATCACATTCATTTGCAAAATCCTATGGGTGTAGATCACCTGAAATGGATGTCACTAAAATAATTTGGCTAGGGGTAAGTTTGATTTTTGTTTATTTTTGTTTTGTTTTCAAGATCAGCTAACAGTGGCAATAAAATGAGTCTAACATCTCTCTCACATATAAATATTTATAAATTATTTTTCTCTTAAGTTAGGATCACAAGTTGACATTAATTTAGGATTCATTAAACTAGCCCACTGAGCATTGGGGTTACTCAGTTTGAATACAATTTCAAAGACAATGCTCAGCTGCAGTCAGGTAAGAAAACCAAATGGCACAAATTATTAGAAAAGGGTTAGGGAACTGACTCAGAAATATCAGTGTGCCACTGTTTTGCAGTGTTTTGCCAGTGTCTTTGAATGTTTTGTTAGGTTCTGGTCTGTCTGATCCCAAAAAGGATATAATGCCACTGAAAAACTTTTGAAAGGAGCATCAAGAATGATAAAAAGCATGACATGTTTCCTGTGGAAAGGACAACTCTGGGTGCCAACAACATTGACATTGTTTCTTGGTTGGAAATGTTCTTTGGGAGTGAATCTTCAGATTGTTTCCATTTGCCATTCCCTTAGCTGATGAGCAGTTTCCTCTGATTTTTGAGTTCTCAGTCCATGCATTAGTCCAAAGTAAAGCATTGCTAAACACACTAAGCATCAACTCTTAGCCCTTGGCATCAACTGTTTTGCTCTTCATGTCTGTTACCAGTGTACTACGTGCTGGTGTCATCATGTCATCGAGCAGGCTAGGGCTCTTCAGTTTGGCAAAAAAGACAACTGAGTGGGAAGGGGTAGGTATTACAGAATTTTATCAGGGAGAGAATAATTTAAACAAATGGCTTGAAAAACTTGTTTCGTAATTTTTGCATCAGATGATAACTATTGACTCCATTGCTGCTATCAGTAACAGTTAGAAGTAAAAAAACCTCAATGCTTTTTTTAACAACTTTTTAATATATAAATTTATGTTATATGCACAAAAAAAAAAACAGAAGGGAAAGACCAAGAAAGAAATCAAGAGAGGGAATTTTACCATGACCATGATTTATTTTTTCTTTCCTTATGTGTTTTTTTATGCTGCTGAGTTTCATATTCACCAGGGCTATAAAGAAGTTTTTTGTCATGTATCTCTAGGGTGTAGCCCCATTTTCTCCAGAAAAAACATTAATCTGACTAACACAATGTTTGTGGGACTGAGCTTCATTAGAGATTCTGTAAACTTCCGTACAAATTGCATATGACCCACATTCCCCACTGCTTCCCCTTGCTAGAATCTGAGGTTCTGAAAAAGGCTGAAGCAATAGTACAATACTACATTACTGCCTGATGGTTAGTAAGCTTCAGCTTATTTTACAGGGTATGTGGAATATCACCGCTTTGCTTTTTTTTCCTTTCTCTTTTTCTTGTTGTCTTTAATATATTCCCTTAAAAGCATGCTTACTTAAACTAATAACTATTATTTGAGGCCCCAGTATAGTTGAAAACCTTTATGATTCATAATAGCTTTTCTTCTGGCAAGCTTTCATAGAAGTTTAGTGCAGCACGTGTGCTCTACAACAAATCTGCACATAATACAAGGAAATTTCACTCTTTGCCCCTAGCAAACTTGTTATTGTGTTGCTTGGAGATGCTTATGGTGACAGTGACCACTCTGTGGCAGGTGTTCCATGATGTTGAATAATAAAGTCCCTATGGGAAGCTGCATATTCTCTTAATGTCGATACCTTCCTGCCAGCTTCAGCTTTTGAATGATAAATGATGCAATTAAAGCTTTTGAGATGTACATAAAATAAGTTGCCTGATTCCTGTTAACCCTAAATAGTTCTGTGACATTATGAAATAAATCTGTTAGTAAGAATACATTTTTTTTTTCAAACCTGATGTTATTCACAGCTTCTGAGCAATGAAAGGAAAGAAAGCAAGGAAAAATTTTAAAAGAAAGTTACCATTTCCAAGGACGCGTCACATATCGGCCAAAAGTAGTGAAACATATTGAGAATTCCAGATGTCATATTCTCTAATTCCTCTCTTAAATTACTGGCTTAATGTTGTTTTTATGTTTGACCAAAAATAAATTTTATTTGCCCATTTAGCTGGGGGCTGAAAGTGTCCAACACTTGTTTTCATATAATGAATGGCTTTTAAGGAGATCTCATTCTGCTTATTGCTCTCCTTCTTATTTTGAAGTTATTATTTAATTTATATATGAAATTGGAAACTGCGCCTGTGAGTGACTGAAACAGCCTGGTAAAAGTGATAATAAGGGCATAAGTTTATTCAACTGGGTAGAAAAAATAGGATATTTAGCAGATAACCTAAAACTGCATTAGCTCTTCTGCTGTTTATTTCCAGGGTGTTTCATCCGTTGATCATATAATTTGAAGCTATACCTTTTATGTTATAGTTTTTTATGTCAATTGCAGATTTGACTGAAATAAATTTAGAAAGAGTTTAAGCTGAGAACATAAGAAGATAGTTAAGCTTATGGGAAAAGAGTACAAAGTGGCCACCCTGAGCCCTTGGCAGCTGGAAGGCAAGTGTAATTGGGGAAAACTAACACAACGGAGGCCTTTCTTGGTTAAGTGATCAAATGTTGACTACTAGGAGAACATATATTTTAATGGCCTCATTCATCAGTTGATATGTCTCATCTGGAAAAATTCTGATGGAAGAGGAATAATCTTACAAAAAGAGTAAAATTTAAGCATGATTTAAAATTAGTTCATCCTTGTGGGGGTAGACAGTATTGCAGGTGTAATTATAAAATTAAACTGTAATTATAACTTATTTTGTTATCACTTCTGCATGTTTATATTCCTGTTTCTTATAAAGCATGTTATGATGGTACTCAGCTGAGATGTTGTTTGTAGGAGTCTTTCTTATGACACAGAAGGTGAAAGGTGTTTATTAAAAAAACAATAAATCTTTACTTAATAACTGATGATTCTGGCCCTGGCTTTCTTGTGGTACAGAGGTCACCTCTTTCATTGACTGTAATTGTATTTGATTCAGCTGGAAATCAAAACCAGAAGAACATAGCAATGTAAGAAATGCTAAGAAGTAAATGGGATTGTCTTTTCCTTTATTTCTGAAAGAACTGGAACAATAACCTCATCAGGTGAAAGGACCGCTATTCAATTTACACTTGTAATTCAAGTATGAAGTTAAGCACAGGAACTCTTGCTGAGTCAAGATCTAAAACACTATGTTCCACTTCCCTATTGCTTCTTTAAATGTCACTCCCCCTTAAAATACTTGAGTTTATCGTACATGTAATATGGATTGTAAATACTCATTTGCTAAGAGGTCTGACAGGAGACAGTTATCAATTTGTGTGACGCTTTTTGATCTCTTTTATAGGAAGCTGCAATATAAAAGACAGTGGCCCATACTGTTTCTTCTGATCATAAGGAAAACCATGATTTATAAAATGCTGTCAAGCCAGTCTAAGTGTGAATGTTCCATTTTTTATTCTCTATTTATGACAGATATGATTATGTTAATTTAGAAGTGTTTTTTCCAAAGAAGAAGAAGAAAAAACCCCAATTATACAAAATATCTTTTTTTTCAGGGAAACAGGTCTGTAGGTGGAGACATTAGACCGTATTTGAATTTAAACCATTTGTATTTATGTATAAGATACAGCCTTTTTATGATCATAACTCAGGACTCATCTTTTGGAAGTGGATTTTCATGGCAAAGGCAAGGGGAGCAAGATAGGCTGTTAAAAACTAATTTGTTGTTACCACGATATTAGAGGATTTTATGGTTATAATCACTGAGTAGGTGCACTGCATGCAACTTATCTTGTCCTAATTGCAGAGTCACAGACTGTATATGGTATGTTAGTGGATAAGAGAATCTTACAACACATTGTTCTTCAACTGTTAGGACTTGATGGTTTGAGGTCTGAGGTGCTGGTTATGAGTCCATTTTGTTTAGCTATCCTTTTAATGGCAACTGTTTTCTGTTCCTTCTCCCCTTTAGGTAAATGCTGCTGATATCATCTTATCAAAAGTTAGATTATAACTGAGGACCGCTAGAAAGTTAGGAAAGCTGGCAACATGGAAAAAAGACGGGGCAGGTTTTGGTTAAAAGTATCTAGAGCCTTAGGGAGGGCTGAGGAGGAATATCCATAGAAAAAGAATGCTCAAAAATCAGACTTGACCTAGAGGTTGAAGAAGGCCAATGGTATCCTGTCCTGTATCAAAAATAGCGTGGTCAGCAGGACAAGGGAAGTGATCCTGCCCCTGTACTTTGCATTGGTGAGGCCACACCTGGAGTATTGTGTTCAGTTCTGGGCCCCTCAGTTCGGGAAAGACATTGAAGTGCTGGAGCAGGTCCAGAGAAGAGCAACAAGACTGGTGAAGAGACTTGAACACAAAGACATAAGGGAAGAGGCTGAGGGAGCTGGGGTTGATTAGTCTAGAGAAGAGGAGGCTTAGAGGTGACCTCATCACTCTCTATAACTACCTGAAGGGAAGTTATAGCCAGGTGGGGATTGGTCTCTTCTCCCAGGCAGTTAGCAATAGGACAAGGGGGCATGGGCTTAAACTCTGCCAGGGGAAATGTAGGCTGGATATTAGAAAGAAATTCTTTACAGAGAGAGTGGTCAGGCATTGGAATGGCCTGCCCAGGGAGGTAGTGGACTCACCGTCCCTGAAGGTTTTTAGACTGGGATTGGACATGGATGGCACTTAGTGCCATGATCTAGTAAATGGACTGAAGTTGGACCAAGAGTTGGACTTGATGATCTCTCAGGACTTTTCCAACTCAGTCAATTCTGTTTTTTGCTAAGTCATTCATCAAGTCAGGTTCTTCAAAGAGCTTTTGATAGCATAGCTGTTTTACATGTTAGTCCACAACTACATGCTTTGTCCTGTAAAAATGAAAGATACTTGAAATAAGTTTTAATCTAATTTTCAAATACAAATATGAGAGAGCTATTAAGCTGTTAAGAGGAACATCAAGTGTTATGTTTTGTAAAGATGTGGCTAGTCTTTGAACTATTAATATATCTATGTGTCCATGAGACATCGTAACATAGGAATAGATGTGTTGCATTGAAGATCCAATCCAATGTTTTATCTACAACAGTGGTCATAAGCCAGTTTGCAAAGCATAATAAAAGGGTCTCATGCAATGACACTTGCCTGAAACATCTTGGGGATATCAAGTCACTGAGTTTTGGAACTTCTTCTTACCAAAAACCAATACAAACTATGTGCTTTAGTAGGGAAATTGTCAAATTAGTAATACACTCTAAATTTTGCCAGATGATTTTTATTTCATTTTAGTGACTATAAAATAAACCTGATAATCAATCCCAGGATCAGAGAACTACAGTACCATAACAGTTTAGTGAACCATATAAAATATTATGAAATTGCAGAACTTGATTTTGGTTAATTTTCCTCAAATAAGGCTCCTTTTGTCACAGAATGTAGCATTAGTTCTGACCTTCACATTCTATTTAAAAACAAAGTTGAATTATCTTTGTTCGTCATTTTTCCTGTTTTGAATGTGTCCTGTGTTAGGAAATTTCTCATAACACGATTTGTAGATATATACCATTAGGATACTCCTCTTGCTTTGTATTCTGTGGAAAAGAACATAGTGAAATATTTAATCTTTGCTAATACCATGAAGAAACTGGGAGTTAGAATCCTGCTTTTGTAAACGGTATTCTGGTAAAAGATGTGTTCTTAACCAACAAGGAATTGAGTTCCATAACCATACATACATACTAACCATACATAAAACCTAAGACACATATGGTACTCCAAGAAAAAATAGTACACCTTAACCACAGATTATGGGATAAAGCTGTTCAGTATAACCCATCACTGGGGAAATGAAAACCTTGAAACAGTAGGAGAAGTAACAGCTTTGTGTGTGTGCATTCAATGTGAACAAGTACTAGGTGAAAAAAACAGTCTATAGATAAATTAGAATGAGTAAGGACTGGAAAAAAAGCCTCTTCTACAAGAATAAAGTTTTTTCCAGGCACATGGAAAAAAGAGCAAGATGCATGAGTGGAAATTTAATTAGCCAGCAGCTTCATTAAAGTAATTCTTATGGGAATCCCTTACAATAATTTAGTATTTAGTATTTAGTGCAGTTCATGATTCCTCTTAATCATCCTTACCAGATGGAAAGCTCTATATCACTCAGGTTCTGTGTGGGACCCTGCTAATTCCCTTTTTCTCAAGCTTCTGTTTTGGTTTTGCTAGATCAGACAGCAAGGGATTACAGATCATTCCCAATCTGCTTCTAAGAGTGCTTCACCTAAAGTCAAGTTTTCACTACAGTTTTTTAGAGAACTAGATGCCCCGTGGAATAACAACACTTACTAGATAGCCAGGTCAGGAAGAAACTCCAAAATTCATATCGTACTTACATCTGAAAATGCTAATGCCTACATAACATTGACCCTAAACAGGTATGTTACCATTTGGAAAATTTAGCCCTCATCTGTGATTAATATCACTGTGAAGTTAATTTTTTCATTTTTCATATAACCTTTCTGGTTTCTAATGATTCTTGCATTTGCTGGGCATATATTTACTGATAACATAATATACACAATCTATTTCCTAGTCAATAATATCTACCAAAGAATTCAGGACTTTACAGCCAAGCAGACAACGTCACTTCATTTGCTCTAAACATCTGGTTCTGTTTATAAGGAGCTTGAAAGATCAAATTCTTAAAGATCTTAAACTGTCCCTAGTGTTTGGTTGCTTCCCAGCTACCAAAGAATTTCAAAATAGTTTTGTACCATGCAACATCTGTCCAATGATGTTCTAAGAAGAAATGGAAATAAATATTTACCCTTAACTTCCCATTTATTTTCCTCTGTATTTTATCCACCTGCTCATATGCAGAACTGGTGCAGTAATGTTCTGAGGGGAATCGGATGTCTACCTGAAGGCAAATTATTTAATTTTTCTGTGTAAATCAATTGAAAACATCACTCAGAAGCTTTCTTTTCTACATTGAACATCTTGCTATTATCAGCATATTTATGATAGTGCCCTTTATAGGCTGAGAGCTTTCTAAATAACGGTGAGAAGAGGTTACATTTCTAGGAGATTCACAAACTAAAGTGTTCTTTATAGTAGAAATAAGGAAAAAGTTTGGATAATTTTGTTCTCTACAGGTGGCATGGCACAAAAAAACCCTCAACGTGGATAAAGTGAAAGTAATAGTAATGCATATGGTAATGTGTTGCGGCAAAGTATGCTAATGTCATCTGTTTCTGCATGACATCCAAGCAGAGAACTAGAAGAAATATCCAAACCATTAGAACGTATTATATCAGTACCTTCAATGCCTTTCACCTCCTACACTTAATCTTCTGGCAGGATGGAAATCCGTTGCTACCAAAGCTTGTGTTCTGGTTCACTTTGACCACAGAGACAGATGTATGAAAATCATCGTAGTTCCTACCATTATGGTAATAGATTGAGGTAATACAGCTTACTGCAATACTAAGGGAACTGTAGCAGATTTCATTTTACTATCCCTTCATAAGTGCTGCATTTAATTACTTGGATGACATTCCTCCTGCAGTGAGAAGATTTTTTACCATATCAGTGAAGTTATACGAGCAAAACATTTGGCCTAGGACTAGAGAGCACTTCCCTAACCGCATAAGCACAAGCACTTTGAAAGAAGGAAAATAGAATTAATTATTTAAAAACAGACTTCCTGTTATTATGGGACAAAAGTGACTAATGAATTGAATAAATAATATGGAAGCTTTATGTACCTACTGTTTTCCTAGCTTACTGAGAAACGGCAAAAGATGCAGTGACGAAATTATTCTCAGTTCATTTCCTTCCAGTTCCCTGTATCCTACCCAGACTTAGTAGCTGACAAAGTGCTACTTGCCAAAAGCTGATGTTAGCCACTATTGTATTGGCCCAAAAGAGCGATTATCATTTTAGCTAATAAGGTTATAATGACTCTTCCTGCCATTACAGTTCACAGTTGGCAGAAGACCTACAGCAGGTGGACTGAGACCTTTTCTAACAAGCTATCGTCAGTGTACTCATGTTGTGTCAATAAGAAAACTGCTGTCCCATATTCCTCACTTCACAGATTTTTCTTCAGTTGGATGTCTTGCCTCTAAGTTAAGCATTTTTGCAGTTGACATTTGTCTAAGCAATTTAGACCTTTACTGGGAATAGATCTCAGAATTAAAGTAGGGAGAGATTTTTTTTTCTCTAAAAAGATTTAGAAGAAAATAAAAACTAAAAAAAAAATCAAAAAAGAAATCCTCTGCTTAAAGACAGAATGGGGACGACATAACTAAGATGGTGGGCAAGCAATATTGGTATTATTGGCAGATTTTCACAGACTAAATTTGAGTATTTTAAATCATGACAGAAGATTTGGACCAGTATCTCTGATAAGAAAATTCTTTGCACTGTGCACTGTTATTTTACAGCAAGTGCCTCATTTAATTTTAGTTCAAAATTGAAAATGATTTGGCTGGCATGTAGACTGACTATAATATCAAATTCAAGTCAACAGATCATGTCTGATGTTACTGATATTTATTCAAAAGCCTTGACACTCCAGTGTTTTTTTCTTTACTAACCCCCTGCTATTCTAAGTCCAGAGGGAATTTTACTTTAACACCCAAAGATTTTTTTTTAACACATTTCACACATTTTCCGCTAGCTTTTTGTTCAGATGTTGAAGTGCCAAACATGAGATTGTTGTCATTTTGACAAGCACATTACGTTCTCAGATACACATGAATTCCTACTGCAGAGGTGAACAGGCAAACAGTTATTCTGTGACAACAGTGCTGATAAGAGGAGGTGAACAGAATGTCTTTATGTCTGTATTTGCCTGTGTACCATATATATGCCAGTGATTGGTGGCAGCTTATGAAAATAGCCTGTTAGCTTGCCCTTAGTTCCCCATATTTTATCTTTTTTTCTCTTTCTCTATTGATTATTTTACCTTGTTTCTGCAAATAGAAATATCAAGAACACGCCTCCATTCACTTAATAATCAAAACATATAAAACTGTGATTTTCTTTTTCTGTAGGACCCATCCTTCAATTATTTTTTTCTGTCTCTAGAGATATCACAATACAGTTACTTAATTTTTTTCAACGCTTCTCACTTTTCTGTTCAGTAGCTCTCTCATAACTTAGGAACAAACAAACAAACAAACATTTAAGTATTTGTTTCAGAGTTGGTAATATTTTCAAAAATAAAAGTAAAGAGATTTTAACAAGCTGATTCACACAGAAAAATAAAACATTTTATTTTTAAACATTAAAGGAAATAATGCATTTGGCTAGTCTGCAATTTTTTTAACCTCAATATTCCCTGTCTTTTAGCCTTTTTATCAAAAAAAAAAAAAAAAAAAAGCTTGGAATTATTTTCTCCCTCTTATCTCTAGCTACTGTTGCTTATAATAAAACAAAGTTAATGATAATGGCATTTTTAATATGAATCCTTATTTTATTTGCACTAGAATAATTTGATTGGTACTTCTAATGTGATGGTGATAAAGACAGGCATCAAAACTGGGTGAAAACAGGACTCCTACTACTACTTCCCACCTCAAGATAGTAAATATTTTTGCAGTTTTTATATAAACGTCTTCTGTTATTGTACTATCACTTTGATTATTCTGATGAGAAATTAGGAGTTAACGTCCTATATGTAAATCATTATTTCCTTTCATACAAAGCAGCTGAACAAAGAAATACAGAATAATTAATTAACTTTAAACTCAGTGTAATTAACTGCCTTTTTGGAAAATGGCCTTGGGTTGTTTTTGTTTGGAATAGTTACAGTAACACCAAGGTGAAAAGCTCATCCCTCACTCCTAAGTTTGTATTTTTACTTCGCTGTTACTTCGCTGTTGAGCATCTGGATAAAGGTGAAGCTTGAGGAGGTGACAATGAAGGTGACTCTTCCTGCAGAAATTGATGATAGAGTAGAGCTCTCTTTAGTCAGATTAATGGCTTGAATCACTGGCTCGGAGTTGTCCTCCTGTATCCAGAAACGCCAGTACTTTCCGGTGTCCTTTTGTATACAACTTTTGCCACAAAATTAAACAATTTGAGATAACTGAACCTTTCGGGTTTACAAACCAAGTAAAGGAAAAAGATGCCAGCTGTAGCCTCAGCAGAATTTATTTAAAAATCAGATCCTAGTAGGAAATACTTTTAAAAAAAATAAAATCAGATTTCACTATTACAGTTGTGACTTTAAAGATGTATTATATGGGCATAGTTTTTCATTCTATCTCTTCCCTTTTTGTCAACATTTGGTAAGATACAAAAGAATCAAATGACTTACTCTAAGATAGAGGCTAGTAATAATTCAGTGGTATGACAATAATGTCATAAAATAAATTGTCAAATACTTTTTAAAAATATTCAGTGATACGAGAATACAAGATTATTCAGTGACTATGACAAAAAGGAAGTAAATTGTAATGTCATAATATAAGGCTTCTTCATAGCCTAGCTATGGGAATTAGAAATTGACTGTAATAATTTCCCAAACCTTTGAGTAAACAGTAGGTCTTCATGGAAAACAAATATATAAATTTAGGTTTCAGAAACAAGAGTTCTATAGTCAAAGCCAGTCCTTTATCAATAACAGAAGTTGTATATTGATATGTCAATCATTCTGATCTTTCATTTTCAAATTTAATTCAAAATGTATATAATTTAATTCCTGTGATAGTCATTAGAAAGGTGACTTACTACAATGACATTTTAAGTTTATTTCAAGTGCTGGTTTCTTAAAAGGTATTATAACTGAGAGAGGGGTGAGAAATGAAAATGATGTGATCGAATGGAGTAGATCTCAAAAAGGCATTTCAAATATGTATCCTCTGGTAGAATCTCTAGCCTTGAGATGTGTTACAGGGAGACAATCAGGACTTTTAAGAATGGGATTCACAAAAGCAACTCCCTCATTTACAAAATCTGCTTAAAGAAGTAAGGAATCTATGGAAGAACAAGATGCTTGTGCCCAGATGTTAGAGTCTGTATCTTTTTCTCTTTCTGAATTATTTGCTGTACAACATTTGTAACTAAATTCATAGAATCACAAAATGATTGAAGTTGGAAGGCACTTTTGGAGTTCATCTGGTCCACCCCACTGCTCAAGCAGAGACACCTAGAGCCAGTTGCCCAAGACCATGTCCAGATGGCTTTTGATTATCTGAAGGATGGAGATCCACATGACTTTGGACAACCTACGCCAGTGCACAGGAACCCTCACAGGAAAAAAAAGGTTTCCTGTTGTTCAGACTGAACTTTCTGTCACTGGGCACCACTGAAAGGAGCCTGGATCCATCTTCTTTACATTCTCCCACTAGATGTTTTTATACATTGGTGAAATCTCCCTGGAGCCTTCTCTTCTCTAGGCTAAGCAGTCCAGGCTCTCTCAGTCGATAGGTATTCCAGGCCCCTCACCATCTTCCTGGAACTTTACTGGTCTCTCTACAGTGTGTCCATGTCTCTCTAGCACTGAGGAGTTGAGAACTGGACACAGCACTTCAGGTGTCCAGTGCTGAGTAGAGGGGAAGGATCACCGGCCTGACCTGCCAGCAGCACTCCTCCTCATGCAGCCCAGGATACCATTCACCTTCTTTGCTGAAGGGGCATTTTGCTGGCTCATGTTCAGCTTGGTGTCTGCCAGGGTCCCCAGGTCCTATTCTGCCTAGCTGCTTTCCCCCTGGCCCCCAGTGTGTACTGATGCATGGGATTGTTTCTGCCCAGGTGGAGGACTTTGCACTTTTTTTTTTTAGCTGAACTTGATAAGGTCCTGTCAGCTCATTTCTCCACCCTGTTGAGGCCCCTCTGGATGGCAGTGTGACACTCCGGTGTATCAGCCACTCATCCCAGTTCTGTGTCATCAGCAAGTTTGCTGAAGGTGCACTTTGCCCCATCATCCAAATCATTAGTGAAGATGTTGAACAGGACTGGACACAGTACTGAGCGGCACACTGCTAGTTACTTGTCTCCAAGTAGACTTCATACCTCTGATAAGTAGCACTTATGGTTATGATTCATCAACCTCTGGATTATTAAATTCGTGAGGATTAAATAACTAAAGCAGAAAAAAAAGCAAACAAAACCTACTGGAAGTATATACACTAAGGCTTGCTACACAAACTTACATTCCAGGCCCCAGTAAAAAAAGGTGAGTTTTGGTTTTATTTGTTTTCAGCAGTTAATCTTTCACCAAGGGCTGTAGTCAAAGATCTAATTCCAGCTCTGCTTCTGTCTTGGGATAAAAGAAGAAGTTTAGAAATTCTGAAAAGCTTTTAGAATGTCCTGAGAATTAATCAAGGTAGATCAAGACTACAGCAGATAGATCAAGACCATCTGTAAATTTAGCCAGGTTTTTATTTCATTTTTTATTCAGATTGCTATGATTATGGATATGTGTTATTTAGGAATCTTTGTAGTGTTGTCACATATTTTAGCATTGCTAAAGGTTTTATCCTGTCGGATCTTAAAAAGCTTTCAAGGGTAGAAATTTTGCAAACCCTCAGTTGCTAAACCTTTTCCTGTAATGACTCTACTCATTTTTTTTTTTTTTTCCTTCTATCCAGACAGAATCAATCTTGTTTCTTTTATACCTTTTTCCTCCTGCCATGGTCCACTGTGAGAAGCCTGGCTCCACTTTCCTGATGACATCTTGTAAGGTACAGGAAGGTCCCCCACTAAACTTTTGAAATGAATAAAATTTCAACTATAGTGAATGATGTTTAACTTTTACTCCAGACTTCTTTGCTCTCTAGACAGAATCAGTAGCATGGATTCATTTCATAGGCTCATTAAAGAAACTGAGGAGGCGTGTTAATATTACTCACCTTGGGATTCAATAAAATTTATGATAAAGAAAAAATACTTGACCTGCTTTCAATGGCTGTCCACGTCACAAGTGAGAGAACTGAAGAGAAGCGGCATGAGTGCTCCAACCCCCAGTCTTCAAAATCCTAAAATATAAACAGCTGAAACAAAGGTGAACATAGATGAAAAAGTGATTTTTTAGCTTAGTAAAAAAATCAGAAAATGGCAGGTTCTGTAAAGACAGCTATTACTCTGAAGTCGGTTTATGGAAGACTGGAATAACAAATCAAAAGAAAATATGTAAGTTGATAAACTATGCCAAAAAGTATAGGTTTTGACAGATCTGAGTTACTGTGAGAATGACTGAGTGGAATACAAATTACTCAATGCATAAATAGGCTTCTGTGTGTGTCAGTCTCAGATTTTCTGTTATTTTTATTTTATTCCACTACACAGAAATTCTTGAATGACCAAAATCATCTGAAGAAATCTTAAAGACCTATTTAGGAAACAGTTTACAAGCTGGAGTGACATCTGTGTTGAACAAACACTGAAAGGTTTTGGAGGTTTGATTTAGATAAGTGTACAAAGATTGAATATTTATTTCAAACTATTTAACTTCTTGTAGCTTGTTTTTGTTCTGGATCCAAATGACTCTTTCAAAGCTATATTGGATGTATGGTTGTAATAAAGAAGAAAATATTAACAGTTTTTAAAGTGTTTGAGATTGAGCTGGCAGGGAACAGTATTCTTTTGCCAGTAAAATTTGCAAGACTTTGACTTTTTTTTTTTTTTTCTGTATTTGTAAAATACTGATGTTGTGTGATGAAAATGAGAAAAAAATGGAATTAAGAGGGAGACAAAGTATACTACAAAGTGTTGAAAGGGTGAGGGTAGTTACCTAGGGTATAAGTAATGTGGGCTCACAGCCCATGTGTTATTTTTTATAGGCTAGGAAAACTGCTAATGGACCATGAAGCGAGTCCATAATAAAATGTTGTATTCCTCAAAACTAATTTTTAAACTGAAATATACATGAAAAGAAATACTGGAAAAAATTTAAAATAAATTCTTGCAGATATTCACTGATAGGAAGGAGTCCTTAAAATTCAAAAAAGACCAGTGTACAGAATTAACTGAATGTAAGACTTACGTGAATGCTAGGCTATTTCCATATATTGTCTTGAACATCAGTTGTGGGTAAAGGCTTAGAAAGTGTGTTAAGAGATAAAATGAGAATATACTTTGAAGGACTGAGTTTGATTAGGAACAGAAAATATAGTTTTAGCAAAAAAAGTAATTTAGGTATTACTGACTTGTTTGTTTGTTTGTTTTTTAAGAAAACCAGTAAATCTTCTGAGATGGAAAGAGAAAATTGAAGCTGTAAAGTTAAGTGTTTCTACTTTGCAGGTATAGAAGTTCTAAAAATATAAATACCTGAAACAACAGGTTGATTCTTTGGGCTAAAGGAGAATTTGGAAAGAAGCTTCCTATTGAGAATTTCAGGCCTCGCTAGTAGGCAGGGGAACTTGTCTGGGTGGTGTAAGTGGTTGCATTTTGGGCCAGCAGTATGAAAGCTTCCCCAAAGCTTTTTGTTGATTCAGTCACTTCAGTATATTACATGACACTGAAGCTGGCTCGTTTTCAGCAGGACCAGGAGAAAATATGAGCTCTTGAGATAAGGGAATGAGACCTTTTATTCCATATGTAGAATGAGTAGAGATTCACTTGAATGTGTTATGAGAAAACAGTATTGAATCTTTTAAACTTTATTATTTTCAGAACTGATTGTCAGTAGTTCTTAGCATGTGCTTGATATTCAGCATCACCTTTCAGGCTCAGTGACTGAAGAAATGTCATGTTGTGTTATTGCTGTTTCATGAGCAGAAGACCAAGTGAGCAATGTTTTTGTGGTGCTGCCCAGTCCCACTGTTACAGCTGTTGGACTAAATGAACATATATTTACTTCGTGCCAAACAGTCTTTTTGTTTTCTCATTGTCTTGCAAAGAGTGAAGGACAGAGTGATCGTATGAAATCTCGTCTTATTCAGACACTGTAGATCATGTTACTGAGCTCCACAAATTATTGAAATTGAACTTCAGTTATCAAAATTAATTGAAAAAAAATTGAGGACATGGTTTGTGATACAGGTTACTCATTTTGCTAATTATGCCTGGTACTTAAAAGCTCATGCATAGAATCCAGAAATTGACAATGGTTTTCACCATTATTTTGTAAATTATCATAGGAAACAAGAAAGATAAAAAAAAAAAAAAGCAACAGAGCAGCAAAGCACCAAAGCTACCACAAAACTGTTAACCTGTAGAGGCAAAAGCTGTAGATCTTTTCACCCACATACTGAAACTGCAGACCATAATAATGGAGAAATGAATCATACAGGCTCCAGCCTTCCAACAGTGGCTTAATATAATGTTAGAGTAACAGAATTGTTAGTGAACATAGCTGTATCCCATGTGCATTTGTCATTTTACTAAGATACTGTGAAAGGCATATTCAAAACACATATCACCTGCTTTTGTTTACAAAATTGAATTTTAAAACTTATTGTCCCTCTAGATAGTGTTCACACCAGCTGACACATTGCCAATCAAATGTTATTGGAAGAATATCCATATTACTATGGAATTGTTTGTTTTCCAAACAGGAAATGAAACAATCACAGATGATATAACATGTTGAAGGTATTGAGGTAGGAAACCCATGTCTTCATTTCTCTTTTGAATTATGAACAATGAAGACATAAATCAGCATATGTTTTATCTGACTGAACTTTAGCTATAGGCCTATTGGCTATCCAAGCCTCTATTTACTTGCAACACTACATAGTTTTCAAATACTACAGTATTTTTAATTTTTTTTTCCCCCATTAATTAAGAAGATATTAAGCTTTCAGATTTTTTGTTTGGTTTTGTGTTTTTGTTTGTGTTTTATTTGTTTGTTTGTTTGTTTTTAAATTAAACACAATTGTTTCTTTGCTGGTTCTGAGCATAGTAACATTGTATCATTGTGGCAATTATTAGTTTAAGAAAAAAGGCCTGCAGGTACAAGAAGGTTCAGGTTTAATGTATTATTAAAATATTTTCTGTATCAGTATTAGTTTGGCAAAAAATGACAGCAAAGCTTGCCTTTCTCCCATGTTTCACGGGAATGATATCATGAGAGAGAGAGAAGCTGCTGCGGCTGACATGCTTTAATCTAAGCAAAAGTAAAAAATGGCTTTTATGTACATCTAGCACAGAAACATTACAGAGTTGAATTTTTTTCTTCTTCTGAAGCATGTGACTAAAACATTCAGAAGAATAGATCCAAGTTTAAAATGTCCCAAACTTACTATGCAATTTTCAAATATCTGGCTTGGGATTCAAATTTAGAAATAGCGGTACCAGCATTGTCATGTGCTCTCTTCAATCTGTCAGGGTCATCTTTCTGTTTGCCAGGTCATTTGCAGAATTCATTAGTAGCTAGTGCAAATCAGGATCTACTTTGATTAAGAAAGAAAAATTTGAGGAAAGCAAGAGTTTTGGATAAAGGCATACTTTTCTAGCCTTTAAAAAAAAAACTTATATATTTTTGATCAGCATGATTATTATTATTGGGATAATTAGAGACAGAGATTAATCTATTTGAGTATTATCTTGCTAAATAAAGAATTGATTATAAATCCTACCTTCGTATTTTTTTCTTCTTAACTATTAACTAATTGTTGTTAATTTTAGTAAAATACATATCCCTTTGATTTAAATCAAAGTTTCTTTACAGCTTGAACAGAATCAATAAGCGAAGTTGTCAGTAACAGAAAAGCAGATAGCTGGATGTTACTGTTGAGTTACTGGTATCACAAACATTTACATCTGCAAACCTCTTCTATTCAACTTATATGTCAAATAAAAGAAAGAAGTGATAGCTATACGGTCACTCTTACAGATAGTCTACAGAGGGGTCTTTGGAATTCAGCTACAATGAGTTTTGATTTGTTTTTCCTTTATACTACCTTTTTTTTTTTCATAATAAGGGTCAATCTCAAGGTTGTTAAAGACACTAATAGATATTTATTTCTTTAAAATACCATATATATTGAGAAGGAGCCTGAGAAACGTACAACAGCTGTTGGCAAGGCAATGTTTATGGTAATGTTATAGCATATTTTATTCCAAAACCATTAAAGAAGGTAATGTAGAGAAAGCATGATGAGAATAGCTAGACAAGTGCAGTGTAACTACAAGCTATGAGAAATTAATCATTCCTGATAAAACAGTTCACTAATGGAAATTGCAGGTTCTGAAGGTGTTTCATTGTGTCGGATTTTGTGTTTTAATTTAGGAATAGAAGCAATTTGTAGAACTGGTATTTAAGAAAACAAATTATGAAAGTTTCCATTTGTTATTCATAAGGTACCATTAAAAAGGTGGTGTATGAATGAATACAAAGTCAAATATTTTGCTGTCAGTGCTTGAATTATGTCTATGACACAAACATTTTTTTGTAAATATCAGAGCTTCATCTTATAGAGTAGTAACCAAAAGGTCCTCTGAAAGCTTGTTTCAAAAGTAATTTCTGTTTGGAATTGAGAAGTGTGAATAATGAAAAATGATCTTCCCCAAAATATAATAATAATTAACTCTGATTCTTGGTTTGAATACAGTGAAAATAATAAACACATTCAGTGAATATGACTTCAAAGTCATTCACTTGTTTTCGTTATTAGGTAAAAATTGCCACATTGAAATATGTCCTGACTTCTTTGTATCATCAAGAAACAGGTAAAAGCAAATGTTTTAATTTTAAATGAAAAACGTAAGAATTTTCCTAGATTATGTGACTAGTTTGGACTAGCACCCTGTTCCTTTGTTTCACAAAACAGACTGAAAATTATATTTTTTCATTTCTTTTCCAGACTATTATTTTATTGCAATAAATTCTTAATAATATACTGTGCTATACACTACATAGGTATTTATATGTACTCTATTGGGAGGAACATGTGTTTTAAAAGCTAAAATTATTCTGATTATTAGATCATAGAATTCCGCTAGGTATATATAATTTCCATTGCCTTGAAACTAACAGACATTGTGCAACTGCATGTATTACATGTTTTAGTTATGTGTTTTTAATTTAATAAATAAATATGTAAAGATATATAAAATAAGTTCATTATTTTGGAAAGTAATAAAAACTACACTTTCAGAAAAAGTTTTAGTAGTTTTATAATATCAACTGTGTCCAGTTTTCTAGATTTCTAGGTGCTATACTTTAAATTAAATTACTGGCAATGAACCCCTGTGAAAGATACATATACTTGTTTTTATAGTATTGTTTACTATACTCTCTGTGTGGCAAAGTGAATTGACATGAAAACAGCCACTACATCTCCATTTTTGACCAAATCTGTTGTTATATTTAGAAGTAGGTGGGCACACTTCACATTTAAGAAATGATCTATTGGGTAATTTTAATGACAGACACACCTCTGTGTGGTCTGCCATTTTCCAGGCAGAGCATTTATCCCCATCAGCACTGCTGTGAATTTCTGCACATCAGCCAGACAGAACAGAACTCAGTCTTTTATCTGTCGTGGGAAACATCTGATGCATTTTGAATTTTCTCTGAAATGCAGCTGAGTAGGAGGCAGCGCACCTTAAATTAACGAGGATTTATCAAGGCATAATTATTATCATGTTGACCCCATTACCCTTTCCTGTTGTTCACACTTGGTCACATGTTCTTGCTTTATGTTTTCCGTAGAACATGCCACAGCCAGCCATGAAGGGAGTTTGTGTGTGTGAGAGACAGGACGATCTCGCTGTTCTGACAGCTGGGATGGGCGCAGACACCAGAACTCTATTGACGTGAAGCTGTTTGGAAGCACCTGTTGTGTTGCTTTCTGCATTAATTTGGTGTGTATTTCATTGTACATAATAGATACACATGTTGCCTAGTATACTTTTGAACAGAATTTGTTGATATACCCTTGTTTATTTAAATCCTGTTTTGTAAAAAAAAAGAAAAAAAATAACAGATGAGTTATGCTTTGAAATATGTTACTCACAAGTATACAAACCTACTTTCAATAACCTCTGCTCCTACTTACATGAATGCATATTCCATGTATCTTTTAAAGCAGGCTTAGGTATAGGCCTGGCACATACAGGTACCAGACTGCAGCTGAAGTCTTGTCTTTTCCATTGGGTTTTCATGTGAACAGCTGAATGCCATGGGTGGTATGACCAACTGTCAGGATTGGAGAAAGGGAAGAGAGGTAGAGAAAAATCATGCAATAAAATTTCTCATTAAATGGAACTGCTAAGTCCAAAAATGGATCCTTGCAATGTCATCATATGTTATGGATCATTGCTGCTATGAAGAGCAGAATGAATCTAAGCTTGTAGGCGCTCTTTTTCCCTGAATTACAGACATCTCAGTTTAGGAGCTGGAGGTACTGACTTTTATTCAAGTTTTAATTCCACTTGAGTTCAGTTTTTTCAAAATAGCAGATTCTGTCCAGAGACTTTTCAGTTTATAGCCCATAACACTGGAGAGGGAGCAAAAAGGTGGAAGACTGCCTATATCATTGCTTTGAGACAAAGGTTCTTGAACTAATATCCTTAAACTGTGGACTGTTGGTTTTATTTCTGAGAAATATAACAAGGTTTCTTTTTACCCTTCATCACAAATTCTAATATTTATTTTTTTTCCTGACCTATGGGTATTAGAAGGAAAGAACAAAATAAAAAGGAAAAGTAATCCACTTGGATCCTGCAGTCTTACAGAGCAGCATCAGTTCTCAGCTTACCACCTTTCATTGGATAAGAAATAAAAAAAAAAAAAACAAAACCAAAAACACCAAAAACAAGTTACTATGAGAAAATAGGATAAGAAAAATGAAGGTAGGCAATAGTAGTTTCTCTTCATTCTTGGCTAAAGATATTTAGTATTCTGCCCATACTTCCAATCTTTTATCCTGCTTGCCTCCTGTTTATTATTTTCCTGGCATTCAGCCTTACTTCGGCTGAGTTGATAAGAGGCAGCTGGTGCAAAGACTCATTTGCATCCTTCTCTAACTCTGCGGTGACTCAAAGTGGTAGGTAACAGCTATGAGGCTGGGAAAACTTGGGATAAAAGCTGGAATCCTGGAGGAAAGGCAAAGAAGGAGAGAAGAAGTAGATACAGAGATGGAAGGTGAAGACAGCATGTGCTAAAGAGATCAGTGCTTCTGAAAATACAGAGGGAGAACAAGGACTTTGTTTGTAACCTTCAGAGGAGACTTATTCTCTGCAAAAATCTTTCAAAGTATGAGAGGCTAGATATGGTGAAGGAGAAGATATTTATTTGGAAAAGCATTCTTAGTTGTTTTGTTTCTATTTTTCAGATTTTTTTCTTCCTTAATTAGTGTTCGTGAAAGCAACAATAAGGTCATGTTCTTATTTTTCAGTTTACATTTTTATTTAACACGTAAGTAGTAAATCTACTTAGCAAATCTAGTAAACAGACATATAATGAGGGAGGAGAAAGGAACATCTTGACATGTCAGGCAATTTGCAGTATTTTCTAATCTGTAGTCTAGTGTATTTGTTGTTTTAATTTCTTTGTTGGCTTTTAAATGAATAAAGAATACTTTAATATGCTTTAATGCTTTCTCTGCCCTTGGATCTATGGTTTACCCCTTATTGTATACAGAAGTGTATTCATGGATGTTTCTTCAACTCCTAACTCCTAACTCCTAACTCCTAATTTATACTTAACAGCATAAATTACAGAAGAGACTGTGTCTATCATGAATAAACTACAGTCATATTTCTTACATTTCTTAATGTCTTTTTCCTGGATTATTCACAGGAAGACTTGAATACTAAGTGCCTGAACTGGAATATTTATCTCTAAATAGTCATCTTGAGTTCACTTAGCAGATCATTACATGAGTTAGAAATGTTTCTGATTTCCAGCTGATTGTTAGTGTCCTCAGTTTTTACTGGTGATGCTTGTTTTGAGGATAAATGTCAGAAAAGTCTTTAAGCAGATACTGAAGTTGTTCCCTTTGGTATGACTAAGAATAAATCTTACACTTAGCATGTTAAAATAGCAGAAGAACAAAAGAAATATTCTTCTGGATCAGATCAAATGGTCCACAAAATTCAGTGACAGTAAGAGATGATGTTTAGTATAGGCACACAAATCTGGCCAATATCTGATATTCATTTTCCTCCTACTTATCCACAGTCATAGGATTAATGAGCCTGACTGTTCACCTCAGCAACTAGTTTGCAAGCCTATCATTTATGAATTTGCCTAATCCCTTTTTGAAGCAGCAGAAACCATCTACTTCCATAATCTCCTGTAGAAAGAGATTCTAGAAAATTTCTGCCCACTCTGTAAAGAAATATATTCTTTCGCTTGTTTTAAAATAATCTCCTGGCTATCTCAATGGGTATTCCCTAATTCTAGAGTCAGAGGATTAGGTGATGAACAGTTCCATGTTCACCTTACATACACCATTAATGGATTTTAAACCACAATCTCACCACATTCTTCTTCCCTGGAAACTGAAGGTTACCCAGTAGCTTTTATTTCTCCATGTAAAGAGAGATGCCCTTCATATCAGTTGCCCTCTTTGAGCTTATTCTGTCTCCAAGATAACCTTTTTTGAGGTACAGAGAGCAGTATTACATGTACCACTACTAAATCAAAGAAACAAAAGAGGTACTAATGTTTCTATGTTTTTTCTCTCGTGAGGAAAAAAAAAAAAGAAGAAAAAGGAAAAAAAAAATATTAAAAAAGGGCAAATTATATTTAATAGCCAATTTATCTAAAGCTGAAATTTTACAGCACTGAATGGGATTTGAGGAAGACAACATAATAGAACAGAGATCAAGTTTTTAATTTGCCATATAACCTATACAAAGTATGATTATATAGTTATTTCAATTGCACGCAAGAATTCTTTTCCATGGGTAGGCAATATATGATTATTTGCAAAGCTGCAGACTTTGTGGTTGATCTAAGTAATCTCTCTTTTTTTAATTATTTTTTTTTTCTCTGTGATAATTGCTAGTTATTTTGTCACAGAAAATTTCGGCATCAGACACTATCACATAGTGACAGAAGTTGTATCTTATACTTCACTACAGAGTAATAGTTCAGCAAGAGTGTAAATTGCCAGGATATCAAGAAAGGGTTTTAGAGTTAAGAAAGATGGTTCTTTCTGGAGACAAAGATGATGTAAGCTAAGAGTTGGAAAAGGCTCATACACTACTCGAAGTAACAGTTGCTATTACGGAACTGTCATTAGAAAGTCATTGACATACTGGTGCTCCCTGGCTGCTCCCCCTGCAAAAATTGTGTCTGATCATTTTAATTAGATGGTAAATAATTTCTAGCATGAATAAAATATGGTGTGTTCCCATAAGGACTTGTGATTCTATTTGTGCAGTCAGTGTGAGTCTGAAGAAGCAAATTATTTCACTTATGTGTGGTTTAATTTTGCCAAACAAAGAGAAAAAAGCCTCAACAAAAAAAAACACAAAAAAAGCTTTCCTAAATTCTTTGCTTTCTGTGATCCAAGTCTGGAAGAAGGAAGGAAAAAACTGGTTTCTGAGTTATTTCAGAAGGCTTTCCTTCTATTTTTTTTCTTGTAAAAGTGTGATATTTTAAAAGCATTTTTAAAAGTATGCTTCCTGTATGCAACATCTTCTGTGGACTTCATTATTCATTGGAAAATCTTAAGGATTGTACAGCTCTTTCTAAATGACTGAAGTTCTCAGCAAGACTTCTGAATGATTGCAGTTCTCTCACAATAAATCAGTATGCAATGTGCTCCTTGCAACATACCTTAAGCCTGTGTCTTAACTGCTGAGTGCTGAGACTTTTGTTAGGTGAAAATGATGTTTAGTCTTGTTATGTGGCAGGGTCTGTTGTGTCCAGTTTGCTGAATGCATTTTAGCTATTTTACTTCTGAGGCACAGATATGGATCTTTTGTCTTAGGTAATCTTGGTAGGCTTCCTGACACATATTTTACTCAGTCTGAAATAGAATCTTGACGCTTACTCTTTTAATATTCTTCTTTTAATCTTAGAATCATAGAATGAATTGTAGAACGTCCTGAGTTGGAAGGGACCCACAAGGATAATCGAGTCCAACTCCTGCCCCTATATATGACAACTCTACAGTTCACACCATGTGTCTGAGGGCCTTGTCCAGTCTTCTTGAACACTGTCAGTCTTGGAGCCATGACACCTCCTTGGGGAGCCTGTTCCAGTGCTCCAGCACCCTCTGGGCAAAGAACCTTTTCCTAATGTCCAACCTAAACCTCCAACCTTCGCTGGCACATCTTCCTGCCATTCCCTCAGGTTCTGTCACTGGTAGCCGAAGAGAAGAGATTGGCACCTGCTCCTCCTTCTCCCTTTGTGAGGAAGCTATAGACTACGATGAGATCTCCCCTTAGCCTTCTCTTCTCTTCTCCAGGCTGAACAAACCCAGTGACTTTAGCCGCTCCTCATACAGCTTCCTCTCCAAACCTTTCATTAACTTTGTTGCCCTCTTCTAGAGACTCTCCAGTAGCTTAATATCTTTTTTATAGTGTGACATCCAAAACTGCACTCAGTGCGTCAGGTGAGGACGCACCAGTGTAGAGTAGAGCGGGACAGACACTTCCCTCACCTGGCTGGCAATGCTGTGCTTGATGCACCCCAGGAGACAGTTGGCCCTATTGGCTGCCAGGTCCCACTCTTGGCTCATGTTCAACTTGCCATCAGCCAGAACCCCCAGATCCCTCTCTGCAGAGCTGCTTTCCAGCATTTCATCCCCCAGTCTGTGGGTACAGTCAGGGCAGCTCTGTCCAGGTGCAATATCCGGCACTTGCCCTTGTTGAACTTAATGCAGTTGGTTCATCAGTATTTATAGGATAGGTCATTATTTTCTCTTGTACTGAAGAAAATATGACATAGGGTCCTTTCCTCCTACTTTTTTGTCTTAGCATTTGCAGATGAGCCAATTCTGAACCACACTGTAGGCAGATAAGCAAGGTCTGAATTGCTGGTGCACCTCACAAGAGGCTAAGGTAAACCACTTTCAAGGCTATGCAAATATTTTTGATTTGCAGATCCACTCTTGAAGTGGTCGGTTAGTTTTATGTGCTTGGTAGAAAGAGTATTCACTTCCAAAGTGAAATGCACAGGGGAAATAACTCCTGAGATATTATATCCTTCATGTAAAGATGTTCAAAAACAATAAAAAAGGAATTTTTTGTTCTTCGTAATTTGTAATACAGTAAAAGATGGGCACACCAGAGATGGAATGCACCCAATTGTTCAGTCGGTGGGATCTTGTTATGAAAGATGTCTGGATATAAATGGTCTTAAAAGACAGATAGGGCTAACGCTGATATTTTATGTGCATTGGCAACCCGGTGACACAGTTACTACTATTATAATTTATTACATATCTGGAGAAACATCATATCTTTGCAGCAGAGATAAAGAAAAAGAATGTCTGAATGTCTCTCTGTTCCTGCTCTTATTTTTTTTTTTTTCATTTTCCTTTAAATATAAATTTTTCACAATTTTAAATTCTATTTAGTGACCTATAACCTCATCTGTCTTCAAGGGCACTTCAATTTAAGAGCAGCAGTAACAGCAACAGGAACAGCAGAAGTAGCAGCAGCAGGGATTTTACCCGTGTAGCTATGGGAAGTATTTCAGTAATGAAAGGGATAATTGTGGCTCCCTGCCTCTGCTGTAATTGAAAATCTAGTATAGTGCCTTTTCCATTTAACTTTATTGCTTCAGTTCAAATCATAGTACTGGAGGGAAAGCAACACTAGAATAATGTCTCTAATGGTGCTTTCCTGTTCATTCACCAGTTTGAAACCTAGCATTAAACTTAAAAGAAAGAACAATTAGATATATTCAATTATTGTGGAGAAAAAGAACTATAATTATAAATTTCAGTAATGAAAAAGTACTGCTTACCAAATATTTACTCACTAGTTCTGTCTACCAGGTTATGTCTCATGAGCTGGAAAACAAGTAACATGTTAACACGATGGTCCAGATAATTTATGCTGAATTACAATAAAAAAGCTTTTCAAGATAGTAATTGCAAAAATATGTAAACAAAACGGCTGAAGCTGCTCTATCGACTGGCAAAGCACAACCTTAAATCTGCAGTGTTGAATATTTTCACTTCCTATGGTCTTAACTGCCAATGAGAGTACATTGCAAAGTACTCTTCTTTGATTATAACTATACTGATACAAAATGATTTTCTAACTTTTTAAACTTTCTTTTGGTGACCTGATAACTGAGTTTCTATAGCAGCATATATATGAACAGACACACAATGGGTTTAACCATTCTAAATGCATCTGAAATATATGCTCATTGTTCAGTCTCTTGTATCACTGTGAAGAAAAGAGCAATTCCGTAAAAAGGTGCTAATTATGCATTTTAAGGGTATGTTTACTGTCTTATAAGAAACTGTAGACTCACAACACCCAGTTTTCCATCCACTCTGATGTGGCACCTGTTGGCTTCTGCTTTGAGAGTAAAACCCATGTGGATATTCTGCAGTGATTAATCCATGAAGTCCAATTTTGTCCTTATCAGTACTTATTTTGGTGTATTTCAGGTGAAATTAATAGAGTTACTAAGGATTTATGTCCTTGACAAATGCATGGGAATGGGGAGAGCTATTTAATATTTTGCAGCAGTAGGCAAAATAAGAAATGCAGAGAAATAATCTTCAAGGGCATGAAATAAAGAGGATCTATCAGCAACCATACTCATCCTCTTCTGCCTTAATCAAAAGTAAAAAAGAACCATTTATTTTTTTTGTTTTGTATTTTTTTTCAACCTCTTGGTAAAGGAAATGGTATATTTAATAGGTGGACATTTCTAGTATGTGTAAGATGATGGTGTATTTCATTTAGACTTTCCATTCTAAATCAGTAAAAGGTTTTTTGAGGCATCCATACGTGTCTAATTCATATCCTGTGAAGAATCAGTCATCCTAAGCTAGTGTTAAAAAACTTCGTGGAAACACTTATGTGAAGAGAAAAAAGCAGGACACATTAAGATCTGAGTGTGACATATGGGGGAGAGCTCTGACTAACCTAAAATTTTGGGGATATCATTATTACGTAGCCATCTGTGATAAGTATTTCAGAGATTATCAATGGAGTTAAATTACTTAATAAATCAAAGGATATTAAGTCAACATAATATATTTAGCAGAGTTTCAGTAATCCAATGAGTATGAGTGTCTGGTTATGTTTAATATTTTCGTTACTTACTACTTATCCTGTAACAAAATGTTTCATGTTCTTACAAGCCATTTTGTCTCTGTTCACAGTTTCCTGCAAACAGTTTCAGTAAATAATCCAATTCTACTTGAATTATACTTTGTTGTGGGTCAGTCGCTGAAAGCTTTCATGGGTCATTACTTAACATCAAAGGCAATGGCACCTGTCTCAGAGCAACTACTTCCTAACATTACTCAGCAGAGCACACAGAATTTCAAATTATTGAACAAATATGCACAGTTGACTCCTGGCCAAGACTTTTTGATGATGGTGAAAACATTTATGGTTGTAGTTGCATTTTATATATACTGCTTTGGCACTACTAAGATAAGGAAGCTCTAAAGAATGACATCAAAACTCTAACGTCTATTTCTGTCTTAGTCAACTAGGGCTCTGTTGCCACAGATCTTAAAAATGGGGTGAGACTTTTGACACATCTTCTGTCCTAAACATCCTAGAAACCTAGTAAATTGAAATTCAAAAGCAATTATACTACTGAAAGATCTTACAACAATTTTTTCAAGTTCATTCTGGGCAGGTGTCATGGAGGCATCCCAAAATCAGTTTTAGGGGGGACAGAATGGTCCAAAACAGAGTTTTATTCTGGCCAGAAGAGTCCAGCAAAACAACCAACTAGAAACAGGGTTTACAGAATTAATTACCACTTTGGTAACATAAAATACAGGTTCAGATATCAGTTGAGGAAATTATTGGGGTGCAGCAAATGAGAATAATGGAGATCCACAGTGTGCATGCACACATTCACAATAAACAAAGCCAGAGCCACCTCTGACTCCAGGATACTACAGTTGCTTGTATTAGCAAGGGCTACACTTGCCCGAGCAGCAAGGAATTAGGTTACACTTGCTTGTGCAGCAAGGACAATAATACACTTGCCTGTATTAGGCAAGAAATTATTCAAGGATATATCTAGTAAGTTATCACTCACCCAAACGAGGAGGTGATGCACTTCCAATCCCGGGAAGTTACCTTAGACTATGTCCCAGTCTAAGGGGAGGGCTTTGGCAGCACAGATCCACAGCTCCGAGAACACCACACAAAGGGGATCCTCAGTGGGCACCCTGTTTTTATAGTCTGATCATATCTGGCTGTGGGCATTCCAGAAGCTTCTCGACTTCTCTGCACCCCCCCCACTCTGACTACGGGCGACCCAGAAGCTTCCCGACTCCTTGGCACCTCCCCTCCTCTCCTGGCTAATGAGGGTCTCACAAAAGAAGCTATTAACTGCTCCATTGAAGGAGAGGGGGATGTGTTGAAGGAGACGGGGATGTGCCAGCAACTGCCACATTGAAGGAATGGGGGATTGAGGGAGAGTGCAACTGTCACAGCGGGCCAGAGAAAATAATTTCCATTGTCATCAGAAGGTAATGTCCTGTCTCTACTGTGCTGCACAATAGAGAATATTTTTTCTGCAGTGTCTTTAAAGACAGATATGACAGACAACATCTAAAGTTCACTAGCTTTATTTGTTATTTTGGCTCCAGCACAATAAATACAAGTGAGAAAGATGTCTGTTTTCTGCCCACTGTATTTTCTTAGGGTAAGATACAGAGACTCAAAGTGGTTTGTCCAATTGGATGACTAACCGGAAATTGTAACATTGAAAATTGCTTGAGATTTTATTGGAAAAAAAAAATCAATTTTCCAGGATATTCCTAGTTTCCATTAAATCTGAAAAAAATAGTAATTGAAGACTATATATTTAAAAACGGGAACTGAAATGTGGTTGAGTACAAATTGAATGAAAATATTCTCGGTATTAAAAAACAAGCAGAGATGAGAAAATAGTAGAAACATTTATGGAGTGTTCATTAGAAATTTAACTGTTGGGAAGCTGTAGCTTTACTTCCACAGTGGAATACTATATCTCTCTAATATGGAAAACAATTTGAAATTCAGATAATTAATGGAATTGTAGAATTATTAAATAATAACAGATTTTTATAACGTAGATATTGATTGAAAAGAAAGTTTTGTGTATGTACTGAACACAGTTTTGCACATCAAATTAGCTGAGGAGCTTTATGCTAAATTAGCTGTAAGGTATATGAGGATTTTCCCCTTTCATCCCCAACAGGCAAAGCAGTAATGATTTTTCCACCACCATATATGTCATGGATTTTTTTTAACTACAAAGAATGTATATTCTGGGTTCCAGACAATATTCTGTGAATGTTGCGGGAAGAGTCTATTAAAAAAAAAAGTGATGAAATTGTACTCAATACAAACCAAAATTTGGAGAAATATGCTTAATATCAAGGAGCAGAAAATGCTGTTTTCTTGCACAAACTAGAGAGAGTGGAATTGCATTTGGGATTATGACTGTGTGCACATTATGCATATCCACACTCTGTACAAACACTGGGTTTACTCCAAGATGTGGACTGAATTGCAGACTGGTCACTGTTTTAAATAACTGATCTTATTCTTTCCCATTCTATCACTTCAACTTCTAGATGTGCAGTTTCAGTCTTGGTGGGAGTAGCATGGTTAAAAATGCACATAACAATAGGTATACTTCATTTATTCTACAAAGTATAGAGGTCAAAAATGTTGGTTTTAGTGGATGGATGCGTACAAAGTTGCACTTTTCCTAATGGAACAGCTTTTGCAGCTGAGATTGGTTCAGCTTCATGACATTCTGAAATGCATCAGTACATGTCATATTCTTCACAGCAGGGTATTTTATGATTGTGTACTGTAAATTACTCTGTGAACACATAGGTATAAAACATTGTAAAATTTTATGAATGAGGAATGAGAAATTCAGTTCAAGAATATTTTAAACATAAACCAATATAATATCTAGAGGAAAAAAGCATAAAAATAATTAACTGAGAATTATAGCTTTGTGAACAATTTTATTTCTTCTAAATAAAATCATTCCTATAAATCAAAAATTAGTATTATTTCATTGGGCACCTCACATATATCATAAATCAGGGGTGTCAGACTCATTTTCACTGGGGGCCACATCAGCCTCGTGGTTACCTTCAAAGGGCCAAATGTAATTTTAGGGATGTATAAATGTAACTACTTCTACATATATACAGTTACATTTATACAACCGTGAGGCTGCTATGGCCCCAGTGAAAATGAGTCTGACACCCCTGCCATAAATTATGTTTGTGCTTTTGTTTTTTTCACAGAAGTGCACTGTCAGGGTCTTCTATCTCTCCTGATAAAATCAAGATGAAGCTTAGGGATACTTTTTCTTCTTTCAGTTTGTAAGGATTATGTCTTCAGCTATGTGAGATGAAGCTGCATGTCCTGGAATTACTGTACAGTGTTTGTCAGTACGGAATAGTAGTCCCAGGGATGAGTAATTTTGCCAGGTATTCTTTGAGGTGATTAATTATTACTCCTTATTTCAGTAAATGACTAATTTTTGTTGTCAGAGATTTACTGCTTGCTGTTTGGCTTGTGACAGTGATTCCAAACTCTGCTCTCTGAATTACTTCAACTTTGGCAAAGCTGGAGTAATTACCATGTTGTGTAAGTGGAATTTCAATGGAAACTGTAAAGATAAACCCAGAGAAGTGGAGAGGGCTCTTTCTTTTGTCTGTGTATATGATGCTGCTGCCTTACCTGATGTTTCTACAAAGAAATCCCACTAAACTGGATACTTATTTTGTTTAAATCCAGTAATTATTTTGGAAGATAGAATCACACATTCCTTATCAACTTTTTTAAAGTACAGGCTATCAGGAACAACTTTTTCTTAATTCCAACAGTTGTGTGGTAAAAATTGGAAGGAAAACCTGGGACCAATCATTCCTTTTGAAGTGGAGACTGGAACAGAATGTTAGTGTCAGATATGAAGAGGGGTATTTCCTAGTCCCATCCATATGTTTAGTTTTTCCCATAATGTTAACAGAAACATATCAAAAGTGTTTCTACAAGTGAAATTCTAAACATCAGCTTCTGTGCTTCAGTTACATTAATAAAGCCTTTCAGCCAATACGCAGAAGATCAACTTGATCATGCACCCACTTTTGTCTTGTACAACCTTGGCTTGCTCTTTGCACCAGTACTTGAGAAATATAGATAGTAGGATGTCACTATCTGTCTTTCTCAGCTCATTCAAGTCACATGTCCAAGAGTTTGTGGTTTTTTTGTTTGGTTGATTGGTTTTTTTAGCCATAAGGGACGGACTTTTTTATGTAATGGGTGGAAGGAGGAGAAAACATGCGCAGGAGTATGTACATTATCTAAAGTTTTTATCCACACTATTGCCTACAGCAGACAGCACTGTGAAGAGATCAAAGCTGAAATTCGAATCTTGAGCTAAATACTATAAGATTTGGGACAGAATCACCAGGCCCAGAAACACTGTGGTTTTTAATGGGTATTTATTTTTCGGAAAAAAATATCTTTTGGAGACACATTATTTTCATAAATCTTGTAAGACAAACAGGAAAGAGAAGAATTCGAAAAATGAACTGACCTTCAACATGTGCCTTTGAAGTTATTGTGATAAACTAGTAATAGAGTCCCTCACAGAGAACCTAGTTTTGATTAATAGAAGCATTTGTAAGAGATTTTTCCTCAAACTTGAATTCTACAATTGAACAACTATGTAAATTGTCTGGAACCATCTATGAACATAACCAATTTCTCTATTCCAAAGTGAAACAGATAATTTTCACAAAAACAAGTTTGAAAGTAATCCTAAAGCATGCTACTGAAGTAATATTTCTGACAATGGACTTCCCATTTTAATGCCTCAAGGGACTTATTTATTAAATTTTGTAATAAATCAGCCAACCTTACATAGGGATCAGATTAGGGATTTGCATACTGGTAAAAGGGTAAGCAAATCTCTATGTTGTTAGTATTTTTAATTTATATATTTAATGAGCTGTAATTTCACCAGTATTGCTGGTTTGACTCTATTTGACTACATAGTACTTGACTTTACTTTTGATGTACTTGCAGTCATCTCATAAGTGAAGAAAATACTCAAGTGCATGAATTTAGGGGGTAAAGCTCGTACAGATTTCCTGTTCACCACAAACAAATTTGTATACAGATAGGACATTTCCACAGACCAATCTGTTGCATGCAGACTATCACTAATAAGAATATTAGAATTTCTGTTACTTACAATTTTGTAAAGTTTGAAATGTTGGCATACTAAAATTCTAGGCTAACAGGATAATTTTTATCTTTGCAACCAGAAAGTGCCGAAAGTATTATGTATTACTTTTTATAACTCAAACACTGGTTTGTAACTCACTATTAATAGTATTCATGTACAAAAGGCCTGGTTTTGCTCACTTTCACTTTATGAATATAAGTAGAATCTTTTTTGAATACAAGGCTGGTGTTTTCCAGTGAAAATTCTGGTGAAGATCAGTGCAAGTACTTCATGGGAAAATGCCTTTTAATGTGATTATTCTAAAATCACTAAGATCAGAGAGGATAATTTGTTTATGAACGTATGACTAATAGCAGATGTATAGCTCTGATAAAGAATAGCAAACTAATATGAAGAACAAATAGTTCTGTCTTAAATTACTAATTCAGCCTTATTAGGACATTTTTACTTTCTTGATTTGTATTTATATATTTTTTCCCTACAGACTAATTTTTCATTTACTGAATTTCTGTAATAATTTTTATTGTCCTTTCAGGAAATTAAGAAAAAAAAAAAAAGAAAAAGAAGAAGAAGAAAAAAGTAGTAATGTTAGATAGAAATTATTGTCATGAAGGTCTGGAGGAAAACAGAGAGAAAACTAAAAGAGAATACAAAAATATTTTGTAAAGATGTATAGTAGTGTCCAAGTGCTGATAAATTGATATCTACTTGATTATCAGCATCCTCATAGTCTTCAGAGTTCTGTAAAGGGAACAGGATCTGTTTCATATTGAGTTGTTAAAGTGACTATAACCCACCAATGCTATAAAGCCATAACAAGAACAGATTTAGCCCTATAGTGTACCTAACTCCAGCAGAGATAGGGGAATATTAGTATGAGTACAAATATTTTAGACTCTAACAAGAAAGAATATATTATTGGAAAGGACTCTATAACTTGTTCGTTAATGGGTATAGGCCTTTATGTCTTGTAAGGTATTTTTCTGGCCTTTTTCCTATGTTCACCATAACCCATTTCCTAGTGCATAATAATGTGTTGCAATAGATGTAGCTGCACTGTGTGTCCGAGTTAGGGCCCAAAGGAGGAACTTCAGCTGCTACTATATTCACATGTAACATGTTATCTGCTTTAACATCATTCTTGAAGAACTTACCCCTAATATTTTTGTTCCATAAATAAAATATGGGCCACTTGGATTTAGTGAGTCAGTGAGAAATATCAAAATTAGTGGTTTAACTAGTGGTTTAATTAGTGGTTAATTAGTGGTTCTGGCATTTAGGCTCTTTATTGCAATGTGTCTTCACAATCAAAGGAGGTATCACAAAAAAAAAAAAATATATATATATATATATAGTGACAGTTTACCTCTTTAATAATAGATTTTATTTTTATTGCATATGTTCCTGAGAGCTTTCATCTAAGAATCTCAAAGTATTTTGCAGTTTTTAATTTCATTTCCTAGCATCCCCTTGGGAGTGGTCAATGGGTTTCTGAGAAAGTAAATATGATGAAGACAAAAACTTACATACCATTCACCTTTAAGACTTACATATGGTTGTTTTGGTTCTGAATTATTTAGAGAACATTTCCAACCAATTGTTGTTAGCTTTTAGACTTTTAATATTAATATTCTATATGAATCCTTGGAGGAAAAAAATCATAATCCCTTCTGAAGGGAACAGAGGGCCCAGTATCCCGACCTGACTCAACCCACAGGGAAGTCTGCTACCTCTGTGGGGCCAGGGTAAGAGATGTGGCTGGTAAGGTCCTCTGACTATTACCTTCTATTGTTTTTTTTAATGTTGGCAGGGAAAAGGTAGGAAAAATAAGTATTAAGCAAATCAAAAGGGATTTCAGAGCTTTGGGGCAGTTGATCAATGGCTCAGGTGTTCAGGTGGTTTTCTCCTCCATCCTTTCAGTAGCAAGTGGGAATATGGAATGGAACAGGCAGGCCCAGCAAATCAACTCATGGCTACATGACTGGTGTCATCAAATGGAACTTTGTTTTTTTTGACCATGGGATGGTCAGTCCTTTGCCAGGCCTTCTGACACTGGATAAAATGCACCTCTCACAGAAGGGGAAAAGTGTGTTTACTCAGGGGCTAGCAAGGCTGATTGATAGGGCTTTAAATTAGATTGGAAGGGGGAAGGGGGCAGTACCAGGCGAGTCAGTGATGAACAGTGGGATGGCACGCCAAAGTTTGAGGAGATACTTGACAGCAAGATTCCTTAAACTGCATCACGAGGTGAAGGGCACAATCAACCACACTTGAAGTGCTTCTACACTAATGTGCACAGCATGAGGAAAAAGCAAGATGAACTAGAAGCCTTGGCCTGGTTCCAGGGATATGATATAATTGGCATTAGTGCAACCTGGTGACATGATTTCTTTGACTAGTGTGCTACAGGCTTTTCAGAAGGAGAAGTGGGGGGGAGTCACTGTATGTAGCACAGGGGCTGGATTGCATGTAGCTGGCAGTTGGAGATGGCAAAGTTGAGAGCTTCTGGATGAGGATTAAGGGTCAAACAAAGGAAATGGATGATGTCGTGGATGTCTACTACAGGCCACCCAGCCAGGATGACGACACTGACGACTTATTGTTTAATGAACTAAGCGAAGCTTCCAAGTCATCTGCCCTTGTCCTTATGGGGGACTTCGACTTGCCAGATGTCAAGTGGGAATATCACATAGCTGGCACCAACAGGTCCAGAAGATTCCTAAACCATCTGGACAATAACTTCTCGGTACAGATACTAAGGGAACTGACCAGAAAAGGTGCCTTCCTAGATCTGATACTCAATAACAGAGAGGATCTTGTGGGAGAAGTGGTGACAGGTAGCTCCCTTGGCCACAGCAACCACGAAGCAGTCAGGTTCAAAATCTTTGCTAATAGGAGGAAAACTGCCAGCAGGACCTTAACACTAGATACGAGGAGAGCAAAATTCAGGCTGCTCAGAGAAATACTTAGTAAGATTCCCTGGGAAGAAGCTTTTGAAGGTGTTGGAGTCCATCAGTGTTGGTCATTTTTGAAGTACTGCCTACTAAAAGCACAAGACCAAAATGCCGAAATGCATTTGCAATTCCAAAATGCCGAAAGTCTCACAGGCAAAAAGCCAGTTTGGTTAAGCAGGAATCTTGAAATATAGCAAAAAAAGAAATTATATGTTCAGTGGAAGCAAGATCAGGCATCATGGGAAGATTTACAAAGACGCTACTCGCCATTGTAGGGAGGAAATTTGTGCTGCCAAAGCTCAATTAGAATTGAAGCTGGCCAGTACTGTGAAGGACAATAAAAAGGGCTTTTTAAAATGTACTCATGGCAAAAGGCAAACTCGAAATAACATTGGCCCATTAGTCGATGAGCAAGGTCACCTTATAAACAGGGTCATAGACAAAACTGAGGTGTTTAATGCTTTCTTCTCCTCAGTCTTCAACACCAAAGATGGACTTGGGGGCCCCCATAACCCTGGGCTAGAAAACCAGGGCTGTGAGAATGACAAACTCCCAATGAATCTGGAACTTGTATTGGATTTTCTACTTCAGCTAGATCCCCACAAGTTGATGGGGCTTTATGGGGTTCATCCAAGTGTGCTTAAAGAGCTGGCTGACATCATAGCGAGACCCCTCTTTGTGATTTTTAAACGCTCTTGGGAATCTGGAGAGGTTCTGGAAGACTGGAAGCTGACAAATGTCCCAATCTACAAGAAGGACAACAGGGATGATCTACAGGTCTGTCAGCCTCACTTCTGTTCCTGACAAAATCATGGAGAAGACTGTTCTGGGAGTTATTGAAAAATATCTGAACGACAACGCAGTCATTGGCCCCAGCCAGCACACGTTCATACAGCTGGGTAAACAAACAATGCAGTGGCTGACAGGCCAGGCTCAAAGGTTTCTTGTAAATGGGGTTATATAGGGCTGGTGACCAGTCACTAGTAGGGTTCTGCAGGGATCCATCTTAGGGTCAGTGCTCTTCACTGTCTTAATAAATGACTTAGATTCAGGACTTGAGGGATTGCTTAGTAAGTTTGTTGATGACACAAAATTGGGAGGAGCAGTTGACCCTCTTGAGGGCAGAGAGGCCCTGCAGATGGATCTGGACAAATTGGAGAACTGGGCAATCACCAACCAAATTAAGTTCAACAAGGGCAAGTGCTGGATTTTGCACCTAGGACATGGCAACACTGGCTGTACATAGAGACACTGGGGGACAAGATGCTGGAAAGCAGCTCTGCAGAGAGGGATTTGGGGGTTCACGTCGACATCAAGTTGAACATGAACCAAGAGTGGGCTCTGGCAGCTGAGAAGGCCAACCGTGTGCTGGGGTGCTTCAAACACAGCATTGCCAGCTGGGTGAGGGAAGTGATTTTCCCACTCTGCTGTGCACTGGTGTGGCCTCACCTGGAGTACTGTGTGCAGTTCTGGGTGTCACACTATAAAAAAGATATTAAGCTACTGGAGAGTGTCTAGAAGAGGGCTACAAAGTTGGTGAAGGGTTTGGAGAGGAAGCTATATGAGGAGCGGCTAAAGTCACTGCGTTTGTTCAGCCTGCAGAAGAGGAGACTAAGGGAAGACCTCATAATGGTTTACAGCTTCCTCACAAGGAGAGGAGGAAGAGTAGGCGTTGATCTCTTTTCTTTAGTGACCAGTGCCAGAACTTGAGGGAATAACAGGAAGATGTGCCAGGGGAGGTTTAGGTTGGACATTAGGAAAAGGTTCTTCACCCAGAGAGTGCTGGAGCACTGGAAAAGGCTCCCCAGGGAGGTGTCATGGCTCCAAGCCTGACAGTGTTCAAGAAGAGACTGGACAACGCCCCCAGACACATGGTGTGAACTGTGAGATTGTCATGTGCAGGGACTGGAGTTGGACTCCATGGTCCTGGTGGGTCCCTTCCAACTTAGGACACGCTATGATTCTATATGGAGGGAAAAATAAACTGAAGCTTTCACAAATAATTCTTCAGAGATTGATTATTCAGGTTTTTTGGTTGGTTGGTTGGTTTGGTTTGGTTTGGTTTTGGTTTTGTTTCTTTGGGTTTTTTTTTGGTAGTTTTTTGTGGTGTTTGGTTGGTTGGTTGGGTTTTTTATTTGGTGTGGTGGTTTTTTTTGCCTTTGTTTTTGTTTTTGTTTTTGTTTTTTTCTTTTTTCTTTTTTTTTTTTTTCGAAAATACTGGACAGTTATCTGGGTATTTCCATTATTTGGCCTGGTTTAAATAAAATCCTAGTAAGTGTACATAGAAATTATAAGTATTGCAGTCCCTGGAGAAAGTGGATGAATTATTCTTTGGGGGGGTCTGTTTTATTATCTGCAAAGTAATCTAGACAAATAACATATACTAGGCCACTACTTTTCTTTTTATTGGATATATTTCAGGAATATTTTAGATGCTTTAAGTTAGCTTATGCATAAATTTTTGCTATAAGGCTCAGAATGATGATTAGGAAAAAAAACACCAAACAAAAGAAATTATGGGAGTCTTCTGTTTATCTTGTCACTCCACTCCACTGTCAAACTTAAGCACTGAAGCACCATTAAGAGTCTTAACAACTGCTTTCCCTCTAACTGTGCTGAAACTTCAAAAGTGAAAAAAAGGAGCCTAAACTGAAGCCTGTACTCCTCATTACCTGTGACAAACATGCAACATGAAACAGAATAGCGTCAACTCTGCATTGTCTGTTTTTCATGTGAGACGAACATATCGGGGTTTGATGCATATTCCCTGTTCCATATTCCCACATTTCTCTCTTGTGGTATTATTTGTAAAATACTGGACAGGGTGGTTATGTTTGCAATTCTGTTTTCCTCTGGGAGTGGGAAGGTGCTTTGACCTTAGAACATACTGAAATTACTAAGCTTTACCTTCAGCATTCTCTGGGGTCTCAAATTTTGCAGCATCATGAAATGAAGCTGCCAGGAGTTTAGATTTATGAAACTTGTTGTAATATATCAAGCTGTTATGGTTTAAGGCAAGGCGGCAATAAACCGTGGCAGACGCTCCCTGTTACCCGCTCACTTCCCGCCACCCCTTTACTTAGCGCGGAAAGACGATAGGAAAGATAAGGTGGAAGGAAGAGAGACTTAGACTTCAAGTTGGAGAGTTTTAAAGGGTTTTACTAATGCTACTAATAAATAGAGAATATATACAAAATATACAAAACCAATCTCAAGTGCTCGATGTGGAGTTGGCATCACTCCAGCAGCAGAGCTGGGTGTGCGGAGCTGGCGGCTCCAGCAGGTGCAGGCCGGGCCGCTGGAAGTCATGGGCGGGACTTCACAGCAAACCGGAAGCTGGTTGCAGGGATGCAGGGCCTGAGGCCTGTAGGTCACAGGCAGACAGACAGGGTCCTTTCTAGATGCCAGCCACAGTCGAAGAGAGAGTCACCCTCGTGATCACCCTCTTATATAGGGGAGTATGACAATTATGGGATGGGATACTCAGCTGATCCTCAGTTGGTCAGTTCTAGTCACCTGTTCCATCCACCCCTCCTCAAACATGCCCCTCTCACAACGGAACGTGAGAAAACTTATCAGGCTTTCTTGGCTACCATAGTAATAAATCTAAACATGAGCTTCTCCAGCATTCCGTTGGTCTCTTATCAGCACTGAGTGCAGCATCCTAGGAAAAATATGCAGGTTAAAACTCAGAAAAGTACAGCCACCTAGAAGAACGTAGCTGAAAGATCACTAAAAGAGAACTGGTCTTGTTTTTAACAAAACCAGGACACAAGCAGGTAAGCTAACATTTTAGCATGTTATGTTTATAAAACTGATCTCCGTATCCTTGTTCTTAAAGTATTTGTTTGTTTATTCTGATATATCCAAAATCAGTAACAAGATCTGGACATTCAAAATAGGTTAGGTTTGCTACAGTTGAAATTCTTTTTCCTTAGTCTTTCCCCATGCTGATCAAAGAGCATTGCTTCTGCGTGGGAACCCCTGGCTGACCTGAGGTCTAGTGCAAGCCCTTCAGAAAAGAAGATCTTTAAAAAATGAAGGCTAAGAGGCAAAGCCATTAGCTAAAATTCTACAAAATCCTCGGGGAAATGTTGTTTCATCTCAAAAAACAAGAGTACAGGTGCTATCGAAAGGTATGCCCTGTCACAAAGATATCACTAAACTTGGAGTGAGTTTCTTCTGCTGTATGTAAGATGCCCTTCAATATAGAGTGTGTAGTAAAAGTTCCTGTTAATACTGAAATGATAATGTAGGATGATGTAGTACATTCTTAATACTAACTGTGGTTGTTTGTCTTATTCCTAGCTTAGCAATGGCACTTGCACATTATTACAAGTGCATATGTGTACACATACACACAGTAATAAAACTATACCAAGATACAACGTGCTTAAGCATCAACTACTAAAAGTAAATAAGGACAATAAAAATATGGCCACCAGATCATGCTAAACCAGATTTCATTGTTAACAGTGGTAGTCATATGTAATGAAATCTGAATTTTCCCACCCCTCCTAAAATAACACACACAGACACAAAAGGGAAAGGAGGAGCTGAAGACATTTTCTTCACAGGGTAGCAAGGTTTGCAAAAGCAATATTGGCAGAAATGGGCTCACTGAAAGAATTTGAAACTGGAGCTAGCAGGGGACTTCATAGATGAGTTGTCAGAGACTGATCCATGCTGGGGAGAGTGGGGAAATAAGGGAGAGATAATTTAAATAGAGGGAAGGATTTTAGATTCTTGTAGAAAAGAAACGGGGACAAATTAGGTAGATTTTAGTGGCCACTGCCTTCTGTACCGCATGGTCCAGTGCAGCAGAAGTGTGATTGCCTGCTGATGCGAATGGAAACACTAAACAGCTGTGAGTTTGAGAACTGATAGGCATCAGCACAAGTTTCAGTCAGTGCGCCTCAGATCTCACTAAAACCAATCCCAGGCCAATCCCAGCAAGAGATTTTAAAACTGCCTGTGTCATTTTCAAATCAATCCATCAGTCTGTAGGTAGCAATGTAAAGAATGCACAGCCAGCACAATACTTGTTCCAAACAGTGACAACTCTGCTGGTGCCTTCTGAGCAAGCCACAAGCAATTCAAAAGCCCTGCGAGGAAAGAATCACAATAAATGAGTCTCTGTTCCCAAGAGCTTGAATGATGATTGCAAGGATCAGGAAAAAACAGTATTGTTTGAACAAGGAATAATGCATTATAAAAATAGGTGCATGAAAAAAATAGACTTGCGTACAGATCACCCTAGCTTATTATAACATTCATCTTTAGAGTAACTTTTCTTTGTTTTTTCATGAACATAAAGCTAAGGGAATAAGTATAATATAAATCTAACAAGCTTATTTTCCTTACCATTGCACCTTTTTTGTTGTTTGTTTTTTGTTACATATGCAGACAAAAAACCAAACATTTCAGGGCAAACTGAAATTAATCCTACAAGGTATGACCCATCACTGAAATTTATCCCTTGTGTGCAAAGCAATGAATCCTAGTTTGGGTGAACAGATAACTAGTTGCTATTGCACTTATGACAATGTTCTGTAGAAGAAGGTGGTAAGACAGACATTAAAGCCAGATCTACTAACAGTATTAAAGCAACTAGTTGTCATTTTCAATGGTGATTTCCTGTTAAGAAATCTGTGTAGGCGAATACTGAAATGGGCTTTCTTTTCTGAGAGATGGTATTCAATCGAGAGTACAAATCTATAGGTATTGAAAGGCCAAGACTTCTCGTGCAGAGGATTCTTTGTATGTCAGTGGTTGAAAATACCTAGATTTCTTTATATACTTACATTTCCGGGAGTCTTTTGGCAGACATCTAATTTGTTTCTGCTCTATGAATGATTGTTTGGTTACATTTTTCAAGCACATTTGGGATTTCTTACCTTCTTATCACCAAGTAGCCAAACAGCCAATACAAAAGCAGAAACATTTCAAATATCTCACCTGTGCTTATTTTTATTTTTTTCTAGGTAAAATAAAAAAAAAAAAAATGAGAATATGTGCCTTGAAAGTCTTTTTTAATGAAATGATGTTTCACTCAGCATTTTTGCTCTTGAGGGCCAGCTTCTACCTGCATGTACAGTGATTAGCACACTGATAAACAGAACTTTAAACTTAGAAATAACTTTCAAGAAAAAACAACAACAAAGCAAAAAAAACAAAACAAAAAACCAATAAGTATAATGTGTTTCCTCAGTAAAGTTCCATATTAAAACAAATGTTCACAACTGAAAGAGCATTTTATGAGACCTTGTTAGTCATATTCAGGAGAATTGTGGTTAATGAGGTCATCTAAATCAAGTCTTACTGCCCATTTTTCCACCATTGGCTTGTAATGCTTCTGAAACTGCAGAACTTAAATTGGCAGAAATCGAGCTACAGAAAAATAAGATTTTTACTTTGTGTATTGCATTAGATTATTTGGTGGCAGTAGTGTAAAAGTCTCTGTAAGTAGTCCCACCAGACCAAAGGTATGAAGCTGCATTTAGATGTAAGCGGGATAGTGTCAATTGGTCTCTTTGGCCTGATAATTCCTGAAAATGTTATTATTTGAAGAAATATCAGAAAATAACTGTGACCGGATTATCAATAAAAGGAAAAAAAAAAAAGTAGCTTTTAGGAAAAAGTGCTGGCATAAAGCCCACATGGGATTAAGAGAAGAATGGATTAAGACACCAGAAAATAGAAAAGCATGTTTGGTTTTGCCCCTTATGCATATGTATATCAACATTTTAATCTCTCTTACTGATTTTTCACTTAAGCTTTTCATTCTCTTAAAAGAGCCCTAAGTCTGTGGGGATACCTGCTGACATGCAAGTCTGCTTGCATGTTGCTGAAAGACCCTTTGCTTAAAAATTTGCAATGTTGATATTATATTCCCTTTCAGGTTATATATGTCTGACCATCCCTCACATTCTTGGTAAACTTTTTAATAATGTTGTTCTTTATTATCTGGAAGATAGAACTTAGGACAATTCCATTAGAAATTTTTGTTTATTTGTTTGGTTTTGTTTTAATGTTTCACTTTGTTTCTAGTTCCCCCCAGCCTGTTCAACTTCATTTCTTTATTGATTTTGATCACCTAGATTTTTCCAGTCCAGGGTGTTAGGACCTCGTACAACTTAATCCTTAAAAGTCATCTTTTGCATGGTCAGGTGTTCAGTAAATAGCTTTAGATAAATTCCTATGTGATTACTGGAACAAGAGATCTATTTGAAATAAAAAGTAATAACATTTCTTAGAAAATGGACTATAAATTTATTCTATTTTTGTGCAATTTGCCATATATTGTCACCATGTCCATTTCCATTATTACTCTCTGTTCCAAAAGCAAATTACATCTTATGCTGTTACATGAATGTAGTTATTATGACAGCTCAGCATGTAGTTTTTATAACAGAGCAGAAAATGGAAGGTAAAAATTAGAATGAAGTTAAAGAAATAAAGAAGTGATATTGAAATTTAAAGCTTTTGTCAAATTTAATTATTTCTGTAATCTTTTCCATAAATCATTGTTCTATGAAATGCATGATTTTGAAGAACATAGTATTTAGTTCCATAAAATCTAAGGAAAAAAAAAGAAAAAAAAGGAAAATAAATATTTATTTACTTGGTGCTGGCAACGCCCGCTGTAATAGTTCAGTAAAAAGTGACAGCTGTGCTTTAGTGGTTTACAATGATTAATCACAATCATATTTTTCTACCAGTGCATTTTATTTTTGCTCTTTTATTAGAGTAAGCTTGTTTTGAATAACAACTGTTTGCACCAAATAAACAAAAAGGTTGGGGTTTTTTTGTTTGTTTTTTGTTGTTTTTTTTTCAGTTTTGTTTACTACAAGTTTCTGCTTATCTAGAAATTTACTTAAAAATGTTCTGTACTCTGATAAGTGAAACACATGTATTTTTAAAAAATGCATTCACTGCAGTCTTGGGATAGCAGTCCAGGGAAACAAAGAGGAAGAAATAGTTCAAGAGGATAAAAGTATATTGGGAAAAAAATAGGCAAGAGAAACTGTTTCTAATAGTCTTAGACTCAAAGAAGGATGTAGACTAGGATTATGGCAGGAATGGGTCTTTTTCTTTCTCTCTGAGATGGAAAAACTGAACCAAAACTGAAAAACTGTGCAGTGATGTCTAGATCTGGCCAAGTAATATACTGTAAATAGATCAGAGAACTCTACAGTTTACAAGAGAAAAATCAATCTTCTCAGAATGTTATTGTAGATTTTTTTTTTTCCCTGTATGTAGTCCTGTTAAAAAAACTGAAGAAAAAGCCTTTAAAAATTTATGAGTTTGGAGTATTTAACATGCAGTAAATGATGAAGATTTCATGACTGTTTTGGAATCATCCAGAGACTACACTAAGCCCTCCTACTAAAATCAGCAATTCAATACAAAAACATCTCATGCAGGTCATTGGCAGACCTGCGTGCTTTCTATAAACAAGTCATGGAAAAGTATCACTTCATGGATGAATAACTTCTGACTTCTCTGTGAAAGAACAGTCTGAGATTTCAATAGTTTCAAGGTGTTAGGCATCTTGGGCCTAGGCACGAAAGCAAATTGTTCTCAAAGCCATGCCCTTAAATAGGTTGATGTTTCAATTTTTTTAAAGCCATTAATGTTTGAATGTCATCTGTTTAATTTAAGAGTGGAGCAGCTAAGTGTCTTCATGTAAAATGTTCTCCATATGGCCAGAACTGTTCCAGTTCTACTCCTGACTTTGACTGTGCTAAATTCAGGGATTTGCAAACCTGAATCATTCAGCACTGGAATGAAAAATAACAGTGTTCTCAAACCATAGCTACGTTGCCACAGAGGTCTGTTTAGGAACAGCTACTGAAAAAATACAGCATCATAGTAGTCAGCACTTACCGATATGTTATCCTTTTCCTTTTCAAAACACTTTACAAACATTAGCTAATTAATTAATATGTATAACTCATCATTATACAACATTCCAAGAACTCAGTATATAATTCTCTAACGGCTGTTACTAAGAAGTCTCTTTGAGAGGCACGCCGAAAGGTTAACGCTTCATGTTGGAGAGCTCATTAGCCCAGCCTTTTCTAGACCAGTTGCTCTTGTATATATTTAAGATGTCCCACATACTAATAATGTTATATGAATTTATGACTTTTCCTATTATTTTCTAGATATTTATTTGGATTTTGCGTTGTACAGCCTTTGAGAAGATAAGCACAGCAAAAGGCAGAAGTATAGGGGTGCTGCACAGTCTGCTTTGTAGGATTCTTTTCAGAGTTGTGTGATGGGAATTAGAAATGAGAAAATATTTGATTGCAGTGTTGTTGCTTTCTGACAGCTTCCTGAAATGCTCTTTAGAAACTTGCTTCTTTCAGTTAATTATAAAATCACAAGTTACTTGGCTGTAGTTTCCCAAATCTGGGGCACATCGAGTTTCAGACTGTTGGTGAGATGCAACAAGAATTTATGTTTGACTGAAGAAGTCCTTAAAAACTCTACATTAAACACTTTATTGGGGGGAAGAAATAAAAAAATCTCTTTCCTAGGCTTTTATCTGGGGATTAGGTTAATAGAGCTCATTTGCCCTTTAACATGCCCCACAGCAGTAGTGTGCTGAAGCTGACAGGTGGGATATGACAACATCTTGTTTATCAGTCTTTTACTAGCATTTGACTACATTTATGAGAGAGGCTGGCATATTTTGTCAAGAAGGTTTATATTTAGGCTTCTTGTCATATAAATAAAGAGAAAAAAGTGTCAAATGTGTAAGTGTAAATATCTACTGCTCCAGTTTGAAGAATTTCCTTTTTGTTTTCAATGAACAAAACCAAAAAGATTCCTTCAATCATGCCTAATTAATTTTTTATTAATCATGCCAAAGAACTTTAAATTAGTGACACATGTAGCTGGAGAGGTTGGATCTGTACCTCCTCTCAGTCTGAGCCAGTCTTTTCCACTGTCTCCTTCCAGTGCCTCAGTTTTTCTGCCTCAAGATTGAATTGGTTGCCTCAGAACTGGACCAAACTGCAATTTAGGTGGTATGAATGATTAGGCACAGAGGGACCCAAGCAGAGCTGACTTTATAATCCCGTGTTTTCTTCAGCTGTACTAAATCCTCCTAAAGCAGATTTTTTTTCTTGTGCACATTAGCCTTTCCTTGGAAAAAGATTGCTTAGAATCTTTCATCTCACTAGAGAGTTTTCCTCAAAAAGAATAAAAATCAGCATACATAAAAAAATGCCAAGTGAATGACCTGATAAGTTTCTTGAAACAACTTATGTTTTAGGAAAAAAAAAAAACAAAAAACCCTCACATTTTGTACGGGCAATACTAAAGATAAAAATTCAAAACCTATACATGAATTTGTGAAGTTAAGCCTCTGAACAAGAATATTAATATCTCCTCAGAGATGCGGACCTCAGCTTCAGATTTTTGTGGCACAAGCATAACCAGAGGCTGCTGTTATAACCTCAGGATCTTTTTCACTGGCAACAGCTTTGGACTTCTCTATTTGCTCATACTGTATAAACATTCTGTTTTAACTCGAGTTGTGCATTACAGGAAAAAAAAAATAATGTTTGTTTTTCTTTATGAGACTTTAAAAATGGTTCAATCTGCTCACATTGCCTTTATAACATTTATTTAATTTAAAATTGCTTAATTTAAATTAGATTTGTTTTTCATTACAATTTACACAAACTCTTAATAACAGATAAAATAAAATATTAAGTTAAAATATATTCTGGCTGTACTTTGTAGTGATAGAAGGGTAACTATGTACCCATAGGTTACGTTTGCACCAACTTTTTAAAGGAAGATATTTTAGGAACCAGATTTCTTTGCTAAGCACTTTGCTCATTCTTCCCAAGCACATAAATTCCAGAATAGATTAAGTCAGTTTCGCAGGTGAAAGCAAAAACTTGGGAATATTTGAAAAGGCCATTTATCAGGCAGTCTTCAGCTATTATTTAGCATTTACAGATTGCAGAATAAAAAGCTCTACTTTTCTACAATTTCTTCAGTGTTTTCTTAAACCTTTAATCTAGAGTAATTTTGGTGGGTTTGTCATATTTTTTCCTCTTATCTCTAGGAAATAAAATCCACTGAGTTCTTTAATAAAGTTCCTTTGAAGTTTTTATGAAAAAGTAAGTGGCAGGGGTCTTCTCCCTTTTCGTTTCCTCCTTTTCTTTCTTTCTGTTTCCCTTTCACTTTCCTTTTTCTTGTTTTTCTTTTCCTTTTCCTTTTGCTTTTGCCTTTTCCCTATTCATTTTTTTTGTAAGGGAGAAAGAAGTAGTAGAAAGACTAAAACTGTTCCATACTTATTGGCTAAAACCAATTAAATCAGATTAAAATAAAATCAAAACACAGCTACTGACTGCACTTATGTCCCTGAAAGGACTCTTGCTTGGTACTAAATTTGCCATTCTTTTACCACATTCCCCCCAAAATTCTTAGTTTGGAGAGCTGCTGCATGGTAGCTAACTCAGTCTCAGTTCTGTCAGTATGAAAGAGAAATGTTACACTTTAGAAACAGGCATTATTTCAGCATGATAGTCCATGACATTGAAGGATTAAAAGATTATTTAGCCAAAATAACCTTTCATTTGGTCAGAAACTGTGAAAAAATAATGTCTTATTCATTAATTCGTGCTATTTATTGTAGTAACATTCATCATAATGTTCCAATTAGCTATTAATGTACATGTCACAAATATTAATATTAGCTTTGCACTGTACCTCATCGTTGATTAACTGGACCATCATTTTAAAGTGCTACAGGAATTATACAAACTAGTTGTCTTTTGCTTTCAGCTATGTTTAATTTATGCTCATTACAGTTTCCAAGGATACATTTTTTGCTGCATATGCAAATGTTATGATCATTTGTTATTTAATAAATCCAAATAAATCTTCTGACAGTGGGAGATTCAAATGAAACAAATAGGACTTATGCACAAGTAATGTAAAATGTTGTTAAACAGAGGAAAATGTTCCTACCTTCATCTTAATTTTTAATGAAAAAAAAAAAAAACTAATACCTACTACTGCAGTACTTGGAGGTGATTAAAACTGCAGTTATAACCAGAAAAAAACAATGAAACAATTAAAAAAAAAAAAAAGGCTAGAAGGGCTGTGAAAATATGCACGTGCAAAGCTAGATAATTGTCTTCCCTTTACAAAAAATGGTCAACATGTGATGGCATCGTTTTTTCTTTGAAAGAAGGGTTTGAAGACTATCTAAAGGAGCACTCAAGAGGCTAGAAGGACACATTTTAAAAAAAAGTTTTGTTGCTTTTAACCTCCGTAGGATTCAACAGTTTCCACCTGGAACTGAAAATCCAGTGAGCCCATCCACTGAAACCTGGATCAATGAAATAGGACAGATTACATAGTACCCAGCTATCTGCTTTAGAGGGATAATAAAGAAGTTCTCCTGAATATGTTACCATAGCAGGTTAAAAATACTTCTGCTTTTCTTCAGAGCATAAATATTTTCCAAGCTTATTAAAAACAAAGGTTAGTGAACTGCAGGAATTCATTGTCTGTGATGTAGATGTTAAAATCGTCAGCATGTCCAAAGATAGTTTTTTTGTAGTAAATATTGAGATGCGTCTGGAGTAGACTTCACCATTCATAGACATAGAGCTTTGGGAGAAAAGTGAAAGCCTAAAGTTTCAATTTTTTTTTTTTTTTTCCCACTCCATTTTTTCTTTTCTTATGACGTGATCCCTAATGGGGACTTTGGTATTCTTGGAAATCGTGAATTTATGACTATGGGTTAATGACATGAAAACAACATCCAGCTATTAAGCAGGCGTTCTAGGGGACAAGCAGTTATAAGTATATGATGAGTCCTGCTACTTAATTCTATTAGTTCTTTGCACTGAATTAAACCCAAACTACTTAATTTATTCTTCTACGTCATAATCTTCTTTCTTTTATTGGAGGAATGGGAAACATGGACTGGTCTAATCCATCCCTTAAAGGCATTGCTTCAGCTCGTTGTAATGTTTTGTAGTCTGAATTTCCTCAATGTTTTCACTGGCACAATGGAATTCCATCCACTAAGAATAGAAGACATTTCTGTTTTCTTTGGGGTGTGGAGTCTGAGCTGTTCCCAGGGTTCCAGAAAATAAATATATTATAAGGAATCTTCTCTAGTTCCTGTAACTGCTACTTAGAACTGTTACTTGGGTTCAGCTGTAGAAACAGGTGCAATGCTAGTATCATCAGAAATTAATATTTTTTTATCTTCTGGAGACAGAACAAATTATTCTGTATTTTTAAATTATATACTCTTTTGACGGATAATACCTCATTCATTAGGTAACAACAGTAGTGAAAGAGGTAGAGTGAACCTCATAATCTATTAGGAATTGAAATCTCATAAGATAAAAAGTTATTTTAAAAGGTTCATTTCACTCTTTAGACAGGGAGAGACATTGCGTTATGTGTGACATTTTGTTCATGAAGAAAGAAAAAAATAGCCTTTAAAGTTTCTTTGGAAAAGCTTAACCTGTATCAAAGTGATTAAAAGAAATCATAGAAAAAAGTGATTATGCAATGCGCATTTCAGCTAATCTTCTAGCAAGACTGTTTTATGATTAGCTAATTCTGCTTTTGGGGGCTGACTGGTGATTTAGCTGCAGTGTTAAGTCTGATTACTTTGGAATGCTCTTTCAGATATTTTAAATGTGATTGAAAGAACTTGAATGGCTCTAAAATAACTTACTGCTTTTGGACACAAGCTGATGTTCAATTATTTAAAAAGGCAATCTATGAAAAATATCAAATGAGAAAAAAATAATCCAATTTTGTGTGTACCGGAAAATGAGAGACATCTTTTATGAATTATTTTATGAAGAAAGCTTAGGAATTAGCAATCTCAAAGTACCATATGTAAAGTGAGATTAAATTGAAATAATACTCATTTAAGTATGATAGAATTACATTGATTTAAGATGACATAAACTTAATATAAAACTTTTTTCAATTAATTTCTATATTGCAGATACATAACTGAATTTTGAAAGAAAATGCAAACAGTGATGCAGTTCTGATTAACAAAATAACAAATCTATAACACCATGGAAAGCACAGTTACTAAACATCTGAAGTTATAATTACTCTGTAAATGTTGTTATTGCCACAAATGTACTGGAGTATCTGAAAGTATAAGATTAAAGAGGTGTTTCTTTTTCCTTTTTCTTTTTTTTTTTTTTTAATAATTGAGTACTGTAAGAAAAAGTAAATATTCCTCTAGTAGATTGCCTAGAAGGCAACTCATTATGCAACACATGCACATATGAGTCTTTTAATACATAGGTGCCTTTACTTCTGGACCCAATGAACCATATAATTAAATATTTACATCACCAAGAGCCATAACCCCGTAACTTCTGTGTTGAGGAGTCTATGGAGAGAAGATTGAAAGAAAGTTAAAAGGCTGGAATGCTGGTGTGGCAAAGGGTTGTGCTGTTTGTGTTTCCCATGTTGACTCAAGAGGGTGTCTCAGCAGCTCTTGGTGCTGGATATTTATATGTCCAGTACTATAACAGCATAATTTTCATGTTTATTGAGTAAAAGTATCCTATTATAGGATTTGCAGGTGAACTGAATCTTATGTCTGTTTTCAGGAAACATGTCTTGGCAGTTCCTTCGAAAGATCTTACATTGACGGGAAAATTTGAAGGCCTTTGGTACAAATATCAGAAAGTATGTGTCTGCTAATGTAACTATTCAGTCATAAATCTGTCCAGAAGCTTCAAAACAGGATGTATAATTTCTTTTACTTCCTGTTAATGTTCAAAATGCTATTACTCTCTTTAAAAGGTTTTAGATTTTCCAGCTTTTGATCTCTTTTTCTCCTCTTATTTTTTGTTTTACCTTTTCATCCTTTTTTTTCTTTTCAAGGCAGGGTCATAATAAACTCAGTTGTCTTTCCCTTTGCTCAGCCAATCTACTGATGACATGACCTGCAGCAAACTCCCAAAAGTCTTTTACAATGCCACTTCTATACTCTTCGAACTCTGGAATTAACTTCATGCCTTGGAGGTTTCCCTTAATGTGTACAAAATTATTTGCTACATTTTATCTTCCAAAATCCTTAAATATTTTGTTTGAAAGTCCAGTGATTTATTCAGAGTTTCGAAAAGTAAAACTTTGGCACCAAAGGAAAATGTTGTGACTTCTTTGTTCCAGTTCGCAGGATTGCTTACTTAATCGGATTGGGTGGGAGAAGCATTAGGTTATACAGTACTTAAAGCAACAATCTTTTAAATCTGTCTTTTCAGTTAAGTAGCTGGTGTAGGGCTGATACTACTTTAATAGCAGAGGAGCAAATATTCAGATAGTGAAGTGATTCCATTGACTTCGAGGAACTGACTCAGTATTAAAAAAAAAACACATGAAAATCAGAAAATATTAACTTTGCTTGCATTCTTTACTTATTGCAAACTGTAAATTACAATTTTAACTTATTTAACCATGTTTCAAGACATTTTTTTAAATTGAGTATTTATAGCTGTGAATAGTTATCCTCTATTTTCTGCTATTATATTAGTTTCTAAGGTGGTATGTAAATATTCTAAAGCTGTGCACTATCAATGCAATAGAAAGACTTCTGAGGTTAGACTGACGTGCTGTGCAGATGTAAAATCACAATCTTTTCTTTTTTAGAAGAGATAGGTAGCGCTGTTTGTCTCTAGACTGAACATTTAAAACACAATAAAATTGCCCAGGCTTGAAAAGCATTGTGATTACACTAGACGTTTGCATGAAGTTTTTAAATTATCTTAGGTAATGTCTCATTTGAAATATCCTAACCTTATCTGACAGTTTTCAATGAACACAGTAATTTACTTATGTGTTTAAAAAACCACTTCTATTAGTAAGAAGAGGACTGCAAGAGGTATGTTTATTATAAGATAATAATACTCCTGAGGGAAAAAAGATAAAGTAGCTTTTTCTTGAAATGCTTCAGGAGTCTGATTGATCTGTAATCAACAAAGTTTGGAGAAAATTCATAAGAAAGTAATAAAACACTCACAGAGAAGAGCTGTCTGAGAACATTACAAATTCCATGCTTCTGGAGACATTTTCTATATATGATATCTTCAGCATTTCTGAATTAATTAAAGTTTTTCATATCTGCTGAGAAGTTAGTGTCCAAAACTCTCAACCCAAAATTACTATCCTGCAAAAAATATAATGAAGGTCTAGGTACAATTTAACTGTGTAATGTACACTACATTCTCACTAAGTGCGAAAGCAAAAAAGAAACCCGAAGGCTTTCCAAAAGTGTTCAAAAGGACCAAGCCTGGAGCAGTAATGTATAAATCAGGACTTTTATGACCAAGGCTAGTCAAGGACAACAGCATGCAATATTGATACATTTGTTGAGTTGTCAGAGTATATCATATGTGTCTCATAGAGTTTTCATACTTTTTTAAAAAACTCTAGATTGAGATGCAAATTAAAAGCAGAATAGTATTTTATGTGATGCCATTATGTAAATTATAGCACTCACATTTTAATTTGAATACAAGCACACATATAATTTCCTCAGAGTTCTTATTGAAAAGCAGGAATAAAGGAGGAAGATCTCCAGTAGGTAATTTAACAGGTCATTTAACTAATTTGTGCAACAGTTTTAACAATATTGTGTTCTTCATTTAACTCTAATGGAAAGTTGAGTGTTTGAAAATCTCTTTCATGCAGTAAGTAGTGATTTGAAATACTTATTAAAATATAGGCTGTTTACTCTTCTGACTTCATTGGTGCCAAATATTTTCATTTAGCCATCTACGTTTTTTGTCAAATCACTCCCTCTTTCTCTTCCTCAGTGTGACAGGAAAGTACCATACTATTACTAGTTCCGTGGAACATTTTTGGATTTGTGACAAAATAAGATTTTTTTAAAGGTAGTGATTGTTGGTTTCTTTTTAGAAGAAGATGAGGACTACCCCTGAAACATGATGAAAGATTGTTAATTCAAACATGTAGGCAGCTGACTGAAAGGATGATCATGATAGTTTCTAAAGGAAATTCTTGATATATTGCAATTTGCATTAAAAATTCCCTACAGTGTGTATATTTGAATTAACAAGGATTCAAGAACACACTAGCTAGTGTCATGCTCTTCCAGTCCTATGAGATTCTCTTAGTGGTACAAACACAATAGTTTAATTTTGATAATCATAGGTCAATAAAAAGTCTACTTGCAGGAAACTCACAATGAGAAACTAGAGCTTTCACAAAACATTAAATTATAATCCCCCTTTGCATTCAAAATTAGTTTAGCTGGTTTTGATTTTTATTTTTTGCTCCAGACTCTGTGTAGACTATTTGCATCAGCATAAAATATTCTTTGAATCTCATGTATATCCAAACATCTACTCTCCAAAATAATACAGCTATTTTGAAAAACTCTTGCCATATGCAAGACCTGCAGTTCAAACATCTGTGTCAGTGCCTCATATTTCAGGTGAATTTTTCAAGTTATCATGCATTGTAAAGGAATCTGAGAAAAATTATTGCAGAATATATACATACTATTCCTACTATAAAGAAATATTAGTCATATCTCAGTGAACTGAAGAAAATTAAAATAACTCGGTTGAGGAATATACAGGTACACCATTACAGGCTGGAGAATGACTGTGTGGAAAGCAGCATTGCAGGGAAGCTCCTGGGGACCCTGGTAGACAACAAGGTAACCAGGAGCCAGCAGTGGACCCCTGTGGCAAAGGTGGTCAACAGTGTCCTGGGCTGCGTTAGGCAGAACGTTGCCAGTAGTACTGGTGTGACACACCTGGAGTGCTGTGTCCAAGCGGGGCTTCCCCAGTACGAAGGACACATGGGACGAGTTCAGTGGAAGGTCACAAAGCTGATGAAGAGGGTGGAGCATTTGTCATACAATGAGATGCTGAGAGAGCTGGAACTGTTTGGGCTACAGAAGTTAAAGATCATAGGAGAATCTTATCAATGAATGTAAATTCCTGAAGGGGGACTGTAGAGAAGACAGTGGTGGGCTCTGGGACATTCTAGTAATTTTGTATTTGATAGAAATGTGTTTATATAATTTCTCTTGATCCTTTGTCTTTTTGAAGCAGAATTTTTATTGTAATATTGTAATTGTGATTTTTTTTTTAAAAAAAGCCCTCTGTACTACACCTCAAACATCAGTTTGCATACCTGCACAAAATTCTGAAAATTAAATCAGGACCAATTTGATTGTGGAAGTGCTGTGTTAGGGAAACATCTTTTCTCTAGGTTTCCCAAAGCAGAAACTCAGGCATGGATTCCAGAAATTCTTAAATAAATAATTTATTTATAAACCACAGCATGGAGAGCAGCCCTGAGCAAAGGAAACCCTGGGAAATTACACCCTTACAAGGTAATCTTCCCACCCCTCGTGTATCAGTTTGAGCCAAATTAAAGTCGTGGGTTTCAACATTCTTCATTGCATCTCTCCATTTTCATCATGTGGGCCATTTCTTATCTCTGTGGGTAGTTGTTTGGCTTTTACCAACCATACTGGACATCAATTCTAGATCCTGTTCATCAGTTGCTATTTTGCACCTGCAGCTGTGGAGAAAATAAGTCTTTGGCAATAACCAAAACATACTTCTGTTTCTCATCTGCTTTAGATGTGCTGTTCCATTCCTTATCTCTAGGGATGCAGCTCCTACTGATGATTAAAAGCTCCTTTATCTTCTAGCTTAAACCAACTCTGGGGCCCTTCTAGGCAGAAGGTTTGAAAAGTCACAGCTTGTGGCCTTTATGCTACGAGAGTTATGCTAAGCAAGTTCTAAATAAGCAGTTTCTAAACAAGTTCTATAAGAAGCAGTATCCCAAGTAATTTAATAAGCTAAGGCAGTCTATTCCCTAACAGATGCTTTTTCTAACTATCTTAATACAAACAATTGGCTTGAATGGATAGTCTTTAAAGGACAGCTGGGGCCCTGAAATTAATGGCAGCAGCAACAAAAACAACAGGTTTCTCATGTAGATGTCTGCAGGCAGAAGAGACAATCTCTGGCAAGAGTGATAGTCAAGTAGTACTGCTGACAGGGATTGCACCTGAAAGGGTTGTGGTTTTTTCTTTTCCAGTTGTGGGGTTTTTTTTTATTTGTTTGTTTGGTTGGTTGGTTGGTTTGGGTTTTTTGGGTTTTTTTGTTTGTTTTGTTTTGTTTTGTTTTGTTTTTGTCAATTGCTCGCAAAGATCTATGCCAGGAAGAACACTGTGAGAGAATTGAAGTACTCTGACAAAATTAGAAATGGATAAGTGCCAACATATGTCTGCTTTTTGAGAACTGAGGGAACTACTGTGTTGGCACATAACAACATAGCTTCACACCAAAAACATTTATAGAGAGCAAGGGAAAAAGCCAAGATAACAAAAATATTTTAAAGGCAGTTTGCCAGTGATTTTAATATGATTTAATTTGCTAATTGAGAAAAATGCTGGTGCAATTTACCCAATTTGCACATGCTGTTGAGTCTTAACAGTCCTATATAAAAAGGAGTATCTATTTGAATGATATGAGTGCTGTTAACTTGAAATCAAATTTTGATTTCCCATTTTGATATAAACAAAGTTTAGACATTTAATAAGAAACATTCAGGATGTTTTACTTATATAAGTACATTTGCTAACATTTTTGCCCAAGGTTGTTTCCCGGCTTTTTGGCTTCCAAGATGCCAGTTGAAATCCAGGCATTTTGAAATCAGGAAATCAGGAAAGAATATATCATATGCTTCAAAGTTCAGCAAAAAAAACAAACTCCTTCTGTGTTCACATATGCTGGGGACAACTGGCTACAGAGGCCATGTGTGGGAAAAATGAGGCTTGGGGGTTCTCTTTAAGAACAAGTTGAATATGATGCAACAGGGCACTGTTATGGTGATGAAGGTTCATCATTTTTTGGATAGCATTAACAAGAATGTATGCAACGGGTAAAGAAAGAGGGTTTTTCTCCTCTACTCAGTATCTGTGAAGCTGCATCTGGAATACAGTGCTCCATTTTGGTCCCTCTATTGTGAGAGCTATAGTAACAAACCAGAACAAGTCCAGCGGCAGGTCACTAAGGTGGTTACGGCTCAGCTGGATGATGCAATGTTCAAGAAGAGGTTGGAGGAGCTGAGATTCTTGTTTAGACTACAGAAGGAAGCCATAAAGACAGAAGAGGTGCCTAATTACGATTGTCTACTACCTAAAGGGACATAAAGAAGATGCAGCCAGACTGTTCTCAGAGGTACACAGTGTAAGGACAATGGTGACAATTTGCAGCAAAGGAAATTCCAAGTAGATATGAGGAAAAAAACCCTTTCACCTTGGGAGTTACTAAACCCTGGAACAGGTATCCTAGAAAGACTGTGTGAAGTTCATCTTTGGTGATTTCTATAACTTGACTGAAAAATACCCTGAGCAACCTGCTTTGATGTGGAGGTTAGTTTTGATCCAAGGAAGAGGTTGCATTAGGAGACTACTAGCATGAAATCTGTATTTTTCTATGATTGTACATAAAATTTTCTTATACTGTGCATAATTTCACTATACTTTTCTAATGTGGTCATCTATTGCCATGATTTTGTTGCTTGGTTGGCTGGTTGGTTTTTTAAATTCATGTATTAGTTTTCTCACTGTTTATTTTGATAGAATCAGTCCAATTTCTTTTAAAATAGTGTTCTGATTTAACTTTGTTTACTACTTCTAATACTCTTTACTGATTATGTTCAGAACTTTCAAATCACAGAATCAAAGAATAATGCCTTTTGGAAAAGGCCTTTTCACTACCTTTGTCACCAGGTCCCTTGTCCCAGTGAGCCGCTAACCTTCCTTCTCCTGACTGTATTATACTTAGAAAAACCTTTCATGTTGCCCTTCTCCTCCTTTGCCAGTGTCAACTCCAGCTGAGCTCTGGCCTTCCTCACTCCATTTCTACCTGAGTGGGCAGTGTCTTCGTATCTTTTCCATACAACCTGTCCCTGCTTCCACCATGTGTGTATTTCCTTTTCATGTCTGAGCTCATTCAGGAGCTCCATGTTCATCCATGTTTCCTTCTGCCATGCCTACTTGACATTTTGCCCATTAGAATGGACCATCCTTGTTCCCTAGGAAGCTATACTTGAAGGACATCAAATAAAGTAGGCCCAGGTTATAAACCCCTTTTCTTTTCTTACACTGTGATTACCCACATTTTCTAGACTTTATCAGGGATTTTTAATTAATATTCAATCCAGGTAAATGTTTCGTTTTGTTATATTACTTATTAATTGATCTAATTTTTCTTAGAGACTTTGGAAGCTTCTGCTAAGTACTTTGAATACATATACATGAATGTATTTATAAGCCTTGTGCATTAAATCTCATTAAAACAGAAGGCATGACTGCCTCCAGAATTGTAAACAAATACAAAATAATTCATGGGGACACCTCACAAGTTTATTTATCCCAGCTTGGTGCTCCTAAACATAGTAACTAAAACTGGTAGATGCTTACTTGTTTTTAATGAAATCTCGTAATTCATATTCCAGTGCTTACCCTACCTTACATCTATTTTTTTGTGGTTTTTTTTTCTTAAATTTTAGCTTATTCTTTTTTGTTTTATTCCCCATAGGCATGTAGAACCTTCCTGTTTGCAACAAACTTCAGCATATACAAACATTGTTATTTTTGATGTCTTCAAGTATTCTCTATTCTAAATAAAGGAAACTAAATTCATTCTTTTCCTCTGGGGATTTTTCTTTTCTAGCTTGCTTATCAAAATCAGTGCTCTCTTCTGAACTTTCTCTGATTAGTGCCCACCTTTTCTGAAGCACAAAGCTCAAGTTAAATGTGATATTCCAGTTGAGACCTTTACCTTACAGAGGTATGCTTTGCATCAGTATCTCTGTATCATGAAGATGTTTTCTTTCTTTCTTCGTAAATACTCTGACAGTTTCAGCTTGGCTCAAATGGAGATCCCAAAGAATCTAACAGGGCAATTTTGGTGTTGGATTGAATTTACTCATGATGTTTCTCAAAAATCTCTTTCAGCCATTTGGTTTCCAATTATGAGAGGTGGATGATACAGTTATATCAATAATGTATCAGCAATCAAGAAGTTGCACAGAAAGTGTTGGACAAGTTTGAGAAAATAAAAGGCTTGATATCTGTGATCACACAGCTAAAACCAAATTTTTAAAAAGTGTATTTGCTGTGTTGCAATACATGTAGGAGAAGTATGTTGTAGTTAACTCTCTCACTCTTTTTGTCATGGTGAAGTGGTTAAATGTTTTTGTAACTACTGACATCAATCAAGAGCCAGTGGTGAGCTGCCTGCACTAGATGTTTGAAATAAGTACCTTTAGGAAGATGCAGAATAATATTAAATGTACTATAATACTAGATTCAAGAAAGGAGACATTTTCTTTGGAACAAAAAGTGAATCTGCAAAAGCAAGTAAGAGAACATTTACTTTTCAATGATGCAAAGCATCAGTCAAATACAGGAGATTAATCTGATCTCTGAAAGTCATTTGCATCTCCAGGAGCTGATACTGAAATATACTAAATTTGAGGGGAAAAGATAAATTTGTCTAGAATCATGGGACTTCAGAGTGCAAACAGACTGGTCCAGCTGGCAGATATATGTGTTTAATAGCTATAGTTTGAGACACACACTGATGTCTAGAAATGATTTTAAATGGGGATGTCTAGGAAGAAAATGGAGACCTTTAATCATAAATGGTGGCTCTACATTTCTTCACCTGTGTATCTTATGAAGATTTTGACTGCATTGCTTAGTTTAGATGTTGTAAATACATACATTTATTTACCTGAACCTGAGCTAAGAATTATTTTAGAGTAAATGGCTAGCCAACAAGTCTTCACCTATTAGCTACTTAAGGACTCATTCTCCTCAGTTACTGGGCTTGGCCTGGAAAGTGTTTAGGTCCTGGGAATGTCACCAAAGCTGAGTCTGTTACCAGGGAAGCTGTGCAGGTCAGATGGAGAACTGGTATTTCAGTCAAAACAAGAAGTAATTTTTCATTGATAATCAGGAAGTCTACTTGCATAAAGGTGTTACCGAACATGCTTAATTCTGGATGGTTGCCAGGGAGTGTGCCACTGATTATCACAGGGAAAAAAGGTAATAGGAGGAGCTTGATGTCATGCCTAGAGGAATATTAATACAAGATGCCATATTATGGAGCCATAAAAAAAAGAAAATGGGATCTCATTATTGTATTCACTTTGTTTCTTGCCTGTATGGAGAGAAGTTTTAGCATTGCATACAGCTTCTTGGAAAGGCTTTGGACTCAAGCATATAATTCTACTGTTCTGGTTAATAAGCTTAGGAAGTGAGTGCAATGACAGGCCACTGAAATAATAAAGGTACCAGATATCTTACCTTACAATATTAGAGCATCTCTAAAAAAAAAATAAAATCCATCAGTTGTAAACTCTGAGAAAGGCAAAATTAACTTCCTAATTAAAGGACTATGGTGATACAGTTATAAATAACAAATGAGGATATGCTAATCATGAATGTATTTATATTGAAAAGAAAGTCTTAGCCGTTAAAGCAGTAAGAGTCTGGAATGGAGTCTTATAAAGTAAGAACAATAGAGACTAGAAAGCCTTATCACTTCTAATATTGAAATTAATAGATATACATAAATAAGAGATGATTTGGTGTCTCAGTGTCAGGGACTATGCTCAATGACCCTTATAGTCACTCATATTTTGTATAAAGACTTATCCATGACAGTCTTCTGCACTTTTTCCTCACAGTATCAGGGAAGAAATTAACATTGTCAGGTTAATATTCAGGATACCAGTTGCTTGCTTGTATATATATGAAGAACAATCCAAGGGAGTGCTTCTGGCCACTTTACATTTTCTTACATCGATGTGGTCACCTTTTACTGGAAGCTAATAGAGATTAGCAGGGGAGATGACGGTTTTCCTGTGTCAAGAAGTGATTCTGAGCACACTGCATTTACTAGTATAAGCATAGCCTGTATCTCTTAATTTCTCAGATATCATTATTTGATAAAATCTATTCTTCCCATGCTTATACATATAACAGAAGTAATGTGATAAATTTTATTACTATTATTTGGGAGGAGAAAGAAATGTGCTTGAGTATCTAGGGAAGGAGAAGAAACTTAAGACTGCTTCACATGCTTAGGTGCAGATAGTCCATTTAATCTGTGCCGTAAGTCAAAGTGCTGTGAGTAGTGCTGCTCAGTCCAATAGAGGACTGCAATAGAGATAAAAGTTTCTCATTGAAGACAATCTTTGGAATGTTGTCCTACTGACTTTGATAAAAAGTTTATAAAATCGTGCTACTGATATGCTCGAGCCCCAGAGGCCTAATGGATAAGTCACTGGCTTCCTAGGATTGCGGGTTTGAGTCCCAGCTGTGGTGACTCATCACCCTCCCAGTAGGAGCCTCTGTTCAACAGGTGTGAGGCCCTGGATGGCAAATGCAGTGACTTGAGGAATAGGGGGAGGGTCCAAATAGGCATGAGGTCTCACAAGCAGGACCAAACTACAACATGGTGGTGAAAGGTGACAGAGTCACCCTTCATCTTCCATCAAAAACAGCTCCCGCAAAGCAAAACAGGTGGGTAAAGCAAAAAAAGCGGTTTGTGATCACAGGAGACTTCTTTCTAAAGGGAACAGAAGGCTCAATATGCAGACCTCACCCACTTCTGAGGGCCAAGGTTAAAGGCATAAAAAACTTCTACTGCCCTGGTTAAAGTGTCAAACCATTTAGGGACATTTACAGAATCACAGAATCACAGAATCACAGAATCGACTGGGTTGGAAGAGACCTCAGAGATCATCGAGTCCAACCCTTGGTCCAACTCTAGTCCGTTTACTAGATCATGGCACTAAGTGCCATGTCCAATCTCAGTTTAAAAACCTCCAGGGACGGCGAGTCCACTACCTCCCTGGGCAGGCCATTCCAATGCCTGATCACTCTCTCTGTAAAGAATTTCTTTCTAATATCCAGCCTAAATTTCCCCTGGTAGAGTTTAAGCCCATGCCCCCTTGTCCTATTGCTAACTGCCTGGGAGAAGAGACCAATCCCCACCTGGCTATAACTTCCCTTCAGGTAGTTATAGAGAGTGATGAGGTCACCTCTAAGCCTCCTCTTCTTCAGACTAAACAACCCCAGCTCCCTCAGCCTCTCCTCATAGGTCTTATGTTCAAGTCCCTTCACCAGTCGTGTTGCTCTTCTCTGGACCCGCTCCAGCACTTCAATGTCTTTCCTGAACTGAGGGGCCCAGAACTGAACACAATACTCCAGGTGTGGCCTCACCAATGCAGAGTACAGGGGAAGGATCACTTCCCTTGTCCTGCTGACCACGCTGTTTTTGATACAGGACAGGATACCGTTGGCCTTCTTGGCCACCTGGGCACACTGTTGGCTCATGTTGAGCTTCCTGTCAATTAGCACCCCCAGGTCCCTTTCTGTCTGACTGCTCTCCAGCCACTCTGCACCCAGCCTGTAGCGCTGCAGGGGGTTGTTGTGACCAAAGTGCAGCACCCGGCATTTGGCCTTATTGAACTTCATCCCATTGGAATCAGCCCATTTTTCCAGTCTATCCAGATCCCTCTGCAGAGCCCTCCTGAGTTAGAGTTAGATTGTGGTTGCACTCGATGATCTGGAGGGTCTCTTCCAACTGAAATTATTCTATGATGCCTCTTCTATATTTACTAACATTTAGCATGATTTATTCTGTAGGTTTTTTGTACCTGTGATGATATTGTAGCTAAAGAACAGCAGCACCGAGATTTTCATGCAGTTTCCCTCTCCCTTGTTGCTCTACCACAAAGTAGCAAAACTCCAAGGAACCTGTTGTGGTGTAGAATGGATTCTCTTCATCTGTGTCTGTTGTCAGTATTTTTGTGCTGTATCAAATTCTCCCAGATTTTATCATGTGAGGTTGGCCATCTCAGTTAAAAATAACTTCAGGAATTGTAATCTTCAGTGTTGTGTTGTGTGCATCCTAATTCATACAATTTATATAAAAAAAAATTATTAATCATACATACTTCGTTATTCGTGCTAGATGTGAAGGTACATGTATATGTTTATACAGTATTTTCTTATTCATGTTGTTATTCTTAACAGCATTAAACAAAAGTAAACGAGATAGCACCAGGCACTATCTCATCAAGTTTATAATTAGGCATTAGGGTTGAACACCTGTCTCCATGGTCTGAAGATCCCATTTTTTATTCAAAATTATGCCAGAGATGGTTTACATGCATCTACTTATTTGAAAGTGAGTGCAGATTGGCTATACTGTACATATTAGAGAAGAAGGTAGAGTACAATGTTCTTTTTCTCTCACCACAACAGCTGTAAATGGAAGGATATGGAGAAAGAGTCTGAGAATATTTATGCAGAAATCAGAGACTGGTATAGGTAGAAACATTAGAATAGAATGCTCCAAAGTACTTATAGAACTGAGTACAATAAGTTCAGTTCACACCCAGTTTACAGAATATGTACTTCTCAGGAAAAATGTGAGTATATATTATTGCTATAATGAGTAGTAATGATGTTTTTAATTTCTATTAATAAAAATATCCATATCCATATTATTTCAAATATAAATCAATCAAAATTAAAATCCTACCCTGACAGGAAAAGAAAAAGAGATATTAATTTTCTTTTGTAATGGTGCCTGGAGCAAGACAAGTAATAAATTAAATATCTACCAGAAATACAATGGTATTTCAGTGTGCAAAAGCCAAGATAATGAAAAGCTGGGGTTTCATCAGTGAAATTAGAGGACCTAGAACTTATTATTTATATTTTCATTTTGGTATGCTTTTGCCTTAACTGGCAAATCTAATTTATTTTGTTATTAGATTATTTAATTTTTTGTTTCTTAATTTATTTAACTGAGAACACAGATTGCACAGAAATATGATTATGGAGTATGCTCTCAAATTTGCTGTGTGACTGCAGAAATACATTTATGTACAAAAATAAACATATATATGCTTACATGTACTTTCACGTGTGCATATGCATATGTGAAAGTTAATGCATATTAACATATATTAATATATGTGTAGGTGTGCATGTCAATAGAGAGGTGAACAACATCTAGTGCATTGGTATGTGTCTTCTACTATTTATACTAATGATTAAAAAAATATCCAGCCAAGGATGTTTTTGAGCAGAGGAAAGAGAACTGTTGTACTGGACTCTGGAAGTTCCTAAGTCTTACAAAAAAGCAGTGTTCCATGTGATCTCTTATGTTTCTTGCTATAGCCCCCAGCTATAATACATCAAGATACCTCAAATTTGTGCCACATATTTTACCTCTTGGGGTTTGCACTAAGTCTGCCCGTTAATCATTCCCAATGATAAACAAAAAGTAAAAATTAATTATTAGGTGGGGTGTCCTGGTTTTGTTAAAAACAAGTTTCTCTTTCAGTGAGTTTTCCTGTCAGCTAAAGCCTTCATATTAACTGCATTTTCCTGGAGAACCAGACACATGTTTTGGTAAACCTAGCAATGGAATGCAAACTTATTGATAAGCACGGACGGACATCTCGCGAGAGGGGCAATGAGAAACCGGTGACCAAGAAACTGACCAACTGTGTATAACATTCCATTCATGTGAATACTTCATATAAAAGTGGGAGATCATGAGGATCTCGTCCTTTTTCCCTTTTGCCCTTTTGCCTTTGCTTTTTCCCTTCTGCTTATGGCCAACATTAGGAGAGGACCTTGCTAGTCGTCCCTGCGAACTGAGGACTAGTGAGAGACTGAATCCAGCTCCAGTTGGCTGCAGAGTCCAATCCAGGACTTTGGGGGGCTGGCTCTGCAGTTGTTGAGACTTTCAAGATTGGTTTTGTATATTTTGTATTATTTTCTCTATTCTTATTAGTAGCATTAGTAAAACATCTTTAATTTTTCCAACTCTCTTCTCTCTGTCCTTCTTTCCCTCCCGATCACCTGTCCTGAGTGGGAAGGGGGGAGAGGGAGGGGCAAAAAGGGGGAAGTGGGGGGGAGAGGGCGTTAACAATACATCTGCCAGGGTTTTATTGTCACCCCGCAATCTTAACCCTCGACAGTGGGGACAGTGGAAACCACTGGGCAAAAATGAATTTCGAGTGCCTTTTCTCAATAATTGCTCATCTTATTATGCATCTTTTTCTTTGTAGAGGGACAGAATTTATCTCAGGTATCTGCAGTTTGTGAAAGTTGGCAAATACACTCCAAATTTTCCATCTATTAGTTTATGGAATGTACTTATGGAAACAGTCACAAAATAGATCCATTACTAAAAAAAGTACATAAGGATGTTTTTGGCCCAGGGCACTGCCTTGTGGTTATCTTCAGAATATAACCTTATCTATGCTAATAGACTATGCTAATACTAGAAGCTCTTGTGCCTAAGTCCCACATATAGATTTCCCTGGATCTGATAATTTATAAATAATATATGTACTCTCTAGAGTCTTCCCAGTTGATAGCTTTTCTTTAGTGGAGATGCAGATCTCTGAAAAACAGAATTTAAATAAGCTTGCTGTCTTCTCTGATGTGCCCCAGCAAATTAACTTTTTGTCATTTGTAGTTAAAGTTCATAAGCATTGGGTTGACATAAAATCACAGGATCTCAGCACTTACTTAGGCTTGCCTTCAACCAAGCTGTGTTTAGCTTGTTTTTATGACTGGCCAAGTGATTGCTGCCTCACCTGTTTTATTTAACTGAAGCTCTGTGAATGTCATCCATAACAAAGGTCTGGCTGAGATAGTCATGGCTAAAGAAACAATTGCCCTTTCTGTCAGTTGAAGCTGGGGGAGGCTCCTGTGCAACTTTCATGTTTAGCTGGGCATCAAAGAGAAGAAAACTAAGAAAATTTAGAAATAGGTCCATGGCAACCCCAAGGTGGAAGGGATTCTCAGCACTGAACTTCCAGCAAAGAGGGACAACTGACAACAGGACTTCTATTTTAATTCTGGCAAAACTCTACCTGAGGTAAATAAATGGCTGTGCTTTCTTCTTACATTATAATTAATTTTGTCCATACTGCTTCTGTTCCTAGCTTTGAGCAATTGAATCCCAAAATTAAGATTTCTGGAAAAAAAAAAGCAGAAGTAGACTGTGAAAGAAAGACTTCAAAAACATTGCATTTTGGTAAACCTTGTCATTCTCTGTGTGATATTCAATGAAAATTTGAAACATCTTTTAAGATGAATATTTTGCACCCACTTTACAGCACTTATATCTGGAAAAGACTGATGTGATTTATAGGTCAAGTGAAGATTATTTAGGTCATTTGAGGTCTAGTGATAAAATGTAATGATCCTTTTCATGGTCTTACTCCTGACTCCTTCTTAATAGCTACAGAAGAAGCTCAATTGTTTGGGTTTATTTCTTATAACATGCAGGGGAAAATGAAATTTACCAAATTAGTTTTAAGTTTTATTTAGTGATAGAAGGTACAAACAAACAAACAAAAATATCCCGGTATTTGATGACCTCTAAATGCATCACATCTTTTGTCCACAGGCTACTGTGCAAGAGAGTCAAAGACAAAGGAAAAGAGAACAGAAAAGAAAACATATTAGCAAGAGGACTAAGTTATGAGCAAGTTTAGTATCAGAGATGTCAGCTCTTATAGGTTTATGTGTCTCTTTGTCTCCTCTGTGTAGGAAGGTTGACTGAGGAGATAAGAGTTCTTAGCTAGCACATGTGGAATAAAAGATAAAATGCACAAAAGATAAAGATTATTATTAATGTTGCGGTAAGGGATTGTAAAAAATTAGGGAGCTGTAATATGCTGTTCTAACTGTCATAATTCTATGCATAACTTAAAGGTGTCTTTTAATCTAAAGACTTACAGTAGTCTTTTTTTTTTTTTTCCCTTCTTTCTTCTCTGTGGAGGGTATATAGCATCGCAACCATTTTCCAGGTCAAGAAACTTTTCGTCACTCTACCAATATCTTTTCATGGATCTGTTCAGTTTAATATCCTTGCAGTTATTCAACTTCAAGTAGGATTTTCTTTACTTCACTAAGTGATGTGGAGTGGCTCAGTCATTATCCCCCAAGGACAGTGTTTGTGGTTTACACTGATTTCACAAACTTTGCCTTGTGCTGTGATTTTTTCCTTCTTTGTGTTCTTATGTGACATGTACACCTTCCCTCGACAGTTCAGTCTGCTGTTAACTCTGCGCAATATAAATGTTTTGCTTTCTCTTCACTAATATATGCACTGTGACAGTTGTATAGAAGAGTTTAAATAGACATAGAGATTTTGTATTAAAAAAAAAATCTATAAATTGGGGTGGTTTATTACATTTTTAATAACAATACTGCTGCTTATTTTTCAATTCTAAAAAGTGAAATTGCATTACTTACATCCCTGTACATACATAAAAGTGTGTATGAAATCTTAGAATACTTGTGAGATAGCAAAAATGTAGTATGCTAAGAATAAGCAAAAGTTTTATAACAGAAACATTTTTTTTGTTAAAAGTATGTGTTATAGAATCTTGATTTATGTGGGAATTGTTCAACTGCCAGACTCATTAAAAAAATATAAATTCTAAGTTTAATTCTGGAATCCTAGAGTATGTTCTGAGTATCACTTCTGCAGGACCATCAAAATGATTTGACAAGGGGAACAATGGAAAAATCTACCTTTTCAGTAGAACATCAAAAAGCCAGACATTAAAACTTTTTCTATTTAATGACTTCGAAGAAGGGAAATTCTGTTATTTAACGTTTACATTTCCTTCCCTCCTTCCTTCCCTTTTTTTTTAATAGGCCACATTTTGGTGTTAGATTAGGTTACCTTTCATATGTAATTTTCTTCTCTCATCTATATACAGCTAGGTCAGGCTTTCAAATTAAGGCACTCAGGTGCAATACATAAAGCAGGAAATACCCTGGCCTCCATTTTTGTAGATGGAAAGATTCACTCCTCCAGATCATCATCCAGATCTTGCAACCATTGTATCACCCTTGAATCTGCAGACCTTTGAAATGCAGTCCAAAGTTACTGTATCCATGTATTTTTGTGATAAAAGGAAAAACATTTTGCAAGTTTCATGTATTAAAATTTCGTTTAAAAATATTTTGGACAAAATGTTTAACCATATTTTGTGGGGAAAAAAAAAAAAGGTGGTCCAGTTGTTTTTTTTTTTTCCAGTCATTTTTCTCAGTTTCTACCAGGATACTGATAATTTGTCAAAGGTACACTTGAGCTAGAGTGAATTTGAGAGATTAACAGCAGTAAATGGGTATGTGGTTGGAAGGAAAAGCAATTGTGCGGTAAAAAAAGAGATATTCTGGTTGTCACTGAAATTTTTCAAAATTCAAAACCAAGTAGTAATGAAAATTATTCTTCCAAGTTCCCTAAGGCTGAATTAGCTCATTTGGAGCTCTGAATTTTGCAACAGAGTGTTATATTTTTAGCTTCTGTTAGTTCCAGTGAAGATTCTTCTTCTTCCAAAAAAATCCCAAAATGACAACAACAATAACAAAAACCAAAACAAACAAAAAAAACCCCAAACTTGTAAATATCAATTTGGGAGTCCTCAAAAATTAGATTAACTAATTTTATTAATTTTATTTGTTTGTTTAATCCACAAAATTGGTGAAACTTAAAAATTGTTTGATTATCCCAAGATTTCTTTCCTGTTGGCTTTTGGGTCCTCCCTGTTTAACAGAAAGTATTTTCTAAAATGGAAAAGTTTTGTCTTTTTTTTTCTTCAAGAAAGGACTATTCAGCTGGACTTCATCTCTTCACTGACATCTCTTACATATAGGTACCTAGCATTCATCCTCATCAGAAATAATTTTTAAAACAACATTGTCACAGAGACATCCCGAGGTTAGTTCAAGGGACAACAGGGTCCAAAACAACTTTTATTAAACCGGTGAGAAACAGGGTTTTAGCACTCCAAAAGTGACTTAAATACATGTTTGGATATCAGTTGAGGAAAATTATTAAGGGGCAACAACTAATACAACAGGCGGTCCACAGAGTGCATGCACATGGCTTCACCAAAACAATGCCGGAGCCGTCTCTGAGTCCCGGAGAAGAACACACTTGCCTGAACACAGTGTGGGATTATTTTAAAGAGATACACGTACTCGTAGTGAGTATGGGAAGTGTAGACTGGCGATTCTGCGAGGGTAAATTTATAATACACTCGCAATCCTTCTAGGGTTAATTTACTTACACATGCAAATGTGCACGGAATATTATACGTGCTTATGTGGAAGCACGGGAGGAAAATACACTTGCGATTGTGCGAGGAAATAATTTATACACGTGCTCGTATTGAGCACGGAAAGTTACATGTGCAAATGTGCACGGAAAGTACACGTGCTTGTATTAAACACAGAAAGTACATGTGCAAATGTGCACAGAAGGTTACACGTGCTTATGTGGAAGCACGGAAGGAAAATACACCCGCAATTATACAAGGATTAATTTTACACGTGCTCATATTGAGCACGGAATTTTACACGTGCATATGTGCACGGAAAGTATAAATACACTCGCAATCCTGTGAGAAGTTTTACTCACAGCCATGGCGGCAAGGCAAGCGGAGTCTCCATCCCAGGGACGGGGGCTTTCGGCGGCAGCATCTTGCTCGTGCTCCGAGAGACCCACAACAATGGGCGGAGTCTCGACGAGAGTCCCGTTTTTATATTGGCTGATCAGATCTGACTGTAGGCATTCCAGAAGCTTCTCTGCACCCCCACCTGTGGGGTGCCCCTGAAGCCTCCAAACATCCCCCACACTGGCCGCAGGTGCCCAGAGGCTCCCTGGTGCCTCGGCACTCCCTTCTCCTAATGGCCCTGGCCAGGGTGCTCTGGGGCCAAACAAAAGAAGCTGTTAGCCTCAAGTAGCAGAGAGAGAGGGAGATGTGCCTACTCCTTCCATACTGAAGGAGCGATGGGGAAAGAGGGGGGTTTGCATCCTGCCACACACATATACAACTTATTAAAAAAAACCAAAACACTCTCACTTATCTGCATCCTTACCATGTTGCATTTCAGTACAAAGTCTGTGAATCCATTGCCGGTCTTTTACATTCTGAAGCAGAAGCAGCTTTGGTGTTCTTACTCTTTTGTGAGATGGCTGGCAGTTACATGTGAACTGAAATAGCAGAAACAGTTTAAAAAAACCAAACAAAAATACACTGCATGTTAATTCTTTAGCAAAAAAAAAAAAAAAGAAATACAGAATCAGAAAATATTCAGAGGGTAAATTCAAGGTTCTTCTTCTACTTTGGGAGTTGTGCTGCTATATTCTTCATTCAATAATAGTTTGTCAAGTTTTGGTGTTTCCAAGGCACTGAAACATTTTAAGTTCCAATTTCTGTAACAGTTATCTTACTCTGTAGACCCTTTGTTGAAGGCTCACTGAAACTGGCCTGATCTAGGAGGACAGTTTACTTCCTACAGAGTCACAAGATTTTGGTTCACCTGTGAAACACCTGATGGCTGTCTTCCAACTTCTGTGCTTGTGTTTCCCCTCTGCAGCAGGGAAGTGGACCTTTGTGCATGCAGTCTTTGGTCCATCATCGGTGTAAGGCCCTGGAGGAGGGTCTGTACCACAGCCCCCAGAGCTTGGAAATGCTCTAGATTTCATCAACTGAAATACAGCCTCTGAGGTGTATGTTTGCACACAGCTGTCAATCTTTTCTTTCTAGATGCATAAGGGAGGATTAAAGAATAATGTGAAAAGAAAACAGTAGGAACTGTGATGATAAATATATTGTGTAAAAGGCAGAAGTATATATCTCAGTAGAAAACATTGAAATACTTACCCACAATAATTTCTATTTTATTTTGACTGATTATGCACTCTTTGCACCTGTCATGAGAAGTCAATTGCAAAAGAAAAGGGAAATGGAATCTGTGGAATTACCAATTGAAAGGTACAAATATACAGTATAAAATGGGACTATGATGAGAAGTTCTAAACTCTCATTCTGCTCTGTTACTGGTGAAACCATGTCGTTACAGAGAACTTCGTCATATATATTTTGGTTTTGCGTTGTTTATAAACCAACAATCCTTATGGTTTCAGTTTAGGCTCAACCATCCTATTTTATTCTTGATGCTTTGTTGCTATGAAACCACAAAGTTTTAATGAAAGTCCTGTGCCATTGTTTAAGACCCAGAAAAGGACACCAGACTTTGTTTATTAGGGATGTGGACAAAGTATTTCATATTTCAGTTGGTCACACACAATGCCAATAACCCTGCAGTTTCACATGTCTATTCCTGCTGAAGTGGGCAGTGGTTTCCAAGGAGTTTAGCTGTCATATACACTGAAATAATAAACTCAGTCAGAAAGAGAATATAAAATTCATAAACAATGTTAGACACAGAACAGTCTAGGAAATGGAGTTTCACCTATAAATGTCTTGACTGGAAGTGGTGAAACAGTAGAAATCATAAATAATACAGGATTTTATGTTTTGCATTGTGTGAGTTTTATAGAGCTCAAATGGAACATAATAAGGAAACAGCAAAGCTCTCCCTGGGTACTTCTTAAGTTGTGGGATGATTTTTCCTCACTGATGCCAAGTGGGTCTTTTTTTCCCCCTACTACAATATATATAAACAGCAGGGATGCATTTAATTTCCTAAAAGCTATTTATAACTGCTAATTATAAATGACAAGAATTGATTGATATATACCTGCCATAAATTCTATTTAAAAGGAAAACCCTCTGTGGTCCAAATTCTAGGTTTTGAGAAGTCCTTTATTGCCTTGCAATTATGTGTATGTTTTGCTGGAACATTTTCTAAAATTTAAATGATAGTTCTTCAAAAACCCATGGGACAGAGGGTAACATTATGCAGAGAGACAATTAAGAAAGTATTTAGCAGGAAGGCTCTGGGTTCAGGGCTCTGTCAGATAAGTGCACAGACCAGCTCCATTTTACAAGTGATTGACCCCTTTTATACCCACTTGTGTCTGTTCTTCCTTTGTTCCTCCCTCATCCCATTCCCCTGCACATTCCCACATCAGTTTGCATAGCTCCAAGGAGCCCCTGCAACACCCTGGACCCTTAGATTTGTATCTTTATAATCTGTAAGCTTCTGGTTTACCTGCAGTTTCTTGATAGCCCATCCATCAGTGTGACTGACCAGGTTGGTTTCTAGTTATTGTCTGCCTTACATTTGTCTCTTTTGTTTATTATTTTCCCCTTCTTCTTATTATACCATTTTGACAAGGTCCTTGATCACACAGTCTTACAGAAATAAATGTTCCCACATTCTACATACCAGCTTTGGTTCTCCTTATTACCTCTCTTATTTGTTGATCATGTTTCTGTCTCAGTATGTTTGTTTGTGGCTTCCCTCTTTTCTTATTATCCCATTTTGCATTAAAAAGATCCCTGACCAGGTACAGGAGGAAAGGAAGGAGCAGACACTCTGTCTTTCCACATACCTTTACACTTGGACTCACCAAAATTTCTCTTCAAGTAACATGATGTCTTCCTCTTAGCAAAGCAGTGGTCAGCTGTACAAGCAAGTGAAGTCACAGAATGGCTGAGGTTGGAGGACACATCTGGAGATCATCTATTCCCACTCCCTGCTCAAAGAGGTTCAGCTAGGGCAGGCTGCTCAGGTGTGCACCTTCACAACCTCCTTGGGCAGCCTCTTCCAGTGCTCAACCATCTTCACAGTGTGGTTTCCACCCTACCCCCTCACACCCACAGTCCCCTCCCTGACCCCCCAATATTTAAATGGAATTTCTTGCATTTCTGTTTTTGTCAGTTTATTCTTCACAAAATCACAGAATCACAGAATGTTAGGGTTTGGAAGGGACCTTGAAAGATCATCTAGTCCAATCCCCCTGCTGGAGCAGGAATACCTACATGAGGCTACACAGGAAGGTGTCCAAGCGGGTTTTGAATGTCTCCAGAGAAGGAGACTCCACAACCCCCCTGGGCAGCCTGTTCCAGTGTTCTGTTACCTTTACTGAGAAGAAGTTTCTTCTCAAATTTAAGTGGAACCTCTTGTGTTCCAGTTTGAACCCATTACCCTTTGTCCTACTATTGGTTGTCACCGAGAAAAGCCGTGCTCCATCCTCATGATACTCACCCTTTACATATTTGTAAATATTAATAAGGTCACCCCTCAGTCTCCTCTTCTTCAAGCTACAGAGACGCATCTCCCTCAGCCTTTCCATCCTCATCTTCGTTGCCCTACACTGGACTCTCTCTAGCAGTTCCCTGTCCTTTTTGAACTGGGGCCTAGAACTGGACACAATATTCCAGCTGTGGTCTCACCAGGGCAGAATAGAAGGGAAGAAAAACCTCTCTCAACCTACTAACCACCTTCCTTCTATTACACCCCAGGATGCCATTGGCCTTCTTGGCCACAAGGGCACAGTCTTTCTGTCCACCAGGACCCCCAGGTCCCTTTCCCCTACACTGCTCTCCAACAGGTCATTACCCAATTTATACTGTACCCTGCAGTTGTTCCTACCCAAATGTAATACTCTACACTTGCCCTTGTTATATTTCATTAAATTTTTCCCTGCCCAATTCTCCAGCCTCTCCAGGTCTCACTGCATGGCAGCACAGCCTTCTGGCGTGTCAGCCACTCCTCCCAGCTTGGTGTCATCAGCAAACTTGCTGATAGTACACTCTATTCCCTCATCCAAACAATTGATGAATATATTGAATAATACCGATCCCAGTACTGACCCTTGAGGCACTCCACTCGATACAGGCCTCCAACTAGACTCTGCCCCACTGACCACAACTGTCTGGTTTCTTGCCTTCAGCCAGTTCGCAGTCCACCTCACTACCTGATCATCCAGACTGCACTTCCTCAGTTTAGCTATAAGGATGCTGTGGGAGATTGTCAAATGCTTCACTGAAGTTAAGGCAGACCACATCCACCGCTCTGCCATCATCTATCCACCTCGCTGTGTCCTCATAAAAGGCGATTAGGTTGGTCAAGCACAACTTCCCCTTGGTGAAGCCATGTTGACTGCCCCTAATGACCCTCTTATCCTTTATATGCCTTGAGATGGCACCAAGGATAAGTTGTTCCATCACTTTCCCAGGGATGGAGGTGAGGCTGACTGGTCTATAGTTAACCAGGTCCTCCTTCTTGCCCTCTTTTGAAGACTGGAGTGACATTTACTTTCCTCCTGTCCTCAGGCACCTTTCCTGTTTCCCAAGACTTGGCAAAGATGATGGAGAGCAGTCCAGCAATGACCTCAGCCAGCTCCCTCAGCAGCCACGGGTGCATCCCATCCAGACCCATGGATTTATGGATGTCCAGATTGCCTAATTGCTCCCTAACCCAGGCTTCATCAACTTTGGCAAACTCCTCCATTGTCCTGACTTCCTCTGGGACCTCAGCGGTACAGGTCTCCTCAGGACAGCCTCCAGCAGAGCAGACAGAGACAAAGAAGGCATTCACTAACTCTTCCTTCTCTGTATCTTCTGTTACTGGGGCACCCACCTCATTCATCGGTGGGCCTACATTGTCTCTGGTGTTAGTTTTATCTGCCACGTATTTGAAAGAGCTCTTTCTGTTTTCCTTGACCCCTCTCGCCAGGTTTAATTCTAAGGAGGCCTTAGCTTTCCTAGCTGCCTCCCTACACACTCTGAGAACAGCCTTATATTCTCCCCAAGTGGCCAGCCCCTCCTTCCATGATCTATAAACTCTCCTCTTCCACTTGACGTTACCCAGCAGTTCCCTGTTTAACCACGCAGGTCTCCTGGCTCCCTTCCTTGACTTCCTATGTGTTGGGATGATCTGATCTTGAGCCTGGTAGAAGCAGTCCCTGAATGGTAACCAACTATCTTGGGCCCCTTTACCTTCAAGTACCTTTGCCCATGGGATTTCCCCTAGCAATTGCCTGAAAAGGCCAAAGTTTGCCCTGTTGAAGTCCAGGCTTGCAATTCTGCTTGCTATTCTGTTCCTGCCACACGATACCCTGAACTCCACCATCTCATGGTCGCTGCAACCAAGGCAGCTCTCAACCTTTGCTGCTTCGACCAGACCCTCTTTGTTAGTGAAGATGAGATCCAGCAGCGCACCTCTCCTAGTCAGCTCCTCCACCATTTGTATCAGACTGAGGCTGGCTGGCTGAGTAGTCCTTCCAGCAAATATCAGGGAAGTTAAAATCCCCCACAAGAACCAGGCCTTGTGACTGTGAGGCTGTTCTCAGTTGTCTGTAGAAGGCTTCATCAACTTCTTCACCCTGATCAGGTGGCCGGTAATAGACATCCACAACAGTATCACCCCTGCCAACCTGTCCCTTAATTCTCACTCATAGACTCTCAACGGGCTCCTCATCCGTGCCTGGACAGTACTCAATACATTGTAGTTGCTCTCTCATTTAAAGAGCAACTCCACCACCATGCCTGGCTGGCCTGTCTTTGCTGAAAAGGAAATAGCCATCCATGACCACATTCCAGTCATGTGAGCTGTCCCACCATGTCTCCGTAATTGCCACCAGCTCATAATCTCCTGCCCAAACACAGGTTTCTAACTCTTCCGTCTCATTCCCCATGCTGCGCGCATTGTTGTACAGGCATTTCAGAGAGCGAGCTGAACACACTGATTTCATGCTAGGGGTATGGGAGACCTCCCAGTCTTCATCAACTCTAGAGACCTCCCAGTCTTCATCAACTCTGCCCCACCAATGCAAGCCCAGCTACAACCCCATCCCCCTTCGAGCCTGGTTTAAAGCTCTCCAAATGAGCCCTGCTAATTCCTGTCCCAGCATCCCTTTGCCCCTGCGAGATAATATTTTCCCTTTCTTCTTCTCTTACTGGGTACCAGAGTTCTCCTTTGTCTTCTTTTCACCATGTCATTAGGTATTTATAGAAATTCATAGATCACCCTGAATCTTCTCCAGGATGAGCAGTTCCAGTTCCCTCAGCTTTTCTCACAGATGCTCTAGTCCCTTAAAAATATTTCTGGCCCATAATGCACTACCCTACTGTCATATGTTGTTTTAATCCACAAGTGATTAAACATACTAAGCCAAGTACTGGTGCTGAAATACCACACTTGAGTCTTACCCTGCCTGAAAAAAATATACCAGTATATTCCAGAGTTCAGCCTGAAAACTGTAATTCTAAGCCTGGACTGGTTAGTTACTTTTTATGATGATCTCAGAGGGCAGAAACAAATACATTTTTGTCCTTCTTAGTTTGGATTCTCACATCTCTCCCAAATAACTTTATATATTTTTTTAATGTTACTGAAAGCTCTGTTTAGGTTGCCCAATCTTCTGTGCTGAAATCCAAGGAAAACTGGGAAAGATAAGCAGCATTTCTTTGTCAGCCTGTGAAACAAGTGTCAGGGCCCTGTGTGCACCCACGAGCCTCACTGGCCTTGCCCAGCCTGCCCAGGAGCTTTCCCCACCCCTGGTCATGGCCCAGGTTCCCCTTCATCTCAGTTCTAGCCCTGCTCCTGAACTGGTCCCTATCTCACCTGGGGCCACTGAACACAGGGATGTGGTGGCCCCAGGTGAGACTGGTTGGGACCACAGAGGCCATGGGTGCCCTCAGGGCCTTGGCAGCAAGTGAAACTAATTATACTAAACACACATGCAAAGCATGTATGGAAAATAGCTGTGCTTTAAAAAAAGAAATTGGGATGCGATGCTCAGTAAATTGGCCATTTTCTTAGGCTTTTTTATATATTCTGTGGGATTACACAGTGCAATGTGGGACCTTCTGAATGATATGCAGCGTATTGCCCACATGGCCAAGGATAGAGACCATGGATGGATCAGCAGAGCGAGGACTTCCAGCTACATCTGTTGATAACTCAGGTACAGCAGTAGGGCTGAAAGATAAAACTGGTAAACTCCAGGTAACTTGTTATATTCCTTCCATTCATAGCCTTTTCCTTGGGGTGTCTGTATAATAAAAGGGAAAAGTAGTCTCCCTACAATTGAATATGCTGTGACTAGGACTGAAGAGCAACTTCAAGTTTCTAGTTAAACAACAAAAAAAGTAAGCCTTAATATCGACTCTTCATATAGGATTAAATTCTTAACTCTAGTGCACAAAGGACTGACTGTTTAAGAGCAGAAATTGATTTTCTCTTTACTGGAAGTAGTCAAACTGAAAGTTTTTTTTGGAGTTTATACTAAGTGTGTGTGTTAGAGACTAGAGAAGGCGATGCTAGCTCGTTACTATAGTTACAGGAAAAAAGGAAAGCTATGGTGGTAACCAATTATGTATCAAATATCTACAAATAGGTTCTGTAACTTAATTTGCAGGATAACTGGGAATTCAGCATGGAATAATCATGCTGATAATGTCAATGTCTCTATAATTTAGCTCTAAAAATAAAGTTTTGTAGCAATCACTTTCTTTATTTTTCACATAATAGTAATCTACCTATTTTTCAAAAGCCAAGCAAACACTTGAACGTAGGTGTAAACTTAAAACTGCAGAAGACTGAAATGATTTTGTCCACAATGTTTGATTTAACCAGCTCAAATTTTTTCTTTAAGTAGGGCTGAGTCAGTACGCTTTATGACCACACTCTTATTCCAACATTTAAAGCACGCTGAAAATAGGGTCTCCATGCTTCCTTGTAAAACTAGTGGTGATGGCATTTTAAGTATCTATCTTCAAATTCTCCAAAGACTTTAGCCTGCAAATATAAATACACTGTTAATAATTAAATTGCTTGGATAACTAAAAAAATAAAATAGTGCCTGAATATAAGCTCAGTCATGAAGAATTTTTTTTTTCCTTTGGTTAGACTGAGAAATTGCTTTCCACCATCCTCAACAAAACAGGACACAACTACCTCTGAAAAGCACGTGGACATAAGTTGAGTAAATAATTGCCTGGCATTTGAAGAATGTAAACAATTAGTAAAATTAATTATATGTGATATTCAAGAAGTCAGAGATATCTGCTTATAAAATCAACAAAAAATATTTGTCTCCCTACCCATATTTTCACATTTTAAATGATTCTTGATGAGCAAGTAGATTTCAACGTGAGAGTATTTCCAAGCAAACTAAATATATTTTAAAATGTCAAAATTAAGCACTTAATTTTTTTTTTAGCTACTTTAAATTCTTTCCACAACACACATGTATTTTTTTTTTGTAATTAGCATGATTCTGATAGATGATTTACTTTTGATAATCTGTGGGGGGTTTTAATGGAAAACAGTCCTTTGGAAAAATTTCTTCCTTTTATTCTCTTGTGGTTTCAGGTGTTAAGTGTTGAAGTACACTGTAGTTATCAATCTACTTCTGACTTCTTCACTCAGTCCCTCTTCTGTAATGTTTGTTCTTTAGCAATACCACTTTTAAAATCTGCTTTGGCTAGCTGTTAGTGTTATTTTTCTTTATCAGGAACTGAACAAATTTCTTCCTCCTCTCCAGATGGGGATTGTGTAAAATATAAACTGTACATATGTGCTCCTTTATATACATATGAAGACTCTACAAAGTCTAATGAGAAGATCTAAGTAGGCCTCAAAGTAGATATGTTTCTGGTTTTGTTTTTATTTTGTTTGTTTGTTTTTAACAAAAGATTGGCAACTATTAATTGTGAAAAAGACTAGGGAAAGTATCATAAATTGAGTTTGATGTGACTGTCCATTTTAAAGCATTATCTCATGAATTATCAGAATACCTTTAATTGAAATGCAGATTTGTAGTAGAAGAAAAGTTTCTCCACAAGGCATACACTGTTTAATCATGTTATTTAAGTAATCTGTATATCAAAGTGGGGGAAATTTAATGTTATTTTTAAAAATCCAGGGGATATGATATAACATCACATATGCAGGTGATCCTCAGAGAAGTTGGTTGTGTTATAAATTAGAGATTTGCCTTTGATGGACATCTAAATGAATAGGGAAGAGCTACCAGAATAATCACACAATAAGGGTGTTGACAAGCAGGAACATGTGTATTGGTAGCTCTGCCTACGGTTAAAGCTTGTGGCAAATCAGCCAATCTAAACACACAAAAGACTAAATTAAACTCCACTTCTTCCTAAAATCGTATCCCTATGATTTTTTTTTCCTATGCTATGAAGTTGGTTAAAGTAATAGTTTGATACTAGGATATCTCTACTTTCAGTACCATGAAACAAGCCAGATTTGTAATAATAACAATTTCAATAATGTTTATGTGCAATTTGTTGATAAATTTGTAGTCTTATGTCATGGAAAGATGATATATCTGCTTTATGACCAGTTTCTGAAGTTGCTTAGAACTATTAAGTGTCATTACATTTTCAACTGGCTTTCCTCATTTTCATTTGAGATTTCACCATATTTTCCCCAGAACATAATTCCTTTATCACAAGATTCAATGGTAAATTCTCAGTGAAGAGCAGTAAGAAGAAGTATAAGGATAATTTGGTACCAAATTTGTTCTCAGAAGTGTTGAGAAATCTTTGTCTATTTGTGGCTTTAAAGGGTATTTGAAACAGGACATTTCTCTCATTAGTCAAACCAAAATTAGATCAGATCTAAGACTTCCAGTCATGAGCAGAAAACAGAGAGAACTACTCTGAAATCAAATAGAGTAGCGTCTAATAAGGAAATACTTTTCTTGCTATTATCAGCTGTTGCTTGATTGTGAAGTTCACCACTTTCTGCTTCACTGGATGGACATTACTTACCTTGTGTGGCCAGTAAGAGTTCTGTGAATGTGGTAAGAAAGGAGACTATTCATTATGAAGCACAAGGCTGTCAGTAGAATTAGTATCTAACTTATGTTTTGTCTTAAAAGTTCTTGTTAGCCAACGGGAGTATTTTAAAGTGACATTAAATATTGTATTCCTATGAAGGCAGGAGCTATCATGAGAGACATTTAATCCACCAGCAGATCAAAGATGCAAAAACTGAATTCTACAAAAACTAGAAGTGTCACAAACTTCAGGCTTCCTGATGTCCAGATTTTATGTCTTCTTTTAGTTAATTAGATTTTTTGAATAAATAAATCACGTACTGATGTTTCTTTTTTTTTTTTCACCTCGCAATTAAAGTCTTGGAAAAATGATAAATGTGGAGAGAAACCTAAAAGTATCTCTTGTGTTTTGTAAGTCATCAGAAGAAAATGATTTGTGAAACAGCAGGGTAGTGGTCTTTACTGTCATTCAGAGGAGATTATCTTATTTCAGGTTAAGTGTTTGGTCCTTGAGAAAAATTATCTTGACACTTGGTAAGACCATCTGTACTTGTAGTTCTGTTTTCTCTCTGCTCTTAAAATTCTTTGGTTGTCAGCTTGTTGACTGTGCAAATATTTCTTTAAAAAATAGTAAAAAAATAATAGCTTGTACATCCATAGTCATATGTAGCCTAGCAACCCAGTAAATGTAGTACTGAGTTAACCTAATAACAGAGGCCACAAGGCTTTTCAGACTTTTTAAAACTTGCTTTGGTCTGTGTGGAGCTGTGTTTTATCTTACTTAGCTGTACCAAAAATTACCTAATGTCCAGATTTCTGTTATTTACTTCATTTTAGCTGTTGCACTATTGTCACATAAAGCTTATTACCATGAATAGTTTTTTAACCCATAGATAGCAGTAACAAGTATTTCTTCTGTAGAGAATGAACTGCCTGTGACCCTTGAATAATATGCAGTGTAGTGGAGTATTCTCCATGGTGTGACAGCAGAAGCCTTGAAAATACTGGCACAAGATAATACTGAAATTCCTGAGGTGTAAATAACCAATGGTCACTTACTGATTGGGAACTGCAATAAAAACAGTAAAAGCAGTTTTAGTGGTAATAGAAAACCCTAAGAACAAGTATCCAAAATGTGTCAAACACATGATATATGGTAAATTTGCAGGGAACTGTGCACCAGTGAAGAAAGTCCAAGTTATTTTTCTGTTTGATAACATGCTGCGAGTTGACCTAAGGGTGAGGAAAAAGAAACTATGAACACTGTAGTCTTCCTAGAAAAGGATTTGGAGTACCAATGACCTTTTCTACACTCTCCCCGAGTGACCCATTTACCTTAAGACCCAGAAGGTCAGAGGAAAGCTAAGCATAATACAAGAGAAAAGCGTGTCATTTGTAACTGATGTGGAGGTACACTTATATTATCTAAAAAAATATTCCACTCAGTTATCGAAAGTTACTTTTATCCATTGTCAAATAAGTTTGAGACCTGTGACCTTATGGCTAAACCCTTTAGTGACAAATTGCTTATTTGTATCTTAACTTTTAATTCCACGGTTTTGTGACTAAGTCAAGTTCCCATGTGTAGTCTGAGTCTCCTAATTATTAACTACTTTAGAAAATTAATAGAATGTTCATTATCTACTCCATTCTGGGAAGATCAGAGGACACCAAACAATTATCTGTACAAACATGTGCATCGTCATCTTATGCTAAATTCTTGGCTATACCTTTGAAACTCAGGTAAGGGTAACTACACAGCTGCAAATCCTATTTTTATGCTTCACTAAGTATTAAAAAAATTAGGAAGTTTCAAGTAGAAAGGAAATATTTTGTTTTCCTTATTCAGCGGCTTACACCTAATAATTTAAAGATTTATTCCAAAATAAAATCCAGAAAAGAAACCGATTTTTCAGGCTACAGAAAGCTAGCTTGAATAGCAGCCCGGAAGGCAAATCATATCTTGGGCTGCATCAAAAGAAGGCCAGCAGGTAGAGGGAGATGATTCTGATCTACTTGCAGATGTCCTTGCTCATGGCAGGGGTTTAGACTAGATGAACTTTGAAGGTCCCTTCCAACCCAAACTATTCTGTGGTTCTATGATTCTATAAATAATTTGGTATTTGCCTGTTCATTTATCATGACCTAGGGTCTTTTATGTGTTAGGAGTGACATGTCATTTAGAAATGTGATCTATACATAAAACAAATCAAACCAAAAAGAAAGAAAAATGATTTCCTCAAAGAAGTTGTGTTGCCTATAGGGAAAAAAAAATGGTAACTATCTACCTGCTAGGTCTAGGTCTGCACATCTTATATCTAAGCCCTTACAAATTAGAGAGTGTAGCAGCCTCTGGGCAACTACAGTAGGAAAGGTGCTTATACTTCTCTGGTACTGTGTGAGACTCAAGATTGTCAAATCTTTTCCTCTCCTGTTTTTAAAAGTCTGGTTTGAAAATGTGAAAAAGAATTTGGATAGAGTATGTGAAATGGCCATTTGGAGTACTGCAGGAGCATATAGAAGATTGAAAAGCCTGTCTCTGATGTATTCAGGCAAGGAGAGATGCACGTAGTTTGAGAAGGTATGTATTAGTAAAGATTATAAACACTTCAGAAATATTTTTTAATGTAACATTTTTTATCATATTCATTGGACATGTCTTTCCCAAAACATACAATCATTTTATCACATTTCTTCAGTACCCATAGCTTTTCTGTGATAATCATAAATTAGCTGTATAGGTGGGCCTTCTGTACTCTGACAATAATTTCTGTGAAGATCAGAAAGACTGCAACCTTGTAACTGCAGACATTCCTATGGAAAAAGATCATACCCTCTCTTGATAGTAAATCAAGAAATGATATTTAATTCACCTTCCACCAAAGACTTATCCATCCACTCCAGAGCAACACAGACTTCAAAACAGCAGGTAATTTGTTGAATTACAGTACATGCTGTATCTCTGTTCTATGAGAATCCATTAAGAACAATTAATACTTCTGTTTCCATAGAGCCTTTCATAACCACTTTCTCAAAGTACTTTGCAAAGATTAATACTGCACATGTTAATGTTACTTATAAATCATTATTTTGTACTTACTTGCTAAATAATCTGTAACAGTCTAAAATTTAGGTTCTGAATTGTCTTGGAGCAAATAACATAGCACATTCATTGAGGATACTAAATAAGGTAACTTCACAAAGCCTTGATCAAATTATTTCTTCTTCCTACCAAGACTGAAGGTGCTGGTGGAAGCATCTGGTTAAATTTGCATCAACTGTCTGAGAGGAGGGTGAGAATGAGTAACTAGTTCAATTAATAAGTTCAGTTGATTTCACTTTTCATACCACATACCTGAGCAAATGTGGATTTTTTAATGGGTTTGGAGTGTTTCGTTTTTTTTTTTTTTCTTGATTGATTGGTTGTTTTCTATTTGCTTGTTTTTTAAGGCAGGTATGTTTAGGTACTACAATGCTTCAATATTTTATGAGAGCTTCACTCAGTTGTCACCTGAAAAATGCAACGAAAAGCCAAGACTTTCTTCACTTTCAGTAACTGTAAAAATTTGAATCCTGGCACTACTCTTGGTAAATATTCCTTTTCCAAAAATGGTGTACATAAGAAGCAAAAGACTGCTGAAGTCAGTTTTTTTACTTTTCTTTCACAATTGATTCTATTACAGCTCTCTGATACTACCAGTGAATTTGTTTGTTATATGACAGGTTAAATATTTTCATTGAAGAACTCAGATACAGACACAATGATATCACACTATACGTATTAGAAAAATGAGAATATACACAAACAAATACAGAGGAAAAAAGCATTTTTAACCAATAATCTCATGTAATACTGTAGTTTGTCACACATTTGTCTGAGTTTCTCATTTTGTTGAATTCAGAAAAATAAAATACACTAATACATCTGTATTTTTCATTAGATGCTTGGCAGGCACATGCTCATAATTTATATTCAGAAAGTTCTGTATAAAAATATCAGTGTATCTTCACCCTTCTCATTGGCTTAATATTCACAATTAAGCTACACAGCTGCAGTATATATATGAAGTTTTAATATTCCTTTTTGAAATGGTGGATGCTGACACTTATGCAGAAGTACTTTTGTTGGTCTGAAAGGGGCAAATATTAAGACAACTTGAATGTTCCTTGCAAATTCTTAAGCTTTCTTTCTGTGAAAGAATATGGACTATATACACATATTAATATTGGACTAATTTCCTCACTTTCTACAGTCTGTATAACTTTTGAAAATAAAACTCACACAGGAATTTTAAGACCAGTCAGCAATGCTCATAATCCTCGTTGGGTTAACAGTAAAACAGTTGGTGACTTCAATAGGAACACAGATTGATAATACACATTTTTCACTCCTCTCCCAGCTAAATCCTGAATCCTTTTAGGTAGCTGTTTCTGTAAACAGCATGACTGTAAGCTCTATACGTCAGATTTAAATGTATCTGCCATCTGACCTACTCATCTAAAAATCTATTGCAAGTAAAAGAGGTTTCATAATGTAAGGGAGTATTTAGAGGAAACTATTCCATTTGTTTCTAAATGATCAGTGATAAGGAAGGGACAGGCAATTTATATTGCCTCTGGCAATAAAAAGTGCAATATAAAGCACTGCAATCTTAAAGAATTACATTTAAAAAGCTGAAATATTGTAATCATTTTACTGCTTAAATTTTCTTGCAGCTTCTGTGGGTACTCCAAAAAAATGCAGTCTTTTTTTCAGGCAAGTTCATCAATATGTAAATGATGAATAACAACAGCACAAAGCCTATGAAAAAAAAAAAGGAACACACAACCTCATTGAACAACTGTGGCTCATGAAAATGGTGTTCAAAAACATGCTAGTTGCTCCACAAAGTTTTTTTCTGCTGCCTTGCAATTTGTATAATGAATATCTTCTAGTAGTGTAAGATATTAAATTTTTAATTCTCTAGGTATTTACATTGACCTTACTGAGGTAAAATTTACAAAAGCAGTGGAAGGTGTGGAATGTGAAGAATTCAATAAGTCCTGCAGTTTTAGATCAATGGAGGCCATTCTGGTTTTCTGAGGTCTAAAATGACATAACCAAGAGATAGCTAGCTACTTTGAAAAATAAATGGAAGTTTTCCTTGTTTTCCTTGTTTTCCTTGTTTTCCTTGTTTTCCTTGTTTTCCTTGTTTTCCTTGTTTTCCTTGTTTTCCTTGTTTTCCTTGTTTTCCTTGTTTTCCTTGTTTTCCTTGTTTTCCTTGTTTTCCTTGTTTTCCTTGTTTTCCTTGTTTTCCTTGTTTTCCTTGTTTTCCTTGTTTTCCTTGTTTTCCTTGTTTTCCTTGTTTTCCTTGTTTTCCTTGTTTTCCTTGTTTTCCTTGTTTTCCTTGTTTTCCTTCCCTTCTTTCCTTCCCTTTACTTTATTGTCTTCCTCAATTGATTGTCTCTGGCTATATTTTTTTTCTTCAGTGATTTGTCAAGCTTCTCAATGCCATATGGAATCTAACATTTTAATTTAGTTTAAGCAAATTTAATGAACTAACAAATTGTGAAGTAAACCCAGGATCATGTCAGTGGTTTGGGGTCTTGTTCTATTGGTTTTCTTAACCTGTTTTAACCCCTGTTTGGTGATAACAGGCATTCTCCTCAGTCTCAAAATATAAATCAATTAAGAGAATTATTTTCATCAACCGTGTTCACCTCAGTTTGAAAAAGATCTGTGCCATTTCAAGTAGCCTGTAAATGCCATTCCCTTAAAGAGTAAGTAATCATATAATCTCTCTTAGCATTGGTCATAGCATCTGTCTTGGCATTCGAAAGTCAGAATTGTCATTTTAAACTGCTCCTTGGTTTATCACTTTTATTTCTGTGTGATGCCTTTCTAAAGAGTTGCTTATTAGAGTTAACTTTGTATGATAGATTTTAGAAGTTGTAAACCATTTTCAACAATGAATTTTTATTTTTAATCCAAGTCATTTCAGATGACTGTGAAGGACTAAAATATAGTCATGCTATAGGTACAAATTATAACCTGTTCTTCAATGGCCCTTGCAGTAGATTGGCATCCACTGAAAGAGCTGTTCAACCTTTGTTCACTTGCTCTAGGTTGCAAGCATTCACTTTTCCTGCTCCAATTCCCCTGTAAGAAAACTGAAATAAGATAAAAAGGCTGCCACTGAAACATGCAGCAGATCTCATACTGCACAGGAAGGACCACAGCCAGTGTTAGGGGTATGTGGCTTCAAGACTGCAGAGTATACAGGGCAGTCTGTTATAGCCAAAGCAGATGTAGGGATTGTGAATCTGGTCTTCTCCAGGGAATTTCTACCATTGATTGCATCCCTGTTCTTCTGTTACTTCATTTTTATTTCCCTAAAATACTTCTGTGTTTTTCAGAAAGAACACTGTTTCAGGGAGGCAATCCCCCATCAAAACAGAACAAGCCTTCTGCAGGCTGTTTACACATGAAAGGGGCAAAAAAGCTACATATCTTTATTAATAATATAAATGGCTTTCATATAAGTGCTTTCTTCAGGGTTTTTCTGTGTCTTTGTACATTTGTGTATCTAATATTTTATGAATTAATACACTAACAGCTACAAAAGTACTGGTTTGAACGATTCAACTTCTGTTTCAGCACAACATTTGTTTCTATGGTTGTATCATGAAATGTCTTGAGTTTGTGCAATCTAGAAATTAAAATGTCAAAAATCAGCATGAAGAGATAATCTAAATAAATCAGCTTATTTTTGTTTCAGCTACTTTTTCTCTGATTCCTATTTTTACCACTACAGCTACTACATAAAGACTTAACAGAACTTCAACTTTTATATAATAATTTTCAGTATCCGTCTGTAATTATTTCCACTCAGAAGATTAGATAACTCCACAAATTGTAATTATTTCCACTCAGAAGATTAAATAACTCCACAAATGTGTGGTATTTTTCTACACATGCATATACACAGCTGCTATAACTAGCAATCCCTTAAAGAAACAGTCCCTGAAAAAAATCTGAAAAAAAAAAAAAAAAATCATAAACTTAGAGGGGTTTATATTAGATAAAAGCTTTTAATGTCAATATTACATAATTTCATAGTAGTTTTAAAAATACAGTGTTGTGCTGTCACCTACTAATCTTATTTGCAAGGTAAATTATTTAAATCAGAATACCATATCTTTATTGTAGAAGTTATGATTACCTGTTTGCTACCCATTAAACAATGAAATTTGGTTTTCGTAGTCCACAATATTAAATTCCTATGCAGAACTGTTTACTACAAAACACCCTGGCAACATGCTTGTGTTTCTGTTGATAAAATTAGAATGTTGTACACATCATAAAGACCTGTCTGAGAGATATGACTAGGAATATTGAATTTAGCTGATTGCTACATCCTCACTTTATAAACAGCAGGAAATCTTTAATTTCCAGAAAGTGTAAGACTTGTACTTAGATTTAAGTAGAAATATTCTGTGATGCTTTACATAATATAAGTGGTGGCAATTTTTTTTTCTTTTCCTGCTAAAGGAAAATAATTAAAACATTAAGAGATTCACACATCTCACTAGAAGACAAATCTTGTTTTTAATACTGTTCAGAATAATTAGATCTTATAGTTTCACAAATACTAAAACACAGTCTTAAAAAAATTTTTGGAGGAACAGGTCCATGCTACATTTTAAAAGAAATACAGTCTCATAAGAACTATGCAAAACCTTTGGCTTTATTTTTTTGTGTGTGTTTTTTTTTTGTTTGTTTGTTTGGGGTTTCTTTTTTGGTCTGGTCTGGTTTGGTTTGGTTGCTTGGTTTGGTTTGGGTTTGGTTTTTATTTTGTTTTGTTTTTGTCACGGTTGCTGTTGTTTTGTTTGTTTTTTAAAATCTGCTCCAGCTTGACTTCTTCATATTTACCAAAACCACAGACCAGACTCTGTATAAGATCCCAGTCCTACCAGAGCTACTAAATCAGCCTTTGCTGCTGTTTGCATGGGCTTTCGCTGTTACTTTTATATAGATCGGACCTTGGAGCTTTGCTTCAAGGCTCTTCACCTGGAATGAAGAAGGTGGTCAGACACAGGCAGGAAAGAATCTGATGTTTATGAACACCGATATTTTCTTCCATGTGACTTGTTAAGTGAAGTGGGATGACACTGTTTATTGAATGTTGAACATAATTCCTCCTTCATCATGCACGTCCCACTACAGGCCATGGCAGAACCTGCAGCATAGTCTGATATTTTCCCAATTTAAAATCAAGGAACATAAACAGTAATGTATCTAACTCATTCTCATTTGGCATGGCTGGCAACAAGTCCAGAAATTGCCCATTATGCAAGACTTATCAGATGTTTAAGTAGTGCTTTTTTTTCTGGGTCCTTACAGAATTTTCGTGAGCTGTAAGTATTTTGAGTGCCTCATGTAGCTTCCTGTTTCCACTGTAAAGTTTATTGGCCACTTGGCTGTCAGAGTTGTTGCTGTTACTTTACCCTGCAGACATCATTGCAACTGCAGCTTTGTGCCTTCTTTTCAGCTCCTTTCACTGTAGAGAAAAAAAAAAGAGAGAAAGAAATTGAATCAGTGTCTGTATGCAGAAAAGATGCTCCTAATTCCAAAGCCTACTCTGAAGATCTGAAAGTAAATCCTGTGCTAATAGCGTCAACCTGAGTACTAGATATTTTATTTTTCCAGGGAAAACTGGCATTCATTAGAGGCCAAAATAGGAAATGAGACAACTAAAGTAGCAAGGATAGACTCCTGTTTAGGCTGTTCAGAATATTAAAAAAGGGACTGAGCTGAACCAGTACTGAAAGTGGGTTTGTATTCACAAATAAATAGCGTCTCTATGCAGACGCAAATGATGCATTTTTTTTTCCAAATGGAGATGTCGAGAGTCTAAAATTTCTGTTACAAAGACTCACAATACTACAAAGTTATGTGCCATTATAGTCTCATCTGAATTGTTTCTCCTAACTATTAAGTTCTGGTCACTTAATAATAAAATATCTTCTATGGGCATTTCTGTTAGTCCATCTGACATCAGTTCCTGAAGGGAAGCTAAAGGTCACAGCCCAGCTGAACAGAATTCAAGGATGCCTGAGCATCTGAGGCTCCACTTCCATACTGAAAGACTTCAGAAGAAAAATTATCATAGATTTTTTTTTTCTTTTTAATGACAATTTCACATGGATTAAAAAAATAACACTGGAAATGGCTAAAGTGGACATCACTGACGTTTTTTGCCTAACATGACTTAAGTATTAGAAATCTGCAGATTTCTGTAAAACAGACTGACAGCTTAAGCCATTGTTTTGGTGAATTTGCTCTACAAAAACCCCACAAATAACAACAACAAAAAATCCCAACAGCAATCAACAACCAAAAATAATTAAGCACACTGGGGAATAAACAGCAGGGTCTTGGCAATGTTATTCTCCTATTGTTCACCATGCCAAATAAATTCAGGCTTGAGGGATTTTGGACTTGTATCAAATATTTGGAGACAACCCTGTCCATTTCCTCATTGCATCTGATTTTCCACATGTTACCAAATAGGGCATAAAATCTGAGAATTCCTCTCTCATAGGAAGATTTGTTAGGGCTTGCAAATTAGAAATGGTGAGAACATGAATGATTTAGTTGCTTCTGAAAGCAATATTGCTTGAATCAAAAGGAATATTTAAATATACCTAGCAAAATGAGTTTAATTTAAAAAAGGTTTAATGTCAGTAATCAGATATTGGAAGCAGTCTGGCGATCTTGATAGTAAAATGCAGAGCTGATGTTATACATTTCTGTATAGAAACTCATATAAAGGTCATACCCACAAAAGCAACGATACTAAATAGACCTTTTGAGCTGCAAGTGGTGTAGTCCTGAAATATTAGAATGATGCTTTTATCTGCTACTCCCTCAATATTAAAATATCGTACTATAAACAAATAGATGGACAAATGGAGGTTAGTGCAGATTTTGGCAGTGTTCTGACTAAACCAGACAGCTCGTGTGGGTGTTATTATTAAGCTGTTTGGATTTGCATTTTGGTTTTTAAGTTCAAAGGCACTAAACACATGGGGAAGGCACTCATTTTTATTACTTGTATAAAACTAAATAAAATATTATTTCAGGTGAGAATAAAATTAATATACTGGAGATAAAATTAATTCCTTACTTTTGTTCTTGACTAGATGAAAAGGATACGTCATCCAAATATAAGCTTCCATACTTATATAAGAAGTTTTGTATTAATACAACTCCAAACGTGGCTGCCCAGCTAAGATTCTGAAAGCTTGTCCAAATGCAGGAGTTGTTGCTGACTTTAGACAATTATGTTCAGCATTTAATGACAAGTCAAAGCTATATAATTTCTACGTCATGAAATTATTTTAAAAGTGTTATTGTGCAAGATAATCAGTATCATGTAGCATGAGAACAAAAGAGGAACAGAAGTTGGAGTTGCCAAAAGCAAATACAGAAAATGAAATCTTCTCTGATGTGAATAGCTGTATTGTTTGGTAACCTGGAAAAGAAGTAAATAGCTTTCCATTTGTATGAAGATGGAAAGGTGAAGAATAGCTACTGTTAAGTCAAATAAAGATTTTCAATTAAAAGAAGGGCTTCATACATTAAAATGTATTCCTGTAGAGCAGGATATGAAGTATCAAACAATTGTAGCAGATGTGAGGGGGTTTTATATGGTATGTGACTCAGACATTAGTGCAGGAGGTGATTATAAATTCCTTGTTAGACAGAAAAATATAAGACTTGTTAAAGATTTTTGTTGCAGATAGGCAGATTTTTTTCATAATTAAAACATGTTTTTAAAACATTTTTTTAATATTTAAGTTCAACTGTTTACATGTCATATTAACTTGCATGCTATAGAGAGCAATGGAATGTGTAGAAAGGTGAAGTATAAGATTTAACCACTTCCATGGTTCCATGGAAGAGCTAAAATCCAGTTGTCCATTTCAAAATTATTACTGTTCTATACTTTCCAGTTTGAGGCATACCTAAATGTTTCTGTCTCTGCTGACCTGAGGCCCTGGTGATCTGTATAAAGTAAGTAAAATGAAATAAATGAGGTAAAAGCAAATGAAGAACCACTTTTTTTTACAGAATAGTTCTCTGGTCAGGACATTCAGAATTCAGTTTCAATAGTTTCTGCATAGTCAATTATAAGTTTTTAACATCTGGCATATGTATCATAAGACTCAAGGCTTTCATAATATAGATAATTTAGATGCTGTATGAATGGATCCCTTAAACTTACTTAATTCTCTATATTTGCGTTCAAGACCTTTGCTTTCATTCATGAAAGAAAGAGAAACAAAGTCTTATAACAGTGTTGTCTCCTATAAAGCTTAGGTGGAGCCAGAAAACACATGATTTTAAGTGATCTAAGAAACTGTGGCATAGATTCACTTCATCTCATTGCTGTTCACTTTTAAGATTGCTTTATCTCGCCAGAAGAGTAAAAGGCAAATGAATAATGATGAATGAGCTATGATGTCATACAGAATTAATGACAATTCAGCTGAAAAGTTTAATTAATATGGCACATAAACAGTTTTACCTGTCACTGCAGTTCTGACCTTGCAGTTTCAGGTATAGGGAGATAACTTAAGAAATAGCAACACAGAGTTCAGAAGTAAGAAAATTTGTATCCTTGACATGTGACAGAACAGCTATAAGTGTAATGGAAATATATGATGCATTTGGCATTGATGCAGATACCTAATTTTGATGGTGTAGGAGAATGACCGATGTGACATTTTGCTCATTTTCCTCAGCTGGAGCTTGTACAATTTCTCAGGAGTAAATGACCTTAGAGTATTATATAATATAGTCTTGACCCTGACTGTTACGGCAGCTCAGCATGTGAACATGCAGCCAGCAGAACAGCCCCACTAAAAGTTAGCTAATAACTTACAGTGGGACAAAATCAAATGAAAGTTTCAATGATAATGTCTGGTGGCCTTGACATCCTACCTTGGTGTTCCCCCTGCTGTTTCCAACTCATTTTGTTCCTTCTGCCTCTCTCTGTCTTGTGTTTTCTGCACTTTCTTTAATTTGTTATTAGAGAGGTGCCACCATCTTGGGTGATGAGTTCAGCAGTGGGTCCGTTAGAGCTGACTGGAACTGGCTGGAACCGTCTGTGTCCAAATGGTAATGCAGGACAGAAAAGCCATGAAATAAATTTCTACCTTTTAGTTAAATCTACAGAAATTCTTACTTTTTGTTCACGGAAGAGTGTCTTAACTGAAAGCCTATGCCAGATTACATGTCATCTGATTTCAGTCTGACTTGATGAAGGTGAAATTTTAAAATAACCCTTTCCTCCAATATTCCTTTTGACTATATCTGTTTTAGTTCCATAAGGTGGATTTGCTGTTTTTTTAATTCACTGTGTTTTAGTGAGTCTAGAATTAGAAGTTTGGCTTCTTTGGATAACTTTAAAATCTAATTTAAAAATAAATGGGTATCGTAAAAATAGACATTGTAAAGATAGAATAGAAAGCCCCTTTGTAACACTGGTACATTACCTTTTTCTTAGCAACAATGTTAATGACTATTGCTTCTTTAAGAAGGTTTTTTATTGTAAAACACGAGTTCTGTGCAATTCTTTTAAATTCTGTTCTGAACAAAAATCCATATTTTTCAGGAATTATAGTTTGTTTTTTCGTGACCTTACTTTTTATCAGAATAACTACCAGCAGAAGGTGAGAACACTTGCAAAGACCATCAGTCACTGTTACCCTCTGTCAGAGTATGTGCCCCAGAATGATGGAGTACAAAATACAAAACTGTTGTGTGTTGCTTTTTTTTTTTTTTTTAATTATTATTAACCTCCTGATCTTTAGCATCCATAATGAACTTCTACCAGGGCATATTTTTCAGTCTGCCTTTCTGAGGGCTGTGTTTTAGTAGAGAGGCTTAATTTTGCATGGAGGCAGCTGCAACCCTTAATTGACCACTTGACAACAGGTACTTATAAAAACATGATTTCATTTAGCTAGCAAGTATTTTTACCTACTGCCATGTTTTTCCTTAACAGATTCCAAGTATTTGGGCAAGGATTCTTATATTTAGAATATAAAACAAATATCGAATCACCTAAAACATTGACAGGAAGTGCTGATTCTTACCAATGGCAAGGCAGCTTTAAGGGAAATTTTGTATTTTTGCAATTACTTTTCTGTGTTGTCATCTATTTGCATATTTGAATATGTTAAGAATAAAAGAAACCAATAATGTTTTGGTTACTCAAGTTTGTTGGCCTTCTACAGCCTATATATGATTTCCATTAATTTCAAATGTAACTTGAAATAATATCTGGACCCAGATTTTTATTTTGACCTTCACGCCCATTTTTGGCAATCTTGAAATCACTTTAAAGGAAGATATATGTGGTTTTGAGTGTTGTGTCTTTCCCTTAACCTGTGACATGGATATTGCTTAATATAATTTTTACAACAATAAATAATTGTCCATTATTTGTTACGAAAGCTAATTTGTAAGTGGGAAGAACATTATGTGGAAAAATTGGGATTGCATTTGGTAAAGACAGGAATATGTGGATCTTTATTGTGAAAAAATAAACTCAACATTAATAGTATCTACCGAAGTTATTACCATTTTTTAGTGTATTTCTTTTTGGAACTATACTCTCCGATCCGAATTTTAATTCCTTAATAAGTAGTTTTTTAATGATACTGAAAACAATTTAAGCCATTTTAAAGACTCGGAGAAGTTCCTTGAAACGTAGTGGTGGATTTTGTGTACCTGTTAGTACATAAAAACTGCTTAGTAATAAAACAAGATAATGAATGAAGTGAAATATGAAACATATGTTCTTGTCCATTCAGATGCAACTCTTTCCAAATTATGCTGATTAAAGATGAGTCAATTCATGGGTTTATCAACTGGCTTATCCTTCCATTGTGTTATTGGCAAGAAACAGCTGATTAAGCCATTACGTATAATTACGTGTTGGTTTGGAACAAGACTACTCCAGGTCCACTCTATTTGCTGGAAACTTATTATCTCAGAAAAGGTTTGTGATTCTTACTGCCTTGTGTAATGAGTTATTTCCTTTATCTTTTGATTTCTTAATACAAAACACCAAACTAACGTCTAGTAATACCGTACTTAAAGCATATGCATTCTAATGTGTTTTAACATGCCTATAGAACTAGCTTATGAACCACCAGAAACAAAATATTTCAGGATGTGTTTTGCTGTAGAAATAGTGACTTCCAGAGAATAAGCCACTTCTTGTTTTTGCTGCTAGCCATTTCATAATCTTCTCTTTCACATCAATAAACTGTTCAGCTGCCTAAATACATCCACCTAATATCATTTGATATATCCAAGGATGGTTCAGATGTCCACTTAAAGTTGACAGATATGACACCGACTACAGATTTTTTTTGGACCAGCAAATGGTGCCAGGTAAAATAGACTAATAGCAATTACTGTCAAATAAAAACTAGTAACACATACATATATTTGAGCAATCAAACCCAAAATGTGATTGCAAGTACAAACTTGTGTTTATTGAAAGATACGAGTTGGGGATGTAGGAAGATAAGAGAATAGAATGGAAGAACAACAACGGACACAAACTCTAAACATTTAAACCTTTTACCTCCATGTTTAGAGCACTTTATTTGTTCTGCTGTGATATACCTGATCTTGCTTCAGTGATGAGGTACTGCACAGTGAACATCGATTAGAATGATAACTGAAACACAAAGATCTCTGCTTCTGCAACACCACTCTAACCATTAGGGTACCCAGAAGCTTGCTCCAGTGCTAACTTTTTCATACATTTCTAAGAAATATGTCGTTCAAGAAGGGTGTGAAGACATAGGTGGTGGAAGTAGAAGGCAGAAGCTCGGAATGTCACATCACTGAGATGGTCTGGATGCATTGAATCTGCTCCAGCTAGTTGCCTAGACAGCTTTAGTGCCAAACATTAGCAGCAAAAAATTCGGGCATCTCATGGATTTTTAACATTTTTTGTGTTAATGGATTTAGTATTCAGTATTTTTAAAATGTGGGCATGTAAAAGACAAAGTTAATGTCATTTTATTTAAATAATCAAGCTCTTTCTAACGTCAAAAAATATCTGATATATTAAAAATTAAAAATATAAACCTTCAAATGAGATAGTAAAATCAGCATAGAACTACAGACACATTTGGTGTTTTTACTTAATACGAAGCACTTGTTGTCAATAGACTGGTTAGAAGTCTTGAGCAGTTTGAAATATGTGATCCGCTTTTCTTGACATGCTACCTCTGACATAATGATAATTTTCATTACATTTAACCTACAACAGTGTGTTTGCCCAGTCCTATTTTGTGATGTTATTTTATATTCATAGTTCTTTAATATTTTCCTCTCAGTCTTCCTGTTTCCTACTACATTGCATACTTACATGTTCCCTTTTTTCTCTGGCTGCCTCAATATAAACCTTGAGTTTCTTTTTGTTATGTTTTTTGGAAACAACAAGCCTGCTAGCCAAATGGTGAAAACTTCTGAGCTGTAATTTTTGTAACGGCTGTTTGCCTGAGCTTGATGTAGCACAAACAGCTTACTCTAATTGTGCTAGATAAATCACTAGGAAAAGGTTACTGTGATTCTTAGATTTTATATCAGCTAAGTGTCCCCTTTGGTGTTTTAATTTAATGGAAGAAGTTAATTGATGCAGAAATAGCTTGACAAGGTACAGGCAGCACAGTTATTTGGAAAGTCTGAGGCAGATCTGAAGTGTGATTTCTCTAACTTCTGAGTCTCACATTAACGTGATTATAAACCTGGATCTGCTGAGACAGAATACAGTGATCATTTTCTTCTAGTGTTCATTATTTTGGTTTGTGTCTTCATTATTTTGGTGTGTTTCTTCTTGAGATCTTCCCAGAAGTGCAAGTCTCTAAATTGCAGTCCCAGTCTTGACACTGTGATGCATGTTACCAAAAACTTCTGTTTGCACAGTGGCAGACCTAAGTCTACAGAGGTCTGCAGTAGTTTGGTGATATTCCCATGTGAACTGCTTTATGGTCTTAGTAGCCAAAGTCTAAGCAAGTGTTTAAATTTATTTGAGAAAAAATGGCTTTACATCATGCCATGCATCTCTATCCTAATTCCTCTACTGTCCTTTGCCTTATCTTTGCTATTTTTTGTTGAATGACATGGTCACTAACTTAGTTATCTTTTTTATCTGCTTTATCTTAAGACCCCTGCAGTTCTCACCCTAGCTGTCTGCATATGTCTCTAATTATCATGCAATCGAATCTGCTCTTCAGGGCAGTTTATCTGACACTTTTCTAAATTAAATTTTGCACTAGCAGCTGGAGAACTGAACAAATATCTGTAGAGTAAGAATTCTGCCACTGTTCTGTCAGAACTGAAAAAACATCATTATTGTGCACTAGTAGGAAAATTACTTACTGTCCTGGTTTTGTTAAAAACAAGACAAGTTTCTCTTTTTAGTGAATTTTCCTTTCAGCTAAAGTCTTCTTGGTAACTCCATTTTCCTAAAGTAGGATACATGTTTTGGTAGACATAGCAATGGAATACAAGGTCGCTGATAAGGATGCACTTCCCGTAAGTGAGAAGGGCAAGGAGGAGCGAACTGAACAGGTGACTAGAACTGGCCAACTAAGTATTCCATCCCATTCACATGATACTTCATATAAAAGTGGGAGATCATGAGGATCTCGTCCCTTTTTTCTCTTCTTCGACTATGGCTGACATCTGGGAAAGACCCTGCCTGCTGTCCCTGCAAATCTGAGGCCTAGTGACAGACTGAATCCAGTTTCGGTTTGCTGTAGAGTCCAGTCCAGGACTTCTGGGTGCAGGCTCTGCTGCTGTTGGAGCAGTGCTGATCGTTGCTGGGGAATTCAAGATTGGTTTGGTATGTTTTGTATTATTTTCTCTATTTTATTAGTAGCATTAGTAAAACATTTTTAATGTTTTACAATTCTCTCTCTCTGTCCTTCTTTGCCTTCCTATCACCTGTACTTAGTGGAGAGGAGGAGCTAAGGGGGGTTGGGGGTTAACAAAGCATCTGCCACGGTTTATTGTCATCCTGCAATCAAACCTTGACACTTACTCAAACATTACCTGAATCAGGATGTTCCAGCTTATTGACTCTAAACTTATTCTATGTTTGAGTGAACTAAGTCCAGTGCATAATTATGCATGCATGTATAAGACTGCCTAAGTGAGGCCTATTCCAACTTCCACATGTTACAATTTTACATTATTTCCTTTTTCATGCCTATTTAAAATGATCATGCAGAAAGTAGTAGAAAGTAATAGCTTTGATAATGCTTAACTTGGTTGTTTTCCCATAATATCAGCTGCTTCTTTTTTTTCTTAGCAGAAAAATTACTTAGGAGCTCTTGAATAATGTTTAGCACTGGGGCTCTCTGGTGAATCCTGACTGGCTGGTACTTGACAGAGAAAGTTCTTTGGCAGTACTACATTAAATTTATTGTGCAGGAAAAATGAAATGTTACTACTTTGAAACGCAGACATTGTTTACTGAAGAAATATGCTCATTTACAAGCATTATTTTTTGTTTTAATTTTCTTAGTGTTTGCATAATAATTCATATGTGCTCATTTAACAGGATTTCAGGGGAGAAGGAGATAAAAAGCACAAAGGAATGTTATCAAAATACATAAATAGGATGTTAATAACTCAGGAGTGACGAGTGACAGAATGTTAAATCTAAGGTAACAGCAGACACAGTAGAAGTGGTCTCCTGTAGTGCTGCACTCTTCCTGTGACCACATTTGAGAAAGAAAGTGGAAGCAAAATCAAAGTGAGAGAGAAAAAAAGTGGTGCAAAAAAAGTGTATACCTGCTTCTCAGTTCTGCAAATTAGAATCTCATCTGAATGAAAGGAAAAGATCCACTGCAGTCTTTGGGGCTATAATTGAAAGATTTTGTACTTTACAAGAAACTGCGTATTTTTAGAAAATAAACACCATTCATTTTTAAAAATAAGCATTGATACTAATGTTTCTAATTTTCTTATACTTTTTTTGAAATATCAGCATAAATATAAATAATGTACAAATAAAATAATACAAAATTAATAAATATGATATTTTGTTTTCTCTGTCCTTTTCCAAAAATCATCTGCATTGAAGTAGGTAGTACAATAGAGGTTATTCCAGCACTGGATATGTGCTTTTACCTAATTCCTTCTGCTTTTCACACAATAATTAATGAGAGGAGTGGGCCATAGAGAAAGCACAAGAATATGATTCTGTTGATCAGACTACTTTTTGTCTGAAGTAGTTTATAAGGAATTTAAAAGAACTTGTGGTATGAAAGACTTACATATTCAGCACTGAGAAGAACTTCCAAATTATCTGCTCTATCAGAATTAATGACCAATATTGCAATATGACAAAGTAAGTAGTACCTACAGTTACAATTATCAGCAACTAAATATTCCCTTAAGCAGATACATTTTTAAGGCAGTTTGCAACCTTTCATGCTGTAGATTACTGGTGGATCAGTGTGGTGATCAAATTGAGGTCAAAGTTAAATAAATAAATTTGAAGATCATTTAAATATAATGGATAATTAGACTGACTTAGATAGTTTTGTCATCACAGGGCAACATCATTAAAGTATGTTAACATTAATGTTGGTATCCATAAGATCCAAAAAGCAAAGCAAAATTCCTCAAGCTGGAAGCAATTACATTATAGCTTGGATTCAGGAAACTGTTCCCTAGGAGTGTTAGCTCAAAAATTTATTCCTAAATCTCACTGATGTTTTCTTCTTTGGTGTTTTTTCATCCCACTGCCACAAAACCACAGTTGCTTTCTGTGGGCTTAATCAAAATGGAGTTCAATTAGGCAGATGGGACACTGCAGTGAGAATTTAGGCTTGACTTTTGCGAGGATACATTAAAATCCCTATTTATTAAGTACATCACTGAAATGGGGAAAAAAGAAAAAAAGATTCCCTTCCTTACACAGAATTAGAATCATAGTATATAGTGAGCTGGAAGGGACCCACAAGGATTGAGTCTGATTCCTGGCTTCACACAGGATAATCTAATAGTCAAATCATATATCTAAGGTTTGTTCAAATGCTTCTTAAACACTGACAGGTTTGGGGCCTTGACTACTTCCATGTGGAGCTTTCCAATTCTTGACCACCCTCTCAGTGAAGAATATTTTTCTGAAATCCAATCTGAACTTCCCCTGATGCAACTTTAAACCATTTTAAACTCTGGACATCAGATAGAGATCAGCACCCCCTGTCTCAGCACCCCCTCATGAGGAAACTGTAGACAGTAATGAGTTCACCCCTCAGTCTTCTCTTCTAAGCTGAACAAACCTAATATCCTCAGCCGCTTCCCGTAAGTTTTGCCCCTCGTCCTTTCACCGTCTTGTTACCTTTTCTTGGATATATTTTTAGGATTGACAGGCAAGAAAATTTTTGTCAGAAACTTTCAGTTATATTTTTTTCAAAGTGGAAGCAAATTTCCTAAAGAAGACCAGTGCTTTTAAGGTATCTTTTAAATATTTTCAGGTAGAAATGGTATACTGGGATAGCATAGTCTTCTATGACCCAATAGTTGCTATGAGCATTCCCAATTTCTTATTGGAAAATAAGAGAAATTGAGTCTTTCAATACTGCTGTTTAATATCACCAGTGCACACTGAGGACCAGCCAACTGGAAAACAGCTTTGTAGAGAAGGACCCTGGGGTCCTGGTAAACAACAAACTGATGACAAGTCAGCAAAGCATCTTCATGGAAAGGAAAGCAAGAGCATGATAGGCTGTGTTAAGCAGATGTTGCCAGCCCATCAAGGATGTGATCCTTCCTGTCTGCTCAGCATGGGTGAGCCCAGCTCTGCAGTTCTGTGTGTTCAGATTTTAGTTTGAAGACTACCATGTGTGTCCTAAATAAATTAAAGGTAAATAAACTTTTTTTTTTTTTTTTTTGAGTCAGGATGAGGAGACTTGGATTAGAAAAGAATATCTAAATCATCCCTGAAAGAAACTGATTAAAAGACTGTGTGTTGAACCAGGAAGTTAATTAGTACAATCTAAAACAAATCTAAAACAAGGTCTGCACAAAGACCAAATGTCTGATAAAGTGAATAAGGAAAGCATCTAGGGCAAGTCAGTAGATTATTGGGAAGGAGATTTGGCTTGGTATAAGATTTGGTAAAAAAAAAAAACAAACAGGCATGATTTCCTTTAATTTTACATATTTATTTCAGAAACGCTTCTGACAATACTGTTTGTTTCACCAGTAGTAAGTTAACATTTTAACATGCATTTTACCTTGTCTTGGTTAAAGTTAAGGGCAATTTCTAGCAATTAGTAAATCTTAAATGCATTTGTCATGTAACCATTTGATAGTTGTACTGCAGCCCTGATTTCTCAGCACATTCTCCACTGGGTGTGTTTCAAAGGAATTTCATGGGCCACTTGAAAGCAGCAGAAGTGCTTTGCAGTAAACAATGAGTATTAGAAAGTTGTGGGTACATGTGTGACCCTAAGGCAAAGAAATTTGTTAAGGCTTTTGGATAACCTGAGAGCTATCAGCATTACCCTCCATGCAGTGTTATGCAGTGTCTGAATAATCTCATCATCACAGTTATGTAAACAGTGGGAACACCCTCTTCAGGTGATATATAAGATAATCTAAGGAAAAACTATCACAGGGTGCAAGTTTATTACTGTTACCTAGCACAATTTTTCATAATATTTAGGAAAACAAACCAAGCAAACAAAACCCAAACTCCATTTCTTCTGAGGTTGACTACAATCTGATTTCATGCTCTTCATTACCATAATAAATGATTAAAAAGAAATTCAGAGAGTATTTGCTTTCCTTAACAGCTACACTGGAATAAGCAATAATGTCTGTTTAAATGGCCTTCCGTTCTAGCAAAGTCTTACAGAAGAGAAACACCGAAACATGCATTTGTTTTAATGCATCTGGTTCTGGTTTGGTTTTCTGTTGTTTTATTATAGTTCTTCCTATGGTTAAAAAAGGATTGAATGTTCTTCTTAGTACTTCATTCTTAGGAATTCTTTATTAAGCTCATTTATTTTCTTTCGAGCTGCTTGTTATTCTTTGAAGTTATGTCTCCTCAGGCTCTTCAATATTTTCTATTGACTCTTCTCACTTTAATTTAATTACTTCTTTTTCTGAGACTTTGCAGAATTGGAAAGTATTCTCTGTATATACATGCTATACTGCATTAAATTTCTTACTTGACCTTTAAATATTTAAAGATGAGCAAAAGTATCTTGAAATAGATCTAAACATTGGTTCTGTGATTTTTTTAAAAATCTCATTGAAAATGAATGTTCTCTTTGAAGTAGAGTTGCTGTTGCATGCAGGAGCTATGAATAAAATCAATAGCAAACAGAAGATTTAGTCATAATACAACAAATGGGAATTCCTGTACTGGTATGTGATCTCTGAAAGTGAAACAAAATGAGGCGGGGTGAAGGGGGCTTGAAAAATTCACTTAGAGATGTTACAGGAATTCTATAATGGGACCTTCTTCACAAAAGAAACTACACATCAGCCAAAATTTTGATTGTTATAGCATCAGTCAAGTGAATAGTTTCATTTTGCTATCTCTTTCACAACGGGGCACATTGTCAGGACTCATACAGGTAAAAACTGAAGCTCTTGTAAAATTTTGGCGTGATAGAATAAAAACAGGGAAATCCCCATTTGGAAGGTCAAATTTATGTTCCAGTTTTTCATAATCATTCAGTAAACAACGGTCCAGTCCACTCTCACACAAGTAAAAATTTACTTAAATCTCTTCTACTAACTTCATTTGGTAATTTGGGGAGTTGTTATTCATACAGGATGACCCTTTAAATATGAAAAAAAAAAAAGTGTGATTTTTAGTAAAATCCAAAGTTTTGGCAAATTCAGGAATTAGAAACAGTGGTAATAATAGATCTTTTTCTGTTTAGGTAGGCAAACCTAAATTACTCTTTATTTTTGTTTTATTTGAAACATTGGGCAATTTGACCATGAACTAGTGCTTTTTCTCCCTCGCAAATAATCCCAAAGGAACAAAAAAGTGCACTTAAATGATTGGCTCCTGAGAGAATGTTGTCCAAGAGTTAGCAGTGAGAATACAAACCCTTACTCCATGAATACTGACAAAAGTGTGGGTTTCTGGCCCTAGTCACGGCAAATTAATGTCATTCAGTTATTTATTTAGGCAACATGGATTAAATTAAAAAAAAAAAAAGTGGATGCAATGCAGCTATAGTAAGGTGAGCGTATGGTGTCATTTTAGGTGGCTTCTGACCAGCTGCTGCTGAAGAGTGTGTTTCTCTGATAGAAGGGTCGTACCTGCCAGACCCATGCAGATATTCCAGACATAGTAAGACATCTAAAATGTTTCTTCATGCTTGGGTTTGGCAACTGAATCACTCCTCATTTTTTTTCCAGTATTGACATTTATTTGTGGCTGAATTTGAACTCCAAACAGATTATTCTCATGGAAGGAAGAAAGTATGCTGACAGTTGACATTGACGTTACTGTTGCTCACCTAGATTTACAGCGAAGGATACTGACTCATCCCTTACTCAGAGCAAGGTCTCTGTCATAATTAAGGGATTCAGAACTTTATTAACTCAATCGTTTATATCCTTGAAAAATCTTATTCAGATGACACCTAACTCTTAAATTGTAAAGCATGTTTGTATGATAAGATATTCCAAGAATCATATGTTCTACTCAGCTAAATATCTGCTTCTGGAAACAGAACTTCCTTTCTTTTTAAAGTCATGGAGTCCTTTCTTTTTAAAGGCATAGACATCCTGTGAGAGTATGACTATGCTCACATAATTCTGTGCCTGATTAGAACTTCTAGAAAATTCCTTACAGAAGTCTGCTTAGAAGATTGTAGATGTTTGTTAATGTTGAAGTTTAAGCTGGCAGGCAGCTAAACACCACACAGTCATTTGCTCACTCCCCTCCCTTCAGTTGAATAGGAAGACACTAGGGAAAAAAGGTAAAACTTGTGGATTGAGATAAAGATGGTTTAACGGGACAGAAAAGTAAAGGAAAACGATGATGAAACAATATACAAAACAAGTAATGCACATTCCAGTTGCTCACCACTTGCTGACTGATGTCCAGCCTGTGCCTGAGAAGCAGGGCTCCAGCCAGCTTTCCCCCTAGCTTATATACTGAGCATGATGTCATATGGTATGGAATAACCGTTTGGTCAGTTGGGGTCACCTGTCCCAGCCGTGTCCCCTCCCAACTTCTTGTACACCCTCTGTGCAAGCACTGCTCAATGTCAACTAAAACATTGGTGTGTTATCAATATTATTCTCATTCACTGTATCAGCTACTAGGAAGAAAACTAACTGTGCAGGCCAAAACCAACACAATTAACAATTTAGAAGCACCTATTATTGTGGCTTACCTCTTGTATTGCAGGTATTGATTCCAAAAATGTAGTTCACAGACTGTCAGTTAATTACATGTAATTAAAAAGTCAATAAACTGCTTGAGTCCTGATTTGGTTTAGACTACAGGAATTAAACATTCTTTTCCCTGCAACAAAAGCTAACACATATAGTAGATATATGTATGTATATATATATATACTCAAATTCTAAGTGAAATGAAAATCACAAATTGCTTAGGCCATTTTTTAATTTCTTCGTTAAGGTCTATCTCTTAATTTGGGTCTGCAAAATCCATTATTCAAGAAGGTATATGAGTGCTAAGGGCATCAATACTAAAAACTGTAACATCTACATACTTTTAAACTTTGAGCTTGTGCTAACTGGAGTCTAGACTACATGCTCTCTACAAAGTATGCTGCTGTGTAAGACATAATTAATCTGAATACAGTAAGGGAATCATTAAAAGAAGGGTCTAATTTAATTGGCATAGTATCCAACCAATCCATCATGCTTTATTTTTTTAAGAGGCTTTTTTGCTGGAGTAAGAAATCTTTGTGAATTTGAAACATTGATTTCTTCTGTAGGTTTTTTTTAATATATATATTAAGTATAATATACAGTGTTAAAGAGCTAATTTCTTGTTGATTTAGATTAGATTAGATAAACTAACAGGCAAATCTAAGTGTTCACAGTACATTTTAGTAATCTAAACTTTGACTCAGTTTTGTATGAGAAAAGCTTACCTAAAAATAATCTGTCACTTAACAGTAGAACATTCAAATGTGCAAATAGTTTTTGTTACTTAAAAATAGTCTAATTTTTTTTCATCTTTAGTTTTAGTTATTTATTTTTCTTAACTAATTGAGATGTTAGAGCATTTTTTTAGAAATTAAAGTACTATTTTGAGTGACAGATATTTATAGTGGATATTTCTAAAGATTTAATTCAGAAGTTTGTGATTGTTATTTGATACTGGATTTTTCAGACTGTCCAATAATATAAAGGCTCTGTGAAAGAGTAAAATGTCAGTTCAATCCAGAATAGCCTTCTGCATTTCAAAAGATTAAGGTAGAAATGCTCTACAGAACTTTCAGACCTCTTTTGCATTGTGGCATTACTAGCAACACTTTCTTTGATGACAGTTTGTTTAACTGTATATCCAAAGTGTGAAATTCCAATAGGGAATGTCAAATGTCACCCACTAATGGTGAGAAGGCAGTTCCAAAATATAGGAAGCCTGAGTTCAATTCTTGCTTTATTTGGGCGAAGCCTGGTTGGTCATGTACTTTGATTAGAAGCTATTGACTGTTTTCTTCCTCTCTGCTTATATAAAAAAAAAAATGTAAAGAGCAAGGTAGATTTCCCTGTGAGTGGTTTTCTTTTTTATCAAAGCATTAACAATATATAGAAGTTACAAGATTATATAGAGATATTCGAAACATTTATTCTGCTGATAAAGACTAAATAACAGATTTCTGTTTGAATGCGAAGAATATCCATTCTGAACAAACAAATCTATTATGTATGTTGTGGTTTTCCCATAATAACTTTAATGTCTTTGTACAGGGACATTTATATAGGTTTGTGAGATAGCAATGGCCTTCTTTTGGTACAGAGCTTGTCAGAGCTTCAGGCTCATTTTGGGCAGCTGAATTGTTTCAGTAGCAACTTCTGGACTGGTTTCAGGGACATTAGACAGGCTTTTTCTGTGAGTTCTGGGGAAAAAAAAAAAAGACATTATTTCATTTTAAAATATGAAATCTCTTCACATTCCTTGGGTTGTATTTTTTTCTTTTTTCTGCCCCTTTTTTTCCCCCCTTTCTTCTTTTTCCTTGAATGTCTTATGCAGCTGTGTAATTCATTTGAATTTTTTAACCATTTATGAATTCATCACTCAGAGATAGTTTATGAGTTTGTCACTCAGAAATAGTGAAAAAAACAAGATTGAAAATTGAAGGCATTTATCACAGAACATTTATTTAGATTATATTTTTTCACATAGTTTCTTAACTTTAACTTATACTTCGTTATGTCAAATTTAATGAAATATATGTCCATGTTACTGTAAGATGTCAGCCAACATTTGAAAAAATATACTGTATAAGTGTCACGGTCCATTTGGTGATGGACTCACGATGGTTCGTTTACCTTGATCTCGAAGGGCAAAATTAAGGCAAGCAAAATACCAAGGGGTTATAATTCAATCAAACAGTGTTACTTTATTATTTTGCCTGTAAAGTGGCATGTGATAGAGAGAGTAGAGAAAAAGAGAAAGAAAAAGAAAAGGAGGAAAGAGGGTTGGTTATCACCACGGGTCCAAAGGCATCCCTATGGTCCCAGGTCCCGAAAAGCATCCTGTCAGTCCTCTGTCATGATCCGTGATCCTTTGGTAGGAAGATCTCAACTGTGTCCATTCAGGTGTCCTCTCTTATGCCTCTTCACCCCACCTCACTCTCATTGTTTGATGCCATACTCCACCTTGGTTTCAAAACCCAGGCTTAAACTGCACAGGCTCGAAAAGTCCTCGCCTCTTTTGCCAGGACTCACCTGCGCTTGCGTGGCCTGCATTCAGGGATCTCTCTCTGGTCCATTGGGTGACCTCAAGACCCTTGGCGAGCTTCTGGGCATGCTCTTTTTTGTTGGCCTTTGTTTGAGGGAGCAGGTGGGGGACTGAGGATGCAGGTGAGAATCCATCTTCTAGACAGCAGCTATTGTCCCTGGGTTGGAGAGATCCATATAACAATCCCTTTTAGGAGGAGGGGGGCTAGTTTGGCTGAGGCAGCAGTCGAAGGCCATGCAGCAGCCATTGTTAGCAGTAGCCCTCCCGAATTGGAGAGACCTGTGCAACACAATGCTTCTCCTCAGGCCTCTCTCCAAGTCATTGTCCACGCGTTTTTTCTGTCAGGGCCTCTGTTCTCTCAGTTCCTGATGACGATGTTTCAGGGAAATACTGCTCCATCTTGAGACCAACTCTTACAATAAGGAGGTAAGCTTTGAATCCAAAGAGGCTGCTGAATTGTCTGAGTGCCAGAGCTGCTTATTCCAACTTGCCTCTTAATTTTCCTCTTTGAAGAAAGGACATGTTTTTATATTTGACACAGTTTAAAAACTGTATCTTAGATTTTTCAATGTAGCATGAAAGCACTCAGCTGATCTGCCTGAATATGTTTTTAATACCCCATGCTTTAGAAACATTTGAACACCTCTTTCTAGCTAACCATTTATTCTCATTACCATAGCTGTAATACGTAAGGAAGATTGCTACTCAGAATGGTCACAGCTTAGAACTAGCACAGAAAAGCTTTAACAGACTTAGAATGGAGGCTTGAATCAGGCATTATATATATATTCTAGACTATGTTCTGCCATTTGATGACCTCAAGATGGCTCTCCAAGTTACACACTATCCTATGAAGCTCTCCATACTCCTAAGAATCAATTATTTTGCAGTTTAGATTATTGTCTATGATCGTGTCTGATCGTTGCATGACAGATCCATTTTTTGACTCAAAATCAGACTATTGGTCTACCTCTATTGAGAATAAAGATGATCATTCATTAGTTTAAATTATGCCTATGCCTTTATTTGCTTTAATTCACTCTTATTTCCTTGAATATATGGTATTCTGAGAATGGGCAGTTCATTTTCAATTTGTATTGTTGCCTTTGATTTCACACAGTAAAACTTTGTGCTTCACTTGTCTCTGTCACAGCTTTACAGTACTGAAAATCATCTCTCAGTGTAAACTAAATACACTCTTTCAATGTACACACACATCCTCACCATGAGTGTTAATGCATTTAAAGTAGTCAGGGTGTTTCCACTCTCCAAATGTACATTTAAATAAGATGGACACACTGTTCAGGTACATTCAAAGCACTGTTTTGTGTTCTTAAGAAAACTCTTAAAAGTCATGTAATTTGTTACAAAGATATTATTTTTCATAGTAGTTTATACTAAAGTTCCATGTTCTCTGTACACAAGCTTTTCCCTGACATCTGCAATACTAATTTTATCTGTACTGTAGCTTTCTTTTCTGTAAAGAGCTTACTGAAATGTATTTTATTTGTAGGTTTATATCTTCTTCAGAGTATAATAAATAATCATTTTTCTGCTTGATTCTACATTTTTAGAATACATATTGTCAAAGCATGCTAAAATGTCAAATATGAGGCAGAGATTAAACCAATCTGTTCACTAGGTTAAGTATTTCTAAATATTTTGTCATGTTTTGTCTTGTTTAATTATTTCCTGTGGAGGATTTTGATGTCACATGACTGTGTATGTCTCAGATCAGTTTATGTCATCCTAAAAGGAGACAAATATACTAGATAAAGCACAGACATATAGTTTCTTAGCTCTAAAATGTGTCTTTGACCATCAGCAGAGACTTCAGATGATGCTTCTCTCTATGAACTTGGGCAACTTTCTATTAATAATTGCCAGCTTGATCCGTTACGGCAAGCAGTTTTAAAGGATTTAAATATTTTTATTTTTACTGTTTGTGTTGCGCTTAGCAAACCACTAGCCTCCTCAATGGTTGTTTTATTTCCCTATGTTGTACTTTTAAAGTTTTCCTAGGCACAATCTCTTTTTTCTTTTTTTTTTTTTTTTTTTTTAGTTTGTCTATGAATAAAATAAGTCTTATAAATCATATTGACAATGGTTTCTGACTCTAGTACATTTTTCACAAAATTTGATACGGATGTCTAAGCATAAAAAGAAAACATTGCAGAAAGTATCATGCAAATAAACATTTGAGTTAAAGAAAAGTCAGTTCATGATGCCTTTATTATAACACAGCTTAGAAGAACTCAGCCTTTACCAGATGCCAGAAAAAAAAAAAAACACAACAAAAAACAACAGAAATATATTTTAAGTCTTCCAAACACAAGGAAAAGCTTCAATCAGAATTTAAACTGTAAGAAATCTAATCACAAGATACAAAACCACATGAAAACCAGCTTAACGATCCCAAGATTTTTGTTTGCTTGAGGGTTTTTTTTCCTGTAAAGCTCCTATGTTTAACCTAATTTTTTCATGATCAGTTGGTTAGGCTAATGTTTCCTGTCCACTCCAAGTTTCTTTTTCCTTATATTGATAAGTGTGAGAGGATGAGTTAAACAGTTTGAATAACATTTATTTTCTTTCTGCTTATTCTTGCACAGCCGTCTAGACAAGAGAGCAGGAAATCCAAACAAATCTTGCATTTTATGAAAATTATTGCCTTAACTGTCTTTGAATGCCCAAGACAAGCTGTTGATGAGTTTGAAATTTAGAATTCAAGCTGAAACAGATTGCCAGATTGCTGATCCTTTTTTCTTTTTTTTTTCTTTTTTTTTTTTTTTTTTCCTTCCCCAAAGGGAGGGGAGGAATGCAAATAACACTTTACAATTTATTAGTGTTAAGTAAAACTAGTTGAGAGAGAATGTGGGTATATGTGGATTGCCCTTGGGCTTTCTTCTTTCAACCAATTTTCTCACATGAAATTACTAAGAAAATAATTGTGTCAAAATGTCTACAACTCTCAGGTTATCTTTTAGATCAAACACCTTTATTCCATATTTAAAAAAGTTGCCTAAGAACATTAGTGTACCATGAAAAACACCTTGAAATATATAGATTAAAAGAAAGGTCACCTTCTCATGTTTAGATGTCTGTTGTCATTTTATTTTGGACTTCATGTGTATGATTCTATTAAAATGTAATCAAAAGCTAAAATGTAAACTGGCAGTCAGTAGTGTAGTTATAAAATAAAACACTAAGCTTTAACAGTACTTTGGCCAAATTGAAGAATTCAAATATACTATCACACTTTTTTCCAGAAGAAAATTGTGGAAATGCTATATGAGCTCATTATTTTTAAGATAAATTATTCATATGAAAATGATGCTGCAAGCAAATAAAGGTCTTCAAATGAGAAATCTGAGTGCTGTGCAATTTTTACAAGTGAAATCAACTACTGATTTAGCAATGCCATGCAATATAGCCAAAGACCTAAAAATCTATCTTAAAATGTAGCAGCTTTGCTCATAGTTTGCTGATTGCTTATAAAAGCTCAGTGGATTCTGCTAGCTTTGGATCTGAAAAAGTAATGTCGATGTATTCATTCAGCATTTAAAGAGTTCATTTTACTCTAGCCAGTTCCCAAAGGAATAATTAATATTGCAACTTGAATCATCTTTAGCAGATGAAATCCTGTTTTTCGCATGGCATCTTAAACTATTACTTTGCACAGGTGTTAGAGGAACAACTTTAAATGTCTAGCACATGTGACTGATGCCCAGGGGACTCCAAAGACGATGTTGGAGAAACCTGCTTTCACTCATGGGTAGCACACTTCCAAATTGTTAATGGTCTCATTAGGCATACTACACAGAATGTATGACTTACTAATTGTGGCCTCTCCTACATGAAACTGCCTGCATAGATTTGTTACTCTTCGAAGAAGATTCTTAGACATTGAATCCTTTTTAAAGCCATAGAGTCATTACTGGTGTAGTATCACTATATTCTTACTAGGGTCACTGGTCTAATGGAAGATCTACCTTGCTAGTTTTAATGATGCATTCCAAATAAAATCACAAATTTACTGTGTACCTTCTATTTTAAATATTCAAAAAAATGGAAAAATGTGCTCATTTACTATTAAATTTGATTGTTAATCCCTTCTAAAAATTGGACAGTGAATTTTAAAAAATTCTTTGTAGTAATTTTATTTTTTTTGTCACAGAATTTTTGCTTAACAACGGGCTAAATTTTCCCATATGTCTCTGTATTCCTTAGAATTAAATGAAAACAGTTGCATTCAAGATTAGTGGATAACGTCTTGGGAAAAATTCAAAGATAATATGTACCTCGCCTGACATATGTTTATCTGTTCAACACATCTATCTATTCAGGTAAATGCATTTTTATTATTTTTGTATTTTTGACTAGTGCAGTTGCCAAACAACTAGATTAATTTTTAGTGTTTAAAAATACATCCTTTAACCAAAGGCTAAATATGAGAATGTTCTGCCTCAAACAAAAATTTGGAAACAAAAACAAACTTATAACTGAAATTATAAGGGGTTTGTATCTTAATTTTTAAGATAACCTTACCTGCAGCTGTCACTATGTACTCCAAATAAATAAGCATTCATATAAATAAGTATATAGGTAAAACTGAAAGATATTGTTTGCCAAAAGAAAAGAAAAGCATTTTTTTTTCTATTTTTAAATGTCATTTAAATACTTGGTACAAATGTGTCAACTACTTTTATGGAGCAGAAAGATCATAATTTAAGCTGTCAAAGGGCGAAATGATTTTGAGCATTTTCATCAACAAGGAGTTGGAAACAGTTTAATGTAAGAGTGTCTGCAATTAATAGAGTTGTATCTAGCTGGAGGGTTAATTTATTGTGCTACTGTTTTCTTTAACAACCTCGTACATTTGGGAAAATTTCTTTCATGAATCTCTTGTGTCCTCAGTGACATAAATCAGCATGAAGAGTTTACAGCACAAAAAGGTATTCCTTTCTATTTTTCTTTCCTAGCTATAAATGGATTAAGGCTTTCAGCTAAAAGAGGTTTAATTTCGTCTTAAGAATCAGCATTTGGCAATAAATGAACACTGTTTACACTGTATTTCTGATAATTTAGATTGTTTTTAAATATATGAACATATATATATGTCTCTCAAACAAAGAAAACCATTTTTCCCTATAAGGAAAAGGTGGTGTTCCTATAAGGTGGTTTTCCTATAAGGAAGGTGGTGTTCAATTTTGTATAGGTAAAAAGATTTGTTTTGGACTACCACAGATGTGTGGTTTATATCAAATTAATCAAACTTGAAGAGAGACAGAGTCTAAATGGAATTCTCAATTAATAGATTGTGCCAGTTAAGATTCTTATATGAGTTGTATTTTTTTTTATATATAAATTAGATTCCCTGAATGTCTCTAGCATATTAATATCATTCCTATTTCTTATGCAGTGCAGATTCATTAGGATAATGAAGTCAGGTGAGTAGCTCTGTAAGAATTTGTATCTGAGAATTTAGATTTCATAAAGCTCTGTTTTAAGTTACTGCTCATTCTATACTATACTTGCATCAAGAGAGTGTCTACTGAAAAAGTCCTTTAATGTGGTACCAGTGATGTAGTTCTGAGTTAAAACAGGAAATACTAAGAGCAGATGTGTTGGTACTGTTTTATTTGCCATACACTTCACCACTTTCATCTCCTTTCTAAAGCCCACACCAGAATTTTGCGCCTGAGAAGATTCTTTGCATTTTCAATGAGCACATGCAGAGTGGAAGAGAATTCTGACAGCATTCAGCCACAACACAAGGAATGCATTCATCCTACACAGTACCTAGAAAATTTAGTTTATACCAATGGGAAGAAGTAATTGGTCAAATGAAATTAGATAAAGTGATGCAGTTCCAGCAGGTAAAATAATTAGTCAAGTAGTAATGTTAAAAATAATGATTTTTCTTTATAAGTCCACATAAACTAAATTTTTTTTAACTATGGACACTGATAGCTATTTTGTAAGTTTTGAGAAGCTTTAAAGAATAACTATAGCGTTTATGTTGAAATAGCTAGCAGGAGACAAAGTAGGTGAAAAAGATGTACTTAGTTTCAAGAAATCTCAAGTTGTTAACTTACTGTAGATAAAGTAATCTTCAACTGGAAATAGTGGAGCTTTATTTGTTTGATTTTTCAATAGTGCAGAACAATTTAAAGTAGTGTTAAGGATGTCCTATATTAGTCTTGATTATCTTATGAAGACATGAATAAGAAAGGTCATATGGTCATACTGTTGGTTAATACTTCTTAATTTGTCTTTTCAGACAGCAAGATAGTGCATTAATTAAGTTGTTTCTTTTTCTATTCCCCTGCTGTGCCGGTTTTGTCTGGGACAGAGTTAATTTCCTTTGTAGTAGCTAGCATGGGACTATGTTTGGCTTTGTGCTGAAAGCAGAGTTGATAACACTGGGATGTTTTTGTTACTGCTGAGCAGGGCTTACACACAGTCAAGGCCTTTTCTGCTTCTCACACTGCCCCACCAATGAGTAGGCTTGGGGATGCACAAGATGTTGGGAGGGCACGTGGCTGGGACAGCTGAGGTTATTCCATAGCATATGACATCATGCTCAGTATATAAAGCTGGGAGAAGAAAAAGGAAAGGGGGAACATTTGGAGTTATGACATTTACCTTCCCATGTAACTTTTAATCGTGATGGATCACTGCTTTCCTGCAAATGGCTGTTGATGGGAAGTAGTGAATTAATTCCTTGTTTTGCTTTGCTGGTTTGTTCAGCTTTTGCTTTAGCTGTTAAAGTGTCTTTATCTCAATGCACGTGTTTTCTTGCTTTCACTCTTCTGATTCTTTCCCAGCCCACCAGGGCAGGGAGTGAGCAAGTGGCTGTGTGAGGCTTAGGTGCTGGCTGGGGTTAAACCATGGGATGCCCCCCTCCTTGTTTGTAAGGGTAGAAGATGACTTTATGCCTACTGAACCTATTGTTTTTCCTGGTTAGTCCTTTTTTTTGTTTGTTTGTTTGTTTCAGTAAAGAATCCTAAGCATAGAAGGTAATCTTGAAGTAGGAACTAGGCATTCAACTCAATATTTCAGCATTTTTTAGTTTTCTGACAAGAGCTCATTCAAGGAACTGATCCTGTCTTCCTGCTGCTAGAATGGCCGTTGCCATGCTTATATTGCTTCTTGTGTTTTGCCTTTTATAATTCATAATGAGTAACAGTAGAAATATACTGCCAACGCTTTTATTTATCATTTCATTATATTAATCATGGTTATTATCTAGATCTGTGAAGGATCTTGAAAAGAATACATTGTGGAACCAGGGCAAATAGATTATATAAGCTCAGTAACATAAATAATGATATAAATGATAGGGCTTTTTTTTTTTTTTTTTTTTTAGCTTTACCTGGCAGTAAGACTACTTACTATTTTGACAGTTTAGTTAGCTGATCCTTTTCTTCACCTGCATGAATTAGATCAGAACTTCAGAAACCATCTGATACTGTTGAGGTCATTGAGGTCATTGTTACACAGACCTCAACCACTGAAAATTGAGTTGAACAAACAATTGAAAATGAAAGACTGCCAGTGAGATAATGCAACTAATTTAACAACAATAACAACAACTGATAATACTCCAGGAAAGTATGAAAATCATGTTACCTAAAAAGATCTACCAAAATTATTTATTTCAAAATGTTTATCTTTGGGCAAAGAAAATTTGGGCCCAAATGAGAAGGGAAAAATGGGAGAAGGAAAAGACAAAGGTCAGTAGAATGAAATGCAGAAAAGGCCTTTACAATGAAAGACAAAGTGTTTGATGTTTAAACAAATATCATAAATGCATCATACAATTTTAATAATGCATAGGTGTACTCAGGCAGAGGCTGTTAGTCTGTTATTACAGTTGTAAGATTTTTTTGTTTTCAAATACAATAAATTCTGGCACTTTTCTGAGTAATATAGAACAATTAATTTTAAAAAACCCTTGGTGGTCCTAGAGTTTCTCAGACTTCAATTAAGACTTTTTTATCACCTTACTAGAAAGGTCATATCCTTTTATACTGGAGGGCCTTTCTACTTACGTTTCTCTACTGTTCTGCCAGATGGCAACAAGGAACAAAACATCTCTTCAATGCCAAGTGTGGGTCAGACAAATGAAAGTACTTTTATATGCATAACATCTGAATTAAATAAGACAAGTGTGTTTTGTTTGGTTAGCTCTTTTTGGTTTTGGATGGCCTTTTGTAGGGATAGAAAGAGCAGGCCTTTTTTTTTTGTGTGTGTGTGTTTCTTTCTATTTGGTGCCAAATACTAGTGTAGAAGGGCAAAAATCTCAAGCAGGTACAAAGCACTGCTTAAAATATCCCATAAATTCCATCCCTTAGATATAGCTATAACCATAAACCAGTTTCTTACTATATAATATTCTGTGTCCTATGAAGTCTTTGTGTACCCCAGATTCTTTGTGGTGAGTACTACTGATGTTTTGGGGATCGGGTTTCTTCCCCTGCATCTCTGATAGAGAAGGTTTATTTTTCTGTTTTGTGTGAAAAGCCAGAGTTTTGAACAGTTCAGCATTCAAAAATAGATTATCAAGTTTAAAACCTTTTTTTATTGCCATACTCTCTACCAAATCACAATGACCTTCTTGCAGTTTCCATTAAAATATTCAATCTCAGTACTTCATACCGTGAATGTGAATGTAAACTCTTGTTTATAAGGAAGCAGAAATTTGAAATTCCTTCCATATCTACTCTAGTCATTAGTATTGTGGCAGTGATTAATAAGCCCAAAGCCTCCTTTGATAGTTTAAGAAACAGCATATGATATAGTTACATAAACAATTACTTTTATGACTTATAGTGATTTCAGATATGACTAATTCTTCTTAATCTATTTAATAATCTTGTATCTTTTAGTAGAGAAACTTATTGACTTACTATTTACAATACACCACAAATAGCAATAATAAATGTTATCCACACAATTGCTAATGATATTTTAGACACCTGTTGTTTAAATAAAAAATTATTTAAGAATAACCTTTTATAGTACTGTTATAAACCTAAAGAATAGATTCTGTGCAATGTTTTTCAGTTTTAAAAAGTCTGTGGTGTAAAAGCTTTAAATCTTATATTTGTAGTAACCTTTTGATGATGAATGATACCTGAGTGACTGAGAAATTGCAGTTCATCATATGAGAAATGTAATTTCAGTTTTTAAGGATGTAATAGAACTTTTTATAGTTATATTCTAGACTATTAATTCCTTACTTATTATATCTGCAAATATATTTCTACTTTAATGATATTCTTTACAATTTATCAATTAAAGTACTTTTTTATTCCAGTAGCTTTATTCCATATTGGTAATATTAATGCTTTTTAAATAATGGGAAGAAAAGCAAAAGTAATATTTTTTCATAAGCATAATCTTTTGATAGAAATACCTGGTATTTCTATCCATTTCTGAAGAAGACTTGTATTGTAAGCCATTATTTTTTTCAAAGACTTGCAGATTGTATGAAGAAACCTTGTGTTGTTTAGGAGTTGTTACTGAATGTTAAAAGGTTGCCCAATTGGCTTCATTATTCTGGCTTATATAACAGCATAACATCAAAGCACTATAAACAGTTATTTCAGTTATTTGAATGCTGCCTGTATCATACACTAATTTTTGTTTAAGCTTCACTGCCTCATAACAGCATCCAACAGCAAGGGGAGCTCTAAGACAAGTTGGAGTAAACTGAGAAACTTGAGAGAGATTAGAACTACTGTCAGGAAAAGAGAGTTTGGAGACAAGGTTTGGAGTGGGGGAGGGACATAGCTGTTACTCACCATAACTGAAACATCCAAAGGTGTTTACAAAGTACATTAAAAAGAAGAAAATTGTAGGAGACTAAGAAAAGCAGCCAAGTGACTAAATAGAAATGATCCAAGCACTTCAAAAATAACAAGCTCACAATGTGAGATGTGCCAAATAGCTAAGAAAACCTCCTAGATATGATATACTATGTAGAGAGTGGTTGAAACAAATAGTAAATAAGATGTAGATTGATCTATCCAGGATATAATAGCACCTATGAATTACAAATACAGTTTAAGTCTGATGAAAAGGCCTATATGAAGGGGTGTTATACTGATTTTGACTCAAAGGCATGAAAATTTTATTAGATCATTTTGTCTACATAGAAGTAGTCTTCCATAAACATGCATAATTGGTTCATTTGCACAGCATTCTTTGTGTTAAGCTCAACTTCTGACGCAAATCAGAAAAAGTCTGTGATCTAGCAAGGACTAGATTTGTAATAGCTTATTAATTACCGTTGACATAAAGGTTCTAATTGAAACATTTTAAGAACGCATTCTGGTTTTTACATTTATATCTAGCATATAAGTAATTGAATAGTAGAGTACTGTGAGATAGTAATCACACAAAATTATTTGTCATATTCTAATTTTAAATTTATTTAATTCATCCAGCAAAAGCAGCTTTGTTTCCAGCCATTGTAAACCTATATTGTAGGTTTCAGCAAGCACATGCTTTCTTATAAAGGGCTGCCTAGTACACAAAGGCCATATACTTGTGCATGTGAAAATACATAAATAGCGATATTTGCTATATGACTGTAATGGTAAACAAGATTTGCTATTGCATCATATTGTTTTATATATACTCTCAAAGCAACAAGCAAAACTTTTTAAGGCAAGCAAAACAGTGGATAGACCAGGCACAGAAAGTAGTGTATCACTCTATCCTCTCTCAGTGCTTGGACCATCAATTCATACTGACAATGGACATTTACACTCTAGACTACTTTGTTACTAGCTTGTGACAGATGAAACTCCTGAGTTCGATGCAGTCTAAATGTACTGAATTTAAAATCTTAAAGTCTTTTTCGTAAAGATTGACAAAATTAATAAAAGATTGAGGAACCAACTAATATTCAGAGCAGAACACAAGTTGTTAGACTATGGTTTGTATTAAGTCTTCTGAAAAGGTTTAGTACAGGCTGTCCCAGACCTTTCCTATAACTCCTCAACTCAGCGCAGAGTAAGTGGATGTCTTTGTTCTCACTGAGACTTCATAGCCCAAGCTGAACAGGTTAAGAATCTTACATTTGTTTTATGTACTTGAAACACTAGATTAATTCAATATAACTTCCCCCCCCACACCCCCCCTCTCAAAATGCAGTATGTTACTAGTATTATCAAGTTTATTGGACATCATGTGGAATGTACCATATGGTGTCATTGAACTTAAATAGAAAATCAATTGAATAAGAAGAGGTGTTCTGATAGAAATCAGACTAAGTTAGTGTGAGTTATTAAATGTTTTCTTGCAATATATTTGATAGTCTTCCTTACGAAAGACTATCAGATCATGAATTATTTGACTGAATTTTTTTTAGCCAAAATGCATATTGATAAAATACATACTAACCTTGCCCCTGCAGCTAAAAAGGTGCTAAAATTAGTTCAGTGTACTACTATGTTAATGACCAAGCTTCCTTTCTTATACTGTCTGTACTTCTATTTCTATTAAGGCAAAATTTTGCCCAAGAAAGGAAATATTTTGATTTGATGTCTGAAAATTACATGACACTTTTCTTTTTCTTTCTTGGATGTGAATGCTGTATTTTGGCAGAGTAAGAAGGCAAATTTGTTTAGAAAATAAAGTTATGATTAGTGAACACAAATTAAAAACAAACAAACAAACAAAGAGCTAATAAAAATTTAAAGTAACTTGTCTCACATTCAAGTTAAACATTTATGTAAAGAAACCCAATATCTTCTGCAAAATACTGTGTATGGTGCTGTTTAAAGAAAAAGGAATGTTCTATCACAAGGCATGAATGACTTTAAAGTGAAGATGAGAATTTGTTTTCAGCCTGTGGGAATTACTAAATCAAAATGACTAGCACTAATCTTACACTACAGAAATGTGGGTGGCAAGCAGGCTCAAAAGGTTCAATGAGGTGATTTTTTTTTTCCAAAGAGATGTCTTACAGAGGAATGTACGTATACATTTATATAGGAAAGTATACCACTTCCATACAGCTAAACAGGAACAGAACATTTAGGGCTAATGCTTCTAGCTACTAGAAGTTTCTTTGCTATTAGTAGTTTCTGACAGATACCATGGCTTGTAACATAAAAGAAAATGCTTAGGGTGAGTTTGTCTGAAATTTACATCCCATAAAAAGTAACGAAATCCATCCCAATTTATACCAGATGATAATATTTCTGTGAGTACCAATAAAAAATGATTAAATATATATGTAATACAGCCATTTGTTGAGTGGTATTGGCCCTACGTAAGGGAGTTTGCCCTAGTTACAGTATATTGGCTTGATACAATAACATAATTTGGGATATGTTTCTATGAAAATGCACTATATCGTAAGTGATCTGAGGTGTCAGTCGATAAAGATCTACTCTGCAGGTCTCACATATCACAGAGTTAAATTCGGCCTCCATGAAGCAGGCGTGAATTTAGCAAAACACATTATCTTAGACCAGGGTTGTTTGTTTTGATTGATTGTATTCTTTATTTGTTTTTTGTTATCCTGGTGCAAATACAGAAAATATTAAAATTTGTGAAAATTTTTGGTTCACATTTTGATTCAAGTATGTTTTAGAATACATAAGAATATACTTTACCTTATCTTTGTCTCATGATCATAAGAAATATTCTTCTAAATAAGAGTGGTAGCAGGTATAATTCATCAACTTAAACTCTTATCACTCTGGTGTGTTGATTTGAACACACTTCCAAAAAGCAAAAGACTGAACATTCTTGCTATTGAATGCCAGCAGCTGATGACTTCACAAATCTGTCATTAATTTATTTTAAATTGACTTAATTCAGCATTAACTTTTTATTTGCATGTGATTCAGAAGGAACACATGGAAGAGAGATTGATATTTTGACAACATTTTTCTATATAATAAACTGAAAAAATGCAAAATAATCTTTCAGTCATGGTTAGATGCCCAACCTGACACATCTAAACTTAAATATCGACACCCTGAATCACAGTAACACTATGACCCATCCTTCTTGGAGGCAGCTAAGGGCTATCAAAATGTTGACAAATATTTTAGTTATGAAAAAGAAACTGAATGTGACAGTGTGTGAATTCACTCAAAAGCAAGGAAGCTAAAGAGGAATATAGCTGCCCATGAGCTGTGTAATTAGGCTGAACTTTGTCTGTTCCTGAAATTCACTGTGAAGGTGAGGGGAAAAATTTGAAATGCTACTTTCAAATTTAATTTGAGCCTTTTAAGCCTTGTTTAAGCTTAATTAAGCCTTTTAGTTTACACAATGAATTAATGTGATAATTTTACTGGCATATTAAAAGGTCCAGATTCTTTTGTCAGGGCCTGGTTGTATTATACACAATGGAGATGGAATGATTGGTCATAGATTTTTATATCATAAACTATTTGGAAAATGAAAATATTAAAAAATGTAAACCAGAAAAAATTAAGTTTGACAAGTCTGCATTTAACAAATTCCATGATTCCTATTCTCTATTTCTACAGTGGAGAATCTGTTACTTGCCTTAGAGTCTTAACTGACTTAAAATCCCATTATATGTGAAAGAACTACATTTAAAAGGCATATATCTTGAGGTTATTTAATTTATTTATTTATGTGGGAGAGGTTTGGGGTTTTTGTTTGTTTATTTAAAGCCTGATTCCACTTCTTTTCAAAGCAGAATTAATTCAAGATCTGATTAAAAATGTATTTATAATTTGTTTGTTTGTTTGTTTTCTCCCCCCACATAAGCAAGTAAGCAATCTCCTGGTTCAGTAACTGTAAAGCAACAGACACTACTGTCATAACAGATTCCTGACTTTGCTTCACTGGTCTTGGAAAATGCTACCTTGGGCTTCTCTGCTTTCCACTGAGAGGTGTTTCCACAGGAACCTGGTTCTTTCTGAATCTTTTAAAGGATCACAGAATCACAGAATGTTAGGGATTGGAAGGGACCTCAAAGATCATCTAGTCCAGTCCCCCTGCTGGAGCAGGAACCCCTAGATGAGGTTACACAGGAAGGCATCCAGTTGGGTTTTTAATGTCTCCAGAGAAGGAAACTCCACAACCTCGCTGGGCAGCCTGTTCCAGTGCTCTGTTACCCTTTCTGAGAAGAAGTTTCTTCTCAAATTTAAGTGGAACCTCTTGTGTTCCAGTTTGAACCCATGATTCTATACCCTCTGCTAGGGTATACCTTTCCAGTTAGCTCAAGTAGTGAGTTTAGAATGCCTCTTGTCCTCTCACAAACTTCTTGCTTGCTGACATCTATCAAGGGAGACTTCTCTGGCCAGACCAGTTCTTGTGGCTGCCAGCTTAGTGGCAGAGTGCCTCACTGGCGTTTGAGTCTCCTGAGTCTGAGCAATCCTTGGAGACTAAGCCAGTAGGCCTGTTTAACTTTCCTGATACATACATACAAGCTTATCTCAGAAGGTCCTTACTCATAATAACAGGGGAAAGTGAACACCGATTTTCCTTTACTTATAGGCACTGTAAGTGAATGATTACTAGATTTGAAAATAGAAACGTAGCCAAACAGGACAGTATGGCCTATGTAGGCAGGCAGATGAAAGAAAATATTATTTGTGAAGTTGTTAGAATTGGGACATGCATAGATAAGTCATGTCTCTAGGCAAAGTCTTCCTGCATTGGAATAATTTTTTACAGCATTGTTCCAGAGCACACAATATGCTTCAATGATGAACCTGTTGTCAGCCTCTGAAAACACATTCCTAACCTGGTGTGAAGACTTGTCTATTTTTTTGCACTGTCTGCACAAATACTGGCAAAGCCACACTGTAATATTCCATAGGATGTAAATACTACCTCTCCCCAGTCTTAATGGAGACTTATTTTTAAAATTAATCAGTGCAGCAATTTTATTGATAGATTCCAAAAGACCATTATTAACAGAGGGTGTGCAAGTAGAAGTCACTGGGAATGAAAGGGCTGAGAACATTTAAAGAGGACAGCTCACTGAAGAAAACATATCAATAAATAAACTCTCATCTGCATCTTCTTTATTCATTGGGTAGCCTACTGAATGCAAGAGTATTTCTGTGTGCTTTCTTCTGCTTTCCTCTGCACAGTTCGTGTGCTGTGTCTAGTTCTGGGCTCCCCAGTACAGGAAAGATATATACATACTGGAGTGAGTCCATCACAGGACTACCAGTATGATTAAGGAACTGTAGCATCTTTCATAAGAGGAAAGGCTGAGAGAGTTGAAACTGTTTGGACTGGAGAAGACTGGTCTCAGGGAGGATCCTATCAATGTGTTTAAATACCTGATGCAGGTATTTAATACCTGATGCATCACTGCTAGGGTGGTTAAACACTGGAACAAGTTACACAGAGAGTTTGTGGAGATATTAAAATCCCAGCTGGACACAATCCCAAGCAACCTATTCTAGGTGACCTTCTTCAAATAGGGGCATTGGACTAGGTTATCTCAAGAGTTCTATCCTGCTCTCAATTATTCTGTTAATCTTGATCATTTATTTTAAATACCGGGTCATGATTATCTTGTTAATTGTGTTTTACTTTTTTTTTTGATATGCAAAAGTGATTTTGAAATGTAAAGTTCTTTCTGGGCAGGCACAGAAGACATTATCATCTAGTTTGCTAATAAACTTAATTTATATAATGCAAGTTTGTTTTTCTACTAGGAGAGCATAAACATTTCAGAATTTTTAATAAAATTTTTGCCCTGTAACTTTTCATTATATAAGACTATAGCTTTTTTTTTCATTTTACAGACATATGAATACCAAAAAATACAGTTTATGAAAAATTTTAACTAGAGTAGGACTTTCAAGTACCAAGACAAACTTGGGCACATCTGGGTTGAGAAATGTCCCTTATCACTCTGCTTGTTTTGAAGACTACAAAAGTAAGCTAAACAAGGAAGATACTGAGACAGATTTAAAATTAAAAAACCAATTTTTTGTTATTGGAAGGAGTTGGTATTAACTGTTGTAGTAGAGAAAATGTTTATCTTTGTATACAAAATTAGGATATTACATAGTCTGCGATAAAAAGAAAATAAAAGTATTTGAGATGTGAAAATTATTACATTTTGTATTCTTTATGTTGTTAAAGTTTCAAAATGTAACTTCATTTTTTTATTTTCAGCATTTTGAACATAAATTTCCCCTTAGTCTCCACAGGTGACTTTCCTAAATAGGAAAGCTAATCACTTGTTCCTGTGCTAAATTAGTCAGTACGCTACAAAATGGCCTTTCTTCCTATCCCATAGTACCTAAGAGACTTTGAAGAGCCTTACTGATATCCTTTTAGGCAATTCATTATGCTATAGCAAACATCATTCCTGTCTATGTCCATTCCTGTTTCCTGTTGAGAAAACCAATACACGTATGAGACACAATTTCCTCTTACAAAACACCGTCATCTCTTTCCTTTTCTATAATGAACCTACGTATCCTTTATTGTGATCTCTAGCAGTTTAACTAGGCTCTCTGGGACACAGTTTCCTGACCAATATCTTAGAACTGTTATTAAAAAAAAATAAGGCATTATGTTTGCTGTCTTCCATGTCTCTGGCATTTCTGGTAGTGAGGCCTTTTTAAAAATAACAGTAAAAAAGAAATATCTACTTTACCCTATTAAAAATTCTGTATACTTTCTTGTCTTAGTATTTTTTGCCTCTATAGCTGTATTTTCTTCATAGGAAAGGGTTTTGAAACTCATAAGCAGGAATAACTTTATTCAAAAAATATTCCTGTCTTAAACCTATTGTCAGATTGAGTTGCATGTTTATAGTTTACAAAGAAGTATTAGATCGAGGTTGGGAACAGACTTTTCCAAATCTGAATGACTCTCAAGTCTGACTTGCAAGTTCAGAATGTGAGAAACAGGTTCTCAGCGATCTACTCCCTGTAGGTAGCTGGTTGTATTGTGGTGGGTTATATGCCACTTCCAGTTTGTGTTGACTTTACTAACACTAATGTATTCTTCTGACAGTATACTAATATGACAATGACAGATCTTGAGCCTAAAACTCTTTAAGAAATAAATAAATTTAAAATAATTTCTTCAAAGTAATTTTTTTCTATACCTCATTCTGCACTAGTCACTGAGACCACTTACTCTAGAAAAAACATGTATGTAGATATCATGAACATTTTTATTGTCCCAGATTGAGTGCAACATGTTTCTCTACACATAAAGTCTTACATTAAAGTGGAAATTATTAACAATGTTCAACAGCAGCATGTCAGTTAAGAACCGCTAAAGACTGCAGTGAAAAAATGCAACAAATCACTTCATCATCTACAAGCATAAGCCTGAATGATTACACAGTAATTTATTATTCCTTAGCTACTGTAAAAAAAAGATATTTTCTGCAGCTGAAATTTTGAATTGGTTACATACAGTCAGCCTTATTATAAGCCTACTCCCTCCCAGTACATTTGGTCTGATTTTCTTTTTCCTAAAACTTTGTGAGTAGGCAAAGGGGATGGTGAAATCTTTAAGACAATTTGTGAAATGTTTTTTGATTTACAAGCCAAAAAATGTAACCTGTTGTGAAATTAAGACCTTTGTCCAATGTTCTTTGTCTGCCCAGTGCTTGAAAACTGTTTATTTTTAGTCTTTAGGTTTCTTCTGTACTTAACTCTCTGTTTGAAGTCATTCGAAGGCTACTCTTGAGTAGAAGTATCTGAAATTAATCAAAGTAATATTTATGTTTTGTATCGTTCTTGTTGCCATTTCTGGGATAGCTACACACTTGTAGCTGCTAATATGAGAAACATTTTTGGAAAAACAGAAAAGAAAATATTTGCGGGTGGGAGGTATCTTTATTGGCTTTAGTAAGAAGAAAATCTGAAAAGTGTCCATTGTTTCTCCTCCCAAAGAGAAAGAACATATACCTCAGCTGAAGTTAATGTGTTTTCTTTAAATTCATGAAACACAGGCCTGTGTTTCTGAAAAATGCAGGTTAAAAATTTAGTTCTACCTTTGCAGGTATATGTTACAAACTAAATGTTGTAATATAGTTTAATGTTATAATATAAATACCTTATTCATCAGTCAGTACCACTGTGAGTGTAACTTCTATTTTTCCTGTAATTCTGAAGATACTTTCAAATCATAAAAGAAGGTAACTAGAGTTTGTTCTGGAAGAGGTTAATACATCTTAGAAAACTTCCTCTTTTGAAGCTCTCTGCTTTGAAACAATGACGACTAGCCAACATTTTTGAAAGAGAAATTGTTAAGAAAATTTTATTAGCAATGTATGCACTGAGACAATTTTCTTTGCAGAGTCTTTATTTTACCAATTAAAGAACTGAAATATAATGTGATTTTTTAATATCAGTTTATGTCGTAGTGTCATAGTATGATCATATTTGCGTGAAAGAGAAATCACTTATCAGATGCTATTTACTTGTTCTTTTGACATACCTTAAAATATAATTCTAGGTTTGCTGAAGTATTTGTTATTAATGCAGGTAAATATGAACTTAAATTCCCTGCTGTCCTCAGTTGCTTCCTGATGCTTACTGTTTTTCTCCATTTATCTCTAAATTGTACAGAATATTTCTCCTTTTCTGTAGGAGGACTTCTTCAGTAGTAAAGGAGAATGTTTTGTAAAGGTTATTTAAATTCTAAAGAACCACTTCATTATCAGTATATACAAGAATCTAACCTTTTTCAGTCTTCATTTGGTGTCTGGAAAACTGGCCTTACTAGAAACAGCAGATAGGAGAGTACTGTGACTGTAGCCAGTTTGTGTGAAAAGAACATTCAGAACTGTCTGAGAGGGCATTTGACTAACACTTACATGACTGAGAACTGAAGATGACCATCAAATGTTCTGGAAGAAGGTGTGCATCTGCGTGGGTGTGTGTTTGTGTGTGTGGCTAAACCTTTTGTGGGTAAGCTGTTTAGAATGCTGTAGCCATTATCAGTTCATAAGACTTGAAATGAAAGATTTTTCCTTGTAACAGCAGGCAAATTTAACCCTTGCGTTGTGCAAGAACAGAAATAAACCCAAGCACTGGAAAACATAATTCATTTTGTGGTTCCTACCTGCAACAGTAAAAGAAGAATGGTGAAGTTAGTTTCAGTTTCCAGTTATTTACAGTTTATATTTTTGTATGTGTTATATATTTATGAAAGTTGCTTATTTTTGTCTGCCCCAAATTTCAACTGTTTCATACGTAGCAGTGCTAGCTTTTTCAATGTTATGACTGGGAATTCAAAAGATTTCTTAACATTCTCTACCTGTATACCTAATGCAAGTATCTGATAAGAGAATAATTAGTACCTGTGTTTTGTCCATTGGGATGTGTAACCAAATAAGAACAAGCCGTTCTACTATAGTTAAGTGGCTAACAGTCTAAATTACTGCTGTCTGTTTACTACAATAATGTTGACCTTATATAGTCTGTGTCCCAAACTCTTAGATTATTAAAAAAAAAAAAAAAAGAGTGGAAGAACATGTTTAATAATGGAATCAACCTCAGATACATTTGTGTTAAGCATTTGGCACCTCAATCTAAGCCCTGTTAGCATCAATTTCATTACGCGCTCTTATATTTTCGTGCCAAAGAGAGGCAGAACATATTTTAGATTAAGCAGTAAGTTTGTTCTGCCGATTCATAGTAGACAATAACCATGCAGAAAAATAACAAGTCTGGAATCAACAACTAGGAAAAGAATACAGGAGCAATGAAAAAAAATGAGAACAATGATGAGAAGCTTTCTGTGTACAAGCCCATGCTTCTAAATCACAAAAGATCAAGAAATATCAAAGAAACAGGTCTTAACATAAGTGGAACAAAAGCAGTCAACAGCATTACTTAGTAAGCTTATGCTAGCGAGTTTTGTGTTGTTGTTTGTTTTATAATAGCTATGTTTTTTTCCACCAGTCTCCTGAAAATTAATGACGTTGTTTTTAAGTTAGAATTACTGTGCTGCTTTTTCTGTGGACAGCTAACAGAATCTGTCAATGCTCTGTTCGTAGTACTATCCAGTCACTTGTCACAGTGTTGCTGGGGTTTTTTTTTTGCTAGTTTGTTTTATCTTTTTTTGTGAATGTGTACTTCAGTTTTCCTAAAGTTTGTGTTGTGAAGGAGCAAAGAGCTCCTGACTGAACTCAGAAGTACAAATCAAGCATAAAAGGAGTGAAAGCAGGAGTAGATGACCCAGGAGGAGTATAGAAATGCTGTCCAGTCCTGCAGGGATGGGGTTAGAAAAGCCAAGGCCAATGTGGAGTTAAACCTGGAGAGGTATGAGAAAGGCATCAAACAGGATTCTACAAATATGTATCATTTAAATATCCTATTTTATTACAATAATTGAAAAGCTAGGGAGTAAAATCTCCTGACAATAATATTATTCTGTTTGAGAGGGCCTATTGTATACTTTTTTATTTCCTTCTCTTTTTCTAATTGCCTTAAATTTATTGCTGCTACTTTGTTTCTGAATTATTCCTCATGCTTGTTAATGCTACTAAAAGTCTAAGAACTGAGTTGGGTTTTCAAGAAACTTTTGAAAGTGAAGAAGGAATGTTGTCCCAAAAGATAAGGTCAGAGAGGATTGTTTTTGTTTAAAAGATACAATCTAGAGATTAATCAGATTGAGAAGTTATTATGTATTTTACACTGTGCCCTTTATACATTGAGAAAAAAAGTAGTCACTTGAAATTCGGAAAGACTGATAATTTGAGAAGCACAAAATAAGGTTCTTCTGAAATTGTGACAAGCTCCATGGTTTTACTGAATGCAGACAAGATCTAGACAAAAACTTAAAATAAGGCAAACAGATGGCCAAAAATAGAAGAGGAATATTATTTTTTTAAATCATCGAATCATTGGCTGCTGTGCAGTCGTCTAATCTAACCTCCTACTCAGGTTGGGTCTAGCTGGAGCAGGTTGCTCAGGGACTTGCTAGATGAGTTCTGAGCACATATAAAAACAGAGAACCCAAAACCTCCCACAGTTATTTTGAGCAGCCTGTTCCAGTGTTTGATCACCATCAGGGAGAAAAATTTTCACTGCAGAATTTCTTCTGGTGGCTGTTGACCTTTTGTAATGTGTTCATATCCTTCACTAGAAGAGTGCCAGGAAATCCAAAGAGGTTGTGGTAACAGAAGAGCCTGCTGGGTCTGATCTGGAGCATTTCTCATAAGTGTGCACATGTGTAAGTGGGAGGAGAGAGCAGAAAGGAAGAGGCAGAAGAGAGTGATACCAGTGACAAAGAAATGGTAGAATTTAGCAGTATTCAAATACATTCAAAACCATATCATGGTTTATTCTTCTGGTAAGCCTACAAAAGTCTAGCTATACTTTTGAATAACCACTTGTTTCAAGAAACAAGACTGTCATTTTTTTTTAAAAACTTTAGGTCAGAACTGGCTATATATATATATATATTTGTCCATTCACTATTAATTACATTGTAAGAAGCAAACTGAGTGCCAACCAAAATGTTGATTTGTAACTTGCTCAGTCACGTATGCTTCTTGCTGTATCAGTATGTTAAAGTGCAGAATAAGATGTAGAACTGTACTTTTATCTAGATATTCCACCTCAGGATCAGGCAGCAAAACATATTTAGTGTCATTCTTCAGCACCAATTTGTTTTATGAGAAAACTGAAATTGATTTTCCTGACAAATATGCCTTTCTTTTTCCAGTCTTCCGTAAAAATCAGTACCACTAGCAAAAGAACTGAAGATGCGAAGCAGAGCATACAAATGTATAAAAGCATGTTAGCCCTTCAATATTTATTCCAATTTGATTAAACTACAGGACCATTTACTTTCTGTACCAGTTGATAGAATCTGATTTTTAATGTAAAATGTGAAGTGTATTATTCTGGAATCTCCTTTGCTGAAACAAATTATTAGCAGTCTTATTCATTAAACATTTTCTGCATGGCAAAATGAAAATTTTTCTGCTGACATGTTAACTTTTGATACTCAAAATACAAAGCTTACAATAGAATAATATGCTTCTTTAGCAATTTCTGCAAAATTAACAACAATTAAGACTCAAATTTCAAACACTGACGAAACAGAAGTATTTTGTTAGAAAAACAAAATGAGAAAAATTTTTCTTTGCTCCAAATTGAAAATTTTGGTTTTATTGCCATAAAATATCTTGGAACTGTTCAGTAAGATATTAGACTGCATTTACATTTTAGCATATACGTTCAAATAATTCAAGTCTGGTTTTCCATTCTGTACTGACTATCGTGTTCTAGTGAAAAAGACTCATAATGAAATGTGCTTCCCTGTTGATAAATATGAGTTGTACAACTAATTATAAATGTGTGTGTATACTTATTTTAGCGATGAATGGGGAAACAGAAAAGGGATCTAGGCTTTAAACTGCAACCAACAAGATTTTGTCTGTATTCTTTGGAGGAAAAAAATAGGCTAATATTTAAAATAATTTAATTTAATTTTTGAGTGAAAAATTAATGTGTGAAATTCATTATTTCCTTTTGGGCAATACTGAAATATTTTATAAGACAAGTTTTCACAATGAAATGTTTGCACATTTTTCATGCTACTTCCATAATCGTGAACATTTTTTTTTCTCCTTTAAGTTGTAACATATCCTCAATTTATATGAATATAAAGGCTGAAATGCTCTCTGTTCAATCTTCTATTAAATATTTTTAGTGGATTGGTTTGAAATGATTTTGATATTTGTTTAGCTTATTATATTTTTGTTTTCATCATTACGTAAAGAAAAGTTTTGTGTGGCAAAAGTGTGAAAGCTCATTCTGACAAAGCCTCTAGTAACTTTTTGAGAGGTTTACAGAAGGGTCAAAATTCAGATTAACATGCTTCAGTCAGGAAGTTGAAAAAAAAATCTTCAGAAATTCTGTGTGCATAGGGTCCTGTAGGGCAACCATGTGAAAGTTTTTGTCATTTTTACATCCTTGAGTATGTTGAAATAGCAAGGCACAAAGGTGATTTTGCTTTAGCTTCCTATCCATATGGACAACAAATTTGAGAGCAACTAAATAAAATTTCACTCCAGTACTTGGAGAAGAATGCCTGTGTTTTTTGCTATTGTGATTTATAGACAGTAGTTTTGAACACAATAAATTCCTGCATGTAGACCTAAGGCTATTCCAAATTAAATTAATTTGAAGAATCTGTAACCAACAGAATGTGGATTTTTAAATTTTTCAGTTATGTCAAAGAAATATTAATTATGTTTTTTTTTAGCTTATGGCAGTGTTACACCTGCTTTGATTAGATGACAATGAAGTCTGCGTATTTGGTTGTATCTTGGGATGAGAGGAAATTTTTTCATCTACATGAAAGAGTATCTGTTTGAAATTCTGATAGCTTTAAGACAAATTTATTGTAGTTATTAATCACCGTCACTTATTTAAATATTATGTTCCTTATTTAATCTTATCCCACACTTTATTAATATTATTTCATCAATAACAATTACTGCAAGTATAATTAGCAGCTCAATTATATAGTATTTACAAAAGGCATCTAGTGGGTCAAAAATCTTGCATTTAGTATAGTGTCTTGAAGGCTAATTTGAAGACAATGGGCAGTCATTAACAGTAATTACGTCTGTTAATGTAGGAGGACTTAAGAAGGAGAACTGAAAACTTACTCTTAAGGAGGAGAACTGAAAACTTCATAGGAAAGCTTTTGTGTCATATATCTGGTTGCACTAAGATCATGAACATAAACTCAGGGTGTAATGCTTTTCAGCTCCATAAACTTATTTTCTGTCGTAATACTTCTACCTTGCAATTTTTAGTCTTGAAAGTGTTTCACAATACACCCAGCTTAACTTTGTGAAAAACATCCAAATATATTATAAAATGACAGCCCTTCAATAAAAAATGAAACTTCATATCTCCCAGAACTCAAAACCATTTTATTATGCAAGCTGTTTTACCTTCTGGTCCCCTTTTTTCCAGGTAAGCAAGGTCTAAGGAAAACAAAATCTGTCCTAACTTTTGAGTTTACAGCCCAAATAAAACCGTACCTTATGTAATTTTGATTGAAAATAAATGCATTTCCAGCTTATCTGATAACATGCAAAAAGTTTTTTTTAGGAGAACATGAATATGTAAGATTTGAAGATGAACTCTAGTAACCCTTTAGTGTTCAATAACAGACAAAGTGTTGCAATAGATCATTACTTGATATTAATGTAATAATAATCTATTAAACATTAGATCTTCACGTAGCATGAATTCTCTTGTTGATAATTACTTTAAATGGAGCTATCTCTAAAATAATTTATTAGTAGTATAGTTATTTCTATGCTTATATAATACATATTAAGGGAATGAAGCTTAAATAGTAATTTCTGAGAACTATATTGTAACATAAAACTGATTTCATCACTGCACACTGGATTAAGGATTGCGATATCGGACTTTTTAACATCATGCACCTTTTCCTGTTGTTAGATGATGTTATTCAATTTTATTAATATTTAGTATAGTTTTGAGGAATAGTTCCACCCAAGGGTATAAACTTTACACCTTAAATTTCGTATATTCTATCTGAAACTATTTTTCTGTGATGTATTAAGATTACAGTTCCAGTCTCCGAAATCATAATCATGTCACTTATGTAACATAATTATGTAACTTTGCATGGCCTGCAAAGTTCATGATCCACCACTTCATAGCTTTGTCTAAATCATTCGTTAAAATGTTAGAAATAATGATTTTATCGTTAGCTTTTGATCTTTCTAACACACATAAAATGCATGTCTTTAATGCCAGACATGCCATCTTACCTTTTTTTTTTTTTCCCTGGAATCCATAGCTTAGCTGAAAAACTAAACTGCCTATACAATCATTCTTGTGATTGTTTTTTCAGACGATTTTGGAAAACACAACCAGAGTGCCCACAATTCTGAAATGTGAATATACGTGTTTGATTCAAAATATTAGCTATTTTACATCAATTATATATTTTCAGAAGCTTGTTCTGAGGAATCAGAATGAAACCATCAGTCCTTAACAAGTTTATTCTAAATTAGCTGAGAGTATACAATACCACAGAGCTGATCCTGCTTGCTTACCATTTATGGCTACTGTCCCTGACACCCTTGGTTACTGAGGATGAGGTGGCCAGTCCTGAGAGGTGTGTGATGAAGGCAGGTGGGTGTAAGTCACACAGACTTTTCCTTTTCCATTCCTTCTAGCTGGTATTTTATGTTTCTTGGCCCCTTTTCCAAATCAAAAAGGTGGTGATCTCTTTGTTCTTATCATGCTTCATTTATTTTTGGAATCACGACTTGTGTTGGTTTCCCCAGGCATCTGTCTTACTTATTCTTCAGGTTTGTTCTGGATCCACCAGCCACCTTTCTCACAGGCTCATTGTTAAAGATATTACTACTTTTTCCTTTACCCTGTTTATACAATCACTTGACATGTTTCCCTGTGCTCCTTTGGGATGATGGGTATTTTTTATATATTTATGCTTAGCTGTTACAAAGTGTTATTAGTGTTATACAATAGTTAGTGGTTACAATGTTATGGAGTACTTAAACAGTGATTACATTACATAAGTGCTTATGTTTAGGTTTAAGTCAATCACATACTAACATTTTGTTTAGTGTGCTGATTTGTCAGTGCAATAAGCCTTTTGCTTTGGCTAGAGTCACCTTCTGCATGATCTTGGACAAGACACTTCATGTTTGTGTCTCTGCCATATCTTTTTATGTGTCTAATTTATATGCACATTACAATTTACATTACAATTCTGGAACAAAGACTGTCACTCAGCAGCTGTGTGCGTAGTGTCTGTTAAGGTAATGTAGTCTGAGTATACCTTATACTTCTGTTATTGTTATTTATATAGTAAAAACATCCTTCAACCTCATAAAAATCTATTGATTCTCTTGTATGTACTATGTTATCTCATTTGCTTTTAATGCTTTTAAAAAATCTTAACCCTCTTGTATTTTCTTTCCTCCAGTGACTAAGAATCCATTCCTACTGCTAAAAGAGAGTCTCAGTTTTATTTCAGGCAGATTGAAGGGTAGAACATGGAAATTCTAAGCTCATTATTTGGGTTATTTTATACCTAACTTCCTAACAGTCTTTGATCTTGCTAGTGTAATAGTCTTGCAGTATATTAGGGATGTGATGAAACAGAATCTCCTAATTTAAAATAAGTGGCTCCCAATGCACAGGTAATTGGGTCTAAATAATTTTAGACCCACTTATACCTTGCAGCTACCTCTATCAAAAAGACTTGGGAGACTTGCATAACGTACTGAATAAAACTAAACTCTTCTAGTACACTAGTTAACAGTACTATCAGAAAAAGAAGATTGCTGGTATGTGACAGTTATGTTTCATCCTTGATCAAGAATATGCAGGTTTATTAATTAAACAGCAGATAAAACGTAATCCATTTAAGGAAGAAGCAAAGAAGTGAAGTCTGAGCATCATTAAGTAAAAAGTAGCTATGACAGAGAAAAGAAAATTAAACTTTCTTATTTTTATGGTAATCTGATTTTCTCACTCCATTAAAATGAAAAAAAAAAAAAAAGCCAACAAAACTTCTTACATCTGTATTTTACTTCCCATCTAGTTCAAGTCTGCCTTTTGCATTTGGAGAGCTGACACATTCATCTGAGTCAGCAGATGTTCATGTGATTTCATCCTTTTATATCTTTTTGCTCTATCTTTCTTCTGTATTTAATAATACCCTGCTCATTCCTCACCTGTCATCTTTTGCCTTTTGTATCATCTTTTGCCTATCTCTGAATTGCAGACTCCTAGTTTCCTCCTTGCCTATCAAGCATTCCTAATGTCTTATACCTTACTTCTCCATCCTGTTTCTTAAATGCAACTCTTCTGTCCTTCATTTCTGCCATCATTTGAATATTTGTATTATTTGGTTTGTTTGTTTTTCCCTTAGTTTGGGTCTGAAAATAGGTTGGAAAATGTACAAGGACATAGCCATTGGAAGTTTGTGCTAAAATTAAACATGCTATGAAATGATAGAGATTCTGAAGTTTTTCTACTGTATTTAAAGTATTAGGAGTTTTGAAAGCATAAAGGAAAGAAAACCATATAGCAAGTCCTAGCAAGATACAGGCTCCCTTGTGTTATTCAGTTCCCAAGAGGACTATGCTATCAGTGCAATACAATCAGCTTCAAAAACAGGTTATATGAAAACAACTGCACTTGTTTTTTCAACTGGGCATGATTTGTATAGTGCATGACACACAAGGTAGCCCATAGTAAAATAAAACTGTTAAAACATATTAGGATTCTAGAGTTAAAATCCTGAAAATCACTTTATATGCAAAAAGCTTGTATTTTTCTTAGATTTGAAGGCAATCTATGGCTCTGCAGTTCATGGACTAAGCTTTTGGTTGCAACTTTAAGACAGTAAAGTGAAAAAAGCAAAACAAAACAAAAATACTGTAATAAAATATTTTCTTCTAGGTCCTGATTCAACAACGATATGCCTAACTTCAGTCATTTGAATGATTTCATTGATTGCAGAGTCAAATGTAAGTGTAATCAGGTCTATATCTGAGAAAGGAGTTTATGAAAATTTGAGGTGGAAACATGAAGGTTAGTCTTCTGACCAGTCTTCTTAATAAACTGTGTATTTAAAGAGGGGAAAGAAAAGCACATCAACTCTTATCCAATAAAGTTCTGACAAATTGCTTCAGTGAAATAGAGGTCACAAGCTGTCCATCTTTAATTAATTGTGGTATTCAGGCAAAGGCAATTTACTTAGGTGGAGACAAAGGGCAACAGGAGGTACTCAACTGATTTGTTTTAGCAGTGGAAATAAGGAGGGTGAATATCATCGACTATAACACCATATTTTCCTTAAAAGTGAACTATTTTTTATGTATTCCAGTGTTCTAGCTAATACTGATAGTTGGTTGCAAAAGAACGTCGGAGCTAATGGTTTAGCAAAGTGAACAGTAATTTTTACCAGAAACAAAAAGCAGCTTTTCAGTTGGACAAAGTGACATGAATTTGTGTGCAGGATAAAGATTACCCTTGAGTAGGACTAGTAAATGAATATTTTAACAATTTGCTTGCTCTGCAAAATGTGTCATGACTGTATTCAAACTTAGTAGCTAAGCCATACAAAAACTGATCAGGAATACTCTGACTGATGGGAATGCTTTTTTTGAAAAAGTTACGTCTGAAAGAGACCCAGCACTTTTTACTTTTGTGTATGCATTTGGTTTGTGGGTTTTTTTGCTTGTTTGTATGTTTTGTGTTTTTGTTTTGGTTGGTTAGGTTTTGTTCGGTTTTTAAATTTTTTTGTCATTTGCTTTAAGTGATATTTGGAGACAGATGGCAGACAGATATGTAATGAGAATTACATACTCTCCAAAAGCATTTCACCTTTTACTGTTGAATGTGGCTGTATCATAGTGGTGTTTGTGATGGCTAGTAAAATACAGGGAATTAGGACAAACCAGAAGAATAGCATATGCAATAAAATTGGTTTAGCTTTATAAACTTATGAAGTAAAAAATTAAATACATGAGTACAAGATAGGTCTTGAATATTTCCAACTTCTTTTTGATAAATTATTAAGATTTATTAGTGGTTTGTAGTGTTAATATCCCTGTTTGTTGAAGTATTTGATCTTTGCTATAACTATACTGCTCTCATTCCAGTGATGTGAATCTCTCTTCTCTCTACAAACCTTAAGAAACAAAAAAATAAACTATAAAGTTTATACTCATTAACATTTTTCTGTAATAAAGAGTAGATTAATGTATTTTAATATAAATATCCATATATATATGTATATATATATAACAGTTATCAAGAGAGCTTACACATCGGAAGTATAGCTGTTTATAGCTGCTACAGGTTTCTCTAGAGTCAGTTCATCTTAATATTTTTTTCAGAGGTTTTTCACTTTTTCAGAGTTTTGAGATTTTTTTTTTCCCCCCCAAAGGAATACAGCTGTTATGTAGATTCAGAGATTCAAATCTGGCCTGATATCAGGGCCAAAAGCCTAAAAACTAGGATCAGGTGCTTAAACCAAGATAAGCAATTGAATCAAGCAAATCTCTGGCCTGTGATGCTGTGTCCCATTGCTAAGCTGAGCATCCTTTTAAGCAAGAAGTTTGTTCTTTCTTCCCAGCTGTCTCTTATTCTAGGAACAATCAAATAGAACTTCCTCTCGGTTTCTTAAAACTTTCTCCTCAAAATTTTCTTTGGTATGTTGTCTTCAGAAGCTTTACAGCTCTTCAGATTGATGTGCTGTGACTTCTACCACAGCAAAGGTACTGTTTTGTCTTTTCTTTTTTCCTAGGCATATAGTAAAATATATTGGTTTATGATTAGACATCATGTTCCTTGGGGCAGAAATTGGTTTTCTTTTGTGCTTTATAGTATCTATATGGCAAAGCCTCTAATAATAACCTATAACTCAAAAGAAATACAAATAGAGAGTAATAATGTTGTGTGATGGATTTATTTTCTTATTCTCACATTTTGCGGAAAATTTTATATATCTGTAGCTGACATGAATTGATTCCACAGCAGGGATAGCACGTTGTATTAAGTCCCCATAGTCTATTGCTAGTTTTTACTGGTTTGCTTTAGTTAATTACTTTGTTAAACTTTGATTATACAGATTATGTATTGACATTCAGAATCTCAGGAAGGTGAATTATTAAAATATATGCTTTTTTTCCTGCTATATATAAAGCTGTTTTGCTTTTCCTATGCTTTATGCTGGTACATTATTTCAAGATTAGAGTTGAAGATTACAGATCAATTATTGCAAAATAACTCTTGAACAAGATGGGAAGAAAGGATATTTTCTCATGTTTCGCTTTTCATGTTTTGGTAGTAACAAGTAATATATTTCCCTCCTGCATGTTCCACATTTGTTAATAAACAGCACAGTGGATGATCTTATATGTCATTTTAATTATCAGATGTCTGTTAGGAATATGAAAATTTTCTTCAAATTCATCATTTTATATTTTAAGATTATTTCATAAAATTATTCACCTGTCACTGCTAATACTATCGTTGTTTGTATCATAGTATCACAGTATGTTTGGGATTGGAAGGGACTTCAAAAGATCATCTAGTCCAATCCCCCTGCTGGAGCAGGAACACCTAGGCGAGGTCTCACAGGAACATGTCCAGGCAGGTTTTGAATGTCTCCAGAGAAGGAGACTCCACAACCTCCCTGGGCAGCCTGTTCTGTCACCCTTACTGAGAAGAAGTTTTTTCTCAAATTTAAGTGGAACCTCTTGTGTTCCAGCTTGATCCCATTACCCCTTGTATTGTTTGCCACTGAGAAGAGCCTGGCTCCATTCTCATGGCACTCACCCTTTATATATTTATAAACATTAATAAGGTCACCCCTCAGTCTCCTCTTCTCCAAACTAAAGAGACCCAGTTCCCTCAGCCTTTCTTCATAAGGGAGGTGCTCCACTCCCTTAATCATCTTCGTTCCCCTACGCTGGACCCTCTCCAGCAGTTCCCTGTCCTTCTTGAACTGAGGGGCCCAGAACTGGACATAATATTCCAGATGTGGTCTCACCAGGGCGGAGTAGAGGGGAAGGAGGACCTATGTAGAGAGTTCCCTATATATAGGGAAATAGAAGAATTTAGCCTCACGTTTTTTTCTCCCAATATTGGTGAAAGCCAGTCAGTTTCATTTTTTTTTTTTTACAGTCCCTCAGAGTAATGGTTAGGATGGTGTGGGGTACTCTGGACACATCTCTCCACCTGGAGTCATATGTGCTTATTTGTTATAGCTGCATATAAGCAACTGTGCAAAAGAGAGGTGTAAATGATTTTTGACATGCATTTCAGAAAATAGGACTAGATTTGCATGTAATTGTAGTTTAATTAAAAAAAAAAAGTCCTTTGTTATTCCTATAGAATAAGAAAGCAAGCATGTGTTATTTTATCTGAGAAAATAGGAGCTGTATCATGACTGTGTTGTATGACAAAGTTACTGATACAATCTATTGTGGGTTTTCAGAAAAGCAACAAAATACACCATTGCTAGAGTTGATTCCTTGGTTGGAAAGTGCTTTTCTGTGGCAATTGCCTCCTCAGGGAATGTATATATAACAGTAGTTGTATTCTGATTAAAAGGATACAAAAGGATAAAAAAGACAAACCTTACTGATTGAAATACAAATGAGGTCTTTCAAATCTATCAGACACATAATATGATGAAGTTTCTTCAGGGCACATATGATTTCTTATACTTCCAAACTACTCACAAATCTAATAAACTGAGCCTCCTCAGTTTTTTTAAGGACTACAATAATTCTTTTCAAATTGTGTTCAAAACTGTTGAAAGATCTTCACATGCCTATTTAATGAAAAAATAAGACCCTCTTTAGAACAGAACAGATACTTCATTTCTTTTTATGAATAAGGCCAATTATATTTGATTCCACTTTCTCTTTCTGCTCTCTTTGTACCTCTGACAGTATATGAAACTGAAATGCCTCATTGTAAATGACTATTGAAGGATAGCTTACTTGCTTGAAAAGTCTTGAAACAATTAAGGCAGCTAAATCCATCTAAACTTAGTGTTGTTTCAAATTGAGATGCTGGAATTGCAACTTCATTACACATATTTTTCTTATTAGTTGTAAACACATGCAATTTTTGAGGGTTTTTGTTAGCTTAAAATCTTGCACCAAAGACTTACTGTGTTCTTATAGGTAGTATTTTCTGCAATTACAGGAAAATCTTTTATCTCTCAGGACAATTTAAAAATTACAAATAAATGCATTTGACTACAAATTTGGGGGAGTTGTTGTCTAGGCTTCAAAGCTCCCCATCACTAATTTAAAATAACAGTAAAATGATAGTCTGAGATTTATTTCTGTATTACTGGAATCATGCATGTTATTACCCTTGTGAGTTAAATTTTCTGTACAATTACTGATTTTCTTTTTTTTTAATGTAACACTTCTGCCATATTTGTCCAATAGTTGCAACGCTCTTGCAGTATCTGATGTTATTAGAGCATGGTCTCTGTTTTGAAGATTTTGAGTTACGGTTGCTTCTGAACAGGCAAATCTTCTACAACAATTGTGTTAAAGCTCCTGAACTATGGGTACATGAAACCCACAGCTTTTCACATTTAATTTTTCGTTTGTTTGTTTTTTTAGTATTAAATTAATGTAAAACTTTTTGCTAATTATATCCTTTATTTACCATCATGTTTATGTTCCAATATGCTGTTCAGAATATAGACATATGCAACAATAACTCAGTAATAAGCCATCGGCTGCTGAAAGGTCCTTGCAAGCCTATGATGTAACATTATGGAGCAATGGTTTGAGAAGAGCAAGCTATAAGATAGGATAGAGAATGATATGTCTCAATAAATTTTCTTATGATGGTTTTAACGTAGATGAACACAAATATTTTTCTACAAAATTGCAGCATAGTACATTACTTAAATCTGAGGAGTGACTTAAGACTATGATGTCAATGTTCATTTAGAAGAAAATATCATTAGTTAAAAAAGCATGAACTTCATAAATTATGGTTGATAGACTGCAAACTCATGCAAGGAAGCCTCCAAAGACAAGCAAAATTATTAGAGAAAGCAACTATTTAAAAAGACTGAAGTGTATTAAGCTTGAAGAACACAGTAAGGATTTAGTGGTTTTGCTCAATGAATATAATATTTTTCATTATCAAAATACCGATTCTGATAAAAATATCTTTAGTGTACTATGTCAAATCTTAATATATTTGTAAACCAAAAGACTAAAAATCAAGTGTAGATTACATTTAGATCACTTTTTAAACTTGCTATCACTCTATGACAGAATAATAAGTTTTGGAGACCCACTTGCTACTTATGATACTTTGGAAGATGTATATGTTAATATTATATTTAATTTCTGCTGTCAGTAATTTAAATAGATAATTTATAGCAATTTATAGAATGTAACTTGAAGTCTGGAACTTTGCTCAAAAAGCAACTCTTTAAGAAGTGTTCCTACTTTATTCAGCTTCATTGAAATTTTGCTGTTTGCTGTTCTACAGATAGATCCCTTCCCTGTGCAATAGTACAAGTTTTAATAAAGATTGTATGCATCTGTAGTCATTAATAATATGGAGATGAATTGCCAAATCCTTTTTAGGAAATGGATGCTAGAAAGAGTTATAAATTAAGCCTTAATGATAGAAGAGGAAAGTGATTATCCAGAAAAATAGAGAAACAAAGCAGAAGGGAATAATTGCATGAAAAGACAAACGCTTGTTAGGAAATACTTCGTTGATACAGTGAACAAAATGCAGGAAACAGAAGAACTTGTGATTAACTGAAGAAAGAAAGAATGGTAAGAAATTTAGAACTTTCTAATAATTGAGCACCCAAGGATACTTAATGATTTTCAGCAACTGTTCACATATACTGTGCACTTCATTGTATTTTTATCTGTTCGTGCAAGTGATGGGTGCTTGTTTTACACATACATGCTGCTGCATTGTGTCCAAGGGGAGAGGCTGAACCCAGCAGAAAAATCTCTCTCTAAATACATATTCTAGTGATCCGTTAGTAATGAACCTGTTCCACTCAATAATTTTAACCAAAGCAATCAATCTCTGAAATATTTTTTTTCTTTAATTGTGACGTATCTCATGGAGACACCACAGGGTATTCTGTTGTCTGAATACAGGCCAAGGTTCAAAGCTAGGTTTTGTTTTGTCAGTGTCCATAAAGGATTCAGATAATTAATGAAATAAAGAGATTTCAATATAATTATTCACAAGGGTTTCAACCATAGCAAATATATTTTCTGATTTTATGGCAGTCTATAAAAACACAATCTAAGCATTGTATTTTTTACATGTATAAAATTAACATTGACTTCTAAGTCCACCAAATTTTATTTTATATTTTCTCTTCAGACCTAAATGCTCTATTTTATCAAGAAGTATCGTAGGTTTCCAGATAGTGTGCCAGTTTCTTTAGCAAGTGTCTTTGTAACTCTTCATCTATGTTGTTCACCATTCCAAACATTTGTTTGAGTAAAAATGCCAATATAAGATGCCCCCACCCTTTTAAGAAATTAGTAACAAACTTAGTAGTCACTCTACATCTTTAATTTCCAAACAACATCTAATAATAATTATTCATATTGCAGGAAAAATCTTGCTGAGTTACTAAGTTATGTCATGTCTCTTTCCTCTTTCTACTTCTCTTTCATGACCACTACCAAATTCATCCTACTATTTGATCCCAGGTACTGCATCATTTGTAACAATAGGTTGTAAACCTTTCAGGCTGGTTCTCTATGCAACTTCTGAAGAAATTTCTAAAGCACTCAGCACTGCCCTTGGTCTGTTTCTGTTAGTTAACTATGAAAGCTTCAGTGACTCTGAAAGGAGCAGTATTAGGTCAAAGATTTCTTAAGCATCCCAGTGAACATGAACTTAGCATTTACCTGGCACAATTTTTGGTGCGGTTAAATCATGAATAATGATGAAAAATATGTGGTGACTTTCAAATTAGAGTTCATTCTTCTGTGTATATATAAAGGGGTAAGACTTTCTCATATGCCTTTTCCTTCTAAAAATAGTAGACCTCCAGTTTGTTGATTCGTACTACCTGAAGCTGTTTGTTACATCTTATAAAAGAAGCCCCTAGACGACGTTATATGTGCCACAGTGCCATACAGAATAGAAAATGCATGGGAAGTTAGTTACTCTTATTACAGTGGTATCATAATTTCAAATATATATCATATCAAAACTATTTTTCAGCAATATTATTGGACGAAGACTGTGGTTCCTGTTCTGGAAGTGGCACCTACCAGTCAGTGCTGCTGCCTCTGCTATGTCTTTGCTTTCTACCCAGCCCTTCCCCTGCCTCTCCTATTTCACTGCTTCAAAACACACTTGCAGGGAGCAGAGATGACCTTTTTTTTCAGTTTGAATAATAATAATAATAATAACTACCAACTGCTGGGTGGTACAACTAGATGTTGTTATTACCGGCATAAATAGATGAGGCTCATACAAACAACTGAGATGAGGCTCATACCAACAACTGAGTCTCACAAAATATGATGCTTTTTGATCAGCTGAGTGAATTGATCAAAAATACTTAAAATACTAATGACTACTTACAATGATAATGCATTATCATGGCATCTTTTTGATGCATTCTAATAAAACTTATTTCTTGCATTTGTCAGCATTCATTAGTCCCTAAAAAATTTCATTTGTGTTTTGTTTTGGTTATTTCTCTCATGAGAGATTTTTTTTTTTGCAATATTATTTTATAGTTAATAAAGCAGTATTTGGATATAAGAACAAGAGTTCAAAAAATTAAAGATTAAATGAAAAGAAACTGAAGATTACAGAGACATGTAAGCAAAGGCTCGGAAATACCAGTGTTTATATTGCTTAGCCACTTTTAATTATGTCCTCTTTAAATTAACACTATGATACAGTTTTTAATCATATGATCAAAAATATTTATTTCTACACAGGCAAAGCAAAAATTGATAGCAAAATTTTAAGAGAAGATGTTAATATATGATGAATATGGCTGTGGACTGATCTCATGGTAGGTAAAATAATACACTAAGAACTGGATGCTGTATTATCACTTATGACAAAATTTTTGTGTGATGCTTGGCAAATTGCATATGACAATGATTTCCCAGATTGCCACTAAATGTGGATCCTTCTTTTTCTAAACACTGAACTTGAAAACCTGTGTGACTTGACTTGCAGAATTGTTGAATACTTACATTTTCCTCTGCTAGTAGATAAGAGCTTACTTCAAGGTACCCTCATAAAGATTAATCACGTGATGTTTGCAAAACACTGAGGTATTGGTAGAATACCAGAGGAATGACAAAATGAAATGAATAGTTCTCCAAACAGCTCAGGATTTCAATGGCATGCAATCAGTAAAGCTCAAGATCACATACTGAAAGACAAGAATAATAATAGAAACTCCCAGAGGATATTCAGAGCACTAAGGCAGATACAGAGATAAAAGAGATATAATCAAGAAAACAAAAATTGAATCAGAACACGATAGAGGGACATTGCAGAAGAGTTGAATGAGATGAAAATATATAGAGATAATTGTGATCAGAGATATTATTTGATGTTCTATACTGTTAGCAATTTATTTTTTTATGCTGCAAATACATGATTTGATTTACAGAACCCTTTGTATGAAAATGAACACAATTTTACTCTTAGATAAAACGTAGCACTCAGCAGTGACTTGGCATCTTATATGCTAGTTAAGAATATAATATTTTAAATGTAGCCTGACACTGCTGTGTTGAAACAATTTGCTTTTTGAAATAAACATGATTTTTAAAATAATGTAAGATCACTTCTGAATAATTGCATATTCAAGGTAAAATATCTAATAAAAGTAATAGTTCAGAATACTTTTGCTATCCTCATTCTCTTCATAGACTATTTTTGTTCTGAAAGTATTCCTGTTGCTATACTTGTTCTTGACCTTTTCTCAGTAATTTAGTGGTATCTTAATCTGTCACTGGCCTCATTGCCATCCACTGGAATATTTTCAGAATATTGAATAGATTGAAAAATAAAGTGAATTGCTACAAAAAAAAAAAAAAAAAAAAAAAAAAGACAGTAGAATTTGTAAGTTTTAGAAGCCTAAAGAAAAATTTGAAAGTCTGGTTTCAATGTGGTCTGGAGTCCCTTAAAATACATATGAAGTGTCTGAATATCAAATTTGTTGCTAAACTAGGAATTACTTAATGTCGTGACACCTGGAAAGAAAAGAATCAATCAAGAAAACCAAATGGCTTGCTTTAACTTGCCTTTAGACCTTATGAGTTTAGATATCATGCACAGAGTTGGCCATAATAGGTTTGATATATGTATATATGCATGTATCTCCAAACATGGTTTTTTAGATACTCTTTCGTATAGCAGTATTTGAGCTATCTTTCAAACAACATGGGTCACACACAAAGGCTTCCCCTGTTTTTTAACAACAGCCCAATAGATTAAATATTTTCTAGGTTAAATGATACCAAGACTGAAATCTGTCTTCTGCTAAAAGCAAATTAAATTACATCTCTTGCTTTCCTTGAGGGTTCTACAGCCTGTTTTAAGATGTGGAAATTTTCGTTTTCTGGAAGTATGCAGAAAAAAAGTAATGATTGTCACAAAAGTCTGAATCCACTAACACTATCCACTGTCAGGTCACTCATTAGCAAGTGATAAAAAGTGGGTTTTGTTTTGTTTGTTTGTTTTTCTCCAAGGGTTCTGTTCAACATACAAGAATAGTCACAAGGGGGTATAATGTCCTATCCTCTTGGACTGAAGAACAAAACTCAATTTTATGTACCACATCCTGGAAGAGTTAAAAGCACACTAGAAACATGAATAAATTACTGGTTTGGGGAAAAAAGTTTAGGGCACAGAGCTCAGTTCAGGCTCCAAAGAACATCAGATGTGCACCTACTTACTGGTACTCATCAGTACTTAGGAATAAAAATAGCAAGGAGTATGACATATCCTTTTAACTGTGTTAAGATTGAAGCCTACAACACTAGCAGCAGAATTTTAGTTACCTAGAGTACTTTAAGATTAAAACATGAGGAACTTGCAACATTTGGACATTTCCAAGTTTAAACATCAGATGAAAAGGCACTTTCAAGGTCTCGGTCTTGCATTGTGTGGTTGTCATAGTACTTTTCACGGTAAAGTAATAGGTGGTCTCAGTCCAAAGAGGAACAGTAATATAGTGGCTGTTGAAATAAGAGAAATATTAATGATCTTGCAGTCTGCTGCCAGAGGCATTTCTCTCTCAATATACAGAAGATCAAACCCAATTATCTGAAGTAGTAGTTGTGTGGTAGTCTGTTGAAATAATTTTTCAAGTTTCAACACTCAAGATGTAGCTAGAAATTAATACATTTCTAATATAATAACTAAAGTATATTTCTCGTTTATTCAAATCAGCTGAAACCAATACAAGTTTATATTTTCCTGGGTGTGTTTGAATGTCTATGTTGATTTTAGAAGTGGTCTTAAACAGATTTATCTTTGTTTTTCTCGGTCAATATTATCTGTGGAAAAACTATGAAACTAATAACCACCCAAAACTGACTTTGAATTTTGAGAGGTAAAATTAAAGCAGCAAATATCAAGTTGAAAATGACAAATAGTTACTCATCGATCTGCCCTACCTCTGACATTGACAAGAGTAGAATATTAGATTATTAGTTTATTCATGTAACAAAGGCTGAAGTCTTCAATTATGTTTCCTTGTACTATGAGCAATTTATAACATTAGCTTGTGTTACATTTTATATTCATCATTGTAGTTATAGATCTAATAGACCTACAGGGCTTTTTTAATGTACTACTATATAGAAACAGTGCTGTCAAGAGAACACCGCATCTTGATATATTTTAGACCAATCTACCGTTGGTATCTACTGTAGCATTAAAATAGAGCATAACATGTCATACCATGTTTTAGCATTCTCTGAATATTAAAAAATTATTATCACTGCCCTTAGCCTTTTCAAAGATTACTTTAATTGATAAGCATGTAAGTTTGGAATACAAGATCTTATGGCAAAACAAGCATCAGTAGGAACCATTTGGTGTTGGTTTGTGGTGGTCTTTTTTTTTTTTGTTTGCGGGGGGAGGAGACCATTGTGAATGCTGCAGCCTATCAATATGAACAGAAAAAATATTAATATGAGTAGAGATAAATGGTGGCTGTCTTCTGAGTTCACAGGAGGTCTTGTTTTCTAGATCTGTGCTGTTGCAGTAAGTATGACAGGGAAAAGTAGTCTTATTTTTAAGAGAATAAATGTTTCACATAGTTATTTCACAGATGGAATTTAAACAAAAAAAGCCCACATTGCAACAAAGGTCATATTGCAAAGGGCCCGGTTCAGCAGGGCCCATGGCCAGGCAGGGCTGTGGGGAGATGGGGATTAGCCCTGTGTTTTGACTGGGGCAGGAATGGATGGACCCAGGGACTGAAACAGAGTCCTGGGCAGGGGGCAGAGCCATGAGTGGGAGGGGGGTCAGTCAAGGCATATAGGTGTCCTCAGTGCTCTGATAAAAGAACCTTAAAGAAGGTGGATAAACATAATGAAACATGTTAATTCCTCCCTATCAAAGGACTAGGACATAGTACAAAAATGTCTGTAGAGAAACGATGTTCCCTTCTACACATAGTTCATTGAAATGATTACACAGTAATTTTTTTTTCATTATTAACATCTGTTTCTATTATGACAATATGATTCCTTTTCCACATCATTAGACCAGTGAAATTTATTTAATTCACTCAAGATTTCTCAGGCTTTGCGTTTGTTTTGGTTTCACGGGATCACAGAATGTTAGGGACTGGAAGGGACCTCAAAAGATCATCTATTCCAATTCCCCTGCCAAAGCAGGAACATCTAGATGATGCTAAACAGGAACGTGTCCAGGCGGGTTTTGAATGTCTCCAGAGAAGGAGACACCACAACCCCCCTGGGCAGCCTGTTCCAGTGTTCTGTTATCTTTACTGAGAAGATGGTTCTTCTCAAATTTAAGTGGAACCTCTTGTGTGCCAGTTTGAACCCATTACCCCTTGTCTTACCATTGGTTGTCACCGAGAAGAACCTGGCTGCATCCTCATGACACTCAGCCTTTGTATATTTATAAACATTAAAGAGGTCACCCCTCAGTCTCCTCCAAACTAAAGAGACCCAGCTCCCTCAGACTTTCCTCATATGTGAGATGCTCCACTCCCTTAATCATCTTTGTTGCCCTATGCTGGACTCTCTCCAGCAGTTCCCTGTCCTTCTGGAACTGAGGGGCCCAGAACTGGACACAATATTCCAGGTGTGGTCTCACCAGGGCGGAGTAGAGGGGAAGGAGAACCCCTCTCAACCTACCAACCACACCCCTTTTAATACACCCCAGGATGCCATTGGCCTTCTTGGCCAGAAGGGCCCAGTGCTGGCTCATGGTCATCCTGCTGTCCACCAGCACCCCCAGGTCCCTTTCCCCTACACTGCTCTCCAACAGGTCATTCCCCAATTTATACTGTACCCTGTGGTTGTTCCTGCCCAGATATAAGACTCTACACTTTCCCTTGTTATATTTCATTAAATTTTTCCCTGCCCAACTCTCCAGCCTGTCCAGGTCCAGCTGGATGGCAGCACAGCCTTCTGGTGTGTCAGCCACTCCTCCCAGCTTGGTGTCATCAGCAGACTTGCTGATAGTACACTCTATTCCCTCATCCAAGTAATTGATTAATATGTTGAATAGAACTCGTCCCAGTACTGACCCTTGAGGCACTCCACTAGATACAGGTCTCCAACTAGACTCTGCCCCATTGACCATGACTCTTTGATTTCTTTCCTTCAGCCAGTTCACAGTCCACCTCACTATGTGATTGTCCAGACCAGTTTATCAGCAAGGATGCTGTGGGAGACTGTGTCAAACGCTTTACTGAAGTCAAGGTAGACCACATCCCCCGGTCTGCCATCATCTATCCACCTCGCTATGTCCTCATAAAAGGCGATGAGGTTGGTCAAGCACAACTTCCCCTTGGTGAAGCCATCTTGACTGCCGGTAATGACTCTCTTTATACGCCTTGAGATGGCACCAAGGATAAGTTGTTCCATCACTTTCCCAGGGATGGAGGTGAGGCTGACCGGTCTATAATTACCCGGGTCCTTCTTGCCCTTTTTGAAGACTGAAGTGACATCTGCTTTCCTCTAGTCCTCAGGCACCTCTCCCGTTTCCAAGACTTGGTAAAGATGATGGAGAGTGGTCCAGCAATGACTTCAGCCAGCTCCCTCAGAGCCCGTGGGTGCATCCCATCCAGACCCATGGATTTATGGATGTCCAGATTGCCTAATTGCTCCCTAACCCAGACTTCAACAACCGAGGCAAACTCCTCCATTGTCCTGACTTCCTCTGGGGCCTCAGCAGTACAGGACACCTCAGGACATCCTCCAGCAGAGCAGACAGAGACAAAGAAAGCATTCACTAACTCTTCCTTCTCTGTATCTTCTGTTACTGGGGTGCTCACCTCATTCATCAGTGGGCCTACATTGCCTCTGGTGTTAGTTTTATCTGCCATGTATTTGAAAGAGCTCTTTCTGTTGTCCTTGACCCCTCTCGCCAGGTTTAATTCTAAGGAGGCCTTAGCTTTCCTAGTTGCCTCCCTACACCCTCTGACAACAGCCTTATATTCTTCCCAGCTGGCCAATCCCTCCTCCCATGATCGATAAACTCTCCTCTTCCACTTGAGCTTACCCAGCAGTTCCCTGTTTAATGACGCAGGTCTCCTGGCTCCCTTCCTTGACTTCCTATGTGTCGGGATGCTCTGATCTTGAGCCTGGTAGAAGCAGTCCCTGAATGCTAAACAACTATCTTGGGCCCCTTTACCTTGAAGCAACCATGCCCATGGGATTTCCCCTAGCAATTGTTTGAAAAGGCTGAAGTTTGCCCTGCTGAAATCCAAGGTTGCAATTCTGCTTGCTATTCTGTTCCTGCCACATAAGATCCTGAACTTCACCATCTCATGGTTGCCGCAACCAAGGCAGTCCTCAACCTTTGCTGCTTCAACCAGACCCTCCTTGTTAGTGAAGATGAGATCCAGCAGTGCACTTTCCCAGTTGGCTCCTCCACCATTTGCATCAGAAAGTTATTGTCAATGCACTGGAGGAACCTCCTAGACTGTGGCTGGCTGGCTGAGTGGTCCTTCCAGTAAACATCAGGGAAGTTAAAATCCCCTACAAGAACCAGGGCTTGTGACTGTGAGGCTGTTCTCAGCTGCCTGTAGAAGGCTTCATCAGCTTCCTCTGGTGGCCTGTAATAGACACCCACAACAGTATCACCCCTGCCAGCCTGCCCCTTAATTCTCACCCATAGGCTCTCAACTCGCTCTTCATCCGTGCCTGGACAGTACTCAATACATTGTAGTTGCGCTCTCATGTAAAGAGCAACTTCATCACCACGCCTGCCTGGCCTGTCTTTCCTGAAAAGGACATAGCCATCCATGACTACATTCCAGTCACGTGAGCTGTCCCACCTTGTCTCTGTAATTGCCAGCAGATCATAGTCTGTGACTTAACACTGGTTTCTAACTCCTCTTGCTTATTCCCCATGCTGTGTGCATTGTTGTACAGGCATTTCAGGGAGCGAACTGAGCTGGTTTACTGATAACAAGGCTGGGTCCTCATGGAGTAGAACAGAGCCTCTAAAATAAAGATCAAGAAGGGGTTAGACCAAAGACAGATCATATTTATTCTGGGTTTTCCAGTTCTTACATTTGTTTTCCTAAGTGTCTTCTGTTTTTTTTTTTTTTTCTGTTATTATAGAAACCTAATCTGTTACATGATCGAAAGTTTTAGGGTTCATAGGTAGAAAAGGGTCTAATTAGGTGATTCCATCTCATGACAAACACATTTTGCTACATGACCAATTAAAGCAATTATTGTTGTCTGACAAGATGTAAAAGCTTTTGCAGATATACATCCAACCCACATGCTGAGACTTGAATTTGAGGCTCAGGGAGCAGACACTCAGGTATAAGATGTCACAACATTTAGTGATTTCCATAGAATAATTGTAGGAGTAACAGTATATTAAAATACATTTAGGAAGCTACAAGAATGAGATAATAAATAAGTCTCTAATAGGAAATTGTTATTTTTAGAAGAGGTATAAGTACTTCATGAACTATAAAATAATTTGTCACAATTAATGGTATTTCCATAATGCGATACTTCACATGATTGCTTTAGGTTGTATACTGCAGTGGACTCTAAAGTCAGATCAAAATTTTTTTCAGTATTACATAGACGCTAATAAAAACACAAATGTGGTGGTTCATTTGTGTTGTTGGTTGGTTTTTTGTTTTTGTTGTTGTTGTTTTTAATTAGAGATATTGTTCACAATGCCAGGAAACCTCTAAGAATCTGAGAATCCATCAAACCTGCCCCATAGTGAATTCTAGTACAAACAGAGACAAGCTGCAAACTAATTTCTAGTTGTGGATATTCCAACTTTAAATAAAATTATTCAGATTACTTATATTGTCTTCTGCCCTTGATTTTATTTGGGCATAGATTTCCACATTCAGCTGTTGAAAAGAACATATTGTTCATCTCTATACAATTAAGATTTCCCCAGATTCTTGTATTTCTGAAGTTCAGCAAAAAGTGAGAACCTGAAAGTATATTTATTATTTAATAAACAGTAAATACATAGTGGTTTGTATTGTTTTCATAGTAATTCAGTTCTGTAGTTTACAGTTTTTCATCACTGAAAGACAACAGAAAAAAGTAATGGTTAATAAATGGAACTTTTGACTATCAACAGAAAACCTTCCATTTTTAAAAAGAATACATAAATAAAACCTAGTATCTTACCTATCTGAGAACTATAGCAAAGGCATTTATTCCATATTTTTGTTCCTTAATTAACAGACCATGGTGTGTCACTCAGTACCCAAGCTCAGTGAAGAACTTGAGAGAAAACTCTCCTTCCTTTTTGGGCTTTGAATCAAACCTTATTTTCATATCTTGTCAAGGTTTTTATCCTTTTCTATCTTCTTATTCACTTGGTGATTGATTGAGAGTACCTCATACATTTCCAGATATTCTGTGGAATAGACCAACCTATTGTTATAGTATAAAAACCACTTATCATGCATGTTTATGATCAAGTCTGAAATGTTTATTGTAGTGTATTTTAGAATCTATTTTCAGAAAGATTCATTAACTTCATGAATTTTTCTCTGTTTCTGAGATTCAAATTGTAAGACTGTACTTTATTTCTGACATAACCCATAGAGTCAAATCACATAAGGATGACAGTAATTGGTTGGCTAGGAAAGAAACCCTTTATATATTTATACAGGACGGAAATGTATTACGAGTTAAGCTTTTATAATACTTCAGTTATTTCTTGAGTGTCAGCAGTTAGATATATTTCATCAGATGGTGTAAATGTGAAACCTGATACTTAAAACTGAATTATACATTCTTTTACTCTACAGTTTCTATTTGTCTGTTTTCTGGGTTTATATACAGTAATGAAAGCGAATACTGAGCTGAAATAATATGATTTCTAATTCCTCATGTGTTTATCAATACAACAGTTAAAGGACACACAGGTTAGGTTTTATTAACTTTACTCAGTTTTAAAGGAATTCAATTTTTTTAGTCCCAGAAGGACATGTATCTCTTATTTCAAGTTATCTCAAAGCACTCATTTCTAGCATTGCTATGTTCATTACAATGTGTTATCTTTATTCTGAATGTAGTATATCGTAGCATCACTGCTATACTCTTCTTCTGAATGCAGCTGCACAGAATGGAGATGGGAATGCTGATCTGGCAAGAAAATTACCTTATAAAATGTTTTTACAGCTTATACACAAATCTAATCTGCGTCCTCTAGCATCCCTAACTGTGTAGTAGAAAGTGGGGGTCAATCAAAATAGGAGGTCAAATTTAAAGAACTAATCCATGGTAATGAGAAGAATAACCTAGAAAATAACAAGATGGAAGTCTCCTTAGGCAGTGAACATGAGAAATTTTTCAAGTACATGATGCTTCAGTCATTTATTTATTCACATATTTGAGCTTTAATTATTTTTGAAATGGTACTTACATTTTCTTTTAGTTGATGTTATTGCTGATATTTTTGAGTAATAAGGTTCTTCTCATCCCATCTTCAGACATGTCATGAATGATCTTAACAAAGAAATTAATGTTATGGGGACTAGAAGCCATATAGATCTTCATTAGATTCAGTATTTTACTATCAAGCTTCTATTTAAATGTTAGGAAACAGTTCCTTCTGAAATTTTTTATTTTTTTTTTTAGGAAGAATTATAATTTTTAATATGTGACCCTTGACATTCTTTCAAAACTTCTTAATTGGACCGCTTCTGAAATTATGAAAGACATGTATATACTCAACAGTTCAGAGAGTTACATGTTACAATACAGGTCAAATATGTAATCTGATAAATTCTAAATTAAAGTCAACATGGTGATGAAAATGTACAAAAAGCACAGAAGGCCCAGTCCTTGAAGATGAGCATTAAAAATGTTGGATATTTTTTTTTTTGTCTTTTTTTGTTCTGTGGCTCCCAACCAAAATGTTCCGCCAATTTCAGCCTGGGATTACCAGCTGTGTGGTTACTGTAGAAAAATATTTGTTCAATGCTGCCTGAGCAGAAAAGGGCAGACAGAGCAAGCTCTACCATGTGTTTGAACATTTTCTGGTAAGCTAAAGGCCTGAAAGAAATATACATTTCTAAATGAGAATTTGTGCTTTGCTCAGCTATTAGGGAAGTACCACATATTCCACCCATTACACAAGGAAGTTTTTATTGCTGTAACAACGCACATTGAATTTAATATTCACTGAGGATGTCATGAAGTTCACAGGACTGAGTCATACAAACTGTAGTCAACCTAGAGTTTTTTGAGCAAACTAGATAAAAGGAAGACAAAATCTTTCTTCAGATACTTGCTGGATGGTAGACTTACCTAAAGGGGAACTTGGAGAAAAAAAATAAAAAAACCAAACTCTCTCACAAAGGAACTCGGAATTGAAAGAACTACAGTCATACTCATGTATTAATGAGAAGAACATTCAGTTTCTTATCACTCGAGTTTTCTAGTTGAGTGCTGTTCCTTATGGTATCAACTGCCAAGAACTGAAAAATGTGCTGGGAAATTACTGAACTCATTAGGATCCTTCCTTTCAAGCTGCACTTGCAGTAGTGACTGGTGACAGACACCAATACAGCACCATGAAAAAATTTCGTTTTGAAGGACTAGCAGACTTCAAGGAAATTCAATTTATATGGAAGTCTTCTGGTCAGATTTAATTCACATGTGTCTGACAAGCTGTGTCTGCACATTATTGTGGTACCTCGGGCGTTTTTCTAAATCCTTCAGGGACTTTCAGAAGTGGAAGGTAGGCAATCATGCAGTGAAGAAGTAATCTTAAGGAATTGTTCATCAGGCAGTATAACCTTCAAAATGTGATCAAAATCGTTCTTTCTGGTATGCTTTTGCATGCTCTCTTTTTATTTTTACATGTGATAAAAAGGTACAAAATGCAGTCCAACAAATGCTCTGTAAGTACAAATATTTTTTTACCTGGAAGAGTCAGGCATCACTGAACAATTTAATACTAAATAATACTTTAAATTAAATATTATGCTGTCAAATGTAAAAGAATAAATGATGGAAAAATGCTTAAGTCCTCTGACATTTTGAGGTGAAAAATCCAGGACCTTAAGATACTGTTGGATTGATATAAGCAACTCTACATTACTGTAAAAAAACACAGAGTAGTACTCAATATTAAGATGAGCTTGCAGTAACAGAGCTAGTGCAAAAATGCAGTGATGATGTTTGAGTTTCCTTTATCTCAGTCCTACTGCAAATATGTGGCTGCTGCTTAGTCACCTCTTTAGGACTGGTCAAGAAATGTACATTCCCCCATTATAATGTTTCATGTATATAACACAGTTTTTGTTTTTGTTTTTGTTTTTTTTTTAAAAGTATTGATATATGAAATGAAGTCCTTAGATAACTTTCACCCTTTATAATAATTTGGTTTTTATTATAAATAGATTGCTGGAAAGAGTGCAGATGTCATTCCTGTCTTTCCCAGCAACAAGTCTGATTTGATTCTTTAGGGTTCTTTCCTTGATTCGCCAATGTTTTCTTAAAGGAAAAACAGAAATTTGAAGGCTGCAGAGCTTCTACTGATTATTCTGTCATGTATGTGGCATACTCTTAATGAAATAACTAGATAGGCATTCCAAAATCACAACCAAATCTGGATTCCACCCCTATAGAAAGAAAACCTCCTGTTAGTATTGGGGACTGTCAGCCTTTCCACTAATCAGAGGGTGTAGGTTGCAGGATAGTAGGGTATCAATTATGAGCTGATCAATCTAGAGCTGATCAGAAGAGACTAACTTCATAGCCTTTTACAAGGACATAAGCAGGTAGATAGATAATGATAAAGCAGTGGATGTGATCCATCTTGATTTTAGTAAAGCATTTGACACAATCTCCCGCAGCATGCTCGCAGCTAATTTGAGGAAGTGTGGTCTGGATGATCAGGTAGTGAGGTGGACTGTGAACTGGCTGAAGGACAGGGAACTGCTGGAGAGAGTACAGCACAGAGCCACAAAGATGATTAAGAGAGTGGAGCATATCCCTTACAAGGAAAGGCTGAGGGATCTGGGTCTCTTTAGGTTGGAGAAGACTGAGGCGTGACCTCATTAATTTTTATAAATCTGTAAGGTGTGAGTGCCAGGAGGATGGAGCCAGGCTCTTCTCGGTGACAACCAATGATAAGACAAGGGGCAATGAGTGCAAGCTGGAACATAAGATGTTCCACTTAAGAAACTTCTTCACAGTGAGACTCTTCTCTGGAGACATTCAAAACCCGTCTGGATGCATTCCTGTGCAATCTGCTCTAGGTGTACCTGCTTTAGTAGGCAGGTTGGACTAGATGATCTCCAGAGGTCCCTTCCAGCCCAAACCAGTCTGAAAATTAGATGTGCCACTCAGAATAATATATTTCACGTTGCTTATTTAGAGGGAAAAGTATTAGAGGTTTAAGCATTGCTCTGAAAAAATAAAAGGCTTAAATTTCTTACTTTTTCTGTCTAGCAAGTCTAGAATATCCAACTAGTTCCTTTTTCTGATCTTGAGCATATTAATAAACTGTGACTGAAACAAATGAGAACAAAAAAAACTAACGCCACATTAGTTTGTGACTCACTTTTGGTAATTCATTGATATGGATAACAAATAACCATCCACAGTATTTCAACTAAAATAAAGCTAGAAATTAAGGCATCTAATATGTGTTTTTTTAAAATGAATGATATCTCAAGCCAGGAATCCTTACCTGGCTTTTCTTATTTCTGTTTAGCTACAGCATGATACTGTTTAGTTTCCAGAAATATTTTGGTATTCAGCTTTCCCAGAGTCCCCAGTAATAAGTATGATGTTCTTCCTTAAGAGCCCCTGATACCTTCCGTATCTTTTCTCTGAATTATGGGGCATTCTGAAGATCACAAATTAAACATTAATTTTATTGCTGATAAGAAAATATGTTACCTTACCTGCTGGATATTTTTCACACACAGACACACACACATGCGTGAGTTTAAGAAATATCATCCAGAAGTTGTTTTTCACATATTAAGTCCTGGTGTCCTTGTTAACCTTTGATATTGATACGGAAATTTGCCTTCATGAAGCTTGCAGAAAGGAAACCAATTAAAATTAGAAAAATGGTGCTATTTTACATAGAGCTGAAAAAAAAAAAAAGGGTTACATTAATTCCAGTGCAGTCACCCTAGATACAGATTATGAGCAGAAAATCAAATAAAATTGTGCCATTGCTCAGGCTTAATAGGAGAATCAAAGAATTATCATCCATAATATTACTCTTTTTACAATACAGAATTGATGAAGCATCCTGTATTGAGTACTAACATTGCATTATGATAGTAATGCAGCTCTCATCTAAGAAACCACATTGACTAGACAGAACATGCGCAGTGCAGTATTTTAAATTCAATGGCAGATTTTTATTTTTTTATATTTACTGGCAGTGCCAGGAGTATGCCCCCTATTTTTTACATTATTTTGTTATTATTGTTAGGATGAATGAGCATGTTTTACGCCCTTCCACTTCTTTGTGCTTCAGTCTCCTTCAGTGAAGAAATTTGTTCTTAAGACATCTTCCTGGAGGAAAGAAGTGAGGGATAAAGCAGCACGTTATTTCTGAGCATTTCTGCAGAAGCACAGCCAGTGTGCTTTTAAAGATGCATCACCTAGCTCCTCAATAAAACTGGCTTATAGTTTGAACTAAACATTTATTTGATTATTTCACCACTTCCTACTTTTCGCTGAAAAATTTCACCAGCATTCTATTTCTGTTCTTTGTAGAAATATATTATTTTAAAACATGTTCTCACAGAATCACAGAATGTTAGGGATTGGAAGGGACCTCAAAAGATCATCTAGTCCTATCCCCCTGCCAGAGCAGGAAGGCGTCCAGGTGGGTTTTGAATGTCTCCAGAGAAGAAGACTCCACAACCTCCCTGGGCAGCCTGTTCCAGTGCTCTGTCACCCTCAAAGTAAAGAAGTTTATCTTCATATTCAAATGGAACCTCCTGTGCTTCAGTCTTTGCTCATTGCCCCTCATCCTATTGTTGGGCACCACCTTCTTGACGTCCACCCCTGAGATATTTATAAACATTGATAAGATCCCCTGTCAGCGTTCTCTTCTCCAGACTGAACAGACCCAGCTCTCTGTCTCTTCTCATAAGCAAGATGCTCCAGACCCCTCATCATCTTTGTAGCAGTTCACTGTACTCCCTCCAGTACTTCCTTGTCCTTCTTAAACTGGGGAGCTCAAAGCTTTCTGAAAAGAAATTATACTGTTAGGGTGAAAGGGAAAGCAGTGATGTTGGTAAACCTGGCTTTTCACTAGAACTAAACAATATCAAGTGACAAGTTTCAAGGTTGTGTCAAGTCCCTGAATGCAGAGTGGCAAGTGTCTGCTTCCATTTCTTCCAGTATGCTAGATTCAATAATTCATGGGCTATATCTGTATACAGGTCTGCATTCACAGCAAGTATTCACAAATATTCAAGGAAAATTCTCTATTAATTTCATCTGAATGTAATTTTTACAGCTTATAACTGCAGCTTATTCAGCTAGTAATGAAAATAAGACTTGTGCATTTGCATGTAGATAAATGCATGCCTACCTAATAAAACTTTCAGCAACTTAGGGTCAGAATTTATGTAATTAAGATGGTATTGCTAACACTATAGTCAAATACTATGGAAAAGTTAGTTCAGTTTAAAAAAATGTAAATAACAGTGAGTCTCATGAAGAAGTAGAAATTATTGTGGATGGATTTTTGTTAAATAATGATGTTAATTTTGTAACCCAAAATTAGGGGGGTAGTATCTGAGGATATCAGTATGGAGTAGGCTAATTTAGAGACAAATAAAATGATCTTATAAAGCCTTTTCTCTTGCTTTAACTGTTGCTATTAAAATCACAGAGACTGAACTGGGCTGAAACCTGGAAGTCAATTCATATCACTTCCAATTGTTTGGTATTTTAAAAATATTATATAACCAACTATTTAAGTTCCAAATTTAGACACACAGATTACAAAATCATGGCTTATTTGACTAAGAGTAAGAATCACATTTTAAAGGATTGATAGGAGATGCAGTCTGCCAGTTGAATTTTAAATTTGTTTGCCCTTTTTTTTTTTTTTTGCTTCAAAAGAGAATAAAATGTATCATAACTTCAAACAAAAAGAATTGGGACTAACCTGTTAAAAATAATGTACTGGTTCTTCTGAAAGCAATTTAGTGCTACTTGATACTTCAAACCTAATGAATGTGTATTGTAGGTAGAAAGAAGTAAAAAGAGAGTAAAGGATAAAGAGAAAAGATTTGAAAATATAAGGCAAGAACTGAACAGAAGAGTAAAAGGAAAAGTTCAAGAAGCAGTGGCAATATGAAGATCAAGAAGCTAATTAACTGAGGAAGGGTTATAAATAAATAAAATACTCTCATTTATTTCTTTGGGTGATGGAAGAGCTCTTAATTCATATCTTTGTTAGACAATTGACAGTTGGTTGTCAGCCTGAAAGGAAGTCAAATGCCCAACAATCACAGAATTCTCTCCAGGGTGCAGATTCTCTCTTCCACCACAGAAGGTTGTAAATCCCTGTTGCTGTCAGATGACAACTGCTGCTGATACGCCTCTGCACAGTTGCGTTGTCTTATCGGTGTGGTACGAAGTGAGAGTTAGTGGGATTGACACAGATTTACACAAAGAAAAGACTGAATCATGGCAGAACCAAATGCTCCTAGGAAACAAGGCTACATGGAAAACTCCCAAGTAATTGAACATGTCATACTTTGTTTTCAGGCCAAAGTAAATCTCATAAAGGCCAAACAGACAACCTAGATTTATAGTTCAGACTTTAATTCTATATGAATATGAATAATTCACTATGAATACTTTTATTCAGCACCATGCTTGCAATTTAGTTGTGCTGGTATAATGTGACATGTTCACTACAGTACAATACCAGAGCACCAGCAAGTTTGATTCTTTTTCGTTTATTTATTTTTTTTTTTAAGCATAGCTTAAAATCAATGATATTAAAAAAAAAAAAAAAAAAAAGAATCTGGAATATGGATCAAAAGAATTGAAACAGTAATATTTATTTTTATAGCTTTACAGGTGAAAGAAAGTGGAAGAAAATAGTACATGCTGTATGTGTTAGTAGTAAACATCAATAACATTGATCTGGATTGTTCTGCTGTTCATAGTTTCATGTAAATCTTTTTATTAATGGTTAATCTTTAGAAAAAAGAGATAAAATAGAAGGACTTTGTCACTACCAAACCAAAAATTGACAAAGACTGACAATATGATTGTATCCCCAAATAGTACTGAGAAATACTTCGAAAAGTTAAAAGGGAAAACAAACCTAATTAATAGTGATTTTACATGCTGTACAAAAAAAAAAAAAAAAAAGTCCCTGTCTCCTACATGTCTCATAACTAATTTCATAATTTCAGTGACACAGTCTACACATAACAGTATCAGTCTAGTATGGTAATCAGGAAATATGACAGCAACCATATTCTCTAGAGAAGATCTGAAGCTTTTATAAGTCATTACTATGCTTTTGTAAGTGCCACTAGCTCTAAAAAAAAATCCATAATTTTTAACAGCTAAGAATTGGACCACGTATATTTGCATCTGTATATTGTCTTGATTATCGCAGTTATTAGTTATGTAAACAATACATAGAAATAGTCATATATGCAATTTCTAATGGTATGATTTACACATACTAAATGCCTTTTTTATTTGCATGGTTTGGAAAATACTTTTCATTGTCACGTGTAAGAGGCAAAAAAAAAATTCTCTGGACCAATACAAAGGAATGTAAATGGTAAATATTGCACAATATTTATTTTCATTTACAATTGCCATTTGTTCACTTTTTAATGTTAAGACTGAGAAGAAAATATTAGGCCTTGTTGAGGTTGTTAGACTATGATGTTGATGCTATTAAGACGTTTCCAGTGAGACTTTAAAATATGTGCTTTCCATTATGTTCATATGAACATATTATATTACTCTTCTGTCAGAGTATCTCTGACCAGATTCTTTTAGATATTCCACACATGGAGGGTGTAATGTTTAATGTCAAATTTTCTTACTAAAGATAGTTGATGCTACATGGGATTTATGACTTAGCAGAGTGATACAAAATATATTGCATAATATAGTACAAACTTAATTTACACTTAACGAAATACATAACAAATGTAACACACAGTTCAGTCACAATACCAATCTGATTTCCATTACCAGTCTCTAGAATATGCTCACCATCTTGATTCTGGGCATCACTGGAAAGGAATACAGGAGTTGAATCCTGTTACTCTCTTCAAAATCCTTTTGCTGTAATAGTTGTCTAGTTTTTATACTCTATGTTGGGCTAAGCCACATATTCACTCCTTCCATTCTTGTCTGGCTAATTCAAGGACACACTCACACTCTTTTTACGAACTCAGGGAGAAATATTTGGACCACGTGTTGATCCACTCCAGTCCCCTTTGTATTGAGGGACAATTAGCCTCTTTGCAACAGGTGGGGTCAGACACAGCCTGCACCTTTCCCTGAGCTTCATTGGCTCATCTCCCTTGCCCATCTCCTCTGAGTGTTCTTCCGTGGTAGGGGTTTATTAGTTAGTCACATCTTCCTTCTGAAAATGTTCTGAAGTCAGGAACCAAAGTTTTTATGAAGAGAGCAAAGGTAAAGAAATTATCTATGTACTTGAAGTAAAAAGTGATGAGACTTGATGTAGTTGTTAATTCAGAATGACAGATGAGAAGAAACTGTAAAACAGCTTAGTACAGTTATTATTGCTGCCTTATTTTTATTACTATTTATGCTTTTAGAACAAACAGTATGGGAATAACAAATAGACCTTGAATTTGGATCTCTTGATATGTATCTGTATAGGCTTTAGCTGAATAGTGTCTCCTGGGTGGCCAGCAGGATGTGATAAGTGTTGTTTGTCCACTCAAAACAATTTAAGTTCTTATGGCTAAAGCGAACTTTGGGACATTAAAATCTATTCCTTCTGAAGAACAAGACATATGCAACTTTAGTGAACTATGTTTTTGATGAGACTCTACTCCACACAAGTAAATTTCTGAGATGTGAATGTTTCTAGCAAAATTACTATAAGCGTGCATATTCCATTTTCCCCCACCCTAGCTTGGAATATTGTAATCATTTCCAGGTGGAAAATATTTAGAAGACATTCAGATGCTTGGGACTGACAGAATTCATGGCATGTTTCTCTATTTCACTGGCAAGTTGTCTTTGAAATGTTTCATTCCACTTTTCTAAGTATTTAACATCCACCATGTACTCTCTTATTACTGTATTATATACCTGGTTGAAATGCTGGTAACATATATGCAGTGTGTGCATGTGTAATTTCCTCTTTCATTAGTGCACTTGATGCTGTGAAGATTACATAAACAAACAGAGAAACTCTGACTATTTTGTCATCATATTTTGTGGATACTTTATCTTGTGGGATACTAAGAGTATCCCTCAGGTTCAGTCATTCACAGTAAACCGAAAGCTGTATTATTCCTACATTCTACATTATTTTTCTAAATAATGACCAAGACATACCAACAAAAAGGGTAAATAATAATTGCATATAGAAACAAAAGAACAAAACCAAAGCATGCAAAGGCTACAGTATGAAATAAATACACAAACCTGAAAAAGATACAGATACTGAAACAGAGGAGGTTCCATATCAACATCAAGAAACACGTTTTTACTTTGAGTATGGTTAAGCACTGGCACAGGTTGCCCATAGAGGTTTTAGAGTAGTAGATGGTAAAGTAGTAGAGGAGATACTCAAAAGAGGTTTGGACATAGTCTGGGCCAACTACTGTAATTGACCCTCCCTGAGCAAGGGGATTAGACCAGATGACCTCTGGATGTCTCTTCCAACATCAACAATTCTGTGACTCTGTAAGTTTCTTTCTGCCTGTAATTTCAAATAAGAAAGGGAAGGCAGTGAAATTGCCATTGTTATAAAAACTCTAATGAATCTCATAGGAAAGATTACAAGAATCAGTTAAATCTATGAAGAAGCAGGAGTGATTTTGTTCATGAACAGTGAGCTAACTTTGTTGGTTTTTTTTTTTTTTTTTTCCTTCTCGCTTGTACCTTTATGCTCCAAAGTTTTTATATGTATGACTCAGTCTTGTCATTTTGCCTGTGATATTCCACTGGGACAGACTGTGAGGTGTTTCAGATTACAGTGTTACGATTCTACAAAATACATTCAATTTTATTTCTTTATCCTCAACTCTATATTGTGATCTGTGGTCCCTTTTTCAGTGACTAGCTGAGACCCATATTTATGGACACTAATGAATAGATGAAGACTGAAATAATGTGAGAAAGAATTTTACAGTCAGGAGTTGTATATACGAAACAGTAGATAGGATATTCAGCACATACCATGACTCTCTGTGTTGGGTCTTTCTGACATCACAAATAACCATAGCTTGTGGTACCTTTTTGTACATACCACTTGTTGAAGCAAGAATTTACTATGCCCTCAATTATCTATTTCTCAATTAACTAACCTATGCCTACAGTTGTTCTAGAATACTTCTCTGAGAGCTTTACACTGTAGGTAGATAGAAGCATGTAACCCATATGAATAGCAAAATGTTTCTGTTGACAGGAATAGCTGGAGTTAATGTAGTAGATATTTATTTATGGTAGGAAGAGCTAGATTTATATGAGGTAAGATCAATGATACCTATTTGTATATGACATGTCATGTCATTTTTTTTTAAGTAATTGAAATGTTATTATACCTTTTTTCTTTTTCACATTATTCAGGAATCCTGTCATTAAGACGAGGAATCTATAACATCCAAACTTCTAATACAGCTTATAGCACAGTATCTTTTCAGAGATTCTTGAAATATGTTATAACAAGAGTGAAATAGTATACAAGGTGTAAGCCAAATTTATACATAATTTTTGATAGCATTAAACTGTAGGTAAATTCTACTGTATTTGGTCTTGAGTACGGGAATCATCTCTAGAATCTAACAAACCCTTTGCACTGACCAGAAAAACAATTCAGAGTAATTATGACTCAAATATAAAAACACATCTGTTAGCAAAGAGCAGTTCATTCAAATGCTTTTGGTGTTCACAAACTTTTCAAGTGTTCTGAGGAAGCCTAATCAATTTACCACTGCTGAAATGAAACAACTGTTCAACAAATCACATAAGTCCTGCCTTAGGCCAGTAATAAAAATAGATAACTTCTGCAACTGAAACTGCAAGAGGGATTTAAGAGTTCAAAAGGTAGCTGTCCCAACATGAATTTGGCCAGAAGACTAGAGTTAATAATCTTTTTTTGGTATCCTAGTATCTTAAAAGAACTTTCTTGTTACATTTGAAATATATCACCACTAGCAAGAATTTCTCATGTCAAAAATATCAGTAGAAATTTTGTAGAAAATAACTGAAGTATAAAAAGGGAGGAAAAATAAAGACAGAAGTCTCTAAAAATAAAAAAGACAAGTAGAAGAGATTTAATAAAAGTTCACACTGTATTTGAAAGTGTCATAGAAAAAGGAATTCCATGGTAGGTACCATTTTTGTAATAGCAGATTCTAACACATTTTTTCAACAGTTTTTAGTTAATACAATAGAAGAGTATGACAATATGATGCACTGACTTATATCATCCTTGCTTGTTCAACAGGATGACAGATTATCTTCTTTTTTTTTTTTCCCATATGTGATACCATACTTTTCTGCCTAAATTCAAATATCGTCTCTTTCAGATAGTATAACTGATTGATGTAATCTACTTAAACCAAAATAGTTTATTCCCAGTTTACAATACATTTTGATGACTGATGTTTCTGTTCAGTCTTGGAGAACACATAAACATGAGAGCTGATCTTTTTTTTTCCACACCAGGTACCTCTGTTATTTTAACAGAAGACATTATGTTTCCCAACTTGCTTTACATATAAGACAGACATTTTTACCTGAATATACAAAAAAATGAAATAATTATTAAAAGCTTTTTCAAGTCTAAAAAAATAGCTATTGTTTAGAAGCAGAGGTAGGTGATCAGATACTGTTTACCTAATGAGAGCGAGAGGAAAAAAAAAAAAGGCAAAACCACCTTAGCAACATTTTATAGAGTATTAAAAATTCCAGAAAGAATATTTCATTATATATTTTGAATTTTCATTATATATTTTGAATTTTTCAAGTTAAAAAATAAATACAGTTGAATAATGTTCTGATATCATAGGTAGCCACTTGATTAAAAAAAGGAGAAAGAAAGAAAATTCATAGTGCTATGCTAGAGAGAAAAAAACAAACAAACAAACAAACAAAACCCGAACAACAACAACAACTTGTCATTCAGCCTTCCTAATATAGGAAAAGAAATAAGAAATTGGGTGAATTACCTAAGCTATTTATTGTCCTTAACTGAGCTGGCCATATACTTTGTGCCTAATCCAAATCCCAGACCTGAGAATCTGAAACTTTGGTACAGTCTCATTAACTGCAATGGAGCTATTCATACACATAATGTTGGTTCTATTACTGGAAAGACTGGATCCTTAACTAAGGAGTAATTATACACTCTGAGAAATACAAATCATTCCTCATTGGGTGATTACTATCATTCTTTTATTATCACAATCTCATGACCACATCACATCACTGAAAACATAAGTATCTGTTGAAGAAAATGAGACGAGGAAGACATATTAAACATGAAAAGGTTAAAAACAAACAAAATCCCCAAACAAACAAAAAAAATAGAATTTCAGAAGGTGTAGCAAGTCTTGTCACCAGTAGTTCAGTTGGACAGTAGTGAAGACTGACAAATTCAGATCTTCGTTGCATCCTTAATATACATCATTAAGCAACCATATTCTTTGTAAGTAATGGCAAATGTAAGGTTAGTATATTGCAGTTTTATTAGCACTTCCAGATACAGTATTTTTTTAATTGCAAAGTAAAGGCATCTGCCAAAGCACACAAAACCAAATAAACCTAGACTCTTAACAGTTACAGTGCAATCAGAATGCAGAAATTATGGCTAAAAAAGTGCAATTTAGGACAATGGTAAATTGTCAAAAAAAAAAAAAGGACAGATACATTTTTCAAGCCCAAGACATTACACTGTTTTCTATGAGTAGAGAAAGATGAAAGTTTGCTTCCCTTTCTGTTTCTTCTGCTCCCTCATGGATCTTTAAACCTTGTTGTTAATATTAGAAATTCCATGTTTTGCTGATGCAAGCTTTATTTAGGCTCAGGAAGTCTATCCTGAAAACATTTAATCTTTCAGAGCAGGTCCAGTATGTGCAGTCTGATGCAATTTATATTTATTATTCATTTTAAAAGATGATTGTTTTCATATTTTGAAACACAGTGGGTTATTTAGATTAGCAGATTACCATTTGCTGTTCAAGAACAAAAGAGAATGTAACTCAGCCAGACACAAGTAAAGAAGAATATAATGTGCTTGTACCATATATATGAATATAATATGAAAAAATCCAATAGATAATTGTATGTAATTTCATGTGTTATGTTTATAAGGCTTTCTTGAGTCACACAGAAGTCCTGACACAAAGACTTTATCATTCATGATATAGTACAGGATTTTTGCCATGTTTCTAAGTTCCTTTTTCTTTTTAAATATTGAAAAATCTGCTAAAAACCCTAGGTTGAAAAAAACATTGCCAAGTCTTAGCAAAAGGATATTAAGGTGTTACAAAGCTAAAAACGTAGGAAAAGCTGTGATTAATAGCATTTAGGCACTTTAATAAGACCCCTTTATGTACACACCTTCTGTTAGAGTTTTATTTGCTTATGACTCACCATGTATATCGTGGATTCCCTAATCTATTACGTTTACACAACATATCATTATAGGAATAAATCACAGTTGTTAGAGGAAAATATTTAGTGCTGTATTTGACAGCTTGAGAGAGAAGAGGCTGCTAGAGCTCCTTGCCCCCATGCCCACCCTGTAGTGAGGCTGAAAATGTGTTCCCACAGAGAACCCAGATATACCACATATATACTTCTATGCACAACTGGCCACACAGATCACAGACACAGAGCATGCACATGAACACAGACAGCACCAAGGGCCTCATCCTGCTGCCCTTTCTGGCTGAGAAGGACAGAGGTTGTGCAATATTGATCCGTGCAGAATCTTGTCTCAGACACCCAGTAGCTGTCATTGGATCCCAGTCTCCCCAGTTGCCACAGCAGCAGGTTATTCTTTGTTTGGTCCTCCCTGCACCTTGCCATTGTCTCTCTGTGCTCCTGTGTGTCTGTGCATATGGGCTTTTACCACATAACCTAAAAACAGTAACATAAGGGAGATGCTCTCTGCAGGGCTCCTGCTTCAATTGTTGCAAAGATTGGAAGACATTAAGTAAATGAGGCAGAGACCTGCAGGAAGAAAAAGGACAGAGTCATGGATAAGGCAGCTGAGAAATGCCCAGGGAAATTATCTGGATCCAGGTCTCTGCTTCACAATTCCCATGTAATTTTCGATAAGTCACTTAAAGCACATTTTCACAGGTGGACAACGATTGTGTATTCTTCATTTTCTGGGTGACTGACTTTATTCCCTGTGGTCTGATTTGCAAAACAACTGGGTACTCACAACTGCACCAGAAGCTAGTTAGAGCTGTGCTTTGAATACATGAAGTCTAATATATTGTTATGTTCTCTAAAAATCAGGTCCAGGTTATGTGAAATTGGGCACATAAAATTAGTGGCTCTTTTTGACCTTATTATCTCTGTGTCTTGGTTCTCAACCTGTATTTTATTAATGATAATAGGACATTAATAATAATGATATCCTTCATTGTATAATGGTGCTATGAAAATCAGTTTGTATTTGGGAAGCTGCCAGACACTATTACTATTGATGGTGTTATTTTAAGTCTCCTATGTCACTGATAGCAAAACATTTTGTGATATAATCAAACACTATAGGGGTATAATAAAAGCATTATTAGCATAACCTTCCTTACCCTTGATTTTCTGATACAGGAGATATTACTTATCCTACCTTTAACTTGCATTTGAGAGATTCCGTTTTCTAAAGATCCCAGGAAATTGAGTTCCTTCCCACTACACACTGTCCCACCCCCACAGCTGTTTGAGTACATGGCCTGTCACACATGTGCCAGTTCTGCTCTACTGAGGTTCTTTGCTAGGAAGATGGGGGCATGTAATTTTATTTTAATTATGCTTTTGACCCACTGCCAGATATGAATGTCCTTGTGCGGTTGCAGGAAAGAGAGAGGAAAATGGGAAACTGTGGAAAAGGCCCGGACCAAACTATACTGATCATGTCTATACTATCAGAACACATAATTAAATTATCAATAGATACACTTATAACAGAGGTATCTAATTACTGTGTTAAAATTTGACATCACAATGCCATTATGTTGCTGTATCATATACATCAATATATATATGCAACTAAAAGCTCATGGAAGTTGGTGAACAATAGTTTGGTACTCGGAGAATGTTTAGAATAATGTAGAAATGCACTGACAGAGGAGACAAAATACAAAGTAGAATGTTGTCCCGTCCCAAACGATGGGATGAGGGATGAGTTAACTCTGAACGCAACATGCGCTCTGACTCAACAGATAAGATCAGGTGTGAGTTAACTCTGGGTTAATTCTGCGTGGTTATGTGAAGTGAATGACAGACAATCACTCCAGCGGTCTAATTCAATTATGAGTTTACTAAAAGCACATGGTAGAAATACTGGTTACAGTGATTAGTGACTTGGCAAAAGTATTTTATGATATCACAGAACTTATCATTAACAGCAAAAGTCCTTCTACAAGCGATGGATTGGCAACGCTTAGTAACTGTAATACAAAACTTGACTTTAACAGCAGAACTTAAAATGATGTTACTTTTATATGTTCAAGAAAAAAGAAGAGAGTGAGAGAAAGGGAAGGAAAACTAAGGTATAAGAGAGAGAGACAGTATAAGATATCACTACTCACAGAAGGAGAGACAGAGAAATAGAGATATAGAAGAAAAAAGAGAGAAGGAAAGAGCAGAGAGAAAGGAAGAATAAAAAGGATGAGGGATCCAGCCACTCTTACGGCTTCGCAGCGTGGATGACGAGACTTGTGTGATGATGTGTGCCCTCTTGTGTCCCGGGACGAGGATGCTGGGGTTTGTAGTTCAGGAGTGCAGTGTTCTCCTGTGTCTGGTCCAGTTCCCGTGGCAGGGCTGGTGGGCAGAGGGTCCTCAGGGTGGTGGGTTCCCTGCCAGTGCTGTTTTAGGTGAGCTTTTTTATAGTCCCCCAAGTAGAGGAAAGTCTGGGGGGAAGGGGTGATTGCAAAAGATCGACAAGTCTCGACAAGTCCCGGGCCACGTTGAAGGGTCCCAGCTTTTCCCCTTTGTGTGCCAAGCTGGGCATATCAGAAGGTGGAGCTATGTGCCCTCTGGCACATCCCTGTCCCTCACCTCTGGTATCAGCCAGCTGGCCTGGGCTGTGGCTCCTTAGCTTGTTGTTGATATTTAAATCGCAGTTAACCCTAAACTGGATGTATCATTTCCTGTGTCTGGATGAACTGGTTTTGCCACAATGTTTTGGCCATTGTCCTTATCAGTAAACAACAAGTGTCTACTCTGTAAGCACCATGTATTCCACACACTAGGAAAATATGTATTTCTAATATAACACAGAAGACTATGTTTCAATGCGTGTACATAGGACAGTAAGATTAATCCTGTTATACTATTTCTTTTGATTATTCAGCCTTGCAAACAATAACTTTCAATAAAGTTTTCCTGGTTTCTAATAAATAAAGAGGCACAAGATTCTCATTAAGACTCCGGGTTGAAGGTATCTTAATTTGCTATTGAAAAGACGTAGCTTTTAGTAAAAGAGACAAGTGCTAAGAAAAACATCTATGTCAGGTTAACACTGACTTAACTATGTGAATAAAATGAATGAATATCCAATTGAATGATAACAAAGAAAACTGACTCTTGTAATAGCAAGAAAAATACAGGGAAATATTATAAGATTGAAATTGAAAATATGCTCATGTGATTTTATTTAAGCAGATTTTTTTTAGTATACAATCCATGTAGAATATGATTTTAATATTTTCTTGGAGCTATATTAATAAATAATTTAGTTCAGATTTAAATTATTGTGATCAGCACTGAAAGCTGGAAGCATTATGCCCATTATTAAAATCAAATAAATTATTTTATTTGCATTCTATCCTAAATTTTTCAAACATATCCAATAATACCTGTACTTACTCTAATTCATATTGTGTTTCTGAGGAATAAGAAAAACAAAACCTTGTTCAGCTATGATCCTCCAGAAATATCAACAAAATTGTTTGATCACGTAATAGGAGAAAACAATATATTAAAACAAACAAACAAAAAAAAGCCAAAACCAAACAAACCAGATATCTAACATATAAAGCATGCCAGTTTTGAGGTATTGATGCCATAAAATGCACAGCATTGAATGATTCCTTAGCATAGTGGGGATAAGTAGAAAGACTCAAAGAGAATGTCTTTTGGTATCGCAACTGAACTGGCCTTTACATAATGGTTTATAAGAGGCATTTGCATTCTTAGTCATTTAAATACATCTATAGTTCTGTTTGATTGTAGAGATGAGATTAAAAGCATAGAGATGAGGCCCTAAATGGCAGTTTAAATTGACAAAATAAAATGATGTGCTTTCTTTCCAGTTTCATGCCTTTTTTTTTTTTTTTTTTAATTTTCATGATGCAGGGCAGGGTCCAAACAGTGTTTACCACTATTTTAACTTAATTTATTGTCCATATCTGTATATTTATGAGGTATATTTGAGACATAAATGAGGTAACGTTTGGTAACTAGTAAATACTGGAAACTTTTTAGAAAACATTCTCTTTTTCAGAGTACTTCTTAGAGCTTTGTGATAAATTTATGATTTTTTCTTTAGGCATACCAATTCCTATTCTTTTCAACTTAATTTCATGCACCTGAGTAATTCATAACAAAGCCCCATGTTAAACTTGTTAGTGCATCACTATATATCTACCATAATTCTTGTTTTACTCTGTCCAGCTCTGTTAATGTCATCCCAGTTATTTTTTGGCAATTGCTTACCCATTGCATTATGTAAGTCCTATTTGCGTTCATAAAGAATAGCGTGGCCAGGAGGACTAGAGAGGTGATCATCCTGTATTTGGCACTGATGAGGCCTCACCTTGAATCCTGTGTTCAGTTTTGGGTGACTCACTACAAGAAAGACATTAAGGTGCTGGAGAGAGTGAAGAGAAGAACAGATTAAACTTCTAAGTCAATTTGCATCAGATAGAAACAAATTTTTAATTATTGACAGGTTGTTTGATAGTGGTTGTTTCATGTTTAATTAAGAGAAGTTAGACCTTTTTGTCATCTACTTTACAAAGAATTTCTGCCCATGAACACCAGTAATACTTGGATTTTTTTTCTGTTTCACAAAGTTTTTATACTCCTTTAAAATGTGTCTTTAAAGAGGTGGTCAGTGCACCCTGCATCTTATGAGCCATCTTTGTAGCCTGTGAACTTGGAAGCCTTGCTTCTGATGTAACTGAAAATTAAATACTACTTGATGATTGAGGTGGGCAGACTGAAGGACACTAAGTTTTTGCTCCAGTCACAAAATTCTGTGTAATTACATTATTCTCATATTACTGAAATTCCCATCAAACAGACTTTGTTCCCCAATTCCTTCCCTTTTAACTGAGTAAAACAAGACATAAAACCAGATTATATAACGGAAAGGTGCCATGGTCAAGGACTAGCATGTCACATCCCTAACTGTTCTTCAGCAGACTGCCAGGTGGATACTTCTGGTTAATCTGGTATTAATAACCTTCCCTGCTTTGACCTAAATTAGCCTAGTATAAGCACTAATAGTGCTGAAACTTGCTTTGAATTTATCCCTAGATGTTTGCTACAGTAAAAGTTGTGCTGTCATAGATGGCTACAAAAGCTACTTAATGGCTCAGAGATATTGTCAGTCTAAGTATACTGTCTGCTGTTATGATCAGGAGAAATGCCTGACTAATACTTAGCTCAAGGAACACAGTTAACTACCAGCTTTTCTTCTGTTTCACTCTGTGAGCCATCTCAACTTTAAAATATCATACATTGCCTATGCAGAGAAAAGCCCAGAACAAGAAACAAGGACTGAATAGTCAAGAGGGCAAATCTAAATCCTTTGATTCAATACAGTTCTCAAGAAAGCAAACACATTTGAAGAAAGATTTGTTTGCTATTTTATTATCATTAACAATTGATGTGGAAAAAAAGTTTCTTTGGGAAAGGAGTGCCAAGTGAAAATAACTTAATAGTAGAAGTAGATTTAGATTAACCAATGAAAACGTAGAAGGATTAAAAGTGCAGAATATTTGTTTCTGTCCTAAGGAAAGGCTTAAATAGATGTTCAAAATTTCACCCTTTTTCTTTTAATTGTAGATTAATGCAAATGAGCGAAACAGTGCTATATCTTGCAGTCACAGACTATGAATTTAAGTAAATAATTACTGGAAGTAATCCATGCTGAACCAGTGAACTATGGTGAGATATCTAGGAATGTAGAGATGCTACATAAATTGGGTTTCAAATAGGCAAGACTAACAGTGCATTTCTCTGTTTATTTCTGTTATAACTGTAGCTTACTTTTTGTATAGGTACTTTCTGTGGAAACAAACAGAAAAGTAAAACAAAACAAAACAAAAACAAATTAAAAAAAAACCCACAAAAACAAACAAAAAAACAACCATAACAAACCAAACCACAATATTCTGATGTTTTATGTTTGCATCTTGACAGCATTTTGAGACAAAAGCTGCATTTGTGATATTCCCTTTCATGTTTTTGTTTCCTTTGGAAAAGCAAGTGTACTGTTTTCTCTGTCTGAAATAACAAAAATGGGAGTAGAAGGAACCGATAAAAGGGGAGATGAATTTATCGGCTCTTTCCTTTCCCAGGTTACCTTGAAACAGAGAAATGGAACAAAGCATGAAGCATGCATTTCATTTCAGTGTGAGCTCTCTTAGATTTCATAGCTTGGGAATCCCAGTCTCATGGTTTGGACACAAACTTTGTGATATCTTCATCCTGAAGGAAACAGAGATCAGCTCCATTACAGGTTGTCCCGTAGCTCTGTGAAACTGCTAATTAAGAGCAGAAAGTTGGATACTGTCTTCATGTGACCATTATGACGTTTCTTTTGAGAAAGTGGCAGGGAGAAGCTGCAGAAAATCTCCTCTAATTCTCAAAATGAAATTAATACAGTCACAGTCATCTGCTTTCTGGAAGGGAATATTTCTTCACTTCTCTTTGTAGTGTTGAACAGCATCAATCTACACAGTGTGAACACTGGACAGAGTTTAGATTGAACAGTATGACAACATTTGTATGAATAAGCATCATGAGGTATCAGTTTGATCTGACATTATCTAAACCAGTTTCATTATTTCCATGATACACATTTTTATTTTTTAATATATTACCCTCGTAACCAATTTTAGACCGCTGCATTTACCTTTGTTTCTCCCTTGTTTCTGTCTTTCCACAACAATATCTCTACCTTGACTACTTTTGTGGGTTAACCCTAGTAGGCAGCTCAGCCCCACACAGCTGCTTATTTAGTCCCCTTCAGTGGGATGTGAAGAGAATCAGAGGAGTAAAAGTGAGAAAACTTTTGTGTTGAAGACACTTTAATAGGTAAAGCCAATGCTGCATGTGCAAGCAAAGCAAAAATAAAGAATTCATTCACTAGTTCCCATTAACAGGCAGAGGCTCAGCCATTTCCAGAAAAGCAGGGCTTCCTCATGCCTAATAGTTACTTGTGAAGATTCCAGAACTCCCAATGTCCTTCACTTCCTACTTCTTTTCCCAAGCTGAACATGATATCGTATAGTACGGAATATCCTTTTGGTCAGTTGGGGTCAGCTGTCCCAGCTGTGTCCCCTCCCCCAGCATCTTGTACAGCCCCAGCCTACTTGGTGGGGTCGTGAGAGAAGTAGAGAAGGCCTTGACTGTGTGTAAGCACCATTCAGCAATAACATCGTGTTATCAACACTATTTTCAGCAGAAATCCAAAACGTAGCCTTGCACAAGCTACTATGAAGAATATAACTCTATCTGAGGCAAAACCAGAACAGCTACTTTCAGTCCAGGTTTCTTTTCCAGTGCACTTCTTTTACATGTAAATACGAGTGGAACCAGGTGTATGTATGTATGTGCATGTGTGTATTCAGACATATTGTATGTAAACACGTGTGGACCTACAACAAATATTTAAATATGCAAACATTTCATTAAAATATCAAAATTACTATTTTGGTAGACAAAGTATAACCAAACTGCCTATTGCTTTCAGTCTCTTGCAGTTCATTTTTCTGTTCCTTTTTTCTTTTCTCTATCTTCACCCGTCTGATTTTCCTTTTCTTATACACCTGACCAGACACAAACTACTTCATACATTTCATCTTCTCCAAAACTTTCTCTCGTTTTTTAATTCTTCTTATATCTCTTCATTTGTCATATTACCTGACTGTCAGAGGCATGTCTCTTAGCTATTCATATAGATTAATGCCTTTATTAAGGCTTGGCCTCTTTGATGGTAGTACTGAATTTCAAGTAATGTCAAACAAATAGTGTGTGGTAAGATTTACTTCAGTTAAATCTTGGCAACAAATATTGTTTGCCTTTGAAAATGATGTTTTATATTTCCGGTTTTATCATTCTGAACTTTCAGTTCAGGCAAGTGCTTCATTTTGATTGCTGTTGAACAAAAACAAAAAGAAAATACATATTCTAATGATTCATAGTTCAGTAAGCTAGCTATAAAATGATTGTTTCAGGGTGACCTCTGATATTTCACACATAATTAGGCAGCGAACAGAAAATGTAATGAACAAACTTACTGGAATTCTAACTTGTAAGCCCATTATTTTTCTTTCTGCAGTCACAAGATCATTATAGTTTGCAAAACAATGTGTATAAGGAAAAAGAAGAGTACTTTTTGATCATACATATTTTTAATGTATTTGACTCATTCCTCTCTTCAACATCTTTGGCTGAAAACAGTTATTTATAGTGCTCTACTGTAAAGTAATATTTTCCTAAACTAATTTCTAGCTAATAAAGAGAGTAATACAGTCGTAACTGAGTAATTATGCTGAACAGTACAAGGAATTTTTACACTAATAGTAGTCCATTTGTAAGGAAGACTTATCTCAGGCAATTATACACTTAGATTAATAGAAATAATTTAGTTTTGTCAGAGACTTGCTTATATGTTTAAACATAATCCTTTGTCTTAAACTCTTTCCTTAATTATGCAGTTATTCTGGAATTTAAGAAATATAGCCTTAACGTTTTACTCCATTAACTTTTATAGAGCTATATCCATTAGCATTGAGGATTGTCTCCTATGTACTTTTGTGTCATGAAGTGCACTTAAAAGTGCAATAAACAGGCAACTAAAATTTGTCCCAGTTTGGAGGGGTTTGTAATTATCAGTATAAACACATCCGTGTCAATAGGATGCACTTTATTTGTTTTACTTCTAGATCTCCATAGCTTATTTTGTTATTAAAGGAAGCCTTATCAGGAGCTTAAAGGAAACTTTCCTTTTACCCATGTGTGACTAGAGTCACTAATTTTTTTTTCAATAAACCTCTTAATTCCTATTAGTGTTTGCATTGGCTTAGTTTAGCAGAAGCATTTTTGCATGAAAGAAACTTTGCTTTTCATGTCAATATGTGGCCTGTTACGGAATAAATATAAAACCCGTGAGTATCTAGTGATTCTGATTGATGGTGGTATGGTAGCCTGAAAAGTCTCTTCTGTAGTGTTCATGATATATTCCAACATAACATTAGTGTAGCAACATAGGGAAAATTAACGCATTAAAAATCCACCTATTTATTGATTTTTAATATGACCCAGAAATTATATACTTATCCATAATAAGGCAGCAAGATGGAAGTGTTGAGGAACAACTTGTTAAAGCTATTAATATTAAGTAATTATAAATAAGAATAAATAATAATAATTTCAAAAACACCTTCCAGAGAACTGGCAATGGAAAGATAATTGCAGTCTCTTTGCATGGTAAAGTAGTACTGAAAAAAGACAAAATTATAGCAGAAAAATTAATATAATTCTTTATATTGATGTGTACTATGGAGAAGCTAAGGAAGATTTCTGCATCAAAACCTTCATAAGAGAACTGTCTGAAGAAATGACAGGATAAAAGCTTTAGGATAGTTTGATATAATAGAAATAATAAGCTGCCAGAATATAGATATGAAACTCCTGTACTAGTTTTTGTATGGAATATGTAGTCTGATTCAGTCTCCACACAAAAAACAAGAAAAGTGCCAACAGTTATAACAAAATAAAAAGGCACACTTAAGTAGGTCAAAGATATGTATATTGTGCCTCACATCTCAAAGTTCTTCAGAGCTGATACTGGTATCCAGTCCTTCTTTAAAAGACTTTACCTAATTTCTCTAAGCTGCTATAGGGTGACAGATAAAGATACCCTTTCAGATTACTGATGTCAGTGTTATTGAAGGATAACAATAATGATCAGTTTTCATAGTGGCTTATGGTCACCAATGGAACCTCTTACAAATCAGTCACGGAATTAGGATTGCTTTAGAAATTAATAAACTATCTATAATAGGTGTGAATAGTGAACTTTGTTGCCAATATAAAGTATTTGGGGCTCTGCAAAGGTAAAACAGAGGAGAGTTAGAGCAGGATCTCACATATGACTAATTGCTCAGTGAAACAGTAGATAAAATGCAATATCATAAAGTAAAACACAAAAAAGAAAACCAGAAAAACTTCCTGTGTGTGTACAACAGCTGGCATGGAACTAGGTATTTCTTCCCAAGCAAAGTATAATGAAATCATTGCAGAGAGATCACTGAAAACCTCACCTCACTGTCACGGTGCAGTCAGACCTAAGTAAAATTTAGAAAATTAACAGAGAAATAGTATTGAAGGAATCAGGAGACATAATTTTGTTATTGTATAAATCCCAAATTAAAGAAAAAATAATACATTTTCCTTTCTTTTGGGCTCACTCACTCCTGCCATTTCAGGTCAAAATGATTACTCTACATGATAGGTCATTGTTAATATAGAGAGTTAAGTGCTTCAGTAAAGAAATTTGATTGCCCTTTTTGTTTGACTTGATTTATTCTAATTTATTTATTCTTACAGAAAATTATTTTGGTTGGTTCAGATGCTCAATGCCTGCCACATTAAGTCAATAATTACCCTGACAAATCATAGCAACCAAAGCCAAAAGTCATGTCCATCTATTCTGGAAAAACTGCTCTCAAAGTGTGCTTTTAATTATCTAATTTAGTAATACTAATACAACTACCTCATGATTTTCAGGTCCAGATCCTTTTTCAACTCCTAATAGAAAAAAGTCAGATGAAAAAAATAAGAAACTTTTTGTTTGTTTGTTTGTTGTTTTGGTGGGGTAGAGAAGACAGGTGGGGGAGTAGGGGAACACTTTCAAGGTATTTTGAAAGCTTTCTTTAGATAGGAAATCTCACATGTAACTTTTTTTTTCTCCAGGAAATCAGGGAGAGGTGGTAGGTTCTCAGGCACCCCCATGTAGATTATGCATACCTAAGGCAAAAAAGTGCATTTTGGATTATCTTACACATCAGCATTAGTTTCATATATGTAATGGATTACATCATCTATCACAAATGGATAACAACTGACAGCTGTAGCTCTTGTGCGGTCTCACACCACATAATTACATGTGCTGCAGGATCTTTCTATGTGTCACAGATAACTTTGCAGTCATGCACTTAGTTTTGAGAATTAACATAATAGATCTAGTACATTTCTTTCCTTTTGTGAAGACATGGAAAGAAAAACATGCAAGTGATAAATGTGTCAGACTTGAACACATTTTTTCAGTAGTTTCTCACCATATGTAAAGCTGTTCTCAGTCTTTTCCAGTTTTGGACTACCACTGTCACCAACAGTTTGATTGTTGTCCCTCCTACATATCATTACATATGCATGAGATATCACATTGTACTTCATGCCAAATCCACAGGGAAATTTTAAAAAATAAAAAATTTTTTCATTGAAGAATTGCTAGATTTCCCAAACTTTGCCAATTCACCCAATTTACATCAATATAATTTCAGCTACTCAAAAATGGTAAACAATTGCAATAGTTGCATTTCTCAGTCTCTGATACTGGTCTATTTTATGGGTTTTTTAGAAAAAAACATCTTATTTAGCGTATTTCTAAACTGTATCACGTAATATAATCCTCAGACTCCATTGTAGGTCTTACAACACTATGTTGCTGTGATAGTAACTTTCTGAAGTGTGTATCCAAAGCTCACAGATATGAGACATAATGTAGCTTTTAGACAGTTGGCTAGACCAATTGTGTATAATGGGATATTTATCATCTCTTCAGGACATCTACGATATCTAAGAATAACAGCAAAGACAAACGCCAACTGTTGATATAAACACTATTTACTCTAGTGTAGTGTGTATCACTGCTTTGCAGTTTTCCAGTGCTAGCCTCAAAAAGCCTACTAAAGTAAGGCACATCTATTTCCTTCCTCTTAGTGACTCAGATAAATCTTTACCGAAGATGAAAAGATCTATCTGTGCACCGAATAGTTCTTGTAGATGAGCTTTTGTAAATATTGAAGTCCTGTAATTACTTCTGAGTATATGAAGTCTACACAAAACTGGGACAGTACATATACAGATTCCAATGTGATTGTAAGAACGTACTGCTTCAATGACAACATGTGGTTTAATACATCAGTACCTCCAAGCCAAGAATTCATTCTGTCAGCAAGAAACACACCATATATAATACTCAGTTGCTCAGTCTATTATCTCATTGAGCCTAAATGATTCTGACAGAATGTAGTCAGAAAATGACCTGAATTAGCTGCACAAAAAGGAGATTGTTAAGGATATCATCAGGCTTTTTTACTTTTGTTTGCTGTCCTATCACTATATTCTGGTGGTCACTTTTTACAGATGGATTAAAATAATTTTGGACACCTGTGCAGAAAGCATCCAAGTGGAGGTTAAATCCACTCTGAATATCATGGGATATTTGCCCATATCCTTGTTTTGACCCTCTGTACCAAGGATGTTTCTGATTGTCATCAAGCAAGAAATTCTTCAGATAACAAAGGACACAAAGGGGCGCATTTTGGAGTGTAACAGGGAAATCAGTACTGGAGGATGAAAAGGAAATAACCAGAGCAAGCAAGTACAATCTGATTTGAAGCTTGTGAGTAGCTTAATAAAATGATTTAATTGCTTAATAGAAACCTCAAGCATGGGAAAAGACTAAGTGAACTGATAATACTTTAGGAAATAGTGGGTAACAGAGTAAGATGTTTTATCTCCATTTTAATCATTTTAACGTTTGCATGCTAATATAAAAGCTGTTTACTGAGCTGGGTATTTTGGAATTTAAACCGTACATATTTTTTTATCAAAGCTTTTAACAGCTTATGTGTCCCAAGACCTTGGTAAAAACCTGGCAGCCCCAGCAAACTGTCCTGTTAGATCATCAAGCCTGAGGCAAGCATATACAGGTACATGCTTTCACCAGCTTTCACCAGGAAAATAAGTAAATAAATAAATATCAGAAGCACTTTGAAATCTGTTGCATGTTCTTCCACATTTGTTTTTTACCTAATGCAGTTCAAAATAAAATGTCTTTCTGGAGGGCATTTAGCAAAGTGCCTTGGCAGTGGAAAAGACCTCTCATGCTCCTTTGCTTTCCGTTTGGAAAACAGTTAATGTATTGCTGTTATTTGTGCTAGGCTTTTGTTTATTTCTTGACTCTAGGGTAACATACTGAGCATGCATTCCCCTTTCTTGTTTTTCTGCTGTTTGTAAAAGGCCAACTGTTGTAAGTAGCTATTACAGATGCTATTTGAATGGCATTGAGCAGTGCTAACAAAAACTGTTGAATTACAATGTTTTTGACATTTGTGGCAGGCCACATTGAACAAAAGCTGCTCTTAATCAACTAATCAAAGTATCTAAACATTTTTTTCTCCAAATTTATATAATGACTTTCACAATGTTTTTTACTCAGGTGTTAAAACAATGAGGGTTTTACTAAGGTTTATTCTACATTGTAATTCATTAGTTGTATTTAACTTCCAGACCTTAAACAGAAGATTTTCTTTATTGCAAGTTTCTAAAATTCATTTATTTGAGATGGTTCTAATTTATTGGTTCTATTTGTTGATGCAAATAAGCTGCTGAGAAGTTCATTAAGTTATGGATAATGGACTGAACTTTTACTGCAGATGGATTATATGCCATCTTTATTTTGTAGATGTGGCTCATGAAGTCTAGAATCTACCACCTTGATAGTATTTTGGTTCAGATGGCAATATTAATCAGAGTTGTTGTTGTAACATTCATGCAGCAACCATCGTGTGTGGAAGCTGGAAAACTATTGCTGGAGCTTCCAGCATTGTCACTGGTTTCATCATGGTATTTCTGACAGCTCTGGCCCTTACCTGGTGAATAAGTTATACCAGTAAAAACACAGAATCACAGAATCGACTGGGTTGGAAAAGACCTCAGAGATCATCGAGTCCAACCCTTGGTCCAACTCTAGTCCATTTACTAGATCATGGCACTAAGTGCCATGTCCAATCTCAATTTAAAAACCTCCAGGGACGGCGAGTCCACCACCTCCCTGGGCAGGCCATTCCGATGCCTGATCACTCTCTCTGTAAAGAATTTCTTTCTAATATCCAGCCTAAATTTCCCCTGGCAGAGTTTAAGCCCATGCCCCCTTGTCCTATTGCTAAAAAGATAATATATAATCTATTATAATGTCTACAAATGAATATATAGCTTAATCTCTGCTGAGACAAAGATTTTGTGATCCTGAAAATAGGGGAGTTTGGAATAGGGCTAAATTAATACAGGATTTACTATGCAAATAGTTTGCAACAAAGAAAGAACTCTTTTTAGATGTGTTGAGCTGAGTGTCAGGGACAAGCTTTGGGGCACAAAGTCATTTAATCCATTGCGACAGAGCAGGAAGAGAACTTAAACAACAAAAGGCCAGGCCACAGGTTTGCCATTTCAGAATAAGAAGCAAAGGATAACATTTCCCACTTCAGAACTTTGCCCTTTAGATTTTTTAAGAGCTCTCTTTTTTTGTCTCGCTTACAATAAAGAAAGTTCAGGGCAAGCAAGGGGGAGACGTTACCGCTTTCCAGGTGTTAATATAGTCACACAACTGTATTTATGACCAGAAATCCGGCAAATATTAATTTCATTATAAGCCTTTTCAGAGCTCAGTTTAGACCAATTAAGTCTATTACTGCCTAAATAAATGCTTCTGGCCCAATGAGAATCTCTTATGTTGCTTGAAAATTATGAGATTTCCTCTTCCACCTTTATTCTCACACATTCAACACTGCATTAGCAATGCAGTACAAACAAATCAGTACAAACACCTCCTCTGTGTAACACTTAGTCAGTATAGACAATGCTATAGGAAGAGGTAGAGTTCACATTTTCAAATGGAACATAATGGTAAATCTAAACCACTACCCCTACAGTCTTATAGATAAGGAAATACCCTTACAGTCCAATAGGTACAAAAAGGCAACTGTGATTGAGATCTAAATTGCTTAAAGGCTCTTGTGTGATCTTACATTTTGTCTAACTACACCATGGAATAAAGAGCAACAACAAAAAAATTCTTGCTTAAAGCTATTTTCTCTGCAGTAGGGTCATTTGCACTAGGAAAAAAAACCCTTATGTTTTTAAAAACACTTGAGTTTTTAAAAGCGCTTCTGTCTCTTGCTGTCTAAAATCTTTGCCAACTCACTTGTTGTATTTTCAAACTTCATGTCTACGTTTGTTTCCTTCATGTTTGCCTTGCAGGCATATACCCAGACCCCCACCTCTCTCACTAGGAGCTGGCTTGTGTCTGGTGTATTCAAGCACTTGTGGTGAGCATTGGGAATACATCTGGTGCAAACAGCTCTGATAAACAGGACTTCTTGTGAATTTTACGCAGTTCCATACACCATCTTCTTTCTTGACAATTAGACTTTAACATACAAGACAGCTCTGCATTTCATGAAATGTTCTATAGATTATTCAGTATATGTGGGATATGATCAATCATTGAGGATATATAAAATGTGTTGTCTGTCATTAGAATCACGAGTCTGAATACCATTGCGCTTTTTAATTGAAAAAATTTGATACAGAAAAAAACAGAATTTCAGTAGCGTTTTTCTGTACAGATTAAAAAAAAAAAATAGTGTGTTCATACATAGCTAGGAAGATGTGTATAATTATATTGTGAATATCAGTTTAATGAAGGCAACAACAAACTATGTATTCACAGATGATGTTTGTTTTCTAATTTGTTTCACAAATTTTCAATGTTATTTAGCATAACTTTACCACTTGGTAATATTTTGGTGAAGTAACTGAACTCTGTTAAGAAAAATTATGTCTGAAATTATTGGTAGAATAGAAAAACCTCATAATGATTTTAATCTGTGATTTATATTCTGGGAAAAATATCAGCCAATACTTCACAATCTTCGAATTATACTCAGTTTTTCTGCTTACCCTGTGTGCAGTACATATTCCTATGTGAAAAGCATTCAGTGAACCTGTGTCTACAAGCATTGCTACTGTTTTTATTCGGAAAGGTTAGCATAATAGATACTTGTTATCTAATCATCCGTCTGTCTTACTGCTGCAGTCCCTGCTAACTGCGAACACCAATAATGTTAGAGCTAGAATGTATTTTATATCAGGATTTCAGAAATGGTGAAAAATAAAACAAGTTAAGTCATTCGAATTAAATGTCCATTAATAGCTTGCATGCCAGTTTATACATCAGTTGCTGTTTATCAAGAAGAGAAAGATTGGTCTGTGTTTATTTCATGACTATTTATATAGTGTTCACGGTGATATAGCTAGTTTGAGACTTTCAGACAAGCATTTCTCAGATGAAACAAGGTAATTGCTAAATAAACATTCATGAGAAACAAAGGTTTAAAGGAGTATATTGAGCAGAATGGGCACAGACTTTAGTCACAAGATGCATTACTATACAGAAATGCATAAGGAATGTTTGATGGGAATGGACTGAACAAACCAATCGGAGTCATCTTTAGTCCTTTAGGAGAAAAAAATAAGAAGATGAAACAACCCAAACTCATATATATACATATATATATATAATTTTATAAAAATTCCCACAGATAATTGTTAGAACCTTCAATTTATGATTTTGTCCAGTCGACAACTCTTCAAAAATATGATATTCTAATGTTTTGCCACGCAGTGCTAATGTTGGATGTGAATCCCATTTTGCAATGAATGCAAATCTATCCACTGGGCCAATGGTAATAATGTGACTGAACATCATATTACCACTTAGTAACATTTTTTCCTTCTCTCTTTCTTAATAAGGCTTCAGAATGCAGTATCCCTTAGTGAGTAAAGAGATGTGGAAAAAAACTTCCAATAACAGTATTTTTCGTTTTAAAAAATCTTACTAAATCAAAAGAATAAATGAAAAGAATAATTTAACAAAATGGCATTTTATATCCTTTTTGCACTTTTTTTTTTTCTTGGCTTTACAAAGAAATTTTTGTTAAAAGTTTCTGTCAAAAGTTTGCCTTCTTTTCTTTCCTCTTGAATTTATGTTCTTACACTTTTCATCTCTCAAAATGGATGTGTCCTTTGGTTTGTTATCATTGTCATTTTGGTAGAGAATTTCTTTCATCTGTTCCTTCTTCTATTTATTTTCTGTTCTAAAGAAAACTTCACCAGTGATCTAGATATTCTCTCATCAGATGGAGTCTCTTGTTCAGTGTAGCTTTTCGTCTATAATTGGGACCACTTTGTTGCTAGTGTTCTGTTTTACTCTATTTCTCCATTCAAACAACTTTACTCTGAAGCCAAAAAGTAGGGGTTTCTTTTAGCAAAACATTTAATTACATATTGTTATTATTAGTACAAATAGATTTATACTATTTTCAATTTTGTTTTTTTTTGAAAGTGCTAGTGGGCTTAGTGAACAATATTTTAAAATGAAATGTCTGGAAAGAAACTACCAGATTTAATTTAAATCCATATTCTTTTACCAACAAATGTAATTTTAACTGTTAGCCTGGTAGCTTGCCTATGTTCATCTCTTTTTATGTTAGCTGAAAGGACAGTTGACAAATGTGAAGGAAAAGCAAAGCAACACACAAGTAGAGAATGCTACATTTGTAGATCATAACTAACTTCAGAAAGGAAAAGAGAATTCAGTTCCTTATATTTAAACATAACATAAAAGAACATTTCTGTAAAAGGATTTGTGACTATCATTTGCAGTGTTCTTTGAGCAGCACTCTTAGCTTGATAGAGTCGAAGAGAAAGGAAAAAAGAGAAAGAGAAAAAAAGAAAACAGGAGAAAGAAAAGGAAAGGATAAAGAAAAGAGAGAGGGAGAAAAAGGTATTTTGCAAGCAGATAGTGAATAAATTTATCTTCATTATGTTCTTCCTCCTTAGGGTACCATTTCCATGCAGTTTACTTATTTCAAACTAGTCAAGAGTTCTGGTTTGTTGTAGTAAAACATGTTTTGAATCATAAGCTGGAGGATAAAACACCACCTTTTTAAAATTACGGTTGGAGGGAATTTAAAAAAAACACCCACAACACTGCATGTTCAAATGCAGTGGCATATGGCTATTGACAGGGGAAGACACTATAATGATCAAAATCACAGGGCAAAATGGTTTGAAAATGTTACAGTGAATCAGTGAATTGAGTCAAGCTTTACTTTTAAGATTTTTCTTTTAACACAGTCTAGCAAATAGATTTCTTTTTTTTTTTTTTTTTTTTTCATTTGTGTTAGCTTTAGCTTGCTACAACACCATAAGCAAATAAAAATTTGAATTTATATACTGGCATATATCTGTATAGTTTTCCACAGTGTTTTACATTCATTCAGGACAGGAGTCCATAGAATACCCATCCCTAAATAAACCTGAAAATTGCTGTCATAATGATCTATTTGATCATCAAGGGTAAATACTGCCCTGAGAGAGTAGGACAGGGCAACAAAGATGATCAAGGGAGTGGAGCATCTCCCTTATGAGGAAAGGCTGAGGGAGCTGGGCCTCTTTATCTTGGAGAAGAGGAGACTAAGGGGGGACCTCATTAATGTTTACAGATATATAAAGGGTGAGTGTCACGAGGATGGAGCCAGGCTCTCCTAGGTGACAACCAATGATAGGACACGGGGTAATGGGTACAAACTGGAACACAAAAGGTTCCATTTAAATTTGAGAAGAAACTTCTTCTCAGTGAGGGTGACGGAGCCCTGGAACAGGCTGCCCAGGGAGGCTGTGGAGTCTCCTACTCTGGAGACATTTAAAACCTGCCTGGACACATTCCTGTGTAACCTCATCTAGGTGTTCCTGCTCCGGCAGAGGGATTGGACTAGATTGGGATTGGACCTCTTTCGAGATCCCTAACATTCTGTGATTCTGTGACTGTTTCCTCATATTTTAAGAGTGTCTGATAGTAAATTCTATAAAGTAATATTTTTTTTCTCATACTACTGGAAAATTCTTACTTATATGAATATAATTAACAGATAAATTAAGATGACTAATGTAACCAATTGTTTGTGACAAACTATTGAAAATTTAGAGGAATAAAATAAAAAAAGAACCATGTAACTGGTTTTGTAGAAGTTCAAAATCTTCAAATTACTGCCAACAAATGTACCTTGCAACTCTTACGTACAACAGTTGGATTTGCATCTTTACTTTGTAATAAATGAATGTTAATAGTAAAATAAAACAATATAATGCATTCCATTACCAGTTTAATTGAAGCTTAAATTGATAACTAATCTTAGCAGTGTCTTGTAGCTGTGGAAATACACTTTTGAATTTGATCGTATCAAGAAATCAATACATCTATTTCCTATTGGTATATTTATCTTTCAGCAAAATAAAAAGTGCTTTGTAGTGACTTTACAGTCAACTCAGAGGAAGCAACACGTGACTGAGTTATTTTGATATCTGGTGAGAGGCCACAGTTTGAGTTAGTCTGTGTTTGTCTACCCGGGAATGAGCATCTCTTGTAATTACAAATAATTTTCTCACTTGCACCTAACTGCACTGAGACTGTGCATATGGAACTGAAGGATGAATTTAAACCTTCAGTTTAATTTTTCCAGGTCAGCCATTTTAATTTGCCTATATTGTTAGATTTGAAAATGCAAATACAACTATCTCTAACTCATTACTTAGCCATTCTTTCTACCTAATTTACCAGATATTGAGAACAATGCTTTGATTTATTGCCAGCAAGGATAATAACTGTCAGTGTCCAAGACTGCTATGTTGTACCTATCAAAGATGCTGAACTCCTGCTGAACAGATGCAATGTAAAAGCCCATTTTAATACTCATTTATACATTACTACACAGAACTCTTATTCTATCACAATATATTTAGTAGTTATCTGATTTGACAAATATTTCATTTGAATTTGAACATACATATAGGTTAACTGTGAATAAAAGTGGACCTTTTCTTTTTTCTTTAATATCACACATAATGATGGTAGGAGAAGAGGCAACTTTGTGAGTTCAAATAGACTCTTTTCACTAGAAGATCATAAATAAGAATCATTGAGTTCAATATAAAGGCAGGTGTGTATCCCTGATTCTAAGGTATGAACCATTAATAGAATAATGGTAAAAGTTTAAAGTCACTATCATTATGCAAACTATTCCAGGATAAATTAATCTGAACCTTTTTTCAATACAAAAGTTATTGACCTGATTCCTTTATACCCCATAGACTCTTCTCTAAAGCTTAGTTTCTGTGTTACCTTTTGAAGTTGTTGCAGGATAGGTGTGTAGTTTTCATTACCAGCAGCCTAATTAGGAAGAGTAATGCCCCTTGGGACAACAAAACCTTCTTCATATTCAATCATCCAGTCCAAAAATACACAAGGTGGGGCAATGAATCTTAAAATTGCCAATTTAGTGAGTTTCTAATCACAGATACTTCATCAGCGGACAAGTGAAAAACCTCAGTAGGTGTAGCACTTCAAAATCTGGGACAATTTACATGTAATTTCGGGAATCAGCAGGGATACACAGCTGGATAAAAATAAAAAGCTTGTTGTAATTGAAAATTGCCTTGCAGCTTGTTTGTGATTAAAATGAAGTTCAGTTCCTTGAAATCTTGTTTAGCAATTAAATCTGTTTTACTTAGGCAGGGAAATATTGTCTATTGTCCTTGAATGATAAAACCAGTACAGACATGCTTTAACATTTCATGCTAATTGGACATGTGTATATACAAAAACTTGGCAAAATCCATATTAAAAAACTTGAAGGCTTTCATTTGAGCCTAATCAAGGAATGCTCTCTCTCACTAGAAGAGGATGTGGTCGTCTATATTACTTATAAAGAATCTTGGTGACAGCCTGTTGTGTTTTGCACAAAAAAAAAAAAAAAAAGAAGAATGTTTACACCTCTCTGCATCTAATAGAGCAATTCTGTGCAAAAGCCAGTGTGATGACTTTGCCTAAAACCTGACTGAGTTAAAGTTTGACTGAAATTTTAAGTTAACCTCTAATGGAGTTGTTGTTTATTTTGCTCTTCCATTTTCATATATTTTTCTTTGCTGTGTTGGATAGATTGAGAAGTGTGAGAGTTGATTCTGTTACAGTAAAACAGGCATTAGAGAATTCAAAACTTTTATTTGTTTGTTTGCTTTCTGAAAGCAGTTTATTAGGTTTTGAGTAAAAAATAGTGTTAAGAAACAGTTGCAAATAAAACTTGAGATATTACAATACTTGGTGCTATTCTCGCTGTAATGTTTCATCTCTTTTGTTTATTTGTTTGTTTTTTATATGAGACCTCAGTCCTCAGTAGGTTCACTTAGGAAAGATTAACTTCGATTAGTAAGGCAAAAAGATAAATAATAATGATAACTATTGAATCATAAAGAAAAGAGTTGTAGCATTAAAAAACTAAACTGCCCCAAGCCCAAAAACACATGGAAATTAATCTAACTTCTAATCCTGAACAGACAAATCACCTTTCTTATGCATAACCTATTTTAAAATATGCACATAGACATAGTCATACCCTAACGCTCATTTAATTTTCCTTATATGCAGTTATTCAGTATATATTTCCATGATTATGATGTCCCGAATGATGTTATAATTTTAATAAGATATATGTTCAGAAGATAGAAATTATATTGAAATAGTTTTAAGTATTTAAATATGTAACTGAATTAGTAACTATAAAGATTTTTTTTTTCAACCTTCTGTTTGAATCTGTTTCCAGGATGTATTCAGTGCTAGGTAATCAATATATCATTCTATTGATTCTTCAGAGCAGATGAATCAAAAAGACTAGACCATAAAGAAGTTTCCTGTTAAAGAACAGATGACATGCAAAACCTTGCTTGCTGTTACTGCACTGACTGAACTAGTGGAAATAGCCTGAGAGGATAAGGCAGAGTGTTTGTAGCTTAAAGGCAGCCAATTTTGGCTTCAAAATAACTTGAAGTTAGAAAAAAATAAGTTAAATTATGTGAGAAAAGGTTATTTAAAACAACCTGATTGAAATGTTCTCTAAGATGTGCTGAAAGATCACTTGAAAGACTCAGGTGAAAAACAAGGATGTTAAGGGAGGCTAGATAAGAGAAAATGACTCAGCCCACCAAAACAAGGAGGAGGAAAAAGATTTAAAAATGAACAGAGAAGGAAGATTCAGAAAAGAAAAACAAACCTGAAGGAACTGAAAAAAAAAAAAAGTACATACACATCCAATAAGTAGTTTGGGAAAAAGTTCATTAGCTACATAAATAAAGCACCCACTGCCACCCTATTTTAAAACTGGAGAGAGAAATCTGGGAGTGATGTTACACATATAAATAACTGAAGCTGTACACCAATGTAATTTCATTATTACTATGGCTGTTAGCTTTAGTTTAATCAAGGAAGTGTTTCTGCCCCTGTCAGTGTTACAGAAACTTCAGAAGGAGGTGGCACATCAATTGCAAGCTACCATACTGTTAATTAGTAAGTTTGTGTCTTTTCAGATAACAACATCCAGGTGCTCCAAATGACAGAACATATTCCACAAAAACAAATGCACAGCCTCCACCACACACATAAAACCAAACAAAACCAAGCAAAACAAAAAACCCAAACCAACAACAACTACTTACTCACATATTTTTAATCTAGAATTCTCTTTTCTGGGGAATTTGTGGAAAAATATCTGCAATCCGAGGTCTCACAAGTAACACTGTATTTATAGATCAGTATGTATTCCTAGCACTGTTCTAATGTGCTTTATAGTTACTGCCACTTCTACTTATATTATTAGCACATTATAAAGCTAGCATGCAGACAAATAAAATGTAACAATTGATGAGTAAAGAGAAATTAATAATTATTTTCATTACAGTTGTTAATTTTTAAGTTTGAAAAAGTTGTTCTTCAGCAATGAGTTTTGGTAAACAGCAAATATAACCAATGGTTTTAGGAACCACACACACACAAAAAAAAAAAAAAAAAAAAAGAGATGTCTAAAGAACTTAGTCCAGAAAATAATTCAGGCTACTGAGATATTCTCAGCTGATATTTGGATAAAGTATGAAACATTTTAACCTTGTATTAATTTAGCTTTTGAAAATGTAACATTTCATATTTTCCTCAATTTTTCTTTTATTGTTTTAAAATATTTGTTTCATAACAGAAGCATGGAACTATGTTCCTAGATGTACCAGAAAGACACTGCTCCAGGAAACAGCTCCTTGGGGTTTTTTTGTTATAGATTCTGCTGGGATCAAAACTAATCCCTCGGTGTGAGGTAGCACATTTTCACAGCTGCAGTAGAGCAGGGGATCTCGGCATTTAATGTCATGGTTCAAATCTTCAAAATGAGCTTAAAATATTTTGTAGTTCTCCAAGAACTTGAGCAGCTGTATCCAGAATATATTATCTTTGGTGTTTTGTAACAACAATTGTCCCTTTAATTTTCAATAGTTTTTCACTGCATTTGTTCAGAGCTGAAGGAAAGATTGAATATTACCTTTTTTTCCTCCACAAAGTATGGAAAACAAAGCTAGAGGGGTGTGTTTATGTGTGTTGGTGAGAATTGGGGGGAAAAAAAAAAATAATTAAAAAGCTGCTTTTTCATGCTATGGCACAGGAAGAAGCAGTGAACAGCAGAGCCAGTGTTCACAGGTCAGCCTATGACCAGAATCCCACAGATAGTGTGAGATGTTCTCTGCTGTGTCCAGACTAATTTGAAAGTGGTGAGCAAACTTATGTTTGACTTCCAAATTTATTCAGCACCTGCGGAGTACGAGAATCTTTCCGAATAGCTGTGACAACCTTCACAGTATCACAGGATGTTTGGGATTGGAAGGGACCTCAGAAGATCATCTAGTCCAATCCCCCTGCCAGAGCAGGAATGCCTACATGAGGTCACACAGGAACATGTCCAGGTAGGTTTTGAATGTCTCCAGAGAAGGAGATTCCACAACCTCCCTGGTCAGCCTGTTCCAGTGCTCCATCACCCTTACTGAGAAGAAGTTTCTTCTCAAATTTAAGTGGAACCTCTTGTGTTCCAGCTTTGTCCCATTACCCCTTGTCCTATCATTGCTTGCTACCGAGAAGAGCCTGGCTCCATCCTCATGGCACTCACCTTTTATATATTTATAGACATTAATAAGGTCCCCCCCTTAGCCTCCTCTTCTCCAAACTAAAGAGACCCAGCTCCCTCAGCCTTTCTTCATAAGGGAGATGCTCCACTCCCTTAATCATCTTTGTTGCCCTACGCTGGACTCTCTCCAGCAGTTCCCTGTCCTTCTGGAACTGAGGGGCCCAGAACTGGACACAATACTCCAGATGGCGTCTCACCAGGGCAGAGTAGACGGGAAGGAGAACCTCTCTCGATCTACTAACCCCCCCACTTCTAATCCACCCCAGGATGCCATTGGCCTTCCTGGCCACAAGGGCACAGTGCTGGCTCATGGTCATCCTGTTGTCCATCAGGACCCGCAGGTCCCTTTCCCCTACACTGCTTTCTAATAGGTCATTCCCCAACCTATACTGGAAGCTGGGGTTGTTCCTGCCCAGATGCAGGACTCTACACTTTCCCTTGTTAAATTTCATCAGGCTATTCCCCACGCAATTCTCCAGCCTGTCCAGATCCCGCTGGATGGCAGCACAGCCTTCTGGAGTGTCAGCCACTCCTCCCAGCTTGGTGTCATCAGCAAACTTGCTGATAGTACACTCAATTGACTCGTCTAAATCGTTAATGAATATATTGAATAATATTGGCTCCAGTACTGACCCCTGAGGCACTCCACTAGATACTGGCCTCCAACTAGACTCCGCACCATTGACTACCACGCTCTGGCTTCTCTCCTTAAGCCAGTTTGCAATCCACCTTGCTACTCTATTGTCCAGACCACACCTCCTCAACTTAGCAGCTAGGATGCTATGGGAGACTGTGTCAAACGCCTTGCTGAAGCGCTTCCCCCATCCTTTGCAAAACAAAGGGCTGTATTATGCCTTTAACATCTGGTTTTTGCTACTTTGGACAGAAAAGATAGATGGCTGTGGAAGCAGACACTTTGTTTTTCCTTTCCCAAGGTGCTGTGAAACGAAGCACAAATTTTTGAGGTAAAGACAATTAACAGTGTTGCTGTCAAGGCCTCTTGGTCTGATTGGGATGATCAGAGATGAACCACATGGTGGACAAGCAACAACTAGAAGAAATTGAGAACAAACAACTAGCCCTGACAGCCCATACAACTCACTTCTAGTTAGTACTGTGAACTTTCCCCTAGTTTCCTCACCCCTCCAGAGGACATCACAGGATCGATCAACCTGTGGAGTGGTGATATCTTACCCTCTTTCTCATATCTTAATCTAAAATATCTACTTCATTTTTCTCCTCTTTCTTTTTCTCTTTTTTTCCTGAACACATGAAAGTAGTATCATTGTAAGTTCTGCTGTCCAAGTCTTGTTAAGTTTTACATTACAGTTACCAACTGTTGTCAAGCCACTGTTTTTAGTTGGGTTTTGTTGTCAAAGTATTGCTAAGTTTTATGATACACTTACAGACTTTTGCCAAGCAAAACCACTGATTGCTTTTAGTAGATTTTTAATTGAATTGGACCTCTCAAGTGATTGTCTGTTGATACTTTGTGTTACCATGCAGAGTACCCAGAGTTAACTCATACCTGATCTCACCTGGTAGGACAGGACGTGCGGCATGTGCAGAGTTAACTCATCCTTAATCTCACCAGGTGGGACAGGGCAATAGCCTGTAAAATGGGACCATATTACATGGTAGTTTTCAAACAGCATAATGGAAGCCCAGAAATGCTGTTTTTAAGAAAATATTAAGCATAAATTACAATAGCACACCACAAGATGAATTATTTTGCCTCAGCTATTGCAATCACCTCACCTATTGCAATCACAGATAGTGCAACATTCTCCATCCAGATATAAGTCCTGAAGATGGATCCCACCATCTAGGTCTTGGGCTGCAGGCAAAGCTTGGTACTCCTTGTTGAAGATTAATATGGTGAGGGTGCCTCATACTCAGGAAGGTGTAATCTGGTAGATGTGGTGCAAGGTGTGTAAGGTGAAGGAGATACATGAGAAAGAGAACAGGCTTCTTCACATCAGGAATGATAAACAAGAAAACAAAAGGACATTCACAAAGACTCTGAGGTCTAAGACCACAGGCATGTGAAGTTTGGTATGGCCACTGTTGAACAGGAACAACAGAGAACATGAAGCAGTAGGAGTATGCAAGCTTGTGATTTCTGGCAGTAGAAGCAAGGCTTCATCTCTCAATGTGTTTAAGTCCATGGTCTTGACAAAGAAGGCACAATAAATAAATTCAGACAGGAGGATTCTGGGTCAGATTTCAAATTAGAATCAGTCCAGCAAAGAGGAAGTGGAAGGTGCCAGTGGTTGCTGACTACCTCTTGTCTGGGACAAAGGCATTCATTTGCCAGCTATACCTGGCACCATTTGAAGCAGCAATGTATCTACACCAGGATAAGGCTCACTGAGTTTCATGTGCTTCCTGTTACTATACCTTGCTGCTCAACCATGATGGCGCCAATGGTATGGCCAGAGAAAATTCTGAGCTGACCACAGTTGTGTTAGGGACTTTGTGGGTAGCAGCAAGAGGACAGAAGGCCCAGCAGTGTTTCCATCAGTCCTTCGGCTCAAGATAAAATAAAAGGTAGATGCATCCAACAAACTAGTGGTTGGCTGTGCAGCTAATGTCACAAGTAATTTTTTCTTTTCCATGGTGGCACCTTATTTAGAATGAATTGCTGTAGGAAAAAAATTAAATTCAGTTACAAAAGAACAGCTATGCAACCAAGCTTAGTTGCCCAGAGGGAAGGTCTTTAACTATGCTTATTGGAGGATAGGACTGAAACCCAATAGTGAGTGAGGATGCAAGCAGAAGAGGTATGTGAGGGAGGTTACAAGAGCAACTGTCACATTCATGCTTAGAAGAAAGGGTTTCAGAGGCTTATGTTGGTTATCTGTACACCAATGACCAGAGCCTGGACAACAAACAAAAATAATCACTGGTCTAAGCATGATTGCAGGGTATGATGTGATTGATATCATGGAGACTTGGAGGGACAGAGCATGTGATTGGAGCACAACTACTTAAATAGGAAAGAAAAAGAGATGGGATCTAGGCAGCCCTTCACTTTACAGAATTATAGTACAAAGCCAGAGATATGGTCTCTTGAACATCTCTAAGTCATCATCAGAAGGGTAAGAAACACAGACAAGATGACTGAGTTCAAGAACCACAAGAAGGCTTGGAAGGTAAGCTAGAGAGTCAGGACTCTGGACTTGTGGAGAGCAGACTTTAGTTTATTCAGGGAACTACCAGAGAGAATCCTGTGGCAAGTGTCCATGAAGATGAAGGAAGCCTGGGAGAGCTGGCTGAAGTTTTAGAGTAACTTATTGACAGATCGATGCTTTGTTCAGGAAGATGAAGATGTTTGGGAAAGCACAATTATTTTGTCTAAGCAAGGAGATTCCTGATCAACCAAAAGTATAAATAAATAAATAAATAAATAAATAAATCTATTTATCTATCTACAAGAACTGGAAGCAACAACAGACAAGAAAATGTTGCAAGAAAACTACCTGAGCACTGAGTGACAAAATCAGAAAGGTCAATGCACAATTCTAGCTAAAGCAAAGGATATTAAGAATCATTATATTGCTTTGAGCTCTATTCTGGAAAAATGTAATTGCAGAAATTTACATTCCTATAACACTTTGTTAATTATATATTACTCTCATGCCTAGATTCCTAGGCATCTTACAAGGTGACTAGATTATACCCTGTCATAAAGGATTGGAACATTACATTTCTAGATAGATCATTGAATACAAGAAGACAAGCAATGGAAGAAAATACGGTTATGATAACAGTTTAGTAGTGTTAATTAATCCCTGTAAGGAATTAATGAGCCTGTCTGTAAGTCTCTTGCTCTTTGATATTGGGCAAAACTAATCTTAAGGATCCTGTGGACCACATTCCTATTTTTTCTCAGTATTTATTAAGCAAAGCTGAGAGAAAGGGCTCAGCAGTAAGAATAGTTGCTGTTATGCCTGAAAGATTGTTCTGGCATTATTAAAGAAAATGTGAGTTTTATCCCACCTGCAGTGATTTTTAGGACTTTCTTAGGCACTCAGCAAATCTTGAGTGCTAGTTTTGAGCTAAAAATAATGCTATGTGGCAGGTTAAAGCTGGAGATTTAAGTTCTTAGAAAAGCTAGTTGAAAAATACAAGTTTCTGAAAAACAAGTCTTTTTGTGACAGTCTTAAAAAACCTGCTGTTCTCAGTTGTAAAAAGGAATACTTGGCTAAAGCAGAAAATAGACTGTTTCTCCTTGTAATATTAGTATGCTCTCTGGAAATTCAAACCCTGATTATTCCTGATTCAGTTCATGAACTTTACTGTCTTGTCTGCTCTCATTAGGGAGCTATTGAGTGTATTGTAGAACAATCCTCCCAGCATCTTCTTTGGCTTCACTTTGCATAAATAAACAAACATCCATTGGGTTGATTTCTCAACCACTACTAAGGCAGTTTGCTAAAATGTCGAATTAAAAAAAAACTCTCCCCACAATAGCATGGGTGACTACAAATCATCCACGGTACTGTGAACTAAAGTACCACTAGGTAAACTAAATCAAAGGAAGAATATATCCTTTACTGAAGTGAGCTTTCCAGTTTTGAAGGCAAACTGTCTGCTCTAGTGGAATGAAAAGTTCTTGGAGACTAACAAGACTATAAACTTTTTGAAAGTTCATGAAAAATCTTCCATGATAGCTCAGGAATGAGACACATATATTTACAAGTAGATCTAAATGACCAATAAACATCAATACTAGTGAGGAAAATAAAGAGTGGTGAATGTTTCAGAAGATTAATTTCCCTAGAAAAACATTTTCTGTGCATATTACCTGAAATAATTTGAGACACAGTGAAGACAGAGACAGACACACAAGTAGTGCTTTTGAAATAAAAAGTTGAGGTCTAGATGGATTTGGGACGTCAATATTTGATATGGTGTAAAAGAAACTAAAAAAAAATCCAAAACAACAGAGAAATTGCATTGGTTTTAAAATATTGACCTCTTTCAGAATGTATGTGTGTTTTCTAAATATATTACAAACTAAAGAAAAGACAGACCTGCAGAGAAAAGTCCCATCAGAGTTCCAGACCCGAGTGGACGGAGGAAGAAATGCAGCCGACTCAATATGAGTGATAAAGCATACTTCAACTTTATTGCCCGAGATAGCGTGCATTTATACCAAATACCATAATTATGCATACTTGTCTCTATCTAATAGGCTAAGCACATTTAATTACTCCACCTACTTGGGTTTAGCTAGCTATGCGCATCCCACATTCTTCTGACTCTTATCTCTTCAAAAATATCCTGACCCTGCCTTAGTTAGTACTTTTCCGTTCCCCCCTTTCCCACGGCCTAATAGACAAGCTAACTAAGGCCTACTTATGTCAACTAAAATGGGCTCTGCTCGTAGAGTTGCTTGGTGGACTCATGTCTGTGCTCCTTGAACCAATCCCCGACACAGACTCCTCTTTATTTGCAACATTATGTATGTTAGATGTAGAACGCATATCCTAAAATGCAACTGCCAAGAGAGAATGCTGTGCAATGTGGAAATATGACCCAATAGAAACAAAGACATCTTTATATGAATGATTCTAAGGGTATTTTCATCACTCTTTCATGTTTCTTCCAGATCTTCTGTTTTTTCCTCTAACAATTTACTGTTATAAGTGGATAGAATTCAATCACAGAAACAGAACAGATTAAATTACATTCTTTCATTAAAAAAAAAAAAAAAAAAGAGTAGGGCCATTTTAAAGTAGTGAAAGCAACTTCAAGTACAACAGTTTGTTCATTAAGAGCTTGGAGGTGCTCTGAAATTATTCATGAATCCTACATATTGCTCTAGTTTTCCATGGTGTTTTCTATGTAATTGCAGTTTTTTGATGTAACAGAGAATATGAAGATTCCCTTTCAGGCACCTGTAGAATTTCCTTATTTCTGGATTCATACATCACACAAAGAATGCCTCATGGGAGGTCTGACCCATGGTTTCCTCATTACACTTCTTAAAAAAAAAGTATGCAAGTGACCTGGCATTCTGCTCTTCTACATAAAAGTGTTTTTTTTTCACTCTTTTTTGCTTTCCTTAATACACTTTTAAAAACTCTGTTTAAGCTGATTAGCCCAGATGTTTTAAATCAGGTGGACCATGTGTCTGCCCTTCAGCTACAATAACCTGCTTAGCATAAGTTAGTAAGATTCATAAAACAAGTTATTACTGCTAATTTGTACTTGTGTAGTGGAGAAGAGCTGGCCCTTATTTTTAATGAGTAACTTTTCATCATAACTTTCTAGAAATCAAGTCTAAGACTGATTCTATAGTGTATTTATTCCATTAAGTGGAAGGATGTTTTGTGTACAATTTGTAAGTATAATTTCCATTACATTATTTTCTAATTTTGATGTTAATTTAGCTTTTATTTCTATCCAAAGTCAGAGTTGTGTTTTTCCTTAAAATGTGTAATTTTGCTTTATTTCCTACTGTATAAAATATACTGTAGACAATATGTGGTTTGTGGCTACATTCACTTACTTAGATGATCATAAAATTAATGTTTTTGGAATAAATGTTAGTTGTTAATTTAATGTTAATTTTTCACAAGTTAATATTAAATGTTAAAGCCAACTCAGAATTATCCAGAGGACTGACTTGTGTCTATGTATGACACACTTATTTAAAATATTATGAATCAATTCAGCGCAATTCACATAACAAGTGAAGCCTGTTGTTCATCCTAATGGCTCTATCCTCATGTGTATTCTTTTGCCTAATCAATTTCCTCAAGAAGCCCTGTGCAGTGGTGACAAAACAAATAATCTGCTTTCACCTTTAAAGAGCATAACTTCCTTCCTTTTTTGTTGGTGAACTATGGTAACAACTTCATTTACTTTGCTGTTCACTCAGGAATTTCTTCAATGATACTGCATTAGAAACATACTCAGAATAAGTTGAGTAACTGAACTGAACCATTAAATAAGAAAATTATTCTTAGTTTACATAAATTATATTCCTTCAACAGTTTAGGAATGAGGACAGACAAAAGGCTAACAAAACTATTTAGAATTCAATATTTCCTTTTTCAAAAATTTTAATTTTGATGCTTTCAAGTCTGGTTTATTTATTGATTGGTTATGTTTAATTCTAGCACTGGACTTTCTGGTTTTGAATGAAATCTTTTGCATTTTCTATTGTAGGAAAGCAGTAAAATAAGAATGAGAAAGATCCAAGAGTCCATAAAAGCAGACAGAAAGCTAGACAATGTCTACTGCATTCCAGATGTGTCTATGTCTGTCTGACTTTTCTCTGTTATTCCAGTTTAATTAATAGGTATAAAATCTTGGACAAGCCTAAGAAGCTAAGTGCTGCTGGTAATCATCCTTGATGTGGTTCAGATTCCTGCTCTGAATTAGGGGAATTTTAGTTTTGGAGATTAATTATCCAGTTAGAATCTATATGTTATTCTAGGATTTCATTTTTGTCTTCTAAACAGAAATTCGTTAATAGACTTTGGAAGAAAATACATTTGCATTTCAGTGAAAAGGAGTGTAACCATCTGATCCTGAAAACTTTGCCAAATGGTGTTAAATTGCTCAGGACAAGTATGAATCTGGGTATTTTACTGGAGGAGATTTCTAAATTTCCAGAAAGGGATGATAAAGATGCATCAGCAAAAATATGAAAATTTGTTGTAGGCTGTACCTTTTGTTACTTGTACAGGACAGATCACTTAGCTACGACTGTGATCAAAACACTCATTATGTGGACATAATGTGAGGATTTCTGATAGTCAGTGATCCGACACATAATTGGAGTTTGTTGAATCAGAAGTATGATATTTTTAGAGGCTTTTTTTTTTAATCTTCTTGAGGAAAGATGAAGGCAGAAATTGTAGTAGTAACCCTTATGTTGAAAGCTGTGATTAATAGATGGTGGTAAGACAGTTAATACACTACAGACATCCTTTTTATATATAGGTATTTTGAAAGTCATTGTATCATGATAGGAAGTACCCTACACTTTAGTGTGAATTAATTTTCTGTGGAATATTATTCCAAAGCAAATTTAGTAACTGTGGTGGTGTTAGCTGAGAATGGAAACAAGGAAGACAGAGAGGAAGAACGGAAAGGCCCTAACTGTAATTCTTAAAAGGAGTACATTATATTGACAATGTGTTTATCTTCCAAAAACTCTTACACAAGATGTATTGATATGAAAAAATTACGTTATGTGGAAACAGAAGTACTTTGTCCTGATGCAGGTGAAAAATGCATTTCTTGGACATTCTGCTTTTCTCTAGAGAGTCCTGATGTGATGTTCTGATATTCTAGTTTGTATAGGTATTGAGGTTTCCAGGATACTGTCAATTATTTCTCACAGTGTGAAATTTCTACTGAATTTCTAAAATGAAAGGTGACTGTGAAAGCACATAGTAAACAGCTGCATTTTTTGTGAAAAGCTGCATCTACCTCACTAATGGAGATTAAATGACATGCTTGAGCCTATCCAACTCTTTATGCTGTGCATTCAAATATAAAAAAATATAACAAAAACCTTTGAAAACTTAAATTTCAGTCCATAAGCATATCAGCATTTTACTTTTCAGTAAACCTCACCTTCCTCCTGAAATATATCAAAAGTCAAATTTTAGCTAACATATATATTGTTTTTTTAAATCTGGATTACAGTGCTTTTGACTTTATTCTGTCTATTTTTCAATGAAATGAGCAACAGTAAAAACATTTTTTCTTCCTTTTTTGACCTGTTTTATTGTGTGAAGGAAAATGAGACATTACTTAGATGTGACTAGAGTCGGTTATAATTATCTAAACTTTGCTTTTTTAACATCTTTTAAAATCCAAATATTGACAAAAAGACGGCTTAGCTACCTTTCAAAGGATATTCAGTATATTTGATCAACTCTGGAAATATCTCGCTTGAAAAACTATTCGTACAGAAAACAGCCTTCAGTGTCTCCTTTGAAATATTTCCTGACATTCAGCCTGAAAACAGTCAATAAAAAGTTTTAGAAAGCACAATTGTTGCAGCAATTCTGAGGTCTGAAAATAAGGTGAGTGAAAAATAGCAGTGCATTGTTTCTTAAGTCTTATGTTTTTAGCATTGATTATGTAGATGTGTCAGCAATATACTGACTACCACAGAAATATTTAATCTGTGATTAAAATGACGGTATGGGAATGAGCAGATGCAGGTACAATTCCTAGCCCTTTCTTGGACTTTATTACATTATGTTGTTCAAGACAACATAATTACAAATATGCTTATTGTGTTTGCTCAAAGGTGACATATCTTGTACTGATATTAGAGTGTTTATCTCTTATCTCGTATGAGTTCTTTTAGAGAATATTACCACAAGAAAACATATCTTTTTCGGTTCTGATGAGCAACAAGATAATTATTTGAATGTACAGCACTGTTTTTTATAGATGAAAATGTCTTTATTTTCAGATCTTATGAAATCTATAGAGCCGTTAACCTTTCAAAAAGTCTGCTAGAATAGTTTTTTTTAGAAAGACAGCAAGCTCAGTTACTTTTGCAATATTCCAAGAGTTTGTTGCCCAGAATTCTAAAATAATAATAGCCTACCGTGGTGACAACTATCTGGCTAGCTATATTTTTTCTAAATATTCCAATAACTTCAGAGATTGAAATGATTTATATTCATAAAGTTTGAAAACAGGGGTTAGGAAAGTTTTTAATTGGTTGAATTGACCTGAATTTCAGTCCAGCTGAGTTAACAGCAAACCTGACAAGCTTTTTAAAGGAAACTATGCCATAACAGACATTATCAACATTCTACTGCCTCAACACTTACACTGGACTTTCAAACCTGATTATGTCCTATTTTGCACCTATATGGTCTGGAAGTTCATTGACAGCCATCATCCCTATGACATTCACAGCCACTAAAAACCCACACATTTCTAAATACATGATTTATGCTAGGTAGAGTTCTCTGAAATCTATACAAATTTTTTAAAGAATCGGTGCAGATACCTATTGTATTTCTTTTTGTCAATGCAAATATTTTTGTCAATGCAAACATTACTGAAGCAAATAAAAAAAAAAAAAAGAAAGAAAAAAGAAATATTTAGCATGTTCTTTTCAAACTCAGTTTCAGAATTACTTGGAAATGTAATCCATAATAAAATTCACTCGAAAGTATCCTATTGATTCTTATATTTGTTTAATATCAATAACATCAGAATGTCAGAGAAACACAGCAAGATTGAATGTTAATTCACATTAGTTACAAATGTGGATATATTTATAGTCGTGTAGCTGTAAGTATCTCTCTGGGATTTTTCCTTTGCTATGAATAATATCTCAAAATTACACTTCACATAAACCAGAGACTCAGCAGTCATCAGAATTAAAGGAATGTACTAGTGAATGGTTCATATATTGCAAGGATTCAGTGAATGGAAAGTTGCTTGTTACACCTGTGATGATTTCTGCTGTTAAATTTAAATTATCAAGTGCAAATGCAATTATTTAACAAATTCACAAATACTTAGTTTTCCAAGCACTGCATGACTATATGACTATTTAATTTATAATTTTTTCATTCTTATAGAACAATACCTTTAATTTTATGCTCAATTTATTTATAAGCATATTGAATATGCAGCCATTTTTTAAAAAATTACTTTTAAGCTATGTGTCGTACAACATCTCAACTACCTTTTGGATTTCTCTTGCTTACTTGACATACACAAAATACTATACCAGCTCTCCTGTGCCTTTTGAGAAACAAACACTTAGGCTGCTCTAGAGAGTTTTCAGTATGATTTTTTATAAATGGGGCATAGTAAATATTTACAACACCTTAGACAAAGTACCCGAAAAGGCATTTAAGTAACAAATTAAAGAGATAAGTAACAAGTTAAAGGGATATTGCAATTCAGCTGTAATGATTATCAGTAACTGCATCACAGAATGTGATGTTATATAACTAATATGAATAGTTAATTCATTAAATATAATAATGTGTTTTACTAAACTTTAATCTGGGTGCCAAAATAATTTAATTTTATTAAAACAGATACTAATATATTTAGCTATAGGTTCTTCTGTAAGATCCTTTACAATTCTTTCAAACTTATAACCATGTCAACAATTAGACTTATCAATGAAGGCTAATGAAGACTAATCCTATTAGAAGTTTATAAAATATTCATATTTTTGTATAATCATTGCATAATGGGTACATGAGTTAATGAAAGGAATTTCCTTTATGAGATGGGCAACCAAAAAATGTTCATATTACTGATGTTAAATACAGTGAATGGAAAATAGGGTGAAATACTACTGTTACTAATTTACATTAATGTGGTGCTACTATTTTCCATAATTACATTGAATACATTAAGGTATGAAATACTGTTTATTTGTGCATGTGCATTTCAGAAAGAGCTTCTGAGACAAACAGGACCATTAAAAATATTTTTAAAAGTCTTATCTCCTGACTGCTATGCATTTTAGGTGGAATAAGTATGCATTTTTATATATCTATATATCTACATTATATACAAATATGTACTTGCACACACACACATATTGTAACTGTGGTTTCTTTCAAGAATTTTAATTAGTGTTTAGGGTGAGAATTGTAAAAAAAAAAAAAATGAATGATTAAGACATGTCTCTCTTTTACTTCTCCTTATACTGAACAAAAAGACTGTAGAAAAATAAAAGATATCATCTCACAGCATGTGCTTCTAAATAGAATTGTTGAAAAGCTCATAACATTTCAGTTGCTGTTGTCATAAGTCACAAGAGCCACTCCAGAAATTTACAAAATAAAGGACTTAAAATTAATAGAGCACTTGTTTACATATTTCTGCTAAACAGAATTGTATATTCAATAGAAAGAACTCTTCCTATTGTAAATGCATAATGACATTTTTTAAAAAATGATATGAGGTCTCATTTTTCCTACACTAATTAGCATTGATCTAATCTCACTTCTAATAGAATGGAATTAGAATAAATTTAATCAAAGTCCCATAAGTCATTTGGGTTTCAGTTTCTCTGGATTTTTTTTTTTTTTTTAATTTTTGAATATGACATCAGTCTTCAGCCTTTTTGTAGTTATCTGATGACATTCACAGAAACATGGGACTCCGGGATAATTCAGCTTAAAAGGGACCTCAGGAGGAATCTGCTTCTACTTCCTGCTGAAAGCAGGGTCAGCTGTGAGATTAGACCAGGTTGCTCAGGGTTTGGTACAGCTAGGTCTCAAAAACTCCCAAGGATGGAGACCGCACAGCCTTTCTGAAGACAGCAGTTCTAGTGCTTAGTTGTCTTCATTAGGAAAGATGTTTTCCCTTTGTACAGACGATATGTCTCGTCTCTCATCCATCTGCCATGCACTGTGGTGATGAGATAACTCAATTTTTTCTTCAGCAAGGTGGGCTGCTGTTAGTTTCCCTCAAATTTGTCACTTCTCCAGGTCAAACAAGCTCCAGCTCTCTACCAGACTGGGGACTCACTGCTGAACACACTCCAGTTAGTATCTTTCATCTGTGGAGGGTCCCAAAGCTAACAGCCTCATGACGGATGAAGAGAGAAATAATCATTCCTCTGCACCTCTTGGCCATGTTAATACAGCCCTGGTTGCTCATGGCCTTCTTTGCTGCCGGGTAACACTGCTGGCTCCCACCCACCTTGCCAGTCACCAGCACCCCCTCAGGTCCCTCTCAGCAGAGCTTGTCCTGCACTCCATTGCAAGTGCAGTCCTGGCCCATGTCATTCCTGGGGGATGTTTCATACCAGAAGCAATTATGAAATTCAGCATTTGTCCTTGCTGAATTTCATAAGGATCCTGGCAACCCATTCCTCCAGCCTGCCCAGGTCTCTCTGGATGGCAGCTGTAGCACAGAAAGTATCAAGTGTTCTGTGTAATTCGATGTCACCTGCAAACTTGATTAAAGAGACTGTTGTCACCTTTTCAGTTTGTGCTATTTATTTAGCAGTTATTCAGAGGAAAAAGCTTACTAATCGTAAGAACAGAAGTGAAGATTATATCTGGTTATTGTCCTTTTGTGTGTATGGGGAATTTCTATTTTTGATCAGCTTTGGGAATGTTCTTCTGATTACTTTTTTTTGGAAAATATTGCAGCAAAGCTGGGTATCTACTAAGTCTGAAGTTGTCAAACATTATTTTGTACTACAATTTAATAAATATTTTTATATTTGACAGAAGAGTCTTCTAAACATTAATCAGGAAACTATGTAACAATGTTGTCTCTTTAAAGGAAAATGTCTTTTTGACTTGATGAGTCAATACTTAGGTTTATGGGTCAAATTTTAATGGTCTGTTTTAACCACTTGAGTGACACAAGTAAACGTGTTGCAGTTAAATTTACACCTCTATCTCTGTCTCTGTCTACATATCTCTATAAGGGATTTAGAGATCACTGTGATGAGAGTGTTTAGAAGACTGGTAACACAGGCCAGTGTTACCAGTTAATTTTAAAGCAAAGCTTTACTAATTTCACTCATTAATAACACACTTCATGATGTTTAATTTTTGTGTATTACTGATCACTATGACTGTATACTCACTAAAAATACAAAGTTGTCAGTCTTTAAAAAAACTTCTAAATTAGCTGTGAATATACAATATCAGGGTTAACCTGCAGTTAATGTTGATGGCTGTGGTCCTCGATAAGGAGATCAAGCTGATCAGTTTTGACAGCCCCTTCCCCAGAGTGACTGGACCCAAAATGGACTTGTCTTCTTTCCTCTCTGTTTCATCTTCTGCTTGATATTCTTATGATGTTTTCCACCCTATCAAAAGGAGGATTTCAGCTATTCCTGATATTGGTTTTCTTTGTTTCATTTCACTTACAGGTGACAAATAACAGTGAAATAAGACAATATTTTATGTCATGCAGGTATCTATTAATTCTTGTTTAGTGAATAAGGTACTTATTAGATGAGAGGTACTAGGTATTAATATAGCACACATATATGCCATTATTTGGTCTGAATATATAAATCACAGCCTGGAAAAGGGCAAGTGTATAGAAAAGGGAAGAAATATTTTCAGTATTGTATGGCACAGATCACAGTGCTTTTCACTATGGATTCATGCCATTATAGAGCACCAGTTCTTTCTTGTCACATTCATGCTGCTAAATTTACAAAAAACTGTATGACACTGACAGACTCCTCCAGAGATCCTGACAAATACAATTTTTTTCAAGTACTTCAAAAGTTTAAAAGGAATCAAGATGTAATATGATGTCATTGTTTGTCATTAAAAACTATGAGAAGGGGTTTATGGGGTTTACATTCATGGTATTGTGATATTCAGTAATAATGAGATTGCTGGAATTATCTCAGTTATTACTGTTCATTCAAAAGTATGCCAAAGCCAGGAACTATTAACAAAACAAAACAACAACAACAACAACAAAAAACAACAACAAAAAAACAGAAACAAAAACTAACTTGCTTTATTATTTTTAAGAGTGAGTTGTAAAAATATAATTTCTTGCAGTATTCTTTCACAAGTCTACCTGTTTAAAAATAGAAATTAACATCAGAAGCAGAAAATATTGTTTTCAGATGATGTTTATTTTACAGAATCCAAAATTTTAGTGATGGAATGAGATTCACAGGAAGGCAATAGGCCCTAAGTCTCTGTAGGGTGAAATGTTTATACAGGTGATACCCACGAACACAAAGTAGGCTATAATGATTGAAATAACATCACCTTTGAATTAAGCACAAGGGGACCAAAGAAATGCATAGATCAGTATGAAAGTAGGGTGCCTGGCAGATAAATAAAACATGAAATAGAATTCTTCTGCATATATAGAATAATGTACATTAAAAAAATCTGCACTTGAATTGAACTTATGGATAAGAATTAGAAAGACTGTTTTTAAACATCGAACAACTGTAATTGAAAGAAAGGGTACAGCAAGTCCATATAACTTTGTGATCATTGCATTTTTTACACAATGATTTTTAGATATCACAGCTTGATTAGAAACATTTTATACTTTGGGAATGTCGATTAAACCTTTTAGTAAAATTTCAATCTCTCCTTGAATCCAGAACCCCAATGTGAAAAAAAGTATAGATAGAAATACTGAAGTAGTTAGGATTTTGTGTTGTCCAACAGAACTACAATACTAGTGGTCTTAATAGTAATAATGAATTGAACTGTATGTTTTCAACAATTCTTCTAAAAACTTACTGGGAGAAATTGTTACACACATTCCAGTGTTTCAACTAAAAGATATTCCTTAAAATTGTAGTAAGAGTAAAATTATTAATTTATCTTAATATACTGTACAAATACTGCATCAAATATTAGTTAAGCTGACATGTACTAACAAGATATTACATCACCTTACCAAGTTTCAAGAATATCACCAAAGAGATTTGCTCTTCAAATGGGTACAACAGTAATAGTTGCAATGACAAAGCATTTGTCATATTCAAAAGCTCTTTTATACTATTTGGAGATCTCTGCAATTTTTCAAATTGAATAAAAGCTGCCATTTGCAACATTGATAAAGTTCTTACGTACCAAAATGATTCCTATTCACTATTTTGCTCCTGGGATATATTTACCTGGAGGCATTATTAAATCAAGTTGTATTTTCTTAGACAACCCATATCATTCTCTATTTATATAAGTCTTATGATACATTATTTTACTGGATTTTGTAGTTTTAGATTACAGTGATTGTAATGTCTGTTTTCATTAGAACTTTCTCCCATAATTTTGAAAAAAGAAGACAACAAAAGCTGCTGAGACCATATAAGCACAGATGCCCTGAAAATAAGACATTGTAAATGAGAATGTTAAAATGTTTGGACTTACCTTCAAATGAGGAGAATACAGAAGTATCTTTCATCTGTAGGGAAATGCTTCATCAAATAAATTCTCTGTACAGAAATAGCCAAGGATTGATTACAGGTTTATTATCCCTTCATTCATGTTTTATTTAAGTATTTCTACGTGTGTTTCCATTAAAATCAGGTCTTTCTACTGATGAGATAACTTTTTTATGAGATGTAAGGTAGATAAACAGCTTTCTGTGAAGGCAGTGTCCTTGCTGTTGAGGGGTTTGGCTGCTGGTGTAACTGCTACTGTCATGGCATCTGTTACCTTTCTTCAGCACTGCTGCTTGCTAGCCCATAAAACATTCAGCTTCCTGGGGTAAAAGTAAAGAAAAAAATAATGTTTGGGTGCTATTTAATTATGCTTACCAATGTAATGTGCATATTTTCACATTACCTTTATACTAAAATTAGTCACCAGGATGTTAAGTAGAGTCACAAACTCACCAACAAACATAGGAAAATTTCTAGTATCAATGAAGTGTTCTACTCAAACAGTGCAAGACAACATCCTATCAACCCTACAGAGACATAGTATTATTTGGGAAGTAATGCAGACTGTTTTTTTTTTCCTTATAAACCAAACACAGAAGTAGATGGCAATATCAGAGTGAAAAGACTGCCATTCATGTCTTTGCTGTATGCTTCCTATTGAAGGCATTTGGGGTAGGGAGCACAGGGTAATTATGTTTTGAATACTTTTGAGAGTTTGGTATGCTCAGCTTGCATCTAGAGTAGAATGAATATAAATATATAGGGTGCTTTTGAAAAGAAGAATCCAAAGTGTTTAATATCAGCTGAGCCATGTAGAAGAAATTATTCCTTTTTTAGCTGAAAACTTTCCTTATTTTTTGCTGCCTATCAAGCTATTACTGCAGTGTTTCTCCAAAATTACACGAAAGATGGGGTGCTCCTTGTGTTAGTTTCATTACCAAGCACTAAAACAGTAGGTCCTTGCCAGCTAAACTTACAGTTCACATATAAATGTATAATTTTTCAGATTTGTTCATCTTTTATAGTTTTACTCAGTTATATCATTGTGGTTACGTTAAGCTTGTTTGGGAGGGCAAGGGGCTTGGTTGTTTGGGTTTTTTCTTTTTTAAATTAAAACCAGTTTACCTAGGAGAAGCATGGGACAGCATCTCTCTGGAGGCTGGTAGGCCAGGGGTCCCCAGTGGAGGCAGGGCAGGGCTGGTGGCCAGGGCCTGTCCCAGCAAGCTAGGTGGTGAGCAGGACAGTCAGGGTACCAGGGACAGCCCCAGCCCGGGGCATCAGGCACCTTCCTGGGGATGGGAATAGCCCAAGGGCAGGATGTGATGTGAGTCTGTGGGTGGGCTCGGCTCTGCGGGGGCTCTGGGGAGCTGGAGATCAGCCCTACTGCAGCATCACCGGGGAAGGGAAAGGAACATTTTTGTTAGTTTTTTGAGGAAATTATATTTAATCCTGTCACATATTATGCTATGTTGAAAATTTTGCCAATGATTCTCCGCCTTTTATCCTTTCAGTTTCTTATCACATATACTGTAGTTTCTGTTTAAAGAATTTCTTGGCAAAGATCCGAACATAAACTTTTCTTTACATAAATTGTGCAGCTTTTGTGGCCTCCTGTTCTCAAAAGAATCATTAAGTGATGCCTATGCCATCCGTTGTATTTGATATTTAGTTATTTTCTACCCCATCAGTTTAGTTATACTGCTCACTTCTCAGTCATGATAGATGGGAAGCTACCACCTTCCTGGAAAAAGATAAAAACTAGTAGACTGGTGTTCTGATTGGGATGTTCAGAATAGTCATACTTTCTTTCATTGTCTTTCTAGCCAGATCTGTGTATGAACAACTCCTTTATCTAGAGATTGTGGTATTGGGTCAGATGTCTCAAGAATAGTTTTAATTCTTGCCTAAGAACAGGATGAAGCATCTTCAAAGTCCATGAAATTTTTTTCACATTGGTTATCTTTGATACAGGACTTGCAAGACAATTTATGGCCAAAATGTTCTTTCTTGGTGAGGGGTGTGTATGTGTGTCAAGGTTTGAGTGCAAGGCGACAATAAACCATGGCAGATGCTTTGTTAACCCCCTCTCTCCCCACCTCTCCTTAAGCACAGGTGATAGGAGGGCAAAAAGAGACAAAGAGAGCGAGAGAGCTGGAAAAAAGTTAAAAATCTTTTACTAATGCTACTAATAAAATAGAGAAAATAATACAAAATATACAAAACCGATCTTGAATTCCCCAGCAAAGCTCAGCACTGCTCCAGCAGCAGTAGAGCAAACACATGGAAATCCTGGGTTGGACTCTGCAATAAACCAGAACTGGATTCAAGGATGCAGGGTCTGTCACTAGACTTCAGATTTGCAGGGACAGCAGGCAGGGTCCTTCCCAGATGTTGGCCATAGTCGAAGAAGAGAAAAAGGGCTGAGACCCTCGTGATCTCCCATTTTATCTGAAGTATCATGTGAATGGGATGGAATGTTTAGTTTGTCAGTTTTACTCACCTGTTCAGTTCGCTCCTCCTTGCCCTTCTCACTTACGGGAAGTGCACATTGCAGTGTCTACCAAAACATGTATCCAACTTCAGAAAAGCGCAGTTACTAAGAAGACTTTAACTGAAAGGAAAATTCAATAAAAGAGAAACTTGTCTTGTTTTTAACAAAACCAGGACAGTGTGTTTTTTCCCTTTTGCCAACTGGCAACCATAACTACCTAGTGATGAGATTATTAATTTTTTGGTGCTTTATCATCATTCAAGGCATTTATGGGGCTAAGGGCTTGATTTATATATGATCACCATCATACCATTTTCTAATATGGAAACTATTAGTGTTTCCATTTTCCTTATTCATTTAATTACAGGTAAATTAGTTAGTTAGTTTATTAAAAAAAAAAAAAAAGAAAGAAAAAGAAAAAAGCAAACATAACAATGTTCATAGGTATTTTTAAGCAGACATAGAGCTTTTAAGTAGAAAAAAAAGGAACTGAATAGATGCCTTGTTAAATTTGTTTTTCACACTCAATGCTTTTTAGATCAGTTCATATATTTTAAAATTATGTGCATTTGATAGAAACAAACAAATATATATAAAATAAATGCAGGAAATCGGCTCACATGATTTTAATATTTATTCCTTTTCAACCTCAAGAAATAATTCAGCTTGCCAGTAACTGTAGAACTATAAATTGCGCGGTTATAATATTTTAAATGCACAGTTAACCACACAGCCATTAGTTTATTTCCCTAGAATTTCTCAGAATGAAGCAGTTAAATGGAAACTTACTGTATCTCCAGTTCTCTTCGTATCTGTTGTGCAATTACTGTATATTGCCTTGCTATAGATGTCCTGCAAAAGCATAAAAAATTAATTAAATTCAAAAATAAGACTAATAATATTCTAATCTCAAATGTAAAATGTAAATACATAGGTTTTACATTGGAGTAACCATTGCATCCATTTTACAGATCATGAAGTTACAGTAAAAGGCTTCAAGTCAGGAGTGGAATTAAGATATTCTGAGTTCTGGTTCAGAAAATTTTCTATTATAAAATATTGCTTGATGACATTTTTGTTTGATATATAAAACAAAAGCAATATACTATATCAGAGAAATGTATAAATTGACATAGTAACCCTGCCTCTGCATGTAATGGAATATTTCTGGTTATCAAAATCAGATTATTTCTCTACTAATGGTTTCTCACCTGTCACCATTCACTGCAGGACAACAATAAACCATGGCAGATGCTCTCTGCTAACCCCCTTCTCCCTCAGCCCCCCACTTCCCCATTAAGGAAAGGAAATAGGAGGAAAAGAGAGAAAGAGACTTGCAAGTGGAAAAAAGTTAAAAATGTTTTACTAATGCTACTAATAAAATAGAGAAAATAATACAAAATATATAAAACTAATCTTGAATTTCCTGGGGCAGCTCAGCGTTGCCTGGTGGAGTGGCTCCTCTGGCAGCTGCATGGCAGGCGCCTGGAAGTCCTGGGCTGGACTCCACAGCAAACTGGAACTGGATTCAGGGATGCAGGGTCTGGATTGCAGGCACAACAGGCAGGGTCCTCTTCAGATGCTGGCTATAGTCTAAGATAGCAAGACCCTCGTGATCTCCCACTTTTATAGGGTGTGTGACGCAGATGGGATGGAATACTTAGTTGGTCAATTTTAGTCACCTATTCTGTTGGCCCCTTCTTGCAAATACACCCCTCTCCCTTATGGGACATGCGTTTCTATCAGCAACCTTGCATACCATTGCTTCTGTTTATCAGCTCCTGTCTGCAAAACCGTGCAGCCAAATTCAGACAAGTGCAGTTACTTAGAAGAACTTAGCTAAAAGGAAAATTCACTAAAAGATAAACTGATTTTGTTTTTAACAGAACCAGGACATCACCTTGGACACAGAATTAGGAAACAGAGTAATGGCCCTTTAGGGCCATTTACTGCTGCCGCAAACTAATAATACATGATTGCTTTGCTACCACATGATCCCTTTTTAAAAATGTTCTAGCTTCTTCCTGAAAACCAGCAACATTTCTAGATATGTATTCAGAGGATGGTATCCTTAAAGGTTATTTCAAAACTTTAGTTGTGTGGTACCTAGGAAATTTTCCAAGTTATATCTTCAATATAAAACTTCCAGTTTATGCTCACTTTTCTTTCCATTAGAACTCTGCTTCAGTTTCAATACATTTCTCCCACTCAAGAAGGAATCCTATAGTAAGCACATGCTTGTTAGGGTATGTGCACTTTCCTTTTATCTTCAGACCCCTGGTTCTTGTAAATATTCCTTGTGTCAAAGTTTGTTCAGAAGTTCTGTTAAAGTTAATGCAGTCTGTCTGGTCTTTTTCAGATGATGTTTTTCTTCATATATACTGTTGGTTTTGTGTAGGATTTTCCTTATTCATGCAGAATCAAAAAAAATTTATATTTCTTCTTAGATATACACTTATGTGTTAGAATAGAAAAAAACAAAAACAAAACCAAACCAAACCAAAACAAAACAAAACCAAACAAAAAAAAAACTATTATTATTGCTGAAAAAGTTAAACTCTAAAATCTGCTTCCTGCTGCAGTATGTTAATTACCATTTCAGCATCTTGTCGTGAACAGTGATGGGTGAGACTGGGGGACAGAAGAGGAGCTGAAAAGCTGTATCACAGCATCTTTCACAGCCTGTATCTACAATCCCAGCTACACACTCCTAGGGCAAAATATGCATTCAATGGTAGTCTATGCAGCTTGTATACTCACAACACAATTTCATATTTCCCAGCAAGACTGATTCACACAGATTTCTAGAATACAAAAAGATGAGAGAACAAATATATTGCTGCTTGGTCCAAATTCTCCTGGCACTATAGACCAGTTTTAGAGGATCCATATCTGCACAGAAGATTGTATCCATGAGTCATATCTGTGTTTGCATGTTTCTGGTTTTATATTCAATAATTATGTAACATAAAATAAATTTAAAAGTCAGTGATTAAGGACACAATGAGACAAATCATCAATGTATGGATTTCAGCTTCCTTTTACTTCTTCTTCAGGTCTCATTATTCTTGTTAAAACTACAGTAATACAAACACAGATTTCAATATGAGGAATAAGGATGATGTACATCCTGCTCAGTCTGTAATCTGAATCATTCAAATATTTTCCAAGATTCTCTCAATATCCAAAATATCCCACTTCCTCCATAAATGCAGAATAAATGCTGTATTAAATAGTAAAATCTATGGCACTTCCTGTCCTGGTAGGTAATTATTTCGCAAAACAAGAACCCTGAGCCCCTCTCATACCTTCTCCCAGGAGACCCTTTTTTGTCTTCTCTATTAAGTAAAGTATAGAAAGAAGTGAGTTTAAGTCACTCTACTATGTTTAGGCACATTGCCTTCTTTAAGCCTTACAGGGTTTAATGTCCCCAAACATGCATTCTGTATCTAGTTTTTAGTCTGTTAAGATGCCTTCTCCCTTAGATCGATATACATAGGTCTAAAGCATGGCTAATTTTTACTTTAGTGCATTATAGATTGTTGGTTGATATCTATTACATTTTTTCCCTACTGCTGGCTCAGTTAAGTGAGGAGTCTTGTTTTCTTACACCGTTATTGTGTGCAGTCATTTTAACTATCAGCAGTCCATCCGTTTCTGCTTCAAATTTGTTGTTTTATCTAACTTACTTATTCATTTTGTTCAGAAGATGTTTTCTTGCCTTTTCCTAATCTGAAATCTAAATCTTAAACTGTCTTCAAGGATTTGATAAGCTGACTCTAAAAGCTCAAGTTATTGGGCTAATATAGTCTAGAAAGCAAAGAGCAGCTCTGGCAATTCTGTTTAAGCTACCTTCTCAGATGGACTCATAAAATATGGTTGACTAAATGAGGGGAAAGGAAATGCCTGAGGAGAAAATAATCAGTGAGTGAACTGTTAACTTAATTTGTGCTTTACATATTCTTGGACAAGTCAGGGGTAATTGCTCTTAGCTTTTTAGGATACCGTAATACTCCAAGATGCAGAATAATCCTTTTGACACACTCTATCAAGTGCCTTTGAAAAACCAATAAAAACTTTATGCAGTTCCCTTGCCTTTATGGTTAAGGAATTTCTCAGTTAGTTGTCATAGAATAAACATCTGCTTGATTGTTCCTTCTTGGCACAAAACCCCACTTGTTATTCTGCCAGTTGACTCCTGATGCGCGGTTTGAGCCCACATCATATCACTCTTAGGAATCATCTTGCTGGCATAGCTCAACAGATGCACAGTATTTAATGATTTTTTTTTTATTAATAGATATTTCACAAAAAAAAAAGAATAATAGAGTTCCCCAAGTTTCAGCAGCTGTGTCACAAATTACTTTCTACTGGTGTATTTTATTCCTACAGAGTGCTCTCTTCTGGGATGCTTGTATTACCAGACTATCATTTTTAAGAGGAGTTACATGGTACTTCCTCTTCTATTTTTTCTTTTTTTTTTTTTTTTTTTTTTATACTTATCTTCTGGGATTTTTACTATTGTAGTTGAGAAAAAAAAATATATTTCATTCCAAAATATCTCTCACCATGTAAGCTTCTACTCCTCAGACCTTTACTAATCTTTATAACAACAATCTCTACATCAGTAAATTGCTTTCAGGAATTCTCTAGTCACTTATAATGTTAAAGCCATAGTGTTTAAAAATTATTAAATTGAAGAATTACATATTTCCATTAAAGACACAGAAATAAAACAGTTCAATTAAAGTGATTTATCTGTGGGTTGTAAGAAAATGTCTGCTTAGTTACAAGAAAACACAACAGCACTGTGTATGCAAAAAAATGTTCTTTAAAATAGGAGAAAAAAATCTTAATTAAACTTCTGTTAACTATATATGTGCAATATTTATGTAGATTTCAGTCTGCTGAAAATAATAGGCATTTCAATGTCCACAAACAACATTAACATGCACCTAGAAATGTGCACCTAACACACAAAATCTTGTCTTTCTCCATTAAGTAGTTTTTAGAAGTCTCACACTGAAGCCCACCATGACATTAAAAACTGCCATTGTCCCTTCTTATTAGGATCACTCTTATTTCAGATTCATGTCACCTTATGAAAAAAGCCAAAAAACTTTAAAAGGGGGACATACTAATGCTCCAGTATCAAACCGCTTCACTGTTAAAGAAGCGGGTCTTTCAAAATATATATATTGACTGTGATGATTTCCAGATTTATGAAGTTAGCACTTAATGAGCAATACCATTTTCAAAATCTCTAGAAAAAATATTTTTATTGTTTTAATCGGTAATTCAGCAAAGCTGATCTTTTTCAGTTGAGTTTGAACTATGGTTCAGGCATCTACTTTCCTCATCAGAACAATTAGCTTATGTCACTCAAACAATTACCGTCAGCAGGCTCTTCAGATGCAACATGTTTCACTGCATAATGGAGACTGGATTTATCTGACTAAAGTTGGATAAATTACTAAAGTACTGCTTTTTATTTATGTTTTTATGCAAATTATTGAGCAATAGCTGTGCATAGGGCTGAAATTTATCTTCCTCAGTTTAGAAGCCTTAGAATATTATTCAGACTACTAAACGTCACCTTCTCAAACAGGAAAGATGGTTTGGGCTAATACCACATATATAACATAAATACTCCTGATAAATACTCAATTTCTATAATAATTATTCCTCTATGAGTTCCTCCAATTATAATATTTGACGTTTCTTCAGTAGTAGAAGTATATTTTCATTACTTTAAATAAATTCATAGCTATAGTTTTAGAAATCTTGTCATTACAATACAGGTATCCTGGTCCTAGATTATATTATGTATTTGAAACCAACTGTATTTGCACAGATTTGAATGTGTGATGTTACATCACTGACTGAGTCAAAAACAGAACAGTTTTGAATCATTACAGCTGACACAATGGAAAATAATTGTCGCTAAAAAATGTACACAGGCATAATTATGAATAGGAGAATGTTAAATGAAAACAAGTCTCCATGTTATTAATAATGATCACCTTACAGAAGAGAATTTTTGAATTTGAGAATTATTTGCTCTTAGAATTAAGTTTATTCTGATACCACTTTAAAAAATGCAATAATTGCACAGAGTACACTGTTTACCTTGCTATCTCGAAACATCCTTGAGGAGGCTGCATTTCAGAACCACAATACTCTGAAGTCAGTGGTTCTGAACCAGATATCAGGCAATCTTAAAATGCCTACAGATTTTCTGAGTACTGTAATTTTTTTGTATCGAGGTGACAGTCATACTATCAAAAGGACTATGGACATGCAGATGCATGCACATACATATTAACATATGCAAAATAAGGACCTAATGGAAAACATGTCTTTATAGTTTAAGAAATTTTATACTGAGTTTGCTTCTTGGAGAAGTGCTGGCATTTTGTAGGTCAGTCTAAACACTATTACTCACTTCTGTAGTGGAAACAACACTTTTGAAAAAGTTAAACTGTGTTAAAAGAGTTGCTTGTGTTTCTATAGCTTTTCAGAATAGATTTTTTTTATATATAGTCCCAATCTTGTATTCTCTGTTCTGTCAGTTTGCAATTTTCTTTCTTTTATCTCCAATGGTATACCATAGTAATTTATTATATTGTGCATATACCCTGAAATAATGTGCATTCATGTGTCTGATTTGGTTTTGCAAACCCAAAAATGAAATGAAATACTAGCAACATTTTTAGAACGAAGAAAGTTTGCCAGTCTCTTTACCTCACCTTACACTAAATTCATTCTAACATCAAAATTCCGGTCAATGTTTTATGCTCAGCTACCTCATTTAAATATCTGCAGATCATGAAATGTTTGTTGATTTCAGCTTTATCTTTTGATCACTTAATTATTCACACTGAAACAGTTTAATATAAAAAAAAATAATGATGACTTTATTCAGTTAATTTTAAAACATTTGGTTGACCTATGTGAAAAAGAAGCTTGTCTTTTGGTCAGTCTCTCATAACCTTTCATGACTTTTTACTACTTTTTCATACTCCCTTTGTTTGCTGGAAAAAGAGTAGTACAGCTATAGTATAGAATCTCTTGTTGCTGCTGCCTCTTCATCGTGTATGCTATAATAAAACTTATGACTGAAAAAGAAGTGTCTGTTTACACTCTCATTTGTTAAATAAATGCACCCTTCAAGCAGCTAGGTAATGAATTAACAGATAGAATAATCCAAGATTAACAAAAACTGACAAAAATCACCTGTAATATTGCATAACGAGTTCACTTAAACAGGAAATGTTTAATTATTGAGTTGAACACAAGTCACTGATAGTAACAGGATGTCAGGAGCATACTAAATATATGAAGATACTAATTATTCAATTAAAATTAAAGTTAGATGCACAACAGAAAATAATAAGGGAAGGTTTATAAGGTAAAAGTCTAAAAAACATGGAAAAGGATCCATGATTTTGGGCTGATTCACTGAACATCTAGAACCCTGTTGTATACCATTTTGCCTCTAATATGTTGCATTAAGCTTTCTGAATAGCACATAATTGCATTAAATATAAAGAGCAAACCCCACAATTATTCACATTATGACTGAGCCTGAATCCTTGGAGGTCTATTAAGGAGTGACTGACTGGGGTTTTAATCAGGTGACACTGAAGCGCCTATGAAGAACCCAAGAAGTCTTACAGTTTTTATGTGGCCAGTGGAAGAAATAATCAACAGTAGTCACAACTATTCTGCAAAGTTTAGAATTTCCTGTTTTAAATTCCAAACATATGTTCATAGAATCATAGAATCATTTTGGTTAGAAGAGACTCTCAGGATCATCAAGTCCAACCATAACCTAACCTAACTCTAGCACTAAACCATGTCCCTAAGAGCCTCATCTAAACATCTTTTAAACACCACCAGGCATGGTGACTCAACCATTTCCCTGGGCAGCCTGTTCCCATGCCTGACAACCATTTCCGTGAAGATTTTTTTCCTAATATCCAATCTAAACCTCCCTTGGTGCAACTTGAGGCCATTTCCTCTTGTCTTATCACTTGCTTCTTGGGAGAAGAGACCAACACCCTCCATGCTACAGCCTCCTTTCAGGTAGTTGTAGACAGCAATAAGGCCTTCCCTCAGCCTCCTTTTCTCCAGGCTGAACAGCCCCAGCTCCCTCAGCCGCTTCTCATCAGACTTGTGTTCCAGATCCCTCACCAGCTTCATCGCCTTCTCTGCATTTTCTCTAGTATTTCAATGTCCTTCTTATGATGAAGGGCCCAAAACTGAACACAGGATTCATGGTGAGACCTCACCACCACTGAGTACACCGGCACAATCGCTTCTCTAGTCCTGCTGGCCACACCATTCCTGATACAAGTCCAGATGCTGTTGGCGTTTTTGGCCACATGGGCACACTGCTGGCTCATATTCAGCCAGCTGTTAATCAACACCCCCAGATCCCTCTCTGCCAGACAGCTTTCCAGCCACTCTTCCCTGAGTTTGCAGCACTGTCTGCGGTTGTTATAAGCCAAGTGCAGGACCCAACACTTGGCCTTGTTGAATCTCCTACAGTTGGCCTCAGCCCAATGATCCAGCTCATCCAAATCCCTCTGTATGGCCATCCTACCCTCCAGCAGATCAACACTCCCACCCAATATGGTGTCGTCTGCAAATTTACTAAAGGTGTACTCAATCCCCTCATCCAGATAATTGATAAAGAGATTAAACAGAACTGGCCCCAATACTGAGCCCTGGAGAACACCATTTGTGACCGGCTGCCAACTGGATTTGGCTCCGTTCACCACAACTCTTTGGGCCCAGCCCTCCAGACAGTTGTTTATCCATTGCAGAGTACACCCGTCCAGGCCATGAGCTGCCAGCCTCTCCAGGAGAACGCTATGGGTTAAAGTGTCAAAGGCTTTACTGATGTCTAAGTACACAACATCCACAGCCTTCCCTCATCTACTAGCTGGGTCACCTTGTCAGAGAAGAAGACTTTGTTCTTTGAGTTACACAATTTAATCAAAGCATGCTGGCCAAGAGAGCATGCATAAATTAAAGCATTCACAATGTCCACAATTTGTCAATGTATTTAGAGATGACATTTCCATTTGCTGTTTTCTCTCCTACATAAAAATAATTTTCCAATAGTGAGTGGTTTGTGGAAAAAATCTCTATCATTGCTTTGGAATCATTGTTGTTAAGTTCTGTCCAGTCAAAAATCTATCATCAGCAGTTACAACAGAATATGTTGAGGAAGTGTTTGAACATTCAATCCTTGGTTGTAGAACAGTGTTTAAGGCAAGTTACAGCCTTTCTGTAACTGCAGTGTAGAATATTTTACAGTGCAACAGTGCAACTTGAGACTATGAAGATCTGGAATTAACCTCATTAAGCCATCAGTAACGCAAACCTCTCAGAGATTTTTCTGTAGAGCATGTCCACTAACAGAGCTGAGGATATATATAGTCAATGTATGCTGCTGTTAAAAGGTGTAGGGATGAATCTCAGATAAAATACAGTTAAATGTGGCATCATTTGAAGAATTTTTATTTGTAAAGTCCAAGTGTTCAAAGTGACAGAATTTATTTTATGTGTCTGGAGCCTAACAAGTTAGGTACACGACAAGACTTTTTTTATGATAGAAGAAACAGTCACTAATCTGTCTCTGCTATGACTAGAAAGAGAAAGATTACTTGCAGAACACTTTCATGCAGTATCATCATGATTATGACTGGTTTGCTGAAGTGTTGGTCTTTGAAGTCTAAATATAGCCAAGATTTCACCCTTGCAAAAGATAATTCTACCTAACTTTGAGGTAAAACAATTTTTGTGTTTGTGTGTGTGAATTTAATGACATATATTGATATTATAACTTGTTGGTTGTGGTCCTGATAGATTTGGGGGCTAATGATTATCCATGAGACAGAAACTAAAACCATGTGTATGTTCTGCTGAATTGGGAAGGTATCTTTGCAATAGAGAATGCCACAGAGGAAAACAAATTGTTAGAAGAACATGTATATTTAAAGAATCAGATGTCTATGTTGTTGGTTAATCATTTAACTTCCTTAGAAATTAAATAATATTTAAAATGAATAGCTATAAACTTTATTTTAATATTTCTGTGGATAAAGATCTTGTTGTGTGAAAGGGGAAAAAAAAGACTCTAAGTGTCTCAATATGTCTATAAATTGTATTATTTTTTATATAGCATGTGACTTATTGTTAAAAGGAATATTTTGCTTGGGAAGAGGAGTACCTGTTGGACAGTGGTAGTAGGGAAAAAGGGAGAGAGAGTTCTGCAGGGTTCTTCCTGGATTCCAATAGGAAAGGTCCAACATCAAAAGCTTTCATGAAACACCTGTTTTAGTAAGGTACAATAAAAAGAGGAATATAGATAGCAACTAAATCTTGTATTTGATCTTCAGATGGTGGTAACCCTGCTTTTGTGCAGTGCAGCTTTGGATGCATCTCAGGTAGATTTTCCCACAGCAAAATGTGCACATCCAGTCCACGGACAAAAGTTCCTTCTTCTTGGTCATTACAGCTATTATATAATTTTCTCATAAGGAAACAACTGTATTCCTAAACTATGGTTTTGTGATAACTTCTTGCTGCACTTTTACATAAAGGCAAAGCCACACAGATGTATTTGCAGTACCAAGTGGGAGCTGCCTACAGGCTCCCCTCTTCCAATGAGTTGGCTGAAGTCATCCTGTGGCCAAGGGCTTTGTGCAGCAAAAGGCCGTACTGGACGTGTAGCATAGCATAGCACAGCACAGCACAAGCCTGGGACTAATCACTCAGGTTAACTGTTATATGGATCAACAACTCTGATGTACAATGGTCTCCCAGTCAGGATCAATGTGTTACACCCCTTGATCTACATGTGGTTTACCTTTCCCAAGGATGTTTAAAGTTACCCATTTTATTTACACAGGCTTCTCGTGCCTGATGTACAGCCCTAATAGAGTATACATAATCTGATCAAGATCAATGACTCTTCAAATACAATGTCTTTTGCCTTGGTCCCAGTGTAGTACCATTGTACTGAAACAGTAAATTCATTTACCCTTTCTGAAAGATCTTATCACTGATGCAATCTGGTCACTAAGCATGTCTCTCTGAATAAAGAATTACTCCATATTGTTCTAGATTGCTATATTTCATTTAAGGTGAGGAACAGATACTGACATCAGACAAGAAGTTCATTGGACCAAAATGTAAAATCATGAAGAAATACCTTTTCCAGACTTTTTTGAAATGCTTTTTCCAGACTAGACTGCAGTTGGGGACCTACTCTATTACACAACTATTAAGTTCTGATAATGAAGAGTAATGTTATTGTAATGTTATTATAAACTATATGTATTATATTTAGTGAGACATACAGATTCAGCCCTATGCTACATGCGTCAATATCAAACTAACATTGAAACTTTTCAGAAATAACATTGTCTATTGATCATGTATGAATAGAATTAGAAGATACTAATACGGCTTCTGAAAACCTGAAGTTGTAAAGCTCCTACCCAATCTTTTAGGCAGATACTGCTAGAATAATACTGCTCTTTCATATTAATGTTTCTTACTCTTTCTGCTCATTACCCTCTTCATTGTTTCCTTATCTCACTTGCTTGCCCCAAATCACTCACGTTGTTCAGTTTAAGTAGTGCTATAGTGGTTTAAAATTCTTCCTGCTGTCATGGTTTCTGAGGCACTGATCTTCACCTGTGTTGAACTGCCCTCAAGGTGGCAGAACCTGCTGCCTTTGGTGGACAGTAATGGTTACTTTCAGTAATTTTGATTCAATACTTTCAAGAACGAAAAGGCTAACAATGCCAGATAAGGCATTTTGTGGCCATTCTGTAAAATGTGACAAGCTCTCAAGAAATTTTGTAACATACTTTTACATTGATACACTTGTCAGGAACACAATGAGAAAGTAAAACTAGGAAGGTGCCAACAAATGAACATATGGACATCATTTTTGTTTAGATTAGGACCTGACTACAGTACTTTTATATGGATCTCTTTTATTTTTCCTTCTTTTTATTTCCCCCTCCTGCCTTCCTGAAAAAAATTTGATTGTCTAGTTTTTGTTTCTATTCTCTAGTTCAGCTGGAATGGAACATTAACAATATCATATTTATAACTTTTACTCAAACTTTTCTACTTGTTTTATTGATCTAGTCTAAACCATGGAAGTACCATTTTCTTTAAAGCATTATTTTACAGACCCCTTGTGCTGGAAGAATTGCTATTCGGTCTTCTTGACACAGGGCATACTCTCACAAGTGTGCAGAAGAGCTGGATGTAGGGACCATTCCTGTTGTTTTGGAGCCTTTACATGAGGAATTTACTTCACCTGTTGCTCTTTAAGCTCACTTAACTTTTAAAAATTTCCTAAGTTTGAACAATATAAAGTTTCTTTAATATTAATTCTACTAAAAATGTCACTGATTCATTACTTTCTTAAGTGAAATATACTTGCATATGAAATATGTGTAAAATATATTATACATGTTTAATTATATATACATATATATGTGCTCAGATACGTGTGTGGTTACTGAAAATTCTATGCAAACAAAAAGCATGACAGACTGGTGTAAACTTTTCTTTAATTATTCACATTAAAACTCTGATAGTTTTAAAACTCTATCTGATAATTTAAAAACTCAGGATAAGACAGTCATAAGACTTCAGACTATGATATTCAGAGGTCTTTAGTGTGGCCTTATTCTTTGATTACTGATAACAATGGTAAAAATCTCACTGACTTCAGTACTAGATGAACTGTCATTGCCCTTTTACAAATCCCCCACTTGATGTTAATATCGACTTAAGAAAACTCTTATTTGTGTATAAACTATAATTAGTATATATATATATATATTCAGTATAAGTATAAATTTAAGCCAATTGCTACAGATGTTGCATCAAAACTATAAGCATGGAATTCAATTTTTTTGAGTTGTCCTTTTCTCTAGATTGTTGTTAAAAATTGTGGAACTTTGCTAGATCATCTGCTGTTCTCCACAATGAATAAATGCACCACTATTTAGACATTTATTTTTGTTACAGATTTCCTGTACTATTTTAACATCTTGCTATCAAGAAATACTCTTTCACTTAGGTAATTTCATTGCTGGATGTTGCCTATTTTTCCTGCAGCTCTCAATCCATTTTTCATTCACAGGAGATTTTGCTCCCCTCCAACTCTGTGCAGAAGTTTGTATGCATCTTGTATTTTCTGTTATTTTTTTTTGTTGGCCATGAATTTTGGCCATAAAACTGAAACATGACAGTAAAAAATACTTGTTATTTTATCCTATATTCAGATTTTAATGATGAAGTTACACTGATAAAAGATCCTTGAGTGACCAGTTCTTGATGACCATACCAATTGATTCAGACAGGATATCTCAAATGGACTTAACAATACTTTTAGGTAAGGATTTTCCAATTAAAGATGTTTCAGGTTTTACAACCTCAAAATCTCTGAGATGTCTTTATGCGTTATATCCTCAATTTCCATTGCTGTCTTTCAAAATCCAGAAACAAGCCATATGACAGCTGTATTCTTATGAACTGATATTTAAGAGGTTATTTTTCTTCCAGTCTTTTAACAACTAAATTGAATGGATGTAAATTCTGGAAGAAAGAAGAGTAGAGCCACCCATCTTTGCCTCTAATTCCTTTTCCCTTTCTATAAACATGCACAATTCTTATTAATCTGTTAGTAAACCTTGTTGACAGTAAGTGGACTTTCTCTCTCTTATTTGTTACTGTAATTTCCTGTCACTGAGTAGCCTTCATTAGACTCATTATGAAAGTAACAAGAATCTTGAGGTAATAAGGCAGTATTTCCTTTTGCAGTCATTATTATTATTTTTATTTACTTTAGAAGGAACACACTGCCATATGTACTAAATCTTCCCACTAACCAGGGTTGCTTTCCAGAGTATTTAGAGAATGTTGTGACTCAAATATTCGAATGATGAAGTAAACTTTTAGTTTATGGTATCTAGTATCAAAACAAACATTTTTCAATCCTACAGTTTCAATATCCAAAGAGTCACAGCAGAAAAAGTGTATACTGCTTTCATGTTTATTAAGGTAAATTAATTTTCTTTGGTTTGTCTTTGGAAACAAACAAACAAAAGCATGGGATTAAAGCATATTTGTTGCAGGTTTTTTTTTGCATTAGAAAACTGAAAGTTAAACTGTGAGAGATGAAAGTGCATAGGAATAAAAAAATGAAAACATTGTTTTCTCAAAGACTGCTCAATAAATGTTCCGTCCATTTATATTTGGCTACAACTTCAAGATTTTTTTTTTTAAGACTAGGAATTGAAAGCAACTAAGTATTATAGATAAAAGCTTTAAAAATTCTCTGAATTTCACTTCAATAGCTTTCCTATTTCCATGCTCATTTTTCCTTTGCCTTCATGTCTATGGCAATTCTATTCGTTAAAAAAATTTACTTCTACAGATAGAAAAACTGAACAACAAACTTCAGGTGTTAATGCATTCAGCTGTAAGTAACTTCTTAAAGTGATAGTATCTTTCAGGTTTGGATATCCTAACAGAGGAAACTGTAGAAGAACTTTATGCAATATATATGTTTTTTAGGTTTTCACTTCTACATAAACTAGAAAATATAGTCAAGTCCATCCTGCAACAGAATATACACTATTTGTTAGAAGAAAGCTCTTACTAAAAAGTTTTTATGTGTCTATGTCACACGGTTATTTAAAAAATCATATTAGAAATCTAACTCAATGTTTTGGGAAGGATTTTAATGATAGACAACCCTAAAATTATACTGAATGGTGTGAATCTAACCTGTTGATGCTTATTATACAACAAATCAGAATTAGTTTTTACATCAGGAAAAACATATATGTGAATATATGGGGGTTTTTAAAACATGAAGGGCTGTGTACTTACACCACTGGAAGGATCCTGTACTTGTGATGTTAAGCCCAAGGGAAGATAATCCTTTTCTATTTCTTCACAGGAAAAAAGCAATTCCAGAACTCATTATTAGAAAATATAATAATTAAAACATATATAATCACTAGTCAATTATTACCTATCTGAAAAGCAAATAATTTTTAGAGTGACATCTTTTTGGAAAGATGCCCTAAGAATGACAGAGGAGTGTGATGTTCAGTCATAAAGACAACAACACTTTGGATTGGTGACTCATCTCAAAGGTCTACTTATGCTTCTAGGATCTGCCCTGGGGTGGTTTGGTAGGTCCTAAAAGGCTGTAAAGAGGTAGATAAGAAGCATTCTGTGAGACTTAGCACAAAAGTGGCAAAGGATAGCAAAGACATTGAATATGCCAAATTCTGGGTAGAAACATATGTTTTTTCTGTTTTTTTCTCTAAGGAGGACAAAACCTTTAGGTTTTGTCAATGGCAGGATACTGCTGATGTATATGATCTTCAGCCTAGGCCATTGTTGCTGTTGTTATAGTCTCAGATTCTTATGGCATATTCCAACACAAATATGTTTTATATTGCCTGTGCTTCCGGTTTTATTCCTACAGCAACAAACTCTGAATCTCACAGTACAAATCATACAAACTCAAAACCCTCTCCCTTTTTATCCTGTAAATCACCAGTGATTTTGGAGAGGAAGAAAATTACATACACACTTGATAATCTACTATGTCTTTCTTTCTTAAAATCTATAATAGAAACCTTCATTAAAATACTAAATTAAAATATGAAATGTGGCAAAGTTAAAAATATTTTTAACAGATAAAAAAAATAAATATATGAAAATCATTTTGTATAAACCACATTAAGATCCTGATCTTTCTTTTCGTTTTACTCAGTGGTACATTCTACAGACTTCAACAGAAGCAGGATCAAACCTTTCATGAGCAGTGGCATTTTGATGTATTACACCAATACATCACCCTATGCAGCTCCTTGATGATGTATTGCACTAGTGCTTTATCAAAGTGTCATTGCTCTGATGAAGGCATAGCACCTTCTGGCAAAGCCCTATAATGAAAACTGTTATGTTGTAGAAGAGGTTATGTTACATTATGTTATGCTATGCTGTGCTATGCTATGTTTTATGCTGTTATACTAGAGAAAAATATCAGAAAAAGAGAGATTATGTTCCAGGAATGGAAGGTGGATATGCCAAGTAAACAGACAGACAAAATTCACACAATTAAGTTCCCATAGGACTTTGAGCTGTTAAAGTAATGCTATTTGAAACTTTCTGTCCTATAGTTTTTCAATATATTGATTTTTGGTTTTGAATAAAGACAAACAACCAAATAATAATGATAAAAAAACCTCAACCAACCAACCAAATAGCCCCCACTAAAATATGAAAAGCAGCGATTAATATTTTGCCTCAAAAATTGTGTCTAAGTTAAGGAGTATGTTTATATTTGGCTCAGTCCTTCTTCCCATAACATCATGTGGCAATTATTTCTGAAAAAGGTCATTTAATGGTATGTCACACTTTTGTAAATTCAAGATAGAAATTTACAATTATGTGCAGAACTGTCTTTGGCAAGTATGAAGCTGATTAATATCCTGTGATGTTTAAGAACTTATTGACTGGGAAGACAGAAGTGTAAAACTGGCCACACAAAATAGTTTGATGAAATTTTTAAACCCTCACCTCCTTTCTGAACATAGTAAGGGTCTTCTCAAATATTCATACTCATACTGTACATAACAATCTATAAAAAAATAGAAAAAATAAAAAAAATAAAAAGATCACATTAAGATCAACAACAAAGATAGCAAAATCATTCAACATAGCTCTAAGTGTATTTGCATTGCAATGGAACATCTAAATGAACAAATATTATTAAAAACAGCTGCAATGAAAATAGAATATTTCTTGAGAGATGTATTCTGAATGTCTAATATTATCCCTATTGATACAATTCAGGATACAAAAGAAGGAAGGTTGCACAATAGTAAACAACATTTTTAAAGTTTCAGTTTTTCTGGAAGGTCAGGCAAGTCCTGGTTCTGCCATCCTTATGCACACTGATATCTGCTCTATTGGAGCAGTACATATCTATTCATCCTGAGTTTTTAATTATCATTTGAAAATAATGCTTACTAATGCCATTATTCATAATGGGTATAGTAAAGACTAAAGATAATTGAAAACTAGGTTATACTTTGCCTCAATTTGGATTAGATGTTTGTGAGCTCTATTTGTGTGAGTACCATAAATGTTGCCTTTTGCGATAAAGATGGTTTTTTAGTGTTTGTTTTCAGGACACTTCAATTATACTGCTTTACATAATATGAGTGTGGTTGATTCCCTATATTCTAGCTGCTTTCCCTCAGCTGAAATATTTTATAAAGGAAGTAAGATATAAACTGGATAAGTCATTACTGGATAGGTCTTGATGATATCTTTTTTTGTGGTTGTATCTTACTGAGCTTCACCTTAGGATCTTGTCCATGTTTTAACAACGCCAAGGGAAATACAAGTACAAAAATGCAGGATTTGTTATCTTTATGTTTCTAATGTCTTGTAAAGTTTTTCCTTTAGACTTTATTGAAAAAAGTTAATATCCTCCATTTAAAAAAATATTTGTTTTGCTTCTCTTAGAAATACTACTAAGAGACTTGGATTTCATTTTTTACAAATTACTTTAAAAAAATATTTCTAACATAAGCTCCCTAAAATCAAATAAGTAACATTTATTTACTATGTGTAAGTTGCAGTTACCCTACCTTTTCTGCATTTGTGGGGTTTTCTTAAGAAGTACTGTTTTAATGACATGTATGTACGTGTAATTTACATCTATGTGTGCTTTGGATATTATCCTTATTTGTGTATGTTGATGGACAGTGGATTTAGCATAATTTTGTCAGATTTCATAGAACTAATTAATTACATTTATTTTTTTCATGCTTATTGTCTTATCTTCTAGCACTTATTGCTAAAGAAGCTCCTGTTACTAACAAGTGAGGTAAAAAGCCAAAAATGAGACTTGTAACAGTATTTAACATACACACACAGAGGAACAGTGATGCTGCAGAAGGTCATTGTTACTTCTATTCTACATTCTACAGACATTCATAAAAATATGAAATGCTGAACATCCCCAAATTTATTTGAAACTGTAGAACTTTAGAGAATTAATAGTTACATTACAATGAAATAAAAATAATAATATTATATTCTGCTAAATAGCAAATTTGCCATCTGTGTATTAATACATCCCACAGTTCTCATGTGTGTTTCACTAGCTCTATGCTACATTTATAAATAGAACAAAATGATGAAAAAATAAATAAGTAGCATTTATCATGGGCCAAATCAAGTTCAAATGTGTGCTACCACACTGTACTGTAATTTCTTACTTATGGAAAATCAATTCCCTCTTCTACTAAAAAGTATCCAATAAATACTGTTATGGTCCATCAAATGTAGCATTTATTAATTTTTACTTGAAATTACTAGCAAACAATACTGCAAAACACTGATATATTTTATAAATATAGTGATTTTTTTCTCTTTTTGCCATGTATCCATTACATTAGTTTATGCTAGTCATTATTTGTTAGCAGTAATAGCCTTAAAGACCATTCTGTATTAGCATAGCTACAACAGCTAGTTTACACAGTATTGTACAATAGTGGCTTAGGTTTTAGTGTATGCAAATGGTATTTCATGTGATAATAAAACTGATCTCAATTTTTAAATTGTTTTATTCTAGTACTGGATAACAGTAAAAGTGAGTCAACCGTTTTTCTCGTCCTTTCCCCAAACTCATCTTTTTCTATTTCTCTTTAATTCTCTGCCTGGTAAGAAGCTTTCCACTTCAGCATAACATTAAATATTCTGTTCTACCATAGGCCTTTCATTGCCACCACATAGAAATTAAGATCACATCTTGCCCTTTTTACACTTCTTCCACTCCTTGCCTGTACCATCTTTCTTCTGATTATAAACCCGGGGACAAAATAACACCAGAAATAATGTCTTTCCTCTGACAAATATCTTTTAATTTACTATGTATTTTACAGTTTAAATGTCACTTGTACAGTAAATGTTCTTTTTCTTGATGAAAAGATACTTTAATTTTAAAAATAAAATAAATAACATATTGAGCGTAAATATTGATATGGAAACAACCATTTATCTCTGAAAACCTAGATGTACAAGTTTTTTTTTCACATTTTTGCAAAGATTGCATTGGGCTGTTGAGACATAATTATAAATCAAATAAAAGAAGATTGTTTTGACACTGAAACCAACATAACTGTGTAAATGAGATTCTGCAGTAACTGTATTCTTCATTTCATGGGCTGAAATTCCTGCTTGGATCAGGAAGTCCATTTTCAGGCTGTGACATGGCTGGCAACAGGCAGAGCGATGGGCACAGCACAGGCAGGGACTGGAATCCTGGGAAGGGCTGAGTGGCAGCCCAAGGTAAGGCTGGTCATGGCTGTCAAAGAATTGGTGAACTCAGACCTGACATTTCCAGAGTGTGGTCTATGAGAAGCAATGCTTTAAAAGTTTGCTTTTCTGACAATCTGCTGCTAATGTTCAGTCATCTGCAAAGCTTTCAGCTATCCAAGGGTGAGAACTGGTTTACACAGATGTTCTTGGTAAAGACAAAATTACTTCTTGTAAATATTTTCCGTACAAGTGTAAGCTATAATGGATTGACAGTGACCTTGCTTTCCCCACTGAGCTGCTAGGTATTTGCATATTTTCATTCAGCCTACTTTTCACTTGATAAAATTAGTTGACAGAAAAAGTCAGTATTTTGGTTTGTCTCTGTCAGAGTATGAAATGTGACAGTTGTCTAATATCCCTGTAGAAAAAGAGCAAATAGATATTTTTCATATCTAAAATCACCTAATCGCTTGGATTTTGTGTACCCAGGCTGACAGACAACAGTGGTTACAGATATCTGTGTTTGTGTGTGTGTGCATAGATCTCCTTTCTAATTAGGGTCTTACAAGGTTAATATCAGAATAACAATCATCACTGCAAGTGATTTTAAAATGTCTTTTATTTATTGTAGATTCAGACACTATAGAAACATAAGCATTCATACTGATAGCTTGAATAATGCAGATGGTACTGCTTCCCTGAATTAATTTCTGTGAGTTAGAATTGGATCTTTTGAAAAAGTCCACAACCTGTATTCTTAGTACATGCCCTCAAAATATTTCAGCAGTTTAAGGGTAACTTTTCAATTCAGTAGAAGTTGCTACCAATAAAAACACTATACATATCAAATTATTTTCTTTTTAATGTTTGAAACCCTTTTTTCTTTACATTACTCTTCTGTGGTACTCATTTCTTGCTACTTAATAGGACTGGCAAAATGTCAGATACGAATGTATTCTATTTTGCATATAGTTCTTCTACATCATATGAAATCACGCAGTGCTAATGTTTTACATAAAATGATGCACTTATTTATCAATATATGTTATTTAACAGTTAAAACTGTCATTAAAAACATGTCATACATTACTCCTTGTGCACAGAAGAATTATAAAAAAAAAAAAATAGTAGAGATATGTTCAACACAATCTTACATATCCTTTCCCCTCACTGCCCCTCCCCCCCAAATGACCGTCTATATTCAGCTCTTATCACTGTTGAGTTGCTATAGAATTGTACTCCCCATTACTCAGAGCTCAGTGTCGACCCGAGTGCTGAGAGAGCATGTCTGCTGTGGGATTTACAATTATTACTCCCTGAACCTTTGATGATAATTTTGACCTCTGATTTCTGGAGATTTCTGGAGGTCAGCTGTGTGAGGTCAGAATTTAGTTGGCAATAGCCAGGATGCTAAAGGACACACTGGCTCACTGCAGGCATAAAGTCTCCATGATTATTCTCACAGATTCATACCATACTGAATACTACAAGAGAGAATCTATCACTGCTTCTCAACTTATTTCCTTTATTAGAAATTAAGGTGATCAATACCATATAGGAGGTACTTCAGACAGAATAAATGTTTGTGAAAATATGGTTTGCTATGAAATATGCTATGTTACTTAGATAATTTAAGTGCAATACTGTGGTACTACTTTAAATAAGCTATGATTCCTTCAGTGGCCCTCACCTTGTTGATTGTAGAAATCACCTGAGCCATTTAGAAAAGCAGGCTGCAAGATCTGCGTATTAATAACCGTATGTGTTATCTATTTATGCCTCCTTTTCGTTTCTTCTTGCTATATATGTTTCAATAATCCTAAAATGTGTGAATCCCCAGCTATGCTTTTTTTTTTTTTCCATTTCAAATATTCCCTGTAAATAGTAGAAATATTACTCTTATTACTCTTACCTGGCCAAGATTAAACATGTATACTGGTTTGTCTGAGATGTAGTTAATTTTCTTCATAGGAGCTTGTATGGTGCTCTGTTTTGGATTTGTAACTGAAACAATGTTGATAATACACCAATGGTTTAGTTATTACTGAAGAGCACTTGCAGAGTGTCAATGCCTTCTCTTGTTTCTCACACGGCCCTACCAGCAAGTAGCTGGGGGGTTCACAAGAAGTTGGGAGGGAACACAGCTGGGGCAGCTGACCGCAAGTGACTGAAGGTATATTCCATACCATGTGATGTCATAGTCAGCCATAAAAGATGACAGAAGAAGGAGAAAGTGGGGGGGTGTTCAAAATTATGGTGTTTGTTTCCCCAGTTACCCATTAACACATGCTGAAGGCCTGCTTTCCTGGAAATGACTGAGCAACTTCTTGCCCATGAGAAACAGTGAATGAATTCTTTATTTTGTTTTGCTTGTGTGCACAACTTCTGCCTTAGCTATTAAACTGTCTCAACTCATGATTTTTCTTGGTTTTGCCCCCCCACACTGAGGGGGGATGTAAGCCAGTGGCTGTGTGGGGCTGAGGTGCCTACTGAGGTAAACCCATGAACACATGAGATCCATTTTCTCATTGTAAACTATTTTTTCACTAGAACTGCTCTGTTGCTACTTAAGCACATTGATTTCTGGAATACTGATTTCCATGGTTACCTTTATTAGAAACATGTGAAGAAAAAAGCTACCCCAAAGTAAAATGTACATAACTTTACCCTTCATTTCCAATAAAATTGATATGAAATTATAGAGAGTTTCCAGTCCAAAATATTATATACCATATATTGTCTGAAAATTTTATGACTAAACACTAAACTTGATGAAAAGGCTACAGTAATACTGTTGGCATAGCTAAAGAAAAAACAGCACCAAAGAAGCATGAGTGTTTTATGTATTAGTCACAGAATAGAACATCCTTCCTATAAAGAACTTGTCAGTTTCATCTGAACAGAATATAAATCCAAGAAAACTAAAGAGCAAAAAATAATTAATGCTGAAAATATTATTTCTCTAGTCAAAAAGATTTATCAATAACAAGTTGTGGAATTAATTCCTACTAAACAGACATGGGGATTGTGTCAAAAGTGAACCCCTTTTTTAATAACATGTATAAAGTATAAACTATTTTACTTACTCTCCAGAAAATATGAAATTACTATAATGCAATGTTATACTCATTTCAGGAAAAAATAAAAAAAAAATAAAAATAAAAATTGTAATTTAATTCATAAATAATTCTAAGACCAGCATTAGCAAGTGCATTTAAGTAAATATTTGCAAACTCTAACTCAAATTTTAGAAGGAAATATGTTAATTTGTCTCTGTTAAGGCATGCAAATCAAGGCAGAATCGTCTAAAGCATCTGCAAAGAATAATATGATAAGCTATCTTCTCAGAACTATGAACACTAAGGAAGAGTATTACCAATGTTGTCTCCGTAAAACTCCCATCCTAACTCTGAGACTGTTGTATTTAATGTAATGAAGAACAATATTCAATATAGAACTTTCCTGAATCTTGGTGCAGCATTAAAATAGCTCTTAAGTCTCATAGGGACACTTGGAATTGCGAGAGGACTAATACTATATTCTTGCCACTTTTCTGAGTATCACCTCATTCAGCATTTCAGAAGCCTAAAATTCACAGATTTTTTTATTTTTTCGTTTTTTCCTGCATTTGTATCTTAAGTTTAGGAATAAACTGCTCGGTTATCTGGCATGAGATTTCTTTCCTCAGCAGCATTGATTTGTGCAAAAGAGAATATTTTGATGGATAATAGAAAATCTTCTCTCATTACTTTAGAATGTAATAGATCATTACAAAACAGAGAAGGGATCTAATTAAAAACAGGGGAACTCATGACATGTTTGTTATTGGTGTAATATGGTGTGTCAAGTGTAAACAAATTTTGAGCCTTAAAAACTACACTGGCCTATAAATTATATGTATTTTTTCCCATTTCTTGTTCTGATACATTAATCTCCTCCCGCTGTCTTTCGTTTGTTTGTTTGTTTTTTTCTCTCCTAAGAAATCTGTAGGGCCAGCCATTTCTACCAATTATATTTCCAGAGCTGATCAGAATAGTAACCACTTAGCCAATTTCTGTAGCAACTCAATGAGCAGATGACTGCAGAGTGATGAATTACCTACCAGAGTTTGATTAGCTCTCAGTTCATAAACAATTCTTACATAAAAAGTGACCAGTAATTCATCTTATTATGTGGACAGAAATTTGATAAACATGAAACTAATTAATGAAATCCTTGTTACTTTTTGAAAATGTAAGTAACAACAATTATCATTTAGGAAGTACATTTCTGTGATGGTTGATATTGGAATTACAAAAAAAAAAAAAAAAAAAAAACACAAACTCAAACATTGAATAAAGCTTTAAAACTTTATGTCTAACATACATAATGGTTCACTGAATGAGACTACAAAATACCTGATTAGTATAATGTACTCAGAATGGTTGTTTTCATCCTCCTGGTAAGGATTTGGTTCTAGGATAGGGAGGATTATATAAAGTGGAGGCTCAGATTCCCATCTTCATTTATTTCAGGATGTTTAGCTAAACAGTTCTCTAAAATTAACCTACAGGTTCAGTGTCAAAGGTAGGTGGTCTAAAACCTACCAAAATTCCTTAAGACAAAGTGGATGGTTAACATCACAAAATACTCAAGAAAATAGTAAGAAAACCAGAAAAAACACATTGATACATGTAAAGTAGATAAATAACTGTCAAGTGAAAGAAGCAACGTAGAATCTAAGAGATTGCCTTACCTCATGATTCTTTACTCGATCTTTTGTGACTATACAAATATTCCCATAGTAACCATTTATGATATCACAGGTAACGGTTTCTAACTTAAGGAGAAAATGTGCTGTTTATTTTCCATTGTTATCTCTCAAACTTCATCTCTTCTTTGAAAAGACTTATTAGAAAGTACTAGAAGTGACTCCTTTCAATGCATACACTGGGGACTCAAATGTTTAAATACGAGAATCGTCATAGGCATATTATTGTAATGGAAACAGAATATATACAATATGAAATATATCAGTATCCTTTCATGAAAATAAAATAATGATGACATTAGTGACATAAAAAGTTAAATCCTTCTAAAAAGTAGCGGGGTGAAAGGTCCAAAATTGCAAAGAAATTATTACTTGAGTTTCTCCCCCTATTCTTTTCACTTAATCGGGTCAAAGATGAGCAATAGCTATTCAAAATTTTCAGAATCTTGAAAACTCCTGCAGAAGTATTTTTAAAGATGTTACCTAAAAAGAGAAAAAAATATTATAGCAATTTCATATCACACTTTAATTTCACATCAGGGTGTCTATGAGGTGAACTTAACTTATGTTAAGCTCTTACATTTAAAAAATACCTAGATAGCACTTAGGATTTTTGTAAACTGTTTTTCTTTAGAACAGAAGAGTTCTAGTAACTCCTTAAGTAAACTAAAAGTAATTTAATGCAATTAGAGCTGTATTCAGCTGTGCAGCCACATCTTGATTAAAATTGTTGTTGGCCTATGTATAATCATGTTGAATTTTTTCCTTCTCTATTTCTTTAGAGTTAAGGATCAGTTGCATTATTTTGATAAGGTTACACTTTAGATACACATCATCAGTTAGTGCTTCCCTGTTATTCAGAAGGGAAAATCACAAAGAAATTCTGCTAATTGTATGTAACATCAGTTCTTTACAATATAGTAAATGAAAGGCTATTATGTTTCAGATTGGTCTGTACACTCAAGCTCCCAAAAGAAACGGGTTACTGAATTGATTATAATTTGTGTGGAATTGACTGTACATGCATATTAAACAATTTTCCACAAAATTATGCAAAATTAGAACAACACCATAGCAATATTCTATTGTCTGCAATTGTAACTAAATACTATAACCTTAAATACAAACTTGTTTGATATGTATCATGTTCTGTAAAATCCAGTCTTACTGAAATGAATTATTAGAAACTGTGGAAATGTTAATGCTAAACAAATTTTGTAGAATTTGCAAGAAATGAAAAAAAAGTCCAAGGAAGTTCAAGTGAATATTTAGTGACAACATTTAAAGATTGTGTTTGAAGGCAGTAGGAGAGAAGATGAGATGACTCTTATTGTTCTCTTCCAGAAGCATAGTACCTTTTCTTCTTATCTCTGAAGAACCCAGCAGTGCTGCACGCAGATGCACCCAGCCTTTTATGGCCAGCTGCAGGATCTTAGCCACACATTTCAAGTAAGACTTATACGAAGGCTCATTCAGCTCTGATGATCTAGCATACTGAAGACTTTTTAAAGTTAGCATTTTGCTTCTTTTCATTAAAAAATTCTTAAATAGGAGCTCTTCCATTATCCTAAAAGAGAAATTTAACAATACTTCAGCTCACTCCAAACCATCTGTTTGCACTCATTTCTATTGCAAACTTCTCAATTATTTGCATTTTGCCCAAGCTGTCAGTTCTGCCTTTGCCAGTGTTAAATAACATCCCACAATTGTGGTAGTTCTTTTCAGTCATAGTGCTAGAATAAATTTTCAACAACAGAAGGAAAGGCTCAAGATAGCTGTATGTATATGTGAAAATAATCTAAAATTATGTTAAAAGGAAGAAGTGCAGGCAGACTATACTGTTTTTCAATTTTGTGCCTATAACAATATGCAATTTATACAATGCAAATACAGACATCTTTAATAGAAGTTTACCATGTAAATAATGCTAACGTTAGCCTCCACATAAACAAATTTATAATTTCCCCCATTTGTTAGAAAAAGAGCACCATTAAAATTATGAGCTAGATATGACCCTGAGATAATTTTCATCTAAAAATAGATTAAAATGTCTTGTAATTTCTGTTGTTGTTGTTGTTGTTTTTGTTTTTGTTTTTTAATTATATTTTTGTTGTTTTTTGTCTGTTTTTTGTTTATTTGTTTGTGTTTTGGGGGGTTGTGTGCTTTGGTTTTTTGTTTGTTTGTATTGGCATGGTTTTGTTTGTTTTTTGGTTGGTTGGTTGGTTGGTTTTTTTCCCAGTAGTTTTGTACCTATTTCTCAGGGGGATATATTACTTAAAAAGAAAAAATAATAGATATATATATAAAAAATTAAGCAATAAACCTCATCTTATCAGAAGAGTTACCATATTCTCTTTTTCATGTGTTTTCAAAAATATCTCCTCCATTTTGACTGGGGGATGAGATGTCAGAGGGCAGCTCTGCAGAGAGAGATCTGGGGGTTCCGGTCAACGGCAAGTTGAATAGGATCCAATAGTGTGCCCTGGCCATCAAGAGGGCCAACTGTGTCCTGAAGTGCATCAAGCACAGCATTGCCAGCCAGCCAAGGAAGGTGATTTTCTCGCTTTACTCTGCACTGGTGCGGCCTCACCTGGAGCACTGTGTGCAGTTCTGGGTGCCACAGTATTAAAAAGATACTAAGCTACTGGAGAGTGTCCAGAAGGCTACAGAGTTGGTGAAGGGTTTGGAGAGGAAGCTGTATGAAGTTTGTCATATTTTGGAGTCATGTGTGGGTCAATGATCTGGACACAATCATTTATACTGCACACACAATTAATCAGTTCATTATATATTAAAAAGTCCCTGTGAAAGCTAAAATACATGTCACCTATTTATAAACAAACAAACAAACAAAAACCAACCCCAAAACTATTTTGCCCTTGAATTGTTGATGTATCAGCTCTTCCTCCATTTTTTGTCTACCATTCACGCACAGAGTTCAGTATCAGGGCCTAAAAATATACATATATATGTAATAAATAATACTCCAGCTCATGGTTGAAAGAATAAATTGATAATTTTGAAGAAAAATCAACATAGCTCAACAGAGTTCAAAACAAGTATCAATAGTACTTTGGTGTGCATTTTGTCAGTTTAATAAAGTATGAAGGCTTATGATACCCTCCGCCTTAATGTTCAGTTGTATTTTGAGAAAGCCAGTTATGGTCACAAAAATAGGAACTTACTCCTTTTCTTCATGAAGGCTCTACTTCATAGTAAAACCCAAATAAAAAGAAAAAAAACATTGTCTTTAATGTGGCCTAGGTAGATGTACAACGAGGATGAGATAGAGCAAAGGAGACCTATTGAACAACAGTCAAGTTGGGTAAGCTGCAATCAGTAATCACAGAACAATATTTTTCCATTTTTTCATTCAATTCAGTGAAGTAAAAACAGCAAACAAAATCTACTGAATGTACTCAAATCCACACGGCATTTCAAAATTGTCAAGCCAAAGTACAAGGAAGCCTTAACCTTAAGCTTGTGTTTATCTATCTTAGAGACCCTTATATGTATTTATATAAGCATCCATTTCAAATCTATCTCTACAAGTCTCATGTCTAATCTATATATAAGAAGCTATTGTTAGTAATATTTATTCTGAAGAGATTTCCTGTATCATGGAATATTCAGACTGATTTGCATATGGATATCAGAAGCTAACCCCACATAAGCTTAGAAATTAGTAAATAAACCAATAATTGTCAGTAATATTAATAGAAAACATAATCCAAAGATGTGAGTCTTACTGTTAGTTCCGAAAGATTTATGGCATTTGAAATGTTGAAGCTACTGAGCCTATAGGAAACTGGGTCTGTATTTGTGTTATGTTGCTGCAGTGAGAAGCTATGCTATCTAACCTTTTTCACTGACAAAGATCTGGCACATTTTCAGAAGTTATACCTTTTAGCTCAACTTCATATTTTGTATATCTAAGCGCACATTTTTGAGAAGATGCACAGGTAACATTACTTTATAGTCAGACTCTGTTGCATCTGCTATCAAATCATCAGCATGATCTTCAAACATCCTAAAGATAGTTAATCAAATAAGAAAAGAAAACACTGATTTATATTATAAGCTGTTGAAGAAGGAGGGAAAGGACTTCATTATTGCTAACATTTTAGTGAGTTTTTCTTTGTTTCATTTTCTACTAGCTGTGATGTCAATGAACATCTAGTCCTGCAAAATTCCACACAAAAGAATAGTCCTCATTGTTTTTAAATTAATTAATTGCATGATAAAACTATCAAAAAAAGAAAAACTATTGGGGATCAAATCTATACCTGTGGTTTCATTTCTGTTTCAGGAAATGTAACTTCCAGTTGGCTATATGAAATGGAGCTTAAACCCTTTTTTGACTCTAAAAGTAAGTGGACTATTTTGTATTCATTTGGAATTTGTTAAATATTATAATTATGTTCTTGTTTCTGTTTCCTTCTAATTCCTAAATGAATTGTACATCAGTGATATTTCAAATTTTACTCCTGAAGAACAGAAAATATAGATAAAAAGGTCAGACAAAAGACTAATAGCTGAAAAATATTCTTTAGCAATGTTACCAAACTGCTAAGTGGATAGAAGTAGACTTGAATGTCAAATATTTAGGAAGTGTACTTCTCTTATCCTATCCTGTTCTCATACATACAAAGTTAATTTATGTGAGTGATGAAGAAAGAATTGTCAAGAGGTTTTCCATAGAAACTCAGGCTGTTTGCACCCACTGTTTTTTTTCTGAAGATTACTTCTGACACTGTATATGCAGTAGTGAGATAGAAGCAATTTAGAAAACAGGCTTTTGAAGATTATTTTTTCTAAAAAAAAAGCTCACATCATCCAAATTATGCAAATTACGTAGATATACAAGGCAGTAATTTCTAGTGTGCTTGACTTCAGCAAAGCTACTGTGATTTACAGCAGATAAAGACTTAAAGAGTTTGGCACTCCTGTATTCTTTTGGGGAAATAACATCTAAATGTCTTTCTCCTCAGTAGTATCAATAAGATATTGTACTTTCATGAATGCATGGATGTATTTTTAAGATGTAAATTTAATTTCTTTACAAATCCCTCAAAATTAAAAATATGTGCAGTCATGCAAGTCCATATGTCTTTGAAAGGATTTATTTTCTGTAAATTAAAGAGATGAAACTCAAGAAACTGAATCAAAGACTCTAATCTGATCTCATTCCTCTCAGCATAATTTCAGGTCAGTTATGCTCAGCAGGAGAAAAAGTGCAAGCGTTTTTTTACTCTAATTGTAAAAAATATTTACGATTGCGAAACTGAATGTTCTGGCACTGACAAAAAGATTTGTAAAACATATTAATGGAAATATAAGTAATTTCAAATGAGTGTGCTTTTGTCTCTTGTGAGTTCAATGAGATTTGTTGATAATTTTACATCCAAAGTCACTTAAAATTACCTTTTTTCTTTCTTTATTTTTCTTTCTTTTTTTCTTTCTTTCTCAGTCTTCTTGATATATGGACCTAGCTAGTCTCATTTCTAGTGTTAGATTCAAACCAAAATATCTTGCAAAATCATTTTTAGTCTCTAAGAGAAGTAAACTACTACTGTCCTTCTTTTTCCATATATGATCATGCCCATTAATTCAGGTGATTGAATCAAATGTCTAATAATTTAATTCTTAATCTCCTCCCATTCTCATTTCCTGCTTCCAGAACTTTTTTTGGAGCAATCAATCTCTGCAAGTTGGCCAGAACCAGTCTGAGGACTGAGGGTAGGATAAGCCCCATCCATTTTGGCCTGGCTTGGGAACAACTTTTTTTTCCATTCTAAAGGAACACAAAAGGATCTTTCCAGTTGTTTTTGGCTATCTGGCCTGACAGGACTAGTAGGTCCAGTTCCTGTTTTTCTCCCCATGTACACCCTTTTCAGTTCCCCCTCTAGCATAGCCTTCCTGATTTTTTTTTTTTTTTGTTTGTTTGTTCTTTTGTTTGTTTAGCTGCCCACTCCTGCTCCCAGATCTGGTCTGTGTGCACTAGTCTGATCCTCACTGCTCAGTTTCATCTTCCAGTTGTGATTTGCTTATAAGTAGCAGGGTGAATTTGTGGTAATATTTTTGTCTTTGTGAAGAACATAAAAGGTTAAATGCTCCTTGAAACATATTTGGGTTCATTGTCACTAGTGAGAGCCATAGCCAAATAATAAAATGGTCATTTTTCTAACCATAGCAATACACAGGCTTTGGTTATGGGAAGAAGAAAAGTCATAAAATAAGAATTAGTTGAAACAAGGCAAACAGGTTAAGAATGACTTTCAAAATGTGTTACCCAAAAATTCTGCATATCTAGCATACTAATATTCTACAAGTCAGTAGGTGGGAAGAATTTTAATGTTACTGATGGACATAATAATAATTACAAATCTAATAAAACATGCTGATTTTGATTATACTTCATAAAAAAGGCAAACTAGAAAATGGAATCTTTTTCTAACTGAGAACAAGGACTATTGTTGATTTCAGATGACTAAGACATAATTCAAAAAGCTTCTGCATTCTGAATATGGCATATTGGAATCTGGTATGGAGGGCAAGAAGCCCTTTGTTTCAAGAAAGGTTTTTGTTGTTTGGTAGGTGAAACCGATAGGAATATCCTAACTGGTGATGGAGGCAGGCAAAAAAAACCCCAAAACAGGCAGATATCAAACTCAAAAAGGGAATTTATTTTTCCTCTTCCAACCAAAATAATTTAACTGGTGATCTTTTAATCAATTTTACTTTATGCTCGGAGAAACATAAAACCACAGGGTCAAGATACCAAGGGGAATCCAATTACTGCACATCCGACTCAGGGGATCTCAAAAACTTTTGAATGATGATTCAAAATGCACATTCCTTCACTCACAGAAAATTAGGACTCTCAGGGGTACCCAGAAGATGTAATAATTCACCAATATGGCAAGGGGTCTCAGTCCTCAAGGAAGTTTCCTTAGGTGGTGTCTCAGACCTAAGGGGACAGTTTCCAGCTGCACACTAACTGCTCCAAGACCAACTCAAAAACGGTCTTCGATGGGCTCCATTTACACCCTAGTTGAAGCTGAGCTGAAGTCATATATCTTCAGTAGTCTAGAAACTTCTTTCAGCTGAGGTGTTTCATTGGTCAAGAGCCCTGTCAACCAAGGGGTGTGTACATGACCATAATGGTCCGTTGATCTATAAGTTTCTGGTTCTTTTGGTGCAAGGGGTGAGAAGTGCACCTGCTACAAAAACTTCATTGTTAAAAGGTATCAGCAAACAGTGAGAAATAAGATTAAATTCATTGTGATATCACCATAGTCTTTCTCTCTTTGCCTAACATGAATAATTTTCTAACAACAGTCAATGATTCAGTTTATATATATTGGGGAAAGCAATTCAAAATCTCTTCAGCAGAGAATTTAGGGATCAGGGACTTTCACTGTGCTACTTCAAAAAACTCATTTCTTGATAATGAAAAAAAAATGGACTGCTGTGAAGTTATCACAGCCTTCAACTACCAAAAGCTATGGAAAATTCATAAGGATTCACTTAAGCTGAATTAGGCAGCTCAGAGAACGTTATTCCTTGTGTACGAGGGCAATCATTACACATGTTATTGGGGTGTGTGGGGAAGGGTAAACCTGAATTATTCGTGTCCTGTTTAGAAGAGGTGATTTGAATCTGGATTATCTGTTTATACGTTTTTCTCACTGCAGAGGAGTTAAAATGCAAAAAAAAAAAAAAAAAAAAGTCTGGATTTTTTAAGGTTTCTCTGTCACATTTAATAATGTTCTGTCAGTCCGTGCTTATTTTAAACATCGCATAAATTCCAAGAATATGCAGGTCTGTGGGTGTCCAGAAATCATATGACTATCTGTATCCTTCAGACCTTCACCAATAAGCAAAACAACAATGTGAAAAGTGTGTTAGATGCTACACTAGAATGTAATAATATGCATATCAGCACAGAATTGACAATGTGAAGATTTTTTTATGTGCTTCGAAGTTACTGCAGGATTAGGGTCAAAGAGAGGTAATTCGACCTGCTCCTCTGCCTGTATATCTGAAGTAGGTACTTCTGGGTTCCTTCTGACATGACAACCTGAAAAGGGAAGATGTTTTTAAAGAATAAAAAACTTGACATGAAAAAGTCAAGTTATAAAAGGTATCTTAATATGGATGATGGCTACCTATGCTCTGTGTTCCAATTTGCCTTATGAAACTGATAAATGTTATTATATTTTGTAAAAATTCATTTTAAAAAATGAGCTCAGAAATGTAATTCAATATATGGATTCAAGGAAAACAAAATGTATGACAAAGAACTGATAAAAGCTGACAGGTGCTATGCATTTTGAAAGGGCTAGAGAGGATCCATTTGTGGTTTTCTTTTGAGAAATGTAACAGCATAGTGATCTTAGAGGATGGTGTCAAACATTTCTTCTGTGACACTGCTCTTTCCCTTTCATCTCATACTCTTGGTAACCTTGCATAACTTTTTATGGAAGTCTTAAGGTTTTTCCAAACTGTAGAGATTTGCTTTGCTAACAAAGGCAGCACAGCAAGAATTGAGGCAGTTTCTGTTTGTCAGATCTCTGTATAGGGGAGAGTAATAAGTATCTACCAGATATACTATACATCTTTATAAGAATTTTCACCTTAAGAGCATTATTTGAAAATTAAAGTTTTATGCTTCATTTGTACTCTCAACATCACTAAATCCAATACAAAATATTACTAATTTTGTGACAAAATACTATTTTTAAAACAAAAATTACAACATCAAAACCCACAAAACAAACACAACCAGACAAAGAAACAAAACAAACAAATGAAGAAACCAAAAAGAAAAACAAAACTTGTGAAAATACATTTTTATAAATGATGAACATAAAAAAATTCAGTCCAGTTGAAGTCTGGCCCTTAGAAGCTACACAGAGCAATTGATGTGAATTGTAAAATTGTATATCTGTAAAGAACTATTATTAGCCACTTTTCCTTATACCTACAATTTGCAATGGAAAGGTCTTCCTACCCTCATACTATGTTTTAGGGGGTTTTTGTGTGTGTTGTGTTTCAGATGTAAAATGCCTTAATAATTATAGTATTCTTCTCTTTTTCATGGACACTATATGGTTTCTTGTATACATCTGCTCCATTACATCCTTTGAAAGACTGGTATCTGCAGTGCACCATTTTTTCTCCAAGATTATTGTAGAAGACTGATTCCTGTAGAAACAAAGATGACCACTTATTTATTTAAAATCTGACAGAAAGGGAGTTTACACTTGTACTTCTTGCATGTCCATAAATACTTTACCATTTTTAACCTACCTATGAGTACCTGAACAAATCTGTTGCTTATACTAAGGAAAAACATATTCAGCAATATTGTCAGGATTAGCATCCCAAGATTACCTCTCAAAGGTAATTCTTTTTTTTTTAATGGAAAAAGCATGGAGAGAAAGACTGATAATTTTTGGTTAAATAAAGAAGCAATGAGGTTGTCAGACAGAGTGTTATGGTTCTACTTGTTATACATGCAAAAATAGCACTGCATTTTTTCACAGACTGTGTTCTGCAGAGTTAAAAGTTGGAAAGGTCACAGAGAAACACTTTTCTAAAAATCTCCATCTCCTTTCTGCACAGGACATCAGGCTGTCAGTTTGACACTTTCACTACCTACTCTACAGTTTCCCTGTCTTTTCAGTAACTTGGTTTTACTAGGGAGGGTAAAAATCTCAGTGTAGATGCTGTATCTGTTTCTAATGCATGTGGAAACTTTCAGAATGTTTCTTTCAAGTACTAGAATTAAATCAATAGTATTTGTGATTTCAAACTTATTTCCCTGAAGACTCACGAACCCTTCATGTTCACAAACATGTTTCTTCTACCTCTCAATTCCTTCTTCTGTGAAAGCTCTTGGTCTCTTGTTGAAAATCATTTGATTACTTGTGACTGCTAAACATCTGCAGAGCCAAATCAGCTGCCACGATGCTTCCACAAGCAGAAAGCAAAAAATCCCCTAAACCCCAGAGACTGTCTTGCTTGAATGCATATACAACCTATATCTTGATTCTCTTTCTCTCTCTCCCTCCTTGAGTTCTCCTTGAAAAAACTGCCTGAGAACTTATCTTGATTTGGATGAAAAGGTCTGCAACAAGAGGTTTGCTAAGCTGTTCTTTTAGTTTTCTCGTCTTGTCCTTAGTTAATGTAGCCCTGCCAAGTCTAGAGCAAGTTTTTGTAGTTTTGTTCTGAATAACTTTCAACTCTTCTCACATTCAGTTCCTCTCTTTCATTTTCCTTAAAAGAAGCAGAATAATATACTAAGGTGAGCACTGTGCCATAATTAATATGCAGGTGGCATTCACAGGAAGCTGCTGAACAGGAACATATGAGACTTGATACAGTACATTTTTCCCATTAAGTCATATCATTGCTGTAACTGTCAATTCAGTAGCAGAAGTAACTTCCTTTAAAGATACTATCCTTTGTTTGCTTTCTAGGATAGAATGCCTTGTCAAAGCCCAGCAGTTTCTGCTCAAGAAAAGTTCAAGCAGGTATGAAAGTGTCCTTGTTTTGTTTAAAACAAGACCAGTTCTCTTTCAGTGGATTTTTCTTTCAGCTAAGTTCTTCTAAGTAACTGCACTTTTCTGAAGTTGGCTGCATGTTTTTCGGATGGTGTTAGCTCCGGAGCTGATGATGGTAGCAATGGTATGCAGAAGAGGCCCAGGTTTATACTTATTGCTGTGGCAGACAAGGCCACTGATATATTTTGCACAATCCCATAAGTGAGAGGGGTGTACTTGCAAGGAGGGGTGCACAGAGCAGGTGACTAAAATTGACGAACTAAATATTCCATCCCATCCACATTATACACCGTATAAAAGTGGGAGATCACAAGGCTCTCACTCTCTTCAACCATGGCTGGCATCTGAAGTGGACCCTGCCAGTACTGCTTGTGATCCTAGGCCTAGGCCGTCGCTGCCTACGCTGGGAAATTCAGTATTGGTTTTGTATATTTTATGTATTTATTAGTAGCACTAGTAAAGTATTTTTAATTTTCCAACTTTTAAGTGTCTCTCCCTTCCCCTCCTATTCTCTTTCCCTAGTGGGAAGAATGGGGGTTAACAGAGAGCATCTGCCATGGTTTATTGTTGCCCTGCAGTAAAGGGTGGTAGAAAGCCAGGAAGTGCCACTGTAGTGAAAACTGGAAAGATGTGAGTTCTCTAGTAGTGGTACCTTCACAACATTAGCACCAGGGAGAGCAAACAAACAGGAGATACCATGTAGCCACTGTGAGAATAAAAGTCAGGCTGGTCTTGGGAGTATTTTTAGCATTTGTTGTCCATAGGTTTAAATTCATGACCCATTTGTGCAAGCCAGTGGGAAAAGATTCTTTGAGTTTGCTATGGTAGTAATACAGTCTGGAAAAATGCGTGCCCTGAACAGCTAATTAAAAACAACAACAACAACCAAAAACCAAACCAAAACAAAAACAAACCAAAGCAACAAACAAAACAAACAAACAAACAAAAACTAAAACAAAACAAAACAACCAGGGTTTTCATTCTACATCAAAATCATAATCTGATTTTGGTTTTGTTATTGTTTTTGTGTGTTGTTGGCTTTTGTTGGTTGGTTGGCTTGTTGATGTGTGTGTTTTGTTTTTTCTTATTTTTTTTCCCATTCAGTTGAAAGTCCTTATGACAATAGTAGTTAGCATCTTTTAACATTTTTTAGAACCTTTCTGCTGCTCAAAAGGATTAAGTTGGATGGTTGTGATCCTAATTGCCTAGTCTCATGTTCAGGAACAAAAGTGATCAGAAGATCTAGAATAGGGTACTAGTTGTTCATACATACACAGCATAGTGCAAAATACCACAAGTCAGATATTGGATGAATACTCCAGAAGGGGCAGAGGTCAGGGCATGAATGCAAGTTTAAGAACTAGTTGCACTGTCTGTTTAGATGCTGAAGCTGGGAGAGCTCATGTACTCTTTAAAAAGTCTTTTGCAATTGCATACTTTGTTAAAGATTTTAGTGTCTTCAATATTTTATGTTATTACAATGCTATTAGACAATATTATTTCTTTATTCACATTTACTCCACAGGATTTCAACCATATTTTATGATCAGGATACATGATTTTTTTAATGTGCTATAATTTTCCACAATAGATTTGCTTCAAAATTTGTACATTATCAGATGGATCTGTGCATAATTTAGATGTGGGTTCTCTAATGCCTTTTTTAAAAAAATTATTTTATTTTATTGTCTTCTACTGGATATTTCCAAGATTCGGACAGGATGAAGTGTATTTTTAGGGAAGGTTGACAGTTTACTTTTAGTAATGCCATAGGTGTGATTCCTTTCCATTAATCAGAAGATATGCAAAAAATAAATAAACTAATGGAAATGTTCTGTATGTATTGAATTTTGTCATTATAGTGATAATAATTAGGATGAGTGCCTTTTTTGACATGAAAAAAAAATATAGATTTAGATATGAAAGCATAAAAGATCATATTAAAGAATAAAACCAAATGTCTAATTAAGGAGAAGTTTTAAGGAAATAATTTCCTATAGTTATTTTTAGAGTACATCTTTATTCCCCTCAAATGTGTACTTTTTAACATAAACAGCAATTTACTATTGAAAAATACTATTTTAAGTTTAATAGGAAGCAGATTCTTAATAAGATCAATACTTTAGCAGGATATATACATTCTTTATAACTTTATTTGCACCAGGAAAATATTCTTTCCAGCATGTACCTTCAAAGTAGGAATGAATATCATAGTTTTCATAAGTGTTGAAGAAGAAGAAGTCTTGTGTGCTTCTAATTCCAAGAAGAAATTAAAACTTGGAAAATCATATATAATAGTTTCTTAGGGTTTTCTTGTATTCTACATTTTGTATTTTCATATTTTACTTTCTTTCCTTGGTTAACATCATGTCCTGTTCATTTTCTGCTCTGTAGAGAGTATATAAGGAATATTACTGTTGCACATCAAAATTATGACCCTATTTGTAGAACTCTGATTTTTAAATTATACCAGTTCTATTAAGGGTGGACTTTTTTTTTTTTTTTGAGTAAAACTATCTGGGGTTTTTTGTTTGTTTGTTCATTTGTTTTGTTATTTGTTTGTTTTTAATAAGGAAAATAAAAGCTTATTGTGGGATACTGAAATAAAATAAAATAAATAATGGAAACAAGATAAATTATTCAAGAGATATCCTTATTGCATAGTATTCCCAAAAGAAATCCTTCATGACTCACAGTACATTTTTAAAAAAACATTACATTTCACCCTGAGAAAATAATCAAGATCAAGTCAGTGCTGCACACCTGGATAGGTTATGGTGTTCATTATAACTACAATTAATTTTAAATCAAGACATCAAGGGAGCTCTCTAAATTGAATTCAATATATATTCACATAGACAGCATGCACAGATAACACAATGAAGTGAGTGATCACAAAATGCTTATTACTGATTTAGTCTGTAAATCAGCGTAGGTTGAAGGATTTTGTTATATGCTTTGTTCTCCTATTCCCTTTCCCATATGGATAGGGATAAAAGGAAATGCAGAGCTGGTGTCCTACCTATACTTCCTAACTGTAAAAGCATCTGGACCACTGGAGTTCAATGGACTAATTAGCCTTTGAGATCTGTCAGGCCTCTAAGTACAAAACTTTTGCCACAAAACACTTGCATAATATGCTTGAAGTGTTTGTCCTTGTTATTCTGGTAAAAGCATTGATTTAGTGTCATCTGGACGCAGTGGCAGATTTCTACTCCGCTAAATTAAACTACTACAGGAGGAACCAGAGAATACCCTGGCCCATTTGCCATCTTCCTTGAGAACTGAACTGCAGCAGTATTATACACAGAATAGCTAAAGATTAGAAGTTGCACTGACAACATGTTTCTATATCTATATTTCAAAAGAAAATAGAGGCCTGGCAGGGCTGCCTTCCTTCAGCCTGCCACAAGATTTTGTACAAATTGGGAAGAGACACACAGAAGGGAAATGCATTGTGACCAGCATAATTTGTCACAACAAGGAGACAAATTATTGACAGGTAAGCAAAACTCTCCTCAGAAAGCTTGTGGCTGAGATATAATTTGCCAAAATATTTGTATATTCTTAAAATTGTGTATAAATAAATTTAAAAATATTATTAGTTTATGAATTATTTGGTAACAAATATGAGTAATCCCTCTAATAAAATTATTCATAAGGAATTCTTCACCAGCTGTTACAAAACACTTCAAAAGAAAATACATTTTTTTTCCTCACAGGTTATGATCTGCAGATCTTATTTCCTAACAAAGCTTTCCAATTCCTTGATGCCGTAAGTAATACTTTGCAGACACATATTAGTGCAAAATATAAGAGAATTTTCATGCACATGTGCATTGGTTAAAGCAAGTGTTGTCTATGCATAATTACAAACGTATGCTTTGCAAAAGGTGAGAAGGGACAATGTTTAAACAATTAAACATTTGAATTCTCCAAAGTAAGATTAGAGCTATTTGAGTAATATTCTAATCAATGATGAAATTTAGTCATATGTATTTTAAAAAAACTTTATTTGACAGAAATTTATCCATTGGCAGAGGACATTTCATTTAGTTTTCTTGCATATAGAACATATAAGAAACATAAATTGGCAGTGTGCCATTGCAGCAATCGAATAAAACCATGTACTGAGCTTTATCAGGAAGAGTATAGTCGGTAGATCAGGGGATGTACAATTATCCCCACTCTCTACTTGTTAAGCTACATTTGATATTGTATCACATTTTGGCTCTCCCAGTTCAAGAGAGAAGTTGAAAAACTTGACAGTATTTTTTGAATGGCAACAGAGATGACTGAAGGGTTGGACAATATGATGTATAAAGAAAGACTGAAGGAATTTTGCTTGTTGAACCAATGCAGCAGAGCCCTAAGAGGATCTAATCATAGTATTTCAGTACTTAAAATCTAGCTGATCTTAGGCCCTGTGTTTTCAAATTTCTTCCTCCTTCCTGCTATTCTATTTCACAGAGGATGTAGACATACCAGATAAACATGGTAGCATCAAGATTTGCAAACATTAGTTAATGCTGTCTTTAAACACCATTTTGCTTTATCTTCACAGCTTCTAAAGGGCATCTTTGTAGTGCAGTTTTCTAACTCTTCTGATATGTGAATGGCCAGTTCTCAGTAATGGAAAACCCACTTAAATTCAATCTTTCTTTGAATCTCTCTGTCAGTTCTAATAATTTACTTGTTGATACTTTGGATTTAAAAAGCGCAACAATCTTAGCATATAATGAATTCAGAGATACATAATTTCTGTCTGTTTATGTGAGCATAATCAAAGAAAAGCAATTTCTCTGTAACTCTTAAGAAAAGGAAGCATGAAGTCTACTTATTCTGTATATAAATATATGCTAATCAGGATCTATTAGCAAAAATTAAATAGTGTAGTATAGTATACTATATTATAACAGAAGAACATTTTTTGCTACATTTTCTGTTGAATATTTACAGCATCAATCAGCATGGATTTTAGACATGCAAATTCAAATGCAAAAAAGAAATTGTATGAAAAATAAAACAGAAATACTGCTGGAATATTTTCAATAGCTTCTAAATTGTTCATCAACATTTAAAATGCATTTTGTTTCAATATGAAACAGTTCATTTCCTGGGAAGAAATAGAGAATTTTTGTCAGAAATCAACGTTCAGCCAACATTATGCCTTTTATAACCTTTCCAAAATATGAATATGCTGATTAATTCACAAGACATAGATCTTGGACTACCCTTCTGAACATCAAGAGGTTTTATTGAAGGCTAACCCACAGCAGCTTATTCCAAAGAGACAAGCTTTGACTTTCAGATTTTGATGAAGTCTTTTAGTTTTCATTTATCCTCATGCTGTATTTAGCTTATCCCATCTGCTTCAAATTACTGTGACTGCATGTGTTTTGGTTTTATTTTTATTTTGGTGTGGTTCTCTGGTTTCGATAGGCCTGTCCTTTCAGATTAAGAAGAATTGATTCTGCTGGAATCAAACAATTTCCAAGATAGAGCAGGAAAACTGAATGCATAATTATTTACAGCATGTTAATGTGGGTCACATCTCAGGTGTTTGTGTCTATATAGTAAGCTAAACTCTAGATATAGTGAAGCTTACTAGAAACCTTATTGTGTAAAAGAACTTTTAATTACACATTTGACATCCGTTTGTGACTGTTTAGGAAGATAAAACAGTTGTCAGTTATCTCAGTCGAACATAATATCTAGATAAATAAAATTCATATTCTGTTGATATGTTTTTCTGCACAATAACCATACTAACAAAGTTATTTTTTACCTTTGTATTATCATTAAAGAACCTGTGAGTTCACAGGAACTAGTTACAAAAGTAATACTTTTATTCAAGGAAGGTTAGTGTTATCTGGAATAAAAAGCTAAGTAGGCCACAAGCTTAGAAATTTGTCTCTTTAGTAATGTGATTTGTTACACCGGGGACCCATATTGTCTGTGTACTCAAGCAGGTGGATTTGCTGAAGAAGAGAATTGCTGATGACGCAATGTGCTGACCCACATATCAGTTCCCAACAGACTGCGCCAGCTGGTGCAATTTATGCTTATAGCATACACAAAGCCAACATTTTTCCATTTACATTACCTCCTGCTGATGGAATACAGAAAAATATAGATAGTGTCAAGTTATTTTCTAGGAAAAGATCTGTAAACAAGACTATACTTACAGTTATTTACAGGTTTTTTTGTTTGGTTGGCAATTTTTTTTGTGGTTTTTTTTTTGTGTTTGTTTGCTTTCTTATTATGTGTGATTATAAAATAAAAGTTGAGATGTGGAAAACTCCACTTATATCCTTATTATGTTACCTACCTTGTTTATATATTTGAAACACAAACATTAATCCTTGCACCTTAGTTTACAAAGGAAAATAAATTATTACTCACTTTTTTGTTGTTTTCTTTCATTTTCAGAGATGCCTAAAATGATACAAGGGCAGTAATAAGATATCTTGAGTTTTACCTCAAAATTAAAGTTGTAGACCTTGGCAGCAATCTTTTCTGAGGCTTTTGAGAACATAACAAGAGAGTACGAGGGTTAATTCATTCAAAAGGTTAATTTCTGTCATATCTTGGATGCTTTACATCTTAGGTTGTATTTGTGATGTTTGTTTAATTAACAACAACATTTTGTATACTCAGATCCCTGTTAAACAAAAGTGAAGAAAAATATGTCTTTACAAAGCAAGGTTGATTAAATGAAAAATTTTAATTTCTGTTGGAGTCTTAGATTTTTCATGTGAAAATGTTCTCAATGTGCAGGAATATCCAAGGCAAATATTTGCTTATACTAGAGAGACTGGGCCTAATGTTTTTTACCCTTAAAATGAAAATATTGTCTCTGAGTACCTAATAACAGAGTATTGTGAGGTTATTATATTTCTGTCTCACACATAGTTTTTTGCTTTACCAAACTATATCTGCTGACTCCTTTCATGTCATCCCAAAACTGGATATTGAATTAGATGGAAGAAATAACACTTACTACAGAATATAACTACTTTATGTAGACCTAGTTGAGGTAGTTTTAAGTAGCTGCCTCAGGTATAGAGAGTTGTGGAGTAGAATATTGTCATGGAATTGCATGAGGGTTAGTATCATAGAATCATACAATGTCCTGAGTTGGAAGGGACCCACAAGGATCAAGTCCAGCTCCTGTGATGTAGTAGCCTTGTGTCATGAAGGTTCTGGATCATGCACCCAATGTTACAATAACACAGTTTACAAAGAGAAGACTGTTCTAAATTTAACTCATGTCTGCGAGAGTTGTAATCAGTTGACTGACCAGTGATAAATGTGATTAATGAGAACACGTGTCCTTGATGCAAACATGGATTTGATGTTGCTCATGAAACAATAATAGAAGAAAGCAAATGGTTAATTTAAGTGAATAGTGACACACAAGGTTCAGTGTATGTATAGCCATGACCTAATCTTTGATGCTGAAAGTCAGGTTATCTTTTGGTCAGTTTTCAGGACCATAGTAGTTAAAATAAAACTCGGATGCTCATCTTGAGTAACACATTTGCAAGTTGTGAAGCGTCAACGAAATTTCCACTTTTTATCAGACAACTCCATGATGTCAATAATGATTTTTAAAGAAGAAAACAAAATAATATTTGAACTTCCAAAATGCACTGACTTGCTTTTTCTCTGCCCAACTATCCAGCCTGTCCAGGTCTCACTGGATGGCAGCACAGCCTTCTGGCATGTCAGCCACTCCTCCCAGCTTGGTGTCATCAGCAAACTTGCTGATAGTACACTCTATTCCCTCATACAAATCATTGATGAATATACTGGCTCCAGTACTAACCCCTGAGACACTCCACTAGCTACAGGCCTCCAACTAGACTTCACCCCATTGACCATGACTCTCTGGCTTCTTTTCTTCAGCCATATTGCAGTCCACCTCACTACCTGATCATCCAGACCGCACTCCCTCGATTTAGCTGTAAGGATGCTGTGGGAGACTGTGTCAAATGCTTCACTGAAGTCAAGGTAGACCACATCCACCACTCTGCCATCATCTATCCACCACGCTGTGTCCTCATAAAAGGCGATGAGGTTGGTCAAGCACAACTTCCCCTTGGTGAAGCCATCTTGACTGCCCCTAATGACCCTCTTATTCTTGATAGGCCTTGAGATGGCACCAAGGATCAGTTGTTCCATCACTTTCCCAGGGATGGAGGTGAGGCTGACTGGTCTATAGTTACCCAGGTCCTCCTTCTTGCCCTTTTTGAAGACTGGAGTGACATTTACTTTCCTCCCGTCCTCAGGCACCTCTCCCGTTTCCCAAGATTTGGCAAGTATGATGTAGAGTGGTCCAGCAGTGACTTCAGCCAGCTGCCTCAGCACCCGTGGGAGCATCCCATCCGGACCCATGGATTTATGGATGTCCAGATTGCCTAATTGCTCCCTAACCCAGTCCTCATCAACTGAGGCAAACTCCTCCATTGTCCTGCCTTCCTCTGGGGCCTCAGTGATACGGGGCTCCTCAGGACAGCTTCTGGCAGAGCAGACAGACACAAAGAAGGATTCACTATCTCTTCCTTCTCTGTATCTTCTGTCACCAGGGCACCCACCTCATTCATCAGTGGGCCTACATTGTCTCTGGCATTAGTTTTATCTGCCATGTATTTGAAAGAGCTCTTTCTGTTTTCCTTGACCCCTCTCACCAGGTTTAATTCTAAGGAGGCCTTAGCTTTCCTAGTTGCCTCCCAACACCCTCTGACAACAGCCTTATATTCTTCCCAGCTGGCACTCCCTCCTTCCGTGATCTATAAACTCCCCTCTTCCACTTGAGGTTACCCCACAGTTCTCTGTTTAACCACGCAGGTCTCCTGGCTCCCTTCCTTGACTTCCTATGTGTCAGGATGCTCTGATCTTGAGCCTGGTAGAAGCAGTCCCTGAATGCTAAACAACTATCTTGGGCCCCTTTACCTTCAAGCAGCCTTGCCCATGGGATTTCCCCTAGCAATTGTTTGAAAAGGCCAAAGTTTGTCCTGCTGAAGTCCAAGGTTCCAATTCTGCATGCTATTCTGTTCCTGCCACAGGAGATCCTGAACTCCGCCATTTCATGGTTGCTGCAACCAAGACAGCCCTCAGCCTTTACCTCTTCAACCAGTCCCTCCTTGTTAGTGAGGATGAGGTCCAACAGTGCACCTCTCCAAGTAAGCTCCTCCACCATTTGTATCAGAATCTTATCATCAATGCACTGGAGGAACCTCCTAGACTGTGGCTGGCTGGCTGAGTAGTCCTTCCAGCAAACATCAGGGAAGTTAAAATCCCCCACAACAACCAGGGCCTGTGACTGTGAGGCTGCTCTCACCTGCCTGTAGAAAGCCTCATCAACTTCCTCACCCTGATCTGGTGGCCTGTAATAGACATCCACAACAGTATCACCCCTGCCAGCCTGCCCCTTAATTCTCACCCATAGGCTCTCAACTCGCTCTTCATCCGTGCCTGGACAGTACTCAATACATTGTAGTTGCTCTCTCATTTAAAGAGCAACTCCACCACCACACCTGGCTGGCCTGTCTTTTCTGAAAAGGACACAGGCATCCATGACCACATTCCAATCATGTGAGCTGTCCCACCATGTCTCTGTAATTGCCACCAGGTCATAATCTCCTGCCCAAACACAGGTTTCTAACTCCTTCTGCTTATTCTCCATGCTGTGCACATTGATGTACAGGCATTTCAGAGACTGAACTGAACACACTGATTTCACCCTAGGGGTATGGGAGGCCTCCCAGTCTTCATCAACTCTAGAGTGCTGCCCCACTAATGCAAGCCCAGCTTCCACCCCATCCCCCTTTGAGTCTAGTTTAAAGCTTTCCAAATGAGCCCTGCTAATTTCTGTCCCAGCATCCTTTTGCCCCTGCAAGGGCAAACCAGATACCACAGTAACATAAGGATAAGAGTGCTTGCTTAGTTTTAGAGGGAATAAAACTTATTCACTGTAATAGTGATTTAGAATTCATGCAAAATGATTTTTGTTTTGCTATCTCAATGTGTGGAAAGAAAACATTAAAGCCTCTGTCCATAGATATGCTTTTTAGAGTCTCTGCCCAAACGGTAGAACATTTGAATGAATTGACAACAGCATCTTTTCTGACATGGCCAAATTAAACATCTGGAACAGGCTTGCCAAGCTTTGGGTAGCCATTTTATTTAGAGGACACAATGATGTCTAAGAGAACTCACGTCTTTGAAATAGGTTTTCTCAAAATAATAGATTAAAATCTCTGGATTTCACTATCTCTGAATATAATTATAATGCAACAATGCACTGTCACAGAGGCACCCCAAAATTACTCCAAGCAAATGTAAGCTTAAATGAAGTTTGATTCACGGAAACTGAAACCAAATGACGGTCTGAAACCAAACGACAGAAACCAATGCAAGCTGGGGAGTGAGGGTAATCCAAAATTGATCAACACTATGGCAACATTTAATAAACTGCAGGTTCAATATGCCAGATAGGGATATTATTACAGTACAACCACACAAGAAAAATTATGCACAGTGCCCTCACACTCACTCAAAAAAAGAGGTCACTCTCACTCAAGGGTACCCAGAAAAAATGATCACTTGCCTGTGGGGGGCAAGGGCTCAGACAAGAATATATGCAGAAGAAAATCACTGACCAAGGAGAAGGTGAGGGTTTTCAGTCCTGGTAAGTCTCCTTAGATGGCATCCCTGATCTAAGTGGAGGGTTCTGTTCACAGTCTTGTTGCTCCAAGAAGACCACTCAAAGGGAGTCTTTGGTGGGGGCCCCATTTTTATAGACTAGTTGGATCTGGCTGTGGTCATTTATGGACATTCCTTAGAGCTTCTCTGGGCCTGGGGACCTTGTTGTCTAAGGACCCTGTCTGTTGACCAAGGGTCCCACTTTTCCTGCTCCTCCAGCTGAGGGAGGTTAATGTGAGGAGTCACCATACACCAGAGTGAGGCGACATGATAGTTGACATCGACGAAGGTGCCTACGTGCAGACAGCCACATGGGCGTCATGAAAGGGGCTAAAGAGCCATCAACTACCCTATTAAAAGCTCTGGATCTCACTGGGGTGTGTGCAACTGCCAAATGCACCTTCCAATATGGGATAGCGTATATTGGATATTGTAGCTTCTTCAGAACCTAGTCTGTATGTGACCTGGTCACCATGTCCTAATCTTTCCACATAACCTTTCCCTTGGTAAACTAATATATTCTGTACTTACAAGTTTTATTGTTTATGGATTCATGATCTAAATTTGGATCATGACTCATCAGAATAGCTTATTTGTCCTATCTACTTTTCCTTATCTATAGAAACCCTTTCAGAGCCTAAAAATGCTAAAGTAGCTTTTCTATTATTAATTTTTGCTCTTTCAGTAAGTAGTGCAGCTAAGCAAAAGGGAATATATTACTACTGTATCTAATTAATCATCCATTTTCAAATGCTTCCTTAAATTACAGCAGCCATTAGACTCCTCTAACTGAATTCTTTACTAATTGTAGCTATAAAAAAATAAAATTGCATAAGAATAAAAGAAAATGAAAAAGGCAAAAATCCTGCATCTTCCATTGTTTCCTACAGCAATCACAAATCTGCTAGACTATAGAGAACTTTATTATGCATTTAGTCTACATATTTTCAATTGGCATTTCTACGTTTCAATTCTATGTAAATTTGCTTGGTAGAAAACTAACTTAGTGGTCGTCTTATGAATTTAATGAGCATCATACTAAACATTGTTATGCTTCATTTAAAGAACTTGCTCAGATCATAATAAATATTTATTCACTTTCAATGGTAATTTGAGCTCAGTTTCTTTAGAATAAAGATAATTCCAAATTATTGCACGTTCTCTGGAAGAAGGTGGATTTCACCTTAGCACAGTGTATCATTCCAAGAGCAAACTCAAACCTAACCTCAGAGTGAACAAATGCAAGACATGTAAAATTGCCAGAGATTTCTTCCGTAGAAGTGAAATCCTTCATAGATTTCTGTAATCCTCTATCCTTCTTTCTTATAGAAGAAATCATAAATAATATTTTTAATCAAGCTGAATGTATTTGGACATTAGAAAGGGTTTGTGAATTTCTACTTTGTTTTTCTGAAGACTTTTAAAATCAACTTTTAAAATTAACTTCACTGAAAGATTCTCTCATTAAAAAGTTCTAAATCTAAGTGTATCTGTAACTCCATAAGATAGTTCCATGATGTTATCTGGTCTTGCCATGTACCCGAGATAACTGGAAAAATGGCAATACTAAAGACAGACAGATCTGACCAGATAACTCTTTGATTTTATTATTATTATGATCAGATAACATGGACAAATAGCTTTTTGTCTTGCATAGAAATCCATTTACTCAGAAAAAAAAAATATATAACTAGTGGTTATAAAAACACATAATGTCAGAGAAAACAAAACCAAAAACATTGTGCATTGTGCATGTAGTTTTAACAGTAAAGGCAAAACTGAATATTTAGTTTGGTCTTTCTTCTTGTATATGTAGTTTTCCTGCAGAAATGCATAATATAGAACTAACACTTCTTTAAAAACATCAAAGAAGTATAGACCAATAGATCATAAATGGACGGACAGATTTTTGCACAGCCTGTTGTGATGGGACAAGGGCTAATGGTTTTAAATTTAAGGAGGGTAGATTGAGAAATATTCAGATTCCAGGAGGAAATTGTTTACATTGAGGGTGGTAAAACACTGGCCCAGGTTGCCCAGGGAGCTTGTAAATGCCCGGTCCCTGAAAACATTCAAGGTCAGGTTGGATGGGGCTTTGAGCAACCTGATTTAGTTGAAGATGTCTTTGCTCATAGTAGGGGTGGTTGGACTAGATGACCTTCAAGGTCACTTTCAACCCAATAATTCTATGATTCTATGATTCTATTTCTTGTCAATCAAATATAATTGTAGAAAGAACGTCATGCAACTTCAAAAAGGAAAAAAAAATCCTCACTTCATATATTCTCATTCTTATAATATTTTTCCATTAAGGGAATGCTATGTTTTTAATCCTCTTTGGTACTTCGAAATGAGATTTATTCTTGAACTTTCCACATAAAGTGTTCAGTGTTCTGTTTCTCTTATTCTTTTTTTTTTTTTTTTTTCCTAGAAAATAAACTAAGGGACCATTTCCCAAAGTAATTACATACAGTTAATTCAATCCTCTTCTTATTACTCTTTACCATGAGTGTTTCCAGGTAAAATTATGTTGTCCTCTTTGGAAATAATTTTTTTTTATATATGTGGGTACATAAAGAGCATAAATACCTGGTTTTCAGCTTTTCCACTTCTTTTCAAATGATCTACTGTTCTGTTATTACAATTCCTCTGAAAGGTGAATGACTACATTTTTCCTTCTGAAGGTAACATTTAAACTATGGTACTGTGAGTTTGAGACATGAGATGAAATTCATCTGTTGTTTTACAAAACATAGAACTGTAGAAAAGTATATATATATCCCATTACTGTTTTTCTCTGGGTTAAACATATTTTTATCAAATATAGAAAAAACCTGTGCTTTCCCTTATCCAGATTCAGTGTACTTGACAGAGATCTCATTAACCTACAAGGTATTTTCTAATTCAGTCACAGATGCAGCCATGAGTAGTCAGCTGGAAATTAGGTAATTGGGGTGTGACACAGCTCTTAGTCTGTATCCATAATTCATAGTTCACGATAAAAGAAAATGAGAAGGTGCCCTGTGAAAGAAAGTTCTTATGGTAAGTTAAGTTTTGTAAAAGTTGGTAAAATTGTTGTTCTTAAGGTTTTGATATCGATGCACCATCTTTTGATACAGAGAAAAAACCTCATATTTCAGTAATTCAAGGACCCAGGGAAATACAGGCCAGTCAGCCTCACTAGATCTCCAGGAAGGTGACAGAACTAATCCTGGAAACCATTTCTAGGCACATGGAGGACAAGGAAAACATCAGGAGTAGTCAACGTGGATTCACAAAGAGGAAGTCATGCTTGTCCAGCTTGACAACCTATGATGAAATGACGAGCCTTGTAGAGAGCAGTGGCTATTGTCTACCTAGATTTGAGGAAACGTTTTGACACTGCCTCCCATAACACCCTCACAAAGAAGCTGATGAAGTGTAGGCTGGATAAGCAGTTAGAAAAGTGGATTGAAAACTGGCTGAATAACTGGTCTCAGAGGACGGTGATCAGTGGTATGAATTCTAGCTGGAGGATAATTTCATTTTTGAATGAATCTAGAATGAGAACTGTATGGTTTTTGAAGGAATGTAACATTTTTGTAACTTTTACAGAATCTTACACTGTAACAAACCTTTGGAGACACTCAGCCAAAGAATGGTTATTCAGAAAGGAATGCAGTGGAGTTAGAAAAGTCAATTCTTGGCTCCTTCCAATGTTGGATACTTTGTAGTATAATGCCCAGCCAGATTTGCAAAGATTCAAGCAGAATGTGCTTCTTCACTTCGAAAAAAGGAGCATTTCACTGATGAATATAGATGGCTGTCTCAGGGGTTTATTTTGCTGTATCTAACACTATCCTTACATCTCCGGACTGGTACATTATAGGGTTTTTAGAAGCCCTGATTGAGATGATTCCTTTCCTTTATCTGCTACATTTATATTTGGAGGAAATTGATCCTATTTTCACCACCAAGAAAAGATCTTTGAACATCTTTTGCAGTTTCATTTTCCTTCATTTATAGAAATGGAGAAAAGTAAAATGTTATCAAATCACTATAGCCACGCTGTATCCTGTATAGTTCTATAATAGGTCACTGACAGGACCTTCTCCATTTTCCATGAGGATTTTGTTACGATAACCATACTAACAACATTCATAGCACTCAATACATAACTAGGAATACTGAGTCTTTAAAAAAGACTAAAGAAATAGAAATGCTAAGTGCTGTACCATAGTAAGAATGTTCTTAGGTGTACCTTAAGAAGAGCTGTCTTCCTTTCTGCCTAATAAACAAGAGACTCCTTAGCAGCAGAGCTGAGTGGGAGAAGTGACAATATAACAAGAGCACTAGAGATTGTGGAGGAATTTGAAATAAAATAATTACCTTTACTAGCTCTGCAGAAGTTTCAGTAAATGCTGAAGAGGAGAAAATTGCAGGTGCTGACTTCAGAGAGTTGTAAAAAACATGTAGAAAACATCCTAAACTATACATTTTAAGTTTTTTATTGTTTTTCTTATATTGCCTCCTGCTGCTGGAAGCCCACCTGGTCTCTGTTACATCTCCTATTCAGCATATTCAAAGTTTGCTAGAACTGCTTCAGGGTTGAATATTTTAAAATAATGTTAATATGGCAGATTTTGCCATTCTATTGTTCAAATGGCAACATATTAATTTTTGCTAGGTTGAAATTCAAACTCCCTTCAGAGCAGAAGATGCTGAACTCTGGACTAAGAGAACTTGCAGAGCAACAATTTAATTTGTTCCCCAGTTGCATTAAGCAGTGGAATAGAAGACTTTCCTATTTAAATCAGCAGAGTCACATGAAACAAAGAGCAACATATGGCCAAATCCCTACAAAAAATGATATTCATTAAATACTACCACACTACAAAGCTGTTACACTATAGAGATAAAGGTTTAAATGCTAAGAGCTACATTTCTCAGAGGTGCTCTTGTAGGCAGCAAGTGAATGCTATGAGTCTCAGAGGTGTTGAGCATATCTGAACCGTCTTTATATTTCATTCTCTATTCAAGATCAAAATACATTTTAGATTGGCTGTAACCTGTACACTCACTTAAAGTCCATCTTCAGACATATTTGTTTTAAAATCTTTGCCATAGAGAAGAATTCACTACACAATACAAAACATTTAAGAGAAAAATACATTCAAGATGCTTTATTTGTAAAGAAGTAAAAACCTTTCAAGTTTGCTTCAATATTTCAGTCAATATATGTTTTCTTTTCACATGAAATACAAAGAGAAATTTTATCTATATGGAATATGGATTTTAAAAATCTGCAGTGGTAATTTACGCTAAGGAAGACATTCTTAAAGATGTGTAGATAGATCAACAGATACAAATGATTTCAAGACATTGTTTTTTGTCTTTGGAAATACAATAGGAACACTACCTACATTCTGCAAGCTCCAGAAGTATTGCTATATGGGAGAGGATACAACTTGACCTAGTGTTTAACAGAATAAGAGTTGTTCTGCTGTCAAAGCTGCATAAATACTTTACAGCTAATTAGCAGCAAACGTTTTTTTTTTTTTTTTTGCTATGTAAACAATCAATTGTAAAGCTCATTGCTTACTCCAATACAATTGTAAATATATTTTTAAAACATTCTCAAGTGACAGCAAATTATTAGGACACCACACAAGGATACTGCAGTATGAGCATCACCTTTCTCTGTTCTACCATGCAGATCTCTCAACAGACTTAAAGATGGCATGAAGAACAACTACTGGAATCCATAAAATAGCTAAAATGCCTGTAAAAATTATTACTTAATTTCTATTATAACCAGTCTTAAAATTTTAGGTGAGGAAAGATGTTTAGGTGAGGAAAGATGTTTATAAATGTCTCAAGGTTGAGTGTCAAGAGGATGTGACCAGATTCCTTTCAGTGGTGCCCAATGATAGGATGAGAAGCAGCAGGCACAGACTGAAGCATAGGAGGTTTCACCTGAATATGAAGAAAAACTTCTTTCCTTTGAAGGTGACAGAGCACTGGAACAGGCTGCCCAGAGAGGTTGTGGAGTCTCATTTTCTAGAGACATTCAAGACCTGCTTGGACACATTCCTGTGCAATCTGCTCTGGGTGAACCTGCTTTAGCAGGTGGGTTGAACTAGATGATCCCCAGATGTCCCTTCCAACCCCAACCATTCTGTGATTCCATGATTATGTGTATCATTTTCTGCAAACTTAACTAAGATTCAGTCTTGCAATTTGATGATTGATTATTGTAAACATGTCAGGAACCCAAAGCACAGACAACTGATGTGAGTTAGAATGTCTAGTGAATTAATAGTTCATTCACAAAAATTAACAGTGCTACTGCAAATTGGTCTGATGTCAGCAAATCTTTACTAATATGGATGTTTTATCTAAAGTAAATAATGCATTTGCCCCTTACCTTTTTCTGTACCAATAAGATTTGTCAGCTGCAAGAAACTTAAATGTTGTCTCCAAAAACAGTGTGAAGGTCATGAAGGGTACCTCAATCCATCTAAAAACTGAGATATCTCTCTCCTCTCTCTCCATCCAGGATCTAACCACCTTCCTCATTTGTAAATGTAGATGGTACTCCGTGATGAACAGCATGAGGCTTCATGCATATTTGTGCTTACATTTGTGACAGCATGGCCAGAGAAGTGTTAGATATAGCTCTATCCCCTCAAAGTTAAATTTCTAAACTGCTGAAGGCAGAGGAAAATCCAGACAGTAGGGAAAAGAAAATCCAGACAGTAGCCAGATGAAGATGATGTTTCTTTTCTGATATCTAACAGCTGTATAGCTTAAAGACAAAATGCTTGAGAAAGTCAGGACAAGCAACAGTATCCTATCACTCTCCAGTGCCCATTAATAAAATAAGGGATTTGATGGGGGTTGATGTATGATATGAGGATTTCTCAGAACCTGAAAAACTGTTTTTTAGTGCAAGTCTAAAGAGAAACTGATGGGCAATACTCTAGATGATTCCCTGCAGCCTATACAAGTTTCTGTGAAAGATCAGAGTGTTATGTGGCTTCCATTTTTCCTTAATTCAAACACCAAGGAAACTTTCCAAGGATACATATGTGAAGATTTATTTAAGACTCTGGTCTGCAAACAAATCTGATTATGAAAGTAGATAGTTCTTCTAAAATCATCTTGATACTAAAAGTAAAGTTTATACCTTCTCTATTGCCTTTCAGTTCCTTTTTTAAGCCAGCTGCAAATGATAACAAGTAAACTGAAGAGAAAAATTAGTATGTACAACTGATTAAAATATTTAGTAATTATATGATAAAACTGCTCTTATTAGTTAAATGTCTAGATACTAGGTGTAATATGCTGGTTTGAGCCACTTCTGTGACACAAGATGATGGTAGTGAATCTTTTTGACAGGACACTATTATGATTAACTCAATTTCAGGTAAGGTGTTTTCTGAATTTTTAATCATCTGCTTTGGAAGTGAGCTAATGGGTCCTTTTCCTTTCTATAGAGCATATTTTATTTAAAATTTCCTTTGCATATACCAAAGTGAGGAGTCCTATTAAATATGCATGCAACAGAAGCTAGAAATAAAGAATTCAAAGGACAACCATTGAGAGATTTGATTGGGCTGAGCACTTCACAAGCATTTCTGCAGGGTACTGTACGTACTCTTTTGGGTTATAAAAGTTTGTCACTAGGATATAATGACTTTTTATTCCCCATGAAACTCTCTCTTTTTGTCTTAGTCACTTTTTTCTTATATGACTAATGATATCATTCAAATGAAAGCCCTGAATGTTTCACTCAATAAGTTACAAAAAGAACACTATTTCAAGCTTTGAAATATTAACGGACTAAAGAAAAAGAAGGCATGAGAAAAAGAATGTGACTACTTTGCTCTCTTCAGTGACCAAATAACTATCTCAAAGTTAGTTGTTCTAGTTATCTCAAAGGCTTTGCTTCAAATAAGTTGTGGGGTTTTTTTGAAGCCTGAGTAGTTTGTGACTGAGAACAGAATAGATGCATGGAGCCTGCAGTCAGGATAACGAAAGATTAGAAAATAGTTGTCTGGATAGATTTCATAGTTCTTACCTGGCTTCTTATCTTAGACACTTTTCTTTTTCTAGTAGGTATATAAACAATAGATTTGGAAATCTAGATGTTTAGCAAATGTTTTGTTTGAGAGATGCATGCAGCTGCTGTGGAACTAATACCAAGAGTAACCTAATACTAAAAGCTTGTAGATCATATTAAGACAGATCCAGTCTAGGATAATGTCTTGTGCACTAGGTCTACCTTTTCTTGGTCTTTACCATATTTGTACCAATGTTTCATGGATTTTGTAGTATGTACATCTCAACACCTTGATGTCACTGAATTCCAAGGCATGAGTTTTTCACCCAGACTCCCCAGACAATGAACCTGAGAGTCTATGCTGAAAGTCATCTTGGGAGACAATACATTTGTTTTTATGAGTAACATGGATTAATGTAGTTTCTCTTCTATATCAGAAGTACAACACTTATATACTTCTACATAGTGCATGTCAACTTATACCAGTTTAGTTAGTGGTAGACATATTTGACAGATGTGAGCTAGGAAAGGCATCATGCAAGACATGCACGCTTGTTTTGAGTATAAGTGGGATAAGTTGTACAGAAGTTTTATCTCTGATTATCACACTGATAATTCTTATATGCAGAATCTTTCATAATCAAATTGCAAAAAGCTCTTCATTAAATATTTGCAACATTTTCAAGCCAAACAAACTTGGAAATCTTCCACATAAAGGCTATCTCTATGTCGTAATACTAATACTAATACTACCCTAATAGTTTCCAAACACTAAAGCTATTGTGGACCTTGGAGGTATTTTTGTATTTCAGCTGTAATATGCAACATTGATGACATTTTAAAGGTTTAATTAAAGAATAATTATCGCAGCAGAATTCCATAGGAAGTGCTGGACAAGAAAACCCTAGTGTTGTAAAATTAATTGCACTACTAATATGTAGCTGAAACAAGTGGAACGCTTGAACCCAAAGAAATAACTCATTAATCTTCAACCAGCTGTACTGTGGTAGGTGAATCACTTCTGCATTCATATCAAGTTATCTAAAAAAAACAAAAAAAAATGCCAAGGTCTTTTTTTTAAGCAAGAAAGATTGCTTTACAGACAAGAAATACAAATGTTTTCCACTGGAAAATATTGCTGAGTTTATTCTCTAAAGCCCCTAAAATTCAGTTTTAAAAATACATGTTTTCTTATCTTTTAATAAATATTAGCTTTTATTTTCTCCCTTCCTTTCTCCAAAAACTATGTCTATTTTCAGGAAAGAAGATTTTAGAAGAGGAAGCCCTGGAGGGAAGAGGGGCCCAATAAAGCTGGTTAATATTCAAGGATCAGCTTCTCTAAGCTCAGGAGCAATGCATACCAACAAAGAGGAATTCAGTCAAAACGCCAGATGAACAAGGAGCTGCAGGACAAACTCAGACACAAAAAGGAGGCCTACAGAAGGTGGAAGCAAGGACAGGTAGCCTGGGAGGAATACAGAGAACTTCTCTGAGCAGCCAGGGACCAGGTTAGGAAAGCTGAAGCCTTGATAGAATTAGAACTGGCCAGGGATGTCAAGGGCAACAAAAAGTTTCTGTAGGTACATCAGTGATAAATGGAAGACAAGGGAAAATGTGCATCCTCTCTGAAAGGAAGCAGGAGACCTGGTTACTCAGAAAATGGAGAAGGTGAAGATATTCAATGAGTTTTTTGTCTCAGTCTTCACCAGCAAGTGCTCTAGCCACACCGCACAAGTCAAAGAAGGCAAAGGCAGGGACTGGTAGAATGAAGAAGCACCCTCTGTAGGAGCAGATCAGGTTTGAGACCATCTAAGGAACCTGAAGGTGCACAAGTTAATGGAACCTGATGAGATGCATCTGCCGGTCCTGGGAGAAATAGAGAATTAAGCTGCTAAGCCACTATCCATCATACTTGAGAATTTGTGGCAGTCTGGTGAAGTTCCCACTGACTAGAAAAGGCGAAATGTAACCCTAATTTTTAAAAAGGGAAAAAAAGAAGACCTGCGAGACTGCAGGGTGGTCAGTCTCACCTCTGTGCTTGGCAAGATCATGGAGCAGATCCTTTTGGAAACTACACTAATACACATGGGAAAATAAGGAGGTGATTGGCAACGGCCAACATGGCTTCAGTAAGGGCAAATCATGCCTGGCATATTTGGTGAACTTCTATGATGGGGCTACAGTATTGCTGGACAAGAGCAACTGACATAGCCTACCTGGACTTGTGCAAAGCACTTGACACTGTCCTGAACGAAATCCTTTTTTATAAATGGGAGAGACATAGATTGGATAGATGGACCACTAAGTGGATAAGGCTGGATGGTCACACTTGAAGACTTGCAGCCAATGGCTTGATGTCCAAGTGGAGACCAGTGACGAGTGGCATTCCTCAGGTGTTGATATTGGGACCAGCACTGTTTAACATTTTTATCAGTGACATGGATAGTGGGATTGAATGCACCCTCAGCAGGTTTTCTGATGACACCAAGAAATGTGGTGCAGTTGGCATGCTGGAGGGAAGGGATACCATCCAGAGGAACCTTGGATGCCTTGAGAGGTGCGTCTGTGTGAGTCACATGAAGTTCAACAAGGCCAAGCGCAAGGTCCTGCACAAGGGTTGGGGCAAGCCCAAGCATGAATACAGGCTGGGCAGAGAGCAATGGAGAGCAGCCCTCAGAACAAGGATTTGGGTGTGGTGGTTGATTTTTTTTTTTCCTTTTTCTTGACAATTTTTCCTCACAAACCAGCTGTGATTCTAGACTTTGACCTTTGACCAAATCATATTCTACAGCTCAGTTCAATATGAAAGACTAAAGAGGAAAAAAGTTGTCAAGAGCTCAGAAAGACTTTCATTATGCAAAACCAGTGCATAATAAATACCAAGTATTTATTGATTGTTTAGTGTGTTGGGTTTTTTGTGTGTGATTGTTTGGTTTTGTTTCCTTTTAAAAAAAAATATTCTATAATAATGACTTTACCATTGAAATTCAAAAATATACATTGAAATATATTTACATAGCATCTGTGGTTTAACTAAAGTAATTTCAAGTTGGATTGCAAAATAGAGACAACATTTTAAGCTAAGTAATATGTGTATAATAGTGTCCAGCTATATTAAGTTAGTGCACAAGTGCAGAACAGCAAAAGGCTTATGACCTGAAGTGGCAGGGTTAAAATATTAAGTAGGCATCTCTCTCTCAGTGATGACTGGAGTAGATACTTTCAGAACTCAAGTAAAAGCTCCAGAAATGTAATGTAATTTTGTTTGTTTGTTTTTTGTACACTTCCCATCAATAAAAGGTATTTTGCATGGTTCAGTAATTATGAGCATTGCTTTAAGAAGATATTTCTCTACTGTTTATAGTGACTGTCATATATAAGACAGTATACACATGAAGTGGATCACAAAAATAATTTTTGCATAGTTTCCAGAAACAAAACTCTTGATGCTTTTTGTGGCTCTAGAAAACAACGTTGTTGCTACAGAAGCAACAAATGTTCTGTCAGTGCTATCTGTACCCTTTCACACTGTTTAAGTAAGTAATGTAATTAAAGAAAAAAAAAAATCTCTTTAAAAGGAAAAAAGGTAAGTATTTTACTGAAGAGGAGATATTTTTCTCTGTCCACTGATGCTTAAACTATGAAAATAGTAAGGTGTTTTACTGTTTATTTTTTGTTTTTTTGTTTTGTTTTGTTCGTTGCTTTATTTTGGTTGGTTGGTGTTTTTTTCTTAATAAAAATCTATTCACATAGTTTAAATCACTTTGGGATTGAAGCAGTTTATTAATTTATTAATGGCATATAAATAACTGGTAATCAGTGAACTACACATTCAGGGTCAATTTTAGTAATAAAACAGACAATTCGCAACACCCGAAATGTTAATATAGTGTTAATAAATTTCTAAACACCCTTTTATAATCTCAAGAAATACTTACCAAGACATGAACCTACACACAGACACAGATGTGCACACACACAGGTACACATGTGCTCTCACAGAACATGTGGACTATGAGCAAAACCACCACTTTGTGCATTCCCCTACTTGTACACACCTGGGTTGGAGACGTGGATGCTCTAGCTTTATGTGTACTTGTGCTGCTCCCTATGAAGCCAATGTATACGCAGATGAGAAAGCCCCCCATGTGGCCATGTACATCTCTATAAGGAGTGCATTTTTTGCCAAGACAAAAAATAGAAACTGAAAATAAATATTTTATGGCAGTAAATTCTAAGGTCACTTATGTTTTATTACTCAACAAAAAACACTGTAATCTGTCACCTCATGTTAAAGTTTGTGCAATAATAGCAATAATATTTTTCATTGAATATTTGTTATTTGCTGAGAAATTCTATGACTGAGGCATTTCACTGTCAGTACTGAATAAAGAGAAATCTTGAGGCATGTCCTCAAATGCTAGTTATCTTTATTAACTGTAGCTGAAAAAAAATTGTGAGCAATTTTCATGCTTGAAAAGCTACTTCTGTGTCTGTTCTAGATTATACAATTCTAATTTCAACGGTTTTAAGCCAGAAAAACAAAGAGATTAGCTTTAGAAAGCAACGGTGACTAAAAGCATAACTTCTGACAGCCATCCATAGGAACATACCTTTGTTGGTTTTTGCACTTATGTGACAGAGCATGAGGCAAAAATAAAGCAATAACTTAGTGGTTTGAGGGTTAGGTGACATAAAATAAAAGCACTCGTTGAGCACATTCATTTTCTCTCAGATACTCAGTTCTTGTTTCTATTACATTCTGAGGAATGTACTGTTAAACTAGAGGCCTGTCTGCAGATCAGCATCACTTCTATGCTTCAAGCACTAATAATTTAAAACCTTACATCTTTGATATTGGTTCCCTGCTAAGTCTCTTCCCTTTCAATTATAATATTGACTTTTCTATATAGTTTCTTGCAATACTTCATGTTATCTTATTGCCACAAGTGTTCATTCCTAAAAAGATAAAAGAAACACTGCAGTGCACTTTTCAACCTTTATACAGGTGATTGTAAGCCTATGACAAGTGACGTTTTTTGTCTCTTTTTCTCTTGAAAATAACAAAAACGTTGATCTGTCTCCCTCTCCTAGCTCCCAGTTTTACCAAGTGTATTCAAAAAGTATGATTCTTTGCATTTGCTAAGTAGCCTTCCTCATCACTGCCTAGTTACCTGCAAGGTGGATCATAGTAAGAGCAGCTGGTGGAAGATCACCATGAATGATGAGCATGTGCTTAAGATTTCAAACATTGCAACTATGTCTATTTTGACACTTTTTTTCTGAAAAAAAAATCTTGCTATTTATTAACATTTGAGATAATCTAGCTGAGTGACATGCTAATGTATGGTGCTCTAGGACTTCACACCCTTCTTTACTTCCCCAGATACAAATGCTAGCTCCTCTGCACTTGTGAACTGAAGGTTAATGGATAGCAGGTCAAAATGGAAATAGGTTCATGCAATACTATTGAGAAACTGAAACATGAGATAATTACACTAAAACTAATATTTTATTTTATGTTTTCAGACATAATAATTAATTCATTACCCATCAAGCAGACCTAATCTGAGTTTCAGCCACAACTGCCTACCAGCCAGGAATCATAGAATCACAGAATGTCAGGGATTGGAAGGGACCTTGAAAGATCATCTAGTCCAATCCCCCTGCCAGAGCAGGAACACCTAGATGAGGTTACAAGGAAGAATCTGGCCTTTGTGTTTCTCTTCAATTTTGTTACATCTGCTATGAAGATATCAAGGAATGCATATTAATCTGCTCTTCCACAGAACCAGATGTTCCTTTTTGTAACAAGTCATTACATTTCCAAGTGTGTATTCCAAATGTAAAATTATTTTATCTTTTGAATTCACCTTCTTTCTTTGTCTTCTTACAGGTTTTGTCATTGTTTCCTTTCTTGACCATCCACTTTTTAAAATAGCTTTCTTTTTTTTTTTTTTCTCTGTGATTTCATTAGTAACTACATACATGAGCAGATATGAACATTGTCCTGGTTTTGTTAAATACAAGACCAGTTCTCTTTAAGTGAATTTTCCTTTCAGCTAAGTTCTTCTAAGTATCTGCACTTTCCTGAAGTTAGCTGCATATATTTTGAGACACTGTGCTCCGAAAGCTGATAAGATGACTGGAGGAATGCAGAAGCTCATGTTTAGATTTATAACTATGGTAACAAAGGTTAACTGATAACAGGACATATTTGCAAGGAGGGGCAGACAGAACATGTGACTAAAACTGACCAACTGAGTATTGCATCCCATACGTGTCACACACCCTAAAAAGGAGGGAGATCACGAGGGTCTCTCTCTCTTTGACCATGGCTGGCATCTGAAGAGGACCCTGACAGCTGTCCCTGCAGATCTGAGGTCTGGACAGACCCTGCACCCCTGAATCCAGTTCTGGTTTGCCATGAAGTCTCACCCAGGACTTCCAGGTGCCTGCCCTGCAGCTGCTGGAGTGGTGCCAACTCCATCCTTTGCGGAGGAAAACACTCTTACCCCATCCTATCTAAGGGGAGGGTGGAAGGGGGATTAACAGAGAGCATCTGCCACAGTTTGCTGTCGCCTTGCAATCAAACCTTAACAAACATGCAGATTTCTGCACTGGTCTAGACTGTAGCTTTACAGTTTGTCTTGCTTAAAGCAGGGCAATATGCTTTTCTCAAGAGTGCAAAGTATGTCTCATGGCATGGCATCTCCACAGCTGCAAGAAGAAAACAGTTTCTTAACGTCAGCCATGACTGGAATGGAGACTCTTCTCCCTTTCTTTCCTCCTTTTCCACCCTTTCTTGAAGCAAGGGTTTAGAAAGGGTATTTCTTTCCTTTGAGAAAAAATAAACACGTTTGGATAAAGTTATTTTAACTACTCTGTGGGAAACTACGGCAGGTACGTGGATTCCATGACAGAGAGCACGGGAACAGAGATTAGCCTACGGGTCTACCCGTAAGAAAGATGGGAGTAAAGGAGTATCCAGAGATATTAAGGTGTACCCGTGAGAGAGAAGGAAGTAAAAGAGTAACATTGATGATAGCAAAATTAGTCAATGATACGTTACTACTGCAACTTGTAACCAATAGCAAAAAGACACTTGAGCTGGTAAAGACTATATAAAAAGGCGTTTGTGGCAATAAATGGAGACTGCTGGAGACAGCATTTTTGGTTTTATGTGTTAGATCTAGATCTTCCAGAAAAATCCTTTTGGTGGACTTGTTAGATTACTTTATCACTGAAATAATTCAAAATTTCAAAGAATGTTTTAAAATCTTTCTGTTCTTGACTTTACGCATATTTACACTATAGCAGGAGCAGCTATAGGTTTGTAAACCAGAGGGCACAATGCTGCCCCTTGAAAGGGGGGATGGAGGATTCAGTACAAGGAAGTGTAGGCACACCATGGTAACAGAAAGAAAGAAGGATGACGTTAGATGACACTGGAAATATGAACAACTCATTAGCAGTCATTTAAAGCTATGAGATCTGGACAACGTGGCTTTTATGGATTCAAAAGTTAACAAAGAATGACTATCTAACACATGAAATACACCGCACATAGTAATTTCACCTGTAGTGAGCACCTGTAGACCTATGAAGTAAAAGTGAGGTGTAAAACTGTGTTAGAAAACACAGACAAACACTCCCAAGTGAATCCTGGACTGAGGAAAAAGAAAATGATGCCATCAACATCACACTCATCCTGGTGAAGAATCTGGGACACTGACACATTGATGCAATGCCTCTGCCTTTCTTTTTGAGGAGTACTGGTACTGTGTATGTGGACAGTAAAAGTAACACCAAAGAAAGAATATACATTAGGAAATTTTTGTGTAACAGTTTTTAATTACAGTTTATTAATATTTGTTTTGCATTAATTGGATAATTGGAATTGTGAATGGCAGTATCACTGTACTAGTCTAACTGTAATAAATGTTGTGTTTTATTTAAATTGTTAAGTTTTTTATTACACTAAAAAATTCTTATATTTCTGTAAAAGACATGTGCCCCTTTTTCCTCATTACAAAATGTGAAGTGTAACATAGCCAGCAGTCTTTAGGATGGATGGAGACTGCCACAGCAGTTTGTAGAGACTCCTCCCTGTTTCCTGTATCTCAGGAGTCACCTGACTAGATGCTTCTACTCTTGGCCAGGAATAACAGTTTTATGATGTGTCCAAAAATTATGAATTTCTTACGACGGGTGTGACACCTGTCATCTGTTAGGGCATGTGTCTACAGCACATATGTAGTTGTTTCATAGACCATGTATATTACCTTGTCCAAAATGTTGGGTTGATGTGATCTAGGGATTAGTTCAATGGTTGGTTTGTTTCTTGTCATTCACAGTTACTAAGGGTGTTAGGCGCAATATGAGAGTATGTAAGCATGGAGACTAGCACCAGAATTTACACACCATAAGGATAACTTTTATGTGTCTCACTGGCTTTGTAGATGTAGCCTTGATTTTTCTGAGATCTGTATGACAAATTTTGTCATGATAAATTGGAAAGACTGTATACAGATTGCAGTATCAGCTAGTTCTCTGCCAAGACAAACATTATTTGTTTACTTCATGTCTCATTGTTATTACCTACCATACAGTCTGCTTTTTCATCACCTGTTTAATGAACTGCAGAACTATCTTTCATTTGTGCTTGGTATTCATCTTGACACAAAGTTTCTCAATGGGTGTATTAATAGAATTAATGCACAGCACTAAAAGAGAGTAGAATCCAGGAACAGAATTAACAATCTAATTTACTTTCACCAAATGACTAGTGAGTGAACACGTATTCCACTGAAGCAGATGAGCACAACTGTGGCAGCTAAGAGAGACTAATGCATTGCAGTGGGCATGAATCTGTACTCTGAACACTGAAACTTGTATTAGTACATATGTGCATCTCAAGAAGCAGGCTATAGAATAACTGCCATTAAATTCTGAGCTAGATTATTTAGCATAAGTTTTTAATAATTAAATTATGTGATTTTACAGACAGCATTCAAATAGCCCATGTGAAATGCAAATCTTCACTTAAGACTTATGCTTCTGTTTTATCACATACACTTCTGGTTAGCAGTAAAAATCCATAAAGAAGCACAATCTGACAAACAAACGCAGTGCTCTGCAATGCATACTTTGGACATGAAACATATGGTCTGCAGTCAAGCAGGAAAAGCCTTGTGTGAGATGAAAGCCCAGAACAGAAAATTGCAAAGGTAGAATAGGACATGAGAACTACTTTAGAGAACTATTTTTTGAAAGCCATTTTGTTTGTTTGCTTAGTACATTGAGAGTGTCCTTTATAACTTTCTGTGCTACGAGCACTGCTCTTCAGTAATAGAGTTTTATTGCCCTTGCAGAAACTAAACAGCAAAAAAGTTCCTGTCCTCTTGTATCTGTGAGATTAATACATGAAAGTGAACATTACTTATGGATCTCTGTTCAGTAGGGACTTTCCTGTGGTACTTATCTAATTCAGTATTACTATCGGGATATCTCAAAGCTGGAGAAGGACAGCAGCTAACAGCAGTTTGGGACCTCACTGTAACAGATTTGGTCAGTCAGATGAACATCTTCCATTCCAAGCATCTCCTAAATGTGATTTGTTATGTGAAAGATACTAAAGGTCTTCCATTTCTTTGTCTGTGGTAGCAAATGCATTATGTATCTCTGCAAATTATACACAAAAGGAGTTAGATACTGTTTGTAAAACAAGCATGCCTGCTGGGTTTAATCACCACAAGCAAAAAGTCACTTTGAATCTGCTGCTAACAGCACTTTGGCATCTTTTATTAGTGAGTGCATAAAAGCCTCTTTGATTTTTTAAAATACTTTGGAGCTGTTTTCTTTATAAGTGTTGGTACAACAATATTCCAGCTGACCTTCATCCTTGATATTACTTTCATGCTGTGCAGCTTCTCTTCTAATAGTTACAAAAAATGAACCTTGGCAATATACTCAGATGATTAGTCACTTTCCTTTCACTTCTGGGGCTACAGTCAAATGTTCTGTTGACAGGAGTACCTTATTCTCTTCATATCAGTTGTCTGTAAGTCTACAGTGTAATAGTTTTTGATGACCTTGGCTTCTAGGCCAAAACCAAAAAAACAAAAACACTCAGTTTTTAAATTTTTTTCTATGTGAGTACTAGCAATTTCTGTTCTGCTTGATTAGAATATGAAATCTTCTGCTGTTTCAGAGACAGTTGAGGATAAAAAATATGGCATTATACCTGCCTCATTTTACTTAACTCTATATGATATATCAAATATCTTTTCCATTTCAATTTTGAATCAGCTACAGTTTTTAGTTATACGTCTAGAACTAAATAATGAATTTCATTACACTGATTTTAATCAGGTATAAGTAGATTCTGAGTGTGGGAGGTATCCTCTCAGAAGTTCAGCAGCTTGCAGGATGGCCTTATACGAGGAAAACAATACAGTTGCATCTAGAGGAACTATTGCACAAGCTATAAACAATGGCTGAGCTCTTCCTGATATGGGAATAAATACTAAAACTAAGTTGTAAATGTATTTTATTTCATTTAGACTTGCAAATCATGAGTTATTTATTCCCAAAAATACATGCCCACATACTTGATTTATTTTAATGGAGATATTCACTGTATGCTCTTTTAATCAGCTTCCAGTTATTGTTTCCATCCTATGAATATTTTTGAGCTGAAATCCAGTGGAATGTCCTCTTCAGAGATAGCAAGTGAATATTAGTGATTTTAACAGAGCTGCACAGATATAAATAAAAGGTTAATTACTTCATGTTAGGTTCTTTACAGCTGTGTATATCAGTCTAATATATGCTATATAATTTAAATTCAGACAGCATTATTTGCTAAAACCGTGTCGGAAATATTATGCATATTGTATGTAGCCGCTATACTTAATTTTAAAGAACTTATCAATTGACTTCTGTTGCCTTATGTTAATTTTTAGTTATGTCAGCCTTATCAATAAGATGACAAAGAAATTCTATTAAAAAATAAAATACCTGGCACTTTATTTATAATTTAATTGTCCAAGCAGCTGAAGTCTACAAACCCCATTTATTCAGTTTTGTTACCCTGAAATATAAAAACAATTATACATACTAGCATATACATACATACATACATACTAGCTCCTTTAGGAAGGAAGTATACTTGACTGGATTGTCCAATATTACCTGCCTGACTGCAGTGGTGCAGCTGGAAGACTTTTGTATGGGGCTTAGTGATTCGCATACTTGCTTCCTTGTTGTATATACAGATGCTCTGTGACCATTTATCAACCAGCTCCCAAGGGGAGATGAGGAGTTGCAGTTGGTTCATAACAGTTCATCCCTTCTGTTACTCTACTCCACATGGGATCCCTCCCACAGAAGACAGTCCTTCATGAACCACTGCAATGTGGGTCCTTCCCACATGCTGCAGTTCTTCAAGAACTGCTGCAGCATTTGGTCCTTTCCATGGGGCACAGTCCTTCAGGCACAGACTGCTCCAGCACAGAAGGATCCCATGGGCCACAGTTCCTGCTGCAAAACCTGCTCCTGAGTGGGCTCCTCTCCATGGGCCATAGCTTCTTTCAAGTCACATCCACCTGGTCCAGCATGGGGTCTTCCACAAAAGAGAGAATGTGATGAAGAATCAATACATGAGCAATTGTATTTTGTTGATCTTAAAACAAGAAGAACTGAAACCTTTTGCTCCTTCCTGGGTCTTGAAAAAGGTAGAATTATTAGTGATACACTCATAAAATCCATGTATAGTGAACCCATCTGAAGATATAGCCACTCTTTCATGTATCGTTTCACAAGGAAGTGAATTCAATTAGAATCAAAATACAACTAGCTGTCAATGAATTATTAGCATTTATCATCTTTGGCTTTATACTCTATTAATTAACAAGCTAGAAAAGATGCTTATTTAGTACGCTGTTCTAAACATCCTAGATCTTTAGGCTTCACTGGATGAATTTTATTTACCTTTTGATTTAAAGCCTCTTAAAATATGCAATCAGAGCTAGAAGGTTCATTTACTAGAGATCCTGTTGCATCCGTCCATAAGGTGGTCCAAGTTTAATCTTACAGTAAATTAATCTTTAAGCTGAATTTGCTGTATTTTTTCTTATATAGAGTGGATTTTGTTGTACTTTAGGCATGAATAAAAGAAAGTTCAAATTTATTTTATCCATCTACATTGCTTAATCTACTGTTCAGCTACTACTTTGTTAAGCTAAATAGAATTAGTTCCTTGAGCCTCAACTTTAAAATACTTTTTGTGATTTTTTAATTTCTATTACATGGATGTTATTCTTGAACTGAGGACACCAGGAACAGTCACAAAGATTCAATGGCAGTGTCACTTGCACTGAAAAAAATACACTATTTATTCTTAGTTCTGGGTTGTTAAATATATTTTAAATGTCTATTTGATATGTTTTTCCATATAATTTTTACATTCTATATAAAATTTTCATCAACATGATCTTTGGCCACCAAGCCTGTTATATCATTAAAATAAAAATTTTAAAGAAAAATGTGAAAGCAATTCAACAAGGTCCATTTTCTCTCCTTTATACTGTTATTATGTTTCCTTCCTTTAACACTGAATAAAAATATTTTTTGTTTACAAATAAGTTTTCATTTATCTATTATTTCTACAAATAATAGCCATGCCAGGTAAGAAAATCTTCTACATTGTGACAAGTGCAATATGCTCTATTTAATTTTCCAAAAATTAACCTTGCATCTTAAACAGCAAAAGTTTGAGTGATTCAGATTCACATGGAAAGAATAAACAGTTAAGAGATGTTAGTTGGTGGGTTTAAATTTAAGAAAAGCAAGACAGGCTACAGATATGTTTCAGTTACAGAAAAAAAAATAAATAAATATTTGAAATCATGCAAGATATATAACTAGAAAACGTAAGTGTAGTCTCAGGAAATAAGACACAGAAGATCTATTGCACCTAGGTAACAAAATAAGACATTGAGAATTGTCATTTGAATAAATGCATAGCAGTAGTAACAGAGGAAAATAATTCAAACCTTTTTTCTTGTCTTTTTTTTTTGGTCCGGCCTGCCCGCTTGTGACTACCAAGAGAAAACAAACAGGCACTGACAGAAATTGTTATACTACCCTTTTTCCCCCCTCTTCAGCACTTCCTTTGTCATATGGACTTGACAGGAGTGCTTTGAATTCTCTCAGAGTCTTAGGCTTAAGTTGATGAGCACAAAGATCTTCTGATATTATTATTCATACTCAAAACTCAGCGAAACGAAGTTGCTAGCGTCACTTGTGGAGCAAAGTACTGCTCAAAATGTATGATCAAATAGAACTAGAAAATATATTCTAAGTGGTTTTGTCGCCAGTGGGCCAACATTTAATAGAATGTGCTGGAGTTTCATTTTGTGTCAACAAGTGTCAGGTTAATGATCTATATGTAATATATAAAGCAAGAAAATTTGCCTTATATTTAAGAAAATTATTGTAGTAGTTGAGAATTGTAGCACATAAGCTACTGCAGAGTACCTAGTAAGAGATATGATTGCCATTCCATGATAGATTAGCACAATGCCATGAATATGTCAGTGTAAAAGTAATTTCTAGGTGTTTGATCCTTGTGACTTCTGAAGTTTTATTTAGGTCTCAAAAATATCATTTTTGCTGAGTCTGCAAAATTTGTTAGATTGTTCAAAGTTTATGATATGTACTATTAACTGAAAGTTAGGTTAGTTTCCAAAATGACTTCTAATAAAATTGAATGCTTTCCTTATGAATTAGCTAGAAATTCCAAGTGGATATTTTTACCCACAAGCTTTGTTGCAAATACATTGGAGAACTAAGTCAATATGAGTACTGTTAAACCTAGCCTACATTTTTTCTCTAGAATTTATTAAATTTTTGCTGATATGACCTTTTAAGTGAAAAAAAAAAATCCCATAAATTCTTAATTTCTGTGTAAAGGTTTATTTTTTATTTCTGCCAACAGAAATGTGTTTTACAGGAAATCAGAATTTCCTTAAAACTGATCCTTGGGGAGGCTACCTATATTGACTAGGTTTTTCTATACATGATTTTAACTACTACCAGGAAATTTTTTTTTTTTTTTTTGAACAATCATTAAACAATCTTGAAACTTCAGATATGCCTTAAAGCATTATAAGGTAATAAGCACAAAAACCCCAGCAGCTGCTTTTCTAAAGCTATGTCTGTATTCTTAATTGGAATATCCATCTCTCACATTTTTTTTCTTTCCACTGTGTTTTTCTATTTCATATTTGACTTTCATTCACAATTTTCCCATGCAGAAAAGAAAGACAGTAATATATCAGTTGAATCTGGAATATGGTGGTTGGGAATCTTCATCCGGCATGATTATAAACTCACAATTTTAAGATTTCGGGTGTTCACATGAGCGGTACCTCTTGACACAGTAAGATTTTAGGAGGCATGCAAGAAGATTCTCTCTTTCATACTTCCTCAACCTGGATACAATTTTTTATTGCAGACACCATAAAAAATACCAAGAAAGAAATCTTGTCTGCTCCTTGAAGGCATTAAGTAATGCCTTCAAGAATAAATTTAGATGTCAGTAAGTCCCAGGATCATCACAACCTATCGCAGTATGTTACCTTTTAAGTGAAGGTGTTCTCACTTAAGACAGACAGTACCACTTGGTCATGGTCTATCTCTCTCTTACATTTGTGTATGCATACACAAATGTATACAAAATGCATACACATTTATGTGTACCTGTACACAGATAAATATAGACATAGATGTGCAAGCAAACAAAATCACATTTCAGATTAAATGTAAGACATTCAGGTTTTATGCCTATGACCAAACTTATCCACCTCTATTTAAGCTAAGATATGTTTAATCATTACAGTTTCTCCTTATGATAAGCAGATTATAAAGCAAGTTATTAAGAAAACTATCAAGCAGAACATGAAAACATGGTATCCTGTTTGCTTTTACTATGGTGAGACATGAAAACGAATAATTGCAAGTAACAGTGTTGGCTTTTATAGCTTCTGTTGATATCAATATAAACATTCCAAAATTCTTCACCTGCATTTTGTTGAGATAGTTAGTGAAGAAATTCCATGAGCTAAATTGAAGAGGTACTGCTTTCTGCCTTGCTCTGCCTTCTATTCAACTTGTCTTACTGAGTGGGTGGAATTAATGAACAGCATGAGCATGATGACTGAAAGCAGATCAGTAGCTGAGAAAGAGAGATCACATGACACAATAAATCTTTAGACGCAGCACCGCTTGAAAAGAATAAAACATAGCTTATAATCCTCTTCTTTTTTACTATTATTATTTTTTCCTTCCAACACTGTAGTGCTTCTATTTTGATACAGTTCTGGCTGTCAAAAAAATGATCTGACTGGGATCAAAACTCAAAAGCACGGTGTACCAGCACTTCAGAGATCAGAGCCACAGTCAGTGGGATTTTGCTACCAGCTATTAGAGATGGTAAAATGGAGAGAAGTGAAGGAGTGAAAGCTGATCTTTCTCACGCTGAAATCAATAAGAGATTTGCCACTAACTTCAAAAGAAGCAGCAGGGCAAAATACACAGCCAAAGAGAGAACACTCAGAAGAGTATCTAGAAAGAAGAAGAAAGAAAGCAACAAAGCAAGATATTTAGAGAGAGAAAAAAAATTGTTTGAGAAAAGGTAAAAATGCAAGAGTTTAGAAAATAGTGGGAAAACAATCTCGAATTAGAAAAACTTTTACAGATTCTTAAAAACCTCCTTCTCATGTTTCAAATGCTATTTTCATCTCAGAAAAAGAGTGTTCTTTAAACCAATCTTGTCTTTGTAGAACATTCCTTCAGTAAATTTATCTTGACTACTTACTTGGCCTGAATTCTAGACAACCTGCTCCATGAACTTAAAGATAACTTTGCTTTCTCTAGACCTGTCTCATGAATACCTTTTTAAAAATGCTGTGCAAAACAGAGTGAAAAGCAAGCTATGTTAATTCCATGTGGAAAACTCTAGAAGTGGCAGTGTATAGCCACTTTTTAAAAAAAATTAAACAAGAGACTTTATGTGTACACGCACATGCACGTACACATGTGAATGATATGAATTTTTGTGTATTTGCTCATGTTTTATTAGATTTAAATCACAATTAAATAGAAGAGTGGGTGTATATGCAAGGTCAGGCTGCAACTATATTTAACACAAAGAGAACTTGTAGAAATTTTGAGACATCTTGGACTGCTTCCCCAGTGCTCTCAGGTTTGAGACTTTAGAGCAGGTTTGTATAATATTGGTTGGTCTTCTGTCAATCAGTGTATCCTTTTCCCTAGTCTTACTTAGATGTCTTTTAACATGGTTTGTGCTGTGAAGTATTAGGCAAAAAAAAAAAGTAAAAAGGAAATGAGAGTCCAGATCTATTTTTGAAAAATAATTTCACCCAGTTCAAATCTTCTGAGTGTTGAGATTCTAATCTGAGTTTATTGTTTAGATTACTCTATATATTCAGTGGAGAAGGGAAGTTTCTTCCACAGACAGATGTGCATCTGTTTTAGGATTGTGATACTCTTTTCTCTAGATTTTTTTCATCAAGTGACTCCTTATCTTGGAAGGATTCTTGTTCCTCACTGACGATCTAGAGATCCTTAGTGACTAATTAAGAATGAACAAATTACTTTTAAAATTAGAATCAGATGACTGACTAGTTTGTTATATTTATCAGTGCTGATTGTATACTAAAAATATATAAAATTCTAGGAAGCCCAGGTAAAGATTACATCACTACAAATAAAGACAATATTTCAAATTTGAGCAAAATCATATATATTAATTATATGTGTTTAAAAATCCACTTATTTATTCATACAACTTGGAGGAATAGTTGTAATGTAATATAAAATATATATATAAATGACATGTTGAAATATTTCTAAATATAGAAAGCTATTTATCCTTAATAAGTGGGTTACATTAGTAAGTGAAAAGAACATTAATAAATATCTGTTTCTTATTCTAAGAGTCCTTGTGCATCACCTAAGCAACCTCAGCATTCAATAAGGATAGTATTCCATTAGAAAAATAAATATATGGCTGTATGGCTTTGTTTTTGTGTGCATGTATTATTTTCTTTGTGCATTATTTATTATCTGAAAAGTAAGATAAGGTGGCTCTGAAGAAACTCATCATAAAATGTCAACACACTAGGTAACAAATTGGTGGTTGTTTAAATGACTGTGCTTTCTGGAGGAAAATATATTTCAGTTTCGGGCCCTAAATTCATTATGCCTCAATGCATACTGAGTGAAAAACGCCATCTCCATCATTAATGTGTTTATAAAAGGCTCTTGTTGTCAACACCAGAGTCAGTTGCTTGCTTGCTATTTTATGTTTCTTTGATGTATTGTCTGACAGTAAAAGCTAATGCACAAGGCAGCTTTCAAATACTTTGAATTGATTTTAAAATTTAAGTAAATTTTTAAACAGGAACAATGTAAACCACATTATTAATTTTTATGAATTATTGCCATACCTCAGTGAGAAATTTAGATGAGTTCAATAAAGAGTAAATTTTAAGAAGTCTTCATACTTCATAGTGTCCAAGAATGGATTTTAATGATTTAGTTTTTTCACAGTGGTGATTTTCATCTGAAGCTTTCAAGCCTTGTTGCATTTTTGTGTTTCTTTTGTTTTTACTCTACGAATATTTCTTCAGAAAGGACAAAAAGGAGAAAAAATAATTCTAACTAGTTTTTAAGGCACATATTACACAAACGAGCAAACAAAACCAGGTCTGTTTCCCAGCAGATTTTAGAGTACCATAAACCTATTTTATTATTCCTCTCTAATGGTATGACAAAGAAGTATCATGAGACAAGTTTTTCCGCTACGGAAATTCTGTTGTCAAAAATTACGTGTTAGCCCTTCTGGAATACCAGACTGGCTTTAAAGTCATAATTAAATATGAATCATAATATAATCACTAATAGAAATATATTTTTGATTTTTTTTTTCATATATCAGGGTGTTTCTCAGCTTCTTATTTCTCTCTGTGTATCCCCTTAATCCTAACAGGAACAAATGTAAAGCTTTTTTGGGCAATATTATGGTAATCAAAACAGAGGTTGTCCCTTCTATACAGGACACAGAACAATAAATAGAACTGGGAGTAACTGTCATTGCTCTGTGTCTCTAAGGTATTGCAGGGCGTGTATTCTTTCTTTTGAAGCAGGGTACCTCCTTTCCAATTACCTTCCCACAGACTTTGCATTTTGGAGTAGTCGTTTAACACTCATCAGTGCTAACTAAAATAATCTTGTTTGACTACTTATTTTGTTGACATTGCTGTAACTTTTTCTTCTGGTCGAGACATAGGATGAAATGTAGATTTATTCTTTGGTGAATGATTAAACAAACATGTAACCTGGAACACATTGTGTTTAGTAAATTACGAGCTTTAAAAGAGGAGCACTGTATTAACAAAGAGCTATCCCCATCACCACAGGTAGCCCTTTATCACAATACTTTTCTTTCTTTTTCCTTTCTGCCGTGTGTTCTGACGTTGTACAATGCTCTACAATGTAATGTCCAATTCTATCTACTGTAAATTGGTTAGTTAGAGCAGCATAGATATCTGTGCACATTAATGACACTTTCATGTTGAGATATGTGTTTACAGAATTATTAGACTGGTTTCAAATCGTCTGCCTGAATATTAAGTGCTGGCTTGAACACATCTATGCCTATCACAGAAAGACTGGCAGATGCAGTCAATCAGGTGTAGGAGAACAGTTCAGAGGGGGCTGCAGAATGCTAGTTTGTACACACATGGCTTCAACAACAGGTGGAGCTGCAACCCGTCTGTAAAGAGGTGCCTTATTAAGGATCGGTCAATTTACATGTAAGGGCTTTTCTCGGGGTAAATAAACACACTGAACAAGAACTATGAGGGCAGCATATAAAGCCCAAAACAAGCAAGAGAATGTGATTCTTAGGAAAAAAAGGTGACAGTTGGAAGCACAATATAGGAACAAAGAATTCAGCATACAGAAATGTGACCTCTGAGAATGTGGTATTTCCAGACAAAATCCTGGTATCCCTAGGGAGGTAGCAGAAAAAAGACATGGGATAAAAATAAGAACAAATTGGAAGTAGAAGGGGAAAAGAAGGATTATTTTATTCAGCTTCACTGGAGGAAAAGAAGGATAAATTATTGATATAATGATGCCAGTAATAACACCAATAATACTATGGCTTCTGTTAAGTTTACTCAGCGACTATTGGATGAGACAAAAGAGAAGTATCATTTTAGCCAAAACAAAAAAATAGAAGGAGAGGTATAGGTTTCACAAATAGTGCAGGTGGTATAAAAAAAATCCCTATTAAGAAACGAGATGGTGGCTGAGGGATGTTATTCCTGTTTAAAGGAGAATCAACAAGAGAAAAACAAACCAATCCAAAACCTGAATAGCAAAGGCAAGTCAACTGTCCAATGGAAGAGTCATATCAATGATATGTGCTGTTGAAACAGGTAAGGTTTGAAGGCGAATTTAAAGAATAGGTGACCCAAGAGTGTGGGAGTAGCAGAAAGCAACAGGGAAAGCACAAAGTTGGAAAAATAATGCAAACCTTCTGGGCAGTGGAGGAAAGTTTGTGCAAAACAAAACCACTTGAAATCTCAATGACTCAGTTTAAAGGCCCTGGAGATTTTGTAATTAATATACAATTCTGTAGACTGTGCCAGGGGAAGAACTGATATTAACCTCTGCTAGCTGGTGTAGAACTTTTATTAACCCTTAGCAAAGGCATTGTGCACAGATGAGGGAGGGTAGGAGTAGCTTTTTAACCTACCAGAACTCATTTAGACCTTTCCTCAATAAATTAGGGTGAACCAAAATGCGACTGCTCTTCTAAAAACTAGAAAAAATGTTCTCAGTTTTTCATCTGCCATATCAATAATTGTATTATGAAATCACCCACTGGTTCTATTTCAAATCCATGATGGAGAGAGCTGTGATAGACTCCCAGCAACACTGATCAATAGCAGCATAGACTGGAGAAACACTGTGAAAATAATATACTGCAAAACTACTTACTATGAGGCTGTAGAAAAATGTACCCTGTTGATGAGCATCATCCTTACACAAGCTGAAAGAGTTTATGATAGCTAATAAACAAAATCACCACTATTTCTGGACAGCGGGACAGCACAAGTCTTGGATGGGATTACACTGTAATTGTGATATTGGACTCTCCAAAACATGAAGACAGCATGATGTGTCTACTGATTTTATAGAACATAAGGACATTTCAGTGAGATGACCATCCAGAAGGCAAGTTAAAGTTATAAATACATCTCTGCTTACAGTTGTGAACTGAATTGTTAGCCCGGGTGGAACCATAGAAGACCAAAGAAGTAAGCCTGCAAAAAAGATCAAATACACGAACACATCCCCTGAAAGTAGCACAGAGTGAACAAACAGCTGAATAGCAGTGAGAAAACCTTCCAGTAAAGGGAATACCTACGTTGATTGAAAAATCACTTAAGAAGACATTGAAGGAAGACATGAAGACATAGTAGTCACAGCCTATTAGTAGTGACTGAGGACATGCTGACCAGTTTATTCAGGGAAGACTGTTCACTGTGATGTCAATAATGATTTTGAGTTGGTTTTGGATAAATGTCCTTTCCTGTCCTAGTAATAATTTTCCAAAGGGAAGATGCAATTGGATCTTGAGTGAAAAAATAAGAAAAACTATTGAACTACTGAATTTCAGTTTTTCTTTAAAATATGCATACTTTCTAATTTTTTTTTAATTTTACAAATAATTCAAGCACACTTTCTAAGAGAAATTATAGTAATTTTCACTTTAAATAAGGAGTCATTCTGCAAAGTTATGAAAAATTGAATAGTGCTATCTCTTATTAGAATTACCTGACACATTTAATTACAAGACTAGTTCCTAGAAAACAGGTAATGTTCCTGTGATAAATACAGTTTGCGTGATAGAGTATGTGGTTCCCTGTGGTTCAGAAGTAGGAGGATATATACTTAAGGATATATACTTAAGAAAATAGAGAACAGCACAAAGAGAAAGTATGAATCTATGTTAGACCTGACTACCATCCTGGAAAACTGACTCTCTCTCTGCTAAACATTTCCTACATAGTGCTGAATAATGTAAATTAAACTGCAGCCATACATAACTGTTCTTAAGCTTAAGCACCCAAAGTGAAATCTTTCAATTCAACTCAGATATGAGTTCATAGTTGAAACTGAAGACATATTGAGTTAATTTGATAATGTAAAAAGATTCCTGATGTCCGAAACTGGATAGTAGTTTTTCTTTTGTCTTGTTATGCATGTGAAAATGAATTTAATATCATGAAAAACATTTAAATACAGATTTAAAGATTTATTAACTTAATATTAACAAATTGAGCTAGTTTTTTTTTGGGCAACCCCTCGAATTATCACCTTTCTCCAAGAACACAAATATTTACTTGAGGAAGGATGTTAACCGTATCCTATCCTTTCAAACTATTTATATTAAAAACAAAAATAAAGCAAGAACAGGAACCTAGTAAATTTTTTAAGTGTATGAAATAATGTAGTCTATAATTCTAGTCCTCCAAACCAATAAAGCATAATTACTAACAATTTTAAAGTAGCATGAATTTTGTCTTCACTGTACTACTAAACACAGTGTTAAGTATGAATCCACTGACATACATTTCACATTCAATACTTGCCATAATGTGCATTTCTGAAGAGGAGGGGGAAAAGCCTTGTGAACTAATTAAATGCCATTGTGATATTGTGGAATAATGAATAATCAAGATTTTATTTTAGTTCTGAATCAGAAATAAGAAGAATGAAAAATTTTTATGAGAGTAATTTTGGTTTTTTGTAAAAAAAAATAAATTAGTAAGTGCAGCTGAAAGCATTAGTGCTTTGAATGTAAATTTTGCCTTAAAAAAATAATAAAATAAATCTGCTCCATAGTTTGAATTTTAAGATGTCTGAACAAGGAAGCTGCTTTAAGTAAACCATAGGGGAGTCAAATCAACAGTTTATTTTTACCCTGACAGTCATGTATATTAACTGAGTATCAAGAGAGAAAAAAAAAATGACAAACTAGACTAAAAAAGCACATCAGTTGTGACAAGTAAATACAGGTGATGGCAGATAAAATAGACCAGAAACTAAACTGCATGAAAATAATTATTTTTTCTTTCTCATCAGAGTTTAAGAAAGGAACAATAGAATTGAACTGTAAGAAGTGGAGGATCATAACTACAGGAACAATTCTATGTCTGTTAGCTTATTTGGATTGCTTATTTGTTTCAATTTAGATCTTGCTGTGTACAACCCAACAACTCTTGTATAGAATTATGGGGTTTGGAGTCTAAATCTATATGTATTGAATTAATATCTAGTTTCATGAATGCAAAAAAACCTGCTGACAATAAGCCAGAAATACTTTTCTATTTTTATGAAAGGGAGAAAGAAGCAAGAAAAGTGAGAAGAGAATGAGAAGAAGAAGAAGAAGAAGAAGAAGAAGAAGAAGAAGAAGAACAAGAAGAAGAAGAACAAGAACAAGAACAAGAACAAGAACAAGAACAAGAACAAGAACAAGAACAAGAACAGGAAGTGCGGGAAAGAAGTAGGAAGGCAGGAAAGGAAGGAAGGCAGGTGGTGTGACAACCTTGAAGCATACCCCCCATCCTTAGCAGAACAAAGGACCTTGTTATGCCTTAAACGTCTGGTTTTTGTTCCTTTGTGAGTAAAAGATAGATGACACCTTATCTTATCTTTCCCAAAGTTTTATGGCCAGGGAGGTAGACACCTTGTAAGATAAGGGCAATTAATTGCTGTAAAAGGTCTCATGGCCTAATTGGGATGATAGAGGTGAACCATCTGTCGGACAACCAACTACCAGAAGAAACCACAAACTAACAGCTACCCCTGACAGGCAAGACAAATCACTTCTGGTCAGTACTGTGAACTTTCCCCTAGTTTGAAGACCCCTGACCCATTTCCAGAAGAGTCTTCCTAATTAACATGAAGAGCGAGCAGAGGGAGGAGATGAACCACCCTCTTCTATCTCGCATGCAAATGAACTGGGTTATAAAACAACCTCAGGTATGATACGGGTTGACAGTGTGTAAATCTTCAACATGTCCCCCCCTCCTGAGGTTGTCGTGGGACCAATGTACCTGTGGAGTGGTGATCTCTCTCTCTCTCTCTCCGTTTCTCTTTCTGATATCTTAGTTTTTCTTCTCTCTCTCTCTTTCTTTTTCTTGAACATATAAAAGTAATACCATTGTAAGTTCTGCTGCTAAAGTCTTGCTAAGTTTTGCATTACAGTTACTAATTATTGCAAATCCACCGTTTTCAGAAGGGCTTTTGCTGCCAATGTATTGATAAGTTTTGTGTCACTATTACATACTTTTGCCAAGTCACTAATTGCTGTAATTTGTATACCATCATGTGCTTTTAGTAAATTAATAATTGGACCCCCTGGAGTGATTGTCTGTCATTCACTTCGCATTGCTGCTCAAAATTACCCTGTGTTAACTCACACCTGGTCTCATCTGTTGAGTCAGGGCGCGTGTCGCATTCAAGAGTTAACTCATCCCTCCTCCAATCTGTTGGGACATGACATGGGTCAAGGGGAAGGGAATGCAAAATGATCCCTGAGCTGCACATGTTACTAAGGGGAAAACTAATAAAGAGGATGTGATGAAGAACAGAGGAAGTCAATGTCCTAACACAGTTAAGAACTATATAAATGTGGAGAACAAATTGATGCACATAGCTGCATCTGAAAGTTTTTAATGTAAATTGTCCTTGGCTAAGGAGTTACAAAGATTTGACGCATACATTTGAGAATATATTGAAGTATATGATGAGGAATTTTTAGCATATCCAGATACATTAATGAAGAGTATAAAAAATATCCAGAAAATTTAATGACTGGAGAAAGAATCTAGTAATCTGGAGAGATTTGCTCAGCTCACTATGAAAGACAGGATCATCATTGCAGAGAGAAATCCCATCAGAGTTCCAGACCCGAGCGGACGGAGGAAGAAATGCAGCCGACTCAATATGAGTGATAAAGCATACTTCAACTTTATTGCCCGAGATAGTGTGCATTTATACCAAATACCATAGTTATGCATACTTGTCTCTATCTAATAGGCTAAGCACTAAAAGGTTACATTTACTTACTCCACCTACTTGGGTTTAGCTAGCTATGCGCATCCCGCATTCTTCTGACTCTTATCTCTTCAAAAATATCCTGACCCTGCCTTAGTTAGTACTTTTCCGTTCCCCCCTTTCCCACGGCCTAATAGACAAGCTAACTAAGGCCTACTTATGTCAACTAAAATGGGCTCTGCTCGTACAGTTGCTTGGTGGACTCATGTCTGTGCTCCTTGAGCCAATCCCCGACACATCACTGTTATCTGAAAGCCCTTGTACAGAGTCAGCACCCAACTTCAAATTAATTTATCGAGAATTAACTCTTCACAAATCAGTAAGCGAAAGATTGATACTAATGCTTGTGTAATGTGAAAAAACAAAACAAAACAAACCCCAAAACCTGTACAGTAAATACATGAAAGAGAATCGAAAAATATGTCTGAAATGAGGACTGAAACAGAGACCTACCATCTAACAATGGAGTGTTTTCCCTTCACACATTCCTTTTCCAAAATAAGATGGGGAGAAAATTGCAGTCAATGCAAGTCAGTGTGAAACCTACTGTTTGCCAAAGGAATTATATAAAAACTGTAATGATCTGACTATTTTTTTAACATTGTGAAGAAGAATGTGGACACTGAGAGTGCAGGCAAAACCACTAATTCAGTGACGTTTTTTGTAGAAAATGCAGTAAATTCTAAACAAAACTGCATGTCAGCATAACTAAAATAAACCAATATCACTTTCTTAAATTTTCAGTGGTAAGTAGTGCACTAGCTGAAGTGTTCAAAGAATGAATGCTAAGAGTTATGAAAAGATGACAAGAAATTAGCAGAGAAAAAAGATGCCGAATTTACAGGCTTATTATAGTATTATAGGGAAAGACTATTCCAATCTCTATTGGGGAAAAAAGGAAAAGGAAAAGGAAAAGGAAAAGGAAAAGGAAAAGGAAAAAAAGGAAAAAAGGAAAAAAGGAAAAAAGGAAAAAAGGAAAAAAGGAAAAAAGGAAAAAAGGAAAAAAGGAAAAAGGAAAAAGGAAAAAGGAAGGGAAGGGAAGGGAAGGGAAGGGAAGGGAAGGGAAGGGAAGGGAAGGGAAGGGAAGGGAAGGGAAGGGAAGGGAAGGGAAGGGAAGGGAAGGGAAGGGAAGGGAAGGGAAGGGAAGGGAAGGGAAGGGAAGGGAAGGGAAGGGAAGGGAAGGGAAGGGAAGGGAAGGGAAGGGAAGGGAAGGAAGGGAAGGGAAGGGAAGGGAAGGGAAGGAGGGAAGGGAAGGGAAAGGAAGAGAAGAGAAGAGAAGAGAAGAGAAGAGAAGAGAAGAGAAGAGAAGAGAAGAGAAGAGAAGAGAAGAGAAGAGAAGAGAAGAGAAGAGAAGAGAAGAGAAGAGAAGAGAAGAGAAGAGAAGAGAAAGAGAAGAGAAGAGAAGAGAGAGAAGAGAAGAGAAGAGAAGAGAAGAGAAGAGAAGAGAATGAGAAGAGAAGAGAAGAGAAGAGAAGAGAAGAGAAGAGAAGAGAAGAGAAGAGAAGAGAAGAGAAGAGAAGAGAAGAGAAGAGAAGAGAGAGAGAGAAGAGAAGAGAAGAGAAGAGAAGAGAAGAGAAGAAAAGAAAAGAAAAGAAAAGAAAAGAAAAGAAAAGAAAAGAAAAGAAAAGAAAAGAAAAGAAAAGAAAAGAAAAGAAAATGAACACATAGTTTTCAAGAGTAATTGGAGGAGGGGGTAGATACATTCTTCATGAGCTAAAAAATCTTTATCTCGTGGCTATATTATAAAGGAAAGGAAGAAAAAATAAAAGTAGCAGAGAGGGTGTGAAAAAAAGAGCACAGGAAAAAATTAGAAGTCCTCAGCTGCAAATTCATAAGAAATTGTTCTCTCTCAAAGATGTTAAAGCAGGAACTCACTAAAGCATGTGAAACTGCAATATCCAAGAGAGGAGAGAAGATCCAGTGAATAAAATTGAGACACAGTCTCTGCTTCATTCCAGTAGTCAACAGAAAATAGAAAGGAATGCCCTGTCCCCATTTAAACAAGTAAAACACAAAATATCACACTTCCATAGGGACAGACATCTAAAAATTATTCCTATGCTTTTTGGATAAGTAGGACTCTGCAAAGTGTACTAGAAGATGAGGTCCACACCTCAGATATTCTTTAAATGTTAATCACAGCAACACAGTCAGGTGTGTTGGCCTTGTGCTTTGTATATTCATTAAACTTCCAGGATCTAAGTCAGTACTGGCTCCAAGCCATTGTAGTTACATCAGTATAGAATTATGTCTGACTGACTGAATGTCTATTGTTTTCACTAAACATTTTACACTCAGCTAATTTAGTGGGCATAAATTTAATCAGTTTCATGGAATTATAGGGTTTGATATATAACCATTATCATCTAACATATTAGTTGAAAGTATATCAAAATTTTTTTGAAAAGTTGTTCTGTTAAACTGCTTAAAGAAGAAAAGCACTTTCAAGTTACCCAGTTGGCATTTATTTTTTTTATTATGCAGAGGAGTATAACATGTAATACTCATCAAATGCAAAATGAAAAGGCACTCTCAATTCTGAGCAATGACTAAACAATTCAGAGAGGAAATTGCTGGGGCAGAATAAGTTTTGCAAACAGGTATGATGGAGATTTCATTATGTCTTTTTTTTTGTACAGGTAGGTATGTAAAGATGGCTAGTTTCAGATCTTAAATGTTTTGGTGGTCTGAGAGAAGTCATTTGTATAAGAGATTATTATCTTTCCTACATTAAATTCCACACAGCCTGGTGTAAGTTTTCTCTGGGAACATTGCCATTTAAAACTCATGGTCAAGTCAAAACACATGACATTGGCAATTACATTATATGAGGTAGGAAGCCAGCACTGGTAGCTGGCACTACTTAAGCAATGTTATGTGTGGTTCCAATAAAGTATGGCACCATAAAGAATGGAGAAATATGTCTTTATTAAATAGTAGCAGAAGAATGACAATACCTATGTTGGAGAAAGAAAAATAATAGCAATAATTATTTCTATTGGCTCTTTTCATCCATCAGACATTGTTATTCCTCTTGAAAGAGATGAAAGGAATATATTCTAAGTGTCCATATTTCAAAAACTGTTAAGACATACATAAATTCCCCTAACAACAAATTTTTAGAGACTGGGAAGTTATTCGGTGAATGTGTTATTAAATCTTCACTCCTATTTTCACATGCTTTCTTCAGGAGCTTAAGCAAAGGAGTACTTCTGTATAACTCTTCCAGTACTTTTCTACCTTTTCTCTGAACGATAGTTGCCAAAATGGGGTAGAGGTTTCAGAATTACGACTTATAATTTAGAGTAGATGTTAGTATAAACAATCCTCCAAAATTCTCTTCTGTTTTCTAAATGAATAACTGGGGAAAAAAAAACATTTATGTAGTTTACCAAAGGTCACTGGCAAAGCTGAGAGCAGAACATGATTTTCACACACTGCAAAGCAATCTATAGTAATATCAGTATAATTCCCTCTATCACACAGTAATACTAACAAGTTTTATTTACTACATTAGCATGTATAAACCAAAGTTGTAATAATATTTGCATGTACAAAGCTTCTTAAGTAATCCATGAGAGCCCATTTAATTAGCCACTAAATTACCATCAGAAGACTCAAGTAATTATGAGTTTTACAATGTTTCTGGGGAAAACTCTCATCTGAGTCTCAGCTGATGTAATCGAGTTGATTGCACTGACTTCACTGGAGTTAACAGCAATAGACACCAGAGAGATTCTCGGGTCTCAACTTCAAAAAACATTTAAATACCTCCTTAATTTTAGGCAAATTAATGACCCTTTCGACTTTGTTATATCATGTCCCTATAGAGCTTGGGGTTGTTGTCATGATGGGTATAAACACCTTTTGCACTCTGTAGTAAGAAAATAAGGATTAGGTTGCTAATGTTAAGGGATGGTCCAGCATGACACTTGCTAGAAAACATACACACACTCACACACTTGACCCACAGAGACCCCATACTTGTGGATCCCTCCCTCAAAACCAGCACAGGCCTTCTCCCCACCTGTTAGCCCTGCCGGGACCCAGGATCTCCTACTCACTAGCTGGCCCAGCTTGAGGTTTGCTAGCAAATTCACATGCACTTCTAATTAGGGGAATATATAGTACTTACTTTCTCATCATACGTAACATGACTAAATAAACTCCTGATTATTTTAAACTAGAAGTTTCTTCATAGCTGTATAAACTTAAATTGTGATTCTTGGATGCAGAGGTTAATATAGTACAAAAGACTGACTGAATCTGCAAGAACTAGACTATCATCAGAAACTACAAGTCACCTTTCCAGTGTTTAGATTTGTGGCCATGAAAAGGTGTCACAGCATTTTTTGAAGCTTAGCTATGGAGTTCCCCCATAATTATTATCCTTATGCTACTTAGTTTGTATTATGTACTCTAAAATGCTTACAGTCAAGCTTCACTGCAGTGCGGTATAATTATAAGCCAAAAATGGATAAAACCATTTAAAGAATAAACAGGATTCAAAATAAGATATCGTAAGATTAAGAAAAAGATAGTAAGATGGAAAATCATTAATGTTGCTGCATGAAATAAAGTTTTATAACAATGCAATTGCAATTTCATATAAAATTCTAGTCACTTACACATGAGAAAGATCTGTTCAAACTGGAACCAGTGCCAGGAGTAACCATTAAGATTATCAGAGAAAAGAAAACTGACAATGTGAGAGGACACTTAAAAGTCATTGGCTTATTTAGCCTAGTAAAAGAAAGGTTAAGAACATACGTTACTGCTGGTCATAAATGAAGTTGTAGGATAAATTCCCTAGGATACAGAGTAGCTATTCAAGCTAAAAACAACAACAACAAAAAAAGAGATAGAAATAAATAACTATTGGAAGGTTACTGTACAGTTATAAATTAGAAGAATACAGATCTTAAAAGACTAAAGAACAAACTTTCAATAAACCTAATAGGAAAAAAGTCAATTAGGTTGTAAAAGGGGCTACATGCCAAAAATAAATGCATGCAGCAGAAAACAGGCTGTTGTTTCTGTATCCCCATTTTTCCTTGATGGGCTTCAGAAAATAAACCACAGTTTTTCCTTGAAAATTTGCCTGGATTGAGAATATCACTAGCCTTTCCAGTTTCCCAAAACTTTGAGCAAATATCATTCCATACTTCCTAATATTCAGACGTGGGAGGGGAAGGGAGGGGAGGGGAGGGGAGGGGAGGGGAGGGGAGGGGAGGGGAGGGGAGGGGAGGGGAGGGGAAGGGAGGGGAGGGGAGGGGAGGGGAGGGGAGGGTATGGTTTCAGTTGGAAGGGACCTAGAGTGATCACCTAGTCCAACTGCCTGACCATTTCAGGGCTGACAAAAATTAAAGCATTGTTAAGGGCATTATTCAAATGCCTCCAGGCATGGGGCCTCTAGGAAGCCTATTCCAGTCTTTGACCAACCTCCCCAGGAGCAGCTTTGAACCATTCCCATTCATGCTGTTGCTGGATACCAGGGAGAAGAGCTCAGCACCTCCCTCTCCATTTCTTCTTCTCAGGAAGCTGTAGAGAGCAATGACATCACCCTCAGCCTCCTTTTCTCCAAACTAGATAAACCCAAAGTCCTTTTCTGCTCTTCACAGGACATTCCTTCCAGCCTTTTCACCAGTTTTTTTTGCCCTCCCCCAGATGCATTCAAGTATCTTAACATCCTTCTTAAATTGTGAGGCCCAGAACTACACATAGTATTCAAGGTAAGGCCCCACCAATGCTATTTATAGCAGGATCAGCTGATTATACTGTGTTTGATGCACCCCAGGATGTGGTTTTGGCTGCCAGAGGGCATACACTGCTGACTCACGATGAGTCTGCTCTCAACCATCTCTTCCAGATCCCTTTCTGCACGGCTACTCTCCAGCCATTTCTCACCCAATTTATATTGTGTATGGCATTACTCTGTCACAGGTGCAGAATCCAGCATTTGATCTTGTTAAATTTTGTGCCATTAATCATAGCCCAATTCACCAGCCTATCTAGATCCTTTTGCAAGTACTCTTGTCCCTCATGAGAGTCAAAAACACCCAGCGAACTTACTAATGGTGCGTTCAACTCCTGCATTGAGATCATTGATAAAAGCATTGAACAGAGGTCCTACTAAATCATGGGGTGCTGGACAATTCTGCCAGAAATGCTGTCAGCCATTGACCAGAAACCTCTGAACCCTCTAATCCCAAAATTAATACATGAGTGGAGCACTTTGCCAGCTCATTCAATTTTTCAGTAAAGTTGTCCCAACCTCACTACGATAAGCAAATATTCAAAGATATGAACACTCAGGTAACAATGAATTAAATCTGCAGTCCATAAAAGATGATGAATTAATAAAGTATGAAATCAGCCTAAGAAAACTGATATTCTTTTATGTTTGGTCTTTTTTTTTTTTTTCCTTTTTTTTAATACTATGAGCAGTTGTTATTATTATTGTGTAGGGATGCAGTCTTTCAGGAATTATTGTCTTCAGGAATATTTTTTTCTGGAATCACTACTTCTGTGAATAAGAATTGTATTTCAGTAGAAGAAGTTTGCAAGAGGTGCAATGTGTATGCAATTTGTAGTAATTGTATGCAAAAAAAAAAAATAGAGAAAAAGGAAAGAAAAAAAAAGAAATGTAAACAGGTGCTGGAGTTCTCACACAAAAAGCAAAGAATATGTTAATAATGATGTAGAAGCTGGTACCAGTAACCAGAGAGATAGTAAAGAGAGTAATACTGCAGCACTCAGTCCAAGCAGGAAATCAGTGAGTAACAAACAAAATGTCTGTAATGTAGTGCAAGAGGTCAAGCAATAAAATGGCAGAATTTGAACTACTGGTTCAGGACATAAACCTGGATATTACTGAGTATCAGAAATCTGCTACATCAAAAATGGACTGGAAATCATAAATGGATTGCAGGTATTGAAAAACAGAAGTTGTTCAGAAAGATAAAGGTGGATGGGCATTGATATAGAAATGTCTGCTAATAATATGCAGATGGAATATGAGAACTTCATTGTGGAGGTAGGCAGTCACCTGAATTGATACAGTTGTACGAAACTTCAATCCAATGCAATCTTTAAAAAAAGTTTCCATTTCCCTATAGACTCTCTGCTCCATACAGTCCCAGCACTTTTCTACTACAGAAATGGTACTGGGAGTGAGCAGAGAGATCACCAAAACTTTCAGGAATTGCTTAATTTAATTCTGAGATTACACTTTACAACTTGCTGTATTTTTACAAACTATCAAATTTATCTAAAGCAGAAGCCCTAGTTTTCAATTTAGTGATAGTCATAGAAATGTGTATTTTTAAGGATTATATATAATTTTAAGGATTATGTGTAGTTTTAGTCCTGTATGTACTCAATTATCACCATATGTCTTAAGTGTTTGAGGTAACAGTAACATAATTTAACATGTAAGAGGTAAAATTGCAAGAAATAAAAGCACAACTGTTGAAACATCTGAATGTCTTGAGAATACTTATTCGAAACATTCAATACATCAATATCTGAGACATTTTTCTCTATGGTATGCAATTATGGGCATCAAGTTGGATGTTACTTTTACTCCAGATTCAAGGTTTTGACAGAGCTGGATGTCATCAGTCATGTAAACTAAATATAGGTTGTGCCTATAATAATTTTTTACAGAAAAAGTGATTTTGATGGTCACTACTGAAAATGTTACACGGTTAATGTCTGTTTCTGATAGAAGAGACGAAAAGCCAGCTATGACATAACGGTTTAGTTTACATGCAAAGTTTGAACTTCAGCAATAAAATGAAAATAATGTAGCATGCACATGTCCTGTCCCAACAGATGGTAGGAGGAATGAGTTAACTCTGAACGTGACATGTGCCCTGACTCAACACGAGACTGGGTGTGAGTTAACTCTGGGTTAATTCTCCATGGTTATGCAAAGTGAATGACAGACAATCACTCCAGGGGTCCAATTCAATTATGAGTTTACTACAAGCACGTGCTGGAATACTAATTACAGTGAATAGTGGCTTGGCAAAAGTATTTTATGATATTACAGAACTTATCAATACATTAACAGCAAGAGTCCTTCTACAAGCGATGGATTGGTAACCATTAGTAGCTATAATATAAAATTTAACAAGAATCCCACAGCAGAGCTTAAGATGATGTTACTCTTATATGTTCAAAATGAAAAGAGAGAGAGTGGTAGAGAGGAAAGGAAAACGAAGGTATAAGAGAGAGAGAGAGAGTAGGATATCACTCACAGAAGGAGAGACAAAGAAATAGGGATATAGAAGAAAAAAGAGAGAAGGAAAGAACAGAGAGAAAGAAAGAAAGACAAGGGTGAGGGATCCAGCCACTCTTACAGCTCTGCAGCATGGTTGACAAGACTTGTATTGTGGGAGATTTGAGGGATTTTCTTGAAGTTAATATGTGGATGGGTTTCTATTAGATGGAGATTTGTTATTAAACTAGCCAGGCCCAAAAGAATTTCAAGGCCACTTTGGAAAGCTGAAAACACAACGTAAATCAACAGACCTATTAGTAGTGAGACTTGGGCATGTGGACAGCTCGTGAACATAGACAATATTCAATCAGCTAATGCATGCTTGGAGCGTGGACGCATGATCAGAAAATAACTGCATATATAAGGAGGCTTGTTTCTGTAATAAATGGCTTTGCTTGAATTCATATTTAATTGTGTAGTGCATGAGTTTTCGCCCTGGCATGTATGATGATGTATGGCCTATGGTGTCCCACAGCGAGGATGCTGGGGTTTGCAGTTCAGCAGCGCAGCGTTCTCTGGCATCTGGTCCGGTTCCCGCAGCGGGGCTGGTGGGCAGAGGGGTCCTCAGGGTGGTGGGTTCCCTGCCAGTGAGGTTTTAGGTGAGCTTTTTTACAGCCCTCCGAGTAGAGGAATTCTGGGGGGAAGGGGTGATTGCGAAAGATCGACAAGTCTCGACAAGTCCCGGGCCATGTTGAAGGGTCTCAGCTTTTCCCCTTTGTGTGCCATGTTGGGCATATCAGAAGGTGGAGCTATCCCCCGCACATCCCCCACCTCTGTTATCGGTCAGCCGGCCTGGGCTGTGGCTATGTAAATCGCAGTTCACCCTATACTGAATGTGTCATCTCCTGCTACAATGTTTGAGGCGTGATTCCTTTTAGCCTTTGACAATCCTGGGGCTGGAGGGGCTAGTTTTGTCACAATGTTTCCATCATGATCCTTATCAATACACAACAGCACATGACAAATCTTAGCAAATGTGGCATATTTCAGGACTAATCCTATACAGATGAAATATTATATATCAAAGCACCTTACCTTAGAAAAGTTGTAGTACTATATTTTATTTATTGTTATGTTTTCAATCAGGAGATGCTAATTGTTCATACAGAAGTATTTTTATCAATGATAAACACATGCAGAAATTTATCAGAAAATTAAAGCAGTTTTTTTAATTTTACAGACTTATGTTTTTTAACTAAGAAGAACTTTTTTCTTTGTTAATGAAATGATCGTAAAATGAAGTCATAAAATTAAAACATATTTTATTAGTGTTGTTTAGGGTAATCTATAAGTTGTCTTTTGCCTGTGTTGCTTGGCTGAAGAACGGAACTTTAGACTAGTTTCCTCAATTTCCATTTGTTTTCTTCAGTAGAAATTCCAATGAAAGAAAAAGTTGAAGATGAATGCAAGGACTTTGAAACTAGAAGTACATGAATGGTTCCCATTTCCTATTAACACCAGGTTGTTTCTGTATCTGCATATATAAGAATAAGCAGTATTATTGCTTTCTAAGGTAGCAGGTCTTAGAAATAAAATTTGAGATAATAACAGAAACACTTCCTCATGCCAGAACATAAACTGTTCAGTATTCTTAGAAATTCACAAAGCATCTGTGGTTTAATTTTTAGTTGACCTCAATACACTATGGATGACAATGTTAGATAAATATTTTTGTTAAGAAATCCAGAAGAAAATGCCTTGGGATTTAGCTGCATGCCTCACAAATCTGTTCATAGGTTGTTGGAGTTTTTTATCTGTTTGTTTTTTCTTTGTTATATACTTATGCATATTTTAAAAGCAGAAACTAATACAAATGAGAAATTCAATATACAAGATATCCTCTTTGTTCTTTTCTACAGTTTTCAGATAACATGTAGGGTCTATTCCATTTTCAGCTATTCAGTCCTTTGCTATAATGAAAAATTAATGCTGATGAAATTATAAGAAGCTCACTTTGTCTTTCTCATTGCCATAATCCTTTTAAGATTACTGGGATAGATTAAATCTCTTAGAACTTCATTGGTAGAAGCTGTTTTTTGCTTAACACAAGGTGATTCAATCAATTATTTATAACCTTTGCTCATATACTTCCACTTGGCTCATGCCAGTGCAGAAGTTTATCTGGATTATTAAACAGAAAGAAATCGTGAATGAAATAATGAACTCCCGTCTTGTTTTTAAATTTTGTTAAACTATAATTACAGTAATATTTTGTGTTTCTTTGTAATGAGGTTGTCTTTTTGTTATTTTTTTGTTTGTTTGTTTTTGTTGGGTTTTGTTGTTGTTGTTGTTTTAATTTATAGCTAGCATGTTGTAAATCAGCATTGCCCTTACAGCATGCACACACCTGTACTTCTTATGGACTTTATAGTTTTAGCCCTGTGGCTTCCAGGGGTTAACATTTTATTTTATTTCCAGCATTATACCTTACACAACAAACATATTAATTACAAAAAGGAAAAAAAAAAAAAAAGTCAGGAAGGTTTTTGAATTAGTAAATCTCCCTAACTTCAGACTGATCTTCAAAGCAGACAAAAAGAAGAAGGAATAAGATTCTTCAAGTCCAGAAAGCCATGTGACCACTGAAAAAAAAAGTATGGAACTTGCATATCGCAAGAGGTTTCTGAAAATATTTTTTGTTTTATCCTTCTGCTGACTGATAAAATAAGGATATAAGTTCTTTTTTGGAGTATTTCTAATTTCAAAAGGCTCATAGGCTCTACAGAGAGATCTCAACAGACAGGGTCAACGGGCCAAAGCCAAGTGTATGAGATTCAACAAGGTCAAGTGTCAGATCCTGCACTTGGGTCACAACAACCCCAAGCAGCGCTACAGGTTCCAGGAAGAGTGGCTGGAAAACTGCTCAGAAGAAATGGATCTGTGGGTGTTGATCAACAATCAGCTGAATATGAGCCAGCAGTATGCCCAGGTGGCCAAAATGGCCAACAGCATCCTGGCTTGTATCAGAAACTGTGTGGCCAGCAGGACTAGAGAAGTGATTGTTCCCTTGTACTTGACACTGGTGAGGCTGCACTTCATTACAATAAAGGTAATGGGCCCCTCAGTACATGAAAGTCATTGAGGTGCTGGAGAGAGTTCAGACAAGGGCAAAGATGCTGGTGAAGGGTATGGATCACAAGTCTTACTAGGAGTGACTGAGAGAACTGTGGTTGTTTATCCTGAAGGAAAGGGGACTCAGAGACTTTATTGTTCTCTACAACTATCTGAAAGGAGGCTGTAGTGAGGTGGATGTCGGTCTCTTCTCCCAAGTAACAGGTGACAGAACAAGAGGAAATGATCTCAAGTTGCTCCAGGAGAGGTTTAGATTAGATATTAGGAAAAAATTTCCTCAGTTATAGGGTTGTTAAGCATTGGCACAGGCTGCCCAGGGAAGTGATTGAGTCACTATCCCTGGAGGTGTTTAAAAGTATAGATGAAGTTCTTAGGGATATGGCTTAGTGGTGGACTTTGTAGCATAGGTTAATAGTGGGACTTGATGATCTTAAAGGTCCTTTCCATCCTAAATGATTCTACGATTCTGTGGCAGGAATAATGGTGCTATACATATCGTAGACTCATAGAATCACAAGAAAATTCAAACTTGAAAGAACCTCATGGGGTCATCTAAATCCAGTGTCCTTCTCAAAACAGGGCCAGCTATGAGGTCAGACGAGGTGTTAGGGCTTGATCTAGTTGGATCAAGGTCTGGAAAAGCCCCACGGATGGCGACTGCACAACCTCTATGAGGGGCCTATAGGCAGCATATTCCATTGTCCGATCATCCTCTTTGAGGAAGAGGGTTTCTTGGATATAATCAGATATCCTTATTTCAACTTACATCCATTGCCTCTCATCCACCAACCTTGCACCACTCAAAGGAGTTAGGCTCTATCTCCTTTATGATCTGTCTGCAGGTTCTGAGCAGGAGGTGTGTGGCTGGCTGTTAGGTCCCATCACTTGAGGAGGCTGAACAATCACAGGGCCCTCAGCCTCCCGTCACAGGGCAAGTGCACCAGCCCCTCACCAGATTGGAAGTACTCCACTGAATTTGCCCCAGTCTGTTGACGTCTTTCTTGAACAGAAGGGCCAAAAACCAGACACAGTGCTGAAGATGTGGTAAAAAGAGTGTCAGGTAAAGAGGTGCAGCCATTCACCTTGACCTGCTGACCATCCTTAGTACAGCCCTAGTTGCTGCACACTGTTAGTTTATGCCCAATGTACCAGCACTCTCAGGTTCTTCTCAGCAGGTCTGCTTCTCAAACAGTCAGGCCACGGCCTGTCATTGCAGGGGGTTCTTCCTTCCCAGGAGGAGGACTTGACATTTGTCCTGATTGAATTTTATAAGTATTTTGGTAGCCCGTTCTTGCAGTGTGGGAATGGCAGGACGTACAGCTCCAGCCACCCGGATGATAAAGGAAGATCAACACTAACATGTCTCTCTGGACAGTCAAAGAAGAAATAGTGCTAACATGATTAAATCACAACAATTAGTCAAAACGTAAAGGGCCTTGGACAGGTTATACAGAATTATGTTTTTTGTGAGTGTAAGGAGTGATAGCCCAGGCCAGTGAGAATGATATCTCGGGCCAGAAAACCGTCCCTGTATGTATGATGTGTGAATGTTTGGCTTGGGCATGTGAATGAGTGAGTTGGAATGCCACCCACAAGATAGACTGAAAACAGTCACAGCATGAGTGTGGTGTGTTTGGAATAACATTTTTTGAAAAAACATCCTGTCTAACCTCTTAGTCCAGGCCCATATCTGTAAATCTATAAATTGAGAACTGTTAATAAAAGAGGGCTCAGCTCAGCTTAGCTCAACTCTGCCTGGCTCTGCTCTCGCTCCTAACAAGATCTCTGTGTCTGCATGTCTGTCCGCTTTTCTGTATGCATGTCTGTATGCGTCGTTTCCATTGCCACAGTCTAGGTCCTTCTGGATACCAATGATTACCTCAGTCTTCCTGACTGGCTACCAAATTTGGAGTCATCAGAAAACCTGATAATCAGGCTTCTTCTCCAGGTCACAAAGAAACTTGTTAAACAGGTCAGGTCCAATGATAGACCCCTAGAGTACTTCATTTGTTGCTGGTCCCTAGACAGAGTATACCCTTTAATCTTCCAACCAGTTCTGTACCACATCTAGGCATCTTCTGATCTAGAACATAAAATCCTAACCTGGATACAAGAGGAGCTGAGGTCACTCTTAAAACTGTCATGTGAACAGGATGAGATAAATATGTTTTAAATCATTAACTACACTTCAGATTAGGTTCTCTCAAATGATTTGTTTGGTTAGAGAAGAATGAAGAATATAAAACTGGTATATTGATGTCATCCAATCAAAAATTGTGTACAGTCAACAGTATTCTAAAATCATATTCCCATTAAAAAGGTTCCATTGACTTCCACAGCAGTAAAGGTTATGTACATCTATAAACTGAAAGTTCCAGTTTTGGTAAGACAGATCTTTATACAGGCTCTTAAAATGGGAATACTTCCGAAATGAGGTTGTTCATACCTCCAACAGCCCTTAAGATTATGAACACGCTGGCCTCCATCCAACAAAGCACTTAATCACATAATTTTCCATTCATTTCAGTCTTACCATTTGGATGCCTGAATTTAAGCTTTAGTGCTTGATTGGACTTGGGTCAAACTGTTTAGCAGCATGCAAGAATGCTCCTGCCTTAAGCTTATTGAGGAGAAAAACATGGTATGATCTTTGGCCATAAATTATAAAGTTAAGTTTTATGTGCAGGAGACATGAAATGGACCAATCAGTAAAGAAAATGCATTGTGATAGTTTCCAGGAACAACATTATATATAACTGTACACTTAGCCTCTTGTTACTTGTAAAGATATTTATTAAAGAAGAAATACTATTCCATTCCTCCAGTTTCATTGATGTCACTGCATTATCTCTTCCGTTCCCTGAGAAGGTTTTTTATCTCATTCTGAAAGACACAAAAATACATGTTAAAGAAAATTCTGCTGCAGCTATGCACAAGCTTATACAATTTAAGATTGAAGACTTTGAAGAACGTATATGATTCTATATATGATTTCTATTTCTCTGACATATATATACATATTTACTTAATTATCTATTAAAGAAAAGCAAAAAGTTTTCCCCACTAGCATGCAAAAAAAAAAGAAAATATACGGTCATAACCTGTACTGAGGCAGAACTGCATGAAGAAGATCAAAATCATAGTATATGATTTCAGCTATAAGAATTTATCAAATTCACTAATTTCTTTGCAGCTGTGAAATACAAATACTTCACTTGTACAAGTACTCCTGGCATCAAGAAGGAGCTGCATTTAAATTCTGATGCCAAGATAAAAAGTGAACACAAAATAAGTATTAAAATTTGGGAGCAACAAAGGCATGTTTAATGTTTCTTTTGGACTTCTTAGTGATCATCTCATTAGGAAAACCCACTTAGGCCTGCAGATAAGGAGAAGCTGTATGTGAGAGGCCTTCCTTAAGGACTGATTGAAAGAAGCACAAGGTCCTTGTCTGATGATTGACTGAGCCCTAAAACACAGTTGTCAATAACAGAGGATAGTAGTAAAATTACTGTTCTTTAGTTTGATCCAGTACACTCAGAATCCAAAATTTGTATGCTATAACTGAAGAATAAAAAGGTGATCAGGCTTATCTGTGAGAAGAGTATAGAGATGATCAGGCCTATCTGTGTATTATGATTAGTGTAAAGATATTGAAGACAGTAAAACAAAGTAAGCTCCACACTTGATGTAGCATTCCATCAACTGATGCTAGCTTCTGCAGACAGGTCAGACGTCAAATACATGGTCTTTTCATCTATTGCTGCATTTTACCAAGTGGATGTTTCAGGTCACACATGCATGTGTGTGTATGTATATAGTGCTGCTCCAGTACAAATTACAATTTTTGGAGCAATTTACAACATTTGTAACATTTTAAATAAAAGAAAACAAAATTTAAATATATCCAATTTCTCTGTTGTCTTTAAATACAAGTTTAACCAATATCAATACATAATTCATGGAAGAAAAGTTAAAAATGGAAATGTGAGTTTTCAACATAAGGCACTTATATAAGTGTTGTGAGTAAAATCCATGCTTATGCTATCTCTAAAAAACTTAAGCAGAACTCTGAAGACAGAAGGAGAAAAAGAACGTACTATACCACAAAATTTCATTAAATTCATTACATTCTACTAATTTTATTTGTCCCAAAATCAGAAATTATCAAACCCTAGCAAAAAGTGAAAAAATCAAGCTCCCTTCCTCTTCTGTTGGTTCAAATGAAACATCAGCTTCTAGATAATTGCTTTGATTTTGTTTTCCCAGATGATGCAATTAACCCTATTTTATGTCAAATAAAGGCTAAGGAGGAGTTCAGCAGACACCAGAATATTAAAGACTGAGAAATTGTTCATACAATTCAAAAAGTTTTTTCCTACTGTTTGTCATTTATTGGATTTCCCACAATCCTAAACAATTTAGAAGTTTCAAATTAGCGTTTTCAAGTGGAAATAAATATTTCCTAGACTGATTGAACCAATATACTCTACTATATTTAAATTCCAGACCTAATTCTCCAAATGTCCATATTATGATTGCTTGCATTCATCTTCCTGATGCATTTGACTTCAAAGGAACAAAACATGAGAGTACAATTAATCAAGTGCAATAGTATTTGCAGAATTGGGCCTGTGGAAAGCATGCTATTCAGTCTAGAAGTGCACAGAACACTAAAGAGACAATAATGCAAACAATGGTACTCCTTTATGTTGAAGAAATTCAAAATGTGAATTCCTTCAGTCTAGAGGGTACTCTGAGGTAAACTACACCTGTTGAAACTCTTTTCCTCTTTGCAAAGAATATTCAAACAGTCAAAAGTAAACAGTTCATGACTTTCTTCTCACAGAATGGGTGGTGATGTTTCAACAAAAGAGATAACAGCTCACCTGTATCCAGTACAACAGCTTGATGGATAGAAGACAGCTAGACAATGAGAGATGTAGTAGATTTCATAAATGAAGAAAATTTAATCATATTTTTCCATATTTTGAGTAACTATCTCTTAGTTTAGGAAAAGATGAAATATCTTAATCTCCTATATACCTGTCTGATGAACCTGACTCTTTTTTTTCTTTGCTCTTGTAATGGGTTTTTCTATTGATACCAGAACAAATGTTTTTTTAATCTCTATTTAACCAAAATGTTGATCCAAGGGATATTTTTTTTCTGTTTCAGTTTGCCACTGAAAAATAGGTATTACTTCCACCCTGATCAGATGGAAAAAATAAGTGGATTATATTTCTTACTTTTTTTTGCAAGCTTTTAACCCCTTCTGCTTTTTCCTCTCAATACTTTACCTTTGTGTTTGTTTATTTGTTTTAATATGCTATTGTCCTTCTAAGTACACATGTTACTGATTGATGTACTACCTGAAACAGTTTCTAACCAAGCTGCATGAGCTGGGCAACAGGGGGCACTGGGAGAGCACACAGCTCCTCAGCTGACTCTGTCCAGAACATAACGTCCTCTGTATGGCCATCCTGCTTTCAGATCCCCTTAAGGGTCTTATGCTTGGAGCTACAAATGACTCTTTTGTAAGCATCAAGGGTGTGCACAGATCCCTGAAGGTAGGTTTTCAGAAACGCAGTCAATGCCTTCTTCAGCAACTTGGATTTACAGTAAATTTACGCCTAAAGGCTTCCAGTGCAGAAGTAAACAGAACAGCACAAGCCAGTAATAGACTAGAACAATAACGCTAACATAATTTCTGCTTTTTTTCTAGATATCAATATGTGTTAGAAAACAGGTTCTAGTATGGATCCCTTATTTCTTATTTGTAATCTTCTTAATATGCTTTTTATTTTTCATATCTTTCATATCCTAATCAAATATCCTAAAATGTATTAATTTGAACTTCAATACAGTCAGCTAACACTGGTGAAATTTTTTGAGATCTAGAATAATGTGAAATAAAGCAGAGTTATCCCATAAGGTGCTCTGTTTAATGGAACAGATGACTGATATTACGTCTTCACACACTACCATTTATATGAATTATCGATGCAGTTTTAAATCTGAGCGTTGTAAACCTCTGGTTTATATTTCATACAAAAGACTCCTTAAAACACAGGTGTTTTAAAACAATGAAAGGCATTTAATGAGAGTAGAACCTTCACATGTACACAATACAGGAGGGTTGATTTTATTAATATGTCTATTTTGTTAGTTTCACGCCTGCATTTTTGTTAGCGTTTTAAATGTAACAAGTACTGTCTTTGCTCCTGTTGAGAAATGATAAAGAATATTCTGTCAAGTGTCCCTTTGAAGGAAATTAAAAATTACACCAACAACTTCTGAGTTTAACTGTTAAATAACTCCGAGGAGAAAACAAAATGAAACAAAATAACAAACTTTAATGAGAAAAAAAAATCTCAAGCTTCTGATAAAATTGTATAAAATCTTGTATTGCTCCACTGAAATTAATATCCATTACTTGTGATCATGTTTTTTTAGTATCTGTAAAAAGACAGTTTAATTTATTTCTATCATGTTAACAATTGGTAGAAAAAATCATCGAAATTCATAACAAACAGACCTGAGAAAACAAATCTCAGAAAAGCCTTAGGTTTTGCAAACAAACTTGGAGGCTTTGTTTGGAGGTAGCACTAAGATTTTCTGAGATTTCAGTAAACTGGCTGATCATCCACACGGAAACTCAGCCCATCATGGGATTGTCATGAAAAAAAAAAAAAAAGATATTTTTCTTGTGGTTTTCTCTTTTAAAACTGCAATAAAGAACATACTGACCAAATTTCCTAATTTGAATAAAGATATGCACAACTTGATAGTTCATTATTTTCACCCACCTTTATTCCTGGCTATTGTCTTTGTTTTAGATGAGAACACTGGTGTTAAAATTGTTGTTGATATTAATGTCCCTAATAAGAAAAACTGAATCCGTATATATTATTCATAAATAATTTTGTCTGCTTGCTGTTTTTTCTCTTCATTTTTTCTTGGAATATATATATATGTATATTTAAAAGTGCATTATCAGGAAGTATTCACTGTATTGAAAAAGAAACTGTGGCTGGTACTTATTTTTTAACACTCATGCATAGGAACAGAAAGTATTTACTTTCAGTTCAAATTCACACTATTGCATACACATGAAGATGCCTTACGCTCTCAAAGGACATTCATTTGTGAATGAATGAAAAAAGTAAAGAGGAACTATGTAAAAAGAACTAAGCACGTGGCTGATCTCCAGAGGTACTTCCTACCTTAACCTTTGGCTATGAACAAGATTCTTATGGTAGTTACCTGTATGAAGCAAAGACGTTATATAACTCCTTCCTTTGTAAAAGCGTGAAATCTAATACAGATTTTACATTTTTCAGACTAAAATATAGTCTTCTAGTATGTACAAACTGTGATCAACCTTTTCAGGAGCCTGAAAAAGACATTGTTTTCCATCTCTGAATTTCTCTTTCTGTAGGGATTAAGGCATACATAAGGCAGAGATAAAATTTGGCACTTTCCTTGTGATTTCAACAAAGCCGTATTATGCAAAACATTTTTTCACCATATATGCATGTGAATGCACTTGATTGGGATGAATCCTCCTTTGAAGCCATGCATCTCTTTTTATTAGTTGTGAAGGGAGTAGCGATTCATCACACCTAACTTTAGTAATCCTAAAATTAAAGAGATAATTAAACCTGCTTATGCTTTTTTCCTATATTGTCTTTGTTGAGATTATTCATGTCACCTGTTTTAGACACATTCCTGAGTGGATACGACTGTCTTATTATGCAGTTCTGTGCATGGATCCTAGAGAAAAATAGATTATTAACTGGAGCAAGGCATGTCAGATAGCATACATGTCATGTAACATTCCGTGTTATATTATCTGGCGTAATCTAGTTGTCTGTATTTTCTCCATAGCTAAGAGGCAAAATCAGCTACCTCTTTTGGTAAATTCATTCAGTCTTTCCTAGGTAGCTCTTTTGAGTTTGGATATGTTATATTTAACCCGTTTCTTATTGCCAACAGACATAATAAAGCAATTTGCTTTACCTATATAACTAGAATTATGTAATGTGATTAACACTTCAGACAGTTTAGACAAGTGAGACAAATTCCAATGAAAGATAAAATTCTTAGAGCACAGTAACTGTAACATAGGACTAATTAAAACAAACAAACAACCTTCTATGCATTTTTAACAGTTTTTTAAAATTTATATATAAATTCCATTTTTATGTGTTATTGAATTTAGAGATTCATATCTTAGCAAACAGCGTTGTTGGTAATACTTCTGCATTTTAATATTTTAAATAGCTGTATTCAAACAGCAGAATTATTATGGCACCTGTTAAATTTCTATTTAAAAAAACAAACAAACAAACAAACAAAAACACCAAACCAAACCAAACAAACAACAAAATTATTTGTTACTGTTAGAACAAGAAAAAATGACACTACTTACTATAATGCAAAAATGTCACTATTTTATTTTTTAGTATTATTGTGGCTGACTATGAAAAAATTGATACACTTTAATACACTAAATTACAGACTAGTCTGCAAACATCTGGAAACAAACTGTAATGCATGTACACATTAGTTGAAATGTGTGTGGAAGTTGCATATCCCTATGAGATCCTTAAGTAGGGCAGTTGATGGCTCTTTCACACCTTTTGTGTCCCACTGTGCCTGTCCCCAGGTACATACCCAGGGTGGTGCCTTGGTGCTGACAGTCATCTCCTCCCCTACTCTGGGGCAGGATGACTTCACCTCCACCAGCTGAGGGGGTAGGAGGGGTGAAACCCTCAGTTGATTGACAGGTTCCTCAACAAAGGAGGTGCCCAGAGAAGCAGAGAAACTTCTGGACCATGTTGTAATGCCCACAACCAGATCTGACCAGGCTATTAAACAGGGTCCCAGCTGAAGACCCCCTTGGAGTGGCCTTCTCGGAGCAGCGGATCTGTGAACTGGAGCCCTCCCCGTAGACTGGGACGCTATCTAAGGAGACTTCCCAGGTTTGAGAGAGCCTCCCCTCCTCATGTAGCGAGGGGTAATTTTTCTCTGCTGGATATATCCTTGAATGAGTCCTTGTCTAACCCAGGCAAGTGTGAGTCCTCGCCTAACCCAGGTGAGTGATTATTTCTTGTGGGTACCCATGAGTGAGAGGCCTCTGGTTTTGTTTCTTGTGAGTGTAAGAGTGCACATTGTGGATCCTCATTATTCTTATGTTGTCGTACCCAAATAATCTCCTCAACAGATGTCCAAACCTGTATTTTATGTTGTCAGAGTGTTAAATAATTGTATAAATCCTATTTCTAGTCAGTTTGTCAGCTATACTTCTCTGACTAAAGTCTGTTTTGGAACTTATCTGCCTAAAACTGACTTTGGGGTGCTTCTGTGACAGTGTGTTATAGGAGGTGCCTTAGTGAGTAAGTTAATTGCTTCATTTGCTCCAGCATCTTGTTGCTAGATATGGCTACTAGTAAATGTTTCTTAGGAAAAAGAAAGTTCTTAGTATGTGAAAAAAATATTTTCTTTACTGCTACAGGAGGTAAACTTAGGGACTGATTTAAGCTCATCCCTACTGCTTTGCAGTAGCAATTAATAGTCTTGTGGTACACTAGCCAGTGACAGAAGCAGATAATGAAAAGTATTCTAGAATCAGTCATATAATGAGTAAAGATAAAAACTGATCAAAAATGTGTTTTATTCACAGTGAACATGTGTTTTTGTAGTTCATAAAATTAAATCTTTTTTTCAGTGGGAGGGATGGATCCAGTTTATACTGAAAATATGCACTTTTTTCATGTGAAATGCACACTTTCTTCCCAAATCTATTACTTAGAATGAGTATATATTTATTCTTCAGTATCCTTTTTTCTTGTGCTCTCATTTGGATATGTTTTTATTCCCCTTTTTGGATAATGATTTTCAGTGCAAGAAATACTTATTCATGTGAGTTACAAGAAGTAATCTGAGCTGTTACCTCTTACAAGAAGACAAAATTGATATGCGGCATGCCACTCATAGTTAGGTGAGAGTTTGAGGTTTAGATATACATAATCATTAATTTCATCATACAGTTTGTCTAATGATAAGGTTTTAAACTGTTTAAAAGAGCTAGAAATAAAAATCTCAGTGGAAGTAAAACATAATAATAATTTTAAAAATTATATCCAGACTCCAAAGTCTTTCAACAGAATAAGGGATAGTCTCATGGTTCAATTTAGACTTCTTTAGATGTACAGATTAATTATATTGAGGTAACATGAATTAGGATCCTAACTTTCTTACGTAGCCACTCAAAGTATCTGAGTAGAAAGTTGTTGGGGAGGTTCAATAGGAGGGGTGTTTCAGAACCTCTAAATATGAATATAATGTAAACAGCTTTAAGTATGGCAACAGTTCTCTGTATGAAACACCTAAAACAAAAGGCTCTGGATTGCATCAGATTTTCTGTTATCCTTTGGTTATAAAGCTGAGTAAAAAAGTAAAAGTAATTAATTTTCATTTTTCTTTTGTAAGTTACTCAAATTCCCATGGTATTTTTTCCTACGAATCTGTATCTGCAAATTTTTTCTTAATTTTATTACATTAAGATGGACTACATATGTCCATGCTATTTATCTCCCTAGTAAGAAATGACAAATTTGAGAAAACTCAGTGCATGAAAGTGAAAATAGCAATGCCTCATCTCACTTTTGTTCTCATTTATTTTCCTTTTTTTGCAATAATGTTATTTTGCCTTTTATGATTTTGACAAACAACAAGGCCAAATATAAGAATGACACCTCTCTGCCATCCCTTGTCACCTAATACTTCAGAAAGTAGGACATAACTTACCTCAGCACATGCCATGCACAGTCCTTTTTCCTCTGGGGTTTGTGCAAATGACACTCACAGCAGCAACCAGAGGGAGGATGTAAATTGGAACGCATGGGTCCAACACTGTAGTGACTAACAGAATTACTGAATTAAGGTGCTTGACCTTAAAATAGGTGGTGGGGATGGTGTTGGTTTTGTTTGGGTTCATTTTTTTTTTAATTATTGATTTGTTAGTCACATGGTTACTTGATATAGGCAGGCACGTCTGAGAAAACTTACACTTATCTGAAGCATCCCTTTTTAACTTTCATGACCTGTAGAAATGTCATAAGAGTAGCAGATGAGTATGGCATTCCATATTAATTCCATAACAGTGAACTTTATAATAGACAATGATTTATGGAGAACCTTAACTCTTGCCTGTGCTGAAGACACTTCTTTTTGGACTTTGACCATGACTTTTTTACTGTGATCCAAAAGGAGAACAACTTTTACCAAGGCTAAAATACCGAAGACTATGAACTCTCTGTCACAGCAGAGGGCTTCCAATTAATCCATCCACAAAACTATTTATGGAAAACCATTTAAATTACTCACAAATGTTGGAGCTTCCAGAGAAATAACAATTCATGAAAAGGCTGAAATTTAAAAAAAGGTTACTTAATTTGTGCAGATGGAGAATTACTGTATCTGGAAGTCTAAAGGTTTGGAATGACACTAATTGACATAAGTTCAAGAGCTCTAAACACTTTCAGACATCTGAAACTTCTTTCCCTAACCTATTAATGTTTTGGCTTCAAAATGTGAAGCAGATTCTTTTTAAAAGATGGAAGAAATGAAGAATGTTGTACTGGCTAACCTGGACAGTGCTTCCAGAAACATAAGCTTTGAACTCTATTCCTGCTTCTGCTACTACATTTCTTGTTCATGACCGTCTCATGTTCATGAACAAGTGGTGTTACCTTTTGCAGGTTTGTTTTCTTAAATTAAAGGAAATAAACTGACTAACCTCCATTGTATCTTATACATTATTTCTTTTATACCCGTTGATCATTTGATTTCTTATGAAATCTTACACATTTAAAAGAATAGTATTGAAGAAAATATATAGCAGGAACCAATAAGGTTCAGTCTGCCTTATAAATCTTAAAATCGCAGGCAGAAATTAGGCATTAGGCACTAAGACATCGCAATTGCACATTAAGATTCTATTTTCCTCTTTCTTCTATTATATGCAGACATTACAGAACACTATGGTGCATATCACTTGCTCATTCAACTTGATGCATTCATTATACCTACCTGTACAAGGTAAATATGGTTATCATTATTGAAGTAAAAAAAAGAGCCAGTTAGGATTTTAAATTTTTTTTAGGGTAAAGTAGGATCCTTACCAAACTGATGTGCAGTTTCATCAAGAAGTTAAAGTTGCAGTTGACGAACTTTTTGATATCTAAATTGCTAAGCAAGGACCAAAGAGAAATCTGTAGGTAGAAATTTTGTATACAATTCTGATAATTTCTTATGCTATTTCCAGTATAAAAAGGATCACCATGCCTAGAAACAGCTGAAATAAATTTTTCTCTGACAGGTGTGGTGCTGGAGAGGAGGTTGGAGGAGAAGTTCTTTTTTAAAGGTTTTTTTTTGGTATTTTGACAGCAAGTATTCCACTGGAACATCTAACTAGTCAGAAACAATTCATTTTGACAAAAATGTTAATAGAAGGAGATAGTTCTGCTTCCTTATATTAAACTGAGACTATTTGATGAATATGGTCGACTTCCACTTAATTGGACTGGTTTCTAATTCACAGTATAAATGATCTATTTTTATTTATTTATGATTTTTATGTTATATTCTAACTTTTTATACTTTATTTGTATATTTAATTTTCAGGAAAATAACTATTTAAGTATTTTCTAAATAAATGTATGAAAGCTTATTCTCCTCAGGATCGGTTCTGATCAATTCTGTTTCTTCTGTGACAACAACTGGAGAGGGGACCATGGGTCATAAGGGCTGTCAGACCTGGGTGCCAACAACTGAAAAGACGAGGATGTATATATGTTTCCCCAGAAAACTTACATGTTCTTCAAATGTCAGTGTTTGTGTGTAGGTGTAAGTCACTCACTATTGAACATTACTACTGAACTTTGAACCTCAGGAGCTCCTATGTCCAGTTGTCAGCAGCTGTGGAAAGCAAGGATCTGAAGTCAGCTGTTGGAGGGACAGACTGACTGTGTAAGTTCAGTTCTGAGAGAGATCCACGATGCTTGTGTACATCTATATCCCACTACAGAATTTCAATCCTGGCCAGCCAGAGTGATGGAACAAGACCAAGTGTCATCCATGCTGTTCACCTTTGCAAGAGTTCTCTGTGCTTCTGCCCATGTGAGTCTTTGTGGCCATGTGTCTGCTTGTTTTTTTAATTTTCTCATTCTCTGCGTGCTTGCGTATGCATCCATTGGCTAACACAAATTCAGCCTTGTTACTAGGAAAACCTTTGGACAGACCTCTGCAGCAGCCTTGCCTCTATCAGGCTGGATTTAGTAGTCTTTAACAATGTTGAAATGCCATTTACTGTGACATAATATACAACAGTGCTTATTATGTTTATCATACAGGTGGCATATGTCTTTACAGTAACATTTGTTACATTATATAAAGAACACTACAAGTTTCTAATGAATATATAACTTTTCTGCCATCCAACTTATCACCAGGCAGTCTCAGATGCCTGGACAAAAGCTTTTATTCTCTTGTTCTTTTACATGAGCAAGTTATTCAGATCTGAGTAAATCTAAAGGAGAAAAAGAACAGAGATGAATAAAAGACAATCATGCTGAGAACATCAATAGTATGTCATAAGTGTATGGCAAAAGATTGCATTCTCACAGGACCATGATCTTTGTCCACCCTGCTGGAGAACATGTCAGTTTTTTTTCCCCTCAAGGCGTAATTTCCTTGCTACAGTGGTGGATTATGTGAATGACAGCAATGAGATTACTCCATAAAATTTTAAATTAAAGTTTGGCATGGATATACACACACTCATATATACAGACGCATATATATATCCATAAATATATAGATATGTATATGCAGCAATCATAACTTTTTTTCTCAATTAAGTCCTTGCTCACAGTTGTCTAATGAACTTCAGGTAATATGCTCATTCTCTTCTCCCTTTTAATCTTCCAATTACAATAAAATATTGCTGTAAGATACAACAGATATACTTCACTGCATTTTATAATCAAATGAAAAAGTAAAAACAAGAAATTCACAGAGAAAAAGCACTGAAATTGATATACTTCTGAATTTCTAGAAATTTTAATGCTGAATCTTCAAATATTTTTGTAGTTCTAAATAATAGATACATGTTGACTAATGTTTACTGGAAAAGAAAACAGGCCCCACAGGTTGCTTGTGACAATTCCATGATTTTGTTTAGCTTCATGAATCTGACTCTTAGTCTAATGGTTTGAAATTAGTTTGTAGGCTTTAGTTTATTTATTACCTGTGCAGAAATTACATAATTGCAGATGCTTAAGTGCCTGCAAATATGTTACATATGGATCCGGATGGGATGCACCTGCAGGTGCTGAGGGAGTTGGCTGGGGTCATTGCTGGACCACTCTCCTCATCTTTGCCAAGTCTTGGGAAACGGGAGAGGTGCCTGAGGACTGGAGGAATGCAAATGTCACTCCAGTCTTCAAAAAGGGCAAGAAGGGGGACCTGGGTAACTATAGACTGGTCAGCCTCACCTCCATTCCCGGGAAAGTGATGGAACAACTGATCCTTGGTGCCACCTCAAGGCTTATCAAGGATAAGAGGGTCATTAGGGGCAGTCAAAATGGCTTCACCGAGGGGAAGTCGTGCTTGACCAACCTCATCGCCTTTTATGAGGACATAGCGAGGTGGATAGATGATGGCAGAGCGGTGGACATGGTCTAACTTGACTTGAGTAAGGCATTTGACACAGTCTCCCACAGCATCCTTACAGCTAAACTGAGGGAGTGCAGTCTGGATGATCGGGTATTGAGGTGGACTGTGAACAGGCTGAAGGAAAGAAAGCAGAGAGTCGTGGTCAATGGGGCAGAATACAGTTGGAGGCCTGTATCTAGTGGAGTGCCTCAGGGGTCAGTACTGGGGCCTATGTTATTCAATATATTCATCAATGATTTGGATGAGGGAATAGAGTGTACTATCAGCAAGTTTGCTGATGACACCAAGCTGGGAGGAGTGGCTGACACGCCAGAAGGCTGTACTGCCATCCAGCAAGACCTGGACAGGCTGGAGAGTTGGGCAGGGAAAAATTTAATGAAATATAACAAGGGCAAGTGTAGAGTATTGCATCTGGGTAGGAAAAACCCCAGGTTCCAGTATAAGTTGGGGAATGACCTATTAGAGAGCAGTGCAGGGGAAAGTGACCTGTGGGTCCTGGTGGACAGCAGGACTGTGCCCTTGTGGCCAGGAAGGCCAATGGCATCCTGAGGTGTATTAGAAGGGGGGTCGTTAGTAGGTCGAGAGAGTTTCTCCTTCCCCTCTACTCTGCCCTGGTGAGATCCCATCTGGAATATTGTGTCCAGTTCTGGGCCCCTCAGTTCCAGAAGGACAGGGAACTGCTGGAGAGAGTCGAGCGCAGGGCAACAAAGATGATGGAGTGGAGCATCTCCCTTATGAGGAAAGGCAGAGGGAGCTGGGTCTCTTTAGCTTGAAGAAGAGGAGTCTGAGGGGTGACCTCATTAATATTTACAAATATATGAAGGGTGAATGTCGCGAAGATGGAGCCAGGCTCTTCTTGGTGACAACCGACAGTAGGACAAGGGGTAGTGGGTTCAAACTGGAACACAAGAGGTTCCACTTAAATTTGAGAAGAAACTTCTTCACAGTGAGGGTGACAGAACACTGGAACAGGCTGCCCAGGGGGGTTGTGGAGTCTCCTACTCTGGAGACTTTAAAAACATGCCTGGATGCCTTCCTGTGTAACCTCATCTAGGTGTTCCTGCTCCAGCAGGGGGATTGGACTAGATGATCTTTCAAGGTCCCTTCCAATCCCTGAGATTCTGTGATATCTTGAAATATGCATACTGCATTAATATATATACCGCATTAAGGTAATTCAGGAGCTCCTTTAATCTCTTTTGAATTCTCACCCTTTACTGTTCAGTTAAGAAAAGTTCCTTTCTTGTACATTTCACAAGTTATGAACTGGAGACATGTAGAGAGTTTGCTCAAAATACAGTTTCCTTCTGAGAAGTGACTGTCTAAAATGGTGCATTCTGTGTAGTCCAGATCTCTGTGTATAAGATGTTAGTGCACCTGCGTTATTACCTTCTATTTGATTTACTCATAATGATTTTGTTTGTCTTTTTCAAACACCTGTGGGCTTCCAGTGCTGATGTGTATTGTAGCAGGCAAGTTGTAAAGAAAATTTGTGCTCTAAATATTTTACAAGCTAAATTAACATTGGTTTAAATCATGTTGTTTGTGGAATGAAAGGAAATGGATTGTGCATTATCAGTGAAGATATTTAAGTAAGATGCAATTGCATTTCCCTTTTGTTAGTGTGCAAGGGAATTCTGGTAGGTTTTCTCCTGCAGTTGAGGAGAGTGGTGAAGTACACACCTTAACTAGCTTTTAATCAAATCTTTGTTTAGTTTAGAAGCTACTCAGTATGAGGGGGATAGGGTTTTTCTCACTTCGCTACTGCTGGATTCTGCCACTTCTGGCACTGCAACTGGCAATCTCTTGCTTCTTTATGTTCAGTCTTTTCTTCTCAGTGCCATTTGCTCTATACAAAGGACACAGAGAAGAAGAACTCTACTAAAATTCTTCAAAATTATTAGAAAAGATAATGTGAGCAACCATCTCAATTATGCCATCATTAAACAGAATTAAACTACTGAGTTTTCAGTGCTGGAGCTGATGAAAGATTGATCTTGTGTATCACCTTTTGTCAAACAAGAATCTAGGACCAAGTCCTTAGCACACGTACTACAGTGCATGCAAACAATGACACATTTATGCAGAATTCTTCCTAAGAAACCTCAAAGCTTATCTCTAATCAGTAATTATACTTTTCCTAAAAGTTCGTTAGCTGCATGTTTGTAAATTGCTTTTTTCACATCTCATAAAGAAATGACTGGAGACAATCACAAAAAAAAGGATAAAATATCAGTTGAGAACCACAGTTTAGGTACTTATGGCAGATAAAAGGAAAGTGCATAGGGGAGCTGTACCCAAAGGATTATTTTTGGGATTCTTTTTGGCAGAGATACCTGATTTTATGTCTTTGTGCAGCTACAAAATTCTCTTTCTCCAGGGAAGATGGTGCTTTTGATTTTTTTCCATGATTCAATCAGTGATTTTTAGCCATAGGTTTTCTCTTTGGGAAGAAGGGTGGTAGATGCATTGCTAAGACTATCACCATAATTGTGAATTGTTGTCTACTTTTTGGTATCTGGATGTTAAGTTGACCTTGAAAAGAAAATATTTTGTTGATAGTAGATACATGCCTACTCTGGAATTCTCTTTAAAGTCCCTCCTACACACATTAAAAAAGCCAAAACAAAACACAAAAACCTGAAACAAACAAAACCAACCAACAAACAAACAAAACCACACAAAACAAAACAAACGAACTTTTGTGCATTTCCTTGTCATGTTTGAGAAAGAACAAAAACCTCTTAATTGCAAAGCCTCTTGGAAGCATCAAGATTAAGATATTGTGTGGCTTTATAATGCTTCTCACTTGAAAATAAATTGCTTCTCAGAGTGAAAAAAATAGAAAAACAAATAAGTCGGAATGTAAACATGAACCTTGAACATCAGATGGAAAAAACATGAAGTAACTGAAAATAACCAAAAGTACAAATATACGTATTTATTAAAAACAATTAAAAAGTAACAAAAAGAATATTTTCGATGCTAGCATTCAGCATTTAGCTGATATTCAGAGGTTTGTAAACACACACATATATATGATAATGCTGGTTTTATGCAAACGTTTTTTTTGTAGTCCGAACAATGACAGTTAATATTTTCTGGGTCAGTGTGAAATACTTGAGATTTGTGAAAACACTGGCTCTATTCTGTTTTGTTTCTGAAATATAACATTGGATCTTGTTTCTCTTACTGTTGAATTTGCATAATTCACATCAAATCCCTGATCACAAATATTTCTGCAAACTACACAGTATGTACTGTGTGATATGAGTTAGTAGTGAATCAGAATTAGGGCAGTATTTTCTTCCATAGCAGGATCACAACTAAAAGGACTTGATTTCCCAAGGGAAACAAGTCATCAGGGAAATATTTGCATTTTACAGTTTATATAAATTGCTTTATACCCCAGAGAAGCCAGAGAACTCTCCCTCCCATATAACACCATATAATTTGAGAAAGAATAGATCATTGGCAGTCATTATTCATGAGTGTATATATCATTCAGTATCACAGCTCATCATAATTTATTGCCAAATTTTACATGAAGATGAAACTAATTTTCAGTGTCTCAAATTTCATGCCTAAAATTTTGTTTATCCAGTGTTTTTCATTAATATTATGAAGGAAGAAAATATGAATATCACTTTAAAATATAAAATGCGTAAGTAGACTAGCTTTTTAAAATTTTGTCAGACAAATACCAATTTATTAGTCACATATTTAGGGGCTAAGAAGACTTGCATAGAAGGAACAGGATTAATTCTGGAAATGTAGTACATAATTGTTTTAATTTTACTAAAAAATTAACTTGAAAAGGAAAGCAATATAACTATGAAGTGAACAAAATGATATTAAACCACAGTATCATGTAATTAATGTTTTAAGTCATTACTGCATTTATTAGGAATAGCTATGGACTTTTTATTTTTTCAGGTAGTAATGCAGTTATATTTACTACATAAAGGCTTATTCCCAAAAGGCACACTAAATAAAAAGATTAAAAAAATAAAAAGACAAAAACTTGTGGATTGCACAATTGATGTAACAGATAATTCTTTTTCTGAATATCCCATTGATATGAAAAGGGTTAAAAATTCTGCCACAGTTTATTCAAAATTAAACAAAACCAAACAAACAAAAACCAAGGTTTTGAAACATACAAAATATCTATCTTTTCTTGTTTTTAAGTTATTAGTAACTTCACTGATGTCTATGGTTTTACAATCAACATTTTAAAGTGAGAAAAGAGTTGCATACAATCTACTTCTTTTCTGTTTAAGAACTTGCTATACATATAGGAATGTTTCTATCTATCCTTTACTTAAATTTTCTCTGTTTAGCTTTATAATCTGAGGCAGAAGAAATAATTTGAATGACAATTTCGGAAATATTTCAGAAAAAAAAAAAAGGTTTTGTATTCATTTGCTTATAATTGTAGTGTAACTTTAACTGTTTGAGCCATAAGTCTCTTGAGGATAAACTATTTTTTTCCAGAAAAGTAAAACTACTGTTTCCCAGAAAAATACGTTGTTTTGGCAGTACTAAAACAGCTAAACAAGCCACCATAACTGCAGATGTCTACATAGAAGTTCTATTAGCACCATTTAAGGAATGGAGAAGTGAACTGCATTTGGCATTTGTATCCCTGAGTCTGACTGATGTTGACAAGCACCCAAGCATTTGGTAACTCACTAAGCATGCAGCAACCATTTAAAGGTCATTGAACACCATCTAGCCCAGGTGGTAACTCATTTTTTCACAGTATTTTTCCTCCTAGGAGGACAGCATGTCTTCCCAGGAACACAACAGAATCTTCTGTGGTTTGGATCTTGAAACAGCCTGTGAAATAGTTTCTCAGATGGAAGCAGTTTTAATATGAAGGTGAGGGAAAGACAGGTGGTAGAAGACACATAGCTAAGCTATTTAAGGGATAACTTTAACTGACGGGGAAAAAATAAAGAAAAGACAAAAATAACACAATGACACAACAAAGATAAATAGGTTTTGCTAGCGAGTGTTCTTTGCAGATTTTCAAAGAACTAGTGTCCTTGTGGTCTAAATAAGAAACTTATCCAAAGCATGAAGTGGCTTCTTTGGGGTTTTCTTCCCACAGAAAGAAAGATGCAGGAAAAATGATTTATATCTATGAATTACCTTGACACAAAGCCAAGATAAAGCTGGGGTGCACTTCAAAATCCTACAGTGTAATAGCTACAGACAAGCTGATATGTTCAGTCTGTTCTATGTGAAAAGACCAGTTGTGACTGAAAACAGTTTCACAGAAAATACTCAACTAGACCCACTCAAAATCTGTTTTTTTGCTGTCAACAGATATTCATGAAGCCTTTTCAGAAGACATTAATGTCATCTCTCATCCATATTTTAGCCTAGTTTCCCTGAATTATTTTTGTTATGTAAATAAATTACATAGTGTTTAAAACCTGTCAACACAACGAGCCCATTGTTTTCACTAGGTTTTAATTTGCACATATTGTCTAACAGAGCTGACTTATGCTTTCTTGGCATCTGAAAGAATCACTTTGTGTCTAATCTAACACGGAATGGTTGTTCTTGGTTCTGTCAGGTACAATGATAAATAAAGTATAAAAATAAACCTACAACAAAATAACTGCACATTTATAACTCAAATTATTTACATCGACTGACAATGGCTGAAGCTATATTTTACATCAACATCTATGAAGTGCCACTGTAGGAAGTAGGTAGAAACCAGTGGTACTGTTAAATGGTATTAGGAATCCATTAGCCACCTATCAATGTGGTGTTAAAATAACTAACCAAAATACACACTAATAATGTGTGGCTACCTAACCAACTGTTTTAAGGGTTTTACAAAACAAATTTGGGTATCTTATTTACAGCATGTATATAGCTGTACATTGGAGTTTGGTTTGAATTCCAATTTATACCTTCACACTTTCTTTTGCTAGCTGGCAAATTTTCGGAGTGGCTTTGCCACTGACATGTTTTGACCAGGAAGCAACCAAGAAAGATGAAGCTTCAGCTCTGTGGCAACACGTCTTAAAATCTTTTGCTCTGTATCAGAAACATATGGAAAACAGGGCAATAACATACTAGAAATAGTAGGAAGAGTTTAGGAATGAGGGATTTTGATAAAGAAACTGCATTAAGACTTCTTGTTTGTTGAGACTTTCAAATAAACTAATTTTTCGTAAAGAAGAAATGTCATTGATCTGTTCGATTAAGCCCTCAGATCACCGTAATGATGTAATTTAAATCTGTGGCCTTTATCTTACCAAGAAAGGTCATGATGCTGGGATAAAACAGCAGAAAGAATATAAAAGTATGGTAAATATCCTGGAAAATACAAAATGAGTCTATAAGATACTGGATGAGAGGCAAATAAGTAAAGTAAGTGAAAGTGGTCATATTTGTGTTCACATTTAAACGAAGTGAACAAAATAATAATATAAGCATTACTTCCTATTTGAAAAAAAAATATTGTTAATGATTATTCCTGAGTGAATTTTATGTAAAAATTATCAATATAATGAAAAAATTACAGCACTTATTAGAACCCTTTAATACCAGTTCTATATATTGGTATAGCACAGCCCTGTAACTGACTGAAATGTAAGAAATTATTGGAACAATTATTTTATTTCAGTTTTTAATCATAGAATTGCAAGATGCAGTACCATTTTGGAATTATTATTCAGGTCCTTTCTGAACTCTCAGAAGAATCCTGTCATCTTAGATTTAACCTAAAAGACATGCTACAGCTTAAGTAGTTTTGGTCCTATAATGCTTGTGGGAACATTACCTTGTATTATCATGGCTTCTTAGTAGTTAGTGTATAGAATATATCAATTAAAAATTAGTTTTGAATATATACTCATAGATTCCTAGATTCCTTTCTTTCCATTCTCCTTTTTTTTTGAGGGGTGGGGGCATTGGGGGGAGCTATTATTTTTGCTTCCTGAATTGAACTATGGAAACAGAGACTTAAGTTCCTAGCTGGCTCATTACAGATAATTCTGTTGGAAGTTTGACAGACCTTACAAGTCTTAGTACTCAAAGGCACTGAATTAGAAAGAGGAAAAAAAAAGAAATGGCCAAAAGATATATAAGAAACCAGGCAGCCCAGGGAAGGCATGGTATAGGATTAAAAATATGGATGGAGGGGAAAACGTGATGTGGTTTATATTATATTACATTTTATATTACATTATGTCTTATATTATATTACGTATTATATTTTATCATATCATGTCGTCTATAATGTAAATAATTATATATATACAATATTGCAATACAATGTTAATTATCAACGAATACACTTGCATTGGCTGAAATACAATTCTAAACTTTCTAAATTGAGTGTTTTATGGATTAATTAACTTTCATAAAGCCGTATTTCACTGATACATTCGAACACTAGATAAGTCAGCAATTCTTATTAGCTGGGATTGCCTCCTAGAAGGCATGTGTCCTATCCAGTAAACAACTGCTGCAGAGTTGATTCCTTGTTGCTCTTACCAAAGAAACCTGACAAAGCCCTTCATTCTTTCTTTTTTTTTTTTCCAAACTAAAATAATGTATAAGCTCTTTGGTGTCAATCTCCAGTTTCACTTCATTCTCTGTAGTGACAGAGGTTGTTTTGAGTGGATATTTCTTTCCAGTAAAAAAAAAAACCCAAACACTGAAAACAAAGAACGGCCATTTTCAAATTAGGAGTAAACTCAAATGCATTTGCCTGCTAAATGCCTCCTTGTTTTGAAACTTGAACTGTCTTTTGAACAGGAATACTTTTTAGCACGACTCATTTTGTCACTGACATGTCACTTAGCCACTTTGAAATGTCAGTTTTTATCTGCCCTTCATACTTCAGTGATTTCAAAGCTCCCATCATTGTTTTGATATTTTCCTTTTACGAAGTTGATTTTTTTCAACTATCTTCATATGTGTTAGTACATAGTATATAACTAGTACATAGTAGTTTATCAGGAATATCTTCATATTTTAAAACTTCCTAGCCTGTAGAAAAAGTTTCAGAGAACATCTGAATACCGTCTTCATCCAAGAAGCTCAAGTCCATTTCCATGATTTGAAAAGCTATGATACAGGTGGAAGTGTAGGATATTCACAGTTCATGAATGGAATTATGATAAAGTCACATGATAACAACACAAACGAAGAAAAAAAAAAAAAGAAGAATGGACTTGAAATATCAGATTTTAATTTCACTAATGATGCTGCTGCCACTCTCAACATTCCTCACACACAGACATACACAGAAAACAAAGCAAGACAAATGTCCCACTCAGAAAGCCATTAAGAACTTGATTAATTTCAAGTATCCATGTAATTCTTAGTTTGAATGCGTGCTCAAACATGTGAGCAAGCAAACCTGCTCATTAAAAGGAAAGGCTTTTTAACAGTAATGAAGTCAAGTCAATGAAACAAGTCAGGGAATTTTAGTACATCTAAGTACTTATTCTGATATGAAGCATTAGATTTACTAGGAAATACGACTAAAAATGGTTAATATTTTGCTAAACTACATTACAAAATATTATGTAGTTATATACTGTGTATAAATTCTAATGAGACAACAGGTCTTTTATCAGTAAGAGATCCAATTAAAGATCTAGACTAGTAAGTAGCATTTTTCGTTTCTTACTTTTTTTTTTTTTTTTTTTTTTACCCCCAACAATTACTTTCAGATTTCTTAGCTCCTGTTCTTATCCTTTTAGAATAATGATGTGGAAAAAAAATTATATTGAATGTGATGTCTCTTCATCTGTTTGGATAATGCCTTCACAACAAACAGTTGTTTTGGTGCATGCTGGATACTGATGTAAAATAACAATCGATGAAAGCATATGGAATAGTTACCTAATGTGTGTGTTCATTTCCTGACGTAATTGGGTCATTCTTGCAAAGTTTCCAGAATAAATTAATTCAGAAGGATGCTCTGAAATTTTGAATAATAATGTTTGTCCTATAAACCTGGAAATAAGTATAGAATATTTAGTTTCTTTGAATAAAATGGTCACAGGCCACACATGTTGAATGATACATTAGTCTTTTTATTAACATTTTGCTAACTTTCTATGCTCTAGGACAAGTGTGCCAAACTCATTTTCGCTGGGGGCTACATCAGCCTCACGATTGCCTTCAAAGGGCCGAATGTAATTTTAGGACTGTATAAATGTAACTACTCCTACACTTATACAGTCCAAAAATTACATTCGGCCCTTTGAAGGCATCCATGAGGCTGATGTGCCCCCTGGTGAAAATGAATTTGACACCCCTGAAGTATTGTGCAATCAATCTCAATGTAATTAATTAGACTTCTGGAAGTTTAACTCACTGAATATTTTGCTCATTCACTTAAATTCCAGACAGAAAAAAATTGGAAATAAACTTCCTGCATTTGCACTTTGGGTGTAAAATACTAAAGCAACTCAAAGGTAATACGTGCTTATTAATAAATGAAAAAGTGTAGGCAAAATTAGAACAATATGATTTTGACTAAAAGTGGTTGCAAAATTTATATTCTTAATAAATAAATTAGAAAATAAAATGACATCTAGCGTCAAAAAATGACAGTTTACCTTGCATTAAAGTAATTGAAGATAATACTTGTTTCTCTAAGGAGGTATTCAATATTCCTGCCTGCTGTGGAAGTGTACTAGTTTCTAAAGTCATCCACCAAAACAGACCCAATTCGCTCGCAAATTCAATATGCATTTTTTCTCCTTTGATTCTCACTCTCTATAAGTCATAAAACAAAAATAATAACAAAGCTAAAAACTATAACTAGACAAAGCTGGAAGACTAGGATATCCAAACATCTGAATTCATAAGGTTGTATCTAGAGGTCATATTTTTATAATGGTAAGAAAAATATTATGGAGTGGTCATTTATTATTATTTAACCATAAAATAATTTTTCTGCTTTCTCACGCTGGAAGAAAGGTTCCCCTTACTTTCCCTACCTCCTCCAAGTTCATCAGGTTCGGAAACTTGTTTAATGGCAAGGTTAAAAATATATATTTTGCCAAAAATTTTAAATAGAAAAAACTTTTGTGGAAGATCTAGGTTTTTATATTACCATAGTAGATATTATCTGAATTGTTTTGTCAGCCCCATTTGAAAATAGCAGTCAGGCTTTATACTTACATGAAGCTTACACTAGGTTTATATTTTCCAAATTGAGTAGTTCTACACAAGTAGACACTGTACACGTTGCACGCAAGAATAATAATAGGTAATTAAATTAAAAAAATATAGGGTTCCAAGTATTATAATTTAGTATTTTGATCTACTAATTTTGAAAGCAGAATATTGAGATGCTGTGCTTTTCTTTTTGATGTATAGAACACATGGCCAAAACACATGTACCATCATTTACACTTGCATGTGTTGTGAACTTCTGTAAATCAGGCTGTAATGTTACAGATACTTGAAACTTTTCAAAGGCAGAGACCAATAGAAAAAATACAGTAATTTACAGTAAAAATTAAAAAAAAAAAAAGTTTATATTTGAGCATGCATTCAAAACTATAATACTGCAAATACAAATTTCCATGGGACTTGAATTGCTTATTTACATAAATTTAATTTTGTATCTTATTTTTAAATTTCTAAGGCTTCTAGATGGTATCTAACTTTTTCCAGAAACAATTTTTCAGAATGTCTACTCAGGAAGCAATTAGTGCTTAAGTCCAGTCAGTGTTTAATAGTAGGCATGCTGACTTTTGTGGTTTTGAATATTTTTTCTTGTAGAGGTGATGTAGTGGTGTTAGCCAGTGCTGTTGACAGTAATGACAGTCTTTTACGTGACATGTTAGAAAAGTCAAATTTGTATTGGTATGAAAGGCAATGTTTAGCTTCCAGCTCAAGAATATCATAATTGCTTGACTGTGTACCAGTGTTTGTCGTTATCATGGTAGTAGGTATGATTCATGGCCAGTCAGGTGGTGAGACATATTGACTGTGCAAATGAATGTGAAAGTCACAGGACAATGAGGACAATTTCTGTCCTATGAATATATCAAACAACACATAACTGAACACAGAATTATTATAAAGACATTTAACTTTACTGCTCTATCTCAAAGAAGATCAGGATAGAAGGATAACTGAAACTCTGTAACTACATATTTTTAATACAGTGCTTGCAGACTTAAGCCGGTGAGAAGAAGTTTGGTCACTTCAGAATTTAATTGAAACATGTATTTTGGGGGGTTCAAAGCATTTTACAGGTGACAGTTGTATTAATCTATAGATTATCTGAAAGGCTAATGCTTTTTAAACACTTCCGATGTGTGTGAGTATATGAAGACACAGATATATATGAAGAGCTGTTTCACCATGACTGTGCTTCACCTAAATACTTCGAAGTTTTAATTCTGCTTTGCTGAATAAAAAATAATCATAAAACTTCCAACGTTTCCAATTTTAAATTACACTCAAAAATTACATATACAACTTTCTTGAGACACAAGGGGAGAGATAGGTAGGTGAAACAGAAAGGACACTGGACATTTTGTAAGTATATTCAAAGTATTATTGTCTCTAGGGTTGAAAGATACTGGCAAACCGTAAAAGTGAAGTATGTCAGTGGTTATTTGAAGTTTTTATTGCAGGTATGAGGGGAAGAATCTCACGATATATTAAAAGTGCTGAATTTCGAGGGGAAGATAAAAGTAGCCCCAGACTATGCCTAGAGCCTGCAATACCACAGAAACACCTGTAGAGAAACCACAAGGTTTCTAGACCTCAAAACTGTGAAGAAAGTTTTCCAAATGTTCAGTGACTGCAAAGCAACATTATACTGGTCAGCTCCAGACTGAAACCCTGAGGCTTACTTTATATTACAAAGTTCTGTTGCCACAGCTTTCTCACACTGCACTGACAACAATGACAAAAGAAACAATAGAAACCCTCTGTGACGCCTGTATACTGGCAAGCCCCCCAAGTAGAATTAACTATCCCCACAGAGGACTATTTACTGCTCTCCATACTAATGCTTAGTAAAGAGGTGTGTAAGAGGAAAGCAGATATGATGCACTTTAGTGATAGTAATATACCAATAGTTCTTTCAGTTAAATGTATAGAAAAAGTCAAGATAAAAAAAATTAGAATGCAGCCCACTCTTATCATCAGACTATGGATACACAGTTCTGCATAAGTTCCTTTTCTAGTCCTTGCTTACTCCATTTAATACAATATGAAAAACATTACAGTAAAGCATCTTTTCACATGGATTGAAGAATTTTTGTCAGAATACTAAAGCTGACAAGGCAAATGTGGATACCGAATATTTTCTGTTGCTTACCAAGTAAACACTTGAAATTTTATTTGTTTAACTATTAAATGATATACACATACTTAAAGTAGCAGGGAAAGTGTATAGTAGCACCACAGTTAAGTTAGCTTTACATTTCAGTTTTAAGCGAAGAATAATCTCTGACCAACTTTTGAAAGACCTCTATGTATGGGAATAATAGACCTCAACCAAGACCTGTTTACTGGATCTGAATAATAGACTTGAATAACTGACCTGGATAATGGACTTGAATCAAGTAAATGCTCAGTGTTTTCCATTGTCTGTTTCAAGAAATCTTTCTGATCTGTCTTCTGATCTACTATTAAACTGCTTTTGTCAGTGAATTTATTGCTCTACATACTTTCTGAAGCATCTACCACCTCATTTCATTTACTGCATACATAACCTGGCCTTCTATTTCATGTCTCTGAAATTCATTGCAAGGCTAATTTCTGGAAATACTAAGGTTGCCACAGGATTTTACTGAACCTTCACCCTAAAATTTCTATAGTTCTTTTATTTTCCCCTGAAATATTTTTTGCCCCTATCATAACACATCTAGTATTTCTAAAACAAACTGTGCTAAAGCTATCTCATAGTTGCTAATTTGAGCTATTATCCAAATGAAAGCTCTGGAACTTGTATTTCAGAATCTTTTACATAGCTGGAGATTATTATAGACAAAAACTTTGGTTTTATTTTTTATGAGTTTTTCAATACACTCTTAGATTCATTACAGACTTCATTTTAGCCGCTTTGCAGTAATTATACAAGAAGCTAAGCAAAGAGTTGTTAATACTGTGCTTACTTCCATCTAGAAAATATTAAAATACATCTATGGCAACTTAAAGTTTAATAATAATAGAAGTAAACACCAGAAAAGAAAAAAAAAAAAAAGTAGTATAAAAATCTTCAATCACCTTCGCCTACTTGAAATACTAAGTCAAGCCATCATTTGCTATTGTCATATGAACAATATATGCAAAAAAGTCCATAGGTGTAAAGAAAGACATTAAGAAATTATAATGACTAATACATCATACAAAGCTAAAGACACTGTAGAAGAGAGAGACTTTTAAATAGCAATTGTATTTTCAAGGGTTTGGAGTTTGAGGGAGAAAGTCTGTGGAGAAATCGTAAGTTTCATTAGATTTGTTTCTTTCCCTGTACAGTTGTAATGATCCTAATCAGAACATCGTTGTATACGAAGAGATAGTGATCCACACAATGGGGAACCTGAGCAGGCACAGGCCTGTGGGGTGCATGTGTATATCCTGGTCATCAGACTCTTGGCTGCAAGGTAGGCTCAGCCAGCAAATCCTGAAGGAAGAGCCTGCAGCTGTTCCCACTGGTTCCAGTGATTATGTCACCTGTGTATCTATCTTTATCTCAAGGCAAAACAGCATTTTCTCATGTAAACATTCTTTTACTTAACAGTAGAAATTATTAATAAAATTGTTTTCTACTGAGAGAGCCATGTAAAGAGCTCTAAGGACCAAAATGCCATGAATCTCTCCACAGGGAGGAACCGGGCAGCGTGCCTTGCCCTGATCAGGTGTGTCTTGCCACATGATACTGTCCAGTTCAGGGTTGCCAGCATATGAGGCAACATAGGATTATCTGTGTTAGTTCTCTTTTTCCTTCTAGTGTGAACTCCAATAAATATCTTAATATCTTTCAGCATCTGTATGTCGGTTTTAGAGATATTGAAACAAACACTACCCACAGTGCATTGCAATAGTCATAGAGACTTAATTAATAGGTAACATATTTCTGTGCAGGTAACATATTTCTGTGCAGCCAAAATAAATAAGAAAATGTGGTTAGTAGATTTTACTGTATAAATAAGCATATAGTATAAAAATTACAGCCTTCATATTGCAGTTTAAACTTTTAAGTTTTGATTCATGTATCCTATATGATCTGAAGTACATTTATAGTGAACAGTTAACCATCATTCCCACTTTACTGATAATTGGAGGAGGACAGGAGAAATAACATAATTCTTGGTTTAGCAGCTAAAGGAAAAAACCTCCTACTCATCAAACATATATTTTCTGGTTATATTCACTTTCTTAAGAACTCAATTTCAGTATAACTTGAAGGCATTTAAAATGTTATTTTTCATACTGTCTTCCAGTCTCCAGGCAGAAGATATTTTTCAGCCATGTTTTTCATCATATAATAAACACAAGAAGTTATCTCAAACACAGCTTAGTTTTCAAGTGGCTATTTCTGGTAAGGTAAGCATTTTATTTGAGCTTTAATCTTCATGTAGCAACATTAATAACAATAATTTAAACTTATATTTAGGAAAACAAACAAACAAATGAATACAAATAAACAACTCCCAAACCCCAACAACGACAAAAAAAACCCCAAACCCCTATGCTGGTTTTGGCTGGGATGGAGATAATTTTCATCATAGGACCTCATATAGTGCTATGTTTGGGTTTGTGATGAGAACAGTTTTGATAACACATTGATGTTTTAGCTGTTGTTGAGCAGCGCTTTCATACCAGGTAACATCATGCTCAGCAATAAAAGACAGGGGTAGAAGGAGGAATGGGAGGATATTTGGAGTTATGGCATTTGTCTTCCCAAATAACCATGACACATGATGAAGCCCTGCTGTCTTAGAAATGGCTGAACATTTGCTGGCTGATGAGAAGTAGTGAATAAATTCCTTATTTTGCTTTACTTGCAGCAAAGCCTTTGCTTTACCTATTAAACTGCTTTTATCTCAGCCTGTGAGTTTTGTCACTTTCACCATTCTGATTCTCTTCCACATCCAGCTGGAGCATGTGTCAGAGGGCCACTGTGTGGTGCTTAGCTGCCTGCCAGGGTTAGCCCACAATACCTCCAAACTAAAAAAACCTGTGACTTTGACAGGCTTGTGTCACTGAAAGGATCCCTCCATTCCCTTTCTTTTCAGTGTTACATTGGCATTAGGGACACTTCATGATCACTACTATAACCAACAGCATATTTCATGGGCCCAGTAGAAATGGATGAAGGTTTAGTATTTTACAAAAACAGTAGTTTGCCAGACTTTTTTTTTTTTTTAATCCAAAGTCCTCTCCAAAAGAAAAAAGGAAAATTTTGTCCCCTCCAACTCAAGAAAGGGTAACAGTAACAGACTTGTTATGCCGCAGTATCATCTCAAATAACAAATGAGTCATACAAGTTCTTACACCTTTTAAAGTTCATTTCTTTCTTTTTGACAAAGATAAATGAGAAATTGAGAAGCAGATTCCATATGAATTATCTGTTTCAGCTTTATCTAAACAGGAGGAAACTGTCTTAAAACAGGAAATATACAGTTTCTTCCTGACTTGTAAGAACTCTTTTATTCCTTCTTTTTTTAATAAGTTAGCTTTGGCTTTACTATCAGACACAGTAGTAGAGATGTCCAGGCTGATGCAATAATGCAAAGAGATGGACAAAAGCTTAATTTATACAAGATACTGCCTTAGTACAGTCCAATGCAGTCACAGTCTACATGTCTGCAAATTTTAAAAGCCACAGAATAATAGAAAGAAGTATTTTCCCATCATTCTGCTGAATGCAGCAATTATCATTTGAATTATTACAACACTCTTTGTATTCTAATTACATGTAACATTGTTTAAACATAAAGTAGAGGTTCTCAGGCTCCTTAGACACATTAGATAAATCAACAGAACTGGAAAACCTGCTGTACCAGAAAATGATCTAAACTTGAAAATTCATAAAATCAAATTCTGTGCATCATTGTAGAGGAAGACCATTTCTCTACTAGTTAGTATGCCATAGTTTTTTTCCTTGAAATTGAAAGGCTATGATGTTTATCAACATGCAATGGTGTTTGTCCATTCCATTGATTTTTATTACGGGTTCCCACAATTTGAAATAATTATGAAAGAAACAACAGAAACAGATTTTTGATTGTTCATTGTTTGTGGCATCTGTAGGAAATATGTTGGCTTGACATCAACCATTAACAGGCTTTATTTAAAATTAAGGGAAAACAGTTCCAAATTATAAACATTGTCTATAATTGAGCTTTGTAGTTTACATAATTATATTTTGTGAAAGAAAGGAGGCAAGCTTGGTCTGACTTCATTTTTCCATTAGAAAAGATTCAACTGTCTTCATCCCATGGTACCAGCTGCACTGTGCTTTGTATGAGATCACTGTGCTTAATTTCAATAGCCTGCAGAGAGAGTTTATTTTTTAAGTGCTGTCTTTTGCAGATGTGCCAAGGGAAAGATAATTTTAGTCTCTCTAATCATATGCAGAAAGCTAGGCCTGTTCTGAAGCTTTACTTCACACAGTGCTTCCAGAATTGCCCTGTATAGAAATCATAGTTTCAAATTAAAGTAAATTTTAAGTCGGTCTGTTTCCCATAAGGATTCTCCAAAAGTACTTAGAATTTGCACTAAAAATCAATATTTTGTTACTCAAGGGTACATTAAATGCTATTTGAAAAGAACATGTGTATAGACTTTGCAAATATAAGACCGATATTTTTAAAAATGGTATTAAAGGGTGATGAGAGGAAAATAAAATTTATCTCAAAAAAACATTCAGACACAAACCTTGTACCTTCACCAAGAACTTTGGGCACTACACCCAGCTCTATAGTGAATATGACAGAACAAACTTTATTTTTCCAAGGTAAAATCTTACTATTTGTGTGAGGGTAAATGCCTATGGAATAAAGCCTATGAATTTGTGAACCTTAAAATCTCCCTGTTTATCTGAAGGAATATGGCATATAATTCCCTCATCACATAGGCTCAAGAATAAGCCCAATATTTTATTTCTTTTTTCTGTTAGAACAAGAGATAGTCTTTGAATGTCTACTGGAACTACCTTTCTATCTTGTGAATTTTAGATGGAGGTTTTAAATGTCTGCCTTGGCAATACAGATACTCGGTTAAGTAATTTTTACTCCCAAACTTGACTCATTTTTAAACATAAAACTTCCTTACCTAACTGAAAATCAATTTTGGATTAGTTATTTCCTCAAGATTTTTTTTTTAAATAATTAGAAAAAAAAAAAATTAACTGAATTGTCCAATTGGTAAGACATTTAAATAATAAAGATATGAAACTATGACATTTGATTTGAATAAAATAAGGATTAGTAATAAGATGTCAAATGTCCTAAGATTAAAATAATCTCTGTGATTTTTTTTCTTATTCCAAATACATATTTCTGATAGTAACTTTCTTTTTTTCAAAGTCAAATTAGTTACTGTTTTAATTAATGACAATATAACTTCTGTGGACTGTATATGACTGTGTATAGAGGTATTTGAAATTATCTGATTAAGATTATGAAAACAGATGGACTAAAGAAAGGGACAGCAATGGAGGGGTCAATCAATTTATTGTATGAATCAGACAGCAAGACAGACCTGGACCTAATGACAAAAAAAAAAAAAATAATATAAAAATCACAACATAAGTACAAACAGCAGCAGTAAATATGGCCACATATAACATGCACTATAATAATAAAGTTATTATGCAAAAAGACTACCTTAGTTTGTGCAACATCAATGGCAGAAGACAAAGCAAGCTTTCTAATCTTGAAATATTATTTGTGCCTTGAAATGAAGGAGCAGAGAAATAATGAGACTATTTTTTAATGTTAATCCTTTCTTAGAGGATTAGAAAGTAAAACTAGTAGAGCAGATCCTGACTATTTCTTAGAGCAAGCCTTTAATCACATTATAATGCTGCTGAACGTAGCTTGGTCTGATGCTTATTTAATTATAATTAAATGCTTGCAATGCATGTGTCAGTGACAATATCCGTATTGCTAGGCATCAACACCAGGATAAATGTCTAATGATGATTTCAGACTGAAGCAATTGGGAATTGTCCTGAATGTAGTCTCTGATGGGGAATATCTGAGAACACAGATTGCAGGGGGAAGAAAAAGCTAATATTTTATTACCTATAATTGGCAAAAATGTTGGAATGACAGACCTGGGACATTTATGGTCTTTAATGATACATAGATTTATAATTGAGAAATTTTCTGTAAATTGAAGTGTCCTCTGTATCTTAGGTTATTACATTGCAAAGGGAAGTATGTAGGGAAACCATATTTCAGCGACACTAAAACAGAGTTCCTATGAAAACCTTACCTCTCAAACAGTATAATGTGGTTAAAATATGTAACATTATTTATTAACTGGTGACTGGGAATCTTTTCTTCGGATTCTTGAAACAGAAGTCCTAGAAAAAGAACTCCTGAGGTACTAACAAGCTGTTAGTTCTTACCTCTGTTGTCAGAGTGGTTCCAAAGAATGTTTATCAATATTGTGATAGAATATATATATATATATATATATATAATTGTCAAATATGGATTCAGTGAAAAGCACATTTTTTTGTTTAAACCACAGATAGGAAAAATGTTTTTCAGTCTAGGAATCTCTTGCCATAATGTAGTAACTGTGCTAGTTAGGTCCTTCCACCTGCTGTCTCAGTGGAGGCAGGGGATGAAGATTCATGCAGTAGCAAAGACAAAAGGGTTATCGATGTGTTAAAAACTAAGGAAGCACCTGAGAATGATCATGCAGAACTAGGGCTTCTGCCTCCAAAAAGATGGTGGGATCTATAACCCAGCTGAAGTGCATCTACAGCAATGTACACAGCATGGGCAACAAATAGGAGCTGGAAGCCATTGTGAAGCAGGAAAACTGTGATTTAGTTGCAATCATGGAAACATGGTGGGATGACTCCTGCAGCTGGAGTGATGCAGTGTATGGCTATAAACTCTTCAGAAGGGATAGGCAAGGAGGGAGAGAAGGTGGGTAGCCCTGTATCTTAGGGAGGGGTTTGATTTTGTAGAGCTTAATGATGGTGATGATAGGGTTGAGTATTTAAAGGTAAGAACTAGGGGAAAGGCCAACAAGGCAGATATCCTGGTGGGAGTCTGTTACAGACCACCTAACCAGGATGAAGAAGCAGACAAAATACTCTATAAGCAGTTGTGAGAAGTCTCAAAATTATTAGCCCTTGTTCTCATGGGGGACCTCAACTTACCAGATGTCTGCTGGAGAAATGACACAGCAGAAGGGAAACAGTCTAGGAGGCTCCTGGAGTGTGTGGAAGACAACGTCCTGATACAGCTGGCCAGTGAGCCTACTAGGGAAGTTACCCCACCGAACCTGTTGTTTGCAAACAGAAGATGACTTGTGGATGATGTGGTAGTTGGAGGTCATCTTGGGCATAGCAATCATGAAATGATAAGAGTTTTTGATTCCTGGAGAAGTAAGGAGTAAGGTCAGCAGAACTGCTACTTTGGACAGACTTTGGCGTGTTCAGGAGGCTGGTTGACAGAGTCCCTTGGGAGGCAGTCCTAAAGGGCAAAGGAGTCCGGGAAGGCCAGTTGTTCTTCAATAATCTTAAAGCACAGGAGCAGGCCATACTCATGTGTCAAAAGATGAGGTGGTGGGGAAGAAGACTGATCTGGCTCAACAGAGAGCTTTGTATGGAACTCTGGATAAAAAGGAGAGTTTGTGACCTTTGGAATAAGGAACAGGCAACTCAGCATGACTACAAGCATGTCGTGAGGTTATGCAGGGAGAAAATTAGAAGGGCCAAAGCTCAACTAGAACTTAATCTGGCTACTGCCATAAAAGACGATTAAAAAAAGCTTCTATAAATACATGAGCAACAAAAGGAAGACTAAGGATAATCTCTATCCTGTACTGGATGTGAAGGCAACATAGCAACAAAAGATGAAGAAAAGGCTGAGGTATTTAATGGCTTCTTTGGCTGTCTTCAATATAAGACCAGTTGTTCTCTGGGTACCCAGACTCTTGAGCTGGAAGACAGGGATGTGAAACAGAATGAAGCCCTCATAATCCAAGAATAAATGGTTAGCAACCTTCTACACCACTTAGACACACACAAGTCTACAGGGCCAGGTGGATTCCACCCAGGGGTCCTGAGGAAGCTGGTAGAAGTGCTCACCAAGCCACTTTCCATCGCTTATCAGCAGTCCTGGCTACCCGGGAAGGTCCCAATTGACTGGAGGTTAGCAAATGTGATGCCCATCTACAAGAAGGGCCAGAAGGAGTATCAAGGCAACTACAGGCCTGTGAGTCCAATCTCAGTGCCAGGGAAGATTATGAAGCAGATCATCCTGAGTGCCACAATGTGGCATGTACAGGACAACCAGGCAAACAGGCCCAGATAAAATGGGTTTATAAAAGTCAGGCCCTGCTTGACCAGTCTGATCTCCTTCTATGATAAGGTGACCCACTTAGTTTATGAGGGAATGGCTGTGGTTGTTATCTAACTAGACTTTAATAAAGCCTTTGACACTGTTTCCCACACCATCCTCCTGTAGAAACTGGTCCCTCATGGTTTGAATGGACACACTCGTCACTGGGTAAAAAACTGGCTGGAAGACCAGGCCCAAAGAGTTGTGATGGAGTTAAATGCAGTTGGTGGCCAGTCCCAAGGCTCAGTATGGGGGCCAATTCTGTTTAATATCTTTGTCAATGATCTAGATGAGGGGATTGAGTGCACCCTCAGTAAACTTGCAAATGATACCAAGTTAGGTGGAAGTATTGATCTGCTTGATGGTAAGAAGGCTCTACAGAGGTATCTGGGCTGGCTGGATCAAAAGGCTGAGGCCAATTGTATGAGGTTCAACAAAGCCAAGTCCCAGGTCCTGCACTTGAATCACAACAACCTCATGCAACGCTGCAGGCTTGGAGAAGAGTGGCTCAAAAGCTGCCCAGCAGTAAATAACCTGCAGGTGTTGGCCAACAGCCAGCTGAACATGAGCTAGCAGTGTGCCCAGGTGGCCAAAAGGCCCACAGCATCCTGGCTTGTATCAGAAACAGTGTGGCTAGCAACACTAGGGAAGTGATTGCCAACTTGTACTTGGCACTGGTGAGGCTGAACCTCAAATACTGTGTTTAGCTTTGGGCCTCTCACTGCAAGAAAGATATTGAGGTGCTGGAGAGAGTTCAGAGGAGGGTGACAAGGCTGGTGAGAGGTCTGGAGCACAAGTCTTATGAGGAGCAGCTGAGAGAACTTCGGTTGTTTAGCCTGGAGAAAAGGAGACTCTCGGGAGATTCAATGATCTTAAAAGTCTTTTCCAACCTAAACAACTCTATGATGATATGATTCTGTGACTGCTGATTATTCTCTCGCTCCGTCATCATTCTTAGTTTAAAACCCTTCTTTATGAAAATAGCCGTCCTATTGGCAAAACCAGCTTTGCCCTGAGGTGGTGAATCCCATGTCTCTGAAGCAGATGCTGATCTTGCAAACAGCGTCCCATGGTAACAGAATCCAAAACCCACCATAGCTGAGACTGTTACAGTGGCACAATTTCAACTGAGGCTCCTTTACTTTATATTCTTCTGCATGAACTGTTGCATTGTTGGCTGCTTCTAGGAGCTGGGCTCTGTGCCTGGCTCTTATCTAGGTCTCTCCCAAGCACTCTAATCAAGGAGCAACTAGGTCAAGAGCAGCTGGTCATGCCTGTTAGAAGCTATTAGAGCTTCCTCCGACCCACACCATTGTGAATTCTCTTACCTCATCCTTTGCAGAGAAGTCTCTTGGGTCCTGATGGTCAGCAAGCTGATCATGAGTCAGCAGTGCATCCTTGCAGCAAAAAAAGGCCAACTATCTCCTGGGCTACGTTAGGCAGTGTTGACAGCAGGTCAAGGGAGGTGATCTTTCCCTTGTGCTCAGAACTGGTGAGGTCACAAGGTCACATCTGGAGTATGGTCCCAGAGCTGGGCTTCCAAGTACAAGAAAGATAAGAACTGACTGGAGTGAGTCCAGTGAAGGTCAATGAAGAGGATGAAGGGACTGGCACATCCCTTATATAGGGGAAACACCAAGAGAGCTGGGACTGTTCAGCCTGGAGATGGGAAAGCTCAGGAGTGATCTCATCAGTATGTATAAACACCTCACGGGAGACGATGGAGAGAGCCAGACTCATATCAGTAGTGGCCATCAACAAGAGGCAATGGGCACAAATTAAAAATCAGGAAATTCCATGTGAACACAAGAAGACACGTTTTCATTCTGAAAGTGGTTAGACACTGAAACAGGCTGCTGAGAGAATTCGTGTGGTCTCCAGCTGTGAAAATATTCAAAACCCAAGAAGACACAGTGTCAGACCACCTGCTGTAGCTTCCTTTTCTTGGAGGAGGGGAGCTGAACTAGGTGAGCTCAAGAGCTCTCTTCCAACCTTAACTTTATTAAGATCTATTAGATTTCTACCCTGATGATCCTGTTGCCTGTAGTTAAGTAGCATAAAAAAAGAAAACTTTACTTTTAAAAATTTAGGAGAAAGACAAACTTAGATTTAGAGACCTTTTTAGTAGGGCAAATGTAATGAAGAAGCACACATAAACAATAGCAGTTCATTCTTTTCTCCTCAGTCTTTGTGTAGCTTTTAGCAAAACCTTTGAAGATATGCTCTTATTTTATTGAATAGCTACCAAAGCTCCTCAATAAGGCACTAAACCAGTTTTTACTATAGTAATATGTGTGTTTATGCATGAATAGAAACCCCCTCATATTCCGCAGTTTTCTCATTGAAATTGTCCTCTTACATGAATATCTTAAGTTAATTTTAAATACCTAACATTTTATTGTGGAAGAAGTCATATTAATAGTTCTAATAGTCACAGTTTAATTTTGAAGAAGTAATGGAATTCTTCCAAGATATTAATTAGCTATTTTGCTGACACTAAAACTGTCTGGTGTAAATACTTTCAAGTGTTTAATTAAAAGCTACAGTAGAGTTTCCTCAAAACATAATCCTGTGTAACTATTTGGATAGTAGAATATTATATAACCTTCAATGAACATGGAAAGAACCCTTGCAATGAGACTAATGCACTCCCTTGGCTTTCTGGGATACATGCTCTCTAGTCATCCCTAACTTTGTCATGGGTAGCATTTCTCCCAACACTGTGCTATTAGACACAGAGATATGGAAAGATTCAGAGCAAACCTTGCCAGGAAAGACCACAGCAGATAAAGGATTACATTAAAAAAGTAAAATATGCATTCTACATATTATTTTATATATTTTATATACATAAATTTTGCTGTATCTCACTCAATTTGCATATTCAAGACAAAAGGGAAAAATAATCGGTAATTTATTTGAACTATGTTTTTTGAATTGGAAATTCCCAAATGAAGAGAGTGACTTCATTTTCTCTAAGAGAACAGAGACAAAATAAAGTATTTAGGCTAGATTATAAAATTATGATGTACCTTGTGATTTCAGGATAATTAAGAAATAGAATTTGGAAATATTCAGTTATATTTTGTATGCTTTTACTTTCTTTTCATTTAGATGATTAACTTAATTCCTTTTCTTCTGAGCCAGTTACAGAGTTTAGATTTCATATTTAGGAGTGTTTTCTTTTCATTTTTCTTGACTAAAGAATTCTCTTCAGCAACTCTTTTCTTTTTGTTAATTGAAGTTTTTTAAACAATACAGAAAGAATTGCCACCTGTTTGATTTGACAGTCACTCACAGAAACAAAAAAAAAAAAAGAGAAAAAGAAACAGGACCTAGTGTCTTCTACGTGAGTCTAAAAATAATAACCTTGGATATTTCTTCTATTTACCTTTAAGTGTCAAAAGCTATATCTTACCTTGGAGACAGCATGAATGATGCTTCAGCCTTTCTACCCTACCTTTATAGAACTTCAGTCTCTTGCCCCTTGGTCTGTTGTTTATTTAGAGGACAAAGCCAAGCAACCAAAGGCATAAAGGTAGTGTAAATTAATCACATACTAAAAAAAAATAAAGAGCCTTCTAAATATATATATTATTTTTTGGTGCATATTCACAAAAATATTTTTTTTTCTTCTTTTCTGCTCTTCATCTAGTTACTCATTCACAGATTTCAGGACTATTCACTTGTTTACATTTTCCATTTTTATTTGAATGAATGTTAGATAAATGACTGACCTTTATTTGGAATAAAAAAGGGTTTATTTGGAGTAAATTCTAGTGTAAAACATTTTCAAAGGGTTGTCTAAATCCTCACAAACAGATCTATTGTGACAGACTGATGTCAGTACCTCACATTTGGCTCAGAGTTATATGTAAGCAAAAAAAGTAAACCAGTCTGGATTCAGACTGGGTGTTTTAATCATCAGCTGGCTAAGACTGCTAACCTATACATTTCCTGAGGAAAGATTATAGAGTAAAAAGCCCTAATCCCCTAACCACCTCCAGATTCTCATGAATTAATGCATTAGTTCATAAATAAATTACATACTCAAACTTCTGCCTAAATGAATGCTTGGTCATTTGCTTGCATCCCTATGGATATCTGAGTATTCACTCAAATTTCTTTTATTAGTAGTCATCAACATCAGATGGAACATTGAACTCTCTCTCTGCCTTCCCCCATACATACACAACACACTGATACACTTTTAGTAAAACCAAATGAATGGATGGATGGCAATGAATGGACTACATTTTTATTATTTCCTGAAATAATACTTAGTAGTTATTGAGAAATAAATGTTAAAGGTTATATTCTAAAGACGAAAAGATAATGATACTTAGAGTATGACAATTTTTAATGGTATTTTTTGTTTTTTCTATAACTTTTTAGGGGTCAATGATACAACATTCTTTACTAGTTTTCATATTCCATGCTATCTGATAAAAAGAGACAAACCTGTCAGTATTCAGTTACTCAGTTCTCTGGAAGATGTAACACATTAAGCAGCCTATGATATTGGTAGGTACTGTTTCAGTCATTGGATGTCTTTGGAAAGAGTAATAAGATCAATTCTATGTACCCAGTTACATTATCAAAGGCTGGAAATTATTTGGTGATCTTAACATCAATTTTATTGTCGCAGGATGAGGAGAAAATTTCAAGTCCTGGAGAGAAGTAGATTTTTTTTTTTTTTTTTTTTTTTTGACATTTGCATGACTTAGGCATCTCTACGTGGTTAGTGTTATTTCCAGCCATCAAATTCTTACACATCTACCAGTTAGGCTGAACAAGAAAACTAACGAAATAAAGATTCTCTCTTCTTTCCGTGATAATTCAAGAAATGTTATTGTTTTTCTTTTTAAATTGAATAAATGAGTAGAAAAAGACTTTCAAGAGCTTAATAAAATGTCTGAGCTTGCTCAGCCAATTTAATTTAAAACCACAGATAACTATATTCTCTCCAGTGAGGGTGAAGAAAGGAAGTAGTAGGTACTTTTAAGAGGTGAGAGTGTTTTTCAGAAGGAAACATAAAAGAGCTGACATTAACACCTACATTCAAGCTTCTGATCCACAAAACACTGGCCAAATAGGAAATGCACTCTGACATGACGGCTATTATAACCTCTACATTGAGATTGTTGCTTTCTGATATGCCTCCATAACAGAGTGAATGCTGTTTACAACATAAAGGTGATTATTAATTAGAATACATTTACAATGTGCAGTTTACTGGTTGTATCTTCAAGTCATGTGTTACTGCCAGCACAACACTGTTCATAAAACAGGAAAAATAGGAAAATAGGAAAAATAGTCAGATAGATAGCAGGTAATTTTACATTTAGCAAAAGTGTAATAAACATAAAACTCATACTGACAAAATCATTGTGTTGTTTTTTGCTTTACTTGCTTTTGTTGACATTGTTATTGGACATTTTTCTCTTCCTTAGATTCCTGCAGTTAACACCCACAGGTACTTCCTTGTTACTTTGCTGGTAATGCTTCCCTTTAGGCAGTCCAATGCCTGCAAGAAAAGTTTTTCTGATGTCTTGAAGAGAGTTAATGTTATGTTTAAGTGTTGGAAGATGATTAGAATGAAATAAAGAGCTTGTTTATATCCTGTTTTGCAAGTAAAAGGTTTACATTTATAATACAATGTGATTGCTGAATACTTAGCTGACAGTAACAGTGAAGAACCCTGGCTAATGCCAATTTAAATATTAATTATATTTTGCTAAAAATTTCAAATCAGAAGTTTAATTTCAAAATACAAATTACCTTATAAATGAAAGGAAGTTTTATGTGGAGCTTTAATTAAAGAAAACATTTACGGTTTTAGAGAAACAAAACTATTGGAAATGATAAATGTTTATTTTGGCCAGTGGCTTCCTGAAACAATTAAAACATTTTTATTTTGATGTGCTGGTTGCTCTCACTTCAGAGAAAAGAGAAAAAACTAAATTAAAAAAAAATTAACAAGTCCTCAGCTGTTATGAACCTTCACTACACAATTAATGATGATGGCTTTTATACCCAAAAAGGAAATGAATGAGCTGTAAAGCAAAATGAACAATCCTGAGAAGCTGGAGGATACCAAAAGCTTATCAGACTTAAGAACAGTAAAAAAAACCCAACCAACATTAAGTTAGTGTATTTTTAAATTTAAACTGTTGTCTTATTATTATAGGCCTAAAACCAATAATATGAGGTGATGAAAACTTTCATACACTTAAATTTTGTTTTAATGTATACATACAGGTCTTCCTGTTAACAGTATTATATAAATGAGAAGTGGCTATTGGTATCAGTGGAATTACTCTGGTATAAAGTCAGTGGAAGTCAGAATGATCAACTTACTAGGAAAAAATTACTATATTAAAAAAATATATAAATATATACATGTCTCTGTGTGTGTGCCATACATATGTTGATTGTACATATGCACCCTCATGTATACAAAGTATGTATCAAGATTGTATAAGTTTGTTGGAATTATGAATAAAAAAAAACTAATAATAATCAAAGAGCTGTGTTTAAGTAGGCTGGTAATATAGAAAATTTTCCACTATTAAGTCTGCATTCCTTGGGTCTCTTTACTGCTATTCCCTCGGGCTGGAGTCCCTCAATGACACTTGTCAAAATCTGTGTCTGCTAGTTTATGCAAAAGAAAATTTTCCAATATGTTCCAGACAAACAAGACACTAACAGAGTGGGTGGTTTAGTAAAAAAGCACTTTAAAGATCCCTCATATACTCCATGGATATTTAATTAGCTTTTTTTTTTTCTGGACTGAGATACTTAGAAATACTGTATATTAAGCATTCAAGGTATTTTGAAATGCTGTGTAATAAATACATATATATCTCCCCATCAGCCACTTTTTCAGTGCCCTAAACCAGTCTCTGGATATTCACCTGCCACTCCACAGGTTTTACCTTCTGTCTCAAAAAAGGTGTGAAGGATCTCTTTTGAAATGAGATTTTTAAAGTTAATTTCATTTATTTTGTCAGTGTTCACAGATGTACGTTTATGCATCAGAATACATATAATGCAGAGTCTGTACAAAACACATGAAACACTTCTAGGTAGAAACCTTCACATCTGGAAATTTAAGTCTAAGAAACTCTTAGGCATGACAGTAAATCAGAGGCACATCAAAAGAATGCAATTGGTTTCAGCCATCTTTCAGATGATCTGAAACTAAACTGTATGATTTGTGTGTTGGAAGAAAATATCACCATACCTGATTTTCAAAGTCCTGATAAATTTTTGTTTCATTTGGCAATCAGCCTAGTTCTTAGAAAGAACACTGTAATCTAGGATATACAGTGATATTATTTATTAGTTTCTAGTAGTATTTACAGTGAATCAACACCAAAAAAGCACTGTTACTTTCAGCAGGAATCTTATATTCTAAATCCTCTAAGGTAACAGCCAAGAGCAATTAGCCTCAGTCAGCTTTTGATTGTATTAAGTTCAATAGTGCAAACTCACCCAGGGCAAAAGTCACCCTCAAAAAAATGTGCAGCATAAATACACTAGAGTATATAAGGTAGTTCCCATTGAAAAAAAAACACATTTTCAGCAAAAGAACTAGAACTTCCAAGGCCTGTTCAAAAAGATGAAATGCTCCTAACATTGACTAACAATGCGTTGTCATCACCATGTCAATCTGCAGCTCAGGGTACATCACACATATAGCTCACAAACGTTCAGAAAACTCATAGTCATAAATGTCTTTCAAATTATAAATTATATAACTAGTTAAAGAGTAGCACCAAGCTGTTATATAATGTTATAAGATAGAAAAACAAAATAACAAACAAAAAAACCCACAAAAAAACAAAAACCATGGAAACAAACAAACAAACACAAACAAACAACCCCAAACGCTTCATTGCATTGCAGAAATACAATGTTTTAGGAGCTTTGCAGAGTCAGATTACTGAAGGAACATGGTTGCCTCTGGTGGTCTACCACTAGCAAAAGTGATTCAAAGATCTTTGAAGTCACTAACAGTGACTATCTGCTGTCAAATTAGATCTTTATTTTTTAAAAAAGAGACTATGATATAAGGACAAATATTGTCAGTGTTAATTTAAGTGTTCAAAATGTGCTTGAACCTCACTAATAAATTTTATGATAAATTTTCATTAATAAATAGTGATTAAAATTTTAGCTTTTCTTTTCAGTCAAAATGAGGTAAAAAATTTAACAGTCTCACTGTCTTGCCTAGTGCCAGAACCACTGTGGTGTTACACAGCTAATTGAGACAAAACCACAGACATTAAACTAACAAAATACATCATGAGAAGCTGCTGGGAATTGATAAACACAAGGAGTATGTGAATTTCATGTGTATTGGGGTGTGTTAGAACCAGACAGGCACCTAAATGAAGGATCTTTCTAAAGGTATGTTTTATGGGATTGGAAAAGTAGAAATGTTCTAAATACTGTATGCAAAGTGAAATTCAATGTATCTATTTTCTACCTTGGGAAGCAAAGTAAAAGTGAGTGAAATGACAAAAGCCCTTGAAACTTTGTGTTCTTCCATTTCAAAAGGTCAGAAAATTGTTTTCCAGAGGGAACAAAACATAATTAAGAGGCTACATATCTGAGTTGTTGACACATTGTAATACCATTGAGATACTGACTCCTTGTTAGACTGAAGTTAGACAACCAGGGTCCTCTTGTATAAAACAAAATCAAGAAGTTCCATGAAAATTAGGTAAATCTCGTTATTAAACTATTTTCATCATTATTTTGTAGAGAAGCTAAGAAAAGTGTAATGTGTTAGAAGAAAGACAAGCTTCCAGCTAATATTCCTGAGGTCACTGTGGTCAAGTTTGCTGGTCATTCTCCAGCCTATTCCTTTTCTTGGAAAAGGCAAAATAAACCTGAACCACCACCATCACCCTTATTCTTAAGGTATATAGCTATTGGATGCTTCATTAGTTCCTGCATTAAATGTTTCACAATGTGTTTGTTAGTTTAAAAAACATTTACAAAAGTTATATTGTAAAACTGTCACAAAACCAGTTGTCTCTGATTAGAATAAAGCAGATATCAGAAAAAACCCTACTAAAATACCAAAATTTGAACTGATTGGAAAACCGAGACACATAAAAAGTGACAGATAAGAAAAAAAAAATATTAAATGCATTTTATGGTAGAGTTATGCTCAAGAACTTTAAATATTAGTAAAAGTTCTTCACTTCCTCATCTATTTCATCCTAGTAATAGAAGATTCTTATTAACTGTCTCCTTGCTATTCACGGTCTTTGGATATACCACTATTTCCTCAATAGTGTTTAGTATGTTTAGGATTCACAGATAATCGCCTTAAAACAGTTTCTGGGTGTGTATGGTAAATGAACTTATGCAGCTCTGAATAGTCATTGTTGGAAACCATGATAGTGGGCAAATATTAACTACCATAAATTTTCCAGAAATTTCTTTATTTCACAGTGACTATATAATTAATTAAATCACACTTTTACCTACAAAGTCACAAATTCAGTCTGATATTATGTTAAACAGAGATCCCCATTTCTAATACATGATCTCAGATGAAGATACTGCAGAACAAATTCAAGCTCTAAGTTACCAACCTTTTTCAGCTAGGGATATAGTAGATGTAGCAACACTAGTAGTAACACAAAAAATCCCAGGCTTTTTGGAAGACTACTTTTTGCCAGGTAACTCATCAGGCATGACTCAATATACACACACACAAAAATATATGCTATGAAGTGTCCCATCAGAGCTCAACTAATACTGCAACATAGATAACATCTGTGTACTTTCTTGTGATTGTCAGATATTATCTGATTAACTAAAAAGGGTGCAAAATTAATTCTAATTTTATACACGAAAGTATTTAATTTTTAAAATAAATTAACATTAAAAAGAACACTAAAATAACTTATATTTTTAGTTATTCACAGTTCATATCTAAGTGCTGTGTCTATAATAATAATGATTAAATGCCTTGCTAGCATTACTGAAATTTAAGCCCTGCTTAAGTATTTAAACTTACGTAATGTGTATGATAATGGAAACCAAAAAGTAACTTTATTGATTTTCACTTGGTTATTCCAGCTTTACTGTCATGTAAATGGGATTACAACCTGACCCACAATTTATGATGCATAAATCTATATTTGTATCATGGGGATCCTCATATTTCAAAGAGAATATTAGAGTATTTCGAATTCTTTACCGATGTGGATTGCAATTTTGTTTCCTTTAATTTTCCAATAAAATAAATAAATCAAATTCCTGTTGCCCATGGGAATGCTCTTGTTAGCTATAGTACTGAGTATTTTTATTTGCTCTTAGTAGGCAGAAATTTTGAGGTATTAAAAAAGTCCAGTAGCTTCATGGATCCATCTCATACAAAAAGTCTAAGGAAGGTCAAACAGAAAGGTGATCCAAAGAAAATTAATTTCTTGTTAAGAAAGGAAGAAAAATCACTGTTACAAAATATCTGGTTTGTATTGAACGAATTGGCTCACCAATCATTATAGAAAGTAATAATGAAGCATTAAAGTATATTATTTAATAGTCAGGAGAATAGACTTTATAAATGTTTAGTAGTTTCCAAGAGTAGTTTTCATACACAAGATGAGAATTCATTTGTGGAATAGTTTTATAGAATCTAAAAAGACAAACATAAATTAGAACTAACACAAAAATAGTGACATATATGGGTTATTGACAAGGCCAAAATATTAATAGCAGTCTGTGGTGGGCTGACCTTGGCTGACTGCCATATGCCCACCCATTCACTCTTCCATTGCATTAAATCAGAGAAAATAAACTGTTAAGTTTTAAGTCATGTGCTATAATAGTCTGATATGAAGTCTGATAATCACTATGCCTATCTTCAAACTCAGATAAGGAAAGAACTTATCCACATTTGACATATTTAGAATAGTCATATTGGTACCTAAGCAATCAAAAATACACAAAGAATCTATCTACTTCAAAATTTATTGCATGTTTTATGGCAGGAATATTTACATAATATTTCACAGAAAAAAAAATAACCATTTAAAAGACATGGTGGTAGCAAGTACTCGAATAATATGGTGTGATTATTCTGAAATATGCATATATTTCAGACATATGAATACATATTCAATATACATATTCAGGAAGATAGAGTACAACTGGAGGCAATGAATTAAAAAATCCTTGATTTACTGTTTCTTCACCTTCTCTTTTCTTGGTTGTCTTCTAGGTACTCCATACAATAGAAATAAGTGGAAAAAAAGTAAATAATGATTAAGCAGCTACTGTTGTGAAAGCTTACTGGAAAGAGGTAAGCAGAAAATTCCTTAAAATGTCTTTTTTTCAAGGAATTGTTTAAAATTTTGTAATAACACGCTATCTTTCTAGCTTACAGAGAAAAACATTTTTATCACCTGTTTAAGTAAGTTTTAATACAATAATGTAACCATCATTATCAAACCCAGAATGTAAAGACGCTTGGTTATGCTGAATAATACCTACCCCACAAATACCTCCATTGAAGCTTCTGTTAACTGTGATGAAATAACGTCATCCATTTGAACATCATAGTAAAAAATTATAGTACACATTAGAAAATGTCACGTAACTTGGGCAAATATAAGAATCTTTCACTGTGTAATGCACTCACTGGACTATCTCAAGCTGGTCTGGTGTTTTGAATAGCAACCATGTTTTCACTTGGGATTTCTTATTAGCTGGTATAAGTTTATATGTTAACAAATGTATCTTGCCAGTTAAAAATGACCGATCAAGAATGAAGATTTTAACATTTTGGTAAAAGACTGACTTACATTTCGCAGTAAGCTAAGAGGTGACCTGAGGTAGTGAGCTGAGAGAATAAATACATTTCTGCAGGATAAACTGAAACTGATTTCTCAACAGTTTTCTGTTCTGTGAACTGCATTTTCTTCTATTTCCGCAAAGTTGCTGATTTCACTGTACACATAAAAGTAGACATTTATATCTATATAAAAATTTGTGTAAATCAGTAAGGTACTTCAGTTGTAGATCCTACTAAACAGACATGGAAAGATTAGTTCCTTCCTCTTTAGTTGTCCAAGAGATCAGCTGCTTGGATGTTGGTTTTTTTTTTTTTTTTTTTCTGGAAAAAAAAACCTGAAACATTTTGGTATAATTTTAACTACTAGTTTCAAATATCTCTGTAAGCACTTCCTGGAATTTCTTGTTCAATAAATATGACTTTCTGACCTCAGCCAATGGTGAAATCTTTAGGGTCAGTTGTTACAGAAGAAAGAGAATTCTTTCAGCATTTCTGTCTTCTGCGCAAAGTTGTCTATGTAGCAGGAAGACTGACAAGGCAAAAATTGCAGCTTAAAACAGGTCATTCTCTTTTGAGCCTCACAGGCTTGCAAGTATTTATGTTATCGGTTGGATCTTCAAGGATCTTCCTGTGTTATTTTTGAATTCTACCTGAGTGGAAACAAGGCAGAAAGTCCTTAAAGTCAGGATCAAGGGGACAACCTGACATTCTGTCTAACTTCAGAAAATTTATGTTTCAGTTTCGCTCATATACAGTCTTCGGAATTTCATTTTGCAGAAAATATTAACGGCTCAAGTATTTGGTCTGGTGAAAATAAAAAAAAAATTATGAAAATAAAAACATAGTAATAACTGACTGTTTCATGTAATAGAAATTCATTTCAGGCATGAAATGAATGAAGTTTGCAAACATATTATTATTTACTACTGAACACAAATTGCAGGAATGGGTGTAAGGAATTAATCACATTTACATCCATTTGTTTTACAGATCTTGAGAAAGACTGTGAAAAAGAGACCATGTCTCTGTTGTCTGAAATTACATCTCAAACTATAGTAGTAAAAACCTCTGGAACAAAACAAGAATAAGTGTTTTAGTGTTTGTTGTGCTTGTTTTGCTTTGGTTTGGTTTGTTTTCCTGTTTCTTTGTTTTGTTTGTTTGTTTTCTGTTGGCCTCTCTGTAGCTAATTGCAGTGGAGCCCATAGGCTGGGCTAATTTTGGTTTCCTGTCAGGGCCATTTGAATTAAAAGATGTGATGTTCCTGATACTGCTGATGGCTTTTAATGATGTTGTTTTTTGTAGAGTAATCACATATAAATATCTAAAGAGAATAACGTAATTTGGCAGAAAAGATCATCTTCTGTACACATAGGTATATCAAGGATTATTAAGTAGCAGATACATGAGAAGCCACTCTAATCTGCTTTATCTTTCTTTTTTTTTTTTTGCATGCTTTTTCAGAGATAATTATGAATTGACTGGCTCACCTTCAGAGCAGCAGAATACATATATTGCAGTTCTCTATACATTTGTTTGCCTGCACCAACCACTCATGAACATCTAAAAAGCAAGACTTCTATTTCCTACAGAACTAAAAAAGTATGTTTTTAGCACAAATGTACAAGAGACATTGATCTAATACAACTGAAGACCCACCTCTCAAAAACATGTAATTGTTCCAAAGGATTGTTTTGTTTTGTTTAATCATATCTATAAAACTCAGTTTCTCAAAACTATTGGTGATCCATTTGTGTATTAAAACAAACTGCAAAGAACATTCTGTCTTTGATATTGAAAGTGACCATCAAGGCAAAAGAAAGTTAGCAAGTATGATTCTGAAATACAGTTTTATAATGTATTTCAAGCTATCTGTTACTTTTTTTTCATTTGCATTCTGTTTCTCCTACTTTTGTTATTTATTATGAAATATAACAAAATATATAACAATATTGCCAATAAAAACTCAATTATACTTTGGATGTTTTTGAATCCAAACTGGTCAGTCCTAAGATCTGTTAACTGGCTAATACTGTGTTTAGGGTTAAGAATTTTGTATTTGTTCTGGTTTTATTAAAAAACAAGTTTCTCTTTTAGTGAATTTCCCTGTCAGCTAAAGTCTTTTTACTAACTGCATTTTCCTGAAAAGCTAGATGCATGTTTTGGTAGACATAGCAATGGAATGAGAGGTTATTGATAAGGATGGATGTGCATCTTGTGAGAGTGGCAACAAGAAGTAGTGAACTGAAAGTGACCAACTAAGTATTCCATCCCATTCACGTGATACTTCATATGAAAGTGGGAAATCATGAGGATCTCGGCCATTTTCCTTATGGCCGACATTAGGAGAGGACCTTGCAAGTTGTCACTGCGAACTGAGGCCTAGTGACAGACTGAATCCAGTTCTGGTTGGCTACAGAGCCCAGTCCAGGACTTCGGGTGCCAGCCCTACATCTGCCAGAGCAGTTGCCGGGACTTTTCAAGATTGTTTTTGTATATTTTGTATTATTTTCTCTATTTTTATTAGTAGCATTAGTAAAACATTTTTAATTTTTCCAACTCTCTTCCCTCAGTCCTTCTTTCCCTCCCAGTCACCTGTCCTCAGTGGAGGGGGGAGAGGGAGGGGCTAAGAGAGGAGAGGGAGAGGAGAAGGGGTTAACAATACATCTGCCACGGTTTATTGTCACCCCCACAATCAAACCTTGACAGTATTCTCTGCTGAACACGTACATGAAGATTACTTGCACATAACAAGGATTCAATACATTATTTATGTTGACAACTGTCTTTACATACATGACTGCTTCTGTTGAAATCAAGAGATACAGCCCTTTAAAGTATACATTTTATTATCCTTCTGAATTAGATGACTTGAAGAAGAAAACATAGAAGTCTATTCATTGTAAAATAAATTACTAGAAATAATGAGTGAGAAAGCTTTATGTTATGAATGCTATAGACAGAGCAAATTTTTTTTTCAAAATCCACCATTATTTCAGCTTACATGAGATGTTTTGATTAAAATATATTTTTGCTTCATTTCATAATTATTTATAAAATATATTTTTTAAAACACATTTTGGGCTATTGATTATTTGTGACTGCTTCCTTTGGTAATTAACTATTCTGCTACACTTTTTACCTGCCTTATAAAGTGCAATTTATTCCTCCATAAACAGAAAAGTAAAAGCCCACATAAACTTCAAGATAGCTGACAAATGCTTCCAAAACAAACACATAAAGACATTTTCATGAGTAGATGTAACACAATGTGAAGTCTACAAGCAATATTAAGAAAATAAGCAAATTTAATAACATGGAAAAAAAATATTTTTTTTTCAGGCAAGTGCTTCAAATCATATAAATAAATTTTATTTATTATATACATGGTGATATGTGTAAATTAAATTCCCTACCTCCTCTTGTTGTTGGGTTAAACATCTGTAATTTGGCTAAAAGTGGAATGCTGATTACACTGGAATTGTTTTCACCTGCATGAAGGCTGCTACACCTGTGTTCTTGTTCATTTGAACATGTCATTCAATATACTGCCTTTGGCTCCGTGAAACCTCATTTGGTCTCAGGTCTTGGTTATTTAAAAAAGCTTCTATCTCCTTCAGTTCTACTGAGATTCTCTCTATAAACCTTTATTCTCTAAGATTATAAAATAACAAGTATAATCAAATGCTTTTTATACTGCATTCTAACAAACGTAATGATTTTACATATTCACCCATGTTGAAAATGCTGCTTTTAGACCTTGCCGTCTTTGAAAATATCTTTGAAACAAACACTTTGTAAAACGGGTATAACAGGTATAATGTAACAAATTATTGTGTATACAATGGTAACAGATTCCAGATAAATATCCAATATTTTTTAACTTATTACTCATAGTCCTTTTGCAGTCTGCTTTTAAACCTCATATATTCTCAATAAGCAATATTATGGACTGAAGATAAGCAAAAAACAGGATGCGAAATAGTCAGAAAACCTGTTAATTTGTACTGTGAAGTAATATGAATATACCTTAGACAATTTCCTCATCATTACTTACTCAACAAATGCTATATTATAATCCATAGCTTCAACAAAGTTTAAATCTGATTTGTGTAGCTTTTTGTTTGGCCTTGTCAAATGACTAATAACGTCATTTGCCATTACTACATTTACAGTCCATTATCACTATATTTTAATACATGGTCTGTATAGGATTCCTTGGAGTGTATCAAAAGTCATAATCGCAAGAGAATAATTTGGTTTCTCTATTAAAAATAATACAAAATAAGCAGAAACTTATACAAATATAATTTAAAAAAATACTTGCAGATGTTTTTATTTCTTAAAAGTATAATGACTTAATTACTAGATAACAAATCAAAATAGTAAGCTGAGAAATGTATGAATCAATAAAATATTAAGATAATATATATGTTCTGCTGAAATTGATTTTCTAATAAAAAAATCTTAGTATGGGGACAACTATGTATATTGTGTAAAAAAGGATTAATCCTCTGCTATTATTTAATAATATTAATGTAAATTTAAAAAAAAAATCTTGGTGAAGTCACTGGCATTAAAGACTGTTTTGTTAGAGAAAAAAATATTAGAAATAATTATTGTAGAGCACTACAAATATACTTAGCCTTAAAGATAATAACCTTCCTGTGGCAAGAATCATTCCCCATTCCTATATGTTGTGCCATTTCACCACTGAGAAAAGCTTCTTATTTGTTATAGCTGAAAGCATTTTTAAATGGAGAGAAAATGAGTCTGTCAGAACTCCTTGGAGTAAGAATACGGCAGTATCTTGAGTTTACACTTGTTTGTGGCAAAGTGCCTATAAGCAACTATGAAAACTCTTGAGTCACTAATCTGCAAAAAGCTAGAACCATTAGCTCCATTCTGTTCACCTAGTTACAGAAATTTTAGAAGGCAAAAATTTAATTTATAATTTATTTTCTCCCTAAGAGAATACATGTTTACTTCTTTAGTGATTGACTGATGAGTTTCCAAATGAACATCTCTGTTGCAAAAATAGATTAGTGATGGCACATCCCCTCAACTATAGGTTGATAACCTTAGGACAGGCAGATGTTTGGGTGTTTCTGACTGAGACTCATGCTCTCAGCAAACACATATGGTGTTCATTCACGGTCTTTTGGTTTCTACGCTCTCAACCATCTGTTAAAATGGCACCTTGCCTGTTAAAAAGCTAGTTATATTGTTCCAAAAAGACAGGGCAATAAATTTAATATAGGGTGAGAGCACCTGAATAAACATCAAATATGGCTGTTTCCAATAAAAGTCTCTCAATTCAAAACATATCGTGTCATATCATCTGCATTTTTGAATATTTATCATTTATAATCTCCTCAGCAAATATCAATAGCTTTCCAATATAAATCACTGTCTTCAACAGACCTTATGCATTTCACACCAGCTATGTACTACATTTAAAATATTGTTTCTATTTTGACCTATGGAATCTTATAAAGCTTTACATTTTGAAATTCAAATCACATTATTAGTTAGCTTTTTCAATATTAAAGAAAAAAAAATAAGCCACAAAACCAAAAAGCGACAACAAAACACCCCCAAAACCCCAGTAATAGCTTAAGACATTACAGCTCTTTTCAAAAAATTGCTGACATGATAGTGCTTCCTCTTGTGAGATTCAGGTTTAACCATGTTAAAATGCAGTCATAACCTACAGTCTGAATAACTGACATTCTTCAAAACTAAATACAAAAATGCAAACCTAACAAAAGCTGAAGCTAGTTTAGAACATAGAAGTTTATTTATTTGGTTACCTGCATAGTGTTATCTTATTATCTGGAGATTTTCCAACTCAACTGGACAAGCCCTCTGTGATATGATTTTCCTTGGAATTTACTCCTAGAAGACATCCAGGGGTCTCTTTCTGACTTCAGTTACTCTATGAAAAATAGTTGTGAGAAGATAATGTTAAAAAAACGCGATTGCCTTAAGCTTGCTTTTCTATTATTATTTGAACTATTTTTATTGTGTTTTAATGTTTAATATTATCTGGTAGATACACCCTTTTATAATTACTTCAGACTGTATATTAAAGTTTGGCAGTTTACCTAGGAAACTTATTAGCTCAGGGCAACATAACTGACCAATAATAAATAAATGTACACTTCAGATACCTATAGACAATAGGTTTCAAATAGCTCTAAATACTAATGTGCAAGAAAGCAGTAAACTACACAGAATTTCACATTTTGCAGCGTACTGAAGATTCCATGGACAGAAAATGTAATTAAATTAATTTTGCATAAGTTTGTTATGGGAAGAAACTTAAAGAACATTAATATGTCAGGAAAGACAAACTTTGATGTTTGAAAGGGAGAGGACTGGCTGGATAAAAATAATTCAAAGTTGTGTGGAAACAGCAAATGGAGGGAAGACATGAGTTGAAGATAAGGAAAGAATACGCACATGATTTTGGAATGAATAACTGTGCTATTCATCAATAGCTGAGATCCACTTTCAGATTTATATTTTACTTTATTCATTGAAAAGAATAGGAGTCATTTAATGTATCTTTATTTTCAAAATCTACTGATTCTTGATCCCGAATATATTTTTTCAAAAATGTACTGTTATGGAGAGAAATAATTTTTCATGGTACCAACCTGAAAATTATGCTAGATGATAGTGATTGCAAAGATCTGTTAGAATTTACACCTGCATTAGAAAACAATGAAACTAGAAGTTCAGACAAGATGTCAAAGGACCAGAAAATTCCTTATTTAGCTAAGCATTTTATTTGTCTCATCTATCGTATGTTTGTTGTAAGAATATTCATGTGCATTCAGATGATGGAAGTACATATAGATTATTAAAATTACCAAAACTTTTGTATGTGTTAATATATATTACTATCCTGAATATATTATTTTTATGGCATTAGATATATTTTCTTAGTAATTTTTATTGTTCCCAGCACAATAAATGTGGGTTTTGTTTTTTTGTGGGGGGTTTGTTTGTTTGTTTTTGTTTTGTTTTGTTTTGCTTTGCTTTGTTTTGTTTTTACACTTTGCTAAAGAAAATGGAAAAAATATGTGCAGGTGGTAACTTGTGTTTCCCAGTTGTAAAATTTTCAAGGATCTTTGATGTTTTTCAGGTAAACAAGGTAAAGTCTTTTACATACTAAATATAATCTAATATATTTTACAAGAAAATTTTTAGGACTTCAAACTCATTTCTTGCAAACCTTTTGTCTTGTATTATTTTGACAACAATCTAGACATAGACAACAACTCGTGGAAAGGAGTAAGTTGCGACAATTATTTGTTCTGCATTTTATTATTTCTGAGTGAGTAATAAGCCATACAAAACGCCTTTGAATATATTTGTCACTTGTATTTTAATTTAAAGAATGTTTTTAAACTAGCAATTTTTAAATATAACTTTTTAAACAGAAACCATAGAGTTACTGTGCAGAACAGATAATTTGATTTTTTTTTATTAAGTCCTCACTTATTTAATATCACAGCACAACTTTCTTTCAGGACTGGATTTGAAATATCCTAAGAGAATAAATATCGGATGATTCTATAGGATGTAGTTTTCTCACAGTTTCTTCTTCATGATAAATCTTTCTGTGAGTCCATAAGGCTGAAGTACAGCAGGAATGAGAAATTTTTTTTCCCGTACAGGGGAAAACACATACTCTGTTCTAAGATATTTAAAATAGACGAAAGAAAGTCAATACACCACTTTATAAGCCATGTGACAAATGTATATTTCTTTTCCTTGATGAGACAAAACAGCATATAGTTTTTCATTTGAATCATCAACAAACTGAGATCTTAGTTCATACTAAAATAAACTCAATCCAATTGCAGTAAAATAAACAGGAGGTATTTTCTTTGAATTATTTTCAAATTACAGTTTGGTGGAAAATTTCTAAAGAAGCAATTCACCTGACAACTGTAGTTGAAAGATGAAACTAAATTATTACTGTTGTTATACTTCTTCATTTTCATGCAGGAATAAAGAACAAGATTGCAAGTCTTCTAATGGCTTCATAATGTAAATGAAGGCAGAAAAACATAAAAAGGAAAAGAAAAAAAACCAAACAAGGTCAGCAGTAGAAACATTCTTGAAAACAGGCATACTTCAATATCAGATAAAAAGTCAACATATAAATTAAACATTTAGAGGGAGCATTCAGGAAAACAAATCAAAGATATGTGATAGACCTATACAGCCAAACAGTTTAACTTATAAAGTATTTGAATATAATGAATTGACAAAAAAAAAATCACAACTTTTAATATGTTATATACACATATACATATAAACAGGCAACCCAGTGCATACATTCATTTATCTATTCCTGGAAGGATTCCTTTGGCTGATTTAATTCATCAAAAAGTGGATTCCTAAGAGTGATAAGAATTATTTATGTCTTTTGTCCTTGAGATCCAGATTAGTGCTCTTACATTTTCTTTCCTGTCTTATCTCTCTCCCTATTGCTTGCCAGGGAATTTATCCTACTGCTTTAGATGTGTCTGGCTAATGTCAGTGAGAGTCAAAGTCCATTACCTTTTATTAAATTGAGATAATTGCCTTGTTGTCCTGTACTAAACTGTAATGAGTGCCTTGTCTCCTTCAATACCAGGCACCACAGCTTTACACTGATAATCCAAGAGAAAGTGCGTAGTGCCTTAGTTTTCCACGCAGTCTTTCTGCATATGTTTCCCTGTCTTGTGAGGGTTGATAGAACCTGAGTAGCTATATGGCTTCAATCTTTTTGCAAATTAGAGTTGTGATAGTGTCCTGGTTTTGTTAAAAACAAGACCAGTTTCTCTTTCAGTGAATTTTCCTTTCAGCTAAGTTCTTCTAAGTAACTCCACTTTTCTGAGTTCAGCTGCATGTTTTTACAGACAGGAGCAGTGGTATGCAAGGTTGCTGTTAAAAATACATGTCCCATAAGTGAGAGGGGCGTATTTACAAGGAGGGGCGAACAGAACAGATGACTAAAATTGACCAACTAAGTATTCCATCCCATCCACATCATACGCCCTATAGAACTGGGAGATCCCAGGGGTTTCACTCTCTTTGACTATGGCCGACATCTGAAGAGGACCCTGCCTGTTATAGCTGCGATCTGAGGTCTGGTTCCAGACCCTGCATCCCTGGATACAGTTCCGGTTTGCTATCAAGTCTAGCCCAGGACTCCAGGGTATCTGCCCTGCAGCCACTGGAGCAATACCAGCTCTGCTGAGCTGCACCAATAAATTCAAGATTGGTTTTGTATATTTTATATTATTTTCACTATTTTATTAGTAGCATTAGTAAAGCATTTTAATTTTTTTTCCAACTTGCAAGTTTATCCCTTTTCCTTCTATTGCCTTTCTGTGATAGGGAGGGCTGTTGGGGGGGGAGAGAGGAGAGGGTTAACAGAGAGCATCTGTCACAGTTTATTGTCACCCTGCAATAAACGGTGACAGGTGAATAAAATAAATGTTAGAGGTGTTGAGGAGAATGTGGAGAGAAAACTGCAGAGAGAAAGAGCAGAAGGAAGGACTGATAGGAATGTAAGGCTGAACAGGTTGGGCTAAAAGTGCCATGAAGACCTACATGCCCAAAATAGAGTTTATCTGGTATTAAAGGAAGCTGGTTAAATTACATGAGAAAGTTTAAACATAACTATAGAGCAGTTGGCCTATATGAAATGTCTATCGAGAGAGAAGGCTCACCTATCTTCAAAGGAACTAGCCTGGAGAAGAACTACCTGTGGATATCCTTACCAGTCATGGGAAATCAGAAAACAATTATTAATTCTGGGGGGGAAGGACAGAGTTCTGTTTAAGGTTGCTGCTTATCTCAGTGGTAAGATGAACAAACTTATTTTCCAAAGATGTTGATGGCATTGTCCGGATCCAACAAAACTTTTGTCCAAACAGCTGTTCACATGTCCCCCTTTCCTTTTTTGATGTTTTTTTTTTGTTTGTTTTTTTTTTGTGAGATTTACACTCTCCTTAAAAAAGTTTAAGGTAATACTAATAATGTTACCATCATTCAAGTAGCTACTGTAAAGGATTTGTTCAGCTCCTGGTGTTTTATTCTTTTCCTGTTGTAGGTAAAAACCGTGATAGCCCTCATGAATTACAGTGGTTCCTAAAGCTAGAAATCAGTCAGAAGCAGGCAACAATTTGTTAGTCTTGGGCTAATGAGGGGCCGTCATAAAAAAAACAGTTAAAGCATAGAACAAAGAGTAATTTTGTAAAGCATAAAAAAAAAAAATAAAAATCATTGGTGTCTGAGCCTTAACCTACTAAGTTTTAACACAGCGCCCTACAGTGAGTACTGAGTTAGTTACCCAGTATACTGGAAAGAAATATTCTGTATAACGTTTAAGTAGGTATTTAACATGAAATTTTCCCTTGATTAGGGATTGACTTAAATCAGTGGTTAGTGTTTTCTTGACTTGTGTCTCACCCTCCTCCTCAGAAAAACAATCAGCTAGTAAAAAGCATGCATATTAAAATTTGGAATACATTACTAATTTTGAGTCATCATTTCTGTTTAATATGAGCCTTTTTTCTGTTTTCCCCTTTTTTGTTTGTTTTCCTTCCTCCTCCCCCATCGCACCCCCCAAAAAAAATAGATGTTTCCCAATTATTATTTTTTATTAGACTGTTAAGGTCTGTATCATATTAAAAATAAACTCTTGGATTTACAGAGGTGTGTGGTTGGGTTCCCCCTCCCCCCCCAACCATATTTTTTTGTGTAATATAATAACATGGAATAAGAATGCTTTTGTGGAAAATGTGAGTTTTGATATCCTCAGGCAAAGAAGAAAACTAAATCTTTGTTGCTCTGATTCTGATCAGATTCCTTAACATATTTCTTATAAGATAGTACAGTTTTTTTTAAAGCCTTCTGTGTTCTAACAAGTGTGAATGACTGCCTTCATGCTTTGACTCCGAAGTGACCAATGTGCATTGCTACAATCCTCAGTACAGAATTAGTGTAGAATTCAGGCAAGGCCTGTACTACCGGCAGGAAACGTTAAGTGGTTCTGAGTCAAAGCAGAACTACCTGGTTCATAGTCACATAAAATTTCTTTTACTCCAAGACAGTCTGCCACACTCCAAGTACCTATTGGGAATGGTACGTGGTATGTATGTGCCCTGAACTGTACCCAGGATTTTCTGGGTAAATGTCAATTAACACAAGGGAAAAAATCGAAAAGAAGTGTCAATTAAGTTAATTATGTAGTATAAATAATTGCAGAACAATGCCTAAGCTCATACTTTAATCTGGCTTACTTGTAGTATAGAAATAGCCTAAAATATCTCTCAATATTTATTCTTGCCCACCTCTATGTAGCTGCATGAATTAGATGAAAAGAGGTTTAGATTGCATTCTGAGATAACCAGCTCTCTAACAGACTCTCCTATGTCACCTGTTTGGGCTGAAAGCCTGGTATTCTGATCTTAAACAGTTACTCTAGGAGTGCAAGGTTTCTATTGTTAGGTTATATATATATATATATATATATATATATTTCTCTTTTTTTAAGTAAAAATAATGTCTGGCTTTTTATTTTAGAAAAATTGCAGTTCATTTGTTCTATAACAAATTCAAGATCACAAAGAAACTGCATACTCATTAAGGTTAACGTAGACTGAAAATTTATACTTATCCAGAAGAAAAAGATTATTCTGCATTTTGCCACTTGAACATCCTCACAAAGACAAAGCATCACAATCTGGTAGTACTCAAAGATGTGTTCTGAGTTTTAGTTTTCTCCTAGGTCAAAATAAATCCTTAGTGATTCTGAAGTATCTAGGTAATTTAGTGTTCACTTATTTCCTAGTCTGAATTTATAAATACTTCATGTGAAAATCACTGTCTCCATTTCTTTTCATATATGTAAAATACTATTTTGAAAAGAACTGAGTTCAGATACCTTTACCATAGTTCTAGTCCTGCTCTCAGTCTTTTTTATTGATACTCCTGATTTATACTTCCATCATTTTGTGTCCACAGGGAAAAACGATTGTACAATTGTTAAAATGCTGAGCGATAAAATATTTATATAGAACAAATACAAAGAGCTTTTTGATCACTTTCACAAGCAAAAATGTATTATGTATTTATTTATAAAATGGATTTCAACAGGTTTTAGCTATGAATTGAAGCTGATAGAAAGCAAGAAATTCTGATTCAGTGACTGATATTCTAATGCCACTTTGGGCCTGATAAAGTCACCACATATAGAACTGCTTTTTTTCTGTTTACTTCTCACTGAGTTACTCTAAACCTGGTTTTGTGGGCTACCTGGCAAGTCACTTTTTAGTGTTGCATAATTGTTACTGTGTTTTCTGTACTACCTTCACATCTGTCTCTTCAGATGGAGGTTGCTGTTAAGGAGTTTCCATGACATGATGAACTCCAAATGAGTATCTGCAGCTGAATATTCCCCAGGTAGATCATGGTAGCATAGTTTTCTCGTCCTTCCTTACGAACTATTTATCTGCAAGATGCAATTTTTATCTTTTTTTTTTTTCGTATATTCTATCAAAAATCCTCTAGAGATTTGATCACACAGCCAGCTGTAATAGTCATTGGTAGCTCAAGAGCATAAATTGTCTCATCAAAACACCACTGGGTATTGCCACATATTTATGCTAAAAACAGAACTGAAGCAGATACAGGTTTCAAGAATGTTGAAAGTTATGTTATGTTGAAAGTTATGTTGAAGTAGAAGTTATAAAAAATGCTAAGGAACGAAGGCATGAATGAGAAAAAGTCCTCACTTCATAAATGTTGATTTTTATAGTTTCAGTTTTAGATAGTTTATTAGTGTAACAATTCAGTCAGTATCCATTTTGCTTTCATAATCAACAGGCATTATAAAACATTTAACAAAGATGATCTCTAATGAAGAGACTAAAAAACCACATTCATTTAATAACCCTAAGGAAAGGAGTTCCATTGATATTTTTGAGGTTTTTGAATTATAGGATGCAAAAATCATTATTGCAGTATAAAATAACAAACCAAAACAACAAACAAACAAAATACCGCAATGAACTTTTACTAAAAGTAAACACTGAAAAAAATAACAAATATTAATTATTTTTTGGATGGCATGTGCTCATTTTTCTTTTTTACCTTTTTTTTTTTTTTTCCCCAGCTTGAAGAAAAGTGTTGTTATTGATTCTTCCTGATATTTCAGGAAGAGTATTTTTTTCCATAGAGTGAGACAAAAATACTTAAGAAAAAGCTAGTCAGCTCACTGTGTTTTATGTAAGAGAAACACAGACACAAGTGTGAATATCACAAACTGCTTCAATGCCTTATAATTTTGAAATAACTTGGGCTGCCCTAAAGCAAGGCATAGACCTTAATAAAAAATAAGCTTTATGACTGTTTCAATTGATTGCTTTTGAGCAGAGGAAAATGAGAAATCATTATGTGCACTAGCAGAAGCTTTCTTTTAAGTGGCAGTTCAGTTTAATTCATGTCACCTTACTCATGACAGCAAGAACAAATAAAGAAACTGAGGAGGGATTCCAAGGGATAATTAAGCAGTGTTGATCTCGCAAAAGTTGCCTTTTCAATGAAACACTGATTGCATTGTTCATAACAAAACTACCTCAGCATGACAGAACTAATTAGTGACCATCTGAACTTACTTAGCCAAAAGAAAAAAGCAATTAAAAATGCCGTCATCACTGCATCTACCACTGAACAGCTGGTTATATTGATAAGCAATACAGCAAGTTAAAGCTACTTTGGAACACAATGGAACTTAATCTGTTTGCTAAGTAGTAATTAGAAAGCAATGAGAGAATATGAGATTACTGTTGAAAAACTGTTATGATGCAAACAACTTTCAAAATGCAGTTTGATCCCCTCCCCTCAAAAAACTTCTTTTTTTAAATAAGAAAAGTGGGTGAACATCTAAATTTGTCAGGAGTTGAATTCATAAAGCCTCTGGAAGTTTTTCACTGCTTTGTTGTTCTGTGATTTGAGGAAAAAACAAACAAACAAACAAAAAAAACAACACTATAGCAAATCTTCCCTTGATATTTTGAAAAGGATTGAAAAAAATGACCAAAAATGAGAAAATAGTTAAGTGGTATTTATATATATTATGGGTATTTTATGTTTCCAAGTTATAATGCTAAAACCCAAGCAAACCTGAAGTTCTACAAATGTGTACTTTATAGTGAAAGGGTTTTTATAGGTATTCACCCTATGTATCACAGTATCATAGTATGTTTGGGATTGGAAGGGACCTCGAAAGATCATCTAGTCCAATCCCCCTGCTGGAGCAGGAACGCCTAGGTGAGGTCGCACAGGAACATGTCCAGGTGGGTATAATGTGTATAATGTGTATAATAAGCTTTGACTAAGAATGGGAGAAATGTGTACCTTATATAAAAAATAATGTAATGACTTTGTCAGAAACTTGAAAAAAAAAGCAAACAACATAAAAGCTTATGGACTACTTAATTTTAAGGTGGCATATAAAATGTATGCTAATTATTCTAGGCTTTCTTATTGGTGGGACATATTCAAACATACAGCTATGATAATTGTCTATCCAGCAGGTCAGTCCTTCACTCCATCTTTTCTCTTACAGATGAGGTAAGTAGTTGTACCTTATTAACAGAGACACTGATTTATATCAAGAGCTGTTCTTCTGAAAAGATGCTGAAAAATATTATGCAATATTTTAATATATTCTAAGATGCTTGATTTCCTACCACATCCTGTACAGTTTTGTTTGTAGGTGATAGCGTAAGTCCTCCATATCCCAAATAACTCGGCAGAAGGAGTATGATGCTGATGAATTATTCTTCCTCTTGATGGGGTCTGCTTGGAGGTTTCTTTGTGGGTTTTTTTTGTTTGTTTGCTGGCCTGCGGTTACACTTTATTATTTCTTTATCATTTCTTCATTGATCTGCAAGTCCATGTTATATTTTACCATATAGAGGGTGTTCTACTTATGTTTGATCATATTTCTTTACTCTCTGTGTTAACTGCAAAACTTTTTTGGCCAGCTCCACATCCTTGTTTCTTCAACTGATCACAAGAGATTTATTTTTAGCCATGGGATCTCTGTTGTCTATTTGAGCTCCATCTTTTATAATCCCATGCCTGTAGTCTTGCACACTGCATCCTCTGTCCCCATTTCTCAATGTCTCTATTATCATACCAGGGCTGTATCATTACTATAATGTATCCATACTGTGCCATTACTGTAAAGTCAAAACCATTTTATTCTACACATAATGGCTACTTGTCGCTACAATCTATGTAAAAATAGATGGTTTTACCATACTAATGTAAGAAAAAGTGTAACAAAACAGCCATATTCACCTGGTCATTAGGTTACAGATAAACCAAGTGAAAACAAAGCTCCAGGCAGGCCAAGACAAGTTCAGACTGAGAATCTTAGAATAGTTTGGGTTGGAAGAGACCTTCAAAGGCCATTTAGTCCAAAGACCCTGCAATGGGCAGGGACATCTTCAACTAGATCATGTTGCTCAGAGCCCCATCCAGCCTGGTCTGGAATGTCTCCAGGAATGTCTCCATGTCACTATCCTAAGACCTTGCAAACTCAACACAAAGCCCATGGCTTCTTACTAGCTATGGTAAAACTGTATCACATGGCTACAGGGCTATAGTTATGAATTATAAAGCCCTGTCAATGGTCAATGGCAGTCCACTGTAATCAGAAGGATTCGTATCCTTGTGAGGAAAATACTGTGGTGTCAGTAATAGAATTCCTAGATGTTACAGCAAGAAAAATATCTGCAGGATAATTAAATCACAGTTCCTGCCCCCAGAGTTAATTGTCCTGGTTTTCTTTCTTCTAGAATGAGTAGTTAAAGCATCTTCTCAAGAGATATGGGATTGAAATTGTTGCCCATGTTCAGAAGTACCTTGATGTCTCTAGGATTTCTAATGGTAATACCTTAATGTCTCTAGAATTAAAGGTTTTGAATGCACAATCAGGTGGGAATCTTCAATATCACAACTTTAAAATCTGCATCAGCCCTACTTTATGCACCTTTATTTTGAGAAAAACATGAAAATAAGACACCACTTTCTGTGAATTTCACTGCATAAACACAACATTCAGGACTAATTCCAGGCCCCTAGAAGCACATCGGTCAAAGCATGAAGGCAATCATTTACAACTTTTAGAACACAGTGGTTTCTGCATGGTTTTGTTTTTAGAAGATAAATTGTATCTACATAACTATAATTTACCTTCAACAGTGATGTCCACAAGATGGAAGTGACAGAAACGGTCAAGCTATTATATATCCTGCTATGATTCAGGTTGCTAGCTATTTGTGAAAAGATACATCAGTAAGGACCCTATGTTCATTCTGTCTGGATGTCAACACTTAAGTAATTTGTAAAATTTATTTCCATATTATATTAAGCAATCATGTAAAATAGTTTAAAATGTTAAAAGCTTTTTACATCAGTTGTCATAACACTCTAGTCTACAACCTTTTCTGAGCTGTAACTGAATGTATAGTACAGTACAGGAGCTCAGAAATTACACCATCCACTGGGGAAACATGCACAGACTACTACAAGTAAGTTAGAGATGGAAATCAAACTGGCTACTCAGTATGAAAAGCTTCCAAATATATTTAATCAGCTTATATCACCCTCCCTAGCAAAATGACATTTCAATAAGTATTGTGACAGTGCAATAAAATGGCTTTAATGATTTGTATTGATGAAATATCGTTTGACCTGTATAAGAAAATGTGCTAGAATGATGAACCCCCAGGCTGTAGATGGAAAGAAAACTTAATCATTCTCTGTACTACCCACTGCAAGCTCAACAGTACTACTTTTTAATGCGTATTATTTTCTGTGTACTTCAGAACAAAAGCACATGACAAAACATGATAAATTAATCTCTTTTAAAGTGCTTTCATGAAGCTAAAGAATGGATTGTTCCTATAACTGAAACTGGATTATTGATGTTTTAGGAACTGAATGGTAATAGTCACCCTAGAGGGTTATTTGATGTTTACCTTCATGAACAGTGAATCAGCAAATTTTGACACTTTAAGCACATTTTTGCATTCATTTATGTTTTCACTTTTTAGAACAATTACTTTCCAAACACAGAGCAAGGTGCTCTGTACAGACACTGCATTCACACTTTAGTATTTATTTCAGGCAGGCTAGGGCACAGTTGGAAGCAACCCCAAGATCAAGTTGAGTGAGGGGAACCAGCATCAGACACAGCCCGACATGGCTGGGCAAAGCCTTGGGGAGTGGCTGAGGCTGCGCCAGGACTATGCCCACAGATGGGGTCTGGCTTGGCAGGGCCCATGGCCAATCTGGGCAGGGCTGTGGGGAGCTAGAGACCAGCCCTGCCGGGGTGTCACTGGGACAGGGACTGATGGCTGTGGGTGGTGAGGCAGAGGTTGCACTGGGGTCCTGGGCCATGGGCTGGTTAGGGGAGGCTCTACAGTGTGGGGCAGCCAGGCCTGGTGGTGCCCTCCAGATCCCATCAACCACATTACCTCACCTGCCTCAGGTTTTCCAGCCAAAACTTTGTTTATCCCTACTGTGGTGAACATCTGACAAGCAAAGGAGGTCACTGTGCAACAGATGTCCTTTATGTCAGCTGAAACTGGGTGAGGAACTTGTGTAACTTCTGAACATTAGCTGTGAATCAGTGAGAGAGGAACATTTTATATGTTAGAAAATGTATTAAGAAAAGATATGAGAGATACCGATGACTAATTAGAAAGCCCTGTCTCCTTCCTTCTAGGAAGACTGACGGACCCAGGGGGACTTTGGAAGGAGGAGCAAAATGACAGAAGAAAGAGATCAATACTATATGTATACTAGATGTAACTGTATTATATAAGGGCTTTTCTTTATTAATTGGGTAGTTTGGAAAATAATGTATTGTAACTTGACTAAAAAAAGTTTCTTTGGTGTTTTTTTTTTTTCTATTTTCATTTGACTTATAAATTATTAGCTGACCTAAGAATAAATTATTGGCTCCCTGTACAACATGCATTCCCTTTTTCTCATATCAAGATTTTGGATGCAATACTGCCCACGAATTTTGCAAGCTCAGGGTGTTTCTTTCCAGGTAATATTATGAAATACCAAAAGATATCTAAAAAGCTAACAAAATGTATATTTTTTGCTAATAAAGGATAAAATGGGGTGACATAGCTCGTTCTATGGACTTAGTATAATTAAAGGCAATAAATTAAAAAAGCTGGCATATGTGATTCAGAATTCAATTATTTAAATATGAGGTTAGTATTCATGTCCACTGGCATGACTTTATGGAGAAAGAAGAAATTCCCATGTTTTGGCAAGCAAACATGTTTATTTGATTGTTAAGATTACTCTCCAGATGTAATTCACATAGATTCTGTAAGACATTTGGTTTGTTTCTACATTTTCTGCCTAAAAGTTAACTCTTAATTTTAGCAGCTCCAGTCAAATCCACAGTACTGGTTATTAAATAGACTGCCTACAGTTTATGAATACCTGCATCTGAAAAATTGTTCATAAGCCGTTAGGATCAGTGACTGAATGAGAACACCTATGAATATGCACTGGATTCTAGTAAGTATAGCAGACAATTGTGAATTGGATGATGATTTGAAATCATTCGTCTTGCTTGCAAATTATTGCCACTACTGAATCCTGGAGCAAGTACTGCGTATTGCATAACATACTCCTGTCCAAGAGTCTCAAAATCTCTTCAACTTTCTCTTGTTCACAGAAGCTTTCACTGTATTTCTATTAAAAATGAATACAAACCAAATTATCGTAACAGAATTTTCTGTCAATATTCTGCCTTATAAATACTATATATATATGAACATGAAACCTTTACACTTGAAAATATGAAGATTTTAATGATCTGTGCTGAAACTCACATTGCGCTTGTTTCCATTTCATTTTATAGTAAAAAAATAGTCTTATCTGTGACTCATTTTAACACATTTCTTTTTTTTTTTGTTAGTTTCTCTTGCAAATATCTTGTATAAGATAGTGCCCTTACTGTGTCTACATTAGCAAAACCACAAGTTGATGGTAACATTCCAGTGAGCATAAAAAGGCATAAGAGAGTTAATGATAAGATATAAAACAATAAGTTATATTCAAAACAGTTTTATAAATCACTTGTTTCTAGATCAATACATCAAGATGTATTTTTTAGAGAACTAGTTAAACTGATTGTATAAAACCCTGTTCCCCAAGGGAAATCTGATTTCAAGGCTACAGCCATTCTACATTGACATGTTTGCTTTAAGTCTTAATGCCAACTAAATATATTCTAGTTTTTGTTTGTTTGTTTGTTTGTTTGTTTTAAGATAAACATGCCCTAAATGAATATTTATAGTTATAGAAAGAAAATAGTAATATTGATCAGAGATGTGCTAAAATCCCTTTCCAAGGGAACTCCTTCAAAAATAAAACCTCTCAAACAGAATCTGTGTTCAGTAAAGTATTTTTGAATGATTCTCATGACAAAACCTGACTAGAAAAATTCCGCTAGGAGAACCTTTGAGAGCAAATCTTTAGACCATGGGAGTCAAACCCATTTTTATGAGGGGCCACGTCAACCTTGCAGTTACCTTCAAATGGCCGAATTTTATTTTAGGACTGTATAAATGTAGGAGTAGTTAAATTTATACGGTTCCAAAATTACATTCAGCCCTTTGAAGGCAACCTCAGGGCTGATGTGGCCCCCAGTGAAAGTGGGTTTGACACCCTTGCTTTAGTCTATCCCCTGATAGTTCTGTCTCTTTAAGACATCAGGCAGAATCTAAGAGCTAAAGACTCCCATATATTGTATCATCCAAACAAGGTCAAACACGTTTCCCTATTAAATTGCACACAGTTGCTCCTTCAGTTCCTTCATATTAAGAGTGGCTGCTCTTCCCCACTGCAGTGGATAATTTCCTACTGTAGGCAAAGAATCATTCTCAGTCCAGGTTGAAAACTGATGGTTTGCATTCAATTTACTTATAGTAAATTGCTTCATATTTTCTGTGAAGTACTCTTGTGCAGTGACATTATTAATTCTACCACACACTAAGTTCTGTTGTTGAAGCAATCAGGAATTTGAAGGTGTCGAAAATCAAACCTCTTATTCAGTGGAAGGAGAATACAGGAAGACCAAAGACCTGGTGACTTTTTTTCACAGAGCTGAAAGCTGCCACAAATGCAATACATTTTGCCTAGCAGAAGATTCTTATGGTGGAGCCTCAGTTACATTGCTTATTGTTTAGCTTTGCAGGTATGTGTAATATACACTGTTCTGCAGAAACAAATAAGACACGTTCCTTTCCACAATATTTTATAAATGACACAAACAGAATGAACTTCAGCTAAGGAAATAAGAAATGTAACAATAGTGTTTGAGGGAATATTTTCTAATGGTTCACCTTACTGCAGGACCTTTACATGTATGGGCTGCTTTTTTAAGCTACACACTAAGGAAGTGTTTGAAGAACAGTAATTATCTTTATCAGGTGTGTATGGACATACATAGGAGGCTAGTCTAATACCACGACAAGTGGAATACATGAAATTGTGAATAGGAACACAAAATATTCTTCTTGAGATGCGAGATAGGGTTTCCTTCATGACTGGTTATGTGTATGTCATCATGTACTGTGGTGATCTGGTTTATCCAAGGTGTAGTTTCAGTGAAAATCAGATCTGGATCTTCAAGCCATTTAACACTAAAATACAAGATTTCCTCCATTAATGAACATCCTACATAAACAGAAAAATCCACCTCTGCAGATATATATATCTGCAGATAATTTGTGTGTATATTTATTAATGAATGCAACTTCACCGACACAGCTTCTTGCCATTTGGCTTAATGAGATTGCAGATGAAAATAGTAGAGCTCTTCAAATACCCCAACGAAAGATCAAAATAAGGATGGTTGATAATACCTATTTAATTACATGAAACTTCTTTCCCTCTTGTTTGTACATGAAGATTAATGAAGTTTAGAAGTATTGACTTTTAGACTGGCGGCACTCAGTGTCCTGTGCTGCACATCATCATCAGGTGTTGAGACTACCCAAGCAATTAAAACTTGCTAATTACTTGAGGTCAGGGGAGAAGTTAAAAAGATAAGAAATAACTATAACACCCTCAGTCACTGTACTTTGTTATACCTAAACCACTCTAACTTCTATCTTCAACTTTCCACTCACTGAAGATCTCTGCAGCACATCTGGGAAAAAAGTCTTTTTATGTGTGGGGAGAGGGTGAGGGGGTGAGGTGAGAAAGAGAAAAATACGGTACAGGGTTCCTTCTGGATGTCAATAAGAAAAGCTCAACAACAAATGGCTTAATAGAATTGCTCTTTTAATAAGACAGAACAAGAGGAGGAACATGGATAAGGATGTATCTTAGGTCCTTTCAGATGCTGGGAACTGCTCTATTTTGCAACATCAGATTGATCCAAGACAGATATTCCCATGACATGCTACACTGACCGAATTCATAGAGAGGTTCCTCCTTCTTTACACCATCCCTGGAGACATTCAAGGTCAGGCTGGATGTGGCTCAACCTGATATAGTTGAAGATGACCCTGCTCATTGCAGGGGGATTGGACTATGTGACCTTTAAAGTTCCTTTCCAAGTCAAACTATTTTATGATTCCTTCCATTCCATGGTAACCTTTATTATGTGTAACAAACAGGATCATATATCTTTTCTTTGCAGGCTGGAACATTATCTTTGTCATAACGTCCACCAGTGTACAGCACAGGATGGCACAGGGCACATGTAGCAGCTACTCATGCAGGCCTCTCAAGCTTGAAGTACAATGCACAGCAGAGCACACAAGGCTTGTTCAAGATCACTCACTCCACAAATACAATGTCTTCTGCAAAGCTCCCAATACAGAGTCCTAATTCTTCCTGGGCTTATAACATTCTTATAGACACAGATGCCAAGAAAATTTTAATTACCTGTAAACTAAATGATGCTAGAATTCTCCTCACCAAGGCCTTACATTCTAAATATACCAGTTACAAAAATGACAGATTACTCACCACTATATTTTCAAGCCCAACATTGCCTGTCTACATGAAGTTGAACAGTGTTAAGAAAGAAAAAACCTACTAATCTCTCACACATTCTAGTTAAGAGCTAGTCTGTATTACAACTGGACAGTTATGGAGTGTACGTATGGATTTCTAAATATGGATAACTGTATTCACACTGGGATTTGGAAAAACGAATATTGCATATTATAAGCAGCCACTTATTCTGTAACTGGGCACACTCAAAGGTTGCAATTGGATGAAGGCAGGAGGTGTATTTTCTTGAAGTATTTATTAAACTTAAATATGACTTCACAAAAGAAAAAGTCTTGGGAAATCCAAAAATCCATCCAGTAACTGATACTAAGGAATCATAGCTAATGACTTCCAATATACCTTTCATTACTTTCAAAAGTATACATACACTAAAAAAGTCATTAATTCTTGCTACTGTTTTCATATCACTGTCTGAATTCTGTTTGAATAGCTTCTATAATGTATGTTAGCTTATGTTAGTATTTGGCTTGAGACTATAAGCAAAATTGTTATTACAACATTACCACTTATCATTTTTTTGCTTTTTAAGATCATTTTGAGAAGTTAAAAGATTGTTATAAATATTTTGCAGTATTATAATTTGATCTAGTCTGCTTTCTGTATTGAAATACCAAATAAATGTAAAATGCATAGATTACAAAAAAGTAGTTAAACTAACTGGGACGCAATGAGCACTCAACAAGATTTTTAGTAGCAATTCTGTTTGGAGCCTTTCTCCATTTTTGTTATGTATCTATTTTTAAAGCTTCTAACAAGTTTGTTTAGCAAGAATTTATCCCATGAAATAAGATGTGGATGTGGTGAACTGATATGGTATAAACATTAAGAAATGCTTATTATGAGCCTGAAACCAAGTCATAAATCAAAAACAGATCATAGGCTCCTTTGATCTCTCAGCATTGTTGATCAGATTGTTTTGATAACAACAGAAACTTAATTGAATTAAAATAAAAATAATTTCCATACCATCAGAGTGGGAACAGGAGAAATATTTGATTGATATGCTTAAAAGTGTTGCTTTTTGTGTTTTGTTTGTTTGTTTATTTTGTTTGTGGGTTTTTTTTCTTCCCCCCCGTCTTTGTACCCCTACTAATTTTTTTATAGGTACAGTTAATTGCCTGTCCCAGCAAATTACGTTCTTCAGAGACATAAATCCAGGTGCTGTAGTGGTTTCTCTATTCAGACAATGCGTGTCTCTTTAATATAGGTATATCCAGTACGTAATTAAGATAGGAAGCCCAAAAATATTATTTGGAATAATGAATGCTGGAGCTAGCCAGCTGAAGCTAGCCAATTTCCTGGTTTTCTGAAGAGATCATCTGATCTGATTGCTACAATGGCTACAGTTGTTACAGTTATAATAGTTTCTTCAAAATTTTCATGGACTTAAGTCTATTTATTGCCTCTTGACTGGCAGTATTTAGTTGGCAGCAAATATCCTGACTTCACAGCCAAAGTAAAAAAGTGATTGATATGGATTGGAATGACTAGAAATGGCCACACAACATTAAAATCTTACCATCTTTGCCTTGAATGGTATTCTTAGATTCCGTAAGTCAACAAAACTATTAATGAATATATATATATTTTTAAACTTATATATAAATTCTTTAGATTTCTTGTTAGAAAATTTTCAAGGTAGAGAACTAGCTAGACAGCATGTCTGTTGAGAAAGACAGTCTCCTATAAAGGACTTTTTTGCACAAAAGGTAACCAACTTACCTATTTAAGATACAGTTGTTAAGGTTGTTAAGAGGACAAATTCAGTCTAAGATAGTTTTAATCATTGACATGATATTCAGAATACTGACAATAAAAAGATAAAATATGTATTCTTAATTTTAATCTTCTTTTCCAAAAGCATAATCTCCATACTTTGTAGTCTAAACTATTCAAAGTGCTAAATCCATTGAAGACAAGATAATGCCAGTGGTTTAAGAAAACCCTGAATTGTTAGCTGCTGGAGTTTTCTGAAGAAATGCCACATTATGCTTATTCTCTTTGTATAGTTTCACCTAAGCTTTCTTTGACTGTTTGGGAAATAATGATCAAAATTTGCAAAGCTACAGATTGATGCATGTATTCTATTTGTTGAAAGTATACTTTGATTCAAAGGTCACATGAAGGAGGAAAAAATATCTACTCTATGAAAAAGAAATACTATATTTCACTTCAGAAGATTTGAATTACATGTCACATTTGTACTAGCTGATTACAGACAGTAACTATGTTCAGTTACTGTCTGTAAGCAGATGACAGACAGAAGCTACAGCAAGTCATTGAATAGTCATGACACATGGCATCACAGCCATCCAAGTATGAGAGCTTATAGTTTCAGATATCCAACAGTCATGAGCTAGCATAACATGTTCATATGATGAAAGCAAATTGTTAGAAATTAAATTCATGATCAAATAATCATTCAGCTTACGTGATGGTTCTTTTATAATTGAATACACATTCTAATAAAGTGCATTTATTTTTCCATTATACGTTTCCTGTTTTCACTGGCATATTTAATGACTCCCTTACTATGACTTCTGTGCTGAGATGAAGGAGACAGAGTTTTAGAAAAGCAGCTATAATAAAATTAAGGGTATTTCAAAGACATTGTATTAAAGGAACTTTTTGGATTAATTTCAACTTATTTTTGTCAGCCTCTCAGTCCTAGAAATGGTTTGTTTTCCCTGTGTTCTTTGTTTTCTTGTCATTTTTTCTTCTTTGGCTATTTCACAGAATCACAGAATCACAGAATCTTAGGGATTGGAAGGGACCTCAAAAGATCATCTAGTCCAATCCCTCTGCCAGAGCAGGAACACCTAGGTGAGGTTACACAGGAAGGCGTCCAGGCAGGTCTTGAATACCTCCAGAGTAGGAGACTCCACAACCTCCCTGGGCAGCCTGTTCCAGTGTTCTGTCACCTTCACTGAGAAGAAGTTCCTTCTCAAATTTAAGTGGAACCTTTTGTGTTCCAGTTTGTACCTATTGCCCCTTGTCTTATCATTGGTTGTCACCGAGAAGAGCCTGGCTCCATCCTCGTGACATTCACCCTTTATATATTTATAAACATTAATAAGGTCACCTCTCAGTCTCTTCCAAGCTAAAGAGATCCAGCTCCCTCAGCCTTTCCTCATAAGGGAGATGCTCCACTCCCTTCATCTTCTTTGTTGCCCTGCAATGGACTCTCTCCTTTTTGAACTGAGGGGCCAGAACTGGACACAGTATTCCAGATACAGCCTCACCAGGACAGAATAGAGGGGGAGGAGAACCTCTCTCTACCTACTAACCACCCCACTTCTAATACACCCCAGGATGGCATTGGCCTTCCTGGCCACAGGGGAGCGGTGCTAGCTCATGGTCATCCTGCTGTCCACCAGGACCCCCAGGTCCCTTTCCCCTACACTGCTCTCTAACAGGTTGTTCCCCAACTTATACAACTTATACTGGAACCCGGTTTTGTTGATTTCTTATTTGTTCTGCTTTTTTTTTTTTGTTTGTTTTGTTTTGTTCTTGTTTTTTTTGTTTCAGTATATATGGTCATTAGTGAAAGTAAAATCATCACCTATTGTCTTCAAAACTCCTATTATTTATTTCCTCTAGGTATTGTCTCTGTTGTAGAGCTTTTATTTTGGTTATGTTCTCCGCATAAAAACTCTCAGGAAAAAAAGGGATGGGAAATTAAATGCGATCCACATATCCCATTTCCTCAAAACAAAACATACTTTACCGTTATTTGTTTATAGAAATAAAGTTAGAAAAACAAACAAACAAACAAAACAACAAACAAAAACCAGCCCAAACAAAACCAGAAAGTCAAGACCTGTTAGATTTTACCAAAGGAGTTAGTAAATCAGTTTAGATACAACAGCAAAACAAATTAAGTATCTAGACATTGAACTATTTGCAGGAAGAACAACTATCCTATATCAACCCCTTTTTCTTTCAGTCCCCCAATACAACTTTGACATATGTCCTTTTCAACATTTTTATTGTTTTCAAAATCTTGTAAATGCATACTGCAAAATATCCCCTTTCTCCTGAGATTCATTACAACATCAACCTTATTATATAATCTCTAATGAATTTTGATCAACAAAGTAATTTAACTCCAGCTAAATAACTTCCAGATTATTTGAATAACTTAATAAATTCATGATGATTTAGTTGAACACTGCTTTGACATTGTTTCAGGATTCAAATGTCCCTGTTACACTTTAGGCTGCCCCAAATATCAGGCTTTAATATTAGCTTGATCAGGTGAGCCAAAGTTAAAATCTTATGATTTCTGGACTTACATGGGCTTATATTAATATGAAAGCCTAAGAAAGACAAGGCACAGGTAGATTTGCCAAATTATGGCAAAGCAAATTAAATATTACATCCTTATTTTTCTCCATAAAACCTGTCAGCAACAGCTGGATAAACTATGAATGTCTTTTCTTCATGTGTATTTTACTGCAAGACAGCAAACATGAGTTAGATGTCTGGCTATACAAACAGACCTTTTTGACAGTGAAGTCATAGTCAGAACAGCCCAGTCTATTAATAAGCTTAAGCATGAGCTTTACACATTTTAACACCACCTTTTTAAATCATAGTATTATTGAGTGTCCATTTCTTTATGCATCCTGTGGAGTGATATATTATGACTATTATTTTCGTAAAGAGTAACCAAAGCAGACAGAAACTTTTTAACTTTAGCAAGACCTTTTGAGTGACAAGAATACCATCAACACATAAATTAGAAGCTCATTTGAATGAGTGTGTGTTTGGTGATTTGAGCCATCATCCACTGGAGGCAGTAGAAGCCTGTTGGAATAGACCAAATGCTCTAATACAGGGATATGTTGATAGGTACCTGTGATACTGCAACCCTAGCATATATTCAATACTCTAGGCAATTCTGCGCTACTTGATCAAAAATGTGATTCACATAAAATCTGCCAACATTGTTGTTCCAGACCAGGGCTTGTAGCTGAATGTTTTTATAAGCGCTAGTGTGCTCTTACCGTTCCCTGTTCTGTAACGTGTCATCCTGATTTTCCTGGTTCCTGGAACCCCTTTTGAAGGAGCAGCGGGTATGTGACCCATTTGCCCATGGCTAATGGCTAGACTACTATCTCTGACCTGGGCAAAAGTCACGATTTTAGTATGTGTCTTTTGGCACTGATAAAACAAGTTTTACTGCTGCCATTTCCACTTCAGGACTTCTTCCCTATTGCTGATTTCCATTCTTCTTTTAAGGTGATTTGTTTCAAAGTCTCTTTGTAACACCCAGTTACTGTTTAATCTGACCAACATGATCAGTTTTAAGCAAATGCTCCCCAGGCAGTTTTGTATGATTGATACACATTCATATAATTTACAGTTACATTTTTATCTTCACAGGTATTGCCATCTGGGCCATTCACAACAGGTAGGCTGTCCCAGCATGCCCACATAGGCCAAAAGGCCCATGTTTCCTTTTACTTCTTAAAAGCTCTTTCTTTGTGTGACAGTAGATGTTAATAGAAAGGAAGCTGATCATGAGTCTAGTTTTCAAACTCCAAATCAAGAAAAAAATTCATAAAACCGAAGCAAGTTCTTGAGGGCCACCAAGGTGAGGGGCCCGGAACACAAGGCTGATGAGGAGCAGTTGAGGGAACTGTGGCTGTTTATCCTGGAGAAAAGGAGTCTGAGGGGAGACCTTATTGCTGTCGACAACTACCTGAAAGGAGGTTATAGTATGGAGGGTGTTGGTCTCTTCTCCAAAGTAGCAAGTGATAGGACAATAGGAAATGGCCTCAGGTTGTGCCAGGGAAGGTTCAGATTGGATATTCGGAAAAAACTATTCACAGAAAGAGTTGTCAGGCATTGGCACAGACTGCCCAGGGAAGTGATTAAGTCACCATCCCTGGAGGTGTTTAAAAGGTGTTTAGATGAGGTTCATAGGGATATGGTTTAGTGCTAGAGTTAGGTTATGGTTGGACTTGATGATCTTGAGGGTCTCTTCCAACAGGAATGATTCTCTGATTCTAAGCTGGGCAGAGAGTAGAACACTTGTTCTGTGAGGAGAAGCTGAGGGACTTGGACTTGTTCATCTTAGACAAGTGACAACTTTGAGGGTCCTACCAGCAGCCTACAGCACCTATGAGAAGTCAAGTGCCATTGAAAAGACAGACTGGCTCTTCCCAGTGGTGTGCAGTGGGAGAATGAAAGACAACAGACATATGCTGAAACAAGAGAGGATCCAAATGAAAACTTTTTCCTCATCAGGACAGTCAGGTAGTGGAACTGGTTGTACAGAGAAATTGTGCAGTGTACATCATTGGGAGTTTTCACGACCTGACTGAATCAAATCCTGAGCAAATTAGTCTGACCTTGTAGCTGGTCCTGGTTTGAGGAGAATAAGAGACCTAAGGTACTCTATAATCTGAATTTTCCTGTTATTCTACAAAGGAAATACTTTGATGTGCAGAGATAGTGTGTGTACATTTCCAGAAGCACTGTAGTTTCTTTATATAGATACTGGAAAAAATAGGATTTTATTTCATTTGTCAACCATACAGCACATCCCACTGATATTACTTTCACTGAGTGTATATATGTATTTTGAAATTGAAAACCTTAATTTCATCATACTTTTCTTTGGCCTGCACCAGCACCTACACTTTAGAGAGTTTTCATGGTAGGTCTAGAAATTTACACCTGCAAAATTTCTATTTAGACAGAAAGGAACTAGCAGTTTCTACATGTAAACAATATGCTTACAAGCATGTTCCCAAAATGAAATGACAAACCTTCTAAGCATACAAAACAGAATATCCTGGATTATTTACAAAATACAGGTTTTCCATTCTTTTGCTTAATGGTAACTTGAAAACCACTGTATTTGCTTTCATGTTTATGATACCTAAAGCAGATTCTTGTTCAGACTTTCCACTTTCTATAACATCTTTGTTCCAGCATTCCTGCAAAGCTCCAAACTGATAGTAATTCAGAAGACTATGAACAACAAAATCTCTCCAAGTAATAAGGAATATGACTTTAAATTAATTCAGTTTTAATTGTATTATTATGTTGTCATGTGCAGCAGGAAGCAACACAGAAATTCTTGCTTCTTGTGGGGAAAAAAAAAAAAAAGACAAATTACTCATAAACATATAATTGCTTTCTCAGCACAAGAGCAGATACAACCAACCATTAACTGCATTTGCATTGTAGGTGGTTCCTCTTTCTTCTGTTTGTAAATGAAGAGTTTTCAAGCAAATAATTTTGTTATTATTATACTAGTTGCCAGCACACTGTGAAATTGAGTTGGAACTGGCCATGAGATTAAAAAATAGAAATTTTGCACTTTTAGTCCCATAGGAGACATGACATTTAGAAATAGTATTTATTTTCATTTGTTCCTTTTCTAGTACCTATCCTGCATAACTTTGTTTATGAGCCTGCTGCTGTGTAATGCTCTGAAAGCAGGACTATTTAAGATTTAGGCAGAATAACAATATTCATTGTAATCAGACATTTACTAAGTTTGATCACATCAATGGGTATACGTAACACAGAACTGAGAAAGATGCATCTTTCAGACTTGTTAATAACATAGAACAAATGGGGGCTAAGCTAAGTAGCTCAGCTCTCGCACAAGTCTGATTCAGCCAAACCTTTTCACTTATCAGAGCTTGCTGGTCCAGCAAAACTGATGAAGGGAAGCAAATTAACTACCAGTATATTATCCCTTCCAGAAACACTGGAGACATCAATATATAAATATTAGTATATGCCCATCATACATTATATCTATGCATGCACACGTGTAAACATACACTTACACACACACTCTTATAGATGTCATGGATTAATCTCAGTAGGGAGCTAAGCACAACACTGCCACTTGTTCCCTCTCACAGTGGGTTAGGGGAGAGAATTGGAAGGGAAAAAGTGACAAAATTTGTGGGTTGAGATAGACAGTTTAGTAAGCTTAAAAACAAATAAACAAAAAAACCAAAAACTTCAGAGAAAGACAAACCTAAGAATAACAATTGAAGCAAAACCCCAGAACTGATCACCATCAAACAAATGATGCCCAGCCAGTCCTCAGGCAATAGCAGCCCCAGCAAAATCCACCTCCCCACATTTTTAGTGCTGAGGCTAAAACAGCTGGTGCTCTTTACTCATTTCAACCAGTAAGCCTTTCACAGTTGATATTTATAAAGCAAAAGGAGTAATGCCTATAAACTGAGCTACCTAAGCAACTTGGGTGAAAAGTGGCAAGTGGATTAGTCATGACAACTGACGTGTAGGCTTTTCAGTATTCAGGAACTAGCAATTGCAATGTGATGTGGTAGGGAACATGATGATACAATCTTTCTATATAAGATAGGTATTACAAATGAGAAACAAAAAGGAAGCTGACAGGGATTACAGAGGTCTTATCCTTACCTTAATAATGCTAAATAATGCAAGAGAGGTCTAATACTGATAGGGTAGTGGAAAAAAAAAATAAAATAAAGGGACCTGTTCTTCAAGGGAATCAAACTGGTCTTGTACATAATTTTGTTTATACTCTCAAGTTCAAAATGGCTTTTAAGCCAGACTACTCCTAAGCAGAGCAAGAATACTTCTGTCAAAGCTTTCATCAAGATACTACATAAGGTATTTCTGTAATTACACAAATATAAATACTAGAGATAGCTTTGTAGAAAAGAATGAACATATAATACAAAGTATTGGACTGAATTTTGGATTTTTCTTAAAAAGGTAGAGTGCAAAACTACACATTTTGTTTGCTGCACAGTTAAATCCCACATGGGTTGGTTTGGTGGTCAACATTCTAGTGTCGTGTCACCTTCTGCCTGCTACATTTTTTGAATAAAGGAAAATTAAAATTCTTGTAGTGTGTATGTATGTTTAGCATTAAAAAGAAACAAAACCAACAAAAAAAACAACCAAAAAAAACCACTATTATGTTTGCTTTTTGGGGAAACAATCAAGACCAGGACAACTTTGTAATAAAAAACAGGAAAAAATATTTAAGTATAGAATTTGACTACCCACAGTCTAAAGAGGAGTGCTCCTAGTTTGAGATAAATACACAGAAGCAGATGACTGGAGGGACCTCTAGCTGCACAGATGATAACCTTACAGTGCAGTGGTCACTCACAGGAAAAATTCCTAGCATTCTATGAAATATGAATAATATTTGGTACAAAAAGCCCAGAAATAGTTATTACTATTAGACTACTTTCTTCAGATCCTAGAGGTGGTTGGAGAAAAGAAGAGATAGCATAGCCTTCTCTATGGCATTTCCCTTCCTCTATAGCAGATGGAAAATTACTAAATTTACTGCAGGTCCAGAGGGGCTGTTTTTTGTGTTCACAGTTGATGTGTTTTTATCACAAATATAAGCTTTGTTTCTTCAAAAAAGACATTGGGTAGTTCCTATATATTAATTGAGAATTATGGCTAATCACCAGGTTTCACTATATGTAAATCCAAACTGGCAGCTCCCACAGAAGCAGATTTTTAATAAAAGCCATAGGCAATATGGATTGCACTGGGCCACATTTATAGGCCACATCATCATTATGATAATCCCTTGGTGACTTAAGTTCCTGGCAATTTGCTAGATAAATGTATCTAGAGAACTCAAAATGGCATGTACTCAGCATTCCATAATTTAATCAGCTAAAATATATAGCTACATTTCTTAGCCATGTTCCATAGACTCCACTCCTACTTTTGACGGTGTTTCATGTCATGGCCAAAAAGCTGAAGACGCTTCACAGCATTACAAACTGTTTTGTCTCTTGGTACTTTATCCTTAATAAAGCTGGTATATTTCGGTGATTTATGAAACTTATTAAGTCACAACAACATATCATTCTGAAAAAAAAAAAAAGTGTATGTCATAAAAGTTTATATAGAGATTTCCACTTCCCCCCCCCCCCCCATATTAGAGACCAGATTGTACAACAATTACCTATGAATATTTAGTAAAATTTTGAAAACTGCCTAAGCACTTGATGTTCATTTTTTGGTCCATATTGTTAGAAAGCTGGTGTTACTAAGTGGCAATGGATTACCCACTAAGCAGAAGTTAGAATTGGAAAATTTATTTTTCACATTAAAAGGAAAAAATCAATCATTATCCAGGTTCTATTTGTGAAGCAAAGTGTTTTGCCTGAAAAATGAATCTTGTTTCAAGTCATGTATCGATTTATAATCAACTTCTCAAGACAGCCATAGGACTGAACTACATACTAACATGCCAGCAAGCATTAACAAAGTCAACGAAAAACAGAAATAATAGTTCTCCATATTAAAAAAATTCATTAATAATAAACCCAAATATGATTAATGTGCACATTGCTCTCTCTTAATATGAGTACTGTAATAACGTAACAACAATTTTAATTAAAAAAATAATTCTCAAAATTTTCAAGTAAGAGTAGGTTTACATTAAAATTAAATGAGAACAGAATTGTCAATCTCTGTAATTTTTCCCTGGTGCTTAACTACACATTAAATTTCGTTATCTGCCTCTAATTAGTTTCTGTTTTCATAAATAGATAATATCTACTTGTTTTCTTCTTCTTCTTTATTAGATAAATTCTGAAAACTTAAAGGTAATTAAAATGGCATGGATATTTATGGTTTTGTTGGAGTGTGAGCATCTTTATCTATTACTCAAGTAAACACCATAAAGATATTATATAGCCCAAATTAAACCTCATTAAAACTTAAAAAATGTTTATATTTGGGGAAAGAAAAAAAAAGGCAAGAAAATTATGAAAAAATTTTACAATTTTATAGGAACAATAAAGTCTATATCTTGTAGTTAAGTTTCTTAATCAAATCCTAGCTAATCAGCTGGGACTCTAGAATTAATTAAAGAGGTAATTTGTCTGACTGGCAAAACAATTTTTCTTCCTGTTCCCAAACTGGAAATCTGTGCATAAACAGATGTATTCCTGGAATTTTGTTAAAGTTAGCATGCTTAGGCTCTTTTTTTGGTAGCAAAAGTTACAGTATTTGAGCTTCAGCATTTGCATTATCACAACAGTACTAATGTTTTCTTTACATAATGAAAAAAATACCCCATTCTTTCTAGTGAAGAACACTGTTTCCTCACTCTTTCTTAATAGTTTGGTTTTTTTTTGTTTTTTTTTTTTTTTTTTTTCCTCTTGACTGTTTATAAGCATTTTCGACATTCTAGTTATATCTGGGGTATTCTGCTCATATGCTGGGAATGGAATATGCCAAGTAATTATGTGTTCATCAGACTGATATAACCTCAGGGGAAAAAAAGATGATTGACAGAAGAGTTGATTATTTTATATTCATAAAGTGATATAAATAATTTAAAAATTGACTTAAAAACAATAACTAGGTATATACTTGATTTTCTTAATTATAATTTGTGCTTTAGATAGATTTTTCTAGGTAGTGGCATCAGCAATGTTTTGGTCAAGACCCTGAGATGATACAAAGTCAAGGTGAAGGCAGAAAACTCTCAATACCTAAAGAAGGTGCTCTCTGAGAGGGCTTAAACAAATAAATTCAAAAGGAAAATCCATTAAAAAACCTATCTTTTTAATCTGAGATATTATTGTACCCAGAATCCTTGCAAAAATATTTCCATGACATAAACTGCCATGCTGCAATACACAGAAAAAAAAAAAAATTGTTAAGCTGAACCTTGATGAAGACAAGAATTAATTAATACATATAAAACAAGAAGGAAGGAAGAAGCCTTGTTCTTTAGGGTGCACATCATTACTCTCAGGTAAAAAATAGCAGTTCTTAGATCTTAGGGATTGCATTGCGAATAATTCCTTTTTTAGGTCTGGTTTGTGATACATATCCAGTGCTTTAAAAACAATGAACAGGCCTCAGAATGTAAGTCTGAGTAGGTGTGTACTACTAATAGTGGTGCTTCAGTCTGAACAGTTGAAAATCTTTTAGTGATTACTCAGAATAAATATATATCATTACTAATAATATAAAAAGATGACAACTGTTGGAGAGCAGTGTAGGGGAAAGGGACCTGGGGGTCCTGGTGGACAGCAGGATGACCATGAGCTAGCACCGTGCCCCTGTGGCCAGGAAGGCAAATGTCGTCCTGGGGTCTATTAGAAGGGGGGTGGTTAGTAGGTAGAGAGAGGTTCTCCTCCCCCTCTATTCTGTCCTGGTGAGGCTGTATCTGGAATACTGTGTCCAGTTCTGGCCCCTCAGTTCAAAAAGGAGAGAGTCCATTGCAGGGCAACAAAGAAGATGAAGGGAGTGGAGCATCTCCCTTATGAGGAAAGGCTGAGGGAGCTGGATCTCTTTAGCTTGGAGAAGAGGAGACTGAGGGGTGACCTTATTAATGTTTATAAATATATAAAGGGTGAATGTCATGAGGATGGAGCCAGGCTCTTCTCGGTGACAACCAATGATAAGACAAGGGGCAATAGGTACAAACTGGAACACAAAAGGTTCCACTTAAATTTGAGAAGGAACTTCTTCTCAGTGAAGGTGACAGAACACTGGAATAGGCTGCCCAGGGAGGTTGTGGAGTCTCCTGCTCTGGAGGCATTCAAGACCTGCCTGGACGCCTTCCTGTGTAACCTCACCTAGGTGTTCCTGCTCTGGCAGAGGGATTGGACTAGATGATCTTTTGAGGTTCCTTCCAATCCCTAAGATTCTGTGATTCCGTGAATACAAAGATACAAAGGGGGACAACATGCTGAGAAGACAAGATAGAGATGCAGATTCATCTGATTGTTGATACATGAGTGCAAGATAATATGCCTTATAATAAAAGCAAAATTGGAACTTGGACACATAAACATATTATTGCAAGATGATACATTGCCACATTGTCGTGTTCTCAGTGGCAGTTTGTATGCATGCTTTTTCCTGTGTAGTAAGCTCTGTGTAATTAGAAAGTAATTTGAAATAGTATATTCTTCTTTTTTTGAAAGCAAGCTAGTTTGCATTTATAACTAGGTTTCAATACAGTTCCATGGAACGTTATCATTCAACAGATGAACACATGGTAACTTCTAAATCATGACAAATTTCTATTTTACTTTCTTTAGATACTGGCAAGAATACAGGACATATTTGGAGCATAATTGTGTATTTTGGCAAACCCGGAGATTTTATCCTATACAGTGGATAAATTACTGAACATGAAATGACAGATAAAGTTGAGAAATTAGTACACAAAAGTTGCAACAGAGGAACTGATTGTTTACACTGGTCAGTTAGCTACCATGGCACTTTCTCTTGTTATTCAGCCAACAGTTAAAGCAGAGGGTTGAGAATTATAGCAAACTGAAGGAATTGAGGTCTTAGCTTTACTTAAGAAAAACAATGTGATTCATCTATGCAGTTCATGTAAAATATTGTTACGTAGAATGTAGCTATACACCTGCATATGGATGTGGACAAGCAGGAATTCAGCAGTGCACAAGGCGGTACCTGGCAGGCAAAAATATGTCTTAGTAGTACTTTGTGTTGGAGAAATTCTGATTTGTACAAGATATTTGTCCTGCAACAAGCAGGCAGTTGAACTTGCAACACAGAAACTGGTAACAGTAAATGTGCTCTGAATTGCTCTTTTATATACTTAGAACAGAAATGGACCTTTAAGGTCCAGAAAACATATGGTTGTATTTATTGCACAAGGAACTGTGAAATACTTTGTATGAGAAATGGCTGAAAAGTAGGCCGTTAACTTTGTGGCATAAAATATTTTACAGCAGACATAGTAACTGTAAGTTAGTAGTATAGGATACAGTTGTACATTCATTCTTACCCTTACATAGCATCTGATGCTATTGACAGAGTCTACTCATTTTCTTTCTGGACTCATATATACGTTTTCCCTTTTGTATTTAAAAATAATAAAATAAATACATTAATAATAGGAATCTGGTGGGTTGATCTTGGCTGGCTTTCAGGTGCCCACTACGCTGCTCACCCACTCCCCTCCTCAACAGGACAGGGGAGAAAATAAGATGAAAAATTTATGGGTCAAGATAAAGGCAGTTTAATAAGGAAAAGCGAAGGCCACACAAAGAAGCAAAGAAAAAATTTGTTTTCTCCTTCCCATTGGCAAGTGTATTCCAGCCACTTCCAGGGAAGTAGGGCCTCAGTATGCACAGTAGTTACTTCAGGAGACAAATGCCTTAGTAACAAATGCCCCCTTCCTCCTTTCTCTTAGCTTTTATTGCTGAGCACAACATCATATGGTATGGAATATCCCTGTGGTCAGTGTGGGTCAGCTGCTCTGGCTATGTCCTTTCCTAACCTCTTTAACATTCCCGGACTTCTGGGCTTTGGAGTAGGATGGAGGTGGGCATTGGAGATGCAGCCTTGATGCTGTGCGGACACAGCTCAGCAGTAGTCAAAACATTGGTGTGTTATCAACACTGTCCTCACTACAAAGCACAGTATTGTGTGTGCTGCTTATATATATAAATATGGCACATCCTTTACAAAAGCAAAGAAATAAATTCTTAAATTTTCAAATATTTTAACCAATTCAATACTATAATCACCGAGTACTTAATATTAACTATTACAGGAGATTACCTTACCTAGGGGGAAGGAAACATTCAATTTTATTTTTCATTTTCATTATAATATTGAAATTCAAATACTTTATTTTGCATAGTTGTAAAGTTACTATACATCTAAAAAAAATACCAGATATATTGTTTTCTTCAGTAGTGTCATTCCTGTGATTGACTATAATTGTCCTCCCACATTCTTTTAATTATCTATTTGTCTGCATCATCACTTATTTTGAGCAGTTCTCTTGGCAGGTAAACTCAGGCTGAAAAGTCACTGCTTGTGGAAATAAATCAGCAGTGATGGCAAAATATAGACACCTCATTACTGTGATATTGATTTCAAATGAACATTTATCTTGTCAGTGTTCTTTTAATTGGAATTAACATCATTACAATCCTAATCAATTATTGTATTGTGATTTGAAATTCTGTTCTCTCTAGTCTGCCCAGTTACTGTAAAATGGTGTTTTGTTTTGCTTTTCTAATCTTAGAAGCGAAGCTGGAACAGATGCTTAGTTTCTAGAAAAGAAGCCATCAGATACAGAAAGCCAAATGTTGAATTTGTGTTATTTCAGGTATCAAAATCAGTTCTTTTGTATTGCACTCACATTTTGTTATTACTTGATATTTAGTAGGAATAATTAAAAATATTTTTCACATATCTGTGATTCCAAGATTTCTATAGTATGTAATTTATTTTTTGTATTTAGCTGGTTTGTGTTCTTGATGGTCACTGCAAACAGTACACAGGATTTGTGAATACCAAAAAAGACAATCAAGAAACAGAACAGGAGATGACCTGTAGAATTTCAGTTAGTGCTTTTACCATTTGAGGAACCATGCATTCAGTAGAACCCCAGGAAGCAGCTGATTCTTTAGAACTCTGCATGCAGCTGTGAGTTTCTGGATGTTCTCCATATGAGAAATATATATTGTTAAAGGCTATACATTTCATTTTACAGAGTTACAGTACAGTCATTACATCCTTACATATTTTTCCAAGATTTACTTTTCCAGTTTTATTCCTCTTCTTTTTTATTTGTTTCATAAGTACATACTAACTGTTTACTAATATATTTGATGCATCCCTTCAGATTAGTTTATTTTCCCCAAAAGGAAAAAGTTTGTGTTTATTTCTGGATTTTGTTTGTTTGTTTTTGTTTTTAATCTCAGATTGCTCAGATTGCATCCTTTACAAAAACAGCAGAGTAAAATGGAAGTCTTAATGTCTTCCAAGGAGGTCTCCAAATAACTATGGTGGGAGTTCATCAAAAGAAACAGGGTCACACTGACTTCCTGCTCAAGAAGAAAAAGCAGCATCCAGTTGGGAAAACAGAGCTGACATCTCTCTCAGGATACCTGAATTATTCACTATGATTTTTGCAAAGCAAGGCCACTTTGCTGAGTTTTTGGTCTTCTTATGGGATGTATTTTTCATAAAACAAATGCCGTATTTAATAGACAGATCAAGACAAGTCAGTTTGTGTAGATTTACAATTGTTAATCATTTCAAAGTCAGAATGCTATTTTCTATAAAGGTTTAGTACATATCAAGACAAGGAGTTTTAAAGAATCCTATGGACCTACAATGGAAACTTAACTTATTCTAGCAAAGGTTTCAAGTGTCTTAAAAAACCTACAGACATGGCATCTGGGTGTATTTCTAGAGGGATGGCAGGAAAGTTTGTTATACTCACCTTTAGAATCTATTAACTTAATGAGTTGCAGGCACCCAAAACGTTCTAGGACACTGCTTGAAAGCTCTGCTAATCTATTAAGTATGAAAATATATTTAAAATGTAGAAAATATATATATGAAAATGCACTCTGTAAAGGAATAAACTATTAAATAGTTAATAATGTTGAACTTATATACTGTAAAAATACCTGCATTTCCAGTCATTCACCAAATCTATCCTAATCCCACTCTATATGCTGCCTATAAATAATTATTAATAATTAACAAGAAACTGGAGATTATCAGGCAAACATTTTTACAAATATGCTGTTGCATGTTCTTGTGTATCCTTCTTAAGTCATTATTTATTTTACTTCATCTTTGATACTGTAATCTCTTACTATCATGAACTATGATTCACCTTACACTTCGGAAAATCCTAGCCCTAATGGCAGACACCATTTTCTTTGGTGTTCAGGATTTATCTGGCATGAATGACATCTGCATAATTTTATATAATAATATTTTTTGTGCAAAAACTATAATTACTGTAAAGCTTGATGAAACTAAGAATAAAATATTTATAAAAAAATATTTTATGTACCAGATAAAACACTTTCCTTTCAAATTGCACAAAAATTGTGAAAAAAAGTTACATTACAAAATAGGTATATATATGGTATAACATCTATATCAAAAGCATTGCTGTTTTTCAGCTGATAGGATTATATTTAACATTATTCAGTCAGAAAAGTCAATGAACAAGTGTTTTTGCAAATGTGAAGACGTAATAGTTTTTTATTATGTTCTAGAATCTGGAGGTACGTTTTGAAGACTGAAAGAGCATTAATGTTTTAATTTCATTAGTCATAATTATATTATTTTGTTCAAGAATCAGTAGTGAGGATTATTTGCAAAAAAATAGTGAGATAAGTTTTAATAATTGAATTTATTCATTACTGAATTTCTTTTTAAAAAGCCACCTCCTTCAAGAGATTTTTGTAACACTGGTTTTTACATACTGTTCCTTCCACAGATTAAAGATTATGTAATTAAATATATTTAATTTAATTTAATATATATATTTTTACAGAAATCTAAAAACCCAATAAAAACTTGTATGTGTCTGAATATAAACTTATTTTTTTTTAAATCTAAGGAGCCAAAGTTTCATCCAAGTGAATAAATTGTTACTATGGAGTCAATTCTTCATGTGTTTGTTTTGAGAGGTACTATTTTCAATTAACATTTTTATATATTGCCTATTCTATCACAGATCCATGGCTTTTTATACAGGATTTATCAGAGTAGCTATTTTTTATATAATATTATATAATTATCCACTGCAACAAAAGCAATCATTTTTTTGTTTGTTTGTTTCTATAGGTTTGTTGTTGTTGTTGTTTTTTATGTGTGTGTGTGTGTGTGTGTGTGGTTTTTGTTGTTTTTTTTTTTTTTTAACATAGCGTACAGTTTGAGTGGTAGTTCATAGAACAGACACATAAAAGACAAGGTTAACAAAAAATGTAATTTCTTTTTTTCTATCATACTTGACATTTTAAGTTCAGGAGTTAGAGGAAAGACAATCAGCAGAGGAATTAAATATATAAAAATACAAAATATATGTACTAGAATTCACAGAATTACTTTTGAAGCTGTACTTCCAAATTGATACTATCTTCTGGAAGAGATTCTGTAACCTGTTTTCATTCCATGAACACGTTTTCTCTATCAGCTAGGCATCAGAGCACTTGAACTGATGCTACAAAACAAGGTCTAATCTATTTTTCTTCTCTCTTCACTTCTCTTCACAATCTGTCATTTGCATTTTGAGTCTACTTCAGATATCTTAGTTTTGGCAAATACACCCTCAAAACTAATGAAACTGACAAAAGTAGTGTATGTATTCTGAACATTAGATGTCCCCTTGAACTCATTTTTGTGAAAGTAAAGGTATTGTTCAAATACGGATCTTGAAGTGAAATCTGGTGATTTTAGGCAAATTTCTTAACACAGCAAAAATGTCTACCACCAGCAGATACACAGAATCATAGAATGTCCTGAGTTGGAAGGGACCCACAAGGATCATCGAGTCCAACTCCTGCCCCTGCACAGGACAACCCCATAGTTCACACCATGTGTCTGAAGGCATTGTCCAGTCTCTTCTTGAACACTGTCAGGCTTGGGGCCATGACACCTCCCTGGGGAGCCTATTCCAGTGCCCCACCACCCTCTGGGTGAAGAACCTTTTCCTAATGTCCAACCTAAACATCCCCTGGCACATCTTCCTGCCATTCCCTCGGGTTCTCTCATTGGTCGCTAAGGAGATGAGTTCAGTGCCTACCGTTTCTCCTCCTCTGTGAGGAAGCTGTAGGCCATGATGAGGTCTCCCCTTAGTCTCCTCTTCTTCAAGCTGAACAAACAAATTGACTTTGGCTGTTCCTCATACAGCTTCCTCTTCAAACCCTTCACCAACTTCGTAGCTCTCTGCTGGACAGTGTATAGCAGCTTTATATCCTTTTTATCCTGTGGTGCCCAGAACTGCACACAGTGCTCCAGGTGAGGCTGCACCAGTGCAGAGAAGACCTGGACAATCACCTTCCTTGCCCAGCTGGCAATGCTGTACTTGATGCACCCCAGGACACTGTTGGCCCTCTTGGCTGCCAGAGCACACTGTTGGCTATGTTCAACTTGCCATCCACCAGAACCCCCAGATCCTTCTCTGCGGAGCTGCTTTCCAACATTTTGTCCCCTAGTCTGCATGTACAGCCAGGGTTGCCGTGTCCTAGATGCAAAACCAGCACTTGCTCTTTTTGAACTTCAAGCTGTTGGTGATGGCCCAGTTCTCCAATTTGTCCAGATCCCTCTGCAGGGTCTCTCTGCCCTCAAGAGTTCCATTAGCAAGCTTGCTAAGTCATCCCTCACGTCCTGTGTCCAAGTAATTTATGAAGACATTGAAGAGTGCTGGCCCTGAGATGGATCCCTGTGGAACCCTGCTAGTGACTGGCCACCAACCTGACGTAACCCCATTTACTAGAACCCTTTGAGCCCGGCCCATCAGCCAATTGCTCACCTACTGCATTTTGCATTTATCCAGCTGTACACTGGCCATCTTGTCCAGGAGAATACTGTGAGAGATAGTATCAAAGACTTTGCTGAAATCCAAAAAGATCGCATTGACCAGCTTCCCTTGGTCAGCTAGGTGGGTAACCTTGTCGTAGAATGAAGTTGGTCAGGCAAGACTTCCACCGCATGAACCTGTGCTGGCTGGGACCAATGACAGCGCTGTCATTCAAATGTTTTTCAATGACTCCCAGAACAGGCTTCTCCACAATTTTGCCAGGGCACATGCCAGAGCATATACCTTCATATATCTATATATATATATATATGTATTTTGCTAGTCTATTTCCCATTTCTGTTACCCTAGTTCACTTTCCGTTTACCTTTTTTTCTTCATTTTCAGTAAAGTTTATTTAACTTAATTTTCAGCAACTTATTTTCTTAATTTATTAATTTCCTGTATACATATTGTTTCAGGAAGTATCCATGACTGAAACAGTAGACATCTGAGAAATAACTATTTCAAGTATTTGTAAATCCTGCAGCTGGATTAATACATAATGTATTTTATTTTTACTTATGAATTAAACATTAACAGTGAAAATTAAAAAAATGGACTGGCATCACACTCTTTTTTCTTCTGCTTTTCTACCAGTGTTCATAAGGACTTTAGTCATTCACAAAATCAGCCTCCTATTATGAAGTCTTAGAGAATTTACAAAGGAAAAAAAAAAAGTAAATTATTTCTGAATTAACTGAATTCACTTTAACCATAAATCATTTATTAATAGAATGAATTTTGGAAAACTAATTATATTCTCCTAAGAGTGTGAAATAGTTTTCGTAGAAGAAAATTCAGACATTCTGAAGATGACAATATGTGAATTTCAAATTTTTCACCTATCTCTGTGTTTCCTTTGTAATTTAATTTTCACTTGTGTAAGGTATATGAAATTAAAATGTGATTTTTTTTTTTCTTTTGTAGAGGACTTGACTTGTGTCCGTGAACTGTTAGTTGATATAATCCTTCAAGTACGTGTACTAAGATACAGTATTGTAAATTTTCCTGTCACGTGACAGAATTTCACTCCTTCAAGTTAAATTGGTAATAAATTATTAATTCATTTTACAAAAGTGAAAATAAAAGTAGCTTATGACTTAGTGCCCATTGAAAATTTACACTGAAATATCTGCTACTTGTAGGCATAATAAAGGAACACATAGTGTGCTTGCAGGCAAAAGCAAACTAATTTCATTTCCACTTTACTAAGATACATTGCTCTTCCTAAGAACAAAACTGTTGTTGACATCTTGTTTTACAACACAAATCACTTCAGAAGACTTTCTGTCAATGAAAATCCTCAGTCTAGTTTCAGGGAAAAAGTATTCTTTATTAAAAATGCTCAATAATTTTCTTCTTTGTAACAGCAGTTTTAAAAATAGATTAGAATCCAGTTTCAAGAGACTTAGAGAATACTCAGTTTAAGACATCTTTATTTTGCAAATAAAAATTATTAAACATTATTAAACATTTTTGTAATTGTGTACGTTTCCCCCATAAAATAAAGTTAGCATTTTTCCCTCTTCCATTGAATTTGAATATGTAAATAGTGGAGTGTGACGGGCATATCAATAATTCATACTGAGTCACCTTTAAAAAGTATTTGATGAAGCACTGTACTGTCTATTCATTTGGACTTACTAGGCAGTAATTTCACACTGACAGGGTGACTGGGGAGAGAACAGGATGTCACATGAAGATCTGAACATGAGTTTATGTACTGTACCCACACAATTTTTGAAGATACATTTTTCAATCCCCTCTGAAATCCTGTGGGTTGCAACAAATATGTTATTAGATTTTTATATTTGTTAATTTGTTTGTTCTTTCTATATACTGATCATGTCTAGATATGTTTGAGTAGATATTTGTCAGCTCTTTTGTCACCATGAGATTCTCTTTGGAACCTTCATTACACCATAGCTTTTCTTAATTTACAGAAAGGTTCAAAGCTTGACTGGAGCTTTCAACCTTCCCATTCTTGAGATTTTTGTTTTTTTAGTATGTTTTGGAGGAATTAAGGAACCAAGCTACCCCAGAGCCTTGAAAATGTTTAGATTTAAGCCACATGTGCATGTCTATGAGACCCATCACTAGTACAGTGCTGCTTATTGCTGAAGCACACAAGCCTTTTAAGATTCAAGACTCCAGACACTTAGTAAAACTTCTGGCCAAGTAAGGTTCTGATTCTAATCAAGGTATCTCATTATTAACTCAGTAGAAATAATGAAGAACATTACTAGCCTTCAGAACAAGTGTATGAAATCCATCTTGGCCTTCCTCGATGTTTTAACTCTCGAGCATGGCTCAGAATTTCTCAAAAACAGCACTCGGAAACAACACATACAGTTGTTCTCACAGTCAGAATAGTAGCATGATGGTTATAGTTGGCATTGACCTAGAGAAAACCAAGTTCTAGGAATCTGCTCTCTGGCCATACACTATGCATTGTAGTGATATAATCAGTGCAAGTGCACAAAAATACATGGTAAAGTAATTTATTTTTCCAGCAAAAATTTGGGTCTTCTTGTGCTTTGATTGTTTCTTGACTCACAGCTAACATATCTATATAAGTGCTGTGTCAGAAAATGTGTGCAGAGTTTATTTGAGTAATATGCTTTTTACCAATAATTCTTTACAATGTCAATTCATAAATGCTTCATACTTCAGTTATCAAGAAGGATGAATTGAAAAGTAACCTATGTGAAGATTTGTATAGGAAACAATAAATGCATTAATTAAATCTATTCACTCAATTAACTCCACGTTCACATAAAAATATTAAATAATAAATACTAATCCCTACAGAGGGATCTAGACAAAGTGGAGAACTGTGCAACCACCCACCTCATGAAGTTTAATCAGGGCAAGTGCCAGATTTTGCATCTGGCACGGCAGATTTTGCAGGGACATGGCAACCCTGGCTATACATGCAGACTGGGAGATGAGATGCTGGGGAGCAGCTCCACGGAGAGGGATCTGGTGGTTTTGGTCAATGGCAAGTTGAACATGAGCCAGCAACGTGCCCTGGCAGCCAAGAGGGCCAACCATGTCCTGGGGTGCATCAAATACAGCATTGCCAGCCATGTGAGGGAGGTGATTGTCCCGCTCTACTCTGCACTGGTGCAGCCTCACCTGGAGCACTGTGTACAGTTCTGGGTGCCATAGGATAAATAGCTACTGCAGAATCTTCAGAGGAGAGCTACAAAGTTGGTGAAGGGTTTAGAGTGGAAGTTGTATGAGGAACAGCCAAAGCCACTTTGGAGAAGAGGAGACTAAGGGGAGACCTCATCATGGTCTACAGCTTCCTCACAAGGGGAGGAGAAACGGTAGGCGCTGAACTCTTCTCCTTAGTGACCAATGACAGAACCCGAGGGAATGGCAGGAAGAAGTGCCAGGGGAGGTTTAGGTTGGACATTAGAAAAAGGTTCTTCACTTAGAGGGAGGTGGAGCACTGGAACAAGCTTCACAGGGAGGTGTCATGGCCCCGAGCCTGGCAGTATTCAAGAAGAGACTGGACAATGCCCTCAGACACATTGTGTGTTATCTTTTAAACATACTCAAGTATCAGTTTTATTTTGGCTATGTTGCTGACATATTCAAGTGTTCTCTTACATTTTGCTGCTGTCAGCTTCATGCTTGTCTTACATAAAAAAAAAATGAAGTTTTAATAACATACACACAAAATAGTTAAGAGAAGAAACTCTTAAAGAATTATATTTTGCATGAATCTGCATCAGAGCAGTTACAAGATTACTGTAGAAACTATGATATGCATAGACAGTGGAATAGATTTTAAATGATAGAATACTGTCTTTAAGTTATATGCTGTAGGTGATCTTTTAATTGTAGTTGGAAGACAGCACTGTCTACTGGTGATGAAAGTTCGTATTGATTATATTAGATTAGATTAGATGACTAATGGTGAACCACAAATACCACCTGAAGTAGGTGTACAGGTAATTAATGTTGGCAGTACCTGACGTGGTAAATATGAGTTTCCCTTGCACAGGATAGAAAGGAAATGAGTCACCCCTGTCTAACCTCAGATATTTAACAAAGCTATCCAATTTAGGAGAACAATTATCAAGACTGTGTAGACAAGGGAAAAAACTAGGTGTCACCATGTGGTGATTCAGTTCAATTAAGGTCTGAATTGAGATGATTATATGATTGCAGAAAACAGGAAATTTGTAAGAAAGCATCACTTTATATTATATACAGTAGGAAATGACAAGTGATGAAAGACATCTGAAAACATTTTAATAACAGTAGACAAATACAAACAATGTATTGGGTACATTTTGATAAGCATCCCTTCTTATATCAGAACCCTGTTACAAGCCAATATTTCCCACAATAAATATTACTTAAAGCAAAGAAATAAGCATATGACGGTTCCAAACCTAAGGCAGAGCATAAGCCTATTGCTTCTTGGAAAGCAGAGATTTCTGTAATTCTTTGGTCAGCAGCTCTTAACTTCAGGATCTATTATAAGTAAGTTATGCTGCATTCATGTTGGTATTTGAGGTTGCATATATGTTTTAGGAATGTGAAAATTCCAGAATATCTCAAGACTAACTGGGCTAAAAAATAAACCTCTCATTATCACGCAGTGGAAATAACATTAAAATAGAAGTAAGAAGAAGGAAGATTTTGGTTAGGATACTCATATGGAATTCTTTCCCCATCAGGCACAATATCAGAAAATCTTAAAATATTTTCTTTGTCATTCTTGACTAATACAAAGATCTGAATTCAAGTTCTGTTGTGTCTGTCCTGAATAAAAACAGCTGCAATTATTGTGTTATATGTTGTGAAAGAAAAGCACTCATGCTTTATTTCTAATCCAGAAGCAATTAAAAAGATAGATAGGGAGAATTATCTTATTGCCTGACATGCTGTGTTAAAAAGTAGTAATAATTCAGCATCACTATTATGGATGAAGGACACAAAAAACGTAATGTAGAAAGAAAACATAAAAAGAAAATGGCTATTACTGTGAAAACACTCATTTAATAGTTTTCGTTAGTGTATGTGAAACAATCACAAGACAGTAATTCATTCTCCCTATATAATTTTTCTCACAGAGGATAACAAGCCTAATACAGTTACATATTTTTGTTAAAAAAAAATGAACGAGCAACAAGGCTTCCTTCAAGCAGAGCTAAGAGATAAGATTACTGGAGCCAATGAAGTCTCCCTCAACAATTGTATTTTTATTTATTAGAAATAAAATCAGCAAGTTACTTTAACTTAATACTAATGAACTGGTTTTGACAACCAAGGTTTGCCTCAAGAGTATAAGACATTGTAAGTAGAGAATGTGTTTATTATTTTTCTGATTCAAACTAAAACCCAATACTCTACATACTATTTAAAATGTATCATTTAAAAAAAGAAATACAGAGTAGTTGGCTTTAGTATTTATTCAAAACCAATTTAGGAATAAGCATAGTTTTGTGATGACAAATACTTTGGGCAGAACATATTTAGTGCTTAACTAAAAGTACATAGGGATTTTTTTCTTTTCTGTTATAGTGCATTTAAAAACTGCTAGATTATTTGAAGTGTCCATGTCTGTTAGTGTTCAGTATCCCTACTACAACAGATAACCCTCTATAAACGGCATTTCATCCACTTTTGTTATTTTCAAATATTTGTTTTATTTTTAAGGAGATTACTATAAGCATAAGAATCAGGACTTTAAAAACCTTTAGTGTGTCATCTTATCAGGCAGACATCAGGTTTAAGGATATATTTATTTATATACATTTATTTATGTGCTTTAAGATAACAGAATTTTAGGACTGATCATAATCATATATTATTTTAGAGATGTAGCACTTTAAAGAAAAATCTTTTATGAGACTGTAAGATATCAGAAATGGTAAATAACCATATACATTTCCTTAATAATGTTCTATCAGTTTTAAACTATATCCAGTAAGGGGAATAATTAATATATTTTCTTATATCATATGGTATCTGAGAAATTAATTTGGAAGAAAAACATCCCAAAATATTAAGTTGATTTGAAAGTGTTGGAATGTTGCTAGTTTTGGGAACAAAAAAAAAAAAGAAAAAGAAAAAAGAAAAAAAGAACAAGTGTTTTGTGGTATTCTTAATGCATTGCAATTACACATCATGTTTGAGAGAGGATTATTAATCTGCATAATAGTCATTATTTCATCCCTATTAATGGGATAGCGGCATTTGGTTTTGCCAGTACACCAACAAGTCAAACTATTTTTTTTCTGAAAAAAGTTAAATAATATGTAAAAAAATATTTTCCATTATATCCTAACATAACACTAATAAAGTACTGCACTTTAGTAAACATCAGAAGTAGGAAGGAAGATACTAAAAAACAATTCAAATCTGCATTATTTACTTAACGTTGTTTCAGTTTATATTTAGAATTCCAGAGTTCTGATTTAATAGGTTTTGTAAAATTACTGAAAAGCTACTGACAACAATGGCTCAAAAATACATCAGCTCTTAAAACTTTACTGGTTGAAGGACTTTTTATATATTAACAGTGTTCTGGTGTGTTTTGACATACTCAGTCAAGACAGAGGGAAGTAAATTCGGTAAGAAAATGTGATCAGAAATAAAAACATTTGCTAATCTTACTATGTCAATGCCAATGACTATTGAATCACACCTATTGATTCAAGAAGGGTTTTATTTGCCATTAAATGTCTACTAAAATAATTGGAAATGTTTAAATTTAACTGGCTTTGTAGGATTTTCAGTCAGCATATAATTTTCAGGGGTAATAATAAGATCTGGATGTCTGATGTTGATTTAAGGAAAACCATTACTACCAATATTTTTTGTAGGTACAACTTCTAACAATTAATTTATATTACTTTGTATAGAAACTTGTTCTAAATTATCTCTTACATTTCTAACAGTTTTATTTAAAATTGAAATTGTGTTGATCAAAGTTGCAAATATATAACTACATATAGTTGATTTGACATTTTTGTTTTTCAGTTCACAGAAATTAAAAAAATAACTGATATGTGAAACAAAAGTTAGCATATTCTTAATATTTTCATTGTTTTTCATAAACTACAGTTTTTAAAAATCTGGATATGAAAAGACAAAGAAGGGAAATTATATCAAACTCATTAATGATTTACCTCAGAGAAGTAAAAACTTCTACTTTTGCTTGTCTAGTTTGTGATCTACTGATGTTAAGTTTTGCATTATTTTTTTTCTTGTAATACTTTGACATGTATCTGTCATTTTAGAGAAGGTTACATTGGTGAAGGTTAAGAAACTGGCATCCTGTTTTCTTTTTAACATTTTTCCCTGTGATAATGAACATCTTTTCTCTGCTTCTGCTACAGTCAGCACTGACCGGGATCTAATAAAGCAAGGTCTTTAACAGCTTAAAATTGCCCCTGACATGGTCTTGTCAGTTGTATCAGACCTTGAATGATACAGAATATGAAAATACATTTTGATAGAGTGGCAGAGTATTTATAAAACCAGCAAGAATTTTAAATAATTTTCAGAGACATAAGGTAGCATAAAAAGTACTTGCCGAACTGTTGGATTGTATGTTCTACAATATTTTTTTCCAAGGTTAAAGCTTGATTACTTTGTAGTATAATATGCATTGACAGTATAAGTTCATTCCCATACATTCAGAAGCTTAAAGAGTATCTCATAGCATGTTTTAAATCAGCATCTTTTGTTATGTTTTTTCTATGCTTTTTGAGTAATAAAGTGTCTGGGATGTATTCTTATATTCATGAACACAGAATTTTCAGCTAAGTTCTGTAAAGCCTAAGGATGTGTGTAAATTTAAGAATACTGTGATGAGAGGAAATTCTTGAAAGTGCCACAGAAAAAACACATTAAAAATTTATTTTTCATCCATGTTGAGGAGGGATTGTTCTTGCAAGAGCACAATTAAAATTAAACATGCACCAAAATATCAACAGAAAGTGTTATACTGAAGACCTCAGCAAACAAGGTAGAATTTCTGAACATATTGTTGAAAATTCAAAATAATATCACTAAATTACTCATATTCTAAAGACATCAATTTGTGTAAATTAAATATTAAATTTGATAATATTATGTCAATTCACATCCGTGGATGTTAATGATTTTACTTTCTTTATGTAAATGTTGATTTGGACATTTGTCAGAGAGAAAAACCCACTCATAGATCTTATTCTGTAATAGTAGTTTCTTTTGCTATTGGAAATAGAGCCTACAACAAAGGACAGCAGAGAAAATCAGTTGCTCAGAAGATCTGCGTACATAAAAGTTTGCTAACTTAAAACTTATTTGTTACAAAAAGAAAAGCTTGGTTTGCATTTTTGCAAGAATATTATTGTATGAAGAGAAGGGAGGAGATGCAATTATCAATAAAAAACCTGAAATAATTTGTTTGAAGAAAAACAAAAGTTACAGTACCCAATAATAATACTGACAGTAATGATAATAATAATGATGATCATCATCATCACAACAAAAGTTGGGAAAGATTTCTGATCCTTCATTCTAGAAGGTTGTATAGACTTTTATGCAGACAAATGATACCCTAAGTTAGTTAAAATCATAGTTTCAAAGGAGAACGTATTGAAAGTCTAAAGGAAGCTATAAAATGTTTAGAATGTGCCAAACATATTCAGGTGCAGGTCTAAAGAAAGTATTCATAGAAACAATATTATGTATTTCATGACCAATAGTACGATGCTTCAAATAGAAGGAAAAGAGAACAAGAGGAAAAGTTTCTTCTTTAATTCTAATTGGCCGCATTCTTGTTACTCACTTCCAATTATATTATACTTGAAACTATGATGGAACCCAGTGTCCCAACCAGACTCCCATAGAACGATATGCTGGGAGTTTCCATTTTTATTTTTTTTTTTTCCAGATTTATCTGTAGTTGGAACATGAATGAGAATTTCTTATCCATTCACTAAAAGTCACCACAATTTCTGTCTGATCCATTTAAAATGTTGGTAAAATACTGGAACAAGTTGCCCAGAGAGGCGGTAGGTGCCCCATCCCTGAAAACATTCAACGTCAGGCTGGATGGGGTTTGAGCAACCTGATCTAGTTGAAGATGTGCCTGCTCACTGCAGAGGAATTGGACTAGATGACCTTTGAAGGTCCTTTCCAACTGAAACTATTCTATAATTCTATGATTCTATGAAAATGGGAGTTCACCTGATATAACAAAACTTTTGTTATATTTTATTCAGAGTATCCCTTCAATATCCCTTTCCATTTCCTACAAATTGACTTTTCATTCACATGTAAGTGAATTTATTTCTAAATTTTATTTTTATTTTTAAAAGAAAGATTAAAATATTTCTTAAGAAATAAGTAAAATAAAATCATTTTATTCATCAGTCATGGAGACATTTGGGGATTTTGTCTAGCCAAAGGCATGGATAAGAATAGTACATTTCTATTGCTGTAGTCCTACAACCTCAGGAGAGACAACCATCTGGTATTTCCTGGATAAATTTGTGCCCTTCACAAACACATTTTGTGATTATAGATGGTCACTTAGATATTTTTACTCATGTCCATCTGTTCATATGGCATTATGCCCACATACAAGTCAGTCTTGTCACTAATTCGCTGGTGCTGGACATCAGTGAGTTTAGATTGGCTGTGTGGATAAAATTGCAGTTGCCTTATTTTTCAGTTGCATATACAATTCTGCCTTGGTGACATCAGTTTTCAGATGGACTGACTTGCCACTGTATATAATTGCAGAGTGATGAAATTACACCTTCAAATGAGTAGGTGAATACTCATGAAATTCTTATAAGATAAATAATATCTCTCTAAATCAGAGTAATCTGTTGTAAAAAAAAAAAAAAATATCACTTTCTCCTATAATCCACTCAACATCATCACATGTTATTATTAGCTGCAATCAGGCCTAGGCCTAATGAAACATATTTTGAAAGAAAGCTTCCACTGGGTCTGACTGGGATGTAGTTACTAAGTTTCTTCACAGCAGTCTGTATGGTGCTACACTTTGCTTTTGATGCTAAAGGTGTTGATAACACACCGATGCTTTGGCTACTGCTGAAGGGGGCTTGCAGAGCATTAAGGCTTTCCCTCTCTGCCCTGCCTCCATCAGAGTGAGTATTCTGGGTTAGAAGTTGGGAGGGGACACAGCTGGAACAGCTGACCTGATCCAGCCAAAGGCATGTGTATGAACATATACCATATGGTGTCATACTCAGCAATAAAACTCAGGGAAAGAAGGAAGAAAAGGAGATGCTTCTTGTTATGGTGGTTGTCTTCCCAAGTAACTGTTATGCCCTACCTCCTAGGATATGAGATAACTTCCTGCTGATGGGAAATAGTGACTGAATTCCTAGTCTTGCTTTGCTTGCACACACAGCTTTTGGTTTTCTTATTAAGCTGTCTTTCTCTTGGTCCAAGAGTCTTTTCGTTTTCCTCCTGTTTTTTCTCCCCATCCTCAGGGAAAGGGGAAGAAATGAAAGTCATGCTGTTTTTTTGGCTGCTGGCCAGGGTCCACACACCACCATTCTAAAAAAGCATTTATAGGCAGAAATTTTCTTTGAAAGATCTAAATTTGAAGACTATTAAAACCCACACATGTCAATAGACCCATGTCCCATTCAGAAAAGTTTACATGTCTAATAGATATTGTATTTGTCAGACAACAACTGATTTGCAAGTATTCTTGAATATGTGGACAAATATCTTTGATTTTCAGCAGTAGAACAGAAATAATTAACACAAAGTACGTAAACAGCTAATCCAGAATTGTTGTATTTTTTAACTGACTGAAGAATAAATATATTTCTTTTTCACTGTACGGGTGATTGACACTATAATCTTGGAGGTGGGATTGAATAGATTTACATATAAATTTACTGTATGGTAAAGTATCATGCATTATGCAAAATTGACTTTTTGAATGAGATAAGTCAATAACTACCAACAAAGGTTCAAACCTTTACATGGGTCAGAGGTTTGATTAATTCATTCAGTTTAACTTTATTCAAATCAGTTTAAGTTTGGGCTGTAGAACTGGACCTAATTGGAACAAGTGTTCCCTGTTAGCCTGACAAAGTGGCTCATCTTGCATATCAGTCCTCTGAATGAGACTCAGAAGGTGAAAGTAATAGAAATGCAAAATGTAAATATGTAAAACCGTATGTATATCCCAGGGAATATAAAAAAAAAACATGAGTACACTATTTTTTCTACATGTTAGGGAATTCTGATACTAAACACAGATATTTTAGGTAGCGTTACTTTTTTTGCTTCAGTTCTAGAAATAATTTTAATGGAGTTCAAAAAGAGATATAGACTTGAATCATTTATAGTAGCAGTAGCATTTTAGTGATAAATCTCATGAGCTTTGATCATTCTGTGAGCTTTCATAGAGCAAATTCCTTGTAATTCTATTCTTTTGGACTCTATACAAGGAGAGAAGATTATTCTTGTTTGAAAGTCAGTTTTAAAAAATGTTAAAGATGAACCCTTAAATTTACCAGGAAGGAGTTTCAAAGACATGTGAAAGAAAGAAAGAAAGAAGTTATATTTGAGTGTCTGCTACAATGTGTAGCAGTTTTTACAAGATACTGCTGACATTTATGACTTTTCCATTTTTTTTTTAAATGAGCAACTTCTAATATATGTTTTTAAAAATAATATATTTTATAATAGAGAAAAATCTGAATTTATGTAGACAATAAATGAGCTGTAAATAAGAGGTATTCTGAAGGGAATGATGGCAGATCCTTACTAAAAATAAATATTAAGTGAAAAAAATGTATTTAGAAATTGGATTATTACATTATAGTTTAGTGGATATTAACTTGCATTAAAATAGCATCAGAAAGATAACTTAAAAATTTTGTAATATTTTGAATAAAGAGATATATCCAGAAGGTTTAAGCATGCTTAATATTGTGAAGAATAGAGTATGTTACACCAATAATAAAGCTCGACTAAAAACATAAATCACACTGCAAAGAATGTTGGTCTTTTTGAGTATTCAGAGGACACTATTTAACTTCAAAGTTGCAGATGCCTTCAGGTGTCTTTAAATTAATTTATTTTTCTGGCAAAGATGAAAAGTGCAAACATATCCAAGGTTTCCCTGTATGGAAATTGTCTAGTGTTGTCAAGTTATTACTTCAGTGACAGGTGATTTTTTGGCAGAAAATACTCTTTCTACTCCAAGCATTCTGCAAGCATATAAATGATTTTCAAAATTTGTTTTATGTCCAAGATGATGGGTCACTTTCTAGCTACAGAAGGAATTTAACATAGGTACATTGAGGAATGGGATGAGAAGGGCAGAAGTAAGTGAATAAATGGTGCCCAGGTGGAAAATACCGCTAAGTTAAAGTTGCAAGGGAATTTTGACATGTCTACTTAGAAAGGCAAGTGTTTGCAAACTTGCCTTGATTGTTTATATACTAATGCACAGAACTTGGATGACAAACAAAAACTGGAAGTGCACAGCTATGACATCGTCAGAAAAACAAACACTTGGTGAAATAATGCACGACTGAAGCATTGTCATCAGTGATTACATGTCTCATATGCTCTTTTATTGTCTGCTAAGGAGATCTTTGGCTGCACAGGCTACCAGGGTTTCTGTGACTTACATGTTGCCTGAATCAGTACAGTATTATCCACAGTATCTAAAGCACTGTGAAGAAATATGCCTTTATATTAAATGGGAAGGTATGTGTGGATAGCTGTGAATGCCCTGCCTAAATATCAGTACAGCACCTTAAGAAGTATTGATGGACATTGATTCAATGCTCTTCCTCTTCTCTCTGTCCCAGAACCATTTCTCTCTGCTTCCCTCTCTTGATCCCAAGACTCTGATACTGAGGAACTGAACGATACCCACCAAACTGCAAAATACTAAATTACTATCCATGATCCTTAGCATGTGAAATATACACAGAATTCACCTAACTGAGACTGTCTGGCTGTAAATGAGAGGCAAAACTCTTTCCATGGAAAGGAAACAAATTTCTTTCTGTTTGGGGGCTTATTCTGACATTAGCTCAAAAGTGTGTTTCAGAGTCACGTGGGTGGGGTAAGAGGTTTCTGGAATGTCTGTTTCACCTGACAATAGCTTGTTGCTTCCAAAAGTAAACAAACTTTATTGTGCAGTGCTACGACACACAGTAGCAGATTGGTGAAAGTGGTGCTCTGTTCTCTGATGATGGCAAGATGTCATCTTTTTATTCATATCCAATGTCCACTTGCAGTTGCCTGCCAGGTCCAGTGTGCTGGCAAGCTGGGCCTGTACATTGTGCTGGCTGCAACCATATCACAGGCTTTGCTGCCTGCTCGCTGCACAGATGTACTCATCAGCTGTTGCCCTTGCTTTGTCTACTACAGTTGTCATGGACAATCACAGTTTAAAGGGAGAGGTTGTATTTGTGTTTACACTGGTTAGTATTGTCCTCAAAGCCAGAATTTACTTGTGATTACCCTATGGAATTCTAAATACTAGGAGTCTGCTTTGATAACTCTGACAATTGTGAAAGTTCTTCCAACAAAACACTGAATAAGTGCTGAGAAGACAGAACTGAACAGGGGATTATTCCTGTGAAAGGACACAGGCAGATATGGATGAGCCTGAGCAAACTAAAATACATTACATTAAATATGCTTTAGTCAGAAATTTTTTCTTACTTTTTCAATTGCAATATACCTACTGTAAAAAAAATTTCAGATTTTTCTATTCATTGTAAAAAATATCTCTGTTTTTACAAACTGTAATTTTAGTATTATGTCTATATTTATATACCTATATTCAAGACAGATTGTGCCAAATAAAGATTACTTGAGGTATTTTATTTTCAGTGTTATAATCAAAAACATTTAATTCATAAGGAAGTATTTTCTGAAGCAATTCAAAACATTATTATACGGCAAAGTTTGGGCAAGAGAAAATATAAGGCATTTTTTCCTGATTTCAGTAAAATGTTGTAATGAATAATAATAAAAAACCCCACCAAAAGTACAAGCATCACTATTTTGAGGAAAATATAGCACCTATGAACCTAAGAAATGCAATATAAGACAGGTAATTACATTCCCATTCTTGATTAGAATTTCCAGGATTATTATTTTAAGCATATTTAAAGTGATATTAGATTATAGGTGAAATAATGTAATGACAGACTGAACAATGATACTTTCTTGGTTAAAACACAGCTGCTTCCAGTTGTATTTCATGATGCATGAAATATATAGTCAAAATTCAAAATTCTAAGGCAATGTGAGATTTACATATGATGAAAGAGTTAGGAACAAAAATTTTTCATGCCTGAAAAGGAAAGATCTGAAGAAAACCAAGTGACTTGTTTGAGACTATATATAATGAAAAATAATGACATAGGTATTTTCCGTTTTATACGTTTAAAAGGCTGGGGTATGGTAAATGCTTGTACCACAGGTCAGTAAAGCTAAAATTAATCTAATCAAAGGGCCTATACAATACAAAACTGATCTTTTGCTGAGGTTTTTTGGGGGAGGGTCTGTTGTGTAGAGAATTCTTCATGGGATCAGAAGAAAGCTGTTGAGCTCTATAAGGTTATCAGGTAAGTCTCAGGTGTTTTTTGTAAATTTAGCTATTATGAATAAAACAGATAATTTCAAACTTAAGAGCCAATATTTTAGACTCAATATAAACTCAAAACATGAAATATGCCATGTCTAAATGACTTTGGATTAGAGGAGCTTTTGTTCATTGCTTTGTATTTTAGCAGAAGTTTTAAATACTTAAAATGTTTCTCCTTGAATTATTTCAGAAATTTGTTATTGCACATGTCACAAGACTATGCATGTCTTGAATCAATAACATGACTTTTAAAACCAAAATTGTTCCATTAACTCATTTCTAGGTAACAAAACCATGCTCTGGCACTGAGAATAAGGAAAACCAGGATAAATCTAATGTGAACTCTTTTCTGTAGGTGATAAAATAGGCTGGAGTTCTTACCTGCACAGTCCCAGAGTGTAACAGAGGTCACTGATGATTTGGTCACTATCCCACTGAATGGTTACAACAGATTTGAGAAGTATGGGTGACACAGTGATGTGTCCAGTTTGTAGAAATCCACTAAGTAAAACATTACTTTGAATCTTTTCACACAAATTCTCATCCATTCACTTACTGGGCACATCTCTCTTAGTACTGAGATTTCTGCCAGAAGATTATGGTCTAGATTGTTCATATTGATATATGAAGACTCACAGACATTGCTCTAAGAGATGGTTGGTGGAAAAGTGCAACTATGATAACTAATGAAAGCTGTTCTTCTTGAATGCTACTGATAGCAATCATTTTACTTGAAAATAATATAGCTAGATGTTATCTTGCATACTTTTCTGTGAAAGTATGCACCCTTTGCAAAATGATAGAAGTCCAGAAGATATATATCCCAGAGAAGAAGAAAAGTGTTGAAACCATAAAAGTAATACATTATCAAAAATACCTATTTAAAAAATACATTTTTCTTCTCTTTATACCAAAGCAAGTCTATTGATTTCAACATATTTTATATCTGCATAACAGAGAGTTTTCCTACATTTTTTTAAATAATAAAAGGTAATTTAAAGATGATAATGAAAATTCTTGTGCTCTTTTTCTTTTTTCTTCCTTTCCAGAGCTTCTATTTGAAACATAAACTCAACCATCATTTGCAGAAAATAAGCTTTTATTGATGAAAATTAGTACTCTAAGCAGAACTCCTATTAAAATAGTAATTTCAATAGGTATTTTCCTGTGGGATTCTGATATATATTTTTTTGCTATAGCACACAGCAAAAATAAAGTTGGAAATAATATACTTCAACTAGAGAGACTTTTTTAACACACCTCTTTCATGCATATCAAATTTTCTCACTCAGTGAAACTAATACAGATATTGTCAGATCATTATTTTCATTTTCCTGTAATCCTCTTCCCCTTTTCTCAACATATTTGAATATCAGGGGCAAACCTGTATGTATGGAGAAAACTGTTCCTACGTATTGTGAAGGTGCTATGCAGTTGCCCCAAGTCAAGGATGGAATTCATATTGCACAACTTTGTCATAGCCATATCTAGAAAGTGATTTATTCAGACTAATCTTCATTCTAACCATCAGGGGAATTTCAAGCTAAATCAGTTTGGTTTAGAATTATAGGTCAGCTGTCAAATGTCCAAACAGATAAAACTGAGGGACGGGAATCAAAGACCAGGGAGCTGCAAAAGACAGAAATCATAGTTTTCTGCCCAGATATAGGCAAAGGGCCCAGATATGCATAAAGCATAGAAATGTAGAAACTATTTGGTAGGTCAGAAATTAATTTATGATGTTTGATTACCTTCAAGTATTTGAAAGAGATTCATTGCTTGCTTGAAATTATTTCCTACTGCACAAAATAAATAAATAAATAAATAAATAAATAAATAAAAAATCCAGATTTGATATTGTCTTTTCACAGTACCGCAGCAAAGTCAGTGGACAGCTTTCCACTGATGTCAATAGGCTCTGGAGGTAATACCAAGGACCTGATCATCCAGGCTGTTTCACACATGAAAGCATATTGGCGTCAAGGAGAGTTCTGCAGACAGAAACATTTGAGGATTAAGTTTGAAGATGAAAAATTACTTCAGATTTCTAACACATTCATTTTTATACATAGTTTTGCTGCTCTTAATCACACAGGTTTCCCCTAGGACTACTCTTTGCAGTAAATTTAATATAGCTGTGTGGTTTCCACAGATATGAGGAGAGTTTTTCATATGTACTTACAGCTTATTCACCTAAACCTCCAATGCCTTAGTTATGAATAACTCTTTATAGAAAATAATGTTTATCATCCTCTGTTCCAAACATAAATAACCATATATTGTTTTTATAACTTTAAAAAGACTTCCATATTCGTATTAGTTTTACTCAGTTTTATGCATTGATTGGGAAACAGTTACTTCATTGAACAGATAACTTTGGTAAAAGAGTACAACACACATTAAAATAATTACTCTGACCCAAAATTGTCAATTTATTTTTCAAATAAAAATAAAGTATCAATGAAACCAATAGGTGATAAAACAGTATTTGCTGTTGTTTTTTCCTTGAAAACAGAGAAGAATATAAGAAAAATATTAACTGCAATACAATTCTTTAAGTTGTGATCCGTTCTCTCATGTTCCGAATAGAAAGAGGAATTGAAGCAAAGCATTTGCTTTGAGTTTAAATAGTGTTTTAGCAGTCTAATAGTCCAAATTAGAAATACCAAAAAAACCCCAAAACATTCATACAGAAAAGCATCATTAATAATGCAGTTTAAATGGCTGTATAAAAGTTTATTGGAATCCGTGTTTTATACAGTCTTTCAGTGTTCCTCTGAGCAGAGCCTCAAGCATTCCTCAAGAAGAGTTGTGTGGGGACAAGTTCCCAATTAGTCATCCATGTCCTGTGATCTTTGCTAGAAGAAGGATAATGTTCATGGTGGTGGTTGAGGAGTCCTTCCTACACAGTCTTTGGTACACTTGGGAACGATTTTATGTTATCTCATTCTGTTTCCTTCTCACTGTTTCCAGCTTAAGTAAGAAAGTCACAAAAGAGCCAACTCAAGCCTCAGCTGACATGAAGTACTGTTTGCTGCTATCTCAGTTTTACACGCATGGCATTCACAGAGCTTTGACTAAAACAGGTAAGGTAATGGTCATTCTAGTGCTGCAATTTATCTCCTGCTGATTAGTTAGGGATAGGTCATACTTAAGAAGGAAGGAGATGTATGTGTCACTTTTAATCAAACATTATGAAGAATTGTAGTTTTTGAAATTACTGCAAGATTATGCCTACAAAAGACAAAATTAAGGATGGGAGAATTTGGAATGTTACATGGAAAGTATACTGTGTTCTGTTTCTTATTTTACCATATTAGAAATATAACAGAAAAAAAGATTATCATATCTCAGCCAGTACTAATATCCCAGCATCATCAGCTAAACAAAAATAAATGAGAAGTGAATCACTTGACTTTGCTAAATAAGGCTGTCAGCAGGACAGCTGAACTACATTGCTTGGATTGTGACTTTAAACACGATCTGTTCAAAAGGTAACTTGCTTTATTTGTATGTGATGTTTTTTCAGCCTATAACTTTAGCTCAAAAATATTGTAATCAAATGTTCTTTACAGATATCTTGGAAGAATTTAATGATCAAGCACTTCTCTTGGTTTGTAATAACAAAAGCCTGGGAGAGAATTTTCATACATAAAGGTCTCAGTAGAAGAAATGCATAACTGTTTAAAGGAGACATTGACTGTGTTTTAGAAGTAAAAAAAGTATGTCTTCTTTGGAGCGAGAAGGGATAGTGTGTAAGCTGCCAACCTTAAAATGTTTTAGCAAAACCAGAAAACGCTTCATTTTCAGCAGAAATAAAGCAGCAGTGCACTGATCACTGCATTCAGAAATTTCAACCTCTTATGTGCCCAGCCGGCATTTGTTTTAAAATTCTTCTTTGTTTTGTTAATTCTTTATGAGTTACACATTTTCAGTCACACCATATGAGCAGAATAATCACAGAATCACAGAAGCACAGAATGTTAGGGGTTGGAAGTGACCTCAAAAGATCATCTGTTTATGTGTCCAAGTCCTGATTTTGCTTTTATTATAAGACATATTATTAACTTGCATGCATGTGTCAACAATCAGATGAATCTGCATCTCTATGTTATCTTCTCAGCATATTGCCCCCCTTTGTATCTTTGTATTCATGGAATCACAGAATGTTAGGGATTGGAAGTGACCTCAAAAGATCATCTAATCCAATCCACCCGCTGGAGCAGGAACACCTAGATGAGGTTACACAGGAATCTGTTCAGATGGGTTTCAATGTCTCTAGAGAAGGAGTCTCCACAACCTCCCTGGGCAGCCTGTTCCAGGCTCTGTTACCCTCACTGTGACAAAGTTTCTTCTCAAATTTAAATGGAACTTCCTGTTGTTCCTGAGAAGAGCCTGGCTCCATCCTTGTGACACTCACCCTTTATATATTTATAAACATTAATATTTAAAGATATAATATTCAAAATTCTTCATTACTTTTTCACTTCAGTTTTCGTAAGGCTACACCTCAGATACTGTAGATAATTTTCAAGTCTTTCCATGTAAAGTCCTGCATAAAGTCATTGCAGGAGTTGCTTGTCCTTACAGCATAAACAAAGGGAGAAAATAAAAACAGGAGCATGAGAAATCAAGTTCAGTGTCCAAGGTCATTGAAAAGAATACCAGGGTCAGTAAAAGAAGTTAGGTTTCTTGTGACCCAATTTAATTCTGTGTCATTGAATCATGATGGTTTTGTTTATTTCAGTTTTGTTTTTAATAAATGCTTGCAATATGGTATAAATAATTTTGTTTACAACAGCAGAATTCTCACCTTGTCACAATGTCAACATTAAGGCTATTCAGACCCTCTGCACTCTGACATTTCTATGAAACTATAAGGGAAAATGCATAAATCATTGGAAAGAATGTCCCTAATGCAGTCACGTCACTGTCAAAACTTTTCCTTTTCCTAGAGAAAGAACTCCTGTCTTCAGACTGTGGCTATCTTCAGAGTACTTGAGAATGATGTCAGTGTCCCAGCAGAGTACATGACATCTTTTTTCTGCTGACTTAAAGCCAATTAGTCATTGAATCAAACATTCTGAGACACCTCATGGATCATGTCTTTTTAGTACTCAGTCTTGCAAACCTGAGTAGAGAGGTTTGTTTAAGTAGCCCTGTTATCTATTATTTTTTGTTTGTTTGAATTATATTGCAAGCACAGCTGGCAGCATCCTACAAACTTTTTTTCTTTCTTTTTTTTTTTTTTTTTAATGTATTTTTTCACATCTTCACCCTGCTTTGCTTTGCAAATCAGAGTTTCTAGGGAACAGTCTAAAAGTTTTAAGTCCATATCCTTGGAAAGCTCTTCAGGTTCCTCAGTTTTTATTTCTAATTTTCCTTCTGTTTTTTAGACTTCTGCTCAGAAATGTATCCCCAATTAATAATTGTCCTTGTTAATTAATTGACATCAAAGAAATCATTATACATAACAATTGTGTATTATTGACCCTTGTTCAGACTTCAATTTTCAATGTGAATTGTTAGAAAAGCAGTAAGCACTTTTGTGAGTGGTGACTGGAGAATAATGCCTGGACCCTGATTCTGTAGAAAAGAAACAAACAAGAAGTAAAAGAGGAGGAAGGAAAAGAAGAAAGCCAAAACAACAACAACAACCCCCCCTACTTATTTCCATGTTTTAAAAGCTGAAGGGATCATTGGAGTAACCAGGGAATGACCTCTAACATGTATGAAATATGTTCAACTTCTATTTTGAATTTAGGTATTCATGAGCATATCCAGTAATTGATCCAAAGACATAAAAATGAATTAAAACAAAAAGCGGTTTTCCATAAATGTCACTCTTAACGACTAGAAATGGTTTGCAGGTCTGGGTTATGAAGGTCTCTACTATTTTATTTATTTATAGAATTTTGCTTGGAAAGAGTGGAAACTCCTGGAAAAATGTAAATTAAAATCAATAACAAAAGAAAATAACAAACTGTAAAGGAGGGCAAACAAGAAAATTTAGAAACATTGATAAAGTGTCAACACCAATCAACATCAAAATCAAGTTACAGTGTCCTTATTTTGCTTCATTTAGGTTAAATCCATGTAGGATTAGCACAAAGACATTTTGACTCAATTGACTTAAATTGACTCAAAGGCAAACATTGAATGAAGTTTTAATCTGATACCTTTATTTCCGTAACGAGCTGCAGTATCATTTGAGTAAAAAATAAAGTTTTTAGAATTGTTATGCATTTTTTTAAAAAGTATTTTGGAAAGACAACTAATTCCTACTAATTTTCAATAGTAGTCAAGAACCACCCTTCTCAAGTTCTTTAAACAATGTCTTTCTTAGCCTGCTTAAAAAAAAAAAATAAATCAAATGTGTGTTTAGAATTCCCTACTAATTTTTCACTAATTTGATTAAGTTGCACTAACCTTTCGATATATCCCTCACTGATTTTTTTTATCATTATTTCCAGAATTATCAGTTAGAACAATAAATTGTTTTCCCAGGACACATCCAAATTAACCACTTGTCCCAGACCTATGTCAGCTGTGTATAGCCAGTAATATTTTAAAATTGTTTAATCATTTCATAGAATCACAGAATCACAGAATGGTTAGGACTGGAAGGGACTTCTGGAGATCATCTAGTCCAACCCACCTGCTCAAGCAGATTCACCAGGAGTAGGTTGCACAGGAGTGCTGCCAGACGGGCTTTGAATGTTTCCAGAGAAGGAGACTCCACAACCTCTCTGGGCATCTTGCTCCAGTGCTCTGTCAGCCTCAAAGTGAAAAAGGTTCTCCTCATATTCAGATGGAACCTCCTATGCTTCAGCCCATGCCTGTTGCCCCTCATCCTATTGCTGGGCACCACTGAAAGGAGTCTGGTCCCATCCTCTTGATATCCACCCTTCAGGTGTTTACAAACATGGTTAAGATCCCCTCTCAGTCTTCTCCAGGCTGAACAGACCCAGCTCTCTCAGTCTCTCTGCATAAGAAAGATGGTCCAGACCCCTAATCATCTTTGTAGCTCTGTTTTCCTTTGTTTTACACATATGGCATAAATAGAGATGCATATGTTGAAATGTGTATGTCATAATGCATCACAGCATACAAGTATAGTCTTGACTTCGCAGACATTTTTGGACACAGAGTGTGTACATCAAGCTACATGAAATTCAGTTTATTTATTTCATAGAATCACAGAAACATAGAATGGTTCAGGTTGGAAGGGACCATAGTGATCATCTAGTTCCAACCCCCCTGCATGGCCAGGGATACCTTCCACTAAACCAGGTTGCTTAAAGCTCCAACCAGCCTGGCCTCGGACACTTCCAGGGATGGGGCATCCACAGCTGCTCTGGGCATCCTGTTCCAGTGCCTCATCACCATCACGATGAAGAATTTCTTCCTTATATCTACTCTAAATGCACCCTGTTTCAGTTTAAAGCCATTACCCCTTGTCCTGTCACTACATGGTCTTGCAAAAAGTCTCTCTCCAAGCTTTTGTGTAGGTCCCTTTTTGTTCCTGGAGCTTTCTTTGCTCCAGGCTGAACAACTCTAATTCTCTCAGTCTGCCTTCACAGGAGAGGTGCTCCAGCCCTCCGATGTGGCCTTCCTCTGGACTCGGTCAAACAGGTCCATGTCCCTCTTCTGCCAGGAGTCCCAGAGGTGGGCACAGTACTGCAGGTGGTGTCTCATGAGAGTGGAGTAGAGAGGGAGAATCAAGAGGGGGAGAATCACTACATCAAGAATTTCTTGATGTAGTGTTCAGGCTTCTTTTGATGCAGCCCAGGATATGGTCAGCTTTCTGGTCTGTAAGTGCACATTTCTGGCACATGTAAAGTAAAAATTCTCAAAGCATTAAGCACTACCTGGTTTATGCTAGTTATTCACAGAATTATAGAATAGTTTGGGTTAGAAAGGACCTTTAAAGGCCATCTAGTCAAACCCCCCTGCCATGAGCAGGGGTATCTTCAGCCAGATCATATTGCTCAGAACCTCATCCAGCCTGGCCGTGAATATCTCCAGGGATGGAGCATCTACCGCCTCTCTGTGCAAACTGCTCCAGAATTTCACCACACTATTTGTAAAAAGAAGGCTTTTGCTAGTGATATAATACATACGGGGTTTTTATTTTGTTTTGTAAATATATCTAGGAAATAAACCAAAAGAAGGTAAAAAAACATCAAGAACCCTGTAATGCTTGAAGCATTATGACCCTTGAATACTTATTCTGTCTCTTGAAATAAATTAAGAAAATATTTCAAAGCAATAAGAACAGAAAAGATAAAAAATTCCAACATTATTTTAATTTAAAGAAAAAGGTTAGCTAATCAGTTAAAATCCCACAAACATATTTGTGAAACTTTCAACAGCTTTATACCTGTTCTTTACAGTTGTCTTTGAACATTATGGTAATTTTTACAACTATTACAAAAAAAAAGACATTATAATAATGTCTATTAACACACTGTTCATTTATTCACTTATTTCAAAGAAACACAAAAGGATAGACTTGTGTACTTAATTCACTAGGATAATAAAAGAAAGTTCATAAATATGTAGTGTATGCACACAAACAAAAATATTAAAATAACAAAAAATAGAATAACAAGAATAATGTAAATATTAAGTTTGTGTTTATTGCTTTTCTTCTATTGGAATTTACTTTTCTACAAGATCACAAAAATATTTTGAAACCTCATTTTTCTTGCCCTGTTTCCTGTATTCCTTGACCACAGAGCTGTAGGATACACTGCGGTTTTGTGCATCTCTCAAGTTCTCCTCCAATAGCTACCACCTTTTATGAAATATAACAGACTTAAGATTTCCAAAGGTATTATAAGCATTTTTTTTTTCCTAGCCCCTGGGATACAGATAGGCACACATAATGTAGCTCTGTCTTAGTATCTGAATAGATATATCTAAATAGAAAAAACAGAAGATGACAGCAGGAAAGATTAAGAGAACCTCAGCTCAGAAAAACTATAATATGAAGGTTAGAAAATTGCTTTGAAAAATTGGAAGCTAAAGCTCAAATTTCTGTCCAAAACCAAGAAATGTTTCTTGAGTCCTCTACATTAGCACAAAAATTTCAGCCCAAATGGTTAGAAGTGAGCTTACTTCTTTGTACTAAAACAGAACAAAACCAAAAAAACAAAAATATTAATACAATAGTAGAAAATATGTTTAATATGCATACCTACTCTAAAGGTTACAACCTACAATGACTATATTTTTAAAATCTTTTGATCATAGAACCTCACATACTTTATGCAATACCTAATTTTTGGTAATTGCCTGCCTACATAATGGCTTCCTATTATTTTGAGAGACAAAAAATATTTCCTTTTGAATATTAGTAGTTACTGTTAAACTTACTTAAGCTTTACTTCATTTGAGCAGTTCATCCTGGCTAATATCTGGATTAAAGAACCAAAACCCCAAATTAAGGTGTTTACTACTATTTTTTCCCTATAGATAGATGGAAACTGATGGCTAATAAGGAATGAGAGTCTCTACATGATTTAATTAAAAACAAAAACAAAAAATAAAACCAAAACCAACAAAACACATAACAAAAATAAACCAAACACTCTATACATAAAGGCTCTGACTTCTGAATGCCCTGTCATTGGAAGTACTCAAGGTCAGGTTGAACAGGGCTTTGAGCAACTGGTCTCATGGAAAGCTAGATGATCTTTGAATGTTCCTTTGAAACCAAACCATTCTATGGTACTATGATTCTATAATTATGTTTTTAACAAAGGGTATACTATTCCTTACACATCCTACAAGAAATTATTTGCAAGCAAGTAACATTTCCAGTCAGTCTAAACTCTGATCTTCCTGCTGTTGGACTTTTAGCTTCCTTGCATTGTATTTATTTCTTTATACGGGCTATTAGATCAAATCTATAGCCGTCTGAATTCTTATAAGTCTATTGTAACTTAAAATGACACAGAAGACAAAGACAATTTGCAGTACTGGTCTTTAATTTTTAGAGGAATAGAGGGGATTTCCCCCTTTCTTCTTGATCTGGTAATAGTTTTATTAGTAAATAAGAACTGCGGATAATTGCTCCATGCTGTTATTTTATAGCAACTCTTCTTTTCTTGGGGTTTATTAAAGCAGATTGGCTTGAACTCTAGATTGTGGGGTTTTTTGTTTGGTTTGGAGGTTTTTTGTTTGTTTGTTTGGGTTTTTTTTTGTGTGTCTTTCTTATTAAGATAAGAAATTAAGATTTCTTATCTATTTCTTGAAATCAATATGTTTGGATTAAAAAAATAGAAAAAAATATTCAGTAAGGGACAGGCTTTGCAAAAATACTCAGATTAATAGAGCCAACTTTCCTATTTGTAAACTGAATGATAAGCATTGTACTTTATAATCACACTTCACAGGTGGATCAATTGCTCTATTGCTTCTAGAAACAAAAAAGTAAGCATATAAAAAAAGCCCTAAATACCACAATAAAAATCTATTCTAAATAATCTCATTTCTATTTACTAAAACAGCATTAAAATGAACATGGAAAACAAGCTACATGAACTTCAGACAAACAAATTAAAGAAATTATTTTTTGCATGCCTTTGAATAAGTTAATCTATATATCTAATTACTACGAACCAAATTCGCTCAATTACTACAGAAGACAAAAACCATATAGCTCAATCCTTCTTCATCTCATATGACACTGTGTGTTATGGAAAGTTCTCTCCATTAAATGTCAGATTATGTTTATCATCTCATCATGCCATCTTTCTCCTATATTTGCTTTAGCCACATAAAGCCGTAGACATCAACTGGATCAAGGGGCAAATACACCAAACTATTCTGCCCCAAGGGCTAGGCATGGATATGTTGCATTTCATACCAGAATTGCTCAAAAGCACAGCTGTGTCATATAATGATTTTACTATTCATTCTCTTCTGATCTGAATATTGATTGCCCTATTTGCAATATTTTTCCCTCATTTTTCTCTCTTGGTTACTGCTTTTACATTGGCTGTGTATGCACAAAGCTCTGAGTCTAATATAGTGTGTGTGAGCTCCTTTAAATACTCCATAGGTTTACGCAGATTCAACGTGTTTCCAAGGATAGCAGCCTTTTTTCATTTTTCTTTTGTGTTACACAGTACAAGACAAAACAGTAGGCTTGGAGAGGCTATTATATAGTCAGTATTTTTTAAAACATCAAAAAGGGTGGAAGACAAGAAGGGTTATAAAAAGGAGTATATGATAATGGGGAGGAAACAGTATTTTTACTACATAATACTCGTTCCACAATTTGAGATTTCATGGTTTAGCACAGTTTTGTGGACATTTCTGGAGTGCATCACTTGAAACATATGTTTCCCTGGCTTCTTCTGTATTTGTTTAATGCTGCAGTTCCACGGGAGCCTTAAGACCTAAATCCAGATTGTTACCTATGTTACTAATTTAGCAGGTCCAATTTTTTTAGGTAACTAAAAACTCTTTATTTGCCTGCAGTCATGGTTAAAAATGGATAAGGAGTGGTATCTATGCTTTCACACAAGTATAAACACAATTCAAACATCATGTATTGGCACATTTTCTCATGTTTAAACACACTTTTCTCTCAGTTTTACCAAAGTGCCATTCTGAGCTTGCCATCTGAAGGGCAGCTCCTTTAATAATTACTCTTCAGAGTTGAAAACAAAGTTCATTAGCTAAGTTTGAACCAGATACATAGGCCATTTTTAACACCTTTGAAAACAGTTTATGCAGATATTATTTCCTTCCCTGTTTATTTGAGACTCTGAAGTGCTGGTCTCTTTCGTTAAGGTTAATTGAATAGGCCATATGGGAAATGGCTGAATTAGAGATCCATTAAAATTGTTAATTGTGCAGAAGTTAATTGTTTAAAGTTATGACTTGGTTTTAACATCAAGTTTTCAACATTTTACATTAGGTGAAATTATTATTGTCTCATAGGACTTGCTAGTTACAGTATTCTCCCATGGTTGGAAAGAAACCTGGTGGCAAAAAAAAAAAAAACTTTGCATTCAGAGTATGAGTTCAGATTCTTTTACTGATGTGAATCTTTATGTGAATTTTAAACAACCTGGGAAAACACTCAGAGAACTTAAAATTATCTTAGTGGGATTTTTTCTTTCCTTAGGATGTGGGAGAATAGGAGTATGACAAAATCCAGAGGATAACAAATGGTTGACAAAGCTGAAACAGGTTGCCCAGAGGAGTTGAGAACGCCCTAACCCTGGAAGTGTTCAAGGTTAGGTTGGATGGTGCTTTGAGCAAACTGGTCTAGTGGAAGGTGTCCCTGCCCATGGCAGGGGGGTTGGAACTAGATGATTTTTAAAGTCCTAGGAAAAAGTATTAATCATTGAATAATAATATATATAAAAGAAGTATCTCAGCATTACCAAAACAAAAACAAACAAACAAAAAAACCCACAAAATCAAGGCCCACCCCAAAAAAAAAACAAACAAAAAACCCAACCAACCAACCAAAAAAAAAAAAAAAAAACACCAAACCAAACAAAACACCAAACCAACCCAACAACAAAAAGTAACAAGAACAGAATAGGAAGCATGTAAAGAACCTATTATGTAACAGTAAAAACATATAATTTCCAAGACAGGATATCTTCTTTACATCTCCAGTATTATCTACAAATAATGTATTTATGGGAGAAAGAAGCAAAAATAGAAAATATGTTACAACAGAAAACTCTAATTTCCTAAATATTAAAAACCACCATTTAATTAATAGATAGTTACGGAAAAAAATTATTATCAATTTTTCTGTGAAATAACCAATAGATCAACTGCAAGACTTGCGATCAAGCACTATTCCCACATAGCAATGTTGACAACAGTAGTGGTTGTGATTCTACTGAACTTCTCAGTTTAGTCCTAAATAAATCTATAATTTATTACCTCTTTTAGTAATATTGTAGAAGGGAAGACTTAGATTACTTGAGAAAACAGGTATTGAGGTTGACAGAAATGGAGACTGATTAATATGATCCCTTTTCAAAGGGGTAAACTGGGCAAATTAGGCTTCAAAAGTTGTTTCTCTTTCTCAAATTAAAGATGATCTGATCTTTGACTTTTTGGTACATTGTACATTAATCATACTTTTTTTTCTACCAAATTCTTTCAATTATTTTTTCTGTCTTAAACTTTTCGAAATGTATACCTACTTACTCTGCCATGTATGACAGTATTTCAGCATAAAGAATAAATGTTTCTTTCTATCATTAAAAAAGTCTTTCAGGAGTTTGGTGATAAATCTTCCTTTAGTTTTCATCAGTTACAAATATCAGAAAAAACAATAACATTGTCCTGCCTTAGATTAGATAAAATTGCTGTTGATAAAAATAAGTGTGACTTGAAAAAGGGTAAGACAAGTAGGTTTCTTACTTTCTAGCATCCTCCAGATACAATTTTAGGAAACTCAGTAAAACTCCGTATAACTTTGGAATACTATGACACCAAGGAAAACATATTTGTTTGTTTGTTTGTTTTTTAATCTTTTATCTTAAAAAAATCTCCTTGTAACTTATAGTTCTGGATAGTTTGTGGTCTCTTATATAGGTTAAAAACCTATATAGTTTATCTGCTTGTCATTCCACAAAATTTGGTTCCGTAACCCAGATGGCCTCCGTTAATCTCATGTTGTACATTCCAAAAATGTAATGTGTTGAAAAAACAGACAAAAGCCACAGTCCCCAAAATAGTCTACTCTTTATGAAACAAAACTTACACTTGATGTTTGACAGTAGTGTATTATTTACATTAAAAACTCCTGAGTTCATGTCATCAATAGATGTAAAAGGAATTAATCTAAGAAAGAAGAGCTGGTGTTTTACTCAGGTTTTACTTTATGTTATTTTGAGGTGTTATTTTTAAATTATTTGACAGAAAGACCAGGAAAACTTCCTGTCTCGGATGAAGCAGGAAGGCCAAATGCAATCAAGTAATTGTTCACCCAATACTATCAAAATGTAGTTAACATTGAAAGGTGAAACTTATGAAAATGCAGAGCAATTTTATTTTAGAGTTTAGAAAGAGTGCCAGGCATGCATAAACCATGATTCTTATGAAGTATTTAAATATTAAAAAGTCAAAATCCTTCATTTGACAGTGTCTGACCTTTAAGATTATCTGCTCCTAAAATACATCTTACCTACCAACCCAAACTTTAATCACTTTCTCATTTCAGATATTGAAAGAAAGATTCCATTTAAATCAAGCAAAGGTCATCTTTATTTGAAATATATATTACTCACCTGCACTTTTTAAAGAAGTGAAAACTCAGGAGAAGTAGCTCTGTCTCCACACTGACAAAGTACTGAGTCAGCAGTAGAGAGGATTAAACATAATTATGCATAACTCCCAGAGACTGTAAGGTCCAGCCCAGAAATGAAATGCAAATCAGTTTCAAAATGTATGAACTCCACACAGTGAAAAAGAAATAAAATGTTATATTCTTCAGCCTTGTTCAACTACTTCTTAAACTGCAGTTTGGTTAAAATGGCACCAGAAGAGAAAAATAGCTTCTGCTGTCTAGTTTTCTAAAACAAATTGCAGCAGAAGAGCTACCTCTAGGATTTACCCACATCTGAGAAACTGAGTTTCTAGTTTATTTGAACTCATATGTGAACAAGGTTATTTTAAACAACACAAAACCTCTAGTATTAACACATTAAGAATTATAATATATTTGGAATAGTAATTTGCTTTTGCTTTAATTTTGCATTGTAAAAGCTGTGGAACACAATTCGAGAAGGTTCTGTAGAGTTAACTGACTTCTCCAGCTTGAAAGAAGGCTCTTCATACTGCCTACATTGCTTACAAGGAACATTCTACAGTGATGGGTAGCAGAGAGTCAGTCATTCCCCACATTTTCTTGATCAATGCAATATGATTGGAATGCCAATTTGAGAGTGTATTGGACTTTTATAAGTTGGGTACTGATGCACAAGACAGTGTATTAGTCCAAAATTATGAGTACTAAATAAAATTGCTCTACACAACTCTTAGAGAAGTGTCTTTCCCCCTGCTCCAGAACACTGTGGTACCCCTGTTCTCAATCAGCGCTGTCATAAAAACTTGGAATATCACCTCTTTCAACTTCATTTTTAATTATAATTTATTCCCAGTTTCTAGAATGCACAATATAGTCACAGAAACCTTTGCTTCTAAAAATACAAAGAAATTATAAGTTTGCAAAATTTACTACTTAATTCAGTTTGAAATTAAATAAATAATCTTATTTCAATATTTGCAAAACTCTGCTCAACAAGGAGTTAGTCATTTTGAACACTTCAGGAACTACTAGCTCAATGAGAAGAAACATGAATAAGACAGGATTAAAAAAAAAAAAAAGTTTTATCTGTAGAACAGTTCCAGTCTCCAGTATTTTTCTTAAGTATGAATGCTAGAAAGTGTGGAAATACATCTAATGAGAAATAGCATTTTATAGCTTTAAAGGGTGATAATTTTTCTTAGAAAAATATCTTTTCCGACAGAATGTACATATCTGATACTGTTCACTGTTTTTTATATAGAATAGACTGGATTCTTATAGTGCGGGGGCACATAAAAAATGCAGTATGTCTTCATATATGTAGATTTTGTTATTTCAGATAAAATATTATATCTCACCTGAATTTCAAGAGAAGTCATGTGTGTTATTACTATGGATGTTGAACAAAGAGTTCTAGCTTTAAAGACCATTGGTGATAGCATGGTTTACATCCTCTATAAAAGATCATATACAAACCAGAAATGACAATAATAGAAAATAAAACCAAAAATGACTGAAAGATAGAAATCTTAACTGCCTTTTTGGTATTTTTGTTTTCCTGTTCGGGGCAGTAAAACCTCTTATGCTGTTTTCTTCATCTCTGTCATTGTTATAAAAAGTATTAATTACATTTGAAGTTTCAAGTCAGCATAGGTAACTCATTAAAATTCATTCAATATAATAAGCCTGTGTACAATTGAACTGTCTAACACCACAGGTAAAAAAAAATCAGTGCAGAAATATCTTTAAAATCAATAAAGCCATCAACCATAGACTATTAGTGGACATTTTTAGACAAGAATAGACATTTATAACAGCTATTTTTATGTTGGTATGAAAGTTCCAAAACCATGAGCAATGCAAAAAGAAATATTACCTCAATCTAACTTTCTTAGGCTAAATCAGTACCAATAAAAACTTCGAGTTTTCAAGGCACAGTTTAACTGAAAAAACCTCACCAGAATCAGTATTTCCAGATAAAAGTTTCTTTTCCATTGTGGTTAATAGTTAGTTTCTGTTACCATTGCCCTCCAGTAAGGATGACTTGAAATTTATGCAACATATGACTTAGAGTTAATCCTTTACTATCTAAGCATATTGGCATTATTTATGTATTGCTATCTAGCATTTATCAGATCAAACATCAGTTTAGACTCATAAATTGATCACATCACACTTCATCATTGGGGATGATATAAGCACTGAATATATGTATATATATATATATATCCCTAGTAAATCTGAACATGTTAATGTTTCCCAGCATTAGTCAAAATTATTTAATCACCATGTTAATACTGGAATTTGATTGAGTACGATTCTGCTCTCAGGGATCTTATACTGTGCATATTTGCACAGAGTTTTGGAAACAGGGACTAAATATTATATTCCATTATCTGAGTACCAACAGGTTATCATTTAATTATGGACTAGTCATGAAGACATAAAGACAATGACTTGAAGTTCATTTATGTAACCTTAATTTTGTCATTTTATGTCTCCAGAATGTCAAGTTATACAGTTATTTATTTTTTTAGCATACTGTTTTAATAATTATGTAAATAAGGAAAAATGTAAATGTTGGATGCATGCATTATTTTCAGCTTGCAAATTGTCCAATTTTTCATCATCCAAAATGGATAAGAAATATGCAAATATTTAGTAAATAGAACCATTAAATTAAAGGAAAACAAATCTTTATCACACCATGGAGCTCATGAAGTTCGCAGTGTGTAGAATTCTTCTGTTAACACTGATACATTTTGGAATACTAATATATCTGGTACCGGGGGATTTTAGTCAATCACAGCAGGTAACCAAAAAGTATTTTGCAATTATATTGGTGAAGTTCCTTTCTTATGACTTCACCAGTTTGCTATTTTTTTTTCTTTAACTTTAGAGAATAGAATTATTTAAAAACTAAGAAATGCTTTTGTCTTCCTCAGCAAAATATGAAATTTTCCCTACTTCTGAAGAGTTTCTGCAGTTAGAACTCATAAATTATTCTGATTATTAAAAAATATGTGAGCTACTCTAAGTAGCTACTCTAAGAAGTGTAACTTTATACTTATTCAAGTAAAGATATAGGTTGGACTAGATCTCAATGTCACTCATATAAAATGCTTAAGTATAAGCACAGCTACATAAAAATGAAAGTAACCCACACAGGGAAAATATAAACCACGTGTCACTCAGCTAAGTCAAAGTGTGACACAACCTTTTCTTCAATAGCTGCATACCTGTTGTTATGAATAGCTAAGGAATTAAAAATAAGCAGTGTGTATAACCTGACTGTGGTGGGTTGACTCCAACCAACAGCCAAACACCCACTCACTCACCTGCCCTGCAGGCAAGAGAAAATATAAGGAAGGCAAGAAGACTCATAGATAAAGACAGTGCAATAACAAAAACAAAAGCTGAGTTCATAAGCAAAGCAAAAAGAGGAGTTCCTTCACCATTTCCCATCAGCAGGAAGATATGCCACTTCCTGGAAAGTACGGCCAAAACATGCAAAACAGTTGCTTGTGAAGACAAATGCAATAACCGTTAATGCCTGCCCCCTTCTTCTTTCCCTGAGCTTTTATTGCTGAGCATGATGTCATGTACTATGGTATATCCCTTTGGCCATTTTTGGTCACTGGTCCTGGCTGCATCCTCTCAACCTTTTGTATGCCCCCAGACTACTTGCTGAAAAGAGTGAAGGTGGTGGGAAGCTGATGCTGCTGTGCAAGCACTCTTCAGCAGTGACCAAAGTACTGGTGTGTTACCAACGCTGTTTTAGCCACAGATCCAAAGCACACCACCATAGAGGCTGCTATGAAAAAAGTCATCTCCATCCCAGACAGACCCAGTACGCTAGTGAGTGAGGTAGGAATGGGCAAAAACGTTTTTCCCTGTATACTTTAAGTTAGTGTCCTGTGTCAAGTTTCAAGGGAGTCTAACTAAGAAGGATGGCATTCAGAACCATCTTTGTTTAGTCTCAGCCTAAGCCCCAGCTAATAAACAAATTGAAGTAGCTCTAGCTACTTCAGTCTGTCAGTCAGCATTGGTTATCAAATGAGTAATGCTGAACATACCATTCTCTAGTCATGGCTTAACACCGCAAACGTAAAGAACAAGGAAGTAGCTATCTTTATAAGCTCTTTACCAGGCAGAGGTACGGGATGTCAGTATAATGTCTTATATAGGCATCTCAAATAGACTGATGAAAAATAAACAATGTATTCCCCTGACAAATAAGAAACTGTTAGTAATATGCTCAAGAATCAGGAAATCTGATTTCTGATTATACTTATGTTAGCTTTCTAAGACTAATTTTCTATATTATTGGTCAAGGCATTAAATTGTCTCAGAATCTAAATTCCTGGAATACCTCATGAAATGTTTACCCTCATAGTAAGAAAATTATGGTTTGTGGAATTCAAAATGATCATTATCCAAGTAGCCATTTTTTTATTATACCAATATTTTTATTCTATTATTAGAATCTGGCTACCTTGGATAATTGTTTTATAGATGTGTCCATTTCTGGGCTACCCAGCTGATCTTTCTTTAACAGGAACATTGGACCAGATGACCTCCCAAATCCCCTCCAAGTCTAAACCACTCGCTGACTCTGTGAAATATTTCTTTTTAATATTATTTGTGAGGTAATGTCAAAAATTTCAATAAAATTAAATCAGTCCACTATTTTCACTACACAAAATATTCATGTTCCCATTTTCTATATTTCTTATTGAAATAATTATGTTAATAAAAATTTTGTTAATAAGAAGTCATTTAAAATGGAGTTTCAGTTAACAAAAAAGGTAAAAAATACATTATCATTTTGTCATTTAAGGTCTCAGTCATAAAGAATATTAATTAAAATGCACATTAAATCAGCTTAGACAAAAAAAGTATTTGCAATTGTGTGGTAAAGTCCAACATTTTAAAAGCAACAATCCATAAATAAGACTATCTTCTTCAGGAATTCTGTCTCATTCTGGAGAAATGTTTGTAAATTCAAACACAGAGGATCTTATTGTCCTGCTTTTCTCCTTTTTTTTTCTGAGATACACTGCTTGTGAACTGGTAACATATTTTTATAGCAGGTGGCCTTGAGCCACGAGAAAAATAAGATACAGTAAGTGGCTGCTTATTACATTACCTTTACAAGCAGCTTGTAGCAGAGCTTTTGAAGGAATGAAATATACCAATCCCAATAAAAAGAACAGGAAAAAAAGAATAGTAGTACCACATATCAGTAGGCTAACATGATTTACAAATCATAAATATGTAAAGAATGAAAAAAGTGATAAGAATTATTTTCTCTAGGCGGCAGGTGTTTCAGTTGCACTTTTCCATCTTGTTTGTATAAAAAATATATATTTTGCTGTGATAATTATGATGTTATTAGTAATGTAATTTCATAGTAATTAGTTAGAACACATATAATTTTCCATATTGTCAAGCAATAGTGTGAAACTAGTTTTGTAAAAATGAAAAAACAAAAATAGGCAACAATGTCAAAGCTCTATTGAATTGAATGTGGAACTATGGCAATTTACATAAAACAAAGAATTCTAAGAGGCAAAGTTCCCTAATTCAGCAAAATCTTTAAAAACAGCCAGGTGTGAAGTGAATGAAAAGTTCTATTAAATGTAAGAATTTACAATCCATTGCTGAATGTGTGTCTGAGAAAAGAATAAGTATTGACAAAATAGTGTAAGAAAGAACAGAGAATTGTGACAGAACTATCACTGAATAAGATAGAAATCTTCACCAAATAGATGTATTCTCCAACAAGTATTTCCACGAGAATTGTTTATTTTCCTCCTAGAGACAACTGTAATCTAAAAATCCAGTATACATAATTAGATATAAAAAAAAATAGAGAAAATGACCAATAGGAACTTTAACATCACAAGTGGGGTAATTACTATGCACTGGGCTTATTGATTTGCTTGGGAGAAATTCTTGGCTGAAAAAAAAAAGAAAAAAGTATTTATGTTATATAAGATACAATATCTTATGTTTTTAACAGTATGAAAAGAATCCATTATAATATATAATCACATAAAAAGAGCATTTTTTTTTTTGCACCAGATTATCTTTTTCTTGCTCTGTTTCTTACAGGCTTATATAGTTAAACACACAGTTTAGCTCATTTCTCTCTATCTAGCACACACAACAACTGATTCCCCCTCCTTCCATCCACCTTGAGAACTAGGATGTATATTACAATATATATTATGTAGTATGTAGTGTATATATGATATATAGCGTATAGTACATGCTACATATAGTAGTATACACTACCCTTTTGAGAACAGTGTGCTGACTGGTTGCTTTCCATATGAAATATGAAGTTAATTACTTTCCTTGCATGTTCTAAAGATGGCAGTGTGGCTCCCACGTTGGGATATAACACACACAAATTACATACATAGTGCGTCAGCATGAGAAAGAGACACACTGAAGCCAAACAGAGACTATTTGGTATTCTGACTCACTTGGTGGTTTTAATGATGAGATTAAAATGTGCTGAAATCTTTAGCTATGGAATGAAAAGATTCCCAAGAGTGTATCGTTACAGTGAACTGTCTTGATTCTTTGTTATTAGTTTCATCTTGTGAGAAAATTTAGTCAATGTATTTTACTCTGAAAGTACAAACTACAATATTTATTATTTGTTCTGAGCTTAGGTGACTATATATAGATGTGACTACATATGTATTTTGTCCACCTTTGCAGATGGATATTGCACTGTAGTCTTAAAATAACATGAAGTATGAACTGATTAGAATTTAGTCTCTCTATCTTCTACTTCCATCTAGGATATTTATTTTTTTTTTAATTACTTTATATTTACAAGTATTGAACAGAAACCTGAAAATAATAATAGCAGTGCAATTAATTAAAAAAAAAAATATATATATTTACAGAAAGGCTTGTCAGGCATTGGCACAGGCTGCCCAGGGAAGTGGTGGAGTCACGATCCCTGGAGGTGTTTAAAAGGCATATAGATGAGGTTCTTAGGGACATGGTTAGTGGTTATGGTTGGACTCAATGATCCTGAAGGTCTCTTCCAACTTAAATGATTTTATGATTCTATGAGCATAGAAAAGAATCAACCATTGCTGTTTAACCTATTATTTCAAAAGCAGTTGATCCAGTATTTTGTTTGTCACAGCTGTTACTGAAGTCTGTTTTTTTTTCTTGTGTTAGCAACTGATGACTGCACAGATAGTCAATGGAAGTTTCAGAATAGAAAATGAAGAATAGTCCTACTACAAGTGAAATAATCTGCTTGTAAATACAGAGATCTTTATCAACGAGCATGTGCATACTGGAAAATGTTTATTCTTCCAAATCAAATTTGTCATCTAATATCTGAAAAAATCCCAAACTTATTACAAGTTGAGCTGCATAACCCTAGTTTTCTTGGTTTAGAATCAAGATAAATAAGAAATGAACATAAATGGCAGCAGGAGGCAGGGAAGATGGAGGGTGTGTTTTCTTTTATACTTGTTAATATTGCATATAAACTCCTTTTGCTTTGAGTAACACGTAACCTTGTTGCTGGCCATTTTCTGTTGTCTCCATCTTTTCTCAGGAAAGTTTCTCAATTTCTTTATTCAAAGTACTGGGAATACAAATCTCTCTGTTTCACAAATCACAGACTAATGTTTATTACAAAACCAGCTAAGAGATTCGGAAAAATATAATTGGAAACCAATTAACTTCTGCAGCCAGGTTTCTAGAGGACTACAAATTGAAGGACAAGACTATTCAAAGCATTTGAGGGCAGGGCTGCCATCCAGAGGAATCGAGTCAGGTTGGTGGAATGAGACATCTGGGATTCAGTAATAGGAACATGGGCAGTAGACTGAGGAGAGTGGTCATTCTTCTCTCCTTGGCATTTGTGAGACCATGTTTAGACTCCTCCATCCAAATTTAGGGGGTCCCAGATAGAGAAAAGATGCTAATGAACATGGGTAAATTCAGTGCAGGGCCATCAAGCTCGTCACGGACTGATGCACGTGCACAGAGAGGAGAGGCTGATGGAGCTAGGCTTGTTCAGCCTGAAGAAATGATAGCTTGGGGCGGATCTAACAGCAGCCCTCCAGCTGGGGAGAACCTTATAAAGAAAACATTATGAAGAAGACAGAGAGAGGCTCACTACACTGGTACATAATGAGAAGATGATAAAGAACAGCCATAAATTGAAATGAGAGAAATTGAGGCTGGGTTCAAAGAGAAACCTTTTCTCTTTGAGGACAGTCAGACACTAGAACAGACTTGCAAAATATTTGTGCAGTCTCCATCCTTGAAGATTTTTGAGATCCAGACAGATCAAACCCTAAGCAGCTCCATTTGATCTCATAGATGATTGTGGTCTGGGAATCCTGAAATCCTTTTCAACCTGAGTTTTCCTATGAGCCTATGTTTTTTTCCAGTATTTTGCCTTAGAATGAATTGAAGGAACAGGGCCTCCCAGCATCATTTTAAGAGGAAGAGGAAAAGGAGCTAGGATTGAGAACAAGTGTGTGCTCCCTCTCAGTGAGATGAATTGCAATATCATTGCAGAATGAACTGCAGCAGTTCATCATGTTCCTGAGATCTTAGACTGTGTGAGACCTTCTTTCTGACTAGTGGAACTGAAGTAGAGATGAATCTGAATAACAAAGACTGGATAAGATTCTAGCACACAGAAAGGTAAAGGTAAACTCCCCATTGACTTCAATAAAATACGTTTTTTTACTTTCTGTATCTAAATTATTACAATTCAGGTAGAGTCCAACTGAGAAACCTAGATATGAAAACAATTCTAACCTGTATTTCCCCATAGTTTATTTATGAATAATGTTAGAGTTCATTACAAATGACCTTATAAAAGGTTAAAAAGACCGTACTTTTAATGGAAGAAGAACTTTAGGAAAGTAATTATTTCAACACGGGTTTGCTGGGTGTGTAAACTTAATATTTAAGCACTTTTATGACTTTGAATCTTATGCAATGATTTTAGGCTATAAATCATACTTCGGATGTTTGTATTGGCAAAGCTATCTATACCTCCATCAATGCTTATTACCCCCTTCTAAACATGGTTTGTAGCACAGTCATGGGGCACATACAGCAAGTATAACATATTTCTCAAATCTTTACTGTGAGTATTTGATCATTTAAAAAAAATATGTAATGTCCCTGTTTACTTTTCATTTACATTATTGTGTAAATGTGAAAGTTTCCATATTAACATTCTTATTAATAGTTCTATTACTCCTAATCGCTCAGTCCATTCATAACAGACAGCATGAAGTTTTTGACAAAATGTTTATTTTCAGAAGCTTATGAGTGAGAACATGGATTGACTGAACAATCCAGAAACACTTCCAGATTTCTATGCATTTCTTCAAGTTCTGAACTATCTTTAAAAGTGAAAGGATGATTTAAACAGCAGTTGTGGTTTTGACAAGTGCAGCACTGAATATCCACTAAAATATTTAAAAACCTATGCCTTTAAATAAATATAAATATTGACAATATTTTTTCTTCTTTTTTTTCTGCTTTGTTTTTGTTGAGAATGGTGATAGCAAGCAGTTGAAAAATACTTAAATGCCATGAAAAATAATTAGAAATAATAAATAACTAACCTTTAGGCCACCAGCATCTCAGAAACTGAAACAGTTAACAAGATTAAAAAGTATTTGATTGTCGAGAACATTATCATAACTACTGTTTAAAGATAAGAGTATGGTGCCATGGAATGGGATGAGTATTTCAGATCATTCTGGATGTCAAGGAATATTCCTCCTCAAAGCTAAAAGAACATATTTTACCAATTATACATGAGTATATAAATACTTTTAATATAAAAATACTCAGGTAATAGACTAGTTCCATAAGTTACAGCATGTAATTTCAAAGAATTTCAGAGAGCATGCTATAATACTGTCCAAGACAAAAACACTGAGGTTTTCTCTGGACTTTTTAATCCATTCCCTGTTTACCCAACTGTCTCTCCTAGCTTGCTGTCCTTACTTATTCACTCATTCACAGAAGAAATTGGGGAGGTATCTACAAGAAAGGTAGGAAGAAAAGATGAAAAGAGAAAGATTATGTGGCAACATAATTGTTGAATCAAAGTCCAAGCTCCCCAAATCAGTTGGTGATGATGGAGGAGAAAGACTGAGAGAGTTGGGGTTGTTCAGCCTGGTGAAGAGAAGGTTCTGGGGAGATCTTATTGCAGCCATTCAATACTTAAAGGGGGTTTATAAGGAAGATAGGGACAGACGTTTTAGTAGGGCCTGTAAAAATGGGAGAAGAGGGAGTGGATTTAAACTAGTTATAAGGAATAATTTTTTTACAGTGATGGTAGTGAAACACTGGTATAACTTGCCCAGAGAAGTGGTAGATGCCCCATCCCTGGAAACATTCAAGGCCGGGCTGGATGAGGCTCTGAATAGCGCGATCTAGTTGAAGATGTCCCTGCTCATTGCAGAGGGATTGGACTTGATGACCTTTGAAGGTCCCTTCCAACCTAAGCTACTCTATTGTTCTAATATGCTAGATGTTGCTGGATATAAGAAAATCGTGTCTTCCTCTCACACTAGTTTTCTTAGATGGCAATGACATACTTAGACCACAGCATACCTACAAATGTTAGTTCAATAGCATACTCTGGATTCTTGTTACTTCACAGTGTTGTTTTTTGTTGTGTTTTGTGTTGTTTTTTCTGAAGAAGGATTTAATACCAAAGATGGATCAATTGTCCTTTATTATTTCTCAATGGTATCATATTCATAGTCTAATCTTTGTTCAGCAGACCACTGTTACAGAGCTGAATATCCTGCTTTGAGCAGCCGATTAGACCACAGTACCTCCTGAATTTACTTCCAAATGGAATAATTTTCTGAATCTAAGAACTGATCATTTTTTTAGTAATTTTAAGGAGATAGGAAGCCAGTGCTCCAGAGTGATAACAGGGCCAAATTTCCTGCACTGTATAATTAAATTATGTTTCTCTAAGACTGTTTCTCAAACATGTATACACATACACAGAGTTATAAACAAGCATTGCTATGCACAGATATATATATATATGCACATATCTAAAATATATAAATATTTGTACATACTACATATAATTACATCTCGCAAAAATGAGTATTATATTGTAAAATTATTATTAATTGTGGACTTGTTAAGAAAAATACCTATAATGCTTTTAAGTTCTAGTTATGACAAAGCTTATATTTTTTCTCGTTTTTGAAATTGTATTTCTGTAGCTTATATACAATGGAATTTGAAAATTCTGAATATAGTAACAATAAGATAATCCCCAAATTATTTGTTAAATGGTTTGAGAAAGAGAAAAAAACAACCGAACAATAAATATTCTGCACTATCTCTCCCCTAATCGTCTCCTTCCACATGTTTACATTTTCATTTGCTGTCTGATTGTGCAATGATCCGGTTCCTGATACCAGCAAAGAAGATACAAAAAAGTGTATGTTTCCTTCTGTGCCCATCAGTGCAGTGAATGTTCTTATATTAAATGATGCATTTGCTAGCTATATAGCATTTCCATTCAGATAGATGTTGCATTTGTCCCTATATGTAGTAGATTGAACTATTTTTGTTTTACATCATTTTGTGACATACACATAATATTTTTTTTATTTTTGATAGCAATTCTTCAAACATTGTGATACCACAAATACCCTGTAATCCAAATACACATCATTACAGTTCGCTAAAGTAATATCAAAGCTTTCTGTGAATTTACAGTAGAAAGAGATCATAAAAGGAAAAAAAAAAAAAAAAAAGATAAATACCACTCTCCACATCCCTACCCCCCTTCCTGAAAACACAAAGGAAAAAAAACAGGTTGTTTGACTTTGGTAGTTCTTACCCTGAAAATCTGCAGGGTATTCTTCATCCCTTTCATTTTTATAAATCTTTTGCCCAGCACTCTACCAGGTAATTATGACTCCAGAGGACTGATGTTATTTTAGGACTCAGTTCTTAAACAAGTATTCTAAGGATGGTACAGTTAAGATACCTGATTCATAAATAAGAAAAGCACACACATAACCAAATACTTTCAGTCTCTTATAAAGGCCTTCAGAAATAAAATCTAAGAATAAGAAAACAAAGCAATAAAATTATTCTTTACTAGTACAACAGTTTTAGACCATTAGTATTAACTATTACTTATATTTCTGTTCAGGTAAAGAATTACTTCTAGAAAGCACAAATTTTCTGTATTTAAAAATAATCTGTACTATTTACAAGTCCATAAGACTTAAATTGATAATAAAAAATTTGTGAACAAAAATAAAGAAAACCATACAGCAAAGTATGATCCACTTTAGCAGTCTAACAGTTAGACATCCAGTTTAGCCAAGGCTGTGGATGACCAGCTGTGACCAGTCTGTGGTCTGGCTTTTGTCTGTATTTGGTGAAAAAAGAAGTGAAGAGAGAAGAATATTCTCTCAAAGAGCTATCTCAACTTCCTGAGATGTATATCTTAGGATATGAAAAATTATGTAAAAATCATATTTTTTATCCTGATGTAATGCATATCGAACATACATACATACACATAATGTTCAGCATTCCATTTTTAATCCTAGGAAAACTTCTATTTCACAGTGGGAGGCTGACAGCATATGCAGAAATCATGTTCTTTCAATTTCTCTGTGTCGCATAAATAGCTTTTATCTCTAAAAAAGGTATTTAACATAGATGCCTCCCATATGATCGTCTCTATGTGCACATAGGTCTCTCCATTGAACCCCAAACCAATGGTCTGACTTGGACTTCCTGGCCACTCCGGTAGTCAACTCCTAGACTGTGTTCTCTCCAGTATCTAGCCCAGATTTGTATCCGCTTCAATACAGTGGTTCCTAAGCCTCTTATCCTACTTGCCTACTTTGGTAGTGTTTGCATACTAACATCTACCTATACGATATGCATGTACTCTGGTCATGACAACGCACTGCAGGCACGCAGGCCCTCTGACCTGTGGTCTGACTCTTGTCACTGGGACTCAGACCTCCATACATGCATATGCATACACAAGAGATGCCTTCATCCAGAAAAACAGTTAATAATGGAGGACAGGCTGTGATGAAAGGTGCAGGCCTGGTCAGACAAGCATTCTGATCAGCAACACTTGAATGCAACACAGTTCCTTTTTTCTCCTTATCCATCAGTTTCACCGTGTGTGCTCCTCCTCGAACCATTTGATCCTGTCTCGTCCCCACCTTTGGTTCATCCTCTAAACATCTCATAATAAGTCTTGTGCAATCACAAGAGGCTCTTCCCTTGCATCTCATAAGAAGTCCCACACCACCAGGCAGTGACCTCCCTCAGGTTGAAAAGAGTTCCTGAGAGCTGCTCATCTTGATTCACCCTGTGGGTTTCACTTCTAGCCCATGGGACTCATGGCTCCGGTGTGACACCCCAATTGTTCTGATTAGGTTTTCAGGTTTCTCTAACATGCTGTTGTTCTTTTGAGTTTTTGTTTGTTTGTTTGTGGTTTAGTTTTTGTTTTGTTTTGTTTTGTTTTGTTTGAGTTTAAGGGGGAGGGGCGTGCTTGTTTTTTGGTTTGGTTCATTGTTTTTTGTTCATGCATACAATTTTTTAATAGCATAACCAATGCAAAACATTTTATTTCATGAGCATTTTTTCAGTAGGCATATTGAGGTAAGATTCCTTTGTAAACTACTAAGTTTTGATCACAGATATCATACATATATACTTTTCAATGTGAATAAAACAAAGAAAAACAAACACCTCTTTGGAGATGTATTGCAGTTTATTAGTTCTTAGATTTTATTGTTGAAAGAATAATACTAACCAAGCATTTTATATTCTGAGCCATAGAATAATATTGTCACACAAATTCTAACATAAAAAGGTTAACAGTATACCATGGATTTAGGAATGTAAATAGTCACACAGAATTCAGTAGTATTTATTAATACATTTAAGCTAAGTGCCTGTATATTCTAGATCAGGGGTGTCAAACTCATTTTCACCAGGGGACATGTCAGCCTTGCACTTGCCTTCAAAGGACCAAATGTAATTGGTTAAAATGAATTTGACACCCCTGTTCTAGTGTGTTCTAGTGTGTTTTTTTTAGTGTGTTACCAAATATTTTTCCAATGTGTCACATCATGTGTAAGTTCTGTAATGGTCATATAGATTAATAAATCTCTGAAAGGTTAAACAGCAAGATTGACTCTCATATATTTTAGACCTTTAGACAAAAAAATGGTAAATCTTCTATGTTATATCTACAGAAGTTATTGTATTTAAAATCACATCAAATGCCCACATAGAAGCTGCAACAAACCTTAATTGTGATTAAAGAAAGCCACCAATATCAAAGATGATTCAAATAATATTTCTTTCTTTTTTTTTTTTAAATGCATTTATCTGAGTTCTGATTTCATCAATATAAGAGTCTTGAAAATAGAAGCTTTGCAAATATATTTTCCTCTTTTTTTGTTGTTGTTTTCCTAGTCACATTCAAGGAACCTTCAGGGAACCTATTTTTGCCACTACTAGTAAAAGCCACAGGCTTTGCAGTGACCTGACAGTGCCTGAAGAAAGACCAGAGGGCTCAAAGAGATATTTACAAGGAAGATTTGAACACACATAGTAAGAAAATTTAGTATAAACATATTGATGGCAGTATTACTGGTGGTTTTCTATATTAATGAGGTAGTCTACTACAGTGTTAGAACATTATCTGGACTATGAGCATATTCTTTGCTCTATGTATATGGTGCATTCTCTTTTGCCTGTAGAACGATTTTGTATGTAATACCAATCACAACATAGTGAGCCTAAACAACATGAGAATTTGCAGAACCATGAGAAAAGACTTAATAAAAGGTGCTGTAAAAAGAGACCCCAAGATTTTTTACATGCAAGGCAAGAAACTACAAAGCAGTAAGTTTCAAGCATAGCTGTGTGGCTGCTGACAGTACTGAGAAGAATCCTTAGCCTGTCCACTCACCATTAAACAAATTTTACTCTCCTACCTGAGCTTTCTTATATTCTCATGTATGACAGCACTACACAATGGTAATTTCCATTAATTTGAATAAATTTAAATAATTTAAATATTGTGGTATCTATATATTTCAACAGCAGGTATGGAATACTGACAGCATTCGGAAGAAACTTCTATGAATGGACTATGAGAAAGCACAGAGAGGGTTCCACACACATGGTCCAGTGTGCACTGTAAATACAGACTAAGTACAGCTCAGTACCAAGATTTTCTGTACATTTTGCTTTGTGTTAGGAGGCAGTGAGTGAAATGATGTACATAAGCACAGTTAGAGAGAATAAGGCAAGCACAAGAACAGTTTATAAATTTGAGCTCAATCCAGACTGTTGAATACAGGATAAAACCACAATGCATCATCAGAACACAGGCATATCTGCCTGTGGCTTTGAGTGTAAAGGCACACAGTCTAAGAAACTGTTCTGTGACTAAAAGATAGTCAGCCAATTTGGAGATCTAAGTGCTCAGAAGAAAGAAATAAATTTAAATAGTTTTCCATCAGAAATTTAGGGTGGTACGCACAAATTCTGAAACTCCAGAACATCTGTGGAGTGGATGCGTCAAAAATCAAGTCACACAAGAAACTTCCCTCCTTACTACTTTTAACTAGCAACTCACTTTCCTTATGTTTCTTTTGGGCATGGCTGAGTATCTGTATCCATCTCAAAGTATTTGTTTTCTCCTTTAGAATTAGCACTGTTTCTTCTCCATTCTTCTGTTCACACATCTATAACCAAAGCATTCCTCCACACAGCAATCTGCACATTAGGTGAGAATTTGAATCTGAAAAATTATATGAGTTCGTATTTGAGCAGTACTTTTGCATTTCATAACTGTCAAAAAACCTCAAAACTAAAACCAAACCAACCCAAAAAATCCAAAACCAGCAAAACAATACCTTTAAAAATTTTCTCCTCTTTTCATTCAGTCTTGATGAGAAGCATTAACTACGGGCAGCACCGTTCTGTGAAATGATTCTGTTGTTCAACTTTCAGCACAGTGATTAAGTTTTTAATTGGCAGTAGGAAAGTATGTCAGCATAATTACTAGTGCCCCTTAAAGTATCAAGCTAGTCTGAGAAATGAACACAGCTGTAGAAAGGCTTTTATATGGTTAAAAAATGCAATTATTACAGTTATTTATATTTACTGAAAGATTCCTTTTCACTTAGAGCTCTAACACAATGATAGGATGATGTGTAAAGAGCAAAAAGATAAGATAAATTTGGAAGGCTGCATAAAGAAAATAAGATATGTGTTTAGCAAAATCTTTCTATTCCTTTCCAACCTGGTGTATTTGTTATTTATAGTACCAGGTAGAACTACCTATTTTTAAAAAGTCTTTTCTTGTTTGCTGTCTACTGAGTTACAAATTTTCTACTAGCTTTTATTGTCTTTAATATCTTTTTGCAGCAAAGTACTGTCTATTTTTTCCTTAAGCAGAACTAACAAAAATGTGTGGCAGAGAATTACAAAAATTTACCTATGACCTCACTTTGTAGAAAAAGGCAGTAAGCGGTCGAATGACAGTTGTTGAGAAGTGAACAGCTTAAAAGGTACACTGAGACAGAATTTTCCTACAGCATATACTTCAGAATCTCTTTTATAGAACACTACACAGAACAGAAAAATATGTTATTTTTCCCATTGATCAGAATGCCACATTCAGCATTTCAAATGCAGTGGACCTCAATAGTTCAGGAAACTTCAAGCTGGTATCAAGTGGTTGAATCCAGTCCAAGACTAGGTCTCTTCACTACTGACCTCAGTCACTGAACTATGCAAAACTCAAGTATTTCAGCTGTCCAGTGGGAACATTTATGAGTGCTTTTGTATCCAGAAGGAACAACTGTAAAATGTAGTTGACTCCAAAAGCAAATTGCAAAATAATTCAGCAGTTTTAGAACATAAATATGATACACAGTTCAAGGGTGTTGGTTTTTTTTTTCCTTTTTGTTTTGTTTTTGTTTTGTTGCTAGTAGAAGACCTGAAAAATACAGATTTCTTGGTTGAGGTTCTGCTATTTCTGTAAAACAACAGATGTAGCACAGAAGTAATATGTCTTAAAAAATGAAATGTGAGATAAAATGTATCATTAGCAGATATTACAGTCTTCATAAAAAACAACAGCATATACTAGTTTATAACTTAAAAACTTTGCTTAGCAAGGCTGCCAGTAACTATTATTTTACATTTCAAATGACTGAGGTCTATAACAATAAATGATGACATATTACAGTTTTGTCAGTACAGATGTTATTTTGTTTCCCCCATTTGCACAACTACTAGGTTTGTAAGAAAAAAAAAAAAAAATCAAACTAAAGGTGAAACAGCTAATTGTTTCTAACAGAATGTTGCCTGTAGGCATAAATAATTTAAAAACTGAAGCAGTCCTTGACCAATGTCACGTAACGCTTTCTTACAAAAGGTAAGGTATACAGTGAAAACAGATATGCTATGAAGGGAAATGCAAAACAAACAAATCTCCACTCCCCCCAAAAACAAACCAAAAAGTAAAGTAAAAATAAGCATTTGAGTTGGCATACTGGGATCTGTAGTTGCAGATCATACTCTGTTAATCTCGAGGCACTGTATATCATATTCATATACTGTACTATACTATAGGATAATTACCATTAATGTGTGTATTAATAGTCTACAAAAACCTAGGAGAGTGTGACTACTGAAAACGCTCATTGACTACCAATCATTTTGATGTAGTTTTTATATACTTCAGTAAAGCTGGCTTGGAAAGACCTGCTTATCAGAAAAAACGAGGAAACTTTTTGATGTTAAACTGATCAGTCAAAAACTGAGGCACTTTAAAATGTCAATCATTATTAATACTTTGGAATCTATACTATCAGTCAGTTTTGGGGGAAAAAAAAAAAAAATACGTCCGGAAGATAACACGGACATAGCTATATTTTTACAATCCTTATCTCTTTCAAGTGATTTTATGTAGCCTCTCTTATTGCTTGTCTTGTTCTAAATTACAGGCCTTTTTTTTCTCTTATTTTTAAGCTGTCTGTTATGCCTGTGATTTCTTGGGTAGATAGGTTTCACAAAGATAAATAGTCATAGGTTTTCCAGTATCTGTATGAAAAAATCTTTCGGATTATTTTCATTATTCTTAGTTTGATTCCTGAATTCTGGTTATTCCCTTTCAAAACTTTCTGTGTATTGTCAGACCTATGGACCACATGACTGAATCCAAATCTCCTGCAAAACAGTAAACAAATTTGCTTCCTGACTTCCAGAGCTTTTCATTGTGTTCTTATTTATATATTCTGCAGTTCAGTACTTGGGGAAAAGAAACATCTGAAAATAGCTAGGATGTTAGTGAAGTACACAAAAGTGCATCGTTTTCAGAGAGATGCATCAGAACAATTTAAGATTAATTTTAAACCACTATAGGTTTAAGCCACTGATTTGAGATATAATGTGGACCCCATATTTCAGTCTAGGTTAATTGGTAAGTCTGAAACAAGAAGAAAAAAAAACATGCTCAAACAAAAACTATCTACCTAGGGAGCTGAACTTGATGAACAAGACTGATTTTAAGCAGATACAAGTTAGCATTATACAATTTCTCAGTGCAAACATCAACTTCTCCTGTCTTGAGTGACCACCACAACTGATGGAGCCCAAGTCATGGACATTTGGATGCACATTTGGTGCACATTCGTTCAATGGGAGTAGTCCATAGACAAAAGGAATGATAACACATCAAAGGACAGGGAAGAATGTGGTGATTCATGTGTTGGATAGTGCAAGACCTGAGAATTATACAAACGATATGAAATAAATGGTGAGAATTGAACTGAGACTGACTGGGGTGGAGTTAGTTTTCATATTAGCAGCCTGTATGGCAGTATTTTGGATTTGTTAGCAAAAATGTTGCTAACAAACCAATGTTTTGGCATTTGTTGAACAGTGCTTTCACAACACTAATGTTTTTATTTTTCCCACTTTGCTCCTCCAAATTTCCCTCCCCTCCAGTGAGTAGGCTGGGGGTAAGCAATAACTTGGAGGAGAAACGGCTGGGACAGCCCATTTGAACTGACCAAAGGGATGTTTTGTATCATGTTACCCTCAGCAGTGAAAGCTTTAGGACATTCACAGTTATCATGTTTGTCTTCCCAAGTAACTGTTACATGTACTGAGACCCTGCTCTCCAGGATGTGGCTAACATTTGTCTGCTAATGGAAGGGATAGTAAATTCCTTCTGTGCTTTGTTTGCACATGTAGCTTTTGCTTCACCTTTAAACTGCTTTTATGTCAATCCATGAGTCTTCTTGCCTTCTTTTTATTTTCTCTTTAACCCACAGGAGATGGAAGTGAATGAGTCATTCTGTGGATGCGTGGCTGCTGGATGAGGACAATCAACCACAGCAGCTTTGTAATAAAAGCAGCAATTATTTTAAATATAGGAATGTGGAATTTTATAAATTGCATTTTCTAGTATAGAGAGACCCAAACATGAGAAAGTATATGAATAAATAAGTACTTTTTCACATTTGTGCTTGCAAAAGTCCCATTTAAATATTGCTGAACATTAGTCTTTGAAAGAACTGAACTAACACAGTTGACTTGTTTGGGGACCTCTACAGGACTGATGATGCCAAATCAATAAACTGGAACCCTTCACTACAGTCCCTGATATAGTTCCAGGACAAGGCAGGATAGCAAGTTACTGCAGGCAAACTTTCATCAAGTCAGATTCTCTAATTGTGTTCTGTCCTCAAGAAAACAGGATGCTTTTTACATTACTACATTTATTTAAGTTTGATTAGGTTTTTTATTAGAAAACAACAGTTAAAGACCTTTTTTTTTAGGTTTCTAATAGTAACCTAGATAAGACTGGACTGTACTATGCTAGTGAAGGAATAACCTTGTAAAAGGTCTACTGTGTCCATACTGAAAAACTGTGTGACCCAGGTAACAGAAAGGAGATCTTCTCTTCCTATCCTCAGAATGTTTTCATCTATTGATCTATTTAAGCAAAAAGTGTCATCACACTACCAGTAGTATTACATGATCACATTGTGATTGGGGCTTGAAGTACAAAACTTAAAGAGAAGTTGATGTGTTTAGCAGAAAACTAGTCTTCAAGAAAGAATGTTTTAAGACTCTTCAATCCTTCTTATCTGACTGCAGCTGGTTTTGAAGCAGGCCCTGAAAGCTTTCTTTCTGATCATTTTTCTTCCATTTAATCAAGTTTAAAATACTGAAATAGTACCCAGATACTCAAGGTTATTTTTGTTTATATTTATTTAAGAACAAATGAAACTATTACCTCCAACACTGAAAAACAGCAATTAATGACCCTGACAGTACCTTAACCTTCACTTTGCAATTATGGAGTTACAATAAAGTTAAAAATAGAATCTTCCCTGAGTCTATAGGCCTAAGGAGTATCCTCACTGCAAATGAGATTCAGAATATCATGCTCCACTCATTGCTGCAGGAAATTCATATTTTTAGAAATCCAGGACTTTAAGACATTCATTTTAAAGAAGTTTTTAAGAAAAAAATGTCTGTGAAAAATGAACAAATATTTCCCTCAGCCTTTTTTCATATGAAACTTTGGAACAACTCATTCAACTCATTGCCTTTTTTTTTTTTTTTAAACTGACATTTTCTTCCAACTCCTTGCTATTAATCAATAAATATTTTTTTAGTGGAATCAACTCTTCAAAGAATGTAATCAATCTTGATAACAGCATCATTTGCTGTGCTATTGTATAATAACAACAAGCAGAAAGTACAGTACAAGGCCAAGTGCAAGGTCCTGCACCTGGTTCAGGGCAACGCCTGGTATCAGTACAGGCTGTGGGGTGAAGGGATTAAAAACAGCCCTGCCAAGAAGGACTTGCAGGTACTGGTGGATGAAAGATTGGACATGAGCCAGCAATATTCATTTGCAGCACAGAAAACTAGTTGTATCTTGCAGTGCACAAAAGAAATGCACCCAGCAGGTCCAGGGAGGTGATTCTGGCCCTCTGCTCTGCTCTGGTGAGACCTCACCTGGAGTCCTGTGTCCAGCTCTAGAGCCCTTAGCACAGGAAAGACATGAACCTGTTGGAGGGGCTCCAGAGGAGGCCACAAAAGTGATCAGAGGGGTGGAACACCTCTCCTATAAGAACAGACTGAGAGAATTGGGGTTTTTCAGCCTGGAGTAGGGAAGGCTCTGGGGAGACCTTATTGTGGCATTTCAGTACTTAAAAAGAGCTTACAAGAAAGATGGGGACAGACTTTTTAGCAGGGTCTGTTGCAACAGGAAAAGGGCTAATGGTTTCAAATGAAAGGAGAGGAGATTCAGGCCAGACATGAGGATGAAATTTTTTGCAATGAGGGTGGTAAAATACTGGCCCAGGTTGCCCAGAGAGGTGGTAGATGCCCCAATCCTGGAAACATTCTAGGTCGGGGTGGATGGGGCTCTGAGCAACCTGATCTAGTTGAAGATGTCCCTGCTCATTGCAGGGGAGTTGGATGAGATGACCTTTGAAGGTTCCTTCCAGTTCAAACTTTTCTGTCATTCTATGATTCTACTGCTATTCAAAACAATATATAAATGATGTCTTATTTTTGTGGAGTTTTAGCAAACTTTTATTAATCATTAATCTAGAAGTGTGTTGTGCAGCACTTTTGAAATGCCATGTTACTAAACTTTTGTGAACTGCTGCATAGTACTGTGCAAAATCCTGAAGAGCTATGACTACAGACTAGTCTGTTGTTACCAGATTTTCACTTGACATACATACATCATAATGCAATGCAACAAAGGAACAAAATTAAATTTCCTGCAGAATGTTAGCTTTCATGTTCTGTTACTCTCATAAGAATACCAATTGATAACAAATTAGAAACCTGATAATTTGGAATAGGAAAAAATATACAAAATGAATCCCATATATACAGTTTTCTGGAACAGTAGGGCCTCTTTAAAATGTATCATATCTAAGAGATCCTGACTGATATTTATTGGTTTTCTACTACTTTTAATACAGTCATTCTGTGATTTTCTATAGCTCCTAATTCCTTAAAGGTAACTGTTGCAATGATTCATTCTGCGTATTCTTGCATGATACTAATTTCAGTATGTTATAGTTGCCATTAAAAAAAAAATAATAATCTGCTACTGCATGTCTGTAAATCTTCTATATATTCTGGACAGGTTTATCAAAGGAGCAAAATCCAGCTGAGATGGTAGCTTTCCTCTTATTCTTAATGAGTGAGACTTTCATTAAAAAAAAAAAAAATCAAATAAAGGCAGAAAGATCCTAGACCCATGCCTTCATGGTATACTGCGTACATACTGCAATCATTTGTATGGATGACTGATAGTTCACTTACATATAGTACCAGTAGGAAAGGAAAAATTTCAACCACTGAAACACAAGGGAAACAAAAAACTTAACTAAACCACCAGCATCTGGGAAAGTATCAAATATGGTGTTTAATAGTAGTGTTCTGTATGTATTGCACTGTAATCGTAAATCAGAAGAGAACAGCTACAGAATGTCGGAGACAATTTCCATACCACATATCCAAGAAGTATAATTGTTCTGGACGATGTCCAAACTTTGGTAATAAAATTGAATTTAGATGTTTTGGGGTAATGATATTACAATAAAGATTCAACATTATATCAATAAAAGAGATGCTGCCTACTTATTTTTTATTAGATTTTAAAATATTGTGCTGTTTCCTAACACTGCATAAAAATATTCCATAAATTTAAACTATTTGATATCATGACTTTATAATGATATATTGTAGAAAAAGTACATTTATTGCAAGCATTACGAGCTCATACAGGCAGAAGATAACAACTACAAATAAGCTTTGTTGCTACAGCTGAAAAACATTTCCTAATTTCTTCAAGGAGAAAAGAAACATTCCATTGTTTAAAGGTTCAACATACCTGTCTTAGTTAATGAAAATATAACTGTTTACAATTCATTTTTTCTACCATGCTGGTGATACCTAAATCATACATACTTTAGTATTAATAGGAATCATAAATATTTCTTCAAACACAAAGGCTTAGTTTCTAGATGAAATTTTCACTGTTTCTGCAGATTCCAGTCAAACATTTAGGACTTGATCTCACTACCTTCCTGAGTCATGTGAAGAATCTCATAAAGATTCCTGGAGTATGTAGCTCCTGGAGTGTATGGAAGACAACCTCCTGACACAGGTGGTCAGTGAGCCAACTAGGAAGGAATCCCCTTGGACCTGTTTTTTGTGAACAGAGAAGGACTTGTGGGCTATGTGATGGCTGGAGGAAATCTTGGGCATAGTGATCACAAAACGATAGTTTTTGGTTCCTGGAGAATTAAGGAGTGGGGTTGACAGAACTGCTTCCAGAGGGCAGACTTCAACCTGTTTAGGAGGCTGGTTTACAGAGTCCCTTGGGAGAAAGTCCTGAAGGGCAAAGGAGTCCAGGAAGGCTGGTTGCTCTTCAAGAAGGAAATCTTAGAGGCGCAGGAGCAGGCTGCCTCTGTGTGCCAAAAGATGAGCCAGCAGGGAAGAAGGCCAGCTCTGGCTGGAACTGAGGAAAGGAAGATCATGATCTTTGGAAGGAGGAGTAGGCAACTCAAGATGACTATAAGGATGACGTGAGGTTACACAGGGAGAAAATATTCATTTGAAGTGATAAAACTTTGGGGGGGTGGAAATTTTCAAAGATTTAAGTATATTTACTTCTATATATTTACTTCAGTTCAGCCTTCTTTCTTAAAAAAAAATCTCAAATTACAAAAATATTTTTAATAATTCATTGTGGTTTTAAATAATAACATGTTCTGATGGCATGCTTTCCACAACTCATGTAGATTGAGACTGAGTAATTTGGATCAAGCCTTTAAGTTTAATTTCCTGAACAGGTATTTCTCTCCTTTATTTTTCTTTTTCTGATTTACTGAAAAACTACAAACAAATGTCCTTAACTATCTCCTCCAAGTAATGGGAAGAAACTGCTCTGCTAGGAAAATATTGTTTCATATAAGCCACTTCCACAGTCTTGTAAAATATGATTAAATAGTTTACAAGGAAGGACTTTCAGAAACATATCCACCTAATTTATACTTTTAATTATGACCACATTGCTAATGGTAGTTTTTTAAAAATGTTAATTCCTGACTATGTAGATTAAAAATCTGTTGAAACAATTTATTTTTGTCTTTGGAGATTTGTTGGTTTTGATACATTTTTACTTCTATTTCTTATTCACCAATCTAGCATACTTATGAAAATATATCTGCTTCTTTTTGCAGAACTTGTATATATTAGTTTCTCATTTAACTCAGGATCTTTCAGCAGAGCTAATAAATATTACTTTATAATTTCCATGTTCAATAACATGGCAATTGAGCTGTTAAGCTGATTCATGCTTATCCTAGTGAAAAAAGTCTGTAAGTGGCTTTGAATCTTTGGTAATGCTGCAGGAAGAATTCTAGCCCAGCATTTGCTCCTCTTTCTCATCCCCTGCTATTTTGTGTCACGATGTATCATTAGAGACTGATGTTTACCTCTGTACAAATCAGCAAAAAAAAAATTACATAGCCCACACTGGCCTCCTTTCTTTGCATTAACTATGTCAGTTTTGATTTTTTACCTTTCAGAATGTTTCAGACACTGTCAATGTGAAGGATTTTATCTTTATAGAAAAAAAAAACTTTTTTTTTTTTTTTTTAAATGTGGGGGGGTGCATTAAATTTTTATTATCTGTTCCAGACAAGTGAAAAAAAAAAGATGAATTTTGCAATATTGATCCTTATCAAAAACATTTTATGCAAGATACTACTATCTCAACCAATGAATTTTCTCACTTTTACCCTTCCAACTTTCTCCTCCATCCCATTGAGGGGGAATGAGCAAGAAGCTGTGTGGTATTTGGCTGCCTACTAGGGTTAAACCACAAATTCTGTTCATTATATTGCCTAGGTATAAGTATCTAAGTAAGGTAGGACTGGCAGAGAAAATACTGATTTATTTGTTTTTTTTCCTTTCTAAGAATTTGTCTTGTTTAGCTTTTTGGTGTATGGAATAAATATATATATATATATTTTTTTTTTTTTTTTTTAATTAGTGTATCTCAAGACATGTATATTAAAAAGTCAAAGAGTGTGAAAATACACCTTTCTCACCAAACTTAACAAAAAGTGGGTTTGGAATCAATTCCTCTTAGGTATGAGGGACCCCTGGTGAAAATGAAAGGAAAGACCTCTTAGGGGGGAAGAGCAGGGGAATAAATCCCCTGTATTCTTCTTGCTGAGCCTACCAAATGGAGCATAGTCATTAGTGTTGCAGTGAATCTTGAAGTGCCTCACAGACTGATGCAGAGTTAGTTGGACTTGTGTTTGACACATGTGAAACATTTGACATTAATTCTCCAGAAGAACTAAAGCTTCTTAGAGTCATTGAACTAGCCAAACAAAACGCCTAATTTAATTGCATGAACTAGCAGACTGAGGAAATGGTGATGTGCCTGAGGGTAAAGGCTGGGTGGGGACTGCGGAAGAACAAGTTTGTTGCTCCCTTGCGGTCATTGGTGTTAGGTGTTTCACAACAGCCTAAGCAAGATGACTGTAGAAACAGATGTCTTACAAATTTTGATAAAATTTGTCATGCTTTAGAGACATTGGCAGTTGAGTACTCCCTAATAGAATCTTCTCAATGTATTTAAATTTGCCAATCTCTAATTTTTTGTGGTACAGAGTACATTTTTAATCTGACACATAAATTATAGATTCCTGTGAATTCTAACTGATGAGAAAAAGGATTTTTTATGTTTTGTTTATTTACAATTTTGTCTTTCACTTCTAATTGGATGGGTTGTACTGTTTTTTTTCTGAAAAAACCGTGAAGACTTTTCCTTTGTCATCGAGTTTGTAGTTACATATTTATATTCATTATATTAATACTACAGATCTCCTTAAAGAGCAATATTCATATAAGTTCATAGTTAGCTTAGAGCTATTCAGACTGTGGATGTCTTCTTTTCCAGTTCATACTATGCTTTCTTTCCCCTCAATAGAATTAAACAAGATCCTGTCTAGACTTCTATTTCAGGCAATCATTGCTAGATAATTCAGAAAATGTCTTTGCTTTTGTCATTATTAGAATCAAAGTTATGCTCTTCTGGCAACGAGATTTGAACATAATACTTCAATACTCATCTTTTCATAATGAGTAAGGAGAGAACTAAAAAGTGCCTGTTTTATTTTTTTATATCTCCATTACACGTCAATTCAATTTTAGCCAAAATTATTTTCTCTTATGAAACAGATTTGCAGTTACAGCTTCTCAAAAAGGGGTTTCCCTCTTTCTTTTTTGCACCCCTCCCCCCCCCAAGTATGTTGACCATTGTCCCCAATTTCTTTAGAGTTTTTAATTATGATTGTGATGTCATGATAAATTGTTTAAGTAAGAATGCAGCAAAGACAGGTTGCAATTTCAAGGTGACATTCTTTCAAAGAGATAGGAAAGATGGAGGGTGGGTGGGAAACCAAGATTGCTGAACTACCAGACAAGTCATTAGTAGTGCTTTGAAAGAGAGTATGATTTTACAGAGAGAAGTATCCAACATCTCATTTTCATGCACAATTTCTTAGCTGCCAGTACTTTCTAAAAACTGTTACTTGAGGTGGATGTTAATGGTTATTTTACAAGCATGTATAGTGACGAGCTTCTTGTCACTAAACATGTATTACCTGAATGTACCTCAATACAGTTTCTCAAGTTTTTATCCTTTCCCTGTTGAAAATCATCAAATATGCAGAGTATCTTTGCTATGTATTTTGGAGTTACTAAATCATGGGAAACATTTTGGTGAGAGAAGCATCTTCCACAGTAGATGAAAAACAGAAAGCTCCTGGTTAGATCTGGAAGCTGATTTAGGCATCTAACCATTCTTTGATTTTGATGCACTATGACAGTATTTGAGTAAGGTGTTCAATGTACTTGCTCAGCTGCATTTTACTCAGTATTTCTGATGATCCTGTCTTTTGCTGTAGATAGAAACAGAACCTCTGTGTCTGTGTAAGGCTTTTCAGTCTTGCAGTTTGGTGGCTCACATCAAAAGATATTCAATCACTTTATTATTCACAGTGGTAGTTGAATAGAAAATTTTATTTCTTGATGTCAGTTCACTCATTTCATGCTTGAAGTACTCTATACTTTTATCTTTGAAATGACTGTACTATGCTTGGAGGAAGCAACACAGGCTGCACAGTTTTAAACTCGCTATTTGAGACTTTTGTTTATCTTTATATTAAAAATTTTTAATTCTTATTTAATGCAGTACAAGGGAAGTCAACCTGGATCTACATCAGGTATAAATGCTGTTACACAGTTTTACTTTCTAGCCAAACGGACGGGCTACGTAGTCACTTTTTACCAACTGCTTGTGCTGAGCTAATTTTGAGACTGTTCATTCAGATGAACAATTATGTCACATAGTAAGTTTGAACTGAGACTTCATGTTTCCTGTCTAAAGCATTGACCCATAGGTTAACAGAGAGCAAACAAGAAAGCGAGTAGTGAATGTAATTATAACAATGCTTTTCTTACCTTTGCAATGATTAACCTAGTAAGCAAGAATCAATGCCAAAGGGCTGCAATGAGTAGCGTCAGATTGCCAGGAAAAAAGTGAAACCCATTAAAAATGAAAGATAATCCTGGTGGATCTTACAGAAGTTAATAATTTTAACTTGACTGTGCAACTGCCAGTATAGAAGAGACAGCCAGTGTCTGAAAATCAATGCCTGCATCCCAGCACAGATAGAGAATTTATACTGCTGTTGCTTGATTTTCTCCATCACCTTTTGAGATTCAAAATAAATAGTCTAAGGACCTTAGAGGTTCACAGATCAAAAGTTAAAAATGCTGATGTCATTGGCCACTTGGCCACCAGCCAGCTGTACAAACAACTTAAAACCAGCTCAGAAAAAGGCAAGCCCAGACTAGCCCTGGGTTTGTGCACTGTCAGGTCAGTACAAGGCCTGTGGGCTTTTACTAGTAATGGACAAAAATATTTACAGGGTTACATTGTTATCACTGTCACTGATTTCTAGAATTTGTTCCTGAAATTCCTTTTGGGCATGGAGCCAGAAGGTGGAAGAGGGCAATGCATGGAGGGAGGTGTCCTTTGTTTTGTGTTTCGTTTTCTTTGGTTTAGTTTTGGTTTCCTTCACTTCACAGAATCACAGCAATATTTTTTGGAAGAAATCTCAGAAGTCATTTGATCCAATGTCCAGCCTGAAATAGGATTGTTGCCAACCTGAGGTCTGTTCACTGTGACTTTGGTTAATTGAGTCTTAAAAACCTCACAGGATGCAGATTCTACACTACCATGTCAACGCCTTCCAGTATTGTACTACCATCCCAGTAAAAATGTATCTTTTCCTAAGATGTAACCATAGCTTCCTGAACTGCAACTTGTGGCCGTTGTGCCTTGATAAAACTGTGCTGTGCTTGTAATTACTCCTCACATAGCTGTAGGTTCCTAACAGTGTACCCCTTAACCTCATCTTCTGATTAAACAAGGCCAGCACTCTCAATCTCTACTTTTAAATTATATACTCAAAACCGCTAACCATTCAGATATGACCTATACTTGTTTTGTTTTGCTTTGTTTTCTTCCTTCCTTTTATTGCCTTTTTTTGGCCCTGACAATATTTATCCCACATAACTCATAGTCACTGTTTCAGAGCAGGTCTTGAACTCTTACACTTTGAACTGAGCCTGAGTGCTAGGGAAGAGTTGTTTCTTCCCACAGAGGTTCTCTAATATCTCTCTCTTGAAGTTACAATGTCTAGAATTGGAGTATTTGCATTTGTCTCTGGTATGATATCTGCCTAGTCTTTCAAATTGTCTACCAGTATATCTGTTTAGTGATTTTCAGCAGAGCGATTTAAAAAAAAAATATTTTAAAGCCCCTTAATAATGAAAAGACTCAAAATAGATCTAACACTACAGGTATTGCTATTCCTGAATTTCCAAAAGGAATTTAGCACTGAAGTTTTGAAAACTGGCGTTTAATTCCACATTTCAGTGTGGTGAATAGAGTGTAACCTCACGATGGTTGTTCAGATTATAAAGAATCAAATTATATGAGTTGTAGGAGATTTTACATTTTAAAAATAAAAGCCAGCTTGCTTCAAAACCAGCAATTTTTTTGCCTTTCAGAACCATTCCATATGTCTATTTTCTCTGAATATGTTACTTGGAATGCACATTAGTTTTGACAAAATTTAAGAAATTTTACAATTTGATTAATATATCATTAAGTTTAACCCTTTTAAGATTCTAAAATGGAAAGAAAATAGTTGGATATTTAAAAATAATGTGAATTCCAAGATGATCCAGTGAAACTGTAAAATTTTAGAAAAATATGTGAACAAGTGCTATATTAATTGTTTTGATATGATAGAACAAAATATTTCATTTTTTTTCCTCTTTGTTGTAATACAAATGGAAAAATAATAGTTTGTGTGTAATTCCTGTTAAAATGCTTTTTCTTACCTTGCTGCTACAACAGCATAATTGTAAAAATAAATTATGTATTAATGTCTTTTGTTTCTCAACATAGCTTTTTTTTTTTCTTTTTGCTCTCTACTAGAATGGAATAGCATACTTTAATGAACTCTACCTTAAATGACTGCCCTAGGCAAAATGCAATTGAAGTACAAAGAATAAAATAAAACCTTAATATGTGTCACTAATCAAGAATGTACAAATTAATCCCGATTTTTGACGAGAGCTGGTACAAACAGCCTGTTGCCTCAGGAAGCTAGCACTCTACCCTAAATAATTATAGAGAACGGTAGTGTCATCAGCATGACTATTTTATATCATATGCATTTTCATTCTGAACTCTAGAGGCGCAGTTCAACAAAGGGTAACACTGTTGCATTCTCTATGTTTTTTTCTCCCCAGATTACTGGATTAAAAAAGAAGTGGAATTACACTCACGCATGTTTGCACACATGTTTATTATCACTTTCACCCTTTGCAGTTTATTGTCTCCTCTTTTACATGAGAACATTTCAGTTTGGTAGAAGAAATCCCAGGGAAGGGAAAAAGAGAAAGCTGCTCACTCTTCCTAATCTAATGATAAAGATCAAAACAGACCAGCCTTGTTTTTGTAATACAGTATTAACATGTGAATTGGTACTTCGCTACTGACCAAATGAGTATCAATTTCCCAATGTCCAGTGGATCTTCATATCTGGGCAGTAAAACTATTTTTTTCCTTTTTTCTAAATATCTTGAGTGCCAGGAAGGTCATACTGTTAGGCAAAACTGAAAATAAAATCCTATTAATATTCCATACTTCATGTAAGTTATCAATGAAACACATTTTTTTTGTCACACAGAATCACAGAATGTTAGGGATTGGAAGGAACCTTGAAAGATCATCTAGTCCAATCCCCCTGCTGAAGCAGGAACACCTAGATGAGATTACACAGGAAGGCATCCAGGAAGGTCTTGAACATACATAAAGCTTTATTGTATTATTAAAATGAGTAGTTAATTAGTCTTTTGTTAAATGACAGATAAATTAAAAACTGTTTAGTTTTTTTTTCCTGCACATTTTTTGCATTCCAAACTCTTATACTGTTAAGTTTTGAAAGGTGTTTCAGTGGTGTGAATACCACATGCTGCTTCCCAGTAAAAAAATTGCTAATGGAAGGTATATTTCTGTGACCATACCTAAGAAGACTATATCATCACATATTCAGTGATCATGACAAACTGATAGCTGAACTCACACACAAAAATATCCTTTTTATTTTTATAAGTTTTAAGTCATATTTTGTCAAGTTATGTTTTACCACCTTAATTTTGGTGAGATTATTTACATTTTCATACTATGGTTTCTATTTGCCACCAACAGGAAAACAAAAATTCAAAAACATTTCCAGAAATAAAATTGTATACATTGTTTATGGATTTTCTTACATTTTAAATTATAGATTCACATTATTTTTAAGCAGTTCTGGATGGTTTCATGTCTCTTAATCTGAGTAGCCTTAAAGTAATATGTTGGACTTTAAAGTGGTAAATTTTAAAAGAAACCTTTGAGTTTTAAGTAAATCAACAAAAATAAATGTAAAAAGTGAGTCCCAAGGACACAGGAATGTGTCCTTTAAGTTAAAAGGATTCAGGAATTTATAACTCTAGAATTCTGAATATTACAAGGGTTTAGGTGTCTTAGCCTTATAAATTATAAAATGTAGTTTATATATGATTAAATCTTCAACCTGTCTTTTTCTGCCTATGTATACTTCTGTTTATTAAATTATTCTTTATCGAGTAAAAGAGAAATATCCTTAAGTATAAAAGGATTAATACTGACAGAATGTCAGGAAACTCCAACAACAACCTCTATACACTAAACATAAAGAGAAAATGTCATATTGCTTTCCACTTCAAACAATAGAATCAATGTCATTTTTCTTTAATAGGAGAACATTGAAAATATATCTGAATGACTGAATGCTCAACAACATGAAATTTCTGAAACTTTGCCATTGCTAGAATTATTTCAGAACCATTTAGTATATTTCCCTTTGCAATGTTACTTATTCACAAAATATGTTTTACTGACACTTGAATTATTTCTGCTAGTTACTGGGTTATGTTCAATCTGTAATATTGACAAAAAGACCTAAAGGCATTACAATGATAAAGAATGTATTATAAATGTTGGTGTGATTCATGTAGTCAAATGTATGGCTTGTTATGTTTTTTTAATGCTAAAACAACTTGCCAGAAAACATGATGCTAAACAGCTTCCGACTAATCTTTAGTGAATTTCTCCTTTAAAGGCTTATGGGGAACATGAGTGAAACTTACTAAGCTCTCAAGGAGTTGGTGTATGAAATATGTAATTTACATGTCAAACCACAACAGGCTGAATGTCCTGAACAAAGACGAGATACAGTGTATAACTGTTTACTTAACCTGAAATACCTATTTGAAGATTCAGCCGTGGATACTGCTATGGATTCATTCATTGCCTCAAAGTTAGGATAGAGTTTTATTTTTAAGTGAGGTAAGGGTCTACGCTTTAATTCCCTTTATTTTTTTTTTTTTCCTAATAAGGTATAGTAGAATCACAGAATGGTTGCAATAGGAAAAGAACCCCTGGAAAGGTCCTATCTATTCAAATCCTTCGCTCAAAGGAAGATCAGAAAGAACAGGCTGCTGAAGCCTGAGTCCAGTTGGGTTTTCAATATCTCCATAGATGGAGACTCCACATACTCTCTGGGAAACCAGTTTAAAACTTTTTTATGTCTAAGTGAAAATTTCTGTGTTTCAGTTTGTGCCCATTGCCTCCTGTCCTGCCACTGAACACCACTGAGAAGAGTCTGGCTCCATCTTCCTTACTCCACCCCATCAAGGAATCAATAGTCCAAAATACTGTCATGTTGCTTAGCAGTGTAACATAGGTAATATAAAATGTGAGTAGCAGAATCTAGCCTTGAAAAAGCTATGTACTTATTTTTTTTTACTAATTTTTTATTCCTTCAGAAATTAAACGCCTGTTCATAAAGAATATTATAACATATTTTATGCATTTTTCTTTTTTCACTTTATTTTCTTCTTATTCTGTGTAGATGGAATTGCTCTTGACATTTCTTCTTGTAGAAGACTGCTGCACATTATTGGAGAGTATTAAAGATGTAAATAGCTTAAGGATGCTGAATCATAAACAGACAATAGACTACTTACCATTCTGGATTTTGTGGAGGTGTGCCTGTATTTTAGTTACTAAATTTACTTATTTCGTATGCATTCTAGACCTGAAAACATTTTTATGACATTCTCTTATTTGTAATTCTGCAACTTACTAACAATTCTGTAAGACTACTTATATAGCTCAGCTGCTGGTAAGTCAACAGATGCACTCATCTAACCTAAATGATCAGGCCTGTTTATCAACACTTCTTCCAAAATTTGAACAAAATTTCTTAAATCCATTATATTATTAGTATTAGAAGAGTAATTAACTTCACCATAAAGTTCAGATCATTAATGCACCCTAACGAAGACTGGTGTTTTCAATCCACACATACAGCTGTATTTGATGTCAATTAAATTTCTACTACAGGCTGGAGTCGGTAATATGCCAGAAGTAGTAGGAATCGTAACTAGAATATGTGCCAAATGATCAGTCTGTTTTATTGAAAAGGATCAAGAGTTAAAACAAAGATATGCAAAAGCCAGTGTCCTTTATATAGTATTTGTCTAAGATTTATCCAGACGTCTAAGCATAAGTTTTTGAATAGACTGGTTTAAAAATAAATCAAGACTACAGGCAGATACCACAGGGTAGGATCAAAAATCTTGGTGAGGGGGAAAAGAGTCTGGATTTTGTGAAAAATTATTATATTTCCCGAAAAAGAAATAGAAGTGAGGGTAGAGAGGCCTGAGAAGGTATTAGATTCATGTTCAAGAGCCTATCTCTGCAGAAAAGATTTTAAAGAGCTGAAATCTTTGCTAAAATAGCAAAGCAAAAGCTCAGCACAAAGCGGTGTTTTGTTTTGTTTTTTGTTTGTTTGGTTGTTTTTTGTTTTGTTTTGGGTTTTCTTTGTTTGTTGTTTTGCTTGGTTTGTTTTTTGTTTGTTTTGCTTTGTTTTCCCTGGATTTGATTTAAAAAATGGATGACATTTGAGAGCTAATCAGGGCTTTGTTTCAGAGAAGCAGAGGAAATACTGTTGATCTCAGAGATCCAGCTTTGCTGAAACAGTATTAGACAGCTGATAAAAGAATTTTGAGGACAAAGAAGGAGAGAAAGAGAGAGAGAAAGAAGGAGAGAAAGAAAGAGAGAGAGAGAAAGGAAAGAAAGAAAGAGAGAAAGAAAGAGAGAAAGAAAGAAAGAAAGAAAGGAAGAAAGAAAGAAAGAGAGAAAGAAAGGAGAGAAAGAAAGAGAGAAAGAGAGAAAGAAAAAGAAATAAAGAAAGAAAGAAAAGAAGGAAGAAAGGAAGGAATAATTCCCTCCCTATGAGCATAGCAAAGAGAAAGATGCATTAGCATAGGCAGACATTTTAATTGAAGAGTTGTCACTATATTCTATTAGCAAAACCAATATTGTTTTGTTTTGTTTATAATCTTAATTATGCTCTTTAAACAGCTTCTTGACACTACAGAATAATTATCATCTTAGATAAACACCCAAAAGGTCTCACATAATATGAATATCTTATGCTTAATTAAAATATCCAAAGCCCAATAAAATTGTGTTGACACAAATCAAATACATCATGTAACATGTCCACAAGGTCTACCAGTTAATTTATTCCAAAAATATCTTTCTGCCAGTTCATCTAGTGGTAGTTTCTCTCATGCTACTTCACAGAGAAAAATTATTTGAAAGTAAGAATGGGCATTTTTCCATTTCAACAAATAGTATTTATCAATGAGCATTTTTGGTTAATAATATTATTATGGATAAATTTTTGCGATGTATTTGGCTTTGAAACTAGAATATCTTTTAGGAATATCACAACAAATTAGCAAAACAGCTTGATTGTGTTAAAGAAATGTAAGATAAAATGTTAGAAGAAAACCCACAAAATGTGGCTCAGAATTCCGTTTCTATGTAGAATATAACATTATATGTATTATAGGTAATATATAGAAGACATTACCTTAGATATATTCTGGTAGTAAACATACTGAATTCAACAAAGTTGCATGTAATTTGCCATAATCTGAGATGAACTAACCCTTTGGAATGGTATAGGCCTGGAGATGAATAACTAGAAAGTAACTTTGCAAAAAAAGGTCAGAAAATTGTTGTGAATGTGTTAAATACAAATCCACAGCATGGTCCTGCACCTGTAAAGGCCAATCTCATAATGGTCTGTTTAAGAAACAGTGTGTTCATCTCTGTTCACCACTTGTGAAACTGGATGCAGAGTGCTGTGTATAGTTTTGGCATCCCCAGTACACGAAAGACACTAGCATACTGGAACAAGTTCTGTGAAGGACCACCCGCATGGTCAGAGGGCTGGAGCACAGAATGAAAAAGCCTAGAAACTAGACTTGGAACACAAGAAAATCTGAGCTGATAAAAAGAAAATATCTACTGTGGTAATAGTCACACATGGGAATAGGTTTCTTGAAGGGACTGTCTTGGGAAGCGGGAGAGGTGCCCAAGGATTGGAGGAAAGCAAATGTCTCTCCAGTCTTCAAAAAGGGCAAGAAGGAGGACCCGGGTAATTATAGACAGGTCAGCCTCACCTCTGTCCCTGGGAAAGTAATGGAACAGCTTATCCTTGGTGCCATCTCAAGGCATATCAAGGATAAGAGGGTTATTAGGGGCCAACCTGACCAACCTTTTCTAACTGGATATGTTTTGTGCTGCAGGTAAAACTATACAATCACTGGATTTCCTTTCTAAAGTACATGATTCTATGATTCAACACAGTAGGAATTAAACCTGGAAGTTCAGATTTATCCCTGGTGTCTTGCATTCACAAAATCACTGAAATTAATTTGAGAAGAGGTATCCAGGTACATTGCAGGGTTATGCTAATTAAAAGTGTTACCTAGATGAAAACTCCAAGTGTGCAAGTGTGGTCTATCAGGTAGGCTCCCCGTGTGGAGACTTTAACTTCAGTTGTAATACAGTTTATTGGTTCTGTTGTTTTCTTTGGTTCCTTTAGAAGAGACACAATAAGGAACACATGTTTTATAGATATGTTTTAAATAAATCTTGTAGAAACTGGAAGAATTTAATGGTTAATTTACATAATTTGGGGTAGGTAAAATGGATAAGAAATTCCCTACGCTGATATGAGCTGCTTCTCAGTGTGCTGCAGGTAGCTTCCAAAAAAAAAAAAAAAATCTCCCAGCACAATGATGTTTTCTAAGATTTAAAAGGAATAACAAGTTTCTGTTTGCCTTAGGCACTGCAGAACTTGAACAGCAGTAAGGCTTCAAATCCATTTTCCTTACTACTTCGTGCAATGACTAATACAATTTTTTTTCTCATCTTTTCACAAATATCTGCTTTGCTGCAGGTTAGATCTTGCAATAGCCCTATCAGAAGAGTGAAGAAATACTGTCAGTTCAGTCAGTGAGGTTATACTGTAGACCAGTCTTCGGGTACAGCAAGCTTCATTAAATAATTTGCAGAAGCCCCCAAACATTAGGTCTTAGTCTCTGGCTGCCAAAATGCATCTCATGCTAAGGCTTGTTCTCTGGCTTACCCAGTTGCCATGAACCAGTATCCTCAACACTGACACTTGTAATATTCCAGAGAAAAACATTGCAAAAAAATACCTTGCAAAATAATGCATTTGCGAACTCCCTAGAATTATATAAAAGAAAAAGGAAAATAAAACGAATTCACCTAAAATTTCACAGAATCACAGAATGTTAGGGATTGGAAGGGACCTCAAAAGATCATCTAGTCCAATCCCCATGCCAGAGCAGGAACACTTAAATAATGCTACACAGGAAGGTGTCCAGGTGGGATTTGCATGTCTCCAGAGTAGGAGACTCCTCAACCCCCCTGGGCAGCCTCTTCCAGTGTTTTGTTACCCTTACTGAGAAGAAGTTTCTTCTCAAATTTGGGTGGAATCTCTTGTGTTCCAGTTTGAACCCATTGCCCCTTGTCCTACCATTGGTTGTCACCAAGAAGATCCTTGCTCCATCCTTGTGACACTCACCCTTTATATAATTGTAAACATCAATAAGGTCACCCCTCAGGGTGGTTCCTGCCCAGATGCAATACCCTACACTTTCCCTTTTTATATTTAATTAAATTTTTCCCCGCCCAACTCTCCAGGCTATCCAGGTCTCACTGGATGGCAGCACAGCCTTCTGGTGTGTCAGCCATTCCTCCCAGCTTCGTGTTATCAGCAAACTTCCTGATAGTACACTCTATTCCCTCATCCAAATCATTGATGAATACATGGAATAATACAGGCCCCAGTACTGACCCTTGAGGCACTCCACTAGATACAGGCCTCCAACTAGACTCTGCCCCATTGACCACAACTCTCTGGCTTCTTTCCTTCAGCCAGTTCGCAGTCCACCTCAATACCCAATCATGCAGACCACACTCCCTCAGTTTAGCTGTAAGGATGCTGTGGGAGACTGTGTCAAATGCTTTACCGAAGTCAAGGTAGACCACATCCACCACTCTGCCATCATCCATCAACCTCGCTATGTCCTCATAAAAGTCAATGAGGTTGGTCAAGCACAACTTCCCCTTGATGAAGCCATGTTGACTGCCCCTAATGACCCTCTTATCCTTGATATACCTTGAGATGATACCAAGGAAAATTCATTCCACCAGCTTCCCAGGGGCAGAGGTGAGGCTGACGGGTCTATAGTTACCCGGGTCCTGAAAATATTTTCAGTGGCTATGTTTCTGACAGAACAGCTGAAAGTATTATAACATACTTAAGCTCCAGTTATGATTCTGGAAGTCAAAGAAGGAAAAAGCAGATACATGCCAGGAAATATATGGAAAAAAAAGGATGAAGAAGAGAAGGAATGTAGGACTGCCACATAAAATAGAAAAAGATGTCACTAGAACAACATCTGACTAATTTAAAGGAATACCACATATTTTCATTTGGAAAAAAAAAAAACAACAAAAAACAAAACAAAAAAAAAAAAAAAAAAACAAACCAAAAACCAAAACCAAAAAGACCAAAAACCCTTTTAAGAGAAACCAGGAATATATATATATACACACACACATTGTAATAGAATCTCAAAAGTGTAAAGACAGGAGGGAAAAAAAAGAATTTTATCTTGCCACCTATATGGGCCATTTCTTTCTATGGAAGCAGTCTCAGCTACTTCCCTCCATGAATAAGTGCAGGCATACAGAAACAGTTTTATTGTATTCTCATAATATTTAAGGATATTCTTATTTTCTAAGCTCATTACAGGTTTACAGCACTTCATATTTTGAGTGGTATTTATGGAAGTACTCTAATTTGGAGAGAAAATCCTCAACAGAGACTAGCCAAAATCACCAATCACCCACCTTCTGTACTCAATGTGGAAAAAGCACAAGTCAGAGACAAATCTCAGCTTGAGTCTCTAGTTTCTCAGCACAGGCAGCATTAATTTATCATTTTAATTCTGGAGATGTCACATCTAATTCTAGAGATGTCAGCCACCACTAGGGTAACTCAAACCATTAATATGTATTATATGCAATTTCTCTGAATATTAATTGTCAATAAATGAAGTCATTTTTCTCGAACTCAAGTCTGTTTGGCCCACTGCAGTACCTGTAAGCTACCTCTTCATCTTTTTCTCACCCCACAAGCTTTCTCATCCCTGTTCTTCCTATTCTCTCTCCATTCCATCTGAGGGGAATGAGAGGCAGGGTGGGTGCTTGGCTGCCAGACAGGATCAATCCATCATAGTACTGTTCTGCAATTTCAGCTCCCTCCAAAGAGGGAATACTGTGGAAGGCTATGAAATTCACAATGCAAGTTAAAAATGCTTACAGGAAAAGTCACTGAGTAATGAGAAGTGATAGTCTACAAATGGAGAAATGCTAATCATAACTACTCCAGCAGCTGTTCATCTATGATTTCAATACTATGCATCCAAGAAGGTTTGCCACAAACCTCTGAAGAACAACTTGGACTGTACCTATCCAACAATTCTAGTAAAAACAATTAAAAAACAAAAAAAGTTTCAGTGATCTAATAGCTTTTTACCACCACATAAAGTAGCCAGAACTTAGGGAAGCATTCCTGAATTAATTTTGATGCCCAAGAACAAAATTTAGCCATTAGTATGTTTTCACATAGAGCAAACTCACTGACTTCAATGGAATTACACCAAGTTTACTGTCATGTGAAAATCACATCCTTATTATATTTTTAAAAAATTACTTCCATTAGTTACTTATTGAAGGATATTTAGCATATTGACGTTATTGATGTATGTATAGTCACTTGCTTTAAAAATGATGGAATATGGGCTTGATTTATCCCTACTAAAAGACTTTTTGAGACTGTGACTGAAAGTGTGGGGCAGAAAACTACATTTCCTACAATGAATGCCTGGTGATCTCTGCACTTTTATGATATATTTCTCTAGACGGTGAGAATGTGAATTCATGAACACATTCCTTTATCAAGAAGCAAGCTGTTAAAACTAGACAACATATTTGCATAGACATATAGTGCATATCTTTGCTGTTAAAAACCAATATTTTTATTGAAAAGAGAAATCCATCTTCTTCAATAAGCAATGCATCTAATCTGAGAGACAACACGTGTAGAATAGCCAATATGTCTATATCAAAAAAGTGAATAACTTGTTTCAACAAGCGACATTTCTAATTTGATAAGAAATTACTTCAGTTTGTTAGCTGATACATGGTATCTGTCTCAATATGAAATCTTTCTTATTTGCAGGTTTGAGCAGATGATGCTTGTAGTGTATGTTCTGATAGTCAGCATATATGTTTCAACAAGAAACATAACTGATTCAAGTACAATGTATCTGATTCAAGAGGAAGACCATGTCATGTCATGGATCATTTATACATGTCTTTCAAAAGATTATATATCTATGACCTATGTCAAATTTACTGAACAATGCAATTTTTCAATGTGTGGTGTGTAAGATTTTATTGATCTCATTAACTCATGTTTTATATTTCTGCTAGTATTCTAACATATCCATATCACTTGTACTTTTGCAAGTGAGCAAAAAATAGATGTCATAAGAAACAAAAAGACACAATACAAGTGCAATAAATGCAATCTCAACTCCATTTCCAAGTCAACTGTGATAGTCTGATGTCTCAATTAACACCACAGAATTGTACTACCTGACTGAAAGCAATATTATATTTTTTCAACTTAAGCACTTTGCAAATTTTTACTAGATTTTTAAGGTAAAGTATATGTTAACAAATAATGCAGAAAAATAAGGGAAATAGTGTTCCTAAAAATATACATGCTCATATTAAATCTGACCAATCCAACATTTGCTCAAGTTTTCAAAGCAGCCTTAGGCAGTTAAAGGTCTGTCTTCTACATTAAACTCGAACTTTTTAATAATTCAGGGAACAGTTTTTATGATCTCACATATTAGAACAATGGTATCAATCAGACATTTTAAAATTTGTCTTGGAGAATATTAGTAGGTATTTATAGGAACATTTTAACTCTGAAGTTAAAGAAGATCAACTCCAGCCCTTGGTGGGTGATTTTGATATCACTTATATTGATCTGAGGGGACAGTTTTTCTACCACTGAAGTTGAGTGCAATGAGAGGAATACCTTGTTCTGAGTTTAAATGACAAATAACTTCTAGTGACATTTGAAAAGATCCTCAGCATGTGGATTCAGTTTGTACAAACACCGTGTTGTCAGAAATTGGTGGGACGGTATTCACAGTCTTACACTCAGAGTAAAAGACAGACATGGATTTTCAGTCACAGTTTGCATAGAACAGTCCCAATTTTAAGGAAAACTGAACAGTCAGAGAAGGGTACAGATACCATATGACCTGAAAGGAAGTAAAAATTCAAAGCTTTTAAAGTAACATGTGAGTCTTCTTCCTCTTCTTTTGTTGCTGTTGTTATTGTTCTATTTAACTTGTTTTTCTTAGGAAGCAGTAATATGCAAATTTCAAAAGAAATATTAAACTCACATAGCATCAGTCATGGTCACTTGGCAGGCTGTTATTTCTGAGGCTGTGTTCCAGATGCCTGAATGCATTTCAGGTGAGAGTTCTGGTCACTGATTATTTTTGTGATGGGACCTTATTGTTTAACTAGCTGTTCCAGACAACTGGATTACCTGTGCATTACCAGACAACTGGATTACCTAGATTAAACAGATCTTGGAGTTTCCTTGAAGTGTCTAAAGAAACAGGGCAGAAGTGGTAGCACTAAGAAACAACGGATAAGTGGGTGAATAGCAGGAATAACATCCAAGCCTGTTCTAAATAATAATAGTCCTTCTAATGGTAAAGAAAGAAAAAAGGTAGCTGCACCTCAAGGAAAATAAATCATGACCATCTAAGAGTGGAATTAGAAATCATTCCAGAGAGGTTTATCAGGTTGATGAAAAAAGCCAAGAAGACAGACAAATGTTTCAGAAAAAGACAGAAACTTGGTTTTCGTGGAAAAACTGCATGCTCAAGACATTTTTTGGGAAATAAAAACCTAAAAATTATTTATTACTATAGTAGAAGTACTTCTGTAATATTGTAGATTTTTCCTGCTTGTCTTATGTTGTCTGTATTTCAGCTCCCAACACAAGAGGCTGGTTACAGGAACGACAGAACTACATCTTCTTTAGCACTTAGACCTATGAAGTCTTCTGTGAATTAACACTTACATTGTTAATCTACTGCTGTTCCATTTTAAGCAGTGATTTGCCTTACTTCTGAATATCAAACATCATTACTGCTCAACTTCTGGAAACTCTGGCTGATTAGATACTGAAGATTCCCTGTTGACAAGTTTCCGTTTATCAGTTTGTGTGCAAAAGCTGAAGAAAGTAATGTAAGCAGCAAGCTGCCTTGATAGCTTATGCTTTATCTGTACTTGAAATTCGTTTTTCAGTGGTAGTGCTTTGGATTATTATATAGAGTGCTGACATGGGTCTAGTGAGGTTTTCTGAAGTGTCTAGAAAAAATTTAAAATGGAACAGCACTAAAAGGTTATCTTTTTCACAATTTTTATTCATGGATCTACTTTCAAAACATTAGCTGACTTCTTTTGGAATTATTTGGATCTTTGTGAATAATTTTCCTCCAAAGGGTAGTTTAGTGTAAAAATTATTATTATTAAGTATTTTTAATAGCATTTGAGAACAAGCATTCAAGCAGACTCCATTTTTAAAAGTTTGCCATGCTTTTCAGTTCCTAAAAGACATCGGTAACACATGACACTAGTTCTTAGCAAACTGCAATGAGAAAATCACACTGAACTTTTAATTATTTCAAATTCTAAAATCTAAAATTAATAAAATATCTTCTTATTCAAAAGACAATGTGCATAATTGGTTCTAAAACAGAATACACACTTTAAAGAACTTGTGTTAAGCTGTCTCACTTAATGCAGGAGTGTTTCTGCCATTAGAGTTTACCTGTATGAATTTTATAATATTTAGCTCATCAAGGTTTCCTTAAAGGACTGTGTTCTACTTTTGTTTTCTGGATAATAGCCTGGATGATGAAGGATGAAAAAAGTCCAAAAAGGAAAAGCTGACTGCCAACAATTTTAAATAATTTTGTATGCAGGAGCAAATAAAAAGCAAAGTACAAATCCTTATTAACCCCAAAACTATAGTAAACTTTGTAGAAGGACAATTATCTAATGAAAATATATAAATAAAAAAGTAATTCAGACAGTCAACCAAAGCCAGTATTAAACCAGGAATGATTTATGACAGTATCTTCAAGTACCTTCTAGAAGTTTTCTTTGTTTACTTGTTTGTTTCCATTAGGATATCACGAATTTCTGTATAAAAAAGTAATAAGCACATAATCCACCAAATTTTTGACTCATGTGTACAATTCAGACTTGAAATCCATGGTGTCAATCTACTACAAAAAAAAAAAAAAAAAAAAAGGATTGAAGTATAGAAGAAATGCCTTCGATTTCTGTTAAATATGAGCTGAGTGACAAAATGTCAGGGGCCTGAAGCTACTTCCAGCCCTCACTGTCCCTGCCCAGCCTTCTGAGCTCCCCACACCCTGCACATAGCCCAGGACTCCATTTCAGTCCCTAAAGGACAATCAGTCCCTGCCACAGTGTTGCCACAGAAGGGGTCATTTCCAGCTCCCCACAGACCTGACCCCTAAGAACCTCATCTAGTTGAATCACCAACCCTGGAGGTGTTTAAAAGATGCATAGATTAGGCTCTTAGGGACATGGTTTAATGGTGGACTTGACAGTGTTAGGTTAACAGTTGGACCCAATGATCTTCAAGGTCTTTTCCAAGCAAAATTATTCTAGGATCTACATGTCTTTTAAACACCTCCAGGGATGGTGACTCAACCAGTTCCCTAGGCAGCCTGTTCCAATGTCTGACAAGTTTCCATGAAAAAATTTTTTGTAATATCCAATCTAAACCTCTCCTGGCACAACCTGAGGCCATTTCCTCTTATCACTTGGTACTTGGGAGAAGAGAAGATACATGCTACAACCTTCTTTCAGGTAGTGGTAGACAACAATGAAATCTCTCCTCAGCCTCCTTTTCTTCAGAATAAACAGCCCCAGCTCCTTCAGCCACTCCTCATAAGATTTGTTCTCCAGACCCTTCATCAGCTTCCTTGCACTTCTCTGAGTTCTCTCCAGCACCTCAATGTCTTTCTTGTAGTAAGGGGCCCAAAACTGAACCCAGTATTCAAGGTGTGACCTCACCAGTGCTGAGTACAAGGGGCTGATATCTTCTCCACCCCCCTTCAAAAGCAATCGTTAACACTGTGTCTCAGCTATCTCAAGAAAGTTATAGAAATATCATAACATGTCAATACAATTGTTTGTATATTAGACAATGTCACTATATCTGAATGAAATATATAATCAGGCTCATTGAGATATGATTTTTGATCAGTTATAATCAAGAAAAATCAGACTATTTTTGTGGAGGTGAAAGGAATTAACTGAGGTGACAGAAACCAGTTGAAAAATACTGATGCAAGAATGCAGAGAATAATTTGTTAGCTGATGGTTCACTCTCTCTTCTACACATACACAAGTCACACATGTACCTCTGCAGCAAGCAGATCCTGGTAAATAACTGAAGAATCATCTCCAGATCATGAAATACAGGGGGGGGGGGGGGGAGGGGAGGGGAGCTATTGAATTGTGCAGAACATCATGCTAGCTTGGTTTAAAAAAAAAAAGTTAGTGATGTCTTTCTACTGCTAAAATCTTATCTCTTTATGTTCATATGTGTAACAATGTCCATTTTAATATTATATTGCTGTGCAAAATATTTACATGAATGTGATAAATGCAGAACTTTATCTGGTATAATAAGGGAAGAAATATAAGAAAAGCTAAATTAGATCAGACTGAAGATCTGCTTAGTTGAGTATGCTCATCCATTTTTGGCAATGGCCTTGGAAAAATGCCAAGGCAACTATGGAATAAAAAACCATGCTGGATTCTTTCTCAGAATGCTTTCCCAGTCCCTAATAGGTCGCAGTTCAGATATTTTTAAAGTCAGATGTTGTATGCTTGCATTTAATAGTCCCTGAGAGACTTTTATTTTATTAATTATTCAGTAAATTTCTGAACATTTGCAAACTTCTGCATTCAGAGTATCCTATAGTATATTACAGGTGGGTAAGCCTACAGTAACACCTCATGCTGTTTCACAGCCTCACATTTTATGTTATGGATCATGTTTCTTTTCTTTTCTTTTCTTTTCTTTTCTTTTCTTTTCTTTTCTTTTCTTTTCTTTTCTTTTTTCTTTTCTTTTCTTTTCTTTTCTTTTCTTTTCTTTTCTTTTCTTTTCTTTTCTTTTCTTTTCTTTTCTTTTCTTTTCTTTTCTTTTCTGAATCTGCCTCCTTATAATTTTATTTTATGCTTCAAAATTCTGTAGTAGAAGAAACAGTGAACAAAGACTTCTTCCTGTAAAAAAGGTTTTACTCTTGCAGTTAATCCTTCTAGCACCTCTGTAATGAGAAATAGCAGTTCCTCTTTTTGAGATTAAGCATAACAATAGTGAAGAGACACATAACTTTCCTAGTTTAGGTAAGTAAGAACATCAAAAAAGCAATGATGGATCCCAGTGGCTATGTCTACTTTGCAGAGTATAGCCACACCAGCTGCCCTGAGGGTTGACTGAGGGTTCAAGAAGGACAGGGAACTGCTGGAGAGGGTCCAGCATAGGGCAACGAAGATGATTAAGGCAGTGGAGCACCTCCCTTATGAAGAAAGGCTGAGGGAGCTGGGTCTCTTTAGTTTGGAGAAGAGGAGACTAAGGGGGGACCTCATTAATGTTTATAAATATATAAAGGGTGAGTGCCATGAGGATGGAGCCAGGCTCTTCTCGGTGGCAAACAATGATAGGACAAGGGGTAATGGGATCAAGCTGGAACACAAGAGGTTCCGCTTAAATTTGAGAAGAAACTTCTTCTCAGTGAGGGTGACAGAGCACTGGAACAGGCTGCTCAGGGGGGTTGTGGAGTCTCCTTCTCTGGAGACATTCAAAACCCGCCTGGACATGTTCCTGTGCGACCTCACCTAGGCGTTCCTGCTCCAGCAGGGGGATTGGACTAGATGATCTTTTGAGGTCCCTTCCAATCCCAAACATACTGTGATACTGTGACTCCTGTGTTTGCAATTTACCATTTTTATCTGCACATCTGAAAGGAGTTATAGGTACACATCCTCTACTTCACGGAGTTTTATTTACTTTGGAAAGATAACTTTATGTGCAGACAGACAGCGAGTCAAGTATTTCCCAACAGGACAACTAGGAGATTGTGACAGTGTATGCGTTACAGATGGTAGCTGCTCTACAGTATATAAAAGTACTGGTGGTGGACTGAATTTTTCTTGCTTCCAGACACCCACCCGTTTGCTCTCTGACTCCCCCACCTCAACAGCACAGGGAAGAAAACAGGATGGAAAAGCAAATAGGTAAAGACAGGGAGATCACTTGCCGGTTACCACCACAGGCAAAACAGACTCAGCTTGTGGAAAATACGTTTACTTTATTGCCAATTAAAACCAGACTAGAATGGTGACAAACAAAGGCAAAAACTCGCATACCTTCACCCCACCTTTTATCCCAGTCTCAACTGCACTTCTTCATTCCCAACTCTTCTGTTTTCTCTCCTTTCCCCAAACAGTGCAGAGGAAAGGAGAATGATGGGTTGCAGTCAGCCCATAACAGTGGAAGCCAAATATTTCTCTGCTGGTCTACTAAGGCTGGAAAATGGGTGAGGCAGATGACAATGTGCTGCAGCACTCTGAAGGTACACTGACATCTGACCCCTTTGTCATAGACTACATTAGCTCACATTGCCCTACATGATGCTATGCCTGAGATTGCTTGTATATCATGAAACTCTAGACGCTTCGTAAGCAGCTATAGCATTATATGAGTGATGTAATCCGTGACATATCAACAAAAAAAAAACACCCCAGACAGTATCTGGTATCAAGAAGCGATGGAGGTAAGAAGGAGTCACAATTATAAAATAAAACAGAGGACTCAAATGCCTCAGAACTGTCCAATTATGTCTATACTTACTGTCAGTGCATGTTAAAGTGGGGACCACTCTAAATAACAGTCTAGCCTGCTTGATGGTTGTTTTTGGTTTATCTGGTTTTACAAAATTCCCACATGGGATTTTCCTTACCAAAGAAAGAATGGCTATCAAGGAGGTAAATTGAAGATTAAATAAAGACCCTGCCACAAAATATAAAAGATAATTTTGATATATTAAAAAAAAAAAAAAAGAGGAATCCAGTATTTTGTGTAAAACAGTCACTAGCTAAATAAAAATCCTGCTGTTCGTATACCAACTATACAAGAAATCCTATTTATGGACAATCTGAGGTGTTGAATCAGGTTTCATAGTCACCCCTATTTTGGCAAGGGTTTACCAAACAAGGAGAGAAAAGTATGAATTCAAGATGTGAGAGTTCTCCTGCAATGTCACTTTCATAAAGCAAAACAGAAAAACAAATAAACATGCAACCTTTGTTCATCTAAGCTACTTTTTCCTTTGTTATTTTGTTGTTTTATTTTGTTTGAACAGGACTGTTGATTCTGAGATTTCACCCATCCTGTAGCTTAACTTGTTTGATGAACAATTTTGGGCTTCTTAAGTCCTTTGTCTCTTGTCCCCCAAATATCTTTTTATAAAACCTTTCTACATTAACTGCATTTACATAAGATGTTTCTGCCAGCACTGCTACATCACTGAAAGATTAGATATTTAAAATCATGACACCAGAGCTATGCTGCAAAGTAGAACTGGGTGTATGTTCATTGTGTCAACTCTGATAAATGGGAATACAATTGTTTTGATAGATTGAACTAAATACTTGTTTATGCATGCACACAGAAACCTGTCTTGCACTTTTTCTCATAAATTATTCAGGATTATCATCTTGACATGACTTTCCCTGTCTGACACACCCAATCTTTAATTTTTCTTCAATGCATGGGATTGATTCACATTTCATAGGTCTGAAATAAAAAGCTCACTCTACTTTGTGAATAAGAACTCTAGTTTCTTGTATTAGTCAACAGTGTATCATTGCTCTAAAAAAAACCAATCCATAAATGGAAACTGAATGCATAAGACCAGGCAATAGAATCTGTACTTGGCTGAAATCACTGTAAGTAACTAGAAATCCTTAGTTTTTGGACTGTTAAATCCTAAAAAGAAAACCCAAAATGTTTTGAAGTTACACAACAAGAATCTGTTAAATTGTTGATTGTACGGCTAAAGTGAAGATGTGTTATTGTAGAAAAAGTAATTGGGCTTGCAATCTTTTTTTTTTTTCAATTCAGGAAAGAGTTTAAATGTCTTTTAGTTCTAGCTAAAATAGAAAAAAATAATTCAGGTAGTTATGACAGTTTTGGTTATTTTAATCAAAATTAATTATGCAGCATATAAGCTCCATAAACACCAAGTTGCATCAAAGAAACAAAGGCAATTATTTAGTCCCCAGATAAATAAGGAATTTGAAAAAAAAAAAACAACTAAACTTTTGAAAAAAAAAAAACCCACCTTGATTGTAAGTAGGCACATATCACTAATGATGTTTCAGTGTGCAGCCTGGAAATATGCTTCAAGGGAAGAACAGGGGTACATTTTGCTTTGAAGCCTTTTAGGATGGAGAATCCAAATTAAAGACAGAGAAATGAAACACATCTAGCTGTCTTTTATACGTTCCTTGAAAGGAAATACTTTGCAATTTTAGTAGTGCAACAAGCACTAAACGTACCTTTTTAGCAGGCAATAATGTGATTAATGATTAAATCTATTTCAGCGGAAATACCTTTCCTAAAATAATATTTTAAATGTTTGATAATGTTTAAGAGGAGGGAGAGGCATAAAACTAATACAAATATTATATAATATAGCTTATAGATTGAGATAAAGACAGTTTAATCAGTGAAGGAAAGAGAAAAAACATGAAGTGATGCAAAGGTGACCACCTTGAACAAGAAGCCTGATGCCCAGCCAGCCTTCTGACAATAGCTACTTTGGAAAGACTACCCCCAGTTCTATCACCAAGCATGACATTATATGGTATGGAATATTCTTTGGTCAAGTTGGGTCTGCTGTCCCAGCTATATCCACTTCTAACCTCTTGCCAACTCCTAGCCTACTTATTGAGGAGGCAGAGTGAGAAAAAGAGAAGACTTTGATATTGTGTAGACACTGCTCAGGAAAAATCTAAACATTGATGTGTTATCAACACTTTTGGTCACAAATCAAAAACACAGTATCATACAGGCTACTGTGAAGAAAATTAACTCCATTCCAAGCAGAACCTGGATACTTATGTAATACAGTCTTGATTTAAATTGGCAGTTCTAAAACCATTTAATAAATAAACCTAAAAAACAAATCAAAATGATTAAACAAGCTCTCTTCTGATTCAGTATCTCTAGCATTTTAAATTAATAAATTCTTTTGGTCATTTCTCATGACCTTGTAGCTATGATATGTATGAAAACAAAGTAGAAGTGTCACAAAGCCCTTTAATCTAATAAAGGTCTTTTTGTTTGTCTCTCCACCAATAAGGTTATCTTTAAAAAAAAAACTGTATTGCGAGTCATGTTCACTGAACTGTGCTTCCCACATCATAGCTTCTGTCTACTGTGATTATATTCTTTAGTGCTCTTTGCATAATTTACTGCCAAAACATCCGTTGTTTCTGCTTTTGACAATCACCATGATAGCATATGAGATTTGACCTCTCCCATGATGTCACCTACAATAGCTCTTAAAGAATAACTATTAAATAGAACCCCTAAACCCCATAAAAAACATATGTTTAAGTGGAAATCCAAGCTGAATCTCCAAGTTCCTTTGCTAGGTACAGATAACAGTACATAAGAAACTTCTGCTTTTATTGTGGAAAGCCCTTGTGGAAAAGGAAGGCACTGTCATGAATAAGAGCTAGGTGACCAAATTCTGCTCTGTGAGTTTAGTCAGCTCAGAATAGATGAGGATAACTCTGTGTTTTCAAAGTAGTAAAGTCCTAATGGTAGAAGCAGAATGAAATGTGCTATTTTAAAGTTTCCAGGAGGGAAACTTTACAGAGGTGGATTTTTGACATTCTGACTCCAAATGCCATTCAGGTAACTGAATTTTCAAACAAGCTGAACAGTCTGTCCTTTAAATGGTGACGAAAAGTCAGTAAGAACACTCATAGAAAATATGATGTACAGTATATTTTGAGCTTGGATGTAGTGAAATTCTCTTACTGTTTTTAGAATTGTACATTGTGGAAACCATTTTATATCATATAGCGTTCCCGTACTTAGAATATTGATTATGCAAAAGACAGAATTTAGTTACTTTTTAAAGATTTTTTACTCAACTAAAACTTTACTTGTTAACAGCAATCATACTCTTCTCGGTCATGAACAGATCAAAATTTAGTCTCAGTCCATTTTTTGTTGTATTCAAGCTATTTTAAGGACAAAATGTTCTAAATTGTAAGCAGAAGAACTGATTAAAGGAATATACTGCACAGCCTGCTTTCAGAGAACTGTGATGTTACAGAGACAGTGAATGACACAATTATCTCTAATAATTTACAATAAATAGGGTGGACAAGTGCAATAATTTTTTGTGGAGCTTTGCACTACAGTAATCCAGTGGCTATTTTGTAGTTGCAGGATATAAAAACATTTTAATTAAAAATTCATATATTGATAGCTAAAAACAAACCAAACCAAACCAACCTATCAACCAAACACAAGCCCACAAATTAAAAACCCCACAAAGTATCTGATGATGGACCATAGGTATGTAGCTTGTACATATGCTCGTAAGAGATCAAATAAATTTATAAAAAAAGATTACGGAATATAAAAGTTTCCCTATTAACCTCTTACACTATGTAGCTCATTTAGACATTGTTTCAATTATTGATTGTAGACATAGAAGTGTTTTCTTTTATCTTACCTATGTGAATTCATATGCTAATTCTAGAATCAAGAAGAAAAAGTGAAGTAAGTTACATACAGAAATGTGTGAGGGAAAAGTTTGAGAACAAAAAGTCTCCCTAAACTTGCTAGGGTTTTTTGTTTGCGTTTTTGTTTTTGGTTTTGTTTTGTTTCTGGTAGGGTATTTTGGTGGATTTTCAGGATTTGTGTGTGTGTGTGTGTGTGTATTTTTTCTTTCCATTTTCTTTCTTAAAGGAAATTAAAACAAACAGAAAGACCTCAAAGACAACAAAAATCTCATGGAAATACCTTTCAATATCTTTTTCTGGCAACTTTCTTACATTTAGTACTTAGAAGAAGACAGTGAACTTCATTCTGTTTCCAGTCAGGATTACAATTAAGAAAGCACACAGAGTTAATATGTTTTCATGCTCCAAGCTACATGCATTTTAATGCAGATCAGTAGAGAAATTAAAAAACAATCAAAAACCAACCAAGCAAACTGAACTTTCAGCGTTCTCTTGAGGGGGAGAGAGGGAGTGTTGATTGTTAGGGTTTTTTTTTTGCTTAGAAAGTTAACTCTACTAATATGTCATTAAAAATAGTAGAAATTAGAAAGCAATGTATTTTAAAAATAGAAGATTTGCTAACTTTGATTTAAAGACATACTTAAAAGTTACAGCTCTGTGCAATCATTTTCAGATACATGCTCTGCAAATTCCATTCTCGGTAAATGCAGATTTTGTGAAGAAATTTAGAGTTTGTTTTCTCACCACTTCAATAAATACAATTTTGAAGTGAAAACTAACAAACAAGAAAATTAAGACTACACAATTTGAAATGCCTTGAGTGATATTATTAACATCAATGAGGTTTTGTAAAAATTTCCAGGTTAAAATCCAATTCTTCAAGTACAAGGAGGATGAAACAGTCCAATAAAGACAATTAGAACAAAGCTTAAAATGACTTTCATTTGACAATGCTAGTTTTTTTTTTTTTTTTCATGTCATTGTGATGGTGTTTTATGATGTATTTGTGATGGATTTAAGACTATTTCCTAGAAAACGAATCTGTAACACTTAGTCTCGTTTCTCTTTCTACAGAGCAAATTCAATGGATTTAATTAACAATAAACTTAGATCGAAATTAAAAATTCGTGTTTTCCAGTGAATAACACCAGAATCAGCCACTTGTTATTCAAGTGTGTCAGAGCTAATGTTGCATATCTGATGATCAAATACTTGACAATAGTGGTTTTCACAATAAATTAGAGTTTGAAAGTCACCTTGTCGACACAACACACAATCTCTATCCCAAGATGCCTTATTATACGTTGTTTGAAAATACTTTAAACTCAGAAAGTAGTACAGTTTGGACACAGTACATTTCTAGAACTCTTCACTGTATGGAAGTAAATCCTTTTCCCCTAGTACGCAACACCTTAAGGTTTTGTTGCTTTCTTTTTCTTTCAAAAGAAAATACCATGTTACAACAAAACAGGCATCAATGACAGAAATTTTCACAAGCGCCAATATCAGAAGACTAAAATAATCCAAGTCTCATTTACAGTCCCTATAATTATCCATGTGATTATGTCAGGATTCTCAACTACAGCAAAAAATTAGATCACGATGTTAGATATTAATAATCCTATCTTTCTCATTCTTCTTCTTTTGCACTGCTTTTAGTCTTGAACTTCAGGTATTGTAGTGTAGAATGCTATCAAGAGCTCTTATAGAGATATTGTAGAAACTGTCCACAGTCATTGAAGACAGTTCTGCTTCTGGATTCTCTGAACATCTCACAAGAAAAAAAAAATGCTTATGGGAAATACTTTAAGTGGAGTTCTGTTCTGTCTATGTATGTGTGTATGTATGTATCTATCCACATATATTAACAATTTACTAGTGAAGTTTCACATAGCTATGTGTATGAAAACTGTAAGCTGTTCCTCTTTGTGCAGTTTCCATTTTCTTGAAAATCAGCACATATAAAAAGAATAAGCCATCTTCATGTATGACCATTTTGTTTCACATTTCTTTGCATATTTTTTGTGCATCTGTATTACAGAGGTCTATTGGCTGCAACAGTTTCTGATATTGTTCTAAAGCTGTTGGGAAGTAAGCTTAAAACAGAATGTATGGGTTTATACATCCCTTTATTATTATCAGTTGCTAACATTCTTTTAAATTTTCCTAACACTAGAATCTCCTGTGCATTTGAACTTTTACAACTATGAAGAAAAAGAAAACAAAACCAACATAGGTAGCTTTTTGTGAGACTAGTAACACATACTCAATCTTGTTTCTGGCTTTCATATTAATATTGTCCTGGATAAATAAGGAAACCTGCTAGAGGCTTGGCATACGCAAAATGCTGCACAAGTCCTATGCTTAGCTTCAATGACAATAAATGCAGCATATAATTTTGAATGTCCCCTTCCAAAGAGCCTACAAGAAGAAAAGGGGAAACTGACCCTTTTGAAGAGGATCCTAATAATGCTTACATGGAAAGGATTGTTAAGAAGTCTGAAACTGATTTTATTTATACTTCTTGCAAGACAAAAAGAGTATAAATCTTTCATTAAATGTATAATATTTTCAAGTTTAGGGGAACAGATATATTTTAGATGCTTTTAGTTTGTGGTGGATTATTTTTTTCTGAAGTAGAACATGAACACATACTAAGTAGTATTTCACAAGTGATTATAGTTTTTGAAAACCTGTTTGTTTTTGTTTTTGTTTTGTTGTTGTTGTCGTTTTTTTTTGTTTTGTTTTTATTTTTTAATGGGAATGGAAAGCAGAAATTAGAGGGCAATTACATGTAAGGATGTAAGGGTGAAGGGAGTCAATTTACTTCAATGCTGAACAGCTGCTCATCTCTTAAATAGGTAGATATTGTGAATTAACTAAAAAATAATTTTCATCTGAGGCTGGACAAGAATTTTTGGGGGATGGGTCAGAAGAGGTGTGAATTTTTGTTTAGTTTAAAACATTTTTTTTTAGGTCTGTAAATCGTCATTCATTTTTATTATCATACCTTTTATTTTATTTGCACTCATTCGATATTTTTTTTTTCTTCTCTTTTCTTCCTCTTGTTTATTTGTAAACCTGCTAGATCACCTGAAATTTTTTTTTGTTTAATTTCAGGCAGCTTTTATTTTTTCCTCAGCTATAGGTAATCTAGGTGTTTTCAGAGACTTTTTTATCTTCCAGGCTTTCTCATTTGTTTCTGTTTGAAGTCCAAGGAGCTTCCAAAGTTCTTAGTTAGTAGCATACTTCAGATCTCCAGACCAGGTCTGGTATCCCATGGCGATTATAGAATCAAAGCTGCATTTGCCATTTTTCTTGTTAGCTGATTCTATGTGCCATCATCAGCCAAGAGAACTACTGAATAGTTAGAGAATAAATCACTAATGATTATTATATTGAGACTACATTTTCATATTTGATTGTAATATTTTAACTGTGTCTGCTTTAAAATTTGTTTTTTTTAAATTGCCAGAGATATATTCTGTTGGATGGCTTCTGGTCAGCATTCCTGAAGAAGAAATTCATATATCATTATAAAGCATAGGAAAGATTATGCTTATTTAAAGTCTGTCCCTTCAAGTTGTCCCTTCAAGTTATCCCAGAGCTGACAATTTTGACTATGGAATGCTAATTTGTTTGTTTTACTAGGGCTTTGACAGGGTGATCCAGCATTGTGTAGGTCAGTGATGCCTTGGCTTTCAGCCTCTGCATTTTATATGCCTCTCAATCTGCCTGTCAAGAGAAAGAACAGAAAGGTAACAACTACTAGTTAAATCAAATCATTTTGACTAAATTGGACAAATTTGGTTAGCCTCTGAGGCACCCTGGCCCAGGTCCATGTCAGCAAGAATGATTGTGTTCAATCAAGGATAAACTCATGGGTGAACAAAACACAGTCCAAGAATATCACAGAACATGATTTCTGCAAGCAAATCTTTATATGGCAAAAGGATGTTATTCAGACTTGATGTAGAGATATGGCTGGAAACAAGCACTAGGATCTTTTCATTATAATAAGTATTAGAGAAGAGTCTAAACCTAATAAATTTAAAAATAAAAAATCTGCTTATTTTAAGCATGACTTTCAGATTTTCAGTATATTAATCTTAATTTTGTATCTCCATGATTTTTTATTTTCTTTGAAATAAATATGTAATATTAGCAGAAATACCCAATGTAGCAGGATCTAGAAATCACAGTTCTGTTGTTTTTAATATAGACTATCAATAAATAACATTGTGTTTATCAGTACTTCTAATCTTGCAAGTTTTCATCAGTATTATAATTTTTGTAAACAGCTGGTATATTACCCATGTTGAAAGCAGGATTTCCCACTGTGAGGACATGATCTGTTTAACAGAGCAGTTACATTTCACATTTTACCATAGGCATAGGAATGAAATAGGTGTACTAAATTTAACTGATGGTATGAATGAAAAAGAGAAATTTGAGTTGACTTAGTTTAATAATTTCAGAACAAATTTAATTCAGATATGATTTTTTTAACTAAGGTTTTAAGATATTTTTTAAGTTTCTATATAAATTACACTGCAGTCCTTTAACAGAAAACCAAACCAAACCAAACCACAAACAAACAAAAACAATGAAGAAACAACTGAAATATGACACTTTAAAACAACGACCCATGATTAATAATCTCATTTTTGTTATCTTCTTTCTTTCAGGCTAGGCCTTAACCTAGCTCTGTTCAGTCTTGCCTTGCTGTTTAGAGCATACAGAATCTCTGACAAGACTCATTTATTATACTTGGTGATCCACAAGTCTTCTGTCTTCATGTGATAAATAAGAATGTTAGAAGTCAGAAATACAGTTCTAATGTTAAAAAGGTAACATTTTCAGCTATGCAATGTTAGGATTACCATGGCATGCAATACAGCCTAGAATCAGCTAATACAGAAGTATGTGGCTTGCTGAATGTTAGAAGACCAAGCCTATCATACATTCAGCCTCTCCATCTTCTTTATCTACCGGAACATGCATGGAGTCACATTACAAAATAAAATTTAAAAAGAAAAAAAAAAAAACACAACACATGTTTATATATTAGCAAATCAGGAAAAGATCATGCATTTTCCGTAGGGAAAAAAAAAAAAAAGCTAATGAGCAGGTCATAGTGAGTCTACTCTCCTCTCCACATGTTAAGAAGGTTTGAGAAGTTAATGCTCATGTTAAAAATCAATCAATAGATAAATAATCTTCAGTGGATCTTTTACATTTCCTAAGATCCTAAAGCTTTTCTAACACCATCGACCTTTTCCCCTACTTTCTAATGGGGAAGCTTTTCACAGGTATTAGTGATGACATTAAGTGTCTTTCCTCCAACACTGTAGTTCATCTACCTTCTGGGTTATGGGTCTGATAGAAAGACAGTAGTGACCAAGAGACAAAACTGCAAGCCTCTCCTCAAAATTTTGTTAAGACCACAATTTTGGTATTCCATGCAAGTCAGGGAGAATAGAAGCTTTGCCTGTGACCTCAGTACCTTCATAAATGTTTTGCAAAACCCAGTGAGCACTTGAAATAAATGTGTAGAAGACAGTCTGCTGGTTGTTTAAGCCAGCAGCTAAAAATAATGTCTGTGAAAGTCAAATATGACATGAAATAAAAATCCTATAAAATGTCACAGAAAACTTCAGTAGCAGTTATAGGAAAACAGCCTGTTTTAATAAAGAGAGATGTTATGTAAAGAGCACATGTAAGACAGATTGAAGTGGTCTATTGGATGTCCATGGCAGCAGGGGCTGCAGGGGCCTCCATGAGGAGTGGCTGGGGCTGCCCTGTGCCAGACACAGCTGGTTCCAGATGGTTCCAATGGACCCACTGCAGGACACAGCTGAGCCCCTCAGCTAAGCTGATGGTTCCTCTGTAAAAACAGTATTAATAAATCAAATGTTAACTAATAAATCAAAAATCCATTAAAAAGGAGGTTTTAAGAATTGCCTGATTTAGCTATTCTTGAGCACTCAATCAAGAGTGTGTTGTGCTTTTAATTTGCTGTCCTGCTTTGGAACATTCAACATATGACCAGCAGAGATATTCCTCAGACAATCTTAACAACTTATCCTTGGTGCCATCTCAAGGCATATCAAGGATAAGAGGGTCATTAGGGTCTTCACCAAGGGGAAGTCATGCTTGACCAACCTTATAGCCTTCTATGAGGACATAACGAGGTGGATAGATGACGGCAGAGTGGTGGATGTGGTCTACCTTGACTTCAGTAAAGCATCTGACACAGTCTCCCACATCATCCTTACAGCTAAACTGAGGAAGTGTGGTCTGGACGATAAGGTAGTGAGGTGGACTGAGAAATGGCTGAAGGAAAGAAGCCAGAGAGTTGTGGTCAATGGGGCAGAGTCTAGTTGGAGGCCTGTATCTAGTGGAGTGCCTCAAGGGTCAGTACTGGGGCCTGTATTATTCCATGTATTCATCAACGACTTGGATGAGGGAATAGAGTGCACTGTCAGCAAGTTTGCTGCTGACACTAAGCTGGGAGGAGTAGCTGACACACCAGAAGGCTGTGCTGCCATCTAGTGAGACCTGGACAGGCTGGAGAGTTGGGGGGGAAAAATTTAATGAAACTCTTTTCTCTTGAAGAAATTAGCTGCAGAAAACCCATGTAATGTTCCGTTCTTTTGGTATTTTTAGTTGATTTCTTGATCATAAATAGAATATCTGTGCTGCAAAAAAACCCCACCGGTAAGTTGGAGGAAAATAAATGGGAACTGTTTCTTAAGTGAACACACATACAAACACTTGGTATACAGAAAGAATAAACATGACATGCTGACCTTCGGAGAGTTGTTTATGATATTTTTAGGAGACCAGCTATAGTGTTCCGACCTTTCAAAGAAACTAAACATGAATACAAATATTTAAAGAATATAAATTGATTGAAATATTTCAATTTTTTTTTTTTTTTAAATCATTCCTGAATTGTCAGTGGACCAGCTAGTACAGACATCACTGTATTAATATGTATTTGTACCAGTTCCTAAATACTGAAGAAGTTGTACATCTGGTGGATCTTATTACAGATTATGTTTTTAAATGCAGATTCAGCTGCTCAAAATAAGATCATGTCATAACGATGGGTATTTGTGCACTTATATTAACCTTGGTGCACCCAAAGGGTTAATAATCTGAAACTTAATACTTGCTTCCTGTATAATTTTCTCCAAGATACAAAGATGACACTTTGTCAAATATCACCCAGAACACTGATGTGGACTAAATAACAATGCGATAGCCAAACAAGAAAACAGGTAAACCACTATTTCCATGTCACATTTTTCAAATAATTTGTTTCTCAAATAAAATCTGCATATCTTTTAAATGCTTTCATTTTAGTTTTTTAAGTTACGTAACTATCCTAATGATGAACTGATCTGTTGATATTTTAGAAAGCATGTTATTAAAGAGATCTATAAGCAACACCAGTATTTTTTCTTCTATGAGCTCCAACAAAATTCATAAATATTTTGCATCTTATGAGATAAAGCAAGGAAAGAGATTAATTCCTTGTTGCTGTCATGCTGTGAACAGACCACAAACATAAAACATTCAGAAGTACAGTTGAAAGAAAGAAAAACCAAAGACATTCCGTTATACTTTACACATCAAATAAACCCTGTATTTTATGTCAATGTACAAAGGGTAAGTATACAGCTTTCCATCTCTACATAAAGCTTTACAGTTTCCATTTAGACTTGAATAAACATATCAACCCAACATGGCCAAAAAAACTCCACAAAATTTATGTCAAGATTATCCCAGGGATAACACAACACATTTTTATGTTGCACTAGGTTTAGAAGTTCTGTATTATATTATTTTGTTGTATAGTATAGCAATACATTCTTAATTAGACGCTTGCTTAAACAAAAATGATCATACCTTGCTTCTAATATCTTTCTATGGAGTTTACAAGCTTTTGAATCTTTCCACCTCTTCCTTGTCATTGACTGACAATAGGTGCCAGACAGCTACACTGTCTTTGATTTATTCATGCAGGTAGACAATAAGTAACCATTGCCATACAGGGTGTGGTGGTTAATTTTGCTATTAAAAATCTTTGCAGTAAGGCAGAACAGTAAGAAGAAAGTAAAATAATAAGAGTAGTTTTTAAGAACAAGTTTTATAGGCAGATCTACCATGTGCTGTTGTAAAACTAGTGCACTTACCTATTTTCATAACATACTCAACAGAAGCTAAATGAGCCAGTATTTATGGATGTTTTGTAAAGATATCCACTTTAAATCTTCTGAAGCTGTAATTCAGATATTGTGGAAAAAAGTTCTAAGTCTTCCTCATTTTGTTTGCTTTGCTCCAGAATTGAGATCTTACGTTTTCCAAACATACTAGCATTTTCCTTGAACAGTACTAGTTAGCTCAAGTACTTCAAATTAATATGAAAAATGAATCATCCAGTTCTATTTCAGAGTGCCAAAGCAAATCTAACAGGAGCTGTTCCCTTTCTACAGGTCCTGTTTTCATTTTGTTGTTTTTCCTTAAGTTTCTATTGTCTTTTTACTCATTGAAATAGCTCTGATTACCATATCTAAAACTATTTTCTCTATCTGTTTAACAATAAAATAGTACTATAAAAAACGGTGGTTTTCACATAAAGGCATGTTCACATCTGGCAAAAAACTAGTTAGCCTTCTGTTTTTTAACAATATCTGAAGGCAAATTGATCAAAACAACCTGATATATGCTAACAATTACTTTGGAGACATCCTCAGGAGAGCGTTCTAAGCTATGAATCCTAAATGGACAGAATGTTGCTACCTTGGAGCTTCAGGGTGTTTCAGCACAATATAACTGTGGTTGGTGCAACTCTAAGCCTACAATAACAAGCCCTACTGAGAGACAGAATATAATTGCACAAATTTACTTCAAACTTTACATGCAGACACAGTTCACTGTGTAAGTCTAGACCCAGCTTTCTTCTGCTGGCAAAATAACACATAGATCTACCTTAATAGGAGATCTTCAGTCTTCAGAAGCTGGCTTGACTTCACCTTCCTTATTGTGTGAGCACAGCAGCCCGCTACTACGTGTACTGCTGTGTGTTTCCATGATTTGCTTAACTCTCCCTAAATCTCGTCAAAACAATCCATATACTTTTCCCACTCTTTTAGACTCCAGCCCAGGTATGTTCAACTTAAATAACACTCCCCTTCACAGGATAGCATATCACTTCAAAATGCAGGTGGGGACCAGGGAGCATGGGTGCAGAGCAGAGCTTCCTCGACATGACTGAGGATGAAAAGGGGCTCAAAAGAAGTTGAGTATGTTATGAAAATAAATAAGTGCACTAGTTTTACAACACCATATAGTAGATCTGCCTATAAAACTAGTTCTCAAAAATTACTCTTATTATTTTACTTTCTTCTTACTGTTCTGCCTTACTGCAAAGATTTTTAATAGCAAAATTAACCACCACACCCTGTATGGCAATGGTTACTTATTGTCTACCTGCATGAATAAATCAAAGACAGTGTAGCTGTCTGGCACCTTGTCAGTCAATGACAAGGAAGAGGTGGAAAGATTCAAAAGCTTGTAAACTCCATAGAAAGATATTGGAAGCAAGGTATGATCATTTTTGTTTAAGCAAGCATCTAATTAAGAATGTATTGCTATACTATACAATGAAATAATACAATACAATACTTCCAAACCTAGTGCAACATAAAAATGCATTAGCACATTATTTTGTCCTTTCCCAGTATTAGTTCAGAGTGTACTGCATTATGGTTCTTGCATTATTCTCATATGCATATAAATATTCATTTAGAAATATTTTTGGTTTAATGCTTTATTTGTAAATATAGTTCTTTATAATGAGATACTGTTATGTTACCATTTTGCTCACGTGAAATATTTATATAATTTATAAATAGCTTCTCAGCATAGTATTGAGCAACACAAAAATGAATAAATTTAAATGTCTGATTCTTGTATAAGGAATTGTAGAAGCTCTCTTACATTTTGTGTTTTTAGAACCCATTATTTTCCATATTTTCTCTCTCCCCCACAGCCACCTCTGCATCATTGCTTTATGAATACTGAAACACAACACTGAAAGAAGCAAACACAGTTTAGCAAATGTTCCCTAACCACTGAGCCTGTCAAACATTTCTGATCACAGTTCTTGCCAGCAGTCAGCCTTCAGCTGTTCAAAAGTGTAACACACAATTTTCAACTCTTCTTTGTATCTTCTTACATCACTTTTTAAGGTTAAGTTCAGAACAGAATTATAAAAGTGATTTGAAGATGATCCTGTCAGTTTTTTCATGTAACTAGCCCCACAATGGCTTGCAAGACCGAAGCTTAAGAAGAGTGTTCTTGCAAGATAAAATAACTACTATGTATGTTCCCAAGGATATTTCACAAGATACTGTCTCTTTTTAAGTAGAAGTGGTCACAGTTCTTTCTGAAGAATAAATTACTTAGATTGTTTTCTTCAGTATAAGTTTTAAATTACAGACTTGGGTAGACAAATAAAAGACTTTCAGATCACATTTGATAATATTATTCAATGTATTTATTTAATTGAATCTCAAAAGTAGATAAAAATTACGCATGTTAAGACACACCACTTAGCTTTTTCAGCTATTATTTCAAAGTTTATTTAAGGTGTATTAACATCCTTCAGAAGAAGGTTAGTATTGGAAAAATATTTCCAAAAACGTAAATTCACCTAAAAAAAATGCTTTAGAATTTTGAAACATTAAAAAAATAAATCTGTTTCTTACCCTATTTATGTACCCTGTGAATCTTCTATCATTAGATTTTATTTAAACAAACTTAAATATTTTTCTTATATCCAGTTTGACTAGCCTTAGTAAAAATTATTTAATATTTTCAGTATTATAACTGATTTTTTGAAAGAATATAATTATTGTTGAAAAATGAAAATGTCAATGAGAAGTTAAGCTAATTTTTATTGTTTTCTGATTTTTTTTCCCCCAAAAAAGTGGCTTTGCATAAAACAAGTGGCATCTCATTACAGTCAAGTTTGAATTACCATTTAGTAATTGTAATTTTTAGTTTTTTCTGAATAACTTTAATATTGAAATTGTTTACTGTGTGTTTAAAACTGAATTAAAATTATGAAACAGAAAATACATGTTGGTAACATTAATGTCAACTCATTTTACAACATTGTTTCACCTTAGTAATGTACATTTAAAAAATTGAAAAAAATTTTGCACCTATAGGAAGAAGACAATGCAAACACTTGTGTAGTATGTATGTGTTTTATTCTAATCTAAAACTGTGATTTTGTCCTTTTTGTCGTAGTCCCTTAGCCAAATAGCTCTTGTGAAGTTTGCTTTTTTTCTTTTCTTAGCTATATTAACAGATATAGATATTAAAGAAGGAATTTAAGGGCAAGAAAGCAAACTTGATGAGCTAGTATGTTTTCATGTATGAACTGAGATGGACTATTTAATGTCTAAGGCTGGAGTGAAACTAGGTATTTAGAGGTGTGGAAAAACTGATGGTAGTAGGGAAGATTTCCTATGAACATGAATACCACATTTATTATTAAATAAAAATGCACAAATACAAAGAATGTATACTTTACTCCATAAATTTCCTAAAACAATTTAAAAGCTCACAAGGAACTATTGCTATTTTAAAACTTGAAAAACTTGGTTTTTCTTTGAAGAGTCCGTGTATAAAAACATAGTTTTTTCAGTGAGAACAGTTATCTGTGTATCTACAAAAAAGACAATGTATGCAGTTGATAAATGCAGTTTCGGGGCAAAAAGAAAGTGAAATGCTAAGGTGTCTGTCCCAATAGAAAATAAATTTTACACATTTATTCTGAATAATTTGTAAACAGCCTAAAGTGTTGTTTGCTGAAGATACATGGCTAAGTCCCAACCATTAATTATTTGAATCTTTAGAGATATATTTAAAGATAATTTATGCACTGTTAGGAGCATAACTGAAATTAAATATTAAATTATTAATAATAAACAAAAAGCTGAAATTGATAATAGTGAAGAACAAGAAAATAATAAAATACCAATGCTGTTAACCAACGCTAGTTGTCACAGAAGTAAAATAAAAGCCAACAAAACCATCTAGAGACAGTGAGGCAGACCAGCCCAAGCCCAGAGTGTGCTAATCAGTGTCATGAAGTCCAATTGAGACCAGAAAGTAGTTATGTACTCGAGGCCAATAATTGGTCCAGTCCCGTTTGATATCATCGATAATAATCTGGATAATAGACAAGTAGGTGAGGTGGAGCCTTGTTTACAATTACCATGAGACAGGATGGTTTGAGATCCCACAATGTTTAAGATCCTGAAGTGAAACCAGCAAGTAATCTAAAACCCTAAACAAGACACCTGGCTTTGTGAGGGTGTGCCACTTGTTCAGGCAACTGGCAATGAAGTTCCTGTGCATGGCAGCTTTAACAAACAAAGGAGCCTAGGAGAACTGGTTAGTATTTGAAGACAAGTTCCTCCAAGCACAAGAACAATTAATTCACCTTTGTCTGTGAAGCATGGTAAAAGGCCAGCTTGGCTAAACAGAGAAGTCCTCCCTGTACTCAAACATGAAAATGATGCATACGGGAGGTAGTAGCAGGGACAGACTATCAAGGATGAGTACAGATGCAATCTCAAGCATATAGAATGAAATTACAGCCTAAGCTGAAGCTGAAACTGAAGAGGTATGTTAGGTGTAACAACAAACCTGTAGAAGCACAGGTATGTCAGTAGCAAAAAGAAGACCAAGGAAAATGTTGTCCCATTGCTGGATAGAGCACGTAATCTAAAAAGACTGAAAAGCTGGTGGTGCTCCACACCTGCTTTATCTTGATCTCTTTTAGAAAAGTCTATTGTCAGTCCTTCCAAATCTCACTACTAATTGCAAATTTGGAGGGTCAGGAATTCTTTTCAAGAGAGAAGAGGACTGAATTAGAGATGACTCAAGTAAATTGAATGCATGCTATTCCACAGGGTGAAACAGATGCGTTTAAAACTACTGAAGGAGATGGCTAAAGTCATTGCAAGGTAGCTGTATACCATCTCTGAAAGGTTATGTGAATTGCAGTGATCTCTGAATTCCAGAAAAAGACAAATGTATCAGTTGTCTTATGGAAAGACAAAAAGGAGGATCCAGAGAACTGCAGGAGTGTCAGTCTTGTCTCAGAACCTGGGAAGTTTATGGAGGAAGTCCTCATATAACCCATCTCCAGGCTCATGAAGGATAGGAAGGTCATTATTCTATGATCTGTGGTCTATTGGGAACCTTGCAGAAGACATCGTATTTGAGGATTTTGTGACTTTGGGCAAGCCAGGTCTATTGGACCTTGTACTTAAGGCTTGAGAAGCCCAAATTTTAGCACAAATAATAGCTGTTTAGCTCCAATGTTGTAAGGTAATATGCTGGAATGCCCCATACTGTTCTGTGCTGTGCTCTAGTGCATAGTATGAAAGTGACAGCATTTCTACTGGTAAGAAGATAGGTGGTTTCATTTCTTACGTAAAATAAAAGGCACCAAGGCACAGGAGAGAAGTAGAACCTCTCCATGGATGGGATTTGCACAGCATGCCATGGGAATTCATTTGGGTTAGGCCTGATGCTGTGTAACAGAGGGGCTCCCAGAAACTGAGGGCACATGATTTACTCACTATCTATAATTTTCTTTCTATTTTCATCTTATTAATGCAATTCTGGTTTGCTATTTCCTGTCAGGCTTTTCTTATTGAGGTCTGGAAAAAAACCCTGCACTTCACCCAACCCCCTGGTGCAGAACACATGGTCACAATCAGAAATTGTTTCACACATTTATTAAATCAGTTGTTAAAATTAGCACTTCCTTTCTTCCAACTACACTGATTTTTTAAACCTTTAAGGTGCCTAAGACTATCAGAAATAAATCAATAGGGTAGTGCACTGTTGCTAAATTTGTTAACTGCTAACATAACTGCTTAATGACTATAGCAGAAGAAGTAAAAGAATAAGAAAATAGGAGTTTGAGTAGAAATTTTGAAATATATGTATATTTTTAATCTGGGCCATTCAGAGAAAATCAGAATATTTCTAAAATACATCCTAAAATCTGGCAATCTAATAAAAATTAGATTTGACATACTTTTTATTAATACTTTTATACTTGTATTCCCTCCATGAAATGTGTAATATTAGCTACCTCTTACTGTTGCTAGAAACGAATATTTGTAATATTGTGGAATGTCTAATACTTACACAAATAACATTCCCTTATTCAAATAAAAATATCTCAGTATGGATATATTTATTTGTATTCCTATTTTAAAATGTTAAATGATTCTTGTTGATAAGAAAATTGGTGATATATTTAATGATATATTTAATAAGTTCAGTCTTTGAATAATTTCTTAATCTAGGACACTTATCTTACATCATTATCACATGCTTAATATTACAGCAAGGTTCCTGCAGACACAGCTCTGTTGCTTGGAACATCTGGCTCATATGATGAGCAACACAAATGCCTTAAGCCATTTTTTTATGCCCATTAAAAGCATGGTGAATGGCTGACAGGTAGGCCATTGAAGTCTTGTAAGGGCATGCTTAAGGCAAATCCTCAGCTGTCTGGTACCAGCTCCACAAAGTGGGAAACTACAGCTAAAGACCATCTGTTATAGCAAAGAATGTGCACCATTGCCTTGAGAGCCTTTAAACAAACCTGGAACGACAGAATGACTCTGTGCTATACTGCAGCTCTTTAGAAATGCAGGCATAGTGTGTTTTCAAAAAAAACATCTGTGGCATTTGCAGCTGCTAACATTCTGTGATAATCTCACAGCTTTTTCATCAACCAAGATACAAAACAAGGAATCCTCAATTATTAAAAGAAAAATATACTTATTTTATATTTTTCACAAAAATGTTCCCATTCTAAACAGATTAAATTACCATCTACTGTGTTTAAATAGAGCCCTATCTAGCAGTTCTTTGCAAGCCTATGTCTCAGGATTTCAACTGAGACATTTCAACTGGGACAATTTCTACTCATCAAGCACCCTGAATACAAAGTGAAAGAGTTGAAGTTTTGAAAACAACTGGAAACACAAGTATTAAGCTGAACAGTTTCAGCTAGTCAGGGTGTGCACCTTCCTTAAGGTCACAGTGGATTCTATAATAGTTTGTATTTGAAATTGTATTTTCAGATGGCATTATTATCACTGGTAATTTAACTTATATAAGATGTATTTCAAACAACTGAATATCCATTGACACTCTTAAAAATGTTTATAATTTTGAACATTTTAAAACTAGATTTTTATCTAAGGGAAGAGAGGTTGATTTTTTTTCATAGATTCTGTAATTCATGTATCTCTTTTCTATATTGAATATCTTTCAGCAAAATCCAGAAGAATGAGTAGGTATGGCAAAAACCACGTTTAGGTTTACATTTTCAGTCTCTTAGATTCCAGTGAGAAAAGTAGGTGAAATTTTCCTCTCATGGAGCAAATATTTAGTAGTATGAATACGGTAGACAGAAAGAGTGAAGGTGATCATTGTTAGCAATCAGAAGGGGAGGTATGTATATGATGGAAAAAAATCCTTAAGCACTGACTTTAATGGGATGCCATTCAATAAAATAAGGTGATGCTATTTGAAAAAAGATTGCATATGGTACTGTATCATTCCAGCAATCCTAATTTATGTTGGTGTATTGTGCAGTCAGATAGGCTCAAAAAATATATATCACTTTTCTTTCATGTCTCGCACTTATGAATGGTCAAGATTCTCATCTACGATTGAAACTTTGCAGGAAAGTCTATAGGCTGGGTTTCTGGATTGGATTTTATTAGATTATTAAATCTAATGTTCAGACATTGAATGCTTGGATTTGGTTGAAATGTTTGACTGCAATCAGACAGATATTAAGTTAGAAATGCACGATGCTTTCAAGCAACAATTTTGTGGACCATCTTGGCTGCTGAGGGGATATATACCAATTTTTGAAAGAAGCACGAATAGAATAAAATACTGGAAATTTCTTCCTGATCCAACGGATTTTTTTTTAAATAATTAATTTTATTGGAAATTTAAATATGGAATAAAATACCTCTACTAGTCAAGGAATAGTTATAAATTATGCTATTCTGATTATATACATTCAGAGGCACAAAAGAGAAGCAATTTAATGTATTGCATGTTTTTCCAAACCCCTTAAGGAATTTCTAATTACCACACCATCACCCCCCCCCAAAAAACCAAAACCAAAACCAAAAAAACAAACCCAAAAAAAAAACTTAATCTCACTAACTAGTGACAAGCCCGTAGTAGCTGGGGACCTAAAGAGGCAAAAAGTAAGATTTTACATGAAAATATTTACTGAGTGCCGTACCCTTTCACATCAGGGATATGTCACAGAGCAGCTCACCAAGGAGTATAATTTTGAGCTGCTTTTTTAGTATTATTATTATTATTTCCCCTGCGATTGTTATAGCTTAAAGAAAGAAGCTTACAACTGTTTACAAAACCAGAGGTATTCTGGGCATGACTATTTATTCCAAGTCCATGCTAGACTAGGTAATTTCCACAGGGCCTGATTTATTACAGCTTGTTTGTCACTATTCTCAAACTAGATTGATTCTCCTTTCAGAAATCAAAGCAGATCTCATCCCCAAGTTAAAGCTCAACTGTTTTATATAAGAGTAAAATGCTTTGGTAGGCTTCTTCCCCATGGACAATCAGTCTTCTTCAAGAGCAGCACTCCAGCAAATAATTTATGAATAATATAAATAAAGCAGAAATAGAGGAAAATATCTCGAAAAAAAACACTATAACGTGTCTTCATTTACAGCACCCTGGTTGGTTTATTTCATCATTTGCAGAAGGTCTACAAGCTGTTGCAGATGGCTATCTGTGGGAGGTCCTCAAGCTGTTCAGGAAGAATTTAGATAAATAAAACAAATTAAAAAAAATATTCCCCTTCTCACTGGTTAAGATGCTTCCACAGAGATTTGCTTAACTACCTGTATATTTTTTAAATATTTGCTGGTGATTTTACAAGTATACAAATATGGTCTTTCCCATAAGAATAAAAAATATATTTGTGATCTGAACTCACCTATCCATTAATCTCATTCATGCATAAAGTTGCTTACAGTAAAAATAACTTGTATACAACTTTTTGTCAGAAATATGGAAAAATATTTATTTAATTTGCCTATTACTTTTGGCTAACTAAGTTTTACAGAAATCATTCATCTTGAGCAGATTTATTGCTGATTTGAAGTTTGGCTGTGTTCTTCTGTTCAGTATTTCAGCTATAATATTTGCTTGCTTAGGAACCAAGCTAAAGTGTCCATCAGACTATAGAAAGTGACTTTGTGGGGTTTTTGTTTCTTTGTCTGTTTGTTTGTTTTTCATTTTTATGGATTGGAATGCCCCAAGATTGTCCTAAGCAGACCGAATAAACTTGCCAAGTCATTCAGAGATGATCACAGTTATGTCAACTGCATTAAATGACACAATATTTGGAGTGACGTTTATTCTCTGTCACGGTCAGTGAGTCATGTCAAATGATGGGCAACCTGATTTAAAATTTCCCATGCACGCATATCAAATTGTTTTCATTTCAAACAGTATATTGTGAAATGGTTACTATGTTGTCTAAAGCTAAGAACACCTCACAGTCACAGAGGTTTTAGACTGATTTCAGCAAGGGACCTACATTATCGGGTCAATGGCTATGACTTATGCAGCAATTTGTTTTCACTCTCCATTTCCCCTTCTCCCAAGTTCCCTTTGCCTTTAATTTCTACTTATTTCCCCAGACAACCTTTTGTTGCTGATACAGCAATAGATATGCAACCAAAGGACTAAAACATAGATCAATTTCTTAAGAAAGTGGATCCCTCATATTATCCATTATGTCAAGAAGGAGAAAAACAGTACAGAACACAAGTGCTTGAACTGAATATGCTTATGTTAGAAAACATCAGTCAATCTTCAGTAAAATGCAGAGTAGGTGGTAGTAGGATTAACTGTGCTATGGCTGATGGCATTGCAAAGTCACTTGCTATAAACTTTGAGTGACAATGGCAATTAGGAGATGTTGCTGAGGACTGGAGTGTATTGGGTTTGAGTGGTAGCGGGGGGCTACAGGGGTTGCTTCTGTAAGAAGGTGCCAGAAGCTTCCCCCATTTTTGACAGAACCAGTACTGTGAGGGATGCGCACTGGAGCAATCTGTTCCTGAAGGACTGCACCCCACAGAAAGGTCATATGCTGGAGCAGCTCATGAAGAACTGCAGCCTGTGGGAAGCACCTGTGCTAGAGAAGTTGTTGGAGGACTGTCTCCTGTGGGTGGAACCCCATGCTGGAACAAGATAAGAATATGAGGAGGAAGGAACAGCAGAGACAACGTGTGATGAACTGATTGCAATCCCCATTCCCCATTCCTCTGCACTACTCAAGGGGAGGAGGTATAGAAGCTGGCTGGAATGAGTGGCTGATACACCATAGGGTCATGCTGCCATCCACAGGGAGGCTGGAGAAGTGGGCTGACAGGAACTTCATGAAGTTCAGCAAGGGGAAGTGCAAAGTCCTGTACCTGGGAAGGAAAAACCCTATGCACCCCACTACGCTGGGGACTGACCTGCTGGAAAGCAGCTTTGTAGTAAAGGACTTGAGGATTCTAATGAACACCAAGTCGAACATGGTCCAGCAATGTGCCCTTGCTGCAAAAGTAACTAATGGTATCCTGGGCTGCATTAGGGGGATTCTTGCCAGCAGGTCAAGCAAGGTGGTTCTTCCCATCTACTCAGAACTAGTAAGGCCAGACCTGAAGTGTTGTGTCCAGTTCTGGACTGCCCAGAACAAGAGAGACATGGCCATACTGGACAGTTCCAGGAAAAGGCCACTGAGACGATGAAGGGCTTGAAGAAAGGCTGAGAGAGCCAGGATTGTTTGTCCTACAGAAGAGAAGGTTCAGGGGAGATCACATAAAATATCTGATGAGAGGGAATAAAGAACATGGAGCCAGGTTCTTTTAACTGGTGCCCAGTGACAAGTCAAGAGGCAATGGGCTCAAACTAAAACACAGAAGCTTCCATCTCAACATCAGGAGACACTTTTACTGTGATGGTTACTGAGCACTGGAAAAAGTTTCCCAGAGAGGTTGTAGAATCTTCCATGGCCAGTATAAAAGTGCTGGGACCTTTCACTCAGCAACGCTACCCATTTCTAATTAATTTCTACTTCTTTGAATTAGCCCACTAACTTGAATAGGGGTATTTAAGAACATAATGCAAATATATCTATAACCTTTTACAATAAGTATAGTGGGTTTTTCTACAGTTTTGCATGAAACTTTTTGGATAGTTTCTCTACCAGAAAAATAGATAATATATTTTCATTGTTTTCAGCTTATTATTTACTTTCAGTTCTACCTTTCTAGAAGGTACTTTCAGTTCTTATCTTGCTGATTTATTAAAGGTTTACTTCAGAGACTTGCAGCAAACTTTGACAGAACGTTAAATTTAAGCTCACTTGAACCCTGCCATACTTCTGTGACTTTCAATATTTCCATCATTGCCAATGAATAAGTGATTTATTTCAGAAGTTACTTTACTGCATCAAAATTTTAAAAGATTTTGTGAGGAAGTATTTTATTTAGTTACCTGGAAATGAAACAGCTCAATAAAACAGAACAGAAACAAGGCAGAAACTGATTTTTCTGTGATTTTTAAATGAAAAACAAAACATCAAGCTTTTTTTCAAAAGGAAAAGAAAATGAAACAAAACCAAATGAGAGCTTTTGAAATTAACCAAATTTAACAAGAAAAATAACTTTTAAAAATATTTACTAATTCACATTTTCGTAATCCAGCTACTCACTAAATAACACATTTTGTTGACATTTACCATATTAATCCTCAGTATCAGGCAAGAGTTTCTAAGGGGGAATATCATTATGTAGCTTAGCTGTTAGGATGTGTTGGTGGTTTGGGAAAACCCTGGATTTCCTGAGATCTTAACTTTGCACTCTCCCAGGCACATGCCTTTGTTATACTTTACAAAGCAAGTAATTTGTTTCTATAGTTATTGGTCATTGCTAAAGGTGATATATTGTAATAACTTTTGGTCCCCAGGTATAAGAAATTGGGTAAGGAGGGCAAGAGGCTGGCATGGCTGACTAGAGACCTGCTGGTCAAACTATAGGTCAAGAAGGAAATGGACAAAAGGACAGGGATCACAGGAACAGTATAGGGACACTTCCTGGTCGTGCAGAGCTGGGGCCAGGAAGGCTAAGGCACAGCTGGAGCTGAACTAGGGCAAGGGATGCAAAGAAGAGGTTCTACAGCTATGTCAGCCAGAAAAAGAAGGTCAAATAAAGTGTACCCCACCTGATGAGAAAGACTGGTAAAGTGGTAACAATGGACCGGGAGAAGGCTCAGGTATTCAACAACTTATTTGCCCCACTCTTCACTAGCAAGCTCTCTTCCCACACTTCTCAAGTGGATGAACTGCAAGACAGGGACTGGGAGATCAAAGTCACACCCACAGTAAGTGAGGATCTGGTTCGTGACCACGTAAGGAACATGAACATACATAAGTTTATGGGACCTGATGATATGTATCCCAGAGTCCTGAGGGAACTGGCTGATGTAGCTGCGAAGCCACTCTCCATGATATTTGAGAAGTCATGGCAGCCAGGCGAAGTGCCTGGTGACTGGCCAGCAGTCTGGTGTGTCAGTCTCACATCTGTGCCTGAGAACAGAACCTCCTAGAAGCCATGCTAAGGCATGTGGAGGACAAGAAGGTGATTTGAGATGGCCAGCATGGCTTCACCAAGGGCAAGTCCTGCCTGACAAACCTAGTGGCTATGGATGTCATCTATCTGGACTTCCGTAAAGCCTTTGACATGGTCCCCCACAACATCCTTCTCTCTAAATTGGAGAGGTATGGATTTGAAGGCTGGACTGTGCGGTGGATGAGGAACCAGCTGGACGGTCATACTCAGAGAGCAGTGGTCAATGGCACAATGTAGGGATGAATATAGGTAACAAGTGGCGTCCCACAGGGGTCTGTACTGGGACCAGTACTGTTTAAAATGTTCATCAATGACATAAACAGTGGGATCAAGTGCACCCTCACCAAGCTTGTGGATGACACCAAGCTGAGTGCTGCAGTTGACATGACTGAGGGGTGGGATGCCATCGAGAGGGACCTGGACAAGCTCAAGAACCAGGCCCATGCAAACCTCATGAGGTTCAACAGTGCCAAGTGCAAGGTTCTGCACCTAGGTCGGGGCAACCCCTGGTATCAATACAGGCTGGGAGATGAAGGGATTAAGAACAGCCTGCCAAGAAGGACTTCAGGGTACTGGGTCATGAAAGACTGGACATGAGTCAGCAACATGCACTTGCAGCCCAGAAGACAAATTGTATCTTCCAACCCAAACTATTCTATGATTCTCTGAACTTTCCAACCAGCCTTCTAAAATAAAAACCACCTTTTCTTGTTTTATTTTCTAAGTTATCTGGGTAATTCCTTACTATGAAGTCTCAACCCTGTTTTAATTTTAAATATTTTGGAAGACTTCCATCTAACAGTAAAACCTGTTGTATTCGTCACTGGAAATCTGAATAAGCTTTTTTACCTTCAGTCTTCTGGTTTGTTTTCTAAGGATAAAGACTACTGCCTCATATAATAGCTCAACACTTCAAGGTGCTCTTATGGGCTATTTTGTCAATGATTGACAAATTAAGGTCTCCCTAAGAAATCTTTCACATTATAAGATATAACAGGTACAGCAGAGATATTATAGGCAATCATGTCAGCTAACAGCAGTGCTCCACTGAAATTTTACTGGAAAAAAACATGAACTAATCCAATGAAACATATCTGATTAAAAACAAACAAAATGACTAGAACTCATTTCTAGCTTCACAGGGAGGATATGCTTGTCCTGATGTCCTCCAACTAAAGAGAAAATATCTGAAGTCTCATCATATCATAGAATCATAGAATGACCTGAGTTGGAAGGGACTGACAAGAATCATTGAGTCCAACCCTTGTCCCTGCATATGACAACCCCACAGTTCACTAGATAGGTTTTGGGACTGGTTACTCCTAACTCTGAGCCAGAAATGAAAAAAAACTGCAGCCAGAAAAAAACTGCAGCCAGAAATGAATACTCTGGAAAATCTGTCTCTCAAATTCCTTATTTATAAACCTGAATTTTTGCCTTTTGTTTATGCAATTTCACAGATAATCAGTTCACCTCAAAATGAATTATTTCCTCAGTGAAAAGAGAGCAAACAGACAAAACTAAACCAGAACTCTCTTTAGTTACATAACCTAATTGCACAGATCTTTTACAAATGGATGAACAGCTTTCATTGAAAGATGTGAGCCTTGACTCCTTAGGACTTAGACCATACAACTGTCATCTGCAACCTAGGCTAGGAAATACTAGGTTGGTGCAAAAGTAATTGTGTTTTTTGCATTGTTGAAATTTGCCACTTGATTTTTTTTATTTTTTTTTTTTGCTATGACTTATTACTTGCAGTTTATTTCATACTTATTCTAGACTATGGAAACAATGTTAGACAAAAAGCAAATGCGAGTGATTTTCTTATTCATGTTCAAAATGTGTCCTAAAGCAGTGGAGACAACTTTTAACATCAACAATGCATTTGGCCCAGGAACTGCTAATAAATGTACAGTGCAGTGGTGGTTCAAGAAGTTTTGCAAAGGAGAAAAGAGCCTTGAAAATGAGGCATATAGTGGTCGGCCATTGGAAGTTGACAACAACCAGCTGATCCTGCTACAACTACACAAGAAGTTGCCAAAGAACTCAGTGTCAATCATTCTCTGGTTGTTCATCATTTGAAGCAAATTGGAAAGGTGAGAAAGCTCCATAAAGTGGATGACTCATGAGCTGACCAAAAATCCAAAAGCTATTAATTTGGAGTGTCATCTTCTCTTATTCTATGCAACAAAAATGAACCATTTCTCAATCGGATTGTGAACTGCGATGAAAAGTGGATTCTATACAACAACTGGTGATGATCAGCTCAGTAGCTGGACCAAGAACCTCCAAAGCACTTCCCAAAGCCAAACTTACACCAATAAATGGTCATGGTCACTGTTTGGTAGTCTGCTGCTGGTCTGATCCACTACAGCTTTCTGAATCCTGATGAAACCTTTACATGTGAGAAATATGCTCAGCAAATCGATGAGATGCACCGAAAACTGCAACACCTGGAGCTGGCATTAGTCAACAGAAAGGGCCCAGTCCTTCTCCATGACAATGCCTGACCACATGTCTCACAACCAACACTTCAAAAGGGCTATGTAGGTTTGCCTCATCTGCCATATTCACCTGACCTCTTGTAAACTGACTACCACTTCTTCAAGCATCTTGGCAACCTTTTGCAGGGAAAATGCTTCCACAACCAACAGGATACAGGAAATGCTTTCCAAGAGTTCATCAAATCCCGAAGCAATGGATTTTTATTCTACAGGAATAAACAAACTTATTTCTCATCAACAAAACTGTGTTGATTGTAATGGTTCCTATTTTGATTAATGAAGTTGTGCTTGAACCTAGTTATAATGATTTAAAATTCACAGTCCAAAACCACAATTACTTTTGCACCAAACTTACGAGTCAGTATGTAAGCAGCACCCTTCTGCTTGCTTTTCTCACATGCCACTTGTGGGAATTTTGGCAGCACAGTGTTTTCTTAACTTTGAGGCAGAGAAGAGGAAAAAAGGTTGAGGAGGAAGGGAGAAGAGATACTGGAATAAACAGAGTTTTTCAGCCTATGTTAGTCAAATTAAAAAGTTGCTTTTAAAAGGTCCCAACGCAGCCAGGAGTTTTACCATCTGCTGACAGTATCTGTAAGCAGGTGCTGAAAAATAAAGGTATTAAGAAAAATGGCTTCTAAGAAAAACAAACAAAAAAAAGCTTGTAAATTCTATGATTTCCCAAAGTTTTCTGCTGTTTCATGAGATAAGTGCAATCTGAAATCCAACTTGTTTTTATTGTACATTGAGAATTCATTGTTCCCAGAAAAGAATTCTGAGTATTTGTCCTACCACTGATCTATGAACTTCTTGTTTTAGAATAATTGCACAAGAAAGTAGAAGATAGAAGTCCTTCTCTTCAGAAGGATTCATTGCATTAATAATTTAGTCTGTAGTATTGCAGATTTGCAATTGTTAGATCTGACAGGATATTAGATGTTAGGTTTATATTTCAGTTTCTGTAAAACATGACCTGTCACATGTAAATAGTTGTATGTTGAATCTTTAGTCTTCATGTAAATATTATGTAAAGATTTTTAGTTATATTCTTCTCAAAATCTATACATTTGATAGTTTGGTGCTACAATCCGTTATTATTCCTTGCAGAATAATGCAGAGTAATTACTGTCAGCTAGAATTGTTTTTTAAATCTTTTTTCAAGGCAATGAAAGTTCCTGTTTGTCTTTGGACCAAACCGATGGTTCTTAGTACTGTACTGTTTCAGGTGTTCCAAAACCAGAACGCTTTGTAAATGAAATATATTTTTTATTTTTATTATGACAATATCTAATTCAAATTTGATGTATTTATCACAAAAACATGTGTATTTCACTGATTTATTAGTTTCAAATTTTTCACTGTTTCTTATATTATACAACCTAAGAAGTTGCAATAAATTATTTTAATTTCTTGTTCCTCAACCAAAATAAACAGTTCTTTTCTTTTCTTTTTTTTTTTAACTACTAGAAAATTTAAAAAGTATGTCCCATGACATTGTTACCTATTTGATACTTGTTTCAAATTGTACCCATTGCTTAGGTAAATACTTTCAGTACATTTTTTTCAAAGTTACAACAATTTTTAGTAGTATCAAGTCTATGAGACACCTGAAAGTTCCCTAGGTTTCATTATTATCTCCCCTCTCTGTTGAGGTTAAGGGATTCCACAGCTTTTGGAAAATAATTCTAATAAAATACATATAAATGAAAAATGAAATCTGGTAAATATTTTATCATTTGCATATGAAAGAAGGCATCCTGCAACTCAATATTTTCTCTGAATATATTAGAGAAAAATATTAAAGTTGATGAATAAACAAAGAAATAATTTGATTACATAAATTAAGTGCAATTATATAATGAAGGAAATAATTTAAACAAAAATAACTTAGGGGAACATTTGAGCTGCTAAAAAGGGAGAAAACAAATGACACTGCAGGACTGGGGATGGTGACTGCAATACTTTTCTACAGGGACATAAGTATGCAATCCCAGAATGCTATTTCCAAGAATGAAATGTTTGAGTTCTGTTTAGCTGCATGAAATTTCCTACTGGGGAATCACAGTGATGTCATGAAGGAGAACTTGTTTTTCACTAATACTGTGTGTTCTGAGGATCTGTACTTTAGCAGGTGAGATAATATCAAAGATTGACTCTGCATGAGTCAAAGTTTCATGCTGCCAGACTTCCCTGATAATTTTGGTGGAATATATTATTTTTATTTTCACTCTTAATATTAATAAAACTGCCTAGAGTAAACAAAAAAATTAGTAACAATTTCCCTGAATCTATTCCAACAAATAATTACTGAAATGCACCAGCCCACTGCATGTAATCTTCTTTAATTCCAGAATTCACTCAGATGAAAATAAGTCAACACCCAGTCATTTACAGCTTCAGTGTACAATATATTAAATCCTGAATGTAAAGTTTATATGTGTACCTTTGCACAAATTTATGTGTGCTATACATTTACTTGTTTAAGAAATATGTGTTATATCCTTCCACAGCCCTGAAGAACTCGTGAAATGGGTGAAGTGGCTTCTGAAGTAAATGAGTGTTCAATTTAGAGCCTAAATCTATGGTCCTATGTGCTTAAACATGTTAAGAAGCAATGCAAAAAGCAAAGCTGTTGTATACTGCTCAGCATTTATAAGTGATGGCAATGAGTCCTTCAGCTTTACTAATTTTTTGTCCAACGTGCACCCTAACATCACAAAGTAAGAAGATTCTTTGGGATTAAATCTTTCAAATAATACACACAGATGTTCAAATTGCCTCCTATAATAACATCAGGTTTCATATGCTACAAAATACTAATTACAGCCCAGAGGAATAATTCTTTAAAAATTGACCTCATAAATTTTACTTAAGGGTTCAAAACTAACAATCCTTTGTAGCTTATGATTAACTGTATGCATAAATGAATAATAATAAAATGGTTACATATTTTTCTGAGGCTTACCAACATTACTATACATGAAGAATAATGCATTATTCATCACTTCTGTTCTGCTAACATAGGGCAACTCGGGATACAAAATTTTGTTGCATTAACTATATTTCAAAGGAACAACATTACTGTTTAGAGTTAAATTCTTCTACAATGCACATCCAAAACTTTTTGGCTTTTGTATTCCTTTTTGGATAAATATATATTAGGATGAAGAAGAACAAGAAAATTATGTGATGTTATTAAAGACATAGCTTGGGATTATTATCATTTTAATGGGCCATCCAGAATACTTTTTAAAGGTAACATTTCATCATTAACATTCTAGGATCCATCACGTTATGTGTAAAACTTTTAAGGTAATATTATTAGACAATGAATGGATAAAAGGAAAAAAACAAAGCAAAACTATTACGAATATCCTTGCAGTAGTGTGTCTTTAGCATATGTTGTTAGAATAGCTGAATTGCGATTGTTAAATAAGACTATTTTTATCATGGTTTATTTGAATAAGTATCAATAAAACAACAAATGAAGCAATTTTCCTTCCTTCACTGTCTATATTGGATGGGTGAGTTAAATAAATAGTACTAACTGGATTTTACTAACAGGGTATTATTGAGATAGTCTTAAAAAATTCTCCTTTTCAGGAGTGTCCCAGAGGTACATTGTCCGTTATCTTTGAATTTCACAAGTCTCATTCTGCTCCAAAAATGTATTTAAAAAAAAAAAAAAAACAAACAAAAAAAAGGAAAGGGGAAGGGGAGAAAAAAAGAAACAGGGAGAGGGGCTTATTAAGCATGTCATCATTTTAAAATATACCAGAACAGTCACTACAGAACAAAATTAATAGACATAGCTGTGATAGTTGCATTAAAACCCAAATTAGAAATAGTATGTTTATAAATGGAGAAGTTGTTTTGTTCCAACTTTCCCAATGTCATTGTTTCTTTGTTTGCTTGTTTGTTTTCTTTGGGAACCAATTTAGTGAAAAATAGTTTGGTTAAATACATGAGCGTTGTTATTTTTTGAGAGATCTGCTAGGTTGTATTAACATTTTTTCATCTTTCTCTTTATTCTTTGGGATTTTATTAATGGGTTCTTGAAATATAGTAAAATAAGATTATTCTGTACTTATGGTGTTGCTAAGAAAATCAATAAACCAGTAATAACTACTTTGTCAATAGCATTTGAAATTAAGATAAAAGTAATATTCATAGAAATACAGTTATGGTAAAAAGGTGGGAAGGATGTGAATGATTAAGACTGATAACTTCAATGATACAATTTGGTGTAGGAATCTAATTTATTTAGAGCACTTAGGTATAGAACAGTGAGGGAGAATAAGAGAAAGAGAGATGTAGAGTCTTTTAAGAATGTTTATGTTAAAGTCCTGCTCTGTTCAACTGATTAAAAGGGGCTTTTTTAGGAACTTTTCTCCTAACTCAGATACATAACTTAAATATGTGGAATTATTTGGTATAAATATTCATAACATATTTAGAAGATGAATATGTTCATCCTGCATCTTCATATTTCTAGAAGAAATTATTTATAAACATTAAAGAAAACAAATTGTGTAATGTATTAAAGTAATAGACGCCTTGAAAAAAAAAACAAACAAAAACAACTAGTATAGTATCTTAGAGACATTACATATCCAATTACCCATTTGAAAATGGTAACAGAGATTAGTGACTTAATATAGCATCTTGGAATAAAAGTACAGCATAAATCTCAGGGAAAAAAAAAAAAAAGGAAAAAAAAAAGAAAAAAAAAGAGTAAAGAAAGAAATTAAAGACAGCAAGCTACAAAACAATGGTGTAGAATGGCAGTATAGAATGAAGGCTCTTTGTTCTTCCTCTTTTGTGACTTATGACAGAAAAAAATGCCCTTCCTTCCAGTGCTTGCTGGCCAAGAAAAGAGCTTTATTTTGGCATGTATTTTAAAGGAAGGAGGAATAAGCTGTTTATGTCACTATTTGTGTGTTCAACTATTCTTCTGTTTCACTAATATTGTGTAGTTCAACCATTTTGGACCAGTGTTGTCATTGCCAATGGATGTGTGAAAAATTCCCTGTGATAAAACTTGAGAGAACTGTCATCTTTCTTGTACTGGTCCTTCTTGTCCTCACTCATGTTGTCAATGAAACTTTCTTTACTATCTCTTTTTGTATCACAAATACATTTTTAATATATGCAAGAAAACTTTTTACAGCAAATGAAGCGCTTAGTTTTTCAGATTAAAACATCAAAAAAGATATGCTGATAAACATATTTCTTTCCTCCAGGAAATTAGCTTTTATACTTGACCTAGCAACAGGACACCAAATTAATTGTTTTCCATAAGGCCTATTAATCACAATTGTGACAATTTCCCATAATACACTACTACAGTAATTTAATATTGCCATTCACTTTGAATACAATTTAAATCACAGAGCAAAGTTAAATGTTGCCGACAGAAAAGAGTGTAAGCTTTTGAAGATGATCCGTGCACTAATTGCTAGGCTGTGATGGCATCTTCATTTATTACAGGCTGCTCAACTATTAATTGTGTGTCGTGACACAGTTCACCACAGCTTCTTGTTGAACAAGTTAAAGGCTAACTGCATCTGAGTTTAAAAATAAAAAAAGTAAATTGAAAACTAAATAAATTGCACGATAATATGATTTTAACTCATTGACAAACTATACATGTAATAAAACTACTGAGATTATTCAGTACTCTGTAAAATTGCCCACAAATATTAAATAAATCTGATACTTCATGTCTGATATACATTAATATTTGTTAAAGAAATCTAAAAGGTTTATTTTGCAAGCTAGTGCTCAGAACTAAGTCACAGCTAGCCTAACTTTTAAGATTGCTTTTAGTGTGCTACAGAACTCCAATGTACTACATTTCTTCATGCCAGATAATTTCCTAGTTAAAACCTGTTATTAAACATGAAAATATAATAAAAGCACCGTCTCCAGCTGCTGAACATAAGATACTTGAGGTACCCCAATGATATTTGTGTACTCAGAAATATGAGGCATTCTGTGAGAGTTGCAGCATTGTAGTTTTAAGAACGATTACAGATAACTACATTTCAGATCATTTAATCTGTTAATATAAAACAAATTCTAATGCCAGAATAATGCTAATCTTTGAAACTCATGATGTAGTCTATTCGTAACAGTGGAACAAAATTTTAAAAGCATATTCATTGTTTTTATTTACGCATAGCTGAATAAAGACAGCTTTATGGAAATCGAATTTCATAACTGACCATAAGTATTGGAATGTTGTTTCACTTAATACAGTGATATATAGACTTTAAAAAACAAAACAAAAACAAGCCTCTGAATCTTTTGAGGCTTTTTAAACAAGATCTGGGATCTTAAATCTACTCTAGAACAAAATATGTTCATTTTTTAAAAACTTTAAGGTGGTCATATATCTTTAAACATATCAGTTTTTAAAATGCACTGAGATAGAGTATTCATCAATACAGAGAAGCAAAACTGAAAACAAATTATATGCTGAAGCGAAGGTCTATGACTGCAATTTACATCAGAAGTAACAATGTCAGGACAACCATGTCTAAAGCATTAGAAATAATTCAGTATGTATTTCAGCTTCAGTCCTACCTTTGCAAATATTTATCTATTGACTTTGTAAGTTTTGTAGTTCCTTCGCTCATTTATATTGCTTGAATCATGAAGTCAGAATGATTTTTACTTTTTTTTTGTTTAATCTTTTAATAACAAACAACAATTTTGGATGTTAATGTGCGATATGTGCCTATATCAATTATATTGTCTACTCGTTCCTGTTTACCCCAGTGGTCTACTATATTGAACCTGTCTCATGAAACCACTGGCCTGGCCCATTGTGTCTCTGCTGTCTTATCACTGAAGTTGATATTCTGCTCTCTGCTTTCCTGTGTTTCAGTCCTCAGGGTTATTATCTTAAAGCTCCTTGTAAAGCCTGCAGTGTACAACTGTATACTAGCTCATTCCACCAGCCAAAGCGAAATCACAGAAACATCAGAAGACATGGCTATGAATAGAAAAATCTCAGGAAAATCACAGAACTCAGGACTCTGGTGACAGCTGTTGTGACGAGTATTCATGCTTTTTGATGAGGTAACTCTTTCTTACCTTTTTTTAGCATAGTATTGAGTCTGTTATACAGAGTATCTGTCATGAGCTTTTGTGTGATGGGAATAAAATTAATTCTTGTCATACTTTATGTAGTACTGGGCTTGATATTCAAATCCAGTGTGTTCTTCACCAGTTGATTATGAACTGTTTATAATATGTAGTAGTCACTTGTAGAAGATGCCCATTAAGTATGTTAGCCCTTACTGTCCTAACAGTCTTAAATCTCTGAGTACCTGCTGAGTAAAACATTTCACAGATGTTTCCATTACAACAAAGCTTTCAGAACGAGGCCTTATCTGCAGTACAAAATTTATTCTCACAATAATGTCAGGTGCTAGGTGTGTGAAGAAATGGGTATACATCTGGAAAATCTATCTTCAAAAAAGGAGTAATACCTGTTTTCTAATTCAACTTTGTTTTAATTAGATATAACCATCAGTTACTGTAAACGTTACCTGTGATATGTAGGAGGTTAGATTAGTAAAACATAATAAGTCTTCCGGTTTTATCTAATAATCTAATAACATGTATGTTCCAGATATGCCATTGTGAGGAATAGGTTTTCATTGGGGAAGAATCAAATAACAGCTGAAGGTAAGAACAAATTAACTGTAACCTGTAAGCACATAACATTCATTATCAGTTTTCTCACACCCACACATAAGCAACGGTACTTCATAACCTTGAAAGTATGCTTTGTAGATTGTCACATGGTGAAGCCCCTTCACTGTTAGAAATAGACAAGATACTGTAAAGATCATTGTATCTCTAAAAGACCAATGCACATACTGTTTGAAAACCTATTGACTTATGTGTCTAATCCTAATAAAATTTGCCTTTTTTATATTCAATGATTTTTAAAATTATTTTTTGGTATATTGTTCCATGGCATCTACTTTTTTTCAGACTGAGTATTTATGTAGCAATGCATGAAATGGGGAAGGTGTAGGTTTTGATTTTACAGAAATGCTACATATTGGAATAAAACCCTTTTAGTATTTAGCCCCAGTGAAATGAAAGGAAGACTTCCAATTAACTTCAGCATCAATAACATTTCATTACAAAATGCTTAGCAACAGTGGAATCATAGAATGCTAAGATCACGGAAAAATTCAGGTTGGCAGGGAGCTGTGTCTAGAAGACAGCTCAGGACATTGCCAGCCTCCATCATAAAGCAGGATCAGCTCTGAGATCACACAAGTCTGATCAGGGCTTGGTTCTGTTGCATCTGAATATCCACCAAGGATAGAGACTGGACAACTTGTTTAGGAGCCTGTTCTACTGCTTGCCTGTTCTCTTGAGGAAAATGTTTTTCCCTGTATCCAGTTAGACTGTTGTCCTGGTTTTGTTAAAAAAAAAACAGGTTCTCTTTTAGTGAATTTGCCTGTCAGCTAAAGCCTTCTTATTGACTGCATTTTACTGAAAAGCTAGATACATGTTTTGGTAGACATAGCAATGATATTCAAGGTCACTGGACTGCAGTCCACCCATCCAGACCAGAACATTGTATCTTGGATGGAAAATTATCTGGGATTTAAGAACAATAACTTCTTTAAGTCAAGTATATACCAACTGAAGCTAACTGCAACTGCAGAGAAGATTAGCAAAACATAATACAGTCAGGGAAAGACTGTAAGAAAAAAAAAAAGTGATTCTCATCTTCTATCTGAAAATATTAATATGGAATAGTTTAATCATAATGACTACCTAAAATAAAAAAAACTAAAGCCGCTGAAATATTGCAGGTTAGTAGTACAATTACATATACTGCATAATTACTTATATTTATGTATTTTTATAGATAAATTTATTGGTAATAAACCATAGATCTTAATAGAATTACTGAAACTTAACATTTATCAGACCAAGGATATTGTTCACTGATGCAGTGCAGAATAAGATGGTCACTTCCCTAAAGCAATCACAAAACAAAAGCATCCCATTGTATTGACTTCAGAATTCATCAGAAAAAATGTTAGGAACCTGAATCATCTTTTCCTGTGCTATTTAGCCAGAACAGAATATTTCAAAGCAGTCACTGATTTAACACTGCATACTTCCTTAGCCTGTGTTATTCTTGAAGGGTTATTTTTGAAGGGCATGTGGTTGGGGCCTTTAAGGTGCCACTGCAAACATATGGAAATGCAAACATTTGGAGACAGAATCTTAGATCAGAGTTTGCAGTATGAAATGCAATTTGGGTTTATTTACTTAGGAATTTACTGAGTTTCATTGATTTTTCATGTGGAGTTACTTCCAGTTTTGAGATGAAGCAAGATGATGTGTGATTGCAGGAGAACAGCATGCAACCTTCACAGTTTTGCCATGCAACCAGATGAAGCTCAGTGCTTTTGACTGATTTTCATTTTGCATTTTTATTTTTCTCTGAAAGAGAAACTCAAAGTGAACCTTGAAGAAAGGGTGGGATAGAGGGTGCCAACCTACATGGATCAGATCTTAAGGAAATATTCACACCAACATCTGTGAAACAAAGCTGTAAACTTTCACACACAGCTGTCTGCAGAATACATTTTGTCAAGGCACAAAAGCATCAAGCTTTTTTTTTTTTTTCCCTTGGATAGCATTTAATGTCTCTGTGTCATCTTTGTACACTTCCTGTCATCTACTAGAGACAATTAGGCAGATTTAAAGGAATCTTGATGTAGTTTTGAGAGTAACATTTTATCAAAAGCAAAAATCTAATTGAATTCACACTGAAATTTTTGAAGAAAACTTGGCAAAAGTTTGCAAAAAGCTCATAATTTGAAAAATATTTTTGAAAGTCAGATGCCATAACTACATTTTTTTCTTCACTGAATCCTTTCCTTGGCATAGAAAAGACTGGAAACTCTTAAGTATTTAATCTATAATATTATCATATTGTCAAATTAACATAGACACACTCACTTTTACACTGATTGTTGGACTTCTGCAATTAAATGCATCGTATATTGCTTAAACACAGGTATTGAAATACTTCAGCAAATAGATTTATTTACAGATACTTCAGATAAAGCTAATCATGGTGGTAGGGTGTGCAGAAAGGCAGAAAAAAAAGTTTACAGATTGAGTGCAGATGTAAGAAAGAAAGAATATGGTCTGGAAACCACACAGCTTTGTTAATCAAGTGGTAACAGAAATCTTAAACACAAAAAATCTTCTCCTCTTAAAAAGAAGGCTTTGGTTTAAAACAAAAAAATAATAATAAAAATAAAAGAATCAGAGAAAACTAGTTTTGTGGAACAATAATTGAAGTAACTGAAAATAAGTTAATTATCTGCTTTTTGATAATTACAAGATTTAATTGATTACTGAACAAAGGCTCCAGTGGGTTGCTTCTTACTTTTTCTGGCTTACTATTTGATTTGAGGTATTTAATAAAATTTTAGTTACAGAATTTGTGATTAAACAAAAAGCAAGGTTTAAGAGGTGTAAAGTCTTTAATATTCTATAAGTGATTAAAACTAAAAGTTTTCTGTTTAGCAGTAAATTAACTGGGATTGGTTTTATTCTTTGTCCTTATTAATGTATAATCTCTGCGTTTTTTTTTTTTTCTAATTGCTCCAACCCAGTCCAAAAGGGGATTTTTGTACCATAGTCCTGAGCCCTGAAATGTTTGTCTTTTAGCATAGCTGACAGATCTGAGTAAATCCTTATCAAAACCAAGTACCTAAGTTTGGGTTTGGCAAAAAACAAGATAAAAACAAACAACCAAACAAACACTAAGAAAACAGCCTTTTAGAGGCCGCTATGCAAATAATGAGCTCAGTCTTGACTAGTAAGGAAAGGTGAAATACTGTGTTTTAGATCATTCTTCTACTCTTATTTTAACCTGACTGGCAGGGAAAGGCATTGCCCTTTACTTGTTTTCATCAGAAGTTAAAGAGGGAGTTTACAAGAAGACTAGAGAGAGGTGTTTTTCTTCTTTCTGAAAGGATTATATCCAACACTTCACATCTGTAAACATCTGTCATAAAAAGAATTTGCAGACAAACAATCTTGCGACCAAAGATCAACTTCGGGCTTAGTCACTAAATCTTTAGTCTGCAGCATGAGGACAACAATATTCCAATTAAGAGACTATTTCTGCATTTTACTTTAAAGCAGGAATAAATTAATTGAATACAGGCCTTCAAAACTGGATGTGTCATTATTATCTTCTCTCCCAGAGCAATTTAAAAAGAACTTGATAGCTACCATTGCATTTTTCATGGGTCCAACTCTTTAAGCTTACTTGAACACCCAAATGTTTTAGAAAATACAGATATAGGAATAATTATTTTCAGAATCCAGTGAGTATTTGGCATGAGTAAATCATTATGTTGTCTAGGTGTGTTAATACCTCTGTTTACAAGCAGAATCTTCTGTAACTAGACACCACTGTGTAATTCACAACTCCCAATGCAAATGTAAATGATCTCCAAAGTAAATTGGAAATTTGGGGGATCATAATTACAAATTTAAATGTCCCTGTCTCTTTTTTTTTTTTTTTCTTCCCTCAGAAACAGAGGCTTCATATAACTGTGGTACTGTGGTCTGTCTAACCATTAACTAATTTGGATCTTTCAACAATGCCATCCTTTTAAACATTTTATCCTATGCTTACGCTTACACTGTGAGAGAAGCACAAAAGAGCCTCAAGGCTCTGTGACTATTGCTGTGAAAAAGGCAATTACCATTTACGAGTGGTAGTTCCTGCTTAGAGTCTACCAAGGACTGAAATGAAAGAAAATCATTCAAGTCTGAAACCCACAAAGGTCACTAAATAAATTAAATTTAGTTTTTTCTCTTTGAGTAAACTAAGAGCGCAGCATTCAGATCACAGCTCCCTCCTAAAGCAAATGCTAATTTAGGTGAATTATCCCTGAGAGATTCAAAGGAAACCGATTCAACGAACTTTAGAACTAATGGAATGCATTCTTAATGCTGATATAAATGCACCATCTTCCTAGATCAGCTTTGTCCTTTTCCAGAATAAAGGTCCTTTTGTCACCTTTTGCTCTCATAATCCCAAATCATGCTGAACACTTAAACCATTCCATTAATTCTTGCTGTCTTTTAAAGAACCTGAAACTGCTGATTGCTTGTCTCCTTCATATTCTGTTTTAAAAAAAGCAAAAGGGAAGTTGGGTGATTTGCCATTTTAGGTGTTCGTTGGTTATATTTTTGACTATACAACCAATAAAAAGCATCAAATGTGTAAAAAAAATTCCCTGCAAAATGTAAATAAATAAATATGAGAGCATGTTGAAGCTACACAAATTTCTTAGTGAAAAAAAATCTACTTGCTTAAGAAAAAAGGGGGTTGCCTGCTGGATTAGATTCAGATTCTGTATCAAACTTAGTTGATTCTACACTTTAATTAAAGGTGTGGCTGATATAAACTGCTATTATTTAACCTCCACAATTTCCTCAAAAAATTAGTTTATTTGAAATGGAAAATTTTCATTATTAATCCCAAGAAGGGGGTTAGGGTTTTTTCTTTTTTTAACTATTATTTCTGAAGTGTTCATTTTCAGTTATTGGAATTTTAACAAACTCAGTGAATACATTTTCATACTCAGGCTGAAACATTCTGCGGTAAATTTTAGCAAGACTGAAATCTTATGGAATAATTAAAATTCTCTGGTAATAGAGTTCTATCATTAAAGTACTGTCAGATCCTAAATTATTGTTATGCTGTTGGGCACATAATGAATGTTGTATTCTGGAAGCTAAATAATGACAAATATACCAAGCAATGGATGTTTCTATGGAGACCATGTTCTACATATATGGTATAATAAATAGCTTTTAGTACAACGAAGCTTAGATTAAAAAAATATACTTAATCATCATTCATTAGAATGAAATCTAATTGACCTGTGACCTCCTTAAACAAAGCTAATAACAAATTCATGACAAAAACTATAAAAATCCCAATTAAATATGTAACTAATGCAAGTTTTCGAGTTTTCCAGACTGTTAGCTGTTAATTTAACAGTCTCCTGTAACTCATCTTCAGTGCTATTAGGCTCTGGGGAAGGGATGGACACAGAAGTTAGGATTTTTCTTGTCTCTAAGACTGTACAACTACATAAAAAAAATAAACTTGTAGAAAAGTTCACCGTGAAGACTACAGTCCATAGATGCTAACTGTAAAGGAAATAAAGGTTTTAAAATAAAGTGTTTCAAACTGAGGTTCTTCACCTACTCAGTCATGATATTTCTATTGTGCTTAAAGAGCAAGTGGACAGACCAGGTCAGATGTCCTGCCAGCAGTTCAGGGCTGAATGCTTGAAATCATCTCTGAATTTGTCTTGAATTTTTGCCCCTAGAGGCTATGACAATGAAAGCACTTGTAAAGTATGTCATGGAGGTAGCCAAAAGTCAGTTTTAGGTGGACAACAAGTTCCAAAACAGACTTTATTCTAGCCGGAAAAGCATAGCAAATAAACCAACTAGAAACTGGGTTTGTACAATTATTTAGCACTCCAACAACATAAAAAACAGATTCAGAGATCAGTTGGGGAGATTATTGGGGTACAACAGCATAAGGATAATGAGAATCCACAACGTGCACTCTTATACTCACAAGAAACAAAACTAGAGGCCTCCCACTTGTGAGTATTCACTGACAAAAAAAATCACTCGCCTCTTTAGGCAAGGGCTCACGCTTGCCTGGGTTAGGCAAGGACTCACTGAAGGATATATCCAGCAAAGGAAAACAATCACTCACCACCAGCTGAGTGAGGTGCTCTCATTCCCGGGAAGTCTCCTTAGACAGCATCCCAGTCTAAGGGGAGGGCTCCAGTTCACGGGCCTGCTGCTCCCAGAAGACCTGGCTGTAGCCATTACAACACGGTTCAGAAGCTTCTCAGCTTCTCTGGGCCCCTCCTTTGTTGAGGACCCCGTCAATTGACCGAGGGCCCTACCCCTTCTGCCCCCCCAGCTGATGGAGGTGAAGTCACCCTACCCTGGGAGAGAGGATGTGACTGACAGCACCTTGGCACCACCCTCAATATGTAGGTTGGTCGAGGCACAATGGGGCACAATAGGTGCTAAAGAGCCATAAACTGCCCTATTGGAGGCTGGGCATCTCAGGGGGTTGTGCAACTGACACAAGGTGAAAAAACTAAAGCTGTTTTTCTCTGAGTATTGAGTTAATTACATGGTTAGTTATTTATTAATTATTAATTAACTATGTAATTAATATTAATTAATTACATATTAATTACATAGTTAACCAGAAACATGAAGTTCTCCACACCAGATTGATGGATTGCTGAAACTCTGAAACTCAGTCATAACCTTTCATATTATTATTATTATTATTGTTGTTGTTGCTGCTGCTGTTGTTGTTGTTATTATTATTATTATTATTATTATTATTATTATTATTATTATTATTATTATTATAAGCATCTAAGTACATGCTTACCATTAAATTTATCCTAAATTTCTTTGAAGAAAAATGAGAAGAAGATATGTTTAAAATTGAATAGTATTTCATGCAGCTGTGTAAAACTGGGAGAACATTCAAAAGAATCTGTATGGCTTTCAATCACACCTACATAACATGGAAAATTTTATTAGAAATGCAGTGTTTGTAGGGTAGTCTTTGTGATTATACATCTTATCTAAAAGGTTCCAGCATGGGAAAACCAGAGTGTAGTTTTAAATAAATTTAAGCAACCAGTCATGGAAGTGAACACATGAAATATGATGTGTTTAGGCAAAACATGTAAGATGTGCTTCTCTGTAAGCCAGATACTTACTACTTTAAGCACATAGATATTCTTTAACTGAATTTGTCTTCTAAGGATTGAATGCATTCTGTTAATGCTTGGGTTCAGCAAGGTTATTCGTTCACAGAATCACTGAATGGCTGAGGTTGGAAGGGACCTCTGGACGTTACCTTGTTCAACCTTCCTGCTCATGCAGAGCCACCTAAAGGTGATTACCCAGGACCGTGTCCAGATGGCTTTTGAGTATCTCCAAGGTGGGAAACCCCACAAGGTCTCTGGACAGCATTCTGAATCAGCACATACTCATATTTATTATTTATTGCCTTAACAATTTCGACCACATATACATGATAATCTGTTTTCAACACCATAAAAGGAACTCTATGCTAATATTTTGTTTTCTCTGAGTAGAATATCCATTTATTTTCTGCTGGATAATCTGTGACTTAAAAAAGAAATAACTAAAATAATTAGAAGTTACTGTGTTCTTTCTAAATGCGGAAGATAAAGGGTTATTTCTTGTGCACAGAAGTGTAAGCTGCTTATGTAGTAGCCAAAAAGTTCAGAATAACTTTGATTTTCAAAAAATAATGCAGCTGGGAGAACAACGGGTTTTTATCAGTTAACACCATTTACAAGTAGTATTTGATAACACTTTTAAAAATCATGCATTTTGAATTATATTATAAATATAAATTTATAGATTAAGGTTTTTTTTTTAGTTTCTTATTGCATATGTTTTTTCTTTCATTAAAACAGAAAGAACTGTATCAGCTTGCTTTCAGAAATTTTTCTATTTAAATTGTTTAAAATATCTCATTATCCTCATAAACATTGCAAACACTTTATAAAAATGAATTATAGGTCAACATTTTTTGTCTTCAAAGAGCTTTTATATTTACATTATTATTATTTTGTCTAGGTTTCTGTACTATTTTGTATGTGTTTATTGCAGTACATGCCACTTAACCATCAAATAACAGTTTTGTGGACAATTTAAAAATGTATTCACATAATCTTACGTCTGTGTTCAGAATTGTTATGGCTAGATTTAAAAAAATGTGTTTAAGAGAAACAGTCTTAACAATCTGTACTTTTAGGCACCTAACTACCAAAAGGGATAATCCCCCTTCGTGTGTGTGTGCAGAACACCAAAAAACCTGCATGAATATTGGAGTGTTGCTTCAACTATTGAATAGAAAATCATAAATAGAAAGCTACATCTTAAATCCAATCCCTTTCTGAGACTTAGTGACCTTTCCCTAGGCTTTGGGTAAATAACAAGCCTTATCAGGGCTCTGAGTTCTTATAATTTTAGCCACATTTGTTTTTTCTCACAAATGGAAGCCTGACACAATTCAGTCTACTTTCCAACCAATATTCCACGGGCTATTGTTTTCCCATGAGGAAGTAGTTCCCCTGCACATTCCTTCCTGTGCATGAAGGATTTGAGCATATCCTGGTTATCTGCCGCTGAATTCTGGAGGATGATCTATATCATCAGCATGTCTGTGTATACATGCATACACCTTCAGTTCAATTCTTACCAAAGTTCAGCAGGGGCGCTAGAATCAATGAAAAACTATATCTTCACGCCACGGTTACAAATTGAAACTTACTCTTCTTAGTTTAATATTTCTACAGATACTGCTCAAAAGACCATTTAAGCCAGTGTCTCTTGACAATGGCCAGTAACAAAAGCTTAGAGGAAGAGAATAAAAGAAAAAAAAGAGTATGAATAGGATTATACTTTTCACAGAGATAACATACCAAGAGTGAAGTAGACAGCAGTCTAGGGATTTCCTGAGCTGAAAGGTTCATAAGGCTGTTCTGTTTCACAGTTGCTGAATGAAGTGTTCTCCAAGATTTTTAAAAGTTATCTATGGCAAACAGTTCCCAGCTCAGAATTTTTTTTTTTTTTTTAATACTTCTAACCTAATGTCTAATAATTTCATTGAACAGAAATGTTCTTTAACTAGAACTTAAAAAATAGTTTTTGTTTACATCTTTTCTTTTCACAATTTTATACACTTCTGGTATATCTGGTCTTTATTTATCCTTTTCACAAGATGAAGAGTTCTAATCTACTTAGTTTCTCTTCCTCTGCAAGCCCTTCCTCTGGAATGCATTCTAAGTTGTACTGTTATTTATCATCATTATTTCAGGGTTTGCTGACTAAAGGACATATATAAGTATAACTGATCACGGAATTTTAATATTTTTGCCAACTTTTTATTTAATTGTCTTATTTGTTTTGGTTTGTTTTCAGATAATTATTTAATAGGCTTTTTGTTTTGGTTTGGTTTGGTTTGGTTTGGTTTGGTTTTAATTGTTTCCTCTTTGCCCTTGAGTTTATTTTTTGCATGTCTCTTGCAATGTCAGTGATGAAACAGTGTGTCCCACTTCCACACCCCATTTCCTCACACATTTCAGAATGGGATTTCAAAAGGTCACAGAAGTATCTAATTTGTTGAGTACAGTAAATTGGAACTGAAATTTTATTTGCAATGAAACCCTTCCTGCGGTTACCAGAAATACGAAAATGGTTGTTTTGTTGTATTAAAAAACATCAGTACATTAAATGAATGAAAACAGTGCTGGAAAGATCATGCAAGCTGTTCAAACAGCAAAAAAAAAAAAACAAACCAAACCAAAAACAAAATAAAAAAGAGAGAGAGAAAATAAATACAAATGTATCATACTTCTTTCTTTATTCTCATTTTGCATGGGTAGTATTTGATGATGTGACCATAATGCAATAAATATATTTTACAAAAAAATGTCTAAAGATATCAACTGAAAACAAGATTTTTAAAACAGTAAACTTAAATTCAAAAAGAACAGATGCCAGAATGCTGCAATTAAATGAATAACTTTAAATTATGTTCATTAATCTACAGCCTTGATTTAGACTGGGATAATCCCAGGTTTCGGACTTAAAGCTAAAGAGGCTTTGCAGATTCGTATTAACCTTCTGAAGGGCATTTTGCAAGGTCAAAGTCATGTCACAAAGTGAATATTAATGTAAGTGGAAGCTGTGGAATGAAGCATAGCTGTCATCGATTCATTGAGAACACCACTTAAAGGAGGACTTATGGGAAAAGATATAGCAAGTAGTTGTCAGTGCACAGCAGGAGCTAGAGGCTCCATGGGGACCAGAATGCTGGAAGCCGTGGGGGATGCTCCCAGGGGCAGCAGGTCTGGACCTTGCCAGCCAGTGCTGGTCCTACAGCTCCAGACAGGGAGCAAGGCTGACCCCCATGGGCAGGAGGTCTGTCCCGGCCATAGCCTAACACTTTGGGTACCTGGGAACCCCTCCGCTCAGCAATTTGCAGGATGGGGCTGCACTAGTGCTGAGCTGCCTTCCAGCCCGGGCACACAGGCCCCCAGCAGGAGGGCTCTCAAAACCCTTCAATAATAAATACAAGATTTTACACAGACAAACTGCCTCATGCTACATTGTATAGCTGATACACAGGAAAATTTGTGACCAGAACTGAACAAGAGCTCACTGTCCTCTCCATGGCTTCATGAATGTTAGTAGTTCTTTCACAGAGTAACGCCATACACATCAGAAGTAGGAAAAGAAGAAAAAATTAAATATCTGGCAAATGTGTAAGATAAACATGTAACTATCATCCTGGCATTATTCTGTTATATACAATATCTCCTTAGAAAAAGATTGTTGTTATTCTAGCACTGTAAATTGTCAGTTATCAATAACTTGTTAAAAAATTAGAGTTATGTAGGTATTTAAGTGAATGCTAAAATATTCAGAAAAAAATTCATAATCTTGTATTATGAGTATTCAAAACTTATATTTAAAGACCTCCAGAAAACCTTTGTACAGTCTTTGGGTCATCAGGTCTTCATTATCAGCCACTCATTTGATGAAATACTTTCAATATCTAGTAACTTGCTAAAAACAAAGGTTGAAATTCACAAAGTTTGACAGTAGTCTTTAAACATGACAGTGGATGTGAAGATGACACATTCAAAAGTTAAATCCTGAGAATGCACTTATTTTAAGATGTCGCTGAACTAAATTTCTTACAGAAAAAATATATCGATTATAACAACAACTATATGGCCTATCTGGATGTAAGTGCATTTTTCTTTTGGGAGCTTGTTAAACCTTGGTAGTTTCTAATGGGCTGGGCACCTCGGTACTTTTCAAGATTTTACCCTTAATTTATTTTCCAGGTTCCACTATTAAATCTGATTATGATGAAAATGAAAAGGAGTACCAGGGAGCATGAACTGGCTCTATCAGTTCTTTGCTTTAATTTTGCACTGCAGTGGAAAACCCATTACATAAACTGTTGTACTGTAAATTCAATTCCATCCCTTTTACCTACGAAGGGGTGATGTACTGTTATTTTTGCCATATCCTTCCTATGCATTTGTGTCCCAAAGAGAAACTGCTCAGTTTAGGTAGTTTAAATCAAATCAAAATTAAAGCTTTTTATATATTTATTAATAATCTGTAATTAAACATGAATCAGTGAACCACATGAGAAGGATCAGTAGCAGTAGTAAAACAGATATACCACAATACTAGCCATCTGTTAAATGTTAATAAACACCTGTAGATCTCTACACAGCCTTCTGTAAACACTCCCAGTGAATTCTAATCCTACACAAATTTCATTCATATTTGTGTGGCCACACACACTCTCCCAGGGCATGTGGGCTACAAGCTGATGTCCCTCTTCTGGGACTATGGGGTCCCCTACTAGCACACACCTCTGTTGAAGATGTTGATACTCCACCTTTATATGTACCCATGCTGCTGCCCATACTGTGGTAATGTGAATGCCAGTGACAAAGCCACACAGAAGGCCACATATAGCCCTCCCAGGCTGTGCGTCTCCACACACTGCAGCCAGTACCACCACTCCAGAAACAGATGCAGGCTGCTCATAGCACCTGATGGAGAGATTGCTCTCTTCTGTCTAGGAAGTTCTGGTCATATCAAACCAGCTTCACACTACTGTTCTTTCCTCTACTTGGTCTCTACTGCCATGTTACTGATTTACGTGTTTGTTTTATACTGTTGTTCATATTTACTCTTAGTTTGTCTCAACAGTCTCCTCAGTATTCACTGGTTACTGTTTAATCTTGATTGTCATTTTCCTCTTAACAGCATCAGTTGGGGGCTGATGGTCATCTTGCTTTTTAACATGGTCAGTTTTTTGTAAACATCCACAAGACATTTTTTTCTGTATGATCCACATATGCACTACATACACGCACATATCTACTTTTACGGATGTTGTCTAAAAAATATTTTAGATTGGGAGGGTCAGATTCTCGGTGATTTTAAAACTAACATTAATTCATTGGGGATTAATGGCAGCTTAGTGTAGGGTGAGGCAACTCTTCAATATTTTCTGGTATTCATTTCTTCTTATAAGTAATAGTTTCCAGTTAAACTGATGCAGACCATCCTTATTCATGGTCAACTGGCAGAATATAGCCTTATAGAAATATCCACCATTATAAGGACCAGCTGAACCATCTTAATTCATAAGTGAATATGACTAGGTTAGTAATTTTAGTCTTCCATGAATGTATGTGCTGTTGCTCTCTAATCCACTATAGCTGCTTACATTAATACCAGTAACTCCACTGCTGACTGTCCCTTGGTATAAAGCGCACTATTTGGCAACTTGTCTTTCATGTACAAGCCAGTATCAGTGCTTCATGGAAATACTGAATCTAGATCCACTAAAATCTCATTAATTTGACAAATAACCGTACTAAATGAGGTTACTTTTTCACAGTATTAATCACACAGAGATGTTTTGTAAATCCATTTTGAGGCAAACCTGCAATTGTTGGAGAGTAAATAGGCTCTGTCCCATTAAAAAATCAGTGTTTTTTTCTTTAAACAGCAATTTCACACAGCAGCATCAAAACCAATAAAAGCATTTCACTGCATCATTAGTTTGGATGACATGCTGAGAGTGATGACAGGGATGCACAACTAAGCACTCCTAGCTACAAAAAAAGGAGTTACTCTGACAGGTACACCTCCCACTCCTCTGCTCAAAAGCATCAGAAACTTCTGGGATGATGGACGTGTGTGCACCCTTTGGCTGACAGACAGGGCCCTTGACCAATGAAATGCTTTGGTTGAGAGAAGTTTCTAGACCACTACCATAAATAACCACAAGCTCAGATTCAATGATAGTATAAAAGTAGCCCACCAGAGACCCCCTTTGAGTTGGTGTTCCTTGGAGTATTATGTCTGCAGTTGAAGACTCTCTTATTCTTTATCATATATAAACTCTGAAATGGCTGGGGGGATTCCTAGGTTGTCGCTATGTTTCTAGGGCTCAGACTCTTAAAAATGCCCAAATATAATAACTTTATGTATTTAATAACAAGGTTGTTTTACTGGTTCCTATCCACTCTTTTATTAGATCGTTACCTCCCCCAGGGCAAACAAAATGTGTATTTCAGTGAGGGAATAAATGTTCAGTTTAAAAACTAGGCATATAGGGGTTTTGCCTTAAATTTGCATAAAATATTTTTTCTGTTTGTTATTTACTCCACTTTTATTCTTTCTTATTATTTTATTCTATTTTTGATCTTTCTCTTTTTAGTACTTCAGGAGATATAAGTTATGGGCATTATTGTCTGATTTTCCTTTTCACAAGTACATGACATTATTTTGAGCTTATTCTCTTCCCCCATTGAGTCCTCATCTAAGTCTGTGAGTCAGATGAAAAGGGGCACTTCAAATATTTTAGTGTGGTTGGAATTTAAGTCATGTTTGAAAATCAGCAACAATACTGCAGAACTGCCTGCATCCCTGAGAGTCAATAAGCATAAGAGTTTTGGATGTAAAGTTACTTAAGCACTGAAAGTGCTGCATTTCTTTTAAGTCATTTTGTCAGAGTTGGGCAGCTCTAGATCTGTATTTCATCTAGAGCCAAGTAAGTTTAATTGGTTTGAAAAACATATGGTCATGTCACGTCAAATGCCTCATGCAAAATACATAACTTTTTACTTCCATGACATAAATGAGAAAGGATAGAAACTTAGTATGTTAAATCAATAACTATTTACTCAGCAGTATGAACTTTGAGTTTCTTTTTGGTCTGAAATGATATCAGTGTACATCTAAAAAGAAGCAGTTAATCACACATAGGCAAGGCTGAAGAAGAAATTGTTCTTTATCTTTCTTGTTGAAGTTGTTACACTGTGCAGGAATAAAAAAGAAGAAGTAAAATTTCTGTGATAGTTGGAAACCTAAGTGTCCATAACTGGCTTAGAGAATTCACAGGGCCAGGCAGAGAATTAATTGTTATGAGACCAATCATCTTCATGCCTGGGAGTCTTTTTGAACCACATCTCCTAGCCTTTCACAAAAACACTTACCTATCTTTATGTATCTGATCCTGTCTTTCTGAAGAAAAAAGTAAATATTGTGCAGTATATAAATGAAGATAAAAAATAAAAAATACAGAACTGTCTAAGTGAGCATTCTATACTGAGGTTGCTTCAAATCTAATAGTTAATATGTAAGATAATTACTTGATTGAACCCACATGCTAGAATGGGTTTATTGCCTTTTTTGGGAAGCTTTATTTTTTCAGTGTTTTAAATTCCAGCCTGTGTGGATATTGATTAAAATAATGTTTTGTTGGGCTTTGTCTTTCAGCATTTTGCCATTGTTGACTACTTTCTTAAATAATGTTACATTTGAACTTCTGTCTTGTAGGAATCACAGACATCTTAAGGAAACCAATTCTAAAAGTCCTTGGTAAGCACACATAGCATACAGCTTCCCCAGCTCTGTGCTTTGATACTTACAATGTTTCATAGGAGGAAGCCTACCAGTCATTTCCGATATCTCCATAGAGCACTTTGTAGAGCAGTCCTCCAAAACTGTCTTTGGGGAGAAAGAAAATATATTTCTACAATGTCATTATCTTTACAGTTTGATTATAATGACTACAGCTATAGTTCTATAACTACTGACTCTACTATTACAAGTGTAATATACCACAGCAAAGTATGACATTTCCTAGGCTATTGTAAAGCCTCTAGAAGCCATCAAGGATTTGCTTAGTGTACTACAGAACATGTCTGAGCAATTAATTTTATGAGACAAGGCACTACTGTGAATAAAACCACCTCCAGCTTTCAAAATGAATGCTTTGTACTCAGTGTGATAAAGCAAGAATTTAGTTTAAGCCAAAAAGAATATCAGGAACACTTTATTTTCCCACATACCACATTTTTTTACAATAGACAAGAACAAACCATGTAAACTGAGAATAAAAATTATCAGTATGTATTATGGATATGCCAAGCTTTTATGTCTGGAGAGTAAATTTGAGGTAGGAAAAGAAACGCCGTTGTGCAATTCAGTTTTCTACATGAATCTACTAAAATTATGTAGGATTGAAGCTTGGACTTCTATTTTGTTAGTACTTGGTTCACATTTCTTTTAGAAAAAATTCTGAAAAAAATATATATATATTAAAATGGACTGAGAAAACATTAGTTAAACCTGATCAAAAATAGAAAAATGGAAAGGACAAGAAAACAAAATATTCATAACAAACAAATTGAAGAAGGGGCAGAGAAACAATGAAGCAACCAGCATAATTCAAGTCTAGGTATACCTGCAGTTCTCTACATAATTTCTAGGTACAATCTTTATACTTGCATGCTTAAATTAAGATTGCAGTAGTACATGAACATTAGAAAATTCCAGCCTTATGCCTTTTTTCATTCTTTTCTTCTTTTCTCTGAGTTTATGGGTTTTACAATATAAAAAGTATGTTAGGACATTTTGGTTTGATTTCCTGTATTATGTGGGCTAAGGAATCTGATTTTAAAACATACTGGTTAAAGAATTATGACTTTATTTCATTACAGATTAATATTTAGAATACGGAAGGGAGTTCTAAAGAAAAATAATCCACTAAAGTTTTTATTTTCCTTTTTCCCACTTCAAACTTTTCAAGAAATGTAATGTCTGAAAGACTGTTTCTATCCCATGAAAGATAAACTAGAACATAGTTACTTACATGATTAGAATAATGTTTTAATTTTCTTGAGGAAGAGTAGCCTTTGCCCCTTAATGGAAAGTACTTTAGATACAGAAGTCCTGGAGAGTGAAAATAGTGTCTCTTATCATCCATGGAAAGGAGATTTACAGTGAAAGAGTACCTTTTGTTCTATGAAAATTTTGGAAATACTCTGAATGTATCATAGTTAATTCAAGAAATCCTTGTGATTGCTGAGAGCAAACATAATCAGTCTTTCCATATAGCATCTTCTCATCAAAATGTGGTACAAAACATGGTGCAAATCTATAGTTTTGCAAGGAAGGTACTGTAGCTAGATTTTTTTTTTTTTTTTTTTTTTTTTTTTTACTGTGTTGTGTGGTTCATCATCTGTGCAAAGAGACTGTCAGTCTGGACTACTTACAGACTATGCTTTTCATGTAAAAACAAAAATTTTTGGTCTATATATCTTCAACCTCTTGAACTGCCATTTCTGTAACATGTTAAGAGTCAAATATAGAATATATCAAACAATATATATCCAAAAAGTTTGGGTTTAAATTGAGAACATTTACCTTTACAGCAGTAAGAGGTATTCTATAAGTAAGACATATTGTAAAGATACACCTTTAAAAATAAGCATTCAACATGTGAATATGGAAATATACTCTTATATACAATTTTTTTCTGTAAACTTTGAATGGATCATCTTTATGTATTATGTGCTTTCCCAAAGTGATTTTTTTTTTTTGGTTTTCAATGCTATCAGTAAATGCATGGGAAGCAAAATATGTCAGAAGTGTTATAGGTGAAATCAGTGTTTACTATTCTTAGCTCTTATTAAGAATAAAGTTAGTTTCCCACATTGTTACTTCTAAGCCATCTGATATTCTGAATCCGTTGCTCCCAGAGCTGGTTTATCCAGGAATGTGTCTAATATCCAGGGAAGGACACCAGATACATTACTGGAAATTCAGATCAGCAATATCCTCCAACCAGTGTAACTCTCTCTCCATAGACATTTACTTATCCACTTAGTTTCATACCCAGAACTGTATAACCCAATAGATATTTATATTTATTTTTCCATAAGTACTTACCCTCATAATTAGATTTATTTATTTGTTTTATCAAAGTGAAATCTGATGCATTTTTCCTTTTACTTTTTTTTTTTTTTTTTTTTAAGGTACAACAATAATACTGCTCCTAACTGTAACAGTTTAACCAAAGTATCTTTCTATTTCTCAGATCTGCACTGTGACCAGCAATATGTTCCCTCTGGCATTTTCAATACTTATGTCAAAAATTGTTTCAGAATAAATAACCTGAAAGTTAATAGGGAAACACAGATTCACATATGGCTATATCCCAAACTTTTGCACATTATAGACTATAGGTTTTAGCTAACAATTTCTACAATGATTTGAAATTATTATTTATGATTTATGCAATTTAAAATAAATTATCTATGCACTAATGCTAGTAAAATAATCGAATATCTGCAAATGCCTAGAGTTATAATAATGCAGGGCAGCTACCAAATACTTCTGGAATAGAAATGCAATGATTCTGAAATTTTGCACAGCATGATAACGCTCTAGTAGTTATTGCAGAAAATGTTTTAGACGATTGGTCTGTTAGGAGGATATGAGAAAAAAATAGTCCAAGATTTTCATAGGTTAGATATAAATCACAGAAATAGAAATGAATATTAATAAGGACTATATTAATACATTTGCTGCTGTTAATGGTTGTTATATGTTTGTGCAGAGTATTGCTCATTTCTCTCTTAAGGGCACGACTGTTAGAAAGAACAAATGTTAATGTATTTTAATTACTTGTTTTGGAGAATTATTATTCATCAATAAATAAAATAGTGATTAAATATGTATTTAGCCATTTATCTTGTATTTCTTGCAATGTGTTATAACTACATTCATTTTTCTAAAGATAATACTAAGAAATGAAATGTTATGTTCCTTTGACTGGAATCGCTACTGCAGACACATCTTTGTTCTGTCTGAAAACCAATAGCATAAAAACAGTGTTATGCTAGACTTCCTAATGCTGCTCTCAAGAGCTTTTGACTTCACCACACAAAGGTTATGAAACCACTTCTTTAAGTGAAGGTTGCAAAAATAAAGAGGAAATGTATTGTTTAATGTAGACATTGTTTTCAGGACTATTCAAGAATATTATCTACAGTAATACCAGTAGTGTTAGGAAATAGGTTTGTTTGAACAAAACAGTAGGTTTCAAAAGATGGTGTTATGTTTGATTACTGTCTGTACACTTTTGAAGAAGAAATGCCTACATATTATGAGGTATCTTGTACTTTTTTTTGGTGCATAAGAAACATGAATGGAACTTAAGATCTCTTTTCTAACTTCTAGGGAAGGGAAATTGAACTGCTACCCAATGCAGGCAAGAAAGTCATGTGTTCCTTAGGAAGTGTTTCACAGCAAAGAGTAAAATAAATATTTGTGTATAAGTGAAAGACTAAAAATTGAATTATCTGGAAAGTTTTCTCTGAAGTTTTCCATAACTGTAAGTTCATAATACTTTCAGGCTAATGGTCTACACAGTAAAATTACTAACAAGCAACTTGATTGAGCAACTCATCCCATGAATAAAAGAGGGTATCATCAGTTGCTACTTGGAGGCCACACAAAGATACAAGCACCTATACAATTCTCAAGCTTAATAAACTTGATGAGCTTCTCAAGTAGCTAAATCTCAAGCTGCAGGGTCAGCAGCACCTTCGTTTTGTTTCTCATACAACTTAAGTCAGTTGACAGAATCAGTGCTTAAAGACTCAATACGGTACTTGTTAGTACTAATCATCAACAGATAAAAAAAAACCAAAAAAACTTGTTACAAAATTTTATGATGTTCATGAAGACAAACAGTGAAACACCAAGATTAAATGTTTATTAAACTTATGCAATGCCTTCTAATCTGTTGCCAAATACTAGAACTGGTAGAACAGCAATCTAAAAAAAAGTCCAGTTGGGATTTTGGACAAAACAAAACAGTGAATTGTGCATATCGGCTTTATTCCTACAAACCGTACTACAAGAAAGAAAAAGTGTGAAATGTTTTTTTACTGTGTGCTTTTGGGATTTTTTTCTGTTTGTTTGTTTCCTTGAAAAAATAGGAAAGCAAAAGATTAAGAGTTTCATTCTGATAAAATTATATTAATCAAAATCCTCTGACTATGATTTTACTTGTAGGTGGGTACTAGCTCAAGGTAAGTATTACTGAGACAAGAAAGCTTTTTCCATAATTTGGTCATGTGAACTTAACTGTTTTTACACTCTGAGACCGTTCTTTCATTCTTTCTGCTATCAGTATTTTTAAAATATTATCTTTCACTGACCTTTCTTACCTCACATTTTTTGTCTTCTACTGGAAATCCTCATTATTTTAGATTTGAAATAGTGAAATTATAAAAAATTGTGACATACTGTTTAACAGATCCATGTACCAATTTGCCTTTTTCAGACTTTTACTCTTTCTCACCACAAGGGAATTATGTTTTAACCAGAAAACAGCCACTACCAGTAGTCAAGTTAAGAAATAAAAATAAAGTAAAAGACTGAAAAATATTTCATCCCTTTTTCAAAAATTCAGTCATCCAGAATATTATTTTGTAATGCCCAGTTTATAAAGAAAAGGGACTTATCTCAAAGGACAAAAATAAAGTAAAATAAGAAAGTAAAACAAGGTAAGTAAAATAAAATAAAAAGCCCTTCTCCAAGTTTTCAGAAAAAGATGTTCTATATCATTTTTTTGGTGGGTGAAAATAAGTATTTCTCAAATTAAATATATAGTACATAAAACTGTTCTATTGGTGCATTTCTTATTGTGACTTTATAATTTTGTACTTAGGTAGCTTCAAACGTAATGACCATTACAATGTTATCATGTCTGAGAGAAGAAAAATCATAGTGCTTTTTAGATTGCATTTTTTCAATATGAAACTTAATGTAATTAAAGTATAGTGTTCCAGAAGAACTTGCTAATAATCTCCTTGCTAGTTATAGTTTAAGATGTTTCTGTCTGATTTATAATTCTGTCACTCTCTTACCACAAATGGACACAGGTTATGAAAGAAAATGAAAAGAGTCAAGCAGCTGCAATCAGAAGAAGTGTTTTCATCTGTGTTCCCTGGGACACCCTTTTGTCAGGTACAAAGATAACTACCTCTGTTAAGAACACTGATTTTTATACTAAGACTTCATGATAAATTGTAACAATGAGAAAATTACAGCTAACTGGAAGAAAAATCTCTTTGTGTAATATCTAGAAACAGGATATATTATACCAGCAATTAGCCTGGAACGGGCAAGACAGCCACCTGTATTTGGGTTTATTTTATTTTTCTCTTTGAAATTATTACAGGTTTTCACCACGAGTAGATAACAAAAAAGCCCTATTAATATCTTGGAAGAGAATCTGAATGATCTAGCTTTGCTGCAAAGAGAAACCAGCATTTTTAGAGTTCAGACATATAAGTAGACGAGATAGTGTACCAGCATTGAAGTGTTAAATGTGATCCAGTGAAAAAAAGAATTTGTTTCATCAGTGTAATATTTAACCTTTTATATAATTTAATGATAGATGCTAAAGAAACGTCCTTACTTAAGATTTTTTTTTAAAGTTCTGAGTAAAATGTATTAGAAACTAGAAATCAACAAAACTGATTTCAAGGAATGCGGGATATAATAACAGAATGCATTACAGTGCATTAATAATATTAAAATATTTCCCTTATGTTACAATATGAGGGAAACTGCAAGAACATTTTAATTAAAAACACCAACCCAACAAACAAATCCAACCAACCAACCAAACAAAAAGAAACCAGAGAAACTGACTCTAAAGTGGTTCATTACAAGTAGGGGATTTTTGGAACGTTTTATTTGTTTTGTTTTGTTTTCAAAAACACACAGGTATTTCTTACTAACACAGCAGAAAATTATTTCATCTCTTCAGCAGTATAAAACATACTAAAAGCTTTTGGATAGAATGCCCTGCTATAGGGAAAAACTTGCTGGTACAAATCTTATAGAGGAAATTCTGTATCTCCTATCAGCACAGCCTCTGAAGTAGGATGGGGAGAAAGACATGAGAAAATAAGTGCAGTATAGCATTTTTATCATAGAATCAGATCTTTGGATAGTAAAGAAGCCGAATGAACTCTAAGTGATGTCCCCAATTTCTTTAACATACTAATACTCATCCAATATATAGCATGTTTAGCTTTGTTTTAGATACTGAATAGTAAATAGCACTCTTCCTCAACTAAATATTGACCTACATAAAACTTTTGGTACAAATTTGAGTCTCAATGCGGAGAACATTATCATCCTGCCAGTGGTCCATACTTATTGATATCATCACCACAGAGCATACGACTAATCAGACTACTCTATACCAGGAGCAAATTACTAGACAAGGTGTTTGAGGAGTTAGGAATGAGGGAGTGAAGTTGAGCCTTGGAAAAGATCAGGTTGGGGAAAGGTCTTGTTTTAAATTTGGCTTTGTGTCTTACTATCTAAATCTACCATAATTTGCCCTAAATTCACCAAGTTTTCTGTTTGTCTGTGACAGTAAATGGTAAGTCATCTCCTTGTCTTTATCTTGAGCCATGACCTTTTCTTGCTGATGGGGGGAAACAAGAGTTTGACTAATGGGTATTTGGCAGCTGGTTAAAGTCTACTCATCACAAGAACTGATGTGCATTAATCAATGGCAGAGGGAAGAAGATGAAGATATTAAAAATTAGAAGTGTCAGAAATATACAATATTTGAGAGTTTGGAGGGAGAAGAGGTAATGGTAAATAAAAGGCTGAGAGTTAGCATTTTTCAGTGTGGAGAACAAAGGTCTCCATGGAGATAGTGTTGCAGCCTTTCAGTATATGAAAGGGGCCTATAAAACAGATGAAGAGAGAATTTTTACTAGGTCTTGTGGTAACAGGACAAGGATTTTAAAGTGAAATATGATAAGTTTAGATTGGACACAGAAAGAAATGTTTTTACTATGAGGGTGGTGAGACACTGGAGCATGCTGCCCAGAGAAGTTGTGGATGCCCCATTCCTGGAAGTGTTCAAGGCCTGATGAGACTTTGAGCAACCTGGTGTATTAAAAGGAGGCCTTGCCAATGGCGGGAGAGTTGGACCAGTTGGTGTTTAAAGATTACTTCCAATTCAAACCATTCTGTGATTGTATTAATTACTTAAAAAAGAGCAGTTATGTTTACCAAGCAAGACAGAGGGAAAAAGCATGAGTGTATATGTATAAATATATATGTTCCTATTTTTCAAACAAATACACATCAAATAAAAATGCACAGTTCCTGCAACTTCTAATAGCCAACTTGAAGATTTGTTTTCTCAAAATTTTTGAAATAGACTGTATCAGGAAGTAATGCAAAAACTGACAAAACCTCATGGAAAGCAATTTAGTGATGTGGACAGTATTTCTTTGAAGTCTGAAACATGGTAAATATTTTCTTTATTAAAAGCTACAGCAATTTAGCCTGAGATATTCTGCTTGTGAAAATCAACACAACTCCACTGACCATATTGCTTTTGGAACACAGAGCTCTTCTCTTTTAGAGCAGATAAGAGTTCAATGCTTTTAATGTTGTGCTCATATTTTTCACATCCAAGTTTTTCTCAAGCATACATATATAGTTAGACAGACTAGCTCTGGAGGATTGTACACATGAAAATTAAACTGCAGAAAACTGCAGGAAGAATAAAAGAGTCAGATGTCTCAAAGGTAAGATTGGAAGTGTTGGCTTTGAATGGAAATGTTTTCACCACAACTGCAGACATCAATTGTGAAAAGGGGAATTTGCATTTCCACTTACCTTAGAAGTTTTGTCTTCCTACATTTTCCATCAAGAAGACTATAAATGTAAATATCTTTCCTGACATTTTACCATCTGAGATAAATAGTTTGTGAACTATCAGAAATGAGAAAAAAACATCAACAGTGTTGTTAGTGTAACATATAAAAAGTAGTCCCACAAAGACATATTATAACAAGAACAACAAAACAAACACATAAACCCCAAAGAGACTGAGAATAATTCTGAAGAATACTGTATACTTTGAACATGGTTATCTTGCATTTTCAGCCAAGAAAATAAACCAAACAACCTTTAAAATACTTTCTTGTAAATGTTTTTCCCTCTTTACCCTTAATCAACATTACAATATATTCATTACTGTATGAAAGTTAACATAATATTGACTAAAGGTTGCTCATTTTCCTTTTAGGTAGAGTGCATATTTTGTTACTGAACTTAATACCATATGATTTGTTTGGAATTTACAGGTATTTTATGACTGATAATAAAAATGTTCAAAGTTAAAGATTTTTATACACTTTCAGCTAAATACTTTCTCATTTCTCATTCATTGTTTTAGTAATATAATACTTTGCCAAAGTAGGAAATGTATCAAAAAAGAATTAATAATAGGAATCAAAACTTAAATGGTTCCTTGAAACATGGATTTGGCTTAGAGACAGATGAGTATTTTTAGAATTATCTGTTACTTTCATTACGCAATGAATGTGCTCTGAAAGCGGTGTGTGCTAATGCACTCACTGAACAGTACTGATGAAAGTAAAAGTTCCCTCTTATAAGAGAGAAAAAAATAACTGTTAATTAGAAATTGTAAGCATAATAGAAACCAGATAAATAACTGCATAGAGACTGGAAAAGCTGTTAAATAACATATCGAAAGTTAACATATGCTTACACTAAAAAGAAATCTTGTATGTCATATAACCTTTCTATAGACCATGTGGATAAACATGGACAGTTAGAGTCATTTGATCAGAGGCTGCAAAAGAGTGCCTAGAGGTTCTACAGCCAAGATACAATTAGATTGAAACTTCATTATTCTTTAACGTGTTATGTTTCCCATTAGACAGTAATCAAATCAAAAATACTAAAGGAGATCTGTTGGATGAAAGATTGATTACAGACTGATTCAGCAGTGCAATCACTGTTTGGTGCTATCTCAGCATGAATAGAGTCCCCAGAGAGCATGTTGCTATCTGACAGCACTACAGTAAGGGAAAAATCAAACTCATTTAGAAAGTAATTGTTTTGGGTTGCATTACACAGGAGAGGATTATATCTCAGATTGCCATTCTTCCTGGCATCTAGAATTAGGGTTCTGAAAACATTTTGGTATCAGCTGTATATAAAACAAAATACAAGAAGTCTTCAATTATTCTAGTTGAGCCATCAGAAACAATGTATTTCTATGCGTCATTGTGATAGATTCAGCTAATAGTTGTTTTAGTATGTAACTTAAAATATTTTTATTTTAATTTTTTGGTGCACCTTAATTTTCCTTGTATGTAGTCATTTCCTGTTTTCCTTTTTTATTCTCCACTGCCCAATAGAATCTCATATCTGGAACACTTACTTAGACATGAATTATTTGTTCCAAGCACAGAAATGACTGACATTGTAAGGCACCAGTGTAAATGATCTGCTGCTAAGAATTAGCAAGCATCCTCTGAATCAAATTCTACAGCTCTGTTAACATCAGACATGTATTTTTCATTTAAAGCAAGAGTAAGCAAATTAACTCCAGGAACATGATTCCTCAGTAACAGATCCTTCATATTGAGGAGTAGAAGTCCAAAGTTTAAAATTATGGAGGAGCCTTGAAGCCCTTTGACAGTAGAGTGCTGGCAAATTAATCTCCTAGTAATGAATCTCTTAGAACTTATCTCTTTCCTTCAGAAAGCTGTAGACATTTTGAAAAAGAGGGAAGAAGAATATTTTCTTAGAAGTTTGCTTTTTTTTTTTTTTGTAGCAAAGGTTTGTGATTGAATGTTGTACTATACTTTTCACTGGATTATGGCACAAGTTCTCTGTTTAATTCTTCAGGTCATTACATGTAATGCTCAAAGTGTTTTACAAAATTAATTGTGTTGATTCCTGTACATTTTGCTTGTTTTGAATGAAGCTGTTTAAAAAATCTGTGTTATAGCACTATGCACTTTGTTTCTGTATTCTTAACACTGACCCTGTAACACCAGTTTGGAGAGAATTGAGGGAGAATGAAAGAGAAACGAAAGCTGACACAGACAGATCAGTGGAGATCAGTGGAGAATGCTTTACATCTGCACTGTTCACAGAAGGTCACAGAATATATATGTCCCATTTTTACTTCCTCAGTAAGAGAGAAAAGGAATGGCAAATGTGGAATATAATATATGAATAAAATTCAGCATCCATTTGAAACTACCCTTTAGCAGTAATGTATAAAATATACACATTTGAAGAATGTCATCAGTAGAATTGAACAACTAATTGAAAAACTCCATTGAATCGACAGAGTATTTAGTTTCCAAACTAGCCTTTTATTTTTAAAACTACATTTCATCTCAATAAACAGTTTACCTTTTAGTTGAATACAGTATCACTTACTAAATCACTTTTGAATGTTTTGTGGCATCAGGAATACTGCAGTGACTTTGCAGTTTCTGCCCCTTACTGATAAACAAACCTTAGTATGCCATTGAGAAGAGCTCATAATTGCTGTTGATCCTACTTTTAATTAATAATTAAATAATTTGGTTTTCAGACTATTTTATCTATTATTTATGTTAGTTTTATAGATTGCTTGACAAGGGATTTTTTATCTTGTTGTATTTATATTAATTAAAAATATTTTTTTCTTTTTAGTGTTCTTCATACTTGATGTATGTATATCATCAAACACATATGTATGTATAGCATGTGCTATGTATAGCATCAAACACATCAAACCCATAAAAAATACTTATATTCATAGGAAAAGAAGGGTAGTTGTCATAGGTGATTCCTTTCTGAAGGGAATAGAGGGTCCGATATGCCCAGTAGACTCAACCCACAGGAAAGTCTGCTGCCTCCCTGGGGCCAGGGGAAGAGATGTGACTCAACAACTCCTTAGGTTGCTAAGGTCCTCAAACTATCAACCGCTATTGGTTATTCATGTTAGCAGAGGTAGCAAAGAGAAGCCTAAAGGCAATCAAAAGGGGTTTCAGAGCCTTGGTGTAGTTGGTCAAAGGATAAGGTGCTCAGGTAGTTTTTTCTTCAAACCTTTCAGTAGACCACAAGAATGTAGAATTGAACAGGCAGACCCAGCTGATCAACACATGTCTCTGAGGCTGGTGTCATTGACAGAACTTTGGGTTTTTTAACCATGGGATGATCTATTCTTCACCAGACATCTGATGGGACACACTTCTCTCAGAAGGTGAAAAGGGGTTTTGTTCAGGAGATAACAGGACTGATTGATAGAGCTCTAAACTAGATTGGAAGGAGGAAGGAGGCATTACCAGGCTAGTCAGTGATGAGCAATGGGATGGCATGCCAAAACTTGAGGAGCTGTGCGCTAGTGAGGTTCTTCAGACTGCACCATGAGGTGATGAGCAAGATGAATCACACTTGAAGTGCTTCTACGCTAATGTGCACCGCATGAGGAAAAAGCAAGATGAGCTTGAAGCCTTGGCCCAGTCCCAGGTATATGATATCATTGGCATTAGTGACACCTCGTGGGATGAGTCCTGTGACTGGTATATAATGATGAATGGTTAAAGGCTGGAATACATGAAGCTTGTAGTTGGTGATGGCAAAGTTGCAAGCCTGTGGGTAAGGATCAAGGGACAGAAAAATTAAGCGGATTTTGTGATGGGAGTCTGCTGTAGGCCACCCAGCCAGGATGATGACACCGGTCACTTATTCTTTAAGGAACTAAGGGAAGCCTCTAAGTCATCTGCCCTTGTCCTTATGGGGACTTCTATTTGCCATATGTCAACTGGGAATATCATACAGCTGATACAAAAAGGTCCAAAAGATTCCTAAAGCATCTGGATGACAACTTCTTGGTACAGGTACTAAGGGAACCAACCAGGAAAGATGCCTTCCTAGATTTGCTGCTCACTAAAAGAGAGGGTCTTGTGGGCTAAGTGGTGACTGGTAGCTGCCTTGGCCACAGAGACCCCATAGCAGTCAGGTTTAAAATCTATGCTTACAGGAGGAAAACTGCCAGCAAGACTTTAACTCTGGAAATGAGGGAAACAGACTTCAGGTTGCTCAGAGAACTACTTAGTAAGGTCCCCTGGGAAAAAGCTTTGGAAGCTGCTGGGGTCCATCAGTGTTGGTAATTTTTTAAGTACCACCACCTAAAAACACAAGAGCAGGCAATTACAAAATGTCAAAAATCTAGCAGGTAAGGATAAAAGTAGGTATCTTCCTCTTGAACTATGGCAAAAAAAAAAAAAAAAAAAAAGAAAGTGTATGGTCAGTGGAAGCAAGGTCAGGCATCATGGAAGGACTTACAGAGATGTTGCTCACCACCGTAGGGTGGAAATTCATGTGGCCAAAGCTCTATTAGAATTGAAGCTGGCCAGTACTGTGAGGGACAATAAAAAGGGCTTTTAAAATACGGCAAAATGGCAAAAGACAAGCCAGAAATAACACTGGCCTATTACTTGATGAACATGATCACCTCATAAACAGGAACATAGAGAAAGATGAGATGTTTAATGCTTTCTTTGTCTTGAACACGGGAGGTGAGCTTTGGGATCCCCAGAGCCATTTGTTAGAGAACTGTTGTTGTGAGAATGATAAACTCACATTCAACCCTGAACTTGCGCAGGATTTTCTGCTCCAGCAGATCCCATCAATGGGATCTGATGGGATTCATCCAAGGGTACTTAAAGAGTCGGCTTATGTCATAGCAAAACCTCTCTTCATGATTTTTCAATGCTCCTGGGAATCTGGAGAGGCCCCAGTTGACTGGAAGCTGGCAAACCTTGTCCTAGTCTTCAAGAACGGCAACAGGGATGACCCTGGCAGTTACAAGCCTGTTAGTCTCACTTTTGTGCCTGGAAAAATTGTGGAAAAGATTATTCTGAGAATTATTGAAAAACACCTGAATGACAGATCATGGGTCCCACCCAACACGGGTTCATGAGGGGAAAGTCCTGCTTAATAAACTTAATTTCTTTCTGTTACAAGGTTACCCACCTAGCTGACCAACTGAACCAGTCAATGTGATTTTTTGGATTTCAGTAAAGCCTTAGATACTGTCTCTCACAGTATCCTCCTGGACAAGATGTCCAGCATACAGCTGGATAAACACACAATGCAGTGGGTGAGCAATTAGCTGACGGGCCATGCCCAAAGGGTTCTGGGAAATATGGTGTCATGCAGGCACCTCAAAGTCAACTTCAGGCAGACAAGTTCCAAAACAGACTTTATTCTAGCCAGAAAAGTGTAGCCAATAAACCAACTAGAAAAAGGGTTTATACACTTATTTAGCACTCTGACAACATAAAACAGAGGTTAGGATATCAGTTGAGAAGATTATTGGGATGCAACAACATAAGAATGAGGAAGATCCATAACGTGCATGCATACACTCACAAGAAACAAAACTAGAGGCCTCTCACTCCAGGGTACCCACAAGAAATAATCACTCACCTGGGTTAGGCGAGGGCTTGAACTTGCCTGGTTAGGCAAGAACTCGCACTTGCCTGGTTAGGCAAGAACTCGCACTTGCCTGGGTAGGCAAGAACTCACGCTTGCCTGGGTTAGGCAAGGACTCACTCGAGGATATATCCAGTAGAGAAAAATAACCATTCACTCAAATGAGGAAGTGAGGTGCTCTCAACCCTGGGAAGCCTTTTAGAAGGTGTCCCAGTGTAAGGGGAGGGCTCCAGTTCACAGACCCACTGCTCTGAGAAGACCACTCCAAGGTGGTTTTCAGCAGGGACCCCGTTTTATAGCCTGATCAGATCTGGCTGTGGGCATTACAACATAGTTGAGAAGCTTCTCAGCTACTCTGGGCACCTCCTTTGTTGAGGACCCTGTCTACTGACCGAGGGTCTCATCCCTCCTGCCCCACCAACTGGTGGAGGTGAAGCCACCCTGCCCCGGGGTAGAGAAGGATGTGACTGTCAGCACCTTGGTACCACCCCAGGTATGTACATAGACAGGCACAGTGGGGTACAAAAGGTGCTAAAGAGTCATCACCTGCCCCAGTGAAGGTTCCAGATGTCAGGGGGATGTGCAACCACCACACAAGGGGTTATGTTGACTGGTGATGAGTCACTAGCAGGGTTCCTCAGGGATCCATCTTAGGGCCAGCACTCTTCAGTGTCTTCATAAGTGACTTGTATGTGGAACTTGATGGAATACTATGTTAACTGAAAATTAGAAGGAGCTTTTGACACTCTCAAGGGCAGAGAGGCCCTGCAGAAGAATCTGGACAAATCAGAGAACTGGGCAATCACCACCCGTATGAAGTTCAGCAAGGGCAAGTGCTGGCTTTTTGCACTCTGGCTGTACATACAGATTGGGAAACGAGATGCTGGAGACAAGCTCTGTGGAGAAGGATCTGGGGGTTCTGGTCGACAGCAAGTTGAACATGAGCCAACAATATGCCCTGGCAGCCTAGAGGACCAACTGTGTCCTAGGCTGCATCAAGCACACCACTGCCAGCCAGGCGAGGGAGGTGATTGTCCCGCTCTGCTCTCCTCTGGTGCAGCCTCACCTGGAGCACTGTGTGCAGTTCTGGGCGCTACAGTATAAAAAGAGTATAAACCTACTGGAGAGTGTTCAGAGAAGGGCTACAAAATTGGCAAAGGGCTTAGAAAGGAAGGATATGAGAAGTGTCTAAAATAACTAGGTCTGTTCAGCTTGGAGAAGAGGAGACTGAGGGGAACCATCATCGTGGCTATACTTTCCTCGCAAAGGGAAGGAGGAGTGGTAGGTAGTGATTTCTTCTCTCTGGTGACCAATGCTAGGACCCGAGAGAATGGCAGGAAGATGTGCCAGGGGAGATTTAGGTTGGATATTAGGAAAAGGTTCTTTACTCAGAGGGTGGTAGAGCATTGGAACATGTTCCCTCGGAGGTAATCATGGCCCCAAGCCCGACTGTATTCAAGAAGTGATTAGACAACACCCTCAGACATATGGTAAGAATTTTTGGATCATCCTATGCAGGGACAAGTCGTTTGATGCAATGATCCTTGTGGGTTCCTTCCACCTCAGGACATTCTATGATTCTATAGATATCTGAAAGAAAAAATAGTAATTTACATCTACTAAATATATTTAATATCTTTATCCATGATCTGGACAAGGAGATCAAGCGCACTCTCAATACGTTCGCAGACAACACTGAATTGGGCAGAAGTGTTGATCTGCTTGAGGGTAGGAAGGTTTTACAGAAGCATCTGGAAAGGCTGGATCAATGGGCTGAAGCCAGCTGTATGACATTCAACAATGCCAAGTGCTGGGTCCTCCACTTGGGTCAAAACAACCCCACGCAACACTACAGGCTTGGGGAAGAGTGGCTGGAAAGCTGCCCAGAGAAGAACGACCTGGGAGTGTTGTTTGACAGCTTGCTGAATATGAGCCACCAGTGTAGCCAGGTGGCCAAAAAGGCCAAGAGCATCCTGGCTTGTGTCAGAAATAGTGTGGCCAGCAGGACCAGGGGAATGATCATCCTCATGTACTCAGCACTGGTGAGGCCACACATCAAATATTGTGTTCAGAACATGAAAGACATAGCAGTCCTGGAATGTGTCCAAAGACAGGCAATGAAGCTGGTGGAGGGTGTAGAGCACAAATCTTATGAGGACAGCTGAGGGAACTGGGGCTGTTTAGCCTGGAGAAAAGGAGCCTGAGGGGAAACCTTATCACTCTCTACAATTACCTGAAAGGAGGTTGTAGTGAAATGGGTGTATGTTTTCCCAGGTAACAAGTGACAGCATGAAAGGAAATGACCTCAAGTTGCTCTAGGGAAGGTTCTGTTTGTATATTAGGAAAAAATTATTCCCTGAAAGGGTTATCAGGTATTGAAACAGGCTGCCCTGGGAAGTCGTTGAGTCACTAACCCTGGAATTACTTGAAAGACATGTAGATGAGGTTCTTGGGGATGTAGTTTACAGGTGGACTGGAGAATGCTAGGTTGATGGTTGGGCTCAATGATCTTCCAACCAAAACAATTCTATGATTCTATTTTATGGGAAATTCTACATGTCACTGCTTTTTTTTCATTCCTTGGGAGAGAAAAATGTCAACGTTACAGAATAGCTGCTGAAATGGAACTATCTGTTTCAATGCCCACCAGCCAACCTTTCTCTACCTAGATACTTGGAGAGTTGGGCCAATGACAGGCCATAAGCTCAACTAGACATAAGTACAACTTTCCAGCTTGTGAAAAAGCAGAAACACTTCTCAGGCACGTGAGAAACAGAGAGCAGCATAGCTGGGTAGCTAACAAGGAAGTCAGACAGCTCCGGATTCTGAATAGCGGGACAACTTAAGGAACCCTTTAAACCTTTGAGAAAAGCCAGCTGGGCAGGTGGTAACTTGAGGAGCTAGCCAGGTTTCACAACAGCCAAGGATGACAGCTGGCTACTAGGCAAGCTGAGAAGCCAAACATTCTGGACGATTTCTAGCCAGCCCTACAGCCTGGGATCCAATTGGCATGATCGAGGGTGAACATACTGGCAGAAAATCAGATAAACTAGCAGCTGGCTGCTTGGTCAGCCTATCATCCTTTCTGATTTTCATTGCTATTTTTAACTCAATGTTCATGTTCCCAAACAATAATTCAGTTCAATTTAGTCAGCTTTTTTCCTGTTAAAACCTGTTCAAAAATTACCTCACCAGGTCTAGCATTTAGTAGAAAGGGTAAATATATGGTTAACAATATTTTCATACCACCACATAATCACATGCAAGTAGTTTATTGGAAACCTCCATTAATTCTTTCTTTATGATATTTCCAGGTACCAAGGATAGGTGAATTCCTCATCTGTCAGAAAATGTCTGGTTTAGGCCTATTCTTACATAGTAGCTTGTATTTTCAAAAATAGAGGCTATATTCTGCCTACTTTTAGTCTTCCTGAATTCCTTAGTACTCACAGTCTTTCTATAATATAATTTAAAAATTCCTTTTTACTTTTTTTCTTCAGGAAACATATTACTGGAGATGGATCTGTCACATACCCCTCCAGCACCTTTGTATAACCTTCCACCAACTTTTAATTTTTTTGTATATTGTGGCTTCTTTTATCAGGTCACTAAGATACTTCACATAATAATTTAACAATCTACGTCTGTGCCAAATTTTTAAATATCATTTTAGGATATACTGTAGCAAACATCTTAAAGTGCTTTCTTTTCAGTTATGACTCTGAAATTTTATAAAAACTAATAAACTTACTGTTATGTTTTGTTATTCTAATTATGTTGCCTATTTCAAGTTTGACTACAGTCAAACTTATGTTTTATTGTCAAACTTAAAGAAATTTTTTGCTCTAATGTGAATTATTGAGAAAGGAAACATTATCTAGACTGAAGGGAATCAGCAGCTGAAAAGAGTAATGTATTATTGGTAGGGAAATCTTTAAACGTTTAAAAGGTATTTTCATTTCCTGGATTCTCCCAGTTTCTCATATGCTGGGATGTCATTCCGTTATTATATATAAGTGGTAGATCATATTCACATTATTAGGTTACTTAGGACTCGCTAAGAATACACAACACTGAGAAAGGGAACTGTGTAAATGCAAGTATCTCATATATTGTTTCTTGCTTCTCCCAATAAATAACACAAATATGAAAAAATATATTCCTAAATATTACATTTATTGTTTTTATGAGGTATTTGTTAAATAATATATTACATTTTCCTATGTAGGTGGTTTAGTGCAGCAACTATGATAAAAGTTTCCACACACCTGAAGAATGTTTTGACTGCAAAATTCTCCCAAAGTTTTGTGAGGTGGAGTTATATACAGAATTACCTAGCCATGACCAATGGCTATCAGCCTGGGAATTGACTTCCTTAGCCATAACTGAGCTCCCACAGTCAAACAGGTGCAACAATCCCATGACAAGGCACCATGATACAGTACAAATAAGTGAACAATACTGAGGTATGCCAGGATACTTCTTTCAATCAGATCAAAAGAGATAATACCAAAGAAGATGAAATAGATTAGCCTTAACTTGATTAAATGAGTCACTGTCTGTGTATTTTGCTAAAGTACTATCAATAATGCTGTCAAGAAAATGAGAACTAAAAGAACTATGTAAGTGTGGCTTATTTGGATTCAGGATTGTGGCCATACTTTGGTAGCATTGTAATTCATTGAAATAATATTCATCCAATGCTTTCAGGGAATAAAAAAGCTTACCATACCCGTCGGATTCAGTTGAAGTCAGTGTCACTGTCTCTGTTGTAATTGAGTAAATTTGGACCACAACTGAAGCCATTATCTGAGTCACCTTCTTTGAAGCTTTACAATTTTTTAAAACAGATTTAATGGATGAGATTATTGGTTTGCTTGGAATGCCTGTTTTTTTTTTAATCAGAAATATGCAAACATCTCCTGATAAAAAACCCCATGGATTTAAAAAGTCTACAAAATGAATGTGAAGCAAAATGTGCTGAATTGGTGAGTATGCAAAGAATAAGACAAACTAAAACAGCCAATTATTCATTCAGCATCCAGGAATTCAGTACCTTTCTGTTTGTCTCTGTTCTTCTATACTATGTACTCAGAAGAAGTTTTGTTACCTATGTAATTGATAGTATACTTTTATTATTGTTTATCTTAACATCCCAAGTAACACAGATAAATCATTGATAGATGTAGAAAATCCTCAATGACAGGGATTTTCTGTTAAGCCAGGACAAATACAAGAACCCTAGTCAAACAGCTTCAGGTGTTAGGGTCCACATCAGCATAATAGGAAGAATTGTTTTTTTCCTGGTTTCCTTTTCCTTTCCTTTTTTCCCTTTTGAAGTAAAAAAAACCCAACACTTTGTGTAAGGCCAATAAAAATGCACATGTGATGTGACAGAAGATAGACAGGTACCTGCCATGTATGTGATGTGTGTAAGGTGTTAGGATATTTTCTTATCAGTCCTGCAACGAACAACAGACAAAAACTATTCAAGTGGGTCTGAGGCAAAACTTGGTGCAGCTTTCACACTGTTAGGACTACTTCAGATTCTAGTTTGTGACAACATTAAAAAATAACCAAAGTCTATATCCCTCCCTCTGGCTCTATGAAGAGACAATAGCCAAACCTACTAGAATTGTTAAAATGGGCAGAAAAGGGAGAGAACAGTCAATTAATAGCATGTTTCTGCATTCATTGGGACTCACTGAGAGCTTCTCTAACAGAGTTTCACTGGGTCATTTCTCTATTGGATTAAGAGGCAGGTGGAGGAAAAAAGGTAGAAGAAAGAAACACATGCTCTTTGCAGCTTGCTGCTGATCCCACAGAACAGCAGATGCCATGCTATTGCAAGCAGCTATAAAGAACACACGGATTTTTCTTGGGCCACCTCTGCACCACTCAATTGAAATGGTAAAACTGACTTTTTATCTCCCACAAAATTTAGCAGAGGATTGTATGACACATTCAAAATTCATAAGTTCTTTCTGTGTTTTTATGAATTAGGACAATTATTTTAATGGGGAAAATCTCCAGACCTCTGCTCTGTCATAACTCAGATGTTTGGATCATTGCACTATTCACCCTTCTTCTATAAGGCTGTCTTGTGGGAAATGCAGTCTTGAGCTTGAGGTGCCTTTCCTGGTGAAAAATTTATCAAAATCCATTCCTCTGAAAGATTATATTTTTGACTATGTCATATTTTTTGACCGAAAATCATAATTCCTTGAAAATTGTTCGTGACCTCTGATAGTACAACTAAATAACTTGTGCAGTCTCTTGAATGTATTATTATTCAATATATAGTTATTCAATATTTGACTGTTATAGAGACTTGTTTTATGATCGATCACTTATTTTTGTATGATTTAATTCCATGAGGCAACTACTTGTTTTTCTTTTAGTTAACCCCACAATGATAAATATTACATAAATGTAGGCACAAATATTTAAACGCTGATAGTGTATTCATATGTGTTTTTCTTCCTGAAAAAGAAACATTCTCCCAGCTGTTAATTATTTACTTTTTTTTTTTTTTTCACTGAATAGAAATTACTATTCCTTCAGAGTTGGTAACTTTTCTTTTGTGTGAAACTTTCCAAGATTTAGTCAAAAAAGAGCCACATGACCTGAAAGTGTTTGAAGATTGAGTGTTTACTAACCTTTGGAAGTGTTTGACTGAAGTAAGTTGGATTATCCATGTAGCTGACCTAGAAAATTAGAAAGGTAATCTAAGTGTGTTCTTTGACTCACCCTGAAAGGGTATTACGGCCTTCTTCCCTTCTCTCTGATACTTTCACTTTGCAATAGTATTACAGCAGTGCTTTTTTAAAGCTGAATATTTGTCAATATGGGTCCAATTCAGAACCTGAAGTTTTTATGAAGATAGAATATTTGATTAATTAGGAGATTCATTTGAAATCCAGAGATTCAGTTTAATCTTTGAATGGTTTTTATTATTTATGTGAATAGATAAGCATACATTAGTATTACTGGTAAGTTGTAGAATAAGCAAGATTGGATTGTTCTCATGATCCATGTTTTCTGTGAGATCTCAACCCCATGAAAACAGCAGAGTCAGAACTCTCTTTATTTCTACTGATATTGTTCTCTCTTACTCACCATGAGAGAGTTTCTTTGTTTCTCTCATTTGGAGTAGGACTAATAAAAATAATGACAAAAAATTATTATGTGGGCATGCTTTTTTACTCTGAAAATTCATTTAAAATAGAAAGAAGTTGCCAGCAACACTTATTTCAGATTGATTTGAAGGGAAATTATGTAGTTCAAAAATATCAGAACAGAACCACAATAATTAGCCCTATGAAGTCTAAAATGTATTAAGTGGGATGCAGATAACATGTGGATATAAATATTTATTTTAAGATATCTATCCAAAAACATAGAGGTGCTGTATAGAATACATACCAATCAGGATATCCAGTCTGGTTGTGACCAGCATAAGGAATTCAAGGGAAGACTTGAGAGATCACAGTAACCCCATCCATACATCTTAGTTCTACCTTCAGTTTAGACAAATAACAAACACCACCACTAAAAAACATTCACAGACAATTGGTTTTCTCCTTATTTAGACAATTAGTGGTCATTATCCGGGCCAGTATCACCTGCTGGATCCTCCCCCAAATGCATTAAATGTATGTAAAGCTGCTAATCGCTCATTTGCGCTTCTTTCCCAAATACACCTAAACTATTAGAGAGGGTAGATATAGTCTAGAGATTTCAGATAAGCCTCCCACACAGTTATTACCTTTTCTCTGATTGCTTTGCCAACCCATAACAGGATAATCTAATGAATTAGAGCTGTGCAGGTGTAGGCAATGTCTCATTTTATCACAGAAATACTGTCTGGTAGGCTTCACCTGTGAAAAAGTTAGAGGTCTTATTTGCTAAAAATGACAGAGTTCAGACTAGTGTCTTCCCCTTTGCCACTCACTTCTGCAATATTTTGAACAAAGAGAAGATTAGATCAAGACAGTGAGTGTCAAATCCCAGTTTATCTGAGACTGTATACTACGTATGAAAGGTGTTTTAGGATTTTTTTAAATGTAATCACTATGCTGATGACTTTAATAATGAAGGAATCAGTAGAACAACAACAACGACAACAACAACAACAACAACATCACTACTTTATTCTCTGTGGGTAAAATAGTACAGAAGAGCAGAACTCATTTCATTGATGCCCCTCATTATTTTCCTTGAAACAGTAGGGGAACCTAAGTTAACTTTCCACTCAGACGGAGAAATAATACTTTATCTCTTGTCAGTGATAGTCAGCAAAGTCAATATATACTACCCTATCCTAGAATATACAAAATACATATTTCTCTAACTTATCTATGTGTTTTCATATCTGACGAGGCTTACAGGGACAAAGAATGCATTATTTAGCATTGCCATCTACAACTTGGCATACGCATTTTTAATACTTCTAACTGGAAGCTTTTGTTTTATTGTGATGTGGGCGGTGTAAAACTTCTATGGACCAAGGAAGATTATTAATATCTATGTATTAAACCATTTTTAGGTGAATGCATTGCAAGTCACTGTTGTCAAAAAAATAAGAATCATTGCCTGGGGCCTGGAGCAAAAGGTAATAATATATTAAGTAATAAGGAAAAAGCTGCTTGTCAAACAGTAAACAAAGAACTTTGACAGAAAAAAGACTGAGTGAATTTCAGCTTTGCTGAGCTGCTGTGTATGCACACTTGTATATACATAGCCCATATAAACTAGAAACATTTTCATTTCCTTTGATGACAATTTATTAATGCTTCAGCTATCTCTATATGGAAACTTAATATATTGATTAGAAAGTTGTAATAGATTTTCTTTATTGAACTCTTGTATTCTGATACCAGTTTTAGCAGCAACTTAACTATCTTCCTTATTGTGTCTATAATGCTGCGGAAAATCGAATGTCACACTATTTGACATCAGTAACACGAAATCATAACAATCCTATTCTCTCATGCATATTATCTTCATGTATCGATCTCAAAACAGGTATTCTCTTTTCCTCATCATCAGTGCTGACACTATCATTGCATTTCCAAAGTTTGGGATAACATTTAAAAATTGAAGCAGCAAAGACCTAAATAATAATACATTACAGTTATTCATAACATAATTGTGTGCAATTATTTTTAGCATCAGTGTCTTTATCCCTCTAGCTACTTATTGTTGTGACAGTTACTGATACATGGCCTGACAGAAATGAAATTTTCTAGACAGCCTGACAGTGCAGTTGAGCACTCAACAGTTACTGAATGGAATGTTTCCTCTCCAGAATAAAGCCATGGGGAAAATAGATACAATCCCTGTCAATATCCAGCCCAAGTAGTTTATATATACAGTATATTATTGGCACATAAACCTGCAATCTCAGATACTAGTTGGAGTAAAACCATTGTGTTAATCTTTGAACCAATTAATTGTGTCATATTTTTTTTTAGATAATACAGATGTCACATTAATTAAAGTTTCTTTATAACATTTCATAAACACTTTAAAAAATCCATACTGGTTCTTCAAGTTATTCAGAAATGAGGTGGTGAATTCTGGGAACTGGTGCAGGGTACCAGAGATAGTTTTATTCCTGCACAGTTCTGGTATCCTGTTTCTTAAAAAGCTTTGTATGGAAAATCAAACAGTAGCTCGGACTTCTATATATTCCATATCTATTAGGACTATTCAGATTAAATAAAACTTAGTGACTTGTACTTGTGTGATCAATCAGCCCCTACAATGGAAGAAGGCTCAGAGCAGATGGGCACAGAATACGTACTTATGAAATATCTGTATAAGTTGAGTGGATCATCTGGCTGTATCAGATGAGTAGATGACCTGGTTGCATAAACAACCTTCCCTGAATTAATTGAAAAAGAAAAAGAAAAAAAAAAAAAGGAACAGTGAATGTCTTTCTGAACCAGCAAGACCAGCATAGGGAAAATGTGTACATCACTCAGCTCAACATAGAATATAAAAACTGAGCAACCAGCAACATGAACTTTGAAGAGAGCAATCACCTTTATTAGGCTTCAACTCATGTATTCCTTCCTGGTGACTGGGGACACCCTGTCTCATGCTGGTGAGTGTATTTTAGACTGGCAATGGGAATCAGGTTTGTATTGCGATCCAACTGCATATTGTGCTTGTGTTGTGATTTTTAGCACATTGCTGAGTCACCTTGATAAATCAAAATCCTATGTAATGTCAAATGACTTCAACTAAATACATTTGGTATTAAGACATTAAATCCTCCGTGTGTGGAATATCTAAAAGAACTTGTTCAGAGAGTTTTGGACACTGACAGGTTTTTAAGAAATTGTTGCCCTGAAAATTGGTGAACTACATACTGTTGCATGTATTCATAATGTGGTGTCACAATTTTGACAGACCAGGGATAATAATTGATTGTTAAAACTAAGGAGATTAGTGGAATGGCCCAGATTTATATTAATGGACTTGCAAACTCAATCCAGAAGGGTTTCTCTGAAGTTTTGAGAAACAACTTCTTGGAAATAGTCAATGATAGGTATTACCGAAACCCCTCAACAGAAAAAAAAAAATAAGCCATCTTTGGCAGCAGCAAGGACCTAATTCAGTTAGAAGACTTACAGAAATACAAACAAACAAACAAACCAAACAAGTAATGAACCAGTTAATATCTTAAAAGTAGGCAGGTACCTAAAAACTTCAAGAAATTAGGAACTCTAAAGAGACATGTATTTACTGGTCTGTAATTGTTGTGCATTATTCCCTAAATGAAAGGTTAGAAATTTTATTTTGATGCCTTCAGGAGGAACTAAAATTTAGGTATATGCATAAAAGAAAGTGCTTGAAAACATCAGTGTTCCATTGGTGTTTTATAGATGGAGGAGTATTAACACAATCATCATCCAGAACCACATCTACTTTGCAAATAAAGTAGAATAATAGAATCACTTAGGTTGGAAAGACCATTAAGATCACAGAGTTCAACCATTAACCTAGCACTATCAAGTCCATCACTAAACCATGTCCCTAAGCACTTCATCAATATGTCCCTCCAGGGATGGTGACTCAACCACTTCCCTGGGCAGCCTGTTCCAATACATGACAACGCTTTCAGTGAATACATGTTTCCTAATATTTGTTGTAAACATCCTCTGACACATCCAGAGGACATTTCCTCTAATCCTATCACTTGTTACTTGCAAGAAGAGACTGACATTCACCTTGCTACATCCTCCTTTCAGGTAGTTGTAGAGAGTGATAAGGTCTCCCCTCAGCCTCTTTTTCTGCAGACTAAACAGCCCCGTTTCCCTCAGATTTCCTCATAAGGCTTGGGCTCTAGATCCTTTACCAGCTTTGTTGCCCTTCTCTGAACTGTCTCCAGTACCTCTATGTCTTTCTTGTTGTGAGGGGTGCAAAAATGATCACAATATTTGAGGAGTAGCCTCACCAGTGCCAAGTACAAGGGGATGATCACTTCCCCAGCGTTGCTGGGCACACTATTTCTGATACAAGCCAGGATGCTGCTGGCCTTCTTGGCCACCTGGACACACTGCTGGCTCACATTCGGCCAGCTGCCAACCAACAAGCCCAGGTCCTTTTCCTCAGGGCATCTTTCCAGCCACTTTTCTCTAAGCCTGCATCATTACATGGGGTCGTTGTGACCCAAGTGAAGGACCCGGCTCTGTTGAACCTCCATACAATTGCCCTCCGCACATTGATCCCACCTGTCTAGCCATCAGTATAGCTGTTCCTAGCCGCCTTTTGCATATTATCTAAATCATTGCATTGATACAGAAAATGGAAAATAGCTGAGACTTATTTTAGCTCTTAGTAGCTATATACCAAAGAATATCCTGCTAGAGCCATGCTGTCTGCTAGATTGAATCAACAAGCTGATGGAAATGCAAGAGCTGCAGAGCCATAATGAAGACAAGGATCAGGGAATATATGTCACTAAACCATTTCAGTACTTTTTGACTGTGCTGAAATGCCTCCTCAGTGAGGCATGAAATATCTCTAGTGCTCACCCTTACAAGATGCATAAGAGTGATTAGTTGATTGAAATCTGTATACATTCTTTACATTTTTTGTCTCTCTGTTTAGCCAATTGCTCTCTAATATTCCCTGCTTCACATATCCCTGGCAAATGTATTGTGAAACAAGAGTCACTTTCAAATCAATATATTATGTTAAAAAACTCTGCATGTTTTCTATGCTTCTTCTGTGCCTGATTCTACTTTTGTCTGGCTATGATGTGGTAACTACAGAGTAGAGCTTATGCATTATTCTGTAATTCTGATGCGCTAAGCTTCATCTCAACTATTATTAGCAATTTAAAAGCTAGTCATATACTTCTAATTAATCATACTGGCTCCTATGTTCACTGTAAATGACACTGAGAAGGTGACAGATTCAATCTAAGACATCAGTCTTACAATGGGATGACTTGCCTTCTGAAAATGCTTTCTCTCTCCCTCTTTTTCGTTCTCTCTCTCTACTAACTAGAAATGAGTAAGGTTTTTAAGATACAGTCACAATTTGGCTTCTAAATTCTTTTTTTAAGTGAAGCCAATCTCGCCCTTGGTTCTTAGAAACTAGGGTCATGAATGTAATTGAAGTTACACTCTGTTTACAAAATTCAAGTCCCCTTTTTTAAGCAAGCCATATAAATGTCAAATAACTAACTTTTCTAATCAACATGCACGAACTAATCAACTGGTTGATTTTTATCCCATGATGCATTATTAATACTCATATGTTCTTTTGAATGAACACTATGCAGACAACAAGCTCCCCTTCCTGAATAACTATTTTTTTTCTTCTTTTTCTTTTGTTTTCTGTAGCTGAAATACGCAGTGATCATACAATAGCATGTGATTGTTAAGACTAAAATGCTTGACTGAATCTGTGGCTATCACAGGATGTTTTTGAAAGAAGAATGAGTAGCTTTGACTGCATTAGATAGAAGGATGTTTCAGGAAATAAGATGGAAGATGACAAATCAGCAATCGGCTAAGAAGCAAATAACATACACATATCAGACTCCAAACATCATATATATATATAAAAGAAAAGTGAGTTAAGTGATAAAATCAGGCTAGATGTAGAAAATCCTCTGAATTGCAACTTCAGCCTTGGAGTAAGTCTCACATTCTGCTTTTGTTTGATGTTTGTTTGTTTCTTTTTTGGGGGGGTGGGCTACTATTATTTCCCTTAAACTGAACTGATAATTTTACATTTTCTCTTTATTTAGCTCAACACTGACAGGTCAGTCAGAACGTCCTGTATGTTTGCTGTTCAGTGCCCTACAGCACAATAGGCATAGGCACAAGCTGGTGCTTCCCAGGTAGTGATCTACTCATTTCAGCTTTGTGACATTTTATATGAGAAGTTCCATTTCACCTTTGCTATCTCCCCTTCCCTCACTGGAGAAGTATAGATAGAAGGGCTGTGTTGAGCTTTCTTCCTGTGCAGAGGGTACAGACACCATCAAACTCCCCAATGCAGTCTGTGCTCTATTTCCTGTTTCCACCCTAATTTTGTTCAGCCTAGTCAGGGTCTGCCTTCTGTATCAAAGGGATCCTGAAAGGACAGTGGTGTCAGCAGCAATTTTTTATAGAGATGAGAATAAAATATTTACATACAACAGGAGGTTCTAATTTTATCACAGACCCATTTTTTTTCTTCTTGTATTTTGTCTCTTCCCCCCCACTTTTTTAAAGGAACAACAATAACAATAACAATAACTGGTTATTACATATTTTCCCAAAGTTTCATTAATAAGAATTAAGAACTTTAATATTCTGACACCTTACTAATTATTATTTGTTTAATGAAACTGGTGCAGATAAAATAACTTTTCAAAGTTCATTACTTTTCAAAGGCATAGTAACACAGACAGACTGCTCTCCTTTATGTTTTGTCTGCTCTTTTTCTATATAAACAGGAAAAAATAGATTAACTATTCAAAGATTCAGAAAAATATTTACAAAATATGTCATATGTCCTGGTGGTTATTTATAGAAATCATATCAATACTAAAAATCATAGAAATGCTGAATCCTAAATTAAGACCAAATAAAGCATGATATCATATAGTTTGAAGCAAATGAATGATATTTTTTTGTGATCAATGAGTGATATATTCTGTGATACAGCAGTGTCCACAGTTATGAAATTAATATGCAGTACCTGTTTTACTGAAGAGCTGCAAAATATAACCATTCTCTCTCACTGCAATGTACTTTTAGGAAAAAGTAACAAACAACCACTAAATGCTTTTAGAAGGACCTTTCACCATTTCACAAATCTCTTAATTGTATTTAGACTAAAAAAAAAACAAACAACAACAAAACAAAACAAACAAAAAACCACACACACACAAAAACCAAAACCAAACAAAAAACAACTTACAAATGATATTACAGGATGACACAGGAGGACTTCTCTACTCTTACAACACAGATCATAATTTTAAGCTTATTTTCATTTATGATTGTCAGAAATAACTAGGTTGTTTTGAAAATGCACTGAAAACAGATTTCTTATATTACCACTTTCAGCTATTTTAAATTCCAGGTGATTCTAAGCATAGGCATGAAGCATAAAAGTGTTTATTTTAATTAGCTTTTAGGATAATTTTTGCTATAAGATAATATAGACTATCAAAGCTGTAATGAAATGTTTCAGAACAATGACTTGTTATGCATTAGGTGATAGAAGTCTGTGTTGTCTCATGCTCGTTAGATAAAGCAGTTAAGGAAAAAAAAAAAAAAAGTAGTATGTCCTTAACACCTCCATAATGATGTATCTTTTCACCACTACAAAAATGCATCCACTAATTGCTTAATAGCTATTCTAATATGAAGGTAAACAAAAGCCAGTTAAAATTTTCAGCTGCATTTCTTAATATCAAAATATTCTTAATTCAATATAAAATGTGCAACATAGATTTTCCTTGAAAACTAATGGAAACTTTGTGACCCAATTCTATAAATATATCTGTTTTTCATTCACTGGCTGCTCAAAAGACTGAATGCCTTGAGGACCTCTCAAGCATATTGATATTGATGGAACACTCTTCTAAAGTCTAATGTAAGCTGCTGCATGGAATTCTATTTCAGATTTTTAAGCAGTTGTTTATTACACAGTACTTATTCATAGTAGGTATTTATAGCATAGCAATAAATTACTAACTAAATATTGAAATTATTTTGAGACAATATCAGTAAGTATTGTTAATTACTTCCTTACAAGAAAGAAAAATAAAACATACAACAAAGAGAAGTCACTAATACACTAATACACTAATACCACTTGCAAATATGCAGAAGTAATGACACAATTCTCCCAAGGATTTGACTGAGAATATGTAACATAGTGTTTCAAGCAGCCTGCTGTACCTCTTCAAACTTCAACTCTTTCCAGGAGAGTGATTTTAAATTCTTTAAGAATTATTTAAGAGTTATTTGAAAGTTTTAGCAAGCATACCCCACTCATTTTATCTTTATATTCCACCTTTATGAAAATCATTCCATCGTCTTTGATACTATTTCAATGTAAGCAAAAGATGACCCTTGTAATATAGTTTCTAGCAAGGTCACATTGGCTCATGACTGTAGACACTGAGGGTTGTTACAGTGTTTCCAATAGCCAGGATTTTGTGGAGATTAAATACCCTCTCTTATGGAGTCAAAAGATGCATAATTAAATTTTAATTTGTATTCTAAATAGGTTTTTATTCATATTATTATTGAATGAATATGATTATTGAAAGTCCAGTTGAAAAATATAGAGTGGCCCTTATCAAGACAAAACCAAAGCTCTAAAGCCAAAGTTTATAACATCACTGGCAATAATATTATCATTGCCTTTGATTCTCTTAGAGTACAATGTTATAATTCCCTCATTCACAGCTGACTTCCTTAAACCAACCTATTGATTATTTCATACCCTTGAAACTCTAATATTCTACAACAATTTCACTAGCATTTTTCCCATGAGAAAAAAGTGACTTAATTTCTGAGCACCTCTAATTACTTATTTGGTCAGTAGTATGTTTTCTTGAAACTGTTGCACTTAAAATCTTGATATGGCCAAAAAGAAACACACCATACATGGAGTTAGGAACTTACTGTTGACCAGTATCTATTTTTTTAAAAATTAGTCTAGTAGTCCGAATCATTGAATTCAGATGGAAAGCCTCATTCACAGTAAAATGAAATTGTCATACAAACCGCTCTCCTTCCTAGTATTTATGTCTGTCTTGCAGTATAATGGTCGCTCTCACAGTGTTCCTCTGTCTCCCATGGCTGACACTGCAGTCTTTCTCAAGCAGACTGGCAAGGGGAAATTACAACAAGACAACAGCATTTTGATGTCTTCACTGACAAGAATATGATGTTCATATGTGGGGGTTATCTTTCCTGAAAATACCATTTACTTCTTCCTTAGTCTAGCAGTCTGCTTATGCCTATATTTAGGTTTCCTTAATACATTTTACTTCATTCTCACCATTGCTCAATTTAAAAGTTGCACAAGGTCCCCAGTCTCAGTTGACAGAAAGGATGTTTGTTGTGCTGAGTTAGTCGGAGCTTTACAATGGATAGGATTCGCAGAGCTTCAGCTAAAGCAGATGAGGCCATAGTCACCAGACATGGATCAAATTCTTTGGATAAGGCTATCTTCCTTATACAGGATATTCAAATAATTAAAGTGAACATAATTTCAGAGAACTAGATTCTATTAATGTTATTAACAAGAAACTTTTTATCTAGAAAGGACTAATTAAAAAAAAAAAAATTACAGGGGACAAGAATCTGTAATAGACTAAAAAAAGCTAAAGGTTTATGATCTGGTGGACCAAAGGAGAAGCCAAAAGGAGCATGATTGTGCAAATAACTGGACTGAGTTTTGTCTGTTATAATGGCATGTTTTTCTCTATACTCTATATGAAATGTGCCAATCTACAATATGAACAATAGCAATCCAGAATCAACTACTTAAACTCTCTAGAGAAACATTCCTTGTTACTTCTTCTTTTCTATTTTTTGTTTGTTTGTTTGCTTGCTTGTTTGTTTTTTGTGGTTGTGTTTCACCGTAAAAAGTACAGAGTAATTCCCATACACGTCTCTTAACTGATTTTTGAACCTGGGTCTTTTAAGAGGTGGAAAACTAAGATTTGAGACTTCTTAAATTGACATTCCCTTTTACGCAGGAGAGTTACAGAATGAAATCAGGATTTATAAAGCACTTGACTCAATCCCCTCTTTTGGTATTCTCATAAAAGGAGTTGTAATTACTGCACTCTAAAGAATTAAAATTGTAAATCTATGAAGACATGATATTTTCCAAAATGTTTAATGAATTTGAAATCCCAGAATATTTAAAAGAAAAATATTCTTATTTCTAGATCTCACCTGTACATAGAATAGTGGTAGATGTCAGCTACTCAAACTGAGTAAGTATTACACACACACAAAAAAAAAAAATCTCCCAGATAGCTCACATGCTTAAGATTCAGCAAAGATTGATTTCAGTAAACTAAGAATTTATAGGGTTAAATATTACTGAATGTGACTTGGTCTTTCATGTATATGTGTTCATGAAATCTCTTTTTGTTTGGTTTGCTTTTGTTTTTTATAAACACAATTTTGACCTTTAGATCTATATTCTGTTTTAGACGTTAATGTCCTTTGATGGGTCTACCTTTAATTAAAACATTTAAAAAATAAACTATTAGGATCCATTCCTCATTTTATAAATGTCCTGTTTGAGCCCTGAATCAAAAAATTGTAATCTGTAGCTCTGCTTTGAATAATTAATATGCCTACTTAATGGTAAGTACTGTTCTGGAAAAGTATATTCTACATTTTCAAACTAGGCATTTGAAATTAGGAGATATTTATAAATGAAAAAAGTGTGGTAGAAATTAAGTCCTTCATGTTTTTGAGGTATGTTAGTAAAGAGTGCTACAAAAAAGCCCAGGCAGAATACAGACTTTCTAGTAGTGACTCAAGGTTTTAAATATACAACTCTTAAATTATGCCAGTCCAGGTATAATCAATCAGAGAGTAAAAGGACTTCACAGAGGATTCAGTTTTTTACTTGTTTTATATATTTCTTGTGAATGTTTCAGATTCTGTTCCCAAATTTAGTCAAATATTTCAGTATTGTGGACAATTTAATTCATATACTTCTCATTGTTAAGGCAAAATTCTGTCCTTTTTGAAACTAATGCTGCATTTTATGGCTTTTTTTTTTTTTTTTTAATCTGGCTAATTTCTGTAGTTTTCTTTAGCATTCCATGTGCTCCAATTGAATATTGAATACCTTATGATGCCTGATTCACTCACAGAATTGTACCTTTCCACATGTATACAAATGACATTCTGCTCATTTCTTTAGAAGTTCCCAACCCAGAAGTGCACTTAGCATTGCCTGGATGTTTTTATAACACCCATATTTGGATATCTTCTAATATTCTGCAGACAATCAGTAAACATGGTAAAAAAGAGGGTGGGTTTTTTTGTTTGTTTCTTTCAAAATGATGTTGTGGCTACATTATCTTTTTTTTAAAATACATTATTTATTTAGAAGGGTAAATACGCTATGTCACCGTGGCTTTTAAATGTTGAAAGTTCTTTTAAAGTAAATTCCATCCTACTGGAGATCTTGAGGTTTCTGTTACTTGTTTCTCTCCCATCAAATGAGTTGTCTGCCTTAGTAAGGAGTAAAGCTATTTTGGTTTTGTTGTTTGTTCTGTGTTAAGCTCAAATCCTAGATCTCCTTTTTGTTATTACAAGTAGGTTGTGATACTGCCATTCTTTGAATAATCAAATATTAAATATATTACTATTATGTGTCGGGGATTGGCTCAAGGAGCACAGACATGAGTCCACCAAGCAACTGTACGAGCAGAGCCCATTTTAGTTGACATAAGTAGGCCTTAGTTAGCTTGTCTATTAGGCCGTGGGAAAGGGGGGAACGGAAAAGTACTAACTAAGGCAGGGTCAGGATATTTTTGAAGAGATAAGAGTCAGAAGAATGTGGGATGCGCATAGCTAGCTAAACCCAAGTAGGTGGAGTAAGTAAATGTGCTTAGCCTATTAGATAGAGACAAGTATGCATAATTATGGTATTTGGTATAAATGCACGCTATCTCGGGCAATAAAGTTGAAGTATGCTTTATCACTCATATTGAGTTGGCTGCATTTCTTCCTCCGTCTGCTCGGGTCTGGAACTCTGCTGGGACTTTTCTCTGCAATTATGTAGTTTTAAAATAGATAGTTTTCTTCATAAAAAAAATATAGTTTTTGGAAGAGTACAGGAACAAATTCCATCTTCACAAGGTTTTTTTGTTAATTAATCCCTACCAGGGATTAAGTGTATGATTACCATGTGTAAAATATATTTTCTTTTCTGGCTTTGTGGATCTTATTGTTCTATCTGTAAGAATGTCATCTTTAAGAGTAGGTGGCATGCGCCTGGTGTCCCATCTGTGTCGGAAAGCCGAGTCTGTTGGATTGCTTGACTCTAGGGTTTGAGAACGCAGTGTGGCTGTGTGCGCTAAGGACGATGTTTGGTACAGTGTGAATCTCCAGAGGGGTGGGACTGGATGCACTGTTGTGTAACTGAGACTGGGAGACAGAAATGTGCTTGTGGGCCTGGTCAACACCAAGAGATGCAAGCGGGCTCAAAGGAGCCCAAGTGGCCTAATGGATAAGGCACTGGCCTCTCTGGGGCCAGGGTTAAAGGTGTAAAAAACTCACTGCCCTGGTTAAAACCCCAAACTCCAGGTTTAGGGATATAGTTTAGTGCTAGGTTGTGATTGGATCAATGAGCCTGAGGGTCTCTTCCAAATGATATGATTCTGTGATGTTCTATGAAATTTGCCTCAGTAATATCTCAGTGCTAAGCTGTACATTTACCTCTCATTCTTCAGTCTTTCATTTTAATAACATGAAGATTTTTCTGATTATGAAACAGCCATCAGAAGATCATGAGAGTACAAGATGGATCATTTTCATTCTCTCAGGGTCACACACAACAGAAAAGGGATGGGTATCCAATTAATTACTTTTCACAAAACTTGTTCAATGTGTTGTTATTACTTCTGAAAGTGCTATGGAGATGCCTTTGGAACCAAAGTTCTGGAACCTGAGTGAACTGGTGAGTAGAAAACTTCAAAGAATCAGTTTTGGATAGGGAGTTTTGGATAGGACTATCAAATCAGTTTTGGATAGGACTATAAAATGCTGATCTGTTTAGGGAATGGAATAATTCAGCTTTCCCATATGAATTTCAGTGGTGTGTAAATGTGCTGGGGAGGATTTCATTCTCCCTCATCAAGTGATAAAAAAAGTAAAGGTACTATGAATGTGGGGGTGGCAGTCAGAGGAGCTCTTTCACAGTTTTGTCTCAGGTAGCTGCAAATATTAACATTTACAATTTGGCTTTTGTTATTTTGTCTCCTTTTTTCTTTTTTTTTGGTAATAAAAGGTATTTATCTTTTGGTTACATTAACATGAACAAATCTAAGTTAAACTGTCTGTATTCTAATAAGTACTCTGTAAAAATAGTTATGTTGATTTGAAGGGTGGCAAGTAACTGTAAATGGAATTGAAATAACACAAACAATGATAATCAATTGTTCAATATATCTTCCATATAATATAGTAAAACAAGAATTTTCTATGAAAACTGATTATCAAAGATGCATTCTATGGTCTGTAGTAAAGATAGTGCATAAGTTGTGAATGTTCAGACTTAAATCTAGGTATGTTAATAGCGAAGATTCCTAAGAATGTTTCATTATAACATGAGACATCTCTGACAAAGATATCACAGTTACTCAGTGATTCAGAAGCTCATATAGGTCTTGTATGTTTGTTTCTTCCACTTTTTAGTGTAAAGGTTGCAAAGAAAAGCAATCACAGTATCACAATATCACAGTATGTTTGGGATTGGAAGGGACCTCAAAGGATCATCTAGTCCAATCCCCCTGCCAGAGCAGGAACACCTAGGTGAGGTCGCACAGGAACATGTCCAGGCAGGTTTTGAATGTCTCCAGAGAAGGAGACTCCACAACCTCACTGGGCAGCCTGTTCCAGCGCTCTGTCACCCTCACTGAGAAGAAGTTTCTTCTCAAATTTAAGTGGAACCTCTTGTGTTCTAGCTTGATCCCATTACCCCTTGTCCTATCATTGTTTGCCACTGAGAAGAGCCTGGCTCCATCCTCATGGCACTCACCCTTTATATATTTATAAACATTAATAAGGTCACCCCTCAGTCTCTTCTTCTCCAAACTAAAGAGACCCAGCTCCCTCAGCCTTTCTTCATAAGGGAGGTGCTCCACTCCCTTAATCATCTTTGTTGCCCTACGCTGGACCCTCTCCAGCAGTTCCCTGTCCTTCTTGAACTAACAAAACAGACTATAACAATATTTTATCACACAGGGAAAACAAAATTACTTGAGAGACACATACGTCATTAGAGAAAATATCAAGGGGTTTGTCTGAAAATTACTGGCAAAAAATATTTTGATCATCCCATACTTCATTTATACACCTTGATAGACAAGCAGAAGAAGCAGAATTAATCGTACAAACCAAAACACAATCAGTGCTTTCAGAACTAGTGATCAGAATTTATTTTTTTCATACAACGCTTGCATAAAAGTATGTCTGCTAATTTCTGCATCACATCTCTCTGAATTATTAGCATGTGATGCAGGCTGCAACCTGAAGGCTACAAAGATGCATTAATGACATATGGCATCTCATAGAAAGCAAATTACAAATCAAAATACTAATGAGAAAGATGATAGGCACTGCAGTGACCAATAACTCGCTTAGATATAAACTGAGAAAAGATAAATTACTTAGGGTAAAACCTGAAAACTGCTAGTTACATTATAGACACGATTACATAGTTTGAATGTCATTGGTTAGCAGAGGATTACGCTAAATGACCCAAGGGGCACTTTAGGGCCTTATATTCCTGTCCACAGAACTCATTTTCCATTAAATCATACACTTACACAAAAAGATTATCTTCCTTTTTCTGTTGGAAACAATGATCTAGAGTTCAGTCTTCTTGGTGTCAGTTTGTCATAATATTTGTACAGTTGTCAAGGAGGTAAGAATATATCTGAGGGGTTCTGAGGGTACCATAGACTTTTTTAAATCTAATTTTTCAATGAAGTGCTTTATCTGCAAGTAAGGGACATTAAGACTCATGTACAATAATTCTGTGTATTAAAGTAGTGTCAAGTTGCAACACTGATGCTGCAAGGTTTTAACAGAGCTCTTGAAATCAGGATGTATCATAAGCATTATGTTAGAGGAAGAGAAAATGAGGTTCCTGGTATCCAGCCAAAACACACAAAACGAGCATCTAAGTAGTTAAAGATTAGATTCTCCAGAGGACTGAAAACTTCAGGTTCATACTTGTTCATACAGTCAGCACATACTGCTGTATGAATGGCAAACACTAGCCTTTTTTTTTTTCTGATCATACAGGAAGGGCCACTAGTGTTATTTACTAGCAAATGTGCCAGAAATAATGGATAAAGAAGACTGCAATATATTAAAAACCAAACCAAAACAAAACAAAACATAAGTACATTCAGGAACTTTATAGATCATGACAAAATATTTTATTCTTTAATAAAACATTGAAAAATTATCAAAAAAAAAAGAAAATTAGGAATAGGATTGAGAGATAATTTATAACTTTCAAAAACCTGATACAATGTAGGGATTTTTTTTTTTCCAGGTATTTAAATATTCTATTGGGATATGCAGAAAAATATTTACTTCTGAAGTCCAAAACCAGACAAGGATCAAGGAGACAGACGATATACAAGGAGACAAAAAAGTAGCAACAACCCTTACAGTGATGGGGATCAGGCACTGGCTTGTTAATTCCTTTTCCTTTCAGTCTTTCATTTATTTATTCATGACATGCCATCATAAAATATCAGGAACCTTTTCCTGCTGCAATGTTACTGCTGCTTTTTATTTTACTAAAATCCAGACCTCCGTATACCTGATTCTGCCGTCATCTGCCATGTGTTGCCTTGAGCAACTGACAACCTTACTTTGTTTCAAACTGGAAGAAATCTCTTTACTGCAGAGATCTTCAAGAAAGCTTATCCTGACTTTTTGGCTTCTAATCAAAAAAAGACAGTACATTTCTGTCCTTATATTACCAGCAGTTTGATAAATAATCTTTAACTTGCAAATAAGCTAATTGTTTTCCATATTGCAGATGCTTTTATAGAGTCATAAATTTCAGCACTGGCATGTCAAGAAACTGCTCTAGCAGTTCAGTTCAGAGTCCAACATTGCCAAGATCCAATATCCTTTTTCCCTATGCTTACTGTCAGTTTTGAAGAAATTATGAGAATAGAACTAAAAAACTGCCAAATTTTTAGCTTTATTTTATAAATTATTTTACTTCCACTCCTAAAAGGCTTTTCTTCATGATAAATTCTCCTGTAAACACCATATAAAAGTCTTCTTTGTTTGTTTTTAAATATAGTTAAATTCCATATTCTTTAAAATATACTTGGAGTTTTGAACAAGAAAAAAGAGCAATACACTATCTTCCCTCCTTTTTAGGCACAGGGGTCATACTATGCCCCTCCTCATGTTCTTAACTTCATGGTGTTGTCAGATGTAACTTGCTTCACCAGTTATTCAAATTACTTACAGATAGTTTGTTACATCTCTAGCATCATAAGAATGTCTGTCACATTATGCTGCACAGAAGTCAACACTGACTTTGCTTCTAATACTTACAGTTACCTGGCAAATTTTGTAGCAACTACAGACTGATTATACCCCTCTAACCTTTGTAAAACTCAAGTTTTTATTTAATTCTGTTAAAGAATTATCAGAAGGAGGATGTATTTGGAGTCTAAATGATGTGATGCACTGATTATTCAAATTAAATGTGAAAAAAAAAATTGCTATGTCTTAAATCTGGAAAAATTTCGAAGAAACATTCTGTTATAAAACTCCATAACTCCCACACAATTTAGTATAGATTATTCCAGCTATTATGTTCTGTCATCTGAAGGTGCCAGATAACCTTTTAATAGAAGAGAAGGACATTTAATATACTAGTTGTGTATATTATAACAGTGTACATTTGAAAAAAAATGAAGGACAGAGGGACACAGAATTCTCAGCTTTTATATTCAGATATAATATGCTCTTGAACATACGGTAGCTGTAGTGTGCTTTCATAGTCTGCAGAGTTTGCTAGTATGACAGTGAGCATATGCCAGTTCTCTCAACCTTTGAAGAAGAAATAGCTTTAATTTGAAATAGATAAATAAGTAAACAAATCCAAAAAGTCAGTGTTTATCATTAACTTCTTTCATATTTTTAACTGTGTTTTCTTGTTTGATACTGCTTGACAGTTGGAAGAAGGTTCAGACAATTTTAGAATCATGTTAATTGGTGGAGAAAGAAAAGATGAAAAAGCTTTCATAATGCATATCAGAGTCAGAAAACTGTCATCTTGATTTATAAGGTTTACTCACATGTGTACCCAGTCCACTCTCTGTGTAAATTTCTCAAATATTGAAACAAGTGGTTGGTCGCTAGAGGGCATCAAATCTGTGCCCTAAGAAATAAAAATAAAAGCTGCACTATTTTAACAAAACCAAGACAATTTGCATCTTTGTAGTGCAAGTGCTGTGCTTCAGATCATAAGCCAATTCATGCATACATTTAAAGCCACTTTGTGGTAGGTGTTATCCACTTCATAAAACTATACAACACAAAAAAAAAGGAAAAAAAAGAAAGAAAAAATAAGAAACAGTATTAATATTAAAGGTCTGATTCACAGCCTTCAGAGAAAGGTAAGAAGACCAAGAGTATCGTCCATTGCTATTTACCTCCAAGTAAAGACAATTTCTGAAAGACAAAAAAAAAACATGGGCAGAGAAACACATACCTTTCATATGTCTCATGTCACATTTGTTTGGTGTCTTCTAAATATAGACTTCTCTTCAAGGCCACTAAATCTGCTTTTACAGTACCTTCTAACTGGACTGCCCTCTCATGCAGATCTTTGTGTCCATTCTTTATTCACTGTCACGTCTTCTGCATTTTAAGAGGTACTTCTCTTCTGGACATCCTTTCAGGTACTACTTGTATGTATTTGCAGGGGCCTTAGTGCCCAGAAAAAAATTCTGCAGAAGGGTTCATAACATCTAGGAAATAAGGAAAAGGTCTCAACCATGAAATAACTGTGGGGTTAGATGTAATAACGTTTTTATAAAACAGATGTAGATAAAATAAATTAATACTGCAGGTTAATTGGGTAATTTTAAATGCCTTGCTTTCCCTAAAATTGATGTTTGTCAGATTTTAATAAACAAACATTAGTTACTTAACCAATAATACTGAGCAATTCCAGTACTCATTAGAAGTTTTTAGCTAAAGTTAAGGTAACATCAATCATACTGATTTGATATTGTTTGTTACTGCAATATATGTAGTTGGATACACAGCTACTCATTTACAAAATAAAGATAATAGTTTTGTGTCCTGTTTGTTGTTTACCTGGCATATTGAATTTTAACCCTGTAGGGGCTCACCATGCAAATAATGACTAGTTTGTTTTGAAGTTCCAAGGCATAAAATTATCTCTAGCTTTTCTGCATCCAGAACAGTTCAAGAATAAAAAAAAAACCTCCCAGAAAATGGTTAACATAAAATCAGAACAGAAGGAAATAATGATAAAAACTCCCAGGAAATATAAGATTCTTGAGGAGAAAAAATATCAAAAAATATTGTGAAACCATTTTCTTTTCTAAGTTCTTTAGGAAAAGACAGTACATACATTACACATGGGATATAATTAAAGAGGACTCTGAGGTAGTAAAAGGTGACTTTGATAAATATGAGGTATAACCCACCTCTCAGGGTTTCATTTTTGTCCTATATCTCTAACTGTCAATAGAATACAAGTATTTCAGAAAATCTTAAGGGAGGCTGTTATGCCTTGAAGTTTTAAAAACTATTATCCAGAAGAGAAGAGAGCTGATAAATGCGCTCTGTTTCTCTCAGATTACTGCAATGGTTGTATTCCTTTCTCACTTACTAGGACACCTACAAGGGCACTAACCCTGTCACCTTTTCAATAAACTTTCATTCCCAGTATTTTGCCTTGCTCTGTAAAGTTTAGAAGTCAATACTTTAAATCAAGCAATACACTAAGGGTTTGATGTTTTTTCTTGCTGCTGTTCCAAATGTGAATATAACAGTACATTGGACTGCCATCTCATGTGTTATTTTATACTTATTGTAGTTTTTACCCATCAGTGACTTCATCATAGGTGCCGATAACAAAAAGCCATACTCATTCCCCTTTTCTTATTATATAGGATTCTACCATTTGTTTAATTTTGAAGTAGATTTTGATTAAAAAGTTATCCAAAAGTCTATAAATAAAGCACAAGTGTTTTACTATTTAACACTGGTAAGAGTAAATTGTAGATATATTGTAAATAATTAAAGCTTTATTTAAAACTTTAAAAAGGGGATGCAAATTCATCTTAGAAAGTTCAATAAGGTTCTGCTTGTTACATATATATAGTAATAAGAAGACATCATATAACACTGAAAGCTGTTAGAAAATATTGCTGTTCTCTAACCTAAAGCAAATCCTCTTGATAGACTGCTTTAACGCTTCTCTTTCTGACTTTTTCATTTGAGCAGATGTCGCTTTCCATCTAAACACCAGAACAGTATATAGAATACCTTCCAAAGAAAAGAAACTAGGGTCATGACTGAAATTTTGATGTCAACATTTAGTTTAGCTGTGTGGGTGCAATTTGTGTATTTCTCCAAGGAAGACAACTGTTTTAGACTGTTGCACAGAATAATTCTTTAGTTCTGTAAGTACAGTGAGCTCAACAAATACTGTATTGATCATCAGATTCCATGTTTTGAGTTCTCAAATACTTATTTTGGCTTGATATTATTTTCTTCTATCTTCATTTGCAAACGTATAAGCTATCTGGCTAGTATTATGTATAATTTTCAGAATTTCAATATGAGTAAGAAAAAAAGCAGAAAAACTGTCAAAGACAGCTAGACAGAATGAATTATTAAAATAACTTGTTGATGTCTAGAGTTAAGGTCTCCTTTATTTTCTTCTCTAAACATCTAAATTTAGACAGACATTTTCTAGGTTACAGCACTGCACTGTAAATGAGACCTATCCTTGAAACTGACAGAAGAAGGCACAGCTGAAATTGTGGTCATCCCGACCAAACGGTCACTCACATTTTTGCTGAGTCTATCTAGACCTGTCAATTATTTTGTAGACATCTGCACCCTTCTTCTGGAATTAGCCTGGCAATTCATTTTGCAAACATCAACACCTATCAGTTAATATTGACTTTTGACCACTATTGACCTCAAATGTGGATAGACAAGTTCATGCAACATCAAAAACTTTGAGCCTCTGGCTGGAGAAAATGCCTAAATATTTATTTGCAAAACCTGATTGGTTTTGTGCCATTGATTAATAAAATATGTCAGTAGGGTTGCATGATTTAATAATTGCCAATGAAGGAAATAAAGGAAGATGTTATTTTAAACAGGTGATGACAATCTGCATTCACTTATTTCTGTGTTGTCTTCTAACTTGATCCTATCATTAAGATCATAAAAACACCAAAAAAAAAAAAAAACCCAAAAAATCAGAAAATAAGTAAACAAGTTAGTACAGAACAGTTATTGAAACACAGAATCTATTCAGAAAAATACAGTGTTTGTGTCTCTCTGAGTACAAATTAAAGACCATCAGAAATTAGTGTACACAGGCATCTTGACTCCTTGCTGAGGAGTGAGGCTGCTTAAGAAAACATGAAAAAGGCAGCTGAGTATACTCTGAAAAGCTGCATTTAATTTAAGGTTTAATGCTGAAGAGTTTGCTCTGTTAAGCTCTAGAAGGCTGCAGGATCACAGTTGGATGATACAAATTTGCCTGATAAGATTCAAAGAGTACAGAATTTGTTTTCTAATTAGTTCAGTCATCCTATTAGAGGAGTTCCTGACCACCCACCTTAAAATGAAATAAAATTAAAAACCAAACCAAACCAAACAACAATGTTTTTTTTAATTTGTAATTCTATTCCTGTTAATCCAAAGCCTCATGAACAGTACTGGTAAGAAGATACTCAAAGCACTTATAAATAACAGTCATTGGTAGCATCCTGCCCAGGGAAAGGACTTCAGGCCAGCCTTACTAGCTCTGGCCATTTGTAGTGTGGTGATTGTACAAAAAATGCAGCAGAAAAGAACAGCCACCGAACAATAGAATCACATAAATGATGATTGAAGGGATTTCTGGAGATCCCTGGTACAACTGCCTCAAAACAGGATGATAGCAACACTGATTCAGGTCAACTGTGCTGTTATCTACCTGAATCTCGAGTCTTGCCTAAGTAGAATCTGCCTAACTAGAGCCTCCCAAAGGATTAAAATTCCCACGCCCCTCTGGAAAACCTGTTCTGGTGCTCCCCCAATGTACTGGTGAAAAAGCTTTTATTAACTTCCCAAGATGCCATTCCCTTATTTGCCCTATGTGTACACAGTTGGCTTGTATTACACTTAGTGCCTACGCCCACCCCGAAATCAAACAAGGTGATGATCTCACTACTTATTTCCAGTCCTTGTGTATAGTCAGGAGAGCAAAATCTTACCTTATTTTGGAAGATGTTGAGTGTTGGGTGGATCATTCTCTGTAATCTACTGTCACATCTAATGGCTCATAATCACTGTGTTTTCTTTCAGATCATAGCTCAAAATTAGCTTTATGGTTTTATCTGATATATCTGTATCATGTATACTCCAACTATAAAGCTCGGTACTGGAAACACTTCCAACTGAGAGATGAAAACTGATGCTGTGAATCTATTTGCAATAACATAACCTGATAGTTCACACCACCAAAAGTGAATTGAAAGATGAAATTTCCTCTCCTATCTTTGTCACCTCCAGAACTGCTTCCCTTGTACCATCCTACTTTTTGATGTTTTATTTTCCTTTTTATGTCTCTGGTTCCTTCAATCTCTTTTCTGAATGCATTCAAAACACTATCCAAGAAAAAATTAGGCATCCTTTTGGCATTTTTTTTTCTGTGTTGATTTTCTGCTGGGGAAGTGAGTTAAATTCAATAAATGAACAAAAGATAAATGCGAGACAGACTAAATCAGAAATGGAAAAGTAGGTTAGAGAGGGGTAAAAGGCAGAACGGTGTCTTTCTGATAAACTGCTAGATAATGTCTTTATCTAGTGAAGGTGTGATCTGTGTCTTGAAAAGTACAATAACTTCAACAACTACCACTTAACTTCACAGTGACTTCAACAACAATAATTTCAACAGCCCATTTGTTAAAATGGAAAGTTTCCAGTAAAACAATAAGATACAGGAAATGTAAAAAATGCATTTAAATTTAAATAAAGAATATAACAAAACTATCTTTTGAATAAGAATAAATGAATAAAACTGAATACAACTGAGTACAGGTCTTTGGTCCCTCTAGAGTATTTGAGAAAAGGTTCACGTGCATCAGCATGATCCTCCAAAACAAAAATTTTCCTTGCTAGATGCAGTCTCCAGACACAATCAAACAGGGCAGATGAACTGGTCTATCAAGGCACAGCCATCAAATCAGCAGTGCTCTTTCCTCCTCCCCTTCTCTCAGTGAAAGTTATGCCTCATTTCTTGTGCAGGCTCTGACATTTGACCTCTTGGTGAGGGGTTCCAGCTCATTACACCAACAGTAAACTACTACTTCTTTAGTTTTTACTGGGTTGGTTTCTGTTATTTTAGTGAGTGGAATTAGCTCATTGGGAATCAAATAAATGCGAGGGATAAAGCAAGGATTGTAGAAATGCAGAAGCAGCCACTTCTTTCAGTAGCAATGAACTATAAAATCAACTCAGCTTATCTCATTAAACTCTACCCTGAAGTGACTTTGGCAAGTTAGAAAAGTCTATAGCAAGTCAGCTGGATAAAAAGGAATATCTTTTCTCATCTAATTAATATGTAAGTAGGTAAAATCTTCATTTTTTCACCACTGCCTTTATAAACATTGCACACTATTTTGCCTATACTATAGTTATCTAATTTAAATTTATCTGAACATATCTTAAGTATTCACAAAAAAATGTATAGTAAAATATTTTCTACTTCCAAAGACTGTGCCAAGTCTGGTCACTACAACTTAATGAAAAGAGTAAATATCGTATTTCATGGAATATCCAAGAGGAAATTAAAGGCCTCCAGTAAAGAGTGAGGTTACAGACTTGGATATAAGGATGATTAAATAAATAAGTGTTTTCCAAAGACTTGCAGCAAAAAGAAGGACTCTATGACTTGCAGAAAAATAATGGGGAGTTTAATTTAATATTAAGAATTTTGATGGAGTTTCCTTGTGTCTTCTAGAGGAAAGGAGCAGGTAAAGTAAAATATCCTATTATCCAAACTGTGTAATACTGTCAGCAATTTTACTAAAAGCAGGAAAGTGACAGAGCGACCAATGAACACCTAGCACTTCAATAAGAACATTGAAGACAATCGATGTTTATAGTCTGTATTTGTTTTTTATTAGGAAGATAATTTAGAGCTAACATTGAATTATTGTATTATTGTATTTTCAGGTTTTTTTCTAGCCTTAGAAGTAGCGAATATTTTTCTCTTAGGGATGAATCATCAATGTATTTGCATCAAGTCCCTGGAAAGTAATGAAAATGTGTCATAAACATAAGACATAACATATAACATAAATACTTCAAAATTTTTTTTATATTTTATTCCTATATGTTAGATAAGTTTTTCTTAAGTATAAATAAACATTTTTTACACTATTAATCTATACAGTCATATCATGTTTTTTGAGCTATTGTCATAATGCTGACCACAGCAACTAAAATTAAAGCTGGTAGGACTCACAGGTCAAGCATCTTCAACCACTGTCATACTGTCTGGTCACAGTAAAAGAGCAGGTGACTGGACTGCTGTTACTGAGATTACCCATTGCTAGTTTCAAACTTCTTCTAATTGAGTAACAAATACAGTGGCTGGGAAGATTAAAGTTTGTTGTTGAAGTTATGTTTGCCATGACATAAGAATGATTATGCATGACACAGCTCACAAGACCCATAAAAGTGATATTGGAATTGAGATGGATTTTGGAAACCTCTTTTACAATAGATTGCTTTCCGTGAATTGTAAATTTATCTTTTTTTTACTGGAAATCACCTTTACTGATCTTTTAATGTTTACATCTGTGGATTTTTACAGCATGTTTTGCTCCATTTCTTCAAGTATACTGTGTTTGTATAATAATTGTCTTATAATTTTTGTGTAACACATGCAACTATACTTATGAATTCCCAGAACCTTTAAGTGAAGTTCTTTATATAAGCTATTAAGGACATCAGGTACCTGTGAGATTCAAAGTGGTTCTTCAAGTTCGAAATTGTGTGGCAGATAGACAGAAAATAAACTGCAAATGTTTTTTCCTTAGTCAAAGGTTATCAAAAGGGCAACTCAGGACCTAAAATGGTACTAAATTGTTTTGGGCAGATTAGTTATAATACCAGCCAGTAGGCTATGGACAGGAAAGTGTAAAAACTGACAGATGAAAAATAGCTTTTAGACCTCCCAAAAAAACATGATTATTTCAAAGAACATAGATAAATTTTCAGACAAAATAAATTATCATGCTCATCAGCCAAGAAGTTCTCAAATTAAGTTCAGAACAGAGACAGAATTTTCATTTTAGTATGCTCTTTTACCACTAAAAGCAGGAAATGTCCCTAAATACCTTATGTCACCATAACAGATAACACAAGAAATAATACTACCTTACTACCAAGTATGAACATTTGATGGTTGAATTGCCATTTAAGTGCTACCATTAAATTATATTGTCAGTCTGGTAATAAAAGTTGATGAAGAATTTATATCTTTGTGAATAGAATAACAAACTTGACTGATTTTGATCTGTAAAATTCTATTTGCAGCTTCAAAAAGGTGCCATCTCCTCATTCACGTTCAAGATTTACATTGCTCGTGTTTAGAATTAATTATACTTTTCAACTGCTAGATAAAAGTATTAGGGAAAAAAAACCACACGAACAAACAAACAAAAAACCCAGACAAAACAAAACCAAAAGCATTCCTTGATGTTATTTTAATATATACATGTTATATTCAGTTTCAATTATTCTGAGAGTATGGGTCACCTCTTAAATCTTTTAATTGATTAACAAAAAATCTTGTTTTTTCTCTGTTATCAAATAGAGCTTTCAGTCTTTTACAATTCTTACAATAATTTACTTTCTCTTCCATCCTACCTCAACCCTTAGATAGGCTTTTCCTGCAGTGCTGGGCATATGGTCACTCAGTTATGAACGTACTGCACTGCAGAACATAAACACAGTGATTTATAATAAGGCCTGTGATAATAACTGGAAAAGAACAGGTAGAATTATTAGAAATTACTATTCATGTATAGTAAAAAAAATGAACATATAAAAAACCCCAACATTTTAAATTGTTCATTTTGTTTCTCAGTGTGTTGAGTCATAAGGAAACTAAACTGTATTCTATTAAATCACACTGTTCTAAGAAGAATCATAAAAGGAACAGAAACTGTAGTAGTATATATACATGCTAATGGCAAAATATAGGAATTATATTTTATCTGTATTCAGCCTTATGCCTGGGTTTGAAGAAATACATTGAAACTGACTGGGAATTCTGAAATGACATTAGATTTTATTAAAGTCAAAGTCAGAGAGATCTAATTTTCTCTGAATCTCTTAAATTTCAACTAAGAAAAACTAAAAAAAAAGGCATTGGCTCTGCTTGATTTCACTTAAATTGCATATAAAAAACAAACACACACACACAAAAAAACAACAAAATCAAAATCAAAAGCAAAGCAAACCAAAACAACAAGAAAAACCAAAACTAAAACCAACATCTTCGTGCATATAACAAATATGGAACATTTCAAGTCAGTTTCATTTTGTGTCATCTCACAAGCATGCTGTATCACATAGAAGCCTGGGCTCTTTTTGTCCATGTATCTCAATATATGTCATCATGTAAGGTGGCTCCTACATATGGCATTTTTTTTCTTCAGTTTTGAAAGCAGGTATATAAACTTTAATACTTCAGTCTAAATCCAAAGTCCCTTATACATTATTGTGACACTGGCAGTTCAGGATAAAAGAGTTTAAACAAAATGCTTGTCACCTTTGCCCTTCGTACCATAGACATATGGTATCTGTGAAGAGCAAAAGCATACTAATGTTGTCTACTTGATAACATAAATTTTTACAGTGTTGTAAAATTCTGATTATCAAGTAAATCCATTTCATTGAATATGAATGTACTGATGTATCAGCAGTATAAACTCCAGAGGATTCACACCAAAGGGAAACCAAACCTCACAAAGCAAAACTGGAAGGTACTGTAGTCATCTCAGACTTCTTTGATGAAAGCAAACTACCATTGAATCTTAACTTGTAGCATTAAAACAATAAAAACATCATTACACATTTTGAAGATTGAGAAGATGGTAATATTTGAATTCTTAATGAGGTAAATGTGGTCTAAGAGAAAGCTCATCAGACAAAATGAAGACAAAATGAGGACAGCTAATTTCTGACGTTGCTTGTAGTAAGATTAGCACTGGTAGATATAAGACCACATTTTCATGTCAGCTTTTATAACCTAAAACTCTGTAAGTAATGATGACAGTAATTATCTGCCCTAAATAGTGCAGGTATAACACATATATTTTATATTCATAGATATATAAATAATGCCATATATTCATATGTCTACATGCATATCTGCATTTATATATACCAGTTTCAGTAGTGCAATAATATTTATTCATTCATGCAATGAAATAGTTTATGAAAACTGAATTATTAGGGGTGGAAAACCCATAAACACACACATCTCAAACAGAAAAATAAACAAAAAACTAAACAAGAACAGTTCCATAATGAAACTCACAGTGTAGCCTCACAAAAGGATATTACAGCAAAGTTTAAGTAGTGATACAGGAGGCGAGAAAAAAAGATTTGTGAAGAAAGAAAAGACGGAACAAGCATGATTCAGCACTGTGTTCAAAAAAATGTATGAAGACCAATAACACTGGTATGTATTTTTATTGCATTGTGCTTATATTTTTTAACTTATATTTTTTTCATAATACCACTTTTTTTTTTTTTTTTTTTAATAAAACATGTATTATTCTCATTGCTATGCTTGTCTTCAATTTACACAGCTGGATAAATTTGATAAAATTGCCTAGCTTTTCCTGGGAACTAATAAATCAAATGAAGTGACTAGCAGTATAACAAACAAAATACGGTATACTCTTGAATAATTTGAATGTATTAGGCTCTGGTTAACAACGAATTTTTGCAGTCAGTGTAAAGGTCAATGTTGTCAATGACTATGTCTTAAGAAGAAATCGTCTCTGAGTGTTCAGCATGAAGATAAAATTATCTTATTCCTACAGCAGTTTAATTTAATCTATGAAAGATGAAGCCAAGCCACAATGCAAAAAGTCAATCTAGTCCATAAATGTATGTAAAATCATTAATACAAACTTTTCAAGAGATTCCTGAGACTTATACAAACATGAACCAATATATTTTTGCTAAGAAATTGCAGTTCTATTATGAACGTCATCTAGCTTGCTTGCTTCTTGTTCTTTAATGTCCTGCTCTTTGATTTCTATGATTATGCAATAACTGGTTCCTTGCTTCGAAAAGTGGAGTCTTGGGTACTTTTCAAAGCAGGTACACGGATACATTTAAAGAATGAAAAAAATTTAAAAGTTTTTTCTTTTTATTTTTTTTTTCAATTATGGAAATACCAGGCTCCTGTTAAATTCTTATTGATCCATAACTGGCCTTCAGGCCATTTTTGGGACCTATTCACATTCTCCTGTATGAGGGTCAAAGGCTAGGGAGAAAATATCTCCTTCCATTATTACATGTAAGACCACTTTCACTTTTCATGTTTATTTTACCCCAATAACTTTCCAATTTTAATTCCTCAGAGAAATAGAAAACTGTAACCTTTAGTGAGTTGTTGCAGTAAGTTTTCCCTGGTTTAATGGTACCAACAATTTTCAGTTTATTTTATGGACAGGAAGGTTATCTATATATGTATATATATTTCTGTGATAGGGCATATTTCATTGGCAGGGAGTGAGAATATGTGTATAGGCAGACAGATATCCCATATTATGTCCTCTAATGAAAATATGCTATTTAGCATGTAAATGCTAATCTCTTCACGTTATCGACTACCCTGTTATATAGATGTCTATATGAAGTTATTTTGACCCAGTTCTTGTCTTATAACAGTTTATTATCTTGAAAGGACAAGTTATATTTAATCAAGAACAAATCTTAAATCTTTCTGGCTTGATGATTAAACTGTAACTTTTAAGAATTTTTGACATTTTTCACACAATTCTACACTACATATCTCAAGAGGATTGATTTATTAATTTCTGTCTTGCCATTCAACTCAGATTCTCTTTGCCAAATCCTAGCTCAGAACAACTAGCTCAAAATATTAATAGATAAACACAACTCGGAGAAAGGCGAAGCCAGACTATACCTGACATCTTGCTCTTTCTGGTCCCTACAAAGTCTGTGGTCTTTTACTAATAATGGCAAGAATCATCTTCTCTTGACTACAGTAGAGACCTTCTTGATTATCCCAAACATATTCTCTGTCTTGTTAGTTCACTAAAATCATGCAGAGATTTCTCTGAGCTAGCAGAGAAGCCAGACTTACGGAGCTGGGGGGCAGGGGGGAACACTTTGGTAATCTACTGCTTGAAACACTGATTTTAAGCAGGCATCAACTCCTTAGCTTAGTAACCTAGTTTTGTGATACTTGGTCCTATGTTACTGCAAATCCTGAAAGTATAACATGGCCTTATCTTACTTTAATCAGAAGCAGGCAAATTGTCATTTGCACATGAGCTCAGAGGCTGATCTTTCTTGAGCTGTTCATTATTCATGCTTGCCATCTGTTTCTACCAAACCAAACTAACCAATTTGCTGTTTAAAGATATATTTCTGGTCAAAATACTTATTACAAAAATATTAAAAATATCATCCTTCTAGGCTCAAGCTTCAAAATATTAAAAATAAAATATTACAAGTGACTGAAAAACTAGTAGGACCTAAATGTCAAGTTTATTTTATTATATATCCTGATCCTTGTATATTGGTAATTATTCTATACACACAGAATATTTATACAATTACATTTTACCTCTCTCATATCACCACTCTATTCTTCTAGGCACTTTTCCCCATAGATTTCAGTGGACTTTGATGGTGATTATGGAGAATCCCATAGCATTTAATAGCAATGAACAGATTGGACAACAAGGCTATTGGGTGGGTGAATGGAATCTTGCTTCTATTTCTCACACAGGTGACAACCTTGGGAAGAGTTCAAATTTTGCACTAGAACACAGGAACAGGACAGGAAAAAAAAAAAAGTCTAAATATTAGGCAAAATAAATGATTTACTAATTGTTGAAAAAAGTTTGTTTGGTTGGGTTTTTTTTACTCTTTGAGAGCTAGGTATGTGCTAAAAGGTAGCTCCAAGATAGTATTTATTTTACTGAGAGCCATTTTTGCTTCAAATTCCAATTTTGTTTCCATTCATATAGCAAATTATTCTAAGGAAAAATATATCTTGAATCATACTTGTCATGGTGGCTAAAAATGGATTTGTCTATTTTATCTTTAAGAGAAAAATCCAAAGTAATAGCAAGAATAGAAACAACCTATCACCTTGATCACCAAATATCCTCCTTTTCCTATTATATATTGATAGTGAAATCTGTGACTGTACATTCTGACTGTCCTGTGCTATACTTGTCTCTGACAAAAAGCAGGCAAAGCACTTTTTAGTAGATGACATTTCAAGAATAAGCAAAGAAGACAAGTTTGCCAATTTACTTTTTGTTTTGTACGGAGTACAGTTTTCACCTAGAATGAAATCAAGATGTAACACTCTTTTCAAAATATTGCTTTATATTTATGAACCTTTGTTGAAATTCCCTACAGGGTCAGTTGAGCAATCTTTGTCTGTTTTCCCTTCTCTTGTTCTTCATTGTGAGCCTAGTAGTATATTCAGTTTTTTAATAAAAGGAAGCAAGCACACTGTTATTGAGCTTGGGTATTTTGACTCAGTTATATGCTGAAAAAGAACATTTTGCTATACTTCTATTTGGCAGTCATTTACTGACCTGTTTCCTAACTCCATAATTTGAGTTCATAGGAAATTGCATTCCTTTCCACATACTGCCCCTTTTCAAGGTCAAGGTTTCAGAAGGCTGAGTTGCTAAGAAACTGCAGGTGTAGTACACAAAACCCCCCTATAAATAAGAAATAAGCTATTTTGTTTCTAAGGTAGAAAAGTACTGCTTTCTTTTTTATTACTCTTTGCCATCCCATTTATGTTGTGTCCCCTTCTATACACTGGGTATGAAATACATGGTATTGTTCAGTAGTTTCTTGACTTGGGACGTAGTATTCCAGCAATGAAAACCTCTACTTGATGCTTGCAAACTATTCTTGTGTTCATACTAATTAATTTCAAGTATTTCAGTATTTTTATTAGTAAACCTTTAATCATAGCATCATGGAATCATTTTGGTTGGACGACAGTCCAACCATAACCTAACTCTAGCACTAAACCATGTCACTAAAAGCCTTATCTAAAACTCATTTAAACACCTCTAGGGATGTTGACTTCACCACATCCCTGGGCAGACTGTTCCAATACCTGACAACCCTTTCAGTGAATAATTTTTTCCTAATATCCAAACTGAACATTCTCTGATGCAAGTTGAGGTCATTTCCTCTCATCCTATCACTTGCTACTTGGGAGAAGAGACCAACACCTTCCATGCTACAACCTCCTTTCAGGTATTTGTAGAGAGCGATAAGGTCACCTGTCAGACTTTTTCTCAAGGCTAAACAGCCCCGGTTCCCTCAGCTGGTCCTCATCAGACTTGTTCTCCAGGTACTTCACCAGTGTTGTCACTCTCCTCTGAATTCTTTCCAACGCCTCAATAACTTTCCTGTAGTGAGGGCCCAAAACTGAACATGGCATTCAATGTGCGGCCTCACCAGTGCCAAGTACAGGGGGACATTCACTTCCCTAGTCCTGCTGGCCACACTATTTCTGATACAAGCCAGGATGCTGTTGGCCTTCTTAGCCACCTGGGCACACTGCTGGCCCATATTCAGCCGGCTGTCAATCGACACTCCCAGATCCTTTTCCTCCAGATAGTTTTCCAGCCACTCTTTCCCAAGACTGTAGTGTTGTGTGGGGTTGTCATGACCCAAGTGCAGGACCCGGCAGTTGACCATGTTAAACCTCATGCAATTAGCCTCAGCCCAATGCTCCAGCCAGTCAAGATACTTCTGTATGGCCTTCCTACCCTACAGCAGATCAACACTCCCACTCAATTTGGTGTCATCTACAAATTTACTAAGTGTGTACTCAGTCCCCTTGTCTACATCATTGACAAAGAATTAATCAGAACTGGCCCCAATACTGAGCCCTGGGGAACACCACTCGTGACCAGCCACCAACTGGATTTGTCTCTGTTCACCACAACTCTTTGGGCCAGGCCATCCAGCCAGTTCTTTACTCAGCAAAGAGTAAAGTCATCCAGGCCGTGAGAGGCCAGCATCTCCAGGAGAATGCTGTGAGAAATGCTGTCTAATGCTTTACTGAAGTCTAAGTACACAAAATCCACAGCCTTTCCCCCATTCACTAAGTGGGTCACCTTGTCATAGAAGGAGATCAGGTTGGTCAAGCAGGGTCTGCCTGTCATAATCCCATGCTCACTAGACCTGTTCACTTGTTTGTCTTATATGTGGCACATGATGGCATTCAAAATGATATGTGCTATGACAATCCCTGGCACTGAGGTCAGACTGACAGGCCTGTTCCATTTCCTCCTTCTGGCCCTTCTTGAAGGTAGGTGTCACATTCGCCAACTTCCAATGAACTGGGTCCTCCCCAGTTAGCCAGGATTGCTGATAAATAATTGAAAGTGGCTTAGTTATCACCTCTGCCAGCTCCCTCAGTACCCTTGGATGGATCCCATCTGGTCTGATAAACTTGTGTGTGTCCAGGTGATGTATTAGGTCGCCAACCATTTTGCCTTGGATTATGGTGGCTTCATTCTCTTCCCTGTCCCTGTCTTCTCATCTTTCAGCAGGTGGAGACAGCCTGCTCCTGCACCTCTAAGATTTCCTTCTTAAAGAGCGACCGGCCTTCTTGGACTCTTTTGCCCTTCACGACTGTCCCCCAAGGGACCCTGCCAACCAGCCTCCTAAGCAGATCATAGAATCATAGAATATCCTGAGTTGGAAGGGACCCAAGGATCATCGAGTCCAACTCCTGTCCCTGCATATGACAACCCCACAGTTCTTACCATGTGTCTGAGGGCATTGCCCGGTCTCTTCTTGAATATTGGCAGGCTTGGGGCCATGACTACCTCCCCGGGGAGCCTGTTCCAGTGTTCCGCCACCCTCTGGGTGAAGAACTTTCTCCTAATGTCTTACCTAAACCTCCCCTGGCACATCTTCCTGCCATTCCTTCAGGTTCTGTCATTGGCCACTAAAGAGAAGAGTTTGGCACCTACCCTTCCTTCCCCCAAAGTCTCCCATCAAGGTTTGCCCTTTGGAAGTCCAAAGTAGCAGTTCTGCTGCCCACTCTCCTTACTTCTCCAAGAAGTAACTCGATCATTTCGTGATTCCTGTGCCCAAGGTGACCTCCAACCAACACATTACTCATGAGTCCTTTTCTTTTTGCAAACAACAGGTCCAGTGGGGTGCCTTCCCTAGTTGGCTCGCTGACCAGCTGTGTCAGGAAGTTGTCTTCCATACACGCCAGGAGCCTCCTAGACTTTTTCCTCTCTGCTGTGTTGTATTTCCAGCAGATATCTGTTAAATTGATGTCCCCCATAAGAACAAGGGCTAGCGATCGTAAGACTTCTCCCAGCTGCCTGCAGAATATTTCATCTTCCTCTTCATTCTGGTTGGGTGATCTTTAACTGACTCCCACCAGGATATCCACTTTGTTGGCCTTCCCGCACATTCCTACCCATAAACATTCAAACCTATCATCACCATAATGAAGCTCCAGGCAATCAAAACACTCCCTAACATACAGAGCTACCCCACATCCTCTCCTTCCTTGTCTATCCCTTCTGAAGAGTTGATAGCTACCCAATGCAGCACTCCAGTTGTGTGAGTCATCCCACAATGTAATGGCAATTACATCGTAGTTTTTCTGCTGTACAATGGTTTTCAGCTACTCGTATTTGTTGCCCATGCTGTGTGCATTGGTATAGACGCACTTTAGCTGCACTCCTGCACCTTTTTTGGTAAGAAGCTGCAATTCCTCTGTGGCCGTTCTCAGGTGCTTCTGCAGTATCTAACATGTCTATAACCCTTGTCTCTTCTACCGCATAGCGCTCCATCCCTCACTGAGACAAGCAGACCTACAGGCCTTGCTAGCACCCCATCCCTTAAATGCTGGCACAGCACCTTTGGGTTTGCCTCTGCTGCGCCTGTTTTCTCCCTGCTCCTCCTTCCAATCTAGTTTAACGTTCCTTCAATAAGCCCTACTAACTCCTGCTTAAGGATCCTTTTTCCACTTTGAGACAAGTGCACTAGCAAGCTGGGTGTTATGTAAACTGACCCATGATAAAAAAACCCAAAATTCTGCCAGTGACACCAGTCCCACAGCCAGGCATTGATCTGCTGGGTCTTCCTGTATCTTTTCTCATCATACCCTGCAACTGTGGGGACAGAGAACACTACTTGTGCTCCTGATCCCTCGACCAGTCATCCCAAGGCCCTGACATCCCTCTTTATTGCTTTTGGATTTCTATTTTCAGTCTTATTGCTGCCTACCTGAAAAATAAGTAGAGGATAATAATCTGAAGGCCTAATCAGGGCAGAAAGTTTTCTCTTCGTGTCTTTAACCTTGGCTCCATGGAGGCAGCAGACTTCCCTAAGAAGTGGGTCTGCTCTGCATATAGAGCCTCTGTTCCCTTTAGAAAGGAGTTTCCTATGACCACAACCCACAACACCAGCAGCTGTTTTAACTGAGTGTGCAGGGTGGCTTCTCCTCTGCAGTACCTCCAGCTTAGCTGAACCACCTTCCTCAATACTGTTGTTTGGTTCCACTTGCAGAGCCTCATACTTGTTTTGCAAGGGGTCCTGGGAAGACTGGGTAGTCACAGCAGAGCCCCTCCTCCTTCTGTGCCGGGCAGAAACACGCTGCCATTATCCCCTGCCCATTGAGTCACCATGTTCTACCATGCAGAGAGAGGGTAGGGAGCCCTTTGTACTGTGTGCCCTGTCTGCCTCAGGAAGGCAAGGTGCAACTCCACTGGCCTATATCTCCCTCTGACACTCAACAACTGCTTCCATGATAATCCCTGTTTTCTGTGACTTGTAACTAGTTCCCATCTGAATAATCCTGGATAATTCTTCTCAGTTTGATGCCACTTGAACTTAGATATCTTTTGACAAAGTTCCTATTAGGAAAAATACTTTGTCATTTAAATTGTTTCTAGAACATCACTTGAAACATCCCCAAACAGAAATTATTAATAGCTAATATAGTAAACTTAAATTCTGGCAAAGAACAGACCATCACTGAGGAGAGCTGTTTTCTATAACGAAATCTACATTTGTTTTCAGTTACACATCTTTGAAGTTAGGTAACTGATTTCTTCTTTCTTATTGCCAGTAGAAAATGGACTTTAGAAAGGATATATTGCAAATCCTCTTATATGAACTCTGTAACACGATTCCTTGAAGTACAGCCATGAGTGCTGGAATACTCTGAATCATCTGCTTCTTTTGTCAGGGAAGTCATCAGGTAATCTTGACACAATTTGCATGCAGAGCACCAGAGTGCTGTGTGTATTGATGTGTGTGTCATGCAAATAGACTACAGATTTCTATATAGAATATAGAATATATTTCTATACAGAATATATGCTTAGTACATTACATAGATTATAGATTAATTATAACAGCACAGATTATCAATATAAATGGGCAATATGTGTGAGGGTAAAGAGGAATACTGACACATTTACCTGGAAGATGCAAGTTTAATAACAAACTCTGCAATTGTATTCTACTTGAATTTGAAGGGGATGGTTCACCTCTATGCACACATTGCTCGTTTGCTTGTTTTGCCTCCATGTACTGTATTTTTAGGCTGCCTGTGAACACCCTAACCCTCAAAGACATTAAATATTCAAAATTAGCCTCGTTGTTTTTATTAAAAAAATGTTGTCAAATGGAGAACCCAATTGTATATCATCCACCTTCATTTAATTTAATATTGTGAACATTAAAAAAAAAAAAAAAAGTTTATCTGCAATTTAATTTATCACTATGTTTTACAATAGATTAAATTTGAAGCATTCTTCATTCTTTGTCTTTCCAGAAAGGAAAACCAAAGTCATAGTAAGAAATGTAGACAAACAAAGTATGAGGAAGTCTGATTTCAAGACAACAGGAGATTCCCACAGGAAAAAAATGTTAACCCATATTCTTCTTTTGGTTTCTTAAACATGTGCCAAGCAAACCAAATGTATTCTCATTAGTAATGATTTAGCTGATTTTTTTTTTTTTTTTTTTTTTTTTGAGGAGAATGTGCTGAAAATAAAAAAAATGCATTTCATAACATTTCAGGTTTTGAAATTTAGATTTTGTCTGGAAAAGAATGAAAATGTGTGTCTTAATTATGTTATGTTTCATTTGTGTCTATTGATAACAACTACAATGTAAAGGTGAGAAAGACAGAAATAAAAGTAATCTCTGATACTGTTTATCGTAGTGACTTCCATCAGAAGTGTGGCAAGTCTATTATGTAAAGAACTATTATGTAAAGGCATGAGGGTATTTTTGTTTTGTTTTTCACAGAACTACTTATTTTCTGTGGATGGTTTTCTGTTAGATGGAGATTTGTTATTGAACTAGCCAGGCCCAAAGGAATTTCAAGGCCACCTTGGAAAGCTGAAAACAGGACCTGCCGTGGGAGGGAGGCAGTTCTACAATAACAGGGCCTCAGCATGACGTAAATCAACAGACCTATCAGCAGTGAGACTCCAGCGCGTGGACAGCTCATGAACATAGGTGATATCCAAGTGGTGAATGCATGCTTGGAGTGTGGACGCGTGATCAGAGAATATTTGCATATATAAGGAGGTTTGTTTCTGTAATAAATGGCTCTAGCATGATTCAAATTGAATGGGAGTGCAGAGTCCTTTATTGGCTCCAACAATTTTCCACTAAAATTTTTGTTTTTAACAAATCAACATTTTCCATCCAATGTTGCATGGATATATTCCTGATTTATTAGATATAACACGTATGACTGGCAAGGATATGTTTTTTTTTTTCCCAATTTTGGTAAAGACTTTATCTTAAAAATCATATAAAACAATCTCCAGCTGATTGTAAATTCTATCATTGTTATTGATACCATTATGACTTCTGCTTCCTAGTGGCCTCTTCTATATTTCAGTGTAAGTTGACATCCTTCCCATTACATGTAAAAAGTACTGGAATCCACTTTAGAGAGAAAGCACTTTTGAATACTGACTTGGGATTTTTGGAACTGTAAATATCATGACTGCTCACTTCGCTTTCTACTATACTCATCCAATTCACTGTCTTTATGAAGTGCACTGACTTTAAAGACTGTCTAAGTTTACTTCTAGCCTATTCACTTTGGATATTTTCAGCACACCCCTGGTGGGTTTTAATTTTCTGTTTCCTATTCTGTAAATACTCTCCCAGATATGAATGACCAAATGCTGGCCATAGCTGCACTTCTATACACTGTCCAGCTTCACTGAAAAGTGCACAGGGTACAGTTGTGAGGGCTTAGTCCTTGCATATATAGTAGTCTTACTTCACTCAAAAAGTGAGGAATTCTGTCATCACCTCTTCCTCACTCTTCTGGAAGGGCTTTGATGAGAGTTTATCTAGATTTTTTTTCCTGTCTGGACAATAGTTTATGATATTATTGAGAAGAAACTTCTTCTCAGTGAGGGTGACAGAGCACTGGAACAGGCTGCCCAGTGAGGTTGTGGAGTCTCCTTCTCTGGAGACATTCAAAACCCGTGTGGACATGTTCCTGTGCGACCTCACCTAGGTGTTCCTGCTCCAGCAGGGGGATTGGACTAGATGATTTTTTGAGGTCCCTTCCAATCCCAAACATACTGTGATACTGTGATATTACTATCCTTTTTACAAAGTATAGAACCAGTCCGTCCTAGCCTTGTTTATACATGTATGTGAAGATAATTAAAGACAGAAATGAAACTCTATATTCCATAGGGCTTAGAAAACAAACCTTAGCCAATATAAGTATTCTCTTAAGCTAACAACATTTGACTGGGGTAGACTAGCTAGATCAAGTTCAAATTTTTATTTCTTTTGAATACATTACGTATAGTAAACTGTGACCTCTAAAAGCTCAGTTTCAAAAAGAATACATATACTTAAAAATCAGACTGTTTAATATTGCTGAAAGCTGAGTTGTAGGTATGAATACAGCATTTAACTTAACTTGCAATGGCCTAATTTGAAAGTGCAATAATAAAGCATTTGATCATGAAAGAAACTTTGGTCTTTCATGCACAAAAACTAAAATGGAAGCTGTTGGCCCTAAGTGCCCTACCTTTTCCCTTCTCTCTTTACTTTTTTGTTTCTCTCCCTGCCTTTTGTTTTTCTTTTTTGTTTTTTTTTTGTTTGTTTGTTTGTTTGTTTTTTTCTTTTTAATGATTCATTTGGTTTAAACAAGTCTTTCAAATACTTAATTAGCTTCTGTGGAATGACATACTTATCACCAAACATTAAAAGCTGCCCGCTCAAATCCCCAGTTAAAATGATAACTTAAAAAGGAGTTTAAAGCAGCCTACTAATTTGTTGAAAACCTAAACACATATCAAAGCTGCAAAGAGGCTTATACTGTAAGTATGTTAATTAAACAAAATAGAAAATGATCTAATTACCAGTATTACTCATCCTAACTTTTTAATAGTCTCTGTTCAGGAGTAGCAGACAGCCAGTGTGGTGTTCCTAAATCACTTCTTCCATTGACTTCATTTCATAAACGCTTTTGGGCTACATACATGTCAAAAATATACAAATTTTCTTCAGATTTGTGATCTACATCATATTTATTTGTGTAATATCCTCTCATCAAGTAATTTACAATGTCATCATTTTGAATTAATTTACTGGTGGAAAAGTAAGCATAAAAAGGTATAATCACATGCACTTTCAGCTAATGTTGTCCTTCAGTAAGACCTATATAATCCATTAACATCAACCAAGCATTTAATTGCCTAATATACTTGAACATCTATTAGTTTGTAAAAGTAGAAGGATCAATGTTCCAAAAATAAAAACTCTGTACTATGTTCAAAACACTTGAGGCAATGTTTTCATTTTTTTAAAAGAAAAAAATATCAAGGACCTTTTAATTCTAAGCATGTCTTAGGCTGGGAAACAAAACAGTAATAAGAAATGAGACAGAACTTGAACTCAGGTTTTCACTTGTTGTCTTTTTTTCAATAGGCAACAGAGAAAGGAAAAAAAAATCCTAAGGCAATTTTTTCCCCAAAAGCATTTGTTCATTTTAATGTTAAAATGTAGTAATAATAATAATAACAACAACAGCAGCAAGTATTTAAAGTTTATGCTTTTTATTCATCATCATAATCAGATATTGTGAAGAAAAACATAACTACAGTATCATTAGTTTCTTAAATTAAATGGCTGGCAACTCAAAAGTATTCATGTGTTGTGCTATATATATAAGGAGAGTGGCAAGCATTACGAGACCAGGCATATTTCCTTGGAGGAAGAAAAATAGTTCCTCTATTGTTCCTGTTAATAAAGAAGACAATTTCAGTTTATTCTGGTTATTTTGATTGCATATAATAGAGTACAGCACAGAGATCCCTCAGAGTCCCTGCTGAACTGACAACAGAGTACTACATAGTCTTGCCAACCTAAATTCAGATATAACACTACATATATGTATAACATCAAATTTCTGCTAATAATAATCTACTACAAAGTGGGTGCATTTGGGTTTAGGCTGCCACTACCTTCATCCTTTTTCCTCCTCCCACCCCCAACTTGTATAACAGCAGCCCTCTTGCTATTGGCAACAAGGCTGAGTGAAGAGTGCACAACACTCTTATTTACTTTGTTTGCATGGCCTTTTTCCACAGTGCTGAGGAATTTTTACAACTGAGGAATTTCTGATTATCTCATAGGAAATATTGCTGTTGGCCAGCCAGTACTTCTATTATTTGAATAACTTCCTAAATAATACATCTTGGCACATACAGTTTTCTATTTGAGAAATACGTTAACTAACAGGTTTGATATCAATATGAGAGGGGAAGAAGGGGAAAAAGGTCGCATTTGAACATAACTTTACTCAGTTATGACTGAGAAGATGGGCTCCTCGCCTTTTTATTGTAAACTTTCAAAATCTTTTCATTAAAGTTTCTAAAAAATGGTACCACTGAAATTACATGCAAAAAGGCAATTTACAGCTTTGAATAAATAATTTCATAGTAAAACCTCAAGGGCCACCCTCCCCCTGCCACCTCCACCCCCTAGAACAAAAAAAAATATGTACCCAAACCACTCAAATCCAAACAGAAACAAAAACAACCCTTACCATCCCCAATCAAAAGTCCTTTAAAAGTCAATTTTTGTCAAATCTCTTTTAAAGAAAGTTTAGAAGAGGAAACTGACCTGCTAAAGAGACATCAGAATTCACGTTCCAGACTGTCCATTCTATAAAATATCATCCATTATTCTACAACTGAATTTCAGCTTAATTTATGCCTGTCATGGAAAAAATTTCCTGATGTCACGTCTGGCTGGGTGTAGGGCTGTCCAGGGGGATCAAGCTGTGCTATTGTGTAGGATCCCTGCCAAACAAGTGACATTTCCCAAGAACATAAACAGAATTTTAAGAAATTGTCTTTGTCCTTCTTAAACAGTAGGGCCAAAAGGGATTGGAGGAGGAGGAGGAGGAGGAAGAAGAAGAAGAAGAAATTGTTCATTAGCTTATCTATCCTCGCATTCTGCATAGTGCAGAATAGCACCACTGTACTTCAATCCTGCCTGAAACTTAAGGAATAAAACATTTCAATATGTAGAAATACAAACTGTGTGCCATTGGCAAAAAATTGAAGCGAAAAAAAGTTAAAAATGAAAACTTCCATTTGATAGGAACCAGAAATTGTGAAGGGGAACATTAATTCCATTCCAGAATGAAGAGGTTGCTCCTCTTCCCAGTTTTGTAAGGAAATTACAGAAGATGATTAAAAGTTTGAGAATAACCAAGGTATTTTGAAAGCTGAGACCTTGTTAGCTGGAGTTTGCATCCTCTAAGAGAGGGGTCCAAAGAGCAGTCTGGAGACTGACAGTACTACTTAGAGTCTAAGGGCTTTTAGAGTCCTTGGAAGGGAGCTAATAGCTGGTTCTACATAAGTCTCTGGATCATCAGAAGAGCGAGGCCCCTGTCTCCAAAGCATAGACCTCAACATCTATTTCTCAAGCTGCAGTTTTCATGATTTCTAGATTGTCCTTCAACTAACTTTTCATGTCATACACAACATTAAGAATCCCTGTCACAAAGGAGGGACTTGAGCCTGAACTGCAGTCAGGACTTCTGATTTCATAACTTGGAGTATTGGTCTTGTAATAGAAAGAACACTTTCACATTATTCAGTGTTACATCATAACATGTATCTATTATCTACATATCTTTTAAAATGGCACTTTCTGAACTGAGGGTGAGACACAGTATATTGTGCTTAGAAACTATTGGTCTGTACAAAGACCTATATTCTTTACCTGTGCTAGGCAGATACTGGGCTCAGTCTCCCACCTCCTGCTAGATGTGAAGTCCAAATCCTACCCAGAAGCAAAGGATCAGCACATGGCTCACCCCCACTGAGCTGGGATTGCTACGGTCTTTCTTGCTGAGCCTCAACCACAGGGCAGGCTGGGCACACAAATAAGAGTACAGTTGTTCAGAGCATAGCTCTTCTCCTTTCTGAAAAAAAGACAAATGCCACATGATAAAGAAAAAGGGATCTTTCTGCAACAAGAAAGCTCTCAAAAAACAAATACGTAGAACAAAACAGCAAAACACTAATTAAAAACCTCTCTGTCTTTTGGTAGAAAAAGAACTGTTAAACCTATTAATGATATCAAGATGTTGAAATGTTGTAAATTTATAATATTTTCAGAAATTGGTTTATTATACTACATTTAGCAGCATTAAATAATATGTAAAATGCTAGGTATACATATTTCTAATATTTGAGATAAAAATCTGGTATAAGAAAATGTTCTATAGATCAGAGATTATGGAAAGTAGAGACTGGTAAGAACAAATAAAAATCCTTAAAAAAACTGAGGTCTTATTTCAGGCAATTAAGAGGCCAGCTCTTAATTGTTTTGTGTTTAGTGATGGTTTACAGTTCTGAGTCCTGCAAGGTCAGTCAGCTGGTGTCTCATAATCCCTCAGAGGATGTAATTACAAGTGAAGTAATCAAGACAAGTAAAACAATTACAGTTATGGTTTATGAAAAAAATGCAATTCCCAAAAATAGTGTGTGAAATTGCTGTTGTTATCTATTTTATCAGTGTGTATTTTTGAGGAAATCTTATAACAGACCTCAGCTTATGAAACACTACTGATAGTGAAACACCTTTTTTGTGAGGCTCTTCCAGGTAAGTCAAGACTAGGGCTAAAATTTTAAATGAATCATCTTTTCATGTATAATTTATAATCAAGTAGATTGTAAATGAAAAAAGTAATTCACTAGCTTATTCAATATTAATTGAGAAGGAATTAAAAGTTTTGTAAGTAGACAATATGAGAAATTTTCACTGAGTCCTATAAAACAAAGAAAATAGATTTTAAAGAGATGCACTAAAAAGAATTTAATCTAATTTTATATATTAATGTCAGATCATTAAAGGCCTCTCCCTGTCTTTCCATTTAATTTGTTTCTTTCCTGAGCACTTTTTCTAGTCTGTGACATAAAAGCTTCTCCTACTTTAAAGCACAATATTTCCCTTTCAAACAACTGAGGAATATGAACAACCAAAATATATAATTCTTACAAAGTGGTAAACTTCAGTAAAATTGGTGTCACCATGCCTTGATGATGATTTCAGGTTACAGAAGCAGTTCTGTACAGAAGGGTTGTTTCTTTTGAGAGCAGTGTAGTGAATTCTTTGTTTCTTGTCTTTTTTTACTTGCTCAAAATAAAATACATGAAACAAGATTAAAGTATTTGAAAATATATGCATTAAAATTAAGAGGCAAGAACAGAATGTCCCTTCTTCCTTCACCAAGAGCATCTTACAATATTCTCCTTCCATAGCATCACTAGACATGTAGAACAACCTTTTTGGCTCCTCTGGATGGATTTTTGCTGCATGGATTTAATTAGTTGTTCTCACCCATTCTTTGGTTCAACACTTCCACGAACTGTATCAGGACATCTTAAGTTCATGAATTTAAATAGTTCTAATAAATATGCAATGAAGTAACAGCAGTCTATTCTACTGTTGATCAAAGACTCAGACTACCCTTCAAGTTCAGGTTTGACTTTTAAGTTGTTTGTCTTTCCAAGATGTTCCTCTCTTCATAAAAGAAACACAACAGAGCTATTTTTTACTTAGGTACCACTTATTCCTGTATGTTTAGTTTCTGTTTGAAAAAAATCATTAATTTCAGGCAATTCTTAAACTTACAGTTGTGTCTTAGCTACCCTTTTTTTTTTTTTTTTTTTCCTAACAAATAAACTTTTAGTGGCACAGACCCCAAAGAAATCATGAAGCATAATTTGTTAGTGTTGTACAACCCCATTATGAACACATCTCTCTGGACTCCTACTCATCAGGAGAGATGAAATGAAATTGGCAAAGTTTTCCCAGAAGATTTTTCCTGTTTTGACAGAGATGTGTGCATTACCACTGCTATATATATTTGTATTTAATAATAAAAAAAAAGTGGAGTTTAGAGAAGAGTTAGAGACAAGATAGAAGTCTCTTTATTTATTTTGAGATATAGGCTCCAAACACCAATATAAATTTCGAAAAATACAGTCAGCTTCTTTCATAATTGCTAACACTGTAAATTAATTACTCACCTACTTTCTTGTAATGAAAGCTTTTGTTAAGGTATTCTTGAGTATGTGGATGTTCTTACTTTCAAAAAATATGCTGTCAGTATGTTTCCCATAAAACATCCAGTTTGATGAGATTTTGAAAAATAATGTACTATGTATTTTAGCTTTGGATTTTTTTATTATTCTGGTAAAAGTGATAGGCTCTTTGTACAAGTAAAAGCCTGATATTGTACTTAAGAAAAAGAAATCCACAGACAGTTACGAGGCTTCAAACATGTTATTTCAGATGGTCTTTCTTAATGTTCAGAAACATACATAACAAAATTATGGATTTGCTTTTTCATAAAATATAATGCATTCATTTTTGTAAAAGAAGGTGAACTTCAAAATTTACATTTAACAAAGAAAATAAACTTGCAGAGCCTAAGTCAGATATTGAATTTCATCTAGCAGAACAGGGCCAGAAGAAACCGCATATTGTATCATATTGTATACCTGTATCATCTTCACTTTATTGCACGTTATACTTCATAAAGAGTGGACAGCATATAAAATCAGACACAAAACCTATGATCTTTGTATATTATTTTTCTTATTTATTGTTGTTTTCTCTTTGTAAAAATTAAAAAGATTTACATATAATTAGAGCGAAAAGAGAAATAAAAAAATAGAAAATTAAAATGACATAATAAAAATTGCAAATAGAAAGGACATTGTTGAAAGACATGTTAGAAAAAGCAGAAGTGACGGGTTTCACAACCATAAGGTTATTATACAGATGTGGTAAAACCACAAATCTTTCAGTGCTAATACAGACCCACAAAAAATGACAGGTTTTACTCAATTTAACAAACAAAGCATGTTTTCTAGTTTAGTTTAGGAGTAATCATACCTAATTGTCACTTAGACACTTAATAAGGAATACTTCAAGGAATCTGTAAACAACTGAAGATCAAATACATCTTTGTTTTATTATTCTACCAAACCATGCTGAGAGGGCAGAGTCATTTTTATGCATGGCTAGAATCCAGTCATTCTAATTTAAATGAACTTCCATTTTAAATTCTTGACCTTAGAAGAGAAAAATAGCAGTATTTACTCAGTTAAAGATACTTCTTTTAATTCTCTCCCAGAGGAATGGATAGAGAATCTGTTTGTATAATTTATATTCTTTTACTCTCTATATTTTTTCAAAAAGAAACTTATAAGTAGTATCCTTTAGTAGTTTCTTCTTCTTTCATTTAAAATATCAAAATAACAGTTGTATATTCCTGATCCTGACTTTATTTGACATCAGAATATTTACCTTTTCTCAAGAATGGGAGCCTAATGCAACAGAACTAAGGACATCAACACTAACCTTTTCCTATAGTCCCAGCACGTATATCTGGGTCATAACCACTGTGAAAAATGAACCCACAGTCTTGACATATACTTGAAGTACAAATACCTGCCTTACAATAATACAAGTACAATAAATACAAGTATTTACTTTCAACGGTGTCTTAAGCTCAGAATGTCCTGTTCATTTCAGGAGACTCCTGTCTTGCAAAAATCCTGTATGTTCAACTAAAATATAATCAACCCCTACACATTCACCTTTTTTATCTCTGTCAAAATGAATTGCCAGAATTACATAGCTGAGTTTCAGTTCTCAGCAGAGGACAAGTGTGGCAGCAATGTCTTTGGTTTCAAAATAAAATCAGATTACAGAGCTTTCACTGTCACCATATCTGATGGTATCAGTTGCCTTTTAGCATATAGTTAAACAATACTGGAGACTTTCCTATACTTTCGATCTCTGTTGATTTTTGTGGGTTTTTTTTGTTTTTTTTTGGTTTGGTTTGGTTTGGTTTGGTTTTTTTTAGTCACTGATTCCTCTATCTTTATACTTCTCAGATAACTCAGCCTAGAAGGAGAGTGTGCCCAATGTATATAAATACCAGTTCCTAGACTTTTCTAAAGGAGACTAATTTTTACTTTTTTCTTCAGAAATTCTCCAGTATACATTTTTGATTCATTTTGTTGCATTTTGCTTTTATTTTAATTATTATATGTCAAGAAGGAAAGAAGTAGTAGTTTCTTTGATATTATATCCAGATCAGAATATCCACTTTATATTATAGTAACAAAACAAAACCTTTCTAAAGAAAAGATGTTTTGAACCACAAAGTTATCAGAAGTTATCAAAGTTACCTTTGAAGCATTCAATAAAAAGTGAGTGAATATAAAGTTCCCACTAAAACTTTGACTTAAAAGTTTGTTGTTGTACACAACTCATGGAAAAAAAAAAAAGGCATTGCAATACGTTACTAACAGTATAACAGGAAGTTAATACCTAGTAAAAAAGAAATTTACTAATACATGGTCTCCCCTACTTTTCTGGAAGTTAACCTTTTGTTCCTCTATGTGAAATTTAAGAGATAAAGTAGGAAAAAAAATAATCATTGATAAAGTGGAAAACAAATATTTAATTGATAAAGTAGAAATAAATTTTGAGGCTCTGTGCTGTGTTATCTTATTAGTATATTTATACCTGTATTTTTTGTTTTTATACTTACCCTTCTTGAACACATTATCTTCCACTATGGATGACTCCTCTGAAGAATCTGATTCTGTCTAGTGGGAGAGTAAGGGTTCTGGGGTTGGTAGTGGTGTGGCTGATGGGGAGGAACTCTTTACAAGGGAGTATAATGTTAGGACAAGGAATAACAGGTTGAAAGTGGAAGAGGATATATTAAAATGAGATATTAGAAAGATATTATTTATCAAAAGGGTCATGAGGCATTAGAATGGCTTGCCTGGTGGAGTTGTGGATGTCCCATCCCTGGAAGTGTTCAAGGCCAGGCTGGATGGGGCTTTGAGCAACCTGGTCTAGTGGAAGGTGTCCCTGGTTGGAACTAAATAATCTTTAATGGCCTTTCTAACACAGACCATTCTATGATTCTAATATTTTCTAAATTAAAACTAGGCTTTTAAGGGCTGATTACCTCTCTTCTTAGCAGTAATATTAAGACATCCTGCCGCACAAATTACATGAATGAAGAGACAGTATTGACAATGAATAATGCAAACCAAATGTTCACAAGAATATTCACACCATATGTGGGGTAAAGTATGTATGCACATGTACCTTGGTTCACAATCACAAGTGCACTAATGCGTGAAAATAATGAGATTAACATACACACACACAAGCTTGAACTTGTGCAAAGAATCATCATATTTCTTTATTAACTCACTCTATTCTAAATGGTGGCATTGGTAATTGTTCTGCACCTCTACTGTGAGCAAATTCATCTGATACTGAGAACCAGTTCTGCCTTCTCATTGTCTTGAGATTAAAAAGAAAAAAAAAACAACACAAAACACAATAAATACCTACTTTTCTATCTCCTCTTTTAAAACACTTGTGGCCCGATTGTCCTTTACTATAAAGCTCTATCCCACTAGTAGTTTAGGAAAAAAAAAAAGTAAAAGCTGAAGTGTAAGTATGAATCAAGGTCTGAACAGAATGAAGATACCATATATTTCAAAATATTTTGTTTTACATTTATTTAATAATTGATCCTGAAACATCCAATCCTAATTTTATTTTTTTTTTCCCTTGAAGCAATGACTCCTTTTAGTCCTTTGTTCTTTTTTCTTTTTTTTTTTCCTTTGATTTCTATGTCAGAAAGTTGAGTGGACAGACACAATGATTAAGATAAGCTAGATTCTAATTGCTTTGGACATCATACCCTCTACTTGGTTATATAATTATTTTCAGGAATATACAGGTAATTATTTTCCTTTACTTTTTAAGTTCAAAGTCAATAATAGGTTAAATTGTTTCTGACTGCTCTATGGATTTAATTTACCTGAAATTACTCCATGGCTGCAAATGATGAAGTCTGTGTCCTGCCTCTTTCTATAAAGCATTCACTGATACTTCTAGAAGGACTAAAACATAAAAATATTTTTTTTTTCTGTGATGTACATAAGAACTGCTTATTGTATTAGGTAAAAATGTCAAAACCAAAGTCTTCTACCTGAAGTGACACTGGATACATTGTATAAAATCATTTACCAAATGTATAGCAGGATTTTACTAATATTCAGCAGAACTGATTAATGGAAACTGATTTTTCCAAACATTAAAAACTGTTAATATTTGCTTGCTGTTCTACAACATAGTTAATGTTAATTGAACAGCTACAGCTCCTTTGTTGCATAATTTAATTTCAGAGAATGTTCCAAGATGACATGTACTAAAGTAAAAGATCTTCACTGTTTCAACTAAAAAAGTTAAGCTTTACAGCTAGAACCTCTAACACAATTACATTATTTAGAGATAAAAAAGGAAGAGAACAGTCATCTGGGTTACAGTTTCTGTGATACAGATTACTCCTGCAGATATCGTTTGTCTGCTCTGAAATACAAAGTAGTACATATTTGAGATAATTGGATAGTTAAAGTGACCACAGGGATACTCTCTTAGAATATACATTCAACTCCAGCATTTTTAAACACTAGTAACTCTTCAGATTCTTTTAAACTAATGAATGCATATGTTATTCCCCTAAAAGGGATAAAACAGTTTACAACAGTATCCAGAGGTACAGATGAACTATGCCAGAATGCTTTATACTAACAGATATGATCCTAAATTCCTATGCAAACACAAAAGCATGAACATAGATTTACAATATTTCTAAACCCCTGAAAGTTTCTTTGAGTTCAACACATCTGTAGATGTTGAAATAACTGAAAACTGAATCACTATAATTTTTGTGCATAGATGTGTAACCACAAAGTAAGTACAAGGTAACCACAAAGGTAAGCACAAAGATTTGACGTGTTAACTTATATGTCTAACCAGAGACACATACATGTCTCAGCAGAACCTCTCACAAAAATGAAGTAATGTTAGAAGACTATGAGGAACTGAATTATTCAAAGTTGTGTTATTTTCTAGTTATCTTTTAAAAAAGGTCAATTATTATCTGTCTACAGAGATATTCAGTTAAGGTCTTTGTTATAGACAAATCTCATTCTTTCAATTTCATCCACCAAGATGCTCAATCATACAGAAGCTTAGAAAACAAGAAAATATAACACCTAAAACATGCAAGTAAGTAATGAGTCCTGGAGGACTTAATAGTTCAGGCCCAACAACACACTGGTAAGACTCTGTGATTCCTTAACTTGAATTACATAACAGTTTGCCGCAATTGGTAGAGGGCTATTGATTTTAATCTGCTAGTACCAGGCCTTCAAAAGGCTTCTGTCTTTCTACATCCATTTGGGTATTTAACCATAACCATAACAAATATAAACAAACAAAGAAAACCCCAAACAAACAAACAACTAAACAAACAAAACAAGCAATAAAACACCAAACCAAACTAAACTGGAAAAAAAAAAAAAAGTTGTTTTGACATCAGAGTTCAAATATCCTATTGGAAAATGAAAATGTAACAACAACAAACAACTAGCTAAGCATTTACTATCAATATGCTGTTGTGTAGGATTACAAGAGACAGTTTCAGGAATTCCAAATACTAGTATTAAACTGACAGAAAAAATAATATCACTTTGATTTGTTGGTGTTAACTATGGACACAGCCATCTGAAAAAGTTCAGACATTTAAGGATATTTGCTGGAAACCCATGGCTTCTCAGGTATTAGATACTTAGATCTTGTTTGAAAACCACTTAAGACTGCAGGCTGTTTGTAGATGAGCCAGCAATGTGCACTTGCATCCCAGAAAGTCAATTGTATCCTGGGCTGCATACAATCATAGAAATATTTAGGATGTGTTGTGGTTTAACCTCAGCTGGCAACTAAGCCCTACACAGTCACTCACTCACTTCTGACCCAGGACAAAATTGGAAGAGTAAAAGTGAGAAAACTGATGAGTTGAGTCAAACACAGTTTGACAGGTAAAGCAAAAGCTGCATATGCAAGCAAAGCAAAACAAGGAATTCATTCACTGCTTCCCATTGGCAGGTAGGTCTTCAGCCATCTCTAGGAAAGCAATGCTCCATCACATGTAACGATGACTTGGGAAGACAAACACCATAAGTTCAATCTCTCTCCCTTCCTTCTTCTTCCCCCCAGCTTTATATGTTGAGCATGAAGTTGTATGGTATGGAATATCGCTTTGGTCAGTTAGGGTCAGCTGTTCCAGCTGTGTCCCCCCCAGCTTCTTGTGTACCCCCAGCCTTTTCACTGGCAGGGCAATGTGAGAAGCAGAACAAGCCTTGACTATGTGTAAACACTGCTCAGCAATAATAGAAGCATCTCTGTTTTATCAATACTGTTTTCAGAACAAATGCAAAACATAGCCTCACACTAGCTGCTATGAAGAAAATTAACTCTATATTGTCCTACCACTTGGGAAAAGAGACTAATACCCATCCCATTAGAACCTCCTTTCAGGTAGTTGTAGAGAGTGGCAAGGTTTGCCTTCAACCTCCTTTTTTCCAAACTAAACAAACCCAGTTCCCTCAGTTTCTCCTCATAAGACTTGTGCTCTGGACCCTTCACCAGATTCATCGTCCTTCTTTGGATATGCTCCAGCATCCTCAACACCATTCTTGTAGTGAGGGGCTTAAAATTAAACACAGTATCCAAGGTGTGGCCTTACCAGTGCTAAGTACGGGCCACACTATTTCTAATACACACCAGGATGCTGTTGGCCTTCTTGGCCACCTGAGCACAGTGCTGGCTCATTTTCAGCCAGCTCTTGACCAACACCTCCAGGTCTTTTTCTGCCAGACAGCTTTCCAGCTACTCTTCCCCAATCCTATAGCATTTCACAGTGTTTTTATGACTCAAGTGCAGGACCTCGCGCTCAGTGCTATTGAAACTCACATGTTTAGCCTTGGCCCATTGATTCAGCCTATCTGGATCCCTCAAGCAGATCAAGACTTCTGCTCAACTTGGTGTCATCTGCAGACTTACTGAGGGTGCAGTCAATACCCTCACTCAGATTGTCAATAAAGTTATTAAACAAAAGTGGCATAAAAAACACACGTGGCCAGCAGGACAAGGGAGGCAATTCTCTCGCTCTACTTCACTCTCAAGAGACCCTACCTGGAGTAGTGCATCCAGCTCTGGGACTCCTAGCACAAGAAAGACATAGGCATGTTGGAGTGGATCCAGAGGAGGGCCACAAAAACGTTCAAAGGGCTGGAACACCTCTCCTATGAATAAAGGTGGAAAGTAGGAGTTGTTCAGTCTGAAGAAGAGAAGACTCCAGGGAGACCTTATTGCAGCCATTCAGTACTTAAAGAGGGCTTGTAAGAAAGACCAAGAAAGGCTGTTTACTGTGGCCTGTAGTGACAGGATAAGGGGCAAGAGTTTTAAACAGAAAAGGGTAGATTTAGATTGGATATAAGAAAGAAATATTTTATAGCGAGTGTGGTGAGACACTGAAACATCTTGCCCAGAGAAGGTGTGGATGTTCCATCCCTGTAAATGTTCAAGGTCAGGTTAGACGGGGCTTTGACCAACCTGATCTAGTGAGAGATGTCGCTGCCTTTGCAGTGGGGCTCGACTAGATGATCTTTGAAGGTCCCATGCAACACAAATCATTCTATGATTCTTCAGGCTCTCTAGGTGTCCTGTGTAGGTTCCCGTTTGTCTTTCTGTTCATTTGTATAGAAGAGACAATATTTTATAGAAATGTTATGAACATAAGCATAAAAAAGTACCAAGACATCATGAAGATTTAACATAGTCAAGAGAAACAAAGTGAAAATAAAGATTAGCAGAAAGAAGCCTTGTTTTTGAAAGAAGTATGACCTCTGTGTGCAATCCTTTCTGAGAAAGTAAAAGAAAGATAAAAAATACTACCTAATAAAATAAAAAGGTCATATCATTATTTCTTTTTTTCTATCACTAGCAGCAGAAGCTTCTTGTTTAAGGTAGCCAATCTAACCATATTAAGGATAGTAAAGAGACAGCAGAATAAATTCATTTTCCTACCATAAGGTAAAAAATTTCCACTTGTGTACTATTTTGGCAACACTGACATCATTTTTTTTCTCCAGTAAGAAAAAGTGACCTTGTAACAATTATTTCCTTTATTGTCAGAGCTTGAAATTGTGCACAAGGCATTTCTTCAGCAATTGTGTTTGATTGCAGCTAAAATACTAGCCTAGCATTATTTTGTTAGTGCAGAATGCAGTGGGAGAATTGAAGGACAGAAAAGGAAGAACTAGATGTTGTGTAAGTATTCCAATTATAACTCGTTCTAGTAAAGCTTGCAGCTTTTATTTGGAAAATTACAAATTGTTCTCAATTATTTGAATTTTTGTTAAATGTTATGGTTATTTAGTGGTGAAGAGACAAAAAAAGCCCCAAGACTATGAGCAAACTGGTAGCTCTGACCACTGTTCTAGATGCTACAGGATTTTGTCAGCGAAAGAATCACTAACAGCTCTCTTAAGAGTGACTACAGTTTAGAAGGTACAATGATCATATTCTTATGAGTTCCATAAAGTTTTAAAGAATATGTAGTACATGCTAAATCCCTAAAAGTGCCATTGCCTTGCTAGTGATAATATGGATATGTACCACTGTAGAAAGAATGTACATGTCACAACAGAACTGCCTGGCAATGAAGAAATATGTAAATTATCTCAGGCATGGATACCTAACTAATACTGGCATTAGATGTCAGCAAGAATAAAAGTAAATGAACCTTCAGCAAGAAATATGCGTCTGAGATTAGATTCTACTTGCAGCTAACAGATTGTTGAGATCTAGTTTTAGTTCGTCTACATAGCACTACATTACTGCAGTTGTGTGTATAAATACTAAATGAGAAACTAATCAACTACAATGTGTTACTGTGTTCCCTCAATGGAGTGTGTTTCAGTCTATGAGCAAGATCTTGACCATAAAGAAGCAGGGGGTGAGAAGTAGAACAGGTAGTATTTCAAGGGTTATCACAGAAGTGTATGGGAACAGAACCAGGGGCATAATACATTAGGTAGAATGACACTGAGCAACATTCCTACCTAGACTGGAAATCTTCCTGGAGAATTCCTCTTTTCTTTTGCCTTTAATCTGTCTGGCATGCAATGAGCTCATACTAAACTTCAAAATATGTTCTACTTGACTTCCGAGTATTCAGCTGCTGCCTTGGCAGTGAATCACATCAGTTCTTGAAGAAAGATTCTCTCCTTTGTTTTTTGAAAGTGAGGTGTGAAAACATGAAGAACTACCATTCAATTAAATTTCAAAGCCTACATTTAATCTAAAACAAATCCTAAGGAAAATAAATCAAGACCTTTGAAGCATATAAATCCAAATCTGTGACACTAGAATAAAGGAATAAACCCCCCCTATAATTAAGTTAGTTTTACACAAAAGCCAGTATTCAATAATAATGAAAGGATCAAATGCACAAGTACAAAAGGACAGAAGAAATAATTAACTATAAAATAACATGATGAATGACAGCCCTCAAGCAGTAACAGCGTGTACAGAATCAACTACTAATTTTAAGTGGATGGACCCTAGCTACAGAGGTTTCTGGTTCATCTTCAGTTACAATATTTTGATTTAAACACATGTAGTTTGATTAATAATTTCCATTTTTTCTCTATTTATTTTATTATTATGATAACAATACTTCTGCTTCTGAAACTGTCTGAAAAAGTATACTATTTGTTTTCTTACATCCACCAGTATATCTTGGTATTAACTGAATCACAAAATCTAAAAAAAACAGAATCACTGAGGATCTCTTGAGAGCATCTTGTCTTCCCTCCATTTGTGCTAGATCACATAGAGCAGACTGCCCAGGGACCTAAATATGTATATATGCCACAAAAAAATAGCAATTGTTACTGTGCTTTGGAACTTCAAGGGCCTAAGCAGGGAGAGAATCCAAGAACAAGTACGCTTCATCTATTGGAAAAAATCAAGGAGTGACCAAGAGTGTTCCTTGGCATGATGGAATTGCTGTATTATCATGCAATATCATCACTTCAAGGAACACTTCAGAAACTTCTGTAGCATGATTTTGGCTAGTTTCAGTTTACACTCATCCTATTCCGTTCTTCAGCATGGGTTATCAGACATAACACTCCAGAGTCAATTTCCAGTCATTGAGTTGTGGGTAGCCATCATATTTTGGCATTTAAGACAGAATATTAGCATGTGAACATGTCATTTGAGGCCAGTAGGGCTCAGTCTGAGGAAGCATGTACATTTCACAGATCACAAAATGGTTGAGGTTGGAAGTGACCTCTGGAGGTTTTGTGGTCCAACTCCTCTGCTCAAGCAGGGCCACCTAGAAGAGCCAGTTGCTCAGTACCATGTGCAGATAGCTTTTGAAATTATGCAAGGAGGGAAACTCCTCAACCAGTCTAGATAACCTGTGCCTGTGCTCAGTCACCCTCACAGTAAAACAGTGTTTTCTGATGTTCAGACAGCATGTCCTGTGTTTTGGTTTGTACTCATTACCTCTTGTCCTGTCACCGAACACCATTGAAAAGAGCCTGGCTCTGTCTTCTTCACACCCTTCTATCAGGTATTTGTACACATTGTTAGATCCTCCACAAGTCATTTTTCCTCTAGGCTACACAGTCCTACCTCAGCCTTTTCTCTCACACATACACACCTTGAATTCCTTTGGGTGGCCTGCCTGCAGTCACAGGCAGATGGAACAAAGATGTTCCCTCCACTTGGGACCTCAGTTTTCCTCCATCTCAACAAGAGAGACTTTACACAAAAATGGACTTCAGTGCATGCTTCTGCTTACTAACATCCCCTCTTTTTGACTTTAAAAAGCTTTGGACGAGAGGCACATTGAGAGGACGAGAGGTGTACAGTTCTGCACATGCTGGACTGACAGAAATATGGCACCTGTGTCAGTGATGGCATATAGGTAGCTGGGCTAAAGAAAGCTTTTCAGGTGTCTGAATCTCAAGGCATGCACTCATGCCTGGCATGACATGCTTCTGGTAGGCACAATCTGTAGTGGAGCGCTCTAGCATGGTGTACAGGGAGCTCTCCTGAACTGGAGAGACCTGGTCTCTGCAATATCTGGCCTTCAGACCTGTGGTCTCTTTGATAATTGGCTCCTAGTCCTCTTATCCTATTCTCAAGCTACTTCACCTTGAAGTTCATCAGTGCTACACTCACCTAGAACAGAGGTCACCCTCAGCCTCAGACACAGTTCAGAACAGAGTTTAATAAGAAGGTGACCATCAGATACTTAAGACAAAGACTTATGTAGATAAACATACTGACTTGCTTACGTATGTTCACATGGAATGTCACTATCTAGCAATGCACATCTATGTAAGTTCAGCCACTCCTGTAATAAATTCCCCATTGAGCTATCATCAAATGCCTTTTAAAATCACACACTTCACTTAGATGTTTTATTTTTATAATCAGCTTGTAGAATTCCTTGATGTAGCTTACAGATTCTTTATTTACCAAATTCCATAATGGAACCATGGATCTTAGGTCAGCTCACTTCTCCTTCAGAAAAATGAACTGTACTCATCCTCCAGTAGCTGGCAATATATAATTAGATTACATCTTCTTAGAGAGAGTCAGACCTAAGTTGTTCAAGAAGCCTTCTCCTTTATTACATAAATTTTGTGTTTTGTCTTGTCTTGTTTTGTTTTGTTGTGGTTTTTTTTTTTAAGTACATTTTTTTATCTACTTAACAAATTAAATGTACACTCAAAGTATCCTAAGATTATACTTCTGCAATCTCATTGTCCTCTTTTTGTGGTATTTTGTAACAAAGTCTCTTAGTTTTCCCTCACTATTATTTCTCTATAAGGTATAATTCCAGAAGGATTTTCTCTTAGATATGTTGGCTTCAGTTTTATCCACTAAATTTTGCCGCATTTAGCGTACCTCGCTTTAGCAATTGATTCACTATTACCTAATAAACTCTTATTTACACACATTAATCCCCATTACTAACAACAAACAAACAAACAAAAACAACAAACAAAAAACCCCAAACAAAACCCCAACCAAATCAACTGCCTTAAACATTTACTTATTATTAAAACAAAACAAAACACTGAGATTAATGCTGTTTAGATGCTTTTTCTGTATCTTTGTATCTCCAAAGTTGTAGTACTCAGGTAAATCTATTAATCTTCACATGGTCTTACATATCTACAGTTTTGTCTGTTTAGGTTTTTAATCTCTTGAAAATTAGTCTCTTTACCATCAAGTCAGCTTAAAAAAAAAAGAAAAAAGAAAAAAAAAGGAAATCTTAGCATTGGTGGGTAAGTCAGAGTATTTACCCGTACTTTGTATGCTTCTATGTATTTTACTTTTATACTTGTCTTGGTTTTAGCTGGGCTAGAGTTGTTTTTCTTCATAGTAGCTCATGTGGTACTACATTCTGGATTTGCAGTGGATTGATAATATATTAATGGTTTTGGTATTGCTGAAGAGTGCTTGCACAGTGTCAAGGCCCTTTCTACTTCTCACATTGCCCAACGAATGATTAGGTTGTAAGTGGGCAAGAAGCTGGGAGGCGACACAGCTGGGACAGGTGACCCCAACTAACCAAAGGAGTATGTCATACTATATGATATTGTGCTCAGAGGTAAAGTCTGGGGAAGGAAAAAGAAGTGTGGGGATGTTTGGAGTTATAGTGTCTGCCTTCCAAGGCAGCTGTTATGTGTGATGAAGCTTGTCTTTCCTGGGGATGGCTGAACATCTATCTGCCAGATGAAAAGTAGTGCATGAATTCCTCCCTTTGTTTTGCTTGAGCAGACAGCTGTTGCTTTACCTGTTGAACTGATTTTGTCTGTATCCATGAGTTTTCTTACATTTACCCTTCTGATTTTCTACCCCATCTTGCTCTGTGTGTGTGAATAAGTGAGTGGCTGTGTGGTGTTTAGCTGCTAGCCAGGGTTAAACCACAATGTCTCTTATTTTATGTCATGCCTTGATATTTTCAGCATTTATTTCCACTTCTGACTATCTCAACTACCAAAGTCTTTTAGTATTATCTTTTCCACTTTCACATCATCACATATTTCTGTGTCTCAGATGCTCTATTTGGTTCTTTATGTTCAACATTACTCTAAAAACAGAGCAATTTGATTACTCTAACAACAGAATAATCGAAGTCATGAGCCAACCTTGTCCTAGACTTCTAGTTTTTAAGTTAAGCATTGTTGCATCATTGCTGATTTCAATTTCTAGGTTTATTTGGGTTTTATATATTTTCTATCATTACCACAAAGCTGCAGAATTCAGTATTTTTATATGATAATTTGGAAAACATTATTATATCTATTTAAGAGATTCATAGAAGAGAAACTTTGTTCTGCTTCTGATTATGCTATTCTTTTTTAGCAATAACATACATGTTAATAAGCAGGATGGTGTGTGTGCTTTTACTCTTTTTCTAGATGGAGTTTTTATAAATATAAGAATATTTTTCTATTATGCTCTATTATAATACTGTTTCATCAGAAGAGAGAAAGATTTTTTTTATTTAGCAACCTACCATTTTAGTAACACTTGAGAAAAAATAATTCAAAAATAATGTAGCAAATTCACAAGTAGTTTTTCTTTAAAAATAAAAGGTGTCAAATGATACTTAGCATTTATTTTTAAGATAAAAGAATAAAGCAGAAGAAGGCGCTGTTTATTATGATATAAGAGGTTTGACCAAGCATAATGGCATGAGAAAGCAAAGGAAAAAGTGATGCTACCATAGAAGATGGAAGACTATTTTGCCTTTATGAGAAAGAAATATTCCTAACTGATAATTACATAAAATTCTGGGCATAATTTCAAAAGGCTGAGCAAGAATATACACAAACCAGAAAAGTAACATAATCAGGATATCCATTCCTATTTTATTACTATCTTTTTTTGTAAGGAAAATAACCAGAAAAGTATACTATAAAGTTGATAGCTCCAGCTTGGTTTTGCTTGTTTTTGCTTGTTTCATCGGTTGTTTTTGTTTTGTTCTGTTTTTTAACACAAATGCAAAAAGAAGGTATCAGATACAGGAACAAGTCAAACACAGCCGAACAGTCTGGATAATGAAGAATAGTTACAGAAATTGCAAACATTGTAAAGGTAAGAAAGTAGTCAGGGACAGCAGGAACAGTCAACACAGATGTACAAGAAGCCGATCATAGTTGACTATCCTATGGCCTTCTGTGATGGTGGCAGTGTAGTGTGCATTCCTTGTGTTTTTTTCAAGATTTGGCTAGTTAAAGCCATGGATAACTAATTTATTCCTGGTCATAGTTGTGCTTTAAATAGAAAGTTGAATGTAAGGGACGTTTGTAGGTCTTAATTTCTATGATTCTGTGACTAGTAGTATTGATTTATTTTGATGATTAAAATGATACACCTTATATAATTAATGATATATTCTTTTTAGGTAGATAATATTTCCTGGTTCAGCTTTCTGTAAGTTATTCAGGTACGACTGTAACACAGGTACTGACCTGGTTTATTCTGATGTTATTCTTATATTCTATACGTTAATAGTTTCTACAAGCAGATTAATTACTGAATTCAGTTGAAATTATTCAGTTTCTTATTCACTTTAGTTTAATTTCAGTCAGTTCCATGGAAAAAAAAAAATGTTCTTGTCAGGCATGAAATAATTCTTACTAACTTTTTTAATGTGTTGGAGTGTATGAATTCCAAGTGTTCTTAAATGTTGTAAATTTTGATTCCTAGCCAATAGCATTCTGTCTCTTTTAGCTATTTAGGTGGTATGTGAAACTATTCCATCATGATTCTCCACTGGTATTCTGTCTATCAGAGTGAATTTGTACTGCTCATAGTGGTTAGTAGTATAACTTGCTTGGCCTCTTGAGAGATTCATTGATTCATTTTCTTTTCCCAGCCTGTTCTCAGATTGTCAGTATTGTTTCTTAATCTAGTTCATATGGACAGTGAAAGTCTCTGTGGTTTAGCTTGCTCACACAAAGATATGTACAGCCAGCCACATGAGAATCCAAGGAGAATTATATGCTCAGAGATATAAATCCTCAAATGTAACCTGGTATAATGGAGACACTGAAACAAACTTTATCTACTTTACTACTTTGTAGCCATTGACACTAGAGTTCCTTTTGTCTTTCCATAACTAAAACAGTGCCCCCAAAACTAAGAATGAGCATTTAAAAATGTGTTTTTGCCACAAGCTAGCAATTCAAATCACCCATTACCTTAGATGAGAAAAATTAAAACCCTAAAGTAGGATGTAGAACAAAAGTAGACATTCTGGCTGTAGCTTTGTCTACTTTACCAAGTAGCACAATAAAATAAGTGGGGATCTGTAGGGCAAATGATTATAAGGATCTGACCTCTATGATTGCATATATTTTGGAGAGGCTTTACTTAGGATTATGTGTTATAGCCCCAGTGAAAGTTCTTGAAAAGAATATTTCAGATTATTCTCTTCCTAAAGAAATGTATTTTGTTTACCTCCAATCTAAATTATTGCTTGAAATTGAAATTTATCTGAAAAAAATCCCAAAATAATTTGTTAGATACCTTCTAAAAACAAACAGGCAAATTATTATTGCAACTTATGTTATGGGGTGTAGATGATCTCAAAGAGTTTAAAGCCAAGACTGGAGCTAATAGTACACAATATTAACATGAAAAATCTAATCCAATACCTTCCACTCCAATTTTTCACTGAAAGTCCTTATTATCTGTTTATTCCAGATGTAAAGATGCGGAGAGAAATCCCATCAGAGTTCCAGACCCGAGCGGACGGAGGAAGAAATGCAGCCGACTCAATATGAGTGATAAAGCATACTTCAACTTTATTGCCCGAGATAGCGTGCATTTATACCAAATACCATAATTATGCATACTTGTCTCTATCTAATAGGCTAAGCACATTTACTTACTCCACCTACTTGGGTTTAGCTAGCTATGCGCATCCCACATTCTTCTGACTCTTATCTCTTCAAAAATATCCTGACCCTGCCTTAGTTAGTACTTTTCCGTTCCCCCCTTTCCCACGGCCTAATAGACAAGCTAACTAAGGCCTACTTATGTCAACTAAAATGGGCTCTGCTTGTACAGTTGCTTGGTGGACTCATGTCTGTGCTCCTTGAGCCAATCCCCGACATAAAGATGTATGAAAATAATTAAATTAGAAGTCTGAGGATGTATAAGAAAATGAGTTAAATTACTGAATGCCTTCTTTGTCTACTCTGCTGGAGGCTGTCCTGGGGAGCCCTGTAGCCCAGGGACCTCAACAGGCTGGAGAGTTTGGCAGGCAATAAAATGATTAAATTTAACAAGGGAAAGTGTAGAGTCCTGCATCTGGGCAGGAACAACCCCAGGTTCCAGTACAGGTTGGGAAATTACATATTAGAGAGCAGTGTAGGGGAAAGGGACCTGGGGGTCCTGGTGGACAACAGGATACCATGAGCCAGCACTGTGCCCTTGTGGCCAGGAAGGCCAATGGCATCCTGCGGTGTATTCCAAGGGGGGTGGTTAGTAGATCGAGAGAGGTTCTCCTTCCCCTCTACTCCGCCCTGGTGAGACCCCATGTAGAATATTGTGTCCAGTTCTGGGCCCCTCAGTTCAAGAAGGACAGGGAACTGCTGGAGAGGGTCCAGCGTAGGGCAACAAAGATGATTAAGGGAGTGGAGCACCTCCCTTATAAAGAAAGGCTGAGGGAGCTGGGTCTCTTTAGTTTGGAGAAGAGGAGACTGAGGGGTGACCTTATTAATGTTTATAAATATATAAAGGGTGAGTGCCACGAGGACGGAGCCAGGCTCTTCTCGGTGGCAAACAATGATAGGACAAGGGGTAATGGGATCAAGCTAGAACACAAGAGGTTCCACTTAAATTTGAGAAGAAACTTCTTCTCAGTGAGGGTGACAGAGCACTGGAACAGGCTGCCCAGTGAGGTTGTGGAGTCTCCTTCACTGTAGACATTCAAAACCCACCTGGACATGTTCCTGTGCGACCTCACCTAGTCATTCCTGCTCCGGCAGGGGGATTGGACTAGATGATCTTTTGGGGTCCTTCCAATCCCAAACATACTGTGATACTGTGATACTGTGACTTCGATGTTCATTTAATGCATGTATGATAAATACTTGGTTTTGTCTAGATATTTGACTTCTGCATACATGAGAATAAATACGTGAAACACTATAGTCACTATAGTTGAGTTTAATGTGGTATTTCTTCAAGTATCCCATGTTGCGGTTTTTAGCTGTTGGGTTTTTTTTTGGTGTGATTTTTTTTGTGTTTGTTAGTTTTGGTTTTGTTTGTTTTTTGTTTGTTTGTTTTGTTTTCTGAATTTGACTTCAGATATGAATGTTCAACTCATATTAGACGGGAACAATAAGACATCATCTGAAGGAATGGACTTATGGAAGGGGAAGTTCATCAGTATTATGATAATCTTGATGCACCACTATGTTTCTGTGTGTCCTGGTGGAAGAATCTGAAGTAAAAAGATATATTTGGAAAATGAGGAGTTTTGGATAGGGAACATTTTTGCATCTTGCATTCCTATGAACATGTCTTTTAAGTCAAAAATGTTAAGGCAATTACTTGAATAGTAAGACAAATACTTGACTTTGGATCATGGATCATGATCTATCAAAAAGAATGAATGTTTCTCAAAACCAGAAGAAAAATAGGCTGAATTTAATTCCTATGAAGTTAAGACATAGCTAACATAATATACACATTCTTCCATCAAGTTTTCTTTGTCCTTTCTAGAAGAACAATCCCAAAAGCTCAAACTGGATTATTTCATAATTTTGTAATTGTAAATTTAAGAAAGTATCTCTAAGGTACCAAACTTCTCAGTTATAAAATATGAAAACATAGCAAATTCCTGTTTGCACTCTGATTTGAAGAAACAGTTGGAAAATATTACACATGTGCAATTATTTTCTTAGTGAACAACCTCATTTTAATTATTCAGTTGCAGCTTTTGATTTAGGTAAATAAGAATGTAACTGCAGATAATAATCCTAAACTACGTAAACCCTAGAAGCTGTATGTGCAGTGTGATTACTAAATTACAGACTTCCCTTCTTTGAAATAAGGAGTTTCATTTGAGAACTCTGAAACATTTTCCATGACTTCATGTCAGAGACATAAATAAAACAAGGATAAGTAGGGTGATTGAATATCACCCCAAACAAAATTGCAAGTATTGTGACAGTGTTCACCCAGAGACAAGCTCCTGTGAACTCAGCGGTGTAGCTACTCAGAAATGAGGATCTAACCATAATAAATTTACAGTGGATGTAAACAAAAGATCTCAACCTGTTTCTTAGATACAAACATGTACAAGTACAGTGTTCTTCTTTGAGGCTTAGCAACATCCAGAAAAGCTTTAAGTAACATAAATTTGACCAGTGAATTCATAGGACCTTGATTAACCCTGTTAGTATTTAATTACTGATTTACTTCAGCTATCTCTTTATGTACCTATGGGCAATCAATTAAAGGACAAGTAAAGAACAAGATTTAAATAACAAGTCTTGCTTCAGAAATATGATTGATATTTTAATCTAGTAAATAATATAGTTACATGCTGATGAGACTAAAATAATTAATTTGATGATAAACAAACAAGAAAGGTTAGAATCTCGTAAACAAACATCACATCACAATGCATACATAGAGTTAGCCTTAGTTTTGTATTTCCTGACTCTTTAGCCTGGAAATTTTAAAATAGTTCCATTATATTGGGACTTGAGAGAAACAGAAGATACAAATTTATTTTCTATTTCAATACAACACCTCTTTTCTTGTTCACTCTTCTACACAATAACTGACCTCGTTCTGGTATAAACTGATGATAAAGTGCTGTAAAGGCTATCCATCTAAAAAAAACCCCCAAAACCAACCAACCAACCAACAACAACAGAAAAAAAAAACAATAAGAAAAACCCAACCAACCAACCCCCCCAAAACAAACAAACAAACAAACAAACACACACACACATTTGTACATCAACTGCACTAAGTGTCTGATTGTTGAGGAAGACACTCTTTGAGGAAGATCGCCACCATTAACAGCAGGGATGCAGAGAGATAATTCAAAGATATTAAGTCTATACTAAGTCTATCCCTGTCCCTAAAATTTGATAAATTGTTACATCTGGAGAAATCCTACAGTACTTGCTGTAACTATCCTTTATCATTGTGGATATATAATATACAGTTCTTTACAATTGAAACTAACAATAAGGGGTAACATAGTTTATCAGATTTTGTAGATTAAAAAAAGCCCAACAAAGCATCTCTCAATCAGGTCAATATTTGATAACACTAGCAATTATCCTACTTTATTTCCTAGAAGCAGACCAGCTAAAACCCATCTGTCCATCTTTGGATTGACATTGTGCTCATTCAGTATAATTATAATTGCAACTTAAGAACAGATTACTCAAATCACAAACCACATGTCAGACTGGAGGTATGCACCTCTTGCATAGCTTGCTGAAAGCTATGGGTCTTTCTCCTCTAGGCTAGCTGGGACACCACGATACATATAATTGCCAAAACTGAAAGAAAAGAAGCTTTCATGATGCTATTATCAGCTTTTCTCACAGCACTGTAGGATCACATATGCCATTGGCTTTTGTACAATATGCTACACTATACTGTTTTATCCTGTCATGTAATCAAAAGAAGCATGGCCAGCAGGTTGACAGAGGTGATTCTGCCCCTCTACTCTGCCTTGGTAAGGCCCCACCTGGAGTACTGCATCCAGCTCTGGAGCCCTCAGTACAGCGAAGACATGAACCTGTTAGAGTGAGAGAGCCAGAGGAGGGTCACCATGATGATCAGAGGAATGGAACACCTCTCCTTTGAGGAAAGGCTGAGGAAGGTGGGGTTGTTTAGCCTGGAGAAGAGAAGGGTCCGGGGAAACATTGTTGCAGCCTTTCAGTACTTAAAAGGGACCTACAAGAAAGATGGGAATAGACTTCTTAGAATGGCCTGTTGCAATAGGACAAGAGGTTATATTTTTAAACTAAAAGAGGGTAGGTGCAGGTTAGATGTGAGAGAGATATTTCTTACAATGAGGAGAGTAAAACCTTGGAACAGTTTGCCCGGAGACGTGGTGGATGTCTCATTTCTGGAAACATTCAGGGTCAGATCGGATGGGGCTCTGAGCAACCTGACATAGTTGAAGATATCCCTGCCCATTGCAGACGGGTTGGACTAGATGACCTTTAAAGGTCTCTTTCAATCCAAACTATGTGATGATTTTATGTAATAATATAATGCTTAAAAAAAAAAAAAAAAAAAAAAAGTACCAATGTGAAAGTTGAGGAATCTGTAGTTCATGTAGTTTATGTTAGGAATCACAAGTGTAAAATTGGAAGTTTACTGCATATGTTTTTCTCCATAGATATTTCTTACATTATGCATTAGCTATACCATAAAATAATATGAAATAACTTATCTGATCCTATAGGAAATATATCCTGCTGTATTTCATTTCCAGTTTTTACTTAATTTTGAAGTAGATTTACAAAACACTCTTGAAGAATAGCTGCTTGTCTGTATAAAATGTTTCATAGTGATTTAATCAGACTCCAGGCAGTGCAAATACACATCTCTTTCAAAGTCAGGGGCTCAGTTGTGCTGTCATGAAAATGAGTGTCAAGCTGATGGTGAATCTGTGGTATATGCTTTGTCCTGACTACAGGATCTTTTTTACTCAAACATTGTCAAATGTGTATCAAGTAAGGAATGTTGAGCCCTGACCAAATGGATAGGTAAATGTTCAAGTGGGAAAACACTTTGAATTTTTGCTTGCCTAGTCATTGTTTTTATTTGCTTAATTACTTATGTAATATTGAAGCTTGGCTGTCATAAAAGTCATATAAGTTCATTTTCTCTTCCTTTTGAAAGTATAATTTCCTGGAGAGGATTAAAAGCACTCAAATTTCAGGAAAAAAAAATCAGATATTGTTGGAAAGTACATTATTTGATGCATTGAACTGTATGGTGTGCAAGGGCCCAGGTGCTGGCAGCTGGGCCCTGCAATGGTGGCCACTCTGAGGAGCAGCCACGGCTGCCTGAGGCCGGACACAGCCAGTTCCAACAGGGTCTATTAATAATAGACCCACCACAAGGCGCAGCTGAGCCCATCAGCCAAACTGGTGGTTCTCTGGGAAAATACATTTTTGTGAAGGCTAAGAACAAGAAGAAGGAGTTTCTGCCACCAATCTACTGACTGACAGTAAGTGTCCACATAGAACTTCTTACATTATTGTTTTGTAGAATTTTTAAAAATGTTTATTCACTCAATGCATAATATTTTACATTTTTAGAAGTTATCTGCTCCCATTTAGTGATTCTGGGCCTATCATTTTCCAAAATCACTTTTCCAGTATTCTGAAAAACACTATCAGAATCTAGGCAAACCCAAATAAATTTCTAAACTATTTGTCTGAGTTTAATTTAACACAACTTCAATAGTCTTAAGTTTAGACAGACTGCTTAGACTAGTCTTCTTGTATGCATCCAGACACAATGTAAGAAGACACTCCAAGTATCCAACATCCTTACTTTAGGATGCGATGAAAGTGTTTACACTAATTCAGTTGTTCTGCACTATCACAATTCAGGAAATATTCCCACAGTATGTTTTGCTGCCTGAGGTTCCAGGGAAAGCAATTTTTAGCTGGTTAATAGTAACAGCAGGTAACATCTTCAAACTTACTTGTTAGGAAAAATATCTATCTGTACTGAAAAGCAAACCTCTTCTCTGGTTCAAAAATATAAAGAAGGAATATTTTTCAGATATGTGGCCTATTTCAGAATGAAAGATCTATGAACAATTTTCAACATGTGTACTTCAGAGAAGTGGTAGGAGCCCCAGACTTGGAAACTAATTTACACTGAAAGCCAGTCTAAGCAAGTTGATCTTAGAATTCAGCATAAAAGCAACCTAAAACAGAGATCTTCATCACTAAGAGTCTAGATAAGGACTGGTCTGTTCAGTAGAAGGGTTAAACTTGCACTTTATATAAGACTTTCTTTTCCGGTCTACCTCAAATACTCTGGTTTTATGACACCAATGTTTACAAATCTGGGCTTATTTAGTTTGGAAGCATCATACAAAACTGCTGCAAAATACTAGTTTTTGCAGAGTTTCCAAGAGTGTTTTCTCTCTCATTGAATTTCCAAAGCTTTTGAGGGTCACTGAGAAGACGAATAGATAAAAGTAGAGGTAGTGAATGCTGACACCCAATTCATGGGTTAAACCCTTCTTAAGAGCACCATTCAGATAAGTGAGACCTTGCCTACCTCTGTGCAGCTTGAACTCCTAGGAGTTAGATTACCATTCTGATATGTGATGGGATAACAAACAAAGCACAGAAAATTGTGATGGGGATGACCTACTCCAAAGCTCTAGGCTACAACTGCCTTGTTGTAATGGTTTAGATACTTACAGGAAGCAAATAAATCTCAGAGGAATGGTTAACTTTTTTATAACTCTTGCAGCATATTTGAAGTGGAGAACAGAAACTGTTAATGATACAGGCAACAAACAGTAGTTGTCTATAACTATGGAGAAAGTAAAAGAAATTATCCTGGGAAGACATGACAAACAAGGCTATTGGTGGTATATCCCAACCAAATTACTATCCACCTGCTTTTCACATCCTATCTAGTAACTAAATCTTGTGTGTTGCTATTCCTGTCACATTTTATGTCAGTCAGTAGAGGGAGCAGCGACCAACACCTTTAAATTCCCCCATGATACAGTCATTGTCAGAAAATATATTCTTTGTAAATGGCAGAAATTTGAGCCCTGACACTGAATAAATAACCTTCCAAATTGTAAGGGTCAAAGCATACCTCTGGAACTCTAACAGTATATTAATGAATGAAGTATGCAGTACAGATCTTAAAATTTCTGTTTATTGATGTTTATACTGTAACTCCACTTAAGCTATTTCTGGATCTTTGTTGAAACTAGAAAAAAAAAAAAAAGAAAATTTCTGTTCGAACATGGGGAAATATTGGAAGGAAGATAACACCGAAATGTAATAAAACTAGCAGTAAATTGTCTAAATGTTCAGCTAAATAGAAACAGAAAAATTGTAGATAAAGAGGTTGAAACATAAGAAAATGTATTTCTAGTGTAATCAACAGAAAAAAAATGGTGAGTTTCACAACTGATCTTCTTAAAGAGAATATTAGGTATGCTTACTATACTAGCAAAAAATTTCCAGCCTCCTTACCTTGGCATTCTTCACACTTAAAAATAAAGCAGTTTAGAAAAGTCTTCCTTGTCCCACATTTGCATGACACTTTCTCATAGAAATTAGATTATACACTAGCTTGAAGTAAATTCATGCAGTTAATACATTTATCTTTAAAGACCAGATGGTCAATTTAGTATTAAATGTGCAGTATTTAAATTTAAATCTTAAATGTATTTTCGTCATCACTATTTGGGTTTTTTTTGTTTGTTTTTTTTAATGCCTTATAATTATTATTTTAGGTGTAAAATAAGTTATATTAAGTTCACTATAGATGTTCGAAAACAAAACAAAAAACCACAAAAGAACTGTATATTGTGTTCTATCCTTCATGTTTCTTTCTTATCTCTCCCTTTTGTAAATATTTGGAGTATTTAAACACTGTACCTTGCAATCAATTTGTTAACAGCAATTTTATTGCATTCAGATTGCATCATTATTTATTTGCTACAAGACAGTATGTCTGTCTTCCACCTTTCCATTTGTCCTTTGTTGTTGTTGTTTTGGTTGTTTTGTCGTTGGGGTTTTGTTTATTTGTTTTTGTTAGGTTGATTTTTGTTTTGTTTTGTTTTAAAAGAAGGAAGAAGGGAAATATGTTTTTCTGTCAGTACCATTATGCTTTTACCTTCTATCTAACTACCTGTGTGAAACTCATTTACTTCAACAATGCTTCTCAAAGAAAATATGTATATTTAATGACCAGTTTTCAGTATGTATAAGCAAACAGACATGCTTAGCCATACTAAAGGGTGTTATACGGGCACTGGATAAGTAATTTGACAGGAATAAGAGCTGATTTAAGCACTATGAATTTTAAGGGAACACTTTAGACTTCACAGAATAAAAAGTCTTTGAAGTATACTTTTAAGATTACAATCTTTCCACATATTTTTGCTTTTTGTTTACTTACCTTCCAAAATCTGACCTTGATTGTTTATTTTGGGCTGTATTCCAAGAGTTTCCAACTGAATTGAGCTCTCCTTGTTCTGGCAGCCATATGAGTGGGACATGGAGAGGAAAGAGAATTGTGTTCTAAATGGAAGTGCTTTTTCTCTAAGATTAAAATGAAGAGCTAAAAAGTAAAAGAAAGGCAGAACACAAAACTAATTTGTTTTGTCCTTTAAAGGGAAAAATAAGTGGATAAGAAATGTATTTTAAATAACTGTCTCTTCTTCTGTCCCTTCTGCAGTCCCTCATAATACCCTTCTGCAGTGATCATCCATGTCCTTTTTGAATCTGAGTTACACCTTTTCCCTGAACTTTTAGTCAGTTTATCACAGCCATAGTCCCTCAGGACAAGTAAAGGAACATGAAATTCCTTCTGGAGCTCATGGGTACATCTGAGAGGCTCCATAATTACCCAGAAGGGTCTGCCCTTTAGTGTGACTGCTTGGCAGTGCTTATGCAGTATTCCTAGGCTAGTCATTTTTAAGAAAACTCAGAAGTCTGAAGAATTCAGGAAGTCTGTCTTTTCAAACAAATTCCCTTGTGTAAAGCAAACTCCCCTATCTTCTTTTTTTAAAATAAAATTTACATTAATTATTTTCTTATAAGGTAAACAAAATACAATACAGTTGTCAGAAATATCATTGCTCTTGGATTCACTCTATGGTGTTAAAGCAGTTGTCTTTCGAGGAAAAAGACATTATTTAATCCTTCCTCTCCTCTCCTCTCCTCTCCTCTCCTCTCCTCTCCTCTCCTCTCCTCTCCTCTCCTCTCCTCTCCTCTCCTCTCCTCTCCTCTCCTCTCCTCTCCTCTCCTCTCCTCTCCTCTCCTCTCCTCTCCTCTCCTCTCCTCTCCTCTTTTCTTATTTTCTTTTTCTCTTTCTTTTTCTTTTGGTGTAGATTTTTTTCCTTTTTATTTTAGCTGTTCAAATACTAATGGTTCTTATTTGTTTGTTATTTTTGTAGTGAGGCTTTCTGGTCTACTGGAGCTACCATTTATACCTGACATTCATTCCTCACTCCCTGAATTTCTCTCTGCATCAGATTCCAAATGAAGCTTCTTCCTGGAAACACTCCACATTTTTTGTGATTGTCAAATACAGCTGCAACGACAGGGTTCCAATTTTAGAAATTCACCATGAAATTCAGCATCCTTATTTTAGTCTCTCATGTTCCTACATAACTGCTATTCAAAAACTGAGTGTTCAGGTCTCCATATATTCTTATTAAATCAAATAACCAGGTAAGCAGTTTAATACAGTAGGAAGGTAGTAGGTTAGTAAATGTCAGTACTTTGTAAGATTCATTGCATTATCCTGTTCACCATTTCTCAGTAGCAATGTTTTCTTCTATATTTGTTCTGTGTGAAGACAGTGTAAGCACAGTAAATGATCTGCAAAATATAAAGTTTCTTTTGTCTTGATTGGTTGCTAGAGTGGAAGATTTCTTAAAAAGAAACTTCTAATGCTGTTCTTGTCAAAGTTTTATAAAAAATAAAATACAAAGTTGGAGAGAAAAATCAAACCCTGAGGGACTAGAGTGAAACAGAAAATGGATGAATGAGAAAAGAAAGTTATATTTTAAAGCACTACACATGTTAGAAGAAAAAAAAGAAAAAAATACCTCAAAGACTGAAAGCTATAGATTTGAGTGAAAGAGAAAAATACTATTTTTATTAAGTCAGAAATCTAACATGATGTATGGATCTACTTCGGGTTGTAGATGTGGAATCAATCTTGAAGCTGGATCATTGCAGTCTTTTCTTTGAACATGTATACAGCTCTTAAATTTGGTGTGATTTTTGGCAGGCCTAAAGATAGAAAAATGCATTTGCCTGAAGAACTAATGAACAGACGTCCAGGAACCCAAATAAAATAAAATGCCTTAAATGGGCAGTTTTTCTGCCCCCAAAAATGAAACTGCTGTCTTCCTGTCTGCAAATCCCCTTTGAATGTGCTGAAAAGGTTCAGCTGGAGAAGTATACAAGTAGCTTACAAACAAAAAGCAGACAGAAGTTCTACTGGAGATTACAGTCTCTTATCTAATAGCTTAAGGGCTGCTATTATGACTGAGATATTCTCTACAGCCTTCGAGAACCTGAAAATCCCACCCTGTACTTCCAAGGAGATCAATAACCAACAGCAGTAAGCACCACAATATGGGAAATTAAAATGTGGAGACTTCTATTTCTTAAATTAATCTTGTTTTAGAATTACTGCAATTGTGAATTGAACATACCCAACCTAGCAACTAAACAGGAAGGCTATATGATCTGCTTTAATGACTACTCATATATTCTATGTGTAGATGTTATTTCAGTCTTCAAGTGTATTTTGGCAGTGCATAATATATGAGGGTCATGCACATAATCATTCTCTTCAACTTTGAACATTATCACAGTGATACTCTTTAGGGAGAGAAATAACTGTACACAGAATGAGTATAAGAACCCAGTCTGAGTTACTGCTGCAGCAGCAGAAACCAAGCATAGCACAAAAGACCCCTACCCTCTCACCAACAGGCTGTACGGGGTAACCCAGAAGACAGGGGAGAGTGGAAATGTGTTACAGCTTGGGGCAGCAGGCAAACACACCCTCAGCCTGACCCACCTTCCCAGGTGCCTGTATACAACAGGTATGAGGCCCTGGAATTGGGTGGGCAAGCAGCTGATGCTGCTGATGAAGACCATTCTGGGAAGGAGGGCTCCTCTAAGCAACCTACACCCCACATGAAACCCAGCAAACACATTAAAACCTCACATGTAAAGAGAAAAATAAGGGTAATTGTCATAGACGACTCCCTTCTTAAGGAAACAGAGGGCCCGATACCCCAATTTACCCCAACCCACAGGGAAGTCTGCTGCCTCCCTGGGGCCAGGGTAAGAGATGAGGCTCAACAACTCCCCAGGCTAGTAAGATCCTTTGATTTTTACCCACTATTGGATTTTAATGTTGGCAGAGAAGACATAAGCAAAAGTAGTATTAAGCAAATCAAAAAGGATTTCAGAGCTTTGGGGCACCTGGTCAATAGTTTAGGGGCTCAAGTGATTTTTTTGCTTTATTCTTTCATTTGCAGGCAAGAATACAGAATGGATCAGGCAGGCCCAGTGTCCTGGTTTTGTTAAAAACAAGTTTCTCTTTCAGCGAATTTGCCTGTCAGCTAAAGCCTTCATATTAGCTGCATTTTCCTGGAGAACCAGACCCATGTTTTGGTAAACCTAGCAATGGAATGCAAACGTATTGATAAGCACGGATGGACATCTCGCGAGAGGGGCAACGAGAAACCGGTGACCAAGAAACTGACCAACTATGTATAACATTCCATTCATGTGAATACTTCATATAAAAGTGGGAGATCACAAGGATCTCGTCCCTTTCTCCCTCTTTTCCTCACGGCTGACATTAGGAGAGGACCTTGCTAGTCGTCCCTGCTAACTGAGGCCTAGTGACAGAGTGAATCCAGCTCCGGTTGGCTGCAGAGTCCAATCCAGGACTTTGGGGGGCTGGCTCTGCAGTTGCTGAGACTTTCAAGATTGGTTTTGTATATTTTGTATTATTTTCTCTATTCTTATTAGTAGCATTAGTAAAACATCTTTAATTTTTCCAACTCTCTTCTCTCTGTCCTTCTTTTCCTCCCAATCGCCTCTCCTTAGTGGAAAGGGGGGAGAGGGAGGGTCAACAGGGGGAAGTGGGGCGGGGGGAGAGGAGGTTAACAATACATCTGCCAGGGTTTTATTGTCACCCCGCAATCTTAACCCTCGACACCCAGCAAATCAACACGTGGCTAAGCGACTAATCGATGGACATTCTATGATTCTGTGAAAATGCAGGTGATCGCATCTTCCTGCTAACTCTGTGGAGGATTTTGGCTTAGGAAACATTTACTCTCTTGGAAAAGACAGCACTGACCAGCAGCTCTGTGGTGCTTCATCTCTCTCCAGTGTGAGAGCTCCTGACACCCATCTCCAGCTGGTTTACAGATTCAGCACAAATATTGACCCTTACTGCAGTAAGGTCTTTTGTTTTAGTGCAGAACTCAGCAGAGTTTTGAACCTGTCACCTTTCACAGGACAGAAATCCACCTGATTATGTGTCACTGGCATTTTTTCATTCTGAGTTTGGTAGGAGCCAGAAGACATTCCCTTAAAGGGAGGTAAAATCTAAGTTCTATCTGGTGGATGAGCCCTCTTGTGTGGAAACCTGGCCAGAAAGGCAAGATGCCACTTGGCATTAAATGCTAAGTGATATCTTGCCTCTCTATAAACCACAGAACAATAAATATAAGTAACGTAACTCTGTTTCTAGCATGTGTTGCAGTTGTGTAGCTAGGGTATTATTCTGAGAGATATGGACTGATACTCCTTCAAACAACAACAATTTAACTAGATTTCTAGTGTTCTACTTGACTGTTATAACTGTTGTACAACAGATGTAAGTGAACACCAGAAATTTTTAAATAAAATTCAGCTGCTGACATAGTTTTGTAAATATATGTCTTGGTTTTTGTTTCTTTGTTTTTTCCTTTGCTTTTCCTACTAGCCCTAGGAAATTAAAAATACAGTTCAGGTCAATTTGGTTCTATAAGAAACTGAATTCTTAGTTAAAAAAAAAATAAAAATAAAAAATCAGGGTGAACGAAGGAAAAATAATACATATTTTTTTACCTTGTGTCTGGCATTCAGAACAAAGTATCAATCATTATCACAGCTGTAAAAAAATATTTGGACTAGACATGTATGGTTAAAACCTATCATATAATATCAAGAATAAAACACAAAGAAAGAAAAATCAATCACAGGCAGGCATTCAAGATGGAAATATGAGTCCAATGACTAAACCTTGGTAAAAATAAGCAGGTTCTTATAATAGAAACACACCGTCAATCTACATATCAACATTTCAAGGACTGTTCTGAAACTAGAATTTCAGTTCCAGAACTAAAATAAAGTGTACATTCATTTTAGTACTCAAAAATAACAAAAATTGAATTCTTATGAACTTCTTTGATGGGAGAAGAAGAAAGAAAGTAATATAGATATAGGGATGTTCCATGAAGATTTGCACCAAAGCACAGTTCTCTGTACAATACTGTTGTGGTTTTACCACAACACAGCCCCACACAGCTGCTCCCTCCACAGACGGAGGACAGAATCAGAAAGGTGAAAGTGAGAAAACTCATGGGTTGAGATAGACACAGTTTAATAGATAAAGCATAAGCTGCATGCCCAAGCAAACAAAAAAAGGAATTCATTCACTACATCCCATCAACAGGCAAATAATTAGCCATCCCCAGGAAAGCAGGGTTTCATCATATATAACAATTACTTGGGAAGACACATGACATGGCTCCATACATATACGTTCCCCTTCCTCCTTCTTCCCCCAGCTTTTATTGCTGACCATGATATCATATGCTATGGAATATCTCTTGGGTGAGTTGGGGCCAGCTGTCCTCTCTGTGTACCCTCCCACCTTCTTGCCCACCACCAGCCTACTCGCTGGTAGGGGGTGGGAGAAGTAGGAAAGGCCTTGACCCTGTGTAGACACTTTTCAGCAATACCCGATACACTGGTGTGTAATCAACACTGTGTTAATCACTAATCCAAAACATAGTACCACACAAGCTACTATGAAGAAAAGTAACTCTGTCCCAGTCAAAACCAATACAGATACAAGCTAAAGTTTTTGACCCATTTAATGGGCTGCTTGTTTTCAGGAAGATCCTCTCTTTAATGTACATCAGAACTTTCATTTTCAGCCTAAGAAAATGTTAAGTAAACTGTTAAATCTCTGTTGAACTGTTTTGTAGATCAGAATCCATGTTTCCAGAAGAGAGGACGGGGAACAAAACAAAATAGCAACAGATGAAAAATGTCTACAATGTGATGTATGTATTATTTTTTACTGTGTATTTTCATCAGGGTTTTCAATAATTTAGCTATTTGTTTTAAAATATGACTCAAAAGGAATTTGTAAAACAGCTGAGAGGACTGTAGAATTTAATTCCTATTTTTTCCTTAATTTTAGATGTTTGTACTGGTCAAAATCAGTTACAGAAACATGGTTTATTGAAATACCCCAGAACTACCAACAGCTATGGACAACCTGTTTAAGGGTTGTGAATCTCTATCAGGAGAATAACTTAATTTATATCAGAAAAATGTAACCTTATGTCTTGATTTAGTAGAATGTAAGACACTATTTTGGTTCATTCAACTACCAGCTCAAAGTTTCATTCTTTAGAGTCAGCATAATTTCAACATAACTGAGAGAATCAGAGACAAGTCATCATTAATAATTTTGCAGTTTGAGATTTGAGAGAAACATAATTCAATCTAAAAAAGATTTACAGAAATCTGTGTTTACATTCCTTTGCTGAGTTTCCTTTCGTTTGCATATACAGTACACAAAACATAAACTTCCACAGTAAAAAGAATCATGTATAAATGAAGACACAGTCAAAGAAAAAAGTTTGCAAACAATTAATAGGCTGATCATAACAAAAGAAAGGATTACCTGGCAAATTAATTAAAAAAAAAATGTAATTTGCCTCTACATTTTAATGAGGTTTTAATGCTTTTTCATTTAGTCAGAGAAAAAAAAACCTGTAGGCATCAGTAGGAGTAAGAATGGGCTTTTAGACAGCTGAGGTGCAAAGAGAATCTGCAAACCCAGAAGGTAACATCTTTATTTAACAGCAAGGAGCTGGTGTCCAGAACTTGTGAAGATTTGCTGGTAAGACAAAACTCATAAACATATAATGAACCCTTTTCCTGACTCCCCCTGTGAACTCAAGTTGCTACATACAGGAACTACAGAACCACTTGAGAGACTGACAATGTGTGTCCCCAGCCCCGACTCTAATTTCAACTTCACAGCATGGTTAATCTTCTTCAGGAGTCCTTACCTGAGTATATTTCCAATCGACCTTGGACCACTCTTGAGGATTAGCATTGTGATAAATAATTACGTTTAAGAAAGAACAAGCCCAGTCAAAGGGAAACATTTAATTTCTTACCAGTTGTATTAGATCAAGCAATGAGTACAAGTACAGAAAAATACAATAAAAGAACATGAAACTCAAAACTTGGTCAAATTTTAAAAATTGAAGGACACTACATGACTTTCTACTGCTGACTTTCTTTAAGCAGGGATGACAAATACTGTGGTCTGAGGTTATAAGCACATCTATCTGCTTTTGGCTTAATGGAAAGTGAAAGTGTTCTCAGCAATGAAGAAAAAAGTATCTCAGAAACAAACAAACAAACAAAACATGAGTGGAGAACTTATCTAAAATCACAATAATAACCTAGCACAGGTTGCAAGATCTCATTCATTTATACCACATCTCAGGCTTATAAATGTGAATATAATAACATCAATCATTTGTTAATGCTAACAGCAACCCTTTTAAAATCCTATACCTAAATTCAAATGCTGCATATGTAAAAGAAAAAGTTAGTTTCCACTTAGAAAATGTAGAATAGATTTCAGTTTCGTTTCTATAAAAATTACAAAAAGACCTTATTCCTGTGTATAAATATTCACAAGAGAGTTCCATAATTGCTGCCAGGCTTTTCGAAACCCAAGAAGAGCTGATTTGGCTCAGCATAGCCTGAAGGTTGGAAACCACTGCTCTAGGCAAAAGACATGATGGATGTTCATCCGTTAGCTCAGGCTATATGTGTGTCTGCATACAGCAGGCTACGCCATTTTTAGCTAAGAGAAAAATATAACATAAAAATTCCAGATACTTTATTTTTAGTCTAATACTTGAGGGTTGGTTTCTAGGTTTAAAATTATTCAAAATACTTTTTGTTTGTCAAAGAGGAAAAAATTGGGCTAGATATGTATAAATTTACCCTCATCTGAATTTCAGTTAGCAGATTTATATTTGTATTTATTTATATTTAATGTAAAGAAATATTCTAAAAACTTCGTGGTAAAATTACTAATACTCCTTGTTTCTAGTGACCTGAATTTAACTTTCTAAATTAGCTCATCATTATTTATAGTTATAAAATTAAGTTAAACAGAAGCTTTGGAGTGAATTCCTTAAGTAAAAGCTCAGGAAAAGCTAATATTTATGGAAAATAAGTCGAAGCAGTCAGGGAGAAGATGAACTAAAATATTTACTTTAGTACAGACATAGGCATCCTTGCTGCAAATGTTTAGGAAAGCTTTCAGTAAAGTTGGTGATTTTATGTGAATATTCACGAGTTAGTGAGACAACTCGTGCACCTAGTTGTTATGTTTTCAAATTTGTGTCCAAAGGTAAAGGAAACGTACAAAGAAAGATGGAATGACATTGAAAGAGGAATGGAGTTGTTCTTAAGTCTGAGACCTTTTTCACTGGACAAACTGCAAGGAGTTAAGGAAAGCTGCAGAAGAAAGCAGTGTGGTATTTTTTTTTCCCCCGTATATCAGTTAAATTTGAAAGACGTTTTAGCTTAGTTTTATCTGGCATGCTAACTTGAGTGGAAATGGTGAATCTGTCCTGTCTTTGACAGACAGGTATTGGCTAACCTTAGTAAGAAACACAGCTGTTTTCACAGTAAAGAAAAAATCTGAGCACAATTTCAGAAATAGCCACTCTTAAGAATTACTGACAACAGCCCTTGATTACTCATACATGTGTCAAACACTCTTGTAAGACATCTTATCATCATGTAACAATACTGGTTATAATTTGAATATTATAGGAGTTTGTGTACTTGTCCTTTCTATAAAGAATACATTCCAGATGAAAAAAAATGTTATTTCATTTACAAGTTCTGGAGTATTACACTGAACAGTCAAGGTTCTGTCCTGATTCTTCCCAAACATTACCAGATTATATATATTTATTTTTTTTTCTTAATTAGGACTCCTATCTGATTGTATGTACAATCATTATAGGTATTAAACTGTCCTATATTCCTAAGATTACTAAGGTGGTGGTTGGTTCTTGCTTTTATTGGTTATCTATTCATCCTCTGGAAAAAGATAAATCTGTTTTAAAATGAATTTATTTGATTGTTTAAATAAAAGGAATAAATTTACACATGTTTGTTCTTGATCATAATGCACAGTATTTCTTCAAATTAAACTAGTCTTTTAGAAAAAGAAACTGCAAAAGTTAGACATTTTATCTCCTTTTTACAGAAATGTATAGTAAGCCTCTCAGGTTTTTTTGTCCCATGAACCTTTTTACTTACTAATATTTTCTTTCCTATTTCAGTCTTTTGTATTTCATTATTATAGACTATGTTAGTACAGCTAATTGTTTACTCATCTATCAGTGAAAAGGCTTTTCTATTAATAACATTTTATAAATTTCCCCTTAATACATTTGTGAAAGAAAGGTTATTTTAAGTGTACAGGAAGACCTCACACTTTTAACTAAAAAGATATAATTCTGTTCACTACATTTGGTTTATCTAAAAAAAAAAAAAAAAGGCAAACAAATCAGCATTTTGCTGACAGATTCAGCTCTTAACCCATTGTGTTTAGAAGCAATGAAATGATAAATTATATCCTAAAAATACAAATACAGACCTCACAAGCATTGTTTTTTTATATATATGAAGTGGTAAAATTTCTTCCATTTATTCTTCTTCACATTTTTTCCTTTGAATCAAAAATCTACTTAAAACTGACAACTGAAGAAACTCAAAGTAGTCAACTCTGCAGCTGCTTCTTACACAAAGGCTCTACAAATGTCCTATGGACATACTTTATAGATCTGTACGTTGTATACTTTTTGAAAAGCAGTGACAGATTAGAAGTTCATTGTAAAATTGTAAGAACTTTAAGCCACTCAATAGAGTAAGACCTCATGAATTTCTTCCTGCACACACATGTATTCAATAAGAACTTCTGCTGATGACCATTTGTGTAGTTTTGTTTTACTATTGTAATTTTTTGAAAAAGAAAATGTACAATTTCATGATTCAGTGTTTGGTTTGGGTTTGGTTTTTTTTTTCAACCAACGTTTCTGGTCATACAATCTTCATATTGTAAATCGATGCTTTATAGCAAAACTTTTCCTTGTAAGCTTAGTTATTCTCAATAGTGTGCATATAAATGCAGTTTCAGTCTAGTTTATGTATATATTTTGCATGATGAGTATTCAACATTAGCCTGATACAAACATCAAGTCTGGTAGAGATGACCGTGTTGTTCTTCCTGTACCACAACTTAGTTACACAGGTGGACAGCAGCAGGAATTTTGATATCTCTAGGATTTAAAGAAGGTCCTAGATGTTTTGAGTCTTCTCAGGCTCTGCAACAGCCCATTGAAGGTTTTGATCATTTAAGTTTTGAATGCTGTCTTCAAAATTATTTTTATTCCAAGACATTAAATAAGGTCTTTAATCAAAAGAACATATACTCCTTATGTGATACTTAGGTCACAGGTTTTCATTCTTTTTCACTATGTGATAATATTACTACTCATAGGATAGTTCAGTCTACCAGGGGCATCAGGAGGTCTCAATTTCAACTTCCTGTGCGTGCCAGGGTCAGCTGAGGTCAGAACAGGTTAATCAGATCTTGATCCAGTTGGTTCTTAAAAACACCAAGGAAAGAGACTTCACATCTCTGGGCAGCCTATTTCACTGCTTGACTGTCCTCTTTCAGAAAAAAATTTCTCTTATTTCAGTTTATGTCTATTGTACCTTGTCCTCCCACCATGGAGCACTGTGAACAGCCTGGCTCCATTGTCTTGATGACTTCATCATCACTTAGGAGATTAGAAGCATTTATTCTCTGGTTTGAACAATCCCAGCTGCTTCAGCCTGTTATAGGGCAAGTGCCCCAGCTCCTGACCACGCTGCTGAATCCCTACTGAACTCATTCCAATTAACCAATGCCCTTAATTAACTAGGGGGACCAAAATTTGACACTGAACTCCAGGTACAGTCCTAGAAGTGTTGAGGAGAGGGGTGTAATCACTTTGCTTTAACTTTTTGACCATGTCCTGTTAGTACAACTTCTCTCAGGAGGTTCTTAGCCTTCTGTGCTGCATGGGCACACTGCGGGCTTATGCCCAGCAGAGCTGCTCCCCTGCTAGTTAGGTGCCAGCTTCTATTACTTCATGGGAGCTCCTTCTTCCAAGTGCAAAGACTCATCATTTGTCCCTGTTGATGTTCATGAGCAAAGATAATCAAATTTTGCCTTAGATTTAGATTATGTATTGCCCTTTCAGTTTATGATCTTTTGCAGAAAGCACTGGGCTAATACATACAGGATTCAGACAGGAAAACAAAGGCAGTATATCTGAGCTGTATCTGCAGCACCGCCTATAAGTAAAGGAGCCTTGATGACAGGAAATCCTTTTCTGCTTGGTAACATGGATTTTCTAAAGCAATTACAGAATTTCTGGACTCAAAATAGTAACTGTGCTCTGTACAAATAGTTCTCCATTCCAGCATCATTTGCTCAGCAAGCTTTTCCACAAGCCTTGCAGCATTCTCTCTGTGGTCCTGAACAGGCTCTCTTGCCCTACAAGAAATATATACAGTTATAGTGTCTTCATGAACCATACTGGATGGAGACTGAAGTTTTTTGAGATCAATACACTGAAAGAGAAAGCAGAAAATACTAGTGAATAAACCAAGGAAGCAAGTGGAGATTCTCAGAAAAAAATAATGTAAAAGTGCAATAACTGTGATTCTAATGCTTCTTGAGTTGGATCAAGACTAAGGAGTAAGCATTACTCTTTTATTCCCCAACTCCTCACGTGTGTGTTCAGGTAGCCATTTAGCTAAAGTTATTCTTTCCTGTTCTTTCCTCTTTTGAAAGAATTGTAACCGCACTGTCTTTATGAACGCATAAAAATCTTTTCCACTTGCCCTCTTAGTTGCTTATATTTAAATAACTTACAGGTAGTCACAATGCATTTCTTAAATATTTATAAGTAGCTGAAGCAAGTCACTTATAAGCAAGCTCTTTGTATTTGCTAGCCTGAGGAATGAGCTCATGTTGCTGATTGTGGAACTAAAAGGCTTTGGGTTCTTTTTCCCATTTTTATGTATTAATGTTTAAATACATATCTATGGCAGGAATGCATGTGGGGGGCTGTATGTGTCTTTATATAATAATATGTATTTTTATGTTTGCTTTTTTTTTTTTTTTTTTTCATGACTAAAGCAAGCTTTAAAGTATTTTTTGATAAATTGCTTCTGGCTTTTACTAATAAAAAAATTTATCCTGAAAGAGACAGACATACATATGTATGTATGTGATTATTTATTTATAGGAAAAGTGACTAAAATAGACATGAATATAACCAAATATTTGAACTTAGAACGATAATAATAAATTGAAATTAGAGAGCAGTTTCTGTGCTGTATCTCCTGAGAGACGCAGAAAGGAACAATAAGCTTAAGAGAGAAAACATATCCTTATCCCTGCTTGTAATGAAATGTCCTATTCCCTTTTATATGTATGCAGATGAACATATTGAATAATCTGTAGCTATGTGGAATAGAAAAGTTCGGTACTATCATCATTTTAGTGTGTGCATATGTATGCAGATTTATTTATGTCTGCAAGTGTGTTTATGCATGTGCACACAGTGCCTGTCACTTGTCTGTTAACTAGAACACAAATACCTTACATTGAATAACAGAAGAATATAAATTAAATAAGAAAGCTTCTCCCTTGAAAAATAAATGAATATGTTTTGTGAATATTTAGTTTTAATATCAGGACCCATAGATCAAGCTATGAGCTAATGCCAGATTCCTGCAAGAAGTTATACATATACTGCACAGTTAAATGAATGGACACAAAGAACCTCAATTCTTTTAGCATTTTTCTCAAGAACAAATAATTATTTTTTGTTCTCTAAAGCAATGTTTTACATATAAATAAAATAAACACTTATGTTGTTACTAATAAGAAAAGACTAGAAAAAAACTAGATTGTGTTTTCAGTATTTAGCGTTTGTGTTGCCTTTTTTTGTTTTGTTTTAGTTTTTTTTGTTTTGTTTTGTTTTGGTTTGGTTTGGTTTTTTGTTTGGTTTTTTTTTTCCAAATTGTATTTTTTAAAATTTCTTAATATTCAGTGGAAGGTATGAGGTTTTGAGGGGGAGGGTGAGGTGGTTTTTTTTGTTTGTTTGTTTTTGTTATTTGTTGGTTGTTTCAGTTGTTTTGTTTTGTTTTGTTTTTTAGTTACAGTAGCCTTCTTCTTCAGTCTTACCAGATTATTAAACAAATAATATCTTAATAAGACAAAGAACATACATTTTATACCTTGTGAAGCAAGAATGCTAAAGTGGTACAATAATTACAGAGAAGATTTACTAACACAAGACAGACATACTCAAGTCAAGGAAATGATTTCCAGTGAATTATTGAAGAAGCGGACAAATGAAATTAATTTTAAACATTTTATGGGATCAGACAGCATCATGACCTTGTGGTCCCATTTTCTAAAATTAATCATTAAAAAATTGAAACTTCCTATTCCGTTCACAGAAATTGTGCTGATTTTTAAAGCCATTTTGTTTGAGTAGCATCATTTTTCTTCCTTAAATCAGACTTTTATTTTTCTTGTAGTTTTTGCTTTGTGGTAAAACTTGCTACTAAATTTGGCTTTAGGTCAGAAAGTACATCATATTGTGTTCTATAAAAATATCTGCCTATGGTGTTCTTGTTTCTTGTGCGTTACTGACTCAAATGGTTAACTAGTGTCTTTTATTTCCCTCCCTGTTTTTTGGTGGTTTTCTTGGGGATTTTTTTTTTATATATAAAGTTTGCTTACTTTCATGCTAAGTTTTTTGATACAGTATTAAATTTACTCTTCACTTCATCAGATGCCAAAACACTTTAGTCATAGACTTGCACAATTTTACTAATGGCATGACTTTCCTTCTCCACATGGAAGAGGACACAGTCCAGGAGACAAGCTGGGAGGGCAGAACAGTTGTTGGAGCTGCATGCAGTGTAGCCCTGGAGCAAGGCCGCGGGTCCCAGGGACAGGTGTGGGTAGTGGTGTCTCCTTCCTACTTCTCCCTACTGTCCTGACCTTCACCAACTGCTACACTGGCAGACCTCTTCATTTTGCTCAAGGTACAATCATCTCTCTGAAGTTTCGAGATGATGCACCCTTATTACTGAAAGCCTTCAACATGAAGAAAGCAGCACATTTTGCTCAACATCAACAAGTTCTTCCCTTCTATTTACACTGACTTTATACTAATAATACGAACGGCTCCCTGGAGCTGTTTATTGTATATATTTCATGGATGAAAACCATGGAACAAGCTGTCTTTAATTTCAAAATATCTTCCAATTTACATCACTATTTACTTCTTGATCAACTAATTGAAGTGTGAGTAAAAAAATGGATTAATATAGGATACTTTGATTTATAAATGAAAGACCACAAGAAAGCTTCAAGGTGCTTGTTGCAGGTGGTCAGGACAGAGCTGAGGACTATCTGACTATGTAGAGACACAGACATCATAGAGACTCTAGACATGTGATTGCTTTGGTCATTTCATGGCAAATCTGAAGAATTTTTTAACAGAGAATTTCTTTTTGCGTTATTTTCTGACACATGGATAATGGCTATGAGCTGAAACTATACAAACTTTTTCTTCTTGTAACACAGACAAGATTTAAGCAAGGTTTTCAGGGGTGAAAGTAACTTATTAGTCTAATTCACAGCAATACTTTGCCCTGATGACTTTCAGAGTTAAGCTATATTCCAAAACCTCCGCAGATGGAGTAGAAATTATTTTCAAATTTGCCATGGGTAAGAAAAATTAGGAATTATCTTCAAATTCCAAAACCCTTTAATTTGCTTTAGAGATTAAGGAGGTTAATTCTGAATCTACCTAGAATTCTAAGTTCTATTTTTGTGTAAAGAAAGAAGAATTTGGAAACTCTTGTGTTCTACATAAAAAAATATGGATCAGACAATAGTGTAGTTGAAGAGAATGTGCTGGTGATGTTATGTTATACACATTATATACATTAGATGTACTGAAATGGAAACTCAAATTGTAAGTGCTCAGCAGTGATAATCTGTGACCAAGAAATAATTTGGCATGGAGGGCACAAAGGCCTGACTGCAGAAGGAATTAAGCTGGCTGGAATCAGGAATGCCAGAGACAGAAGGGGTCCCTGTAAGGGCGTGACGTTTCCTTTGTTGTCCAAATAAGAAATAGCTGCAGCATTGCCTGGTGGTAATCCTGGAATGGGAGCTCTCAAGGGCCACAGAACTGGTGCAGGGAGATAAACTCAACATCTCAGATCCAAGGTACCACATGATGGTGCTCTCAGGATTGATGCTGGTGTAAGCATCTAAGGAGTCTATTTGTGACACATCTTTGCAGAGTCCTTGTGGAACTGTGTGTGGTGGTAGGACTGTCCAATGCGCTGCTCATTAGCAATAATTCTTTTTAATATTTAAGTACAAATGTGTTTAATTGATCTCAAGGGGTACAATAAAAGTTTCCTTACAATACCAAGTTTTGAAAAACAAATGTACTATGTAACAAAATAAGAAATAAGAAATAACACAGTATCACTGTGTCAGTTAACTGATTATTTTTTTAACCGAAGAAACCACCTATTAAGATGTTATTATATTAAAATACCTGTGTTCAAAAGTTATATTGAAAGGTCTTTTTTTCTAGACCATAGTTAAACTTCATGAAAGAACAATAATATGAACTTTACAGCAGTATATGTAAAAGGCGACAAAACTGAGTGTATTTTTTTGTAGGATGTCCACACTGTTCTTCTTACCACTTTTCTTTGTCATAACTGCTCTAACTAGACCTGAACAGACCATAAGGAAAATAGTATATGCAAGTATAGATATGTAAGTAGCTGACATTCTTTAAACTTAGTGTGTCATCTGTAATGATACATTGCACCTGAATTTCAAATGAAGCATTCTCTTGCACTACCATAACAGCGTATTAGTATTTTAACTGTGCAGGGAGATTAGTTGGTTACTCAGCATTACTCTGAAGAGATGGCAATATTTCTTAGTTCATATGATTCTTTTTAATTTCATTTACTGTTTTAAAATTAATGTCGATCTTAAATAATGCTATCAAATACGGCTCTGATTCAAATACGCTGAAGTAAATGGAAAGGTTCCATGGATTTCGAAAGTCTTTGGACCAGATTACATCTGAAAATCAATCAAAATACTATTTCCAAGAGATAAAGATATCAAGTGTAGTCTGAGGATATTACTGAAACATCTTGAAAACAATCCAAAATTCAATTAATTTTCTGGGTTTGATGTTGACTTCCTATACTTTAGGCAGGAAACAGAGGAGCAGTACAAGTAGCTTGCACTTTCCTTGATGATGTTTGTGACAGCTACCATAAGTTATTGAAAATGCCACCTCAAAGAGAGTGTGACACTCTATGTAGGCTTTCTCATCTACAGGAATTATTTTTAAAATGTTACATAAAATGGGTATTTTATTCTGATATTTAGTGTAATTGTACTCTTATCTGATGCTGTTCTAGCTTTTCATGTGCCCTTTTCAGAGAGATTTTTTTCCTGTACTTAAAATATGTGGTATCACTCATGAAATAATACATTCACAAATAAAGGAAACACAATAGTGTTCTTATAACATTAATATTACTTTTGATAATAACAAATTAAAATAAACCTGTGTAAACATGCAGAACTAGTTTTATAACTATTTTATACTTTATATTAGTGCTGTTTGTTCTTGGTTATTGACTTTTATTTTTTTTACTTTTTCCCATAAGTACAGTACAACATTGGCAGATACACCTTAACTGTAAGTGAAATAATTTCTATAAAAATAAAATAAAATATGGCATAGCGTAATATAGCATACTATAGTGTGGCATAACATACTGTAGCATAACATAACATGATATCATTTCATGTAATATCATAATATTCTCAAGACTTTGAGGACACATGTTTTGCAGATCTGTGCAAGCAAAGGTTTGTTTTGAATATTAGAGCTTTCCATAAAACAAAGGAATTAAATATTCATTTCTAGAATCAAGAACAAAAATGCTTTTAAGTCAGTGTTCAAGGAGTAAAGAGTAAGAAATGAGCAAGGACTTGCACTGCTTTACCTGTATTAAATACATTAATACTAACAACTGTCATAATCTCTTTTGATTATAGATTTTGGTGAAACTACTCAGACATGGTTTTAGGATCATTGATATTGAATCTGTGCATGAATGGTTCATACACTGATCTGAATTTAACCTCAGTGTGTTGTGAACACACAGCTCCATTTCTGTTTTATTACAGCTTCTAGAAGTGCAAGAAGTTTTACACTAGCTGCAATAAGACAGAAGGTGCAATGTAGCATTAGTAGGAGTAGAGCATACTCTCACAACAGCAGATTCAAACACCAAAACTTCCTGTTAACACATCACATTTTATTAAACAACTTGGAACAGGCAAAGGTTTGTTGGTACTGAATTAGTGTTCTGTGTAACCTTGCACTGGAATTCCAGTGTTAGATCTTTCACTGCTGTGAAACCAGAGCCTAGTGGATAACATTCAACAACTTTTTTTTGTTTTTTTTTCTTCTGACAAGAAAGCTGATCTGATATTCTGCTCCACGTTCAACCTCTGCATTAGCTCTTTTCCATCTGCTACAGAATGCCTTCTGTATATGCAAAATTTTCATAGACAATCAAATCACATTTTCAGTCATTGCCACTTAACACATTATTTCAACCATACACTTCTCATAACTGTATTTCAACAGTACACTTCACATATTTCAACTTACACTTCAAGTAACCTTTCCAAGCTTCTAATTTTTTTGTCATTTTTAATATCACAAATCTGTACCTCCTAATTCTTCTACCAGATGAGGAAGTTGATTAATTGTGTGCAATATTTGTTCATTTTAATTATGTGTAGGGAGCTTTTATTGTAATATTTAAATTAGGTAATTGTTGCTGATCAATATTTTAAGCTGAACTATTTATTCAGTATAAATTTTCAAAAATTGGCCAATTACACATGCCTATTTCTATACACAGGAAGATATATATATATATATATATATATTTTTAATGTATATCTTTGATAAAAATCTGTACTTGCTGACCTTCTTTCCTTTGTCTAATCTCTTCCTGACTTCTCTAGGTACTATATTCACCAACTACAGACCAAGATGGGAAATAAGCTTACATAGGAAATGGAGGCAACAAGCTTCTTTTTATAGGTCTGTGACAAACTCAATTTGACTATAGAAAACTCAATCCTATTCAAATAAATGAGAGGTTTTCTTTAAAAAGGATAAATTAATACATAAAAAAATACAGACTTTTTTTTTTTTCTGAGTTCCTCCCATTGCCTTATGTTATTGACTTTGTTTTCATATAAATCATTTGACACACGAAAAGTGAAAGAAACAATAAAACACCTCTTCCTAATCTCAATTCCCCTTGTTTCCACAACACATTATACTCTGTCCCACCTTGGTGAGGTGAGGTGCAGGAGGTTGAGGTCATAACACAGAGGTTTCCTTTTGCTACTCCTCACTTCTTAGCTATTTTCCTCTGCTGCTCCTTACTTCTTGCTGCTCCTCTACACCAATGTGGATCATCCATGGGCTACAGTCCCTCAGAAGTGTCCCTGCTCCAGCATGCAGGGATGACACAAGGTAGCTCGAGGTCTTATCCCATAGACAACACCCTGCATCCATTGCTCCTGAAACCCTGCATTTTATGTCTGTAGGCTATTTTCAACTACTTAATAATCTGGTGCAACCTGAACACATAATTGTTTTGGGAGGAAAAGAAAAAAAAAAATAGAATCTGGGTCTTTATTGTATTCAGGAATACTGGTGATTTGAAAATATAATTAAATAAACTTCTCAAATAAGAGCTATTTGTTGGTTTGACTTAAAATCTTTTTACATCATCTGTTTTTCTGCATAAAATATTGCAGAATGTTTCTAACATATATTTTCCTTTCACACTGTAGGCTAATGAAATCCTAGGAAAATATTTTTTAGATCTATTACCCTCAAAGAACTGGAGAAAAACAAAAATGTAGAGAATGTGTAAACACACACCTGCTCTCACAATCCTCAGTTTAATATAAGAGAAGGCATAATTATTTCTATATTATTTGGGGTATATAAATTCTTTTAACTGAACCATGCAGAAGAAGACATGTTCCATACTTAATGCTATGGCTCTCTTAAAACCACATGAAGAATGTGGTTAGATTAATGCATACCTCTGACAGACATGTAACAGTGGATTAAAATTGAATGTCTGAAACATGCTGCCCTTAGGACTCCTCCCTGCCTTCCTGACCAGTGCTGCCTCCATGGAGGCAAAGGTGTCTGATTTGCTTGTAGATAAGTAGAACAACCACAGCCTTCATTCTCAATCTTATGTTAAACTGACTCCAGTTTTATTTAACTTCTGTATGACAGACTGGAAACAAAGGTGAGGCTGGACCTGATTTGTGAGTGGTTGGGAAAGATGAGTGGGGTTGGTAGGAGCTGCAGCTTTATATCTGCTAATTAATGTCTGTTAAGAACCCTGAGAGGAGGAATGTCTTTGACCACTTCCCTCCATCTTTCTTCTGTGTTCTTCATTTCTCTATTTACCACACAGTTATTGTTCTTTTTCTACACGGAGAAGATCTTTTTGATTGGAACACTTCATGGTAGCACAAAAGAGCATATATTTGAAGTATAATGTAATTAAGAATTAATAAGGTGGTGGCAGACTTGATTTAATTTTTTTGTTGTTAACAAAGAAAAATTCTCAAGAGAACATTGAAATATAATTCAGTAAATTCTTCTGAACAAACTGGGGTTCTAAGTAGTGAGAAAAGTTGACAAACACACATGTTCATTTCATATAACGGATAGTAAATGTTATGATAACAGCCCCCCTCAAATGCACTTTGTACTTACATGAACATTATGTAAGTTTAGCGGTACAGCATACACAGGACACTGAGCTCAGTTTTCTGGGCTGCGTACAGTATCAGTAAGATTTCCAACATAGAACTTTTCTTTGTAACAGACAGAATAGAATATCCCTGAATCTCAAAAGAAAGCACAGACTACATTTCTAAAATGCTGTGTAATTCCTACACAGAGCCACTCCTGAACAGTAAGGGCAATTTAATTATCTAAATAGTAATTAGGAAATTAAATGGAGTTGAAAGCTTACATTCCTTTGAGACCTGGGACTTGGCAAATATAGAAAAAAGTGAAAAGTTTATGTCTCTAATAATATCTTAAGGGGTATGCAGTACTGTACGACTTTAGAAGAAAGGCTCCTCTCCCCCCCGCCTCAACCGGACAATTTAGGGTGCATAATTTACTTTTGCTGCAATTAAAATACAAAAATGTTCTATGTGGATGTAAGTAAGCTTGAAGACTGAAGCTGGTAAAAGGGACTTCAACTTTCATAATCATAAGCAAATACCAAATGTTGCTCACAAATACCTTAAACTCCTGCTCTATTAAAACCAGTTACTTTTCCTGTGTACTGTACCTTGAATCATCTAAACTTGAATTATGTTTATTTGCACAGCAGAAACTAAGGAAGAATTCAATTTAGGAAGAATCTTAAATAGTTAGGACAAAAGACTGTAAGGCAGCCAGAGATTCACAATAAATGTATCTGTGAAATTGTTCTGAAGATAATGACAAACAGAAAATCCATTAATTTGTATGGAATACACTGTCTGCAATATATAGAAGCAGAAATATTTTGAAATTTCCTCAGCCCACAAATAATTTAAATAAGGAAGGATATTATTTGCAGCATTTTTACAATACTTCATTAACTATTAATGGAAATTGTTAAACTACTTATTAAATAGTCCTTATTCACCAGCTAGTAATTTAAATACAGTTGTTATTTTATGATACAAATATATATCCATAATTTAAAACTTTTCTCATATGCTTGCTACTGCAGTGTTATAATTAAATCTAATACTTGAATGCATGCTGCAACACAGTTGCACCATGAAAAAAACACTGATGTTCTGTGTGATGCCACATAAGAAAGGTCATCTATTTCCATATTTCTATTGCTGAAATTTTATATGCTGAGACAATGGTGATCACAGTGTGCAATCTAAACCGAATGTACCCTAATTAATGAAAGCGAAATGAGCCTTTTGGAGCATCTCTCCACCAATGACTATACAAAGGTCTCAGTTATCTTCAGAACAAGCCAGTTTTCTTGAATGCTGAGAGGGAGTCATTTAAGTTTAAACCAGGAAATGTTAAGTGCTTTGCACTGTGCATTTGTGAGACTTCATTGGGATTCTGACAGCTGATTTTGAGAGGAGAAACATAAATGTTTGGGATTTATCATTCTTAATGGCTGGAAGATGAAGGCGCAATAGCTGAAGTGACAGCAGCTTTTTGGCATTGTATCCTGGTGTCAAAACAAACAGCTGAGCACAGGAGAGAAGAAATTAATTTCCTCCTTGCTTGCATATCTCTTGTATCCTAAATGGACAAATTATGGATTATGCTAAATTCTGAGAGGCCCATTTTTTAATTTCACCATAGAAGCCAGTTTTGGCAGTGTAGAACACAGCCGTATCAAATAGTCCCTCTAGTGGGTGCACACGGCAAGGTTGTGGAAGTGGGACAGGAAGGGTGTGCCTACAAGATGTGTCTGTAAGAAAAGGTCAGGGGCTGCACTATGCTAGTTCCAGTCTGTTCAAGCCAGCTCTGCCATAAATACCTCACAGGACACAGCTGAGCCTGTTAGTGAAGTTGCTGGTTCTTCTGGGAAAACACATTTTAAAACAGAACAAAATTTCACATAGGCAGTGAGCATTTACAAACAAAAAGTGTGAGAAACCATCCTGCAGACACCAACATCAGAGAATAAGGAAGGCAAGGAGGTGCTTCAGGTGGTGGAGCTTCCTCTACAGCCTGTGGAGAGGAGCATGCCAGAGCAGATATCCATGCTGCAGTTCATGGAAGACCCCACACCAGAGTAGGTGAGTGTTTTGTGAATGGAAGACCATGGAGCACTCATACAGGATCGGGACAGAAGTGTGAGGAAGACGGAAGGGCAGAGAGGCACTGTGATGAACTGACCAGGAGCCCCTGGATTCCCCTTCTCTCCTGTGCCACTCAGTTTGAGGGAGAAGGGAAAGGAACTGGGATTAAAGGAGTGAAGCTAATTGGTAAGTGATATCCTGCCATCATCTCAAGGGGTTTTTATCTCTTTTCCTTCTTCTTCTTCTCCCTCCTCCCCCTGCCCCACCCAAGAACAGCTAGGTGGGCAGTAATGTTTTTCTTTTATAGAAAAATAACAGTGAAAGTCAAAAACAAATTAAGAACATTGACAACACATAGCTGAAAATCTGCATTAGACAGAATATGGAGATTATGGGAGAGTTTAAGGAACCATTTTTTTTCCCCCCCAAAGAAGAATGTTCTTCTAAGCTCCATCTTAACAGCACCTCTACTAGCTGACATGATGCTTTATGTTTCTTCTTGAAATTGACAGATAAAGAACTTAATTTCTTTAGACTTCTTGAAAGACTCTAAGAGGTTTTAATTCCAAGGGAATTAAAAGCTTATTCCAAGGCATTTCTCAGAAAGACCTGAAAAAAACAATGTCAAGATATCTGATCCTTTTCTTTAGTATTCTTTTCACAAAGAAAACACACTGTAATACTTTTATAGAAGAGTCCTGTGAAGTTGTTGTTTGTTTGTGGGTTTGTTTGTTTGTTTGTTTGTTTTATTTTTCTTTCCCTTTTTTCCTTGATTTCTCTTAAGACCAAACTCTGTCCATATGGGAAGTGCGAGGGCAAAAAATCATGGACTCCACACAATCCAATATGAATTCAAGTGAAGCCATTTATTACAGAGATAAGCCTCCTTATATATGCAGTTATTTCCTGATCACATGTCCATGCTCCAAGCATGCATTAGCTGATTGGATATTGTCCAAGTTCACGAGCTGTCCACGCACCTGAGTCTCACTGCTAACAGGTCTGTTGATTTACATCTTGTTGAGGCCCTGAGGCCTCACTCCCACAGCGGGTGCCGTTTTTCAGCCTTTGGGCTGGCCTTGAGATTCATTTGGCTAGTTCAGAAATAAAACTACATCTAATAGAAACCCATCCACACAACGACCTCAAGAAAACCCCTCAAATCTCCCACAGGAAGAGCCCCATTTTGAGAAGTGAGAATATATTGATGGACGAAGATAGTTGCAAAATGTGGAAGTAAAACTTTTACTCTCTGCCTTTATAAATAAACATCTAGTTTTTGATACAAGCCAGGAAAAGGCCTTCCTTTTTTGCTATTTATGATAACCATCAATAATTAAAATCCACGTAATCATATGGGTGTTTTTCTTTCATGTACATGAGTACCTCATAATATTAATCCTGTTTGAAAATGAAATAGTTTTGCTGAAATTTTCTTATTCATGAATAACAAAATGCTTGCTTAGGCTTTTGTTGGAAACCTGACCTGCTCATCTGTCTCTTCCAGATTTCTTAAAGGGGGCAGGGGACACAAAAGCCTGGGGAGTTTCATTGACCAAGTTTATAACATCTCTGCGAAGACTACCAGGATCTACTTTTCAAGAAGTAGACTTTTTGAGGGAAGGATGCGTAGAAGGCAAATAATGAAAGGCAGGTGAGGCAGAGTATGATTAGTTTATGTCAAAATGTAAGGGGGGGAGTTCCAAGAAGGAGGCAGACTAGGGAAGGGAAGGGAAGGGAAGGATGAGGCACAAAAAGATATACCCTATATGCATAGTTCACCCTTGTTTCAACCAGGATGCAGGTGAGCTTAGAGTATTTTAGTGAAATCTGATGATAGTCTTAAATTAATACACTTAATTGCAAGTCTTTCCTTCTCCACCCATTATTGCCTATTCTACAGATGTTGATCCTAATCTATGGTGTTTCTATGTGTAGCACACAATCTTTAGTAATTTTATACAGCCTTCTTTGTATTCCAGTTGTGTTCACTTATTGAATCTCATTTTCTTTCAAACAGCAGCAATTCTATGTAGTTCTGTAAAGCTATTCAGTATGAAATGGTACAAGAAAAAAAGACAAGACCATCTTGCGAATATTTTTTAAAGGAGTCTGGAGTATCATTCACTTTTGATGAGTAATTTCACAATCTTTTTCATTTTCAGATGTGACTTAAACTTTCAAAGCACGGTGAAATTCTGAGGACCCTGTTGAGCCATTCCAATGAGCTATGGATTCTGTTTTCTGTAAAGTCTTGAATTTTTACCTGAGGGGCACAAATAACAGAGAATTTGCCTGCCTCCCCATTGTTGCACGTAACACAGAAAAATTTATTGGTTTCTCGTGGAAACAGGACTTCTACTTCATCTCTTCATCTCCTTACTACTAGTTTATGAGCTCATTGGGTAATTTCTCTCAGATTTGTCAGAAAAATAGAGATCTCTATTTAAATTCTGACAGTCTCCACAGCAACAAGAAAAAGAATATATCCTCAAAGTCTGTCTTTAGCAGTAATCAACAGAATATGTATATAAAAATGTATGAAATATATATACATATATATACATTATGTGTAATAGCTCTATTTGATTTGAGCTACTTAAATTGTCACTGATCTGAATAGAAAGGCCCTGATTAATTCCATGAGACTAATTCTATAGTTATCTTCCAAAAGCAGATCAAATTTGACTGAAACCTCAGATTTGCTTACCCTTACTCTAGGAAAAAAGCAGTTCTGAGTTTAAGTGTCATGTTCAAAAATTCCTTAGAAGAGCCAACAGTTTTGTACATGAAAGTGGAATACATGCTTGTTTGCTTTTTTACTTCCTGTATGCACAAAAAGGATTTACAGGTAAAGATTGTACAGCTTCCTCATGTCCCAGTTTTACAAATCTACCCTTCTGCTTATTAATTCCGATAGAGCAATTAGGTGTGTACAAAGTAGTTTCTATTGTCTAGAGTCTTTACATAATTCATGGAGAGACTCAAGCAACCCAATGTCTTAAATTCAAAATATTGATTATACAACTCATTGAACTTCAGTCCAAACTAGTTTTGAAAGGTTAAACCTTCAGATAAGAAACTCCAACAAAGAAATTTTACATAATCTAAATTTAAAAAATCATAAAATATGTACAGACCTATGTAAAAATCAATAACTGGAGAGTGCTTTTAAATAATATTTAATCAAATTATATATTAGCTGGTGTTATACAAGCGTCTGTGCTGGGAGAACAAGTGTACAAGGGAGCTGTAGTTTCATTCAGTACCTAAATGATGAAATAGAGAGTAAGATTATTAAGTTTGCAGATGATAACCGTCTATGAGGGAAAACAAACACATTAGAGGAAAGAATTAGAATTTAATATTATCTTAATAAATGGAAGATATATTCTTAAAAATGTTATGCTATACTAATCAAAATGAATGAGTTCAAGATAATACATTTAATTTGCCAGGTTGGATGAAGCTTTGAGCAACCTGTTCTAGTGGAAAGTATAACTGCCCATGGCAGGGGGTTTGGGACTAGATGGTCTTTAAGGCCTCTTCCAACCCAAACCATTCTATGATGTTAAATCAGAATAACTAACACACAGATTAAATAATCACTTAAGAAAGTGCTCTGTAGAAAAGTAACCTGAATATTGTTGAAGATCTGTTGGAAATGAGTCAACAAAAAGCTATTGTTTGTTTATATCACATGGCCTAAAGACAAGTAAAATGATCTTTATGTTCTGTTCATAATTGGTAATGCATTATGCCAAGTTTGAGATAAAAATAACATTTCAAGATCAATACAAGACAGCATGAGTGTCAGTTAAAAGAGGTAAAGGAAAGAAGATCAGAGAGGTGATGTCTTGAGGTATTTTGTACGTTACTGGTTCCTTGAGTCTATGTTATATTCTGGAAGAAAAAATAGCAAACAAAATAAAATATTTTGTTGTTGTTGTTGTTGTTTTATTTTGTTGTTGTTGTTGTTGTTGTTTTATTTTTGTTTGTTTGTTTGGGTTTGTTTTGATTTGGTTTGTTTTTGGTGGGTTTTTTGTGGTTTTGTTTGTTAGTTTCTTTCAGTGGACAAAGTATTAAAATATTAAACCTTCTTTGGATTGGTCACAGAATGAAATGTCTATGCTGTTCTGTGAGCAGACTAGTACATCACACAATTAAACCATGACCATGTAAATTCCTGAGAGACAAGCAGGGAATGTTGTGCCAAATTTCTTCTCTATGTATTAAAGTCATCTAAAAGTCCAAGTTACAAAATAATTAACTGATTCACCCTCCAGACACAACAGATGGGAGCATTCTGATCCCACTTTGTTGCCTGAAAGAGAGCTGATAATTTTGTTCACTTTTCTCAACTAATTTCTATTTATATTACACACTGCCATGGTCAGCTTTTGAAGTTTCATTTGCTCTATTCCAAAAACTTTCTTGATTGCTGAGGAGAATCTTTTCTTTAGCAACGTGGAAACGAAAGTGTGCTAATCAAAGTTTACAGAAACAGTTACAGCTCCTCCTACTGGGTTAGAAGCACTGTAGCTTACTTATGTATCTACATATTCAGAAGTATAGAAATATTCATCATTATCTCTGAAACATTAGACTTATTTTCAATGACTGGTAGAACATCTAGTCTCCTATTCAGAATTAGCATATAATCTACCTAATCCTTCTTGCTTGTATTTCTTATTGACCAAGTGTCCGTGAAGGCCCAAACTTGAAATATAAGATAACCAAATTTGAGCTTCAGGTGTTATATTACTTTCTAATTTTATTTTTGTACCAGGCAAAAACCCAACCCAAACCAAACCAAACAGCCTGAAACAAACAAACACAAAACTATCTTGACATCAGTTCCTTCATCCCAATTCATACCACTGAGCTATGTGGCCTAACATATTATCCCAAATGAAAGTTTTAATAACCTAGCTTTAGCCTAACTTCCAGGTTAGCTTAGCCCTCTTGGAAGCCCAACATCCTCAAAAAAGTCAGAAGAAACTGTCCTTTCCTCCCTGTTATCCATTTTAGAAAAATTACCAGTGTCTGTGTCATTGAAAAAGTATTTAGCTCTATTTTCAGGTTATCCATGTGCTGGCATTTCTATCATCACCTAGTGAGCAGTGACTATTGACATCAATAAATGAATGGGAGACAGTAGAAAATAATTGTGATACAAAAGCCTGAAGATGAATTCATGACACCTAAAGCTTCAAATTAAATGGCTCAAAATGAGGTATTAACACGAAATGCTGGCTCTGATAATTTCTCTGGACAAGTTGAGGTTGCAACTGTTTCTAACTGACAGGTCAAAATGATATCACTTCTTTGTGGGAAAAATGCCTGTTGTACAGTCAGGACATTGTTTAGCAGGGAAGATAGTACTGGGTCTCTCAGGTCCAAAACTAAGTCCTAAAGTATTTAAATTGTTAGAATGAATGTCAGAAAGCTGTTTATTGAAGACAGGGACAAATGTAAGGGAAGAAATCTACTCAGCACAATTTTGAACATTTTTTTTTTTCCACACAGAATGACAGAATCACAGAATGTTAGGGATTGGAAGGAACCTCAAAAGATCATCTAGTCCAATCCCCCTGCTAGAGCAGGAACACTTAGATGAGGTTACACAGGACGGCATCCAGGCGGGTTTTGAATGTCTCCAGAATAGGAGACTCCACAGCCTCCCTGGGCAGCCTGTTCCAGCGCTCTGTCACCCTCACTGAGAAGAAGTTTCTTCTCAAATTTAAGTGGAACCTCTTGTGTTCCAGCTTGATCCCATTACCCCTTGTCCTATCATTGTTTGCCACCGAGAAGAGCCTGGCTCCATCCTCGTGGCACTCACCCTTTATATATTTATAAACATTAATAAGGTCACCCCTCAGTCTCCTCCAAACTAAAGAGACCCAGCTCCCTCAGACTTTCTTCATAAGGGAGGTGCTCCACTCCCTTAATCATCTTTGTTGCCCTATGCTGGACTCTCTCCAGCAGTTCCCTGTCCTTCTTGAACTGAGGGGTCCAGAACTGGACACAACATTCCAGATGTTTCTATATGAAAAAGATATAATTGCTGAGTGGTCTGAGGATAAACCACAAAAACGTGTTTCTGGAAGGATCAGGGAAAGAGAAAACAAGGTTTACCAGTGAAAGTCAAAATAATTTTCTCATTTAGAATTAGGCAGCTGGTGTTACATTCAAAATCTTGTTACAGGTAAAAGGGAATATGTTGTGTATATGGAGTGAAGAAGTTATGATTACTTGAACTCCTAAAATCTAATTGAGATGCAGAAGTTTTTCAGCTACAACAATGCTAATACCCATAGCCCAATTAATATCGAAAAGCCTCCTAAGGAAAATTGTTATACATGAACTTACCATTGACAATGCTTTTTCTCTGGTGTTATACTCACCTTCCCAATATTTATTTCTATCTTCATCAAAGAGATTGGAGATTGAGAGTTTTATGAAAGTCAAAACTATCCTGATTTCCTTGATTAAAAGGGATGTGATACCTTGAATTAATTTAATGCTCTTCTCTCATCTACCCAGTCAGTCATACCATCATAGAAGGCCATCAGGTTGTTCAAACATGATTTCCCTTTGGTGAACCCGTGCTCACTACTCCTGATAAACTTATTTTCCTCCACATGTTTGGAGATGATGTCCAGAATAAGCTGCTCCATCACGTTTCCAGAGATGGAGGTGAGGCTGACTGGCCTGTAGTTTTCTGGGTCATCCTTCTTGTCCTTTTTGAAGACTGGACTGATGTTGGCTTTCTTCCAGTCCTCAGGCATCTCTCCTGTTCTCTAAGAACTTTCAAAGATGATGGAGAGCATCTTGGCAATAACATCTCTCAGCACTCATGGGCGTGTCCCATCAGGGCCCATGGATTTGTGGATGTCCAGTTCGTCTAAATGATCTCTAACATAGTTCTCCTCAACCAAGGGAAAATCTTACTTTTGCCAGACTTTCTCTCCTGTCTCTAGAGTCTGGGATACCTGATGGCCGGGTTTTGCAGTAAAGGACACCAGGGCACCCTCCTCATTCAGTAGCGGACCTTCATTTTCCCTAACCTTTCTTCTGCTGCTGATGAACTTGAAGAAGCCCTTCTTTTTGTCCTTTACATCCCATTTGCTTCTATGTGGAACTTGGCCTTCCTCACCACATCCCTGCATACTTTAATAGCCTCCTTGTATTCCTCCCAGGTGGATTGTCCGTTTTTCCACGTTACATAAGCATCCTTCTTGCACCTGAGCTTTGACTGAAGTTCCTTATTCATCCATGCTGGCCTCAAACAAAGTCAACTCAGGCCAAAACAAACTGAAAGTAGTACTGAGACATGCACTGTCAGGTCAATGCAAAGCCTATCAGCTTGATGGGGCTACACTGGCAATCATAATAACATACACTGCAAGAAAACTTGTAATACTCCAAAATACGGGAGAAAATTATGTTTTCCAGCCTTCAAACACAAGATGCATAGAATTAATCTGTTTGCATGACTAGGAGGAATATATGTCCAGTGCAAAATGTTTTGATGACAGATTTAGGATGACAGGATCAATATAATTAATGAAACTGACCTCAGGTGGTCACCTAAATCCAACCTTCTGCTCAAAGTGGAGTCATATATGAAGTCAGACAAGGCTACTCAGGGCTTTATCTAGTTTGGAATATAGTATATAGAATGGGATATAGCACATAAAGTCTTACAGGCATCAGGGTAGAGGATATTGAAAATGTTTATAGTTAATCACCCTCCGAAAATGTCTACCTTTCCTGATTATAGAAGAACCTTAGGTAGTTAACTGAGACTAAGTGTCTGGCCTTTTCTTAGCTTAAGATGAGTACCAAATTTTGCAGGCAGTTTTTTGTCTTCTCATTTGGCACTTTTTTTTTCTGTCTTCCAAAAAAATTAAGATGAGAAACAATCTTTTCAACCACTGTTTCCCAAAAAGGCTTTTTTTCTCAGTCTTGTATATCCCCCAAAAGTGCAGACAGTCCTGGCAGAATATTTTCAATGGACCTAATGTCCTCCATATTCATCAAGGCCATCATGCATTTCCTGGGCAATTGGTTTATTCATTAAGCTCACTTAATAAACACACAGTAGGATCACTTTCAATTTTTGATCAGTATGCAAACATCCTCTCCATTCCTGGGCATCACCATTTAATCTCAGACTGTTTTTGTCTCTATTTTTTCTGTTTCTAGATTAGTTTTTATTCATTAAAAGTTACATCCATTTTAAAAGGCACTGTTCATGTCACCCCAGACATTTGGTTTGCATTTTCTGAAAAGACAAAGAGGAAATCCAGTATTCACCACAAGTTTATAGAAAGAAAAATCCAAAAGTACATTGAATTTGTCCTAAGAAGTGGATCTTTCCAGAAAGTCTTGAAGAAATGCCTCCAAGACATCTTGTCATGCGTCAGATTATCTTCCATGGGAAGGAATACATAACTGATGTCCTTAAATGGCAAAGAACTTGCAGGACAGAAGCTCTGTAATATTTTTGTAGTTTTGCGTAATCAGTGTTTGTTCATTTGCCACCTAGCTCCAAAAAAATTAAAACTTTTTTCTGTTGTTTAATAGAAGTTGAAATGCTAAGAGGAATAGTAACAATATTAGCACACAGTAGTCTACCTATGCACAACAGATCTTAACTGTAAAAGTAAAAAATACAGATTTATTTTTCAGTTTCTAGAGGAGCAGGCAAGTCAGCTTGATAGTCTAAAACCTAATCAGCACTATGAACAGTGCAATAACTGAAAAACATTATAGAAAGCTGAAGACTTTGTTTAACTGCTACTCCAAAGGAGATAGAAGAGCATTTAATGATTTCTCATGCTCCTAGTGAAATATAACTTCACAACTGGGCCAAGTATATTTCTTCAGGTAACAGGTTCAATATCTTATCAAACAAACAGAGACTGGATTTAAACAATAATGCTTTGATTATATCTACAGTATTTAATTCCTGGTTAATCAAAATTATTTCTTAATCATTGATTTTCCTGAATAAATTGTTGAGACGAGGAACACACATCACATAAAATAGCAAGAAACAAATAAACAAGATACTGAATGAACCTCATGGCCCACATAACTTAGATATGAGTGATGAATTGACCCTTGTCATAAGCCAAGCACCCAACCTGCCTTTCGCTCGCTCGCTCGCTCGCTCACTCACTCACTCACCTCATGCCAGGAACGGGGAGAAAAACGGCAAGAAGTTGAGCAGACTCATGCATCAAGAGAAGGCCAGTTTAATAAGAAAAAACAAAAGCTATATGCACAAGCAAAATAAGGAATGCATTTATGTCTTCCCATCAGCAGGCAGATGCTTGGCCATTTCAAGGAAAACAGGGCACCAGCACATGTAATGATTACTTGGGAAAAAAAGTGCCATAACCCTGAGTGTCCCTTCCCTGCTTCTTCCTTCTTTCTCCTGGCGTTTACTGATACACACCATGTCATATGGTATAGAATATCCTTTTGATCAGGTCATCAACTGTTCTGGCTGTGTCCCCTCCAGCCTCTTGATAACCCCCCAGCCTACTCACTTCGGGGGGGAGTGGGGAGAGACACAGACGGAATCTTGATGCTGTGCAAGCACTGTTTAGCAGTAGCCAAACCTCTGGTGTGTTATAGGTATTGCTTCAGCCACAAATGTAAAGCATGGCACCATAGAGGCTGCTACAAAGAAAGTTAACTTCATAGTTTGATCCCAGCCAGACCCAATACAGTATGTGTACAGAGAAAATTCAATAGGAGACTGAAAGACCAAACCCAGCCACCACAAGATGCTGGAAAGCAGCTCTGCAGAGAGGCCTCTGGGAGTTCTGGTCAATGGCAAGTTGAACATGAGCCAATAGTGTGCCCTGGCAACCTAGAGGAACAACCATGTCCTGGGGTGCATCAAGTACAGCATTGCCAGCTGGGTGACGGAGATGATTGTCCCTCTCTACTCTGCACTGGTGTGGGCCTCACCTGGAGCACTGTGTGCAGTTCTGGGTGCCACAGTATAAAAAAGATTAAACTACTAGAGAGTGTCCAGAAGAGGGCTATGAAGTTGGTGAAGGGTTTGGAGAGGAAACCATATGAGGAGTGGCTAAAGTCACTTGGTTTGTTCAGCCTGGAGGAGACTGAGGTGAGACTTCATGGAAGTCTACAGTATCCTCACAAGGGGAGGAGGAGTGGCAGGCACTGAACTCTTCTCTCTGGCAGGAAGTTGTGCTGGGAGGGTTTAGGTTGATCATAAAGAAGCACTGGTGGAGCACTGGATCAAGCTTCCCAGGGAGACAATCACAGCCCCAAGCCTGGCAGTGTTCAAGAAGAGACTTGACAACACCCTCAGACACACGGTGTGAACTGTGGGGTTGGCATATGCAGGGACAGGAGTTGGACTCGATGATCCTTGTGGGTCCTTTCCCACTCAGGACTTTCTATGATACTATGATTCTATGATCACCTGTAACAGGTGAGAGAATTAACTTTTAGACCATTTTTTCTTTTACATCTGAAGTCAGATTACTCATTTTCTACACAAATTAAATGTTTTAAGCTTACCTTTAAGACATCAGCAATTCCTTCCTGTCTTATAGGTACATTAATACTATCATTAGATAATGAAAAAGTCTATAACCTTTTTCAGCAAATATTTCTTAAGGCAGTGTTGTTTACATTCTTGAGCACAGATTAATGCTGAGACCTGAAGAAAGAATCACATCACACATATATGACATTGTTCTGCATAGTAACTCTCATTTTTTTTTTAATCTAGTACATTACTGACTTGAGCATTAAAAAGGCACAAGACCACTTACATTGACCTTTCTGCCACTTGCAGTCCTGCATACTCTGCTTAAAAAGCAACAAGATCTAGAAATAGTGTATTAATTACTTAAAAACTAATTTAAAACATTATTTATTGTTAATAAACTTTTCTATATATGTATTAATAGCTCTCTAAACATCTGGAATGTCTGTTCCAATACTAGAAAACACTTTCAAGATGTAAGCTGACTTTGGGCCACAATGCTCATTGCACTTCATCTATTATCAAGGCATGTCAAAGTATCATATTTATGCATTATGCACAGAATAAAAACTATATAACTTATACAAATAAAATGTCTATTAGTTCAGATAACAGGCTTCTATTTCAATTAGAATGATAGGATAGATGTTTTGTTGGATTTGGCCCTAATCCTTCTAGGGCATACATAAGATGTTCAGCACCTTATAGAATTGAAACATTATCAATGAGTGTATTGTCTCAATAATACTGTCAAGATGATTCCATTAAGATGCTGTTGCTAAAATTACCTGAAAACAAAGAATACAAACCAAGTAGTATATTTTAAAATCTGCTAAAACTTAAAAATAAATAGTTTAGATTATTTTTTTATTCAAAAGACTAATACTATTTTGCTTGTGTATTAGGGAATCAGAACTCAGAATACTAGTTGAAGTTTAACTCAAGATAAATTTTTAAGACATTTTGCTTTGAACTAGTTGATAGTTCAATTTTAGTTTGACTTCGTGCAAGAGACAAGTGCTCTTAATCTTTAAACATTTAAAAGTTGTTCACTGAAAGGCATATGAAGAATAACATGATTCTCTTTGCAGTTCAGATTTACAAGAAACTCAACCAAAGCCGGGAACAAAGAGCAGTGTATTTTTTCTTTTAGTGAATTCACAGCCTCACATTTGGAAAACAATTTATCTTCACTGTAAAAAACAAGATTTTCACATCTCTCGTTTTCTCAGCAGCATTCCTCTTTGAGAGTTCTAATATTCTCTATTTAATGGGTTGAGAATTTAGTCTCAAGCAGACTCTGTAGAAAAGAAAATGAAACAAACAAACAAATAAACAAAACCCAACCAAACAGAAAACCACAAAAATCCTGAACAATGAGAAAAAATGCCACAGCCAAAGAACTCCAACCCTGGCATCTATGCTGAGAATACCCACTCCTAGAAAATTTTTATTTAGCTATTGCATTAAGGTCCTGCTTATCTCCAGAAGCAGAGGTTCTTTAGTCAGGCTTTTAAACACTTTACTGATAGCACCTTTAAAAACTTAGCACTTTTAGTCTACTTTCAATTAGCACTCTCCCAGGCAGCCTTGAGAACATTTTCAGAATATTTTTCTAACTAGCGCCTTCATCCTGAAAAAAGTCTGAAATAATCTAATTAAGCTTCATCTCAATAGCTCAGAGACAGGATTCTTACCAGGAAAACCAGGAAGTCCTAACAGAGAAATCCATTTACTGTAGTTGATAAAGCTGTTGACACTGGTAGGAAAAGACCTAGAAAAGAATCAGAAAGTAGCATTTATAGATTTTGCACCATATATATTTGTGACAAAATACTTTCAAGTCTTCTGTGATGTGAAAAAACAAAAACAAAAACAAACCCTTATTATAATTTTAATTTTTACAAAAATCTGCATTTAAAAAAACCCCGCTTAATAGTATTAGCTGTGACCTGATCCACTTTTTTCTGACTTATATGATATGAACGTTAAAGAAGATTGGACAAATGCTAACTTCATGCCATGAATAACAAATCGACCTTTTGCCATTTCCATTTCCACAGGAAATACCAAGAAACACATCCTACAAGACCTATGAAACCATTGAAATAACCCCCCTTTTCAGTAGCAAAGCTTAAAAAATTAGTTTTGATGACTTGTACACAGCTGCATATTTGTCTTACTCAAAAAAAAAGCAACACCCAAACTAAAAACAAAACAACCTGCGTTGTCTGAAAATTTTGAATTTCAGCAATTTTCTAAAATCCATTCTCTAGTCACAAAGAAAAGAAAAACAAAAACCCAAACAAAAAAAAAATCCCACCATCAACACCCCCCATAAAAGCACCGAACAAGACTATAGGTTATGATAGCCAGAAAACAACAACAACAACAAAAAAAACAAAAGCAAAACAAAACAAAAACAAAATAAAAACAAACAAAAACCCCACAAACAAACAAAAAAAACACCACCAAGAATTTTCAGCAAATTACTAGGATATTGTTTAGTATTGAAGTACCTTTTTCCACATGAGTTTTAGAAACACTTTGGCTACTGCTGATTTGATGCTGTAAAACACAAGATGATCAGCAAGGACAGTCTGAGAGTGCAGCTGATTCAATGCATCTATTATATGGAGGAAAAAAGAACATGAATAGAAAACAGCCTGATTTTTTTTTTCCCCTTGTCAATTAAATCTTACATTGCAGGTATTGTTACTGGGAGCCTGTAGCTTTAAGAATGGTTGAAATCGACAAGGTAGTTCAGCTATGCATAGTAAAAGATATACACTGTGATATTAATGAACTATTTCTTTCATGACAGAACTACGGGGCAATAGATATCACTACTATATAATTGTTTCTAACTATGTCTCTGGTACAACAGAACAGCATGGCAAAGCTACAAAGATAAATTGAAGCCAGAAAAGGTTTTGTTAGTGTGGAAATATCATCAGAAATTTTAGTTCCAGCTTTCAATTTAGTGTTTAATATCCTTCAGAGTATGTTTAAAGATCAAGAGTTTTCAAAGGCAACTTTTGAAAGCAATTTTGGGCATTGTTGGTCTTGAGAATCCAGTTTTAGATAACTTTCAGAAAACCTGAATTTCAATGATCTGGAGATTAACTCTTCCTGAAAACCCTGGTTCAATTTTCCCTACTCAGCTTTAAAAACTGAACTCAGAATAATATGTTAAAGGCATTTAAATAAGTGTAAATATCTGGCTGGTTTTTGGAGGAGTCAAATGCCAAGGTGTTTCTGAAAGTGTTCATTGGTCCTTTCTGCATCTTTAAATATTTGGTTGGAGAAAACAATCTTTTAGAATTAGGGGCATGTATAAAAAAAATGTACATATATTCATAATGCCACTTTGTCTTGTTTGTCTATGCTGAATGCACAGTATAACAGCATTTATGCTTCTGTTTTAGAGTCCAGCTGTTTAAAAACAAAACAAGAGAAAAAAATATACTGGACTTTGCATGCAACTAAGAATCTGCAAGGAAAAGGATTTGTATGGGTCAATTTTTCAACATGTGGTCCTTTCTGCAACATTAAATGCTTGTCTATATTCTTTCTGTACAAATAATTTGATTATGTTAATTAGTTACACGGTCCAGGAAAGTGCCTTCCACCTTGTGTTACAATTTGTCTCTTGTAATGTTCAAAAGAAGACTTATCATGGATACAGTAGCTAGTTCTCCCCCAGAAGCACTGAATACACTTAACCAATTACAGCAACGTCCTTAACTGTACTGAAAATCAAAGGTCTGTTAAACCCTATGAAGAGCGCTTAAAATAAATGACCAGTGGACAGCAGCTTCAAGGAGAATGTATTTCCACTAATGAGTGAAAAAGATGACAGGTTTATAAAGAGATTTGAGTAACTCGAACTTGGGGTTACAATAATTAATATCTAACTTGAACTGTAATTATGTTCTGTATATGTTTAGTTCACCCAAAGTGTCCATGTTCAGATCATTAATAAATTTTGCTAATGCTTCTGTGGTTAATCCCTTTAACAGAGCAGCTTTTCTTCACTGAACTATTGTAATCTGGGGTACAAAGTAACACAGACAGGCACCAGAGCATATCAATTTGACAAACAGCAAAGAAATAATAAATAATTAAACCTGTACTTTTTATGTTATCCGTCTCAAAATTTATACCTTCATCATAAGATCTGCTAAAGTCATCAGTTTTGGATAATGTACAAAACACTGTCTCTTAAATTGTGCAACATAGCAAAATGTATTTTTTTTAATAATGCATCAGTAATTATAAGGTGAATGAGCACTACAGAAGTTGTAGTTTCATGACTACATTTACTTCAATGGACACATGATGATTTGTGCCAGCTGAGAATTTGTCCCTTATGTTTAATACTTTATTTTTAATTTATTTTTTCCAAAATATACCATTTTCTGTGCTAGAAAAACAATGTACCTACTTGATATTGTTTAGATTCAAATTAGATTTTTTACAGGAGAGTTTGAGTCTCAAGTAGCATATAAGTAACCTTGAAACAGAGTAATATAAGGTTTTAGATTAGAAACCTAGGGGTATTTTTCCCTTCCTCTTCTATTCTGGGGAAAAAAAAATACTGAAGATATGAGTATAAAATTATTTTTAAAACAATTGCATTTGCTTATAAATGTAGGAGAGTTTGATGCCAGGATAGCAGAATAAATAATTCTTGTGGGTTGACCCCAGCCAGCAGCCAAGAACTCACAGAGCTGCTTGCTTACCTACCCATGGCAGGATGGGGGGAAAGAATAGGAAGGAAATACAGGGGTTAACAGGCTAGTTAAAGTGAACTCTGCATGCACTAGCAGAGGAAAATCAGGAATTTTTCACTGCTTCCCACAGGCAGACAGATGTTCATCTGCTTCCTGGAAACCAGGGCCTCAGCACACATAATGCTTACCGGGGAAGACAAACCCCACAAGCACAAACATCCCACCTCCCCAAGATTTTATTGTTGACCTTGACATCATATGCTGTGGAGTATCCCTTTGGTCAGTCTGGGTCAGCTACCTCAGCTGTGTCTTCTCCCAACTCCTTACCCACCCCCAGCCTACTCACTGCAGGGGTATAGGGCTGGAAGTGAGATGTGTTGGGTATAGTGGAGAAAAGAAAGCCTCAGGGCTGTGCAAGCACTGTTAAGCAGCAGCCAAACAGCCAACATTGTTTCAGCTACAAATCCAAAGCACAGCACTACACAGGATGCTATGAAGAAAATTAACTCCATCCCAGCTGGAGACAGCACAGCAGCAAATGAGAGCAATAACTGAAGGAAAAGTGTCTTGAGCAGTAATATGAAACTTTCAGATATTCAAATTATTTGAAAGATAGATATACAGACTTGAAGAGAATAAATAAATCAACACCAGACAAAGGCAAGAAAAGACAAAACTTTCAGTTTATTTTAATTTTTTATATTTCTTAATTTAAGTCTTTTTTTTTTTTTTTTTTTTTTTTTTTTTTTTTTTTCCCCTGCAACCAGGAAACAGCACTGAAGGAAATAAACATGAAATCCAAAATTAGATTCTAACTTGTAATCACATACTTCAGCCTTCTCCACATGCACAGAGAAGAGCATACACCTTCTCAAGCAGCCTAGCAGCAGTGGTGCTCACCTTCTCTGCAAGAAGAAAAGTATCAAAACAGAGAGCTTCCATTACAAGGTTAACCATGGAATTATTTTTGAAAATAAGAACAAAAAACCACTGAGAAACTGCCACTAAATACTACACATTTCCCTTAAACTTGTATCTGTCCCTTTCTTTGCAGGATAGGATTTTTTTTTTTTTTTTTTTTTTTTTAAGATAGTGCAAATAGCCAGGTATCAAATAGAAGCTTATCAGGTATATCTTATGATCTCTTACATCACTAGAACACAGACAGCAATGTTAACTCCAGTCATAGTCACAGGTTTACCAAAAGATTTTCACAGCTCATATTTTTGTATAATGGCTTCTTGAAACACTGCAGAAAATCTGGGACATACAGATTTCATTGCTACATTTCTTTTGCTTTGTCTCATCCTGAATACTGACCTTTAAAAGATGATCACAATATTAATGGTCTTCTATATCGAGGGGTATTTTTCACAATCTTTCATGCTAAAATATGTCTCTGCATGTCTGTGAGTTCTAACTGGTCAAAAAGAGAAGCATTCTGCGAGGTTTATGTTTTCATTTATACTTGAACAGTCCTGAAACACTGTTTTCCAGTTATTATGCATAGTGTATATCATGCCTCAGGGAATAGGTTCAAAAGCACAGATATGTCCAAATAATTAACCAGGCTTTAATAATCTGGCATCAAATGTTTCTATTAAGGTTAGTGTATTAATAAAATGTACTGCATGTTGCAATAGCTATAGCATTTAAACGCCACAGTAATGATGATTCCTTCTATTTGAATTAAGATGTCGAATGAGGAACAGATTCTGGCATAAAGGCGTCTTGAGAGATTGTTAGTCTCTATAGTTTAATATCAACAGAATTTTTGCAGAATAAACCGGTCAAATATTAAATCAAATAATTGGGCAATGCTGCAACAACCAAAACAGCAGCTACAGTCTTCACATATTGTTCACTGATTCCTTCTCCATATGCACTACACTTTCTCACCAGCTTACAATCCTCACCCTGCTACCATCTAGAATGATTTTTTTCTAATAGCCTTCAAGCAACCCACAGTTTGAAAAGCAAATTCTAGGTCAATGCTTCATGATGAATAAATTCTCTAAGAGATCACCTAACTTTCAACATCACAATGTTTGGTCTGAAATTACACTTTTTAAAACAACAACAACAAAAAGGTGGAGTTAGAGACCTTACCTCTACCTTTGTTCAGTTTTTATTTACTAGTCTTATTTTACCTGCACAACTCTAATGAAGTAAAAATGTAACTGCTAATTTACCCTGGTGTAAGCGAAAGCAATTTTAAGTTATGAGCTTAGACAAGCTACAATACCTTTGAAATACATGAAGACAAAGCTAGGTGCTTCCCAAATCAGACTGAGATTTAATGTGCAAATCTTATATAAATGCAGGTTTATATTCAACCATCTCTAAGTTCCCTTTGTTATCATCGCTTTGGCTAAGAACTACTAGAGTGAAGATCCCTACAAAGAAATTTGCAAGTATTTCACTTGAGAACCTCTCAGAAATTGTGTATTTATATCAAAAAGTTGGGTGTTCAATAGCATGTTTTTGATTCTATTATGATCATGGCTATACCTGCTTTATCTTTTTCTTCTGTTGTAATAGATCTTGCAATCTGACAGTATGTACTATTTTTTTTCCCTGTATTTCAACTTTCATAAGGAGAACTTATAAGAAATTTTAAACAGTGTAAGGAGGAAAATATAAGAATTGTGTCCCAAGTGGGTAACTACAAGTTTTGCAGAAACTGTTAATTTCACTGTGGGAGTTTCACCTGCATATAAACAGAGAGCATTCTGATTACCTAAGTCATGACAAGTGCAAAGATGTGAATGTTATTCTGTTCTGGTCTACTAGACCATGATCTGTTCCATCATTTGCATCCACTAGTAAGGTAGAAGGATGCATCTTATTAAGTAAATTTGATAATATTAGGTGAAAATACAACCATGAACCATCTGATAATCATAATATAAAGTGGATGCAAAATATAATAGCAAGGGTTCCTGAAAGAACAGCCATGTCTTACTGTTCTAGATAAAAGTTTTGAGAGTTTAAGTTCTCTTGTCTACTATTGTGTTGGCAATCCTGGAAGGAACAAAAAAAATATGTAGAGAAATTATATGCAACTGAATAAGCTAAAACGTTAGTAATCAATCTCCTTTCTGTAACATGCAAAGTATTTTCATCAAGAGACCCAAAAATATATAGCATTCTGTATTATTTGACTTAGGATCCAAAATATTGAATGCATTTTAAAGAAAATAAAATATTGAATAAAATAAGAAAATATTGAAAATTTAGATATCCACATATAAGAATACATTACCTACAGTTGTAGGTAATATAGAAGAGAGGAACATTAAATATAAAAAAAAATCCAAACAAACAAAAAACACCCCACCAAACAAAAATACCCTAAAACAACAACAACAACAACAACAAAACACACAAAACCAAAACCACCACAAACTTTCAGTTCCCACGTAACTAATAAGATTAAAACAAAACCAAATTAACATGCAAAACATACTTCATGACCATGAGATTGGATTTTTTTAAGGATTTGTATCCACATAAAAGTCAGGAAATAAAACATCACATAACTGTTCTTGTGCACACACATTTGGATAGTTTGCATTCCTGTTCAGAAAATTTACAGCCCTAGAAACCAAAACTTTTATGGAAAACTCCATTTACAAGTTTAAATGCATGATGTGTGTTACATTATATCATAGATAACACATATTGCTCTGTATTTTTTTTTTTTTTTTTAATCCAGGGGAAAAAAAAAAAGAAAAAGGGAAAAAGAAGATCCTCACTCTATAGTGAAAGATTCTGCATAGATCAGTCTCTTGTTTTTTAAAAGCAACATCAGTTGGATAAAATGTCCAACACACAGCTGGATCCACCCACAACACAGTGAGTGAACAATTGGCTGACAGGCTGGGCTCAAAGGGTTCTACTAAAGGGGGTCACAATAGGCTGGTGACCAGTCACTAGCGGGGTTCCACAGGGATCCATCTTGGGGCCACTACTCTTCAATGTCTTTACAAATGATTTGGATGTGGGACTTGATGGAAAGCTACGTAAGTTCACTGATGGCACAAAACTGGGAGAACCGGTTAACACTCTCGAGGAAAGAGAGGTCCTGCAGAGAGATCTAGACAAATAAGGGAACTAGGCAATCAAGAACTATGTGAAGTTTGACAAGGGCAAATGCTGGATTTTGCACATGGGACACAGCAACCCTGGCTTTACATACAGACTAGGGAACAAGATGCTGGAGAGCAGCTCTGTGGAGAAGAATCTGGGGGTTCTGGTCGACAACAAGTTGAACATGAGCCAACATTGTGCGCCGGCAGCAAAGAGGGCCAAACGTGTCCTGGGGTGCATCAAGCACAGCATTGCCAGCTGGGTGAGGAAGTTGATTGTCCCACTCTACTCTGCACTGGTGCGGCCTCACCTGGAGCACTGTGTGCAGTTGTGGGTGCTGCACTATAAAAAGAATATAAAACTACTGGAGAGTGTCCAGAATAGGGTTTCAAAATTGGTGAAAGGTTTAAGAGGGGAAGCCGTATAAGGAGTGGCTAAAGTCATTTGGTTTATTCAGCCTGGAGGAGACTGAGGAGAGACCTCATGGAAGTCTACAATTTCCTCAGAAGAGGAGGAAGAGAGGCAGGTGCTAATCTCTCTGATGACCAGTGATAGGATCCAAGGGAATGTCAGGAAGATCTGCCAGGGGAGATTTAGGCTGGATATTAGGAAAATGTTATTCACCCAGAGGGTACTGGAGCACTGGAACAGCATCCCCAGGGAGGTAGTCACAGCCCCAAGCCTGACATTATTCAAGAAGTGATTCAACAATGTCCTCAGACACATGGTGTGAACTGTGGAGCTGTCATATACAAGGACAGGAGTTGGACTCAATGATCCTTTTGGGTCCCTTACACCTCGGGACATTCTATGATTCTAACTGATGTCTCAGAGTTTATAAACCCATTTCCCAGGGAACATTCTATTAAAAGACACCTCAGTTTAACAGAGCAAGGTTTACTAAAGTTAAAAAGATGTCTGGAAAAGCGATTATTCAAATTACAAAAACGTATAGTTGCTTGTTTTTCAGTTCAAGAGGCAATGTCTTTTCAGGAACAAAATTTCAAGTTTGGGACTTAGGATAGAAGTAACGACTTCCACCCACACACCAGTCCCCCAACCTCATACAGTATACAGCAGGTCTATATAGTTTAGTAGTTCATATTGCCATGTCCTTCTATCAAACTTTTACAAACACTGTATTTGGTTTATACAGCAAGGTTTGGCATGTAGGAGTGAAGGTGGTGTCAGGGGTTGCCCCCATACCAGACACAGCTGGTTCCCACTGACTTTGTAGCAGACCCGCTGCAGGACTGTTGTGGTTGAACCTGAGCTAGCAATCACAATCACGATAGCCACTTGCTCATTCCCTGCTCCCACCCCCAACTAGGGAGAGAATCAAAAGGGAAGGGAGAAACTTGTGGATTGAGATAAACACAGTTTAATAAAATAACAAAATAATACTAGCATACCACTACTACTACTAATATCTGTATAAAATAAAAAATAGGAAATAGAATATAAAATAAAACACACTCAATGCAATTCCTCCGTCCACACTGAGCAGCAAGTCCCAGGAAGAGAAAGAGCACCCTCGTCCCAAATAGCCAATCCCAGAGAGAGAGAGAAAAAGCCAAAAAGACAGACAGACCCAGAGGCCAACTGCAAAACAGCAGAATGGAAAAAGACTGAACTGAAAGAAATTCCTGAATGGAACTCAGCTGAAACAGGCAAGAACTGAACAGGTCTCCATCCAGCCAGAAAACCTGACTCTGCTACTAGAAGTGATTTTCCTTCTGTTGGTATTTCTAGACAGTTATCAAGTCATATTTTAACATTATTCTGTGTAAATGAAATAGGCTGAGCTCATTTAGTTGTGCTATTCATTAAGGTAGTATTATAAATTTATTTATTTTATTAAAGAGCTTTAACATATTTTGCATATTTGAGAAAAGACTATATGATTTTAGGACCAAAAAAACTAAAGTTATTTCCTACCTGGAAAAAGGGATAATGCCTCGTAGTGACACTAACAAAATGAAACAGATTTGTCAGCAATATGCCTATTTTAAATCATTCATTATATGCGAAAAGCCACGGGCAAAACTTAAAATACTTAGAAAGGTGCCTTTTGTTAAATGTTAATTGTGTCTCAAGTGATGACAGGTGAGGACCACAATCTGAGAAGTACATGTTACTTGTCACTTACAAAAGCAGCTACTAGAACCTTTAAATAATTAAACTAGTGGAAAAATGTAAAAGAAAACACAGAAATCATGCCTTGCTTTCTTGTTGAAATCCATCTCTTTATTGAACACATCCTTCTCTTAAAAATAAAAATAAAGAGCAGATCATCAGATTATCTTCTCCTGTTACTGTGCTCTTTCACCTTTCTTCCTTAAACAGAAAATAATTTGTTCCAGATTCTTATTTTCATTGTACTACTTCAACAGTACAAGCCCAATTAAAAATGTGTTTTTTTTCTTAAGTATCATTCTCTTTCCAAAGTGCTGTATGAAACAGTCAAACAAAATTCAGGTTTTGCATTTTTACTTTTACTAGACTGCTTGCCTTTCCCTGCCTAATGTCCTTTATTCCCACTCATTCTTCACAGTAATACAACAGGGAAACAACAAATGTAAATCTTCATATGCATTTTTGTGAAAAATCAAATATTTCACTGTAGTTACAGCTTTCTTTTCCCCCCACAAATCATAGTAGTAGGGCTGCACTCACTTCCAGACACAAAAGTACAGTGACAGTCCCCATTCTGTAGACATTTATGGCTGGCATTAATTATGATGTGTTTTCCTTTTCAGAAATGCAGGATATAATCTATATCTTCTGCTTATATTTAATTAAATCTCTTATAAACGTACTTGGTCTAAACTACATTCAACTACATTTAAAAGTTATAGTAAGAGTACTTCAGTTGAATCTAGCATTACAGGGAAAACAAACAAACAAAAAGCCCAAAAAAACAAAACCAACCAACACCAAACAACCAACCAAACAAAAAAACCCACAAAACTAAACAATCCAATTTATCTGCAAAACCCGCATAGAAATACTGGTTAATTCTGTCACACAGAAATTCATATCACAAGCCAAGATATGGCAGCTCAGTAAAACTGCAGCCCAGTAAATACAATTTTGCCATTAGTAGTCAGTGCTTTTAGGGCTTTATAGGGTGTCAGAACTGACTGGGAATTCCCTTACTCTTTGCTGGTTTTGACCACTGCTCTTGGCCATAGTGGGCCACAGCAGAAGACATCATCATAAGGAGATAAATAGTTCAAGCAGGCTCTAGACAGAGTATAGTTATAGGCCTTGATGTAAACAGACACATATGCTACCATGAGCAGCTATGACTGCCTTTACCTCTTTCATATAGGTATGTATATGAACATACTACTCTCAGTGAACCTCAGTGATCCATTGATCAATTTAGCTGACTAATTGTAATAGAGAAGACTGTATTTGGCTCCTGCCCAATACATGTGATGCCATCTGCATCCCTTGTTTTATCCTGACATTAAGCAGCATATATACACGTAATGTGTATCTGACATTAGATATTAAGAATGGAGTTGCACACTTCTAAGAAAATCTTACAGGAGCTCTAAATACCACAACACCAAATAACCTCATCATAGGACTGTCCAGTCGTGTTTTAGACACGAATTTCCCCTTTCCTCTTCTCCCAGAAAACTAACCTAGGGGATAACATGAAGGTTAATTAACCTCCACCTGTAGGACTATATAGACACTATATGCTATATTGATACCTCCTGAATTTATTTATGTGCTTTAACTACTTCTTGAGTGTTCAAAGCTTGAAATACTGTAGTTATTGTTATAATTTTCTTAAGTCAGATGCTTGTATATTTTAACTGAAAACTATGACTAAAATAAAATGTGAAAGTACTAAATATAATTAAAGGGCAATTAAGGTCCTAATCCTCAGCTCATGAAAAATAACATTTCTTTTTGGCTCAGCCAAGTGGAAGAGCTATGCTTTAAATTGATTGAATTTCCTCCAACAAAACTTTTTTCAGAGGTACTTCAAGATCATTTCAAAGCAGAAATACCATTACATTGAGAGTATTTCTACTTTAATTTTGAAAAAAACAATATAGTTAATATATATATTCTTGAGTTGGAGCCACAAAAAAAATCCAACAACAACCACCAATGAACCAACCAAACAAAATACACCACGAGAAAAACAAAAGAGCCTCACAACCAGCCAATCAACAAAAAACAATAGAAAATTTGTTTTGTCAACATGGATTTTCCTTTGCTACATTATTGCTATTTTGAGTTTTGAAATGGAAGAATGGAAGTGTTTGTTTGTTTTGGAACAAAACATGCTGATGGACCAGAATTGTAAAGAGCAACTTTCTTTGGTTCTTTTCATTCTAGAGATTTGGATCATATGATCAACATTTGACTTTACTTCTGGCTCTGAAAACTTTAATTTTGGGGTCAAATGAAAGAAATTAGAGTCACTGATAAAAATTATATGAATCAATAGCTATAAGTAGCCTAAGATCCAAGTAGTTCTTCATTTTTAAAGCTTTTTTCAGATAAAACATTTTTTATGTTTATCTTCCATTTTGCAGCACATTTCCCTTTTTTGATGGAGCATTTATAAAGGAATTCAATACAAAAAGCCTTTAAACACAGTTCTCAAATATAATTTGTTACAGTAATAGTTTGATGGCAAGTTGAAAATGCCTTAGAGAGTTTCAAAGTACATTCATTTTCTGCCTTTCATTGCATTCCCCTAGAGTTTCAACATAGAACAGAACAGGGGAACAGTCTGGAAGAAATCCACATGGATTCAAAATAGGTAATTATTACCCAGTGTTTCTATTCATACTCCTAGATAAATTCAAGGACATGTCAGAATGAGCAAAGACACTTAATAAATTCAGATTATTATGTTATGTAATTTCTTTGTGATGTTGCTATGTCTGAGAGCTTTATTAGTTTTTCCTATTAAAGTGATTTCGTTTGTTGTTGGTGGGTTTTTTTAATTTTCATTTCTCTCTCTTCACCTCCCTTCAATGATCTTTAAATGTTAAGTGAATTAAATGACAAATATTTCCTAGATTTTTCACGCCGCTGAAATACAGATCAGCTGACATTATAAGCAGCTAGGCATAGCCATGACATATGGGACCTCATGTCATGTTCCCTTTGCTTATACTCAGAAAAATGAACTTATTGGAACTGTTACAGAGGTTCTATATCCTTGGGAATTGTGCCTGTGCACTCGAAGTCTCTCAAAGGTGCAGTTAATCTGCTTCCAGGATTGTACTATGAAGAACTGCTGTAAAGCAGCCAAACTGAGTCTGATATTTGTATCTCCTTAACTTCAAAGGAGAAGCCATTAAAATAGAACCATTTTCTTTTGCAATTGTTTCAAATGTATATTAAAAGGAAATCATACTTGCCCCAAGCCCAACTTCAATCTCATTTTAATTGATAGTCACTGTTTGTATTAGAGAGGTGCATGCAGATAATGAAGTTACAGCCATGAAAGTCCATAATGGATATATGTTAAGGCATAACATGGGGCTTATTTTAACTATCATAATTTTTTAATTTATTTGGAGAACAAATAAATATTTATTCAGAGATGAGTTGAGCCCATTTCAGATAAAACTGCACTGAAATTCAGTACCTATTGAAATGTGCATTGGGGAAGTCTTTCAAGCACTGGGCCAGAAAAGTGAGACCTAAGCAAAGAATAAAGAGATTTTTGGGGATTTATTGTTCTGGTTTGGTTTTAAGTAAAGTAGTAGATTTCTAAATGTAAATCTCTACTATAAGGAAACATGGTCATGTGGTCAAGAGGAAGGGATTATCAGTGCAAACAATGGACAGGATTTGGACTGGATGAGAGCGGAAGTGCAACCAAGTAGATTAAAACACAGGTAGAAAAACTCAGTTCAAAACTCTTGACTAACCATTGAGTATCCTGGTCCTTACAAGGATTAAAGAGGACAGATTCTTACTCAAATTCGGGGTTATAGATACCACTACACTTCCACATACTTAGAAAGCTCATGCTTATGATGCCTAAACTCCCTGGATGCTCTTTTCTTCAGCTATTGATATTTGGTTCAGCACACTGACTAAACACATTTTACTGGTTCTTCAACAGTCTAATATTGGATGTGCACCCTGAATTGTGTAAATTAAAGAGTAGCAAACAGCATTCATCATTAACAATGTAACATTAAGTTTTCAATCACCACAAATCCTTTCTAATCGCTTGTGATTTAGAAATGGAAAATGTCATGAGAGAAATTTGCTAGAGACAGAACTGGTCTGACTGGTCCTGACTTCCATTTTTGTAAAGTAAGAAATTAATGCCTTTTTTTTTTTCTTTTTTAGTAAACAGCAAATACATTTTAATCCCTCTCTGGGAAATAGAAAGGCAGTTATAAATACACTTTAGTTACTCAGTTACTTATTTCCCTCCTCATGTCTTCTATCTAGTTTTCTTTTGATGGGTGTAGATCAAAGTGGTATTTTAAAAGAACCATTTTTGTCTTCAAACAGTAGTGATTTCCAAATGGCTGACATGAACAAAATTAAAAATGGGAGTAGTGACTACAGTATTTTCAATTATTTGACATGAGCTTTATACACCTGCTTATTATGATACAGCTTTAAATAAATTAGCTATGAGGGTTTTTTTCACAGACAACCTTAATTCTGACACTGTTTTGTTTGAAACCTCAACACTTGAAATTATATTTTAGTATAACTATATTAAAATACAATTTTTTATAAAAACATAATAAATATTATTTTCTATGTTCAATACAACACTGAATAAAACCTTAGTACAAGAAAACCATAAAAAAACCCTATAATTTTCCTCCATGTAATTTTAGAGCAAATATATTCAGGTTTTCACAATCTTTAAGAAAAAAGAAAAGCAGGAGACTGCTATTCTCTGTAAGGAATATCTGTAATGCAGATTGTTTGGACATGTGTTGTTACCTTGGGTGTCCTGTCTGTTTACTGAAATGAAAGGGATTTTGAAACTCAGCAGTAGGTAAATGGAGTGAAAGTTGTGCAAAGACATGTTTCAGAATGATTAGAAGTTAGAAACAATTGGACATTTCAGAGCATTTAAATATATGCTTTTGTCAAGAAGAAACATTTTTGCATTCCTTTATGTTTGATTTAAGAGAAAACTGATAAGTTCCTTATCTTCAGTTTCAAGACTTCCACTTCCCATTTCTCACACTCTATAGTAATTACATATTGATATTTGAAATCCTTGCAAATGGATAAAAAACTATTATCAATAATATGATAACAATATTAATAACAGTATTAGTAGATGTTCTCTAAATATCCAGCGAGATGTCTTAGGGTTTCAATCACATTTCTCTTTCTGTAAGAACAGCTGTTGCTGCATTAAGACTACTGGGTACAATGCTGCATGAAGTGTCCCTTGGCAAGGCATTGGCAGTGGAGGGCTGCAGAGGCGACTTCTCTGAGATAAGGCCAGGGATTGCCCCAAGCCAGAGACAACAGGTTCTGCAGAGGACACCAAGCTCAGAGAAGAAACGGGAGAAGAAAGCCCTACATGGCAAAGCAGGTATTCCATGGAACCCATGGAAAAGCCCATGGTGGAGCAGTTGGGTATTTCCTGACAGGATCTGTGGCCCATGGAAAGCTCATGCTGGAGCAGGATCTTCCTGAAGAGCTGCAACCCATGGGAAGGACCCACTCTGCAACAGGCATCCACACTGCAGCTCATGGACAACTCATGTGTGAATGGCAGAGAGGAATTGTTATGGACTGAGGGTAAAAATAGGGTGGTGGGAGCTGTGTTTTGTGTTTATTTGTGTTTTTTTTTTTAACCACCCTGATCTGTTTTTAACTGGCAATAAATTATTTTTCACAGAATTACAGAATGACTGAGATTGGAAGGGATAGTATGGGCAGAGGTAGTCACATTTATACAGTCCCAAAATTACATTCAGCCCTTTGAAGACAACTGCAAGGCTGATGTGGCCCCCAGTGAAAATGAGTTTGACACCCCTGCTCTCGCAGTTTCCTCAGGTTCCCACCCATATGGCTCCCCTCTACCTTGTCTTTACTTGTGAGAAGTGGGCACTTTCATGCTTCTCAGAGGGATCCCAGGCATTCCTCAAGGATCCTGGACTTTGCCTCCAGAAGATTCCAAACTAGACCCCAGAGATTGCCCCACAAACTTCTGTGTCTGTTGGCTTCTCTGTTAGCTTGAAAGTGATTAGCTACCACAGCTGGTTTTTTCCCAAAGTTCATTCTGTCTATGCCAGTAATTGTTAAGTAATTTCTTGTTCCTACCTTGACTCACAAGCTTTTTTTCAATCCTATTCCCCCCCCCTGCCCTGCTGAAGATGGGCTGGGTGGGTGTCCAGCCAAGATAAATCCACCACACACTGTTGTCCCACTGTACTCTCCCACTCACATGTCAGTACTCATTGTGCCTTGTTCTTCAGCTATAAATTTTTGTGAAGCAGAAATCTCTGCCTTTAATTGACATAATCAACATAGCTGATATCTTAATTCAAGACTAAGGATACTATAAATTGGATTTTGCTTGTAACATCTTTGCACTTTAGCATCTATGCAATCCCAGATTGTTGTACATCTTTCTACAATGCACTGAATTGCCATTCATCTTGACCTTCATTTCCTAGACTAGAGACAGACAACTTCAGTCTGTGGATCTCTGGCATCACTGACCAGAGAAAAGGCCAGGGAGCAAACCTATTAGTGAAATACAGCTTGTGAGTATGTTTTTATTAGGATACTCTCAAAAAAGGAAGTAAGCTTGAGCTTAACAGTCTCTGTTACTGAACCTAGGGAAGAGAAAAATGCATATTAGCTTCTCTTGCCAATTCACACTAGCCAAATTGTTCTAACACTAATCACACTGCAGAACCACAACAAGATTACACCTTCTCTTGTAAACTGAGAAAAATTCCTAATTGAAGACTCTTAAATGAAAAGTATAATATGCACACATATCACTTTTCTGGACAGTTCTTTCAATTTTTATTCTACAGTTTGAGGAAATAATATATCTATTTCAAATGACACCATAAATGGGACAGTGCTTTACTATACTCACATTTTCACTTCTTTGTGGAAAAAAGTCCACACTTATTTAACAACTGACCAGGTATTTCATAATATCATATTAATTCATCAAGGGAAACTGTATTTTCCTTATAGGTAGGTATTTTTATAGGATATTTAATACTAACAGCAAACTTTGAAAATGTATTGACATTTAAATTGAAAAGAATTTGGTCCAAATGACATTTTCATATCTGTTAATAACAATAATAGAGATAAAACAAAGTTGGCTTTAGCCTCATACATGTCATACATGTTTTTTCTAGTGATTTACCACTTCATTAATGAAAATAACAAGGATATTGATTTAATTTTAATACTTTTAGTCTCTTTCTTATAAGTGAAAAGCAATAGTCATCCAGAATTAAAAGAAAAAAACAAACAAACAAACGAGTAAAGTCCTGGCTTGCCCTTTAAAAGGGTAGAACAGGCTTACACATTCCAACATGCTGTATTTTACTTGTATTTGTTGCTTCACTAAAACATCACAAAATAGAATGGTGTCAGACGTCTAATGTCTGATTTGCAACATCATTTCTATTTTGAAATAACTAGCATATTTACATTGTTCGTGTACAATGAGTCAATACTTCAAGTTTCTTCATGTTTTTATTATTATTTCTAAAGTATTTATAAAGGCTTTTCTGGTGGATATTATTTCATTTTGTACAGGAAAAAGATGAAAAAATAGCACTGGAAGGGGTCATTATTTCTATTTATGTCACTGTCATTATGCTGACTTTCCAAAATGTCCAGAAAATGAAACTTATACATTTATAGTTGGAGTTCATCAGATTCGAGCATTCCCTTTCACAATGCATGGCAATCGTGAATGTAAATGTAGTCAAGAAAGTTATAATTTCTCAGATGGGTGGTCACAAATTACAAACAGACAAATTGCTTGAGATAAAATAAGGCACTGACCTGCCCTCTAAATTGAAAACAAAAGTTAAAGTTTAAATTCTATAAAGTTCTTGAATGCTTCTTCATTATTCTTGCTTATGTTACTCTTCTGTTGTGGAAAAAGTAGGTCTAGGATTCACTATTAAAAAAACCCAAGCACAATCTTGTTCATAATGTACTTGTTATGTATTTAACTTAATGATGTTTTTAAATTATATAATGGCTATCACACATTTGTTGCTATATTGTCATACTCTTAACAAAGCCAAGGACTATGATAATAAGAATTACAACCACAAGTTTTAGTTATTACATGTTGCCCATAATAGAATTCAACATCTCTACTTTGCATTCAGGTCCTCATAAAATTAATGTGTACAGTGAGCTATTTAAAATAGAAAGCAAACAGCAATATAATCCATGTGCACTTACCTGTATCTAGTCCTAAGGACACCAGTATATTTTAAGTTACACCTTTTCTACACATTTTATGGAGCTGTAACATGATACCTGCAGTTTCCGTGATTCATAACATTTTTCTTTCAGCAGTTCCTTCACATCAATTCTTTCAAAATAAGAAAGAAGATTTTATTTGAAAGGAAGATTGTATAAGGACCTACTTCTTCTTTCATGCATCTACATATAGTGACAAATTTTAGATATCTGGAGAATACTTTGGTTAAAAACTGAAGTTTCAGTATTTTGAGAGTAAGCAGGAATAATATTTTGTTTACAGCTTTGTTCTCTTCCAGCAAAATTACCCATTCTCTTTCAGGAATTATCTGGTCATAAAACATAAATCATTCTGTCTGGAAAAAATAACATGTTGATTTTCAGGTCACTATGTACAAATATAATTATTTTTTCATTAATGCGGTAGCTTATCTTTTCCTGCTAGGCATTGGAGATGTAGGCACAGAAGACTGAATCCAAATTCTTTTGGAGTTAGACTAAAATATTGTTTTCCTTAGTCTGAGTTGGCATCCAGAGAGAATAAACATCTTGCCCAAAATTAAGCCAGTTCTCTGACATCCAAGTATGATTATATAAATACAGGCTATCCTTCATGTCAGCATTGTGTTATACTAATTTAGAGGTACAATACAGAAAACAAGTGTAATATAAGCAAAACATTGCAAAGTCACAAGCAAAGATTTCTGCTTACAGATGGTGGAAAGTTTGAAAAGTCAGTAGGACAGTTATCTTGTAAATATGTTTACATCTTTTGTGACTAGATTATGTTTTTTAGAGCAGACATTCAATTCCAGAGCAAACAGTTAACACTTAAAAAAAAAAACAAAAACAAAAAACTTCTAACTTATGTATCTAAATGCATGTCTTAATTTGTCCCAAGTATTGTATGGGCAATTCCTTAGGAACAAACCTTACTGTTTCTGAGTCTTAGAACATCTGCTTAAAGTTTTCATAGTAGTCTTTTTTTTAGGTATTTGTAATATTAGATACAGATACTACCAATCTTTAAACTGTAAATTGAATTCAGCACTGTAATCTAGTTATAAAGATGCAAAACAGTTGTCAGTTTTTAAAGACATTATTAATAAACTAGCAATAATGTAGGTCATTTATATTTCAAATAATATATGATTTTTGGTGTTCATAGAAACTTTCAGTAGTGATGATGTTAGTAAGAGTGCACACTAACTAACCTTGTAGTCTTTAGCAATCATACTTTATGTTAGTATTAGATATTCTAAAACTGAAGTTACGAACTGTGTTTATGCAATATCTTTGTTATCAGTATGATGACTCAGATATACTCCTTAACACACCTGATCCCTTCATTCTTCTACAACTGGCCAAGAAGACTTTTCCGATCTATAATTATCCTAAGAAAGAGGCCAGTTATACCACATTTTAAAATGTTGCTTTAGACAACTGGCAAATTTAGTCCATATCTTTATACATGTGGGGTAATGAGTATCTGGCATCAATTTAAGAATTAATATCTAATCAAGCAAGACACCTGAAGCAACTAGCAGATGTTTATTGAATTGGCATCTTAATGGCTCACCAATGAATAGAGTAGCATAAGAGTATTTTTTCCATAATTCCAGTCAGAGCAGACGTATTTAAACAGAAACATAACTGTGTAATAATTAGCTTAGTTCGTATGACTAGTAACAGTTATCAGCTCAAAGGACAGAGGGTACAAAAAAAAAGTTTTCATAGAATACATGAATCTTAATAATTATTCCTAAGTTAAATATTTTCTGTCCTGATGAATATACCTCTAAATACACACAAAGAATTTAACAGTTTACTATGTATAGTGTATTTATCTTATTTTGTCATTGGTTAAACTACTAATTACTATGCATTGTAAACATCATACATGTAAGTGTAACTCACATTGTAAGATCTTTAACTTGAATGCAGTTGAAGAGGATTTTAAGGTTGTTGGGTAGGAGGCTGGGTAACAGCACAGGGGTGCAAAAAAAGAAAATATTCTCAGTTTTCAGGAATACTCAAATAATGCTTATTAGAAAAGGGAATTCTGATAAATTGATATCAGGTGCAAAAAACTGATATATGAATAAAAGCTTCTGTACTAAGTTCCACTCCTGCCTTTCTTTGTTTTTAAATCCAATGGTTGTACATAACATCTTGTTTGTTATGTTTTGTGGACATGATAATTATTGGGAGAAAAGAAAGAAACAAATAATCCATGCTCTAATATGATGTGGAGTCAAGTTAAAATGGCATGCACTTTTCCACACATTATTAAATGATGGTTCAAGCTTTTTTTTTTTTTTCCCCCCCCCCAACAGTGACAAAGTACATGTAAGAAACATTAATCAAGACAAAATTAGGATGGAAAGTTGGAGAAGGAAACTATACTAAATTAAAAGCTATGAAGTATGGAAAATCAATAGTACACTTAGGAAAAAAAGATCATTTGTGGAGCTAAGGACTAGAAATTTTTAAAATAAATGTTAAGAAAAACACAAATATGGGAATATGTAGGCTTGTTACTAAATTGAGTTTATATCTTCTAATGATATAAACAGATAGATCACATTTTTCTGTTTTGGAAGAAAAAAATCAAATTTATTTTGTGAAAGGAGAGTAATATGATAACTTTCACTCAAAGAAGAACTGGAACTGATATTAGACAAGTTCTACTAGAAAAGAAAGAAAATTAAGTACATTTCAAAAAACAGAATATAAATTGGGAAAATTAAAATAGAACTTTGTATAAAGACAGGGTGACAAATTTTAGGAAATTTACAAGAAACCAAATACATTTTAGGTAGTGAAATGCCAGTAACTTCTATAGAAAAGACAATGGATGTGCCATTAGAAAACAAAGTAGTAAGTATTTATGGGATCCAGGTGTTGTGGGGTTGTGTAGTTTGTTAGTTTTTGTTTTTCTATTTTATTCTATTATTGAAAAAGCAGAAGAGGTCAGATAATAAAGAATATGATTCACATTATTTTAACGAAGATAAAGATAAAAAAGACATCCTTCAAAGAAAAGAGAAAATTTCAGGAGCCAGCAATTACTAGTAGATGCAGAGATTAGAAATACCCCAGTATTTTAATATTTGTTTTGCTATTCTTGAAGTTAAATAAGAAATGCATGTCTTGCTAGAGTAGAGTAGAGGGGCAGAACCACCTCTTTCAACCTGATGGCCACACTTCTTTTAATGCAGCTCATGATACTGCTGGCTTTCTGGGCTGTGAGCACACATTACCTGGTCATGTCCACCTTTTCATCCACCAGTATCCCCAAAATCCTTCTCTGCAGGGCTACTCTCAATCCCTTCATCCCCCAACCTGTATTGTTACTGTTTTTTGCCCTGAGTGTGTGGGAACGATTCAAAGCTGTGCAAGGGGAGGTTCAGACTGGATGTTAGGAAACATTTACTTACCAAGAGAGCAATGAAACACTGAAAAAGGCTTCTTAGAGAGGTGGTCGATGCCCCATACCTGTTAGTGTTTAACAAACATTTGGACAATGCCCTTGAGATCATGCTTTAACTTATGGTCAAACCTGAATTGGTCAGGCATTTTGATTAGTTGATCATTGTTGATTCCTTCCAGCTGGAGCTATTCTATTCTATTCTATTCTATTCTATTCTATTCTATTCTATTCTATTCTATTCTAACAGTCTTCCTTTATTGGCTCATTAAGGAAATTACAGGTTGAATGATGAAAAATGCTGAACACAACAAAAAAGGAATACCACCCAAGTATTATAGAGAAAGAGAAAGCCTGAAGAAATTGTAACACTATATCTTATCTATACTCTGCTGTTAGTCAAGAGAATTGATAAGAACAGGATATAAGCACTAAATGAAGTACAACAAGAACATCTTTCCTAAACCAATCAGCTATCTGGAAGCATAAAACTTTTAGTTTATAAAAGATAAAAACCCAAACTTTTGAAGGTAATTGCATGGATACTAATTGCATATATTTTTAAGAATTTAAGAAACAAGAAGCATTTGGAATTCTGACAACTCTATGAGTAGCAATAAATAAAGAAAATACTGAGAAAAATATTTTTGTAGCTGAAACATAAGCTTCTAGTTTCATCTGAGATACCTTGAGATGTGAGACATCCTTGTTGTTCTCTTAGACATGACACAGGACATATGGGAAACCCATACACTTCTAGATTGGCACCTGATGGCAAGGCAGAATACCCTTGTTGCCTTTTTTAGGTAAGCAAATCCCGTCTCTTCTGACAGCAGTGATATCTCTAGAGACTGATCAATATAATCAAAGGAAGGAAGTTTAAAACATTTTGAACATGCTGTTGGAAAACAAGGAGTCTGTCAATGATGAGCAGAAGAACATGAAGGGCAAAACTGGAAATAAAGCAAGTAAACAGCACAGAGAAATAAGAATAACTCTATACGTGTAAGGCAAATAAATTATCAATCAACAGACATTTGGTCAATCCATTTTAGCAAACACTCCATGATCTAAAATAAATGTATTGATAATCAGAACGGTGAAAAAATCTTATGCATTTTTTTTTAAATAAAAAAGCATAAAATAACTTTTAAAATAGAGCTTTCTGATTTACTCGCAATATCTGAGATTTCCCACAATCTATTACCTTTAAACAAGTTAATCCAACATAAACTATTATTTTATCTAATATGGCTTCAGTTATTATATTTCAAATTGGGAAATCTGAAAATCTTCAGAGACACGTTGATACTATGAAAGTGATTCTGAAAAAAAAAAAAACCTAATAAACCTTTCTCTGTTCACCTTTCAAAATTCAAACTTCATTAGGTTTGTTTATTTAATTAATAATAATAAAAAAAAACCCAAATATTCGACATACTGTCTAAGACTCCTTCAAGAATGATCTAAGCTTTGAATCAAGGTGTTAAATTTAAGAGCTACAAGCAAGAACAGAGTAAGTGCAGTAATAACAGCCACTGTGAAGCTGTTCAATTTGTAGGAATCCTCTTAAATGAAAGACTACACCTTTGTTCCACTTTTACACCATTGCAGCATTAGAAAAGTAGACGTAAGCCTTTAAAATAAAATGTATTGATTTCATAGAACACATTAGTGTATTGTAAGGGATAACCTCAGGGAATTAAGTCAGAAAGTAATCCTTAAAACCCTAGAGAAATGAATTTTAATGACCCATATTTCCTAAAAATCAAAAATTCATAGTGTCATGTAGAAAGGAAACTTAAACGTTAGAATCTAGTTTACTGACAGCTGGTAAATTCCTTTTTCTGCACTCTAGCCACTTCACTCAGATTTCTCTGTGACTTCACAGAAAGTCACGAATATTACATGCTGAATGTGTATTGACATACATCTCTCAATAATTTTTTTCCAGTTCAACACTTGCTTTTACAATATGCCTTCACAAAACACGTCAGCCTTAGTATAATTTAATCATCGGTAATACTTAGCAGAACTTATTGAAATTATTTAAAAAGATTATGCTTATTCAGCTTTGGTCTTCCATCAAGTGTGAAGACGGTGTCATAAGAGAATGCAAATGACTTAATTAAAACATGTTTTACATAGATGAGTTTTATAAATGGCTTTTAATTTCGGCAAATAAGAGAACAGGTGGATATTTGCTTAGAATATTGATTGTGAAATCAAACCATAGTGTCTCTGCTATATAGGAATAATTTAGGCATTTATAATAGATGTCAGCCTGAGACATTTTTCTGCTAAGGGGTGTTACAAGGCTTCTGAGTCTGGCAGGCTCTGGACCCAGGTGTTGCTCTGTCCTGGATGCTGGAGCTAAGCCTGGTGCCCTGGAGGCCTGGGAGTCTCTCTCCCAGGCAGATGGCTACAGCTGCTGATCTCCTGTTTGGAGACTCATTCAGGAGCGAGGCTGAATGTGTGTCCCAGAGGCACGCTCCTTCACGCATGGGACACTGACAGCCATGGACATGATACTGCCTCTAACAGTCCCAAGATGTGGTACCGCCAGGGCTCACAAAAAACCACAAATACAAAAGCCAAGTTCCTAAAACATAAGTACAGAAAAGCAAGTACCTTTACTTGTACTCCAGCTGATCAGGGCAGAAGCTGACTAGTGAAAACAACACACAAGAACACTCTCTCTTAGTTTGCAAGCATTCACATGCTTGTGAATTCCTCAAATACCAACACAGTCCCTCTGCCTAATACCTCTTCTTGTATCCTGAGCACTCTTACTCTCTCTACAGGTGTTTTACTCACTGACTGGTCCAGTTTGACCTTCACCAGAAGCACACACTCATTTCAAAGACAGGTCATACTTCTATACCCTCTCAGATACCACCATGAGCTTTCTCCCTGACTTACACCTCTGCCTGGACCTGGGTCCTCTTGTGCCACCTGGTCCAGCTTGAAGTTCAGTAGCAAATTAGACAGACTCCCACCTTCCACACCCACACCTACTCACACCACATCTGGGAAAAATGCACCTTGTCCTCATCTCACCTGCTGACACCCAGGCACATGGGCCCTGTCCCACTCGATTTAATGGTATCATCAAGGTACACACCATCTAAGCCTTGGTGTCACTTCATTTGCTAGCTCTGAATTCAGTAACAGTCTCTGCAGTTGCTGTTTGAGCACTCATACATGGAACACAGAGTGAGATTACACTGAGGGACTTAGTAAGAAGATGGGACAAACTGTAATAATTAGGCATAGGGTTTGGTCAGACACACATACTGACCACACAGAATCCATTGTCTTATCAGTCTTCCTTCCCTTTTTTAGTCCCTGGTCCCTCCTTTTTCTCTGCCTTTGACCCTTCCCTAAACACTCCTTACTAAGTTTTGCACAGTGCCATAGCCCACTCCCCCCAATAACCTCAATACTTGTGTTCCCCTGCTTCTCAGTTCTTGCCAGCTATACAGTGCAGGTTGACCCTCTCCTGGGCTTCCTTACTGACCATCAACTACCATTTAAAGAGTTTTGGTCTTCAGTTTTGTTTGTTTGTTTGTTTGTTTGGGGTGTGTTGTTTGTTTGTTTGCTTGTTTTATCACTTGCCTGTCAGATTTATGTCTCTGTTTCATTTGTGACTTTGAATCCCTTTGAACTGAAAGATACTTGATCTGACAACCTAAATGAAGCAGATGCTGTCACATTCCACATTCCTTTACAGTATATTAATGGGTAATTTTGTACATAGTTTTGATAACACCTATTTCTAGGTACTTCTGCAGACATGATGGGCATGCATTTACACTTAGTTATGGAATCTGCTAAACAGCAGTAGCTTAAAAAATAGAAAAATTTTCCTTCAAAACTCAAGGAATAACAAGAAAAACAATTTTATGAAACATTGAAGATAATACAAATTGCACAAAGACGATAGAAATTGTTACCTCTTAAAAATCTGATATACTTTGTTCTTTTCAAAGGCTAGAACTTTCTTCCGTTAGTAATAGAAATAAAATTTGTACATGGTCTTTGAACTGAATGTAGTAAAAAACCCTTGTTAATATTTATAATATCTAATAGAATTTTACATCATATCCCTGCTATATGTCTCGTGGTTGTGTGTTGCCCTTTTTTTTTATGCATGGTGAAAATCTCAAAGCAGGACGGAGTTGTGACAAGCACAAAAAAAGGCAAAATGGAACTATGTATGTCCTCATTTTCAGTTCTTTCACCTAACTGTAGCAATACAAGGACAATGGTGGTTTTGCTTTTCTGTTGTGTTGTGTGCTGTTTTTTTTTTCAGGTTTTGAAAATTCTGTCAGATATCAGGACATGAGATTAATATTTTATATTTTGTTGAACCCTTGTTTTTTAACTTAAAGGTGTATGGAAGGTTTCTATTAAAAAAAAAAAAAGGCCAGAATATATTAAGTACTAAACCCAAAATTTTATAAAGACAAAAAAAAAAAAAAAAAAAAGATGAAATATAACATTTTCTTCCATAAAATATTGTTAAGTAATACCATTTAGTTATACAATAAAGATGTATTATGTATGGGAACAGCTAAAAAACAAGTGTCTGACAAATTATTCAGTAACTTTCTGAATGGGTGTTCATCAGAACATAGTCACATAATACAGTAACTTTTGAACACTTTGTAGATGGGAGACAAAGTGGGGCTAGGTAAGCTGAAAAGAAGGATCCACCACTGCATTTCAGTTTTGATTTTATAGAAATATTATTTCTTTGCTTTTTTAAAAGCAGCCTTCAATTGAAATGTCCAACTTTCTACTTTACCTTGGATATGAACCATAATGTCAGTTTGGTGGTGAATTAAATTAGTAAATATTTTAGGTTATGTTCTGGAGAAAGATACAAAAATAAGAACTACTAATGTTATACATTTTAATGATTGAAATATAATATTTTTTATGTAAGCTTTGCTTGATGTTAAAATCTTACTGCAAATATGAAGTGGGAAGTTGTAGGATAGAATAGTTATTTAGAAGAGGTAAAAATAAACTTAAATAAATAATCTTAGAATAAATTTGATCATGTATATTAAGGTGTTTTATCTTTTACTGTAATTTTTAATGCTTAATAATTTGAATTTTTATTAGTGATTCTTTTGTGCTAGTTGAGAAAATTATCACCATTATACAGATGAAGAGCTTTGCCCTAAGTTATGAATTTCTTCAGATTATCTCCCTGATCTTTTGATTCCAAGCTGGAAGAATGTTGTTTCTCTTGATTAATATTGTGTTCCTTAAAAAATGAAGCTAAACTAAAAGAAGAGACCCTTCTATGACAACTTTAGTCATTTAAAAGTCCAGTCAGTCATCTTTTTTTTCTCATGGTCAACTGAGAGAGACACAGACCTTTACACAAAATTCAGCTTTCCTGTCTCACATCACTAATTTGTACAAGGGAAGTTACACCCTGGATCTTCTTTCCACTGTCTCCATTGATTGAAGTTAGGAGTCTAAATTTGACTAAGATAAATCCTACCTTAAGAGACTTTTTGAAAATCACAAAGATATCTGTGGTTAAACCAAAAATCAGTCAATTTGTTTATCCCTATCTGAGACTTTTTAACCCTACCTGAGGGTCCTACCCTTTAAGAGCACTCTCCATATATGATAGAAGATTAAAAATAATTAAGTAAAAAAATATTATAGTGAAATAAAGTACAAAGGGATGATCTGAAATGAGTAATTCAGAAAGTGAGGTGATTGCAAAGGAGACAGGTGTTTCGCCACACCTGCAATTAATTAGTAACTTGAATGAAAACAAACCAAAATTATCATTATGTGATATTTTTCTAATTAGATACAAATGAAAGAAACTATGAAACCTGTAATTTGTTTAGGTGGGGGGAAAGTGCCGGTAGAAAAGAAGAAATTGTAACTACTAGTAAATCTGTTCTTCAAAACAAAGAATCAAAACAAATGTTTGTCTAAGATCCTGTAAAGTAGGATTTTGAACCTATAAATACAGAACTGGGGAACCCAGATGTCTGTAATTTGTAGTGCACCATTTAAAAGTCTATGACTCACAGGTATTATGCATTATGGAACAGGTGGTACTTTAAAAACAACATAGAATTCTGCCAGTCATAAAATCTCAATTGCTCTATGCCTGAATATTTTTTATTATTGTTACTGTTGAAGAAATCTTTAACACTGAGAGATTGTCTTAGACTATTCAGATCTAAACTTACCCATGAGAGATGGCATAACTTTTCTCCTGGAGTAAACAGGAGGGACATCATGAATCTTACTTAGATCATTTGTAGTCTTTCTGTGCAAAGGACTGTGCTCTTTGATAATCAAGGACATCTGGTTCCCTCATATAAAGGTGAAGTTTCATTTAGTCTTCACTTTTTAATTCTTGGGATGTGAGGATGTGAGTACAGTCTGAGAATCTTGATATTTTTGACAAAAAATATATTCTTATGATCATATGTTTGAAAATGGTATATTTAACTTTTATTTCCTCACTGTTAATTTATAACATTTGATGATGCTATGTTTACCCTGTAGGAGTTTAATATTTACCCTTTTAGAAAGATAGTTAGAGGTGAATTAGAATTGGCAGACCACGTGCTTTTAACATTTTTTTTTTTTCTTTTTCCTCAATGGTAAGCCATTAAGACTTCAATAATTTTGAAACAAACAGCCCTCATTGTGGAGGAAATTAGCAAAGAATTTATTTCTGTTGAAGAAAACAGTTAAAATGAAATAATTAATCCTCTTCTGCAGAAACTGGTTGAAAATGAAAAATATTATTCTTCAATTGACATTAGACTATACTAAAAACCAATTTAAGCTACCTAATTTGTATTCTCAGAAGACAACTTAAAAGGTCATGCTGGTTCTTTCTTTCATTAAAAGGGAATAACTTTAGAAAAGGTTACTGTAATTTAGGTTCTCTAGGTTTTGTTTGGTGGTGGTGGTTGTTGTTGTTGTTGTTGTTGTTTTTGTTTTTACTGCTGCTGAAAGAAAAACCTCCCAGCCTAACATTTGGACAAAAGAACAATCTCTTACATTATCGATCTCATAGGTAATCTCGTAACTGTTCACCTTGTTAAACTGACAACATAGAAATATATTACTTATCACAGTGTAGAACTGAATTAATCTTTCTTGTTTGTTTGTTTGTTTTCTTTTTGTAAGAATTATTTGGGGAGTAATTAACTGCAATGTAATAGCAACACTACTGAGGAATAGAATATTGATTTGCAACAGCCAAACACAGCCAGGCAGCCCCTCTGAGAGCCAACAAAGAAGAGGAGAATGGATAAACATATTGATCATGATGATAGTTCCTTCGATTTAGTAATGAATATTATATATTTGTATGTATGTGTGCATATATGTATCTGTTTGTGTACAGGTATAGATATCTATATTCATGCACTCATAGATAGATGCGTACACACATATACTCTTGGGGCTTTTCCTGGCTTTAAAATATACATTTTAAATAAATCAGAGTCACAGGAAAGATAGGTTGGTTACTCATGATTGAATGGGAGTCAGAAAGGGAGGACCAATCTCTCAGTTGTTAACTTTGTGGCCAGCATACTGTTATCTCTTTAGCAATAGAAAGTGAGGATGGCATTGCCATGTCTGTGTACATCTTTAAGAAAAAGGATAGAAAATATTCAGTCAGGTTAAAATCTTTCACTTCCCTTTTCCAAAATAAACAAAGCCAGAAATGGAGTTAAAAATGATAGTGAACAGCTGTTGTGGTGAGAGAAGTGTTGAAGGAGTAACTGTTTTCTCCCTGCTGTACTCCCAAAGGTACTATAGTCAGAATAGGCTAGCAGGAAAAAAAAAAAAAAAAAAAAAAAAAAGCTACTGTAAGATCATAACTATATAACTATTTTAGTTTAAAACAGTAAATATTTCTCAAGTGACTGAAGTGCTACCTCTCAGTTCACTAATTTAGACCTACCATAAATGCTTTTTTTCAGTATTCTTGTTCGGTTAAGTAAAAATACTTTAATACTATGGGGGTCAGAAGGAAAATGATGAAAGGTTAGAGGGAAAGTGGTGAAGGATCAGTGAAAGTGAAATAAATCTATATTGTTATGGCTTGACACAAGAAATTAGGATAATTAATCCCTTATTTTCCTGTTTTCTTCTTAAGAAATATTTTCTTTGTGACAGAATAAAAACATTCATTGACTGGTACATTAAACTTTAATAATTTGTGAACATAACAAATCATATGTGAAGGTTTTAATTGCAGAAGCTAGTGAATCTTGCAGAGGGAAAGCAGAATCCCATCACTCTCTTGGACACTGTGCATTTTGAAGGATGCTATGTAAGTAAGAGCAGTCAGCTATGTTCAAAAATTTTGTGTCTTGAAGGACATTACAGTAAAAGCAAATATTCTTCTCGGGCTTTTCATATTTGGATTAACCAAGCAAAGGTTAACTAACTATCCATGTGCACTGAAAAAAATTCATGAAACTCCTGGGGGGGAAATCTCAGGGTCTCAGGCAATAATTATCTCACCATTTGAATAGGGAGTTTTTGTTTGTTTGTTTGTTTTCTGAAATAAATCTCCATGTTTAGTTTTGTCATGTTTTCTCCACTAGATAAAACTGCTGCCTTTATTGGTTGACATAGTCTCCTTTGAAATCTACTTTTCACTCTGGCAATTTCACCACATTCTGCTTTTTATAACTTGCTGTCTTTCATTACTCATCTCAGTCTGGAATAAAGGGAACTGTCTCAAAAATTTATAGATATTTTCACCATATATTAAATAAGTATGATTTCTCCGTATGTGACAGTCCCCATGATATCTCTGTCATCTCATATACATTTCAGAAAGTTCTGACATGAATCAATGCACATCATTTGTCACAAGGTAAAGCCTATCCAAAAGCACTGTCCAGACAAAGGAGACCATGACTACATCTGTCCAGCTCTGACTAGGTTAAGCAAGTATGAGCTGGAAAGCAAAGAAGCAATAAACAACTATAACAGTTATTATGTTCACACTTTTTTGTAATATGCTTGGGACTGGAGATGGAAGTGTGATAAAAATCCTGGTAACCACAGTGACAACATCTAACTGGTCACGGATATTATTAATAAGAAAGTCAAAGACAATACTGTGAGACCGTGTGATTTTTGGAGGACCTACACTAGCAATCAAATATAGGAAGTAATACACAATATGAACTGTAGCTGCTGGGAGGATAATGGGGAGCATCGTGTGTGGAGTTTGAGGTACAGCCATCCTGTGGAGTCAACAGCCAGGACCTGACCCATCTTTAGGGCCCACATGTACTGCCAGACTAATCCACACCAGAAGGACCACAGATACATACACCCAAAAATTTAGGAAGACTGTCTGCAAAACCACTGTAATTTCTTCTTCATATGCAGTTTGGGCTTGCACCTGATTTTCATGCTATTCAATTTGTTTATTGTGAGAGGGAGGGGAAAGGGAAGGGGAAGGGAAGAAAATGTTATTGTTGTGTTGACCTTATAGTTATCTTCAGTTCTGAAGATCTTCTTGTCAAAAACATATACCATGATGTGTGAGTGAGGTCTTCTTCTAAGTTAGATCTTTGCCTGGAATGAAAACATGAAGAAAAATTATAAACTTGCTTGTATGTTTTTGCATAATTCTTCCTTTTTCATAAAAATCTATAACTTGTTTTCATTTTTCTAGGGCAAATCAACACAAAAATAGTGAGGTGCTTTCAGAACTGCTCCATAGGTACATTTTTCATTTACTAATGTTTTTTAGTTCTATTTCTCAAAATTATTTAGACAAGTATCTTCTCAAGACATGAAAGTATTCACTTTATTGTATTTAAGTTGTTTCAATTTTTCCTTCTAGAATGTCCAAACACTAAACTGTAGTCTAAAATGGAACTGGGAACAAAGTCAGTTTTTTTTTTCCTAATTCAAACTTCTGGGTATTTTGGTCACTTTTTACACCATAAATGATTATTGGCACAGTACTAATGGAAAGCAATACTTCTTCCTCATGCAACTAATGAAGATTAAGTGTATGTACAGTTTACAGAGATTATTCAACTCTAACTTGGGCAATGCAGAACATAATACTTGCCATAAATGCTAGTAAGAAAATTTAATCATTTATTCACTGATTCTAGATAGAAAAATATGCTTTTCATTGCGATTTCTTCACTGTTATCTACTGTCTAAGAATAAGTGATTCTTCTGCTAGTTAATAAGATTATTGCTTGTATTTTCCTCTTGAGCATGCTTAAAAGTCTCCTAGCCATTTGTCTGTTGCTTTAGTCTTAATAGTATTAGTATGTTCAGTCAAAAGTTTACAGACTGCTAGCTAAAAATCTGAAAAGAATTATTAAAGGTGTTTTGTGAGTGCCTAAGAATTACATATATTGATTTCTAGTTTTTAGAAATCTCTTTATAAATTTTTTTTCTCATTTCAACTTCACAGCCTCTGCTGATTTATATTCAGTTCGTTGCTTCTTTATTCTTATATTAAAACTAACTGAACAGGCAACAGAAAAATATAATTTTGTGATGTCTTTTAAAAGACTGATCTGTACCTGGCAGAAATGTGCCACTAGTTTAGCTTAAACAGGCATGAAAGTAGTCACAAGCAAAGTATGGCAAAGACACAGAAAATTTTAAGGTCAGTGAAGCAGATTAAGAATAAATAGATAAATAAATGAATAAATTCACAAAAGTAAACATCTAATCTATAAAAAGTATTACTATGTCTTTTGCATTCTTATCCTTTTCAGCATATTTAAATATTACAGGAATGACCTTCTGACCCACTTGATATTTTTTTCCCTCCTAGGACCAATTATTACCAAGTGTAATGAAAATATAAGGTTGTATATGGCTTCTCCTTGTATTAAGTTACTAATAGACACACTAGCCTTCTCACTAACAGAATTTAATACCTCAATTGTTCTAAAGTTGTTTTTTCTGATTTTAGGGTATGAATTAAGCAAGAATATGCTAAATCTTTTACATTTTCACATTAGGAGTTTGGTTTGTGTCTTTTTATCTTACTAATAATCTAATCTAAAGATACCCATATAGAGCTAAATCTTTTACAGTTTCAAACATATTCTCTGTTGCAGAGACTACTTCATCACAGATTACTAAAACATACAGCTGTTTCATGACAAAGAAACAATTTAACTTTCTATTTATTATTTATAACTTTGTGATGTCAAGGACAGTCAATGTTGTACTCATCTGATATAGAGACCTCATAGAAACACACGTTATTAAATACAGATATTTTATGTATCCTGGATATCAGTGTGTACTTCAGAATAAACTATTCAAAAGTCTACTGAATTATAATTGCAGCTGTCTAGGGAACTATTTAATCAAAATAGATCTGCTTAAGTGTGTAGCAAGAGGAAACATTAAAAAAATTCTTCAGAGGTTCAGAGAGACAAAACAGCGGGAATTTTTCCTTACAAAGGGAAAGGAAAGAGGTATTTGCAATTTCTTTCTAGTGTAACATTTTTTAAAATGGGGGTGGTAAATCATAAAGAAAAAAAAAGTTTTCCATTTTCAAAATAGAGTTATTAGAGAACTATAAAAAACTCCTTTGCACCATTTCTAATACACGTATTCCTGTAACAGATATTGAGACAGCTTCAGTATTATAACACCAGTACTTGTTAGAAAGCAGAAGTCCTCTTATGGTTGATAGTTCTTGAGTATAAGTATCCAGAATTAAATTTATGCTTAACTTCCCACTAATCTGATGAAAACAGGAAGGGGCAAATATGTGAGAAAAATCCTTAGCCTATTTATTACTTACGGTACCTATCACTACACACTCATGGATTTGAAGGCAAAGCACAGTATATCTTTGCCTCTAAGCCTGTCCCAGTGTAATAAATCTTCTATACTCACTCCCAGAAAAAAGAAAAAACAAAACAAACAAACAAACAAAAAAATCTTCACCCTATTCTGAAACAAGTTCCAAAACCTAATGTCTCTGCACAGCCCTATCCAGACAAACTGAGTGTGTTAATATTTGACTTGATAATTAATTAATATTTATGACATCTAAGATCAATGTGTGTGTGCCTATTGATAAAGTCTTTCGTATTATTTTGAAAATCCCTTTGCAACACTTCCACCTGTTTGTTGTTTTTTTTTTTTTTTTCAACATTAAGCTGGTAAACAACAAATTTAAAGACAAGTAAAAAGAATTACTTATTTTGAGTAAATTAAAAATCGTCAAATAGCATGACTCTTGAAAAAACAGAAGAAAAAAAAAAATCTTCATCTTCTTTAATTTACCAAGAAGTATTTCACACATAATCAGAAATTAAACAACATTTATATAAAATAATAATTGATCCTTTTTTTAGCCTTTGTGAACAAACCTTCAGTGACACAATGAGTTTTCCCAAGACATCACACACCTAAGTGTAGTGTACTTTAAAAACTAAACCAGTACTTTTAAGTGACTTATGCTGAACTGAAAACAGCAATTAAAAGTCTTGGCTACTTTTTTCTTGTAGTAAATAGGTGAGCCTGAAGGTATTTTTTTTATGTTATAAATCAAATTGTTTCTCAGGCTTTCCTCCTATAGTCTGCATTTCATGGTAGGTGCATAAGCTAGTGCATTCCTAAAGGCAGTGTACTCAGCAGGACACTGGTATCTGCAAAGGAACTGAAAGATATATATGCATTTCTTCCACACTTTTTCTGACCCTTTCTGTAGACAAATTTTCAAAGCTATATATAAGATAACTGGAGGCAGTTGTTTGAACCATTAAAACTATAATATCAAGGCACTAAGTAGGAAAATTTGGTGTTAACAATTTGAATCAACACAGCCACAAACAGATTGGAAGACTAGCTTGGCCACTACAAGTCAGTGCCACACAGTTCTCCCAGCTGCCATAACTGTTTCCATGAGAAAAAATTCTTAAATGGTCTGTGTCTTTTTTGGAATTTAATTGTTACATTGATAGAGAGCACAGTCTTCCTATGGACTTGGTGAAGACTCTAATAAAAAGCAAGGTGTACTTCAAGATTTAAATCAGTTTGTGTCCCTGACCCAGCATATTTAAGCAGAGTAGATGTAAGGGTTGCCATAGTAGTTTAACCTTTTGAGCACTGCTGGTACATGCTGATTATAAATGCAGGTTATATAGTACACTAATCTGCCTATAATATAAGATCTTTGATTAAGAAAGACTATATTTTGTGTTTCATGCAGAGATTAACATTAAATCACTGATAGAAATACAGAAAAGTAATTAATGTTTTTACTGTAGTTTGTTATTAACAGCTCACCTTGCCACCACTCCTACGGATTCCGAAAATTGTTTTCTTCTTAATATTGAAAATATCTCTTAAAATGATAGCCTCTTTTGTGCATTTGAATGTACTTTGTTCATTTAGGGTAACTTTTTAAAAAAGTTAAAGCTGCTGAAGTCACTGCACCTCTGCAACCACACTAGTGATCTACGTGGTTAGCTGTGCAGAAGCCAGGTGAAAGGAAACAGTGTCAATACTTGACAGTCTTATGTTGGATACTTAGAGAAGGCAACACTGTGTCTGTATGAAATGTTTGCTTTCATGGTAAATTCTATTTACACTGTGAAGGAATATTACTGTTTACACCATGTTTGATTTAGATTCTTTATTAAAAAGTTGCATGCAGTTATTTCTCTCTGATCAATGTCACTGTATCTTTTGAAATAAAATTGCAACACTTCAATAACTCTAGTGTCTAGTATAATTATGAATGAAATCTGTTGGGGACCTAGCAGTTACTGCTGTAAGAATAGAATCACAGAATCATAGAATGTCCTGAGTTGGAAGAGACCCGTGAGGATCATCAAGTCCAACTCCTACCCCGCATATGACAATTCCACAGTTCACACCATGGGCCTGAGGGTGTTGTCCAGTCTCTTCTTGAATACTGCCAGGCTTGGGGCTGTGTCTGTCTCCCTGGGGAGCCTGTTCCAGCGCTCCACCGCCCTCAGGGTCAAGAACATTTTCCTAACCTAAACCTCCCCTCGCACATCTTCCTGCTATTCCGTTTGGTTCTGTCATTGGTCACTAAAGAGAAGAGTCCAGCATTTACCCTTGCTCCTCCACCTGTGAGGAAGCTGTAGACTACAATGAAGTCTTCTCTTTGTCTCCTCTTTTCCAGGCTAAACAAAGTGTCTTTAGCTGCTCCTCATACAGCTTCCTCTCCAATCCCTTCACCAACGTTGTAGCCCTTTTCTGGATACTCTCGGGTAGCTTAAAATCTTTTTTTATACTGTGGTGCCCAGAACTGCACACAGTGCTACAGGTGATGCCGTACCGGTGCAGAGTAGAGTGGGACAACCACCTCTCTCGTCTGGCTGGCAATGCTGTGCTTGATGCACCCCAGGACACAGTTGGCCCTCTTGGCTGCCAGGGCACACTGCTGGCTCATGTTGAACTTGATGTCAACCAGAACCCCCAGATCCCTCTTGACAGAGCTGCTCTCCAGCATCATGTTCCCTATTCTGTATGTATGGCCAGGGTTGCTGTGTCCCAGGTGCAAAACCTGGCACTTGCTCTTGTTGAAATTCAAGCGGTTGGTGATTGCCCAGTTCTTCAATTTGTCCAGATCCCTCTACAGAGCCTCTCTGCCCTTGAGAGGGTCAACAGTTCCTTCCAGTTTTGTGTCATCAGCAAACGTACCAAGCCTCAAGTCCTGAGTCTAAGTCATTTATAAAGACATTGAAGAGTGCTGACCCTAAGATGGATCCCTGTGGAACACCAATAGTGACTGGTCACCAACCCAACATAACCCTATTTACTAGAACCCTCTAAGCCTGGCCCATCTGCACTGTGTTTATCTGTTCATCCACTGCATTGTGTGTTTATCCAGCTGTATGCTGGACATCTTGTGCAGGAGAATACTGTGAGAGCAGTATCAAAGGATTTACTGAAATCCAGAAAGATCATATCGACACACTTCTCTTGGTCAGCTAGGTGGGTAACCAGATGGGTAACATTGTTGTAGAAATTTTGGTTCTTTCCTCTCTTCCTTTAATTGTTGTCCACGTTTAAGAATAAACATATTCTTTGAGAAAATAAACAAGATCAAATCAGTTATAACTGTATGTTACATGTAATTTGACTTGATAGTTTTATTATGCTTATCTTTCTATGTAGTGAAGTGCAATGTTATGTTTTAATTTTTTCTTCTTCAAGGTCCTTCTCTTAACTGCATAGATTAACCCTCTTGGCTAGATAACTAACAATATTACGAAATAACAACATAAAAAGTTACATTTTAGAAGCATTTAAACTTAGTATTTAAGTTAGGTAGGTCTATTTATTCAAAAGGACACTATTTTGCATTTTTAGATAAACCTTTACATCTGTTAAATTTATGTTTATGCCAAGAAACTTATCCACCTACCTTTTGCTGCCAAAATACTTTTTGCTTTCTGCATAAGTAAATTTTACTTCAATAAACCCTAAAATATGGCTTTTCCTGCAGCTTTTAGGCGATAGCAGAGTTTTGATTTCTGGACTGCTGACTGGGTGCTTGTATGTCCCTAGTTACAAGAAAAATGCAATACCAATTCAGTACAACAAAAAAATGCTTAACAAAGACAGCAGATGTTTCATAAATTGGAGGCAAATTTCTGTCTGTTTTCTGTCTTGCAGGTTGATCTCCACCTGCTGATTCTTTGGTTACTCAGAATCCCATCTTGGATCTGTATATATGTGGATTTCATAGGGACTACATATCTTTAATTCAGGCTAACTAAGGAAGCAGTTAAATCTAAGTCCATATGGTGATAATTGAAAAAATGGAGTCTGCAAGGATATGTTTATTTCATTAAGGTTATCTGACTGAGGACACTGTCAAAATGGGATGATATGGAAAAAGTGGAGACAAAAAAATTTGCAGAGACACAGACCTGACAGACAGAATTGGAGATGATTACAAGAAATCAATATAGTCAATGACATTAATTGATGGTCTGTCAAGAAACTGCAGGCATCACTTGAAAGAAGGCCATCCTGGACTTAGCAAATTATGAGGGTGCAAACCTGAGGGTACTAGATATTGGTGGTGTGGATAATCTTGGAGCTGTGCAAACTGGTGGGGCAATGTGCAGGGGAAGGTGATTGGAGAGGAACGATAGAGGAATAGTCAGAAAGGGATATAAAAAGAACTGATTGCATGTAGAATGGGGCTGGCCAACACACTTGTTGAACTGAGACCTATGAGTGATCATTTCAGTCTGTCCTCTTAACCTTAAGTATCTCTCTGTGTAATCTCACTCTTTGTCCTGTGTGTGTGTGGAGGGGTGCTGCAGGGATTAAGTGCTAGTTACTGAGAGGGCCAGTGTGAGTACTTTTGGAGTCAGCAGCTGGTCAGACCAAGGGTGTGGGTGGCCCTGACCTGTGGTGTAAGTTACTGGAGCAAGCATGGTCTCAGCATCAGCTACTGGAGAGAGTATGGGGTCTTGACTGCCAGCTACTGGGGCAGGAATGGTGTATGTGGGAGAGACCGATGTGAATGAAGTGAGTGCCAATACTCAGGGGATCTAGCTGGCGGGTGGAGCAGTACCTGGGTCACAGCCTGTGTGTCTGGTGCCAGCTGTTGGAGGGATGAGTGTCTGTATCTTTCCCAAATCAGGCGTGCATGGGGTGTGCTGTATAATCATTAGCAAACCTCAAGCTGGACCAGCAAGTGAATAAGAGATCCTGGGTGTCATATCAGGTGAGGATAAGGCCCAGGCTTGTGTCTGGGGGGATGCATGAGTATAGGGTGCTTGTAAGACAAGTGTGTGAATGTATGTATATTTGCTGGTGAGCACCAAGATGGACCAAACAGTGAATGGGGCAGGTAAGAGGACCCAGAATCTGGTCAGGGATGTTGAACTGACTGAGGGTTTATGCTGGTATTCAAGGGAACTTTGATTATGCATGTGTGTGTGAATCTAGAGAGTGACAACAGTGTGCTGTCAATAGTGAGCTTCAATCTCTACCAGCCAAAGGGGAGGAAGGGTACTTGGATGTCTGTGTTCATGTTTTATGCCATTAAGCAGGTGTTATTGAAGGTAGTGTCTTGTCTGTGGCAGCCTGTGTAGCTGATCATGTCAGTGTCTTGTGTGTGTCCCTGTGTGTCCGTGTGTGTGTGCCTCTGGGATATAATCTCAACTTTGCTACCAGTTGAACATGCAAACAGAAAAGCAGTGCCCACTTCTGTCAGCCTGGAATGGAGACTCTAGGTATCGTGGCTGAGCTCCAGCAGCCAGACAGAAAGAATTTCTGGACTCGGAGATGCTGGACGCAGCAGCTGTTTATTGGTATTGTTCCCTTAACAGAAGCCATCACCCCAGGCATGAAGCATCGTGGACCAGTCTAAGTAAAGGGGATCCATGTGGCCTAGTAGGTCAGACATTATTTAACAAATCTGAGAGCATGTCAAGAAAATTATAAGGTAAATAGCATAAGAATCTTCACTAGGATAAAAAACAAAAGTACAAGTAAATCTAACAAGAATCTTTATTAACCTTAACCTCCTCCCTCCCCATGTCAGAGATTTACTGAAGCAGATGTTTCTTACTGCACAACATCCTTTTTTTGACAAAGTTAATCACAGAATTTCTTGCCAAAACAAGAGAAGTAAAATGTATTGCAGAATGTCCTAGAAATTTTTAGAATCATGTATGTGCCCTTACCGAACTGGATAGGGAAAGAACTTTGATTTGTGTGTCTGAAATCTCTGTTTAGTGTTTATGTTCCTGAACTATTTTCTCATCCAGAACTGCAATTTCTCTTTCCTAGGCTTTCAAATCTTGAAATGCTTTCCCCTACCCTCATCCCTTTCCCCTCCACCTTCATTCCACACTGTACTGGAAAATTAATAAGAGAGAAATTGAGAGGTAGTGGTCAGATATCTGTCCGAAATGAAAGACTTTGAAACTGTGAAAAATAATAATAAAAAAAAAATCTATTTTTTTTCTCAAACTGTTTTAAAGGGAACAGGCATATCTACATATATTTAAAGCATATGCATTTGAATCATAGATTCCATTGCTGATTCCCTTAGTGGAAACCACTATTACCTAACTACTCAGGTTAAAGTGCTAAATTTGTCCAAAACTTTTGCATTAATTCATACTGAAGTTGTACACTCTATAACAGAAACCAGAAGTGCATGATATTTTTCCTTCATTTTTTAGGGCTGGAAAACCTGTAGTATATAAAAAAGGTTGTATGCAGGTGGTACAGCTGCTCTAGCATACACAAAGAGTAATCAAGCAATCAAGACTACACAAATTTTCTGTCTACTGTTGATAATCACTGGTCCTTTTGCTTCTGAACTGCTTCACTTTATCAGTAATATAAGTATGTGTAAACCTTATGTGAAAAAAAAAAAAATAATGAATTAAAGGTCTTGAGTACCTGTTTAAAATAAAGCAGACAATTAAGTTATCTCTACATTTTGTTCTGAGACTGCAGAAAATACTGACTTTTTTTTTTTTTTTTTTCAGATGGCTCTCTATCTGTTAACTGACAAACTAAAAATGCAGGTGAATGAGAAAAAGCTCAGCAAACCAGATAGCAAATTTAGAAGCTTAAGACAGTACAGTTTGTGAGCATCATTTGCAAATCATAGTATTAAAATTCTAGTAAAAGGTTTCAGTGCCAATTATTTTAATGAGAAATAGAAGTGACAGAACTGGGAACCCTCTAGTGACAATATCCATAAATGAAGGGAAAAAAATGGAAATATAACCTGATCTCATAACAGTGTCTCTTGGCTATATTTTATGGATTTTTATTTTCCCTTATGCCCTCCTCAGAATCTTGAGTTAAATATGTATTTTTCATTCATCTATATTTTTATGAGTTAAAACTGACCTGTGTCCATTCACATTACTCCAGTGTCTCCTGGCTCTGTAATTTAAATAGTCTAGATATGTGCCCACAGTAGTATTGAATAAACTACACTTGCTCTACAGACAGCCTAGTATCTAACATGAAATGTCATGCCAGTAAAACTCTGCTTGATTTCTCTCAGTGTGACGTGCTTTCAGGGTATGTAACCATTTTGAACAGTCAAATGATACTTAAACAAAATATTTGTTCAGGTTCTGCAGATAATTAATTATATCAGATTGCCTTAGGTACATTGTCCATTCCCATAAGACACAAGACTTGCAGGCATTAAGTGGCTTGATTGTTAAAGCACAGTCCTTCTAACAGTATTCTATTAAAATTATATTAAAACTTGCAGAAGTCATAGCCCACATGGTATGCACATATGCACAGACACTAATATTTTCATGTCAGTCAAGGTGAGGATGAAATTCACATAGCAAGAGATATATAAAAACGTCTAGCATTTTGTTATTAAGAAACATTTGTATAGTTGTAGATAAATATTAGAAAGTCTTCAGAAGACAAGTTATGTGGAAAAAAAAAATCTCATTCAATTTTAAAGACAAGCTACATAATTTTCCACAGAATGAATTAATTAAATAGAATGTTGTTGCCCAAAAAATGTTGAGGTAAGTTCACATGCACAAAGATTTCTTGTGATGGTCCACAGATTATGACATAGATTAACCGTAATGGTGAAAGATACTTCTGGAGAAAAACAAAAACAAAAGAGATAGGGAGAATGGGAAAAGGAAATTGTTTTCCCAGCACCCTGCAAGGAAAAGCAATGATAGAGGTCCCAATGTGAGCACCCCTCTCTGGGTAACCACTCCAGCACAGCAGGTGGTTCCCTCTCATAATTTTTCCATATCAGCTGTAAACTTTGGATGAGGACCTGCTCAAACTCCCTGTGGGCTTTTCCTGCTTACAGCACTGTTATTGGTGGCTAGAGAATGCTCTGTGCAGGAGCAGCTGCTTAGATGTTAGCAGCTTATTAAGTTTTATGCATACATATTATTAGGTCTCCTGTTGTAAATCAAAAGCTACAACTGGGGCAGGAACAGTGAGGAAGCAAAGGGTGATCTCATGCCAGAGGCAGTCACTTCCCAGGACACCCCACAATAATAACAGTATTGGGGTTTGCTGGTAGTAAGGCCATGAGAACAAGGAAAAAAATGCTGCCATAGAGGATCTGGAAAATACAGTGCCACAGCAGCTTGAGTGTAAGGTTACAGACCTGCAAGTGAAAGACAGGATATGGAGGTATAAATTGAGGACTCCTAGCAGTATAAAATCCAGTGATGTTCTTGCACAGAATTGTTAAATATTTTTAATATAGTTTCTACTGATTTTTTAGAGCAAAAGATTAATAGAATTATTAATTGCCCACTATTCAAATAAGACAATTACCTATAAAATTCTGTATTTGTATAGACCTTCTTTTTTCCTGACACTTTCAGTTTCTATCAAATATTCAAGTTTCTGCTAAGGGATATTAATTAGATGACAACTAAGGTCCTGTTGTCAGGATTTACTAGTCAAAGATAAAAAGTTTACACAAAAATACTCTACTGTTTTATGTGACATTCTAATACAGTCTTCACAGAAACAAATGTCATATCACGTTCTGACAGAATTTAATTTTTCATTACGATATTTTAATAAAATTCTTACTACAAGACTGTTCCCTTATATGAAGACTAATATCAATCTAGTGCATCAGCTTATGTAAAAAAAAAAATTCGTTTAACAAGTTCGAGATGAGTATTAGGGTAAAATATTAGATTATTCATTAGATCTTCTGAGGTTTCTATCTAGTTTGAAAATTTTTGATATTTCATATGAAAGCATTACCACAGTGTATCTTTTAGTGTTAAAAAATGAAAATTTTCTCACTTAATATTTCACAAATCTTTTTTATTGTTTAATTCACAGCTTCCTTTCTGTTATGTTCAATTCTTCCTCAAACAATGAATCAAAATTGTACATAGCAAACCAGATCATATATATGTTTTTTTTTTTAAACTGTAAAAGATTAAAAAATAATGCATTCAGAATTTTTTTTTTTTCTTTTCTAAATTCTGATTTGTGAAAAGAAAGTACTTAATCCACAGAAAATTCCTGGCTAACTCTGCTCAGGCTTTTGGAAACGTTTATAGCTTTGAGCTGATCGCATGAGAACAGACTTGTGCTGAAAATTTAATAGGAACTACCTTGCCTAGAACAGGTCTTATTAAATTCTGATTTTAATGGGTAGGGAGAGAATTGATGTATCCTTACATGTAATATATCTTTGATGTATCCTTACAATTAAATGAACAGACTGAATTTTTGGCTGCTTATCCTTTTCTACTTTCCAGTACATTTGCTTTTATATATTGAATATGTACCATAAAGATGCAATTACATATGCTTGCATAAAATAAGATGTAACAAACTTTAAGCTTCTGTGGTACTATCATGGAAAACAATGTCACATCAGTGCAAAATCAGAGACAAAACAAAATAATCAACAAAGGAGTTAACGGGAAATTACACAGTTTTAAAACATTGTCTTAAGAGTTTATGGAGAATTACTTTTCTGAACAGTGTAACATATGACCACTTTGATGAAAACTGGCATTGTTTCCATGATCTACACAGACAAGTACGGAGTCTATGGAAAAACAAATGTGTAAACTAATTATGTGTGAAAATACTGATCTGCTTTCAAAAGTTGAACTTTACAACAACTTTTTCCCCACGTGTTTGGACAAATGTTCAAGGTGGCATAACTTTTGCCCTCTACCAACAGTGAAGAATTTGCTTCACATATCTGCTGGAAGATCTTATGCATTTAAAGAAAATTAATAATATTTAGCAGCAAAAATAGAGGAAAGATTACGAGTAATATACCCCATCCAATATAAGGCTTGTTACATGCAGCGTTTCACCTTTGTAACTTTTAAAGCATGTTACTTTTGTTTTGGTTTTGTTTGGATGGTTTTGGTTTTTACATACGTTAGGTGTATCAATACAAAAATGCCAGGTAGTGCAGTCACTGGGTTATACAAAACAAGCTGTGCTAGCACTAATATAGCTCTTTGTGAGCCACTGTAACAGCTGTGTTCCTTTGTAGGCTGAATTAATTTTGTGAAGGTCATATGAAGAATACTTTTTTGGTGGGGGATAAAGCAGTATCAATAAAGCTTACCTGATTTTGAAACAAAACTCCAAAGATAATTAGTTGAAGTCTGACAGCCTTTCCCTCACAACATTGAAGAGTTCTTGGCTATATGGAATAAAAAATACATCTCTTCTTTTTACTCAATAAAATAATTAACATCATCTGTACCAGCAGTATGTATAAAATTACTAAACATTATTGTTACCTCCAAGAGAAACATATGTAAATTCCACACGGATTTTATTGTTGTTAGTGGTTATATTAGAAGGTGCTCAAACAGTAAAGTGACAGCTAGAAAATTCTAAGATAGGTAAGAAAGACAGACATTATTATTGTTGTTTAATTTTTCCTTTGTATTGATTGATTGTGCTTCTCTGATACATAACAAAATTAATTTAATATACAGCAAGTTTAGGTTGTGTTAGAAGTATCTCTGTACTCATCTGATTACACTATATAAAAATGACTACTTAGTCTATGCCGCTAAAATAATTAACAGCTACAAGACGCAAAATAGGTAATAGAAAATTTTAATAAGGTGGGAGTTTAGTCCAATCTAAACCAAATGAAAAAATCCTCAGGCATTGAACACTCATGTGCTTCAGTATTTTTGGATAACAAAGATTCGTTTTCTAGCACCAGGCACAATTGTGAAACAGTATTATGTATAGCTACAATATTGTGAAAGTTAAATCCAAGTGACATTGTGGTATTTATCCAACATCTAGTGACACTGAGTTTTAAATTACCATTGTGTTTTAATCCACAATATTTTATTTCCCACTGTAAGGAACAAATGCTGGAAAGCTCCAACTCCCCACAGTTAGCCCTTCTGTAGCTAAAGATTATTCTGAAAGCTCTTCGAGGTTATGCAGAGATGTAGCCTTTTTCCATATTCCTTCCTCAGATTTCAGCCGCAAATACTAGTTTTTCTAAAGCCAAAAATGGTCCACTGACATTTTTGTACACATTCTTGAATGATACCAGCTTCTTCTTTCTCACTCAAGAGTCCACCGAGGGTCATTTTGATGTTTACTACCATGATTTTATACCTTTTTTTTTTCCCCCACATTACTCTGTGGCTCCAACTTCTAACTAAATTTACTATATATGGTGACTTCCACAACTTGTAGATAGCATTTCTTTGTTCTCTGTTGCTTTTAAAAGCAGATCAACATTTCTTTAACCTGTCATGTGTCAGTTGTTTGTGGCTGTAGGACTTCCAGTGCCAGGCCTGTCCCCTACCCCTTATTATGCCAGGCTTGCACTCCTGTACAATGCATCCTGCAGCTCCACTTCTCACAGCCTCTGCTGCTGTACCAGGTCTGTATTTTCCTGCACTGTTTCATCACATAAGAATTGTAAAACCACGATTGTACTATGCAAAGATGACCAAAAGTAAAAACAAACAAACAAACAAACAAACAAACTGTAAACACCTGTTCAATTAGAAAAAATACTGCTACAGCTAAACTAAGTCAAATAAGACTAGAGGTAGGTCAAGAAATTTCAGGCTAAGGAAGCTGTAGCAGTCTCTGTGCTGAGGCCCTGTAAACTAAGAAAAAGCTAATGACATGTTACTCGCAATGTCAATACTGTATTACAGGGATATTCAGCCACAAGTACTAGTCTGTGTGCTCAGGAAAGAGAGGGGCGAATCAACAACAAAGCAAAATACATTTGAAATACAGAGTGCCTTTTGTGAAGCTAAGGGGGATCTATACATGCCAACATTACACTGCAAATATTTGATAGATAAATAAATAAAAAGGAGAAAATACCGCAATGCTTTTTACAAATACATTATCCAATATTAGGGACTGTACTCAGCAAAATGTTAATTTCTGTAAGAATGTTTAGCATGGACTGAATAGAAAACCAGTACTTTTAGTGAATATTAAGTTCCAGCTATGTAGGGGTGATATATGTCAGTTGGGCAATTAAGACAGTATGATGTAGCTGGGAAACAAGTTATCACACATTTTATATTTTCTACAATGGAGTCATGTCTTTTTGGAGCTCTGTCATTAACACAACAGATAAAATGCTGTATTTTCCTGGCCCTATAAGGAATTAACTGTATAGACAACTCTAATTGCTACAGATTACATGTTTCTGAGAATTTAACAGAACGATACTTAAGAACTTCTTCTTCTTACACAGGCAGTTTTCCCTCAAATTTTCCATCTCTCTCTCATTTTCCCCGTTCCCAAAATAATCCCTAAATCGAACACTCGAAACATGACATGGAAAAATACAGAGACTCTTTAAAAAATATATACAGTGGCAATTACGTTTTTAGTATTAGTATGTACTTTCTTTCAAAGATAATTAAATGCACTGCAGTTCATCTATGCCTATCAGAATGCTGATTTTCATATAGGGTTTTTGGTGAATTTGTTCTGAATTTGTACTGAAAATGTGATTCTGGTATTTGTTGCTGAAGAAAAGATGCATGAAGCAATGATAGCAAAATAACATGTTACTATTTTACAAGTTTGTAAAATATCCATATATCCCTTAACTTCAAAATACGAAATTATGTAAGGAAATATGTTTTAATATACATGTATCTTGATTCAGTAAATATTGTCATGACTTTCATTTATATCCATCTCAAACATTTCCTGACTTTTATGAAACGATATAAAGAAATCCTCCATTTAAAAAAAAAACAAAACAAAACCTTTTTTGAAATAAAAGTTTCATCATTCAACACACACACAGATTGAGTACAGAGTTTGCTTTGTCTATACACTTAACTGCCCTGAAGGTTATTTACAAATAAGAGTTTAAGACTGAAGAGGAGATGTTCAGATCTCTGGTAGCTAAAGATTTTTACAGGCAGTTCCTCCCAGGAAAAAGTGGCAACAAGAACTTGAAAAACAGCTAATTTGAAACAAAGATTTGGCACATGATATTAATGATTAATGCAGCTGCCTTTTGCTCTCTTTCCTTATAAATGGCTCTCATTCTGACTCCATTCCTTGCTTTACCAATACCAAGATATGAATTCGTCAGGGGATTTCATAAAAGTCTGCTCATGCCCACAGCTGCCGATCTTCACTTTCTGCAGTTCAGTGGCTATTTAATTTTAATTGCTCCCCAAGCTTAAGCCAATTCTAGATGGCAAAAGCAGGGCAAGAATCATTTGCTTCTCCTTTGAAGTTTGAAAAGCCTGTATTCAGATTGCCTCAGGCTCTCATTCTTACATTTATGTGAAAATGTAAGCTGCTGAACACTTCTGTTGAACATTTACAACACTAACGTAACAGGAAATATCTTGTAAAGTGAAGCTTGAGTCTTTTTCCTGTGGACTTCATGTTAGCAATCTTAATAAAAATAATTGAAAAAACGTAATAAAATTTAGGAAAAATCACACTAATGGGTTTAGATAGGTGTAGATTTCAGATCATATTACACAATTCTTTCATTAAACTTCTTTAGGGAGATTGTTACGTCTGTATATAGCTACAAGTGCATACCACAAGTGTATCACAACTATACTTTCTCAGTATGCAAAAATTTCTCACAAAGGAAAAGCAAGAAATGTTGCCCTGTTGACAGTTTTGCAAAAATGTGGGAGAAATAATTTTTATCCTGTCCCTTCATCTCTCTCTCTTTCCTTGCCAATAGCAAAATTCAAGCTTCATGAAGGAAATCACTTCAAGCTCTGAGAAAATTGAAAAACTGAATCACTACAGGAGATAAGCTGAAGCTGACGGTGATGCAGAGAATAACATATTCCCTTGTGGGTGTTTCTTCGTGGGAAATTATTTCAACAGGAAAAAAGAAGTGTTCAGTAACACCAAAATGGTATCTTCTCTTGGAAGAAGAAAAGACTGCATTAAAATATATTCTTTTTGTATTCATTGGCACTAAATTAAAAGTCAAAGAGGTAGTAAAGCTAGAACTGTGACAATACTAAGCTAAGTTTTCAGTTAAATTAATATAATTATGAAAAGAAAAAAAATAGACTACCAAATTAAATATATGTGTTATTTCTTCCCACACAATTTTTTGGTATCTGTGTTGAGCTGATCAGACAAAAGTACAGACAAATGAAAAGGGTGGTGAGGGGAGAGAGCAGAAAATTATTTATAAACACTTGTGTGCCTTAAAGATTGTGCATCTATTTACTAAAGCTAATGCAGAAGCTTAAAAACACTCCACAAAATAAAAGCACTAGGTTCCAAGAAACTAAATTTTAATACGACATGCTCTTACTAATTCCACATTTCTACAAACAAAAGCCTTTCACAAACTTTCTGCTTGGGTTTTCCCCTCACACTGAGACTGAAAGGAGAGAGTTTCCTCATCGTCAGAAGTGCTTTGTGTTTGGGGGCTACTCATTTGCTGGTTTGAAATTTGTCTCTCTACTTGTATTCCTATCACGATGTTCTTCACAAGAGGCTTTTTACAGTTAGAGCTATGGTTGCAAATTGTCCCTTAACATTAATAAAGTATAAAGAAACATGGCAACTGTTATGTCATACCTTAGCTTTCTCTTGCTTATTCCTGAAAAACACAATTTCTCAGATAATCTCCAAAATAAAAGGGTTTAGGAGCTTTCATGAACAGAGTAGAAAAATTTAATATTAAATAATCTCATTATACTATCACCTTTAGTATTATTTAGTATTATTCTTGTCTTAAAATTATAATACTTAGCATACTATTCTCCATTTCACTATTAACTGATATGTGTTCTGGTAGCTACAAGTTCAAAAAATTAATGTTTTGCTGATTTTGAGCCATTTTTTAATCTATTTTGTTGATTTTAAAAAAGAATTTCAGCTATTTATTTAAGAAACCCTTTAATATTATCTAACTTAAAATTTCAATAGCAACACAAATCTACACTGAGTGTTATAAGACTCCAAATGTCATTGATCCTTTCTGCTTTGTATGTGGCCCACCTCAGAAGTTAGCAGTCACACTACTTTTGTCAAAAGCTGCTCAGCATCTGAATTGCCTGTTTTATAGAAACAATTATCTATTTCTGTTCAGTATATAATGCAAAATATACTTAGGCAGCCAGTCACCAAACTCATAAAATAACCTTAAATTTCACAATGAAATTCAAATTCACATTAAGTAATATGAAACTCAGATTATGAATATTTTTAAGCTAAATGAGTTAATATTTGAAGTTATGATTCAGTTATTGGACTCTGAGTGTCTGCAAGTGCAAGAAATAAGCCTCCAAAACCATATCACATTCTACAAAAAAATTATTTTTCAAGAAAAATATTGAACATTAGTGTTTGAGAGAGACACAACCTTCAAACTTTTAGAATTCGTGTAAATAAGTGCCCCAGTGTAAGAATAAGAAATAATTAGATAGTGTTTTCTAGGGACTGTTATTCTGGGTTTAGGTTTAGGTTTTGATTTCTTTTCTTTTGTTTTCCCATTTAAATAATAACCTAACTACTACATGTTTTTGTTCTCGGATTCATTCAGTAACACTTCAAGTTTTAGGAAATACTGAATTGTTTATCAGGTTTGACCTTGTGCTACTAAAGAAAACTTTGGGTTTGTTATTGTTTCGGTGGGAGCAGAATCATGTCTGCAGTTTCATTTAAAAAAAAGTACTAAGTATTTAGAATTATAAGAGTTCTGGAGACCTGTTAGTAGGTGACTGTCAGGTGACGTATTTTTAATTTCCTTCTTCAGTATTTCCCTCTGACTTTATTTAGGGAGTTTAAGACTGTTCAGGGAGAGAAGAAGAGTTTGCTTTCCTTATTTCCTTCCTCTTCTTTTCTACTTAAAACAAACAAACAAACAATCTTGTGACTATATTATATTATGTTATGTGTTTAATTGTTTGCCACCTGCTGGGGCTTCAGTTCAAATTATGCACAAACTTGGCCATTAGTCCATGCAGTTATTTCACGCATGAGAATTATCATTTTTAATTTGACATAAGTGAACCAGTACCCCAGCATGTGTCCACAACATCCACCTTAAAAGAGCAGTAAAATGAGTCAACTAAGTTGATTAAGACAATAAAGCTATCAGGATAGCTTTGGGGCTAACAAAAATGCTTACTCAATCCCATTTAGTGTTTATAATTGTTTGCATTTTTTTACTTTTTTTCTAATGTCACTAATGTAGACTACTGGTTCTAGTGGTAAATTAAAATGTCCATAAACTGGCAATGCACCCTATAAATTTAAGAAATCACTTGTTAGAATTCTAATTATAGATATACTTCAGTGTAGCATGTAACATACTGAGCTGCATTTGTTCAGGTAAACTCATAATTTTATCTTTGTAGAAAACCTTCCCAAGTCTTCCAGGAATTAAAGTCAAATTAAGTTACTCACAAAGTACAGACAACTTCATAACAGACACTTCATTTCCACTGCTAGTTTCCCTGGATAGTAAAACAAATAAATATTCTGTTTAATGTATAAAATAATGGTTCACTGGAAACTGATGGATTTTTATACAATCTGTAGTCCTGTGACAGTGAAATGGAGACTTAAAGGATTAACTCAGCAGCAGGACACAAAGAAATTGAATGAAGCTGTGTCAGGGGAAGTTCAGATTGGACTCTAGGAGAAGGTTCTCCACAGAGAGAGATGGTGGTGAGTCACTGGAAGAGGCTGCTCAGGGAAGTGATCACAGCACCAAGCCTGTCAGAGTTCAGAAGCACCTGGAAGATGCTCTTAGTCACATGGTTAAGTGTTAGGCGGTCCTGTGAAGAGCAGGGAGTGGGACTTCATGGTTCTTATTGGTCCATTCCAACTCAAGATATTCTATAAGTCTAGAAGTTTATAATTCTATGATTCTAAATCTGATGACCTTAACATGACATGTTAGATGCAATATCTTTTTATATTTCTACGCTATTATGTTTCTCATTCTTTCATAATCTCACATCTCGACTACTGCAATTTCTTTCTTTCTTGTTTCATATTGCCTACTAATACTGACTCAGAACACTGCTCCTATATTGTCTATTTAATCTTTCTTCCATCCCTGTCACAAACTAATTCTCTACAGGATCAAACTTCAATAGTTTGGTTTTGATATTAAGACCATCCACAATCTGTTTGCCCCTCCAGCACTTCCTTTATGCTATTGGTTCTGACTTCTGGTCTATCTGTTCTCACTGATTATTTGTTAAGGTTGTTTTTAAAGTTCCTTTGTACCTTTCCTTAAGATGTTTTTCTATATTGCAGAAGCTCTGTATGCATTTACAACTTGTTCAAGACTTGCTGCTCCAGCTGGATGTACATAAATTGATGGGGCTGAATGAGATGCGTCCCAGGGTGTGGAGAGTTTTTGGAAGAAAGAGGACATGGGCTGTGTGCTGTGAACAAGCCAGAGCTTGATGTGGCTGAGGTGTAGACCAGGACCTGCACGGAGGGTTGTCTGGAGATACCAAAGACAGAACGGAAGTCGCTTAAGTAAACAGAAGCTGGTCTATCCTCAATGCAGGCTGCAGGAGGGGCGCTGTCATCACTGCGTGTGAACAGCTCATGGACAGTGCCCTGCAACTAATCACCATGGGGGGGGATGCGTGACTGCAGAGAGTAACCAATCATAGCCTGCGCTTGTCATGTGACCACTAAGTAAAGAGTATATATGGGTTGTTAAAACATGTATTGGGGGACATTGATATTAAATGTGTTGTTAAAACATTCATTAAAGGGCATTGATGTTAATCTCATATTGAGCCCAAGTCTCTGTCCTCGCCAGTCTGCCCATCGCACTCAAAGAGACTTACCGTGCAAATTCTTCATTCTCGACACCAGGGTGTGGAGGGGTTTTGATAGATAAAGATTTGTTGCTGAATTAGTCAGGCTCAAAGGAATCTCAAGGCCGCTTCGAGAAGCTGAGAACAGAATCTGCTGTGAGAGAGAGGGGTGTTCCTCAATCACCGGGGTCCTGGCGTGGCGTGAATCATTGGACGTATCATCAGTGAGACTCCAGTGCATGGACAGCCCACGATACTCATTTAGCGAATCCATGCTTGGAGCATGGACGCGTGATTAGAATATAGTTGCATATATAAGGAGGCTGGTTTCTGTAATAAATGGCTTTAGCGTGATTCACATTGAATCGACTTGTTTTGCTGAGTCCTTATTTCGCTCTAACACCAGGGTACTAAAAGAGCTGGCTGATATTATTGCGGGACCTCTCTCCATTATTTTTTAATGGTCTTGGGAGTCTGGAGAGGTCCCAGCTATCTGGAAGCTGGCAAATGTTGTCCCAACTAAAATTTCAACTACAGATGCATTGTAATTAGTAGAAAAGGACATAGTGTATAGGAAACTAGTCAAAATAGTGTAAAGGGAAAAGGCCACCTGAATTCTTTGGACTCAGATTGCTTCAAGCCATTTGTTTCTAATGGAGTAAGTAACATGGACCATGAATTATTCTGTCACAATAACAGAAGCAAAGGACTAATCCAAATGATGCTTGTGACTAGCTTGTCCCTAGAATGCCCATCAAGACAGCAGTAGAAATTAGAGAGACACGTGGAACAGCTAGTTGCACCCAGTGTAGAAATGGATGCTGTGATCAGTTGTAATCAGGAAGCTGCATAGTTGATCAAAAGTTATGAACAACCAGATGTGTCTCCATAAGTAACGGAAAAGACATATTCAGATAAAGAAAACAGCAACAGATCAACAAACAAGATCTTGGAGTCTGTTGAAGTCAACTTTTTGATACAGCAGTTGAAGAAAGAGATAAACATTTTTGGCTTATTAATAGTATTATTATTTTATTTTGCTGTCTTATTAAACTGTTCTTATCTTAACTGACAAGTTTCTCCCTTCTTTTTCAATTTTCTCCCCTGTTCCACTTAGCAGGGCAGTGCGCTAAGTGAACAGCTGTGTGTGGTGTTCAGCTGTTTGCTGGGTTAAGCCACAACAGTGAACCAGAAGTGTGAATCATAAAGGTCACAGAGAAAAGCAAAAAGAATGAGGTCTGGAAAACATCACCCACAAGTAAATGTTAAATGTTTATGTTGTATTAGTTAAATTAAGGCTAAGAACAGACATGATAAAATTCTTCAGCTATGTAAAATAGTTGTCTTATACTGCAGTAAGAAAGTATACAGCACTGAAAATCTTTCAATCTATAAGAGTAATTAAAGTGTGGAATAAATTATCTTTGAAGATTCTTAAAACAAGATTAGAAAAAAAAGCTATGAAAAACAGTTAAATGTAAATGACACTGAAACATAAATGATAAAATACTGTTGACAATTTCTAGGGTTCTTGTTCTTCTGTCTTCTCTAAACGCATGCTTTGGGACTCTAGGAAAAGAAACAAAATATTAGGTCATGAAATGTTACCTCAGGTTTTATAATGCTTTGAGGAACCATGCAAAATTAAAACACTTTGTGGGACAAAATAATTGTTCTTTTTTTTCTTCCTTTTTTTTTTTTTTCCTAAAATGAAACAATAAAATTCTAATAATCCTTAACACATTAGTTATTGGTAGGTGAAAGGTCAAAAGGAAGTGGTCTTGTTAGGTGTAACATTTAGTACTTTTCCTCAAAGTGTGCATCACAGAGTGTATTTGGGTGTTTGTTGCTATTTAGCTGACTGGACAAGACTGGCAAACAGTTTATTGAAAACATTTTAAGTTTCCTTTGTCAGAAAAAAAAAACAAAAAACTATTCTGCAGAACTGATCATTTGTTTAGAAAACTCACAACTGATTGAGTTTGGTAATATTACAGGAAAAGTTCAATACAGACAACCATTTTCCAGTTTTGTAGGGATCATGTTTTACCAGAAAGAAGGCTGGAGGGCAAAAGGGTGAGGTTTCTACCAAAAATGCTCATTTCACCACCCTTCCTTCAAATTTCTTGTTTGTTTTTAGCACTTCTCCCCCAGTTTTGCAAGTTTAAAGAAAAAAAAAAAAAGAAAAGAAAAAAAAAAGCAACTCTGAGTAGTAGAGTTTAACCTCCTTTTAATCTCAGTCTCTGAGTTTGATGGGACTCAGAGGAAAACAAAATGGATTAAATGAATTTATCCATCACTGAACATGATTAATTATATGTTGGCCCCTTTGGAGATGGCTATAGATTAAAGGGCTTAATCATAATTTTCCAGGGAAAACTGTAAACAATTATCCACTGTTGCAAAATATTGATAAAAGATGAATGAGAAGTTTAACATAATGTCAGCACAAGTCTTAAGACTAGGGAAGTAAAAAATAAAAAGCTTAATAAGTAGGTATTTCCTTTCTGCTTTTTCCCATTAAGAAATTCTTTTGTCCTAAACACCACTTAGAAATGCAGATATATAAATAGAAGTGCATCAAAACATCAAATCCGCGGAAAATGGGATAAAGCCCTGGAGGGAAGAGAGGCCCAAGAAAGCTGATTAATGTTCATGGTTCACCTTCTCCAAGCTCAGGAGAGATGCATTCCAACAACGAGGAGGTCAGGCAAAAATGCCAGGAGACCAGTATGTTTGAACAAGTTGCTCCTGGACAAACTCAAACACAAAAAAAGCCTATGGAGGGTGGAAGGCAGGACAGGTAGCCCAGGATGAATACCAAGAAATTTCCTGAACAGCCAGGGATCAGGTTAGAAAAGATAAAACCCTGATAGAATTAAATCTGGCCAGAGTTATCAAGGGCAACAAGAAAAGCTTCTATAAGTACATCAGTAAGAAATGGAAGACTAAAGAAAATGTGGACCCTCTCTGGAAAGAAAAGGCAGACCTGGTTACCAGGGATATGGAGAAGGCTGATGTACCAAACACATTTTTCCTCAGTCTTCATCAGCAAGTGCTCTTGTCACGCCACCCAAATAGTAGAAGGCCAAGGCAGGGACCTGGAGAATGAAGAACTACCCACTGTAGAAGAAGATCAGGTTTAAGACCATCTAAGGAACCTAAATGTGCACAAGTCCATGGGACCTGATGAGATGCACCTGTCGGTCCTGAGGAAACTGGTGGATCCTCATATTTGAGAAGTCATGGGAGCCTGCTGAAGTTTCCAGTGACTGGAAAAGGGGAAACATAACCCCATCTTTTTTTAAAAAAGAGAAAAAAGGAAGACTCAGGGAACTACAGGCCAGTCAGTTTCACCTCTGTGCCTGGCAAGATCATGGGGCTTATCCTCCTGGAAACTATGCTAAGGCACAAGGGAAAATAAGGAGGTGATAGGTGTCAGCCAGCATGGCTTCACTAAGGGCAAATTTTACCTGACAAATTTGGTGGCCTTCTACGACAGGGTTATAGTGTTCATGAATAAGGGAAGTACAACTGATGTCATGTACCTGGACTTGTGCAAAGCATTTGACGCTGTCCCACATGGCAACCTTATCTCTAAATGGGAGAGACATGGATTTGATGGGTGGGCCACTCAGTGGATAAGGAATTGGTTGGATTGTCACACTCAGAGTTTTGGTCAATGTCTCAGTGTCCAAATGGAGACCAGTGACAGGCGGAGTTTCTCAGCGTTCAGTGTTGGGATCAGTGCTGTTTAACATCTTTGTCAGCGATACGGACAGTGGGACTGAGAGCACCCTCAGCAAGTTTGCTGATGACACCAATCTGCATACCCTGGAGGGAAGAGATGTCATCCATAGGGACCCTGACAGGTTTAAGCCTCGTAAAGTTCAACAAGGCAAAGCGCAAGGTCCTGCACAGGGGTCAAGGCAATCCCAAGCACAAATACAGGCTGGGGAGAGATTGGATTGAGAGCAGCCCTGAGGAAAATGACTTGGTGGTGTTGCTTGATAAGAACATGACCTGACAATGTGTGTTTGCAGCCCAGAAAGCCAACCATATCCTGGGCTGCATCAAAATAATCCTGACCAGAAGCCTGAGGGAGGCGGTTCTCCCCCTCAACTCCACTCTTGTGAGACCCCTCCTGGAGTACTGAGTTCAGCTCTGAGACCCCCATCATAAGAGGGACATGGACTTTTTGGAGCAAGTTCAGAGAAAAGCCACAGAGATCATCAGAGAGCCTCTCTTACAAAGACAGGCTGAGAGAGCTGAGGTTATTCAGCTTTAAGAAGACTCCAGGGAGACCTTACAGTAGCTCTCCAGTACCTGAAGGAAGCCTGCAAGAAAGCTGGAGAGGGACTTTCTACAAGCATATATAATAACAGGACAAGGGGTGATGGCTTTAAACTGAAACAGGGTAGATTTAGATTTGATATAAGGAAGAAATTCTTCACTGTGAGGATGGTGAGGCACTGGAGAGGTTACTCAGAGAAACTGTGGATGTGCCACCCCTGGAAGAGTTCAAGGCCAGGTTGGAAGGGGTTTTGAGCAAGCTGCTCTAGTGGAAGGTGCCCCTGCCCACAACAGGGGGGGTTGGAACTAGATGATCTTTAAGGCCCCTTCCAACACAAACCATCCAATGATTCTGTGATTCTATGAAAATAATCGAAAGCTATTCTGTTGTGATGTGTGATACTTCTATTGAAAGAGATTTGATGTAGTCTGGCAATAAACAAATCACAAAGTTATTTTATCATTGGAGTCATTAGTGCCTAAATCTAGCAGCTTTATGTAGGTTCTTCTCATTTTACTGATCAGTTGCTTGAAGATTATACTGCTTGTAAAGGAAAGATGTAGGTGCTGGTGAGCCTCTACTTTGCATCCTGTGTTCAGTTTTGGGCCCCTCATCATAAGAAAGACATTGAGACAGAGAGAGTGCAGAGGAGAGCGATGAAGCTGGTGAGGGGCCTGGAGCACAAGTCTGATGAGGAGAGGTTGAGGGAGCTGGAGCTGTTTACCCTGGAGAAAAGGAGGCTGAGAGGAGACATTGCTGTCTATGACTACCTGAAAGGAGGTTGTAGCATGGAGGGTGTTGGTCTCTTCTCCCAAGTAATAAGTGATAGGACAAGAGGAGATGGCCTCAAGTTGCACCAGGGGAGGTTTAAATTGGACATTAGGAAAAAATTCTTCATGAAAAGGGTTGTCAGGGATTGGAACAGGCTGCCCAGGGAAGTGGTGGAGTCACCATCCCTGAAGGTCTCTAAAAGGTGTTTAGACGATGTTATTAGGGACATGGTTTAGTGCTAGAGTTAGGTTATGGTTGGACTCAATGATTCTGAGGGTTTCTTCCAAGTGAAATGATTCTGTGATTCTATGAGTAAACAATGCTTTAAAAGAAAAAATTAAAAAAGAAAAAACAGGATAGAAGAAAAAATAGCAATATTTAGTTATGAGGTATCATAAAGATATTTAAAATGTTACATGCTGCATATTCTACTTAATAATATTTATCTATACATGTATGTGCTTATAAATATCTCCATATATCTCAAAACATTTGTTTTTGTATTATTTTTCTCCAAACACACAAATTTGATTGCATGTTTTTGTGTGTTTGTGTGTGTGTTTGTGTGCAGAGGTGTGGGGGTAGGAAGGTTTCTGTAACTACAATTATTTTGATTAATGTGTTTTTTGGGGGGAGAACTACATCCAGAAGCATACCTGACTGCTTACTTTATATTTATTCTATGTCTCCAGAAGTACAACATCTGCAGATGATAAAACTGAAATCAGTAGCTGAATTTACAGTACAGATTCAACACACATTTAGCTAAATATTGAAAAAGGAAAGTAGCTTCACACCTGAGAAATGGAGTTGGAATATGATTACAGAAAGAAGCTTAAACCAGATATTAAAAGATGTAAGAGTGGGAATATCTGAAATGTTATTCTCTTCCTAGACACAGCTAGCTATCTGGAAACTTACTTAGTTATCCCTGTGAACCTAAAATTGTGATCTAAAAGTGAGTCCTGCATTTCAGTACCTAAATCCTTTCCTCAAAGTCTGGAAAAAAAAAAAAGTCTCTAGCTTTTTTTTTTTTAGCTGGGAAGTAATCAGTATGTTGATCTGTTTTGTTTGTTTGCTTTCAATTGAGAAAGCTTTGTGACATTACTTGTTGAGCTTGGAAAAAAAGAAGAGAAATGAGGAGATAAATTAATTCCCTGCTTTTCAGGCAAGCATCTCAAGAAATCCATCATAGAATAATCTGATCTGATATCTGATGTTGTTAAACTTCTACAAGGTAAGAGTCACAAGGCTAAAAAGAGAAGAAGAAATTAAATCACAACATAACCGCTGGTCAGTAATAGAGAAGGGTAACTTGATCTATCTTTGTGAATGTTTGGCACATGCATGATTCTATGCGTTTTAGAAGTAATCGCTCTAACAGAACTTCTGTACAGTTCCTCATTGGTAAAATGGCTCTATTTTTAATTCCCTTAGCTGCCTGTTGCTACCCAAAGATAGGTTGGCTGCAGCAGGATTCTAGACTGCTGGAACAGAGACAATGGAGCTGACTCCTCTATTGTGTGTCTAGGATAGTGCCTTAATTTAAACCAGTAGTTGCACAAGCTATGATTTGCCCATATCTTGACTAAATAAGGAGTCTCACAGTTGCCAGTGTGACATCTTTAGACATCATAAACCTAATATTATTTGTAACAGTATTATTTTCTCTTTATTACTGATTTTGTTTTAAGATGTAAAATGTGGTAATTCATTCTGACAACTGCTGCGAATGCTTTTACCATGCATAATATACTCATACTTATATTCCATTTCAATTCTAGTAATGTTTCCCATATTTTCATCTAATGTAATATTTTCAATAAATACTATGTTGACATTAGAGAATTATAGTAACTAAACTTCTAAAACTGTGCCTTTTAATTAGTTCGCTTATATCAAATGTCCTTCTGATTTATTATTTCATTGAGACACTTACTTTCTACTGAGTTTGGTCATCAACAAGGTAGCACAGAACAATATAGTCATGCTAGACTCTGGGTTTTGGGGTGTTTTTATCTATTCCTTTGTTAGTTCAGAAGCTGTTTATATATGGCATTATAATCTGCTGAGAAGCTAGTTGCCACTGGAAACCTAACTCATAGTAACCTGGAAAAATCATAAGTACCTCAGCTACTGCAGAAGGTAAAAGCTTTGGAAGAAGTGAATAGACTTCTGTAGCTATACACTAGCGCATCTTAGAAGAGACACATGCATCTTTCAGGGTCATAGATTGAAACATTTTGAAAGTAGAGTGTAGAAGATAGCAGGCAGCAATTTGAACAGACCAATTACAGCAATGTATTTGTGTTGTATACCTTAAGCCAGTAATTATCCATGATAAATTTCTAACTTGAAATTGAAGCAAGAGCTTTAAAAAAAAAAAAAAAAAGGCCAAGTATTTGCACTTTTCTATGAGTTTCTAACCATCGGAGAATTTTCCAAAAAGGTGTTTTCATGCAGTTTTACTGAAATAAATTCTTGACTAAGAATGAGTAGAACTTGGAGTGCAATGAATAGCTCTGTTTCCCTAAATCACACAATGAGAGCTCAATTCTGATTTACATCCTACTCTGTCTTATCCAGAGTCTTGATTCAGGGTCTTTGTTGTCAGGAACAAAGAGGATATTGATCCTTCTGCAAAAGACCTCTTCCTCAACACTGTGTGGGGAAGGAAACAAAGCCAAACTCTAAAACTGAACAATAAAACTTTAAAAGAATTCAAGTAGTCCTAATATGAAACAAATATTTTTTTTTTACATTATGATATATTTCAATAAGATAATCTTCTCATCTTTAATGTGTTATAGCTATTTTTGCACTGTGACATACAGCACTGACATCTAGAAAGAGATTTAGATAAAAAACACCATCCATCAACCTTGTGGGGGACTACAGAGGGTCTGTGGATTCCCTGATGGAGGGTATGGGGACAAAGATTGGCCTTGAAGATATTAAGGTGTACCTGTGAGAAAGAAGGGAGTAAAAGCGTAACATTGACCACAGCAAAATTAGCCAATGATATGTTACTGTTGCAGCCTGTAACCAATAGCAAAAAGACACCTGAGCTGGTAAAGACTATATAAAAAAGCGTTTGTGGCAATAAATGGAGACTGTTGTTTGTACTTAAGAACTTGGTCTATGTTGTTTGTCCATCTCAACTGCAGCACAACCTTTTGGCTACATTTATTATTTCAAGGTTATATCAAGGAACATAGAGTGCCTGCTAATTTCTGGAAGAACAACACTGAATTTAAAACATTAAATTGATAATCAGAATTATAGAGAACTAAATAGTACACAAACAGAACACACATTCAAGTAGAAGTTCTACAATTATCTACAATTTACTCCCTCAATACATAATGTAATTTATGTTCATAACAAACATCACTATGAGAACAAAAATTATTCTGTCTGTCTAAATATTATGTATGGCTTTCTTTGCTGGTATTTTTTACTGAACCTTTGCATATTTGATATGACTTCCTGATTACCATTCAATATTGCTTTTTATTTAATATTGTTCTAGATTCTCTGGTGTGGTTTTATCTTTGTTTGTTTTGTAGGGGGTTCTTTTTGTGTGTTTGTTTGTTTGTTTGTTTGGGGTTTATTTTTAGTTTTGGTTGTGTGTTTTTTTTTTTCATTCATTGGAAAATTACAGAAAATCTCAGAGTCATGTAGCTTGTTCAGTGTTTAAGAAGCAATTAATTAATATGATCCTGACATTCATAGACTGGTCTGTGTGCCCTGTATGTGATCACATTAGAGAGAATTTACTCCCATAAGCAGTGCCATTGGTTCCTGCTTGGAACAACGAGTCAGTGGATAACAGTACGATCTCAGATAATCTTATTACTTTTAAAAATTAAATATCAGTTTATAAACAATGATCTTATTCTTGTATAAACTACAGGCAAACATAGTTATTGATAAAGATAAAACCTTATTCCTTCATAGACTTTTCAGAAAAGGACTGGCATAATGTTTAGATATTTATTAGACCTAGTAACATACATCCTGTCTAGATGAAATTTAGATTCTACTATATTACAGAGGACAGTGGTAAAGACAAGAACAACAACACTAATAACAACGGAGTGTTGCTCAAGAGAAGGCTTTGAACAAAATTCCTCAGTTGCTTTTGCAACTTCAATTAAAAAAATGGTGTTTGAGCAGTCTATTCCCTATGCCTCCATGCAACAGAAAAAAATTATTAGCTTTCACTTCTCTGGTGTTTGAGGCCTGTCAGTGAAAGTGAGTTATAAAATGAAAATATTAGCAACATTTTTGAACACTGATAAAAGCTTAGATATGCATGTAGTAGGTGATAGAAAAGTCCTCCATGATGCTAATTAAGTTACATATTTTTGAAAATTCACAGAATGTTGTAAAGTAATCTATTGTGAATGCTCCAGTTATGTCATTTAAAGTCCTAAATCTGTGAGTTTCAATATTATTATTTTCTACTTAAAAGAACAACACTGAATCAGATACCAAAACTTTTGAGTCAGCTTGGGAAAGACTCTGCAGTTAACTCTTCATTGTAAAAAACTACGCAACTGAAGGTTTAGGTCAGATAAGTTGTAGGTGTTAATGCAGCAATATTACTATAGAAGAGTTAACAGATTTTGGACAGTAAGACTCAACCAAAAAACCCAAGCAAAACCAAATCAGAATAATTTTTTTGGCACTTTTCTAGACATAAGAGGAGCAATACCAGGAGATCAAAAAATTGACAAAATTAGTATAAATCAGAGGATTAGAATTCAAGGACAAAACCAGATCTGAACAGAAAATAAAGATGTGCTCCAACTCTCAGATTATCATTGTTCACTAAACTCTCATAAGGAAGTAAATATCACTATATTAATTCTATACCTTCTGATAAAGCCAGTCATGCATTCCTCATATTAACGGAACTGGTAGATACCTCTCTGGCTCCTGGAAACAATTGAAGCAGAATTTTATTTTTTAATACCTAGGAAAACTGAAGAGCCAAAACATATAACCTATCTCAATTTTCCTGGTTCTCCAATTGCACCTATACGGTGTTAAAAAAGAGGAATCTTGTCATAAGGCGACATGTTTGAGGAATCAAGTATCTCAAAGAAGACAGGTGGGTACTCCCTAAATGTGTAAGTAAGGTGCATTGCATGGGTCCTTGCAACTTAAGTTGGATCAGGTAAGACTCCCTCCAGCCTTTGTTTTGCTGAATTTAGCTTATCACACCTGCTTATGCATTATATATCTAACCTTATGGGTTATCTGAAAACACATACAAAACAGCATCTATGTAAACTATATATAAAGCACTGTCCTACATGACCATGTCTGCATTTTCAGGAACAATTTCTACTACTTACAAGCACTCTATCTACACACACTTTGGCCAATTATGCAGCAGGAACCATCTGAGAAGTTGCTGAAATGACCAGATTCTTCCCCCCAGAGTGATTAACGCATTGAAACAAATGAATCTGTGTAGGCACAGCAGGAGATACCTGGAGGGTGTCTTCAGGAAAGTCCAAAATGCCCTCTCACAAAGCTTTTGCATCAATTAGTCAAATACTTAATTGTGAAGGTGGCTATGATTTCAGTTGCATTTTTTCAAGTCCTTTCACTCTTTCAAAACAGTACATTAACTCACCTGTGCAGATTACTAGACAGGGAGTGCCTGGCCCACCCATGGAGTTAATGATTCATACATGAGTGTATATATGGGCTCTGATACTCAGTTACACTACAGTTACAACTATAGGATAAACTTGAGTTTGACATACTTATAAATCAAGTTCTATTGGTCTTGCCACAGTCTGTCAGCTCAGAAGGAACAGGAGAGAGATCCAGTCTGTTTCAGTCTTCGTCCATGGGAAATTTTCACCACGATATGCAGGAACCATGGTGTTCTTTAATCACTCAGGACCTGAAATGTACCTAAGATTTTTTCTTTTTGTCCCTAATATGTTTACAGTCTGAAGTGAGGTACAGTAAAGAAAATCAGTTAACGGAGAATTGTTGCCATAAAAAAATTGTCTCGGAGCTGTCTAAAACAAAAATCACCAAGGTCAAGGTTACATGTTAGATCCTGACTATTTGATATAACAATAATACATATGTCTGTGTTTGTTAAATTTATAGCCTTGAATCTCTTCTGAAGTTGAAAACACTTTTTTTTTTTTTTTTTATCAGAACTTGAATATGGTGTTAGGGAAATGAATAGGTTCCATCTGAATATGAGGAGAAATTACTTTGAGGGTGACAGAGCACTGGAACAGGCTGCCCACAGAGGTTGTGGAGTCTCCTTCTCTGGGGACATTCAAGACCCAACTGGACACATTCCTGCATGATCTGCTTTATATGTACCTGCTTTAGCAGGTGGGTTGGACTAGATGATCTCCAGAGGTCCATTCCAACCCCAACAATTCCTTAATTCTGTGATATCTGAGACTTACGCTCAGTTATTGGTGCTTGCTGCTCACTAGGTATGATTGTCTGGCATGAAGTCTACATTGCAGTGGCTAATTTCTGTGTACATGGCAATGTGCAGGACTAGATCATACCCCAGGATTACCATAATTTATGCTACTGTGCAATATTGCTCTTTGTTTCTCAGCTGAGAAAAGCGTCATATTGATATAATTGCTTTTATTCTAGAGCCATCTCATTCAGGAGAAATCTATACACATTCTGATTCTAGAGATATCTTGCTCAGAGCTAGCTACAGTATCTGTGCTTTGTGCATCACTGCATTATGTATACATTCCCTACGAAAAGTATTTGCAAACTAAGTAATTTTTCTGTGCTTCAGTTCCCTATCTGTAAATGGGAGATAACAGCATTCCTTTGATCTTTCTCATTTAGACAGAAGTTCTAAGACTCAGAGACTCTTCTATTATTGTGTTTGTTCAGTGGTTAAATCAATATTATAATTTTATTGAAACAAATAATTGTTAAAAATGAATGGAAGTACTTAACCAGCTAAAGACACAAATATAATTTGTATCTACAACTGAAATTACAGACCAGTAACAGCAGGTAACATGTGTGATACAAATTTAGCCCTGGTGGATCATTCTTCACCTTTATATAGCAATATGGGAAGAAATCAAATTTTTCATAGCAAATACTTCACTTTAGCTAGACTGTTATTTAGGTAAAAATATGCCCCAAGTGTTCTGGTCTAGAGATATCTACAACTAGCCAATAAAGCTTATGCTGAGTTCATCAGAGTTACTCCCCTCCAAACCTCAGGCTAGGCTCCAACTGTGGTTCCTGACAAGACCAAACAGCTCTCTAACATTTCTTCAACAATTTATGGACAAACAAAGATGACACATTCTTTCAAATTCTGAAAAATATCAACTTAAGGGATTCATAATTTAGAAGTATTTCTTTTAATGCCAGAATGCAGGTTTCTCATCTGGCCTTGAACTTATATATATATATTTTTAATATGGTCTTTTCTTTGTGTTCTAACTTCCTTTCTTGTAAAAAATATGTGAGATTTTGCTGGTGTGCCGACCATGCATCCTCTACACTGTATTTTCTGCTCAAGGGGAAAAATGTTCACTTGCAAAACTGGAAATTGATTTCACGCTTCTTGGAGAAATTCCACATATTTCATTTTACAGCTAACTCACATAAAAGTTTAAAGCAGGAAACATAGTGTTCTGGATGTAAGGAAGACTGAGAAGGAACCAAATTTCTTTCTGCCTTAAATGCATGTTTTCTCCTACAATTAGAATAAGTCACTTTGTAGAGTGGGATTTGTGCAAGGAATAGTGCGATAGTATAACAAATGAACAAGACTAGGGATTGTCAAATTACAATAAATTATTGTGACTACATTGGTGTTTCAAATATTTTTACAATTTCTGTGCAAGAAAATAGTGTGACATGTCAGAGGCATGATCCGTAATATTAATTAATGGTTTTGATATTTAAAACCAGAATTATCCAGAAATTTATTCTCAACACATTTCCTTGCGTTTTTCTTGTATATTCAGAAATAAAACAAGCGTTCTCATAATAGTACATACCTCTTATTCTGGTTTCAATCCTTATATCCATTACCACATCATTTGTTATCTTCTGTTAATGTATAGGAGACATAGATAGAAGTGTTTCAGTACATAACAAGTTGTCTTCCTTTAACAGACTTCAGTTAACAGATGAAAACACACTTGCATTAAATCCACTGTGATTAAACTATGTTATCACAGACACAACGGAAAAGGGGAGAGTCAGAGCAGGAAGAAGTATTTGCTCCAGCCAAGCAAACAAACAACTAAAAGCCTAGACAAAAGGCCATATAAATATCCAAATATACAGTTGACATATCCATGAGTCAATTTATTTAAGAGAAATAGTGAAATGAATGCATGTTTATTCATACACATATTATTCATGCATGTTTTCAGTCCCCTTTCCCTTTGATTATCAGACCAATAAAAGAAACCTTATGTATTAGAGTTGCAAGCCATTTAAGTGAAAGCATGAACTAGATCATACAAATTTGCATGCTAGGCTGCACAAAGGAAAGTACACCAGCAGGTTAAAGACAGTAATTGTTCCACCATTCTTGAAACTTTTGTAATTTAATCTGGAATAGGGTGTTCAGGGCTAGACTATTCAGTGTGAAACAAGGACGAACTGGAGGGTATTCAGGAGAGGGCCACCAGGGTGGTCATAAGGCTGAAAAACATGATGTACATGGAGAGGCAGAGAAATCTGGGTTTAGCCTAAAGAGAAGACAAAGGATGTCTTCAGATACCTCATGAAAGTTTATACTGAAGATGAAGGGACACACTTCTAAGAGGTGCACAGTGGTAGGTGAAAAGCAATGAATCCAGATTGCTCCAAGGGAAATTCAAAGTAGATATAGGAATCACAGAATCACAGAATCACAGAATCGACTGGGTTGGAAAATACCTCAGAGATCATCGAGTACAACCCTTGGTCCAACTCTAGTCCGTTTACTAGATCATGGCACTAAGTGCCATGTCCAATCTCAGCTTAAAAACCTCTAGGGACGGCGAGTCCACTACCTCCCTGGGCAGGCCATTCCAATGCCTGACCACTCTCTCTGTAAAGAATTTCTTTCTAATATACAGCCTAAATTTCCCCTGGTAGAGTTTAAGCCCATGCCCCCTTGTCCTATTGCTAACTGCCTGGGAGAAGAGACCAATCCCCACCTGGCTATAACTTCCCTTCAGGTAGTTATAGAGAGTGATGAGGTCACCTCTAAGCCTCCTCTTCTCCAGACTAAACAACCCCAGCTCCCTTAGCCTCTCCTCATAGGTCTTATGTTCAAGTCCCTTCACCAGTCGTGTTGCTCTTCTCTGGACCCGCTCCAGCACTTCAATGTCTTTCCTGAACTGAGGGGCCCAGAACTGAACACAATACTCCAGGTGTGGCCTCACCAATGCAGAGTACAGGGGAAGGATCACTTCCCTTGTCCTGCTGACCACGCTGTTTTTGATACAGGACAGGATACCGTTGGCCTTCTTGGCCACCTGGGCACACTGTTGGCTCATGTTGAGCTTCCTGTCAATTAGCACCCCCAGGTCCCTTTCTGTCTGACTGCTCTCCAGCCACTCTGCGCCCAGCCTGTAGCGCTGCAGGGGATTGTTGTGACCAAAGTGCAGCACCCGGCATTTGGCCTTATTGAACTTCATCCCATTGGAATCAGCCCATTTTTCCAGTCTATCCAGATCCCTCTGCAGAGCCCTCCTGCCTTCCAGCAGGTCGACACTCCCTCCCAGCTTGGTGTCATCAGCAAATTTGCTGATGATGGTCTCAATCCCCTCATCTAAATCATCAATAAAGATGTTAAACAGGACTGGACCCAACACTGACCCCTGGGGAACACCACTAGTGACTGGCCGCCAGCTGGATGCAGCCCCATTCACCAGCACTCTCTGGGCCCGGCCCTCCAGCCAGTTCTTAACCCAGTGTAGAGTACACTTGTCCAAGCCATGGGCTACCAGCTTTTGCAAGAGTATATTATGGGAGACAGTGTCAAAGGCCTTGCTGAAGTCCAGATAGACCACATCCACAGCTTTCCCCTCATCCACCAGCTGGGTCACCTGATCATAAAAGGAGATCAGGTTGGTCAGACAGGACCTGCCCCTCCTAAACCCATGCTGGCTGGGTCTGATCGCTTGTCCATCCTGAAGGTGCTGTGTGATTCCATTCAGGATGATCTGCTCCATAACCCTGCCAGGCACCGAGGTCAGGCTGACAGGCCTGTAGTTGCCAGGGTCAGCTCTGCAGCTCTTTTTGTGGACTGGGGTAACATTGGCCAATTTCCAATCATATGGGACCTCCCCAGTGAGCCAGGACTGTTGGAAGATGATGGAGAGCGGCTTGGCAAGTTCTTCTGCTAGCTCCCTCATCACCCTAGGATGGATCCCATCTGGTCCCATAGACTTGTGAGGATCCAGATGGCTCAGTAAATCACCAACTATTTCCTCCTGGAATACAAGGGGCCTATTTGGCTTTCTATCTCTGTCAACCATCTCCAGAGATGAGTTGTCCTGAGGGCCACCTGTCTTACTGGTAAAAACTGAGGCAAAGTAGGTATTAAGTACCTCAGCTTTCTCCTCATCTTTGTTAACTATATTTCCTTCAGAGTCCAACAGAGAATGGAGGTTTTCCTTGCCCCTCCTTTTGTTATTAACATATTTGAAGAAGGACTTTTTATTACCCCTGACAGAATTGGCCAAGTTAACTTCAAAATGCACTTTTGTTTCCCTGATCTTTTTTCTGCATGATCTAGCTATTTCCATAAATTCTTCATAAGTAGCCAGCCCTTTTTTCCACAGTCGGTAAATGCAGAGAAAAGTCCCATCAGAGTTCCAGACCCGAGCGGACGGAGGAAGAAATGCAGCCGACTCAATATGAGTGATAAAGCATACTTCAACTTTATTGCCCGAGATGGCGTGCATTTATACCAAATACCATAATTATGCATACTTGTCTCTATCTAATAGGCTAAGCACATTTACTTACTCCACCTACTTGGGTTTAGCTAGCTATGCGCATCCCACATTCTTCTGACTCTTATCTCTTCAAAAATATCCTGACCCTGCCTTAGTTAGTACTTTTCCGTTCCCCCCTTTCCCACGGCCTAATAGACAAGCTAACTAAGGCCTACTTATGTCAACTAAAATGGGCTCTGCTCGTACAGTTGCTTGGTGGACTCATGTCTGTGCTCCTTGAGCCAATCCCCGACAGGTAAAGTCTCTTTTTATTTCTGATTTCATTCAAAATCTCCCTGTTTAGCCAAGCCGGTTGTCTTCCCCGCCGGCTAGCCTTTCGGCACACTGGTATAGCCTGTTCCTGTGCACTCAAAACCACCTGCTTGAAGCATGTCCAACCCTCCTGGGCCCCCTTGTTTTTAAGCATTGTTTCCCAGGGTATGCTCTGAACTAGACTTCTGAATAAGCAAAAATCTGCCCTCCAGAAGTCCAGCATAGAGGTTTTGTTAATGGTTCTCCCTGCATCTCTGAGTATTGAAAATTCTATTATTTCATGGTCGCTATGCCCCAGGCGGCCTCCAACCACTACATCTCCTACCAGCCCTTCTCTGTTTGTAAACAGTAGGTCTAGCGGGGTCTTGCCCCTGGTGGGCTCATTTACCAGCTGATGAAGGAAATTGTCCTCTATACACTCTAGGAACTTCCTAGACTGCCTCTTCTGTGCAGTATTGAGCAGTATTGTGCAGTATTGAGGAACAACTCTACGTCATAAGTAGGGTATAATGCTGGAGAAAGTTGCTCAGAGAGATTGTGGAATATCCATCCTTGGAGATATTCCGAATTGACCAGAAAAAGCCTTGAGCAATCTGATGTAACTTCGGATAGCCTTGACTTGAGCAGGAACTCAGGCTAGACGACCTCCAAGGATCACTGACAACCAAAGTGTTTCTATGTATCCATGTAGGAGGTGGAAGGAAGAAGTTGACGGAGGTAGAAAAAGGAAGAAGGAGCAGGGCATTGCAAACAGGCAGTACAGCTCCTCAAGTATACAAGGAGACAAGAATACAGAAAACAACAAAAGCAGTATCAGAAGGAGGGAAGGGATGAAGTGGCATTAAAACATCAGACAAAAATAAATTAAAATAGGGAAGAAATAAAACAAGACCACTTTGGCCTACTTATCTCTCTGATAAGGAGCTTGAAAGTCAAATCATCCACACCTTGATCACTAAGAGCTACCAAGAACTGAAAACATCTGAGCCTACTACCTCACATCCCCTCCATAGTATGTTGTATTCACAGCCAGTTTAGAAGTGTTTAAGACTTTTGTATTAGTAGTGTATTAGTACTGAGAATGATTAATACTGTGTAAGAAGTTATCATCAGCAATAAGCACATGTTCAATGAATGACATCAGTTCATAAAGTTTAGTTTTAAAGTTTAGGACCGACCTGACTCATCAGTCTTCTAAACATCCTATCACAGTTACCTCTAGCTCCATGATATGTGTGTTTGTATATATATATATATAAAATACCTTGATGAATATATATTATTTTTTTTTTCTTGTGCAACAATGGAAATGAAAAGACCTTCTTGACATTGACTGATTCATAGGTTATGGTTTTAAATTAGAATTGTATTTATTTTAAAGAAAAAAGAGGTCTTGTTATTTTAAATTAGACAGTATGTTAACATAAATGTTATTTTTCTCAAAATAAGCTATTTCAGCTTTTTTTGCTTACATTTTATCTAGTTACTTGTCAATTGCGTACTTTTCAAGAACTTCAGCCCACATTGTAGTAAAATGCAATTGGAGATCATCATCCGACACTTCAGAGTATGTATTCCCACTGGTGCACACATATGAAAAGGAGAATTACTGATAATAACATAATCATAACAACTGGCACTGCTTAACCTTTAGCTAAAGAAACCAAAGCACTTTTCAAAGTATATAACATTACCATGAAATCATAGAAGAGTTTGGGTTGGAAGCTGATCTTGTCCAGCCTCCCTGCAATGAATAGGAACATCTTCAACCAGACCAGGTTGCTCGGAGTCTCATCCAGCCTAGCCTTGAATGTTTCCAGGGGTGAGGCATCTACCACCTCTCTAAGCAACCTGGGCCAGCACTTTTCCACCATCATTGTAAAAAATTTCTTCCTCATGTCTAACCTGACTCCCCTCTTTTAGTTTAAAACTCAGGTACAGGAACTTGTACTTGTCCTTGTTGAATCTCATGAGGTTTACATGGGCCCACTTGTCAAGCCTGTTCCAGTATTTAAAGGGTGGCTACACAGAAGATGGAGATTGCCTTTTTACAAGGAGTCACATATAAAAGATGAGTGGCAATGGATACAAGTTACTCCTGGAAAGATTCTCACGGTACACCAGAGGGAAATTTTTCATGATGGGAACAATTAGTCATTGGAATATTGTCCCCAGGGAAGTGATGGATTTCCCAACATCGGACACTTTTAAGATTCAGGTGAACAGGGTGCTGGGCCACATTGTCTAGACTGTGCTTTTGCGAAGAAGAGTTGGACCAGATTATCCTTGTGGTTCCTTTCAACCTCATGTTCTATGATTCTATGATATATGTGTGTTACAGATTCTTGACAAAAGAATCAGCTCATTTATCACTAAAAGTCAGCTACTTCTCAGTTGGAAAGGAACAGCCTCTTTAAAAGTACGGTGATTTTTCAGGGTGTTTGAGGAGAGAAAATAAAAGATAAAGCAAGTTCAAATTACATTACCTCTGTGTGAGGCAAACAACTGGAAATAGCCAAGAAAAACAAGCAGGGTTTCTTTCTTTTTAAAACTTGCAGAGTTGCGATGAGTTGGAAGGAAAAGAATGTGCAAGAGGAAAGTAACTTTCATTAAAATTAGAGATAATTCATATTGGTACAGACTAGACCATCCTTGAGACATCTACAGTAGCTCACTCAAAATATAAAACATATAATTATGGCAAAATTAATATAGAAAAATCATAAGGGGAGTGACTTTTTAAATTCTGAACACACAGAAAAAATAGAAAACAATTTGTGTGTGACTATCGCAATTTAAGTAAAAAAGCTTTAATATCATTCTGCCTGATGAAGTCGTGAGCTGAAGTTCGAAACTAATTTCTTCATTACTGTCCTTCTTTCATCTTCATTTATTGTCTAAGTGGTCTGTGGAAGTAGAAAGTCGACAACATTTCTACTTCATTAGGTGGTAGAATCCTATCTGCAGAGCTGCTCAGTGTCCACGCAACTAAGACCTTTGTGATGTAGCAATGACATAAGTTCATTTCCCTTATGACTTCTGAACCATAAGTTGCTTAGGACTTCAAAAGCTCTTTAAAACATTTTTTTCTCATGATAAGACTATAAAGTGATCTACTCACTTGCACAAGACATATCACACAGGAATCTAGACAAAATGTACTTTGCATGGTAGAGCGGTTTTTGAAAAGTCAGATGGAGTTTGAAACTGGCACCATATAGCTTTAGCAGCAGTCTATGTACTCTTCATATAGCAAGATCAGAAACAGATACACCCATTATTTTATTTATTCTTGGATTATATGTGTATTTTACAAGTTTTTATTTAAATGAAGTATAGATTGGTAGAACTATCTAAAGAACCTTAATAGCAACCAGCACATTTTAATGCACAGTGGAAGAAGTAGACATTTTAAATAGCTTTGTCCCTATTAATTAAAGTATATACCTCTAAAATACTCCCATCAACTCAAAGATGCTAAAACATATTAAAAAGGAACATACTGCTTTTTGAGGAGGATCATGAAAGAGATTGGTGTCTTAGTACATAGAATTGAATGAAGTTCTGACAGTAACCATACACAACAGAACTCATAGGAAAAAAAAAAAAAAAAGGAAGCAGGCTGCACCTGGCATTTGAAATTAAGTTCTACATCTCATATGTATTTATTTTAGGTCTCTGCAGGTAGTCTAAGGCATTAGATGTTGTTCATCTACTCTATCAATAACAATTAACTTTTTTAAAAAAGAATATTCTAAGGTGGAGGACACTGGATGGGAAAAACAAACAAGTTTCACACTTAAAAAACCCATTGCTTTCAGAGCGTAAAAATTAAGTGATCACCTAGCTATAAAATCATATGCTTAAAATCATCTACCAAGACAAAGGCATGACGTCTGAAGATAACCAGGAACCTACTTTGCTGAACAGTAACAAGAAGCAGTTAAGTTAAGTTAATATAGAGATATATTTTTTTATTGATTTGTTTAATTCTTTGCGAAACAGGATCCATAAGTGAAATTGTAATGGATTTGACATTTAGCTATTGTTATATCAGCATTGCTTTGTCAAAGGACATGCAATGAAATGGTAAGGTTAAGAATTCAGAACTGTTAAAACCGAAAAGGAATTCTAAAGCTATCTATTCTGGTCTATTGACTTAAATATAATCTAATATTTTACACAGGGTATATGTGATAGTATGCTGTGAGTTTGTATTTCAAACTACATTAAGAACAAGATTTTGAAGACCTCTTCCTTATTTGAATGAGCACTACAAACTTAGACATCTAAATAACATTTTGACATTTTTCTCAAAATGCCTTTCTAAGCCCTGCAGATAAAAATGCCACACCCTATTACTGTCAAATCTATTTACAGGTAGAAAGGGAACAGACATTAAATAAGAAGAACAAAAATTATTGTTAGTATTCTGTATTGCCTTTACATGCCAAGGTTCTGGCAGCAGATAAAGGTGGGGCTCTGCAGGTATGTCCTCTGTGAAAAGAAATCAGGAGATAGTCACATGTTGGATGGAGCAAGTTCAAGATGGCTCCAAGATGGACCTGCCACTGGTAAAAGCTGAGCCCATCAGTGACACTGTGGTGCCTCAGTGATAAAATATTTAAGAAAGCATAAACAATGCTCCACAGCAGAAGCTGGGATTGAGAGGACTGAGAATATGTGAAAGAAACAACTATGCAGACAGCAAGGTCAGTGAATAAAGAGGGGGTGGAGGTGTTGCAGGTGCCACAGCAGAGATTCTTCTGAAACACATGGAGAAGACCATGGTGGAGCAAATGTCCACCCTGCAGTCCACGAAGAACCCCACGCCAGAGCAAATGGATGTGCCCTGAAGGAAGCTGCAGCCAGTGGAGAGGAGCCCCATGGAAAGGATCCATGGTGGACCAATTCTGAAGTACTGCATCATGTGGGAAGGACCCGCTTTGGAGCAGTTCATGAGGGACTGTATTTCATGGGAGGGACCCCATACTCGAGTGGAGGAACAGTGTGAGGAGGAAGGAGTGGCAGAAACAAAGTATTTCATAACATAACTGCAATCTCATTCCTTCATCCCACTGTTCCTTCCTCCAATGGGAAGGGGAGGCAGAATAGTTGGGAACAAAACATGTGAGGTTGAACCGGGGAAGACAGGGGCATAAGAAGATGTTTTTAGTGTTTCTGTTTCTTACTCTCTTAATCTAATTTTATTTGTCAATAAATTAAATTAATCTTCTGCAAATTGGATCTGTTTTGGCCATGATGATGATTGGTGAGCAATCTCCCTGTACTTATCTTGATCCGTGAGCTTTTTAATCTTTCTTACTTTCTCCACCTGTCCCACTGAGGAGAGGGTATGAGTGAATAGCGTGGTGGGCACTGGGCAGACAAAAGTTAGCCTACTGCATATACTTAGAATCTTAACAGTTAGATCAAAGATTCATTATTAGTACAGATTTAATTATTACAGAGAAAGAAAGTTACTAGGACCATTAAAATTGTTATATGAGCACACTTCCTAGTATCTACCCTTTTTGTTGGTGTAATGCTCACCTTTCCAACACTCTTTTGACTCTAAAGACCCATGTTATCAGTCTGGTGGTTGCAGGATATGACAAAGAGCAGGACTCACAGGGAGGAATATAATGTTGAGTTTATTTTCCTTCTTCACTCTAGGATCTGTGTGGGGTTGTTTTAATATATTTGCTTTTACACCTTCTTTTTATTCCTCATTCATCTGAAAATCATATCTGATTTTACCATGTAAATATTTTCTATATGTATTAAATACCATGTTTGTGTTCTGCTTCTTACCCCTAAAATCAGTTTAGTCCACCTCCAGATCTGCGTTTCTTTGTTTGACCGTTGTAGAGTTGTTTATACCTGGGGTGTCTCCAGTAACTTTCACTATACCAGAAAACAGGTGTTACTTATACTATTTATCCACAATGAAGTGCAGCACTCACCTAAACATAGCTAAGTTCAATTAAAAATCAAAGTGGGTTTTAAATTAGTTTTTAATGTGTGATTAAACGACTGATAAATACCAGGAAACTTAGCATTTTGCAGGATGGACACCTAAAAGATTTGTAAGAGTATTTTTCTCAGTGCAGTTGCACTGATACCCCTGTAGTCCTCAAAAATAGCCTTGGGAATTTCAGTCAGGTATTAATAAGTGAAAATATTTATACTGCTGTAAACGCACTTTGCTTCATTCTGCCTAATTTTGCTGTCACACTTTAGCCACAGTTGACAAGATTAGGATGGGACAGAGCATGAGGAAACACACCAGAATATATCTCAACCTGACTCACCAGATATTACAAATAAACCAATTATTTCTAGACTGATATCCACTAAAATTATAACAGCAAACATGTGATTCAGGTTTAGTAAAACAGACAATTGTAGGGGAAGTAAAAAGGTCCTAATTGTTAGGAACCCCACCAACAAGGGGATATAGTTATTTCTCTGTCACGTATAACCACACAATTGACACATCACTAATTACTTTTGGGGTGTAAGAGGAAAGATGATAAAAAGAAACTGAAAAAGCACAGCCCCCTAAAGAAGTGCTAAGGATTCTTTTTCTCTGCCTTTTTAAAATATGTCTCCCAGGTAAAGGAAATCCATTGAAGCATACACAGTAATAGTTCAGAAAAAGAAAGCCTCAACAAACAGTATAGTTCTAAAAGTCAAGCCTCTTATCCTGTTCTAACAGGAAAAAATCCATCTAATGAACTATTTAATTGAGTTTAACAAGACTGTTTATAGTTAATCCTAAATGCACTAATAAGAAACCTAAGGCCTACATTCAATGTTAGTTTTGCTCCCTTTGGATGTTACTCATAATTAAAGTTTGCTCTTTAATTATTCTTCCTCATGTATTCAATCTACGATTAAGACCAACAGCTTGCCCTAAAGGCTGAAAGTGCTGAGGTGGACACTGGTGAATCAGCAGAGACAAACTCCTTCAACAATGTGCATGTGCTCAGATGCTGCAAAAAACAGCTTTTCAGTCTAATAATGAAATTCAGAGCTCAAGACAAGGGAATACTACTCCAGCAAGAGAGCAACCTCTGATAACTCTCTAGGGGAAGTAGATTAAAGAAAAAAATTTATAGCTCTCAAACAAACATTTTTATACTTTTATTGAAGAAAATTGTGTTGTGTTGATAATTAGAACAGTTTTATCTCTCTATTGCATGTATTGTGCAGTCACACAGTACCCAATTTTTACTTCAGTTGGCTGTTTTATTTTCCCCTACTTAGATACACTATCCAATATCACATATCTGAATGCCCTTTCTTTCTAAATTCTATGAAAAATAATTTAAAAAGGAGAATTGGTTGAAAACGTGCTGGGGAACGAAAAATAGCATTTTATTAAACTCTTCTGTTATTTTTGATGCAGAGAACAAAGGAACTATGGATGGAAGTTTCCCTAGCATAGAGTACCATAGTTCTGCTGCAGAAGTATGTTGTTCCTGCACAGCATTGTCTTTCAATTTAATAACTACAGGACTGATCACAGTAGGTTTTTTTTGTTTTGTTTAAACAACTCTTAGTGATATTTGGGGGGGGAATATGGACTAAAAGTTCTAGGAGTACTAGAGCTAGAAAGGATCTAGTATGCAAAAAACACAGAGTAGTACAGGGCCAGACAGCTGAGCAGTTCAAAATTAGCCAGGTCTTGAAAGCAGTCTAGCCTAGCAAAAATCATATAACCTTGTTCATCCTAAAATACATGATTTTGAAATGCTGTGGATAGGTAAGGAATATAGTTTCTTGCTGAAAGTTACTGAAAAATACCTTTATCCATTTGGAATTCACAGAAATTCACCCAAAGGTACTCACAGTCACAAGCAAGCTTTGCAGAACTTTTATGTATCTATGTATCTTGACACCATAACTTGTATAAAATACCAGCACAATATCTGGGGCAAAAGTCTGAAGACCCCAAGATCTCACCCTCCCTGTTATGTCCTCTCTCTATTAACCTAATAATTGTTCCTATGTACCTTACTCCACTATATAAAAGTGAAGGCAGCTTCTCCTCATCCTCAGGAGATATAATAGTAACAGTAATAACTTAACCAGGTTACACAGATGAAAATTCTAACAAAAATTATGATTTTTTTTATCCACTGAGACATTCCTGGGACAGCATTCCTAATCTACTTGTAATATTGGATGTCCTCCTGTAGACATATTGATGCTGGAGTTTTTATCTTTTTTATTAATTTATAATATAGCCTTAATGTATAATCTACATATTTCCTTCTGAATTCAGTCCATGTTTCTTCACTTTTGATTCAAAACATTAAGACACCCTGAGTAAACTTTTGAAGTGACCTACATGAATGAATTTTCTGATTCATATCAAGAGACCCCTTTTGACACTAATGGGCCGCCTATAAACATAATTCCCTTGCTACCATTACATTAAATTTTATTTGAAAACAAACAGCTAAGGTGAAATGTGCAGCACATAGATAAAAATGACACTTGATGACAGATAGACAGATAGATAGGCAAGAGTATCTCTCTGTAGAAATTCCATACAGCATTCTGCAGCAGAACTACTTTATGCTTGACACAGAATTCTGAATACTGATTTTTCTGAATGCTTAAGGAGAAGAATGGCATTATGAAACTATTTGTGAGACTATTCCCAGGACATAGGAAAGCTTGAGTCCAGAATTACCACATGCTGTGAAGCCAGTTAACCCTGCTAGCATAAATGTTTAGGATGAGATCAGATGTAAGTCAGCTCTTCATTCACTGGAATCCTCTCCCTTTCTGTCTTCAAAGATATAAGATCTAAGAATCACTCTTCTGGTAGAACTGGATATGAAATAGCACACATTGGCTGATAAAGGAATCATACTTCTTAAAAATAGCTATGCATTTCATATACAAAGTAGACTTATCTTTTTTTTTTTTTAATTTCCTTTATTGTGTACATTTGTATTCCATCTTTAGGGTTTGTGTGTGAATTCAGTAGCTTATTACTTCCTTAAGGATTCTTTCCAACCAAAATGACTGTCACTGCTGAGACTGAACACTCAAACAAAGTGCTGACATTAAGCCACAGGAACCAATTTTCCTAGAGAGCTATTTAAGTATTCCAGAGCAGCATTTTTGTATCAGACAAGCCTTGGGATATTTGTGATTTGTATAGTTTTAACTGGAGGGAAAAAAAAAAAAAAAAAAAAAAAAAGCATAGCTGATAGCACAGATGTATGCAAAAAGCAATCCCAAAGTATTTTAAGAATAAATCTGCTATGCTGCTTCTATTTGTTTCTTACTGTTGATATCAGAACTATGATTCCTGTCATGTACTGTTCTTGCAGGGGAAAACTGTCCTTTCTTCAGTCTGCACTGAGCTTCTAGCTAAAGGAAGCCATAGGAAATTACTCTCAAGGTAGGAATACTTTTCAAAGGAAATAACCATGAAATGTAGCTTTTCATAAAGTGCTATGAAATTCAAGCTCAGCTGTGGCTCCCTTTTGTGCTATTTGTCAAAACTGAACTCAAACAGTAAATAAATTTCTTTTCTATACTAATTAACTAATTATATTGACAGTATTCAGTAACTTTTTTTCTTCTTTTTCTTTATATTAGTATCTCGGAGGGGTGGTGGACCTGAAAATCCTTTAGACTCACAGTAAATATTTCTACGGCACCTGAAAGGTAACATATTATGAAACCCCGCCTTCTAAAAGATGAAGGGAAAACATGGAATGCTCTGTGTCTCCAATGTTATAACTCAATCCTTATTTGGAGGAATGGGATCTATGAGATTAGAGAATAGTTCCTTTTCTGCAACCATTTGGTCTTTGGTTCAGCCAGATAATGATATGAACTTGTACTGGCTTGTGAGGCAGATAATTACACTCACTAGGACATGGAGTATAATTAAGGATTTTCTATGTGTGGCCCAAAAACTAGCTTTAAGAATAGATATACTGTATCATATATGTCTATAAAATATTTAAAACTTAGTATAGTATTTTAAGGATGAAGTATAGCATTGAGTAGTAATAGCATTATTAAATGAGGAATACAGTAAAAATTCTGGGAAATAAAAAAAGACTGAAAAAAAAAGAACGCTTTGTGCACTCATACTTCCATTATTCTCCCAGTTATTTTAAATTATTTTTTGAAAGGGCAAAAACTTTTTAATATTAAAACATATGTGGTATCTCAAAAAGAGAAACACTTAAAAAAATTGATACATTATGCTAAATTATCTTAATGAAGGTTTTATAATTATTATTTTAATGTATTCCTTACTACATTTTATGTTTTAGTTTGGTTTTGTTTGTTTGTTTATAAGTTACCAATATCACCAGAGAGTTTTCTTCTGGAGTGTGCAAGTTATTCCATACTCTGGAAAACCAACCAAAAAAAGCAAAGAAACACAACAACTGGGGAAAGTTATGGTTAAAAAAAAGTTCAAAATGAGAGTCTCCTCTACTTAGAATATTTCATTCTGTCCAGGGAATAATACTTACCCATTTAAGTGCTTCAGTAATGGAATCTTATTTAAATCAGTGTTTCTCATTCATCTTTTCTCTACAGAATCAAACATTTGGGTGTTTGAAGAGGAAAGAAGTATAACTTTTGCTGAAGGGGATATAAGCATTTATCTTTTTCAGCCAGAATAAAATAATTGTGTGTGGTCATCTATGTTCTGAATTACAAAAGAAGAAAAGACCAGAAGAGGCTTGAAAGACTTCAGGAATTTTTCTTTTTAATTATTTCAGGGTTTTGCATTATGGTTAGCCACACAGGCAAAATATTATATTTTTTTTCACTATAACTTTATTTCTTTAAGAGTTTGTTATATTGTGAAGTTTGTTATAGTCAAGGTGAAATTTGTCATGTTTTTTTCTTAATGAGGCTTTGCCTCAGTCTGTTCTACGTGTCACTAAAAAATGTTCAAATACTGGAATTAACCTACAAGATAACCACATATGATAGGATGACAAAAACAATACCTATTGTAAATTTCCTTTCATTGCAATGTAAGCAGTTAAGAGTGCATTTGAATTAAAAAAGTAAGTAGGTAGTAAAATAGAAAACTTGAAAACACTTGAAAATGGACAAATTAGAAAATAAAAATAGAAAATTAGAAGGCAAAGTTCACGTCAGAAAAATCCAATTAAAAAAATGCAGAGGATAGTAGAATGTAAGCAGGGTTAGGCTGGCAACATGAAGAAGTGGATAAGCTGTAATAATATTCCAATAATTGGCATAATCATGTGCACAAAACTTTTAGCATGTAGAATTTCACTTTGTGTATTATACACGCACTTTTTCATATAAATTCTTCTGAAATTCGTTGTTTGCTGGAAATGCTTATAGTATAAAGAACACGTTAGCATTAGAAATTCTTTCTAAAACTACACTAGTAAAAATTTTAAGGACTTTTAATTTTCTTCTGTATTGCAGTCTTTTCGGAGGGTATTCCTTAAATGTGAGGAACCAGTTTATTGGCTTCTGTAATACAGCTATTTCCAGTTGAATCAGAAGGTATTTATGGCTGCAGTTAAAATGGTCATATGAGAACTACATGTCGAATGTCAAAACCAGAGGCTTGTGTCTGCGGAGGGAAAGGTAATTTTATAGCAAAATGAGGCTAATGATTATGACAGGCTGAGACAGTTGGGGTTGTTCAGCCTAGAGAACAGAAGGCTCTGGAGTGACCTTATAGTAGCCTTCCATTACTTAGAGGGGGCCTAGAGACGGGGATGGACTCTTTATCAGGGAATGCAGAGATAGGAGAAAGGGTAATAGTTTTAAACTGTAAGAGGGTAGATTTAGATGAGATATTAGGAAGAAATTCTTTACTATGAGAGAGGGTGGTGAGACACTGGAACAGACTGCCCGTAAGATATGTGGGATACTCCATCCCCGGAAGTGTACAAGGCCAGGCTGGATGGGGCTTTGAGCAATGTGGTCTAGTGGAAGGTGTCACTGCCTATGCCAGGAGGGCTGGAACTGGGTGACCTTTAAAATCCTTTCCAGTCCAAACCATTCTATGATTCTATGATTTCTACTGTTTGACAACTAAATGGAAAATGCAGAGGATTTTTTTAAAAAATTATTTTTATTATCTTATTTCTTTGTTTTGACTACTTTAAATAAAATCATTGTTTCAGGACAAAAAAAAAATCTGAATTTTTAATATTTTTTTTCTTCAGTAAAAATTTAAATATGATAGCTTTGAAAATATTTCTTTGCTCCAAAGCCATCTATATATGCATTTTATTCCAATAAATAAATATTTCTGATTTTCTTTCATTTTACTAAGATTTTCAGAAACACTGATGTTTAGGAGTGTATTGAGTAAAGGCTAAGAGAGTGACAGGAATTACATAATGGCATAATCCTTACAGGTTGGAACTACCTAATTTTGTTAGGAAAAAGAAAAATCTTCAAAGATATTAAACTAGGGTCATCATTCATCCCAGCAACAACAACAAAAGCAAGCATCTTAGGGTTTTCTTCTGGAAAGATACTGTGTTACAGTATGCACAACAAAAAACAGTTCAGTTTTCAGTATCTTGAATTTCATATCGGAAAATAATAGAGATTTAGTAGAGTGGAATGAAGAGTTTATACTAATTTTAATTACCTAGTTTTTACTAATTGTTCAAAAGTGCAGGCTTTTCTGAAGAGCAGATGAGATTTTTGAAGATTGTGTGCACTGTGATAACTAATTTTAGACATTCAGTTATGTCAGTAAAAACAGTACTTGTTTGTCAGAGTTAGGAAAACAGATCTTGTAGTTTCACTTTCTGAATTATGAGCAAGTTCATTAACAAAATAACAGACTATATTATGTCAGCATGTGAAAATAATTTTGAAAAATGAAGTTACAATTAAAGTTTGAGAATTTCTGATTCTAAAGATATACAAAGAGATGGTCATCAACTTTTATATTGTAATTGAAAATATTTTGTTTGAGAGAAAGAAGATTGTTCTGGTAAAATTATTGTGGTTACGTGGAGGTGGTGGGAATCAGATACTAAAATATAGAAATTCAAAGTACATGCCATTCAGATGACAGCAATACATTCCAATTATGGAACATGTTAAAGTGGGCAATATAAATATTGTCAGCAAAATTAGTACTATCAATTTCCTCCCTTCAAATTACATATATATTCAGATTTATACAATAAAACAGCTAAAAACGGTTACTACATTTTTAACTCAGGCTGAAAAGTATGCACTTTCATCTCCTTTGGAAGATGCCACAGATACTCTACTAGAACTGAAGGAGAGGGAACTGAAATGAAGGAACATGAGGCCAAGTGCAACTGCTGGGCCATTGGGTATGGCCAGAGTGTTTTCTTAGAAACCAAGGGAATGGAGGAAAGCTTATACTACTGATTAGCTAGTTATACCAGTTAGTTCAATTATAAATGCTTAAGAACCATTTTTTTAACAAAAAAAAAATTATGACAGTGACCATTAAAGATAGTTCTATGTAATCCAAACTGGGAAACTGCAGACAAACTTTAATCTTGATTCTGAGTGTTTATGTTCATTTTGTAAAATGAGATCTCTTTAATCTGACTATGAACTTTATTTGAAAGCAACAGATTGACTATTTTGTATTGCATGTGTTTTCCAGAGTGTCTGGGATGCCACCCAGCAGAAACGGACCTGAATTTGTAGGTCAACAGCCTACTAAATATCAGCCAGCAGTGTGCCCAGGTGATCAAGAAGGCCAGCAGCATCCTGGCTTGTATCAGAAACAGTGTGGCCAGCAGGACTAGGGAAGTGATCATCCCCCTGTACTTGGCACTGGTGGGGCTGCACATCACATACTGTGTTCAGTTTTGGCCCCCTCACTGCAAGAAAGACATTGAGGTGCTGGAGCGAGTTCAGAGGAGGACAATGAAGCTGGTGAAGGGTCTGAAGAACAAATTTTATGAGGAGTGGCTGAGAGAACTGTGGCTGTTTAGTCTGAAGAAAAGGAAGCTCAGAGACCTTATCGCTCCTTACAACTACCAGAAAGGAGGTTGTAGAGAGGTGGGTGTTGGACTCTTTTCCCAAGTGACAAGTGACATGTGTGAGAGTTGGTCCAAAGATGGAGCAGTATTTGTCTGAACATCGCCATCAAGAACTTAGAGAACTGAAGCCCTGACAGAAAGATTGCATGGACAATGACTTGGAGAGAAGCCCGAGGAGAAGCATTGTGTTGCACTGTTTCTCTGATTAGGGGGGGCTGCTACTAACAATGGCTGCTGTGTGGACTTTGCCTGCTGCTTCAGTCAAACAACGCCCAGCTTTCTGAAAGCTATTGTTATGAGGGTGTCTTTGACCCAGGGACAATAGCTGCCGTCCAGAAGAATGTGTTCTCACCTGCAGCCTCAGTTACATGTGTCCCTCACCTGTTCCCTCAAACAATCGCCAACGAAAAGGAGCATGCCCAGAAGCTCACCAAGGGTCCTGAGGTCACCCAATGGACCAGAGAAAGACCCCTGAATGCTGGACACGTAAACGTTGGCAAAAGAAAGCGTGAATCTTATGAGCTTGCGCAGTACGAGCTTGGGTTGCAAAATCAAGGCAGAGAGTGGCCTCAAACATTGGGAGCAAGGCAGGGTGAAGAAGCATAAAAGATGACTCCAGAATGGACACCGTTCAAAATCTTCCCACCAGAGGATCCTGAACCATGACGGAGGACTGGCAGGACTTCACGGGACTGGAGACCAGAGGGACGCTTCTGGAACTGGACTGGTGATAAATGCAACCTCATTTCTCATCTTTACTTTTATTTTTCCCCGTTTCTTTTCCCTTTTCTTTTCTTACTCTATCATGTGCCTCTTTACAAGCAAATTAATAAAGTAGCACTGCTTGATTGAATTATAACCTTAATTTTGCGCTCTGAGATCAAGGTAAAAGAACCATCACGAGTCCATCATCGAATGGACCGTGACAATATGACAAGAAGAAATGGCCTCAGGTTGCACCAGGAGATGTTTAAACTTGATATTAGGAAAAATTTATTCACTGGAAGGTTTGTGAAGCACTGGAACAGCCTGTCCAGGGAAGTGGATGAGTCACCATCCCTGAAGGTATTTAAAAGACATATATATGTGGTGCATAAGGATGTGGTTTATTGGTGGACTTGGTGGTGTCAGATAATGTTTGGACTTGATATTAAGGTTCTTTTCCAACCTAAATGATTCTATGATTCTATGTAGGGAATAAAGTTAAAATGCAAATAACTCCAGTGTTAATGTAAGACAGCAGTGCAGAAGCTCTTGCATACTCTGTCATGGAAAAATAGGATAAGAACACTGCTAAATGATCTCAGAAATTATGAAATTATTCTAAGTTTGATAAAGGAAGAAGGTGGTGTAGTAGGAATGTACTATCTACAGGAATCCTTTGCTCCTCGGAAGATGGCACATAGGTTGAAGCATGTGGTTTTTATAGGGTCAAAATTGATTAGGTCAGGTGCTGAAGGGCCTGATCTATAACGTGGGATTTGCCAAGCTAGGTTAAACCAAACTTACTACATTATTCTAGAGGAATCAATCAAAGAGGAACCTTAAAGGAAAGAAAAAAATCATTCCATAAACCTGCTTTTTAAATTATTATATCAGTTAAAACAACTATATGTCATAAAAAGACAAAAAAATATAATAATAAATATCAAATATGCTGTTAATATTTTAAATCACATTGTAATCCATTGTAATTTGTTGATATATCCGGTATTATTTTGCTAATCCTCAGCAGTAAATGATGATCACCTGAATTAGTCATCCTATAAGCATACATATGTGTTCAAGCATACGCTTTACGGATAAAATCTGCTCATATGTACCCCATAAAAATTGGTAAAAAGTTGTTTTTTTTTTTTCCAATAACAGAAACAGGAGTTATCTGCAGAAGTACAACTGAGTTTATAGTCAGGCTATATTACACACTATTTATAAATATCCTTATCAAGACAAGTCTCAGTTGTCCTCGTAAGTATTCCAAGTGATTTGAATATACATCTGCAAATTATATAGCTGATTCAGCACAATACTCAACCTGAGCTAATGTCTTCTGATTCTCTGTAGCACTTACTAGAATTGTTTCAATAAAAAAAACCAAACCAAACATTTAAATGAAATTTTGCATTCCTTGTTGACTAAATTACCTATGATCTGTGGATCTCAGGTAATTTTAAGGGAACCATTTCATGGATTTCAGACTGTCCCAGAATTGATGCCATCAAAATTTTGGAATGTGGGCTGGGACTATTGATGTAGCCAAGGTCTCCAGAAGTGCCACTTAAAGGCATGAGATACTCTCTGGGAGCTGGGAGTGTTAGGTGTTTTTTGTGTAGCTGCTAATGAAAAAGAATGAGCAAATGATCTAGCATGGTCACGGGCATTTAATTTTTCAGTTTAGTTGAAAGCAAACATTTTTTCAGATCAGTTCAAATAAAAATTAGAAATAAAAATGAACCTCATTTTTAAGTTTATTTTACTCTCACTTGAGACAGTATGAAAAAGTAACCTGTTTGATTCAGCAAAATGGGGCAATAGCCAGTTAAAAAGAAATACAGATACTGATATGGAAGCGTGCAGTGAAACAGCAAAAAGAAATCTTCAGAAAATTAAATAAGAGACTTGAAAGGAATAAAATTAAATGTGTTTATGCAAGAGTGCAGTGTCTGTAAGGTGGAAACATAGAATGAAGGACCACAGCCCAGAATGGAGCACAAGACTCCTGGACTTTATAGTATCACTAAAATCCCTGGGAAAACTGTCCATTATTTCCCTCTCTTTTACAGCAAGAAAAAACCCAACATTTTAATAATTTTCTTCTTCAGCTGAAATATCAGAAGATTTAACTTGTATAATATTACATACATAGGAGCAGACACATTCACTTTAAGTATGTTAAATGGATATTAAAGCTGTATGCTCAACTTCTAATTTAACAACTGATTCAGTATCTTTTATGCATGTTTTTTTGATTGTGTATTATTATCTTACACCAATATTGTTATTTATGAATACATGAAATACAAGTTCCTTGGTGACAGATCACTGTTTATGGAAAGGAAATTTTTATCTACAGGTCATATGTTTCAGGCAGAAAGCTTCCAAATAGGTAACACAGAATTAAAAAAAAAAAAGAAAAAAAAAATTTCTTGATCTGGTTTCTATCCCTGATTCTTTCCAACATTGTCATGCTGATCACCAGAACTTTTCTGAGTCAACAGTTAACTTGGTTTTCTGTTTTTTGCTGGGTGTCTGACTTTAGCTTGTGAATGCCTCATTTACAGCTGCACTAAGCAATCACAGCTGCAGCATTGCTCAATGGGAGATATGCTTTGAACATATGAAATACTCTATAATATTAGGTACACTGAGAAATCAGGTTATTTGCATTCCAAACTCAGTACTCAAGACAGGTAGATATACTTTAGACACTTATCTGTCTGTGATTCAGATCTTCCCTATAAACAGATTATATTACCCTCTTCCATCCTATGGCCATTGTGAAAATCCCTTCGTTAGTGTTTTGAAGCAATCAGAAGCAACAGTTATGTTAAATGAAGCAGAAAGTCTATCTAAACTTTTTCTTTAGATGGACAGTAAATAAGATCTGAAGCCACAAATTTAACTGGGAAGACAATGTAAATATTCAAATACTGCTCATTGGTTGATCATCATCAATTCTATACAACAAATAAGGTAGAAGACCTATGGAAAAAACAGTAAATGATCACAAAATTGAAGTCTGTTTCATATTGTTCACCTAAAAGTGGGATGAATTAAGTCTAATATTGTCTAATTGATTTTACAACACTAATAATTCACTTCTAGCATATTCAGGGCAGGGGGGTAATTTTATCTATGTTTTTTATATCTGGGTCTTTGAAAGCAAAAAGCTCCTAATATTTTTGTGAGACAACTTAAATTTCCTATCCAAAGTTCACAGGTACATCTTGAGGAACTGACATTTTATTCCCCTCCTGAAGCCAAGGAACTGTTCACAATCATATTAACTCATGTGAGAAGTTTGCTTTAAAATTCCTAAATTATTCTTCGACAACACTTGCAAGCCTAAGATTGAAATTTCCCCGGTTTTACTTCCATTATGTTCATTAGATTTATAGTTATTTCTGTAATTACTTTTTCAACCATTGTATTGATACAAAATCCAGAAACATCTCCCCAGTCAGATATTGTGTGGACATCCTATTTATAGACTTTTGTCACTTGTTTCAGTGACTTCTTTTCCAATTACTTTAAGCTATAATCACAATTATATTTGAAATCGATTACTTCCCTCCCTTTTCAGAAATGATTCTCCAAAATGTAGCTGAATTTAAGCATAAATAGAGGAGATTAAGGGGAATTTTTCTTATGATCTACCCTCTCCTTCCTGTATTTACAGGTCAGATGCACAGAAAAAAGTTGAATTTCCTTTCTTAACTATTCTCATTTTTTTTCTCCTGTCTGACTTCATTTCATACCACTTTCCTTACTATTCATATTAGGTGATTCTTGGTCTTTCCAACAGTCAAATCAGAGGGATTTTTCTAAGGCAACCTAACTGACACAATACATGAATAGATGGTCTAACAATCCTAATGTCTGATCCATGATTAAAAATAGAAACAAACCAAACTTTTAGGGCCATTGTTTCCTACTGTGTGTTTCCCTTCACATTTGTAAAGGTCCACTATAGCTTAATCTACTTCTCATTTTAACAGGAAGATATCTACTTCAAGAGGTTATTCCGTTTGTTCAATATTTAATTGCAAACAACCATTGTTTGAAGTTGACCAACAGTACCTTGATGGGATATATAGCAATTCATAACCCTGATCATAAATTCAGATTCATTAAATGGTGTTAACAGATATATGGCTCACCCTCTTTAAAAACGAACAATTAGTAATAATTACAGGCATCATCGTCATGAGAAATAAGCTAGACTAAACCACTCAAAAATATTGTTATTAAATGGTTTACCATCACTTAATTTAGATGGCTTATCATTACTTAATTTAGATGGATCTTTTTCTTTTTGAACACTTCATTTGAACATGAAAATTGTTCTAGTGAAGCATAGAGGGAGAGCTGTAGAGAAAATACTAGAATAAGGGGGAAGGGGGGACATGCAAACTTAAAAATGAAACAAAATAAAGCAAAACAAAATAAAACAAAATTAAATTAAATTAAATTAAATTAAATTAAATTAAATTAATATGCCTGGGATTCATGGCAGTTGAGATACTTTTCTCTCTATTTTTTCCTACCCTCTGTAAAGCAAACAAAAAGAAAGAAACAAAATATTTCTTAGTAGTATGTATTGGCCTATATTAATGTAAAACCTGATGATTTTTAGTGTTTAATTCTGTCTGTTCTCCATATCAAACATAACTGGTATAAATGTCAAGTTTTGTGTTGGCAAATAGAAAACCCTTCATGTAACTCTTCATGTAATCTTGTTTCAATTTCCACTTTTTTAAAGCATTTTCTGCAGATGCCAGTAATGACAGCAGTGTACTTGCATTCTTGGTGCTGTTTATATGAAAAAAGAAAGTTAGAAATAGCAAACTTATTTAGAAGTGTTTATTCAAGATATGTCACTTTGTCAGTATTTTGAAATGTCAATTGTCATGGAAACAAACCTGACGCAGTATTCTAGCACTTATTTATTAGATAAGCAGTAAAAGAGAGACATTGGTTATTGAGAAACTAGACATTGCTACATGCCTACAGATATGATAGAGTTAAGAAATTCAACATGTCATAAATGACTGAGGTAAGTTACCCTACCTGCCTCTCCAACATCCAATTGATTTTTATATTTATTCATTTCACTTGTCTGCTTTTGAAAGTAAACTTCATAAATAAAGACTTAGTTGGCAATAAACATTGGAAACAGGAAATAAATATCAAAGATAAATATGTATTTATTACCAGAAATGACCAGATTAATAAACTGTGAATTGAGAAAAATATATTTTAGGCTTATATTTAGGATACGACATTCCTGATAAACTGAATTTCACATTAAACACATCTATCAAACCCCTACTGAAAAATTACTGGGAAAAGAATTACAACATTGAAAGTTTTCTTACTACATGTGACATAGTGAAAATTATGCTGTCTAGAACTAAAACATGTTGTTTTATGCAGCTTGAGTTTGAGTTGGGAAAACTTCTTTAGGCAAAGTACACCATCTCACCTTTGAAAACTTACCATAAGGTCAGAATGTACTGTTGAGGATAATCAGATAAATGTGATCCTTGAGCTCAGGAGGAGAATATCAAGTACATGAAGGGATATGATTTTATAATTTTACGTGGCACCATCATATCAAGCAGTTGGCTTTGCATTTTAGAATTCAGCAAGATTGTAGAGCATTGAAGGAAAGGTACTTAAATGATCCAAATCACTGAAAATAGAATTCATGCTGGGAGACTAAACAAACTCAGTCTAATCAGTTTATTGAAGATAACTTTGACAGAGTACTTGATCTTTCATATTAGTATTTGCCCTGAAAAATTAGATGTCATTAAGAAGCTTTTCTGTCTTGAATACAGAGATATAACAAGATGCAGAGGCTGGAATTTGAACCTGTTCAAATTCCACCTTGAACATACTTTACTCCTTAGCAGAAGGGTAATTAAGCACTAAAAGATTATACCAGTAAAAAACAGTAGGCTGAGTCATAAAAATGAGATTAGATATCTTTTGCTGGTCTCATGTTTTAATTCAACCTCTAAAGGAAAAACAAATATGAAGATGATGTGCAGTGCTTTTTACATGAATCTATTATAATGCAAAACCATATTCTAAATTAAATGAATAAGTGAAAAAGAGGATAGCAACCAAGATCTTGAATGTATTTTCTTATTATCGACTTTTAAAATATGACCTCCAGTTATGAACAGGGTTTCTGTAGTGCTCAATGTAAGCATATAAACAGCAAAAATGGATGAACATCTGTCACTTAATTATAGGAAAAGTGTAAGATGAATATATATATCTATATAGTGTGAGCCATGCCAAAACACAAAGCAATATCAGTCACCACTCTGTGCAGTGGTATCAGCTCATCTGCACTTTTCCATTGTTATTTTTTTGCATGTATCTCATATTAATAGAGTTTAAAGATAAGATTTGACGAAAGAAAATTAAGTACCATTCAGATTCCTACAGTGATTTTCTAGGCATGATGGGTAATTGTGGAAGGTACATATGACCCATAATATCTTGTACTCACTGGAAGAGGAATTTTTGAGAGATCCGGAGAAAGCCTAAGTACTTCCAGCTACCTGCATATGCATTCCTCAAATCAGATTCTTAAGAAGGACACTGAACACAACTTCATAACAGTAGCATTAATTCAATATCAATAGTCAGTTCTCATAAAAAAATTCATTTTTGAATAATTGTTGATAAGGAAAATGCAAGAAGAAATCAGAAGTCCTCCATTTTCAGCCAAGCTACCTATACATCCAAAATTGCATGTAATTCATAATTAATAACAGCACAACCAGTCCTTCTAATGACTTGTTTCAAACTAAAAAAAAAGAACTAGGAAGCAGTAAATAGATAATAAAAATAGCTTTGAGGGTATCACAAGAAATATCTCTTTTTCTATTTCTGTTGCATTATCAAAACGATTGTTTACAATTCTGCAAATATTAAAATTTTGTGGAAGTTAAAGTGAAACATGAACTATTTTTTTTTAACCAGGACAATCACTCCTCTAAACTAACTGTGGAAGTCAGGGGTTGCATAGTCAAATATGACACCAGAAATACACTGTACCAGCTAATGGTACCTTCTTACATACTTATTCATTCAGTAAGTTCAGTCTTGTTCGCAAATCAAAATGAAAAACTGTATGTTTTAAAAAATCTGTAGCTTCCTGAGCTTACCCTTTTACTTAACATTAATATTCAAATCCAACATAATTGATGTCTAATTACATTGAGGATTGGATTGTTTTCCAGTGTATTTCAGGGTATAAATGAAAATTTGCAGCAAGTATCATTCAAAATATCCATGTCTTGCCTCTTTGAAAGGTTCTGGCACTGGTAGTAAGACAATGAAAAGATTTAAGTGACTCTGCCAGAGACCCTGCATTAGTTACTTAGGTAATGTTTTCTGGCTCTGTTAATATCAGCTTCAGTTGTGCCAGGTCCTAAGTCATTCTGGCTTAAATAATTGGCAATGCCACTCATTTTCTATAATGAGAATGAAAGTTCCATACACAATTCTCCAATTCTGCGTCGGTGATGTTCTACAAGTTTGACTGCAAGCAGGCACAAACCTACTGTGTTCTGCACTAAAAGAGCACAGACTATCTTTGAACAGAAGCAACATATCTATTACATGTCTTGGTGAAGTGGATCTGTGTCTTGCTCAGTAGAGGGAGGTGTCATCAGATGAGAAACAAGCACAGATTTGTTTCAGTTTTGGTTTCAGTACTGTTTTGAAATTAAAAACTGTGTAAAACTTAACAAAGGGCTTTTTTTAATGTGTCTGTAAATCACAGAAAAAAAAAAAAAAAGGCACACGGGTTTTTTTTTTGCAAAATTTTGTTGGAATCACTAGCCACTGGAGTATTAGACAAAAAGGAACTGGTGACATTGGGGACAGTCTGTCAGACAGCTCAGGTGGAAGGCCTCTGGAAGGGCTGCCTCCCAATTCTCTTGGGAGGTGTTATTAAGCTGTGGTTCTCACCCTGAACTCTTGCCTGACCTACAGTTTCAAGAGCATTGCGGCTCTACCTGTGCCTGGCCCAGACATATTGTGCATGTGGATGTCCCAGCCTGACTGTCCTGAAGCTGTGTCTGGCCCCAGTTCCCCTCACTGAGCCTGATCCTGATGCCCACCCACAGGCTGATTTGCCAGCCCAGCCTTGGCACAGCCCCAGAGAGATGCCCGGTGCCCGAAGCTGGGGCTGCCCCCAGCTGCCACCTGGCCTGCACTGTTCCCCAGATGCCATGGTGGGATAGGCCCTGTCTACTCTGGAAGACCCCTCACTACTCCCCACATCTGACCTCAAGGGAGTTGCTGGCCCTCACTGTGCCCTGACGTTAGAGGCTGATATGCCATTGTTCATCTACAATTTTGTGCTCACATGAAAACCTTGTGCTGTAATTTTGGTTAAAATTGAGGTCAGATTCTCTGCTACGTTTATAGAGGATTTGGGAATGCCTAAAGGACAAGTGAAAACTCAACCACAGGCTTTCCCGGTTATAAAGCCTCTCTAATCTTCTTGTAGCTATTACTACTTGTACTACCCATCAGAAAGATTACTGCATAATCTACTGTGGAAATCTCTGAGATGGAAGAACTTTCTTCTAATAGACATCTCCATGATGACATAACCAAGCAGTGGATGAATTATGCATATCCGTAGTTTTTACCAAAGAAAAAGATTAAAAAGGTCATATTAAAGCACAATTTAAAAACCTTTTACATCTTGCAAAACTTTTTGTTTCTGAATCCACTTTTTTTTTTTTTTTTTTTTTTTACCCACTTCTACTTTAAAAGTTTATTCCAACTGAAAATTCATGCATTTTCACTGAACTAGAAATTATATCAGAAATCCCTACTGTCTACCTGCCTAATCACTTCGGTGTCTGTGACTCATCACTGTCAAGATGGTATTTAGGGTTCTGTCAGTGTAGCTGTGCCATGACACTGCTGTCAGAACCCATGCATGTTCTGGCAACAGAAGAAAAGCTCTTAACAAGTTGGAACACCTACTATTAATTTTTAAATGAACTTGAAGAAATCAGAAAAAAACCCCACAAAACTAAAATTATCTTTCCACTAAAATGAATATTGCTATTACAGTACAGTAATTGAGAGGATTCAGAGATCAAGTAAAGATATACTTTTACTACCAAACAATATGCCTGCACTATCTTGAAAGCCTTACTTGAAGAGATGTAACTTTAAAAAAATTTAAGAGTTCTTCGTTGAACACAAAGAGGAAAACCCCCACCAAATTATTAATAAATATGTATCATAACAGAAATTACCATATATTGGTTATTTTTTTTTGAGAGAGAGACTAGCTGTTTATTCATAAGCATTCCATATCTATAGCCTTGATTCTTCTTTAATCGATTCTGTGTAAACAGGAGGTTTCACGTGTCATCGCACCAAAGTTCAGCACAATGTCTAAAGCAAGGCGGGTCTGCTGAGTATTTCATAGTGTCCATAGGAAAATTGTGGTGTGAGCCTTTGAACTTAAGCAAATGAACCGACTTGTAAGCTCTTTTATTTTCCTTTTGGAAGCTGCTTCAGTTCATCTTCGTCTATGAAACAAAATTTTGTGTCTTCCTAGTGATGAGAAGGGGAAAAAAAAATTAACCTCTAAAGGCCATCTCTAACATGCCAATGAGCCTCTTTTGGAGAAAAATTACCTTCTTTGCTTCATGGGCTTTAGTCTGGAAACAGGGTAATGATCTAAGAGAAAGTATGCTAAAGGAAAAGAGGGTACACTTTGAAAGCTTAAGCTTCTGTCACATATGCATATGGTTTATTTTGCTTTTGAAATCTTGCATTTCCATGGCTATTCTTTTGTCCAAAATACAAATATTGTGCGTCTGGATGTCTATAGGACATAGCAAACAGCACAGCAGTACACTCAGCAGGACTGTTTTATTTCATATATCATTCACAGCTCGCTGCTGTGATTCCAAAACTGTCCATAACTTGCAACTGATTTTTAATCCTAAGGAAGTTTTTCAAGTTTTCTACTTCTTTGTTTTTTGTTTCTCCCCTGGGAGGATGGATTTTTGAAGTTTGATTTTCTAATAAGAAACACAATTTAGATACAAAGCTGGGATCCAGGGATATATCAAAAGTTAAATCTTAGTTTTCAGAGAGGTTGTTGCTTTGCATTTGCACAATAATAGTGCTACGTTTGTGGGTTAACTGTGGGTATGGTTTACAATTGAGAACTGGATTTCAGAGTGTGAGACTGACACCACATGTAAGTGCCTGCATAATCTATCTGTCATTCTTAGTATTTCCATGTTCTCCATTACTGGAAAAAAATTACCAGAAGACTAAGGGCAAGATTTTAGATGTACAAGTATTTAGACATCTACTGGCATCCTGGAAAATAAAATTAGATGGCTAGGTATCAAGCTTCCAGAAAAAAAAAAACAGACTACTGCCCCAGAAAAAATATGTTAAAGTTACTGTTTGAGTCAAACAACATGTAGTTTTTAGATGAATTGCTGCCAAATGCAAATGCTGGTTGATCTTCAAGGACAGCCTCCTCAGGGCACAAGTATGTTCCATTCTTGTCAAGCAAGCACGGGAAAAGGTCAGCATAAATGAACACTCAGCTCCTGCGTGAGTTCAACCACAAAAAGGAAGTACACAGATGGTGGAAGTAAGGACAGGCTAAATAGAAGCAATTCAAAGACATTGACCACTTATGCAGGAATAGACTGAAGAGGGCCAAAGCTCAGCTTGAGCTGAAATTAGTAAGGGAGGTGAAGGGCAGTTAGAAAGATTTCTGTAAGCGTGTTGTCAGAAGAAGGGTTAGGCCCACTGCTTAGTGTGGCAAGGGATATAGTGATAAGAGTAAAGGAAAAGGATGAGGCACTCTGTGCCTTCTTGCCCCTCAAATAACAGTCATCTTATAAAGTGCATTGAGACAGGAGTCAGCACACTTGTATGTAAATTAACTGCAAGCCAGGCAGGCTCAAAATGTTTACATAAGGGAGATTTCATTTGTGGCCAGACGTCTAATTGTTCAAAGATTTAGTATTCTGTTTGTGGCTCAAAACTGAACTCTTGTTTCCTCAAAAACTTCAAATTCTTTCAGAGTTGTGTTTAATTGATTAATATTAATCAAATCTATGTTTTACAAGTAAGCAAAAATTATATCAGGGGATTTGGATGTAGAAAGTGCATCGCTTTGTAGCTTTAATCTGAGGTGACTTTGTAAAACTCTTTGGGTTCCTAAAAACTTTTAAACTCACAGACCTAACATATGATTAATGGGAAGCTGTGATAAATAAAGAAATTTATCATTTTGTTTTGCTAACCCTTTAGTATCTTTCTGAATTTAGTCCAACATTTCATTCAGAAATGTGTACCGTGAACTTTGCATTACAAAACTGTAGAATTATTATCATACACTTGTGTTCAATATCAAAACACATTTTGCTATATTATAATTACAAAATCATACTTTCTTTCTGATTTTATCCAAAGGATTTTGGTAAACTAAGTAGAAGTGATGTTATTGAGGGAGACATAAGGTTCAGGACTTCAAATTCTGTTTTGATAAATGGAAAAGCACTATTTCATTATTATTTATATTGCAATAAAGCTTGCCTCAGTGTCTACATATTTTTTACAGCATCATAAAGAAAAGTAATATAAGCACAATCACATCATGCCTACTGTTGTTTACATGAGAGCGCATGAAGGAAATAGTTATTTTACTTAGGAACAGTTATTGTTAACTCAGGATATGCGACTTTGTTTTTGTGTTGAAATGTCGGCTCTGGAGCAGAATTCATCACTAATTTTACTTATGAGATAAGCAGCAACATGGGGATCTGAAGAACAATCCCTGCTGTGTGCCTAGGGGCACTATAGAATTATGAAATTCAACATGGCATATGTGACAGGGGTGGGTGACTCCTTTTAATTATGTGTGCTTTTGGATCAAGGCGTCACATAGAACCCTTAGTGATAGAAACTGGAGCATGAAACACGTAGTTTCAGGACAGACAAATAATTCTGCTAACTCAGCAGGACATTGGATAATCTACTGTAGATCTGATTAGGGACATAACAAAACCAGAAGACTTACCTGCTGTTGTTAATAAGTATAACTTAAATTACTTCTAACATCACTATAAAATATCCTTATTTTACAAATGACCAAATGTAATCTTGCACTTGGAGAATGCAGCCATTAATTTCAAGTGTGCAGCTATTGAGTGAATTTGATGTTTACTTTCAAGCGTAAAAACGTGCTAAACTGCCAGTTTTCCAGATGTGCCTATCACAAGTCTTCTCAGTATGGAAGGTTACTTATGTGAGTGAAGGTTGAAATACCAAACTACAAGAATTACTTACAATATAGCTAACTATTATCACAATTATATGCTGATAGGGCTTTGAAGACTCCATCTTGTACCTTCTGCAGTCTGATCAATGACAACAAAACACCTTGCATGTAACACATAAAGTATAATGTCTATGGATAGTGAATGAGCAAATAAAGCAAGATGTGCATTAAAGAAAACAAGATAAAAAAAAAATCTGCTATTCTGAATTGAAGGTGGATTCCACCTGAATAGTAAAAACTGTTATTGCTATTGTGAAGCCCTTACATAAAAGCTCACCTATGTGAGAATGTGGAAAAAGTATACTCACAAAGGCACTTGTACACTTGAATATATGACTTTTCCACAACATAGTAAGTATGAAATGTTGATGTTAAAACAGATGGGGGAAGGAATTTTATATTTTAACAGATCTATACGTAAGTTATTTCTATGCCAGCTTACATCTGGCATAGATGCAGTACCTATGCTTCAACTGTGTATTCTCTAGAGTTTACAATGTGATAGTTTTCTCATTGTTTTCTAATGTCTTGACAAATAGAAGATCCAGGGAAAGTTATGATAGATTTACATTATTTACACTACTTTAATTATTAGTATATGGGTTTTTTTATAAAAAGTTTTGCAATATTTGATCCAATTTTTTCTTGAAAGAATAATCTTTTGAGATAAAGTCCTTCATTCTTCTAGAAAAGGTTACATTTTTTGAATAAAGAAAAAGCAATAGCTTTTTTGTTCACATTGTTCTTCTGTTACTAATAGATCACAGACAACATCATATTTGGAACTGGACTTTATTAAAAAAAAAAAAAAAGGAAAGAAAGCAAAGATTTCAAACGCCTGAATGTTTTCTCTCTTGCTTTGCGGTGATGCATTCTGCCTTGCTTGTTATGTGGATGTACATCAAGAACTAATAAGACACAATGCCTATTTGCCAAAGGAAGACAGCATTTCTAAAACTTGACTTCTGTCTCTTTGTACTTAAGAAGATTACAAAAATTAGACATCCTCTCTTTGAAACCACAGTTAATGAATTACTTAATCTCTCTTTCAGCGGCTGCAGTATGCTCTCTTTGTTTGTTCTAGAGATCTAATCATATGCTAAAATTTAAATCAGTGTAAAGAAAGAGAGTGCAAAATGTTCTGTGGCTAAAACTCAGGCTCACGCTTTGTTCTAGAACTGGGAAAGATAAAGACAAATCCTGTTCACATTATTGGAAAAAAAGGTGAATAAAATGGACTGTTAGTTTTAACCTCCATATTTTTGTACTGATTGAAAATTTGGGATTTTTTTCCTTTAATCTTTTATTTAGAAAAAACAGAACAGGTTTAAATTTTCACTTATTTGTATATTCTAGAAATACAGAAACATGTTAACCATAGAAAAATGAAATGAAAAAATGACAAAGCCATAGTTTCTATGTGGAAACAGTTAACAGAATTTCATTCAAATTTAGCAGTTTTTCTGTTGTGTATGTGTGTGGGTGTGCATGTGTGTGTGCACTTACACATGTGTTTTATTTGTAGAACTTCGTGTTATATGATTAAACAGGCTTACAGATATTTTACTTCTTGTAAGATAAAAATATTAACAATTTACAGTTACTTCTGACTTGTTAAATTTGAGCATTATGAGCACAGCTTGAGTCAGCCTGCATACCCCTGTGAAACAATCTCTTTTGTAACTTTCTTTCTCATTTCTTACCAAATTGTATGTCAAGCTTTGAAACAACTTGCAAGTGTAGATTGCTGAAGATCATCTGCCTCCAAGATATTAATATATTTCTAACATGGATTGAGAAGCAAGGACCTGACGGTTAGGAGATTTCTGAGATTTCTGATTCTACAGTCCTTACCTTGGATCTTCTGTGTCAGTTGGCTTGAAGCTGAGGTTTTGCAAAAAAAAAAAAAAAAATTAAAAATCACAGAAGTTAATTTTCAGTGATAAATTGCTACTACATTTAAAATGTTGCACTTATTAAAAATGAAATAACTAGACATGCTTGCAAAGTCTTAGAGGAAACATGATTAGTCTGATGAGAATGCAGTCACTCCTGATTCCAGGTGAAAAAGTATTTGCAAGTAAAGGGAGCAAAGAACATGGTTCAATGGAAAGAAATCATATACAAGGAAACCATATTTGCTGCTGGTGTAGGGTTGAACTGTCAGATATTAGAATGGACCAAAGTGACAAGATAGCCAGACACCAGTTTCTTTATGAAATACTGGGAAATGGAAAATCCTGGTGCAGCTGGATCTAACAAAGACTGGGCTAGAAGAATATGAATGTCTTAATAGTCTTTCCACATTTGCAACCTTTTAATCTTTTATGGGCTTTGTTAAATTAGATGTAAAGAAACAATAAAATAAATTCTACAAAACAAACTCTTTGTCAACCTAGTATCCAAGATGAGCCTTAAAGGTCCTCTGTGCATATAAATAATTGTATTCTAAACCTGGATTGGTGTAATACTGAACTACTGTCTACTATCAGGTGAGCAGTACCTGCCTCCGAATACACAGCAAGGGGAACAGTGAGGTGGTAGTAGGGGTTAATGCACGTTGATTCTTTTTCAAGTCAAGGCAATTTTCTGAATGTGCTCATGTCAAGAAGACAGCAGTCAGCTCAATCACCTTTGTCTAAGGTGCCAAGTGTTTTTTTATTCTGGTTTTTAAGCACGTTAGGTCATAAGCAGAAATTCTCACCTCGGAACATTTCTGGACCTGCTTCAAGATATAAAACAAATCCATACAATCCGGTTCCTAGTTGAAAATGAAATGAAAGGATAAGAGGCTGCTGGGAGTCATAGACAGGTAGGGTCACTATCAGTACCAGTGCTAACACTAAACTTCAATGAACATATTTTATTGGTAACAATCTAAATTGCTGTCATTCTTGTTTGGCTGTAATTGAAAATGATAAGACTCATATATGTTCTTAGAAACATTCTACAGAGCTAACAGATCACTAGGTTCTTGAAAGCCCTCAAGAGCCATCCCAAAGATCAAAACTATGGAACATTTATCATCCTGCAGTATTACTTAAACAGAAAATACTATGCTACTACTATGTATCTATCCAGATGAGAACCTTATTCTGTACTTCTAGGAACAGCAAAGAGTGTAGAAGGGACAATTCAGGGCCAAACTTACTTTTGCACCTCTCCCATTCTGTCCTACTTTTGACATTTCAGCAGAAGCTTTTTCAATTTAAGCAGCCTGTTTTCAGCTTATTTTTATTATTTGTACTTTGCAGAGACTCCAGAATTTTCTTACTGAGGACTTCTACTTCAAGCATCCTCTGCACCTTGAGACTTGTCCTTATTTTGTGAAATAATCCTCATTAAAATGGTTTTGTTCCCTTCACCAGAGAATTTTCCTGTGTTCAGATCTGGGGGTTTAACGCCTCTTTGCAATTAACCATCAAATAAAAAACAAAAGCAATACATCTTGACAGGATGAGCCAATTCAAGGATTCTAAATACTGTAAAATACCTTCATTTGGTCATGTTAAAGAAATTATGTTGTCCTCATTATTGGAATGGAACAGAACAGAACAATTCAGCTTTGCTCTATTATCCGAACACCTATTTGGGTTAAGTCCATGAAGAAATGCAGGGAACGAATGTGTTTGTAGCCAAAACAGGCTTCTGACATCTGCAATACCTTTTATTACAAAGCATGTAGGCAGCAGCTGGGAGGACCTGCTCCATAGCTTCCAAGATTATTTCCTGTGATAATAGAAGCAGAAAGCATTACTTTGCAAAGTAATAACATAGGCATCTTTACTGAAGTAATTAGGATAGCTGCCACTTTGTCAGCTGGTGAGATACCCATTTGGCTAAGCATAAATGTGGTTTTGCTGATGGTACATTATCCCTATATTTGCTGTGTTTCAAATGGCACCACTTACATTTTGTAAAATATTAGGATTTTATCTAGGCTTGAGAAAATCAGAAGATCAGATGAATTTTCAAATAGATATTCCATGTGAAAGATAAAATAATATAGGTATCTCTGGGACTGCTTGAGAAAGTAGTCTTTGGCACCTCCATTTTCCTACAATATTTGTTAGATAACACAACATATCATATGTTATATCCTGGCCTGAATTTTATCTAACTGAAGAGACTGTGAGAAACTTCCGCAGATTACACAAGAAGCTTCTGATCATATCAAATAACACAGTGAGATCTGACAAAAAAATACAGAGAACACCACGGGGGATGGATGCATTTCACAGGTGATTAGCTGTCATGGTTGAGACAGGCAAACGACACAGACCAAGTTCTTCTGAGACGCAAGTAGATACTCCATTTATTGCCACAAATGCATTTTTATATAGTCTTTACCAGTTCATTTGTCTTTTTACTCTTTGTTACCAACTGCTCTCATTGGCTGATTCAGCTATCATCCATGTTACTCTTCTACTCCCTTTTTCAGATACTCCTTTACTCCCATCTTTCTCACAGGTAGACCTTAATATTTTCAAGGTCAAACTCTGTTCCCATACTCTCCATCGGAGAATCCACGGACATCATAGTTTCCCACAATTAACAGAGAGTAATGGGACCTGTGACCTGACATTCAGCCCAGCCTTATAGCCATGGCCCAGCCTGGTCTCCCAGGGATGTGTCTGTCCCCAGTTCCCACCACCGGGACTGATCCTGATCCCCACCCACCAGCTGATGTCCCAGTCAGACCTAAACCCTGCCCTGCCCTTCCCTGTGGGCTTCTGCCACTCTGCTCCTGGCCCCTGGAGAATCAGTGGATCAAATAATTAACTTCTGTGGGATTATCTCTTTGAAGGTCTCAATTTGAGGATGACTTTGGTGACTAAAAAAATAATTGGGTTAAAGTTAGAAATATTTCAGTATTCACACAATTCTAATTGATAAACAGCATACTTTTTTCCTTTTATTTCCCCCCCCCCTTTTTTTTTGAGAACCAGTATTCCTTCATTTATGTAATAAACTATAAATACTGTAAATAATTTAACATAATTCTTTGTGAAATATCAACACACATATGAAAGGCACAATCAATAATGTGCCAGAAGTAAAAGTCTTCTTAAAGTGGATCTTAATATGTCTTTTATGATCACTGATTTTTTTTCCTCATAAAGCTAAACCTACACCATCTTAGCATTTATTGCTGTATTCTTCTGAGAACAGCTAAAAATAGAGAATTCAGATAGTAGATCTGTTCTGGTTCTAGAAAAAACATGAAACGAATACAAAAAGTTTCCAAAAGCAATTTTGAAAAATTGTACTGGTGTTGAGATCCTGCAGCGTTTAAAGTGAAACTGAGAAATAAATGAAGGGATACAAGAAGCTTCTTCCTAGAACTGCTACAGTTACGTATCTTCTTATTTAATAATGCACATAAGGAAAAAAATACATATTTTTGTTTGGTTGTTTGTTTTTTCCATTTCTAACATTTTAATTTCCTCTTTTGATGAAGTGACTGTTATTTTTCTGGTAATGAAAGGTTACTGTTCTAAGGTTTGATTTTTGGAATATGTGCCCTTGAATCTTCCAAGAGGGGATATATTTTGTAGTCTGTAATCACAGCTGTGAGTCAGTCATGGAAAACGTACAATAATTCTCTATTCCTCTAAAAAAGTATTTGTTGCCATTCAAATTTGTCTGTGTAGCTCAGAAGCAGAGAAAGCAAACCCTTTGTCATCAACAGTTTCTGTCAGTGAAGACAATAGCAATACTTGGTTAATGGATTAAGGAAACAAGATGAACCTGTATTCTGATTTCATTTATTCTATTCTAACACTTTATAGCGTGCAGTTTCATTTGTTGGACCATTTATCATTAACTAATACATTGCAATTAATCATAATTCATACTGTTTTTCTTGGTGTGGACTTCTAATGGTCACATGGCATCTGTTTAAGAAAGTGGTGCATTCAGACTATGCAAGGATATATGTAAAATTTACTCAGTTTCATGAAAAATAAGAACATGTTACTCACATCCATGGGATTTTAAGACTAGATTCTGTTCTAAGTTATACTGTAATTACTTTGGATATATTCTAGAATAATTGACAGGTGTAATTTGCTCTATTCAGCCTCCACATTTTAAAACCTGATCCTGAAAATTTCATGTAATGGTTTAGAGGAAACAGCTAATTCAACAAACAGAAAAAATGGCCCATTGTCTATGACAAAAAGAAATAAAAGTTCCTCAAATTCTCACAAGAGACTCAGCATTTTTGTCATTCATAGCAATTTACTGTTAAATAGTAGTTATTCACAAGTACAGTGTTAGAAAAGACAGCTTTCAACTGATTTCTGTTTTCTACACATACTGTAGTTTTGTATGCTTTTTAGAATGGTGCATTCAATTCAGCAGAGGTCTTGTTTTGATTTTTTTATTAGTTTTAGTTGCTGAGAGAAGATATGTATGCGTAAGTATTAATAAAACATATATGTGCACAAGTGTGTGCTGTTAATTAGTGAATTCAAATGAGATGAGAACAACATAGTACCAAATCCAAATCACAGGAGGATGCCAGGAGTTTATATTGTATATCATAAAATTTTTGTTATGAATTGGCTTGTTCTATTAAATGAGAGAATAGGTTTTTCACCTTCTGAGTGTTGTACCATGGGTCTCATCAGCACTGTTCAGAGAAAACCCCCTTCTGGTTTGTCATCTTTGATTTTTGAGTGCCTACATTCTCAGTCCAGCTTTGAGATGACAGATTAGGTCTTTTCTTTCTTCTGCTAGCAAAAGGCATCAAGAGAATAGAGCTTCAATTAGGTAGATATTCAAAAGTTTCAGGCTTTAAAAGTGCTTGGATTAATAAGCCAACAATCAAACAAGTTTTAGAGTCCAATGAGAAAACAAATGCAGCATGGGGTAGAAGCAAAGATTTGTTGCTGATTTTAAGCCTATGCAATAATTGCACAGAAATATTAATAAGATTAGAACAAATTCTGCATTTCTGAAGACCCTGAAATGAGACTTCGTGAATACTTCATATCAGTTAATTTCTTAAATTGCATGACCATGCCATTCCTCAAACCCAATATCATCTCAAAATTTTTTACTTTACCTGAGTCTGGTCAAGAAGATGAACTGGAAGCTCATGTATAATGGCTGTCCATTTTCTAACACAATTAATTTGAACAAGAAATCACTAGGACTAAATATATTCTCCTTACAATCAGAAAGAAATTGAGTTCTTCAGCTGAACATCTTTAAACTCAAATCCCCTGTGGATTGCTAGACAAAGTGAGTTTTAGAATATAAAATATTAAAATTATCTGTCGGTGAATGTCATACGATTTCCAGCAGAAAAATGTTGGAGGAAGACATATTCAGTACGTGTGCTGAAGGTTAAATTTCACTAAAGTTGATATTGAGATTGTATTAACTGTTTACCCATCCCTCTCCAAGCTGAGAAACTCTGACCATGAAACTGGTACTTCCTGCAGGTAACTTTTCACTGGAATTCTCTAAGAAATAGAATTGTATTGGACCTACAATACCAAGAAGCAAGAATGGGAACAGAAACGTATTTGAAATGCAGCATTTCTTTGAAATTGCCCGTGTGTTCTGAAAAAATTGATAAACGTTAATTCTGGAGACAAGCCAGTATCTCTTTCATGAGAGAATCACTTCTGTTAGTACTAAGATAAATTTTTCAAGTGAGTTGATATTTGCATTTGAATAAACCACTTCACTTTTAGCACCAGTGTCACCAGGACCTTACTCATATGAATTAATTGTCTGCAAAGCAATCTGAAGGTATAAAATGAGGGTTATTCAAACCATTAGTAATTTTCATTATTTTCAGTTTTGTACGTAATATACAAATTTGCTTTTAGAAGAAGTATTAATAGTTATTTTTTATTTCTATATGGAAACATTGTGAAATAGTATTTTATTAGCATTATACACACATGCACACTTATTTTAAACAATTGCAGATTAACAGTGCTAGGAATTATGTTAACCCTATGAAGTGAGACTACTTTTGCTAAGAAAAAAGCAGAAAGAAGAAACTCGGCCTAGGGCAGTTCCTAGGGATTAATGAATTAATTGCCATTTGGGAGAGCTAGTTGCTTGAGGCAAAGCTGTTCATTAAATCCTTAGGAAATATGCTGGGTCGTTTTAATTCTACTTTTTTTTTTTTTAATTCATTCACAGAGCAAACTCTTGCAACTTTCCCTGGGAGAAGCTTTATTTTTCCATTCTGCCAGGAGCATGTTAAGTTTGAATGGATGGTACTCCTATATTGGGTATTCATGCAATATTTATAGCAAGCACAGCAGTACGACAATTTTTATTTTAATTCTGAGTATTCTGTCAGGAATTATAATGCTAATATATTATGTTCATAGTCCTTCGCTGACAAAACATTTAGAACACATTAAATAATTCCATGATTCATTATACTGAATCCACTGTGCAATGTAGTAAGACTAAATAAAGTGGATTCCAGGACAAAACCACATGGCTCATCTGAGAAGGTGCCAAAGGATTCACAATTAAATTTGTTATTTTAACAAAATTAAAGGCCAGTTGCTGCAACTAAACCAAAAATATTTGTGACAGCACATTTCCTGTATAGCAGAAGGGTATCACTCAGATATTCAGAAGCATGGGTAACACAGGAAATTGTACTCAGCAGGAGCTAAACATAAATGATTCATAATTTAAATCTCTACCTCTAACCTGCAAAATTATTCTGTTTTAGGAAAGGTTAGAAATCATATTGAATGAGATCAAGTTTATTTGCCTTCTAAATAAAAGTAAAAAGTAAATAGAAAGCAATCATCATTATATATCTACATATATATGTTAGGCAGACGTGTTTTTCTTATAAACTAGATAAATTAATATGAACATCTTATGAAACAAAGTTTTCATCTAACAGTTGTGGTTGCTTTACAGCACTATGACAACAAGCAAAAGTCACTCTGCTGGAAGATTTTGTATTTTGGTTGGGAAAAGCGTTCACATTTCACTATTTATTCAGTTTACCTTAACTGTTTGGAGTTTTTTTATGTCTTACCATAAGTTACATGCAATTTTAGTGAAGTTGTACTGCTTTAGTCCCTGCTGTGAACATCTGAACATAGGAAATTTTAGGGAAAATAAAAGAGAAAGTGTTCTTATGCAGATCAGATTACACCTAATAAAATAAACTATCACTCAGTTATTTCATTATCATGTCCTGTTTCACAGTTTTGCGTAGAGGTTTGGAGGGAAAAAAATAAAATTAAAAAAAAAAAAAAAGGCCAGAACTAATCATGTATTTTATATTGCAATGTCTTTTGGTGATATATGCTGACTTGAAAGTAAAGAGAGAACACCACAGCATGATCACCATGATTTTAGGAATATATTGAAAAAATACCTTATAAGAAAGTAGAATCATAGAATCATTTGGCTTTGAAAAAACCTTTAAGATCATCACGTCCAACTGTTAAACTAGCACTGCCAAGTCCACCACTAAGCCACGTCCCTTGCAACCTCATCTACACATCTTTTAAATACTTCTAGGGATAGTGGCTCTACCGCTTCCCTGGGCAGCATGTTTCAATTCCTGATAACACCTTCAGTGAAGAAATTTTTCTTTATATCCAATCTAAACCTCCCCTGGCACAACTTGAGGCTATTTCCTCTTGTCCTATCACTTGTTACTTGGGAGAAGACAATGACACCCACCTTGCTATGATCTCCTTTCAAGTAGTTGTAGGGAGCAAGTACTTTCACATGTTTTGAAAAAGTTTTCTTTTTTTTTTCTTCTCACTTCAGAACTCTGTAATCATTAGACTGTTGTGGGAGCAGATACTAACCTTTTCAGATATTTTGGCAATTTTTCATCCTTAATACTTTGAATTATGAGGTAAATCTTCAATGCAGCCTAACCACTAATAATGCACACACTTAAAAATCAATACAGATTATTTGTTTATGGTTTACTAAAGAAATTCTACACAGACAAAAACAACATACTGCTCAATTTGAAGACCAGGTCATCTGTCTTTGGCCAGGTGGTGAACAAACAGAGTCTCTAATGCAATATGCAAGTGTCCACACTTCTAAAAAGCTGCCAAGACCCTGATAAGAAAGCTTCTCTGCTGGTGATGACTTTTAATTATGTTTCAATTGAGTGCAATAGAGATATTGAAATGATTATATTTCATAATTTTGGCTTCTGGCCCTTTTATTGTCCATTCCTGGATATTTCCTGCTGCCCTCAGAGAACCCATCTGGACATAGTCTTAAGAAATAATTAAGAAGTGTGGAAGTATTTTTTTGCAACATTGTGAGAGGAATAGAAACCTAAACTCACATAGTCCTCTTTAATTACATCTCTAATAGGTAAGTTTTAGTAGAATTATATTTTGTCCTAGAACAAGGAGACCATGTCATTAGTAAATGTTCCCTTTGTTTATCTGGAATATTTTAATAAGACTCTTAGGTTGATAAGCCATCTGAAAGTTTAAGTCAAACCACTGTCAAAAAGAAAACTAATCACTAGTAATATTTTCATTCTTCAGAAAATTTGAACATAAACCAGTTTATTTGCTGTTGAAAAAATTCCACAGTTTTGAAAAGATGAAATCAATAGGAGGCTACAGAAACGGGTTGGGGGGGATGATGAAATTTTTATATATTTTTATATATACATATATATGTATATATATATGGGAATTTCTCTAAACGCCAGCAGAAAATAACAGAGAACATCAGCCTTTCTGCGTGTTTTATTTATTCATCCTGTAAGATCATATAAAAAGATTGTAATTCACTGGAAAGCTTATATTATGCTAGTCACAACAACTGAGCAATATAAGCTAACAAGGATCAACCACCAAATGAGCTGGTATTGTATATTCAGAACTCAGTACCATTGCACTGGAACTAGTTAAATGCTCAGAAGATAAGAGCAGGAAATGGACATTTACTTCTTCTTTCACAGATTAAATTAATTGAAAACCTGCATTTACCATTGGTTTACTTGAAGAACATCTGCTCCCCTATTTTCCTAAAAAAAATAATTAAAAGCTACTGCGTTTTGCTTGCTTTTTTTATAGTAATGTTAGACATCATGTCCATTTGAATGTGGATCCATATTACTTAGCATATGACTGATTTAATCAGGCATTGCCTACACAGAAAAAATGGATAAATCAGTGTCCCATAAGCACACACACATTCTACCTGTACAACTCCAGATTTGACATTTCAACACAAAAGTATAATTTTTGGCTCAACATCAAACTTTAAACAGCTCACTTCTGGAATAGCAGTATTAAAACAGCTTCAGTTAATACTATAAGAAAGAAAAATTAATTCCACAGTATTCAACACCTCTTGAGAAGAACATTCTATAGTGAATGACAATTTCACTGACATAAGTCATGTATAGAAATGTGTCAATAAAGGTGTGGAGATAAATGATTAAATAAGGACAAGAAAGGTGTGGAATCCACAAAGGTGCAGTAATCAGACTTTAAAACATTGGCATTAAAAGACTTTTCAGGTCACTGGACTCCAGCCCAAGTCCCTGGGCTTCAATAAGAATAACAAGAATAGAGAATGTATATAATAATTACTAAAAGATCAGGAGTAAGAAACTGGATGGTAACACCTCTTGCATAGTACTAAGTCAGACACTTTTATGTCTAATTAGCAGAACAACCACTAAAAGAATAGTAGAAAGAAAAAGAAGTGGTCCTTAATTTAGAATAAGTTGAGCTAGAGAGAAGGGAGAAAATTGAAAGATGTTACAAGAAAGGAAATTATTTAAATATAATTATAGTAATTAAAAACACACTGTGGAGGAACTGTTTATAGTATTTGTCACTCTCTATTCTTTTTTTTTTATTATTATGAGTTAAGAAGACCATGATGAATTTTTATAGATTGCTTTTTGATAGTATTGATGGTATTTTTGAATTTCTGGAACAGTTCTGGAACTTCCTCTTCATCAGGTTTAATATCACTGTGTAATTTGCTTTACTTGAATTACTCCACCTGAGTGGAGGGCAGATTTTCAACATTGTTCACAACTAGTTATGTAGTGTTGGTACCTGATGAGTGCTGCGTGTTTTTGAAATTCCATTCTCAGCTCTAGGCTCTGACAATCTGTCTCTGAGCTTTTCTTTGTTGTTTTGTTTTGTTTGAGTTTCTGTTTTTGTTTTTCCCCTTTTGCTGTTGTTATTAATCTGGACCATGCAATAAAAATAGTGTGATAACCATAGTTGAACTCCTGTAAAACACACTCATTTTCCTGATTAGAAAAAAGCTTGGTCAAAAGGTATTTCCTTTAGAATTTTTCATTGTGTTTACTTAAAGTATCACAGTATCACAGTATGTTTGGGATTGGAAGGGACCTCAAAAGATCATCTAGTCCAATCCCCCTGCTGGAGCAGGAACACCTAAGTGAGGTCGCACAGGAACATGTCCAGGCGGGTTTTGAATGTCTCCAGAGAAGGAGACTCCACAACCTCCCTGGGCAGCCTGTTCCAGTGCTCTGTCACCCTCACCGAGAAGAAGTTTCTTCTCAAATTTAAGTGGAATCTCTTGTGTTCCAGCTTGATCCCATTACCCCTTGTCCTATCATTTTTTGCCACCGAGAACAGCCTGGCTCCATCTTCATGGCACTCACCCTTTATATATTTATAAACATTGATGAGGTCCCCCCTTAGTCTCCTCTTCTCCAAACTAAAGAGACCCAGCTCCTTCAGCCATTCTTCATAAGGGAGGTGCTCCACTCCCTTAATCATCTTCGTTGCCCTACGCTGGACCCTCTCCAGCAGTTCCCTGTCATTCTTGAACTGAGGGGCCCAGAACTGGACACAATATTCCAGATGTGGTCTCACCAGGGCGGAGTAGAGGGGAAGGAGGACCTCTCTCGATCTACTAGCCACCCCCCTTGTAATACACCCCAGGGTGCCATTGGCCTTCCTGGCCACAAGGGCACAGTGCTGGCTCATGGTCATCCTGTTGTCCACCAGGACCCCCAGGTCCCTTTCCCCTACACTGCTCTCTAAGATGTAATTTTCCAACCTATACTGGAACCTGGGGTTGTTCCTGCCCAGATGCAGGACTCTACACTTTCCCTTGTTAAATTTCATCAGGTTATTCCCCGCCCAACTCTCCAGCCTGTCCAGGTCCCGCTGGATGGCAGCAGAGCCTTCTGGCGTGTCAGCCACTCCTCCCAGCTTGGTGTCATCAGCAAACTTGCTGATAGTACACTCTATTCTCTCGTCTAAATTGTTAATCAATATATTGAATAATATTGGCCCCAGTACTGACCGCTGAGGCACTCCACTAGATACTGGCCTCCAACTAGACTCCGCACCATTGACTACCACTCTCTGGCTTCCCTCCTTAAGCCAGTTTGCAACCCACCTCACTACTCTATTGTCTGGACCACACCTCTTCAACTTAACTGTGAGGATGCTGTGGGAGACTGTGTCAAAGGCTTTACTGAAGTCAAGGTAGACCACATCCACCGCTCTGCCATCATACATCCACCTTGTTACATTCTCATAAAAGGCTATGAGTTTGGTCAAGAATGACTTACCCTTGGTAAAGCCATGCTGACTGCCCCTAATAACCCTCTTATCCTTGATATGCCTTGAGATGGCAGCAAGGATAAGCTGTTCCATTACTTTCCCAGGGACAGAGGTGAGGCTGACTGGTCTATAATTACCCGGGTCCTCCTTCTTGCCCTTTTTGAAGACTGGAGTGACATTTGTTTTCCTCCAATCCTCGGGCACCTCCCCCGTTTCCCAAGACTTGGCAAAGATGATGGAGAGCGGTCCAGCAATTACTTCAGCCAGCTCCCTCAGCACCCGTGGATGCATCCCATCTGGACCCGTGGATTTATGGATGTCCAGACTATTTAATTGCTCCCTAACCCAGTCCTCATCAACTAAAGCAAACTCCTCCATTGACCTGGCTTCATCCGGGGTCTCAGGGGTACAGGGCTCCCCAGGAAAGCCTCCAGCAGAGTAGACAGAGACAAAGAAGGCATTCAGTAATTCTGCCTTCTCTGTATCTTCTGCCACCAGGGCACCCGCCCCGTTCACCAGTGGGCCTACATTGCCTCTGGTATTAGTTTTATCTGCTATGTATTTGAAAAAGTTCTTTATGCTGTCCTTGACCCCTCTCGCCAGCTGTAATTCTAAGGAGGCCTTGGCTATCCTAGCTGCCTTCCTACATCCTCTAACAGCAGCCTTATATTCTTCCCAAGTGGCCAGCCCCTGCTTCCACAACCTGTAAACTCTCCTTTTCTGCTTGAGCATAGCCAACAGATCCCTCTTCAACCACGCAGGCCTCCTGGCTCCCTTCCTTGACTTTCTTCGTATGGGGATGCTCTGACCCTGAGCGTGGAAGAAGCAATCTCTGAATGCAATCCAGCTATCTTGGGCCCCTTTTCCTTCAAGCAGTCTTGCCCATGGGATTTCCCCCAGCAATTGCTTGAAAAGGCCAAAGTTAGCCCTGCTAAAGTCCAGGGTTGCAATTCTACTTGCTATTCTGTTCCTGCCACCCAAGTTGCTGAACTCCACCATCTCGTGGTCACTGCAACCCAGGCAGCCCTCAACCTTTACTGCTTCAACCAGACCCTCCTTGTTAGTGAGATCCAGCACCTCTCCCAGTCGGCTCCTCCACCATCTGCATGAGGAAGTTATCATCAATGCACTGGAGGAACCTCCTGGACTGTGGCTGGCTGGCTGAATGGTCCTTCCAGCAAACATCAGGGAAGTTAAAATCCCCCACAACAACCAGGGCCTGTGACTGTTAGGCCACTCTCAACTGCCCATAGAAGGCCTCATCAACTTCCTCAGCCTGATCTGGTGGCCTGCAACAGACGCCCACAACAGTGTCACCCCTGCCAGCCTGTCCCTTGATCCTGACCCATACACTCTCAACTCGCTCGTCATCCACTCCTGGGCAGAATTTAGTACATTGTAGTTGCTCTCTCACATAGAGAGCAACTCCACCACCACGTCTGGCTGGCCTGTCTTTCCTGAAAAGGGCATAGCCATCCATGACCACATTCCAGTCATGTGAACTGTCCCACCATGTTTCTGTAATTGCCACCAGATCATAATCTCCCGAGCGAACACAGAATTCTAACTCCTCCTGCTTATTCCCCATGCTGCGCGCATTGGTGTACAGGCATTTCAGGGAGCGAGCAGAGCACACCAATTTCTCCCTAGGGGCATAGGAGGCCACCTGGTCCTCATCAGTTTTAGAATGCTGCCCCACTGGGACAAGCCCAGCTACAACTCCATCCCCCTTCGAGCCTAGTTTAAAGCTCTCCAAATGAGCCCAGCTAATTCCTGCCCCAGCATCCTTTTCCCCTGCGAGATAAACCTTTCCCACTTGACACTGTCCGGACTGCTGACTTATAAAACCAACCATTATCAAAAAATCCAAAGCCCTGTCTGTAGCACCAGTCTTGGAGCCAACCATTAAGAGACTGAATTTTCCTATTCCATCCCACATCGTCCCTTGAAGATGGAAGGAGTGAAGAGAAGATCACTTGAGCCCCTTTATTGTTATTACACAACAGTGTGAGCAGGAGATGGATAATAGAAAAAGTGACATGTGAGTCTAAGCCATGTTCAACTTTTCTGCTTCTCTTTTATTCCCTTCACACAGATTGCATACCATGAGGATTATCTTCTGAGAGCTCAAACTTCCAAATTTAGTTCAGTGATCATAGCTTATTTGAAAGTATTACTGTCACGGAGGCACCCCGAGGTTAGTTCAAGGGACAACAGGGTCCAAAACAACTTTTATTAAACTGGTGAGAAACAGGGTTTTAACACTCCAAAAGTGACTTTAAAGGTTCAGATATCAGTTGAGGAAAATTATTAAGGGGCAGCAACTAATACAACAGGCGGTCCACAGAATGCATGCACGTGGCTTCACCAAAACAATGCTGGAGCCGTCCCTGAGTCCGAGACGAATACACACTTGACTGAACACGGTGCGGGATTATTTTTAAAGAGATACACGTACTCGTAGTGAGTATGGGAAGTGTACACTCGTGATTCCGCGAGGGTAAATTTATAATACACTCACAATCCTGTGAGGGTTAATTTGCTTACATGTGCAAATGTGCACGGAATACTACACATGCTTATGTGGAAGCACGGGAGGAAAATACACTCACGATTGTGCGAGGAAATAATTTATACACGTGCTCGTATTGAGCATGGAAAGTTACACGTGCAAATGTGCACGGAAAGTACACGTGCTTGTATTAAGCACGGAAAGTAAGTGTGCAAATGTGCATGGAAAGTTACACGTGCAAATGTGCACGGAAGGAAAATACACCCGTGATTCTACAAGGATTAATTTTACACGGGCTCATATTGAGCACGGAAAGTTACACGTGCATATGTGCACGAAAAGTATAAATACACTCGCTATCCTGCGAGAAGTTTTACTCACACCCGTGGCAGCAAGGCAAGTGGAGTCTCCATCCCGGGGACGGGGGCTCTCAGCGGCAGCATCTTGCTCGTGCTCCGAGAGACCTGCGACAATGGGCGGAGTCTCGACGAGAATCCCCTTTTTATATTGGCCTGATCAGATCTGACTGTAGGCATTCTAGAAGCTTCTCTGCACCCCCACACTGGCTGTGGGTGCCCCTGAAGCCTCCAAACTTCCTCCACACTGGCCGCAGGTGCCCAGCGGCTCAGTGGTGCCTCGGCACTCCCTTCTCCTAATGGCCCTGGCCAGGGTGCTCTGGGGCCAAACAAAAGAAGCTGTTAGCCTCAAGTAGCAGAGAGAGAGGGAGATGTGCCTACTCCTTCCATACTGAAGGAGGGAGGGGGAGAGAGGGGGGTTTGCATTCTGCCACAATTACCATTGATAAGTAAAGGCCATGCATTTCATAAAGGAACTACATGTACTCTTCTTACTTGTTTTTCAACAAAAACTTCTGCAGAAAATTATTAATTTCTGGTTGTTTTAATTATTTCAGTGACAACTATTATTTGCAGATATTTGAATTTCTTTTAAATAATGATAATTTCAGTCTTCTTTTACTTGGTAAAGGTTGAGTTATTTATGAGAAAGTGACATAATAACAAGCTACTCCTTATCAGCTTTGTCCTGGTGGTATCCGAACCTTATATTATCCTTGATGTTACCCTATTAGACTGCTGCATTCAAAATAAAATGTTCTTGATTTAAACAGTGTGATTTGGCAGGTATAAAAGAAAAATACAGCATCTTAAAAGAAAATAACAATGCAAAAAGAAACTTTCCAGTAAAAATATTTGTGGAGCTAAACAAAGCTTCTTATGCTCTGTTCTGTTCTTATGTGCGTAGTGAATAACCAAGAAAATTATGTATAAATTCATTGTCGAAATTGCATTCACTTTCTTATGGGTACCTGCAATGAATGTATTTAATACAACATTCACTAAAAAAGTAGCAAATGAAATTCCATGTCTGAAATGGAATGAGGTAACCTAGAAGAGGAAAGGGATGTGGCATAAAGTTAAAAGATAACATAAAAAATAAACATTCAAAGTAGTTTCACCAGTTTATACCCAACAGGCTAATGGTACGGTACCAGCCATATGTTGGTACAGTATAATAAGTCATAGGCTCAATTGCAAAAGGCAGCTATGTTAATTTGATCTGCATTTGTGTATAGCAAAGAAAAATGAAGATGCATAATTTTGTTTAGAATGTACATTTAATGTTGACAGACAATTAAAAAGAATCCTGTAAATGTCAATGTCATCTTGTTTACATCTCCCTATATGCTTGACTTTATGCTCATACTCTCTTCAAAACTTTATGTGATTTAAAACCGAAAAATATAACTCATTAAATTTTCTATTTTTTTTTTTTTTTTTAATTTTGAGATATTTAGATATAATTTAGGCAGTTGTCTGTCTAAATCTGAATTGCAATGAAAATCTAGACTGGAGAACAAGCTGCTCAGGACACACATAGCACTTAGGAATCTTGGAAACTAGAAATCCAAGAGGACTCCCTGATGGGTTTGGAAGTAGAGAATTCTGTAACATAAAACTGAGATCTTTCTTTGGGCTTCAAATGAGGTTCAGATGCCTATATCTATATCTCCATTAGGTGAACTATATCCCATCTTAATTATCTATGATGCCCTAAGCATTTGATAGAAGGTACCCTCCTGGCTTACTAAAAAAACAAACAAAAACAAACAAAACCACAAAAACAAACAAACAAACAAACAAAACCCACCACAGCCGACTTGCATTGAAAGCAAATTTCTCCAATGGATTTTGTAAGTTTTAGGTGTTTATTTCAAATGGTTGAACCAATCTAGTTTTTCATTTCAGTATTGCTTTAAGTTAGTTCTGACTGAAGCAGACCTGGGTGATTTCTGTTCCGCATCAGTAACATATCTTTAAAGTGCTTTGACAAGTCTGTTCTGGAGTTTTACTCCATTAAAATGTGGGGGAACACTAGTGCTGGAGTACAGGTACTCTTTGTTTCTCAGAACAATATTTCAACTTCTCTCCAGTTTCCTAAACCCAGAACATGGGAGACAGGGACATAAAGGTAACTGAAGTGTAGCGCTACGTGTCTATCAATGCCATAATAGTGATCAACAAAAGTGAAGGGAACACATATGGGGACTCTCTTTTTATACTCTGCAGTTTCCACAGCACATGAATATGGTAATGCATACACATGCACAGAGTGTTGTTCACCACTGTGAGAGCTAGGACAAACCTTGGAATGACTGAGTCTTAGCAGGATCTTCTGACAGAAACAAAGGTAGTTGCCCACTGCAGAAGAATGAGAACACACTTGGAATACTTTACCTAAAGATCTTCTAAGGAACAAAACCAAGACAATACCAGGCTAAGGTAAAGAAAGATAAGGTACAAACTGCATACAGTGACAAATCTGACTGTGAGACAGAGAATTATGTTTGGATGAAAAGGCAGATGTTGCATGAAGCTGCTCTGCAGGCTTTAGTAAACACAGAGACTTCATGCTGACTCAGATCCTGCCAGAAGATGTCAGTTTTTAGTTGAATCACTAACTGGACAAGCGAGTTATGTTGATCTCTGATTTCGATTCAGCAACGACTTCAAAATATCTCTTAACCTTCTTTTTGACTCAAGAAAAAATAATTATTCAAGTAGATTTCTAGTTGACACACATGTTATTTCAAATCAGTTTTCCTTCTAACAATACTTCTTCTAACCACTGAGCTGGAGAGAGGCAGGCGAATGGCACAAAGGACTAGATTAATGTGTGAATAGTTTGAGAACTGTTTAAAAGTTCAGTAAAACTGCTTTTATTTTTTTAGCTTATTTATTTAACGTCTCACTTCTACATTTTTGTTTCACTGAAAGGGTATTTTCCAGCATGGAGTGGCTGGTGCTTCACTTAAGCCGATGTACCCCTTCTTAGAACAATAAACTCGTACCCAAACAGTTTCAGAGATTTCAAAAAAAAAAACAAAACCAAAATCATACAAATAAACAAAACTTCAAGGCTAAAATAGTTTATTTTTTTTAGTTTATATTTAGTTGAGTTATAAGCTGGTATATTCCATATCTTAGAATTAATTATGAAAATATGAGAACATTCTCTTAAAAGAGAACTCAGTATTTCCAATTGGCCTTCTAGGCATGTTACTATTTGTTCATAACAATGAATTTGCCACAGCAAGTGTCCTTAGCTGCGAGTTACTGTGATTATAGCACTAACTGCTGTCTCCTAAGACTGTAGAATATTCACCATGGAAATGTTAGCATGTTAACATTCACAGCTTTAGCTACATAGAATGTTGAAATACTTGTGGTGTACTTCGTGAATTCAGTTAAAAATGCTTTAATTATTTCAGGGATGCTGGTTTATAGGATTTCAGCATTTAAAAAAGCATAAATATGACTTTTAATGGTAGTGCATATTTTAGTATTCAGTTATTCCTTTTAAGTGCTATTTCTATCTTAATCAAAAGAATTAAAGGGACAGCATTATATGTTATCAAGATTTTAATTTAAAGATAGCTTTCTTTCAAAACCTTAAAAGCAGTATTTGAACAGTCTCAGAAAATTTGCTCTGAAAACAAAAAACCCACTACAATGTTCACTGTAGCATGAAAAATTATGTTCTCAAGTGTATTAAAATATAGTTAGATCTTTAAAAGTACTCAGTTTAATGTTTTAAACTACATAGTTTAAAATCTTTCTTCTGTGTGTTTGAAGAACATTCCAAAAAGGAAATTTTCTCTTTTCCATTGCCCTCTGTTTAGGTACAATATCTTGGATGGCATTTGTATTGGAACTATATATTTCCAAATGGACTGTGAGATTTACAGGAGATAGTAAAGTTGTCTTTTACTAGTTAAGAGTTTGTTTCATTTAACTACTAAATAAATGAGCAGTTAACCCCCTGACAAGTGTATGCAGATAATTAATAACCACCCAAAGAAACCACCACTAGGCAGCCAGGTCAACTCTTAAATAAGGGTTTGAGATTACTTTCTGGATAACATGTTTCTTTTCAATGTAGTTTTTTCTGAAGAAGTTTGATTGTGCATGTTCCCATTGTCAGCCATTGGGTGAACAGTTGTTCCTTCAGCTATCTTAGAAGCACTTTAAGTTAGCATCCTAGAAATTCCCAGTCAAGAGAGAGCAACTTTATTTTCCTTTGCTTGCATGTTTGTTGTACCTTGTGTAGAAAGCCCAAGCATTCACAATTTTTCAATACAAAATTATTATGATAATCTAGTCTTAACTGCACTTTAACACAGGCTACACTTCAGTAACGTCTGTATGTCTCTGTATGTTTACAAAAGGGTACTAGGTGAATATTTTTGAGAAATACAACATTGATTTAAATTTCTCCTGTATAGGAGGTGCCATATCTTCTATTATACATTTGCAAAGAAATTTACCACGAATATGAGGAAGTTTGGTATAGTGTTCCTTTTCCTGTGCAACAAAGAGAACTTTTGTAATGAGTCGCTGATAAATTATGTGCAACTGTCAGTTTAAAAACACAATTTCCATTAGATTCTTTCATTTTACTTATGCATGCAAATGCATTACATAAAATATACGTACATATAAAGTTAAAACTCAAACTGCTTCTAAGGGAAAATCTTTCCTATTTAATTTAAGCAGTGACTTTGGACAAAGGTCATTCAAGTATGTATGTGATTTCAGTTATTTGGTGTGGGTTTGTTTACATTTTTGAATTTTGGTGATGTTATTTAACACAGTTTTGAAAAACTTCATGCTACACCCTATCTTGACGGAAGATATTAAATTTATTCCCTATATTCTCTCTTGTTTTATTAGCTCATCATATTGTTAAAGGTTACGTTGATTTTAGGTGGTGTGTTTGTTTGAAAACAGTAGACTTCAGAAAGATTTGTTTGAACACTGGATATCTATTTGCAATAAATTTGCTGTTTAAGCAAATAAACATATTGCAGATCTATCTGGAGAGTAATGTTTCGCCCTTTGTTGGAATTTGTAACAAATATTGACTTAAGTTTAAGATTTGAGAGGGGGGATATCTGACATGGTAATGTTTATTTTTATTTAAAACTATGCTTCTGTTGAGAAACTGGAGTATGACTTGGTCAGACCACATGTACCATAATGTTGCATGATAATGTAACCTAAGAAACATAAACCTGAGGTTTGGATGTTTTAGATATTAGTATTATTGAAAAAAATGAGTAAGATATAAACCTAAATAGTGAGTTTAATAGTCAAGAATTTGTGTGTATCAATTGAAATTGAGCACATGAATTAATATCTGAAACATATCAATCTCTGTGCCAGTTACCATCTTTGAAGTTATCTTTAGCAGCTTGAAAAGTAGACAGTTTACATACAAAAATAAAGGAGGCTGAGGGGAGACCTTATCACTCTCTACAACTACCAGAAAGGAGGTTGTACTATGGTGTCACTCTCTTCTCCTAAAGACCAAGAAATAGCCTAAATAGAGGAAATAGCCTAAAGTTGCATGAGGGGAGGTATAAATTGGGTATTAGAAAAAATTTCTTCACTGAAAAGGCTGTCAGGCATTGGAACAGGGAAGTGGTTTAATCACCATCCCTAGAGGTATTTAAAAGACATGTAGGTAAAGTGCTTGGGGACATGGTTTAGTGGTGGACTTTGCAGGGTTAGGTTAACAGTTGAACTTTATGATCTTAAAGGTCTTTTCCAACCTAAACAATTCTATGAATCTGTGATTCTTTGAAATGTACTAGAAGTTATCTTTTGTTTCTGTCACAGCTAGATTGTTTGAAGATATGTTTGTAGTTCTCATTTTCATACATATACGGCCACATTAGACAAGTACAAACGAGACAAATTGCCTATTTCTTGAAATTATGGTCAGTAGATATAATACACTTCAGAGGAATACATTTGATTCCTTGTCATCTAGAATATTAGTTGATTTATTTTTCATGCACTAAACTGGCTAGTGAGTTTGCTTTACCTGAATTTGAATTTGTACATTCCAGGTTATCATAATAGTTTTACATTTACTGTCATCAAAAAACACTATAAATTTATAATACATATTTTTTTTCAGTTGAATTCTTTTAATTAAGCATAAAACTGTTAAGTTGTATCTATACACTGAGTATTGTACTTTTAAAAGTCTTCAGAATTAGTGGTGAATATGTTACTGTTACAAATGCATATAATATATAAATGTAAGAAAATGAGAGAAGTCTATGAAATATTTTGCACTTTTCAATGATCACATGATCTTCTTGTTTGTAATATGGAAAAACACACAAACAAAAACTGGAGGAAGTACGATTTGAGAAATTAAAAGACAACATAAAAGATAAGAAGATGGAATGAAGAAAAAAATCAATTTTCTAAACCACTGTCTGAGAAAAGAATATGTGCAAAACCCACTATGCAATTTTACAAACTGTACTGTACCCTGCAGAGGGCCAGATTTTTTGGAACACAACAGAAAACTAATTTGTTCTTGGATTTAGTTCAGAGAGAATCATGAGAACAATTTACTTCTGATGCAGTTCCAGTAAAAAGCTATTATGTTGGTTACCATAAAGTTCATCAGTTTAAATATGTAACTTTTATTCCTGACTCATTATTTAGGTAAAAATACTCATTCACTATGATAAAAATGTCCAAAATAAAGGCAACAATTATTTGAAGATCTGCCTTCCAGTTGTCTACTTGTATTAGCCAAGTAAAGGATGTGAAATACAGCTCATAAAATCTGATGTCTCTTAAAATGAGAGTGGTTTCAGAATTCCTGTACTTTCAAACAATCAATCTCATTTCATTAATATAACTGGCAATACTTTAGTCTTCTGTCCAGTTATCATCACCTCATCTCTTCAGATCTTTCTCTGATATTATTTCCTATTATTCAGGTGATCAGTGATTGATGTGTTATCATTTTAAATCCTGTGACAACTCTTTCATTACCCAAGTCATGATCTGCAGAAAATACTGGCGGTCAAGTAATCCCACTCTGAATCCACATGGGATAGAAATAGGGTATTATGCCAACCCTCTCACATAGTTGAAGGCAGATAAAAATGGCACAAGAATCTCTAACAAAATCATTATGAAATTTCTAGTTGTTTGTTATCAGATTCCAAGGACTATCCGTAGTTCAGTAGGGCATAGATAATACACAGCGAATCACTGGCTAACACCATAAAGAGTATAGGGTATTCTCTGGATAACCACTAGTCCAGAAGGAGATGGAGTAACTAACCTTTTTTGGAAAATACTTTCTGCAAACCATCCAAAATTATTTTGTTAGAACATTTCCAGCAGTTTGATTCTTGCTTTCTGATTACACTACTGACTGATCACAGCACAAACAAGCTTATAGACTGCAACTATATATTGGACTTGAAGTTACATCTCTCTAGAGCTCTGTATTAGGAAACAGGACATCATAACCAGGTGGATTAAAGTGATTGTAAGGTTTTATAAAGACTTAAAGTATAGAAATATCAGCAATGCTATAATCTACATAGGGTAATTTTTTAAAATGCAAGATTGTGTCTGAGAGGGGGTTTGGATTGTTTAGCCTGGAGAAGAGAAGGCTCCAAGGAGAGCTTATTTCATACTTTTAGTACTTAAAAGGGGCCTATAAGAAAGACAGAGACTTTTTACCAAGCCTTGTAGTGACAGGACAAGTGGCAGTAATTTTTAAACAGAAAGAAGCTAGATAGATATAAGGAAGAAATATTTTACAATAAGGCTGGTGAGAGACTGAAACAGGCTACCCAGAAAAGTGGTGGATGCCTCATCCCTGCAAGTCTTTAAGGTCAGGTTGGATGAGGCTTTGAGCAGCCTGATCTAATTCATTACTGTATTCTGATTGCACAATTTCTAATAGTATGTGAATAATTCAGGGTAAGAAATCAATGAGGTGATGCATGTTCAAAAATATACATGTAATTGAATGCTGTGCTGGAGAATAACATACTTTCCCAGGAATGTGCAGGATGTTGAAAGGTCCCTAAGCACATACCCATGGAGATTTGGCTTACAGGGATGGGGGCCAGCTCAATGACAGCATGGCTGAAGGTAGCCCTATCCTGCTGGTAGCTGTGATGAGAGAGCCTCTTGGGCACCCTGTGGGGAAGCTGCTGCCAGAGCCAGCTCCCTGGTCATGGCTTCTGCTTTTGGCCAAGGTACTGGTGCTGTGGCTCTGACTCAGGGTAATGCAGTGCCAATAATAATCTTTCTTCCTTTAGCATTTGGCTAACCATTCTGTGAAAACCTCTTTGCTTGCCTACATTCTGTACTGTAGCTAATTTAACACTGTAATTTTTCTCATCATTATTTTCCCTTTGTGAAGAACAGTTATGCTGGTAGATTGATATCTATCTGACAAAATACTTTGGAAACAGAAGTGTTTACCAGTAAGTAACTATGTGTTTCTGAATTTGTGTGTTTATTATTTACAAAGATTGTCAATGGATTTGACGGCCTAATATTCAGAGCAAATTAAGTAAGCTCTTCCATTCTAGTAACAGTTCGTCATAGGACAGAGATAAGTGGGACAACATAAACTTTCATATGCTGGAAAAATAATTCCAAATCATGGCAGACAGTGAGTATTTGGAACACTTCAATTTTTCTATGAAATATATTTGAGACTGCTAAAATTATCAAGTGTTGTAATCAATAATAGTATTGTCTAAATATCAATGGATATTAATAGCTTTAAGTTAATTAATAATATACAAATAGTTCCTTATGTCTGAATATATTTTTCTGCAGTTATTGAGGCAGTGTTAATGTGACCACATAGTGTAAATACCTAAGGCACATTAAAGAGAAAAGGAAACCTATGATAAGTTCCTGTCAGTTTCAGTACTTGCTTTTAAAACTTTCACTTTTGGGTTTGTTCTCTATACAGCCATAGTTGACATCCATCAAATAAACTATTTATTTTCATTCCGGTTTAAATTTTTTTCTTAATATATCTGTAGTTCGTAGAGATAATGAAAGGTTCATATGGCAATAACAAGAATGCCTAGCTGTTATAAGGTAAGATTTATTACTGAAAGTTATCTGCAGTGGGATGTTTTGTTTTACTGTAGGCATAAAGAACCTTTCATGCTGCATGAAGCAATGAATTAGGTACAGTATTGCATTGAATTGCATTGTTAAGTGCTACAGTCATTAAATGCTCAACAATAGCCCACACATGCCTTCAAACAGTACAGTCTGCTTTATTAAGAAACAGAATATTATTAGGACACCTCACTTAACCACTACAGGAAGTTCCTTGGACGTTAAAAGATCCAGTAGAAAAGAAACATGTCATAGTTCAATGTCTTTCAATTGCACTGCAATGCCAGCACTGGACCTGTGCCCAGGTCTCAGTAAGTGTTCTCTAAAATGCACCATAAACTATATTTTAGTTTAAAGTACACACTTCCAGTGTTATTGAAATGTTATTACGCTCAAACAAGGTTTTTTAGTAAGGGTAGAAAAATGTGTCAGAATACAAAAAAAAATACAGGGACAAATTCCACCTCATTTTTTGTACTCTGTAATTTTATTTGTGTCTTTGCTTTGAATGAGATAGAAGTCAAGGCAGTATTTGTCAATGTTTCTTTAAATGTACTAGTAAAACCTGATATTCCAAAATCTACAGACCTCATTTTAGAAATTATTTCAAACTCCATCATCTGATCCTTCTCTCATTTGAACTGTTTAGTCAGATACAGAGTTCCCTGCTTATCCCCCCACCTAGTATCTTTAAAATTACTTCGGAAGGCTCTGCCACAGTCAAAAACAATAGATTGAAGCAATATATTAAAAAGAACAACTTTGTATTTCAAAGAATGTCACTATATTAGAACCTATTGTTTTCATTAAGACTTCTGACATAATGTTGGCAGTCACCTAAATTTTGCTGTCTTTTCAAAAAATATTATTCCTTCCACTTTAGGACATGCCATTGAAATGTCATTAGGATCCTAATATTCTTTTTTCTATATATCTACATTATCTTAAATTATATTTCTAACCCCCCACCACCACCAAAACAACAAAAACAACAAAGAAACACAAAAAAACCCCACACAGAAACATTTACATGTGGAATGTAAAAACTATCACTTGGTGACACAGTATATCAGCTGATTCTACTAATTATTTCATATGCAAAAATCAGAAATAAAAAGAAATTCATGTTTCACATCAACTCTCTTTTACTGAAGAAATCTAGTAGAACATATAAAAATCTTTGTAAATAAAAGCAATAATTCCCTGAATTAAAAAATGCTCTTATTTGTCATTACTTTTGTAGGATGCAGGATAGGATGCAGGAGAATGAGTAGATGAAGGAAGGAGTATGAAAGTTTGGTATGGAAAAATATAGTGTCCTGTGAACATATTTGCTCATCTCTCTTGTGATGGATGAGAATTTTTAATAGTGATTTATTGACACTTTATTTTGATCTGGTTATTGTGGAGTTCTGAAGTAAAGACTAGAATCAGCTGAAAATGTAAAAAGAAATTACATTATCTAGCAAGATCCATTGTAAATACTTGGGAATTTATACCAGGCAAGTTTACAGGCAGTAAAGAACTTAAACACTTCAGCTACAAAAATGGCTTAGTCAAGGAGGAAGAGAAAAAGAACAGTTTCTGATGTCTGGATTGATGCAAAGGTTTCTTAAGAGAAACTGTTGAGATCTAATAACCTAAAAAGTTCAGGCCTGCTTAGATTATTATCAGTAGACAGTCTGTAACACCTATAGCATTCTACTTTAGACTGAAAATGTCACCTGATCACATACCTTGTCAAGAATCAGAAAGAAAAATCCAACCCTCTCTGCAATAATAACATCCCAAATCCATCTGGATGATTACAGCACTACTCCTGGGCATCTTTCATTCCATTCTCTTTGGTTTTTTTCACCCAAATCACACTAAAGCAATTCTTGCTATACTGTAGTGTTAAAAATTACAGGTGATTCCTGCAATGCATGACACGGGATTTTAAATTTCTATCTGATCCTATAACTATTATTACACTGTTATAAGGTAAGATAGATCCCTTTACAGATTGCTTTGTGCATGCACACAGTGCTATTCATCTAGCGATGCCTGCAATATATCCCCTCTGTCTTTTGTAATTAGAGCAGGACTGTGTTTGCTTAGAACTTATTTAGCTCTTCCATTTGTTATCATGGTTTACACTTGCATGTCTAAAATTTACTAACATTACATAGGATTTCTAGAACAACTGTTTTAATCAACAATGTTTGAAGTGATGAGGGGGAAAGATGAAACAACTGACTCATTTATAGAATATTTGTTTTCTACTGTCATTTGTGAATCACATTTAATCAACAAGTGAAGAAGTGAGATAATTGGTTTGATCTATTATTGCCCCTGTGTAATAAACTATAGTCTGAGTACACGTTTTTTAAATTACTTAGGTCTGTTATATTCACATTGATTCATATACTTTTCTGATTATTTGGAAAATCACTTACTTGGTTCAAACAAGCAAATTAAATATACTGTGGCTCTTAACAAATTTGAATGTAAGTATGATTATGCCTGTGGCAATTCATATGTAGTTTATACAAAAATCTGATAAGAAGAATCAAAATGAAATCAAGAATCTTAGATTTTGATATAATTTGATTCCTTCCGAAAACATTGCAGGTAAAAAAACCATATGAAAAATGAAAATTGTTTTAAAAATAAAATAAAAATATCTGCAATACTGATTTTGTAAAGCTGTTATACAAATTAACATATATAAAAATTAAACTTCTTTAAAATACTATAATTTTAGATGTTGGTGTGGACATTCAAAAATAAGATAAATATCCATTGGAAATGTATCATCTTTCACTCAAAAAAATCTTCCATATATTCTACAACTCTATCATAATTCTTTTTTTAAAGAAACTCATAATTTATATGGACATGTTAAAAACAGTAATTAGAAAAACTAAAGTTCAAAAACACATTTTAAAGAAGTATTACAATATTTTCTGACACTGATTAATATGTAATAATTTCTTGGATCTTATCTAGAACACCTATTAAAAAAACTCATAAAACAAACCAAACAAAAAACAAACACACATTAACAAACCATGGAATAGCAGTTTTTTCTTAATTGAGAATGTATGCACTAAAATAAATTGGGGGGGAGGGAGGATTAAATGACATAAAAATTATGTTTCTTATAACTATTTTTCTACTTCATACTTCTAGTACCTATGGTAACAAATCTCTGGAGAAATATGATTAAAGGCAATTAGATCGAATGTGAATCTGACCATAACTTAATAACATTATGCACCAAAGAAATTATAAACGTTTTTAATGTATATGTATTAATATTATGCCATTGATTTTAAACAAAAAAGAAATTTTGCCCATCGATTCTTTTTGTTTTGTTTTGCTTTGTTTTATTTTTTTACTTTTCATCACCCTTAAATAAACAAAACAAAACAAAACACAAAACAAACACTTGGTAGTTTGTGCTTGTAGGAAGTCATTGGAAAGACACTTGCTGTCAGTGACCTTTTCTATAATTGCTGACTGAATGTTGGATATTTTTTACAATTGTTGTGGAAGAAATATACGAAACCAAAAAGAAGATCCCCATGAGGGTTATTAGCCAATATTAATCATATTTCTCGAGTTCTGAAGCTGAAAAAGTTCTTTAGTTGAGTTATTCTTTACAATATTCTTTTACAGTCTTTTGAGCCTGAAGACAGCTGACTTTCCACCATATCTAAAATCACTTACTTTTCATCATGAAAAAAAATATTTTATACTCTGATTTTACAGCATATTAAAAAGCCTTCTCTGATTAATACTTAATAATAATATTTTCTTAACAGATTATCGTAGCTAACCACAATCTGTATATATTTAGCTAATCTTTTAATTATTTATGCATATACGTTCTAGTTTCTGTAGAGACTCACATATTTATGGTATGTAAAAAAGAAACTCCAAAATTATTATTGTTAAAATAGTTCAACTGAAATAGTTCAATAGTTCAATACCCTTGGAAGACTGATATGTAAGACTAATTTCAGGCTAATTAAGAGGGTGGATTATATTTGCAGTTACAAGACTCTCTAAATCTTTTTTTATGTCATTGAGAAAAAGTAGAAAACATGTTTGTGAAAACTGTGAAGAAAGGATAAGAGGTCTGCGAAAATATGAATATCATGTGCTTTAGATTCAGTGTAGTTGTTGTGAAGAGTTCAATAGAGAAAGCAAACAAAAACATGGGGAAAAATGCAAAATGCTAGCTTTGTGATGCTGTTTTAGAAGAAATGTGTTTGAAGACTATTTAAATAGAAGTGTACACAGAGAATTAAGGAACAGTTTGATAAAGGCAAGAGATCGAATATATGAAACTTAGTTCACAGTATCACAGAATGTTTGGGGTTGGAAGGGACCTCAAAAGATCATCTAGTCCAATCCCCCTGCTGGAGCAGGAACACCTAGGTGAGGTTGCACAGGAACATGTCCAGGTGGGTTTTGAATGTCTGCAGAGAAGGAGACTCCACAACCTCCCTGGGCAGCCTGTTCCAGTGCTCTGTCACCCTCACTGAGAATAAGTTTCTTCTCAAATTTAAGTGGAACCTCTTGTGTTCCAGCTTGATCCCATTACCCCTTGTCCTACCATTGTTTGCCACCGATAAGAGCCTGGCTCCATCCTCGTGACACTCACCCTTTATATATTTATAAGCATTAATAAGGTCACCCCTCAGTCTACTCTTCTCCAAACTAAACAGACCCAGCTCCCTCAGCCTTTCTTTATAAGGGAGGTGCTCCACTCCCTTAATCATCTTCATGGCTCTGCACTGGACTCTCTCAAGCAGTTCCCTGTCCTTCTTGAACTGAGGGGCCCAGAACTGGACACAATATTCCAGACGTGGTCTCACCAGGGTGGAGTAGAGGGGAAGGAGGACCTTTCTCGATCTACTAACCACACCCCTTGTAATACACCCCAGGATGCCATTGGCCTTCCTGGCCACAAAGGCACAGTGCTGGCTCATGATCATCCTGCTGTCCACCAGAATCCCCAGGTCCCTTTCCCCTGCACTGCTCTCTAATATGTAATTTCCCAACCTATACTGGAACCTGGGGTTGTTCCTGCCCAGATGCAGGACTCTACACTTTCCCTTGTTAAATTTCATCAGGTTATTCCCCGCCCAACTGTCCAGCCTGTCCAGGTCCCGCTGGATGGCAGCACAGCCTTCTGGTGTGTCAGCCACACCTCCCAGCTTAGTGTCATCAGCAAACTTGCTGATAGTACACTCTATTCCCTCGTCTAAATCGTTAATGAATATATTGAATAATATTGGCCCCAGTACTGACCCCTGAGGCACTCCACTAGATACTGGCCTCCATCTACACTCCGCACCATTAACTACCACTCTCTGGCTTCTCTCCTTAAGCCAGTTTGCAACCCACCTCACTACTCTATTGTCTAGACCACACCTCTTCAACTTAGCTGTGAGGATGCTGTGGGAGACTGTGTCAAAGGCTTTACTGAAGTCAAGGTAGACCACATCCACCGCTCTGCCATCATACATCCACCTTGTTACATTCTCATAAAAGGCTATGAGTTTGGTCAAGAATGACTTACCCTTGGTAAAGCCATGCTGACTGCCCCTAATACCCCTCTTATCCTTGATATGTCTTGAGATGGCAGCAAGGATAAGCTGTTCCATTACTTTCCCAGGGACAGAGGTGAGGCTGACTGGTCTATAATTACCTGGGTCCTCCTTCTTGGCCTTTTTGAAGACTGGAGTGACATTTGTTTTCCTCCAATCCTCGGGCACCTCTCCCATTTCCCAAGACTTGGCAAAGATGATGGAGAGCGGTCCAGCAATGACTTCAGCCAGCTCCCTCAGCACCCGTGGATGCACCCCATTTGGACCCATGGATTTATGGATGTCCAGACTATTTAATTGCTCCCTAACCCAGTCCTCATCAACTAAAGCAAACTCCTCCATTGACCCGGCTTCATCCGGGGTCTCAGGGATACAGGGCTCCCCAGGAAAGCCTCCAGCAGAGTAGACAGAGACAAAGAAGGCATTCAGTAATTCTGCCTTCTCTGTATCTTCTGCCACCAGGGCATCCACCCCATTCATCAGTGGGCCTACATTGCCTCTGGTATTAGTTTTATCTGCTATGTATTTGAAAAAGTTCTTTTTGCTGTCCTTGACCCCTCTCGCCAGCTGTAATTCTAAGGAGGCCTTGGCTATCCTAGCTGCCTTCCTACATCCTCTAACAGCAGCCTTATATTCTTCCCAAGTGGCCAGCCCCTGCTTCCACGACCTGTAAACTCTCCTTTTCTGCTTGAGCATACCCAACAGATCCCTATTCAACCACGCAGGCCTCCTGGCTCCCTTCCTTGACTTTCTTCGTATGGGGATGCTCTGACCCTGAGCGTGGAAGAAGCAATCTCTGAATGCAATCCAGCTATCTTGGGCCCCTTTTCCTTCAAGCAGTCTTGCCCATGTTTCAACAGAATATTTTTTGTGACTCTTATCTAAAACCATATAGCCAATTCCATTTTTTGTTTGAAGTGACTGATTTTTTTTAGTTTGTATTGATTATAATGATTCACAGTCATTACAGATTAAGGCTGAATGGCGATAGTGCCCTTCATTGCCAGTTTTCTAAGAGAAAAAAAATCTTTTATTTTATTATCTAAATTGATTATTAATAATAATTATTCTGGGTCTTGACCTTCAACAATATCAGAAATACATGAGTTTTCTAAATACCAGTTCTCCCTATTTAAAATAAATCATTTGAAGCATTCAGAACCCTGGAAAAAAATGTGGAGCTCATCATTAAAGCTGGTCAGGTATGGACATGTACTGCTTCCAATATCTCCTATAACATCCTGAATTTAAGTTGCTTAATATCACTTCCTTAAAAATCTATAATTTGTTTCCTAATATTCTGTGAACAGGTAGAGACTGCTGGCAGAAATAAGTTTTGAATGGCTTAAGGAAGAATTGTTTTTGGTCTTAATGGGCAGAATTTTATCTGCCTGCAACATCAGAAAATGTTAGAGTTGTATCCGTTGTGCATGTTGTCATTATGGATGTCCTAGTAAATATTAACTACTTTATTAAGATTGTCTTTGCAGGCAATGGGACACTTGGATAAAATTTCATTTGCAGCACAGGTTTATCCATGAGAATATAGGTCTATTTGCTGCAGGTGGGGTGATAAGTTGAAAGCGCTACAAACTAATGAAGATTATGAGACCCCTTTTCATGTCTGAAATGCTTAAACAAGATACCAGAATGCAAGTTACCATTACAGCAGAGTTATGAACCAATTAGGGAGCTCATGAGAAAAGCTGGGGAATTATTGCTTTTCATGAATTTCAAAACCTTCAATTTCGTAGCCAGAATGGTGCCCTCAGTGGATATTTTGCAGCTATCAGTCTTCTGCCTTCTCCCTCAATTTATCATCAAAGTCTAATTAAAATCAAAAAGTCATACCGAGTACTGTGCAAATCTTCAGTTAGTGCAACAGCCTCTTATTCAACAGAAAATATGGGATGCTAGATTCAGACATGGTGATTAACAGACATACACTGGGGATCATGCAGACTTACTGGATCAAAGGAGATAATAAAACTGTGCAGAAGATCTCCTGTCTGCATGGCTGATATTACTTGCAGAAAGAAAGAGGAACAATAGAGGAGACACGGAAAACAGTTACTGCATTGAAATGTATCTGGATACATAGTAAATCATATGTGAGACCAGAAATGAAACTCATAACTTGACACTAAAATCAAATATATAATTATTACTGAGAATATAGGATCCCTTCACTTCAATAAGAAGTTTAGAAGGAAATTATTTAGACAGACTTTTGTAATTTAGGGGTCTCTTATACAAAGTACAAAATATTAAAGGTATGAGCTCTTTGAGTTTCAAATAAAGGAATAAATAAAATAGATATAAAAATATATATGGTATTACAGACCATTTACCAGACAAAGCGATATAGAGCCACTCTCTGTCATAGTACCTTGTCTGTATCTATCAGTTTGTTTTTTTGTTTTTTTTTTCCTAGATAAAATTCAATATTTGGAATTATCTCAGAATAAGAGATTTCCAGCTATGGCAATGTCACAGAACTTGTATTTCTGAGGGATTTCTGAAGTTCAGAATGAGAATTCATTCAAGATACAATGGTGATGACATTTGACTGAATTCAAAGGTTCCTGCTGGAAGAATAGTTTATAATTTTATTCTTGGGAAGGAAGCTGTCAGCCATTCCTTCACTAATATCAGTGGCACAGGAGAAGATAACAGTTGTTGATATACAGACAGAATGTTGTGGCCACAGTGTAAACCCAAATCGGACTGGTTTCAAAGATGGTGCAGCTCAGTGTTGAGTGGTCATGGAAGTGAGCAAGGAAAAGAGCTAAAATTGGATCTGGATTGATGCTCTCAGAAAGCACATATCAAGGTTCAGTGCTGTGTGTGCTTATTGAAGAAGACTGAAGTTGGAACAGGGAAAGATCCAGGAATCTGCCACCCGAGATTATAAATACATTTGTCTTTCTACCTGAAAAAATATGTAGAATCTTGTTAAAGGTTTCACTTAATCATCAGGGTACCGAAAATTTAAATAAGATCCAAAACTTGTCCTCAAGATCGCAATCAATTACAGTAGATGTTATAGCTGGCAACATTAAGAGTGCAAGGAGGAGAATGAATTATAGGGAATGGGAGAGCTACTAATTATCCACAAAATTATTATACTGAGTAATGAGTTTTTTTTCACTTAACCAAGTGGGAAATTTAATATTTTAGACAGTGAAACACATAACTTTCTGGAAAACTGGCAGGTGTCCAAGCTTACTGTAGATGGTACTTTCTGGTAACAGATGTTTTGTGAAAGATTTTGTCCTGTGAGAATAAGTCCAAATTTTAGCAATACTGAAAAGTGAATTGTCATCAAAACCAGAAGCTACAGAAGCTGAGGAACAGGGAAGAGTTCAAAGTTTTCAGGTTAGCAAGAATACAAACTTTTTTACCTCTTTTATTTGGACAAAGTGATGGGCTACCAGCAACAATGAGTTTGGTAGAAAAGGGACATGTTGAACGGCCTTCACAAATTGACTGCATAACTGAAGAATTAATACTAACATAACTAACATATACTATATCAATTATTACTAGCTAGTTCTCACCATGATAAAGTTACAGATCTTTGTGTAAGGTCTTGCCACTCTTCCCATTTGTCTGAGATAGCATTTCTTATTACTTTTGTATCAGTTCTTCTTTCATTTTTTTTTCTATTAGTCTTACAGGTATAATGGTTGTTCTGTCATATTTTCAATTAATATAGTGAGAGAGTTTTCATTCTAGAAATGACAGTGACAACAGTTTATTACTGCAGGTCTAAAGGTTTCTTTCTTTCTTGAAAAGGAACATTAAACAGGTATTACAGTGGAGATTCTGACTCCTTATTCAAATTTGGATTTCTTGTTTTTTTAGAAGGATCACTGTTATACTTCCTTTAAATATGTGAGCTGTAGACAAACATCAGGTTTCTACCTTGAACCCTGACCAGTCCAGGATTTATGTCTTGCTGATAAATCCTTTTCAGTCACATATTTGTCTGTGGGGTGTATGAAGCATAACATAAGCAAATGCTCAGCAGTATTATTCACTTGCGCTGTTCTATATACCTGTCTGGGCCTGTTGATGGTTCTTTAAAAGGGATCAGTAAAATGTGTTTCAAATTATCTGGGAGAATTTGTGTTTTACTACCCTAGCAACTTGAGAGGAAAATAGTGTTATTACTTAAAATCATTGTTATATTTCACAAGTTTCTAGCTTGGATTTAGTTATGGAAATATCAGTGTAGGTGTTTGATATTGACATAAAATAAATTAACGAGTATACTCATTAAAAATTTGAGGACAAGGACATATAGAAGGAACAGTAAGCGGAATGCCAAATCCTTAATCACAGAAAGAAATAGTACTGTTTTGAAGACAGATACAAAGAAAGTAATTCATGGATTGTCTAGGGAAGGGGTATCAAACTCATTTTCACTGGGGACCACATCAGCTTCACGGTTGCCTTCAAAGGGCCAAATGTGATCTTAGGACTGTATAAATGTAGAGATAGTTGCATTCCTACATTCCTGGTCTAGGGTATCTGAAAGATGCTGAAGATTATGTGCCATGGAGGTTGCTGTATGACAACATGACAGGCACAGTCAACACGGGTTCACAAAGTCCTATTTAACTAATTTGATATCCTTCTGTAACAGAGTCACCTGTCTAGTGGATAAAGGGAAGGTGGTGGATGCCATTTTTCTGGATTTTAGTAAGGCTTTTGATACTGTCCCTCACAGCATCCTTCTGGACAAGTTGTCCAACTGTGGAATGAGCAGGTACATGATGTGCTGGGTGAAGAATCATTTGAATGGCAGGGCTCAAAGGGTTGTGCATGAGACAAGGATCATTCCAACTTACTTCTCAGAAAAAATAAGGTATTGCTACAATAAAGAGAGCAAAGCATTCATGTGCACAATCTATTTTGTACAGTTGTCCTCCAAAGACCATGTCAAACATGGCAAATGATAAAAAACACCAGCTATTCACTTCAACCTGTAGGATAACAACACAAGAAACAGGAGTCAGGTATCTTATGGAAGGCCACAACAATGAAGATACGTGCTGGTTTTGGCCAGGACAGAGTTAATTTTATTCATAGCAGCTCATATGGTGCTGTCATGGATTTGTGACAAAAACAGTGTTGATAACACACTGATGTTTAGCTCTTCCTGAACAGTATACACAATGTCAAGGCCAACTGTTTCTTGTACTGCCCTACCAGCAGGTATGCTGGGGGTGCACAAGATCGTAGGAGAGTACAGAATCAGGATAGCTGGCTCAGGTTGACCAAAGAGATATTCCATATTATATGATGTCATGCTCAGCAATAAAAGCTGGGGAAAAAGAAGAGGAAGCAGAAGGAGAAATTCTGAATGAAGATGTTTAGAATGATGGTGTCTGTGTTTCCAGGCAACCATTACTCATGATGGAGTTCTGTGTTACTGCAAAAGGCTAAAAATCTGCCTGCTGATGGGATGGAGTGAATTCCTTATTTTGTTTTGCTTATGCATGCAGCTTTTGCTTTACCTGTTAAACTGTCTCTATCTCAATCCCCAAGTTTTCACACTTCTACCCTTCCAGTTCTCTCCTCAGTCCCACTGAGGAGGAGTGAACAAGTGGCTGTGCTTCCTACTGGGGTTAACTTAAAACTTCACAGAAGGTAGAAGTTTATGGTAGACTAAGATATTTGGGAATAGATCTTGGATTCAGACCTGTGCTTTGGTGTTTTTTCTCACCAATCTCATTATAGAACCCATTTGGGAAAGCAAGTAACCATAAGAGATTCAAGATTGCTTCATTAATTCTCAAGTTGTACTACTGACACAACACAAAATCTTATACAGTTATTTTGAGTTCTGAGAAAACAATAAAAACAGAACATGCATTCTTCTGGCTTTTTCATAATAGTCACTGTAAATTCTCAAAATTTGTATCCACCATGTCCTGAACTCCTGCTTCTGTTAACCACATTTTTTCATGCTTATTTTGAAATCAAATAATTTGTTATTTTCCTTATTTTCCTTGATTTCTTTTGTTTCTCGGGTGAACACAGAATCACAGAATCACACGGAATTACAGAATGTTAGGGATTGGAAGGGACCTCAAAAGATCAGCTAGTCCAATTCCCCTGGCAGAGCAGGAACACCTAGATGAGGTTACACAGGAAGGCATCCAGGTGGATTTTGAAAGTTTCCAGAGAAGAAGACTCTACAGTCTCCCTGGGCAGGCTGTTCCAGTGTTCTGTCACACTCACTGAGAAGTTTCTTTTCATATTGAAGTGGAACCTCCTGCATTCCCGTTTGTACCCGTTGAGCCTTGTCCTATCATTGGTTGTCACCGAGAAGAACCTGGCTCCGTCCTCGTGACACTCACCCTTTAAGTATTTATAAACATTAATGAGGTCACCCCTCAGTCTCCAACTCTCCAAGTTAAAGAGACCCAGTTCCCTCAGCCTTTCCTCATAAGGGAGATGCTCCACTCCCTTAATCATCTTCATGACTCTGCACTGGACTCTCTCAAGCAGTTCCCTGTCCTTCTTGAACTGAAAGGCCCAGAACTCGACACAATATTCCAGATGTGGTCTCACCAGGGCAGAGTAGAGGGGAAGGAGAACCTCTCTTGACCTACTAACCACACCCCTTCTAATACACCCCAGGATGCCATTGGCCTTCTTGGTCACAAGGGCACAGTGCTGGCTCATGGTCATCCTGCTGTCCACCAGGACCCCCAAGTCCCTTTCCCCTACACTGCTCTCTGATAGGTCCTTCCCCAGCTTATACTGGAACCTGGAGTTGTTCCTGCCCAGATGTAAGACTCTACGTTTGTCCTTGTTGTATTTCATTACATTTTTCCCCACCCAACTCTCCAGCCTATCCAGGTCTCGCTGGATGGCAGCACAGCCTTCTGGCATGTCAGCCACTCCTCCCAGCTTAGTGTCATCAGCAAACTTGCTGATAGTACACTCCATTCCCTCATCCAAGTCGTTGATGAGTACTGGTCCTAGTACTGACCCTTGAGACTCCACTAGATACAGGCCTCCAACTGGACTCTGCCGCATTGACCACGACTCTCTGGCTTCTTTCCTTCAGCCAGTTCACAGTCCACCTCACTACCTGATTGTTCAGACAACACTCCCTCGGTTTAGCTGTGGGGATGCTGTGGGAGACTGTATCAAATGCTTTACTCAAATCAAGATAGACCACATCCACTGCTTTGCCATCATCTGTGCACCTGGTTATGTCCTCATAAAAGTCTACAAGGTTGGTTAAGAATGACATCCCCTTGATGAAGCCATGTTGACTGCCCCCAATTACCTTCTTATCCTTGATATGCCTTGAGTTGGTACCAAGAATAAGTTGTTCCATCACCTTTCCAGTGATGCAGATGAGGCTGACTGGTCTATAGTTACCTGGGTCCTCTTTCCTGCCCTTTTTGAAGACTGGAGTGACATTCACTTTCCTCCAGTCCTCGGGCACCTCTTCTGTTTCCCATGACTTAGAAAAGATGATGGAGAGTGGCCCAGCAATAACTTCAGCCAGCTCCCTCAGCACCCATGGGTGCATCCCATCTGGATCCATGGATTTACGGATGTTCAGATTGCTTATTTGGCCCCTAACCCAGTCCTCATCAACCAAGGCAAACTCCTCCATTGTCCTGACTTCCCATGGGACTTCAGGGGTACTGGGCTCCTCAGGACAGCCTCTGGCAGTGTAGACAGAGACAAGGAAGGCATTCAGTAACTCTGCCTTCTCTGCATCTTCTGTCACCAGGGCACCCAGCCCATTCATCAGTGGGCCTACATTGCCTCTAGTGTTAGTTTTATCTGCCATGTATTTGAAGAAGCTGGAAGAACGAGAAAGATCAGACAGCATGTAAATTCTATGTCTTCCTCTGTCACATGTTCAAAGTTGTTTCTCATAAGGAAATAATGAATGGTTTGGACACAACAAAGTAAAATCTGACAATTATTCTCTGTCTGATATATGTTACTATATCCCAGCTACACTGTCCTCATGGACTAATAACGAGACCTTGTTTAACAATCAGTGCAACTCAGTCATGTTTTATGTCCTCCCTGGAGGACCAATTCCTTATCTCATCAAAAGGATTATAATTCCCTCTGTCTGTCAGTTGATATGATCTTTATCTGGACACAAACTACATCAGCGGACTGAGCTGAGCTTCCAGCCTTGCTTGTGGTAAAGGGATTCAAAATCTGTGTTTATCATATGTAGAAGATAGATGCAGTAGCTAGCTGAAGGCATTGCATTAGCACTAAAGCCCATTAATTCTAATTATGTTTTGCATATATAGAATATTAAAATGTTTAAATTAATAAAGGAGAAGGGCCATCCCCTTAGCACAATTTCTATATATTAATACAGTTTTCTGCGCACAAGGTGATCTGCACACGTAAAGGGCATTCCTCAGGTCACTGGAGATGGAGAACATAAAGCTATTTAGGGAACGTGTGCCCAACACAACCATCTCATAGCATCTCTGTTCATTAGTCCATGGAGTTTTATTTTTATAGGTTTTGGATAAGAATGAGATCATCAGCTTCTTGAATGAAAGTAGGATGAAAGTGATGCAGTTCAACTGTGCATGTCATGAATGGTTATGCATATGAAGACAACATAAAACAAATGCTACCCTTACTTTGTGTCTTTCATGTAAGGAAATTAGTTGTTTCAATGGTAATTCAGCTCTTACACGGGAACAGGGAATGGCCCAGAATGATTGGAGTAAATCCCTTGTAGTGATTGAATAATTTGCTTACATTTAATTTTAGAATTTTAGAATTTTTCATTATCTTTCCTGATGTAATTTTGTTTGAACCTACAAAATCACCCTGCAACATTTTTTCCCCTTTGTTGTCTTTACTGAGTCTATTTATTTACCTTCTATCTCTGAAAAGTATAAATCCTCTACTCTCAGACTTTACTTTCATTATTTAATTAAATAATAGAAATGTGTGAATGTTCAGATCTTATTAAATAATAATGGATGACAAAGTCACTTTCCTGCTATACGCTGCCAACAATATCAGGGAAGAAGTAAGAATGAACGGATTAACTATCACTGGAGCCTCTAATCCTAGCCCTAAAGAAATTCACAAAAAATAAACAACAACTTTTAACCATGTTCTAAAATATTAAGGTAAGGAATGTGGTACTAATACTAGTCGTGGTACTAATACTAATGGAAACAGCAGCATATGGTTTTAGAGCTCTATCAGGAAGTCCTAAAAAGTCCTAATAAATTCTTAAGTGTTATTAATATATCCAGCTCTTTTTAAAGCAAATGAACCAATATATGTGATATCAGGCTTGGGCCTTTTATTAAAGCAGTGAGGTGTAACTGCTAAAACTTAACAGTAGGTCACCATGGTAAAATTACATTTGTACAGATCACCTGGAAATTTCAGACAGTCTTCAGATCCCTTCAGGAATTGTTGGGATTTAACACTTTTTTGTTTGTTTGTTTGTTTGTTTGTTTTGTTATTTTCAACTGTTAATGATATTTTCATACAGTTTTCTGAAAGCGAAATAAAACCTTGTTCTGCTTCTCTCTTGATAGATGGAGAACTATGCAACACTCCTCAATATGTTATCATACGTGATCTAGTAATCCCTGATGAGAGACAAGTACATTAACTTGCACTCTGTATTGTGATAATGTAGCGGTTACCCTGTTCTGCTGGAACCACAGGCCAAACTGAAGTGTTGGCAGAGGTCACTAATATCTGCATACAAAAGCCTTTTTAGATTATCTAAATGATCTGGATGCTCTGTGGTATGTTGAAAAGTTAACAGCCTATCTTGTCACTCCATTACAGCATCCTTTTTCCAGCTGTTTTATCTTTTTAAGCTCTCTGTATGAGTATGTTTTTCTTCCTGTGTAGCATGAAGAATACAGGTTAATTAGTCTGCAACCTCTCCTCACATATTATTTGCCAGCCAGGGCTCCTCAGACAAGAGACGTCCCTAAAAACCTCCTTCAGCTGGTTGCTCATCATGAAGATAAATGAGGTTCATATACAGTGTTCAACAAAAATGTTGTGGTTTGTTTTTGTTTTTTTTTTTTCTGGGGAAAAAGTACTGAAGCATTCTTTTTCTCCATCATCAAGACCTTGGAAAATTTACAGTTACCTTTGGTGCTGTTTGTCATGCAGACTGCTTGCCTGGTTTTTACTGAAAGACTGAGTAGTCCTTGATGCAGAAAAAGCCCACAAAAAATATACAAGTGGTTTGCTTTGTATAGGACTTCATTGTACTGTCTCTGTCACAATACAGCACTTTGTCCTTAGAGGATATGACTTCATTCTCTTGCTATACAGATTCTTTATTTTCTTATATTGTAAAAATAATGTATTTTTCAAAATTATTTATTTTACCTCCTTTTCCCCAGTCTGCCAAATCTCTTACTCTTCTAGCACCTCACCAGCCTCTCACTGCTGTTCCTGTGTACCTTTTTCATGTTGTACTCCAGTCAGGCCTGGACAAATGGAGGGAGAAACTAAATGTCCAGTTTAATAAGTGAGTGCTGGTATACTTAAGGAGAATAAATATGGAAACATGAAACTAGAAATACTATTGGGTATTAGAGCCTGTTTGTTGGCAGTATGCTCAATAATAATGCTACATGAATGTACTTCTTGGTTTAGTTTTATATAGTTGAGAATTTGATAAGTGAGAGGTACAAATTCAATACTTCTAATGACTTGTTTTGTCAAGAATTGGCAAATATTACTCTTTCACAACACCATAACCCTAGAGAAAAAGTATTTGAAGGAGATATGGTAAGTTACCAAAGACTGATTACAACTTCCAACTAAATTTAACATTATTACAGTAAGAATGGCATGCATCATGGTAAGCATTACATGCTCTATGTCAAAATGAAACCTGCATTGCAAAGTAACTAAAGTAGGCCTTTCACAGTGTTTTAAAGATATGTTCCCAAGATGTACACCCAAATGTAAGTGTTGGGCTGCACATCTCCCATTTTCTTTCTATAGTCACTGGAAATGAGCATTTTAACTCCAGCCAAATTGAACAAGATATTTTTGGCTTGTATTATTCAAAAACACCCTAGAGGAAAATACTATGGCAGATATACAGCTCATCTACATATTAAAGTAGGAATTTGGCACTTAATTTTAAGAACTGCTATGTATACTAGCAAAAAATGCTAGCATTAGGGAAGCTAAAGATTGGGCTAACCAAGTAAAAAAAAAATAATATATATATATACACATATGAAGTAATTCAACAGGATAATACTATTTACAGAATAATCTATGCTTGAGCATGGTGTAAAATAACAAAAGCCTTTTTAAAAATTTCATATCTCAGCTATCAAAATACCTAAAAGGAAATACAGTTAAATATTTTTATTTAGAAAACTCTGGGGAATGACAAGAAAATGCAGAAAGACCTAAGCTTTTTTTCAGATGAAAAACAAAACAAAACAAAACAAAACAGTAAATAAAATGTCTCTCTCTCTAGTAACAGTGGCTCAAAAATGAGGCTTCCAGCTGTTAAAATAGCTTGCAGAAGCATTACACTGCATCACTTCATTTATATAAGTAGTTACCTTATTTTAGTGTCTTTAAAGGCATGCAGTCATACAGTATCAACCTTATAATGGAAAACAATTTTAAATTTTGACTAATGCAAGAACTCGAACATTGACTGTGTTCTTACAGACATTTTACCTACAAATCTCTAAAACTACTAATAAGCAGGAAGTGGGAGGTGGGGAGGAAAGTTGTATTCCAGACATTTAACACAGTTTATCATAAGACCTTGCTGTTTAGGGAGCTGAAACTAATTGAGGGGTGGATAAATAATACAAGAGACTGAACAATATTGATGTACAAGAGAAATGAGACAGAATTTTAAACCTTTTCCTTTTATGTTTTTTTACAGAATCACCATTTACTGAAGAAAAAAGAGACGTGCTATATGACCACACACAACTGAATAAGATTCAGAAACACTGAAAGAGTTTTTCTTCTGTTCCAAATGGTGTTTTGTTTCTGAAATTGGTACACCTTTTATGCAATTAATTTCAATTAAAATGGAAAAATTAGTTTTGGAGTCACTCAAGCTCATGAAGTAATAGCAGAAGATTCCAATAATCTGCCCTGGCTAAGGACCAAAATTGATTTAATGCTGTGATTTCATTTCTGTGTGGAAGCTAAGACCAAATTTGGCTGTAGCACTGAAAAAAAAAAAATAAAAATCTTTGTAGGACTCTATGGAAAAACAAAAAAAAATACTAGATAGAATTAAAAAAAAGTACTTTTTATTTTCTTCAGACTAATTAAATGAAAACCAAGAATTTGTTGCATTATATGATCATCACAGAGGCACCCTAAAATAAGTTAAGGTGGACAACAAGTTCCAAAACAGACTTAATTCTAGCCAAAAGAGTATAGCAAATAAACCAACTAGAAAGAGGGTTTATACAAATAATTTAGCACTTTGACAACATAAAACAAATTTGGATATCAGCTGAGGAGATTGTAGGGGTATAACCACATAAGAATAGTGAGGATCCTCAGTGCACATGCATACACTCAAAAGAAACAAAACTAGTGGCCTCTCACTCAAGGGTACACAAAACAAATAATCACTTGCCTGTGTTAGGCAAGGGCTCACTCAAGGATATATCCAGCAGAGAAAAACAACCACTTGCCCAAACGAGCAGATGAGGTGCACTCAATCCTGGAAGTCTCCTTAGACAGTTGTCAGAGACTGATAAGGATAACCGTTCAAACATTGTGGCAAAACCAGTTCATCCATAAGGTGAATTGCGGTTTATGTAACGACAAGCTAACGAGCCACAGACAAGGCCAGCTGGCTGATACAGGAGGTGGGGAATGTGCCAGAGGGCACATAGCTCCACCTTCTGATGTGCCCAGCGTGTCACAAAGGGAAAAGCTGAGACCCTTCAAGATAGCCTGAGACTCGTCTATCTTTTGCAATCACCCCCTCCCCACCCCCACCCAGACTTTTCTGTTTTTTGTAATAACATCTCAACAAAAGACCAAAAATTACACAACCGGGCAACCCGGAGGGCAATAAAGGCTTACCTTGTGCAAGCACCGACGGCACCCGCCCACCATCCTGAGGGCCACTCCACCCACCAGTCTCACCATAGAAACTGAAAAAGACACAGGAGGACATCGCACATCGCTGGATCGAGGCTGCGAACTCCATCATACATAAAGCAGAGCCATAAGGATGATGAAATCTTTCTCTCTCCTTTCTTTCTCATACATCTACTTTTTTTTTTTTCTTTCCTTTTCATAAGTAGCATAGTAACATAAGATTTACAGCCCTGCATATGCTGCAAGCTTTTTTATGTTCACCAATTGAACCTACAATAATGTAAATCCTTCTACCACCAAACCATATACAAATTGGGCCAAGCTACAACATAAAAGCCTTTTGTTTATGCACCTTAAGTACTGTGCATACTGTTTTCCAACCAACGGGACCCACCAACCTGAGTCACTACTCCCCCGCATTCACAACCCTGGACGGGACATGACAGCAGTGTCCAAATCTAAGGGGAGGGCTACAGTTCACAGTCCCACTGCTTCGAGAAGACCACTCAAAGTAAAGCATTTGATACAGTCTCCCACAGCATCCTTAAAGCTAAACTGAGGCAGTGCGGTCTGGACGATTGATTGAGTAGTGAGGTGGACTGCAAACTGGCTGAATGAAAGAAGACAAAGAGTTGTGGTCAATGGGGCAGAGTCCAGTTGGAGGCCTGTATCTAGTGGAGTCCCTCAAGGGTCAGTACTGGGGCCTGTATTATTCAATATATTCATCAATGATTTGGATGAGGGAATAGAGTGCACTATCAGCAAGTTTGCTGATGACACTAAGCTGGGAGGAGTGGCTGACACGCCAGAAGGCTGTGCTGCCATCCAGTGAGACCTGGACAGGCTGGAGAACTGGGTGGGGTTGAGTCCTGCATCTGGCTTGGAACAACTCCAGAAGCTGGGGAAGGACCTATTAGAGAGCAGTGCAGGAGAAAGGGACCTGGGGATGCTGGTGGACAGCAGGATGACCATGAGCCAGCACTGTGCCCTTGTGGCCAGGAAGGCCAATGGCATCCTGGGGTGTATTACAAGGGGTGTGGTTAGTAGGTCAAGAGAGGTTCTCCCTGCCTTCTACTCTGCCCTGGTGAGACCACATCTGGAATATTGTGTCCAGTTCTGGGCCCCTCAGTTCAAGAAGGACAGGGAACTGCTTGAGAGAGTCCAGCACAAAGCCACAAAGATGATTAAGGGAGTGGAGCATCTCCCTTATGAGGAAAGGCTGAGTGAGCTGGGTCTGTTTAGTTTGGAGAAGAGGAGACTGACGGGTGACCTCACTAATGTTTACAAATATATATAAAGGGTAAGTGTCACAAGGACGAAGCCAGGCTCTTCTTGGTGATAAGCAATGGTAGGACAAGGGGTAGTGGGTTCAAACTGGAACACAAGAGGTTCCACTTAAATTTGAGAAGAAACTTCTTCTCAGTGAGGGTGATAGAACACTGGAACAGGCTGCCCAGGGGGATTGTGGAGTCTCCTACTCTGGAGACATTCAAAACCCGCCTGGACACATTCCTGTGTAACCCCATCTAGGTGTTCCTGCTCCGCCAGGGGGATTGGACTAGATGATCTTTTGAGGTCCCTTCCAATCCCCAACATTCTATGATTCTGTGTGAAAGGGGGTCTTCAGCATGGACCACGTTTTATAGCCAGGTCAGATATGGCTGTGGTCATTACATCTGGGTTCAAAAGCTTGTCAGCTTCAGTGGAAACCTCCTTTGTTGAGGACTCTGTCAATCAGCTGAGGGTCCCACTCCTCCTGCCCTGCCTCCAGCTGGGTAGCAGTAAAGTCAGGTTCACCTAGAGTAGATTGCACAGGAATAGGTCCAGGCAGGTCATAAGTATCTCTGGAGAAGGAAACTCTGCAACCTCTCTGGGCAGCCTGTTCCAGGGCTCTGGCACCCTCAAAGAAAAGAAGCTTTTCCACATATTCAGATGGAACCTCCTATTATTCCGTCTGTGCCCATTGCCCCTCATCCATGTCATTGAACACCACTGAAAGGAGTCTGGTCCCGTTGTCTAAACATCCACCCTTAAGAAATTTTAAACATTGATGAGATCCCCTCTCAGCCTTCTCTTCTCCAGGCTGAACAGACCCAGCTCCCCTCATAAGAAAGGTGCTGTAGGCTCCTAATCATCTTTGTAGCCTGTCCTTGGACTCCCTCCAGTAATTACTCATCCTTTCTAAACTGGGGAGCCCAGAAGTGGTTGCAGTACTCCAGATGAGGCCTCACCAGGGCAGAGTAGAAGAGGAGGATAACCTCGCTTGATCTGCTGGTCACACTCTTCGTAAGGCATCACAGGATACCATTGGCCTTCTTGGTGTGTCAGCGCTTTTTCCCAGTTTGCGTTCATCAGCAAAATTGCTCAGAGTGCACTCGGTCTCTTCATCCAGGTCATTGATGAACAGGTTGAACAGGACCAGACCTAATACTCCACTAACTACAGCCTCCAACCAGACTCTGCACCATTGACTACAACGCTCTGAGCTCTGTCATCCAGCCGGTTCATGATCCGTCTCACCATGCATTCATCCAGCCTGTACTTTCTGAGCTTGCCTATGAAGATGTTGTGAGAGACAGTGTCAAAAAGCCTTGCTGAAATCAAGGAAGACATCCACCGTACTTCCTTCATCTACCCAGTCCGTCATACCATCATAGAAGGCTATCAGATTGGTCAAACATGATTTCCCTTTGGTGAACCCATGTTGACTATTCCTGATAAACTTCTTTTCCTCTACATATTTGGAGAAGACATCCAGAATAAGTCATTCCATCACTTTTCCAGGGATGGAGGTGAGGCTGACTGGCCTGTAGTTTCCTAGGTCATCCTTCTTGTCCTTTTTAAAGACTGGAGTGACACTGGCTTTCCTTCTGTTCTCAGGCACCTCTCCTGTTCTCCAAGACATTTCAGAGATGATGGAGAGTGGTTTTGCAATAACATCTGTCAACTCTCTCAGCACTGATGGGTGCAGCCCATCTGGGTGCACGGATTTGTGGATGGCCAGTTTGTGTAAACAACCTTTAAGGTGATCTTCCTCAATCACAGGAAAGTCTTCCTTTTGCCAGATTTTCCCTCCTAACTCTAGGGTCTGGGATACCTGACGGCCAGTTTTAGCACTAAAGACGGAAGTGAAGAAAGCATTCAGTAACTCTGCCTTCTCTGTATCATCCATCACCAGGGCACCCTCCTCATTCAGCAGCGGACCTACATTTTCCCTAACCTTCCTTTTGCTGCTGATATACTTGAAGAAGCCCTTCTTGTTGCCCTTGACATTCTTGGCCAAATTTGTTTCCAAGTGGAGTTCGGCCTTCCTCACCGCATCCCTGCATACTCTAACAGCCTCCTTGTATTCCTCCCAGGTGGTCTGTCCCTTTTTCCACATTACAAAAACATCCTTCTTCCACCTAAGTTTTGACTGGAATTCCTTACTAGTCATTGTTGATCTCTTACTCCCTTTACTTGATTTCTGCCTCATAGGGTTGCATTGGTCTTGGCCTTGGAAGAAGTGATGTTTGTATATTAGCCAGCTCTATTGGACACCCTTACCTCCCTGGGGTTCTTCCAAACAGGACCTTGAAAAGGCCAAAGTTCACCCTGCTGAAGTCCATGGTTTTAGTTCTACTTATTGTCCTGCTTCCTCCATGCAGGATCCTGAACTCTACCATCTCATGGTCTTTGCAGCCAAGGCTGCCCCCAACCGTGACTTCTCCAACCAGTTCCGGGTGTGGACTTGTTTCCATTAACCCCTTTTCCTTGACCTATTGTCTTCAGTGAGTCAGGGAGAGAGAATGGACTCTCTTGGTCTTGGTTACTTGGTGGTGGCCTTTTGTGTCTCAGGGTGTCCAGAGCTTGATCCCACAAGTCTATTTCCTTCTCCACCTTCCAGATGCTTTGCAACGTCTCTACCTCCTCTTTTAGCTCCACCACCAGGCTGAGAATGTCATCAACCTGCTCACACCTCACACAGCTGTTCTCTCTTACCATTCCATGCCAGTGAGAAACTCTGGCATTGCCTGCAGCCTGAGGTCTGGATGGCTACATGTTTCCTTGGCAGCTCTGTCTGTGTTGCTGCCTCCTTCACGGCAAATGCAGGGGACTTCCCTTTCTTCTGAGTGGCTGCCATAGTTAAATTCCTCCTGCATGGCTGATAACCACTAACTACACTTATCTCTTGATCTGGCAGAGCTTCATTGCCCTTCCATGTGAACTGCCATGCTAAATGCCTCACCCCTGTTTGCTGGCCCTGTCCACTGTGCTTCTGGCCACCTGTGCTCCCTAGGGACCATTTAAATCTCCTGGCAATGCCCCCTCCATTTTAGCTTCTCTGGAGAGATCTGCCGCTTCAGTGCAAATGCCAGAAACGCTTCTTTCTCAGGTTTCCCTGCCTCTAGGAAGCCTGTTGTCCACTCCATTCTAGCACTCAGATGTGGGAACTAGCTGATCTGGTGCTCAGCCACAGGAATTAGACACTGCCACTGCTGAGTGCCTTGCTGACCGACTGCTAATAATAAATGTCTATGAAAAAGGACGAGAAGTGAATAAGCACTGAAAATTAGAAGAACACAGCAAATAAAATGATGATTTCAAAGGAATATGGCATGCTTCAAATATGTCAAGTAAGTTTGATTCTTCCTTCTGTAGTCTAATGCAAACGCCACCATGTATTTTAAATGGTGCAAAACAAGAACTTCACTAATTATTCCAGAGTACAGAGCAAGTTAAGTATTTCCCTCAGTTAATGTTTTCATATCAATAGTTTCTGCTGTATACAGGAGCTGTAAAAAATAATATTTCTCCACATTTTTGTTTTGAAACAGTCTACAAAACCACTTTACCACAATATACACAATATATTGCAAATAACCAAAGCAAAAACTATTAAATCTGTTTTTAGGAAGGGAATTATGTCTTCTACCTGCCTCTTCAATGACAATGGTTTGTAGTCAGTTTCATAAAACAGCGACATCTTAAAAAAAAATGTTACACACACACACATTCGTTTTTTCGAGACCCCCATGCTACCTGCCCAAAGGTTTGCTCATTTCTTAGGAAGAACTTTGTATTTTAAGGCATTGGGAGCAAATTGCCTTTCTGTTGCCTCTACAGTCACAAGGCTGGGCTCTTCAATTCAGTTTTCTTTAACCTGTCCTCTTATCCATTGTGCAATTTTGCATGGTAATACTCTCATATTCTTTTCTCAAGCAGCTAGACAAGCCATGTTCTCAACCCATCAATTTTGTATATTCCTTTAGCAAGAAGAAAAGCTAATCACTATAATCCTCAAGATTTGCCCATTTACCTTCTCTAATCTTTGGCTTTCCAGTATTTCTGGTAATACATTGGTTTGTGCACAGGACTCAAAAGTAATTGCTTTTGCTCCAGTTGCTTTTATGAAAGTACTATATTCATCTTGTGTTACAGTATTGTCTATTTTTCCAACAAATAACTCACCTTTTAAAACTTTATGTGCATTCTGTTCTGCTCTTCTCTGTGTGAGATGAAGTGGCAAGCTGACTAGTTCTTAAGATCTGTTGACTGTCTGTCTATAAAGGCATTAATAATGAATGCCCAGCTGTGACGGGCTGGGTACATGGTTAACATAAGAAATAGATTAATGCCCAAGTAATTATTCTACGGTTAAATAGGGTATAGAAAAAACACAGTGCATCTGCCTATAAAGACACTTTGAGGATACTTTTGATCACACTTGGTTTAGTGCCAAAGTTTTTTATGTCCTATCTTCAAGTAAACATGATTGAAATACCATAATAACAAGACATTTTAAACAGCATCCCTTGAGCAGTAATCTATTCAAGACAGAGGGAGGAGATGGCTGCAGACTAGCTCACTACATTGCCAGACTGTGTGCTGAAAGCACATGAGATTAAAAGTACTTAACATGTGGAACCCATCTAAGCATCAACCAAGTATAACTCAGCAATCAGACTGTCATTTATAAAATGACTAGAAAGAATGCCATCATATTCTATTGCTTTTTAGAGCTTCTTACAATATTATTTAATTAATTGTATTCTTGCAGCCTTTTTCTAGATATTACATAAAATCTACTAGCTAGTATAATGTGCGAAGCTTTTTGTATCTGATGTGAATGATTCTAGTTCACTTGCCTTTATCCCTCAGTTTCTATTCTCAGTCCTGTTCTCTATGTCAGATTATTTTTTCTTTTCTGTCAGATTCTGTTTGGACCCTATGACCTCTGCTTAGAAAATGTTAAGTGCTTCTTCACAGGTCCATTTCTGTGATCTCTTCCTGACTTTTCCATTTCATGTCATGTGCTCATTTTAGGGATTTTATACCTTAATGTTCCAAAATTGACTCAGCAGTTCAAATCAGGCACAATCTCTTTAAAATGTTTACTTTGTTAGAATCCAGTTCTGACACCTTTAAAGTGTTATCACTGTGCTGCAAGTGAAACTCCCTTGTCATCCTTAGGTTGCAGGGGCCTAGAGTGTAAGTTCCCTATTCACTACTGAAGTATGTAGTGTAATGATCAGATTCAATGTAAAAGTAATGTTTACCGTTCCTTCAGCTACATTTTCTGAAGCAGGGTGGCTATGGCTGCTGTGATTTATATTCTATAGGGAATGCTGATGCATGTTAAGCATGCTCCAGTGTGCTATGACAGATGTTATCTGTTTTGTTTGTGGGTAGCTTAACGTACAGACACTGTATACTTTGTTTAAAAGACAGTTTCTGGACAAAGGAAAATAAGACTGACTTTGTCTTGTCTTAGCAGCTGTGCACTGTATGATGAGAATCATAGTGCAGGAGGAAAATATTTTCCCTGAAAATAATTGAGCACGTTCAGAAAGTGAAATATTCTAGATTGTGAGAAATGAGGGCACCCAGATAAAAGACATAGCAGGTAGTGAAACTGCAACATGTGCAGAAATCCAGATGCTCCACCGGTGTATTTCTATGAAAAGACTGAACTTGGTAACCATGAATGTGGCAAACATGTTGTAAGGGCAGGCTTCAGCATAACCAAGAGATATTTTCTTTCAGTACGGTGATGAGTTTAGTTCATGTTTAAGTAAGTTCACACTGTTAATTCACAGAAATTGTTACAGGCAGCCATGTAGGGTACATAAATGAAGCACATAGTCTTTTGTTAGTCTGTTCTTTACACTACCATAAAGATTTCTCCTGGGATCTGGAAAGAATTGTGTGAAGTTACTTCTAACCTAAAAAGTGATTGAAAGTTGCTTGATGTTGAACAAGCCAGAAGAAACTACCTACTCCATATAGAAACATTGAATAAGAGAAAGCTGGGTTTACAAGCACTTTATTTAAACTCCAGCTTTCTCACAGATCTGAGTCTTCTCTATTTCAAAGGCCACTTTTTTTCTGTGTCTTAACATAACATAATGCTATCTTTTTTTAATTTGAACTTTGTATGAAACAGTTGCTAGTAGTTTCACTTTAATTTTCACACATACAACCAGAGGTTTTATACTGGTCAGTCTTTCTTTTGGATTGTTGTAAAAGTTATTTTCTCACATTTTGGTGCTTTCATATATGAACTGAACACCCATTGTCTCTAAATATTAATGTATGAGCATCAAATTAATATAAGTGCCTAATGGCTTTACAGATAGAGGAATGAGAGCTTTCTGGGCCTTTTTTGCACTGCCTGAATGATTTCTGCAAATTCATTAAACTACTTGAAGGTCACTTTCTGAGTGTCACCGTTAATAACTGTTATTAACGATTAATCTAGTTTTTTACTACCTGCAGAACTTAATAATATTGAAATGTAAATGAATAGCTGTCTTTAAACACAAATAAAGATATTCAGTTTTTCACTTTGATCATCTGATAATGTAGGGCTCCTGGACAACCAGACAGCTGCATGCTGGTAGTATTTCCTCTGTGCATTTACTCTTATGAACTGATTCCATGAATCTCTACCACTAGTAGTTTCAAGTATTCCCATTCGCTTTTTTCCTCAAAGTTAATCTTCTTTAAATTTGAATTTTGTTAGAAAATAAATTTAGAGCTTTAAGCTGCAACCAGTTCAATCTTTCAAGTTACAGTTTAGTTGGATTGGACTTCGCAGGAGATTGCTCCTTTTCTTACTATCGCTTCTCCAGCAGAGGTTCAAAGAGAAATTAGAAATTTCTTTCTTCCTCCTTGCATGTTCTACTCATTTTTTGAACAGTCTTGAACTACTTTTCCCTGAGCAGGCTTTCACTGTTACACACTGAAATCTGGAAACTAACAACGACAAGAAAAAAAAAAAAAAGCTCTTTGAGATCTGAAAGAAGAAACAAACTTCAACACTAAGAGTAAACTGAGATTCAGGCATGAGTGTTGCTTTGTTAATTGTTTTAGCTGTTATATTAGGAATCAACTACTAACTGCTGTGGTTTTTTTCTTTTGTTGTTGTTGTTTGGGTGTTCTTTGGTGTTTTTCTTACCTTATACTTCCTAAGATCAATTAAGCAGGTGGAAATCAATTAGTATCAGACACAAGGTACATTATACCTCAAAAAGGGATAATCATTACTTACTTTACTTTTTTATACAGAAAAATTAATCAGTTTCAGCTATGGTTTTTCTACAAATTGCAGTATAAAGGTGATGTTTTACAAAAATAAACATTTCACACTCAGCTGAAACTGAAACAATAACCTCTTAATATTTAGAAAAAAAAATACAGTTTTCATAAAACACAATGACTTACAAATATTTTCTATATTTACACATATTGGTAGCAACAATCTATGCAAGTCATAATCTTTTATTAAATAACAATTTTTATTTAATCATGCAAAGAAAAACATATGTTCTCCTATCAACTTAAGTCTTTTGGCCAGGAAAGTTTGACATTAATTCATCCTAAAATAATATTAATGCAAAGAACAGGAAGTAATGCAAGGGAAGGTATATATTTGCCAGTATTTTAGTTACACGTTTTTATATGCTGTTAAAGGGTTAATACAGTCGATCATTTGCATGCTACATCCAAGAATAATGGAAATATTTTAGTGAAGTTTATTTATGTGCTATTATCTAAACTAATATATTTATTGGGAAAAAAATTCTGCTTGACATTTTATGTTTTGACTGGCATTTGCCAGTTGCCAGCTGTCATAAGGAAAGGACTGCAATGCATGCCATTAGCAGCATATGCTTTTTTGGGCCCTGAATAGTGTTTTCATACAAAAAAATCAAATGATCCATAACATATTATGCTGTCATTTAAAAACCGCATCAGAACTGAAACATTTTTCATGCTCACAATAAATTTTGTTCCCTAAGGCTCAATCTAGCATTTTCTCACTATGTGTAGGGATGTAATGAGGAAAACATTTATTCTATTAGTTTGCACTACATTTTTTTCAGTATGTTAATGATTTTCTCAGAATGGAGACTTCTTGCAACTGTTTTTAGAAGACTTTGATTTCTGTGTTTTACAACTCTGTGTCAGATGGATCTGTCTGTTTTTTCCTACCACACTATCTTCTCCATCATTCATCACTGGCAAGTACTTATCAGATGAAATAAATATTTTATAACCAAGACAGTTTTTCTTTCCCCAGTCATTGGTTTGTTTTTCTATGATAAACTCTTGCAGAGATTTTTTAAAATGTGTGGGTAAATGAGATATTGATTAATAATTTTCTGATAAAAATGCATATTTACTGTACTAATTATATTACTCTTTAACCTTATTTTGCTGAGGAAACAAGCATCTCACTTTCCCTCAAAGAAAAAAAAAAGAAAACTAAACAGTTTGCTTCCTGGGAAGAGAAATTGTAATTCCTGACTAATATAGAGTCTCACCGGTATCTGGATTTCTTAATCAAATATTTGGCTCCTGATATGCTTAATCTAGGAGAAAAGCTACTGTAAATCCCCTAAACAGTCAAAAGGGAAAAATCATTATTCTCTTGGTGGGTGATTCAATATATTTATCTTACTCCCAGGACTGTTTGAGAAGCTATTCAAATCATGAAGCTAACCTGAACAAACAGATATTGAAAGAAGATGAATGTATTCTTGAATAATTAGGAGCAATAGATCACTGTTTTCTGAGAAATAATTTACTATTATTACTTACTGAATATTACTGAATTTCTCCAAAACCACAGAATCAGAGAATCAGAGAATCACAGAATGTTTGGGGTTGGAAGGGACCTCAAAAGATCATCTAGTCCAATCCCCCTGCTGGAGCAGGAACACCTAGGTGAGGTTGCACAGGAACATGTCCAGGTGGGTTTTGAATGTCTCCAGAGAAGGAGACTCCACAACCTCCCTGGGCAGCCTGTTCCAGTGCTCTGTCACCCTCACTGAGAAGAAGTTTCTTCTCAAATTTAAGTGGAACAGTGTTCCACTTTGGAACTATGTTCCAGTTTGAACCCATTACCCCTTGTCCTATCATTGGTTGTCACCAAGAAGAGCCTGGCTCCATCCTCCTGACATTCACCCTTTATATATTTGTAAACATTAATGAGGCCACCCCTCAGTCTCCTCTTCTCCAAGCTAAAGAGACCCAGCTCCCTCAGCCTTTCCTCATAAGGGAGATGCTCCACTCCCTTAATCATCTTTGTGGCTTTGTGCTAGACTCTCTCCAGCAGTTCCCTGTCCTTCTTGAACTGAGGGGCCCAGAACTGGACACAATGCTCCAGATGTGGTCTCACCAGGGCAGAGTAGAGGGGAAGGAGAACCTCTCTCAACCTACTAACCACACCCCTTCTAATAGACTCCAGGATGCCATTGGCATTCCTGGACACAAGAGCACAGTGCTGGCTCATGGTCATCCTGTTGTCCACCAGGACCCCCAGGTCCCTTTCCCCTTTTCCTTTCTCCTTTCCCCACTGGAATTATCTATTTTTCCCCTTGAAATTAGTGAAATCAAAAGAATCTTTGTCTTCTGCTATATTCTGACTTATCTAGGTTCATTATTTACTGATCCTACAAAGGCAAATTAATATTCATCAGAAATCTAAGTTATTGAATTTAATAGCACACTAATGCTTTATGCAGTGTACCAGATTTGTGGCCACACTGTTCTTAATCTTTGCTCTGCTCATGGTTTAGATGACAGAAAGATTATTTTCAATAGTATAGCCGGTATATTTCAGAAGCTTTGATACTTATGTTGACCCTAGGTTATTTATACATCCATATAAGTATGTTACACACAGAGAAAGAGAAAAAGTAATAGATTTCTATAGTTTGAAAATGGTTAGTTTAAACATATTTTGCTGTAAGATTTTTTACATAAAACCAGTACCTATAAAATTAATACAATGTTGAAAACAAACAAACATCATAACTTCAAAAATGTGTTTTCTAGTGATACGTCTGAGCTTTAGAAGAAACACAAGGAAAAAAATATTGTTTCATTAGAAATTTGACCAAAAAAAAAAAAAAAGTCTAGATACTATTTAGTCTAGACACTCCTGTTTAAATTAATTATCAAGTTTAAAAACAATACACAAACAATAATATGATGAAAAATTAAGGTGAAAAGAGTTCCTATATGCATGTTAAGCATATACATACATACTAATAATGCATAGGCAGAGAAAGTTATCCGTATTTAAGTCCAGATAGGAGAAAAACTGATGGGTGTGATTCAGAAGGATGTCAGTTAAATTGCTGATGGTATCTGACTTCTTTACCTATAAGACAGAATTTCAAGGGAGGAGTATGTGAGGAATCAGCTATGGAGGTCACATTTCAAAGTCAGGTTTCCTAACCTGTTTCTCTCTAAAGATAGAAAACTAGCTGCACAGAAATATAACTTACAGAAGGAATATTTTCACTGTTCTAGGTCCTCTCTGAATCTGAAGTCATAAAGAAGTCCGAAATGAAAAAAAGTGTAGCCATCTGGTATAAATCAAGTCACATGTGTTTTGTTTAATCTATACCGTTGCTAAAATTCCTACTAGTTACTAGATGTCAAGGTTTAAGACAAGGTGACAATAAACCATGGCAGACCCTCTCTGTTACCCCCTCACCTTCCCTCCACCCTCTCCTTTAGATCAGGAAGATGATAAGGAAGATAAGAAGGAAGGGAGACTTAGACTTCAAGTCGGAAGGTTTTAAAGGGTTTTGCTAATGCTACTAATAAATAGAGGACATATACAAAATACACAAAACCAATCTTGAATGCTTGATATGGAGTTGGCGTCACTCCAATGGCAGTGGAGCAGGTTGGGTGGAGCTGGCATGGCTCCAGCAGCTGTAAGCCTGGGTGTGTGGAATTCTTGGCTGTCATAGCAATAAATCTAAACATGAGGCTTCTTCAGCATTCCGTTGGTCTTGACCTTGGCAATATCAACACCAAACACAGTGTCTGAGAAAAACATGCAGGCAAAAAATTCGGAAAAGTACGGTTACTTAGAAGGCACTTAGCTGAAAGGAAAATTCACTGAAAGAGCAACTGGTCTTGTTTTTAACAAAATCAGGACACTAGTCAATCCTTAACTACTAGTGTTCAACTGCTGTAGCAATTATCTGCATATGTAGTATGTAACAGACATTTTTGACACAGTATCTTTCAAAAACTAGCTAATTAAATAGTTCTTTTTAGATTTTTTTTTTTTTAATATGTAATTTGCCACTGTGTGTATATTTTCCTACTCTCTGGCTCAGATGCCTGAGATTTTTGGTCTATTTTTTTATGTACCACAGGAAGCCAGTAGATCACCAACTAAAACTTAAGATGACATAAAAAACTATCGCCTCTATCCCTGTATATTACCATTCATATTTTTAATTAAAAAAAGACAAAATAAGTAGTAAAATTTTGATGTAAACATAATCTAACTTTGAATTTTGTTATAAATGTGTTATTGAAAAAAGTATGAAACATGATTTAATACTATTATAGCAATTTTTCACATCTATTCAAGTCTATTATTTCTTCTGCCTGACTGAGCAGCTCTAAATGTAACTGATTGCTTAATAAGTATAGTTTTGTTTTTATCATGTTTAACCTTTGTATCAGCTGTATAATGAAACAGGCAAATATTCTGTGTTTAGCTCATTTCAGGCATTTGAAAATGTGTTCCTTTACACTTTACTTTCCTTCTTATATATTGAATTTATAAGAAATAATGCTAATTATGTGCTAAGTATTTTTGTGTAGTCTTTCCTTTGTGAAAGAATAATTAGAAAAAAACCTACACAGATTTAGAATAACATTTGAGACAGAATGAAGGAGCAGTGAATGGGAAGCCTTCTCTGGAAGCTTTATTTTTCTCTCTAAAAATATGGGAGGTTGTGGGTTTGTGGGCTTTTTTGTTTTGTTTTTTCCTTTGGATGGCCTGATTTGCTGAAGCAGAAGTTCCTTACAGATTCTTAATTGCCTTTGCATAAATTTCAGTGGGAGTATTTCTTAGTTGCAACATTGAGTTTCTAGTGCGAAGAACAAAATAGCAAAAATAACAGGCAATTCACACTATGTTGAGGGTAGCAAATTATCACTATAGAGACCCATGTTTGTTTTTTTTTTCAAGTAAGATGTAGTTTTTGTTCCCGAACAAAAACCAGATGCTGAATAATCAATATTTTGTGACAATTTCTAGTAAATTATGTACTATATAGTGAAAAATTTCATTTTAAGGGTTTATTATGTGAAAATAGAGGTATTTCTATTTCATAAAATGAACTTATGTTTGAAATAGAGTTCATTAGTATTTACTTTACAAATATCATTAACATTAACAGCAAAAAATCCACAGTATGAGAATGATGTTAACAGCTCATCTTTTCACATGAACATTGTGGAACAGAATATAAAAACTTAATAAAGATGCACTATGTACCAAATTAGCTTTCAGCTGAGAGATGCAAATTCTATCTAGAAACTCACTGGAATGAGAAATACCTCTGTTTTTCAGCCAGTTAAAAATGTCTTTACTACATTGCCTGTCATCTTGAGTCTTCTACAAGGATTCTTTAGAGATTATTTGGTTTTGGGTTAAGAAACTGGAATCAAAAGAGACCAGTAAGACCATGAAGAGTATCAATGTGGACAGCTGAATGAATAACTGTTATTTGAACCCACGCATAATAAACATGAATAAAGATCTACAGTTCATGAAACAATCTCTGTCAGTTGGGAAGATAATGTGAGGAAAAGACCAGTAATTAAGCAAAGATGTTATCACAAATCCTGATGACAGTCACACAACAAGAAGCCACATCTTGCTCAAATGTGGAAGTTTGTCTAATCTGATAGAGTCAGAAGGACTCATTGGAGCATAATAACCACATGCATGCAAGATTTAAACTCTGCTTGACAACTTGATCACTACTAAGTTAGTAGTCATTTCTGCAGTTCTGCAGAAATTTTCACACTTCTTTTAGAAATTCATTTTCGTGTCATTAAACATGGCTGTTTTCCTGTTCTATGCAATGTTAAATATCGACATTAGTGTTTCATTGCAATACATTGTAGCAGTTTATATAGCACTAAATATTATTTTCTTCTGGAAAAGTTCCATATTCTATATTCCAAAGAGAATCACATTATTTTCTATTCACAAGTGAGGGAAACAAAGTTCATAATTTTTTTTCCATGTCTCATATTTCAGAAATAATAACACAAAGTAAAATTCATCTGAGAATCTTTATCAGGATTATCTGACTTTCAGCAATTTCGCTTTTAAAATGCTTCAGTCAACTAATTGGAAATCTTTCATCTTTGTAGTGATAAAGGAAACATAATATTTGACCTAACTGTCCCATTTATGAATATGTCTACTGAATAATAAAAATAAGTGTCTGGAACATTTTAAATAGTCTCTAAATAATTATATCAAGGGTTTTTTTTTTAAATGATAATGCATAAATATAAAATTAAGCAATGAAACTCTGATGACTAGCTATTTTTGACTAATACGTTCCTTAAACATCCTGCTCACATAATAGAATACTCACAGAACAACAAAAATGACATAATTGTGTAGGTCTTTTGAAGTATCTATCCCAGGCCACCTGGTCAAATGGGGTCAGCTAGAGAAGGTTGCCCAGGACTATGTCCAGTTGGCTTTCGAGTATCTTCAAGAGCAAAGACCCCACAAACTCTCTAGGAAACCTGTTCCAGTGTTTGACCATCCTCAAAGCAGACAAGTATTTTCTTGTATTCAGCTGGAATTGCATGTATTTGAATTTGCGTCTATTGCTTCCTTCCCTTTTACTGGGTACCACTGAGAACAGCCTGGCTCCATATTCTTTTTACTATCCCTTCAGATACTTATACATGTTGATTATATCCCTCCACATTTTTCTCCAGGCTGAAGAATCCCACCATCTCCCATTCACTGCAGCCAAGGTTGCCTCCAACTTTCACACTTCTGATCAGTTCTTCCCTGTTCATAAGTGTTAAGTTCAGTAAAACACCTTTCTTTGTTGGCTTCTCAAATACCTATGCCAAGAAACTGTCATCAATGCACTCAAGAAATCTCCTATATTTCTTAAGCGCAGCTGACACCATGGTGGTTAAAATCATCATAAGGACAAAGAATGCACAGCTTCTTCCAGTTGTTTAAGTTATTCCTCTGCTTCTTATTCCTAATCAGGATGTCTGTAGTAGACACTCAGTGCAACAGCACCCATGTAGGTGTGCCTTCTAATTTTCACCCATAAGCTCTCAACTGCCTCCTGACTCCTTATCCATTGCAAGGCAGAGTTCCCTTCAATCCGTTACAATAAGATGTATATTTAAATCCTGGATCCATAAAAATAAATGATGCTTTTGTCTTCAAATGATGGTTTTACATTAATTGCTTCCTGTGATCCAGAAGTACATCCTAAATATACAGTGCTACATTATTGAGTGGGAAAGAATCACAAATAAGTTAATTTTGCTAAACACATTTTAACTAACTAGTGTCTAGCATTTAGAATGAATGTATATTTGGTTTTCAAGTGAAACCACAAACTAAAGATGTTATTTTTCAACATAAAATAAATTTTTTAGTCTATTCTTGGGCTATCAGATATGTAATGGTTTTCAGCTACCTGTATACAGATAAAAATATCTGTAAATCAAATATATCTTTTTTTCTTTACACACATTACATTGTAGAAGAAGCGCTAATTCTCATGTTTAAAGTAAAGCATTTTTTATTGACAGGTTGGGACACTGGACTGTAAATACCTTTTTTGTGAATTAGAATGTCAGTTCTTGTATGTGAATATATAGCTTTGTCCCAAACAGGCTTAGCAGGCTCACTAAGAAAACTGCAAATAAATTTGAATGCATGCATTCTTTTAAGCTACAGGTGATATAAAACTTAAGTTTATACCTGTATGTAAAAATTTCAATTTAATGTACAGTGCCATACAATAACTTCAGTATCTCTATGTAAGTGTCATACTGCTATTTAATCTGGAAGGATTTATTTTGTCATTTGGTCAGCTACAACAATATTCTGAGAGGGTGACAAGAAAAAAACAGAAGGTTTACCATGTATTTACTTATTTTATAATACATAATCCATAATTTTTATTATCTCTGAGGGTTACAAGTACACTGTGTTTTCATAAGACATGCAGAGAAATAACACATTCATCTAGTGATTGGTTAGTGTCTTTAATTTGTTGTCTGCTTCTAATGATAAAGGCAAAAAGGTTGCGTTCAGATCTCACTCATTTACTGGTTTTGTTATTTTGGTTGTTTCCCAGAAACATTGTTTGCCAAGGGCTTGTTGGTGTACAAAATGCCTGGACTTTCATTCTGATATCCCATATGGTTGCTTTGGTTTCCCAAATGCCTACTACAGTGAAACCTATTTTCCTGGCATCCACAAAGGCCTTTAAGAGTCTGTTCTACCCATTTTCCATTGTTCAGGGATGGTCTGCATTTTTCTTATTATTTTGGCATATAATTTTGAACAGGTGTCATTAGGTGCAAGGAGGCATGTGGTGTTAGTATAGCAGGGCTGTCACAGAAGATGGACTTCCCTCCTCTTTTCCTGTAGAACAGATGTCCTTTGCAATGTTCAGCAGGCCTTCCTATCTCAATCCCATTGATACCTGGCATCTCTGCTTAGTGGCAAGGGCTCTACCAACTTCTGAATGGGCACCCAGCCATCCAAACAGATGGTCCTAGACTCAGGCAGCCAAAAAAATTTGTGTAGATGTAATATGTTTTTAAAGGCCATAATCCCAGCTGTCCACACTGAAATGGTTGTCTTTTTTCTGCTCCTCTGATTATTACTCAGACAATGTGCTACTGCTACTTTGTTTTTGATCTGGATTACTATTACAAATTGCATTGTATAAATTTCATTAAACATTTATTTTTCTCGTATATACATAAATATATACATATATATGCATACTCAGAGTCAAATGAAATTAGTATTTATACCTGTAGCATTTAGCAAGAGTGAGTGACTTACTACTTATTTAGGTGACAATACTTAGCAGTTATACAATAATTTTACATTCAAAATCCTTAGCACATTCAGCTCACATACTCAGTAATTCATATTCAATGCATATAATCCATCACGGTCAAGGTAATCGATGTAAAAACATACAGCAGAATAAGTAAAATCAATATGTGCCAAAATCTATGAAAAGTTTCATTTGAAAGCTCATTTGAACTATAACAGAATTTGTTGCCTTCTTCATATTCTAATCATCAAACAGAACATATGACATGAGATTCTGTATAAACCTTTCTAAGGAAAAGAGCATTAGATTCATCTGAAAGCACCAGCATCTAAAAAAAAAAAATAATCAAACAAACCACAGTTTGAGTAATTCAGTGCAGTGTCCTGTAGAAACTTGCCAAGTTATCTTAAGAAAATAAGTGATTGTTTCATAGAATTAAAACATTATTATTGTGTTACTGATTTCCATATTTTGTTTTAATTGCAGGTAAATGTCCTCAAAAATTTTAAATAAAATATCTGAAATAACTTTGGATAGGTCTTTTAGATAATAAAAATTATTACATAAAAAGGATCCATCATGAGAATCTCATATTTGTCTCTGAGTAGCTTGTTTTCATATTCCTATTTAAATATTGTTCATCTCTGAAGACATAATAGAACAGCTATTTTATAGATTTTTGCAAACAATATTCCTCCATTCACCTCTAATCCAAATCTTAAGAGGAATTGTTGCTACATGGAATGAAAAGAGGTTTCCTTGCTATTATTTAATCATCATATCTGCTATCCATTATCTGCAGTAATAAGAGCAAAGTTCAAAGTCTGTAACCCTCTCTTTAAATTAAATATCGGTAGCTTTAGCCCCACATAAGATTTTCTAAAAATATCCAAAAATAAATGTCTTCCTTGGATATCTTCAATAGGCAATTAATTCTCATTTGCAAGTACTGACTCTGAAATAAAGCACTATGCATGAAACAAGGAAAACTGCAGTATAATCATGCAGAAATATTGCATCCTTTGTGAGACAAAAAGAATCATTTCTAATTGTGTTTTTGGAAATTGATTATTAATGCATTTTCTTCCACCTTTCTTATATGAATGCTAAGATCACTTCTTTTCCAATCTCTTCAAATCCTATACCTTCCTGATTTAACTTCCTCAGAGTCTTGAAGTGCCTGCCTGTCCCCAGCTCCTCAATAAGGAGTATCGGTTAGTGCTACAAGACATCAGCATTCCTTCTTTACTGGAAACTTGAGACATATTCCCAGATGCTATTCATTCACTCAGTTTCACGTTATTAAGTGATTTTGTAAAATAAATTATTAATATTTTTTTCTCCAAATTCTGGCCAATCTATGGTTAACCTTGATGCATGCATTACTGAAATATTAAAACCTGACAGTGTCTTAGAAAAAGGGAAAAGCTCTGATTCGTCCAAAGGTGCCAAGTAGTACATTGCAATAGCAGGCAGAAAGTGCCTCCAGCAAAGTTATCTAACACTGATGAGCTATCAGAGATGGAACTTGGCTGTGATGCAACTCACCAGTGTGCACTGACAAAGATACCCTGAGCTATATCCATAAAACAGTAGAGGCTGTCCAGGTTATTCTATAATACTTTGATATTACACCTTCTAAAGGTGTAACATCCCTGGGCATTACTATTTGGATCAGTCAGCTGATCGGAGCCAGCCCAGCGAGAGCCGAGCCGGCGGGGTTCAGCCGACCACGAGGTTCAGCCGAGATTAGGAAGCTCAGAGGGAAACGTACAGGGACAGCGTGATTCCCGTCGAGTCCCAATCCCTGCAGCCCCGGCAGCCATTGCGAGAGAGTGGCTGACGTGACGGGGGGCGTTCCCACGGTGACGGCGGCCACACCCTCTCCCCTTGCCTTGAAACATCCTTTGGGAGGGCAGCGACTGGTGTAAGGCAGCCCACCAGGTGTAAGGAGGAGCAACCAGCTTGTGTAGCGGGTGAGTCCCACCCACACTGTGCTGCAGCAGCAGGTGTGGTAGCTTGTGTAGCAGGGTGCAGAGAGCACTTGTCGCTTGTCAGCCCCTCTAACTTATTGCCAGCATCCCAGTGTGCTGACGACCATGGTTGCCTCCAGGAAGAGAGCTTGTCTCAAACAGACTGTGGCTACGCAGACTGAGGAGGTTCTGTCCCGAACGGTGGCTGTTCAGGTCTCCGGCTGCAGGGGGTGCCAGAGCCTGCTGCTGCCGGGGGAGGGAGGCCAGCAGTCCACCTGTGTGAGGTGTGAGCAGGTGCAAGACCTGCTCGACATGGTTGTGAAACTTAAGGAGGAGGTTGAGATGTTGAGGACCATCAGGGAGTGCGAAAGGGAGATCGACTGGTGGAGTAACACACTGACGTGCCAGTCGGAAAGGTCCCAGGGAGGTACCCCCCAAAAAGAGATGGACCTCCTGCCCTCTCGGACAGAGGCGGAAGTCCGGAGACGGCCCTGCCCTTGTTGCTGTCGGGCAGAGGTAGGGGACCTAAAAGACGACGAGGGTTGGAAGTGTATTCCGGTTCGGTGTCACGGGCAGCCCCCCTCCCTGCCTGCTTTGTCTCCCCAGGTGCCCCTCCGTAATAGGTTTGAGGCCCTGGATCTTGAAGAAGAGGTAGGTGAGGAGGTGGTGCCAAGCCTGCCTACAAGATCACATAGGAAGAGGCGGTTGACTTCACAACTTAAGACTGCCTCTGATAAGAAAGAGAGAAGGGTGATTGTAATAGGAAATTCCCTTCTGAAAGGAACAGAGGGCCCAATATGCAGGGTTGACCCTCATCTTAGGGAAGTTTGTAGTCTACCTGGAGCCCGGATCAAGGATATTGCTAGAGAGCTCCCCAAACTGGTGCACCCGACAGACTACTACCCGCTGCTGGTCTTCCAGACAGATGGGGAGGAAGCTGCTTCCCGTAGTCTGAGGGGAATGAAGAACGATTCCAAGGTCTTGGGAAGGATGGTGAAAGACTCAGGGGCTCAAGTGATCTTCTCTTCACTCCTTCCATCTTTAAGTAACGATGTGGGATGCAATAGGAAAGTTCAGTGTCTAAATGATTGGCTCCAAGACTGGTGCTACAGGCAGGACTTGGGATTTTTTGATAATGGTTGGTTTTATAAGTCACCAGTCCGGACAGTGTCAAGTGGGAAAGGTTTATCTCGCAGGGGCAAAAGGATGCTGGGGCAGGAATTAGCTGGGCTCATTTGGAGAGCTTTAAACTAGGCTCGAAGGGGGATGGGGTTGTAGCTGGGCTTGTCCCAGTGGGGCAGCATTCTAAAACTGATGAGGACCGGGTGGCCTCCTGTGCCCCTAGGGAGAAATTGGTGTGCTCTGCTCGCTCCCTGAAATGCCTGTACACCAATGCACGCAGCATGGGGAATAAGCAGGAGGAGTTAGAATCCTATGTTCGGTCGGGAGATTATGATCTGGTGGCAATTACAGAAACATGGTGGGACAGTTCACATGACTGGAATGTGGTCATGGATGGCTATTCCCTTTTCAGGAAAGACAGGCCAGCCAGACGTGGTGGTGGAGTTGCTCTCTATGTGAGAGAGCAACTACAATGTACTAAATTCTGCCCAGGAGTGGATGACGAGCGAGTTGAGAGTGTATGGGTCAGGATCAAGGGGCAGGCTGGCAGGGGTGACACTGTTGTGGGCGTCTGTTGCAGGCCACCAGATCAGGCTGAGGAAGTTGATGAGGCCTTCTATGGGCAGTTGAGAGTGGCCTCACAGTCACAGGCCCTGGTTGTTGTGGGGAATTTTAATTTCCCTGATGTTTGCTGGAAGGACCATTCAGCCAGCCAGCCACAGTCCAGGAGGTTCCTCCAGTGCATTGATGATAACTTCCTCATGCAGATGGTGGAGGAGCTGACTAGGAGAGGTGCACTGCTGGATCTCATCCTCACTAACAAGGAGGGTCTGGTTGAAGCAGTAAAGGTTGAGGGCTGCCTGGGTTGCAGTGACCACGAGATGGTGGAGTTCAGCATCTTGGGTGGCAGGAACAGAATAGCAAGTAGAATTGCAACCCTGGACTTTAGCAGGGCTAACTTTGGCCTTTTCAAGCAATTGCTGGGGGAAATCCCATGGGCAAGACTGCTTGAAGGAAAAGGGGCCCAAGATAGCTGGATTGCATTCAGAGATTGCTTCTTCCACGCTCAGGGTCAGAGCATACCCACACGAAGGAAGTCAAGGAAGGGAGCCAGGAGGCCTGTGTGGTTGAATAGGGATCTGTTGGGTATGCTCAAGCAGAAAAGGAGAGTTTACAGGTCGTGGAAGCAGGGGCTGGCCACTTGGGAAGAATATAAGGCTGCTGTTAGAGGATGTAGGAAGGCAGCTAGGATAGCCAAGGCCTCCTTAGAATTACAGCTGGCGAGAGGGGTCAAGGACAGCAAAAAGAACTTTTACAAATACATAGCAGATAAAACTAATACCAGAGGCAATGTAGGCCCACTGGTGAACGGGGCGGGTGCCCTGGTGGCAGAAGATACAGAGAAGGCAGAATTACTGAATGCCTTCTTTGTCTCTGTCTACTCTGCCGGAGGCTTTCCTGGGGAGCCCTGTACCCCTGAGACCCCGGATGAAGCCAGGTCAATGGAGGAGTTTGCTTTAGTTGATGAGGACTGGGTTAGGGAGCAATTAAATAGTCTGGACATCCATAAATCCATGGGTCCAGATGGGATGCATCCACGGGTGCTGAGGGAGCTGGCTGAAGTCATTGCTGGACCGCTCTCCATCATCTTTGCCAAGTCTTGGGAAACGGGGGAGGTGCCCGAGGATTGGAGGAAAGCAAATGTCACTCCAGTCTTCAAAAAGGACAAGAAGGAGGACCCAGGTAATTATAGACCAGTCAGCCTCACCTCTGTCCCTGGGAAAGTAATGGAACAGCTAATCCTTGGTGCCATCTGAAGGCATATCAAGGATAAGAGGGTTATTAGGGGCAGTCAGCATGGCTTTACCAAGGGTAAGTCATGCTTGACCAACCTCATAGCCTTTTAATGAGAATGTAACAAGGTGGATGGATGATGGCAGAGAGGTGGATGTGGTCTACCTTGACTTCAGTAAAGCCTTTGACACAGTCTCCCACAGCATCCTCACAGCTAAGTTGAGGAAGTGTGGTCTAGACAATAGAGTAGTGAGGTGGGTTGCAAACTGGCTTAAGGAGAGAAGCCAGAGAGTGGTAGTCAATGGTGCGGAGTCTAGTTGGAGGCCAGTATCTAGTGGAGTGCCTCAGGGGTCAGTACTGGGGCCAATATTATTCAATATATGCATTAGCGATTTAGACGAGGGAATAAAGTGTACTATCAGCAAGTTTGCTGATGACACCAAGCTGGGAGGTGTGCCTGACATGCCAGAAGGCTGTGCTGCCATCCAGCAGGACCTGGACAGGCTGGAGAGTTGGGCGGGGAATAACCTGATGAAATTTAACAAGGGAAAGTGTAGAGTCCTGCATCTGGGCAGGAACAACCCCAGGTTCCAGTATAGGTTGGGAAATTACATCTTAGAGAGCAGTGTAGGGGAAAGGGACCTGGGGGTCCTGGTGGACAACAGGATGACCATGAGCCAGCACTGTGCCCTTGTGGCCAGGAAGGCCAATGGCATCCTGGGGTGTATTAGAAGGTGGGTGGCTAGTAGATCGAGAGAGGTTTTCCTTCCCCTCTATTCTGCCCTGGTGAGACCACATCTGGAATATTGTGTCCAGTTCTGGGCCCCTCAGTTCAAGAAGGACAGGGAACTGCTGGAGAGGGTCCAGCGTAGGGCAACCAAGATGATTAAGAGAGTGGAGCACCTCCCTTATGAAGAAAGGCTGAGGGAGCTGGGGCTCTTTAGTTTGGAGAAGAGGAGACTGAGGGGGGACCTCATTAATGTTTATAAATATATAAAGGGTGAGTGCCATGAGGATGGAGCCAGGCTCTTCTCGGTGGCCAACAATGATAGGACAAGGGGTAATGGGATCAAGCTGGAACACAAGAGGTTCCACTTAAATTTGAGAAAAAACTTCTTCTCAGTGAGGGTGACAGAGCACTGGAACAGGCTGCCCAGGGAGGTTGTGGAGTCTCCATCTCTGGAGACATTCAAAACCCGCCTGGACATGTTCCTGTGCGACCTCACCTAGGCGTTCCTGCTCAACAGGGGGATTGGACTAGATGATCTTTTGAGGTCCCTTCCAATCCCAAACATACTGTGATACTGTGATATTATGTGACCTTTCCTTCCTTGTAAATCTCTGACTTCTAAAGAGCAAAGCAGATGTCATCTACAACAGTTTTGTTGGCTTCTAAATCTCCTATTGCAAGACAATGTAAAAAATATGGGAAAATAAAATGCCTCTTATTCTGATTATTATCTATTATACTTATTATTCATACACAAAAAAAGAAAGTAAAAAAAAAAAAAGGAAATTACTAATCTACTCTCTTTTAAAGGAAATTTTAACCAGCTAACTCCTGCACATTTTCAGATATTCACATTCCTCAATATTCCATGTGCTTGATTGCACATGGAAGACATTGTTGATTATATTCCCTACCAAGGATCAAAAGTCTGGGAAAACTATAGCCCAGTGTAGCTGGAAAAAAATTCAGTGAAACTGCCATTCAGTTCCAGGAACATAGATTCTAACATTTTGACTGTGTGGTCACTTCTACCACAAACAACAGTTCCTCTGAGCCTGGTGAAGCTAGAATAATTTGAATCAGGTCTGTTCAGTTCATTTGAGCATAACTTCTGCAGAGTTTGGTGTGCTGTTCGTTTTTTTTTTTTGTGGGTTTTTTTTTTGTTTGTTCGTTTTTTTTTGTCTTAGCTTTAGATTAGATTCTCAGAGACATTGATGTGTATACATTTCAGAGTAGGACAACTTTTTTTTTTTTTTGCTTATATCTCTAATTCTTCTACATGACATTTAGTTTTTGTAATATACACATAAATTACCTTGACAAAACATCCTTATATCATTAAATTCTTAATGTTCACTTATTATTCTTTTGGAGGATGCCAAAGACTCTAAGGCAACTTCCAACAATGAAACTGAGTATAATTAGTTCACCTAAATCCCATGGAAACCTTCCAATCAATCATTTTTTGTTTATAACAAATAACTATTGCAAATTATTTAAATCTCTCTGAATTTATTAATAGATTTATTAATAGATTGAAATATATGACTACCTTTATATTAATTTAAAACAATAAAATACTTTCTGCATGTAAACATTGATACTAGTTCTGCTTTGTTGGATTGTTGATTAATAATTGTTTTCGATGTCGTGGTACACAATAGAAGAATGTTTTTGAATCTGAATTCTTACTACTCAAGAACAGGAAACAAAATATTTCAATTTCTGAGTCTTGCATCTCTATGATGAAGTTCACCTTCAACACTTGCTGTACATCCACTTGCAAACTTATGTTCTTAGAGATCTCCTGGTAATTTGAGGGAGCTTTTGAAAACATAAACAGCACAACTCTCACACAACAACACACACCTAAGCATTTAAAAATAATATTATCAATACTTATTAGCACACCTAAAACACTTATTAGTATACTTATCTAAAAAGGTATCTGAGTCACCACACAAAGATTACAAAGCTGACAATTTAGAACAAACATAAAATTAAATTGGCATTGAGGATTTTGTGTATAGATTAACTACACAGAGATATACTATGACACAACTACTATTTTGTAAATAATTATTTCACTCAGCCTTTCCTTTAGACTTACTTTAAACAAATTGTACCATGCCAGTCTTTGCTATTTCACTATCAAGGAACTAGTTTATTTCCAACATTCTTTGTGGTCATCTGACACCTGGGAGAAATTAAAAAATAATTTTTAAAAAAGTTATTTACATTGCCCCATTCTCCATGACACTTTGCTAACTTTGCCTCTGAGGTCCTTTCACTCTGAAAAATCAATTTAATCTGGGCAGACTTGTTACAATCTGTCTATGACTCTGAAATATTCCAGTGATAAACAATATCTATGAAACCCATAAAACAGGTTTGCATGTTTGACAGTCATTTGTATAAAGGTCTTTTACTAAATATCCTTATGCATGATAGAATTCCCCCTTTTGTGAAGTTGTTATTAGTATAATGGATAAAAACAACTGTTAACAGAGAGCAAGTGTTAAGGTTTAAGGCAAGGAGGCAATAAACCGTGGCAGATACTTCCCATTACCCCCCTACCTCACACCACCCCTTTCCTCTAGATCAGAAAGAGGATAGGGATGATAAGAGGAAAGGAAGAAAGACTTAGACTTCAAGTTGGAAGGTTTTAAAAGGTTTTATTAATGTTACTAATAAATAGAAAATATATACAAAATATACCAAACCAATCATGAATGCCCAAGATGGAGTTGCTGTCACTCCAGCAGCGGCGGAGCTGGGTGTACAGAGCTGGCGCAGCTCCAGGTTAGGCCCCCAGAAGTCATGGACAGGACTTCACAGCAAACCAGAAACTGGTTGCAGAGATGCAGGACCTGAGGCCTGTAGAATCTCAGACAGACAGGCAGGGTCCTTTCTAGATGTCAGCCATGGTCAAAGAGAACTTGACCCTTGTGATCAGCCTCATATATAGGGAATATGGCAATTATGGGATGGAATGCCCATTTGGTCAATTTAAGTCACCTGTTCTATTTACCACTCCCTAAACACACCCCTCTAACAATGGAATGTGGGAAAACCCATCAGTCTTTCTTGGCCACCATAGCAATAAATCTAAACATAATCTTCTTCAGCATTCTATTGGTCTTCTTGTCAGCACCGAGTACAGCATCTGAGACAAAAACTGCAGGCAAAAACTCAGAAAAGTACAGCCACCTAGAAGAACATAGCTGAAGGGAAAAAAAAAAAAAAATCACTTAAAGAGAACTGGTCTTGTTTTTAACAAAACCAGGACAGCAAGCAATGATACTTATGCATTTATACTTCAGCAATTTACATCACGAGTAGTTTTTGGTCTCAGGTTTTGCTTTGCCATTTGCAATGGCGACTATGAGGAAGCTTTTTAATCACGTCTATAGTCTGTTAATCTCCTGAAATGTTGCAGTCTACATTGGAAGTTAACAATCGTTAAAGTCATGAGACATTAAGCTAAAATTTTACTTTAATTATGAATTGTACCAGATAACAATTAACGAGGTAATTACCAGTTAACCAGGTAATTTGTGGGTAACAGAGTAAAAATTACACTTGTGGTTTATCAGTTGAGTTAATACACCAGATTTTATGCCTCCCTGGCATAATATCCTCAGACTGCAAGTGAAAGGATTGACACTTTGAACTCATTACACCATTTTGGTAAAGTACAAGTGGAGATGTTTGATGGATCTGAAATAAATAAAGACACTGAAGTAAAACTATTTTAGTATCTCTGTATGTATAGAGGATGTTAAGTTCTGCAGCAAAACTGCTGTACTGCCTTAAGAAAAAGTCACAAGTAAATACACCTTACTACTTTTTTTTAAGAGGGAAGGAAAGCCACTGGAGATGTGGTAGCTTGGATCAACTGATGAGAAGGATATCAATAAAGAAGAGAAGAAAAATGTTAAAAAAAAAGATAAAACTAGTGTAACCAGAGAAAATTTGGTTTTAAGAAATTCAGCATTCATGCGAAGGCAGATTCGATGCGGTAGGATAAGAAGGGGAAAAAAAATGTGTAACAATATTCACTGCTGAGAGACAAGACTGCAACTGTTAAGTACTGGAGCTGGGTAAGAGGAGTGTGTTGGTAACATAACTTGGCTCTAAAAAGGAGTTTTGCCTATATGATGCAGCTAACAGAAAAAAAAAAAAAAAAGAAAAAAGTATTACAAAGTGACCTATTCTATAGACATCTCTGGACTGCAAGCTCTCTAGCTCCTCTTTGGTGGTTTACAAAGAGTCCCAAGCTAATATAATTTTGTAATTAAATGCCCACAGTTTGTTTCATATGTATCTATGTTAATGATTTATCCAATCACGTAGTTCTAGTTAACAAAAGAAGCCTGTGTCTTCCCTGACATAGCGCTCTAGGCTCTGTGCTAATTACTCCTTTCTTACATTTTTAACGAGGTGTGTTTGTGTATGTTTTTGGATAGAGTTATATGTCAGATTTGAAGGCACTTGGTACACTTTAAAAAAGCAAAAATTGAAAAGTCTCAGTAAGTGTTCTGAGGCAGTGGATATACATCTTTTAAATTTCAGTGGTAGTCTTTCACACACTAGGTGCAGTGTAGAATAGCACTGGATAGTACTGCTGTGAAGTGGAAAGATTCAGAATGGTATAATAAACATTGTTAGAATAATGTACAATTGAATAAATTGGGAAATATACTATGATCATCCAGGAAATAAATCATTAAAGACAGTATTGAAAAGCATTTAGTCTTTATCAAGCATTTTCATTTTGGAACTGATTCGGGGCTTCACTATAATATTATTGGATCTTTAAATCTATGGTCCACCAGACACTGATGTGCCAATGCTTATTTAAAATGCTGTTGTCAGAATAAGCTTACTTTGTTATTAAGGAAAAAAAAAACAACCTTGTTTGTATGAAACAACAACAAAACCCCATAGCACGAAATTTCTTTAAACTGGTAGTACTATGTAGTGTATACAACTGGCTGTATCAGGTCATGTTGCACAAAGCTATCAAATTCAAAAGCTATTTTTGAACACTTGCTGCCAGTGGGTTGTTACCTACAAGCAGTGAGTCTTTTACTGTTATCCACAGGAAAAAGTCAGTGGCAGGTGTTCAGCTTCTGGCACATTTTTGCTTTAGAATTGATGGGATACTTTCTTTTTCCAAGGAAGCTTTAGTTAAATGCTGTTATAGCCCTCTATGCATAGTCAACAACAATAGAATTGAAATATAAAAGAAGAAAAGTATTCCTTCTCACTGCAGATTCTGAACAAAAGGAAGATATTATCCTAACGCTTATTGCAGGGAAGAATGATGCCCTATACAATACTATTAATGGTTATAATAAAGAATGGGTCTCTGATAAGACAAGCCGTTCATTAGAATGCCATTGGCAATAACAGCAAGAAGTACATAACTAGATGTTCCTGACAGCCTTAAAGACATTCTGTGCTCATGGACAGCCCTTAGGATATCCTTTCAATAAACTGACAGCTGGTTTTTTTTGGTTTTTTTTGTTTTTTTTTTTCCTAAGGAAAGTGTAGGTATCCTGTACACTAAATTTGTGATGTGAAGAAATTTATCTCAGGAGTACCCTAAACACAGAAATCAAAGCGTAATTATTCTGGTGTGTATCTTTCAGCCTCCATAAATTTCATTTATAGTCGTAGTCATTTATCTGAAATTAGGAAAAAATGTATTCCATTTTTTCTTTTATTTTCTTTTTTTTTTTTTCCTATTCTATCAGCAAAACTTAGCTCCAGTTTTATAATCTTCGTGTTGTATTCTTCATGTTGTATGTCTATTTGACATACATAATCTTAATCTAACTGAATGATGGGAATAACATCAGGTTAGTCCATCATAGCAATAAAATTACATTCATTATCACACATGAAATTGATAACTCTTTGTTAGCAGTTGAGAATAAGTGTGAAATTTAATTAAGATAATAACGTGATGTCATGATAATGACAAATAAATTTAGGAAAATGAAGTACTAATGGAATTTTGCTGTAATATGATTTCTGTAATGGGTGTTTATTTGCTTTATAGGTTTGATAAACATTAAAAATAGTGGATTTTTTTTTTTTTAGGGAAATGTCAATATAAATATTGAACTCTATGATTAGAAACAGAACCCAAAAGCTGCCTGTGTGAACTTAGCAAGCAATTTAAAAGAAAAAAACTGAGTCAATTTATTTCTTAGTCATGATGCTAAGCCAGGTAAGTTCATCCAGCTAGTCATACGAGCATAACTCTAGGAAGCGATAGTTGGAAAAACAATTTTATGTGTAACAAAGCTTATGTGGGCCAAAATTCAAGTCTAGTCATTCACGAATGCTGGTTGGTTTTCTGTTTTCTTATTGTAGTATGTGTGAACTAAACCATACTGTGTGTCATAGCTATTCTCAAACACACATTGCAGTAGAAACAAACATTTTATTAATTTATCTCTGTTAAGTATATTTAAGTATTGTTTAGCTCAGTTGTTTATCACAGAAGAGGAATAATTTTATTGATAACAGATTATTCCACCTTTACCTACAAATATATGAACTGGTTCATACTAATTATGATTGACCTAATTAAGGTATACAAAAACTTCTTTGAATGATTTTATTTCTTTATTAGTGCCTCTTCATAGTCTTAGTCCACCCATTTCTAGTAAAAAAAAGCCTTTTCATTTTAAGAAATCGACTGCTGACCTAAAGTGAGTTTACCACTGACAGCATTGCGTTTTCTTTTGAAAGACAGTATCTTAAATAAAGCCAAGCCTTTCTTCCAATATGTTTAAACTATTTATAGCAACTAGCAAGTTAACTTTCTCAGTTTATTCAAACAGGAAAATGTATACTTAGTGAAATTTCTTGTACTTTAAGCAGGAGCTCATTAGGCTTGTGGTGGTCCTATGGGCATGCGTTTTACGGTCTTAAAATGGCTCTTGTAGAGGTCTGTCTTATGCATAGATGAGCTTTACCTATATTGTAAAGAAGTTCCGTCTTGTTGGAGGAGCAAAGCTGTCAGTTTCATCTAAAAGGTTCAGTTACACCCTTTTTTCATCTGTGCTAAGCTATGCAGACTCCTATAGTCTAATGCATAGCTGCATATAAAACTACTTTCTGCTAGAGTGTGATACAACCATGAAAATCCTTGATCACCATAAAAGCCGATACAATTCTAAAGTTCATGTTTCATTGTTGACCCAACTATTATATTGCATTCTTACAAAATTCTGCTGAGGTAGTCATTAATTCCTTCAAGTCCGTTACAGGTGTGCTAAAATGTGCAACAGAATTTATGTAATCTCATAGACTATTAAATGATTGATAATATTTATTATCAATGCATGATTCATAGCACTATGGATAGGGAATACTAACATGAAAATACAGGGAAATTAAACACTAAAATGAGTAGAAAAATATTGTCCAGTCTAATACAGCTATTGGAAGATAATAGAAACAATACAGGTCTCCCAATGACCATTCTTAAGCTGAATTAAAAAAAAAAAAAAAAAAATGGGACAGGAAGGAAAATATAACTTGCTTTAAAATAAGATCATTCTCAGATTTATATCAATGATGTTTATTGTTGCTACTGATATCTAGACTGTTGAAAACATTTCCTCTAGGGGTTTTTTTGTGGCTTTTTGTTTTGTTTTGTTTTTATTTCTAATGGTGACTTTGATCTAGGAGATCTCAATAGCCTTTTTATTGAGAGTGGCTTTGTGCTGAAGCAGAGAAGGGAATCAATAATGGTAGATAACAAATTGCCAAAACAGGCAAAGGGAAATGGACATTCCCATTGAGCAAAAAAGTCCTTTAAAATAATGTTTCACCTTTACTTTAAAGTTATTTCTTCATATGTGAATAGTTCACCTTGATCTTATTTTCATACAGAACTGGAGGACAGCCAGTTGCAGATGTGTGAAATGTAAAATCACTTGAAGAAACATGGTTTTGCATTTATTATAAACTGAAAAACTGTTCCCCAGAGTGATGGAGGAGAAGGAGATGGGGAAGAGGTTGGTTCTAATCAGTATTAGTCCAGATACAATTATTATCCAATATAAAAAGAGAGACAAATAATAGAGGAAAAATAGTTTCACACAGTTTTCATTCCTTTTCTTGTTGTTGTGCTTCCCCTTCCCTTGAGCCTCTAGGTCCTCAATATAGTGGCTTCATTCTGGTCATGAAGATGTGGAGGCATTTACAGCAAGTCATCAACATCTAGAGTCCTTTGCTGGGAGGAATTTGTTAAACATTAATGGTTTCTTCTTCCTCCCTCTAGGGTCCAGTTGGAGTCAATTATCTATGTCTGTTGACACGCTTTTAATTTTCTGTATTAGTCTATAGATTCATGTTAAATACATGTTTGCTTCATACAGTGCCTTTCAAATAGTTAAATATTAATACTATTTTTCTTCTCTTTCCTATCCCTAAAACCAGTTTCATTCAGTTCCAGGACTGCATTTCCTTAACTGACCGTAGGTGAGCCGTTCATGGCCACAGGGTCTCCAATGCCAGGCTTGTGCTACATCCCTTACCCATGACCGTGCTCCTCTGTGTCACATCTGCATCTCCACTTCCCAAGGCCTCTGCTATCAGACGATGTCTGTACTTTGCTATACTACATAGTTCTGTTACCATTGTAAAACTCTAGTGATATCATACAAAGATAATAAAAGATGAAACATATACATATATGTACTCTCTACTTAGTATCATGCACGTTATACCTTCTCCAGATTCAGAAATCTCTTTGAATTATTATGAGTCAGTTTACATGTGACTCCTTTCAGATCCGTAAGCATCAGTTACAAGAACATAAAATGAATCTTCTTGGCCATGGTGCCCATATAAGAAGCAAGCTGCAGCATGACACAGAAGAGCCATTGCTCCTCTGTGTAAGAAATTGAGAGAAAAAACACTTGTCCTGCTTCTCAGTCAAGAGCAGTTCCATAAAATCTAAAAGGGGAAAGTTTATATAGCAGACTACATTTCAAAAGGTGCAAGGGAAAAAATACGCATCTGAGGATATTACTTTTTGACATTTTGTTCTTGTCTATTTTGCAAGTTACCTTCTTTAAATTCTTGAATATATTTTCTAGGATGTTTGTGCAGCCCCTGTTTTTTCCATAAACATATTTTTTGACACTTAAAAAAGTACTGGACAAGTAAAAATTTTCTTTATAATTTAACTTTAACATTCTTGTAAGTTTGCTTCCACACCACTGTGCCTTTTCATATTGTTTATTCTTCCATATCTAAAGAAACTGACATGAATTATTACTGTACTTCTCTACCTCCTAGACCACTTCTTAATTTGATTAAGTTTTTGTTTTTTTTTTTTTTTTTCCACAGGGAAAGGATCTTGAAACTTACAGCAGGGGGTATGTGTTTTTCTATTTTTATTTTTTTTCTGTCATCAGTTCACACTGTTACACACCATATTTTGTAGCATAACCATCTGCTTCTTTACCCATTTTTGATTATTCTCCAAGATCTTTAAATGTCTTGAATTTGTGTTTATCCCATAAGTAGTGTTGTTCAAAGCAGCTGTCTTAATGGTAAAGCAGTGCCATTTTGTTGGCAAAGACTACCTTTTAACACCATTTCCACAGGAAGTTCAAAGAAAATAAATGATTTATTGTATTCAATACTGGGCAAAATGTTCATTAAATATATATAGAGACCTAGATTCTGTCTGGAGATGACTTCAGCAATGAACTTGAGGTGTGCCAGTTATGAATAACTGACTTGGCTTGCAACCCATATCCAGTATTTTCTATGTAATTGGCTTTTTTTCCTTTAACTTGTTTGAGGGAATATATAAGAAGAGCTTTTCAGATTAAAATCAAAACAACACCACAACTAAACAGTATTCCTTTTGATATTCAAGGAATTTGAAACAATGCAAAGCTTCCTTATTTAAAAACAAAACTGTAATGCAGCAATACAAAATCTAAAGTTAAATGCCAAAGTAATTTGCTGCAACTAGAAATGGATCAGATCATAACATACTGATCCAATTATTCTTGTATTTGAAGCTTCTTACTGTAAAACCGAAACTGAATGTCTTGGCCCCTATTTTTGTTTTAAAAGCAGAACTTTGCCATGAAGGAAAGGAGTGGTAAAGAAGAAAAATCTATCATGGTGTGTACATGACATGTCTACATGAGTTCTTCTGCTTAATGATTCTGTTTACAGTTCATCGGTTCAGATACTTCAAATTCTGGCATCTGCAAGCATTCCAAAGAATAGCTTAGAAGTATGAAGAATTTGCAGTAAGGGTAGGAGATAATAAGTTATTGATACTGACCAAATGATGATAGTGAATTAGGTTGTAGTAGATATGAGACTTTAGTCAGGTCATTTACATTAAAACTTGTCATCTTCTTTGCATGCATTTGGATAGCATTAAAGGTATGTCTTGCTACTAGGATGGAAGGGACAGGCAAGAGGAGTTAGTTGTCTGTGATAGGTACTGTGGTCTCAGCAAAAATCTGGGGTCTTCTTGAGCAAGAGAAAACTTGAAGTAGCTTTGAAGAGAATTCCTTTCTCTTCCTGAAAAGAATCCCTCCTCACAGAAGGGTTATTCTCTGTGCTTCATAAGATGCCATAGTCAAAGGTAACACCGTACAACTCATCTCCGTCCCCACCAGAAAAAAAAAAAAAAAAAAAAATGATTATTTCAATATTAAAGCAAGGGAAGAACACATTTAATAAACAATTACTCCTTCAATTACAATCTTTTCTTCGTATCTCTCTGTGGAGAGCTTTTGAGAAATGTTATGCCTTTGGGAGTTGCTCCAAACTTAGTGAGGCCTAGCATATTTTATTCATACACACAAAGCGAGTCTTCTCTTTGTCTTTCATATGCAAATACAACAGTTAATTGCATAGTATTTATCACTGATACTTTCATAAGCTTATAAAATGTAATGAAGTCCATTCATTACTGAGAAGTGGTGAGTATCCAGCTCTGCATGGGGGAGCAGGGAACAGTGAGTCCAAGTTCAACAGTCAGAGGAAGGAGCTGAAGGTCAGACTTGGGCAAAAAGGCAGAGGAACAACAGCTATAAAAACCAGAAGTATTAAGGATAGGTAGGAGTGGCAAATTATGACACGTGGTTCAAGGCATTGTGGACACAACCCAAGCTGAGCAAACCTGAAAAGCTGAGGATTGCTGAGAGGTGGACAGCGAAGTTGCATCTGCATTTCAAAAAGTTATCATTGCTCTCTCCCAACTTCATTGAAAACCTTTATCTGAAGACTTGCCTAGATTTTAAATGTGCTGCTACTATCATCTCACTGGTTCAGCTTCATCACAAGTTGCCTTTGTTAACAATTTCAGCTCATGAGCAGCACACACAAAGTAGCATTGTATTTTTCTGAACTTAAGAGTTGTAGTGGTTTTATTTTTGTTGCCAAAAGTTACCTAAATATTTAAAAGTGTTAATTCTTTCTACTACTGACTTTTAAAGAAATATGCTTTCACTTTCATCAAAAAGGCTGGTAGATCATGACATTAACTTTTAAAATAGTCCAGACTTTTGTACTCTACAAAACATTTGCAAAGTCTGCAAAATAAACTTTAAAAAATAATTACTTCTTTAAAATATCTTTAAGTCATAGTAGCTACTTCATTTATTAGTAATAGTATTAGTGTAATACTTGGGTTCACATACTAGTAATCAGTTTTAACAAATGCTTAAACTGAACAGAAAGCTACTTCCTGAGTTTCTCAGAGATTTCTGTTGCAGATTTGGAGACTAAGTGTGAATTTACGAAGCTTCTAAGTTTCCATGGGCATGCAGCTAGGGTGTTTATGTGGGTTTTCTACCCTGAATATCCTGCCTCATTCTTAATGCTCCCAAGCCAGCATATCAGGACATTCATCACTCTTACTTCTCTGACAAGCTTATCTGAAAACCTAAGTGAAGTGAGATAACTCTGCCTTACACTCAGAAAATGTCAAAGTCAAGATATTTGAAACAGAATATTTGGGGCTCAATGTCTTTACATTAAAATTTGTTTAATAAGAAGATGTCTAGTAATTTCAATAGTTTAAGTCATTATCATGGAAACTGAGTCATGCTAAAATAATCAACATTTTCTAGTTGTTAGATTTCACTTAATGTTTGAATGCCTTAAAGTTCTAATAAAAGTAACTTTTTTTTTATTATTTTTTTTTATTTTTTTTTTACTGATATGAAGTGATACTTCTTTTCTGAAGAAAGAAATCTGCTTTGACAGCTCTGCTTTATGGTGTCTGATAAAATCTCTTATGCAGGCTCCTGTTTGAAGTAACATGAACAGCGCCTCTTCTTATTTCCATTTCAAGTCAGGACTGTTCTGTAACATAAATATCTTATAAATATAAAAGGTTTCCACACCACCATCCTTCCAGCTGTAAGGTCATATTAAAATCAACTAGTATTTTTACAAGATGTTTCTTGCTTTTTGTAAGACTATTGATTGTTACTCTGCAGGGGAAAAAATGTCTTTGAAGTTAAAACACACTGCTCTGTGTGTATCTGTCTTACCACTGAAGGAATATATTATGTATTTTGTGTAAAGAATTAATCATAGCAGCCATTGTTCATACATCTTTTTTTTCGAAGTATAGGGTAAAGTATAGCATAGTTATATTAAAAAGTTCAGCCAGGCTAGAAATTATACAAAGAGACTGTGTAAGCACGCAGTATGTAATTAATATCATTTTAGAATCAAAAAAGTGTTATCCTTCCTAATACTTATCTTGTATCCAGCTAACAAATTTCAGAAATTGGCAACAATTTTGTTGTTATTAATTTGTCATTCATATTTCACAGGTTTAGCCCATCTAAGCTGAAGTAAAACTAAACATAACAGATAAATCTACCAGACACGTTTTTACTCTGTCCTTTCTCCTGATGTTCCCCCTTCCTGGTACACCCATGATCACATATTGTGTGTGACTTACAGGTGATGACTGACTTAATTAGAAAGTCAAGATATATCCCAAGGCAGAATGTTTGTTTCTTCAGTGATAAAAAGGGTTCTAATCACCATTATAGAGCAAACTGCATTTGTGAAATTAGTCACTTTTGCATGCTGATGAGAGCAAACCAGCTTGTTAGTCTTTACAAGGGACAAACAAACTAATGTTTTTCACTCTAACAGTACAGCTACTTTGAAATATTCTGATGTGAAACTGATAATCTCCTAAACATCCACCCCCACACATGTGTAAGCTAGGATACAAGATACTACAAAAAATAAAATAAGTATTCAGCACTAACCTCTTGGCCGCTTGCTGGACATGCAATAAGGCTTTGCTGCAAGATACCGAGAATATAGTTTTGGTTTTCTCGTGCAAAACAGCATGAGTGTCATAAAGTGAATTACATTTCAGCACCAAAACAAATAAAGGATCCTGGCTAAAGTGGGAATATTTGACAACAGAATAGCAAATAGCAGATTTCCATTTCTTCCTACTATTCCTTCATGAACTCCTGTATGCTATTATTGTTTCAGTCTGCTGGAATTTTGAGTGTATTTGAGACTAGTAAGGTCTGTCAATACTGAACATGTCAGCAGGTGAAAACATTATTGTTGTCTCCTTATACATATTTCAATAACTTAAAAAATTAACAGTAATCCATTAGCATGTATTATACTCAAGGTCAGCAAATGCAAATAACCAGCTCATATAGAAGACATTTTATTAAATAACATTTAATGGTAATTTTTTAGTTATTAGGGCTGAGCAGAGATCTTAAAATACTGTTCTAATTGATTCCTTAAAACTGTCACAATAAAAACCCATGTTTCTTGTATAAAAAATTATAAATGCACTATAAAATTCACTACAGTAAGTAGAACAACATTACTGTGATTGTTCACAAACAGAAAACACAAACAAAATTGTTTCTATTTGTTTTCATATTTCACAGACAAACATTTTAAGTGTCATTGTGACACTGCCACTTGCCACTGTGTTTGCTCTGTGGCTTGCTCAGGTTTAATTAAAAAATACTTAACAGTCACACCAACTTATTATCTGGTTTTATTTATTTTACATTTTCAAAAAGGTGTAGATTTTACTTGTAACATTTGTCATTTGCTGCTTTAAAATCAGACATTTTTTAAAGTTACTGTAGATGGATTTCTTAGAAATAAAGGGTAAGAAGCTGTTTAATCACATTTACACCTGTAATATTGTAGTGATTAATTCAGTTCTTTTAAATGCGAAACTGGACAAAGCATTGACTAATACAGAGTCTTTATCAGGTTTTGCAACTTCATATTCTTTTAATTATGCTCACGAACTCAAGATATGCCTTTTATCAGCCAAAAGCCAAAATAACCACATCAGGATGAAAAGGAATATTTGAGAGTTATTGTTTAATAGTGTAAAGAGGGAGAGACTGAATTGTTTTAACTGGAAGTGAAGCCACATAAAAAAGGGGAAAAAATGCTGAAAACCTAGTTCAAAACTTGCCCATTGAGCTCAGCTTTCTGGTGTCTAATGCCTTTCCCGATGAGGAGAAAGGAGTAACAACAATGTTCCCACATGCGCAGGCAGTCACTTTCAGCCAACATTTTCTATTTCATTGCATGCACACAAGAGAAACCCTCTGATGACAATTTCTTTCATCATTTTGTTCATTGATTTTCCTCAAGATCTTGTGATTACATTCTCAGGATAAGAAACGAGATGCCTCTGTCACAGTAATTTGTATTAAGACTTCCAAAATCTCTCTATTTCTTTTTCTCTTTTCTTTTTCTCGATATTAACTAAACAGTTCCAGTATTTTTTTCCTGAAGCTTCATAATATTTACCATCTAAGAAAACTAACAATGAGACCACTGGAATTACATATGGTTTTGCTTGGAAAAGCTGCATATTTCTTGAGGGGGAGAAAAAAAAAAAAAAAAAAAAAGGAGAAAAAAAGTCTACAACAGCAGCCAATAGAAGCAGCACCCAGCACCAAGTTCAACTATTTGTATTAGTGCTATTCCATAACTTTCCTATACACAAAATAACAACTGTGTATTTAATCAGCTATTAAAATCATGTAGCTTAACAGTGTCTATAAATCATAACTGAGGCAAACTAAGAAAACTGCAGCTAATTTCTTGTCACCCTTGATTTCTTGAGCTTTTATTAGTTGCATTAGAAAACCTAAGAATAATACAAGGGATGAAAATTACAGTTGTATGTGAATAGACTTCTTAATACCTTCTTAGAGTCGAAACTAATGATACCATAGACTTGATTTTGCATGGATTTTTCTCTGAGTACGCATTATGGAACAGTTCAATAATGATTACTTTCTTCTGTTGTGTTAGAAGCAGTGCTTTATAGGCCAATTTTATTAGCATGATGCTACACCTCCATTACATTATACTAAAAGTTGAAAGGAATGTTCTTCAATACAAATAGGCCTGTTGCTACAACAAACACACATCTCAGTTGAAATCTCCAGAACTGTGCAACCGGACACACATTTCCCATTGCATATCAATACTAGCTAGTTTGGGCATTTTTGGTCACATCTTTGAAGATGCAGTAGTGTATATGTTATATACATTTCTTATAGGATCTGTAGCTTGAAGATCAGCTACCTATATACAAAAAAAAAAACTATCTGGAAGAGCTCATTCCTGAAGGTGCTTAACCCTCACTTGGCACTTAACTTTAATAAATTCTCAGAATTACCAGTGCTCTCCAGGTGTTTCAACTGAGCTATCACATCAAAACAAGGCACAATAGTTGCTAGAGTCAGATACTTAATAACCAAGACAGATGATTAATCTTCTCCGCAGTTGGAAGGACTTGGTATCTAATCACTATCCAAACGCAGTTCTCATGCAGTTACTGAGTAACTACCGTACTAGTCAGGGACAACTGTAAGAAATACAGCCAAATGGAAAAACATCACCACTTTGCCCTAGTTTTCCCTGATTCTTCCACTTGCTTAAATATATTCCTCATTACTTTATGCTTAACGCCACTTGCTATTGTCTTGGCATTCTATTTAAAAATCAATCTTTTCTGCCCTGGCTTTTGAATTTTCTGTTCAAAATACCAAATCATATTCAATGTTAATATTATCTTATTTCCCATTTGTCATGGCAGTTGACCTTGAATACTTTTATTCTTTTCTGCCTTCTCATATGGTATAAGTTACACTGTGTACTTTTACTATATTTTCGTTAGGAAATTAGAATTTGATCTCTATGACACACAGAATAGCTGTGGTTTAGAATGTTCTTCATGAACTATAGCTATTGTAAGAGTGGCGAGTTCAAACACACATTCAAACTTCATCAAAAATAAATTTTGCATATTTTGAACCTCTCCTCAGAGAATGGAAAACAATATCTTCTTTGTTGTTTGTCCTGGGTTTTTTTGTTTGTTTGTTTGGGGTTTTGTGTGTGTGTGGTTTTTGTTGGTTTTGGTTTGGTTTGTTTTTTTGTCTTGAAAACAGAAGTAAATAATGATCAATAAAGAACTATAATGTAAACATATGTTGAACTTAAAAGAAATTAAATTTAAGTTTACTTTTACACAAACCTGATTGCTGATATTAGGCCTAGAACATTTACAGATTTTGCTCCCCATCTTTTAGCAAAATATTTATTTTTCTTGAAGACCTATTCTATTTTGTAAAAAAAATCCCAAAATTAGTACAATAACTAGAATTCAAGATAATTTACTTTCTATTCTAACATTATTCTATGTTTTCAGTTAAAATTGAGAATATTGCATATTCTACACTTCTTCTGTCCAAAACAAACACCACTGTATCAGTTATTTGACATCCTTTCAATGAACAACTGTAGGGAAAAGAGTGATGGGAAAAAAAAAAGGAAAAAAAGAGACAGAATCTCTTAAATAACACCAGTTTGAAACATCTGAAGCTTGAAAACCTAAGAATATCTGTGAGTGGGAAGGTGCATCAGGTAAAGAGTGTTGAAGTTTCAGTGTCATCCACAGCTGACATTTATCATTCTTGTTGCAGTAAGGCAAGAAATATTAAGGACCCCTGAGAGAGTAGAAGATATTGATTAGAGCTTTGTAAGCTCTAAAATCTTGTACTTGACTCTGGAGTAACTCCTTTAAAAGAGCTGCATAAGCTCGAAACTTGGCTTTGTTTGAACACATGAACAAAAACTAAGACAGTGTAATCTGGGCTTTCTGGTGAAAAAAAAAAAGTGCTGTAAGGGCACATTTGAAGTACAGTTACAGATCTCCTGTGACAAAATTGTGCAAGCTTTCCCTTTTTAATTTAACCTAAACTTTGATCTCTTACATTATGAAGTAGCTAATATTATAGGTCTGCTGTTTGTCTGTTGATGTCAGCCAGACTATTCATGATAGTAATAATTTAGAGATTGAATTAAGGAATTTACAGTTTTACCCTTCAACGTGATCCATCAGACAAGGGAATTTCATAAAATTATTTGTGTAGGAATATGTGTATTTGCAAATTTGACTGGAGGAAAAAAGCTTTCATCTGTCAAAAGCTTTTATAAGGAGAACAATTATACTTAATATTGGGACAAAACCCCAAGTAGACAAATATACACAGAGCACTGGAGTCAGAGAGCTTCTATACAATTTAAGTACCTATACATAATGTTTCTTAATAGCTGTTTTTAGACAGTTTGTTCATCATGACCAGCAAAATGTTCTCCAAAGAAATTCAGATGTAACTTAGGCCATATGAACTTTATTTTTCAAAAACAAATTCTGGAGCCCTGATTTCTGTTTATTTTCATATAAAAATGGTTGTGTTGTTTCTATTAAGAACTTAAGACAGAAAACAATCAACAAAAACTATTTACATTTTCACTGCTTTTGTCAGCAGGAGTTTTATTAGCTCTCTGAAGTAAACACAACTTAGTGTGTTTGTTTTTCATCTAAGATGTTCAAAAAGTCTGATATGATTACTGAAATGGGTAATTTTTTAAGCATTTTCAGAAAATATATGCTATTAGGCTCTTATGAGGAAATGCTTAAAAATAATTCAAAAAAAAAGAAAAAGATGAAGTGTTTCTGTAGTAAATCCTAATTTTTTATGAAACAATATATGTTAATATACTTACTTCATTACCTGTTTTTAACTTAATATTCCATATATTTGAATGTCCAGGGTATAGAACGCACAGTAAATAGGTCACTAGTACCAGAATGTCTTGGATACTTCAGTTCTCAGTAAGGTAACAAGAACCTGCACTAGCTACCAGTTTATGAACCTAGTCAGCACATTACATCAGGATAAGACCAAGGAAGCTTGCCTGCTAAGCAGAGTTAGCTAATTGAAAAACATAGCGGTTAGGGCAAGGTGCAAAATTCTCCCCTTTGTAGAGCTAGAATATTCTCCACTGAAATTTTGAGAATACAATCTTCATACTCTCATTGTTGTGCAGGATTCTCCTGAGTGTATGTCTTGAACCTAGTGACCTAGGCTGTTCACTATCAAAATATGAATATAAAGTTCTAACAGCTAGATCACCACTGATGGGCTCTTCCAGTTGATTAAAGAGTTTTCACGTAACCACAAGTAGCTACATGCTCAGGAATGGTTTCTCTCTGAGCTCTACTCTTTCAAGTGTTATTGATGAAGGAATACCTGATTTCTATATCCAGGGGAAGTCTATGTCTGAATTGACTTTGAACTAGTTGTACTCTGGAACACTGGAGATGTGCACAGAAACAATAGTGACTTGCTGAAGAACCTAAAAAAGAAGCTGGGAGGTATCTAGGTAGCTTGTATGTTCTAAGATTAAATGATAGCTAGAAGGAAAGTATTTTGGGGGTTTTTTTGTTTTATTTTTAATATCTCAGTGATGCCTCACATCCAAAATAACACTGCTTTAGGTAGTTCTGTACTAAACTTAAGAACCTAGTTTTGAAGTAAGAAAACCTGTTTCAAATTGTTAAATGTCTTTCCTACAAAGAAATAAAAATGCTTAAGAGGCCACAAAAAAAATTGAGAAAATATAAGAGATAGTTGCTGTCGTTCGAAAAATTATTACTAGGTGTCTGTAGGAAAATTAATTTACACTTTTAAAACAAATTAAATATTTTTGTACTTCGCTAAATTCCAGAGCAGGTTTCTATCATTCGAAAGAAAAACAAACAAATGAAAATGTAATGGGCTAATTCTAAGCATATTATAATTAAAAACAAACAAACAAACAAACAAAAAACAAACAAACAAACAAAAAACCAACCACCACTTAGCCCAAACAAATAATAATCTAAAAGCAACAACATTTTAAACAATTAAAACATCTCTGCATATTTGAAATGTAGTTTACAGATGTGATTTTTTTTTCTTCAGTAAAATTGATACTCATTTACTTTTCATTGTCAAATCATATTTGTTTTTATTTGAGATTTTTGGAGGACCACTTTAGAATTTTCTAAAAGGTGTCCTGATGAACAATCACTCAGTCTGTGGAAAGGACTGTGAAAATATATGATATCCATCAAAGTCAATACTAAACAAAGAAAAATGAAATCTAAAACATAAGATTGATTAATCGGTGACTTGAAGGGCTTAGCAACCACTTCCCACACAGGAAAAATAAAATGGTTTTATTTCATGCTATACGATGACTTTGTGGATTTTCATGCAGTATCCCTAAGAAATACAAAATAAAAAAGATGGTCAAGCTCATTCAGATAAAATACCTGGACTAGTAGTGTTCTGAAGTACCTCATGTTGTCTGTAAACAAACGTTACGTTTTGTGAAATCATCTTGGTTTTCTATTCTGCATAGAATTTTGAATAACTTAGAAAACTGCAGAGACAGAAAGATAGTTTGCCCTTTGTTTTCAGTCAATTTTCAAAAAAAAAAAAAAAAAAAACATAATTGGATTTTTTAAATTATTCAAGTCTGAACAACTCCGTGTTCTTTCTTGTTCCAACTTAAACATACAAACATCATGGGAGATGTTAGATGTCTAACCATAAGAAAAATAAGAGCAAGCTTAGAGCAAGAAGAGCAAGAAAAGGAAAAAAAAATACAGCAACTTAGTTCTTATTACAGTTTGGATATATTCATCGTTATGTCATTAAGAGTTGATGTAATTTCCAAAGAGTTAGTGCAGTTTCCACTCATTTAAGAACTTATATCATTAACACTTGAAACTAGTGTATTAGGTTGATCTTAAGGGTGTCATTGCATTTGCAAATAAATCCTAAATCACATAAAATTGCATTAAAAGGATACAGAGGTTTCATAGTTAATATATAACAAATTAAGACGTACCATAAACACTACTTTTTTTTTTGTATCATACCAATTATTATAAATTGGAATGTTAATTCTATAAAAATATTCAAGAAATGTTATGTACCTCAAATTAGCTGTTTTCTAAAAATAGCAACTATTCACAAGGTTTAGTAGGTCCACAATCAGTTCACTCTGCAGAATAAAACTATATAATCTGTGTTGATGTTAACGATACCAAAGTGCTGGGCTTATATCCTTCCAAACACCTCCTTCATTTGTAATGTCACCTACAATTTCAGCAGAGTCATCAAAAACAGCTGGTGAAATAGCATTAAGGGATAGATTGCTATGTGTTGTAACAGGGCTGATGTACTTTAGCAAACAAAGGCTGTGCTTCAGTTGAATCTTTCTTTTTTTTCCCCTGGCATTACTTAAAAATACCATGAAAATATTTTTGTGGGGGGAAAATGCCTAAAGAATATACTTAAAACTGACCTCTCTTTCTGAGTCTGTGGGAATGCTCTTGCTCAGCCTTGGAACACAAGCTAATATATTATATGTTTACCATTTTCTAAAACAGACATTTTCATAGCGGTCCATATAAAAAAAAAAAATCCCAACCTTCTGTTTTAGCCTGTCTCAGGTGGGTTGTATGTGCTTGGAGTCACATGTACCACCAGCAGAGCCCTATCCTTCCACTGACTTGTACAGCTCCTCCTGTCCCTGCTCAATCCTGCTGCAGTTTATACATCCCTTGCTTCCTGGAAAGTGAGTTCAGGATTGATCCTCTCCAGTTGGGACTTCCTGAACTGAGATGCAGGACCCAGGTCAGGCAAACTTCAATTATTTCCTTGGCTGCTTTGCATTCAGTTTTCTATTTGATCTTTCTGGGTGAGGTCTGAGAAACAGTTTTTCCAGCCCTACTCATCTCCTGGCTAGACAAGGTTGACTACTCACAGGAAAATGTAGAAGTAGTTTATTGGCTTCTGTTGAGACATAATCCACCATACCAATTCTGACAGCTACTGTAGTCCCCCTACTCAATGTGTGATTTGGTTTATTTTTTTCTCTGTCTGTACTTCACTTTTGATAAGTCTTTTCACTTTTTTTTGTGCGTACTCTGTAGAGTTGAAACTTATTTCTGTGTCTGTGATTTCAAAGTGTGCAGGAAATTTAGCTGCCAAGGCCTGCACATCTACAATAAAAAGGGCTAACAAGCTCAGACTTACAGCTTGTGAAGCTAGGACATAAAAAGTCTGCAAGGCCTAGGCTGACAGGGTTGCAGAGCAGAGCAGGAAGGACTTCTGTGTTAGATATGTAAAGGTTGAGAGTCTAAAAACTTCAGATGCTGGGGCACATGGAGCTGGAACAGATGAAACTGGATGAAAGCAGAAATCAGGAAGAAAAATATAGTCACATTATTTGTTTTTTTCTTTGGAATTACAGATATTTACTACAGGTAATAGAATCATAAAAACTTACTCTGCTTGCAAAAAGTGACTAATATGTACCCTTTAGTGCTAGTGTCACCATTTAGGTGACATGCTCCCAGAATCCCTCAGGTTTTGTGGACATTGCACAGGAGCATAAGCAAATGTAATTAGCTACAGAGAATCATGAATATGTCAGCACCTTTCTCTACAATGTCTGTTTCCTGTATCCTGCCTTATCGCAAAATACGTGTATTTTGCAAAACAAGGGTTCTAAGTAACTTTGATTAGCAGAGAGACGTAATAACTCTATCTCCTCTTAGTCGGCCTAACTGCCAGAGAGAAGAGACACGTTTTAAAACTAATGTTTCAATCACATTGCAAACATCTTGGAAAAAAAAAAATCCTAAAAATAGAGCAATTCTTCTTTTATTTGTTTGTTTGGTTTTGGTTTTTTTTAATAGGTTTCTTGTTATCTTTCGGCATATTCAAATTTTAAGGCTTTACAATAACTAACTTCAAAATAATGCAAAGTTTGAATGTCCCTCAAGTAGGCAATAGAACAGTTGCACTAGATGACAAGATGACAACTGTTAAAATAACTATTAGAGAATACAGCTTTTGAGACAGCAAGGACCAGTACAAAAGCTAACAAAGTTGAGATAAATTCCTAACTATTATACCCAGTTATTTAAAAAAAAAAAAAAAAAAAAAAAAAAATATAAATTAAAAATATGTTATATGAATTAACAAATGTTATTACAAATAGTCATAAATAAGAAAGTTACAATAAATACCACTGCAATATTCCATAAAGTAATATCTAGAAATATCAGCAAATATTTGTAAAGGAATGGATTTGAAATACTCCTTGCAAATTCCACTGTTGCCTTCTGTTGGTTTGTGAGAAGATAATGAGTCCTTTGAGATTAACACAAGGTAAACCAGGAGGAGAGGATGCTTCAGAGGACAAAGTCACTTTTTTTTTTCTGCTGACCTAGTTCAAGTTTACTTCTCAGAAAATAGATCTGTTCCCTAACACTTGCATAACTCTCAATATGAAGTAAAAGACAAACAGATTCTGTAAAATGGGGAAATGGATTTAGTACGTGTTCTGCTTTGTTCTTTGTAATGCACATGGGGGAAGAAACTAAGAATTCTCTTATTTCAGATAAGAAAAATGAGAAATTGCAATATTGCTTTCATAGAGTCTTCATAATATGAATCAATCTCTCTTTCAAGTGAAGTGCATAAAAGATTTGGGAATAGGGATTTAAACTTTTTGAAAAGACTTTTAAGAACCACAGATGAAGTTTTCTCTAAGCTTCAACTGAACTTGCTTAGATCTACTAGCCTTAGTTGAGACTGTACGTCTTTCTCTACCAATGTAAAACATACACAAAGTGGATAAAAAATGCAACCAAATCAAACACGGCATTTTATATCTAATTTGCACTCATTCTGTTCTAGCACAGCTGACAACAATAAGAAGCCTTATTCTCTTCTATATTAAGAACACTTTCCATGTGGTGCTGGTGCAAAAAGATTTTTTAATTACCGCATATTTTCATTTTTGCTGTCTTTAAAGCACCAGTCATGAGGACTTAAGCAAAAAGAGACTATATACTGAGACAGGTTTCTTCAGAGAAATTAGTTTCATTTTGCTGTGTTGTACACTTAGTTAAGTGTTCTGCTTTTGATCAGCCAATAAGCCCCTACAGTGAAAGCATTAAATGGAAAATTATTTGGAGAATAAAAATGTGGGAGACCAATTAACAATAAAATCTGGCCAAAAAGATGATGAGAACATCTGTTCAGGATGAGTTTCATCTAGACATTTAGCCTTCTGATGTCAGAGACAAGAGAAATTAAGCTTTTCCCTGAGGGAAGGTTAGCCCTTAACAGGGTGACTTCAACACAGGCCGTGACCATGGTGGACAGAGCCAGCTGCTGGTATCAGGCTTCAATATTTCCAGACAGGGGAAAGTAAAAAAAACAGAACTGAGGTACAATTTATAGGGTCTAGTCAGGAGCAGCAAGAGACAGGCCCAAAGGAGCAGAAATGAGTTGCACCATATCTCTGAAAAATCCACCCAGGAGACAGAGTAACTGCAAAGATGGACATGAAATCCAAGTAGGAAGCAGAAGCAAGACTGGAGACAGGCACACCTTAGACTTAGCTCAAGTAAGAAGTGGCTGCCCTGGACTCAAGTTATCTGGGGCTCTTGGGCCCATGGGTGTGGGTGAATGCCCCAGGTGAGATCGATTTGAGTCATTAAAGCCTGTTAGTGCCCTCATGACTTTGAGAGCCAAAAGAATTAAAAAAAAAAACAGAATTTTAGAAGTTTGGGGTTAATATTTAAAAACAAACAAACAAAACCCAAACAACAACAAAAAAAAACCAGCAAAACACAGCAACAAAACAACCAACTCCTGCCCCCATCAAAAAATCCAAACCCTTAAATATTTTCATTTAGTCTTACTTGATATATTAAAATGTAACTGATCAAATAATGAATTCAAGTAATAGGCTTTGGATTAGAGGGACTGTTCCAGTTAGAAGCGATCCTTGAGGTTTTTTCCTCATGATGTAGAGAAACAATCTAAAAATATTTTCTTATTTCAACAAAATTTGAACTTCTTACAATATTTTGTTTAACCAAAAGAATGAAAAAACAAATTTACACCAAGTTTTAGCTAATAGAGCTTGGTTCCAAAGAAAGTTTATCGATATGGTGATAGGCGCTTTATATATATAAATATAAATATATATATATAATCATGGATGGGAGATCTTTCTTTCCTGAAGTTATTTTATTCATAAAACTTAAGTGAAGTGACATCTATACTGCTTTTTGAACATAGAACTCAGCCCACGTTTGAGCACAAGTTAGTCTTACATCCCATCTACAATTTCCTACTCTGCGATTCAGTGACTGGCACATAGAATGAAGTGCACTCTCAGCAAGTTTGTGAACAATGCCAGGCCAAGAGAAGCAATCAGTTTGCTGGAGGGCAGGGCTGCTCTTCTGAGTGACCTGTACAGGCTGGAGCGTGGACTCGCAGGAAACTCTTGAAGTTCAATAAAAGCACATGCAAGTTTCTTCATCTTGGGTGGAATAAACCCAGGCAACAGTATAAGCTGGGGGCCAGTTGTCTATGAAGCAGTTCTGTGGAAAGAAATCTGGGATCCACATGGACATTAAGTTGAAAATTAGCCAGAAATGTGCCCTCGCAGCAAGGTAGGTCAAACACATCCCAGCCTCTATTATTAAGAATGTAGTCAGCAGATCCAGGAGAATGATGTTTCCCCTCATCTCTGGTGTTTGCAAGGCAATAACAGAGTGTGGCAGATGCTCCCTGTTAACCACCACCCTCACTAGCAGAGAAAGGGAAAAAGAGGAAAAAGAGGAAAAGGAAGAGAGACTTACAAATTGGAAAATTAAAACGGGTCTATCAATAATAAGAGAAATAATGTAAAGCAATGTACAAAAGCAATGTATAGTCTATCAGATGATCATGGAATCGCTTACTGTGGAGGCTAGTGTTGTACCAACAGCTGCAGGACAGACAGCAGAATGCCCTGGACTGGACTCAGTAGTAGACAGGAACTGGATTTGGAAGTGCACAAGCTGGAACTGGGGTCAGGATCACATGTAGGACCAGGGCCAGGGTCTTCTTCAGAAATCAGCCATAGATGAAAGGAGATCCTTGTGTTCCCTCAACTTGAAACAGAATATGGCATCTATGGCATGGAATACCTTCTTGATCAATTTGAGTTACTTGTTCTGTCTGACCCTCCCTGTAAGTACTACTCTCTGTGACCCCTTAGTTGTGGAACATCAGAAGACCTCGGCCACTATAGAAATAAGTGTAAACATAAGCATTTTCTGCATACCATTCCTACACTTAGCTTAGTAAAACTGTAAACAGCAGGTGTCATCAGCTCTGGAGTGGACACTGGAAAGCTTTCAGCCAATTTCAGAAAAATGCAGTTACCTTGAAGAACTTAACTGAAAGAAAATATCTCTAAAGAGGATGGTACTATACTCCTCTCAAAGGTGCACAGTCCTCTTTTCCTTGGTTACTCCGTTCCTGAAAAATTCTGACAAGATAGTAAGGTGGGTTTGTGGGTTTGTTTTGTGGGTTTTTTTTGTTGTTTTAAATTTTTGTATTTTATTTATTTGTTTGGGTTTTTTAATCAGAAGGGTGGTTAAACACTCAATGTTCTTAAATCCTCATCTTTGTATAAATGTCTGACCAACCAACCTACTCAGAGCTTTTCGAAGTGGGGGGCTGGATTAAAAGACCTCCACCAGTCCCTTCCAATTTAAATAATGGTTAAATGATTCTATGTGTAATACTTTTAATCTGACTATGTGGAAAAAATGGCAATTTGATGTAGAGATAAAAAGTAAAGATCTGAAGACATAAGAAATACTGTATGAAGACACTATTCCTTTGCTATTTATCCTTAAGAAATCTTAGTCGATATCATATCTGAAGTGACATTTGTTATACAGTTGAAATGCTAATGCTATGATTTATGACTTCTGAACCTGAAAAGAGAGGAAAGAATCGTTCACCATGAGGTATGTATATATGTACAATTGTATATATTTTCATTATTTTAGATACACACAGAAATGAACACATAGCAAAGAGAAATCACGATCTTTATGTACATACATGCCCACTATTGCTATTGTAAGTGTGAAAGTCTAAATACAGCCACAGCAATCTTTAACACAATGTGAATAAGTCTTAATGCACATACAGGCAAAAAGGACAATCAGAGAATATTAAGAAAAGAGCACGGCAAGATTCTAACACTGATAGATCAAAAAGAATATTAAAAATGCATAGTCTCAAAAAAGATAACAAGAGCTGCTAAACAGGAAACCAACATTATGCTGAAGACTTGAGCTGACTTGTAACAAGTTTAAGATGATAATGTATCCTGAAATATAATAAGAAAAATACCATTTTCACCTTTTATCTGTGTGTTTTAAGGGAGTTTCTCTTGATCACTGGCAAGATTAGCATCTTTCTGAGCCTACAAATCATATATTTTTTCACATCAATCAAATGAAGAAAATCCCCCAATGAATAGTTCTTGTATTACAATGCTAATATATTAGCTTAAATCATGAAAACCGTGAAAACATTATGTGCCAGCAAAGTTGCTTGCTTTAGCATCACTGCCTGAAATATCAGAAGTGACACCCAGAAGGTGTCACAAGATATGTGTCCCAGTACCAAATAAGTAACAGAACTCTTAATGGCATTTTTGCATTTTTGTTAATCATGAGCATATGAGTACTCACAAAATTCACAAAAAATTAGGCAATAAATGTTAGCTTGATGAGTCTGTTGCTGAACTATTCTGAGGTAGGAAAAGAAAAAAAAAGAACAAGAACTCAAATGCGCACATATTTGGCATATCTGATAAGGTTTGCAAAATCATACCCAAACTGATACGCTACAAATTGAACTGCAAACATTTTTGGCAGCTGACATCTTTTTCAGTATTAAACAAGGTCAGAGAATGCCCACTTCATGCTTTAGGCATCTGAGAGATGTGATTCACCAAATTAGTTTCCACACCTAGTCTACATTAAAAAATAACAGTATTTCTCTCCATGACTCATTCACTAGATATGTACACTAAGGTACATATAATATTTTTCCATTTACAAAAACATGTACTGGATTTTATATTTAAAATCACTCCAGTATATTATACTGAAATTTTACTAGCAAAATTTTATGCATTGTGAAAAGGAGCATAACCTGAATTATTCTACAATTATTCTACAATTTCCAACAGTATTTTTTTCCATTATTAAACCACTCCATTTTCTGCAGTTTATACTCTGGCACACTTCAATCTGTAACAGGTTATTCCCAGTAGATTGTCCTTGGAAGGAGCGACAAGATTAACAGTCTTGATAACGGTGCTGAAAAATAAAATTGTTGCTTATCATAAATAAGGTGATCAGTACCCTGCTCATATGATATGAGTGACCCCAAAGCCTTGAAAATCATTATCTCTTAAAACCCAGTTTATAGCTTTGTGTCTATTGACAATAGGATATAACTCTTTCCTCCTGTTTAAGATATATGACAGCTATTAGAAAGCACTTCAGATTAAACAAGGAATTGAACATGTGTACATCTTCCATCTGCACAACTTTGAATGCCTCTCTGAATGCAAAATTCCTTTATGAACTTTGCTGTATGTTGGTGCGTAATTCAGGAGGTAACAAACACATCACAGGAGTTTTTGGTGGGGTAAAAACCGATAGCGAAGTAAACAGAACAGATCAGAGACACTAAACCTTTAAGGTCAGAGACCTTAATGAAATCTTCTTACCTTACGACAAACATCTTTGTACATGATATCTGCCAGTTTCTGTGAATTAATTCCCTGCCTAGCATTGGAATAGGAGTACTTCCCCAAAGTAGTGTGGATTTTTTTTTTAATTTTAAAAATGTTTTATGCCATTAAAAAGCTTTGGTTCAACAAATTACCACAAACTCAGCAGAAGGAGCCTTACATACAGTTATAAGATGTCCTTGCAGAATTCCTGATACTCTGCCTCAGCAAGGTCAAGTAAGGATCTTCATATTTAAACACCAGCTAATATTCAGAGAGAGGGTTTTGCATCATATTTTCCAGATCTAATTAATAACATCTGGACATCTGGGAACAGATTTAGAAGCACTAAATGTGCAACAGCTAAGAAACTCCTGTGCCAGAGGAGAGAAGGAGGGAATGGAATACAAGTACTCAGGAGAATAAGAGAGATTTTTCAGTAAAGTACTTCATGCTTTGTTTCATCCCACAAATGTGAGAGAGCAGAAAAGGGAAATTTAGTAAAACTAAGGGAAGATTTAGATCCTGATCCTTCCCTGACACCTAACAATCAGGCCAAGTATCCTCAGTAAAGACACAAGTAACAGACAACTACACAACTGCTAAGTTAGAGAATAAAAAACTTAGATTAGGTAGGGAGAGCACAAGGTTTGATTAAAATGAAAACTTAGAGCTATTCATAATGAAGTTCAACTAAGGTCTGCAGGGACAGACGAGAGTGGGGTGAGGAAAAATCAATTTTGTAAAATATCAAAAGAGCAAAACATGGAGTGAAACCCATCCCATGATTTCATACATCCATAGAACACTTTCACAGATTTATTGAGTCTTTTTACAGAGCTAAAGTTGAGTCACTTTCCTTTTTCTACCATCCTTCTCACAGTTTACCTGGCAGGTCAAATGAACCATCTGAACCTTGTGGAGAAACTATTCTGATCACCTACCACATCGATGAATTCACACAAGGAAAATAATAATACCGGTAGCATTGTGAAACTGCTGCTGATATAACATCAAGTTATTTCACAGAGAAAGGAAAGGCTTACTGTGGTTTTGCAAGAGTTGACAAAAACAAACAAACAAACAAACAAAAAACAAGCAAACAAAAAAAGTAGGCTTATCTCAGGTTACAGAAACAAAAATTAGCCAGGAACTTTATTTAAAAAAACTAAAACCTGAGACCTAAAAATTTGAATCTAACATAGAAGATAATGATGTCTCTTATTTCAGAGGTGTATTGTTTAATTACGTTATTGCCTAGCTACATATAAAAACAAGAACTGCAAAAGCTATGTGGAGCTCAATAATTTAGATGCAGACCACAAGTATAAAAGAGCTAGTGCTGCATCTCAAAAGAAAAGCCACTGTCAAACAAATAGTCATTTCATTTCCAAAACTGACAAGGAGGGTCATGAGTTTTAACGTTCTGTGACTGTGAGCTATACCTGTCCAGAATAAAAATGCCATTATTGCCTTTCTCACACACCCCATAAAATGTTTGGAAATGGATAACAAGCAAAAGCTTGCAGATTTTGGGTGTCTACAGATGTAAGTACACAAAGAGTTAACCTGCCGGGATTAGTATTTATATAATCAGCATAAATTCAGCCATGCAGAGGAATGGAATCTCTACAAAAGGGAATATTATGACTAAAGAGAGAAAATCCATTACTAGACTGGATTGCAAAGAATGGGAAACTAAAAATGAAGGGGAAAATGAGCATTTAAATAAAAATTGTCACAGGGGACACAAGTCTTGAAAGGGATGAGATAAATGATAGTACACTTATTCAAATAAAATGAACCTGTAAATGTTCTACTGATCATAAATGTGAAAAGGAAATATGTAGTCCAGTACAAGAGAAATTTATCTATACAACTAACAGAATCGAAGGCAGGATCTTTAGTAGCGTGATGGTGACAGGTGGTTTCCTTTTTATTCACAGTAGCTTCAGTATTGAGATACACAGTCCTAAAACACTGTAAAGTACAATGTATCTTGCTGTCTTGTGGTAAATGGTTCCTAGATTTGATCTTTAGCCACAGCTAGTGCCATCTCAAAGTTTCTGCTTTATGGATCTGCACAGCTTTTATATGAGAAATAGAAAAAATAAAGAAACAAATAGAAAACATAAAGAAACAAAAGGCAGTTCACTTATTACAGGAAAAGGGAACCACACCCCAAAGAAAAATAGTTAGCCCTATATATATCATAGTCACAGCAGAACAGACCAAATACTGTAGAATACTGTAACAATACTGTAACAAGTTATGACATTTTTCTAAATTATATTACACCAGAAAGCATGTATTTCAATATAATTAATGTAGCAGGTGTACTCAAAGTAAATTACTTTATCCAGGGAACAGTTTCAGTTATACTTTATATAGCCAACAACAACGTTACCTTTCTCCAAGGGATCTAATATATTTAAACCCAATAAGACATATATATTACCAACATTTCAGAAATGACATTTTGAATAGAGGGGGACAGGAGGTTGAAATACTCCGGTGGTATCAATTAACTGATGATAACTTAAGATGTGTTTTTGTAGTGCTATCTCAGTATTCTCTACTTAAGAAGAAGATTATGAAAAGGAGAGATGACACAGGTGGAGAATAGTGGCACTTGTGCATTAGTCAATAGAATTTTTTCCTTTATAGGGTATGAGTATGTTTGGTAAGGGGAGAAAGGGAGTCTTTCATATTTTGAAGTCATTTTTCTTTTAACCACAGTACTGATTCTTTTTGTCAGTATATATTTTTACAGTACCACGTGACATGATACTTTATCAAACTCTTTCCTTCACCTTTTACTATGAAGTCTGTGCCTTACATAATTTTTAACATTGTGGGCTGAAACTACAGTATGTTTCCTGAGAGTACAATTTTCAAATGCCTTGAGAAAATTAAAATGGCCTTTCTATGTCTAAGAGTTTGTTTCTCTACAATATTTGCAAAAGTATATTTCTGTGTATTAGTTTGTCCACATTTTTCGAAAGATCCTTTTCCAAATTGAAATCACAGCAAATGAAATTTTAGCAGATTTTAGCAGATTAAATGCATAAATGCAGAGACTTTTCTAGTTTCATTCATACAGCTATAAACCAATGCTATTTATTTGCTGAGGCATAAACAATATTCGCACAATTTTCCACTGAAAATTACTAATATGCTAATATACTTTGAAACAAAAAGTACAACCTTAGATGTTAGAGGTAAACACAGGAGAAAAAACAGTTCTGTTGCATATAATATATTCATGGTAGTATAAAACAAGTTTTGCTAGATTTTCTGTCTAGTTCACTATACAAAACTGATCTTTCAAACTGAACTCGTAATTCTGTAAACAATCTAAGACAGCCCTGCCTCTGAGAGATACAGTTCTCTGCTCCCTATTCTCCATTATACCCTATCCATTCTGTTCTTCATCAGAGTAGGAAACTGATTAGAAATAAGTTTTTTCATCTGTGTTAGTTTCATTTGGAGCTATTCCTCTGGTCAGCTTAAAGAAAGTTTATAAAGATACAAGGAAGAGAGCTGGAAGGAGAAGGAATGGTTTTCCATTTATTGCAGTTGTGTTTTATAGTACCTTAAAATGCATGGCAACTACTTTCTTAGACATACAGTCACACAGAAGGAACACCTTGGAATTGTGTAAGACATAACACAAGTAAAGATTTACTGTATTGGACCATGAACAGTAAGTGCAAAGAGCTAAAATTTGAGGATAGACTATTTCAGTTTAAAACAAGTACAGCATTGGAACCAATCTTGGAAAGTGACGCTGCATTCTTATCAACCTGATAAACTTCTGTGATGGTATGACTGGCTGGGTAGATGAGGGATGAGCAATGAATGTTGTTTACCTTGAATTCAGCGATGCTTTTGACACCTTCTCTCACAACATCCTCATAGGCAATCTCAGAAAGTGTGAGCTGGATGAATGCATGGTGAGATGGAGCATGAACTGGCTGGATGACAGAGATGAGAGGGTAGTGATCAACAGTGCAAAGTCTGGTTGGAGGCCTGTAGTTAGCTGGGTTCCCCAGTCCTGTCCTATTAGGTCCAGTCCCGTTCAACCTGTTCATCAATTATCTGGATGAAGAAACTGAGTGCACCCTCAGCAAGTTTGCTGATTATATGAAAATGGGAGGAAGGACTGACACACCAGAAGCCTGCACTGCCATTCAGCAAGACCTGGACAGGCTGGAAGACTGAGCAGAGAAGAACCTAATGAAGTTTAACAAAGACAAGTATAGGCTCCTGCAACTGGGGAGGAATAACCCCAGGAACCAGAACAGGTTAGGGGTGGACCTGCTGGAAAGCAGCATTGCAGAGAAGGACTTGGGAGTTCTAGCCAACAACAGGTTGACCATGAGTCAACAATGTACCCTTGTGGCCAAGAAGGCTGACAGTATCCTGGGGTGCATTATGAAAAGTATCAACAGCAGGTCAAGGGAGGTTATCTTCCCCCTCTGCTCTGCCCTGGTGAGGCTGCACCTGGAGTACTGCATCCAGTTTTGGGCTTCCCATTTTAAGAAGGATAAAGAATTACTAGAGGGAGTCCAGTGGTGGGCTATGAAGATGATTAGGGGCCTGGAGTATCTTTCTTATGAGGAGAGACTGAGAGAGTTATGTCTGTTCAGCCTGGAGAAGAGAAGGCTGAGAGAGGAACTCATCAATGTTTATATATATATATATCTGAAGAATGGATGTCAAGAGGATGGGACTAGACTCCTTTCAGTGGTGCCCAATGATAGGATATGGGGCAACGGGCACAGACTGAAGAATAGGAGGTTCCATTTGAATATGAGGAGAAACTTCTTTACCTTGAAGGTGACAGAGCACTGGAACAGGCTACCCAGATTGGCTGTGGAGTCTCCTTCTCTGGAGACATTCAAGACCTGCCTGGACACATTCCTGTGCAATCTACTCTACGTGAACCTGTTTTAGCAGGTGGGTTGGACTAGATGATCTCCAGAGGTCCCTTCCAATACCAACCATTCTGTGATTTTGAAGGATCCTAAGGACTTGAAATGCCCTTTTAAATTGTAAGAGAAACATGCAATAAGCACTCCACATCATTAGGTTCTGACCTTATGCATTTAAGAAGGTGTCAAAAGCCTACTGCAGTGGGACTTTGAATAGTAGGGCTTTTTATTTCTGCTTCCTTCACCCCACACACAAGGACTCTTGAATCACATGCAGGGATATGTATCACAAAATCCTCCCTTAATTAAAGGGGAAGGATATGTAGTATCTAGCTTTCCAGACATCAGAAAGTCCAGGCACTGTAGAATTTTTATGACATTAATATATCATTTACCCAACTTCAGATTGTGTGTCATTCTAGCAAAAAGGGAAAAAGTGAACTGAGAAGGGGAGTAGAAAAGATAAATGTGCCAAGGTCATAAAGCAGCTTATGCTAGGTCAGAGAACTGAATGACAAAAAAAAAACAAAGTGAATTGGACAAGACAATATGAATGTGAAGCTAAATGTAATTTATCATGTAAGGAACTGTCTGTAGAACACCATGAACACTACTGTGATATCGAAATTACAGGCAGATCAGAAGATGTAAATAAATACTACCTGCAACAGTGAGGTCAAAAGATTATTTTGTCAAGACACCTTCGTCCTTATGGCACACTTTGTGTTTTGTTAGGGGAAAATTCTGATTTACAGCCTCTGCCATTGTACATTTGGGAGGTGAAGGAGAGCACAGGAGTGCAGATTAATTTGACTTTGTGTTTTCCTTCCTGTGAGATGAAAATGCATTAGTTCCCAAAACTGTTTAAATCTGGTGCTGCAATTGCTTAATCAGAAAAGCTTTTTCCTCTGATGAACTGCTTGTTAGAAGTAATACTTCCAAACAGTCAATAAAAAAATGGAGCCAAGTCCCTCTGTAGTGATGTTAATCCTTGGCTCTCACACTATGTCCCTACAGTAAAGTGCCTTGCAACTAATTACAGTCTGCAACCCCTACAGCAGACCCAAGGCATCAGGGATTATTGGAATTGTGTACTGGAGCTCTCATTAGGTTATGTGCTTCTGCTGTCTGCACCACCACCCTATGTAGCTATTCAAAAGCTACAACCTTGTCTTTACAAAGACACGTACTATTAGGCATAATACAGAACTGTTATACAATTCTGCATATTTGTGGCACAAATGCTTGTCTACAAGAGCATTGAAAAAATACTATACCCCAAGAAGAAAAAATAGTGTATCTGCCTAGACAGAGGATTCTGCTAGACTCTCCCTTGAATGTAGGAAGGAGTCATCAACTGTCTTCTTCAAGTTGGAGCACCCTAAAACTCCCAGTGGTGATGGCTTAGGTATATGAACTGGTGACCAGTAGGAGAGGCAGATCTTTACCTGCAGTACTCCTTTGCTTGTATTAATACCATGGAACTTGAAAAAAAATGGAGAATACTTCTACTCTGGCAGCCCCACACAACCATAGAGCAGGAGGGGAGGGGAAGATGACAATTCTTGTTTATCCTTACAATTTGAGTTCCTCCTCAGGACTTCATGCTAAAAAACATGGAGAACAATAGATTTTATTTTAAAGAAGCAAAGATTATTCTCTTCTACTATTAATAATTAAATCCAAAGAACATTCCACTTCTGTCTACACATTGAGTTAGAAGCAATGCTAAATAATGTGTTGTGGGTTGCCAAAGAGCAACACCCCACTGTGCAAGGCATCACACAAACAACGAACAAAAATACTGCCTTGGTGCCAAAGAATGTTTCAGCTAAACATTGTAGTACAGAGCAAAGGAAACAGCAGCCAAATGTAAAGTTCAGTTATAACAGTAAGCACTATCTCAGCTAGTTCCCATGCCCCTTCTGTATGTCCTGTTTCATCTTTCTTCTGGTTTTCAGCTTTGCAGTGCACCTTGTCATTTCACAGCAGAATCACAGTGATCTGAAGAAATGTGAATAAAAGCAGAAAAAAATCCTTGGCAATGCCTGTTTATGTCATATTAGATCTTTTTCAAATAAACCACAAGATTATAAATAAAGTTCAGAGAAAAAAAAATGTCTCCACCAAAAGGGGTGTCTTTAGTGATTTTCCATATATCTGACAAAAATTAGGAAGTTACATTGAAGTAATTAGCAACAGACATGATGCTCATCTCCTACTCATTTTTTTCAGTAGGTAAGCATCATTGCACTGAAAGATGTCTCCATGCTTATACAATATCTGACATCAATGAAACCAGCACAAAAGAACTGAAGTGGGCCTGGAACTACGTTGACCAAATATGTCACGGTCAAGAGCAGAGGGTGGACTGTGAAGAGAGAGCAGCAGTTATTGCTACGTTCTCCAAACAGCTCACTTGTGCTCTGCGGCCTTCAGCAGGGATTCTGTGTTCTCTAAAACTTAGCTATGAATAGCTATGAACAAGGACAATGTAGAGAATGAAGGGTAAATACCTGTGTTGCCAAATTGTGTATAATTTTAAGGCAGGCAGGAGATTTATGTATCATTTAAGTGTATTCTGTGGTATACTCATACTTGTAGAACTGCACTAATTCTCATGGGGATAGTTGTGATATGCTATGGTTTATGAGGAAGGTAAAACAAGCCATCTGCTATTAATGATACATTCAGTGTTCCGGTTTGGGGCAGTAGGGTTGGGGTTTTTTTGTTGTTTGTTCGGGTTTAAGACGCATACATAAATACCAGTCATAGTAATCACTGGGTGAGTCACTATCCCTAATTTTCTGAGTAAGAAACCAATAATGTGAATGAAACTTTCATAAACCAGGCCTAGGGGTGAGCTATAACATCAATGGTTAGCTACATGGTGGTTGTACATCCCCCTGAGATCCAGTGCCTTCAATAAGGCAACTGATAGCTCATTAGCACCTTTCATGCTCCATTATGCCTGTCCCCATGTACACACCTAGGGTAGTGCCAAGGTGCTGACACTCACATCCTCCCCTACCCCAGGGCATGGTGACTTAATCTCCACCCAAATGGGGGGAGCCAGGAGAGGTGAGACCCTCAGTCGATTGACAGGGTCCTCAACAAAGGAGGTGCCCACAGAAGCTGAGAAGCTTCTGGACTATGTTGTAATGCCCACAGCCAGATCTGACCAGGCTATGAAATGGGGTCCCTGACAAAGACCCTCTTAGAGTGGTCTTCTAGGAGCAGTGGGTCTGTGAAATGGAGCCCTCCCCTTAGACTGGAACGCCATCTAAGGAGACTTCCCAGGATTGAGAGCGCCTCACCTCTTCCTGTGGTGAGTGGTTGGATATATCCTTGAGCAAGCCCTTGTCTAACCCAGGTGAGTGTGAGCCCTTGCCTAACCCAGGCAAGTGATTATTTCTTGTGGGTACCTTAGAGTGAGAGGCCTCTGGTTTTTGTTTCTTGTGAGTGTATGTATGAATGCGCATTGTGGATCCTCATTATTCTTATGTTGTCATTCCCAAATAATTTACTCAACTGATATCCAAACCCCATTTTATGTTGTCAGAGTGCTAAATGATTGTATAAACCCTGTTCCTAATTGGTTTATTTGCTACATTTTTCCAGCTAAAATAAAGTCCGTTTTAGAACTTATTGTCCATCTAAAACTGACTTTGTGGTGCCTCCATGACAAACTACTACTAGCAATGCTGGTTCTGTTTCTTCATCAGATTTCCTGCTCCCTGTTAGCCATATCATTAACCTGATCCCCAGTGCATGAGTTCAGGGAACCGAACTGAAAAATAGAAAGCTGAAATCCAAAAGGAGAGCTGGCAGAAGGGGAGGAGTAGGAATACACATTGGACTTGCAGGCAAACCTGTGTTTACACACACAATATCAGGGAACAGTGTGAGCTGGGCTGCTCCCCAGGGGAGCTGGTAGGAGAGTTAGGCTACAAACCAGGAGAGCACAGAGTTCATGTGCAGAAAAGCAGGTCATGTCAAGAGTCCAGTGGTCATCAGGTGAAAGCATGGTAGCAAGTAAGGTTTGAGATCCAGACAGGAAATACAGGCAACAGTTCAGGGACAGGAATGGGGTCCTATGGCATTACTGGAGGAGGGACTGATGGCCTTGGGCTGGGCTGAAACGATAACCTGGGCCATAAGCAGTGCTGGGGTGAGCTTTGGGAAGGCTGGGTAAGGACAGTCAGACTTAGTAATGCCCTGACATATTTAAGTGGTGAACATTTCCTTTCAAACTTGATTTACAGCTCAGAATCTTTTCACAGTGAATGAACAAAAAAAGAAGGAGCAAATAGCGTGATCTTTCATATATTTCATGAAACAATATTTTTGTTTGGTTGAGTTTTTTTGTTTGGTTTTGTTTGTTTGCTTGTTTTTAAATCTCAACCTCCTCAATTCATTTCTTGGCTTTGGATAATCCCTGGTATCCATACTTGGCACTGGTGAGGCTGCATCTTGAATGCTGTGTTTAGTTTTGGACTCCTCATTACAAGAAAGACTTTGAGGTATCGGAGAGAGTTCTGACGAGGGTGACAAGGCTAGTGAGGGGTCTGGAGCACAAGTCTGATGAGGAGCATTTGAGGGAAATGGGGCTGTTTAGTCTGGAAAAAACAAGGCAGAGAGGAGAATTTATCACTCTCTACAACTACCTGAAAGGAGGTTGTAGCATGGAGGGTGTTGGTCCCTTCTCCCAAGTAGCAAGTGATAGGATGAAAGGAAAGGGCCTCAGATTGCAACAGGGAAGATTCAGATTAGATATTAGGTAACATTTCTTCACAGAAATGGTTGTGAAGCAGTGGAACAAGCTGCCCAGGGAAGCGATGGAGTCATCATTCCTGGAGGTGTTTAAAAGACATATAGATGAGGCTCTTAGGGACATGACTTAGTGCTGGATTTAGGTTATGGTTGGACTCAATGATCTCAAGGACCTCTTCTAAACAAAATGATTCTTTGATTCTATCATCTTGATTTGAAAGAATATCCTCAGACATTGATGTTGTACCCCCTGTTAAGCATCTACACTTTCTTCTTAAACATTTCACATACAGATCTGGCTGGATCAGTGATTTGTATGAACCCATGCCCTCCTTCCTCTCCTACATTTTTTTAAGATGTTTTGTCTATATGATTGCGACGATGAGGAACAATTCATACAGACACAGACAGAGATGCACAGGCACAGAGTTCTTGTTAGCAGCGAGAGCAGAGCCAAGCAGAGATGAGCTCTCTTCTGTTAGCAGTTCTCAATTTATAGGTTTACAGATACAGGGCTGGACCAAGAGGTTAGACATTTTTTTTTCAAAAAATGTTATTCTAAACACACCACGCTCATGTTGTGACTGTTTTCAGTCATGTTCCCATGCATATCTTGTGGGCCATGTACCGACCCATTCATTCACACGTCCAGGCCCAACATTGACACGTCATATGTATGGGGGCGTTTTTTTGACCTGAGATATCATTCTCACTGGCCTGGGCTATCACTTCTTACACTCATAAAAAACATACTTCTGTACAATCTGTCCAAGGCCCTTTAGCTGGAACTGCACATCCTGCCATTCCCACATATGATTGCACCACAAATTCAGGATTTGGACTATCTGGGGAATACAGGACCATTTCCTCTGGAGAATAAGAAACAGTTCACATTACAGGCCTGATTCAAAGAACAACTCTTTATGTTTTAAAGCAAATGTAGACATTTTAAACAACTTTCTCACAATACCTTTGGTATGGCTATACTGAAAATGTAGTTCTGTTTTTCTGTGGCTATTGCCTGAAGGAACATTATAATATTGTGCAGAAAATAAGGTTCAAGTCAAAATGAAATTGTGAGACTGAAAATGTTTTACAGATAATGCCTTGATCTGCAGTTTTACTACTCTGCAAGATGTCACCCATTATATACCTTTGTGATATAATGTTTAAGGTCTATTTTCCTTTTAATAGGTACAGTTCATACCTGCATTATTGCTCTATTAAAACGAACTGAAAATTAAATCAAACAAATATGCTTGTTTGCACTAAAATTCACCCCTGTAATCCAAGTTATGCTGGTATAAAACATATACAGAAAAAGGGTGGAAATACTTCTTATTAGTAGTACTTATCGTGCAGTAAACACTGAAATAACTTTTGGGTTAATCTATAGAATTTAAGTTGAAGAAAAATTCCAAAATGTTTAGTGATGAACAGACAGAGAAATTAGTTGCATGTTGTGTGACATTATTTCTACTTATAATTTAAAGGTTAATTATTAATGAAAATTATTAAAATAACAAGCAATGGAAAATTAAATTGCATTATTCTAACTGAAGATTTTCTTAGTTGTATTTGTTAGCTTTTGCTTTCTATTGCCCTGAGCTAATTAAAAAAATACATATATATAGATATTAAACTCTTGTGAGTTTATAGTAATTGAAACTGGTAAAATGAAACCTATTAAGTAATTTCATTAAGTTCATTTGTACAAGCCATATAAGGCATATTGTAAGTGTTGGTCTAAATGACAATGGCAATATGATCCCAAGAAAACATAAGATACTAGTATCAACCATTAGCACACTCTTACCAATGAGAACATTAGCTACTGGATATCTTGGGACACATTCATGCATAAAAATTTTCTTACTATCTACTTCATATTATACCAAGCAATGAATCAAACCAATTGTAGAGAATGTAGTAGACACTGCAGTATTGTAGTTTTATGTAGGCAAACTTAATATGAAAGGTATTGTATGGTTTACAGTTACAAATATCAACAACAGATACCTTACATGTTAATGACTGCATAACCCCAAGGTTAAAAAAACAAAATGTGAATGGAAATAATGAAAAGTGTTAGAGGTGTTTTTTTTGTTTTGTTTTTGTTTGTTTGTTTGCTTGTGGTTTTTGGGTTTTTTTTGAATGTATCTAAAGAATAAATCATGAATTTTGAACACAGATAACATCTATCCGTCCATTTTGTAATTCTTCCATGTGATTAATAGTTTGACACAGAAACTTACAAAATTCAGGCAGGATATCAGATACTATTTCCTGAAATAGGAGAATCTGGAGTCTCCTGTAGGCATCAGAAAGGATTCTGAGTCAAGAAGGTACAAAAAGCTGTGTCTGGGAACAGTTTCCAAACCTAAAAAACAGATATGCAGACATTCACCTTTATGTATACTCAGACTGTCCCTTGTCTTTAGAAACAAGTCACCAGTTTGGCATAAAACAGTGTCTGCAAGATGTTGGTGACAGTTCAGAGGTCGTGGGAAGCCCTTCAAAATATAAAAGAAAAAAAAAATCCAGAAAATTTAAAAAATCCAAAATTTTAAAATCTTTTTTGCCTACTCTATTTGAGAAGGATGAAAAATCCCAGAACTCAATTTTCCTGTATGCCATAATATTAACGATGTTTCATAAAAGTTTCTCACTTATATGATCTGAATCTCTGCTGTACACTGGGTGATGTTTCTGAGGCACATCCAAAGTGTTTTACCTTTATCTCATTTTCATTTTTTCCCATGTGTGGAATAGGAAATAGGGTGGAAGCATGCCCTGAGTTATAACCTAATGTAGCAAATCATGATCTAGTTTAAACAGGTTGTTTGGGTACAACATGCACCTTAGCTGCATCCTAGACATTGCTTTATGATGATTCTCTAAAAGGTAAATAACCAGCATAACTCTGTATTGCAACAGCTATAGTGCTTTTGGAGTCCACGCTAACTACATTTGTTCAGCCACACTCTGGCACTGGCCGAGATCTTCTTAAAAATATTCACAGGTTTACAGAAATTTCCACCTCATATGGGCAAAATGTTTTGTCTGTCTTTTTGATGGCATAAATTTTAGCAAGGCCATGTCAGCCAGAAATAAGATATTATGTTCCCTCTTTTTTAATTCATCCATTTATCTGACATAAAAAGAAAAGAACCCACTCTCAAGTTTCTCCCCTCATAGTCATTGATCCTTGCTATTTTTTCACAAATATAATAATATTTAATATTTTTCACTAAGTCTGGTGCTTGAAGAAAACCAACTACACGACAATCTGAGCTTTCATGAAAAATGTATTTCCAGTTCTCATACCATCAAGAAGTTTAGTCGGACAAAACCAGATAATGCTTGGATATGCATATCATCTGCATGAGACTTCCTGAAAGAGAATGAGGCCAAAAACAGAGGTTAGCAATACATTTGTATCTTTTTCTATGTTTTTTTTTCCAATAACTACAAGAGGTTGAAAACTTGTCTATCAGTTCATAGTTAATAACCCTGTGAAAGCTATTTATACAAGCATAGAAGCTACTATCTAAGCCATAAAACAAGTATTGAAAAGGGATTGAGAGATCAGATTATAAACTATTTGCAATCATGTCATGTTCCAGTAGACATAATGCAAAACACATGCATATAGTCGAAAAGATGACCAAGTTGAGGGTATATTTATGAAGAGATAGACTGATTTAAAAAAATACCCCAAGGTTTAGTCAGCAAAATATCATCTATACTTTAAGAGAAATATTACCTTTTATATAGTGCACATAATCAAAAACTTAAGGACTTTCACAAGTGAAATAAAATAAGGAATTTTTTTTTTTTTTTAGGAGCACTATATACATTAAAAAGTTCTCATGCCTATTGCTACCAGATAAGTATTGTGATATTCAGAGGTTTGAAATTGTCATCATTTACTTCAGAGCAACAATAAACCGTGGCAGATACTCTCTGTTAACCCCCTGCCCTCTCCACTAGGACAGATAAGAGGAGGAAAAGGGAGAGAGACTTAAAAGTTGTAAAGTTAAAAATGCTTTAATAATGCTACTAATAAATGGAGAAAATAATACAAAATATATAAAACCGATTTTGAATTTCCTGGGGTAGCGTAGTGTTGCCCGTTGTGGAGCTGGTTGCTCCAATGGCTGCAGGGCAGTTACCCAGAAGTCCTGGGCTGGACTCCCCAGTAAACCAGAACTGGATTCAGGGATGCAGGGCCTGCAACTAGGCCTAGGATCAGAAGCAGAACTGGCAGCGTCCACTTCAGATGCTGGCTGTGGTTGAAGAGAGCGAGACCCTCGTGATCTCCCACTTTTATAGGGTGTATAATGTGTATGAGATGGAATACTTACTTGGTCAATTTTAGTCATCAGTTCTGTCCGCTCCTCCTTGCAAGTACACCTCTCTCACTTATGGGATGTGCAACATTTATCAGTAACCTTGGCTGTCACAGCAATAAGTCTAAGTCTGGGCCTCTTCTGCATATCATTGTCACAGTTATCAGCTCCTTAGCGAACAGTGTCTGAGAAACATGCAGCCAAATTCAGAAAAGTACAGTTAATTAGAAGAACTGAGCTGAAAGGAAAATCTACTAAAAGAGAACTGGTTTTGTTTTAAACAAAACCAGGACAGAAATCTAACCTACCAGCAATACTGGCAGCAGCAGCGTATTGTAGAAACAGCAGTTCCGGCTAAAGGGCCTTGGACAGATTATAGAGAAGTATGGTTTTTATGAGTGTAAGAAGTGACAGCCCAGGCCAGTGAGAATGATATCTTGGGTTGGAAAACTGCCCCCATATGTATGATGTGTAAATGTCCTTGGGCCTGGTCTGTGCATTAATGGGAATGTAACTGAAACAAAGATAACTTCAGTGTGGTGTGTTTTTAATAACAATTATTGGAAAACATCTTATGTAACATCTTAGTCCAGGTCCGTATCTGTAAATCCTATAAATTGTCACTGACTAATAAAGAAGGCGGCATCCTGGCTCAGCTCTCTGCTCTGCCCGGCTCTGTGCTCCTTCCTGAACAAGATCTCTGTCTGTGCGTGAATCTTTGTCTGTGTCCCGGTCTGCGTCATTTCTAATCACCACAAATGGTGCCCCGTGTGAGTGTGTGACCCTTGGAGGCTCTTCATCTAGCAGTGTGTTCGACAGAGACCACACAATCCAACAGGTGAGTAAATTTTATTTGTGTCCATGTTAATCCCTATGGCATAAATAGGGACAAGCAGTCCTCGTGGAACGAGAGAGCTATGGGATTGCGTTAGTATGGGGCAAGCAGCTTCTCAGGAACATAAATTGTATTTGCAGGTTTTACTGCAGATATTACATTTTTCTGGGTATCGTATTTCTGAGAAGCAGGTCGCTTCACTCCTGGTATGGGTGAGAGAATTGTGCTTGATTTCCGAGTGAGGGGACGTTTGACAGTAAAATTCGGAAACAGGTCGGGGAATATCTACACGCTAAAGAATTCAGGTTTTTCAGTCCCTGGTGGTTGGCACGTAACTTGGAGATTTGTGTACTCTGTGCTATTGCAGTTGCAATTGGCAGAGCAAATAATGCAAGGGCAAACAGGGGAGGATGTACAAAACAACACAAATGAGCAAGTTGCTAATGATTTGAGTCTTGACAGCACTAATCCTTTCGAGTCAAGCTCTGCAGATCTTGAAAAAGAGTCAGTTTTACATCCATCATTAATGCTATCACAGCTGTGTAAAGATAAGGCAGAAATTTGTGAAGAGCTGGGTCAGGAGTCTAAAACTCTGCCCTCAGCACCTCCTTTGCCTGATTTTAATGATGCTTATACAGCACACAGTAACCCCTTTGTGACTAAGACAGCAGAACACAAAGGGGTGATGTAAAAATGCTGTGAGCACGGTGATTTTTCTTTCACCTTTCCAGTTATTCACAAACCACAACAACCACTGGAACATGATGGACTACCTTATACAATGGTTAAGGAGTTAAAAAAATCTGTGCAAGACAATGGGTTACACAGTCCTTTTACAGTGGGAATTATTGAAGGTATTGGTGCCACGTATGTGATGACTCCGTGGGATTGGAAATTGCTTGCTAAAACAATTTTGACACCAGCACAATATTCTGTGTGGCAATTAGAGAATAAAGATCTTGTGACTGAATAGGTCTTGGAAAATTTGTCATCAGGAGCAGGGGTAAATCAGGATATGTTGCTAGGAACCAGACAGTATATCTCTCTACAGATGCAGGCTGGGCTTTCGCGGCAGGTTTTTGAACAGGCTAGTACATCTTGCTATTACAGCATGGCATTGGGTCCCGGAGGCAGGGCAGCGTGTAAGCTCATTCGCAACAATAAGACAGGGGCCGCAAGAGTCTTATATAAAGTTCATTGGCAAATTGCAAACTGCCATAGCAAAGCAGGTTGAAAATGAAGACACAGCAAAACTTTTACTGCTTCAACTGGCATATCACAATGCTAACTCTGACTGCCAGGCTGCTTTGTTGTTGCTGAAAGGTAAAGCCACTGATATCGTGCAGTATGTTAAGGTTTGTCAGAATATAGGGACTAAAACATATCAGGCTTCAGTGTTAGCAGCCACGTTGTCTCAGCTCAGTGTAAATCAAGAGAGTCTTAAGTGCTTTATTTGAGGGTCATGTCAGTAAACACTGTCCTCAACAGTGCTATATAACGCAGCAGTCACAGATGTCTTCCTTATTAACCTGTATTCTTTGTAGGTATCTGTTTAAGCATACTGCAGTTTAATAAGTCTTTGCCTGTTATATGGTACAGTAAATTCACAGACTGCTAAATCATGAGAATCTGTTGACTCAAAATGTACATTTTGTGATTATACAGAAGACCGTGAGTAATTAAGTTCTTTACTCGGTGAATGTGATGATAAGATTATGTGTCTAACAGCTCTTACTCTTTATTTTCTTTTTCAGTTTTAAAATATATCCTAATTAATTTTCCTAATAAAATTTTTTCTTACATGATTTTTGTGCCTTTTTTTTTTTTTTTTCAGATTTTTGCCCAGGTGCTTGTACTGTAAATAGAATGTGTGCAGATCATGAAATGGGTACTAAAATTTCTTCAAATTTTCTCATGAAAGAATGAGGTTGACCTTGCCAAGAGAAGGGACAGGGGTGCTTTCAAACTGTTCTGTTGCCCTCCAGATTATTGTTTTCTCCCCTAAAAATTAATAAATCGTTAAAGCTGTGAACATTTCTCAGTGCACATCATAGGCTATAATTATAGGCAAACCTGTAAAACTAAGAACAAGTAATGACAGTTCTATTATTTCTGTTTGGTGAGGATTCAGTACTTCATTTGTTCCCATTATTATACATGTATGATAAAACTCCTAATAGAACTCCAGAAAATCTTTATATTTTCTTTTCTTTTTTTTCTTTTTTTTTTCAATCAGAAAAATATATCTGAATTGTAAATAGGCCAATTCTATTCAGAATTACTATTTTTCTCTTGATTGTGTTATTGTAAACTTTCTAAACCGAGTTGGTGGGAAACCTGTGATAATTAGGGGTAACTTCCTGGCCTCAGCTGTGTTACAGTGCAGGTTTTCCAGAAGTCAAAGATGAAGATCTCTACAGAATCTTGAGTTTGTGATCATGTAAACCTCATATTCAAATTGATGGCATTTAGGGACTTGGTAGTACAAGACCACTTCCTCTCTCTTTAGAAGGGGAGAAGAAAGAGGTATTAACTGCACTGATCAAAGCTGTTTCCAATGTTTGAATATTGTGTGGCAGCTCTATGACACCCTACAACTTCAGCAGGTTATTTTCTATCCACTGGGATAAAGAAGTCCTACATTTAGAATTCGAAGAAGTCTGTAATTGTAATTGTGTCATTTAAAATACATTGTAACTCCCATATAGCTTTAATAATTACTTTTTGTTGTGGTTTGATACCATAAAGTATCAAAAAGCAGGGAGTAAAGAACAGTTCTTGTAGTTTCAATTATTCATCTGTTATACCTACTGTTGTGTAATACGTGACAATTCCTTTGCTCTTTCCACAGTTTTTCTGCTCACAATGCAAGGTATCCCTACTAATCATATCTAGAGAGAGAGAGAGGGAAAAAAAAGAAAAAAAAAAAAAAAAAGAGGAAAAAAAAAAAGGTAAACCACATTCTTTTCTTGTAGATACCAAGTTCTGGATAGCAGATACAAAATGTTATTGTCCCAAACAACTAGCAAAGAGAGGTTACCTAGATATAAGTTCTCTTCCTTGTGAACAATATACACATCTATATTCACTCTCAGCTTTGAGTTACTGATGCATTTTGGTTTTGAATTTCTCGGACTTTTTAAATAACACAGCACAGGTGCATGGTTCAGGGAAAAAGTCAGTTTCTGCTGTTTTCCTTAGAAACTGGAGGTATCTTCTCATCCTGAACCTAAGAAATGGAGTGTAATGATAATTTATGTTTGATATATATACAATAGACTCTAGTAAAACTCATTGCAAACACAGTCTTTCCAATTAGAGATCCTGAATTAATATCTTGGATTTTAAGAGGCTTCACTGGAAGCTTCTGTTTCAGCCTGTCCGTTCCCCCATTGTAATGTCTGCCTAACATGATGTTTCTCCAACCTAATTGTCTAGCTTCACAATCCACTGTGCAACCACTACCATCCTAATTCTCTCCTTCTTTGTTTTCTCAAACTAGAGAAAAACAAAAGAGCATTTGAAAATAATGCAGTTGTTTGAAGTTCCATTTTCCCCTTCCATTTTAATGGTATTAATTAAAAAAAATATATATTTTCTTCAGTTTTGGTTGATTGATTTATTTATCATTACAGTCTTCCTTCAATGAGTATAGTCTTCTTTCTCTTTCTTTTTTTTTTTTAAATGCATATCTTTAAGGAAAAAAGAGCTAATTTTTTTTTATTATTATTTTTACTATTTCTTTGATTTCTTCAGGCTTTTGTCAGCCCAGTTTCACCATAGCTAGCAAATAATTTGCTTTTCCAATTAAGACATTAGCAAGCTTTAAAATAAAAATTAAGACAGCCAATCTTGTCACTGTAAATAAACTGGATGTGTATAGTAAACTGAGTTTATCTCCTGCCTTCTTTGCATATTCTAGATTAATGTACTAAAAATGTAGAAACTATTTTGGTTTTAATAAATACCTATGACAAAAATCTGATCAACAAATTCATGTTAGCTGACGACCAAATTCCTGACAAAAGACTGAGATGATATTTAGGACTTCTGATGGCTAAAGAGAATGTCTAAAGGCACATTCAAATAATTTGTCTATCATATCAAACACATGCACAGTGGACAAGAGCTTTTTCAGATCTCAGTCCAATTTAATTCTTAGTAGGCAAATGATAAGCTTGGTAGAACACACTCCGCATTGAAATGAAATGAAAAGCAGGCCATTGCTTTTAGATAAGGAGAAAATAACAGAATTTATAAATCATAAGAGAGCCCCCAGTGAACCACTGGTTGTAAGAAAGATGAGCCACATATGTCATCAAGCTTCTGCATTTTCTTTTTTCATTCTGAACTGCCGAAAATGATCGAAGAACAGATACCTGAATTGTGCCTCTTTCTGCTTCCTGGGCTGTTAGGTGACTTTGGAGCATGCCTCGTTAAGAACCGGCAAAGCAATCTTTCCTTTTCAGACTCATGATCTCTTGGGAAAGTTATTTTATTAAGCAAAAAAATTGTCTGAGAAATGACGCATTTTCTGTTCAGAAAAAGTAACAGAGAAAAAAACTTTTTTTGTAATTAGCCTTTAGTGGTTTATTTTAAACTAAGATGGAAGCAAGAAGGCAAAGCCCAGCTAAAACCCACTGTGCTTTACATTCTGACTCAGAGCTATACAGAGCTCATATAAGCTATAAACTGCACAAAGCCCCGTAATTATCACAGTATGTTAATTTTAAATTTGCCATGCTTCAGCAACCTATTGATTCAATTTCAGACATTCCCTGTGGATACTAAAACTGAGATTATTTTGTTTATGAACGCTACAAGAAAAGGTTGAAATTGGATTTATAATAAAATTTAAGATTAATCAGAAGTTATACTTTGGCTTAATCAGCAGAAGAGTCTACCTCAAGATACTATCAGTTCAGTTACTCTGTAAATTCAAAGGGAATCAACAAAATAAACTATTTGATAATAATTACTGCAAGTTGCATTATTAGAAAATTAATTGCTTAAATCATGTTTATCAAAAGTTAAAGTTTCTGAGTCTAGAAAATTCAGTAAGTTAAATTAGAAAGTGAATACTTGTAATTTCTTCACTTACTGGGGGAAAATATAAACTTAGTTTGTTGCAAGTCAGCTTAAAATATTTCACTATAATTCCAAGGCACGCAATAGAAGAGGAGAAAACAAAGATATACTTCTTGCAGTATATCCATATCCCTACTCATGTTTAAAAGGATTTTAATTAAAGGGACAGTATTAGGGTTTAGTGACCAGTCATACTTGTCGTTGATACTGGAATTCAAGAAAACTAAATTTGAAGTCCAAATGGAGTAAAAAACTTCACATTAGTAAAACCCCTTTTAATTTTATGACGTCTTTTCAAATATTCATTCTTGCAAATATCCGAAATGTGTTAACAATACTCAGAGTAATATGTCTGGTGATAACTGTTCATACAAATAACTACATGAAATATTAATTTTATGTTTTTACCCTATATTTTCAGTACTTAAATCAGTGAAATACACCAGTGTTTGCATGCACTCATGTTATAAAATACAGTGTGACTGCTAATATACTATAATTTTAAACTAAATTTCTAATTAAATTATCCAAAATAGGACCATTTTTCATCAAAGTGAAGGATTATCTTTCCCCAAAGATCCACTCAGATGCAACTAGTCCATTATTTATCATTTTCATCTTAAAAAGCAGTACAGAAAACAGTGCTAGCTCACACCTACAATGTGCCAACCAAGCAAAGTATTTTTGTCTGCCTTCATGATAACAATCATAAAGACAACATTACAGCAAACCATCAAAATTCAAATTATATCATGAGTCTGACAACGTGTTGAAAAACGTTTCTTTTGCCTATAGCAACTAGTAGTCTTATTAAGTCCTATGTTGCCTTGGGAACACACAAACACAAAAATTTAAGTACAAGAACTATAAATTAGAAGTTAACTAAATGGCAAAAAAGAAAAAGAAATATATCAAAAGCCAAATCTAATTTAACTTGTAGGTGCCTATGCAATAGGTGCAACACTAACCTAAATTCCAAGTTCTTTGTCACCAAAAATGTCAGATGAGTATCTACATTTCTGGAGCAGTCCACAGTGAACCTTAGAAATCTGATTTATAAAACTCACAAAATGATGAAGATTTGCAGAAAACAAGTCAAGTAACACTAAGCATATGGATCCAAGTTTTGCCAAAGATGCAATACAGGGAATTAGAGTCTAAGGAATACAAATCCAGGATCAGCCTCAGAAATATACAGCATTTACTGAGGTTAGCTTCTGATTAGTGTGAATGCTGCAGTCACACAGACATGCAAAAGAGAAACAATATTTAACTTATAGAAAAAAAAAAAAACATGCTCTCACCTTTCATTAACGTTTCCTGAACACCAAGCCACAAGCTAGTTATGGTGAAGCCTCTTTCAAAGCTTTCACAAGAGTTAAAAGAGAGTTTTTGTCCATATTGGCAGAAAGCCAAACAGGAACTATATGAAACCAGAACATGATAATTAATGTATGCATTTGAGAATTGGAAGTTGTTACCGCTCAAATTATATATGTGTGCGTTGTTAAGTGCAGTTAGAGAACAGAGACTAAGACTTTCCAGGGCTGTAATTGGTATCCTTGTTTATTCTTTTTCTGTTAAAAATGTCAGTGCTGTTATTACCTTCCACAGCTGCAATTTCATTTTGTGATGTGGCAGTTTCAAGATGTATCAAATCAAGTGGTTTCAGCATTACTCAGCCTTTCTTTTATACACAAATGGAATTTGGGAGCTAGACATTTTGTTGCTTAGGGTAAACAAGAGCAAAGTGATGGAGTACTGGAACTTTCAGGTCAACAGACGAAGCATGTTGTGAGATACTCAGGATATGGCAGATGCTCAGAAGTACTTCTATAAATAGTAATTTAGGAAGTGGGTGTGTAAAGAAGTGGGCATCTAAAGTCATCTAAGCTCAACAGATCTTACCAGGCAGAAAACCTAAATGTCATCACTTGTTATTTTAGAAACATCATTGCTAACTGAAAACAAAACAAAACAAAACAAACAACTTTGTTATTGCACACATTCTGGGCAATAATCAGTGGTTCACCTCCTCTTTGAAACAGATTTAAGAATAAGTAGGATTTTTCTTGACCAATACAGTATGAATTTCAGGACATATTTTCACTTTCCAGAAAACATCTATAAATCAATGGAAATATAGACTGATCTGCATTTGTTTCTTCCTCCTGTCATTTAATTTCTGCCATTGTCTCTGGATCCACCTAGGTAACATGACAGTAAAAAACATGGAAGTTCCAAGTCTTAAGAGACGCATCAAAATAAGAATAAACATACATCAGGCAAGGAAGATAATTCAGATCCTGATTTAGCAAACATTTAATAACTTCAGAATCAATATCATTAATTAATTTGTTATCTATTTTATAGAAATACTTCTTGGAAGTAAAAATATTTATTGGAAGATTACAGTCAGCCAGAAAGCAAAAAAAATTAAATATCAGAAATATAGAGAAAGTATCTCTTCACAAGTAGGTATTTAATGATCCTCATGTTGCATAGGGGATGAAGTTCAAAAAGGCCAAGTGCTGGGTGCTGCACTTGGGTCACAAGAACCCCCTGCAGTGCTACAGGCTGGGCGCAGAGTGGCTGGAGAGCAGTCAGACAGAAAGGGACCTGGGGGTACTAATTGACAGGAAGCTCAACATGAGCCAACAGTGTGCTCAGGCGGCCAAGAAGGCCAACGGTATCCTGTCCTGTATCAAAAATGGAGCTGGGGTTGTTTAGTCTAGAGAGGAGGAGGCTTTGAGGTGACCTCATCACTCTCTATAACTACCTGAAGGGAAGTTATAGCCAGGTGGGGATTGGTCTCTTCTCCCAGGCAGTTAGCAATAGGACAAGGGGGCATGGGCTTCAACTCTGCCAGGGGAAATTTAGGCTGGATATTAGAAAGAAATTCTTTACAGAGAGAGTGGTCAGGCATTGGAATGGCCTGCCCAGGGAGGTGGTGGACTCACCTTCCCTGGAGGTTTTTAAACTGAGATTGGATATGACACTTGGTGCCATGATCTAGTAAACGGACTAGAGTTGGACCAAAGGTTGGACTCGATGATCTCTGAGGTCTTTTCCAACCCAGTCGATTCTATGATTCTGTGATACGTTTCTGTAAAGTAGGAACAAGCAGAAAAATACTGCAGACTCTTATTTTTTTTATTTTTTTTTATATTGCATCACTTTTTATTGTATACCTAATGACTTTTAAATAGAAAATATAGTCTTGAATTCCATTTCACAAGTTTATAGAATCAGAGAATGTCCAGGGTTGGAAGGGGCTCACAAGGATCATCAAGTCTAACTCCTGTCCCTGCATATGATAACTCCATAGTTCACATCATGTGTCTGAAGGCGTTGTACAGTCTCTTCTTGAATACTATCAGGCTTGGTGCCATGACACCTCCCTAGGGAGCCTGTTCTAGTGCTCCACCACCCTCTGGGTCAAGAACCTTTTCCTAATGTCCAACCTAAACCTTCCCTGGCACATGTTCCTGCTATTCCCTTGGGTTGTGTCACTGATCACCAGAGAGAAGATATCAGTGTCTGCCCTTGTTCCTTCCCTTGTGAGGAAGCTGTAGACTATGATGAGGTCTCCCGTTAGTCTCCTCCTGGCTGAACAAACAAAGTGACTTTAGCCGCTCCTCATATGGCTTCCTTTCCAAACCCTTCACCAACTTTGTAGCCCTCTTCTGGATACTCTCTGGTAGCTTAACATCTTTTTAATAATGTGGCGCCCAGAACTGCACACAGTGCTCCAGGTGAGGCTGCACTAGTGCAGAGTAGAGCAGAACAATCACCCCCTTCACCCATCTGGCAATGTTGTGCTTGATGCACCCGAGGATATGGTTGGCCCTCTTGGCTGCCAGGCCCCACTGTTGTCTCGTGTTCAGCTTGCCATCCACCAGAACCCCCAGAACCCTCTCAACAGAGCTGCCTTCCAACATTTAATTCCCCAGTCTTTATGTACAGCCAGGGTAGCCATGTTCCATGTGCAAAATCTGGTGCTTGCTCTTGTTGAACTTCATGTGGTTGGTGATTATCCAGTTCTCTAATTTTTCCAGATCCCTCTGCATGGCCTCTCTGCCCTTGAGAGTGCAAACAGCACCTCCCACTTCAGTGTCGTTGGTGAAATTCCTTAGTATTCCTCCAAGTCCAGAGTCTAAGTCATTTATGAAGACATTGAAGAATGCTGGCCCTAAAATGGATCGCTGTGGAACCCCGCTAGTGACTGGTCACCAGACTAGCATAACCTCATTTACTAGAACCCTTTGAGCCCGGCCTATCAGCCAATTGCTCACCCACTGGGGTCTTAACTATGTGACTGTAAATTGATGGAAAATGCATCTCTAGGATAGCATATCACAACAGAGTTGAAGTTTGAAGCTAAGCCTTTTTGTAATTCTACGCTGAACCACTTAGACTATACTGCAATTATCAGTACTGTGTTGCATACAAAGTTAAACAGCTGTAACTCAAGAAACTCAAATAACAGCCAGGACAACTCCAGAGCTGTCTTAATCTGCTGAAGAATGATGCCCAGGTGTCCAGGTGAGCACTGAGGGGACAGCCCTCACACTTCCTGAGTATAAGCCATTGCCTAAGTTGGGAGATGGACCTTGTAATGTTGGAAATTGTGTCTTGAAATACACCAGCTGAGTATTAGGTATATGAGGTTATAAACAGCAAGTAGGTAACTCTTTGGTTATACAGTTCTGCATATTCAGCTGTACATAAGAAAGTCTAGTTATAATAGAAATGGGAAGCTGGCATTATGATGGCTGAGTGATTGCAAGTACTGCAATCTGGTCCTATAGAATGGATGAAACCAGTATTGAAAAACATGGATGTGGACTGCAGATGTTTGACCCATAGCAAATACCCATCTGATAAATAAAAGGCATTGTAGGGAGATGGGAACTCTATTTAGTTTTCCTTGGGAAAGTATGCTTGTAAGAACTTTTAAACACAAAGGGACTGTAACAAAAATATGATCTGCTATTTAAAGTGCAATTAAGGTATCTGTGGAAAAAGGCAAGGTATCTAGACCTCTGGAAGACTTCCACAGTCTCTGTAGAAACCTATGAAATCAAGTTTAAATTACCTTTTAAAATATCATAGTATAAAATAAACAAATTTAAACACAATAGATCACAGCATTGTACTTCTATTTTTAACTCAAACACAGCTTGGATGTTTTCCCAGCTTTACTTCAACATTGCAGGTTTTTAAACAGCCACTTTTTCAGATTAGATATTTTGATTTCTTTTCCTGTAGCCTGCAAGAGAAATTTTTATCTAGAAATATTAACTAAAAAAGATTCTGTACTATCCCATGCGTAAGAGGTATAGGCAAAGTCTTAACTGTAAAAGCATAAGATAAGCATATTCTGAATCCTTTCCAGATATGATTTTTCATTGTTAAATTCTGGCCTTAACTTTAACATAACTAATCTTTTATTTATTGACCTTGACATCCTTTAAAAATACCTATAACAATTTATCTTTTTTATTGGTTTCAGGGGAATATCTCATGTTATCTACCTTCTGCTCCAGGACTCCATGACCTTACTGTGAGTTAACTTTAGTTATTTTTCCTTTGTTTTTATTTCTTGTCAAAAGCTCAGTTAAATAGCTCATGTAAATTATTCACATATAATTTGCTTAGAGCACTTTTCTTCTGCTCCGACGTATAAGTATGTGTATATAAAACTATTTGCTTTTTACTATGACAAAACCATTTTAATTAGAACTAATTTGAATTGGTTGTTATTCCTCAAGCACTAGGAAATGTAGAAGGAAAAATAGCTAACAGTCTGAAACAAAGTTATCTTGTTCAGATTATGTGGTTTCTTTCAAATTTCCTTTGATTATCCATTTTTAATTTGTTCCTTCTCTATAATCCTTCTTTCTTTATTTTCTTTCCCCTTGCTGACTTTACTTCTTTTTTTTTTTTGCTTGTGGATTTGTTTATTTTTTTAACTCTGTTTAACATCATTAAACTGGGAAGCTCCTTCTTCCATTAATCCAAAGACTTGTGTATGTTATTTCCTTCCTTGTCAAGGTAAAACTAAGAACAGAAGACAGATGTCCATGGTCAATGTATATTGTGTATTGGAGGTAGTGCCTATTTGTTTCTATAGATCTATTTTTTTATTAAATTAAGCAAGTTTTATTGTTTGTTGGTTGGTTGGTTGGTTGGTTGGTTGGTTGGTTGGTTTGGTTTGGTTTGTTTTTTTCACAAAGCCAAATAAATTTGGCTTTTTCATCTGAGCAAGCTAAAAAAACCCACCATTCAGCAGATCTGAAAAGCTTTATAGTGTGGTATGAAATACGTGTCAGGAGCGTAAATTTATGTGCACAACACATGTTAAATTACACATTGGTACCAGTAGTTATATAAATCAACATTTTTCACAAAGCATTTTCTAAAGCATTTCAGCTATGCTTGTGGCAATGCTTTTGAATTTATCTGAATTATAATGTAAACTCTGAATGGGACAATAATGGGGGAAAAACTGTGTGTTGTTTTCCTCTTGATGCATTTTTTTTTCACATGTAACTATTTCTGCTTAGTGATGTGATCTCTAGTCAGGAACATAAAAGAATGGTGACTCTAAGAAAAATGGAATATGAAAAATCTTCTGTGCCATTTTCTGGTTGTTTCAGACAATCTGAAGATGTGCATGTCAGAACTGAAAGAGAAAAGCAAGAAGATAAGAAAAGTATGCAAATTCTGTGTACATATCCTCTATAGGCTATATTTTGATTTCCCATTTTAGATTTGAATTATTAAAATACATAGTGTTCATTTAAAAACGCAGTATTAAGTTCCAGTGTGTGTTATGAATTAAAAGCTTTCAATTTGTTTTTCTACTGCATTCAGTAAACATGAGGCTAGTTTGCAATTACAGAATTGGGAAAACAGGACCTGCTATAAATCTCTTGTTACTGCGTTATTAATGCAAAATGACATGTGCATGTGTTGAAAATCTAGATATTTTTCTTCTTGAAGCAGACTTGGTATTCACTTTGTATCAGAATTAACGCCAGGGTAACAGAAGGCCTCAAAAAAAGCTTTTACAGCAATTTTCATTTTAACTATTGCTATACATCTGATTGAAATTTTCCATAGTTATTATATTCTTGGCTACGGTTCTTCAAACTGCACCACTATAATTATTTAGCATGTTTCACACACAGGCTTTCCCTCTCTCTCAAAGGTACTTGTTCAGTTTTATTGTTCTCTGTGGCTCATACAACATACAGATATAAAAGAGTAAAGCAAGCCACATGGGGATTAGCGGTGGGTTTGAGTGTTAATACTTCATAACACTCCATATTCTGAGAAATTCACATTAAAATTCTGAGAGTGGCTTAAACAATGTGAAGAGTGTTTGAAGAAAGACACTGTTTAAGCAGGGGGCTGGGGAAGTTATCTAGAAGTGAAAAGTGCAGCCAAGAAAGTGTGTTCTGAACAGAACTTTTCTAGTATGACCAAAAAACTACATAATGAATTCAGCTTCAGTAAGTAGAAGTACACTAAGCCTGTGTCTGATAATCACTGTGTAAAGAATTTTTAATTATTTCTTCCATGTTCCTGGTTTTGTTTTTATTTTGTACCACTAGCAAGTATGATGATATTCGTTGTGGTTTTTAACTTTCAATTTAAAGTATAGGTTTACAATCGTGTAATGGTATGTCATATTTCCATTCATATTTCAATTTTCACAGTAGAAGAACTACTGATTCATTAAATTGTGAAAATGCCTGAAATAAGTTTCTGCCCACTTTCCTCTAACCTCTTCTTCACAAAATCTGCTGTTAATTTCACTGATGTTTCCATGAACATAAAAACCCAGACTGAGATTGCAAAATCTGTGAGATTTCCTTCCTAGAATCATGAAACACAAGACATTTCACTGTCCAGAGTCTCAAATTATTACTTGCTAAGTTTTCCTCTGTTCCTGCTTCCAGAAGTTGCTGACCTCGATCCTTTGTGATACTTATTTCCCTGAGAGGAAATTAAATAATTATTTTCTTAAAAACACTTCTCTGTGCTACAGCGATCGGCAAGGTAACTCACAGCAGATGGTAGCACCAAAATCAGATATCCATTACAGGAAAAATCAAAGAAAAACAAAATCATGAATCAATGTCTGACTTACTGTCTGATCCCTGTTTCCTTACTGTTCCAGACCCAGGTTTTTTGGCTGAGCCTCTGATGCGCTAATCCTCAGTGCTGAATTTTTCAGGGCTGGAGCCCAAACTACCTTTTCTCTTAGCTCTTCAAGAAGCATTATCTCAATACAGTGCTGATAACATGCAGGGATGTATAAAACTTAGCATATTTAGAAAACCCAGATTTCCCATTTCTGGTAGTGCTCTAATCACAAAGATCTGAAATAATATTTCTTTCTTTTTTTTTTTTTTTTTTTTGATTGTCAGGCCAGTACTTGACTGTCACTGTGAAATTATTTTATGTTAGAAATGAGACTTTTTTCTGTGTTCATCCTAGTGCAGATTGTCTGTCCTTTTCTATATCACCTGCAGTATGATCAAAAGACTGTTAAAAACATCTTTCCTTAGCTGTATGAGAAAGTCATTAAGCACACTTTTTGTAAAGCAAAACGGAGCAGACAGCACAAATGTAATTGGTTAACATTTCCCTTCTCTGATCTGGCAGCTTGTTGAAAGCAAACTAATTTTGACTATGTCATTAAATACTTTGGCCTCACTCAAGTTAGCAGTAAAACTCCCACTTGCTGGACCAGAATAAAAATGACATCAATAGGGAAAATGGTTAATCATCATTGTGCAACAGTTATATATATTTTGCATATAAGGATTACTAGATACTCTAATTGCACAAAAGTGGTGACATGATTGTGTGGAAGTTCCAGACCAGTACACACAACAGAACCCACACCAATTAACTAAAAGGATTACTACTGAAAGATGAACATGTACACTCTAGGCTTTATACTGTTATCAATGAACGGTGGCTGAGATATTCAAAACTAACTCCAAAATTCTGTGCTCATTTATAAGGAGTACTGTGGACAGTATTTTCAGACAGTGTGACATTTTCTCTCAACGGTGTCTGATTTGGTTATATTTAGATGTTTCTCATCTAAAAATCTGACAATCACAATTTATGATTATATAACACTGATATTTTTCATATTCTGTTTTTTTTCTTCATACTGTCCTGCCAACTGGTATGACCTTTCCTTTTGGTAGTCTGTAATTTAACTATTGTCCCATCTCAACAGATGGGATGAGGGATGAGTTAACTCTGAACGCGACACGCACCCTGATTCAACAGATGAGACCAGGTGTGAGTTAACTCTGGGTTAATTCTGTGCAGTTATGTGAAGTGAATGACAGACAAGCACTCCAGGGGTTCAATTCGGCTATGAGCTTTATTAAAAGCAAGTGGTAGAAATACTAATTACAGAGATTAGTGACTTGGCAAAAGTATTTTATGATATCACAGAACTTATCAATACAATAATAGTCAAAGCTTCTCTACAAGCGATATATTGGCAACCATTAATAGCTATAATACAAAACTTAACAAGAATCCAACAGCAGAGTTTAAGATGATGTTACTCTTATATGTTCAAAAAGAAAAGAGAGAAAGAGAGTGATAGAGAGGAAAGAAAACTAGGGTATAAGAGAGAGAGAGAGTAAGATATCACTCACAGAAGGAGAGACAAAGAAATAGGGATATAGAAGAAAAAAGAGAGAAGGAAAGAGCAGAGAGAAAGGAAGAAAAAAAAGGGTGAGGGATCAAGCCACTCTTACGGCTTCACAGCGTGGATGACGAGACTTGTATGATGATGTATGGCCTATGGTGTCCCACGGCGAGGGTGCTGGGGTTTGTAGTTCAGGAGTGCAGCATCCTCTGGTGTCTGGTCCATTTCCCGTGTAGAGGCTGGTGGGCTGAAGGTCCTCAGGGTGGTGGATTCTCTACCAGTGCTGTTGTAGGTGAGCTTTTTCATAGAACTCCAAGTAGTGGAAAGTCTGGGGGGAAGAGGTGATTGCAAAAGATCGACAAATCTCGACAAGTCCCGGGCCATGTCGAAGGTTCCCAGCTTTTCCCCTTTGTGTGCCAAGCTGGGCATATCAGAAGGTGGAGCTATGTGCCCTCCGGCACGTCCCTCACCGCCGGTATCGGCCAGCCGGTATGGGCTGTGGCTCATTAGCTTGTCGTTGATATGTAAATCGCAGTTCACCCTAAACTGGATGTATCATCTCCTGTGGCTGGATGAACTGGTTTTGCCACAATGTTTCAGCCATTATCCTTATCAGTACACGACAACTATGCATGCAGGTGATCATCATTTAAAATCTGGCAGTCGCTGTGATTTTCATTGTAGTATTATCCTACTATTTGCAGCAGTTCATGTCATTTGTACTTTTTAGTCTCTTTTAATAAGGAACAAGTAAATTAAAGAGGAAAAATTATTCACTAAATGGAGCATTAGGTTTTTGTACTTCAATCACTGAACAGTACCAAAGAAATATTATTCTTCTTCTTTCGGAACAAAAAATACCTTGGTTTTCTTGTTAAATGTTTTTTAATTATTTTTTTAAGATAGGCATCATTCTAATTGAAGATGCTCTCAATATCAAAAGGTGAAATGGAAAGGCAGGTCTTTACCAAAAATATAAGTCAAAATTTTGGAATGTTGTACAAGGACATTTTTGTAATACACTTACAAGAGCAAACAACAATTTTCTCCAATTTATTTTCTTATGGAAGGATGAACAGTTCCAGGGTTTGCCCAAACAGTTCATTTGCACTCTTCTAGAAGCCCTTTTTCCACTATCTAATACAATTCTAAAATAAAGAAAATAAAACACTGTACATCAGATGACACAAGGTAATATCATATTTTACATATCTAGCATTTACTTATTGTCTGATCTGCCTGCTTATTTAGCCTTTTATAGGTAAAAGCTCTCTGGGACAGTCACTGATTCTCGTTCATTCATTTTACCACGGCCCATTATACTAAATAATGGAGAGAAATGTGTGCTAACACTGGTGTACGTGTTCTAAAGCTGTTTTTAACAAATTGTGAAAACATAACAAGCCTTAGAAAAACCTGGATGAAAATTTCAGTAACAGTTTCTTGACAAAACAAGGTTCTATTTTGATATACAAAGTCTCCCTCCTCTCTGGTGAGTGTATTGGCAAAAAGCTGCATGTGCATAAGAGGAGCAGGTGGAAAACATGACAGCACTGCAGTACACCTAATACTTTAATTTCATTATGTGCATCTACAACTATTTTTTTTTTAATTGTTTTTGTCTGACTTCCACTTTCAGAAAAAAAAAAAAAAGGCATCATTGATATGAATAACTTAGCTCATTTAATCAGTGGCTTTGTGAAGAACAGATTTGCTAATTAGTTTGAAATGCATGTCCCTGAGGTAGCAAGGCAGGCAGGTGCTTCTGTATTGGGAGCTATTGAACTTCCCTGAACCCAGTCAGCTCGCTTCTGGAACACATCCATGCTCTAATAGATACTAGAGCTGAAAAGGATCTATTTAAGTAATCCGTCCTTCTCTTTCCAATATGAGTAGCTATCTTGTACAGTAGATATAACTGATCAAGCATAGATTTTAAAGACCTGGGCCACAAAGGTTTCATTTTCCAATGAGAAACTATTCTTCAGTTTTTCCATTGAGTTTGTGTTAGACTTTATGCAGAATTGAAATGTTTTTTCTCTTGCTATGTGCTACTGCATCTGACCATTGTAACTTTCCTCCAGATTCGAAAATCATTGCATTTCTAAACTCAGTGGCAAAAGTCTCCTTGATTTAAAAATGATGACATCTTTACCTTCAATTTAGTCTGCTAAGTGACTTATTCCTCTTACTCACTGTATCAAATCACACAACCAGAGAAACCAGTTTTCCTCATTGCTGGAATAGTAGATAGGTCCCATTACCAAGAAAATCTTCTAGTGTTGGGGTTAGGTCTTTCTTCTTCAATTTAATATATTCTCACCTGAGTATCCCTAGCTGCCCCGTCACTGGTGGTTGTTTCTTCACAGTAGATAAAGTGTATTGAAATGAAAATCAAGTAAATTATGTCATTTGGGTTATGATGGGCACTCTACAGCCTATCATAACCCAAGTACTTAAAACCACATACATGAAAAATACAGGGATGGGGAGGATGAGTGTGGGAATTACCTAAAAACCTGCTGTGATTTACAAAAGAGATTCCACAGCTAATATTACGCACAGCTTCTTGGCACCCTTGAAAGTTTTGGGAGTTAATAGTGATTTCTCTCTACTCCTTGGGGCATCACATGGTGAGATCTTTATAACATATTAAAGGTTTGTTATTCCGTACTATTAGGGTTAAGAATTAGCATGACAAACTTTTCTTTTACTGAGTTAATAATATGGATTAAATATAAAAATTTAATGATGCAGTGTTAACATGTGTTTGGTTAACAGGTAAAGCTATCAGTCTGTACACCATGAGCTGTCTCAAACATGTTCAAAACACAGAAATTTGAAAAGACAGTGTTCATTTAATGATCACATTTTTGAAGGAATATATTTATTTCATTTGTTTATCAAATGTTTTTAAATTATTATGGCAATGGGAAAACAAAATGCTGCACAAATTAACCAAAATTGGTAGCAGATAAAAATCATGGGTACTTCTGAAATAAATACGTCTGTAATATGCCTGCATGTGTATATTAAACACTCTTTTATACTTGGGCATATTTTAATAATACTTTACATGTTTGTTTGTTTGGTTGGTTTTTTTAAATGACTTCTCGCAGTATCAGGGAAAAGAGTGGAAATTTTTCAAGTCCTCTTAAAAGGTATATGAAAATTTGTGGTCTGTGGTGTATAAACTCATTCTGTTCTTTTTTATTTTGGGGTTTTGGTTTTGTTTTGTTTTGTTTTCCTCACTTCTATAGTTCCAAGAAAGATCTCTTTAATTTTCTTTTTCTGCAGGTTTGTATGAGGAAAGGTAATCAAAAGGCAGCACCAGGATTTTCATTTTTCTTGCTAACATAATTCTCACTTGATCCATGTTCTGGGCTCCAGATCTGAGAAGTTAATAGAGGAAAGATGGGCTCTATGCTGCAAACAAAAACACAGACTGAATCTTTATCTTATGTTTGGAACAAGTAAATGTCTATTCACTATCAATCCATGCAGTGGTTTCAGCCGTTTGTAAAGACAAATACAATTGACGCCAAAAATGAGAATTACTTCTTGAAAACTAATTCACCATTTTACAGATTTTTAAAATCAATTTTATTTCATAACCATTGAGAAATGTCTTGAAAAAGAAAAATGAAAAAAATAGCACATTTATGCCATTAAAGACATCATTTTTAGGAGACTTATGACTTAGAAACCATTTGTTTGTCTAGAAAAGACTACTAATGCACAGACAGCTCTGAAGTGTTTGTTGTAAAACATTTAGTCAGTCAATACATTGCTTACTAAGTCGATTAGCGTATTATTTCCTTGAAAAGACAGTGGATAGGGCAAACTCAGCCATTCTGCTTTCCACTTGCAAGCAGAAGTCTGTTTTATAAAGTGCAGCTAACTCACAGTACTTCTGAAATATAGCCCCAGTGTATTTACCACTCCCCCTAGATGGGCAATGTCCCTTGAATTTTATAAGTTCTCCATCTTAGTGTCTAGATCACTAATGAAGATGCTGAAAAGTATTTTTCTCAGTATCAACCTTAGAAAAAATATCATTAGCGCTTAGTTGTTAGCTGAACTTTGTGGAACTGGTCACAACCATTTCAGCCCAGTAGTCTAACTATTCAGCTGTTGTGTATTTCATCCAGTCAATCTTTATCTTGTCCAATTTGGCCATAATGACATTAGAGAAGACCATGTTGAAAGTCTTCTTAAAGTGAAATAAACAACATCAACTGTTGTTTCCTCTTCAGTTGAAACAGTAATTTTGTCATAGAGGGTTAGACACAATTTTGCCTTTATAAATCTATGACAATTATTCCCAATAACCCTCTTTTCTTCATATGCCTATGTAGGACTTCCATAAGGACTGAGCTGAGGCTGACCAGTGCAGAGTTCTTCTCTTCTTAAAAATGAATATGGTATTTGTGGTTTTGAAATAATGTCACCTAATCATCACAACCTTTAAAAAGTTACAGAGAGCATCTTTTCAGTGACATCAGAAAGGTTCCCTGCACACTCTTGTATGCATCCTATTAATCTCGTGGACTTTTATATGTCCCATGTGCCCAAGCATTCCCTAATTCTTTGTTCCTTTGCTGTGAGTCATACTTCAGTCTCCTAGACTCTACGACTTCCCTCAAGAAACTGGGTAGCCCAAGAATAGGTGTTACTAAGAAATACAGAATGTAGGAAAACATTGAATACATCAGATTAGATTCTTCCACTACATAGAGTAATAGGTTTACATTTTCCTTAGTTTTTCTTTTGCTGCCTAAGTACTTACAAAATCCTTTCATGACCCTCTCTAATTTTAACAACAACAGAGTTGTGGTTTTCCTAATTTCACTCCCAGATTTCGAGGCTCCTGGAAATCTTATTCCTACTTCCCATACCTTGTACATGTCTCCTTTATTAGCATTTACCTTTGATCTTGGCTAAGGATTTTCCTTTACAACCAACCTAGCTGGATTTTCTTTTTTGGGTTCTACAGATAAAAGTGAACAAATCAGGAGAGGAATTAATAATGGAAAATTAATACTTGCACAGATGTTATGATTCAACTTAAGTTTTTAAATATATATATACAAAAATATATTTTATGCAATATACATGTATATGTGTATATATACATGACATTTATTTGTTATGATTTAAAAGCTGGTTATTACTAGAATATTCAGACAGGCAGATACTAGGTAGTCATGTGCAAAAATCCTGCCATAGCTGCTAAAAAAAATCCCTCTAAAAATCTTGCCCTGAAAGATTTCAAGTGTGAAGATTTGTGTCATAAAGACATAAAAAGACAGCTGAAGTAACTTCTAAAAATCATTACATACCCACCCATTGACCCACAGGTAAAAGTTTATAGTGAGTATTACTTCTGTATTAAGGTGGAAAATTCAGTTCTATTTGAAAATTCCTGTTAACATTTAAGTGATTAAACAAAAGAAATTCAGCACATCACTTTTATGGACAGATGTTAACCTTCACAGATCACTGAGTGCATCCAGATTCTACAAGTAAGTGTGTTTGCTAAAAACAGAGTCTCAAAGCTGCTTTCAGATGACTCAGCAGAAATGTATGTTTTAATGGCACTATATTGATCTTAACTGTATATCCTTCAAGAAATCTAGGTGTCAGGAAGTTTTGACCTGAATTTCCAATGACAGCAGAAAAATTCTTTTATTTTTTTGTCCTCCCAGGTTTAAAAAGAGCTTTAGAAGGCTGTTTCTGATACAAGTCTGGTTGCTGTTGGCCCTCTTGGCCACCTGGACACACTGCTGGCTCATATCCATTTGGCTGAATGAGACAAGAGAAGGAAGACAGCAAGAGAGAGTAAACCTTTAGTCTAGCAAAGAAGAGTGAAGACAATGCCTGTATATCTCTGATACACAAACTTTCGTTGGTTTTCTGGAACAACTAAACCATCATATTACCCATACCCCAATATTGGAGTCTGGTTTATCTTCCAGAATTAACAGAAATTCAATGTTATTATATTTTTAAAAACATCATTCCACATGTTGATGTACATTCTCTCAGCATGTTTCACCTACAGAAAATGAAAAAAAAAACATGTAAAATCTCACTTATCTTCATGCACAGAACCCTACCACAAACCAGCCATTAAAACTGATTTAGATAATTATTTCCATAAAATCACAACTGATTTTATGTCAGGCTGAAGTAATTATGCCAGCAAAAAGTCATCTTTGATTTACCTTTAATAAAATTACTACAGAAACAAATGTGTATTTTCAGGTACTCAGCCACATGGAATTATTTTATTTATTTATTTATTTATTTATTTATTTATTTATTCTCCTGTTTAATGTCAAGGAACAATTGGCATGAGAGATATGATGTGCTAAGGTCAGAGAGATCTGACTATGCTGAGCATAACTGTTCATCTCAGTTACAGCCAGTAGTCAAAAATGGAAGAATATTTTTAAGTGTTTCTCCTTGATCCTGGCTCTCTCCATCACATATTCCTGTTGCATCCTGCTATCTAGCATCTGGTTAGTGTCTCAGTAGTCACCTATACTTAAGATATGAATAAATTAGCTATGCAAAGAATCTGCATAAATAGCTTCAGTCCTGTATCCAAAATTCCAGGCAACATTCCAAAAACATTAAATGAAGGATGTCATTAGAGATTTCCAAGTTAGACTATGGATACATCATTTTATTTGGAAAGAAAAACAGTAACATCTTTCTGCATTCCAGCTCACAGCAAAAGTTTGCTTTCAATTCAACAGTGTTTAATCAAAGAAGTTTCAAATAAAAATAATATATCCTGCACTGTACATTAGCCGAATTTTTAGAGCATCTAAGAGATTCACAGTATTCTTGAAACATCCCTTTCATTAAGGTAGGAAAGCTGAAAAATAAAAATTTCACCCAATTAAAAAAAAAATCTGTATATTACAGTGAGTGTGTTCATATTTGGTGTTTAATAGTAACATATTTTTTCCATTTACCTATTTAGTATATGATCTGTTAGGTCAATTTAAAAGTGTACCTTCTACTGAATGAAATGGTAAGATAATTGCATTACATTTGTTTGGTTCTGAACTTGTAAGGCTTAACAATGAACAAACATTTTTCCTTTCTGAACTCACTCAGATTTCTGACAATAGAAATACCCTATAGGTTCTAACCAGGGTTTCATCTAATCCAGTCTTCTATAGCAAAGTTACTGCTGTTTAGGAATAGTCTATGATTTTGGCTGTTATCTGCAGTCTACTCCTGTTGTACTTTTATCAGTATCAGGAATTCCTGTATTATGGATGTCAGAAGGCATTTCTGACAGACAGGCATTTCTGACTCACCTCCATCTGAAGACACACTGTTAAGCCTGAGCAACTGCTTTTTACTTTTTAAACTAGGTTTTAGTCTCTAAAAGAACCTTTTGTTCAGTCATGTGGCAATTTAGTTTCTTCAGTCAGCTGTCATGTGGAACTCAGTCAAAGGAGTTTGGAAAATATATTAAGTCTACAGGATTCCCTTCATAAACATGCTTATCAACCATAATACAACCTTCAACAGGTTAGTGAGACAGAATTTTTTTTTAAAGAAGATGTGCTGACACCTTCACAAAAACTGTGATTACCTGTGTCATTAGTAATTTCACTGCCATATTAATAGACTTTCTGACTGACTATTCTCAGAATCTCCTCCAGAGCTTTTTAGGTTTGTAGGAGTTAAATTAGGAACCCGACAACCCTCTGCCAAGTTTCTTGTGATATTTTCACCACCTTGACTGGCAATTCTGTGAGTTCACATCTGAAACACTGTGATGAATGACCTCTGAATTTAGTGAATTAATGGTTTCCAATTTATCTATTTGCTCTAATATTTCCTGCATACTTGCCTCCAACTGTTTTTACTTTTTTGATCTCTCTGTTATAGAGAATGCATGAACTCTCAGATCCTCCCAAAACAATCACTTAATTAATTTAACTTATCCTTTAAAGCTTTATCATTATTGAGTACCTCCCCTATATGTTCTGAAATTCTTTTACTGCTTGTGTTTTTCATTTTCACTGGTAATATATTTGTAGAATAAGGCTCTTTAATTAATATGGTCCTTTTATCCAATAACATATCTGTTAAAAGGAGGTTAAACCACCACGAAACAAAATGTCTAAGGAATTGTTTTTTTCATATTGCCCATAAAGTTTCTCAGGCCTTTAGTAAAATTATGAAACAATTACCTAAATTATCTAGATATTTCTCATTTTGAAATACACTGAAGATCATAAAAAATACCAAAAAAAGGTGCATGTTATTTTGTCAATTTATTATATGTGAGGAAGTAATTTTGAGGCTATTTGTCATAAGATTTCAACTATTTTAACTATTAAAAAAATGAGAACACCACTGTCTGAAAATTATAAATATTTTAAAATTTGTAATTTAACTTTTCAATTTAAACCATGACATTATATATTTGACAGAACACTGAACAATTAGCCATATATAGAAGACTGAGCCTAATTTAGTTTGAAAACCTCTTCTATTAAGTAATGATTAAAAGTGGACCCACAATATATAAAAATATACTTGTTTCTCTTTAAAATTTAAAATCAGTTTCAAATAACCCTGACTGTGTCAACCAGTTAAATAGAACAGTTATGTTTTTTTAAAAGACACTGTTTAGTCAAGAGAGGAATGGTTTTGAAAGAGACAGAACAACTTCAGAATGTTTAAAGTCTGAGTTATATTAAGTACATATTTTGGAGGCTCCCTGAATCCAAGGAACCTAACTAGAGACTGTACTAGCCATTAATTAAGGAGACAGGGGTTCAAATATGTTGATTCAGCTAAAAAGTTTTGTGGTTTTTTTTTACTGAAAATCATGTGTTAGGATAGAAAATTCTGATCTAGTAGAAATCACATATAAGTCCTCAGACATGAGATGAAAGTCAAAGGAAAGTGAGACATCCCTTTAACAAAGCAGAATAAATGACTAATAAATACCTTGACTAAATTAGAAGAGAAGGAAATACTTCAATTCTGATGGACAGTATTACATTGGAGCCTGCAACTAATCCTACTCAGCCTCTTCAAAATCAGATGCAAATTTCTACGCAACTATAGCAATGAGCTTTTTGTATCTGTATATCTTTAGAAGACAGTGAATATGTCAACTTCTTGGAGGCTATCCAAAGTTTTAGAATATTTTCTCTAATGTGAATATTTCCCAAAATGTGAAAAGCTGAACCCAAAGTATTACAACAGAGAACTCTTAATCTTATTATTAGAATAGGCTTTAAAATAGAGTTGGTTATGTTTGTTGGCTTTTTTCTTCTTAAAAATAAAATAAAATAAAATAAAATAAAATAAAATAAAATAAAATAGAGCCAATTCAAAGACCTTTAGAAAGTTAGAGTTTAGTTCTACAGTAGTCCTAAACTATCCAGCAGGACCATAAAAAGGATAAGGGGTAAGGAAAAGGGGCTTTAAACTAGATTTAATTGGGGGGATGAGGACAGGATGTAATATGGTCATGGTAAATCTTTCTTTACCCCTTACGAGAAACCTGCATGCTTGAGTACTTCGCCAAAGTGTCTATACGCCAACACGCTTAGTATGGGGAATAAACAGAAAGAATTAGAGATCTATGTGTGTTCACAGGGCCACCATCTCATTGCTATTACAGAGATGTGGTGGGACAACTCACATGACTGGAATATTGCCATGGAAGGCTATGTACTTTTCAGGAAAGACAGACCAGCAAGGCGAGGTGGACAAATTATAGAATCTTAGAGTGTCCTGAGTTGGAAGTGAACCACAAGGATCACCAAGTCCAACTTGAAGGAGTTGCACTTTATGTGAGAAAGCAACTCAAATGTTTTGAACTTTGCCTAGGAGGGGATGATGAGCGAGTTGAGTCCTTAGGGGTAAATGAAGAATCTCCCCTATGAGGAAAGGCAGAGGGAGCTGGGTCTCTTTAGCATGGAGAGGTGGAGACTGAGGGGTGACCTCATTAATGTTTATAAATATGTAAAGAATGAGTGTCACAAGGCTGGAACCAGGCTCTTCCCAGTGACAACTAATGACAAGACAAGGGGTAATGGGTACAAACTGGAACACAAGAGGTTCCAGTTAAATATGAGAAGAAACTTCTTCACAGTGAGGGTGACAGAACACTGAAACAGGCTGCCCAGGGACATTGTGGAATCTCCTTCTCTGGAGACATTGAAAACCTACCTGGACACATTCCTGTGTAACGTCATCTAGGTGTTCCTGCTCTGGCAGGGGGATTGGACTAGATGATCTTTCAAGGTGCCTTCCAATCCCTAACATTCTTTGATTCTGTGAAAAACTCAGGGACAAGCTAACAAGAAAGACACTGTTGTGAGTGTTTACTACAGGCCACCTGATCAGGTGGAGGAAGTTGATGAGGCTTTCTACAGACAGCTGGAAATAGCCTCACAATCACATGCCCTGGTTGTCATGGGAGACTTCAATCACCCTGACATCGGCTGAGTGGGCGAAAGAACTAAGCATGTACAGTCCAGGAGATTCCTACAGGTCATTAAAGGCAACTTTTTGACACAGATGGTGGAGGAACCAAAGAGGAGAGGTGTGCTGCTGGACTTTATCCTAACAAACCAAGAAGAACTGGTTGAAATTGTTTGGGACAGCCTTGGCTGCAGCAGCCATGAGATTACAGTAGAGTTCAGGATCCTGCATGGAAGAAGCAGGACAATAAGCAGGACTAAAACCATGGAATTCAGCAGGGTGAATGTTGGCCTCTTCAAGGTCCTGCTTGGAAGAATCCCATGGAATAGGTCTTTAGAAGGCGTGGGTGTCAAAGAGAGATGGCTAATATTAAAACATTCACTTCCTACAAGCCCAAGACCGATGCATCCCTATGAGGAAGAAATCAAGTAAAGGGAGGAAGAGGCCAGCAAGGATGAAAAAGAAGCTCCGGTCAAAACTCAGGTAGAAGAAGAATGTTTACGTAATGTGGCAAAAGGGACAGACTACCTGGGAGGAATACAATGAGGCTGTTAGAGTATTCAGGGATGCAGTGAGGAAGGCCAAGCTCCACTTGGAAGCAAATCTAACCAGGAATGTCAAAGACAACAAGAAGGGCTTCTTCAAGCACATCTGCAGCAAAAAGAAAGTTGGGGGAAATGGAGGCCCACTGCTGAATGAGGAGGGTGCCCTGGTGACAGAGAAGGCAGAGTTACTGAATGCCTTCTTTGCTTCCATCTTTACTGCTAAGACTGGCCCTCACATATCCCAGACTCTAGGGAAAAGAAAATCTGGTGAAAGGAAGATTTTCCCTTGGTTGAGGAAGATCAGGTTGGAGATCATTTACAGAAAGTAGACATCCATAAACCCATGGGCCCTGATGGGATTGCACCTACGAGTGCTGAGAGGGTTGGCAGATGTTATTGCAAAACCATTCTTCATCATCTTTGAAAGGTCTTGGAGAACAGGAGAGGTCCCTGAGGACTAAAGGAAAACCAACATCACTCAGGTCTTCAAAAAGGGCAAGGATGACCCAGGAAACTGCAGCTCAGTTAGCCCCACCTGCATCCCTGGAAAGGTGATGGAACAGCTTATTCTGAAAGTCATCTCCAAGCACATGGAGGAAAAGAAGGTTATCAGGAGTAGTCAGCATGGGTTCATCAAAGGGAAATACTGTTTAACCAGTCTGATAGCCTTCTACAATGTTATAACTGGCTGGGTAGATGAGGGAAGAGCAGTGAACGTAGTCTACCTTGACTTCAGCAAGGCTTTTTTCCCTGTCTCTTACAACATCTTCATAGGCAAGCTCAGGAAGTAAGGACTAGATGAATTCACGGTGAGAGGGATCGTGAGGGTTGCGATCAATGGTGCAAAGTCTGGTTGGAGGCCTGTAGTTAGTGGGATTCCCCAGGGTTCAGTATTAAGTCCAGTCCTGTTCAACCTGTCCATCAGTTATCTGGATGAAGAAACTGAGTGCAGCCTCAGCAAGTTTGCTGATGATACGAAAATGGGAGGAAGGGCTGACACACCAGAAGGCTGTGGCTGCCATTCAGTGAGAACTGGACAGGCTGGAGGACTGGGCAGAGAAGAACCTAATGAAGTTTAACAAGGCAAGTGTAGGGTCCCGCACCTGGGGAGGAATAACCCCAGGAACCAGAACAGGTTAGGGGTGGACCTGCTGGAAAGCAGCATTGCAGAGAAGGACTTGGGAGTTCTAGCCAACAACAGGTTGACCATGAGTCAACAATGTGCTCTTGTGGCCAAGAAGGCTGACAGTATCCTGTGGTGCATTAAGAAAATATGAACAGCAGGTCAAGGAAGGTTATCTTCCCCCTCTGCTCCGCCCTGGTGAGGCCTCACCTGGAGTACTGTGCCCAGTTCCGGGCTCCCCAGTTTAAGAAGAATAAGGAATTACTGGAGGGAGTTCAGCGGTGGGCTACGAAGATGATTAGGGGCCTAGAGCACCTTTCTTATGAGGAGAGACAGAGAGCTGTTCAGCCTGGAGAAGAGAAGGCTGAGAGAGGAACTCATCAATGTTTATAAATATCTCAAAGGTGGATGTCAAGAGGATGGGACTAGATTCCTTTCAGTGGTGCCCAATGATAGGATGAGGGGCAATGGGCACAGACTGAAGATTAGGAGGTTCCATCTGAATATGAAGAAAAACTTCTTTCCTTTGAGTGTGACAGAGCATTAGAACAGGCTGCCCAGAGACGTTGTGGAGTTTTCTTCTTTAGAGGCATTCAAGACCCAACTGGACACATTCCTGTGCAATCTACGCTATGTGTACCTGCTTTAGTAGGTGGGTTGGACCAGGTCATCTGCAGATGTCCCTTCCAACCCTAACCATTCTCTGATTCTGTGATTAGCTGCTTCATCACCTTGCCAGATATTGAGGTGAGGCTGTCTGACCCATAGTTCCCTGAGTCCTCATTCTTGCCCATCTTGATAGGAATTACTGTTACATTAGTCAGCCTCTTCAGCACCCATACGTGCAGCCTGTTAGGACCTATGTATTCACATATGTCCAGTTCGCTGAAGAAACGTCTGATACTCCAGTCCTCTGCCACCAAAGATAAGTCTTCCATGTTCCAAACTTTCATTCTGGTCTCTGGGATCTGGGAATCCTGAAGAACAGTCTTACAAGCAAAGACTGAAAGGAAGAAGGCAGTTAGTACCTCAGCCTTTTCCATGTTCTGTGTCACTGTGGTCCCTGCCCCACTCAGCAGCAGGTCCATATTTTTCTTAGCCTTCTTTTGCCACTTAGGTACATATAAAAGCCTTTCTTGTTGCCTTTTACATTCCTTACCAGATGCAGCTACAGGTGGATTTTGACTTCCCTACCCTAATCTCTGCCTGGTCAGGCAGTGTATCTATATTTCTGCCAGACTACCTGTCCTTTCCACCTTCTTTATACTTCCTTTTTGTGCAAATTGCAGAGCTGTATGTATCATCTGAAGCTCTGTCTCGGTCAAAGCTTCTGCACTGGCAGGAACAGGGACAGCTGCTCCAGCATCTGCTGGGAAATGTACCCTGTGGTGCATCACCACCATTTTTTTGCAGATTTCATTGTTGCTAGTGAATTAGCTCAAAATTACCATGAAATTAGAAAATATTTCATTGACCTTCATCAGTGTTTTTTGATGAAAAATGTAGGACATTTTTCTCCATATTTTTAACATTCCTTTTCTGAGAGATTCCCTAGTGAACTATAATAAAAACATTTACAGACTTTTTACATTTCATGAAGATTTATGCTAAAGATAATCCTCTATCAGACCTAAGCTTATTTAAGCCTTTCACAGAAAATGTCCTGTGAGTTGCTGTTATTTTTAAACATATTTCAAAGCTCTTAAGCCAAACTTTACACCGTACTCTGGTTGTACAAGTATCCTTGGAAAAACTGGCTATATTTAAATCCATATTATTTTATTCTAACACTTTTATAATGCTTGAGAAATATAAAAGTTATGTCATTACATGCAAAATGAAGAAATTATCAACATTTATGTTCACATTTGATACAAAGGAGAAGTTACGTAGAGTGAAATTCACTTGCTCTTGTTCTATAACTTTTAAACATGACTTACTCATTCACTAAAGTTATTCAATAAAGGTCACAGGTGCATTTTAATTTCTGAACAAGCCCCTGTGGACTAAAAAAGAAGTGGCACACAAGGTAAGTTTGCTCAAGTAGAGCAAGAAAAAATCAGCTGAAACAGTAAAAAAGATAGAAGATTAGCATTATTTATCTTTCAGGCACAAACTTAGTGGAACTCATGTTTTTTACTTAGTAAAATGTCATGGAAAAAGATAGAATGAAAGCATAAAAATTACTGTTGAAATGTTGTTCAAATTTTACTGAGTCAATGCACAAATGATACTATAAATTAATAAATTAATGGAACTGAAGAACTGAATTTCATTATCTGTGCTGTAGAATCTCTGATATCGGATGGAAAGCACATGCATTTGGAGATATGCTACCATTGACTGTTTACGTAGAAGGATAACTGAGTATCTGAAGAATGGAATACCTCCTGTAAGAGAACAGACATAAAGAATCCTGTGAGTCCTCAGTCTGAAAAAGAGAAAACTGAAATACTGCTCATAAAAACTTGGAGAAGTGGGCATTTCTCTCACTACCATGATCTAATGAAACTATCAAACATGTTAAATAAGAATAAACATTTCTTCATGGATGCTTTACAGAACACGTTGCTGTGGCATGATGTGTAAGACTGAATCCTGTATAGAGGAATGATTCATTAAACAGTATGTAGTGTGACTGTTTAAGTGCAGTCTCCTTCAGAAAGATATTTGCTCTTGCACTCTCTTTCTTCACATTTACTGCTATAAATATAGAAGCTATTGCAAAGAGGATATCAATTTATTTAATGCCTTTTTGAGATTTTGATGATTTACACAACACTATTCACTTTCAACATTCAGAAGTGAACCAGAATTCACATTAATTAGTTAAAAACCATGGGAGTTTACAAATTTAATGTAGCTGCCATATTTTTTTTTAACAAAACGTTCCGTAAATGGAATACAGATAAAAATGGTATTATGATATCTATGGATGAAAAAATAACACATTACCTAAAAAATAAAGTCTGAAAACCTAGAAATTCAGAAGTAGCACGTGTATTTTGAAGGAAATATCCTCTCTTGTGCACACATACTTTTCCAGTAACAGCCTATTTAGTTCTCTGTACCTTCTTCCACTGAGGAATTTAGTCCCTTAAGTGCAATATTTTCACCAGAAACAAAGAAACTTAAATAATCATGACCTATAACAAAACTGTCATTTGCTATATTGAAGTCCCATTATTGCCTTCATTATGTATAGATTTTTTCATTGACCAACTTTTAATTTTTTTCATAGTCACCAAGAAAAAGAAAAAATTGCAAGATTAGTACTCTATATTATGTCAATATTGTGTCATTCAATTTTGTATTCATCAAACCTATTCTAGACTAAATCTGAACATAAAAGCTACAAAAAGCAATTAATTATGTTTCTCTGACTGAGAACAGCCAATTAACTTTTCTATTTAATATTGATTTGAAGAACTCTGTGTTATGTTAACCCTTAGATTTTATTTGTCCTGTATTATAAATGATGTTCACATAATTTTATTGAGTCTTTCTACAGTTGAAGGGCAAGAACTCTATTAGAAAGCATGTCCAGAAATGTGTTATAAAAGTGCAAGATAATTACTGAAATAGTAATTATTCAAGAAACATTACCCTGGAACATTTAAAATTAAAATGACCTTAGTAACAGGCCAAATGTTCACTCATATTAATAAGTCACAAGCATGTGTTTCTGAACAACCCTTCACAGTGGCAGGTTGTTTTTTCCCGCTTTAAACATTCTCTGTTAAATCAAAGTGAATAAAATTAAAAGAAATTCCCTGAAAAAGAATGAGGCTATTATCAGTCATTGAGCTCATCTGAGTTCATTGGGGACAACAAATAATGCTATCTAATTAATTAGGATGACAGCAAACTGTGTGACATATTTCTTATGGCTGGCTGGTTTAACATTCTAAAACCTCTTGTTGATTAGAACTTGCATGTTTTAAATAGAAAAGGATGTTAGACATCCCATCTGCTGTGTAACAGAGCTTCAGAAAAAAAAATACACTGTAGTCTTGATAAGTTCACATTACCAGAACAAGACAAATGTGGCATCTTATCTGATAAGCAATGACACAATTCCAATTGTTTCTAAAATTCTATTATTTTAATCAAGATACCAGAAAAAAAAAATCCTACTGTCAACATGATTCCTTGTTCGAAGTCTGATGTCATGTTAGTCAATAAAATGCCTCACTTTCAAATGCCTCTTCTCTTTGAGTGAGCACAAGTAAAATTTTGAAGTGCATATCATGAGATGGCACATCTTGTTTAGAAAGTACTAGTTGGAAAATAATGATATAATACTGAGTGACTGCTATGCAAAGCTGTGACTCTATGCGCATATTCTGAAATAAATCTGTTAGAAAGCAATTTACTTAAAAATGCATGATTTTATTTCACACATGAATACACTTGTATGAAAGTAGTCTACTTCTAGAATATTTCAAATAAATGTAATAAATATATGAAGGGGCAGTATATCATTAGTGAAGTCCAAGTACACCATAATCAAGTTATTTTTTCAATAAATTTATTGTAATTAAACACTTAAGTAGTAGCAACATTGATACTATATATGGTTACTGAAAAAAACTGTATGCAATTGTAAATTCTTGAGTTCTAATGGAAGCAAATTCAAGAACTAAATAGTTGCATACATAGGTGTTTATCATTCTATAGGAAGAGCTATGTTGTTAAAGAGCTATATAGAGGTTACTTTTTCAGATCTCTACCTTGACAGCCTTTTGAGTGTTCTTATTGGAGATAACTGATTCATCCATGCCTATCTTATTTAATTATTAAAACCTGGTTAAAGTTACGGCATCTTAACATCGAGGGCAGGTCAAATGTTTGTGGAGCACAAATGTTGGCCAGAATGAGTGACTATAACTGATGCTAACCATGCAAATCCCATAGAAATTGCAGTTTGACTAGCAACTCATGGGTCATAATAGAAAGCTTTCCTTCACTTAGAAATAAAGAATCATAGAATATCTCAGGTTGGAAAGGACCCTTAAGCATAATTGAGTCCAAATCATTGCTCCCTTACAGGACCATCTAAAACTGTATCATGTGACTAAGAGCATCATCCTGATGTTCTTTGAACTCTAGAAGGCTTGATGCCACGACTACTTCCCTGGAGAGCCTCTTCCAGTGACCAACCACCCCCTAAGTGAAGAATCTTTTCTTAATATCCAATCTAAGCTTCCCTTGATGCAGCTTTACTCCATTTCCTCATGTCCTGTCACTGGTTACCAAAGAGAGGAGATCAGCACCACCCTCTGCCTTTTCCCCCGTTGAGGAAGTTGTAGACTGTGATGAGGTCACCCCTCGGCCTTCTGTTCTCCAAAATGAACAAGTCAAGTGACCTCAGTCGCTCCTTGTAAGTATTGCTCTTGAAACATTTCACCATCTTGGTCATCTTCTCTGGACACACTCTAATAGTTTAATGTCCTTCTGTTGAGGCACCCGAAACTGCATGCAGCACTCGAGGTGGGGCAGTATCAGTGCAGTGCAGAGTGGCACAATCAACTCTCTCGAGTGGCTGGCTATGCTGTTCTTGATGCACCCTGGGACAGGGTTGACCTTTTTTGCCCTTATTTTTCCTATTCAAAGTATTTTTTTTCTAAACTATGGTCAGTTTGTGCATTTCTTGTCAAGTATTTTATATTTAGCATTCAAAAAATAGGGAAAAAAATTCTCAAACCAGAATTGTTCCTCATAACAAATTATTATATCTACAGTTTATGTAAGTTCTAGGCATATTACACATTAGGTTTATATTCCAAATGTTCATGTAGGATGGCTGTAACAGATCTTTAAGTTAAATTATCTTTAATTTTTACACAGGTTACTTGACAGCAGGCGTTTATGTCAGGTTGTTTTCTATTGCTTTAAAATTCCTTTTCTTCTTACAATATAAATAAGAACACAGATTTATTCTTACAAAGCCTTTTTAATCAGAAATATTTTGAATAAGTCTAGCAGGTTTGCATGAAAGTTTCCGTTTTATTGTTGATCCTCCTTGAGTAAGAATGATCATTGTTATGCAAATAGAAACAGACACATTAAAGTTAATATTAGACTGTGTTAAAGAGATACATTTGTATCAGAAGAATGACAATATAGTGTACATGGTAACTATCATCCTAATGAAAAATGAAAGTCTGTACTATTTTTCATTATTCACACCAACAAATAGAATATTTTATTCTAAACACATATTGAAATCTGTTGTAAATGTTACAGCCAGGAAATCTTAAAGATACAAATATCTTAGGAAAATCATAACACAGACTGGGACTCAAGCTGATCCTGTAAAACTCACAATAAAACATAACACTAGGGATAAAAAAAAACAAAAAACAAACCCACTCAAAACTGCCAAAACCAACAAGAACTGCCCCCCAAACACAAAACAAAACAAAAACTGAGAATGAAAAAATCTTAAATAAATATCATTAAAACATTTATTCAAAATTATGTCCTATTTTGTTCATTTTTGTAAGAAAGAATTAGAGATCCTTAAAAGTGGACATCAAATGTCTCTGTACAGTTGATGTAATATATTGTCTTTTTCTATAGTGAGATCAAATCTTTTTAGAGATCAAAATGAAAAGAAAAAATAAAAATATGAGTATCTTTTCCAAAATAATTCAGATATCTAAAAATGTATATATGAGAGACATTATATACATAAAGCATACTTGATAGGAAATGTAATATCAGAAAGGTCCAATAAAACAATAGAAAGTATAAGAGATATAAGGAGCTTCCTTCTATTTAAAATACAGTGTCCCTGACTTTCTTAGGATGAGTTTTCAGTTTGGATCTGTATTCAGTTGACTTTTACACTTTACAGTCATTTATATACAGCTGTTTTGTGGGAACAAAGAATAAACCAGAATGCCTAGGCAAAAGGGCAAGAACGCCTTGCATGATGCCAAAAGAATAATTCTGTATGAGAACTACTATTTTTTTCTGTGATTATTAGCTCACGTCCTTCAATGTGTGTTTGCTCAGAATTTAACAAACCAAATGTCAGTCATGTTTTAAGAAATTATTAGTCAGAAAAAAGTAATTAAGCATCATTAGGGAACACGAAACAATTGTCATAGGTCAGTGAGAAAGAACAGGTTTAGCACACAGAAACACTTTTAACACCTGAAGAGATGAAAATTCATGGAGGAAGGGGAAAGTAACTGGATTTGACATTTTTTTAAGGAAACCCATTTTAAATCTAAATCTTTCCATAAGAGATGCAAAGCAGCAACTTCACTTAAACATGGTATTAAGAAAATAACTACATGAAGATCATGTTTCAGTTAGATCATAGAATCATGAATGCTGAAAGTGACCTCCAGAGGACATATAGTCCAGCCCCTGTTTCTGAGCTGGTCTGGTTAGATCAGGTACTTCAGCGACTTGTACAGTAGTGTTCTGAATACTTTGATCAAATGTTCTTAAAATATTTTTGTGTAAAACCAAAATTATTAGAATTTGTGTTGTGGGTCATGTCTAACAGGTGCTTCATGTTATGGGATTTTCATTTCAATTTTCAAGTCTTTATTTCTTTCTTTTTTTTTTTTCTCTCTGTTGACATTATCTGTTTTGATTAATATTTTTCTTTTCTTCTCTATTTGTTTCACAGGTTCTTCACCCAATTCTGTCCCCATGTTTATACAGTTAATTCCTCTCTTCCTTTCTTGCAATTTTAAGACAAATCTTATTCTTTTTTCAGTTTATTTAAAAAGATTTCTCTGTTATTCATGGTCAACAGATATAATTAGTCAGCTCATCCAAACCCTCTGGTTCTATTGTGAAGGTCTGTAATTTAGAATGCTGCCAATATCATTCATTGATCCAGTAGCATGTGTTACTATAACAAAATAAGGTGAAGGGTAATAATGATATTTTTCTTTTTTCCATGCTGCAGGCACAGCTGCTCAGTTGCGCATCCATGTGTGCCTGAGTGTACTCAGGTTTGAAGTTTCAGCTGGCAGTGCAGCAAGATATCCAGTCCAAGCAACATATCTAAAATTATTCTATATTATGAGACTAAAACAATAATTTCTGTGAACCGTTCTGACAGTGATTTAAAGAGATAGCATGATGGTTATTATACCTCATGAATATTGTTTTCACTTCAGTATATCTGTAGCAAGCAATAACTAATATACTACAGAAACATAAAATAAGCAGAGTTTCCCTTTGCTTACACAAAGGAAATATTGTGCACACATATGCAAAATCCTTTTATGGACAACTGGTTCAGAGTAACTGAATTTAGCAACAGGAAGAAGTCTTTCCCTCTTAGCCCTAACTACATAAAGGCAATCTAGGATCTGACTTGGGAATACTGTCTCTCACACAGGCACTGAAAAATACAGGCAAAATTCTGCTTAACCAGACCCCCTGTGAAATGCTATTGTTTACGAGAGCAGACAGAAACAAGTTCAGAGTTATAGATGATGTTTGAGCAGCCCATAACAGAGATCCTGTTTAAGATCGTGAGACACAACAGAGGATAACACAGTCTCACCTCACAAGCTTCTATGTGCAAGGATTTCAAGGATCTTCAATTGCTTTGGAGTTTAAAGATGTATGACATATAGTTAACCACACTGGAAACTTATCTATTAGACTACAACTTTATTAACTATGACAAACATGAGAGGAGGTTTATAAAAAAGGAGATTTCTGCAATTTTTTCCTGGAGCTGATGAAGGTTAAGAGCCTAATGCACTTAAAGATGGGAGAAGTTTTGAGCCAACAAAAAGAAATACAAAATAGAAGAATTTTAATCTTTACAAAAATAGTATATATAGGTAAAGATCACACAGAATCACAAAGAATCGGCTGGGTTGGAAAAGACCTCAGAGGTCATCAAGTCCAACCCTTGGTCCAACTCCAGTCCATTTACTAGATCATGGCACTAAGTGCCATGTCCAATCTCAGTCTAAAAACTTCCAGGGACGGTGAGTCCACCACCTCCCTGGGCAGGCCATTCCAATGCCTGGTCGCTCTCTCCGTAAAAAATTTCTTTCTCATATCCAGCCTAAATTTCCCCTGGCAGAGTTGAAGCCCATGCCCCCTTGTCCTATTGCTAACTGCCTGGGAGAAGACACCAATCCCCACCTGGCTATAACTTTCCTTCAGGTAGTTATAGAGAGTGATGAGGTCACCTCTAAGCCTCCTCTTCTCCAGACTAAACAACCCCATCTCCCTCAGCCTCTCCCCATAGGTCTTGTGTTCAAGCCCCTTCACCAGTCTTGTTGCTCTTCTCTGGACCCAGTCCATCACTTCAATGTCTTTCCTGAACTGAGGGGCCCAGAACTGGACACAATACTCCAGGTGTGGCCTCACCAATGCAGAGTACAGGGGCAGGATCACTTCCCTTGTCCTGCTGACCATGCTATTTCTGATACAGGACAGGATACCATTGGCCTTCTTGGCCACCTGGGCACACTGTTGGCTCATGTTGAGCTTCCTGTCAATTAGTACCCCCAGGTCCCTTTCTGCCTGACTGCTCTCCAGACATTCTGTGCCCAGCTTGTAGCGCTGCAGGGGATTGTTGTGGCCAAAGTGCAGGACCTGGCACTTGGCCTTGTTGAACTTCATCCCATTGGAATCAGCCCATTTTTCCAGTTTATCCAGATCCCTCTGCAGAGCCCTTCTGCCTTCCAGCAGGTCCACTCCCTCCCAACTTGGTGTCATCAGCAAATTTGCTGATGATGGTCTCAATCCCATCATCTAAATCATCAATAAAGATGTTAACCAGGACTGGACCCAACACTGACCCCTGGGGGACACCACTAGTGACTGGCCACCAGCTAGATGCAGACCCATTCACCAGCATTCTCTGGGCCCAGCTCTCCAGCCAGTTCTTAACCCAGCAGAGAGTGCACTTGTCCAAGCCATGGGCTACCAGCTTTTGCAGGAGTATATTATGGGAGACAGTGTCAAAGGCCTTGCTGAAGTCTAGATAGACCACATCTACAGCTTTCTCCTCATCCACAGGCTGAGTCACCTGATCATAAAAAGAGATCAGGTTGGTCAGACAGGACCTGCCCCTCCTAAACCCATGCTGGCTGGGTCTGATCCCTTGTCTGTCCTGAAGGTGCTGTGTGATTGCATTCAGGATGATCTGCTGAATCAAGAGTGCATCTGCAGTCTTATATAACTTGGGGTTATGCCGAGAGTTGTAACCCTGAGATGGCAGTATTAATTGATTGGAAGAATACATTTCAGAAAGTCTGAGAAGACTTCTTTACAAAGAGCAGTGGATTTGTATGAGATAAAGGACTCCTCTCTTACTTCATCTACAATTTCTTTTTACTCACCAACCCTAGCTGTTTCTGCTGTTTTCTTAATCAAAAATAACATAAGAAACAAACAAAAAAATAACACCCCAAATCCATTGTAATTTATTTACTCAGTGTGTAATAACACAATAGTACTCCTTCAAAAATGCTTAACTAAGGTCTCCCTAGAGTTTTGCAATCATATAAATGCTGAGGAAAAAAAAAAAAAATAATAAAAAAATAAAAGAGGAAGTAACTTTAAGCTTTTTAAATCTACCTTTCATTAAATCACATTAGCTTGTATTCACTGTGAGTTAATAATGTATACAGGGCCAAACAAAACAGTTTAATTTATACCAGTTGTTTGGCTTCAGATTAAGACAACTGAATTAGGCGTCTAGATATGGTATCCAAGCTCCTATCATGATCTGCTAGGCAATACAAGTCATGGGGAGTAAGGAGTTATTTCACAAGTTGGCACTAATACCTGATCAACTGAACTGCACTCTGGTGACTGTATTATTAAACGGCATTGTGCAATCCCTCGAACACAAACATCTAGTACCATCTGAGATGACCAAGGGAAGCCTGCCAATGTGATCTTTTTAGATTTCAGAAAAGCCTTTGATACTGTCTCTCACAGTATCTTCCTGGGCAAGATGGCCAACATACAGCTGAATAAACACACAATGCAGTGGGTGAGCAATTGGCGGCCGGGCTGGGCAGCTAGTAAATGGGGTTATGTCGGGCTGGCAAGCAGTCACTAGTAGGGTTCTGCAGGGATCCATATTAGGGTGAGCACTCCTCAGTGTATTTATAAATGACTGAGACTCAGGACTTGAGGGGTTGCTTAGTAAGCTTGCTGATGACACAAAATTGGGGGAAGCTGTCGACACTCTCAAGGGCAGAGAGGCCCTGCAGAGGGATCTGGACAAATTGGAGAACTGGGCAATCACCAACCACATGAAGTTCAACAAGGGCAAGTGCCAGATTTTGCACCCAGGCCATGGCAACCCTGGCTGTATATACACATGGGGGGATGAGATGCTGGAAAGCAGCTCTGCAGAGAAGGATCTGGGGGTTCTGGTGGATGGCAAGCTGAACATGAATAGTGTGTCCTGGCAGCCAAGAAGGCCAATCATGTCCTGGGGTGCATCAAGCACAGCATTGCCAGCCAGGCAAGGGAGGTGATTGGCACCCTCTAATCTGCACTGCCACGGCCTCACCTTGAGCACTATGTGCAGTTCTGGACACCATGCTATAAAAAAGATATTAAGCTACTAGAAAGTGTCCAACAGAGGGCTACAAAGTTGGTGAAGGGTTTGGAAAGGAAGCCATATGAGGAGCGGCTAAAGTCACTTTGTTTGTTCAGCCTGGAGAAGAGGAGACTGAGGAGAAACCTCATCATGTTCTACAGCTTCCTCACAAAGGGAGGAGGAAGGGCTGGTGCTGAACTCTTCTCTTTAGTGACCAATGACCAAACCCAAGGGAATGGCAGGAAGATGTGCCAGGGAAGGTTTAGGCTAGACATTAGGAAAAGATTCTTGATCCAGAGGGTGGTGGAGCACCAGAACAGGCTCCCCAGGGTGGTAATCATGGCTCCAAGCCTGATAGTATTCAAGAAGAGATTGGACAACGCCCTCAGACATATGGTGTGTACTGTGGGGTTGTCATATGCAGGGACAGGAGCTGGACTCAACAGGAGTTGGTTCCTTCCAAATCAGGACTCGGGATGTTCTATGTTGTACATCACATAACTATGTAATAGTTCAAAAGAGCAAAGATCTTCTGTAGATTTTATACCAGGTGAACCACATTGATGCCTGAAAAACGTTAAGACATCTCAAATTTTAGATCTATGAATAGAATCAACTGCATGGCCTCTCCTGAGACAGATTAATCATGACACATTGGGGTGAAGTAATCAGTAAATTAACCACGTACATGCACCCTGCATGAATTTGATCTATTGTGAGCCAAATTTTCTAAAATGTTTTAAAAATACATTTTTGTACACCTTCAAATATCTGCAATAAGTACATCAGAAAAAAGTCCTTGTTTTCCTCCTTCAAACTGAAATAAAATTATATTTTGATTGTGTAGGATTTATTACCAGAAAGAAGTGGAGAAGGGGAGGTTAGAGAATAATATATAGGATGTGTGTAAACAGTGTAAACAGATTGTAGCAGCTATGTCTAACAACCAATTCCAGAATATCTCTCTAGCAAAACAGAATAGACCTTATCCATAGTACTGAATTCTCTTACCCTCTAAAACAAGATTGTCACAACTGACTGTCCTTGGGAATAGTATCTGTCCTAAACCATGTTGGGAATTAAATGCTACTAAATGGTTTTCCTTTTGCTGAGCTAGTAGAATTCTCTTGTGTGCAGATTTTAGCTCAGATGTCAATTTCTTTTCTCCTCTGTGGGATCTTGCCATGGATAGGTAGGATTTCAGTGGAGAATTCAAAGGCATTGAAATCTATGCAGTTGCTCAAATTTATATTAGCTCAGAGATTTTTGCTTTGCAATTAACCTCATCTTGTTCTCTCTTTATCAGATGTCATGGAAATCTTGCAACAGTCATTGAAAAACAACACTGCTTTATTTGATGTATCCAGCACAGCAGGCTCTGCAGGTTGCTTTTCCAAGTAAATGTGTTATTTTACCCTGTTGGGTATTGATAAGGATCATGGCTGAAAGCATTGTGGCGAAACTAGTTCAGCCAGGAGATGACACATTCAGAGCAGGGGGAACTGAGATCTACATATCAACGATAAGCTAACGAGCCACAAATCAGGCTGGCTGACCGACCAGAGATGAAGGATGTGCTGGAGGGCACATAGCCCCATCTCCTGATATGCCCAGCTCGGCAAACAAAGGGAAAAAATTGAGACCATTTAACACGGCCCGGGGCTTGTCGAAACTTGTTCATCTTTTGCAATCACCACTTCCCCCCGGATTTCTGCATGACACAAAGGGCCAAGGCGGAGACCCCTCAACGTGGCCCAGGACTTGTCCAGACTTTTCCAGCTTTCGCAATCACCACTTCCCCCCGCCCAGACTTCCCTCTACTCTGGGAACTATAAAAAGCTCAACTAAAACAGGACCGGTCAGGGGTCCTACCAGTCTCACCGGGGGTCCTACCAGTCTCATCAACGGAATACCAGCTCAGCCTCACCAAGGGAATCCAGCACCCTGAGAACCCTCACTCTCAACCAGACATCGGAGGACGCTGCATTCCTGACCCCAGCATCCTCACCTTGGAACACCGAGGCCATACATCATCATACAAGTCCTGTCATCCACACTGTGGGCCCATAAGAGACTGGATCCCTCACTCTTTCTTCCTTTTTCTCTGCTCTTTCCTTCTCTCTCCTTTTTCTATACCCCCATTTCTTTATCTCTCCTTCCATATCTATATATATTACTCTCTTTCTCTCTCCCTTACATCTCAGTTTTCCTTCCCTCTCTACCACTCTCTTTCTCTCTTTCCCTTTTAAACATATAAGGATAACACCATCTTTGAGCTCTGCTGTTGGATTCTGGTTAAATTTCATATTATAGCTACTGATGGTTGCCAATATATGGCTTATAGTAGGACGTTTGCTGTTAATATGTTGATAAGTTCTGTTATACTTTTGCCAAGTCACCATTCGCTATAACCAATATTCCAACACGTACTTTTAGTAAAACTGCTAATTGAATTGGACCCCTGGAGTGATTGTCTGTCATTCACTTCACATAACCACACAGAATTAACCCAGAGTTAACTCACACCTGGTCTCATCTATTGAGTGAGAGCGCATGTTGCATCTAGAGTTAACTCATTCCACAGCCCATCTGTTGGGATGGGACATGCCCCGACGACATGAAAAGCTGTGGTTCGTGTATGAAGACTGGAATAACATGTCCATTTTTGTCATTAAAAAAGGTGGCACTAAAAAAAAAAAAAAAAAAAAAAAAAAAAAAGTAATTCCTCCAAAGTCAGTAAGTTAGAAACTATATTTAGTCTATTAAATATAGTAGCTAACCTAGACATTTTAAAAATGCATGCACTGAAAGTGAAGGATAATTTCTGCATCAGCTGTTGCACTGACTGTGTTCACAGAGGGCTGTCATAGTTGTTACACAATCTATTTGTAAAGAAACAGAAAACAAAACTGCAATAGTTCTTGCTACAGCACTTTTGAGTGCACAACTTCTTTGAAGTGCTCCCAACTTTCTGCCAATTTTCTTTCCAATTTCAACACAATTGTTTGTCCATTCCTGAAACATCCTGAAATAAACATACTGAATATGTCATATTGCCAATATGAAGACATACTGTATATGTCTTTGAGGTTTGTCTTCAGATTTGCAATTACAAATGCATTTAGCTAGATCATTAGTTCCATAGAGGTAGCACTTGCTACATCTAAAAGAGGTAGTTTATATCTCTTCTGACTCCTACCCCAGTTTTCACAGTGAACCAGAGAAGAAGCTAGATTGATTTTGAGAATATACTTTATAGGTTTCAAATGTAATAGACTTCAAAGAACAGTCTTGTAGACAGAAGCAGTAGGAATACAACAGTAGTGCAGAGGAAGCTGGTAGAAGAGAGTTGTTATTTACACAGGCATGTACACGTAAAATCTCAGTATATAGACCTTACCAACATTTTCCAGCATGGAAAGCAAACAAACAAACAAATCAAAACAGCAATGAAAGCAACCTCTTTAGCTCCCAAAGGGCCTCTTCATCTCACTGAATGAATCTGAGCTATCATTTTCAATGAAAAACAGGAAAAATCAAGTTGGAACAAACAAAAAAGAAAGAGGTCATGAGCATTAAATTATTAGGCCATTTTTCACATGTTCCTCACACACATGCACACCTACTGGTGCAAATCAGTTTGGCAGTCTTTTAAGATTGTCTATATGTTTTGTGCAAGATCTTTTTCATGAGAAAGGGAAATTGAACCTTACATGTCAAGACAAGAATTTATTGTTAATATAATTGAATATTAGCAGTTTAATCCAATAGTCATTATCAGCTCTGATCTAACTACTAAAGAAAAAAATATTCCCATACAAAACCTCATTAATAATAATAATAATATTGTTCATTTTAATATAAATACATTTTAGTTCCTACCCTTTTTTCTTGTTATAATACAGAGCTTTGCATGGCTCTTCTGTTTTCCCGAGGTTTCTGTTTCTGTTTCACCAAGCTTCAGCTTGGTGGCATGACAAGAGTGTTATGACAAATTGTTAGCAACTTGATTCCCTCCAAGAATTCATCTAATTCCTCCTGTTTACAGTTCTCCTTCCTTCTAGACTCAACTCCAAATCCCAGTCTCTTGAAACAAGTATGTTTAGTTTGTTCTCTGTTAAGAGTTCCTGGTGTTTTTAACAAATTAAACTTCACTCAAGTTCTTGCTGTATATGCAACCACGAACTTCTTGTCCTTTTTATTTTTTCAGTGTTCTGTTGTCTTTTAGCTTCTATTACATTTGAATTGGAAAGCTTTCTTCTCCCTGGTTCTAGAGTGTCAGCAAAGCATAAAAGGAAGTCACTATAATCTTTCAATAGCATTGAACTTCTTTTCCAGTTTTCAAGGCTAATAAAATATTTGCCATGAAGTTAAAATTCATTGTTAAATTTCAAATATCTCTTACAAAGTTCTACATATTAATTGACATACTAAAAAAATAGTTACCCAAACAAAATAGTTTCACCAGTCTAATTTTTAGAAATAATTTATAAACTATCTGGAATAGTGTAGTAAAAATACTAGAAATACCCGGTACTGAAAAATTAATCTTGCATATTTTATTTGTGCTCAATTTCCAAGAAAGTAAGAACTGTTTAAAAGGTTGATAAAATCATTGTGACTAGCAACCCTAATCCCTCCTACTTGTGGAGTTCTGAACTAAAAGGACAGTAACGTCCCTGACAGACAGTTGTTCCTGCCAAAAATTATCTAAAGGATTTTGAAACACACAATGTGTACACATAGCTAAATATATGAAGAGGCAAGTTTTTAGAAATTAAATAACCTGGAAAACAAGATTCATCAGACCACTGTTTAGATAAAAATTATGTTTGACTAGATGTACAGCATCAGAGATAAAGGAATATAGTCTACTAGATTTCCATCAGGAAAATAAAGAATGGACAGCAGGAAATAAAGCCTAGGATCTGAACTTCTCAGTTAACTAGGGAATGAAATCAGTTGAGTGTTGTCCTTGCCATCTTACCTGTCTATGCTCAACTTCACCCCGTCCCCCAATTATGCACTTTTACGAATAAACAGACTTGTACTAAAGACACTCAAATCTGTCACTACTCTATGAGATCTGCAAACCTTTTGAAAAATGTTGAATCTAAGACGGTGGGTTTAAAATTAATACATACATACATACATGCATATATATATATATATATTATGTATTTACTTAATACAACTATTTTTTTCCTAGATGTATATTTTACAGTGAAAAATATTCATGTGTCTTCTTCTCTTCATGTCTGTTGAGTCTGAAGTGTAGGATTTCAGATTAACATTTTTATGGTTTCAGTATTTGAGTAATTTTTACATAATTCAGTTTTGTCATATTTTATTTTTTTAAGTGGCTAACACTTCAAAAATGCTTATCTTGCTATCAAAAATGGTTGAAACTAAAGGAAAAAAACCTGAATCTACCTATGGTTACTGGCTAATAATCAATAGAACGAATTTCAAGCTTTTGCCAAACAAAAAATCACAGGTATTTTTTTAAATATTATCAGTTCTAAATTTTACTGGACTTGTAGCAAATGGATTGATCTCACTGTAGTTGATTTACACTAATATAATATGAAGAAATATTTTCCATCAGGTTCTGCAAGGTATGCAGTAGAAAACAAGATTAGCTTTTGAATCTTTTACCAGTTATGATGAAGTTTTTATTTACAAAGGAACACACTAAGCAGAATATTGTATTCTTCTTCCACACATAGTGAATGGTTGGAAGATATCTATCCAGAGAAATAATAGCAGATAAAGCAATTGTACTAGGACACTTGACATCCTGTTGCCAATCCCTTAATTCTTTCTGTGCGAGGAGAGAGAATTAAACGTATCTAATGAAATATCTTTTAATAAGAAGAATAAAAACTTTTCTCAACCCAAGCATGTGTCCTCTAAAATGTAACGTGTTTATATGGAGAATAAGCTTTTCTTGCAAATTCAATGCTTTAAAAAATATTTAAAAAATGAAAACTTGATTTAATCTCTTAAATAATATTTTCTGCTACATATAAAGGCAGTGCTAGGTAAGAGAAAACAGAAGACCATGGTGTGAAAGATGTATAATGTCACTTTTTTCTAAGTACTCAGCCTCCTTTGATTAGAGATTAGAAGTTTGCAACTGAATTTAATATCATGTATAAAAACATTTTCTTTGTATGTTTACCAGTTTCAAGTATTGGAACAGCACTATTTTCACAAGTCACACAAACATGGAAACCTTCGGTCTACTTAGTTATTGGCATATATCTTACTTTGAAACATTGAAAAAGTCAACAAACAATGCTGAAGTGACCAAAAAAACCTCCCAGAATTTTCTTTTTCTTTTTTTTTTTAATGTATTTTTCAAGATGCTTTATAAACTAATTCCATTGTGCAACAAACCTAGTCATTGATTGCAACATTGGTGTTGCACTCACAATATTGAAAGAATCTCTTAATGTTACTTAAAATGCAGTGTGACCTGGGACGCTTCATGCATAGGTGAAATAAATGAGCTCAAGTGTCCTCAATAGCAATGGACAAGATAGAAAGTGAAAAAAAATATATATATAATGGAAGATAGGAGAATATCAGGTTAGTATAAGCCCTTTGTCTAGGTGACTTAGCATTTAATTCCAACCTCAGAGTAACAGACTAGGAAGTTAAAATTGTAGTTCCATTGATACCAATCAAACCAGGATTTCCACATTCTTTATAGTTTTGGGAGTAAAAAAAAAGTCAATTGGATTTTAGTGGACATAAGTGACTTTATTTTGCCCAACATATATAGATTAGAGAGAAGGATTCAAGAGCATGGAACCATCATTCCTGTCTTCAGGACGGCAAGAAGTAAGAACCAGGGAGCTACCGGCTAGTCAATGTCACCTCAATCCCTGTGAAGATGATGGAGATAATCCTAATGGAAAGTATTCCCGAACAAGTCCAATTGGAAGCATGCAACATAGTTTGTTCAGAAATCTTTTTTCCATACTCATAAAAAAATATTTTTCCATACTTTTGGGGATTTCACAGATATTTCCTCTCTTCACCACGGAAAAACCTGTTACTTCTTTGAAACTATCTAAATTAAAGTTCAAATAGAATTCTTCTGAAGCATTTCAATTTCAATTTCAATTGAGCATTATATTCTGCTCAAAACATTTTATTAAGAGGAAACAACACCCAATAAATTATCTGCAAACAAATTGAGAATCCGTTGCTTTTGTTCTTAGCCTAGTCAATCTTTTCATTCAGTTACCAATTCACACTGCCTTGCACATCACACTAGAATAAGCCCTAGCATCTCAAGAAAATGAGCACTTCTTTAGCGATTTTATTTATTGCAAAGCTCAGACCTGATTTATCGACATTTTTGTCTGTTGACGTGGGAAGTGATGTGTAAAAGAAGATTAATCTAACATCTGACATATGAAACAGTTGTAAAACAACTGGCACTGTGTGTTATGCATCCATTGGGTTTACATCAGGGGAAGAAGCTGCAGAAGGAAGAGAAGACTAAATCACTTTGCAGCAGGACAACTCTTACCATATGTAGGTGACACTTCAGAAGTTTCACATACTTATTCAGTGTAAACCACTGTATTGTAAATGGCAGATAGTTTTAAGTTGAATTTGAAACCTCAGAGAACTGGATCTATTCCCAACACGGAGCTGACATGACAGGAAAATGTGCTCAAGTGTGGTGAGCTTAGAGTTAATATAACTACAGTAAAATTAAAATAAAACAAGCTTATTAAAGTATTGAAAAATAGCATAAAAATCAGACATTTCTCTACAACAAATATGAAAAGATTAATATCTGATTAGTGTGGTGAGTTGGGTCCTGACAACTAAGTACCAGCCAGCTGCTCCCTCACTCTCCCTCTCTCTGGCAGGACAGAGGGAGAGAATCAGGGCAAAAGCAAGAAAAAATAATGGGTCAAGATAAAGACAATGTTATGAGTGAAGGGAAAAAAAAATAGAACCACTTACAACCTGCCACCAGCAGACTGATGTACAGCTAATCTCTGAGCGAAGGTGACCTAGGAAAAGCACACACACACAGAGCTTTTTACTGAGCACAGGGTCATATAGTTTGAAATATCCCTTAGTTCAGTTGGAGTCAGCTGTCACAATTGTTCTCCCTCCCGACCTCTTGCACATCTCCAGCCTACTCCCTGATGGGGGATGGGGTTCAGAGTGAGAAGCAGAGAAAGCCTTGGTGTTATGCAAACACTGTTCAGCAATAGATAAGACATTGTTTCGTTATCAATATTGTTTTGGTGATAAATCTAAAACACAGCACCACACACGCTGCTATGAAGAAAATGAACTCCATCTCAGCCAAACCTAATACAATTATGTTTTTCTGTCTATTTTACAATAATTGAATAAATTAATTGCATGCAAAACAAAGGATTTTGTCATATGTGAAGTAGTCATCCTTAGTAGCGTTAGTCAAATATTTGCATTTTAGTGGCCAATGGATTGTTTGTGTTCCCCAGTAACAAAAAGAAGTGGAGAGATGTATCTTTTATGTCAATAAATTTCTTTAACATTATAGACTTTATCCTAAAGGTAATGAAGCTAAAATATTAGCTTGATATCTCCCCCAAAAATTTTATTGCAGCCAGTGTGTAACCTGGCCAAACGTTGCATTGACTGCCATTTGCATCAACATATTGACAGCCAGGTGCAAATGCTCAGCTCACAAATCTGGCAGGTCATCTTCTAGTTTTGTTAAGAAAAGAAATGGGTTTCCATCACTCTGGGAACCTTCTTCTGTTTACTGGAAACTCTTAGCATTTAATCTTTCCAAACCTTTTTAAAATTACTTTTTTCCCCTTCTACACTGTCACACACTTGTCCATTTCCTGAATGTTCATTTCCATGAGATGTTCAAATAACATTATAAAAGCTGTCCAGCTCACAAACACATCTAGTTAGAATTAGTAAGTTTTATGGAACAATCCTTGCAAATGGCAGGGAGTTCAACATTGATCTTTGAAATACAGAGCAGAGAGGTAGATATTTTTATATTATCATGCACCTCAATTGGTCCTCTTTACTGTGTAATCTAAAGACAACAATCACAATGGCCTTCTGTTTATATAAAATGTTAAACATAAAATCTCCCTACAAACAACAAAAAACCAACTCATATGTGAAGCTAAAAATTTACTGTTAGTCCTATTGATGTTTTAACAGTCTTACAGTCTGAATCATTATTCTAGTTAGCAGTAATATAGGTTCTCATCCCAAATCAACACAGAAAAGCCTTGATAAAACAGTTTAAAATATTGGACAGTAGCTTTCCTATTATAGTACCTGCTCCATTGCCTGATGGTGTTACACAAACGCTGCCCACGCTCTGAGGGTCCCAAGGCTGTCGGTGTCTACTGGGTTAGTCTTGGGATCTACTCAAATACATTTTCCTGTGTTTTCTTAGCACAGTCTGCCTATACATTCTTCTGTTCATTTACTCTCAATTATTTGGTGTTTCTATTTTCTGTCTAGTAGCACAAAAACATTGAAAGTGGGGGAAGTTATCTGCAGAGCACCAAGGTGGCATCATGTTCTTTAAATTAATGTTTGAAATAACTAATAACATTATAAAAAACATTCCAAATATTTTTTAAGATAAAGTATTACATGTTGTCTGTATTAGAAATCTATAATTCTATGAGTATGCTTTACATTCTCCAGTTAAGAGAAATAATAGTTTCTAGGATAGTAAGTTACACTTTTTCTTATATGTAATTATTTATGTATAAATAGAAAACTAGAATACCTCGAATAAAGAAAGTCTACCTCATTGAAACATGTATGCATATATGCATTTATTCATAGCTTCATAGAAAATATATCTGTTGTAGATTATATACTATACAGAGATTTGTTCAGCTTCTCAACCATTTACAATTCCTGTTGAAATTTCTGGAAAACTGAAAATTGTTTTGAGATCTGTAACCAAACTCCAAGATTGGTTTCAGCTTGACACTGATGAGAAAAAAAGTAAACAAATGCACAAACATCCCAGTGGCTCAAACTGATTCATAAAGAATTACCATTCTAGACCTTTATTTTGGAGGTATAGTGAAAATTAAGAGTAAATATGAAACAGCAGAAAATTTATAATAAATATAATCAAGCAGTTGTTTTCAGTTGCATGTTTGATAAACTCTTAGGTTTCAGTACTATAAACATCCAGCCAGTGAAATCTGAAAACAAGGTTGTATTACAAGAGTTTTCATTACAATATATCTGGGACCATCTTATTGCTTAACTTGTTCAAAAGCTAACATTTTTAATAAGATTTCAAATTTCTCTCATGAACATACCTCACTTTCAAAGTTTAAGTTCAGCATTTTGGCTTAGGTCCAGCTCTATATTTTGATCCATTGTTAAGATTTTTCATTTATTTTAAATTATATTTTTCATATTATACAAAAATATGTACAAAATACATATTTTATTCTGTGTAATTTAAATACATATATACCTTATGTATCACATCATCAATATAATAATTTATTCTATTTTTTACATTAACCAAGAACACTTTTTTAGAGTTGGGGTTTTTTGCAGGTGAGTAGTGTAGTCATACTGATTTCAAAAAAAAATCTGTAAAACTGTGCACATTATTGTTTTCCTCTTCATTATTACGATTACAAAAAAAAAAACAAAAACAAAAAAAAAAAGCATAGGTTGGTTTGACAATTTGATTCCTGGTTTTAATTGCCAATGTTTATTTGCTTTGAAGAAGTTCCTGTTGTAGACTGGGATATAATTGTGCCATACTTTGTGCCTTCTAAGATCACCAGTTATATGTATGATTTACAGAGTTGTCTTCCATAGTGACACAAAGGTCTCTAAGAACAAAAGTTTTGTGTTTATGTAAAGGTCGTTTTTATTGTAAACTATGGAAAGAAAATCGGGAAAAAAAAAAAAAAGGTTTTCTTATGAGCAAGCTTAACTAAAATATAACTTAGTTTTCTTTACAAAAGTAATGACATGTAACTGTATTTCTCTTGTTCACATACTGAAACTTTGAAAAATATAAAAAGAAGAGTGAGAAAAGGTAACAACATGCAGAAAACAACAACAACAAAAGATATCTTATACTGACTCTAGCAAACAAAAGAAGATTTCAGACCTCTCCATTATCAGAGGACAGCAACAGCCCGAACTTTAACATGTAAACATATGTCAGATGGGCTGTGGCTGTGAATGCAAGAATAGACAGAATTCCCCTGCTGACAAAAGGTAGTTCTAATCACATACAAAGTAAGATTTTGTAAGATAAAACAAAGACAGTAAATAAATCAAGATTATAAAACACATATTTCTGTATAAAGTTATCCAGACAAAACATTAAACAGTAACTCTGCATTCTAATAATCTTTGACAAAAGACAATTATTTTCATGAACTCCACTTTACATTCCTCTGCAATCTTCATATTCTTTCTGTTTGATCCATTATAATGGGAGAAGTACTGACAGCTGGAAAAAAAAAATCTTTTTAATAAAAGTATCGACAAAAAGCTCAGAACTAAACATTCTGCATATTTACGTATCATTCAAAGGAACTGGCAGAATTAAATCTGTAGTGTTCTAAGTCAACTATCATGATGTCAGGCAGGTACAAGGGCTACAGACCTTATTTAACTCTTGAGGATCACATCTTCTCCAGAACAATATATCCTACCACCACTATTAGAAACAGACTGGTGGGTCAGTAGGATGTCTCTGATGCGTGTAAACTACCTGCAAAAAGCAGCAGCAGCTGCAGTGATGGCTGAACATTTTTTTATGAAAATAATGTTACATTTTAACGCTGTAAGAACAGTCTCTACCAGAAGGCTTCTTGTGTTTTCTAGCATATGTTTTTTTCAAGCAGCACTTAAGTGCATAGTTGATACTTGCTGTATTTGAACAGTATTAAATTATGTGAGATAGTCAGGAGATTTGTTGTTGTTGTTGCTTTAAACTAAAAAATATGAATTAATTGAAACCAAAATACTTTAAGCTAACATGACAATTCCCAATTAATCCAAATGAGGAAATAGCAGATGTTATTTTCTTTTCAAAATCAAGGAAAATTGCACTGTGTCATGCTCCAAATGTCCTGATGCTGTGATCAGGATGTTAATTCTTAGTACGGACAGCCCTATGTTCAAGTGCAAGTTTAAAAAAAGTAAGATACCTCATCTGAAGCTGTGAAAGTTCTCTAAAAGATAAAGTCCTCTAAAACCTTCAATAAGATTTCCACTCATTTTGAAAAAGAATAATTTGAGAAATGCTGAATATTAAATTTTTAGTCTGGAAGCAACATTCTGATTGTGGTTTTCATATCAGCAACATGAAGATACCACACGCCAAAGTATTTCATCATTTCTCCTCCTCCTGTCACAGGAATCCAAAACCAACAAAGAATGGAAAAAATAAGTCACATTATTTTAAATCACTTACATGGATTAGAATGAATTTTGTGTGATCTAGAGCTGAAGATTTGTGTGAGGCTTTTTCACAGGGGAAAATAAACACCAAATAATCTGATTCTGTTACTAAGTAGACCAAGTAGGCAATGGGGACTGTATCGGAAAAAAGCTTTCCCCCCAATTCCCATCCCCCCCACACATGCACCATCTGCTGATACCTCCCCAGTGACCCCATGGGATGCTCTGACCAGGCTACATGTATGGCTTTAGCATCCACTTGGCTCTGCCACCAAATGGCTCTGCTTTAATTGTGTGCTTGATTCCATGTCCCATGTAATCATGTTCCACCAGCCCCTGTCTCAAAGGGTCTTTCAAGCCAGGTGTCTGCACAAGCCACCAGCCAGGTCAGTCCACAATGATTCTGTGATTTATGTTTCCAGCAGTTTCAGTTATAATTCTTTGGTTAGTTGTTGACATGTGGGCCACATCGAGGCTCCTTTCTGTTCTTGTTTGCATTGTCCTGTTCACTCTGGCTCACCACACTTAGCCCATTTGTGTTGAACTCAGTTCCTGGTCAAGGTGATGCCATAGTGCCAGGTCAATTGATTTATGATTTGATGTCATGGAACTCATACTGACATTAAATACTTTGGATGAGACTTAATTAGTTCCTCCTTGGTATCTAAAAGCAGCAATACTGATATGTACTTCAAACAATTTAGTGAAAAATAATAGCCAATGACTGGGAAGCAGTTGCTTTGGTAATCACATTAAATATTTAAAATATGATATGACCTAGCTTGAGCACTCTTTTGGACAAGATACTATCTTTTTTTCCAAGTTTACAGAGCTTTTATCTGCAGTCTCTAAGTAGTACTGATCTCTAAATGAATGCTTAAGCACATAGATAAATAAACTGAAATAAACTGAGTATTATTTTTGTTTCTTTTTTTTTTTTTTTTCCCCAGAGACATTTCTAAGAATAGTTTCACTTCCAAAAATGATACTGAAAAGTAGTAAGTAAATATGTGGCCATATTTGTTAATTCAGAATGATTTCCAAATCAAACGTACATGTTCTAAACACAAAGATGGTGTTTTCACTCACAGTTCTGCAAACTCAGGCTGAGATCCGACAATGGATGCGTATTGTTCCTTTTTTGCCCACTGTTTTCTCAAGCAAGCTATGAAAGTTGATAGAGGCTCTCATTTTCCTGTTCCAAATATCCTATTACAACTTGTTTTCTTCCAAAGTTTTCAACTATGAATAAATAGAATTAAGTTCCTTGTACCTGATTTCTGATATGATGTGCCAGCCATTAAAAATGTTTTAATTTCATATTAAAGTGGAAGAAAAGTTCATTGATTCTGAATACATACAGGGAGACTGATTTACAACTGCATCCAGAGAGTACAAGGTGACAGAACACATTTGGTATAGGCCTTATTTCTGAATAGGAAAGGAACTGTTTAGTGTTTCTCCAGTTTACTGCAATTACTTGTTATTAAACAGGCAAAAATACAATTTTGAAATTGGTATTGTGCAACAATATATTGGGTAGACACTCTTCAACTCCACAAGGGTGTGTTTTTACTAGTCGCATCCTTTCATAGCTGTGTCATCTGAAAGTAAAATGCCCTCAAAAGTATTAATAACACCATTTCTGTCTGTAGACCCTTCTGTCTAGGAACTGTTTCCTGACCACACTCCGAACATGAACCACTAAAGGGCAGAATTGCTGATAGAGAAAAAACTATTTAGAATATGTTTGATTTCCAAAAGGGAATATATAATACTACAATAAGTAGACATAGAGAAAAAAAAAAAAAAAAGTACATTAAAGCTTTATTCTGTACTACAGCCCTTGTATTGTAGTGAAAGAACTGTAGACTTTAGTGATGATATACTAAATGCCTTTATGTGTGCACAGTACCTGATGCCAGAGCATAATGCCACACTACTATGTGATGTATGTATTTCCCTTTACTGCTGCAAGCGTGCTCTATTGTACAAGAGGTGAATATATTTTCAGTGGTTTCTCTCATTGAAAGCAGAGTGGTTTCCTTTGTACGCAGTACAGAAACTTTACAATTTCTTGTCTTCTGGGAAACATTATGCATTACTCAGTATGTTTTATAAGGTAGAACTCATTTTACAGAATGAGAAACAGGATGCAAATAATTGTGTATCCAAGACTGTATCATGGTTTTAACATTGTGAGACATGATGTATTCCTACTGACCTTTTGGTTTGTGTCAAAGTATAACTGAGATTACAGCATTTCTGTGTTTACTGCATATCACTGTGTACTGCTTAGAGATATTTTTTGAAATTAAAAATATTACATATAATAAATAGTCAATACATATAATATCTATAATACATATAATAAATACTCAACATCATATGTTATAACATTTATATTAAACATACTCAGCTTTCTTAGCAGCAGAAGCAAATATTTATTTTGGGTTAAACTGGGGTTTTTGTATGCAGCAAATCCAATACCCATCCATATCTTTTTGTGCTAAACCTTTTTGTAATGATAGTTCTCATACATATATTGTTGATATGAATTTGTCATCCTTTTAGTATTTTCCAGATACAATGGAAATTAATTACATCATTGTCTATAATGCACCAATAAAAATTAAAAGCAAGCAAAATCTTCCCCAAACTACTATGCATGCAGATGTAAATGCAGGGTGTTTATCACTTTTACTCTCTAGTGGCTGTATGTAATTCTTGTAGACTGATCAGTGACAAAAATAAGACATTAAACCAATCTAAAATCTTAGACAGAAAGCTGAGCTACAGCAGTTTATCAGGTCATCAAGAAGCAGTTAATCTGCTTTTATTGCTCTCCATTGTACCAGTTTGAGACAAAATGCAGATGGATTCATATCTTGAAATTGTAGTACAGATTTGGTAGGTATCGTAGTAGTTTTTACATATTTCCAGCACGCAAGAGTTAAGATATCTCAAAATTATATTGTGGATTGAATGTATTGTACTTCAAGCTTACATATTACCTAGGATGTAATAAAATGTAGGAATTCCTGAAATAAGATGCATGTAGATAATGATGGGTGATAGTTTTCTATTTAGTCTAAGAATGTATCCTTGAAATTCACAGCTACTTTTTCCGAGTCTGAGAGTTCTAGCAAAAAGCATGAACATGCTTTTGCCCACTATTTATCGATTTATACAGACAACCAGACCTGCAAAGTTTTCTAGGTGTGAATTTCCTCAACTTGCATGCCTATAACAAAACATCTTCATTATTTGTTAGTCCTAAAGAAATTTGATTTGAAATTTGATTCACAAACTAATTGAAAAGCATCCATCTCCATTTGAGTTTAAAACTCTGAAATTACTTTTAAAAGGCAAATCACCCTGTGTTTTACAAAGAGGAGTGATAATGTGGTAAGTACAAATAATGGAATCACATCTGGTGTGGAAAAAAAATACTAGCTCTTTTACTTTAAAAGGGAGGATTAAATTTTAATCAAGTCCTGCTCTTTTAACAGAAGAACTGTTAAAATAAGGAAGTATGGACTACATGTCTTTAAAGAAATCATGTTTCAAACATATTTGTTTGGCTTCAGGGGACAGGCCACTTTATTCTCATAGGTTGACTTCCAAAGTGAAAAGAGGGTTCATGGAGCATGGCTTCCTTCACAACTTAATGCAGCTTTTACCATGCCAGTATGTGTAACAAATTCCTCTAGCCAAAACATTTTTAGTATAAATGAGCATAATATATTTCACCCATTTGAATGAATAGAATGAAAACATTGCGTTTTGGTAATTATCTCACAGTTGATTCTAAGTCCTGTTGGATGACATTTTCATATTATCAAATGCAATGTATAAAGCTTTTAAGCTTGTTACCAGAAGGAATTCAACATAATCTAAAATTGCTTTTTCTAAATGAAAAATCTTCAATACAGGTCTCTTATCTGAGCTGAATAATAGATGAGGTAGTACTAGGGAAAGCATCCAGAAAACAAAAGCAAGACTAGGTAAGGAAAAGTTAGGAGTCCATTCTTCTTCTTTGAAGTGATGTTCTTAGTATATCACAGTCAATATTGTTTTTTGCAGTCCCTGGTCCCCAAGAGTGAAGATATTGCCTTAGCAGGTAACATTTTATACCTGCTCAGTTGGAATGGGCTGACACCTTTAAATAGAATGCCTGTCTGAGCAAGATCAACAGTCAGGATTGTGGGTTTTTTTTAAACGCCTTTTCTTCTATTAGTAAGACTTCAATCTGCTGTGTATTTGGACCTGTTTTTTTGAACATGCAAGTGAAAGTTATACTTTCAGAGTAGCATTCAACTTCAAGAAATTCAGATGTCTAAACACATGATATCAACATCTATGCCAGGAAAAACAAATAACTTACTTGCTTTTTCTCCTTTGACAGTTCTCTGAAGAATCCTACACACATATAATCCTGAAAGACTGATTTTTGCAACACTCAGCAAATATATAGAGGCTTACAGAAAGCTTCTGAGCTTCCAGATATTCTTCTTCCATCAATATACCAAAGACTGTAGCTCTGTGAAACATTACCATCCCTACATTAATGTCAAAATACTTCAGGATAAACATGAAAGAAATTGAACTGGCTTGCACTTAGCCCGGCTGAAAAGCAAAAAACCTGCAGCGGACTAGCAGGAATGTTTACTCATAGGCACCACTGCCATCATCATTGCCAAGCTAGTATAAAGTTTGTTCCTGCTTCTGCTTCCTTCCAAAATTGTGTCTTTCCTTTAAGAGAAGTACTGACTTATGCTATACATATATTTATTTCTCTGTTAAACTGCTGTAGACCACTCATCCCAATGTTGAGTAAGAAAACTCGACAAAAATCCATGTTTATGTAAAATATTACCTTGAAAAAACAAGCCGCTGAAAGCATGTCACACATTAAATCTTACAAACAAACAAACAAAAAATAATCAAAACACACACACATATGTGTGCACACAGCCACAGAATATCACAGGGAAGGGAGGAAAATTGTCTCTCTGTAGCTCCTTCTTGGTGCAACTGGCCCCTGTGGCATTCTTGAAAGCACGGCTCGGAGGCTGAATTCTCTTATGTTTAAACAAATACTTTGAAGCTTCTCAATCTTTTATAAGTAAATATTTGTTGGCAGAAAGAGATGGACCCCAATCTTCCACATCAGCACTGAACACACAACCACTGGACTCTAGATTCAGAGTCTTTCTATAACTGGCCTTACATCACTTTTATACGTAATATGAGCTCCCCATCATATGAGATTAAGACAGACACATCAGAATTTGGTTCATCTAGGACAGTGAAGAAGTGGATTAAGTTCTGAGAGGTGTTTACTGGTAAAAGATTCCTTCCCAGATGTCAGGCTGAGATATAACTCTGAAAAATATGAACTTCTTTCTGGCCAGACCCCCTAGAGATATTTATTTCCTGCCATTTTTCAATCTACTACTGTATTTGGTTTAGATTAAGTGCTTTTCTAAAAATCCTTGTTTAGCTGGCAACTTCCAGTTACATTATTTAATGAGCATTAACACTTTGAAGATATGAGTTTGAACAGAGCAATGTGTCTATTTTGAATCTTAAGCCTTCTATACTTAATTATCTGATGCCTAACATTTACTTACCAGTTAAAAGTTCTTCCTAGTCCATAATATGAAGGTCTCAGATGTTCCTAAGTAACTAACTTTCTGACAGGAAGTAAAATTACCTGACACAAAGGTAGTTTAGACTCCACGCAATACCACATTTATTGTTAGAGATGACAGATCTTAGCACCTTAACCAAAGAATTACAGAAAATTTACACATTGACTTAATTAAAAAATATGATACATTTAACAGTCTTTGAAAAACCTCACTCCCATGATGGATTACCAGTAGCCTGGCAGCATCAAAACCAAATTTTGTTGAATTATTACATCATTCTTTCCTTCAGAAATGATTATATAAGTTTTTCTTTCTTGCCTTTTTCTTGAGCCTCATGGTTTCATTATCAGTGAGTCTTAACTTACCATGCGCTGTAGGGGGAAAATCTCTTTTGAAATCAGTGGCAGCGGGATTGTCCCTAATGATGATAAAATATACTCCTGGAGCCACTTCATTGTGTGTGTGGCTACTTCCTACTTGTCTCTGAAAGCTTACACTAATGTGCTTAAGTGGTCAAATAAAATAATATATTGTTAATACCCAAAGGATAAGTTTTGTTCCTGTAGAGTGCCTCAAATAAAGTAAGATTTCCTAGTTTAAAAAAAAAAAAAAAAAATTGAAGCCCCATATAACTAGTTCCACAATAAATATACTTTTTACTGCTTAACTAATTGTTGCTGGATAATTATTAGATATTTTGATGGAACAATTTTACATCAAAATTAAAATGACATCAGGATGTGAGTGAATTTTTAAGAGGGAAAGAGGAAGGAAAATCATGACAGCAATAATCACATCTAACAAACAGCAAATTATGCAAAGAAAACATTAGAAAAAATAATACTGCATGTTCTTAACAGCACATTTCTTCCCTGAAAATCGTATAATATATTGTACTTTACATATTACCTAACTGGAAAAACACAGGAAGTCACACATACCAGAAAAATACACAGTAATAAACAAAATATAGTATTCAATATATATTCAGCAATGAACCAGTTATATTGAGGTTACAGTGTTTTCTAATCTTGTACTCATCAAAATTAGCAGGGCTTACCACCACTCAAATCTAATTTGAATTGTTCTTTGCAGCCTTAATTGCCAAACCCTCTGCAGAAACTAGTGATGGGATTCTACTTTCATTATCCCTGTGTTACTGCTAATAGTAAATTAAACACTCAACATAGAATGATTTTGCTCTATTAAGACGAAACAGTGACATACTGATTAAATTTAAGCTGTCAGCTCTTATTTCATTTATCACTGCTACTCTCACAGCAGACTATAACTAGTCATTTTCTTTTCAGGTACTTTCATCTAAACTTTTGTCATCATTGAAAGATCACAATAGCTGAACTGATATTTTAAAAATATTTATTTTGCAACAGCTTAGAGAGTGTCATGCCATTCAGGTTTTAGATCTCTAAATGTGATGTGAATAGCTTCAAAGATGATAGTGGATTTGATGAGTTGTCCAATAAATCTAGAGAAAAGTCTCTTCTCCAGTGGGCTTTAGAAAAAAATTATATATGGTTATCCATCTGAACAAACTTTACAGCGAAGTCTAAAGGAAAGATAAAGAGCAGAGGAAATAACAGAAAATCTGTGCTTGTTGATTAATTTGTGTTTGTTTTTTTTTTTCTGTAACCTACTTTAAATTGTTTGGATTCAACGAAGCTTGATTGACTGATTAAATTTTTTTTACAATTTAGCTATAAATGATTGAAGAAAAAAGTTGTAAAAACGCACAAAAAATAGATTTCCAGTGCAGCAGAAAGGGCTTAATAGATTTTTAAGACATCAGATACTTTCTACATGTAAAGTATAGATGTTTTAAAACAGTTTTTAAAAAGCCATAACACTGTCTATTTTTGTTAATGGTTGTTAAAGTTCATTTGATTACACATAGTGTTAACTGTTTGTTAACCTCAAAGCAAAAAACATACTGAAAATACAACTTGCACAACACAATCTATTTTTACCTTATATCAACAGGTACTGAATAAGCACATTCTGTCTCACAATATCCTTTAAGAATGCATATAATGAGGCATCCATCATATAGAATGTAGGTTGCAGAAGCTCTTACTTAACTATCAAGAAAAAATAAATTATTTATTTTTGTTTTTCCTCTCTTCACAAAGCTCTCTTTTCTTGGGGAAATATTTGGAGACATTGACTGTGCTTTGCAGACAAAAGAAGAAACTATTAGCCCTACCCTAAGCATGTAGAAACTATTACAGAGTTATAGTAGAAAACAGTAGAAATTAGGAAAACTGATTCATCTGCTATCATGGATACCAATATTCACGTGAATATTACATATATCATGCTATATTTGACCCCTATGTAATTATTAATTATGAATTTGGTATTATTAATGTTATTTTTTTTTTAATTTATCAGTTTTAACTTTTGCTAATTAACTCTGTGAGTCATGATGCAATTTTCTGTCAGAGGTAAAGGTGCCTGTACATCCTGTGCCTGTACAGTTAAGGTTAATCATATAGAAAATAATATTATATTTAAAGCACAGTATATATAGAAAATATTGTGCTTATCAGTCAGATTTTGAAGCATCACAGCTGGTCTGGGTCTGTTTGACCTGTATTTTGGTGGTACTGAATAACGCCAAATGATGTTAACAACAATAAAAGAAATAGAACATGAAGTAGAAGTGAAGCATATCACTGTTTTTTCATGTGCCAGAACTTGGTGTTATAGGAGTTAAGAACTGGAGTTGTGGAAAAAAGAAATAAGAAAATGGGTTAAGTCTGTTCTTTGGACCCACTCACATATATACAAAAGGCAAAACTAATAAATTAGCTGTGTGTTTATACTACAGTTTAGTATGCATTGTCATTTACAAGCAGAGAGCCATTTGTACCTGCAGATGGGATTTGTACTTGCCTGACGGGGTGCCAGATGTCTCGGACTACCAAATAACCCTAACACATAATGTTTACAGAAATAGCAAGGGTTAGAGGAAGTCTTCATCCCTTCTTCTAAAGCAGGGGTGATCAAACTCATTTTCAACAGGGGCCCCATTAGCCTCATGGTTGCCTTGAAAGGGTTGAATGTAATTTTAGGACTGTATAAATGTAACTACTCCTACACCTTTTAGATTATTGGATCATGTAGATCACCAGGAAACAGTGATGATTTTTTCTAACTGATTTAATCTTCTCTGTAACTATCAAAAATATAATTTCTCTATCACATCAGACAATACGTGTTTTTCACCTTCTAACTGCTTCACAACAAAATGAATGGAGCCACACTGATGACTCATGATATTAAACCACTGTAAAACACATTTGCAGAAGACACCTATTCTTAAGAATTTTTGTCATTTTTTAAATTTTGTTTTCAGATAAGACATGTGGTTTTAATTAAACCATATAGTTTGTATCCTCCACACTTGAGATTTTTCTCAGTTCCAAATCTGATTCTATGCAAGTTAATATTTTGTTCACCAGCTTTAACAAGAGACAACTCAAAAGTATTGTTTAATGTGAAATGTAAAGCTCAGTGGACTACTTTCATTTTTCTCATGTGTAATTAGATGATATCTTAACACTAAAGGAATTCAAGGAAATCTAATTATTTATTTCATTGGGACTAGGTATCATTTGATCAATCAGACAATGTTTTTTTCAATTTATTTCACCATTTTGAGAATAAAATATAAGAGTATGTTTTACTAATTTCTTTAACAAAGTTCAGGACACTATATGGTGTCACTTTATGTAAAGTTTGTTAAAAGACAAAATTCAGCCTGTTTGTTATTTCAGCAGATAGGCTCTTTTGAGAAATGGGTTCAGTAAAAGGAGAAATGGATCAAAAAATTAAGATAAATTGTTACTTTTATGCATGCATAAAAGTTTCATCTGATGAAGAAAAATACAGCAATATTTTGGATAAAATCTGAGACATTATCTAGGTAATACAGAAACACTAGGTACATTGCAAATTATTAGGTAACAACAGTATTCTTGAATATACACATAAGGATCCTATGAAGTTATTTAATTTCTGTACAAAAAAAAAAAGTCTACTTAAGTCCAGTGATGTAAATGAAACAACTGGCCATCTCCAAAGCTGCCCATCCAATTGGGCATCAAGATGATTTCTGAAGTCCTATGTCCAGGTCCTATGGAAATGAATGGAGCAAAGTGGCCAACATTCTTCAAAAATATTTTATTATTCATCAAGGAATAGCAATATGGTACCTGTTGTATTTCTTGTGTTCTGATCGTGGGTGCAGAAACAGAAAACATCAGGTATTCATTGTTGTAAAAAAAACACTAAATGTTATTTTGTACAATCCACCACTCAAAGCAGGAATAACTTAGACCAGGTTCCTCAGAAGTCTGAAGAATAAAGTTCTCAATATCCCTAAGGCTGTGGATTCCACAGCTTTGCTGGGCAGCCTTTGTTTGACCTTTCTTATTGTGTTGTTTGTTTTTGTTGGTTTGTTTATTTATTTGTTTGTTTCCTAACATCTATGCTAGAACTGTTACCCCTTATCCTTTTCATAAGAACCTCTGAACCTGTCTCCACCTTCACTCTATCCTTCAATGATAGGAATGATCTTTAGTACAGACTTTTAAAGAAAATTATAACTAATGTTTTTCTCTGTAATGATATAATTTGAAGTATTAGACTGTTGAAACATTAATTCAGCTAACAATAAATTTTGTAAATGAACAGATTTAATTGTCTGTACACTGTATTTTCCTTCTTCTAAACTGAAGTCAGAGATGAACCAAGAGTGTCCTGGTGGGTGTGAAGTTCTTGCAGGGTATTACCACCCTGCAGCAAGGTGGTGTTGTCTGCAGCTGTCATTAGTTTCATGACCAGTATTAGTACAGAAAATAGTTGTGTTAACATTCAGTCCCTCCAAAACAGGAACACTGTATAACCTGCTCAAATATTCTTCCTGAGAGCCACATGGTATACACCCATAATAGATAAGCCCTGCATGGAAAAGTATAATTTTGTGTTGCAGAGAGAACAAATATTTCTCATTTGTTGAGGGTTATTCTACTGCTATCCCAACATAGGTTTTCAGTGCATGCTTTTATAAATGATGCATTTTTCATTTTAAAGATAGACACGTTTAATAAAGGATAGAAAAATAGATACACAAACCAAGACAGAATTAGCAGGCATCACTCACTTAACAAACATCGTCTGGCATATGAAAACTCAAGTGCCTTGTCAAACTAATTTCTCAGGACACAAAGTACTGATACAATAAAAAAAAAAAAAAATATATATATATATATATATTTTAAGTGTTGTTGGTTATTTCTAAGGGGGGCAGTGAGGGATCTTTTTCTGTATGTATGATTTGTTATCTATATTTCAATCTGTCTGGTGCAATCTGTCTTTAAATGATGAGCATTTCCCTCCTAGCTTGTCACGTTGAGATTGGCGTCTCTATCATATATAATCTTTTGAATTATTTTTTATGGTAGTTCAAAGTCCTCAGTCCTGTGCAAGCATTTAACAAAAACAAATTTTAAAGAAAAAAATGGATGGCAGTGATACAGTAGTGTAAGGTTTTAACTTGACAAGAGAATGAAATATCTGAGAAAAGCAAAAGAAAACAAACTTTAAAAAAATAAAAATGAAAATGCACATTAAAATTCTTCTAAAAAGACTTTTTTTTTAAAAAAAGAAAGCTCCCAAACCACAAAAGATTAGACAAAGAATGTATGTTTCCAGGTTCAGGCATTGAAATGGGACATGGGAGAAATTAATTCAGTTTTACCCATTTTTCATGGATTTCTTTGTTTGTCCACAACTAAATTACTTGCTGTCAAATCAGAAAATACTAATACCAGCATCTCTTTTTGTTATTAATTCTTTTTATATTACTCTCTAATATAGATCTGTCCCGTCCCAACAGATGGGATGAGGGATGAGTTAACTCTGAACGCAACACAGACATTGACTCAAGAGATGAGATCAGGTGTGAGTTAACTCTGGGTTCATTCTGCACAGTTACGTGAAGTGTGAAGACAATCACTCCAGGGGTTCAATTCAATTATCAGTTTTACTAAAAGTACTTGTTGGAATATTTTTTACAGTGAATCGTGGCTTGGCAAAAATGTAACAGAACTTATCAACACATTAACAGCAAAAGTCCTTCTATGAGCGATGTATTGTCAACCATTAGTAGCTGTAATATGAAATTTAACCAGAATCCAACAGCAGAGCTTAAAGATGATGTTACACTTACATGTTCAAAAAGGAAAGAGAGAAAGAGAGTGGTAGAGAGGGAAGGAAAACTAAGGTGTAAGAGAGAGAGAAAGAGAGTAATATATGGAAGGAGAGACAAAGAAATGGGGATATAGAAAAAAGGAGAGAAGGAAAGAGCAGAGAGAAAGGAAGAAAGAAAAAAGTGAGGGATCCAGTCTTTCTTATGTCTCCACAGCATGGATGGCAGGACTTGTATGATGGTGTATGTGGGAGATTTGAGGGATTTTCTTGAGGTTGTTGTGTGGATGCGTTTCTATTAGATGGAGATTTATTTCTGAAATAGCAAGGCCCAAAGGAATTTCAAGGCTGCTTCAAAAAGCTGAAAACAGGACCTGCTGTGGGAGTGAAGCAGTTCAACAATAACAGGGCCTCAACATGACTTCAATCAACAGACCTGTTAGCAGTGAGACTCCGGTGCGTGGACAGCTCGTGAACATAGACAGTATCCAATCAGCTAATGCATGCTTGGAGCGTGGATGCGTGATCAGGAAATAACTGCATATATAAGGAGGCTTGTTTCTGTAATAAATGGTTTCACTTGAATTCGTATTGGATTGTATGGAGTATATGATTTTTTGCCCTCGCAGTGTATGGCCTCAGTGTTCCACAGCGAGGATACTGGGGTTTGCAGTTCAGGAGCGCAGCGTCCTCCGATATCTGGTTCAGTTCCCATGGAGGGGCTGGTGGGCTGAAGGTCCTCAGGGTGCTGGATTCTGTACCTGTGCTGTTTTAGGTGAGCTTTTTTATAGCTCCGAGAAAAAGAAAGTCTGGGGGGAAAGGGTGATTGCAAAAGATTGACAAGTCTGGACAAGTCCTGGGCCATGTTGAAGGGTCTTAGCTTTTTCCCTTTGTGTCATGCAGAAATCTAGGGGGAAGGGGTGATTGTGAAAGATCGACAAGTCTGGACAAGTCCCCGGCCACTTCGAAGGGTCTCAGCTTTTCCCCTTTGTCTGCCGAGCTGGGCATATCAGAAGATGGGGCTATGTGCTCTCCGGCATACCCTCCACCTCCGTTATGGGTCAGCCAGCCCGGTCTATGGCTCCTTAGCTTGTCGTTGACATGTAAATTGCAGTTCCCCCTACACTGAATGTGTCATCTCCTGAGACTGGCTGAACTAGTTTCGCCACAATGTTTTCAGCCATGATCCTTATCAATACACGACAAGATCTTAGTACCTTCTGAAGTAAGGTATGACTTTCAGATGTTGTGAAAGCTATTTAATTATTTTGACAGACACTGCCAAATACCTTAATGTTTTAGAGTTACATAAATACATTAATTGATAAATTTATAAATATTTTTTAATTTTTAAATATATATATATATATTTAAATAAATGTGTATGCCTAATACATATAGTTATATACAGACACATATGTATATGTGCATCTCTGTAGACTTCAGGTTTGATAGCAGTAAAATCTCAATATTGATTTAGGGCTTTGTTTCCTAGTGAAAACTGCATCCAAGTACATTTTTTAAGAAACTGTATTAAGCTGCATTCAGGCATCTATGTGGACATATTCTTTAAGAATGTATTTTAATCTTGAGAATTCAATTTTGAATCAGTGTCCACATATGAGATTGATTCAGATTAATATATATATTTTAAATTAATGAATTTGGATATTTCATCCTATAATGTTGTCCATTCCATTGTAGACATGTTCCAGCTCTAGAACTAAGATCACAGTCTTGGTGATACTCCACAGATCTTCAGCTCCAAGTCCATAAGGTCTTAATAATAATATTAGTAAACATATTCTTGAAAGGGCGGTAATCTTTTGAACACTAATTTTCTTTATATTTTTATTATATTCTTAGCTTCTTAAAAATATGAATTTCTAATTAAAAGTTTTCTATGTAAACACGTAATTTGCACTTGTAATGTTTTGGATATTACTAATCTTAGTATATAATTCCTTTTGTCATATCGCAGTGTAAATGCTAGAGCTTGCATTATTGACTTGACATATAACAAAATGTTAAATGCTTATTTTTTTCCCAAATATTACCTAGATTAAATACCAGGAAATAAAAATTGCTACACTAAGCATAATTAACCCCAGGAACAGAAAAAAAAAAAAAAATCATTGAATGTCTGTCCTTAGAGACCTTTACAGACAAATTAAAGAAATTAATTAGTTCCTTGAGCATTCTAAGTATATTTTATTCTGCATCAGTGAAAAGGGATGATAGTGATAAAGAACTCCTAATTTACACGTATTGCTTTGTGCTTTAGTTCATCTTAATTTATATTATACTCAAAATGAAAGTAGTAAGGCTGACAGGTTAAATCCTGCTTCTATTTAAGTCATCTGGATCTCCTCTGAGATTACAAACACAAGAAAAAATAGGTCAAGTAAAATTACCTTTTAAGTAGAATTATATTTTATGTAGGATTACATAGAACAGTGTGCAACTCAACTTTATTACAATTAAACTGTGGGAAGATTCAGAACTGTATTAGAAAACTGACGATATGTAGAGAAAAACAAACAAACAAACAAACAAACAAAACAATAATCCAGTATTGCAAAGTGTTTTGAAATGCCATCTTGTAACTTTTATTTCATTCATAGGAATGGGCTGAGTTAGGAAATGCGGGTTGTTGTCTTCTCCATACACTATCCTGAAGGAGTCTGTGTCTTCTATTATAAATTGAGAGTAAAGATACCACATATTCTCTGGTTTGTGTAACTGCAGACAGCTGCAGGTTACTTTCCATTGCATGAGAACAAGTTAGTCAAACAAGTCAGTGGCAATATCCTGCAAACCTGTATGTTTTATTTTTCTTAGCCAGTTTGTTGAAGAGGTATTTGATTTTTTTTTTTTTTTTTTAATTTAAAAGAAGCAACAAGCCTGGTATTGGCTGATGGGTATTTTTTCACTGAATTGATCTTTTATGTTCTCATCCTTATTTTCCTGCAAAAAGTCTTGCCACGACTTTTCAATAAATAAATTTACTACAGACAGCTTCCTTTCAGACACAGCTGATTTCACAGATCATCATAAAAAGTCCAAGAGAGACTGCAGTGATGGAAAATACAACTGCCTGGCAGAACATTATTGCTATAGTTGTTCATAAATAATAGTACATGATTAAAAGGCAGTGGAGGAAATGACCACTATTACATTCAACTAGATGAGTGTTACCAGAACTCATTTGTATCTTTCATTTCTCAGAAACACTGCTCTGTTTTTATTCCTCTTAACACTCTTGGATTCTTTCGTTTCAGCTATATATTGTAGGTGTAAACTGTTTTTCTAAATGAAAGTATTCACCTTTCATAATTTTTTAAAAAATCAATATTATGATGTTTGAATGCAGCTTCATAGGTGGAAAACCAAGTTAATTTGTTACGATTTGAAAGCAAAAATAAATTTCCATTACTTGTTTGGAGTACATGTGTACATATTGACTGCACTTATATGAACTTTTCTTTGTGATATACACTGCCTATTGACAGAAGAAATTGGAAGTAAATTATTTGATTTGATGTTTGCTAAAATACGAGAGTTGTCTTTCAACTAAATATATAACTGAGTTATTCAGCAACATAAAAATTAAGCATCACAAAAGGAACTATTTTAACATTTCTGAGATACATAAAAGAGGTGATTTGTTGCATTTTCATATTCATTATTTGTCTTTTATAATAATTTATTTAGGAAGCGTACTGAAACTGCATAGTGAAACAGTTATACTGAACATTAATTCAAGTAAATGAATGAGAGATGAAATATTTACTATGTTTGCTATGTTTATGCTTCTGTCAAGCTTAATTATTCCTCAATTTGAACTACTAGATTCAATAATAGTTATATAATAAATAATCTCAATATCTATGATACTACTTTTGTAAAATAGTGATGAATTTACTGTAAGGAAAAAAAAAAAAGATGTCTGACTGCCTTTTTCAAGTCTCTTACTTATTATTGATCCTTGAAGTATTTTATTAAAAACTTATGTTGGAAACAAATCTATTTTTCTAAAATGTTTTAATGCAGAAGTTTAGTTCTTCCTGAATAAGTTTTCATATCACAAAATTCACAATTTGTGAGAGTCCCTCAGACTAAACTATTTTGATCCTAGCACCAACTGAGCTATACTTTTCATTTCCCAGCACAGATGATTAACAAGCCAGTTTTGAAAAAGATTTCTTTACAGCTTACTGGGTAGATTATCTCATATTATTTTCCAGTTTTATTGGCTACAATGAATTTCGTTATATACAATTATATCTTTCCAAATATGTTATTGAAATGTAGGTAAGACTCTTCAGAAACAAAGACATCAAATGCAAAGTTCTTGCATTTTCACAGATTGCTAAACAGACCGTCATATAATGAACATTAGAATCCAGCCCACTTAAAAGTCTGATACTGCTGCTTTTTTGGGGGGTGGGGAATTTTTTTTTCCCCTCAGAATAATTAGTATTGAATTAAATTAAATTATTGTAAAAAAGGATTCTCTATTGTCTTGTAGACAGTCCTCTTAGAAAGTTAAAGAACCCAGCTGATGTCATCATTTACTCAGCAAGTTCTCTATATTCTCCACAGAAACAATGTACACATAATTAGTGTGCAGCTTGTATAATATGAGGACACTTCAGTCACATGCTTTGGTAACAGAAAATATAAAGCAATTTGAAGTTAAACACCAAATTCAGTCTTTGAATGACTAAGATTTTGCTTCAAATAGGCACTATTCAAGAGTAGAAATAATAGCTTTATCAAATTCTTTTTCTTCTGGATATGGATTTATACATTTATAGAAAAAATCCCAATGGGGACTATCTAAGCTTAAATAGAGATTCATTTCACAACATTTTTTTAGAAAAACTAATCCAAAGAGAAACACATCTGCTAAATTGGAAAGCAATCAGACTGCTATGACTTAATTTTCATTAACCTGGATGAATTAATAAATCTTTCTGCTAGTTCTTGTCCAAAACAATGTAAATGAGGGAAGATGCTTATTTTAGGTTTGTCAAGGCTTTTGACATAGTCTCTTATAGTATGCTATAGCCAATTTGGTGAGATAGAGCTTGCATAATTATTTAACAAGGTGGGTGATGAATGAGTGGACAGCAGGGAAAAAAAAGTAATCTGTAGTTCATATCCATTTGGCAGCTGGAGGGGGTGTTAGCAGGATGGGCTGCTGCTCTCAAAGACTTCTATAAGCTGCTCAGTGGGTTGACAGACAGTCACAAAGTGCAACAAAGTCAAGTGTAAAGTTCTACGTTTCATATGAAATGATCTCACACAACAATACAGACTTTTGCTATCTGCACAGACAGCAAACTTACAGGAAAGAGTTGAAAATCCTGGCAGACAACAAAAATAGGACCACACAAATTGGCCTTATGTTTTTGTGGTAAAAATGGCCAATCATGGTGTTTCTTTCCCTTTATCCAGTACTGGTGAAACCACATCTGGAGTATCATGTCCAATTCTGCTGTTCCCAGTACAAGACATGAGCAAATTGGAATAAGCCCAGCAGAGGGACATCAAGATGTTTAAGGCGCCAGGGCACAGAATAAGCCAGGAGAGTCTGAGAGAGATGGACTTTTTCAGCCCAGGGAAGGAAAGGTTAACATTAGTTCTTATTGCTATTTTCAGCTACCTAACAGAAAGAAGATATTTAAAACAATTAAAAGCTAGTTGAAATTTAAAACAATCTAAACCAAATATTTAAAACAATTAAAAGCTAGTTGAAATATAGTACATGTGAAAATTAATACTTGATAATCATGCAATTGAATCTTTCCCTAACAGAATTAGTAACTAATTTATTTACTTACTTATCTTTTTAATTGTGTAAGTCAAATATGGAGTTATGTTTTTAAGCTAGAATACACATATACCTGAATAAATTACAGTAAAAATGACTTTCAAGTCAATCCATTAGATATGTAAGACTTATTTTTAGAACGTTTTTTTCCACACTAAAAAGATATGATCTTACAGATATTGAAAGAGGGAAAAGGTCTTCTGAAAAATGCAGAAAGTTAAAGAACCAAATAATTTATAAAATGCAAAGGGAAAACATGTCTTTTCCTGGTGATAAATCAGTATACAAGTTTTTAAAGGATTCTTTGATCTGATCAAAAGAGGTGGGTGTTTCTAATATTTCTGTTCAAATTCTCAAGTGACAAGAAGGGCGATTAGGGAAGATGGATGATCTATTACTTCAGGCGTGTAATAGACAAATACGTTCAAATAAAATAAAAACCATGAAACTGAAATAAAATATCTAGTTACTTGAGGCATACAGAACCATGCCCATTTTGAACTGTATTAAGAGGATTATACAGAATAAAATGAACAATACATACTGCAACTTTTCATCTTCTCGTCTTGTTTATAAAATTATTGGGACTTTCTAACTAAACATATTCTTGCTGCAGAAAGGATCTTAAGACAAGTTAATCCATATGAACATTCACCAGCAGAGTCTGTAGCTAATAGTGTACCTCAACTATAACTGTGAGAGTTACCTTGGAGCAAATAGAAAGAGAAGCAGGCAGGCTGGCCCATGTGAAAAGGGAACAGCAATGATGGGAGGGAGTGAGGGAGGGAATGCCAATGAGCATCCTCCCCTGGGTGTTTCCTCCAAATGCATGAGGTGCCAATGGTGAAGATGATTTTCACCGGGCTTTTTTCTTATTATTACTTTATTTTCACTGGGACCTGTTCAAACTCCCCATTGGTTATTCCTATTTCTGATGCCAGTAGATGGACTAACTGTCTGGAACACAAGTGTTCTCTGTTTATTGGCTGTCTCTTTTCACTTGCATTATTGTATATTGGGATATTGTTTGTAAGAAATTTCAGTGACTACCATGTACTTGGTTGTGCATTATGTGTGGCTTTCTCAAGTACAATGTACCAAAAAAAAAAAAAAAAAAAGGAAAAGAGGGATGAAGAGAGGCAATTCTCACGTCAGTGGTAGTTGCTTCTCGTGAGAACCTGCTGTGGCAATAATATTAAGTTTTTGCAGGCAAAAGCCCCTGAGCCCAACAGCACTAGAATAGCAGCATGACCAACATACAGGAATATGACCACACAGGCTCTGAAAAAAACACCGCAACAACAGTTTATGTGAAAAGTTACAGAGCTGTAAATAGCAAACCCTCTGTATTATTGAGACTAAGGCACCTCAGGCACTGTACAGTCATACCATTTTTCTTTTTATTAAATTATCAAATGCCACTTTTGTTTTAGTTGGCTTCCAATGTTGTGTGTGTGTTGCTGAAGTGGTTGTAAGAACTGTAGAAATTGGAGAAATAGACTTTAAACTTTTACTCTAAATACGTGAGGCTCCCACACACACCCCAGGCTTCTTTAGAAAGTTAGCCACAGCATATGGAGCATACATAATGTTGGTTTCATTTCAGTGATAGCTAAGAAATATAAAGTAAACAGAAACTGATCTTTTAGCAGCTTGAATTTCTGTTCCACTGAAGAAAAAAAAACAAAAAAACCCAAGCAACTCACAAACAAAAAAACACAAAAAGAACAACAAACAAACAAAACCAACCAAAACTAACCAACCAAACAAACAAAACCCAAACAAACAAACAACAACAACAAAAAAACAGAATTAAAATATTAAAAGTGGAACTGATAAATCTGTCCTTATCATGCCCTCTAGAAAAGTTCTGCGCTTTCACCAGGACTTGCCTTAATAAGAATAAAAAAAATTTAAAACCCCTCTGAAATTACATGGTTGTTTCCTGATCACATTAAATTTATCTTCTTCCAATAGTCCACTGTCAAAGAAACAACAAAGTATCCCCTTCTGATAAGATCTTCTTTTCTAATACCTGCATGTAAGTAACCTAGAGTAGACCATAGGAATCATGTATTAATCATATCCTCATTAGCTAAGTAAAAAATATGACCCTCATGATACTTACACATTGTCAAACTTTTTTCTTTTCATTTTCAAAATTAATATGTGAAATGTAATATAGTAGTTTTTCAGACAGCAAAGGTTTTCAGTCTTTTCAGTCAATAAATTAACTTTTAATGTAAATTAAGAAGTATTCATACCAAAGTCAGAAAAAGAAAGAAAAGTGGAGGTAAAGGTTCAAAAATAAGAAAAATTTGAAAATAAAACTAAAGTAGAAAAATACAGAAATATTTCATAGAATAGGAAAAGTAATGCTTTAGTCAAAAAACGTTTTCAATAAAAAGATCTAAAACACCGTAAGGGCCAGCTTCTTGCTGTTTCATGATGCCTAAATGAGAACCTTTCTAAAAAAAAATCCTGAGTTAATATCATATTGACATGTACCACCAGAGCCTAGAATAAGGAGTTCAAAACAGCAGTTAAATGATTTGCATTCTGCTGGGGTGAAGTGTATCAGTAACTACAGCAAATACATTTAGTTTTCATGAATCCCTGTCAGAATGACACTGAACATTCAAGTCAGTATTATCTCGAAAGTGAGGAATTAGGTGTTAAGACAAACCATATAAACAGGTAAGTACAGTTGTAGGAAAGTAGCCTAACTAAACCATTCGTCACTCAAATTCTTTATTTGCACAGCCCTTTGAAAATAAAAAGATGAATTGCACATGCAAGTGTCCTGTAGGTATTTGCCTCTATAAAATAATTGATTTCTAGAAAGTTATGAACTGGTATCAGTAATGTCATCATAGATGATTAACCAATTTTTCAACGATCATTTTTTAGCTTGGTATTGGTCTGATAAGATATGAAGCTCAGTGAAATTTGATAGAACCCGTATCCTTCCTCCTTGTTTCCTCATGCAGTTTCATTTAAAGTGAACTGGATTAACTTTCCAACTTTTTCAGTCTCTATCTCTTAAATACTCTTATAGAAGAAATAAAAATTAAACTTCCAAATATAGGGGGATTTTGGTTACAGTTAGAAGCAATTTTTCATTATATACCACATAAAAACTTGCAAGTTAAGGCAAAGAATTAAGTCTAGACACAAAGAGGTGAGGTTTTTCCAATGATAATGCACCAAGGTTGTTTTCTCCCACAGCTAGGGATCCAAGGGCATCTTCCTCAGGATAATTCAATTTTTTTTCCAGTTCCAATCATTATAAACTCACACAATTCAAGGACAGAGAAAAGACTTCAATAAAAATTCTTAAGAAAATTTAAGATACAGAGCATGATAATGCATAAAAAAATATAATTGTAATTCAATAAGGAAGTTTGATTTTTCAGTAACAAATAGAAATAAAAACATATTCAATCCCACTTGCCTTCTACTACAGCCCACTCTTCAGAACAGCATATCCTTCCTTCTTTTCTGCCCCAGCTTTTATTGCTGAGCACGACATCATATGGTGTGGGATATCCTTTTGGTCAATTTGGGTCAGTTGTTCTAGCTTTTGTCCCCTCCCGACATATTGTTCACTGCAGGGACAGTGTGAGAAGTAGAGAAGGCCTTGACACTATACAACACTGTTCGTTAAGAACTAAACTGGTGTGTTACCAACACTGTTTTGGTCACAAATCTAAAACATTACACGATTTGAGCTGCAATGAAAACAATCAGCTGTATTCCAGCCCAAATCAGTACCATCATTAATTAACTTTCTGTAGTGATTGCATGCTTATGTCTGACAGAAAGAAAGAAAACAAACAAACAAAAACAAAACAAAACAAACCACCCACACATAGCTTTGAAAAAAAGTCTAGATTTGTATGTGAATCCTTTTGCAGACTTCATATCTTCAAGAGAAATAGCTGTTAGTATGATCTTAATTGATTATATAATATACTGGTAAGCTGGATTGTATTTCTGCAGTAAACATGGCTCAGAAAAGATATACTGTGTATTGGACTTGAATGATTTTCTACATTACTGTATGGATATCTTTGAAGCAATTTTTTAACTGTAAATGGAATTATAATGTCTAATTCAGCCAATGCAAATGAGGGTTAGAAATTTAATGTAATTCAAACTGGAGTTAAATAAGAGAAGCTACATATTATCTTGGCTTTTTTTTTTTTTTCCCCATTTATTCCTTCTCAGTGTTTTATTCATACAGTGGCTCTCAGCTCGCATCTTACACTGAAATTTCTTCTTATATAGAAGCAAAGCTTTTTTATACACTCTTGCAACCTATTACAAGAAGACTGGGAATTTTAGGTTCCAATGTATCTTTGTAAATAATAACAGTACTTGTGAAAACTGCAATACAATAGTACTACAAGTACTGGTCAAAGTGAATGTTATAGAGTATTCTCATGTAATCTTTTCAATAATAGCTGAAACGTTACACTAAGTGATAACAGATACACTATATATAATTAATTTATGGAGACCACTAACATTAACTATTGAGACCAAGCGTAGATTCACAAAGGATAATTTTAGTACTTCTGTCTTGTGAAATCTATAGCTCTAACTTGTATTTTACACTGCTTTTTACAACACAGAGAAAGAGAATGGAAATTGAATTTATTAAGGTGGAGAGAGGACAAAAAGAATAAGTTTTTAGGACTTAAAATCATATAATCATAGAATGGTTTGGGTTGGAACAGACCTTTAAATATCATCTAGTTCCAATGCCCCCATCATTGGCAGGGACATTTTCTACTAGATCAGGTTGCTCAAAGCCTCACCCAACCTGACCTTGAACACTTCCAAGGATGGGGCATGTACAGCTTCTCTGGGCAATGTTTTCCTGTGTCTCACTAGCCTTCCTTATAACCGAACTAGATCTACTCTCTTTTATTTTAAAACTGCTACCCCTTTTCCTGCCACTACAAGCCTCGGTAAAAAAGCCTCTTCTCCACCTTTCCTGTAAACCCCCTTTAAATATTGGAAAGCCACAATAAGGTCTCCCCAGAGCCTTCTCTTCTCCAGGCTGAACACCAACTCTCTCAGCCTTTCTTTACAGCACAGGTATTGCAGACCTTCCACCCATTTCATGGCTGCCCTCTGGACCTACTCCAACAGGTCCATATCTTTCCTGTGTTGGGGACATAAGGTTTGAATGTAGGTAGGGTGTCATGAGAGCAGAGGGAGAGAATCAGCTCCCTTGGCCTGCTGCCACACTTTTATTGATGCCTGCTATTAAGGGTATTGTTTAAATACCTCTAAAACATGGACAGACACAGGGAATCAACCACCTTTTAGGGAACCTGTTCCAGTGTTTCACCACTCTCTTGGTAAATAAATTGTTCCTAATATCTAGTCTGAACCTCCCCGACACAGTTTTGAATTATTACCAAATATCCTGTCACTGGATACTAGGGAGAAGAGATCAGCGCTCCGCACTCCACATCCTTAGGGAAGAGAGCAATGAGGTCACCTCTCAGCCTCCTTTTCTCCAAATTAGACAAACCCAGAGTCCTGAGCCACTCCTAATAAGACATGCCTTCCAGCCCTTTCACCAGTTTCCCTCCTCTGGACATGTTCAAGGACCTTAACATCTTTCCTAAATTGTGGGGTCCAGAACTGCACATAGTACTCAAGGTGAGGCTATATCAATGCTAAATACAGCAGGATAATCACCTTTATTGACTGTCTGTTTACGGTGTGTTTGATGTACCCCAGAATGCAGTTTGTCTACTTGGATGCCAGGGGACACTGCTAACTCTTACTGAGCTTATTGTACCAGCACCCCCAGATCCCTTTGTGCAAGGCTGCTCTCCAGCCACTTCTCTCCCAAAAGTATATCTGTCATTCCTCCATCCCAGGTGCAGATTGCCCAGTGCTTCAGTCTATCTAGATGCCTCTGCAAGGGAGGGCCAACTGCACCTCTTAGTTCAGTATCATCAGCAAACTTACTAATGGTGCATTCAAGACCTTCCTCGAGATCATTGATAAAAATATGAGCAGAACTGGTCTTAGAATTGAACTGTGAGAAACACCATTAGCAACTGGACACCAGCCAGATGTAGCCACCCACCCTTCACTCACTTAGGAGGGTGACATTATCATAGATTCTCATTATGTTTCTGTCTCATCTATTTTGTTTTAGTTTAAGTGGAGTTTAATTTAAGTAAAGGTAGTATTAGATAAATAGTGTTTGATTTGAGAATAACATAACCTTATGTGATGGAGAATGCAGAAAGTGCTTTAGACAGAAGCTTTTTAGAGAGTACTGTATGAAGTCAAATCACACACATGTAATTATTATAAATGATTAAAAGCTCTGCAACAAGAGTAAAATCATAAAATACATAGATTTAGCAAGAAATACAATAACACACACATATGTACCTGTATAAATTAAAGTTTGCCCTAATTTTTTTTTTTTTTGGTCATACTTTTGAAGTCATGATGTAGACAATTTTTGGTCAGATATTAATGTATTGAGTGAAACATTGCCTTTGACCTGGTAGGTATAAAACTTTATTTGCTACATGAATGAATTAATTCTGTGATTTTTACTTTCTTTAAACTGTTAAGACTTAAATAAACCTGCTTTTTAAAGACATAAGTGTCACCGGCTAGATTGTCCATAAACTTTGACTTTAATAGCAGGTGTTAAATCTCTTTTAAAAATAATATTCACCTTGTTTTCTGAAATCTTATAACGTAATAAAGATTTTAGAGTACGCATTTGAGAGCTTATGTAATATGTGATTTACTTAGCTACAGGTTTTAAAAAATCTGACTTAAGTTTCAATTTAGGACTGAGGAAAAACATTTTTTCAGTGCTGTCTTGGTGTATCATCTTTTTTGGGCTACTTTAAATCTAGGTGTCTGCATAGATAGGATAAAAGCTAATCCTCTCTTTATAGCTTTAGTTAATCCTTTCTGTTACTTATCCTATTAACTCCCCCATTCCTCCTCCTGTTTTTAAATGCTAAAATATTGTATTCAAATTACTTATATTTATTGCTATTCCTGTGAACCAGTTGATGTAAAAATGATACACCCTCAGACATCTGACAACTCAAATAAAAAGCACAACTCTTTTTTTTTTTTCAATTGTTTCTTGTGAATACTCAGAGTGATGCTATTTAGGCAATTACTCAGTTTAATCTGTATTTTTGACAAACTATCTTGGATCCATCGAGTATAATGATTATCATGACCTAAAGGGTTACCTGGTCTGCAGTTGTATAGAGATCATGACCATTGGTTTGTGCAATTCTGTAATAAACAAGGACACTTTATTACAGATTACCACAAATACCACATGAATCACCACTAGCAAGTAAGCTATCCCAAAAATCACCACTAGCAAATATACCTATGATTAATAAAGTGAATATATGTGTATATGTATAAAACTATTGTAAATTACTATCAGAAATCAAAGAAATAGTATCAATTAGAAGTACAGCAACAAAAAATGATAACAGTAAAGGCACAATCCATAACAGCAACAACCAAGTAAAATTTTCTGAGGGTAGATACTTCATCCAGGTCATTGATGAAAAGGTTGAACAAGACTGGACCCAGTACCGACCCCTGCAGAACACTGCTAGCTACAGGCCTCCAACTAGATTCTGCACCACTAAACTGTGGGGCTGTCATATGCAGGGACAGGAGCTGAACTCCTTGTGGGCCCCTTCCAACTCAGGACATTCTAGGATTCTGTGGCCCTCATCTGGATTCTCTCCAGTAGCTTTATATTCTTTTTATACTGTAGTACCCAGAAATGCATACAGTGCTCCAGGTGAGGCTGTGCCAGTGCAGAATAGAGCGGGACAATCACCTCCCTCGCCTGACTAGCAATGATGTGCTTGATGCACCCCAGGACATGGTTGGCCCTCTTGGTTGCCAGGGCACACTGTTGGCTCATGTTTAGCTTGCCCTTGACCAGGACCCCCAGATCCCTCTATGTGGAGCTGTTTCTCAGCATTTCAGCCCCCAGTCTCTATGTACAGCCAGATTTGCTGTGTCACATGTGCAAAATCACTTGCCCTTGTTGAACTTTTTGTGGTTGGTGATTGCCCAGTTCTCCAATTTGTCCAGATCCCTCTGCAAGGCCTGTCTCTCCTTGAGAGTATCAATAGCTCCTACCAATTTAGCGTCATTGGTGAACTTACTTAGTATTCCTTCAAGTCTGGAGTCCAAGTAGTTTATGAAGACATTGAAGAGTACTGGCCCTAAGATGGAACCCTGTGGAACCCTGCTAGTGACTGGTGGCCAGCCTGACATAACCCCATTTACTAGAACCCTTTGAGCCTGGCCCATCAGCCAATTGCTGACCCACTGCACTGTGTATTTACCCAGCTGCATGCTGGCCATCTTGTTCAGGAGGATGCTGTGAGAGACAGTGTCAAAGGCTTTATGGAATCCAAAATGATCAGATCAGCTGGTTTCCCTTGTTCAACAAAGTGGGCAGCCTTGTCGTAGAAAGAAATTAAGTTGGTCAAACAAGACTTTCCCCGCATGAACCCATGCTAGCTGGACAAATGATTGCAGATGCTTTTCAATAACTCCCAGAATAATCTTCTCCATGATTTTTCCAGGCACAGAAGTAAGACTGACAGGCCTGTTTTTGCCAGGGTCATCCCTGTTGCCCTTCTTGGAATTTGGGACAATGTTTGCCAGCTTCCAGTCATCTGGAACCTCTCCAGATTCTCAGGACCACTGAAAAATCATAGAGAAAGGTCTCCCTATGACATCAGCCAGCTCTTTAAGTATCCTTGGATGAATCCCATCAGGCCCCACCAGCTTATAGGGTTCTAGTTGGAGTAACAAGTCCTGTAAAATTTCAGGATTGATTGCGAGTTTATTGTTCTTGCAGCCATGGCTCTCTAGCCCAGGGCTATGGGGGTCCCAAAGCCCGTCTTTGGTGTTGAAGACTGAGGCAAAAACATTAAACGTCTCAGCTTTGCCTGTGTCCATGTTTATGGGGTGACCATGTTCATCAAGTAATTGGCCAATGTTATTTCTGGCTTCCCTTTTTCCATTAACATATTTCAAAAAGCCCTTTTGATTGTCACAGTTCTGGCCAGCTTCAACTCCAACTGAGCTTTGACCACACTAATTTCCTCCCTACAATGGTAAGCAGCACCTCTGTAAATTCTTCCATGATGCCTAACCTTGTTTCCACTGACCATATACTTTCTTTTTTTCTGCTGTAGTTCAAGAAGAAGGTCCCTGCTCAGCAAAGATGGCTTTTTGCCTTACCTGCTTGACTTTCAACATTTTGGAATTGCCAAAATTCCTGTGCCTGTGACGTGGTACTTAAAAAGTGACCAACACTGATGTACCACAGCACTTTCAAGAGCTTTTTCCCAGGCGACCTTACTAAGTAGTTCTCTGAACAACGTGAAGTCTGTTCTCCTGATTTCCAGAGTGGAGGTCTTGCTGGCAGTTTTCCTCCTGTTAGCATAGAGTTTAAATCTGACTGCTTCATGGTTGCTGTGGCCAAGACAGCAAGCAATCACCACTTCACCCACAAGACTCTCCCTGTCAGTGAGCAGCGGATCTAGGAAGTTACCTTTCCTGGTCAGTTCCCTTAGTACCAACACCAAGAAGTTATTGCCAGATGGTTGATAGAAGGCTAACAGGTTGCACAAGCAGGATTTCCCTTTGATGATTACGTGTTTACTACTCCTGACAAGCTTCTTTCCCTCTGCGTGCTTAGACATGACATCCAGAATGTGCTGTTCCATCACCTTTCCAAGGATGGAGTTGAGGTTGACTGGCCTGTAGTTTTGTGGGTCATTACTTCTTGCCCTTTTTGAAGAATGGAGTAACACTGGCTTTCTTCTAGTCCTCAGAGACCTCTTCTATTCTCCATGGCCTTTCAAGGATGATAGAGAGTGGCTTAGCAATAACACCTGCCAGCTCCCTCACCACTTATGGGTGCATCTCATCAAGGCCCATGGATTTGTGGGTGTCCAGTTTGCCTGAAAGATCTCTGACCCAATCCTCCTCAACCAGGGGAATGTCTTCCTTTTTCCAGTCTTTCTCTCCTACCTCCAGGGTCTGGGATTCCTGAGGGTCAGCCTTAGCAGTAAAGACTGAAACAAAGTAGGCATTCAACAACTCTGCCTTCCAGAAGCAGGGCACCCTTCTCATTCATCAGTGAACCCACGTTTTCCCTAACCTTCCTTTTGCTACTGATGTACTTGAAGAAGCCCTTCTTGTTGTCCTTGTCATCCCTGGCCAGATTTAATTCCAAGTGGATCTTAGCCTTCCTAAGCACATCCCTGCATACTCTAACAATGTTCCTATATTCCTCCCAAGTGGCCTGTCCTTTTTCCACATTCCATGTCCTTTCTTCTTCCCTTTGGGTTTTGTCAGAGGCTCCTTGTTTATCCATGCAGGTCTCCTGCTCCCTTTTGTATGATTTCTTGCTCACAGGGATCTACCAGTCTTGAACTTGGAGAGACTGATGCTGGAATACTAAACCGACCTTCTGGACTCCCTTACACTCTAGAACTCTAACTCATGGGATTTCTCCAAGCAGGACCTTGAAGAGGCCAAAGTTAGCTCTGTTGAAGTCCAGGATTGTAATCCTACTTATTGCCCTGCTTCCTCCATGTAAGATCCTGAACTCCACCATCTCATGGTCATTGCAGCCAAGGTTCCCCCAAAACTTCACATCCCCAAACAGTCCATTGTTAGTACAAGGTCAAACAGCGGACCTCTCCTCATTAGATCTTTTCTCACTTGTGTCAAAATGTTATCATGAATGCTCTGCAGGAACCTCCTGGACTGTGTATGCCCAGCTGTGTTGTCTTTACAGCAGATATCAGGGTGGTTGAAGTTCCCCATGAGAACCAGGGCCTGTGATCTTGATGCTAGTTTCAGCTGTCTGTAGAAGACCTCATCAATTTCCTCTTCCTGATCAGGTGGCCTGTAGTAAACACCCACAACAGTGTCACCCATATTAGCTTGCCCTTAAATTCTTACCCATAAGCTCTCAACTCATTCTTCTTCAATCCCAGTCCCCAGTGGGAGGCCAAGATCTCACAGAAGGTTCACGTGGAGAATTCAGCCTGGTTAGGAAAGGAAAAGTAAGAGAAGCATGGGGAGTTTTCAGAGAGAGAAGCTCCATTTTAAATAAAAATTAAGTCCTTTTTATAACATAGAGGTGTAAGAGGGCGTAGGAAATCCTACTCCGGGAAGCCAGCAGGTGTTAATAATTTCAATTTTTAATCTGTAACAGCCAATAGATGATGATGTTTTCTATTCTTTCAGAGCAATTTTATTTTTCCGGCTGTTTTCCACGCTTTCAGATTATGAGTTGCTGTTACAGCGTGCTTATCAGTGGTATCTCAGGATGTGTCCAGTTTCTAGGCATCCAGCTGTACTTCAAGGGTGTTTCTGGTTCCCAGGCCTCATTCCCAGGATGGCAGTTCAAGGCTGGCAGTCCTTTCTCTGTCAGGATTTTTCAACAGACATTTTCTTTTGGTCAGTAATTTTCTCTGTCTAACCAGGCCACCTTTATCGTGGCTCACATCCATGATAAACAAAAGTCACTACAGTAATAATTGAAGAAATACCTTTCCTTTATTTCATGGTATGTTGAGTTAGAGCTTCTCAAAAGCTCTTGTACTATTACAAGAAAAAAAAAATAGAATTGTGTCATATATCACTACATGAAAGATGGCCGCAGATAACTTTTTGACTTTAACATATTATTTTCAGAAAGAGTAATGATGCCCATTAGAAGAGAGAGGTATTGCAAAATGACTGCCAATGTGCTGGCAACATATGACATTTAGAAGATCACCTCTATTGTGCTTAGGTTGATTTTTGTTTTTAAGGGAGACTATTTTCTTTCATTATATTTTATTTGCAAATTACAGATTTTTAAAACCTGACTACTGGTATCCCACTGCCTGTGTATTAACATAACACAAATGTATTGAGTATGTTAGAAAGGTACTTCCTTTCTTCTTGCTTATTCTCTTTGTTATCAGGGATTCTTCCAGAAGGAGAAAGTGGTTGCAATCTTTCATTTCCTTCTGCCCCATGTGAAAAGAATTAAGCACCGATGTTGGCTGACTGCTGTCTCTAAGCCACAAGTACACAATTTGAGCCTTCCTTTCTTTGAGATTACTTTCTTTGTGATTCATTGTTGTCCCCAGGTGCCATTGTTGACACTGGCTTGCCTGTGGCTATACATTCCTCATACATATGGTTTGACAAACAAACTATTGTCTGTCACAGGCTTCTTAGCTAACTACAGTTCATTTTGTTGGAAAGGTAGAATGTACCTTCGGCTTCCTTCCTTCCTCTTACAGAGTTTTCAGCAGAGTTTTTGTACTTTCTGTGGTTTAGTTAGGATCCAATTTTCAAAAAAATCAAACATCTAAGATGTACATGGACATAAAGTACATAATGACATAAAACTGGAAATGTTTTTTTCTATCTTTTACATTTTTTTGACAGCAGACTTTGAAGCAGAACCAACTTCTATCACTTGAATCAATATTATTTAGTGCAACATGACTAGATATGAGTTAAAAGCAAAAATTAAGACAACTGACTTCTAAATTTGGTTCTCCAGGGTCACCAATATAGGAGAAAAGGAATAGAAGGAGGACTTTCTTAGCAGAGACATGATATGTGGTATCTAAAATTGTCCTGTTGCTTCTCTGACCGTTTTCTAGTCATAGGTTGGTTTAATTTATAGCCTATGTCAATCCAAGCCTTAGAAGCTTCACAATTTAACACTGAGAGTACTTCAGTATTACAGCTGCTTGACAGAAGAGAACTTAATAGGTAACTTCTAGAAAAGCATATAATTCTTGAGTTTTGCACAAATGAAGTGTCAACCACACAGGAGTTTACTAAACATTTTTAGAGTTTAAGATCTTTTAGTGAAATGGGCAGTACATGAGAAATCATGGTCTAATGAAATAATACCAACAAATAAAATTTTATAAAAATAAAATACATTCCAGTCTTATTTTAATGTTGTACACTATGCTTCCTATCAGTCTAGAAAAAGAAATATAAAATTAATTCTTGTTTTTTCTTTAAAAAAGTCATAAAACTTCCCACATTTTTCCCTAAACGTAACATTATTTGCATATTTCACTAGCCATAGTTATTATATCACTTCAGTATAATTCTTCACATATTTATTACGTCTGGAAAATGCTATAAAATTCAAAAGGATAGGATATTTATTATGTTAAGAAATTTTGCCAAATTTGGCAAGAGTTTTGCTGAAATTCAAAATTGCCTACTCAATTATTTTCTAGCGCTGTATGAAACTTTATTGGAGAGAAACAAATATTATAATAGAAACAAGAGTGGCTTTTCACTCACCAACATGTGAACTTGGGTACAAGAGGGTCTTCAACAATATATTCTCTTCATTACTAATTGCTTATTAGTCCACTGAACTTGTCTATGTGAGTTGCTGTTGTCATGCTTGAGTGCTTTTGAGAAAATTAAGTAGCAAGCATATATGTTTGATGTCTGATAATTAGGTAATATCATTCTCACTAGGAATAATTGGTCTAGGAACATATTATTTATTATTCTGAAAGTGTCAGAGGCACTAAGTCTAAATGCACCTGATTTTTTTGGTAAGTTGATGCAGTCAGATTTTAGCTGGAAGGAGTTCTTCCAAAAGTTGGTAAAACTAAGCACTGCTGCATTGGACAAGGGTGAGGGAAATACTAACTCTAAAGAGAAGCCAGAACAGTTGATGAAAGTCTTCCTAAGTCTGGCTATACTAAGATCAGTCAATAGATTGTCTGCTTGTGTCTCATACTGATGTTTCTGTCTCTTGCCTCTACTCCTTTGCCTGTATGTACCTTGGTTAAAACTGCAAAGAGAAAGTTATTAAGCATCAAATAAACAGAGTCATCCCTTCTTGTGCTGATGACTTCTTGACCTTTCTCTCCAGTTCTCAAGCTCACATAGTCTCTTTTCTCCTGTGTTACTGCTCCTACTGCTTTTCCTTTCCTCCGTGAATGGAAGGAATAGCGGCAGTCAGAAAAATGCAATTGTAACCTTAAATTTACACCCAAAAGTGCATTACCATCACAGGCAATGTACATCTGTGGAATGAAAAAAAAAAAAAAAAAAGGATTAAAATATCCCTACAGGTTAGTGCCTCCTGAATTTAAAGAAGGTACTAATTAACCTGTTATTTTGTCACGGACTTAAGCTTATGCATCTACTTTATGTTCCATCATCATTTGGTAGTTGCTTTTCTTCGTAAAGCTACTTAAAAGACATTGTAATGTATTTTTTTTTGCTTATAACATGTTAATCTTAAATTTGCAAATTGTTTCCAGAACTGCAATAATTAATTTTGTGACATTTATTTATATTTTACTATTTTTAATTTTGAGATAGTCTGGGGCAACTTTATTGCGGTCATTTAACAATTAAAGGGGGCTTATAAGAAAGATGGAGACAGACTTTTTAGTAGGGCCTGTAGCAATAGGACAAGGGATAATGGTTTTAAACTAAGGAGGGGAGATTGATGCTAAATACAAGGAAGAAATTTTTTAAAATGTGGGTGGTAAAATACTGGAACAGGTTGCCCAGAGAGGTGGTAGATGCCCCATCCCTGGAGATGTTCAAGGCCCACCTGGATGGGGCTCTGAAAAACCTCGTCTCGTTGAAGATGTCCCTGTTCATTGCAAGGGAGTTGGACTAATGACCTTTAAAGGTTTGTTCTAACCTAAACCATTCTTTGATTCTACGATTCTAAGTAAACTTTGTGGAAAGAACACAAATCACAAATTAACTGGTGGTTAGTTCTAGGTGTTTAATGTATCATATATTATATGCTATATATGGTGCATATGTATTACGTTAACAAAATATATACAGTATTATTAATTATATACTATTTATTATACATTTATGTTAACTTTAAGTAACTTCAGGTATCCATTTCAATTAATGTATAAATAAATGTAAGAACTGGTTTCGTGTTATGCATAGTTTTGAATAAAAATTATCTGTTGCTTATGACACATACAATGATACACTTAAATTAAAGGATAGAAATGCACTTAATATGACCTTTAATTTTTCAAAATATTTAAAAAATGTGTTTGTTATAATTTTTGTGCAGCTTACATGGTTATAGATAGCTTGTGCATCTTCTGCATTCAGGTTTTATTTGTAAGATGAAGATATTAACCATGCATTACGTATTATGTGTTGGTTATTTTTGATAGTTCACAGTTAAGCATTCAAGAGAAGCAAAATGGACTTAAATAAATCCATAAATCTGCAGTTTGTAAACATACTTTTCTTACAGTAGAGGTAACTAGCAGTCAACAAATCTTTGCAAGAATTTATGGGAGATACACATGCTGCAGGTCCCTGCAAAACAGTAGCAGCTGAGGGCTTGATAACGTATATGTGAAAATCCATGGTATCCTGCCTTTACTAGAATGATTTTATCACTCTTCCCTAACTGAATTGATTTTAAGTCTTAGAGCTGAATTGAGGACACAAACTCCATCAGCTTTATTCTCCAGCGGGTGAACTGACTTTTCCAGTGGAAAAAGAAGAGTTTTCAGATCAGATAAGTAGTAAAAACCTCCTCTTATATTAGGTTATCAGCAAGTCATAAACCTAACATAATTTGTCTTATTTCTTGTACCAAATGAATTCTATGCTAAGCATGAATCCCTGAAAAAAGCTCAACAGGAATATTAGAATTCTATAGTAAATAAACCAAAGACCGTATATTGTGTTTGTAAATATGAAGCAGGATGTTAGATGAAGGGGTTTTAAATAAATAAAAGGGTCATGTATGTATTTTAGTAAAATTATTAAATGATGATACAATACAAACACGAATTTCATACTTACAGAATGGATCCTATTCAAATATGTACATCAGAAAAATATTAGGAATTCATGTTCACATGGGTACTAAACATTTTGTAGCCCCTTTCATAATAGCTCTGCAACGAAATATAATATTTTTTTGTATTGCTAGAGGGGTACCTAACAAGAAGACACTGTTAATATGTGATTAATAGGATCACACAGGAATACAGCATGCAGTTCTAATGCCCAAGTTCAAAAAGAGGTCCTGAAAAACTGAGTTCAGAAGAGAGTTGCAAAAATATCTTGAGAAGTTGAAAGTCAGGGCCCTGAGTGAACAGATGGCCCTTAATATCCCCAACTAGTCTTCCCTGAACACCCACCTAAACACATCCGCTTATACATCCATACACACACCCCTGTCCCTCTGCCCAGGGGCTACAGTTAAGCTCAGCTTTGAGCACTGAGAGCCTGCCTAAACCCTGCCAAAAGGTGTCCCTGAGCTCAGCCTGGCTCCTGCCCATCCTGACTTGCTGACTGCAGTCCCCAAACTGATTGTTGACCTCACTCATCATCTCACGTTTGTCCGGTGATGGCTGCGCTGCTGGCGGGATGTGCTGCTGCAGCCACCCTGATCTGCTCTGCTCACCTCGAGTGGACACTGCAAGACTGAGCCCCACTGTCTTGTCATGACCGTCCCACTCTTGCACACCTCCCTTGCAAACAGCCCTGCTATTGCTGGGCAGTGATTGCCTTATTATTTGAGGCAAATAAAGTTATTTTTTTCTTCACACTAAAAAGAACTTGGTTAGTATATAAATAGAGAGCCATTTCTCATTTTACTAAATGTGTCAACTGAGGTACGAAATATATAGAAGTTCAGACAAGATGCTGTGCCTTTTTAAAATTCCAATATTTTTTGCTGGTTTTGTTATTATACTGTAAATAATAAGAACTGCATCCAGAATCATTCTCATTCTTTATCACTCAAAAGTCTGAAAGCCCTATGAAAAAACATGTGGTAGCTCAGGGTTACTGACTTGAATGTGTAACCTCAATAAATCCTGTGATCTTTTTTGGTCAGGATCAAACTGAATAGTTGTCATACTGTTATCTGGCTTCATAAAATGCATTAAATAACCTTTATCATGTAAGTAGTGTGGAAACTAAAATGACAAATATGATTTATTCTGTATATTCAAGGATAACTGTGAAAGTTAGTAATAAAATATAGAAATGTTTTTCTCCTAGCTTACACATTTGTTCAGGAAATAGATAAAACTATGATGACTACTCAGGAATTGTGGAAGATGTAATAAAGTAAATACGACAAAATCAACAGACATTGCAAAGCGGACTGTATGAAATCCAGATTAACACAGACAGGCAAGAATGTCTGTTCTTTTAGCACTTGAATGAGATAAGAACTTAAACTTGTATTTAATTTTGTTCCTATTAATAAAATAAAATGCTTGCTCTTACATAATTTAGCATGTCTAACACTAAGTACACAACCTCTGAAGTGTTCTGTCTTTGGTCAAGAGTGTGTCCAGAGTAGTTCAGGAGTTATTACACTTGTCTTTGTGAATAAAATTTCATTCTGATTTACCTCCAGTGTTACTACCCTTTAAATGTTTTAGCTGTCTTAGTAAGTTCAAGACTTTCAGAGATAAAACACACAGACCACATCTACAAACGCAATTCTAAAAGATGACAATAAAGCATATGATATGATTTTTCAAAAGTGCCTGTACACACTAGTCTGGCACCCATTTCCTACTTTTCAGAATCAGGTTAATCTAACTAGGAAAAAATAAAATCTCTAATATAGAAACAAAGTGCCAAACAGTAACAACTCAGACCCTCATGCCCAGAAGTCTACCTATTTAAGTAAGTTTCTGTTGTCTTCCTCCTTCATTACACAGGTTTGCAGGCTGCAGAGGCTGACACAGCAAATGTGTCAAAACTCTTCATGTAAATTTTTGAAGCAGTATTTTACTTTCAGCTCAAGACACAAAAAAGAAGACATAACTTTTTCATTTAATAGCAACAAAACATTCGAACAAAAATCTCCTTTGTTCTCCTTCCTATATGTCCTTCTGTCCTTCTTAGGTCTAGAGACTCTCTATTTCTTTTGAAGCTTTGTCCTCAAAAACATCTCTTTTTTTCCTGCTTTCATGTCTCGAAGCTCTTTCAGTTATCCCAGGAAGGAATCAGATCCCTGAACTGACTTATAGCCTCTGTACTTGGTTTCCTTAAGCAGAAGAGCCATCTGGTCTTCTACATTTCTCTCACATCCTAATATGCCAAAATAATAACTTATCAAAACTCTCATTCTTGAGTATCCTTGTTTTTTCCTTTGTCTTGGATGAAAGTATGCAGTTTATTGTCTATTAAAATTGTTGGAAAGAAGATGGTCTGGACAACTCCTACTTAAAATGTAATTTATTAAAATACTTATTATTATTTATATTTATTGTTTTAAAATAAAAATCAAAATCACAGATTTCCATGAACCAAGTTTTACTATAACAGCAAAAATGTGAAAACATGGCTGTATGTGAAAACAGGTCTCCCTAAGAAAATTCAAATTTGTCATCGGTGCTTCAGTTTTAAGTATGATGCTTGTAGAATCATAGAACAATTCAGGATAGAAAGGATCACTGAGTCCAACTGTTGGCCTAACGCTTCCAAGTCCACCATTAAAACATATCCCTCAACACTATGAAGAAATTCATGACAGAGCGCTATGCTACCATGTTTTTGAGATGCTGAAATAAGATCTTGTTCCCTTTTAGAAGTAGAATTTCCATGCACAAACATTCAAAAATTATAGTCTCTATAGAAATATAAACCCATATAAAACTTCTCTGAGAGGAAAAAAATAACAACACAAACAAACAAAAGAAAAGACAATATAATGTTAATAACAATATCAACATTTAATTAAACAAGCAAAATCCATGAAAACACATGGTTAGGTAAAATTTTTTTTATAGGTGAGATAGGCACCTGGAATAACTTTTTGCAGAGTCCAGCTCTGCTGCAGAAGTAACCTCTCCTATTCTATGACATCATTACTGCTATTTATAATATAATTTCCTCTTACTCAGAAAAGGGTGTTGCATTGACATTGTTTTTTGGAATCTACATTTTTTTTTCCCTCTGCTTGTCATATTTTGGGATACCAGCTTTATACCATCTCTGCTGATTACTAGTGGTTTAAGTGTGACCTTCTGTGAATCTGGACAGGTTTATCTATACTGTTACCTCTAATTCGATTAATTTGGTTCCATTCGTTTCCAAATATCCTCTTGCAGATTCTAGAATTCGAATCTTAGAATTCCTAAATGCTTGAATAAAAGTCTTGGTAACACATAGGCTTTTGCTGAACATAGAAGTGTTCTAGAGATCAAGCTCACTTTACATATTAAACCTGAGACCTTGCCAGATTTTAGTTGTTTTTCTTGTACCTGGAGAGCAAAAGAAGCTATGTTGTGATTTAACATAGATTGCAAAAAATATTGTCAGAGTTTAAACCAGAAATTTTTCCTCAGTTTAAAAAATATATAATCAGACTCATCAGTACTTTGGTTAAAATTACCCTACGTGCCAATTTGAAAGAGAATCTGTCATATTCACAAAGGGTATGAGTGTGCCTGTGATTGTAGGAACAACTTCTCTCAGCACAGAGAACTATACCTGACATTGTGATATTGCAGACTACACCAGAGTATTGGAAAGACAGGTGATAACTGGGATTTGTTGGTAGTGACAGAGCTGCTGTCTGTTTTGTGAGAGACAGGGAGCTCATGACCTTCATTAGGTGAACAATGCAAAGCATTTTTCACATAGAATTTTTATCTTATATGTCCTTGATCAATAACAAATCTAGCAAGGACATAAACAATCCACTAAATACCAGCTGAAGCATTAAAAACAGTAATTGAAACTACAGAGAAGCAACATTATAATTAATGTAAATGTGGCTGCCCAGACATGGCTTCTTGCCTGTATTGAGGACAAAGAGCTGAGTCCCTCTAAGCCTCTGAGCTTATGCATATATTAGCTTTAGTGATCAAAATAACAATTAAATACTTTTTTAAAAAATATATGAATCCATTACTTCATGAAGGATTTGTAATGAATCTTTTGCTAAAATTTAAAAAGGGAAGTAAATTAAAATTCCAAGATATAGCTCTTGTTATATTTTTCCTGAAAAATGAGGAGATGAGCTTCTGGAAGTTAAACACTTTTATGATTTCCAGTAAGATTCCAATTACTATTGCTCTGTTATAATTTCATTATATATAGTTTTAAAAAGAATTAAAGCTCAAAAATTACAAAGCAGAAGAATTAATAAATACTTTTTCATTGTACATCTTCATTGAGCTGAACCTTATACAGAGAAAAAGACAAGTGAAGGTAAAAAAGAAAGAAGACTTATTTTTCAGATCATAATGGTAATTAATTCATTTTAAAATATGCTTAGCTTTGTGGCCTACTGCTATGTAAAAGGCAAAACATATGTTTTTTAAGTTTCTTACACATCTTTATAGGTCAGAAGTCAAACTTTTTTTGTGTGAAATGGTATGCTAAGCAGTGGTGTTAGTTTGCCACCGATTAAATAAAAAGGGAATAGTCATAAAATACACTTAAAGAAACGCAAGAAGATATATCCTGTCCTAATCAACTTATAAATTTATAGACTATAATACTAGCCAAGGTTGTAGAAACAAAGCACCAGAACTTTTCATAGAACATATGGCACCCAGAGGGACTAAAGTACTAAGGAAAAATGCTGTCCTTGATGAGCTAAATGGCCTTTACTTGATCCTGAAGTTTTCTTCTATGGGTCTGAAGGAGGCAGGGGAAGGGGAAGGGAAAAAGGAAGGGAAAGAAAGGAAAAGGAAAAGGAAAAGGAAAAGGAAAAGGAAAAGGAAAAGGAAAAGGAAAAGGAAAAGGAAAAGGAAAAGGAAAAGGAAAAGGAAAAGGGAAAGGGAAAGGGAAAGGGAGAAGGAAAAGGAAAAGGAAAAGGAAAAGGAAAAGGAAAAGGAAAAGGAAAAGGAAAAGGAAAAGGAAAAGGAAAAGGAAAAGGAAAAGGAAAAAACGGATTGTTTTCTTATCTATGAGACAGAGAATATATTATGCACAAGTGCTAGCTTTAAACAGAGTTATAATACAATCCTGTTACCCACTGAAAATTTAACATTTCCCTGCAATTTGGCTCATTTTGTAGCACATTCTTTTTATAGTCAATTTACACATACACACACATATGCACGTAAATATTGAAATAATGCTGTCCAAGGTGAATATTTTATTATCTTAACAGATAATTAAAGTATAATGTTTTTGCCTTAATAAATATATACAATATGAACTTTACTGCATTCATAATTGAATGACATATAAACGTATGATATGAAATTATTCTATTTCAAACAGACTCCATCAGTGAGCAAGAGATGTTCACAATTCTATGTTAAGCTCTCAGGATAAAAATGTAAGTGAACTGCTGCACATGTGAAGGGTAACTGTATTTCTAAGGGGTCCCTCACATGAGCAAATACAATTTATATACATAAAGAATCATGTAATATTTCAGAACAACCAAAGCATTCTGAAGAAATCATATGGTGCAAATTGCCATGTTTACTTTCTAAATATACTATGTGGTTGTGCATATATCCTTTAGACCAGGAGCACAGACAAGCTTTTTGAAAAGACTGAAGTTATTCCCGAAGAAGGATGATATCCCAAATTACCAGTGGGTAAAAAAAAAGTTAGGGATGGCAATGCAAGTGCTTATGTGCCCTAGTTGCTGTGATTTGTAGCGGATGACTTCTGAAACATGCAAACAGTCAGAGATACATTATGCTGTTCCACAGACACTATACATATTACTTTTTGCTTACAGTATGTTTGACAGTAACAGAACTTAAGTTAGGCATGTGAGAATCACATGATGTGTTAATCATCAGGGGCAAGAAGTGATAGTGTATTTTATGACATTGACCTTCTACTTTGAGCGCATTTTCTTCTTTATGCTACAAATTCATGTCATTATTTCAATCTTTGCTCTTCAGGCACTGAGTTACCAAGTATGTGATTTTTCTTTCTGACTTAATTTCACTGCTTGTTAAGATTCTATACTGTGTACTTGGGTCTTATTGCAGAAAAACTCCATTTTACAATGAATTCAATGGCAATCAAACTGGAGCTTAAAATTAAGTTCACACTAGAATGCTGTCAGAATAGACACACGCAAGCTCATATGCCTTCTCAAATAAGGGCCATGAAGCCTAAATGTTTTTCCTCAATTCTTTCTGCTTTCTTTCTAATTTTTTGCAAGAAAGTAGTTAGGTTGCACCTCCTAGATATTTGTTTAATAGCATAGCTGACTGGCAGATAATATTTCTGTTTTGCAACACAGTTTGATTTGTCCAATTTGTATTTAATTCTTCTCACAGCATTTTCTTGATACAGAATCATATCAAATTGCCTGTGTTCCACCTGTTGTACATGCTGTTGTATACTACATCAATGGTGTAATTTGACAACATGGCATACTTTATAAAAAACATAGTATTCTGAACCTATTCACATCATTTTTATAAGCAATTAAAAACCAGGAGTTTCTTTTGGTTTGGGTATTCTGGTAAATTAGATTATTATTTTATAATCATGTGCAATGGATGACTATAAACTCTTCAGAAAGGAGAGGCAAGGAAGGAGAGGCACTGGGGTAACCCTGAATATTAGGGAGTGTTTTGATTGTCTAGAGTTTAATGATGGTGACAATAGCATTGAGTGTTCATAGGTAGGAATCAGGGGGAAGGCCAACAAGGTGGATATCCTGGTGGGAGTCTGTCATAAACCACCCAATGAGGATGAAGAGTCAGACAAAATATTCTATAAGCAGCTGGGAAGTCTCACAATTGCTAACCCTTGTTCTTATGGGGGACTTCAACTTAGCAGATGTCTGCTGGAAAAACAACACAGTAGAGAGAGAATAGTCTGGGAGGTTCCTGGAGTGTGTGAAAGACAACATCCTGATATAGCTGGTCAGTGAGCCAACTGGGAAAGGCACCCCACCAAACCCATTATTTGCAAAGAGAGAAGGACTTGTGGGTGACGTGATGGTTGGAGATAATCTTAGGCACACCAGTTATGAAATGATAAAGTTTTTGATTCTTGGACAGGTAAGCAGAACTACTACCTTGGGCTTCCAAAAGGCAGACTTAGGCCTGTTTAGGAGGCTGGTTTACAGAGTCCCTTGGGGGTCAGTACTGATGGGAGAAGGAGTCCAGGAAGGTTGAACATTCTTCAAGAAGGAAATCTTAAAGGCACAGCAGGAGGTTCTTCTCATGTGCTGAAAGACGAGCTGGTGGGGAAGAAGACCACCCTAGCTGAACAGAGAATTTTGGCTGTAATTCAGGAAAAAAAGTAGAATTTTTGACCTTTAGAAGGAGGAGCAAGCAACTCAGAAGGACTACAGGGAGAAAATTAGAAGGGTCGAAGCCCAACTAAAACTTGCTCTGGCAGCTGCCATAAAAGACCATGAAAAATGTTTCTATAAATACATGAGCAACAAAATGAGGGGTGAAGGGAATCTCCATCCTTTATTGGACACAGCAGGAAACATAGTGACAAAAGATGAGGAAAAGGCTGAGGTACTTGATGCCTTCATTGCCTCAGTCTTTAATAGTAAGACCAGTTGTGCTCCAGGTACACAGCCCCCTTAGTTGGAAGACAGGGACAAGTAGCAGAATGAAGCCACCATAATCCAAGGGGAAATGGTTAGCGATGTGCTACACCACTTAGACATACACAAGTCTGTGGGGATGGATGGGACATAAGGGTGTTGAGGGAGTTGGTGGAAGTGCTCACCAGTGCACTTTCCATCATTAACCAGCAGTACTGGATAATCAGTGAGGTCCCAGTTGACTAGAGGTTAGCAGATGTGATGCCCATCTACAAGAAGGGCCAAAAGGAGTATGTGGGGAACTACAGGCCTGTCAGTCTAACCTTGGTGTGGAGGAAGGTTGTGGAGCAGATTATCTTGAGTGCTATCACAGAGCATGTACAGGACAACAAGGTGATCAGGCCCAGTCAGCATGGGTTTATGAAAGGCAGGTCCTGCTTGACCAAACTGATATCCTTCTATGACAAGGTAACCCACTTAGTGGAGGAGGGGAAAGATGTGGATGTTGTCTACCCAGACTTTGGTAAAATCTTTGATAGTGTTTCCCACAACATTCTCCTGGAGAAACTGGCTGCTCATGGCTTTGATGGGCATACTCTTTGCTGGGTAAAAAATAGGCTGCATGGCCAGGCCCAAAGAGTTATAGTGACTGTAGTTAAATACAGTCAGTGGCCAGTCACAAGTGGTGTTCCCCATGACTCAATATTGAGACCAGTTCTCTTTAATATTTTTATCAACACTCTTGACAAGGGAATTGAGAGCACCTTTAGCAAGTTTGCAGGTGACACCAAGTTTGGTGGGAGTGAGGGTAGGAAGGCGCTACAGATGGATCTGGACCAGCTGAATAGATGGGCCAATGCCAATTGTATGAGGTTCAACAAGGCCAAGTGCCAGGTCCTGCACTTGAGACATAACAAGTTGATGCAATGCTACAGGCTTAGGGAACAGTGGCTGGAAAGCTTCCCAGCAGAAAATAACCTGGGAGTGTTAGTTGACAATCATTTGAATACGAGCCATCAGTGTGCACATGTAGCCAAGAAGGCAAGCAGCGTTATGGCTTGTATCAGAAACAGTGTGGCCAGCAGGACTGGGGAAGTGATCATCCCCCTGTACTTGGCACTGGTGAGGCTGCACCTTGAATACTGTGTTCAGTTTTGGGCCCCACATTACAAGAAGGATATTGAGGTGCTGTAGTGTGTCTAAAGAAGGACAACAAAGCTGGTGAAGGGTCTAGAGAAAAATCTTATCAGGAGTGGCTGAGAGATCTGGATTTCTTTATCTTGGAGAAAAGGAAGTTAAGGGAGCACTTTATCGTTCTCTACAACTACTTGAAAGGAAGTTGTAACATGGAGGGTGTTGGTTTCTTCTCCCAAGTAACAAGTGATAGGTCAAGACGAAATGGACTCAAGTTGCATGAGGGGAGGTTTAGACTAGATATTAGGAAAATTTTCCAATTTCTTCATTGAAATGTGTTGCAAAGCATTGGAACAGGCTGCCCAGGGAAGTCGTTAAGTCATCATTTCTGGAGATACTTAGAAGGCGACATGGTTTAGTGGTGGACATGGTAACGTTAGATAATGTTTGGACTCAATTATGTTAAAGGTCTTTTCCAACCTGAACAATTCTATGATTCTATTCTATGTGGGTAATTCCCGTTGCACATAATTTGAGAGATTCATTCTCATTAAAATTGCATTTTACAACAAATGTATAATTGTATACAAACTGCCAAACAATAATTAGTGATTTAACTATTAAAATATCTACTGAGTAATATAAAATATGTGTCCTGTCTTTATATTATGACTGAATATATTAACCTATATTTTAAAATGAGGTAAGAAATACTAAATGCTCTGAATCTTAATTTGCAGAGTTTATCCAGAAAAGTTCCATCCTCCATGTACAAAGATAAATTCCCTTTATTTTTGCTCTTCCTCAGTAGTAGGGTTTTCCTTTGAGAAATATATCCATGCTCAGAAAGGGTAATCAATTTTTTTTTTTGTCTGTACTAAAATCTTTGCCACAGGTAATCAGTGGTGCTACAGTTTATACCAATGTCTCTCGGAAGTTACAGAAAAATGATTCGATGGTTTTATTTCTTTTATTTTTGTGTCTTTGCATTCTTTATTTCTGAATTATATTTATTAATTACTTATGAAAGGCTTCCATAACAATTATCCCCCATAAACAAATGGCTTACAACAGTAACATCAAATAGTCTAAATAAAGTGGAGCTGAAACTAAACATTTAAGACCTAATACATAGTATTAAATCACATCATTTGAGAAAAAATAATTCTCTTATGGACAGAAGTGTGAATCAGAAAGAGGAGACTTTAGATTCTGACGCTTTTTTCTACTTCTAAATGTGATTCTGCCTGAGCCATTAGATGTCTTGGTGCCCAAAGTCCTCATCAGAAAACTGGGAGTAATTTTATTCCTCCTACCAAAGTGTCACTTTACATTATTTCATCTTCAGTTGTTATTATTATGTATGATGAAGAGCAAGGCCCTGATTCAGTTTTGGCTAAAAGACACTACTGTTATGCAAATGATAATTTATAACGTCACTGAGGGTATTTTAAGAACAACAAAAAAAAAGTCCAAAGTTTAGAAGACACATGATTTTTCTTAGAAAAAAAAAACCTTACTTTGGTTATGCTGCATCAGATTTGTGTTTCATTCCCCACATCTTCTACCTTTGTAACCTTGTTTTTTGAAATTTTCAGAAATGTTGAGTTAGAAGAAATGTTAAGCATTTCTGTGTGTATATATTGCATCTCCTGCAGCAGATATATGTTTACTACTGTTCACTAAAGGTGGTTGGTTTAGGAGAAAATACATAAAATAAGTGGAAGTTAAATGATAACATAATATTAGCTATATTTTTAATCTGCTAATTCTACTGGCAATGGATTATCAGACTCCCATGATGTATGACCCCACTTTATCATGTGGAGAAAAAGGACGATATCCTGATATATATGAACAAAGAGACATTTCCTGTCAAAGACATAACATCCCTCTGTTTCACAGAAGGAGTTTAGATTTGGATGCCTCATATCTCTAGCATGTACAATAAGGAATGAATTTGCCAGGGACAAGGATGTAGGAAGTTAAGCTAGACCTCAGACATTGCAATGTTTCTCTGGCATAATAACTGCTAAGGACCCCGAAACAGTGGCAGAGGTAACTGACATTAAATAGCGTTATAAGTATTGTCACGGTTAACATGGCTGTTTGTACCAGCATTGCAACCGAACATGTGTGTGTGTGTGTGTGTGTGTGATGCACACACACATGCATATGTATGCATATATCTATATACTGTTGCAATTTTTGTTACTCATATGATTCCTACATGCAACTAAAGGCATCTTTGTCTACCTTTCTCGTGACCATATTGCTCATAGATTTATGTAAATTTCCTGGCTAGGCCTTTGCAATATTACAAAATACATGCAAGGCTGTTTTGATTACAGTACTTTAGTATACATATTTGGATTGGATACAAGCTTATATTACCAAAAAGCAGATTAACCCACTTATAATTCATAGTTTTCATACACCTCTGCTTTGGCTGCACTATAGAAACAGAAATAGCACAAATAACTTTGAATTTTGTTGTGGTTGTTTTTGTTTTTAATCAAGAATAATTTTGGTACAGGGGAAATCAGTGTATATCCATACATTTTCCAGATAAATGTATATGCCACATACAAAATTTGATAATATATTGTAAAATAACTAGGTAGGCAAAGTAATGTCATCTGCTCTTTGTAAAATATAGTTCTACTTTGAAAATATCCCTCTAAAGGTGTATCTCTCACCACTGTATTTCTCATAAGCTGTCTTTCTCTCAAATTAACTTTATCAGCATGTAAAAAGAGATTAATTACCTTCATCATATCAACTGTAATCCTTGAAAATTTCTCCAAACAATATAACAAGTATAACAAGTGTAAAGTAATTTGATTCTGAGTTCGAGCCTTCTCTATTTTCTCCTTGTGCAGTGTAAATAAAGGAAGTTGGTTATGTTATGCATTGCTCCTTTAAACATGTGGATGGCTACTAAAATCACAAAAAGAGATCCTTATTTTTAGAAATGAATTATCAATCCTAGGTTTTTGTTTGTTTGTTTGTTTTTTCTTTTTCTTTACTTAATGGATCCTGGCATTTCTGAAATCGTTATCCTTCCTAATTCTGAGTAGTTCTCACCTCACACCATTACAGAGCTTGGGCATTGTTGTTGTTAGACACTGATGTATGTTGCGAGTTATATCAATCTATTCTATTTTTTAGTTATTATTTGTACATAGCTGTTAGAGATAACAGTGGTCTTTCAGTTATGTATTTGTACAGTTGGACCTTATGCATTACATCTTTAACTGTTCTTTAACTTTTATTCTAGGTCATTAATAAAACACGTTATGTAATCCTACAATTATACAATGTTGTCTTGTTGGTGTCTTTCCCATAAATAAGGATTAAATACCACACAGATGAGTGCACCATAATGACTTGATTAAAAAATAGAAACTTGAACTGTAACTGATAGATTTTGGGAAGCAAAAGTAGTTAAACACTTAGAGACAATTTTTTGACCTTTGTGATTTTTCATACTCTCATGGGATCAAATGGACTCACCATCTATGTGTAACATCTTCACATCTGCTTAAGAAGAAGAAAAAAGGTTATTATGAAATAGTTGTTCTGATGTATGAGTCACCCTGTGCTCGTAGAGTATTAAATGCATCTAATAGACTTACTTTTGAAGATCTAATGAATGAAAAATACATTGAACAGCCAACAAAACTGACCTGAAAAATACAGTCTTGTAACTTTGATATATTCTTTGATTCTCTTAGGAAATCTGCCCTGGTAATGATCTGAATTAATAGACAATGGTCAGTCCTTCCACTACCAATGTTTCTAGTGGTTAGGCAAAGAAATAGAAGAAAAAAAAAAAAGAAAAAAAAAAAAAGAGGTTGCTTTTATTGTGACCGTGCAGTATTTAAACTTTTTGTATTGTGTACACTCAGTCTGCTCAGATGTAAATAGTATCATCATACACAAAACAATAAGGGAACAAACCCATTGTCATAATAGCCAAACAGTTGAGAGGTGCAGACAGATCTTCAGATCCAGTAAAGCTTAAAATTATATAAATATAGTTCAGAAACACAGGAGTGGCCTTCATGGATACTTCTACACAGACAACTTAAGGCCAGCAGTGCACTTTCAAAGAGAATCTCCCAGCAGTCCCCAGGTACTGTGCTTAGCTTTGCACTGTGGAACAGTTCCAGTGTGCATGAACCAGATCCCTTACAGACGAAGGTACACTGCAATATTTGCTTCAGGAGCAGAACTAATGCATTCCAGGTTTCACCATGCACTGTGCCTATGGGACGCAAGTAGAGATAACCCAAAGTCACAAATGCCTTCGGTATGTGTGGTGTGGATTTCAGGTCTTCAGTCCCAACTGCTTTAATCTTTAGACCCATTGCCATTTATACATGTTACTTGCTAGTGTACACATAGTCACTGACTCCATCTGGCTTGGAAGCATCTTGTCTCCTAATAGCTCATGTCAATTGTCCAGAATAATGCAAGGATTTAACAAATGCAGACTTCATGAGTCAGAGAAAGTGTCTGTATTTCATGGCACCTATGATTTTTTTTCATGAATATGACATTATAAATCACTTCTGCTTAAGAAGAGTTGCAGTTTATAGTATGATTATGGTGTTCATGAAAATAAACTGGGTAATCAGTAGTCCTTTTTGAAGATTTTGTTTAAAGCATTTTTGAGGTTTCTGTGGTCATCATTAAAATATTGTCAGCTGCCAGATAGCTGGCACAGTTACTTCTTGGTTAAAATGAAACTATTATTTCATAGACACTGCAGTGACTGTTGACACTTCAAATAGTGACCTGATTATTTTACCGTTTTTATCATGTACCACAGTCTATAGTGCTTAGTGTAACAGAAGGGATTTGCTTACACATTGCTCCTAGCATAAAGTCACTTTAAATTAGATGGACTAGTAGAGAAATGTTCTTAAAACCTCCCAAAGCAATATATTGTTATCTCTTTTGCTCAGTAATGAGAACTAAACCAGAAGAGAAGATTTATGAAGATATTAGGCGTAACAGTCAAGGATGAATTTTTCTTATCATACACTCTATGCTATTTAGCTTGTTTGGTTTAACCAACAGGAAAGCAAAATTAGCCTTTACTCACTAGGGAGAAAGAACAGAGTAAGTATACCACACATACCTATGAGGCGATTCAGATGCTGAATGCAACAAGAGAATTCAGTAGGTACAAGGTAGAGTCATAACAGTGGTGCAATATTGTGGGTTTTTTTTCCCTTTCATTATGCCCCTTCCTGAATGATGAGAAGGAAAGCATGGCAAGAGAACTTACAGCAGGGAAACGTAGTTAATATTCCAATTAATATTTAAATTAATATATACTAACATGAGCAGAATCGGTAACACAAGATTCCTGATAGAATCTGAGTGAATGTTTTAGACATTATATTACAGGTAAATTCACATCTGAAATCTCTCCTTTCACTCCCCTTTTTCTCCATCACTTTCTTCCTCTCCTTCCTTATCTTCATTTGTTCCTTTCAGTGAATTTTTGAGGGGATTTTTAGACAAAACAATGATCTATATAAACGAAATACTGAATGTCATTTTTATCGAAAGACATTCAAATATAAAGAAAAGAAAGAGATAAAAACCACAAAAGATAGGAAGAAAAGAAACATTCTTTTAAGGTAAGAAGAAAAGTAACAAAATCTCCTCCAGATTGCAAACAGAAAGTCACTGAGAATATCTTCTGGGAAAACATCCAGACAACAGTAGAAATTTTGACATCCACATCCAGCTTCTATGAAATGTCTTTTTACTTCTATTTGTTTGGTTTGTGGTTTGGTTTTTGTTTGGTTGGTTGGGTTTTTTTTGTTTTGTTTTGTGTTTTGTTTTTGTTTTTTTTTTTTTCTTTTTGGTTGGTTGGGTTTTTTTTGTTTTGTTTTGTGGTGTTGTTGGTTTTTAAATTTCACCTTTCACTCTCTCTTTGGGTGATTTGTTTTCTCTAATTTCCTAATTTCCAGTAATACTCCTTCTTTCTTCCTCAATTTCTCTAGAATTTAAAGTAGTCTAAACTCATTACATATTTTTTTTTAATAATAATCAACTGGAAATTGTGTGATTACTGCAATACATAACACCCTGGAAAAGAGTGAATTAAGAGGTGAGTAAATGCTCAAGAATGAGTATTGGTATCTAGTAGATACCAAGGTAAAACTGATCTTACTTTTTATTACCTGTCCCAGACCAAATATTTGTCTAGTGCAAATTGGCATGATTTCAAATAGATTCCATTGAATCATACAGCTTTATAAAAGCTGAGAATATGACTACAGGAAGATATCCATGCAAATACATGCAAAAGAGTTGATAAGCTTAGAAGCAGGCTGAAACCTTAGCCTTTAGTCTTGGTATGTTTGTTATTGTTCTTTTTCCTTTCATTCTCCAGCAGTCAAATATTAGTAAGGGTATGAGTATAATTTTAAATCAGAATAATATCAACTTCTAGAATTTCATAACTATAAAACAAATCCCCTCTATGAGGTTAGCTCTCTGAATGTAAGTTTTTAAAATAGAGCCTATTCTAACCCTTTTTTTTTTTTTTTTTTAAATACATTATCTACTAGTTGACTGACTGATCATTTGTGTATTTATTAGAGTCCTCTTAATGTCTTTGGACAATAGTTGGTTAAGTGGCTACATGTTCATTTCTACCTTCTTCATTGCATAGCTGGACTTATAAGAGTTTGAATAGCCGTGTACACAATAGTAATTCACATATGAATGGATCTTTTAGTCATGAATTAGGTATATTAGAAAACCAGTCCTGAGAATACTTTTTCTAAACAACAAGTTTTATCAAATTATTTGGAACTGTGCTTCATAAAGTTTGATCACATAATGAGGAACCCTTCACATGTCTATAAAACAAATCTATTTCTCTTTTGGAACAAATACAACATTTAAGCATGTCTTGCAAAATAAAAAATAAAAAAGTTAAGGATTCATAATAATCATAATAGCACCTTTCTTGCTAACAAGTAGAATAAAGACAAAGTTAAAAGGAACCCCAAAGAGTGATCCAGGAAGCTATTGATTTCACCTCTCTTGCAGTGCCAAGCTTCTGCAACTACCCAGTGCATCACTACAGACTTTATCATGACAGTGTGTCAGGATATGCTGAAACAGAAATCAGAGTTTAAAAACAAACAAACAAATAAACAAAAACCAATAACAACAACAAACTACAAATAAACAAAAAACCCACCAAATATTCACAAAGCTCTTTAACATCCACTTTTTTTTCTGAGCGTCATAATTATTTCTTCTCTTATACTTGTATTTTGGTTCATCCTTCCCAAAAAGGTCTTTTGCACTGGAGCAATATCAAGCTAAAATAAACAAATGAAAAAATACTTAGGGAGATTTTATATAAAGAAAAAAGCTAGGAGATTTAAAACTGTTATACATTTCTATGAACTGGTTTGATGTGGTTGTGTTAAAAGGTTTCATGTTGAGAGAGAGGGAGAAACAAAACCATAATAAAAGAATGGAATAATATTTTTGTCAGAAAAGACTATATCCACGTTCTTTTTACTAGTAAAATCGTCAAGGGCTATTATAAGTGGTCATGTATTTATTATTTATTAATTTCTAAGAAACCCTAAAGATTTGCAGATGTTTCTTAAGCAGTAAATTCACCTTTTGAGTCCCTAATAGCCATTTTTGTATAGTGTATTAAAACACTACTATGCTCAATGAAAGAAAGTCTCCTTTTATTTCAGCTAAGAACTAAACAGATTTTTCCCTAGATATCAGTAAATCACCCACCACCTACAGAGCAAATGATTTGAAGTATGCATTTTGCTGAATAATTTTACAGAACGTGAGTACTGAAACTCAATAAGCCTAAGCAGTATCAAGCGTTTTATTGAATTAAGCTTTGACACTAGTGTTATACAATACTATACAGTACATGGAAATTCCATGAAAATACTTCAAAATTTTGTGGACTTAATCTTTGAGGTTAATCAAGCAGATGCTTTACCTTAGTCACATGAGTAATCATATTCATAGGCATACTGCTGATTCAGCATGTAGGTGCAGTATTTGTCCTGGAAGAGGAATTATCATGTATCAGATATATATGATCACAGTATCACAGTATGTTTGGGATTGGAAGGGACCTCAGAAGATCATCTAGTCCAATCCCCCTGCCAGAGCAAGAACGCCTAAATGAGGTCACACAGGAACATGTCCAGGTGGGTTTTGAATGTCTCCAGGGAAGGAGACAAGCACTGTGCCCTTGTGGCCAGGAAGACCAATGGCATCCTGGGGTGTATTAGAAGGGGGGTGGTTAGTAGATCGAGAGAGGTTCTCCTTCCCCTCTACTCTGCCCTGGTGAGACCCCATCTGGAGTATTGTGTCCAGTTCTGGGCCTCTCAGTTCAAGAAGGACAGGGAACTGCTTGAGAGAGTCCAGCATATGGCAACAAAGATGACTAAGGGAGTGGAACATCTCCCTTATGAAGAAAGGCTGAGGGAGCTGCGTCTCTTTAGTTTGGAGAAGAGGAGGCTAAGGGGGGACCTTATTAATGTCTATAAGTGTGATAATCAGAAACATTGACATTCATGTTTATTTTTGTATGGAACTTGCAAAGTGCTAATATCTAGTGATGTCAGGTCATCTCTCACCAAATTTTTAACTAGCACTTGCAAAAGAACATTATGTTTGGAATCTGCCCTAAGCTTCTAACTAATGTTACTGATTTTTTTCTGACATCACATTTAATGAAATATTGTGCAAATTCCTTTACATACAATACTCTGAGCCAATTTTAACACAAGATTTGGTATTTTTCATTTATTTCTATTTTTATTTTCTATTTTATTTCTATTTTCTGTTAATTAATATTTATGTACAGTAATTCAATGAAAAGCATGCTTAGTAGAAGAAGAATTTCTTAAGAATAATTTAGAGTTCATATAGGATGACAAACAGCAAAATATATCTATATTAAGGGTATTGCTGAGCATAAATTCTGGAAAAAATATTTTATGTAGCAAGCTTCATATTAACTTTGCATAATTGTTGATGTAATTCATTCAAGCAGTGTCTAAAGTCACATCTTCTTATAAACATGGATTTTTTTTTTCTTTTCTGAAAGCAGGAATTTTTTTTGTTGTTGTTCCGTAGAATATTTCCATTCATAAGAAAACATAACTTTATATTATAGACCTTTCGTTGAGAAGCAGTGTGAGCCCTACTTCAACTGTTCATCTCTAAATAAGATGACACTTATCTTCTCAAAAGTACTGACTCTTCGTATGCCTGACTATGCCAGGTTATTATTTTCCATCACTAAATGTACAGAGATTCCTTTTGCCTAAATATATATGAGGACACAAAGAGGCAGGCATTTAACAGTACTATGTAACTGCATGTGCAGTCTCAGAAATAACTATAACTAGTAGCAGAATGTTATAAAATATTATATAACATTAGAAACCTAAGTTGTAAAGAAACTGCTCCCTGCTCAGTAAGTGAATTAAAATAAAATTCTGACAAAGAAAATCTAAATGTGTCAGTAGGAGCATTTGTTATGAGGGGAATTCAACCTTGTTGATAAGCTTGACAGATTTGCCCAGCTCTACCAATTTTTTTTTATTGGTGGTCAAATATGCTGAGTTCAGGAGCCAAGCATTTGGTATGACAGGCATGACAGATGATGAAGAGTCATTTGGCAGAAAGTGAACTGAGAAATATATAACCTGATTCTCAGTTTTGTGTTCCAATGTTTTACTGTGTTTCTGTCACAGCCATTTAATAGGTCTCAGCCTATTCAGATCCACTTGATGTTCTTTATTTTTAGAGTAAAATGCATAGTTGTTTTTTTTTTCTTAGTTTCCTTCTTATGACAAAATTTATCTATCAGTGATTAACAGATAAGGATGTGTAGAATGTGAAGGGGAGATGGAATGAGTACTTACCTTGCCTGTTTCTGTTCTATTTTGCATTATAATTGGCATATGCACCTTGGCAAACAGTGGTCCATTTGTAAAATATCCCCATAAGCTTTCTCTGAATCAGGGCTTTAAATCACACCACAGCACAGTAAATTTATCCTTGGTTCTACTTCTCTCGTCTACTTCTGAAGAAGCAGCATCAAAATGTGCCTTTTCTTAGATAAATCAAGTCAATCTAGTGTCTAAGGGAGCTGCAATATAGGCTTCCTAAGAAATATGAAAGCCTATTAATATCCTCTCTGATAGAAGCGTACGTTATCTTCAGACATTATCAGTTGAGAACTGCACTGACAAAAACCCTAATTTCACATAAGATCCTGAATCTTATCTCAGTGATACATATCACTAGCTAATATGCATGTAGCAAATGCATATTGAGATCTCTTTTGGAAGAAAACGCGACCTGTCTACATGGTAAAATGGTGTTCATGACATGTTAACTGATTATTCTTTCTTATTTCTTAATAGAAATCAATAATCCAGCAGGAGCTTAGAGATCACTGTAAGCATCACACAGAAGCTGATTAGAAGTAAAATTGGTATAGTTGAAATGAAAGTAAATAAGCTGCCTTGTACTATGGTATTTTAGCAGAGCAGGAAGAGAACTATTATTTTCCTCCTTGTGGAATAAACAGCATACATAATAAGCACTTGCAGCACTGCATGGAATCGATTTAACTGGGTAACAAATACATTTATAACTCACTTGTGGCTTTGGCTTCAGCTGAATTAAGAAGTGTTCTCATTACTTGTGGAATGTGCTTGCCATTCTATAAGTGTATAAGCACCCTAATGTGTGTATACTAAGCTTTGAACTTCATGAAAGAAATTTCACTAATCCTGATGATGGGGTTAGCAGTTAGAAATATGTATATAAAATAAAATCACCAATGACTATTTGGCACTTTCAGTGTACACCAAGACAAAACCTCATCAGCAGTAGAAGAACAATAAAGTATCACCCCAACACATTCATATTTGGTTTTAATATTAGCACAAATTAACAAAAAAGCAATGCTACTTCATATTTCCACAGTGACCTTTGGCAAAGAAGCTCATAATCTCATACCATTTAGCAGGCACTAAGGCCTCACTATCAAAGCATTTCGGGTTGTGAATATTCTTAGTCGACATGGTACATTGCCGTCAGACGTAGGCTTGCCCAGCCTGTGCTCTGAGCCAACCAAAGCTGTTAGGACATACTAGCCTGATGTGAATCTGAATCACTCCCTGCACAGAGATTTTAGGGGATTATAGTCTGTGTTTGGCATAGTACCACTATTATCACACTACATTTCACTAGGAGATAACTTGTACCCTTTCTTGCTCAGAGCATCAGCAGACCAAGCTCATTTTACCAGGCATATCTTACAAAGGCATGCATTAACCCCAGGAATCTCTCTGACTCGTTTTTTCCTTAAATTGTTGTAAATCCTTAAGAATTAATCTTTCTATTTGCAAACAGCACACAAGTGCTGTTATTGGACCTGATGATGCCTCTCAGACTCGCCTACGGTACAGAGAGTTATAGCTGCTGAGAAGCCCACCAGTGATGCTCACCCTTCATGTCAGAAGAGAACAGCATATTGTCCTGGTTTTGTTAAAAACAAGACCAGTTTCTCTTTTAGTGAATTTTCCTTTCAGCTAAGTTCTGCTTATTAACTGCACTTTTCTAAAGTTGGGTACATATTTTGGTAGACATAGCAATGATATGCAAGGTTGCTGATAAGAACGCACATCCTGTAAGCAAGTAGGAGCGAACTGAACAGGTGACTAAAACTGACCAGCTAAGTATTCTATCCCATCCACTTCATAGCACCATATAAAAGTGGGTGATCATGAGGGTCTCGTGCCTCTTTGACTATGGTCAGCATCTGGGGAAGACCCTGTCTGCTGTCCCTGCAACCTGAAGCCTAGTGACAGACCCTCCATCCTTGAATCCAGTTCCAGTTTACTGCAGAGTCCAACCCAGGACTTCCAGGTGCCTGCCCTGCAGCTGCTGGAGCAGTGCTGAGCTGTGCCGGGAATTTCAAGATTGCTTTTGTATATTTTGTAGTATTTTCTCTATTTTATTAGTAGCGTTAGTAAAACATTTTTAACTTTTTCCAATTTGCGAGTCCTCTCTCTCTTTGCTTCTCTTTGCACTCCTATTGCCTTTCCTTAGTGGGGAGAGGGGCTGACAGGGGGGAAGGACAGGGGGTTATCAAAGCATCTGCCACGGTTTATTGTCACCCTGCAATTAAATAGTGGTACATGTACACTGGGATTTCTTCCAGCATCCCTTGACAGACACTGTAAGCAGTTGATATCAAGGGTCATAAAAACTGAGGCAATGGAGATGAGCAGTAGACTTCAAGTGTGGTAAGGGAAAGCATATCCATATCTGTATGTTTAGTCACTACAGGTTTCCTTTGGAGAGAACAGCGAATATTATTTTTGCAAGGAAAGAAAAGCTATCAGAGAATGACTTCAGCCTTGCTTGTGTCTAATGGGACATCTGTTTTCAGTGGCTACAGACTAATCTAACAGTGGCACTAATTGAGGCATTTCTCTAAATTGGGTAAGATGAACAAAGGTCTAAGTATTTTATTAAATAATGACTAATTTTCTCTTGTGCATAAAGCATGTAAAACTTCTATTTAAATAAATGCCTGAAAACACTATTTAGATAAATGATCATTGCATCACATGTTTTACAAGTCAGTAACAACAACAACAAAAAAATATAAACACAAACAAACCAAAACCAAAACAGAACAACAAAAAATAATGAGTGACAGGAAAACACCAACAAAATAAGAGGTAATCAAATCCACAAAACTGACTGAAGAGGACAGACTGAAAATTTAGCAGTATTAAAACTAGCTTTAACTATGCAGTATGGTTTTTAAAAAGACTGTTGAGAAAGCCTACCATTTTTAATGCAATATTGAAAAATCAAAAGGAAGATTTGGGGAAAAAAAAACATGCTAAGTGGACCATTTCTGTTTGAATTCTGTTTTTACAGAAATGCATTAAAAGAAATAAATCATATTGCCACACTTTCTTAAGTGGTTGCACATATACATGGTCATGTTCATATGGATCTATATTATACACAGATGCATGTATATGATATTTATATTTAAATGCAAATATATATTTTCAGTTGCAGTACATGCAGTAATATCAGTTGAATCTGGATAAAATTCTGATTTTTAATATCTAAACCTTTTGTTCATTTACATTAATCTACAGATTGTTTATTCTTAAATTTAATCAAAGTAATTTCTGGGAGCCTTTTTTGTATCTAGATTGAAATTAATGTAAGTGTTCCAATTTTTAAAATTGAAAAAAAAAAAGAAGACTATAAAAATAAAAATAATTTTTGATCTCTCATTAATTTATGGAAATTCTATACCAAAATTAGAAATAATTTAGCATGCATTTAAAATTATCTTCACAGATGATATTGCATACATGTGTCTACATACTGAAGAAAAAAAATAAAATAAAAAATTGTAAAAGTCATTTGTATTCTGTGTTTTTTTTATTTGTATTGATTTGTACTCAGCCATGCAGTGTATAAATAGATTAAGTGTTGTCATTAGTTAGGGGCTTATTGTTTAATTGTTTCATTTTCTTCAGTTTGGAAAACTTGTTTTTCCTGGACTGAATTTTCTATGTGACCTTACAAAGTTAAAGTCCAAACATTTGATTTTTTTTAATAGTTTTGGTACATTCTTAAATGCAGAGTCTCTAAAATACCTAGAAAATAATTCAAACATTTTAAATATTAAAGGTTTCCTCCTTTTATTTTACTTTTGAAAATTCTGAGTAGATTTTCACCTTTGAAATGACTTTGTAATATATATTTTTGTTACCTAGTGTGTACACATATGCAGGCACGTCGCAAGAAGAACCAGAGGCCACAAATGCATTGCCAAGGGCAAGTTTTATTTTAGTTACCTCTCTACTGGGGGATCTCCGAAGCCACTCCTAAGCTCCCAGGCAGAGGTGACACAGGTGGGTATGCAGGCGCTGCTAGGTTCAGCCCTGCTGGAAGATCACTGGGCCTGCTGAGCTCACTTGTATTTCAAGGCTTCAGGCAGGCGCAGCCTCCCACTCTTTCTCACAACAAAGCAGGAATCTCAAACATAGTGATAAGGTGCCTAGAGTTTCTCACAGGCCTGTGTTATCTAACACAAAGGTTCTACTCATCAAGCACACAAGGTCAGTAAAATAATTACTGTGATGTATGTGCTTTTTCTACAGACAGGTGCAAGTCACTTGAGAGTATTTACATTTAACTAATCTCCTTGCCAAATCTCCCACTATATCCCCATACCCCTAGAAAGACAAAATTTCTATTTAGATCACTCTTCTTGTGCTTTCATAGAAGAAGTAGTCTGAATTGAATAAAATCTCATCATTTTCAGACTACTAAAACCAATTTCCATAAAATTCTTGGTTGTCACATAACCGTTTATGGAACTTGCAAAGATTGTTAAAGCCAAATCACTACCCAAAAAACTAAGACACATTGATAGAGGGGAAAAATGTATGCACTAACTTACTCAGATAAGTTTAAATAAAACTGAAAAGCAAACTACACAAGGCTGAGCAAGATACATAAAAATCCTATAGTGAAATATAAAATGAGAATTCAGTTTTGTATTTCAAACAAATGCAAATAGAAGCCAGGAAGAAATAGCTAAATAAAGAGTGGCTGTGGATTTGTATTACTTTCACTGACATCTAAAGGCTGGCTAGCGAGCCTTACCTCCATGCCTGGCAAAATCATGGACAGAACCTCCTGGAAGCTATGTCAAGTCATATGGATGACAGGGAGGTGATTACAGACAGACAGCAATAGCTTCAAAAGGACAAATCACACCTGACTATTCTAGTGACCTTCTACCATGGAGTGACTGAATTGGTGGATAAGTGAAGAGCAACTGATACCTTGACTTCCATAAGGTCTTTGGCATAGACCCACACAAAATCCTTGTCTCTAAATTGGAAAGATGTGGGTTTGACAGATGTAATTGTAAATGGATAAGTAACTGGATGGATGACTGCATCCGAGGAGTTACAATCCATGGCTCTATATCCTCATGGAGGTCAGTAATAAGTGATGACTCCCAGGGATCTGTATCAGGACTAGTGCTGGTCAATATATCCATCAATTACATAGTATAATTAGGTGCACCCTCAGCTAGTTCGTATATGAAACCAAGACCAGTGATGCAGTTGGTACACTAGAGGGAAGGGAAGCCATTCAGGCAGACCTTGACAGACTTCAGGAATGGGTCAATGTGAATATTACGAAGTTCAACAAGAGCAAATACAAGTGTCTGCACTTGGGTTCATAGAATCATAGAATCATGTCCTAAGTTGGAAGGGACCCACAAGAATCATCGAATCCAACCTCCTGGGTTGGGGCAGTCCCCAGTATCAGCAAAGACTGGGAGATATATGCACTCAGAGCATCTCTACAGAGAAAGGCTTAGAGATGTTGGCAGACGAAAAATTATATATGACTTAGAAATGTGCACTTGCCACCCAGAAAGCCAGTCATATTCAGGGCTACATAGAAAGAAGTGTGGCCAGCAGGCTGAGAGAAGTGATTGTCACCCTCTACTCCATTCTTGTGAGACCTCACTGGGAGTACTACATCCAGCAGTTGTGCTCCCAGCATAAGAAAGACATGGACCTGTTAAAGTGGATCCAGAGAAGGACCATAAAATTGATCAGGTCACCCCTGCTGTGAAGACAGGGTGAGAGAGTTTGGGTCATTCAGCCTGGAGAAGAGAAAGCTCTGTGGAGGACTTATATAGAGTATAGAATATACTAGAGAATATAGAATATATAATGTATACTATATAATACATGATACATAATATATCTTTTATATATATGTATGATTCTAAGTTCAGTTTGACAATTAGCAGCCACAAAGTTTAGTCATTAGTAATTAGGTTATTGAAAAAATATTTGAAATGAAATGTCCATTATTGGAATACAGGTGATATAATGAGACAATAATGATATTTTGAAAGAAAGTTGTCTGCAACAATTTTAAAAAGTAATTTATTTCATATTAAGAACAATAAAAAGCTCACTTATAAAATTGATAAGAATATTACTTATGTTGTTATCACTGATGAGAAAACAAAGTAAATGTATTCATTTTTCTATATTTTTAAAAACTTTTCTGGGAAATATTTTTGTTAATATCTAATATGTCTCTATATTTTTGTTAATACCTAATATGTCTCTATATTTTTGTTTTTCGTGTGTGTGTGGAATTTTCCCAATATCTCCTGAAAGGGTTGGGTATACTCTTCTTTCTTAGAGCACTTGTACATGTGGTATGCGTATCCTATTCTTTGACTGATAAAACAGATGTACAACAACAGTTTTGTGAAAGTGTTCCTGGGATTTTCAGACATACAGCAGCCTGGAGGCTCTAAGTAAGCTGTCCTTATACCAGATGTCCTTATACTGGGTGTATGTATAGAAAAAGTTCAATATTTATTTGAACAAAATATCTGGGAAGAAAAAGAATACACATTCAGGAAAGCCAAAACATATGGTAGCTTTGGGGATGGAGAAATTCAAGAAAGTTATAGTATTGCTTAGTACAGGAACAAAAGAAAAAAAATCAAAACAAACTTTCATTATTCTTACTAAAACCAATACAACATGTTTTTGTGATTCCCTAGAAATAAAATGGTTTGTCAATGGAAAAAGAAAAGGAACGGGGGCTGGTTAATGACACAATCATCACATGAACTGTAATTATCTATCTTAGGCTGCATCTCTGTGGTACATTAAAGTCTCATAATTGCTAATATATTGCCTGTGAGGGTGATAACCACTAACTGCACTAATATCTTGAACTGGCAGAGCTTCCTCACCCTTGCCGCTCACCCTTCCACGTGAAGTGCAGTGCTAACTGCCCTGTTTGCTGCGCTCCTGGTCACCTGCGCTCCCTAGGGGCCATTTCAATCTCCTGGCAACTCCCCCTCCATGTCAGTCAGTCTCATGAGATCTGCCACTTCTCTGCGCAAATGCCACAACCACCTCTTCCTGGGGTTTCCTTGCCTCCAGGAAGCCCAGTGTCTGTCCCAGTCTAGCACTCAGCCACAGGAACTGCTTGATTTGGTGCTCAGCTGCAGGAACTAGATGCTGCTGCAGCTGAGTGCCTCTCTGACTGACAATTAAAAGTGATTTTGAATAAAGGCCTTTTTTCAATGTTTTCTAGACATTTCAAAAACAATGAATATTAATAAAAACAAATGATGAACAACTTGAAAGGAGTTTGTCACTCTTAATGGTGATATGAAATGTCAAAATGTTGTTTTCTGGGATACTAAATTATGTGCTTACATTCATTTAATTTAAGGACTTTTTTGAAGAACACCAGTAAGACGTGGTATTTCTGCAACACTTATTTTTAAACAACAGGATTATGTAGTAAGTTTAAGATCATCAAGTCAGTAAACTGTCAGGTTATTACAGAGGCATGCGGTTTTCTTTCAAAAAATGTTGCCTGCCTCTTAATATTCAGGAAATTTTTAAACTCAGACTTGGATAGCAAACACTTTATATGTTTAATCACATTTTTAGAATAAAGGAATCATTCCAGATGATATATTAGAAGTTATTTAAATTTGTATAGTATTGATACTGTCTTTAACATTATAGGGCAGAAATAGACTAGGGATGAAAAAAATGTTATAATGTTTCTGGGGGAAAACCACTTGGCACAGAAGACAGGAAAAGCAAACATGGAATAAGAATGTTGATTTTCAGCCACATAAATGCCTTACTCTTTCTCTGACATGGTCAATGAATAACCACCTGCAGTATTCTTGTTTTGATATCTGTCTCAGTTAACTAACTATAACATAATTTCATAAAAATTTAAGTGTCTTCTTTTGGATGAGTAAGCTTCTCCAACTTCTTTTCAAACTTGTCTGAATGTTATGAACTATGTTTGTCTATAAAAAACGATGTAAAAAAGAGAGACTAAACAATGAAAAGATCATAAGAAAAAACAAATATGGAGTGAGCAGAATCAGAAGTAAATGTATAGCTACTCCACAAGCAAATTGGGGGTGTCTGTGCTGTTTCAATAAGAAGTTACACTATACTGTATATTGCAGGTGACCATAGAGAAAGTACACTTCTGGATTCTGATAACTTAAATGTTTCAGAAATAAAATGACCATGTTTCAGACCCTTGAATACCTTCTTTGAATTTGACTTTGAGACCAAAATGAAAAACGTTTTACATTAGCTGAAGGCAACTGTAACATGATTTGGGGCTAGTTAGGGCTTTAAAAAAATTGTTTTATGAGACCAACATTTTGTTTCACCTGTTTGGAATATTCAGCGAAGCAGGAATCATGTAGAAACTGTGCAGAGGCATGTAAGGGGGAAAACTATATCTCTAAGACTTCTAAGAATTCTAAGTCGTATCCTGGAAAATGAAGAAACTGGCTCACTAATATGTGAACTGTTAGACAAGATGTGATTCTGTTCCTGAGTCTGCAGTACACGCTTATGTTCTTTGGACAGGCCCTCTGTAGCTGCTTTCAAAATACTAAGTACAGAATGGAAATGTTTGGTACCTTCTTATTCACACATCCTTTCTTCTTAATATCCACAATTGCAGGGAAAGAAATGTTTCAATTGATTTCACATTCATCTACTCCCCATATTTATTAAAGCTATCTGCTTTTTGACAACCACATAATTTCTATTTTAATATTCTAAAGAAGAAAAAAAATATTGTTAGCTAACTATATTCACCCTCAAATTATAGTAAAGAAACTTCATGGTTCACAATCCTTGTCAGTCTTTAAAATTATTTTTTTATTTCTATCAGCATGATAATGCTGATAACTATGCCTGTAAGAGCACTAGCTGAAGTCACTGGGGCTCTAAAAGATATTATAGAAAAATGAATACTCGGAGTTCTTCCCTAAAAATGGAAGGAGCAAATGTCTTTATTATCTTCCCATTGTAATGACCTGCACAAGACAGAATAATTTCTCCAGTAGTCAAGTGTTTATTTTTAATAAGCAATATTTCAGAATTATGGCGAATCTTAGAGATATGATTATATGCATAAAATTACAGTATTGGTAATGCTTAGTACTCCTAAGTACAGCATTAAGTGTTAGCTCCAGGTTCTTTTTTTAAAAACTTTAACTTCTTTGTCCCAGATATCAGGTTTCACAGTTGCAATACAAGTAACAGTTCCAACATCAGAAATATAACATGCAAACAAGAAACAAGGTCAAGACTGAAGCATGATCCATGGAAGAAATATAACTTAAATTCTAAGTTAATTGAGTTATACTACTTTAAGTAACTACTACTTTAAACTGAAGTTTCATCAATTTTCTTTAAAGTAATATTGTTATTCAGAAGAATACACTGCTAACTAGTCTCTTATGCTAGTAAATTAATTTACCCATATATATCTTGTAGATGCTATATGGGTGTTAGATCAGTAGTTCATATATAAGGTTCACCACTAACCTTCAAAAGTTCTTGAAATAAACTCCAAGCAAACTGTTCTTGAAATTCCTTGATAAAATACCATACAACTGCTCATTTTTTTTTTCTGCATTAATCTCATATATAGTATCTATTCTAAATGCTTATACATTAAAACCTGAAGAGTATGGTAAATGGTCTTCAGATTTTAGATCACATAAATAGCATCTCTATAGTTTGTCAGCACGTGCAGCTAAATAAATGAGCTTGATGAAATTGTGTATACTTAAATGTAAGCTACATAGGACATGCAACTAATGAAGCACATAATGCAAAGCATTAGCAGTACTAAATGATCTGCTCATCATTTACATCAAATCATATTTTCCTATTAAAAACCTGGCATCCCATAATAAGTATAATCCCCTCGTCTCAAAATTAAAATACCAATTTATTTGCTTGCCGCTATAATGGTAATGATAGCAATAGTCTAGAAAGGAAAAATACAGTGAAAATATATGTTATCCAAAGTCTCTTTCCCTTTCCCCCTTTCTGAATAAAGACTGTCATAGTTAGATCACATGGAAAAATTAACTGATAAAATAATTTACTTTCTGTTTTAAAGATTATTTACAATTTAATTTACATGTTGATTATTTAGCTGGAAAAAACATCTCCCAATTTGATTAAGTAAAGCAGAAAGTGCCTAAGAGTAAATTGATATCTAACATTGGAGAATGTACTTCATCTAATTGTATTAATAAACTACACTGATGAGGTTTGTTTAGTAAGAAAAAAGCCTTTTGACCTTTTGATTTAGTGTAGAGTAGAACACATTATCTCTGGGTCTTTTTCCAGTATTCTCATTATGTTCAGTAAAATCAAACACTTTCACAACACTTGGTCAAAGTGAAAAAATAATGGAATAATAAAGGCTTTTAAATTAGTTGAAGTGGTAGTTATATGCAGTGCTTGTGAAGCTTTATTTTTAACTGCTGTTTTTGTGTTACTAGATGCAAATTTCAAAAGGAACAATCATAGTCTGACATTTTTCTTGTATAACATTTGTCAATGTTTTGTCTATTAACACTTCATTAATTTTGCAGTATGTGAGAGAATATGGATTAGTTTTCCACTTTCAGTGAAATGGGGACATTTTTTTTAGTGACTTGCATTATGTTTGTTCTTATTAATAAAGTTTATATATACTCTGAGTATTTTAATTTGAGGTAATAGTTAATGTTACAGATGAAAGAATTTTCTGGAAGGCACCAATAGATTGAGGAAAGTAACAATAAAACTCAAAATCAGACATTAGATTTTAAAACATTTGAAATATCAGTTCTACTTATCACCTGAATTCTACTCAGACTAAAATATGAGGGTATTTATTTGAAATGAATCTAGAGAATAAGTATGAGTAAGAGCAATAAAATCAGTTTTGTGGGATTGAATTTTGTGTAGAGAAAAATATTTCTCATTACTAAGCCAAGAGAATGGGCACTCAGAAACACTGAATTATCCAGAAATATTCATAGTTGTTACATCAGATTTTAAGTACCTGACACAAGAGTGTCACAGAGTAAAAGGAACACCCACGAAACATGGCATGATCAATGAGACTTGCAGTATTATCTTATCTCTTTGTATCTTGTCTGAGTTATAATTTCTTTTCAACTGGAGTATGTGACATTTTCTTTCCTAGGATGTGCAGAATATCTGCTCATCTCAATGGTTACTGCAACTTCATCATCTCACTGCTTTCCTTATTCACTTATTTCTTTATCCTGACTGTAGCTTGCAGTCAACAAACTAAAAAAAAAAACAACACTCATATGTGTCAGTCAGGAAATATTACCAACTTTCCAAAAGTCACTGTTGTACTCTGTTATATCTGATACATCAAGCTTCCTTTCTGACCTTCCAGTTTTGAAATGCCATGTGGAACAGCTCTATTTCTAGCATACCATACGACTTATTTCCTCTGAAGGCCTCCTTTCATGTGATTCAATCAGCCAGCTCTCATCTTTAGTTCAGCATCTAGGTTTGTAATTAAATGAAGAAAACTTAATAAGAAAAACATGTCCTTAGAAATAATTAAAAATTGTTCTACTTTTGATAAATTAATTGTTGCCCATCCCTTGCTATTCTCTTACTGTAGCTGTAGGATGATTTAAATGTCTTAAATGAATGCAAAAGCTTTCATTCAGTTTCTTTTAATATCCTACAAACACATAGGTAAAGAGAATTTAAATAGCACTTTGCTTATCTGAATCAAAGCGAAACTGTAGCAAAGGATTTCACTGCAAATATAATTGAGCAGTTTTTCAGACTTAGAGCTACACAATGCTGACAGTTTAACATTATTATACAGTATATTTCTTGCTATATGTTTGTTCTTTTTTATTGTCATTGTTTTGGCTTGCTGTCTTTATTTTAAGGCTGTGCATGTTTTCTTATTGTTGAAGGTTCAAAACTGGTTTAAAGAGAATACCTTTAACAATGGGAGTTTTGCTTTGCCTGGAAAGTCCAGAAGGTATGTCTGGACATCATTTTTGTACATAACAACTAAATCAATGGAACATAGGTTATTTCTGTTTATAAAATATTCCTGAAGATTGGAAATTAATTATATTGCCTATCTAAAAAGGTTGTATGTATGCTACTGTAAGTTTCTATGTTTCTGTGTGAAATCCTAGCTTATTTCTTTCTTATTTGACCTCCAAGTCATAAGGTAGAAAATATCTAATTCTGACCAACTACATGACATAATTAAACCATCTTCCTTTTGAGAATTAGATTATTCTCAACCAAATGTAAATCCTTAAAAGCAATGTATATATATTCTTAGAACATTTGTCTATGTGCACCAATCCAAAAGCAGGAAAGGCTGAAATGCCTGAAGCCTTTGCAATAGCAGGGGATTGACTAGGTGGAACACACCCAGGTAATTCTAGGAGCTGAATCATGTGTGTGCTGTGGAGAAGAGGAAGTACATAGAAAACAGAGAGCAAGTTTGCAAGACAATTTATTCAAAATTTCTCGGGAGTGGTGAGAAGAGACTGATCACGTTGAAATTTAGCTGTCAGTGTGTCCCTAAGGAGGCAAGCAAGAAACACCACCCCATCATCAGTGTGAAAAACATTATTTGAACAGTCTGTGGTTACTGATCTGTCTTTTCTTGACTTTATCATGGCCAGTATCTGACAAGAATGGAATAGATGACTCTAAGTTGATTGTGCATCATACACAAAAGATAAATAACCCAGAAGCTAGGAGCTAAAGTATGAATTATTGTTTTAACTAGGAGTTGTGGCTATTATAAGCATGTAACACATGCAGCCAATTGTGTTCATTGAGGCATGCAAAAAGGGAATGGAGATGCTGACTCCAAAACTCCTAACTTCCATTGCCAGAAATGACCATTATGCAAAAAATGCTTCTGAACTATTCACAGAACTGTATTGGAAAACATCTTTTGAAAGATTAACTAATTATTTTTAAGAGACTTTGAACACTGATAGTTGCATCACCTGCCATATTATTGCACTTGTAGATTACCCTCAAAACTACAAAACAGAATTTCAATCTTTGCATCTCTTCAAGGGCTTAAAAGCCCTCCATTACCATTTTTATGTGTTTGTACGTGTATACAGAGACCAAACTTTTTGTCAACTTTCTCTTGAATAAGACAGGTGGGGTTTTCTTATCTCCTCAAGAACCAGCTAAGGCTAAAGTTTTTAATCTGCTGAGAATCCCACCAAAGTTTATTAAATTTTAAAACGGCCTTGAATTTTGCTATTTTAATCAATGCACCAGCTAAAAATTGCTTATTTGAAATATTTTCAGTACTAGCCCTGTGATAAATAAGACTCATTAGCAACAGTATTTTGAGGACCTTTGGTAAACCAGTTTTTATTTTGAGATAATTTCCCATGCAAATGATGCAGAAAATCAACTTTCCAAAGTTTTGGCACTAATACGGTGGATTTTAAGTCACTCAGAAAACACGACAAACAGAAATGGTTTAACTATACAGGCTAAAACTCTTAGACATGTACAAATGCAAGACAAGTGCAAAAAGATCAGATTTTTTTTGTTGTTTTTAAATACATGGTTGATGAAGAAGACTGAAGAAGGAACTGATCTACCAATAACTTAAGGAGTTAGAAAGAACTAAAAGAAAAATAATTTCAAAATAGCAAAACAATAAACAGATGTTGATGTTAATAGGGAAAAAAATATCTTTTTTTATGTTGCGTTTAGACTAAAGGAAGAGGATACATTAAGAACATGCTGCCTGCGCTATCTATTACAGAGCTGTAAAACAAGTCTATTCTAAATTGAAGTTTTTCAGGTTACTAGATAGGGATACTCAGGTGCACTGACTATAGTAAAGGAATAGATGAGAAGATAATTTAAAATATAGTTTTTGGGAAAAATTCAGAATACAACATAACATTTGCTAAATTCTGACATTTTAGAAGGGTGATCTAGAAATGTTATCTTCAGGAACATTAGAAGCAAGGATTTCTTCTCCTACCTGTTAGCTGAAGAGTTTACTGTATCTCTGACAGACTGTGACCTCTTTTGAATGCCCTTAAGTCTCAAGCCTTGAGCTCTCATTTTTCTCGGGGCAGTAACTTGAGAGTTCCTCTTCAAAGCAGCATTTTACAGGTATAATCCTCTCACAATTTATTGTGATCATTTCAGATGGTGTGAGTTCAGTTTAACACTTGGACTTCCACTCTATCTTCAGAAAAATGAGGGAATATAACCAGCAGTCGAACAGCTTTTAGAAATAATAGTGCATTTCGTTTAAGATAAAAGCTTTGCAGAAAAAATCCACTATAAAACAAAGAACAGATCATACATATGCTATATATGTCAGTTATTAATCATTATTCATTCATGATGTTGACAGGTTCTGTTCATAAATTTGCCACTTATTTTTTCCAGAGGGAATCTGATTGCATCTATCAGATCAGACCCACATGGGTGCCTGAAATTCAAGAAGACTAACTGAGTTAATTTCCTTTTCATTTTTCCTGGGTTTTTTTGTCACTGAGAGAGCTATTCAGAAGGAAAAAATACATTGGTACCAATCAGTAGCACACAGGAACTATTTATTATCCGGCCAATTCTATTCTACCAATTCTGTTTAACTACACCCAGTTACAGGAAAAGGTACAGAAGTGTTCACTCAGGTAAGGGGAATTTCACCCCATCTTAAGAGCATTAGCCTTCTAATTTCCATTTCAAGTATCTGTCATTCCACGTTAAAGAACAAGCCTTTCTTCAGCTAAAATAAAAATTCCTTCTAATGTTCTCCTGTCTTTGCACACCCATATTGTTGCACAACATTCAGTTTTTTTGTTCACTGCCTAAATCCTCTGATAAGTACCAAAGGCACATCCACTTCATAAAGAGGGTCACTACTTTTTTTTTTTCCTAAACTTACAAAAATTTCTTGCAAAAAATCCCAAAAGTATGGAGTTGATAAAGTTTGTGGCAACTTTAAAATTGCTAGAGCAACTGCATTGTTATCCGTAAGCACACTGTAATTGCTACTCCAATTTATCACTGTTAACACTAAGACTGTTTTTATAAATACTTCTGAGCCTCTTTCAACTGCAACTTTATATTCTTAGATGCTAGCCTGAACCATTGTGGGGGTGCATGAAGTGGGACTCTATTGTTTCAGCTGAGATCATGCCTTGAGAACACAAGTTACATTGAATTCAGACTCCGGAACTGGGTTGAAAAGTTTTGCTTTAAAAAGTTTAGTTCATATAATGAAAACTGAAGAGGCAGTAATTCTATGTCAGGAATCACAGGGAAAAAAACTCTGATACATTTCTGTATCACTGACAAACTACGGTTGCTTCGCTTTTGAGAATAAAGTAATTCAAAGCAGTTGAGCTTACTACTGAATTTGGATCAAAGTTCAAAACAGCTTTGATTAAAACAAGATTGTACTTAAAAATACTTAAGGATGTATTGTTATATAAGACTTGATTAACATTTTCAATATACTTGTAAGATCACTATAGATGAATTCTTCCATTTTCAGTTCATGACCCTGAAACAAAGAGAATAACACATTCTCAAATACAGTCAATTAGAGTATCTATATTTGTGCCTTTGGTTTCCTTAATATGCAAAACGTCTTCTCTGAGGGGCTTCTATCCCATTTTTCAGCAACTAGATTTATGTATTTACTATTTTCTCCTTTAAAAGGGTATAAAAATATATATGGTTTTGTGTTTTTCTTGGATCCTAAGGAATTGAGGGAATATAATTTCTTAGAAAAAGCAAATTAGAATGCTTACATGAGGGTACCTTCAGGAGTGTAGTGTTCAGGCAGGTTGAAAGGGGAGAAATACATCAAGAAGTTATACAAGTGCACATAACTGCAGAGTAACAGAAGAAAGACGCTTCTTCCAGGAATGCCAAGAAGCTGGAAAAGTTTATTACAGTCTAAGAGGACACAAAAGGTTGTTGAATTGAGAACAGTACCAGTAACAGGACTCAACTAATAAGGACTCAGAGGGCAGATTCATGCATAAATTTCTCCTATATTACTTTCTCTCCGTGTTTCTCAATTTTAAAGCTATTTGTTCTAGTTTTTGCTCAGAGCTTCAAATAATTTGAGTGGTTCTGGTGTCTTCATTTTAAGAAAAAACTTGTCAGCAGAACAACCTCTACCTGGCTGGTGTCTTCAAAGAGCTCCTAATCATATCTTTGTTTCAATGATAGAGTTTCACTGTACCTGCTTACATATTTAGATTTAAAAAAAAAACTAGGATATTTGCACATCAAACTGTTAACCTATACATCATTAAACTATAACTGAGAGACTACTGCATAGTGTTAATTTATTAAGCATGCACATGGAATACTATTAATTATAGTATGTTTCCACCTCAGAAATATAGCTGTGACAACGATGTCTTTGTTCTCTAGAAATGAAAAGACAGGAAGAGGCTATGTGTTATTCCTGTAGCAACAAGTTGTTCACTGGATTTTGTCTCCAGTGAAAACAGTTCATTTTAAAAAGGTCGAATTTGGCCTTCCATTAATGCTGCTTTCACATTTGCTGAAAATGTATAGTCATAAATGACAACTTGATGTTCTGTGTTTGTTCTTTGTCAGGACTTAAGAAATAAAAAATGTTTCACATACTTTTTCTTTAATTTTATTTTGAAAATAAAAATTTATCATAAAACCAAACACATTTGCAGACAGAATTTGCTTGATTAGTTTCGCTGTTTTTCTCTCTTTAGAAATTCATGGTTTTCTGGCTGTTTTTTTTTTTTTTCTTATGATGTGTTCATATGTCCTGGATGTTCACAGGCAGATTGCTGCAATAACTGAAATTCTTAAGTGATCTCCCATTTAGCTAAAAATCATTCCAGAACCCCAGACTTTCAGAAAAGTTGGAGTTGGGGCACTCCTGTGTGTGAAAAACACTGTTTTCTGCTATGATATTCAGCATGAGGCAGTTCTAATCCCAAGACTGAAATTAACATTATTTGTGAACAGTTCTAAGAATTCCATATTCTAAATTAATGCTCTTTAATTGAATGTATTAATAACAGGATACACTTCTATTAAGTATCACTAGTATAACAGTATCACAGTATGTTTGGGATTGGAAGGGACCTCAAAAGATCATCTAGTCCAATCCCCCTGCTGGAGCAGGAACACCTAGGTGGGGTCGCACAGGAACATGTCCAGGAGGGTTTTGAATGTCTCCAGAGAAGGAGACTCCACAACCTCCCTGGGCAGCCTGTTCCAGTGCTCTGTAACCCTCACTGAGAAGAAGTTTTTTCTCAAATTTAAGTGGAACCTCTTGTGTTCCAGCTTGATACCATTACCCCTTGTCCTATCATTGTTTGCCACCGAGAAGAGCCTGGCTCCATCCTCGTGACACTCACCCTTTATATATTTATAAACATTGATAAGGACCCTCCCTCCTTAGTCTCCTCTTCTCCAAACTAAAGAGACCCAGCTCCTTCAGCCTTTCTTCATAAGGGAGATGGTCCACTCCCTTAATCATCTTTGTTGCCCTACGCTGGACCCTCTCCAGCAGTTCCCTGTCCTTCTTGAACTGAGGGGCCCAGAACTGGACACAATATTCCAGATGTGGTCTCACCAGGGCGGAGTAGAGGGGAAGGAGAACCTCTCTCGATCTACTAACCACCCCCCTTCTAATACACCCCAGGATGCCATTGGCCTTCCTGGCCACAAGGGCACAGTGCTGGCTCATGGTCATCCTGTTGTCCACCAGGACCCCCAGGTCCCTTTCCCCTACACTGCTCTCTAAGATGTAATTTCCCAACCTATACTGGAACCTGGGGTTGTTCCTGCCCAGATGCAGGACTCTACACTTTCCCTTGTTAAATTTCATTAGGTTATTCCCTGCCCAACTCTCCAGCCTGTCCAGGTCCCGCTGGATAGCAGCACAGCCTTCTGGCGTGTCAGCCACTCCTCCCAGCTTAGTGTCATCAGCAAACTTGCTGATAGTACACTCTATTCCCTCGTCCAAATCGTTAATGAATATATTGAATAATATTGGCCCCAGCACTGACCCCTGAGGCACTCCACTAGATACTGGCCTCCAACTAGACTCCGCACCATTGACTACCACTCTCTGGCTTCTCTCCTTAAGCCAGTTTGCAACCCACCTCACTACTCTATTGTCTAGACCACACCTCCTCAACTTAGCTGTGAGGATGCTGTGGGAGACTGTGTCAAAGGCTTTACTGAAGTCAAGGTAGACCACATCCACCGCTCTGCCATCATCCATCCATCTTGTTACATTCTCATAAAAGGCTATGAGGTTGATTAAGCATGACTTACCCTTGGTGAAGCCATGCTGACTGCCCCTAATAACCCTCTTATCCTTGATATGCCTTCAGATGGCACCAAGGATAAGCTGTTCCATTACTTTCCCAGGGACAGAGGTGAGGCTGACCGGTCTATAATTACCCAGGTCCTCCTTCTTGCCCTTTTTGAAGACTGGAGTGACATTTGCTTTCCTCCAATCCTCGGGCACCTCCCCCGTTTCCCAAGACTTGGCAAAGATGATGGAGAGCGGTCCAGCAATGACTTCAGCCATCTCCCTCAGCACCCGCGGATGCATCCCATCTGGACCCATGGATTTATGGATGTTCAGACTATTTAATTGCTCCCTAACCCAGTCCTCAACAACTAAAGCAAACTCCTCCATTGACCTGGCTTCATCCAGGGTCTCAGGGGTACAGGGCTCCCCAGGACAGCCTCCAGCAGAGTAGACAGAGACAAAGAAGGCATTCAGTAATTCTGCCTTCTCTGTATCTTCTGCCACCAGAGCACCCACCCCATTCATCAGTGGGCCTACATTGCCTCTGGTATTAGTTTTATCTGCTATGTATTTGAAAAAGTTCTTTTTGCTGTCCTTGACCCCTCTCACCAGCTGTAATTCTAAGGAGGCCTTGGCTATCCTAGCTACCTTCCTACATCCTCTAACAGCAGTCTCATATTCTTCCCAAGTGGCCAGCCCCTGCTTCCACGACCTGTAAACTCTCCTCTTCTGCTTGAGCATACCCAACAGATCCCTCTTCAACCACGCAGGCCTCCTGGCTCCCTTCCTTGACTTCCTTCGTGTGGGGATGCTCTGATCCTGAGCGTGGAAGAAGCAATCTCTGAATGCAATCCAGCTATCTTGGGCCCCTTTTCCTTCAAGCAGTCTTGCCCATGGGATTTCCCCCAGCAATTGCTTGAAAAGGCCAAAGTTAGCCCTGCTAAAGTCCAGGGTTGCAATTCTACTTGCTATTCTGTTCCTGCCACCCAAGATGCTGAACTCCACCATCTCGTGGTCACTGCAACCCAGGCAGCCCTCAACCTTTACTGCTTCGACCAGACCCTCCTTGTCAGTGAGGATGAGATCCAGCACTGCACCTCTCCTAGTTGGCTCCTCCACCATCTGCATGAAGAAGTTATCATCAATGCACTGGAGGAATCTCCTGGACTGTGGCTGGCTGGCTGAATGGTCCTTCCAGCAAACATCAGGGAAGTTAAAATCCCCCACAACAACCAGGGCCTGTGACTGTGAGGCCACTCTCAACTGCCCACAGAAGGCCTCATCAACTTCCTCAGCCTGATCTGGTGGCCTGCAACAGACGCCCACAACAGTGTCACCCCTGCCAGCCTGTCCCTTGATCCAGAACCCATACACTCTCAACTCGTTCATCATCCACTCCTGGGCAGAATTTAGTACATTGTAGTTGCTCTCTCACATAGAGAGCAACTCCACCACCACGTCTGGCTGGCCTGTCTTTCCTGAAAAGGGCATAGCCATCCATGACCACATTCCAGTCATGTGAACTGTCCCACCATGTTTCTGTAATTGTCACCAGATCATAATCTCCCGAGCGAACACAGAATTCTAACTCCTCCTGCTTATTCCCCATGCTGCGCGCATTGGTGTACAGGAATTTCAGGGAGCGAGCAGAGCACACCAATTTCTCCCTAGGGGCGTAGGAGGCCACCCGGTCCTCATCAGTTTTAGAATGCTGCCCCACTGGGACAAGCCCAGCTACAACCCCATCCCCCTTTGAGCCTAGTTTAAAGCTCTCCAAATGAGCCCAGCTAATTCCTGCCCCAGCATCCTTTTGCCCCTGCGAGATAAACCTTTCCCGTGTGACACTGTCCGGACTGGTGTCTTATAAAACCAAACATTATCAAAAAATCCAAAGCCCTGCCTGTAGCACCAGTCTTGGAGCCAACCATTAAGAGACTGAATTTTCCTATTCCATCCCAAATCGTCACTAGAAGATGGAAGGAGTGAAGAGAAGATCACTTGAGCCCCTGAGTCTTTCACTATCCTTCCCAAGACCTCGAAATCGTTCTTCATTCCCCTCAGACTACGGGAAGCAGCTTCCTCCCCATCTGCCTGGAAGACCAGCAGCGGGTAGTAGTCTGTGGGGTGCACCAGTCTGGGGAGCTCTCTAGCAATATCCTTGATCCGGGCTCCAGGTAGACTACAAACTTCCCTAAGATGAGGGTCAACTCTGCATATTGGGCCCTCTGTTTCTTTCAGAAGGGAATTTCCTATTACAATCACCCTTCTTTCTTTCTTATCAGAGGCAGTCTTAAGTTGTGAAGTCAACCGCCTCTTCCTATGTGATCTTGTAGGCAGTCTTGGCACCACCTCCTCACCTACCTCTTCTTCAAGATCCAGGGCCTCAAACCTATTACGGAGGGGCACCTGGGGAGACAAAGCAGGCAGGGATTGGGGCTGCCTGTGACGCCTAACCGGAATACACTTCCAACCCTCGTCGTCTTTTAGGTCCCCTACCTCTGCCCAACAGCGACAAGGGTGGGGCTGTCTCAGGACTTCCGCCTCTGTCTAAGAGGGCAGGAGGTCCACCTCCTTTTGGGGGGTACCTCCCTGGGACTTTTCCAACTGGCACGTCAGGGTGTTACTCCACCAGTCGATCTCCCTTTCGCACTCCCTGATGGTCCTCAGCATCTCAACCTCCTCCTTAAGTTTCACAACCATGTCGAGCAGGTCTTGCACCTGCTCACACCTCACACAGGTGGACTGCTGGCCTCCCTCCCCCGGCAGCAGCAGGCTCTGGCACCCCCTGCAGCCGGAGACCTGAACAGCCACCGTTCGGGACAGAACCTCCTCAGTCTGCGTAGCCACAGTCTGTTTGAGACAAGCTCTCTTCCTGGAGGCGACCATGGTCGTCAGCACTCTGGGATGCTGGCAACAAGTTAGAGGGGCTGACAAGTGACACTGCTCTCTGCACCCTGCTACACAAGCTACCACACCTGCTGTTGTAGCACAGTGTGGGTGGGACTCACCCGCTACACAACCTGGTTGCTCCTCTCTACACCTGGTGGTCAGCGACTAGTCGCTGCCCTCCCAAAGGATGTTTCAAGGCAAGGGGAGGGGGTGTGGCCGCCGTCACCGTGGGAACGCCCCCCGTCACGTCAGCCGCTCTCTCGCAATGGCTGCCGGGGCTTTGGGGATCGGGACTCGCTGGGAATCACGCTGTCCCTGTACGTTTCCCTCTGAGCTTCCTAATCTCGGCTGAACCTCGTGGTCGGAAGTGTAGAATCAGGGTTTGATGCAGCTGCTCAGATCACAGATTCTACAGTTTTTCTGACTGCCTGTTTGTATCCAATTTTCATTAGACTGAATGCTGAAGCTTCAAAAATTTGCTAGTTCATCCGTAAGAACACTAAATAACTGAAAATACTGTGAAAATAAATCTTTTAAAAACTAGTATATTTGCTGATTTTAATTTCTAATATAATAATGTCTAATTTTACTATTCCTTGTTGTTTTTGAGAAATATTTATGCTTCAAATTGTGGCAGTTGCTCTCCATCGAATTATCTGTTACTAGAACTCATCAAAATGTTAGCTACCAGAGGCAAAATCATTTGACTACAGTAGTTATTTTTCCATAAGGAAAACCATGGAATATATCAGCATTGTAAATATTCATAGGTTCCTCAGGCTGACAAAAATAAAGTTTCCTCCTCCTCTTACTGCCAAACCTCTTCTCTGAATTTCAGTGATAATAAGGTAACAAAAAGCTTGTAGCAAAAGATTCTTCCTTTTCAAAACCAGCATCAGAAAATCTAGAGTTTCCACTGCTGGTTGCTTTGTGTTGTTCATGCTCCTGAAAAAGGCAGTTCAACACATATTGAATTTGACACTTCACTTCAGGACAAATCTGCAAGTGTGGTTTTTGCATTCTCTCTTCTGTTCATAAATGCCTTGAAAATAAGTGGAGCTCCATCAAGAGTCAGGACTAGGGGTTGTGAGAGTGACAGCATGTTTTACATACACACGCCAATGTGACAACAAAGTCCATTTTTAGAAAGCTGCATAGAAATCTCTCTGCATCAGTGTCAAATTAGAAATACTGTTCGAAATACTGATTACAACTGCATATTTAGTCAAATGAAGGAATCTGCCTGACTTATCTATCCATCTACTGCTGCCTGCTGCTCAAATGAATACCATCTTGTCAATGGGCTCATCATTATATTCAGCTAGAAAGTTTGTAGACTATTTCAGCTCTGAGAAAGAGCTGTTATGTTGTTTATGGATGACTTCAATACTAACACATCCCTTTTTTAGGAGTGTCAAACTTCTTGGCAATCCGTTTTGTAGAACAAAAGTGAATCCATGCTGTGTTCAACTTATGACCCCTGTACACCATTTTTTCAAGAAATAATTCCTTAGTCATTCTTATGCCTTTATGGATGGCCCACTTTTCCTTTAATGTGAGAACATGTCTACAAAACTTCACGTATAGCAGAAAAATGTTATGACAAGCTGAGGTACAAGACAGAACCATTTAAAACCACTTGATTTTATTTTAAGAACTTGCATAGATGAAAGTTAGTGCTGTAGAAAAACAAAGCATTTACTATAAAGTCTACTGTTTACAAGGTACCTACCAAGGTTGCCAAGCCCAAAAAGTTTTTGATCTCCAGATTTTCCGGGCATTGGACTTGCATTACCTGAAACTTATGGAAGACAGATTTGTTTGGTTTTTAGGTTTGGTGACTTTGCTTGCTTGTTTGATTGTTTTGGGGAGTGTGTAAAAATATTAATAACTAAAACAACATTCATGTTTAATGCCTGCATACACTTTACTTAAAGACTTTGCAGGAAAAAGCTGCTAGTCTAATTAGTTTATTACATTTTTCTTTGTCATAAGTCACTGCAGTATTTAGTCTTTTGCTTTCTGAAATTTGCAATAGGTTAGAAATACTGTATGGATGATATAAGAAAGCTGATTGATTTTCATGTATGAAAGAAATAAATTAAGAAATGCTCTTAAAAGAGTGGAAACTGGTAAGGTGAATGGCATAATGTGATCAAGAGATATATAGTAGAAATCTAGGGGTTTTATTGAGGGTTTCTCTTTGCATTCTGGACTGTGCTGTTGGCTGCCTCAATGAACTACACTCTTGCAATGTCAGATGTCAAAGAGGTAATACGATAGAGCAGAACTATGATTATTAAAGGGGATGATAAAATTGCACAGATGGAAGTAGAACTGGTAGGGCAGAACAGAGCGAAGAAGAGGAAATATTTTTCCTTCTGGATCCACCACTGAAAATAACTGGATTAATATATGTGTTGGACTTATATGTGAACAAATATTTTAGGTCCCTGTTAATCACCTTCTTACTAAAATTAGAAAAAGAATAGTTATACTAAAATTAATTCCCACATCAGTGAACAATGATGAATTAAAGTACAATAAACTGTCCTTGAATTTGCTTTTGTCTCTGGATTGTCTTTTAATTTGATTTTTTTGTTTAATTTCACATTGTGCTAGTTAAGCCAAGGCTAGGAGTCCAACTAGGCAGACAAGGACTTATTGGAAATGAAGGAGCCTATGAGCTCTGGGAATAACCCTACAGTCCTTTTATGGAAAGAAATACACCTTATCATGTATTTGAAATAGTAACTCCCTATTTTTTTTTTGTGCTTCTATTCTTTAGCTTTATAAACAAATAAAATGGTTATTTTTTTTTATTTTTTCCTAGCATGAAAACTACTTTCATTAGGTCTACTAGAGACAATGTACTGGTTGTCTAATACTGAAGAGGAGAAGATGCAAGAAGACCAGGTTATAGCAGGATTTATTTTTCTAATTTGGAATAAACTATCTAAGCAGCAATATTAAAATTCTATAATACAAATGGATATTCTTTTTCCAGATAATCTACTTTCCAAAATGGGAGGGAGGGGGAGGGCGTAGAAAGAAGGAAAATCAAACCAATCCAAAACAAAAACTACGGTCTTCATTCAAGGTCAGCTCAAAGTATCTTTATATCTGCCACATACCTAGCTTTTTTATCCATATCTCAATGAGTCATAAAATGTCCTTGTATTTTGGTCATTATTATCAATATTTGAAGGGTAAAATATCAACCATCTGTAGTTTTCACAGCAGTGCTTCAAAGCAGGGTTAAAATATAAAGTGATGAAGTCTGACTCCATAATTCTTAATACAAACACTTAATATAGTGAGATAAAGAAATAAACTTGCAAAATATAAACTTTTTATAACTTTTCTCCTTATTTTTGGATTTATTTAAATTATCGGAGCACTGTAAAGCATCATGAAGTTAGAAAGCCTGATTTTGAGTGTCAAAAAGGAAAAAAAAAAAAGAAAACCAACAATTGAATTTCACATGATAGGACACCAGGCATATAATCTATATACAAGTTTTCTGCTATATGGTATCCATTTTCTAGTTAAGCAAGAACAAATAGGAACAGGACTCAGAGTGTTTTAAGGATTTGATTCTTCAGGAAACAGTGTAAGGTAGGGCTTTTCCGGTAATGCAATGATACTTGCATTAAACACAAAATAGAGTATTAAAAAGTACCTTGAAATTATTTGAAAACATAAATGCCTTTTCAGTGGATGGACTAAAAGGATGTTGAATTCAAACTGTTTGGGAAAACTCTGTCTGCTACTTCTACGAATCTAATCTCTATTTCTACTGTAATCTCTGCATTACAGGTCTGAGATAAAAGAAACTGTGCAAATTCTTTCTCCTCTTTTGTTATATTAGTGCTTCTTTTTTGTTTCCAAAGGTATAATGAAGGGCAGCTTAGTTCATAAATAACTCATTTTGCATTCTTCCTTACTGAATTTCTTTTTTTTTGTACAATACAAAAGCGTGATGCAGTAATATAATGAGAAAAGCATTAATAATTCCATATATGACAAGAAGAAGGAAAGAAAATAACCCGCACAACATAAAATTAATTTAAAATTAAACAAAACCAAAATGGAATACATCCATATGCATAAAAATATGCATACAAAATTTGTTTAAAACACAAAGGAAGATTCAAAACTAATATTAATGAATTCATTCAATATTAATTATTAAATTGAATAAAAGGCAAGAGATAATCTAGTTACTAAGAGATAGATTTTACATCGTTCTATTCAAATTCCACATCAATACTTTTAATTATTTTGTCCCTGATTTCTTTTCACAACTCTGAATATAGTAGGACTGCATGTACCTTAGTTTTGCCAGAACTAAAGCTCTCATTATCCTGCTAAGAATTTGATTTTATTTTCCCATAGTTTCTTTAAACACTCTTCTTGTACAGACCTGGCTTATGAACTCTTTCACTGCAATTCATTTATGTAGAGTAAAAACATTAACACATATGGATGTACAAAATATTTAAAGAAAACTCTGTTATAGTAATTGGCCAAAGAATTATTTGTCATATTCTCCAAGGATCTACGAATCTTTGTACAATTGCTAGCAATTCTCAAGTTCACATCCACAAGCCCTTAGTTTTACCATCTTATTCAATGCTCTACTGTCTGTTCCTCATATTTGTCTTCCTGACACTCTACTCTTTATGACCTTTTCCCTAGTTATTTACCTTTCCTTATTAGTTTAGGATATTCTATAATGTAAATTTTAGAAGCTTGTCCTGTAATAAGCCTACTCTCTTCCTACAAAATAGAAAGGGGGATAAATTAAAAAAAAAAAAAAAAACAAAAACCCCATAGCAAACAAACAAAAAACTATAAACACAATCCAAGCTCATTAATTAATAACATAAAATATTAATTAATCAATATTGTATGTCATTAATATTAATTAATATTAATTAATAATTAATTTTTGTAGCCAAATGCATATTAGAAATATTTCTTTAATCTTCAGAAACTCTAATCTTTGTCTTTCCAGTAGCTGTGCTTCTGGGAGGCTTGTTAAAACACCATAGAGAAAAAAAGTTTTTCTTTTATTCCTACATAATGATAGTCTGCATCCTTCCACTTGTTACACTTAATTCTTCTACCACAAAGGAAAATCAGAAAGTATGATCTTTTAGTCTTCTATTTTAAGAAACAAACAATGAAAAGGCGGTTAACCAAACAGACAAACATCACCTTATTTTAACTTAATACTGTTAGAGTGCTATTTAGTAGTTCAGTCCCAAATCAGAGAGTGTATGAGACTAGAGATGCCATACCATTACATAGAAAATGTCAGTAGATATGTTTTATAGAGTCTTAAGTAATTTTGTACTAAGATTGCTTGATAAAATAATTTATCGGTGCAGCAAAATAACAAGGAATTTCTCAGATTTTGTGTCAGGACAAAGAAGACTCATAAGTTTATGAACACCTGCAAAATACGAAAGGTCCTGGCCTTTTTAAATGTCAGTGTGACAAATAATTATACTTTGGAATATTTTCCAAAAAGTGCTAAAACTTCCTTAGTTAAAACTTCTCTAGGAGTCCTTAAAGAGAACACTAAGATGTATAGGATGAAAAAATCTTTTCTTAATAAGCATAAAATTATTTTTTCATTTTGAATACAAAAAAATGGTAAATGTAGTTTAATTGAAAAGTAGGATACACATGGGAAAACTGATTTTCTGGTCACTAACAAATATTTCTTAAAAAGTAGAAAGAGGTTTGAATAAATGTAAGTAAAAACTGAAACACGCTTCTTACTAAAAAAGTAAATCAATTAAAATTTAAGTGGATGAAGTGGAAACTCTTCTACTTAAATTAAAAAAAAACAAACTACTATTTTGATTTTGAAGTATTCTTGATTTATGTGTGCTTAAAAGTTTTCTAGAAATAAGAAAATTCTAGTCATTTAAATATTTTTGAAGATAGAATTGCAAAATATTCTTTGTTCTCTCTGTCCACAAGTGGCTGCAGCAACGAGTGTATTATCCTGGTTCAGAAAAGCACTTGGTAAGAATGTTCCTTGCTTAAAAACAAACATGTGAGATCTATGTGCTACACCAGATTAGAATCTATTGCAGCACAAATGTGTGTTGTGTTTTGAAAGTCAGCAGGAGTTAAGCTCTTAATTCAGTTAAGTGCTTTTATAAAACCAGTGCCTTTATTCATCCCTAGGTCCATGGGAATGTTAGAGGGGGAAAAAAAAAATAAAGAAGTCTTTCATATCCTGCTTTTTAGTTGACACATTCAAAAGTTGTAAATATTATTTAAAATAACAAAACTAGGTTGTTTGCAATAAAGAATGAAATAATTTACCAATAGATCTCCTCCAACACAGAGCATGCAACCTTTATCAGTACCAGGGAACAAGTTCATATAAGGATGGCAGAGTGTAAACGAGCAGAATTCCCTAGCTATAAAGCAAAAGCTATTTTAAAATGTAACTTTTAGGTCAAAAAGCTATCTTTTGCAGGGAGGATGAAGTATGAGAAGAAAAGAGGTTATGGTATCTGTACCTGAGACTGGAGTTGTTTAAATATAGCTTCATTGTTATACTGTTTTTGCCGGGTTGCTTCCCTAGTTATACAGGGTAACATCCATCCTTGAGAAGGGCAAAAAAAGAGTGAAATCCCCACAGAGTGCTTTGCTTTCTTCCTTTGTAAAAGACAATGAAGAAAAGAAAATACAGAGACTTCCTTTGACAAAACTGTGCATGTTTCTTTACTTTTGACAGATTTTGTCTTGATAATAATGTTTTAAGCTTACTTAGATTTTGCTTGCTTTTTTTCTCCTTTGCACTTCTTTTAAATTTGGAACACACCAGAATTTTTAAGAATTAAGATTTAAGAATTTAAGATTGCTACTGCAACAGGGGGATCAGAAGAAGTTGAGCTGTGTGGTTGAAAAAAGCAACAAAAATATCCACATAGGCAAATTCTTCCAAACAAATGTAGGACTTTATAAAATATCTGGAAATTGAATGGAAGATCAGTTAACCTTTTTAACACTAACCTTCCCTCCAGCAATTTTTTCCAAAGACTTTGACCTTGCAAAAAAAAAAAAAAAAGTGTATGGTCACCTATGGTAAAAAGTACCTTATTGGAGATTTGCATGTTTTTTATTTAATACAACACAGTAAAGTAATAATAAATCACACATAAGTTCCATACACCTTCAAAGCACCTTCAGCCTAACCTGTAATACTCAAGCTGTCATACTCTGAGTCCCTTCTAGACAGAGCTGTCAATCATGCTAAACCATGTAAACGGCTTAGTGACACGGACAGATGTTCACAGAGAATGAGACAGAGACCACCAAACTCACTCATTTGTGAATTTAACATGATTGAACACAGGCCTCCAGAGTGAAAGTCTAGTTCATTAATCTGGTATTTCTTACAGTTGTATCTTTATAAGATAATTTATTAAAAAAAAACCACAACAAACAAACACCCACAAAACAAAAACAAAAACAAAACCAAAAACAAAACCAAAAAAACAACAAAACAAACAGTCCCTTATTATTGCTTCCAACAAACCAAAGAAAGTACACTTAGCTCCTTCCTAGCTTTCAAACTCCTTTTTTATGATTTTGTGTAAATTCTAAGCTCTAAACTATATTTCTCAAACCTTATTTCAATGGGATAAAAACATGACACTGATGTTTAAATATAATAGTTTTTACAGGAAGAGAAACTCAGGAGAAGGAACTACTTTAGCATAATACCTGAAATACAGGAACACAAGAACTGAACAGACTACAAAAAATATGAGACAAAACTGAAGCTGAACTAAATAATCCAGGGATGATTTTATCTTCCAGGAATACTTCTTGGCTCTTTTAGACTCAGGCACAACAGTCAACCTGTATACAAACTTGTGTTTGAGGCCAGAGTGCATTTGCTCTTTAAGGAAGATGCAGCTGTTCCTCAGAGACGTAGGTAAATCTCTAAATTTCCTCCACATATGTGGAAAATTAAGCACATAGGAATGAGATACAAAAAAATTTTTAATCTTTGGCAGGGACCTACCTAAATTAGTGAATGCAAATCAAAAAGGAATGTCTCTTTCATCATCTTCCACTGCTGTTTTTATTCTTCCACCAGCAGTAAAGATTCATAAGGCTAAGCTTGCTACTTTAACTACAAGTCTGTACCTTTTTTATATATTGTAGTTACAAAGGAGGTTATTAAGTAATTCAGTAATTACAGTATTAACCCTATTTCAAAAAGCAAAGAAAAAGTAAGAAATTTGGAGAGACGATAACTGAACATGTCCTACATCTCAATGAAGATTTCCAGTCAGGAGTGGGGAATAATTACTCTGTTTATCACACTGGACTCTGGCATTTTGATTAGAACATTCAGTAAGGTGGATGGAGACTTCGTGGCCCAGTCATCATGTTATTTCCTCAAAAAAAGACTCCCAAACATCCTCCAATAGTCCTTTAAAATGTATATTAGATGCAGTTATTTGAGAATAAATTTAAACTCTTAACTTTCTGAAATTTTATCTAGTGACTGTAAAATTATGGTACCTGTTTTACGTTACCTCCAGTTAATTCTTTACTATGGAATGGAAAAAGAAATCACTTAATTGATAAAGAATCACTCTAGGTAATGCTATATACTGGAAGTTATTTCAGTAACCTACATGAAAATGTAAATTTCAGCCTCCTCACATCAAATCTGCCCATTCTCAGATGAGCGTTTCAAGTTCCCAACCTAGTGAACACTGAGGTGATGCATGATTGCTGTCTATAATTCATGTTGTTTTTTATTTTTTCATCAGCAATTGCAGATATTCTGACACTGACAGTAGGTACTCAGCCCTGCAAGTGAGGTTGATGGCGGGAAACACAAGTTTTGGCCCTTCAGTTTGGTGACTACCTGCTCAACACTGAAAGACATCAACAGTTTTAGTAATTAATTAATTAATTAATAAGAAAGAAAGAAAGAAGGAAAGAAAGAAAGAAAGAAAGATGTGCATTTGGTAGACGGCTGGCTTGTCTGAAAGTAGGTGGCACTTGAGTAGATGTCAAGTGTAGCCAGTTGGTTACATTACCTTTCCAATTTTTATTTTAAAATTACTTTTATCTTAAAATAATGAATTAAATAGAATTTTAGAAATCAATATTCAGACTTTTTTTTCGTTGTAAAAAATTTAACACACAAAAAACTAATAAATGTCCTTTTCCTCTCTTTTCATGTCACCAAAGAAATCTCTTAATATTAAAAAACTATTTCATGTTCACTTTTAGTTGAAAAAATACATTATTCAACATTAATCCTTCTCCATATATTCACTAAAGAAATACTTCTTTCTTATGTAGGGACTCAGTCTCCTAAAACGCAGTGTCAATGATAACTACAGACAGAGGGTAGGCAACAATTTATTTTCAGACACAATTGAAACAATTATTGAAGCAAAAGAGCTATATACTGTATCTGGAAGGAATACATTTACACACTTTCATTTCTACAACGAGCTTCTTGCTTTGAAATGGAAACAGTTTTCTAACTTAAAGTAGGTAATTACACACTCCATTAAACAAGTAATTAACAGATTACAATTTAAAAAAAAGCCTTGAAAATGAGCAATTCAGATGCTGAATGTGAAGCACACTGCTATAATTAGCAGAATACTTTTTGAAATGGATTAACAAATACACAACAAAATGAAAAAAAATCTATTTTCTCCATGCAAATCATATGCAATAAAGAGCATTTTATGAGCTAAAGAACACCACAGTGTAAGAACAACCTAGTGCAAATACCTCATGTTAAATAACTTGAGGAAACAAAACAAAACAAAACAAAACAAAACAAAACAAAACAAAACAAAACAAAACAAACCCAAACCACCACCACCAACAACAACAAACACAACAAAAACCACAAACAAACACAAACAAAAAAACACAATACTTAAGTCCCTGAAGAAATAAGTAAAAGTTTTGGGAGATTATTATTACATATACACCATGCTGGAAGCATTTATTATATGAAGAAATCAAAAGGTGAAATACTGATTTTACAAGCAAATACGCTTCTTCTGTCAACTTGAAGATGCATTTGAAATTTTACCTACTACTATTCTATATACCAGGAAAGGCTACCGTAATGCAGAAGCACTATCATATACTTTCTGTTTGCATGCCTTTTCCCTATTTTGTACATTTGATTATGTTTTTTAAAATACAAGTAAACAAGCCCAGATAGAATAGTGAAAGGCATGAATGGGTTTATGAATCAATTTCCTCAGCTCCTTCACGCCAGCTGGCATATATTGGTCATGTGTCTATTTTGTCAGCAGAAGAAGTGGAATTTTCAGGTGCTGCCTTGAAGTAGTGTCAACTTTGCTTCAAAATTAAGGCAATGGACTGTAACAGGAGCCAGATCTTTTGTATATAGTCAGCTTTTTTTCATCTTCTTTATAGTTATCTGGTTTTATTTGTTGAAAAGGTGCTAAATACCAACTCTAGACCAAAAACAAAAACAAAAACAAACAAACAAACAAACAAAAAAGAATCTAGTTTAACGTCTTTCAAAAGTTGTTTAATTTAGCCCTTCTCCTAAATTCTCACTTTAATCATGATTTTACCTCAGGAATGGTAAAAATTTGTCTACACAAACAATTCTTCTAACCTACAGGAAGATTTTAATTAATGAAATCTTATTTTCAAATGTTTTTCTTCCATAAAAGTGAAGAATTAGAATAAGTACTAATACTATTTTTCATTGTTTTTATTAAATCACAATAATTAATATAGGTGTGGTTTCTATTTGTTTTGTTTTGGTATTTTTATTTTTTTTTTAATCATGAAGATATTAGAATGAAATAAGCAGTAAAGAACAGCCTGCAAAATCAAAACTTTAGGAATAGATTCTGAATTAATTTCAAAACACACAAAAAATTCATATTCTGTCACTTCTTCTTTTTCATTTTCTTTTCTATGAATTTTTGAATGCAGCTACTGGCAACCCTATCTTACTTATTTTATAAGACCTGACAATCAGAGCCCATGGCAATATGGCTGCATGGGAGCAATGTTTTGTTGAATGCATTAATGTCATGATAAACTGAATTATTCTCTTGCTAATGAGGTTGACCTCTTCTGGTGTTATGGCTAGCCAGGGCAGTAGAGAATTCAAATATCCTGCAATCATGCGAGGCTGAATTGGCATTGAAACAGAAGACTACAAAAATGTTTTTAAAATTGAAGCACTTTACAATACTGCATCAAATGCAGTATCCGTGAGCAAAGAAGACTGAAAATCTTGCTATAGGGTAAATATCATATGATGGGTTACTCCCACACACAGCACACTTTTTTCTTCTACTTTAATTTACCCCATAGTTATTTTGATGAAGTACCAGGTCATATGGCTGGGGAAGAGGGACATGAGATGGAAGCAGAAGAACAGAGGTAGTAATTCCTCTGAGAATCAGCAATAATCGTGATTTTTTTTTTTTCTTTTGGCATGTCTGTTGAAAAATGCTGATGCCTAATGAGCCAATGTTATAAAGCTTAGTAAAGGCCACAAGGGTCAATAAATGCCATAGTTTAAAAAATCAAGCAAATAAACCTCTCATTACTTTCTTTCTTATGCATGCTTTTTACTTCCTTAGCACTTCAGCCATTTAAACATTACCATAGATGTTCCTCATCCCATACTCTCATGCATGAGAGTAATGTCAATTTAAAAGTTTGTCTTTTCATTCTTCCAGGAATTATTGACTACTACAAAAGAAATGTGAGAATGCATTTAGAGATGCATCCTCTTGCTATATTGTACCTCTTTCCTCTGTGATGCAATGATTTGCTCAAAAATGTCAATTTTTACAAAAATTCAAGTAGCTTAAGACTCTAAAATGGTGAACAGTTGAAAGTAATGTCCTAATCGGTTTCAATGTAATGAAGACAAAAGTCTATATATTTATATATTCACACAAATGGCAGTAAGGGATATTTTACTTAACAGACTGATATCATGTTGCAAAATGCCCAAAAAAGCATCCTTATTTTTTGTTGTTGTTGTTTCAAATCTTCAGATATAAATCTGGACTTCTTCCATTGGTGCTGCTTTCTTACTTACTAATGTTTCCTTTCTCAACAAGTATAGACAATTATTATGGAATATTGTTAAAGTTATTATGTTTATTAAATTAATATTAAAATAATATTTTTTATATATATATAATATATTGGTTTAATTTCTGAGAATTTAGCAGAAACTTCTGAGGAAAAATATAATTTACAAATAATTTCTTTCCAAATATATGTTTTAATGATGCATAAAGGGGCATCTCTTTTCCTACAACTTTTGCTCTTGAAAAGAGAGATATTCAAACATTAAGTATAAATCTTCCTAAAACTGTGACCCTTGTATCTTCAACCGCAAAAAGAAGTCCAGTGCAGAGTTCAGAGTGTTTCTATGTAAAATAAAAAATAGATTTTATTATCTATATTTGAGTTAAATATTTTGATTTCCATCACATTTTAAAAAGGAAAACAATCTTGATAAAGGAACCATTAGACTAGTAATGAAGTAGATAGTAACATAAGAGATTTTAATGGTCAGTCTTAGATGTTATAAAAGCTATTGCAGGCAAAAATTTAATCTAGAAAAGTGCTGTACACAGCCAGCAATTCTGATCCTCTTTCTCCACCTGTCAAAGACAAAATCCCTCTCACTTTCTATCTGTGGATTATTTTTATGATTAGTCCTCTTTTCAATATCATACTTCACAGTATAATAACCAAGATGTGGGTGCAAAACCACATCAGGAAACACTAGCTACAGCAGATAACAAAAAATAATTTTAGAAGTTAAACCAACACAAATTCACATGACACTAAATCTGGATATCTTTCAATACTCATTTTCTCTGTGAAAACAAAATGCCATTAATAACTGAGCCTTGGTACAGACTTCGGCATAATGCACAGGCTTGGTTCACTGTCTGGGGAAACATAATAGCTGAACAAGTCCAACACATAACAGTGGCTTTTAGAGGAACTTTAACAGTTTTCCTGTTCAAATAAAAGCAAATATTTTCTAATAAAGACAGATAAGGGAACTAACGCTCTCTTTCACTAAATTCAGAATAAATAGATGACAAAAGAGAAAATTCCTATTTTTATTTTATACAGAATTTATTTTCCTTTTTATTTTAAATGAGATTGTAAAAGCTGTATAAGTAATTTATTTGTTAGAGCAGAAAAATATTTCAATGTCCTAAGACCCAGCAATAGAAGAATTCTATCTTTTTGGTAAACAGTGTTTATCAATTTGAAATTTAATTTGATTTAGATTGTGAAGAAACACACTGTGAAAACATTACAGTGTCACAACAATAATGATCAATATATTTGAAAGTAACCAATTAAAAATTCTGTTATGTGATTCCTTATTCTATTCTACATCACTCTAGCAAATGGCTCCCTCTTACCAGTAGTAACCAAAATCCAATGGATTCCCTAGAAACATCAATAGCCAACTTGTTTGTTCCAAATTTTATTTAAACAAATATAAAAATGACCAGCTGATTAGAATGGTGTGTTAGGATGGAGAGTTTTAATTTTAGTAACATATAAACCCTCGTATTCTGAAGGGGTAATAACCCAAATAAAATTATGGAAACCCCATCATTCAGATATTAAATTTATCACAGGCTAATTCCTTATCTAGAGAAATAAAAAAATTACAAAATAGTTGAGGTTTGCAGGGATCTCTGGAGATTGTCTGGCCCACAAATACCATCCTCTGCCAGGTAGGGTCACTAAGAGCAGGTTGGTCAGGACAGTGTCCAGTCAGTTTTTGAATGTTTCTAAGGATGGAGACTCCACAACTTCTCTGGGCAATCTGCATCAGTTCTACAAGTTTAAACGCAAAATTTATACATATTGATGAGTTTCTTCTAAGACTTTTCTTCTCTAGGGTAAACAGTTCCAGCTGTCCCAGCCTCTTTTCGTGTGATAGATGCTTCAGTCCCTTAATCATCTTTATGGGCCTTTGCTGGACTTGTTCTAGTCCATATTGGACATGTAAGTCCATGACTTTCTTGTCCTGGGAAGCCCAGAACTGGGCACAGCATTCCAAATGTGTGTCACAGGTGCTGAGTAGAGGGGAAGAATCATGTTCCTCAGGCTGCTGGCAGTGCTCCTTTTAATACAGCCCAGGATAATGTTAGCTTTCTTTGCTGGCTCCTGTTGAACTCCACATCCACAAGAACCCTCAGGTCCTTCTCTGCAGAGCTGTTTTCCAGCTGGTCAGCCTGCAGCACATACTGGTGCTTAGGATTATTCCTCTCCAGGTGCAGGACACAACACTTCCCTCTTCAAGGAACTTCAAGGGGTTCCCTGTCAGCTCACTTCTACAGCCATCTGTTGTATTATCCAATTCTCTCAGTTTTGTATCATCAGCAGACTTGCTGAGGGTGTACTCTATCCCACCACCCAGGTCATAATTGAGAATGTTAAACAGTACCAGGCACAGTGCTGACACCTGGGATACAACACTAATGACTGGCCTCCACCTAGATCTAACTCCACTGATCACAAACCTTTGAACCCAGCTGTCCACCCAGTTTTCAGTTCACCTCATTGTCTTTTTATGCAGCCTGTACTTTGTCAGGTTTTCTATTATGATCTTCTGAGAGACAGTGTTGAAAGACCTTACTAAAATCAAAGTAAAGTAACCATTGCTCTCCCCAGCTGAACTAAGCCTGTCATTTCATCATAAAAGGCTAATAGTGATTTCCAAATTTTTAAAGCATCAGTCATGGACAAAATTTACATGTCACCCAGACAACCATTCAGACTTCGTATCACCTTTGAACTAAGTATCTTATAAAGGCAAGAGAGGCCTGTGAAACATCGTTGACCACATGATATAACCTAGCAGTCCTGAAGTCCAAAAGTGTATAGTTTATGAAACATTCCTTTAATTCTTTTCATTACATACAATTTTTCATAGAGGAAAAGTAATACTTTCCTACTATTCAAGTGTCTGAGAAGAAAAAGACAAAAATAAAGACTTTTAGCAGTGTCATCTAGTCTTAAGGAGCTTACAGCTACGAAATGTAAAGGTTATAAATAATATGCTTCAACTCTTCATGAAGTGAATGAGCATTGAGTAAGAAAGTCTTAAACCTTCCTTCCCTGCCTCTCTGGACTGTCATTTATACCTGTACAAAGAAGGTGTAGAGTGCATTACACCAGAAACCTTACTTATTCCAACTACAAAGTAGCACTTTTTGGTCATATTATGCATAAAAAAATATTATTTTAGAAAATATTTGAGTAAATCACATCAGAATTTTGGAAGAAGTTATAAATCACTTCTAAAAGGTTTTCTTGATTTCCAAGAAAGATGGTAAAAATATTACTTGCAATGTTTTTCAATCGCAGTCTGAGACAAAGTCTAAATATTTAATCAGGCACAGAAACACAAATTAAAGTACGTTGATAAAAACTATGCATACCTCACTAAAGTACCCTGTAATAATAATTAAAGAGACATAGTGATTGCCAGTATGCCACAGGGGATTTTCCATTTATTATGCTTGAAGCTGTAGGCAAAGATCTTGTTTACGAGTGCTGTATGGGAGATATTTTATATCTCATAAAACACTGCATCTATTTATCTGTGACAAGGAAGAGATTCTTATTAATCTGGGGCTTTTCAGCATGTTGAAAAAAATTTTGCCGATCATACTTAGGTATGATGTAAGTTTCCTAAGTTTTTAGCAATTCAGCAAAAATGTCACACAGTACAGTGAAAAATCTCACATTACAATGATAGTCATTAGTGCTACTTGTATATAATTGCTTTGTACATACCTCATCCATCCAGCTGTTAATACATCAGTGTTAGAAATAGGTTTGGAACACCAGTGTCAGCATCTTGATACAGAGGGCTGAAACAAAGACATTGTTTATGATTCTCAGTGAGATCTGAATGTTCAGTTCCCATTAATTAACATCCAAGTCCCCTGAGTGCCTGACTATCTCAGCTTTGAGCTCCTGTGAATCTTTCAGGAAACAGTATGAGTTTTGACACTGCTAAGTTCAGTGTGTTAAAATGTTCATACATGGAATGCAATATTCCTATATAATTTGAAAAAATATTGAAAATATATAATAATATGCAAAAAAAATTTATCGTACTTCAGAGATATTAGGTATGCTTGTTAGTAATATTTAGAATTACTCTGACATTTTTCATTACAGCTCCTCTCCCATTAATTTCTTTAAATATTTCCCTTCTGAAGAAATGCATTCAGCTATGTTATAATTAACTTGGCTGCCAAAAGATATTATATATCATCAGATGTTCACCGGCCTAAGGTAGTCAAAGAGTGGCATTTGTATTGTTCAGTGTTTAATCAGGTCAAAGAAGTGGCAACTTTAATTATAGTTATTGTCAAGATGTTGCTTAATGCTTGCAACAAACCTTGTCATATGTCAGCTCTTGAGTCTTTTATCTTAGCCATGTACAAGGGAAAAGACTGCCCCTGTTAAATTTGACGAGCCTGATTCTATCAGAAATATTGGTAATATTGCTACTTAAGCTTGGGATAACTTGGACACGTAGTGTGGGGATAGGAAGCGGGCAAATATATCTAGGCAAAATAGAAAAAAAATCCTTACTATTGTGGCTATTTTTTTTAGATCTCAATACATATAAAACACCATCTTAAAAGCAAAGTGTTATGTAGCACTATAACTTATCTCTGAGTCATGACACTAAGGATGTAGACCTGTCATTCATACCTCTGCCATCTGTCTCAAAAAAAATAAAATCTAGTAGTACTTTGCCCTTTGTGTTTCCAATTTATAATTTCTTTTGTTTCTACGTAAATATTATAGTTTAAACAATTTTTAGTGTTTTTTCCACACTATCAGTTTGGCTTATTCCCTATTTCCCTCCAGGTCTATCCACACTGCCTATATTCTGCTTTAATCCTAGGGTCCCATCAAAAACAGATAAAATAATGTCTTTCAAGGATATGAACTGAAAGGATAGTTGGTTTCAGAATCTGTAAATCTGCCACATCTTAAGGATGGATCAGGTTTCGTTCTCTCTGCTTGGGATAATCCTTCAACATTATTCTAGCATGTATAATATATCCACAAGCAGTGGTTGAGATGCATGTATCCCACAATGTGAGCATCATGTTAAAAAAAAAAGGGAGCAGTCTCATTATTTGTATGGTCAGCTTATGTTTCAGTAAAGGGTATTTGTTATAAGCAGAAACACCTAAAATGTCTCAGAGTACAGAATAGCATTCTAGGGATAAGGAAGCAAAGAAACTCTTTTGTCTGCTCAGTCTTCTGCAGTTTCTTTGGTGGTTTAGTAGCTGTACCCTATATACGATCTTCTGAGTGGTGAGTTGAAAGGAATAAACATTCCCTTGCCTACTGGCTCTGCTCTCATGTCAGGGAGCAGATCAGGAACTGAGCATGGTAGCAAGGCCAACAGGGGCAGGTGTCTCACCAGCAAGGCCTCTGTCCAAGTGTACCTGGGCAAGGCAAGTTGGGCAGGCCCAGAGGTGGCAGACAGGGGTGGCAGATCACCACACAAGTTTGTGGTGATGATACAGGTCTAGGTCCAGCCTTGAAGTCAATCCACAGTTCAAGGTCAAGTCCAGTAGTGGTAACTGGTGTCAGAAACAGCCCAGAAGTTACTGCTCAGGTCTATAGCAGTGGAACAAGGCTGAGGCCAGGCCAGAAAATCAGTCCACAGGTCAAGGCTCAGATCAACAAGGTCTGTGGCCAGACACATATACATCTAGGACAGAGCTAGTGGCAGGTACAGGTAAAACATATCTCAGGCAGGGACTGAAGGCGTGAGCTTAAAGCAAGCCCAGAGCCCAGGGTCAAGGTTGTTGCCAGAGGCCCAAGATAGGTGTCCTCAGAGCCACTAAGGCCTACTAGGGCAACTCAGGGTCCTGTCATACTATTAGTACAGCCCAGGAGGATCTTGTCCACGTTTGCTGCCAAGAGAAACTGCTGGCTGATACCCAGCTTGCTCTCTACTGCCACACTCAGGTCGTCCTCAGCAAAGATGCTCCCCAGCTATGTTGCAGCAGCTTCTTGCTCTGCAGGTGGAGGACTTTACATTTATCCCTTTCCTTCTTCCACTGCCACTGACATCATTACTCCTTGTGACTTCTGGCTCTGTTGAAACATTTTTCCCATAAGGTATAACGCACCCCCATTCTCTAGAGTGGGTGATCACCTGGCCTACAGTAGGCATTCTAGCTGTCCAGACTGATCTGTTCCAGTTGCACACTGTTCCGAGACATGCTTTTATTTGGGTAGTTATCACCATAATACACAGCAGTTGAACAGCAGACATGGACAGCTCAGCTGTTCTCTTGAAGATGTCAGCCCCTTTCAAGGGAAGATATTTGAGGCAGCATGACTTCATCTACTCCCTATTTGGAGGAGGCTTGTGAAGCACAGAACTAGTGCAGCACACACAGACCACCTCCTCCTTTTTATCTTCCTCTCATGTACACCTGCTGTATCCCTTTGTTCAAGCATCTTTTCTAGGGCTGCTGCATGCATAATGACACCATATTTAAAAGACAGTCACCAACAGCAGTCACTGGGATATCATCTGCCGGGAAAAGATAGTCATGGTTTTACCCCAGTAGGCAGCTAAGCCTCACACAACCACTTTTTTACTCCCCCAGTCATTGGAATGGAAAGACAATCAGAACAGTAAAAGTTGTTTACCACCAACCAAGGCACGTCCAGCCAGTCCTGGAGCAACAGCAGCCCTGGCCAACCACCACACTGCCTGGTTTTGTTACTGAGCATGACGTGATGTAGTATGGCATGGGATATTGCTTTGGTCAGTTGTGGGCAGCTTTCTCAGTTGCACCCCCTCGCAACTTCTTGTGCACCCCCAGCCTACTCACTCATAGATTGATGCAAAAAGTAGAAAATGCCTTGATGCTGTGTAAGCACCATTCAGCAACAGCTAAAACGTCCCTGCAATATCAACATTGTTGTCATGGCAAATCCAAAACACAGCATCATACAAGCTACTATGAAGAAATTTAACTCTGTCACAGCCAAAACCAGTACGATGGCTCTATCATGTTCAAACGTCAAATAAGGTATGCCTGTGACTTCAAAATGGAGTTCTATGGAGTATTTTCAAACATTCCAATCACTTTGTATTACACAGGCTTAGCTCAAAAGAGATCCTGGCTGTGGCTATATACAGACTAAAACCCACTCTCTGACCCAGGAGAGCACAGCAACAGCCAGCCAGAGAGTCCAGAAAGACAGATTTTTATAAATTGGACTGCTCATGAGAGGTCTTCATGGCATAAAAATGTGAAAATGATAGACATTTACTTTTGATCTAAAAGTACCTTCTCTAAATGCATCATCTATAAGTGCTAATTGATATTTTGCTGTGAAAGTAATCAAGTAGACAGACAGCTCTTCCCATACTAAGAAGAATATTAATAGCCTTTCTGAAGGACATATTTTGTAACAAATTCTAGTGGACAGCTGGGAATAATAGAACAATTTACAGAAAATTCTGGATGCTTTTGACATGTCAGAGTGGCAGCTGATAAGAAACATTCTGAGTATATAATAATAGCAAACCCACAAATTGGTATTTCAAAAGTATTCTGTTCCTTTGGGGGTCCTTTTACATAAAATTGTATCAGATATTATTACTAAATAAATAATTAACATAACTTCCTCATGTTGTGTCTTCCATATATTGGTGAAAAAGGCTTACATAAAGAAATGGGAAAGTCTTCATAGTGACATTGCTTGCCACTGAGCAGAGAATTAGCACAGTTATGGAGATGTACCAGTATTCTCAAAAATATCTTGAATGTTTGCACAACCTGGTATTTAAAAAATGCAGGATAAAGAAGCTGTTCCTGAGATGACAATGACAACAATAGTAAACTACAGCAACAAGCACAACAGTAGCACAAACCTCCATTTCTAGACTGATCATAAAACAGAAATTCTGACAGTAGATCCTGAATTAAATAATGTATAATTATCAGCTCTATATTTAACACCTCTATCACAAATTCATTTGCTGTAAATTCTGAACAATTAACACTAAAAATACTTAAATTGTGAGTAGTACAATGCAAAATGTTATAATGTAAATGAATAAAATTATGTATCAAATATTTTTCTTCTGTGAACTGCAATGATATCTAATCTGTTAGTGATCACTTGTAAAAGAAATATTAGTAATCATTTAGAGGTAACTCTCTCAAGAGTATTAATGACCTAATTCTACTTTCACTGAACACAGTGGTAAATTTTCATTGCAAGTAACAGGAATAGAATTTGGCCAATGCTTTGAGAAGTCCATCTTTAGGCTAAGCATTATTCAAGTGCTTCATTAAAAATTCTGCTTGTTTTCTGCTTGTTTATTATTCCTATGGTGAGCTTAATTGCTATTATATGAACAGTGTGTTTGAGTGGAGCTATTTATTAGTTTCCAGTTGACAAGCACTCACTTGTTATACACAGTTTGTGGTAAGTTATGTTAAACAGTACCCTACTTCTGTAAGTTTAGTTCATATTATGAAGTCTGTAAGTGTGAAACCACATAGAGCAATTAGTTTCTGTTGTCATTAACAACTGACAGAAAACCATTATTTGTTCAGATGCTGCAAACCCCTAATCCCTCTATTTGCATGAGTAAGTATTATTCAGGCACTGTATTATGCTCAGTATGTGGTTAGGGAATTTCAGAAGTTATGAAAGTTTCACATTTCATACATGTAGAACAGTCCATTCCAAGTTCATACTGGAAGTGTTTGATTTTACAAACTCTTTTTTTTTTCCCAGTGTCAAACTCAGAGAGGTCCATTATGATCATAATAGCAGGCAGAAAAATTGCAACATTTAATACAACTGTCAAATACAAGAAACATGTTTTCTAGGTTTTTTCTGTTACGTGTTGAATCATTAAATGTGCTTGCTTTCAGTCTTTAGTATTTGAGTTTAGTATTTAATAATTCTTCCCTTTTATACTGTACAGTTCTGACACACTTCCAATTTCTTATTTAACTGTGGTGTTTTATCAGGAACACCAAAAAATGCACTGATCCCAAAAGCAGTTGGAGGAGCAAAGGAGAAAATAAGTTATACACATTTTCTAAAACACAAAATTGTAGAATGTTCAGATGAACAATGTATGTAGCCAGTGTACAGACTGAGCCACCATCACTCTGATAAAATATAAAATTATTTCAGCAGCTACATGTTACATAGGTGGATAGTTCAAGACTCTAGTACATAAGACTGAAATATCCCTTTCTTTTCAGAATTGTTGTAATCAACAAATATACTTTCTGGAAATACACTTATTTAACTCCTTATTCTCTTTTAGTATCACATCAATACAGGCAAAATTTGATACTATTCAATATGTTTCTGTATTCTTCAAGAGGTTTTGACTTTTAATTTCTATGCACATGTATATCTCCTTTTCCTTCTCATGAAGTCATTCAACAGAGTGAAAATATACAAAAGCTGGAAAGAGAGATGTATGATAATGTACCACAAATGTTAACACTAATTATGCTTATTCTTATGGAAAGCTTACTGCCTATGTTTGAAGAAACATATTTTGATATGCACTTTGTTTTCTCATATCTAATGACCAAAGCTAGATCTATTTATTCCCATGTGTTTTGTTTTATATCATTACATCACACTTTAATATCAAGTACTCTATTTGAACATCACAACTCTTCTTCAGGAAAATTGTGTTTTCACTTGCTAAGGATTTGTAAAAATGAGTGTATTCCTGAAGTTTATATGTAGTTCTGTATTTTACTTAAAATGGCAGCTTTGTGTACCCTAATTTCAAGGTACATTGAATTTCATGCTTGTGAGGTTGTCTAGTGTTCCTGCCATTACATTTCTGAGTTTAACTCCTGTTTTTAACAGGACTAATTCTGAGTAATTTTCTCAGTGAAAAAAGTTGCTTTCTTAGTTACCTGAGAGAAGAATACATTTTTGCAAGTTCTAGTATGTGGGATTGTATGTAATTCTGTAATTTAAATTTAAGGCTTATATCCCTTAGTAGTTCTGATTAACTTTCTATCTTAAGAAAAAGAATAACAAGAGTGTAAAAATGTGAAACCAGTAATATTTTCAAAGTCATGTCATTTATTTCAAAGGCATATATTTATCTGTGAAAGATCCATAGAAAAGCCCTTTACAGAATATTTCAGCTATTTCATCTGTTTTCACTGTATTTGTCTCAGTATGTGGAAGTTTTCCCAGGAGACAAGAACAGGTTAAACATTCCTCAGATGTTTTCATGAAATGAACAGCTTAGTAGACACAGCTAAAGGAGAGGCAAAGACAACTGAGAGGCCATTATGTGGATTAATTCAAAAAGCCATTTTAGCCCTTGGAAGATATCCCAGTGTCCTAGAATTAGGCAATGACAAAGTTGAGCTTTATGTCTCTTGCGTGCAATCACTTACTTCTCCACCTCTCAGCTGGCACTTGTATGCCCTTTGGCCATTACTGAGAATGTAGCTGAGTTTTAACTCATTAATGTGATAACAACTCAGCAGCTGACACCGGAGGCCTTGTGCTTAATGGGCATGTTCACTGAATTCTAGTGGGATTCCTTTGTTGTGAGTGAGAATGGATCAGAGAGAACAACCTGATTGCTCAGCAGCAGCAGACACACTGACTCTGTGTGAGTGGAGTTATGTGAATGACTCATGCCGGTCATCTGAAGAAGTCGGTACTGTGAATAACTGCTTTAATGCTTCTTTTAATATTAAAATTTTAATGTGACTAGGGAGGATGCAAGAAACACAAGGAAAATTAAAAAGAGCTAGAAATATGAATACAAAGTAGTCTTACACTTTTCTTTCTGGAAGATGTTTTTTATTAATTCTATATTGCCAACTGTCAATACCAAGTAATATACTAGAAAACAGGCTGACAAATGTATTTTTAAAAGAGCACCTCAATTGTGGTGTTAGAATCTATTTTGGCTGCTTGGTAACTCAAGTATTTTATAATATCTGAAATATTTTTTCTTGTACAGTAGTGTTTTATGTATCCACTTGCTCATTGAAGTATAGTCTGTGCCATTTGCCCTATTTATTCTTAACAGTTGTACAGTTAAGGACATTATTTTCTGCTAGTATAGAGATTTGGACTGTCTCCTCTATAATAACTTACCAAGATGCTTTTGTAGAGAGAGGTGGCAGCTCCTGGACCAAAGGAAGTTCTTTTGTTAGGTGGCAGAACAGACAGAGTGTTTTTTTACATATTTGACCCTATATCCAGGATTGTCTAGAGTTCTTTGTTGGTTGAATGACATACTTCCTACACATGAACAGAAAAGTAAGGTTCCAAAGTACTATAAAGAAAGAGTTTAGTGCGTGTATCTCAGTTACAACAGACAAAAGCATTGGATTGGAGAACAGTAGCACTAGGTGGTCAGGCAGTTGGACCAGATGATTACTGTAGGTTCCTTCCAACTGAAATATTCTATTCTATGCTATGCTATGCTATGCTATGCTATGCTATGCTATGATATGCTATGCTATGCTATGCTATCCTATCCTAATCTGTATAGGTGTAAACCAAGAGTGGAAATCCATAAAGTGTCCAGAAGCCTGTAGCTGGGGAGATGAGTCTCTCCACAGTTCAGAAGTTTAGTGGCAGATGGCTTTTCACAACTTGGCAGTTTGAGAAAGAATGACTTAGTGAATTACCCCAAAGCTTCAATAGAATGTGGCAGTGTCACAGTTTAGCATCATTTTAGGAAAGATAAACCAGTTTGGGAATATTTTGTAATCCAATTTATTATTTTTGCCTAGTTCTAGTTACAATGAAATAGAGAGTAAGAGTGAAGAGATTTTTTTTTTTTTTTTTAAAAAAGGTCTTTTAAAGTGTGCTTTAACATTCCAAATGACTTCTGCTTTGGCTATGGTGAAAGTGTTCCCCAGTGGCATAAAGAAATTAATCACAGTATGGCTGAACATGTGGTAAAGTGTCAACATTAATAGTATTCTTAATCAAGTCAAGTAACTACTTCCACCTTTACTGCCAATGTATTTCTCACCTCTTAAGGAATTATCTAGTGAGTTCAAATACCTCAAAAGACTGGTCTTTTCCACAGAAATGATTTTCTATGCTTTGACATCTGTTTTAGATCATTTCTGCCACCAGCTATTAATATGAATATCAAGCTACATAAATTTCTGCATAAGACAAATGGTGACACACATCATTCACTTACTGAACTGTAAAAAAAATAATATGTTCAATTATATTGTTTCATGCTAACAACTAATACTAGATAAAATTTTAAAAGGTTAATTTAGAAAATGATCCAAGTTCAAATTATTTTATTATGTTGAAAAAAATTAATGACATCAAACCATCCTATGACAATGCCAGTTATTCTCCAATAGGAAATGAGAACAGTCATAGAGGAATAGATCCTCTAAATAACATTTGTGTAATTAGTCCCACAGAAACTGTCTAAGCTGTAGACATGGTGGGGATAACTAATGTGAGAAAGGCTTGCAAGATCAGCCGCTTCAGGTATGTTGTTATTTTTTATTGTTAATGTAAAAGAAGCACAGATTTCAAATATGAAAACAGAAGTCACCTGAAAGTTTTAAATATTTGGAAATATATTTCTGGCAATATTCATGTTGAATCAGTGTAATGGTAGATCTTGTCTGAAATGCTGCTTTTGACACCTAACATTATTTTGCTGGCAGTTCTTACACTGTTTTAATTTCATCTGCATGCTCTTGTCAGCTGCTGCTTCTGGATGGTTTATACAGAATAAAGTTATGGAGGTAGTTAAAGTTATTTTTTGAAAAGGTACATACTCTGTTTTTCCATGAGATTTGTAAAGATATTCATGAATAGAGAAAGTTTTCTCCTGAAACAACTACATGGTATGGTATGCGAAAGTTTTACAGCCTCTTCTCCTTACCTTTCCATTGTGGCATTACTGGGATTCTATTAAAAGAACAGGACTTGCAGTAGCATGGATAGTTCAACTGAGAAAAAAAGAGGATAGAGGAATGGAGACAGGACTCTGAACTCCTCAGCTCTTACATGTCTAGCCACACTGGCTTCCCGAATGTATGTTCAAGATATAACAAAACTATGAAATTCCATAAAAAATTTTAAAAGGTATTTCTTATCCACTGATCATGACACCTGCACACCTCCCAAGGTTTTCTGGCTTGTGTTTTTAGACCATGATCATGACTACATTTGGAGTCACACCAAAACAAACAAACAACAAACAAACAAACAAACAAACAAAAACAAACAAACAAACAAAAACAAACAAACAAAAACAAACAAACAAAAACTCAAAAGAAGTAATAAATTGACACAGAGGCACAACAAAAGCCAGTTTTAAGCAGACAAGAAGTTCCAAAACAGACTTTATTTTAGCTGGAAAAGTGTAGCAAAGAAACTGACTAGAAACAGGGTTTATACAATTATTTAGCCCTCCAGCAACATAAAAGGTTCAGGTGTCAGTTGAGGAGCTTATTGGGGTACGACAACTTAAGAATAATGAGGATCCACCAGCGCGCACACATACACTCACAAGGAACAAAACTGGAGGCCTTTTAGTCAATGGTATCCAGAAGAAACAATCACTTGCCTGGTCTGGGCGAGGATGTGACTGTCAGCACATTGGCACCACCCTGGATATGTACCTGGGGACAGGCACAATGGGGCACAAAAGGTGCTAAGGTCAACTGCCCTAATTGAAGGCTCTGGATCTCAGGAGGATGAGCAACTGCCACATAAAAGTTAAGACTTAAAGAAAATCTAGTTACTAGTAAAACAGATATTTAAAATATTTTGGTTTACTCCTGTCTAAATTTGACCTTGAAATACTCTTATAGGGAATACAAAAGTAATTGAGCCAAAAAGTGAGTGTGTTGGGAGAAGGGGAGGAATGGAACACTCCTGTATCATTTGGAAAATATCATATCTGGTTTTATAAGTAGAACTCCCAATAGACAAGGATCTATTACTCCTAATATATTAAATTTGTTTATTACATCTGTTGGAGTAATAAGAAACCAAATTACAGTTACACTAGAACAAATCCAAAATATATAAATCTATCAGTGAAACAGAAAGGATACATGACATGAAACTAAGGAATAAGACAGTGTAGCATACATTGCAAGTTTAAATGATTGCACAGCATTACGCCTCAAACTTTAAAAGGGATTTTAATCTTTGTAGTAATTATATGATGTTGACTTCAGTAAATTTGCTTAAGATTTTTGTAGTTCTCAAAAAGGCAAATTTCATATCTTAAGCTTTTGAGAAGGAGGTTTTAATTTTGTGGATATTTTGGTTGAAAACAGAAGCAACAGATAAAACCTAAGAGCTTGGTAAAAATAAATAGATAGATAGATAGATAGATAGACAGATAGATAGATAGATAGATAAATAACAAAATAAAAGTGAGAAGGAAGAAGAGGGGAAAATACTCCACCATAATAACTGGCGTCATAAAAATCTTGTGAAAGTCAGTGAGTTATCTGTGCATATATTGTGTTGTTCCTGGGATCTGGAAACAATGGATGTAAGGATATCACTAAAGTTACAAATGAAAGTGCTACGAAGAAAGCTACTGAAATAAACTGCAAGCAACTTATTGGTTCATGGATTTTGCAGTTCAATACATCCTAAGGAAATTGTTTTGTAAGTTAGCATTGGAAGATTAACACCAAGAAGAGTGGAAATAAGCTTTTCACAATTTCTAACACTTGATTTACATTGCTTTGTGTTATGGATTAATGTTTTCTTTATAAGGTTGCATTATATGTGGCAATAATGGTAATAAAAATGTTGAAAACTACAAAATGTTTTGTCCTGGAAAAGGAGCTGGTATTAATGAATGATTCAGCATTTGGAAAACAGTATTCTTCTCAGTATTGACAACAGACTGACAGTGGAGTAAATGAGCAGAAAAAGTCACTGGAATAAATCAGTGACAAGATTTCCTAAGCAAACCTAGTGTTTTCCACAGAACTCTCAGGGAGGCAGACAGCTTTCATAGACATACAATAGCTTTATTTCTATCTCTACAAAATATGGTTTTGATATCAGTATGAATATTGTCATTATGTTACTATGACATAAACATATTTTTCTTCTTTATTTCCAGGTGTTTTGCAACTATTTACTATTAGCTCATGTCTTCATTTGCACATGTGCATTCCTAGTGGTTTCTAGTAGTATTACCAAGAGTCACAAGGGCTACAGGATCAACTGACAACCTGATTTTTTTTGTCTCTCTCAAATTTTTGACTCAGGTGAAAATATATAAAGATATTATATGACTTTGTAAGAGCAGTACCACAGGTGATATTTTGTGTTATTCTGTAGCATAAAGGCTTGCTCCATGCCTTTCAGATCATTAGTAGTTTTTTTGGTTGGGGTTTTTGTGGCTTCATTTTTCACTCAAATCTTAATATTTCTAGCAATTTTGAATGACTTTCAGTCTTGTTTCTACCGTTTTTTTGTTTTTTTGTTTTTTTACTCTTGCCACTAAGTTTTCTACTATTGTATGCAGAAAAAAAAAAAAGTGAAGGTAAATGCAATCTATTGGGTATTTTGTAAAGGTGTTCAGGTTCTACCAAAACTTATAGTAATGTATAGGATTGACCTATGAATAGTTTTGAGAACAGCTATTCCTGTCCAAACAGCTATGTGCATCATGTTTTTTGATGTTAATGAAGTTGAGTAAAATATTTGTCTATTACACAAAATACAGACTCAGGGGCATAGTTTCTCAAAGAGTATGATTTAGTAATATATGTATTTGTAAAAACATTTTAAAAATAGAAAAGCAGGTACCAACCTATCTCTGAATTTATTTTTCAATATTTGCTTTGTGTGGTGTTTTGCTTACTTTTTTTTGTTTTATTTGTGGTCTTTTCTGAATGACATAAATGTAACTATTTTAATCAACAAAACTGTAGAATAATAGACTGATATAATTATTTTATTTGAAAAAATCTTAAGAATATCAAGTAACCATGATTATAGGTATTTCCTAGATTTGGGGAGCAATACCATGCTCATCCATGAATCTGGATAACCATTTTGTATTAGATGACAGATGCTGAATCAAGCTGTATTATTATAATGTTAATTGCAGTCCTATTTAGATGCAAGTTTTCGCTAACCCCAGAATGACAATGAGGCTGAAAGATCAACACAAGAGGAGATTTCTTTTGTTTTTTGAATAATATTTTTGCAGGTGGCTTTTAATATTTTAAAGACCACTTTGGCCTGTGAACTTGGTATAACTCAGAAACTCCTGTTGACTTTATAGTTTATCTTTGGAAATAGCCTGCAACATTCCTTCTCTTAGCAAATATAATGGTTATAGTAAAGTAAGAGATTTGCAGGTTGGGTTTTTTGTTTGTTTGTAGTCTTTGTTTGTTTGTTTGTTTGTTTTTGTAATTATATACTTTCAAATTCAAGTTTCAAAGCCATAGAAACAGCATTCAATGCTTTAGTTTGTTGTGTAGATTAGCCAGCAAAGTCTTCCACTAACAAAATAGCAAAATGTAGCCAGAACATCAAAGTTTCTATAACTAGCAGGGAACAACACTTCCTAGATACTTGGGAAAAAACACAGCTACTGTAATTCTGCCCAGTGATCTGAATCACTGTTGTGCTCTGCTGGGATACCTGAAGAGGCAGATAATTTATCAGGAAGCAGTCCCTGAAACATGAAGTTATGATAGCAGTAAGAATTAAAAAAAAGCAATACTTTCACAGATGTTGGTACTCGGAAAGTACTTACATTTTATATTGTGTATGAAACTACTTCTAGTTGCATAATAGCCAGAGAATACCTTGTCTTTAGTTGCATTGTTTTATTATTATTTTTTTTTTAATCTATTGGTAATTGCTTATATTTACCATCACTTAAACTTCACTGCATTGTGTGTACAATTTAGTGATTTATTTATTGTAACTCAGTAATGTTTTTTAATGTATGCCTAGTTAAAGTGATAAAATTACTGTGGCACCATTCCTTGAGAGCTGTCACTGAGCTAGTGTTTTATAGGTCTTTTATTAAATTTGCTGTCACTAGGATTTTTGGTTGTAGTTATACAATAGTCTCCTACTGATATATTCTTTCTGCTGTTGTTGCTCTCTGGATTTAGAGTTTTGGTAACCAGAGCTGTACAGTAAAGGTCATTTTTGTTGAATGCCAGGAACCAATATAGACATGTGTACACATTGATCTGCAAAGAAAATGCCACTTAAAAATAAAGATATTTTTATCTTGGGCAATGACATATCAGGAAATTAATTTTAAAACCCAGGACACATTTTTATTCTCTTCACCAGGTATTCATTCATTGTATTTTATTAGTCTTAACAGTCTAATGTGAGGAGATTTTTCAAATAAATTTCTCAAAACATCCTTATCAAGATTAAGCTTCTACGTGTCTTTGTGTGCTCATGCTTGACAGAAGGGCTTGTTTTTAGCCTATAATGGAGAGCACAGCCCGGATGCTGGCAAAGATAACAAGCCAGGGAAAGCTTTTTCATAACATTTGCACGCAAAAAGATATTTGAAATCACCATGTTATGTTGTAAATGAACAAAGAATGTAGATACCAAAACTGTATCAAACAAGAATTATTTTGGCTCTATTTCTTTTATTTTCAGTATGACTTCACAATAGATTCCACATTAACAAGACATGAGGCATGATTCTGTGTTTACTTTTACTTCATGCTGGTGCACCTCCATTGACTCTGGGCTAAAGTTGTATTTAGAACCCTTGGTAGAAATAGGATGAATGACAAACCAACTAAAATTAATTCTCACTGGATGTCTGAAATAATAGTTCTACAAATATGTAGAAATAAAAGCAAATTTTCCATATTTCTTTGGAAAAATAAGTTTGCATAAGATACAGAATTCTGAGAGTATTAAAATAGCAAACAATAAGCAAAGTAGAGCAAAGTATTTTGTAATGTTCAGTGAGTTTACAAGCCTCAGGAGAGACTCACTAAAGATAATGGTGAATTGAAAAGTGGAAAATAAGCAGAACCACAGACAAATAATAAAATTCTGCTGTTTGGAAACAGCAGAATTCTTAGTGAGCACACTATGCTTATATCTTGTGTTAGATTAAACAGTGTCTTTGTAAATTCTGTTATCCAATGCAATAAGAAAAAAAAATCTTCAAATAATTAGAGTGCTTTCACCATTGCGGTTTTATACACAAAGTTATGATGGCATGCTACACTAACATTTAAAAATGAAGGCTGTATATGACCACTCTGCAACAAAGTAACACAGCTTCATTACACATGTGCAGGTATTTGCTAAGGAATTTAAACATCTGTGCTTATCAGAAAGACAGAAAAATAAATGTCTCATTTCTCATTCTAGAGGTGAAAAGTAGAGTGGGGAAAGGCTACAACAAACAGATATTTTTGACCAAATAGTTCATTAATACTTTCCGTTTCTCAAGCCTGTGTAGTGGCAAGGTTGAGGTCTGGACATAAACAGACAAGGATGGAAATCCAGCTGCAGATCATTAAAATAACAAACATTGCATGCAGCAGAAAATGGAGATTTTTTAATATTTTTTTCACAATATAGTATATAAAGTACTTCCAGTTAAGAATTTGCAGATAAAGCCTATATCTCAATCCACATCATAGACAGGCAGACAGTGTGAAGCAGAGATCACCATGGGTATATGGTGATTTCATTTGTGTTTCTACCTAAGAGGAAATATGAAGATTGTCTTCATTCTCTTACCTTGTACTGTGCTTGCTAACCTTTTTTTTTCTGATGAAGTTTGACCGAAGTAATTGAAGACCTAGAGTTATTTTATCAAGGGTAAAATGATAGGTGTTTAACAGATCAAGAGAAGTGACATTTTGAATTAAACTCCAATCATATATTTTCTAAGCACCATTTCTGAAATTATCTTACATCTAAGTTTACGTAAAACATTATTTTTTCCCTGCTTTCTCTTCTGCAACCTATGTGTGGCATGCAGAAATATCTTCACATGTTTCATGCTACTACCAGAAATTATTTGATCTAATCTGGAAATGTGTAAATAACATAATAGATTACTGAATTTGATGTAATGAATAGAGTATTATGCAGTATTTGGCTCTTCTAACAACAAAAAATCAATAATCACTTAACTTCCACACAGTTTTTAATTGCTACATGTTTATTTTAGTTCTTTTCAAGGTTAAATTATGCTGAAAAAAACCTACATCAGTTAGAGAAAGCCCTTTATGAAGATGTAGCATTGCTTTCTATGGACATCAGTATCTGAAAAGACTTTTGAATGGTTTTGAAAAGCATCAGCTTTTGTTGTGCAGTTACAAAGGTGTCTTCCTGCTGAACTGCTTCAGCTGTCTCCTGTTGGGAGCTCATTCTAACTGGTTGTTTAGGTTCACTCAGGTATGTCCTCAAGTATATTGCTTAATCTTCTGTTGTTATAAATTCTGCTTCCAAAAGGTTGATCAAGGAGATCATTTAAATCTCCCTTTTCCCCAAATTTGCAGCAAATTTGAAAAGTTATGCTAAGTATTCAGAGATAATTGAATTTTATTTTCCTTTTTCTCAGAGTTATTACTCATCTCAGTAATGTTACAGGTAGTAAAGATGTCTATCAGACTTCGTCTTGTCTGGATTAGCCTGCAGGAAAAGAACTAAATATCAATAATAGGAGGATATATTTCCTGTGGTACTGACTTCCCAATTCAAAATTACTTCTGCATGAATAAATAAAATTTAGTTTTATAGGATATGGAAATTATGAGAGGAGATATTAAGATGCAGTGTCCAACAATAGTATTATAAAGTCTATCTATTACATATTATGCAGTAGCTACTATGAAATCTTTAATCTTTTGTTTTGAGTGACTAAATGACAAGGTTATTGACATGGAAAATAAAGACTGAGTCTTCTGTTGAAAATAATACACCAACACTTAACTGCTACATTCAGGATTCAAGTTCAAAGATAAATCCCCAAACAGACAGCCACGGTGAAGCCTAAATTCACAAGAAATCTTAAAATAACACCATGAATACTCTCATTACAGCCACTGAGAACATACAGAATTTCTCAAGTCTCAAAAATATCAAGCAGCTCAATCTCAATTTTAAGCCTGGATGCCATCACTATTCATAGAGAAAGCTATTTTGTTTGTTTTTCCTTTCTAAATTGTACATAAGGAAATTGGATTTCAAAATTGGCCTTGATGAAAGTCCATTTGACTCGATGTGATTACTATATTTTAAATTAATTTTTGTTTACAAAGCTGGAGAAAGCTTATACCCCATCATAGTCTACATTTCCAGTGAACAGTTAAACTGACCTTCAAATTTAAGCATCTTTTTAAACCTAAAATGTCCATGAGTGCCTGGTATGCACTGACATCTCGGGACAGTTTTTTGTGCTGCAGAAATAAAGCAAATTAATAATCCAATATAATTGCTGCTCAGAGACTTGTGGAAGAAACATTCTGTTCTAGGCATATGGCAGATTCCTGCAGTATTGTGGTGGGTGTCCCTCGGGACTAAATTAATACAGCTCTAGTGTCAAAAACAAACAGGTTAGGTACTCAAATGAAAACATCACCTAGATTTTGTCTTGTGGTCAAAGAGAAAAAGAAACCTACAACCAAACAAACTGGAAGAGGAGCTTTTCTATTGGGGTGTCCATGGCAAGGTATTGGCAGCAGTTGGCTTCAGAGATGGCCTTTGAGAAAGGAAGCCAGGGCTGCCTTGCGCCAGACACAGTTCCAGCTGGTTCTGGCCCATTCTTCAAGAGACCTGCCACAGGACATAGCAGAACCTGTCAGGCAAGCTGGTGGCACTTCTGCGAATATATTTGAGAAATCACTAAAACATCACCCATGCAGAGGAGGGAAAAGCAGACAATGAGAAACCGTGGTGTGAACACATATATCAGAGAAGGAGGAGGAGGTGCTGCTGGTGCCAGAGCAAGTGCTTCCCATGGAGTGCCCATGGAGAGGACCAGAGTGGAGCAGGTAACCACACTGCAGCCCATTGAGGACCCCCTGCCGGAGCATGTCTATGTTTCCTGGAGGATTTGCAGTCTGTGAAAAGTCCACACAGAAGCAGTCTCATCCTGAAGTATTGTGTTCCATGGGAGGGACCCCACACTGGATCAGCAGAAAAGTGTGAGGAGAAAGGAGATGAACAGCTATGTATTGACCACAGCCTTTCATACTCCATCCCGCTATGCTGCTCAAGGCAGGAAAGGAGTCAGAAATACCATCTTCAGGAGGAAACCAGCTGAATCTGGAAAAAGAGGGGTGTGTGGGCAGGATAAAGTTTTGCTTTAAAATTTTTGTTGTTGTTTGTCAGTACCTGAACCTTTTTCAGCAATAAATACAATTAATTTTTCCCTTATCAAGTCTGTTTTGCCCATGACATGTGATCTCACATTCTTTATCTCAATCTATGAGCTTTCTCATCCTATTTTTTTCCCCATGTTGATAAGGAGGATAAAAGAGTTGCTGGGTAAGCATCTGGATATTGGACAAGACTAACTACATCACAGCTTTCTAGGCAGTGAAATATTACTCACGTTAGATCTGAGAGCTCTGCATTTGAAGAAGGAGGTTACTGATGTTGTGTACCAGGTCTAACTCTTCAGTGAAAAAGGAAGGAGGAAAAAGTAATACTGTCAGGAAAAAGACGGAAACAGAGCTTTAACCACCCAGTAGGAGGAAAGACACAGAATCATTCTTACTGAAGGTTATAATAAAACTTTTAAAATGTGGACTGTCGCATAACAAACTGAATTCCAGCCTATTAATTCAGAAAGACAAATTTACTGATCTAGATCAAACTCACAATCATTCAAAATAACTTAAAAAGCTTTGTGTATGTGTTCTGATTTCATTTAATTGAAAAATAAGGTTTTGTTGCAACTTAAAGCTGTTAGATGGTATGAGCACTGATAGCACTGAACATGTGTTTCATTGTGAAGAATCTTCTGAGGAAACACCACTACACAGAAAACCATGATATTTGTTTGGGTTTTTGTTTGTTTATTTGTTTGTTTTTAACTAGGAGCAGGTCATTATGAGCATCAGAAGTTCTACCTTTTTCTGCTCTACTTCTAGACATAGTAATAACATTTCCACCATAGTCCTGTTCTCAAAGACGCAAAGTATTTTATTCTTTATTCAAAGTATTCTATTCTTTCTAGCCTTATATAAAGTTGTCTCTATAACCAAAACAATAATAGTTTCAGCAGGTGTTCATTGCTTGTTTATAACTCTTTAAATATTTTTTTCTGTTTGTCTTCAGGGATTATGGCCACTAGTGCTTACTGCACCACAGGACACATTATAAACAAAAGCTGCCCACAGTGACAATTAAACTGCTGAAATGAGAACTAAAAGAATCTTTTTTAGAAATAATTAAAGTTTGCATTTATGCAATATTTTAGTGGAAATATCTGCATATGCACCTACACAGAGTGCGCAGCCTTTATGTGAATAAAAGTGGTTATGCACATGAAATTTGAAGAAGAGGGGAATGGAGGAAATTGAGAACATAAGCAATGAAGCTGGTAACATTGTCTATATAATTTTGGAGAAGGGTGTATGTGTTTATACCTGAAAGGTTATTTGCTATCGTCAATTATTAACTAATAGAAAGCGTTATTATAATTCCACTGAAGAAGATTTTCATACTGCCTTCCCCAAAATGTTTAGTTTGTGCTTTTAAAACATTTCTAAAATCCAGCTGCTTTGTTAATAAAAATAGCTCAGAAGTTGTCCATAATATTATTGAGCAACTGAGAAATGTTAATAACCTTTGTTTACTCTGTGAAGAATGTTAACTGACACACAGTCCTATCCCCTGGGGGGTATTTGAAGATTTCTTAAATTGTCTCTAATACCTGTAACTGCAGATTTTGTTCTTCTTGTCTATACTTTTCTTCATTTAATTTATTTATATGCTACTTTATTTCAGAAGATATTTCAAAGAAGTATCCATCTATTCTTGTCTATGTTCTTTTGTTAGAGTGCTTGTGAACATATACAAGTTTCTTAAATTGTTCCTTAAATTGTTTCTATTATATTTGGGGTTTTTTGTTTGTTTGTGATGGTTTTTGTTTTGTTGTGGTTTTGTTTGTTTTGTTTTGAGTCTTTGTTTGTTTTGGTTTTGTTTTGTTTACCCTAAATAAAAAGGCCTAGTAGATAATAAGGTAAATGACAACACTGTTAAAGACTTGTCCAAAGACTGCAAAACCTATGAAGAAACCAAGGAACACACACGCATCTTTAGGGTTGTACAGCAAAGCCAAAATTGCAGGCCACATTTCTTAAACTTATTCTTCTAGTCTAAGTCTATTATACAATCTAAGTGTAATACATATAGATAGTTGTCAAAAGATATCTCAACTAAACTTGGGCAAAACAGGCTCTCATTTACATTAAGGACTACATCAGGCTATGATACCACTTTGATATTAATAACCTGCTTGTACAAGAAATAAATAAGAGAAAATCCTTCATGGAGACAGAAATTTGGCCAAAACATGCTATAGTCCATACAAATAAACAATAATAGACAAAAATGCAAATATTTGAGATAATACACCACTAAATGAAAGGGTGAATCAATAGCCATTCCATCTACCTTTTTCAATAATGAATACTGAAAACAATCTTAACTGACAACACAGAGCACTGGTGCCAAACTTGTACAGTATCTTTTTTCACTATAAAAATACTTGACATAATCAATGCTTCACTCCAGTAAACCCATAGTGATTTCTCCAAAGGTTTTGTAGTTCTCTGAATAAAAATAACACATTTTTCCAGGTTTTCATTGTCATAGGGAGGTAATAATTTCTAAACTGTAGCCTGCTGTGCACTTGGATTGATCTAGATATATTTACTAACTGTGGCTAAATTCTTTTTTGGAAACTTTTAGTTTAGAATCATTGCATGTTTGCAGAAAAATGTTGTTTCCACATTGACTTGCTTCTTTTGTCCATAAACTTAAATCAGCATTGTGTTCTACAACATATGACCATATGAACATATGATTCATGAATGACACCTGGAGCAGATTAGTAAATCATGAGTTCTCAATCAAATGTGATAATTATTTTTTGTTATTTTTATGAGCTGAAAGACACAATTAGGACAACAAACTAATAACAGCACTAGAAAAATGGAATAATCCAGTAATTCTTATCTTTGGTACAATGTACAATAAGATATGACTTCTAGTTAATGAGCAGAGGTGATTTTGAAAAAACTGACATGACTAGAAGTAATAAATGTATCTAATATGTACCAGAAGGACTGAATAAAAATGCAGCAGTCACCATCTTCTTTTAAAACTGTTTAGAAATTGTAATAAAGCCCATTTATTTCTTAATAACTTTGTGGTTCACATGAGGAGCAAAAAACTTAAGCTTAATGACATAAAGTTCAAAGCCTCATTCCCCAGATTTTGAGAGAACAACTTAACAACATTGTAGGGCCAATCTTTATGCATCCTGTTGAAGATGTGAATTTGCAGAACATATTTTTTTTTAATCTCAAAGAAAATCGTAAGACGATATTACGTAGTCAGTGGTCTAACATGTTCTTAGCTGTGCTTTCAACAAAATAAACATGGTTTACTTAAGTTCTTAGATAAAATATTAAGACAATTATAAGACTATTATACCCAAAACAACAGTTCCAATTCCCAATGAGTGCCCTAAAAACATTAAAACAAGTAACAAATTATGCTCAAGTATTTCCCAAAATATGGGTGTTATGGAATGATTTCAGACCGTAGGTCTTAATTAACAGGTGAGGATATTCCAAAAGTTCTGTATTAATCATTTTGGCTCCAGGAAGAGTTTGGATTTCAGAAACAGATTTCATAAATCACCAAAACAAACATGATTTATTTTCCAGGAAATTATTGTTACATATGTTCCTGAAATTTCAAATCAATTAATTTGCACTGAGTTTTCTGAACCCATGTCTTCCATTTACCTCGCTTAACATAATTCTTTCAGAGCATAAGCCTAGGGTCTTCCTGAGGGTGGGTTGTTTTGTTTTTTGACTAGATTGATTTATCTTCAAAATTAGAGTCTCAGACTTATGTGACTGACTAGATTATTCTCAAACTGATGTTTTAAACTATTTTCACATTCTTTCCCACCTTAAGAATAAAAGGTAGGTATCTGGGATGCTATACATATATCTGGGCTATAAAAAGTGGGTTTATTTTTTATAAGTTCGTTGTTATCAAATCTTTTACCTAATTTATTACATTAGCTTGTGATCTTTTGAAGATTCGGTATGGGTTTATGGCTGTGGAGGTGGAAACCTCTTTGGTTAGGCACCTTTTTTTACAGCTTGTGCTGACGAAATATATAGATAACTTGCTATAGAATAATCCTTCTATCTCTTTATTGTTTGATATTTCTTGTGTTCTAGGCCTGCCAACCATGGCAGTTGGGATTCTGGACTTTTTTTAAAAAGTCTTGGAAACAGATACTTCTGTCATAACCATAGCTGAATGTTCACAGCTTGGAGAATTCACCTTTAAAGAAATCAGAAGGACTTTGGGACTTATCAGTTTACCTATTATATTCAATAAAGCAAATTAGTACCTGCTCCAGAAAAAGACCTGCATAATACATTCCGAAGTCCAAGAGCTAGCTCAGAAAAGACTAAAGGCAGAAGGACACAAATAGATGTCCATGAAGTCTGCTTTCAAATGAGCCTACTGAAGCACTGCTAGATAATGTTTGGTATGTTTAGAACTATCATAAAATTGAGTAAATCAGCCTTGGAATTCAGTGTCAGAGCCATGAAGCCAGCACAGGCCTTAATTTCCCCAAGCAATGTCATCCAAGACCTTAACCCACACTCTCTGCCCAGTAGCTGCAGTTACATTCAGGCTTGGGTACCCAGTCCTTGTCTGAACTACACGATGAGTGTGCCTGTCTCCCTCCTTGTGACTGTCTCCCAGATGTATCCCATCTATGTTGTAGTCCTGCCTTTAGCCTTGTCTCATTAAAGAACTTTGGACTCACATTATAACCTTGTTTTCAATCCTGTCTCTGGCTTCATCTCCTTCTGGTCCTGGCTGGACTCTCTAAAAGGACCCTGAGCCTGGTTCATTGCTTGCCTTGCCAGGATTAATCAATGGATACTGCTATCAGCACCCAGCTGTGATCATTCTGTTAAGACTCTCTGGAACTGTGTCCTGCCTGTGAAGGCACTGTTGGTACTGTAGTCACCTGGCTCCTGGCTTAGCAGCCATTGCTTTGTACAGCCCCATTCCTGCTGCTCGGTGGCATTGTTTCAGCTATGCTTAGTGTAGGCAATTCAGGTATTCTTTGCCTCCATTTCTCAACGGAAAAACTGGAGTAACAGTAGATCTCTACCTATTTTCAAGCATGGGTGAAGAATGCAAATGTAAATAAATGATTCTGAGAAAAGTTATATAAAAATATTTTTAATTGGCAATGTAGCATTTTTATTTTGTTGCAAGACACTTCTGCTATGAATGGTGGCAGAGAATAGAAAAAGAACAATTGGTGTGAATTGGCACTGGAATCTATGTAAAGGTATACGCATGACAGGGAGGTGATTACAGCCAGCCAGCATGGCTTCAAAAAAGGCAAATTGCACCTATCTAATTTATTGGCCTTCTAGCATGGACTGACTGCATTTGTGGATAAGAAAAGAGCAACTGATATCATCTACCTTGACTTCTGTAAGGACACTGACATGGTCCCACACATTAACCTTGTTGTTAAAGTAGAAAGATGTGGGTTTAATGGATGAACTTTTCCATGGATAAGGAAATGGCTGTATGGCTGCATCCAAAGAGTTGTGGTTAACGTCTCAGTGTCCAAATGGAGATCAGTGATGAGTAGTGTCCCTCAGGATCTGTATTGGGCACAGTGATGGTCAATATCTTTATTAATGACACAGAAAGTGAGATTGAGTTCACCCTCAGCAAATTTGTGAGTGACACCAAGCTGAGTGGTGCACCTGATAAGAGGGATGCTATCCAGAGGGAACTTGACAGGCTGGAGAAGTGGGCCAGTGTGAACCTCATGAAATACAACAAGGCCAAGTGCAAGGTCCTGCACCTGGGTCAGGGCAATCACCAGTATCAGTACAGACTGATTGGTGAACTGAGATTAGCCCTGCAGAGAAAGGCTTAGTGATACTGGTAGATTAAAAATTAGATATGTTAGATAGACAACAATGTGCACTTGCAGCCCAGAAGACCAATTTTATCCTAGACTGCATAAAAAGAAGCATGGCCAGCATGTGGTGAGAAGTGATTCTCTCCTTCTACTCCACTTTTGCGAGATTCCATCTAGAGTACTACCTCCATCACTGAGGCCTCTAGCACAAGAAATATTTGGACCTGTTAGAGTGAGTCCAGATGAGTGTCACAAAAACAATCAGAGTGCTGGAACAACTCTACTAGAAGAAAGGCTGAGAGAGTTGGGGTTGTTTAGTCAGGAGAAGAGAAGGCTCTGAGGACACCTTTTTGCTACCTTTCAGTATATAAAATGGAATTATAAGAAAAATGAAGAGAGACTTCTTATCAGGGTCTGTGGTGACAGGACAAGGGTTAACAGTTTTAATATAAAAGAATGTAGATTTAGATTGGATAGAAGGAAGAAATTTTTTAGGAGAAGCATGGTGAGACAAGGGAACAGGTTGCCCAGAGAAGCTGTGGATGCCCCATCTCTGGAAAAGTTCAAGGTCAGGTTGTATGGGCCTTTGAGCAATCTAGCACTGGAACAGGCTGCCCAGAGAGTTTGTGGAGTCTCCTGCTCTGGAGACATTCAAAACTCACCTGGACACATTCCTGTGCAACCTACTTTAGGTGTACCTGCTTTAGCAGAGGTCCCTTCCAGCCCTACCCATTCTGTGATTCTGTGATCTAGTGGAAGGTGTCTTCACCCATGACAGAAGGATTGAAACTAGATGATCTTTAAAGGTCCCTTTGTAACTCAGTGTGAGGGTCTTGCTTACTCTTTGTATTTCTTCTATTAGACATAAACTGTGGTCCAGGCCTGAGACTAAGATTTGATCTAGCTGCACCTAAGATCCATCAGGAGTTTAGAAAGGACAGAGGTCCATTCTGAACCTGGTGACTCAATAGAAGGGTCTTCCTTACCCTTTTGAGTCTCCAGTTTCTGTATGAATCATTCTAACTTGATACTAACACAATTTTCCTCTGTATGTTTCTTCCATGCACTAATTAGTAAGGTGAACTTTGCCATCAAACATATTGAACCTCAGTAAATGCCTAACAAACTTTGTTAAATTTAATTGAATTAGTTGAACTCTGTCAAATTATTCTTTTACCTCCACAAAACACACTGCTGCCTCTCTCTTTTGAGTGAGTTGCATTCCACTCATCCGCAACACCTTTCAACCCAAATCATTTTGTGATTCTATGAATTTTATGAATCCATCAGTATCGGTGACCTTAAAAATAAATTAAAAAAAAAAAAAAAAAGGAAAAAAATAACTAAAAAAGATAGTTTTATCACTCATATCCTCAACAGGCAAATTCATTGGCACTGAAGTGACAATGTTGCTGACAATGACTTTGACAAAGCCAGAACTCTTTGGTTTAGTGTTTGAGAAACTATATTACAAACAATGAGAAGATTGTATTTGATTTGCAGCCACGAGTCAAAAGACAAAGGATCAGCACACAAAACAAGGATAAATCATTACCATGTAACAGCAGCTGGAAGAAAAGGAAAAAAAGCACAAGTAAAATCATAAGCTTTGCAAAAAATAAAGGTATATGTTCCTCCTCCCTCTTTTTTTAAATACATTATTTTTATATCTAAGCTTTTTTTTTTTTTTTTTTTTTCTCAAAGCTAATTGCTTTAAATTAGTTCCGGGGTCCAGTTTCTTTATCACTATTACAGCTAAGCAGAAGTTTTTGTGTTTCCTTTTCATTTTCCATCATAAAATAGGAAATAGGATTGCAGTCCTTACTCATTTTTCTGCATTTATTATTGGTACAAGCTATTATACAGCTTCACATTTGAAAACAGATCCAAATGGTGGATTCCTCAATATTACTAAGTTGTGTAAAGGATTCTTCTGGTTTTAATTTTTTTTTTTTTTCTTATGTTCAGGAGATTTTAAAGACTGTACTCACTGAGCCTCAAAGCAGAGATTAGCAGAAGATCTGATGAGTCATCTAAAAATGGAACTGAACAAGAATTGCATTACTGGCTGTGTTCCAACAATTCAATATCTTAAACAGCATTTATTTCCTCCCTCTAGGGATATTTTATATATTACAAGGCTTCCTTTGAATGCTTACTGACTAGTTTTGACCAGTCTAGCTGAAAGAACAAAGCTATATATAAATCGTGTATGCACAAAGACATTCTGTCCTTCTTTGTAAATGTACACTTCACAAAATATAAAATAAAAATGCATATGAAGTTGCTTTCTTGGCAGATGAAGCTTGAAAACACAAGTTTTATTCACATTTGTACATACATAGCTTTCTCTGAAACTATTTGGGCTGTGGTAGTTGACGGTTAAGAAAAATTTAGCTCATTGACATAAGGGTTCATTGAGAAATGTAGAACAGTTGTGGTCTGAGGCTTTGAGGCAATCACAGCATTTCACATCATCTGCTAGACAGCTGTTCCTTTTCTTGCTAGCTCTAGTAGAAACAGGACTTTCTCTGATGACAAAGTTTAAGCTGTTTTGTTTATATCTACCACTTTATTAGTCTTCCTTCATTTCCTAATTTCATGAACACAAGGAAAAACAAATCAAGTATGAATTCAGGAATTCATAATGTCCTTTTAGCTCATTACACTTGAAATGGGCTTATTAACTCATAACTCCGGTTGGAAAGTTATGGTGTCCTTAATGCTACCACTTCCCTGACAGTCAGGAAGAAAACTGTGCAGATAATGTGGACTCGGTGTGGTTTGTCTCCTCTTACTGGGTTAGAGAAAGACAAACTGGGCTAAGAAAGTCATGTTCTGTCCAGTGCTGCTTGATATATTTTAAAGGTTTGATTTGAATTAAAGCAACTTTCTCTAGTAAATCTAATATCATCAGTTATATTCTGAAAGTCAAATTCTTATATTTTTATGCATGAAAAATAGCCCAACAACTAATCAATTACTTCAGAGGACTAATTCATAGGTTATGTATGTATAATTAGTGTTGCTTTGCAAGCAAGGATATACAAATTAATAATAAATCAAGAAAATATTCCACAGATTATTTAAGGAACAGAAAACCCCCCTTGCCAATTCTTTTTTAATGCAAAAATGCACCAAAATTAATTAATGTACAACCTCATATAGTACAATGAAGTCTGTGAAAGGACTGAATATAGACCTAGGAGTATAAGCAGGAAGAGTTCTTATTTAAATTTTAACTATCTGAAATTGAAATTATTGCAAGTGTGGGAAATACCTGGAATTTTTAATTTTTTGAAATATCAGATATACCCCCTTGGAGACAGTCAAAAGTACTTTATACAACAGAACTGAAAGAAAACAATCAGAAGTTAATGTTCATACCAAACCATCAGTTTCTATTATTCAAGGAATTTTAACCAATTTCCTAAAAAAAAAAAAAAAAAGGTTTTGATTCAACCAGAAGATACAAGTAAAAACCCTAAACTATCAGATGAAATGTAGATGAAATACTTTTGTCCACATCATACAAGAAGTCATGTGAAATATGTTAATAGGCCATGATTGCCTTAAAAAATACATTGAAATAATGGGAAAACTGGGGAGAGACTCTGGGAATTGGCTTGTTTATCCTAGAGAAAAATAAGGTTAAGGGGAGACCTTATCACTCTCTACAACTACCTGAGAGGAGGTTGTAGCATGGAGGGTGTTGGTCTCTTCTCCCAAGTAGCAAGTGGTAGGACAAGAGGAAATAGCCTCGAGTTGCACAAGGAGAGATTTAGATTGGATATTAGGAAAAATTCCTTCATGGAAAGGGTTGTCAAGCACTGGAACAGGCTGCCCCGGGAATTAATTGGGTCACAATCCTGGTGGTATTTAAAAGACGTAAATGTGATTCGTACGGACATGCTTTAGAGGTGGAGTTGGCAGTGTTAGGTTAACAGTTAGACTGAATGTTCTTAAAGGTTTTTTTCCAACCAAAATTATTCTATGATTCTATAAAAAGATAACCAATCAAACCCAAGCCAGTAAAATGTTACTGCCCTAAGAAGGGCTTCAGACAAAAGAAAGAGGAGAAGAACAAGGACACCATTTGAATGAAGGTGAATTCAATATTGTTTGTGAGTAGACTGGCAATGGCTGAGAATAACATTCTCAGGCTTGGGAAAATTTACTGACTCTTATCGGATGCAATATAACTGTGGGCTATTATATGTGACTATACATATGTATGTCACTGTATGAGACTGATATTTAGGTTTAAATACTTCAGAGAAGCTGTTAAAACCCTCAGAGTTGGATTCAAAATCATTACCTTGCTAAGTAAGAAGACACAGAGATCTTACACTCCCAAGGTAGTTTAATTTCATCTAACTTTAGATGGTATATCGAATACAAAGTTTTTTCCAGTGATAGAGAAATAAGTATCATGATAAAGGTTTTTATGCCACAGGTGTTAGAAATCTGTCTTAGAATAGGGTGAACCAGCTTCTGAAAGTCCTGCTCTTTCTCTCCTGACAGATTAAGTCATTCTAGGGCAGCCACTTTTCACTAATTCTTAGTGAAGGCTGAGGTGAATCTGGGAGATCTCAGTGCGTAGCTATACAGAGCTAACTATTGTGAAAAACTACCAGTAGAGACAAACTTTGAACTTTAGCATACAGACATTTTACTTGAGGGTACACTTTATCCTTCTCTTTAACTACAACCCTAACCTTTTTCTTAAAGGAAAAGGACCAATGCTTTTCTCAAATGGTTTCATGCATCTCACTATACTCACAGTTGAAGTCCTCACGCAGGAAATGGAACTTTCAACATGGTGGCATTCAGCTCTGTATCTTGCTACATTCTAACTCCCTGGCTATAGAGTACTCTGAGGTTAGAGTAGCATTCTTCAACCTTTCAGTTAAAGATTTGTCACTTCTAGATTCTATTGTGAAATGTGATCCAGTTATGTTTTTTTGTGCCAGAAATAAACTTTAGAGTAAACAATTATTTCCTTGTTGTTAGCACATTCATCAAGGAGGATGAAGATCTTCATTTGTCTCCCTGTTCTGTTAACTGTTCTGTATTTTATGCATGAAGTATAGTTTTTGGTCTCAAAACGAATCATGTTACATGTCATTCAGTGGTGTCTATTGCAGAATTCTCAGAGTAAAAGATGTATAAAATTTTATGTAAACTGCTTACAAAGCTTTTGTGTAAACTACAAAATTCCTGACCTCCAAGTTCTTCAAGGATAGAAGTCTATTTATGAAGCATCATACAAGCTTGCATTTTTTTATACACTTCCTTAGGTATCAACTAGCAAACTCCAATCTTCTCTCAGAGTCAAGCTATGTGATTAGATGTGGTTTTGCTCTTTCCCATCATGGTTCGCAGCTTAGCAAAGGGGGATAATGTTCTTATTTTGGCAATATAGAATTTATGTTTTTCTTATATTAAACTGAAAAGTTGAAGTTATTAATTTTCAGCTGAAACACAAGTAATTTTTAACATTTTTTCTGCAGAATAACATGTTTTAACATGACTGGTGTGAATGGGAAGAAACTGATTTTGGCTCTGTTTCTTTCGGTGAGAAAATCATTATACATGTTAAAGCAGAGGTAACGACAGTGCCATAATTGCTCTGCAGATATAGAAAGCAATTTTTTTCCTGCAGTTCTGAGGACTCTCATGTTAAGTATGCCATGAGAAAGTCTATAAGGTAAAGGCTGAGGCGCAAAAAGAATTCACAAGGAGCAATGTGTGAGTTCTGACTGGGTGTAAGAACTCTGTTATTGTTAGTTGTATAGACATAGCAGCCCACCAAAATGGAGTTCAAAACTGACTCATTTAAAGTGTTAGCTGAATAACAGATTTTAGTATCTTGCCAAATCAGCTGTAGTAATTGAACTGAATAGTATTAAAAATAGAAACATTATTTTTCCTTAGAAACAAGAATCTAACCTCTGTAAGCCAGTATAAGATTTAATTCTTTAAGCACATGAGGATATTGAGAATAGTATGAGGAATAAAAGATTACCAGACCTGATATAGTGGAGGTAAGAATTATTTCAACTAGCTGTACACAAACTTGACAGGTATGCTATTTGTATAAGAAATTATTTCTTTAAACCTTGTTTTTTTCTGATGAATCTTAGTCTAGAAAACACAAGGGCAGAAGTAATCTTTAAGCAGTGAAAACTTTCTGAGAAACTTTAACAAAAGCATAGGGTATCAGGCATCTGGGTTCCTAAGAGGTAAACTACAGAATCGCAAGGATCTGTGAAGAAAATGGTGTCTAGAAATAAAAAAATAAGCTGGAAACTAAAACCAAGAAAATAAAAAACTCCCAGCTCTACATCAGCCTTATATAAGGATTGAAAGAAGCCCCAAAGCAAGGCAGTTTTAAGAAAGAGCTTGATCAAATGTATTAAAACAAAACAAAACAAAACAAAACAAAACAAAACAGAACAAAACAAAACAAACAGTATAGTATAGTTAGTGTGGAACTGGATTTAGTAGCCCAGAAAACCCTATAGGTTTTTGTTTTCTGAATAACTCTCTGAATACGGTTGCAGTAGTTTAAAAATATGATGATGGGTGAGTACAGACGAGGGAAATGCATGCTCCATCATGGTGAGACACAGCAGCAATCATATTGTCTTGAACTATGGCTACACAACCTCAGTGGCTCTTATACAGAGCCATCAATAACAGAGGCTTACTTTCAGAGAGGTCAGGAATTTTGCTGTCTACTACAGTTGCAGAGATTTTAGCCTAGTCTTTCATTAACACTCATGTCAGGATTAGTTTTGGGTTTTACATGTTGGATGGGAGAGAACTTCTAGTTTTTAATGACACTCATGCTTCTCTCATCTATCATACTACTCTTTACAGTCTCCAATGAGTCTCAGAAAAGATACAGACATCTTTTCTTGCTGGTTCTGGTTTTGCATATAGACAAGCTCTTTCAGGCTTAAAAGGAAACTGTTCAGAATAAATTCCTCAAAACACAACAACCTAATGTGATTCCACATATACAATATGTAATAAAATCATGCAAAAACCTAGGGGTAGTTGCCACTTGAAACTCAAAAGGTCTGAATATGTGATGAAATGTGTTTAGAATAAGAACTAAGATATTCTCCTCTAAACTGAAGAACATCAAGTTTTTGAAGTTCCCCTTTCTTGCTGCAATTTCCCTAGTACTAGAGAAATTGTATCTTTCAAACTTTTCTGTGATTTCTGAAAGTTGTACTATTCTTAGTGCCTTAGTTCCTATCCTTTAAAGCCCCCAAACCTTAACAGTTTACAGTATCCTACTGCTCTTCCCTACAGACTCTCAAAAACTTCCTTTAAACTTTTCTTCCTTTCCTCTTCTTTTCCTGAGAGGTTCTTGGCAGTTTGTCATCAAGCAATGAACAAATGGTTGACAATGGTTGACAATATTTGACACCCTGTATTCCAGTACTTGTACATCTTGTTGCAACCCAGTAACTTCAATGTATTTTTCAGTTAGGTGTCTGTGTCTAATTTAAATTCTACTAGCCTAAGGGCTTTCCCAGTTGGAACTGCCCTAAGCTTTCACACCAGTACAAGTCACATTTTCTCATTTAACCTTAACCAGTATCTTATTGTATATAATTTAAGGTAGTGTTTTTTTATAAAAATTTTCTAATAATGCACTCTGGAATTGTTTATAAGTCCTTAAACTCTGGAAGTTATGATTCAGAAATACTGGATGTGAGAGGATATGTACAAGGTTTGCCCTTAATTCCTATGCTCTAGCATCCAAGGAATTCTGAAAAAGATGCTATGAGACTGACAACACATGAAGAGTTTGTCACTGACATAAACAGTGTAGGAAGGTAGCAGAGATCTCCTTTAAGTTAGACTAAAATAATTCACTAATTTTTTTGAAACTGTAGTAACTTTTCCCAGTATACCACTCTTTCTTCCCTTTTGCTTTTAATTTATCAGCCAGGCTTGCAATCCTTTTTAGCTTTTCCTTACAGTTTCCATCTCTGAAAATGGTCTGCCACCTGAAAAGTTGTCTCTGAATTTTTTTCACCATTATCCCACCTTCTGATTTTACTGTAAACCTTTCCTGATCCCTGAATAAGAAGTGCTACTGATTCACAAGTAAGATCTTTTGTATTACATTATACCCCACTGTGTCAGTCTTTTTCTATCAAAAGCAAACAGTAAATGATGCTTAGACTGTCTTGACTTGCTTTTGTGACCTTATTAATTATAATCCTTAAATATAAAATGTTTACTGCAAGTAAATCAGGCTTATATGACCATGAAGCTAGACTACTATCCTGAACTTTCAGCTGATATAACAGTTGGCTGGTTTAACATCTTGTTTCATTTATTTATTCAAACTGATATTGTGTTTCCATTGTGAAGTGGAATAAAGTGGTATGAAGATTCTGAAGTTGGAACATAATAAAATGAAACACTCTGTGTCCTGATGTACATTTCCAAGTGTGAAAAACTTCGGGTAAAGCACTTGAGAGATGCTGTTAAACTAGATATGATTTTTTTTTTTTCTTTCCCCCAGAAAATGAACATTTTAGAAAGACATACTCCTAAGCTCATCTGAAACTATTTTGGAATTATATTGATGTTAGAGACACTGATGTACTTCTGTATGTTCTCTACCAAAAACTTTCTGTAATACTTGAATAGCTACAGAATTTGCTTATGAAAATCTATATAGATAAAGGTATATGGCCATCTGCCTTGCTTAAGCTTTATAATACCTATGTAAAAATAAACTTTGAAAATATATAGTCTAGCTTTAAGTTTAGCAGATTTTGCCTTCAGTTTTTCTTGATGTTTGCAAGGACTATGTTCTTTGTAGGTCTTTAATGCCACTTCCATGAAACTGATGTTTCCCATAAAATATTCAAACTCCGTTCTGATTAGTAACCTTAATGACACAGAGGTCCTTACAATGAGATTTCTAAAAGTAACAAACATATTTTGATTAATATTTCTCTTGTTTCTCTAATTGTATGGGAATATGTAAAATACAAAACTACTGTGTGTAACTTCCCTACATATTAATAAAATAAAAAAGTCCCTTTGTGTGAAACAATAGGCTTTTGAAAAAGCCTAATGATATTATTTGGTTTTGGTTTTGGATAAATTTGAATGCTTTGGGAGGAAAGAAGAATATAACGTGAAAGTGATAGTAAAATGTCTCCTAATAAAGTGATAGTACACAGTGATACTCATTCAAACCTAAAATTAATTATTAACTTGAACTGAGAAAGAACAAAACATAATAAATAAAGACATTAAAGCCTATAATGGTGGCCACTTCTATTTTTTTGGTTTAATGGCTTTGAAATGGTCACTTTAAGTGGAACTTGTAAAACCATCGTAAAATATAGTGAATATAATTTTTTCCTGTGAGAAAAGCACCTATAAATGTATGTTTGTTTGTTTGTTTGTTGTTAGGTATGCCAAACATTCTGGAGATTTAATTAATTGATCAGTCTAAAGATGGTGTTTTCTAAAATTCACAACTTAAAGTAGGATATCTTCCTGAAGATATTCAGGAAAAACGCTTTCCACAATAATATCTCTGTCAAACCTGCAATATTAGATGAGCTAGAGCATATCTTCCCAAAGAAGTGAATATAGATACAAAGATTTGGTGTGATGAAGAATCTATTTTTAAAATGCCATAATGTTAAATGTTTTCATTATACTGATAATAAAGCCCACTGAAAACAACTTACCCTGGAATAAGATTTATCAAGTTAAATTTCTAGAGATTTCGTTGAGATCAAAGCAGTGTATGATAAATACCAAAGTTAAATATGATTCACTTTTCGCTGCTCCTTAACCGAACTTAGAATTCAATTCAGCTGAATTCCAGTTTGAAATCCCCAGCAATTTGTTTTTCAGAATTTTTGGCTCTGTCCAGCTATGCTTTTCTATTGCTGGTGTCAAAATTCTGTGGCACTGGAGCACAACTAGACTCATTTCACACATCATGTAAACTAAACTGGACTGTGATGTCTAAAACTGTAACACATACAGGTACATTAAAGTTTCGGAGTTAAAACTGAAACCAGTCAGAAGTCCATACTTGAAAAACAAGTTCTCTGAGATTCAAAGCAATCTCTGCCTCAGGATTGCAAACTTAACTCACTCCTTTGACTTGTAGAGATTTATAATGGGAAAGTATTTTTTAATATATATATACTTTACTACCCCTTATTTTACTGCACCCCTGTGCAGTTGTATACTTTTTTGAGCATACATAATTTTGAGTATATACATGGTGCTTCTTCAGTAAAAGGTTGATTCTTCTGTTTTTCCCTCATGCCCAAACACAGTGAAAACAAAAATTCTGTCCTCTAATACCCTAATTCTTCCAATTTGATCAACAATCAATCTACAAGAATGATTTAGTTTTAACTAGATAACAGGTGAAAAGTTACATCAGGCAATAGCTAGTAGTCAAAAGAGAGAAGGTTTTCTGGACTTGTAAAGTATTGTTACAAAGGCTGGATTTTCCAGTCATTATTTTATCTGAATGTTGAAAATTGTTTTGAAACCTACATGATGCAAAGTGATCTCACTAGGAAGTGCTGGTTTTACTCACATAGATTTGCAATCTCATTTACTTGCATAGACTCACTAATCTGATTGTCATCATGTTACTTATAGTTTAATTTTGTCTGTGGCAGATGTACATCAGAAATGACATACAGGTGGGACTATCATATATTAAATCAATTTAATCACATTTAAATATTTCAAGGTTGGGTCTTCTGTACAAAGCTGGTTCTTTAACAGGCAAATTAAAAAACATAACAAAGTCATAGTTACATACTAATCTCTAAGCAAAGTTAAAATGCTTTAATGTTACACTTGACCTTAAAATAACACAGCTATTGCCCACAGTTAAAAAGTCTCAGCCATCTGGTTTATTATTTTGAGCAATAGAAGAATTGTAATGATTATTGAAGTAAATACATATTTTCCCCATATTCAAGGGGAAATCAGTCCTCAATAAATTTATATTTATATTTAATATTTCATCTTAATAGAGATATGACTGTGCTCTCTCAGACACATATGCACAATGCCTAATTAGATTTCATCTTGTTTGGTTACAGGCCAAGGGGACTTGAACTCAAATCAAAAATCCTGGAAAACTATTTAAATTCCTTGCATGATTTCAAGTTTACCTTAATTTCCTGTAGCTTCGTCGTTTGTGGTTATGGTACTTCTGAAGACACAGGCTCTTCCAGTGGCAATAATGTTGTTGTTACTTCATATCAGGGCCATCTTCTAGTGACAGTAAGGCTGGTAGTACTTCGGGAGATACCATCCCGATCTTGCCTATCAGTCCCTTCTCCACTATCAATCTTTATGACATTTGCTGGGAGCACCTTATTTCTGCCACTAAAATCTCTCATGTCTGGGCCTACTTTTTCAGAATAGTGACACATAATGCTCTAACTACTTATATAGTTTAAACATATACTTAAGAACAGTCTGTGCAAGAAGCATTAAAAAATTACATACATAATAAACCATTTTATGCAATAAAGAAATTACATGTACTCCCCCAAAATTAATACATACGTTCAAAACAAAACAACACGCATACAACTTCTGTAGACAAGTCACTTTTAGCATATCTAAATCTCAGAACTTCAAACGTGCCATTTTCTACATATATTGTTAGGGAGTTGCCAAATATGGCATCAACAGATCAAGGCTGCCACAGCTTCATGCCCCTGTGTTCAATCAGTAGCATATATTCCCAGCAAGCACATACATAAACACATGTATACAATACATATTCACTTGTATACATAGCCAGCCACACTCATCAACACATACAGGCATATGCAGCACTTGCACAAACACCAACAGCCTCATTCTGCTCCCTTCTCTGGCAGATCAGGAAAAAGATCCAATAGTGGGAACAGATACAAGTATATAAAGTTCTCTCCTCCAGAAGCTGGGATCTCAGTCTGCCCAATTGCTGCCCCTGGATCCCAGAGTCCTCAGTTGGTGGCATCTGGGCTTGCCACCTCCAAGGCCACAACTGCACTCCAGCTGCTGGTATTCAGACCTATGCCGGAGATATTTACACATAGAAACAGGTCTCCCAATCAACCTCCAGAGCCCACAGTATGTCCAGCAGTTGACTTGTCCCTCCAGTAACCAGCTCCTCCAGCTGCCTCAGCCACACACACACACACACAATACGCAGTTGTGCGTACACATTTCTGGTTCAACTACTCACCAGTTAGTTTGACTTAGCATTCACTAGTGATCATATGCTGACTTATGTACCCACAATCATAATCAGTGCTGGTGACCCAGACAAACAGACCCTTTGGCATTCCAGTCACTGGTACTTAGGCCTCCCACACACATACATGCACATGCAAGTAAGCCCCTCACCCAAGAAGACAGTTAAAAACAGAATTTAATGAGATGACAGGACAGACTGTGGTGAACAAACACAGGGCATGGCCAGGCAAGTGCACTAACCAGCATTGTACCAGCAACCAGCCCCTCCTGTCCCCTTCTCCCTCTAGAGAACTCTTTTCATGAGAAGAGGCTGAGGAAACTGGGGTTGTTTAGCCTGGAGAAAAGGAGGCTCAGCAGAGACCTTACCAGCCAGATACCTTTTCTTCTCCTTTGGTCCTTCCTGATGTCTCGTACAATCCTCAAAAGTGCTTTGCCTGAATCCAGTCACAAGTCCCACACCCCTATGGGCACTAACACCTCCTTAGTCCAAAAGGTGAACCACAGAACTGCTCCCTTTGACTTATCTGATGAGAAATATAGCTGACCACTGGCACCGGGGTCTCCTGAAAAGGCCCAGAGAAGGCAAGTACAGGGTCTCCATTTCTCTAACTGGCTTACTGGGTTTGCCCTGCATGTTCTTCTTTTTTGCTCCTTCATGTTAGTAAAGATGGACCTTTTACAGTTGTTCACTCTCCAGGGATGGGCCTGGAAACAGCTGCATGAGGTTACTATTTGGGTTTTTGCACATGCCATTGCTCCTCCATACTTTTTTGTGTATGGAGACTAAGTTTTTACTTTTTATTGTGTAACCAGACACAGATTACTCAGCTATACAGTGAAATGACAAACCAGATGCTTGACTGTGACTGCCCATCACCAAATGAAAATTAATACTGAATCTAGCTATTTGTAATCTGTCTCAGAATCTCGACAAAGGTATCTTAAACATGAAACTGATTACTGTGCTGAGAGCTGTCTGTGGCCATTAAGTATGCTTTTACTACTGAGTCTGGTTTTCATACAATTTATATAAGAACATATTTTGATCATTTTCTTGGAGTACAGCTGCACAGATCTTGCAATGACAACTTCATGTTCCTCTTCACAATCTTTTGTCTGTTCCTTATCTTTATACTGCTGATAAGATCAAAGTCCTACAGCAATGGAGAAACATCAAGCTTAATAGAAAATTCACAATATTGTATGCTTTTATCAAAACCTTTTGTGTTGCAGTAAGAGAAATCATACTATATCATTTGTTAATGATCTAAACTAATATAAAGGAACATTCACCCAGAAAATACAGGTAAATAAAAATACAGATTCAATCACAGAAGCTTAGGCATTTATGCACAGAGCAACTTAGAAAACAACTTTGATTAACCTAGGTCTATATTATAAGCTAAAGCTAGCATAGTTATGTCAGTCAAACAGATTGTAGACAGATATCACACTAGAATTGGCCTGCAGGTAGAAGACTCCTGTTACAGTTATGCCCTTCAGCTGCTCATTATTACCCTTTTGGTAGCAGCACTGGGAGTGCAGTAACCTCTAGCAGAGTGCTGCCTGTGATTGATCCCTCATCCTCTTCAGGCAAAATCATCCAGGTAAGCTCAAGTAATTTAAACAATTGGCTTAAGGCTAAGGACAGATATTCTCTTTCAGATCTAGCTGTGTTGATAGTTCTTGTTCCTAGACCTCTCTGTGCTGTTGTCTATGTCACTCAGAGCATCCAACCAAGCTGTAGATGCTTCTGAGACAAGCTAGCTGAGACCTACATAACACAGTGTTTAAGCTCAGTTGTTAACCTGATGGTACCATATTCTGTGGTAGTATCTGTTATAAGCAGCCTGGTGTGTTTTTCTGTATCATTTGGAAACTTGATTGGCTTTCCTCTGAATGTGGATTAGACAGAATTCACCTGAAACATTTTACTAGCTGAGCTGTGGAATGGGGTGAGCTCCAGCCAGTGAAAAAGTGAACAGATAACTGCTATTGCTATATCAGCACCTGCAGAGGTGTCTGTTTATAGCTTTAGGCAGCTGAGAGGGGCAAGAGATGTGATCTCTGATTGATTGACATAGTTTTATTCACAAGTGAACAGGCTTTACAGACACAATTATAAATCTCCATTAGTTCTGTTTGAGCCACATGTTAGAAAGGCTTTCTGTACTTGCTCGAAGCACACTTTTTCATCCATATTAGGATCATGGTGCCAGATTCCAAATATACTACTGAAACAAGTGCCCTAACTAGAAGAAAACTGCAGTAAAAGCAACTTTTACTTATGTTCTATCAGCTGGTATAAAATCTGAGCCTTATCTAATTTAGTGCAATTAAATGTGAGAATGTTAGGAAGCAAACTGCAAGTATTATTGAAAATGCCTATTCAAAAGAAAATTCCTCCCTCTTATTAAAATATAGCTTTCAGAATGTAAGAAACAAAGATTCAGCTTGTTGTGCTTTTAAACAGTGGAAAATTGTTTTATGGATAAATCTAACCTCTATTTTATTAAATACTAGAAAACAGAAGGAGAAAACCATATCTTAGTAATTGTGACACACTGAACACAAAGATTTTGTTAGAACTGGATTTATTACAAATGCATTAGCTATAAATATTGTGTTCATTTTGTAACTGTGTTAAAACCGCTTCTAGGCGGTGTTACCTTAGGCTGAAAGGATTGAGCAAAACAGACCTCTTACTCAGGCCTCTTCCAGACACACAGTAAGGGGGGGGCTGGACAGAGGCAGAAACCTCAGGTGCAGTGCATACATACTGGATTAGTCTCTTTTGCCAACGTCTTTCAGCCACTGTAGGTCAGTGTGTTACCACAGTGCACTTTCTGCCTGTCTGTGGTACAGCGGCTGTGACTCCAGTCAGTGATTCTTTCACTGAAATAAACATCATTCAATAAAATGTACTGAATTGTTCTTCAGCATGATTCCAGAAAATCGTATTAATTACAAACTTATGTGAGCTTAAGGGAGCTAAGAAAGAGCCAACATTAATACAGTAGAGAGGGTTTTATAATGGTCAAGCAATCTTGTGCTAGGGTTGTCAGTGGACACTTAAGCCAATATCATCATTGATATATGGTGCTTATATGAGTGAAATCAAGCTGGTACTTGTAGATTAACATGCACTGTAATCACACAGTCATTTTGTCATAAGGAAATAGACTAATTTTTTAAGTTTGCCCTGCAGTGGCATTAACTCTGGCAGATTCTACTTTTACTGGTGCTTGTGTCCTCTTGACAGTATAAACAGAAAGTAAATCAATGTATAAATATGTAGATTTGCATTAATGTTTTTCTCCAAAGCCCCAAGAAATGTAGTATCTTTATTTATTTATTTATTTATTTTATTCACCCCAAGTAATGGCAGTGAATAAATGTCCTTAAAGATAAGCTACAGTAAAAGCTTCAATCTTAAATGCTGAAAAAATCACTTAGATATTTAGTTCCATATACCATCACTAGTTACATAAGTGGCAAATTAACTTTTACCTTGATTATTGCATCTTCTCTTTTAGTCTCTCTCATGCTAATTTTAGCTTTTAAATCTATTCAAATTGTAGCTGCTAAAATTATCTTCCTCTTCTATCATTTCTTCTGTTACATGTCAATGAAGAGCCACGTACTGATGTCCTCTTCCACAGTGCATTGGATATAAGATCTTCATCTTGTACAAGACCTTATACAATTTAGACCTAATTTTGTTTTATGATACCACTTAATCTCTTCTCTGCATTGCCACAGATGAAGGTCTTAAAGTTCTGTTCTCTCTCCAAATTCTACTTCAGGTTTTAATGCTGATTCTTTTGTACGCGGCATAGTCCAAAATGTTCTTGTTTAAAACTAAAAAAAAAATAAAATTATTTGAAGTTATTAATAATTATAACATTAAGAGAATAAGGGAAAATAAAAAGCAGTATGGTAAAGTTTCAGGTTACTATTTCTTAAGTTTCTCTCACTCCTACTGAGAATATAATATTGCCACATTTTGTACAGTAAAAATATTCACTGTTAATTATTAATAAATATTGATAATAATAATTGATAAGACTGTACCTACCCCTAATTCTCATGCTCATGGAATACCCACAAAAAAGCCCATATTTAGCAAAATGCTTTCTGATTTGATATCAAAGAGAAACTAAAACCTTGTTTAGCTATGTACACTAATGGCCTATTTTATTTTGTAACAACCGGGTGCACAGAATCGTTCACTGGTGTTGCTAAACTCAAGAAAGGAACTTTCCAAATGGAAAGCCAAAACCATTTCGTTTTCTTTATGAAACTATGCTTTGTGTATTGCATACATGCAGTAGCATTAATTGGCTGGCTTATGTGTTAACATGCTTTGCAGCCCTCAGTACAAAATGTCTCTAAGAACATATTTCAACATTCATTAGTTCTGACAATTTATCATCACTACCTCACAGTTAGTGTGTCGGTGATAACAAGTCTCACAGAGAACTTCTAAATGATGTCCCCTGGGATGACATTCTGTGGCATACTCAACCTTACTGGTAATGTCAGTGACACAGATTTGCTTTTGACAATGTAATCCAGGCCAAGAGTGACAGCCAGACTACTCAGCATGACTGAAGCCAGGAATGTTTGAAAAGGCTTTTCATTTTTAAATGACAGAAGCAAACCATAGCAGGAATTCCAAACTTTTGCCAGCTAGAAGCATCTTTGAACAGAATGCATCAGTATTTCTTGAACTGGTTGAAGATGCAGAAAGTGAGATATTAGTGTTTTGGCTCCATAATTCCCATTATAACTCAGCAGAAATATATTCTTACAGAAATTATTTATTCTTTCACAGTGATTCTGGCATCAATCTATGTATTTACAGTCCTTCCACAGGGAAACATCACTTGCCATTTACAGTCTCTCTAACAGTTTATTTCCTACCTTTCTCTTTTAGTAAGCACAGATGTTTCTTTAAACCCCATTTGGTATTATGATTGCAATGTCTTCTTTCAGTTGTGAACTTTCTGGAACAGCATATCCACATGTTTAGATATCAAGTCCTTAAATCATATGAAGAAAATATAGAGAAAATTCATTAACTAGGCGGAAGTTTTCCACATGCTAAAATACCTAGAATTATCTTAACTCATTTACACAGGCATGGATACTCATGTGATACACTAGCGAGCATTTAGAAATCAAAAATTAATTGCCATGAAGATAAATGGAAAACAAACAAACAAAAACCCAAACATAGAGACTACAGGATCAGTTAATGTATCAAACTGGTTTCAGGCATCCTAGGACTTGTTCCTCAGTACAGACTCCAGTAAATCTGAAAGAAGATAGGGGTCAAACTTTTTTTTTTTTGTTTTTCATTTTCCTACAGTTCAAACAGCTATTACCAGCTGTACATTTAGAGACTAAGGTCATATTTAAGCAAATACTGATAGCCAGCTGTTCCATCCCAACAGATGGGATGAGGGATGAGTTAACTCTGAACGCAACATGCGTCCTGACTCAACAGATGAGATCAGGTGTGAGTTAACTCCAGGTAATTCTGCATGGCAATGCGAAGTGAATGACAGACAATCACTCTGGGGGTCCAATTATGAATCTACTAAAAGCACATGGTGGTATACAAATTACAGCAATTAGTGACTTGGTAAAAGTATGTTATAGTACAACAAAATTATCAATACATTGACAGCAAAAACCCTCCTGAAAACGGTGGATTGGCAACCATTAGTAACTATAATGCAAAACTTAACAAGACTTTAGCAGCAGAACTTACAATGGTATTACTTTATATGTTTAAGAAAAAGGAAGAGAGAGAGAGAAGAAGAAAACTAAGATATCAGAAAGAGAAAGGGAGAGAGAGAGAGAGACAAAGAGGGAGAGTAGGATATCACCACTCCATGGGTAGATCGGTCCTGTGACAACCTCTGGAGGGGGAGACATGTTGAAGATTTACACACGGCCAACCTGTATCGTACATGAGGTTGTCTTATAACGCAGTTCATTTACATGCGAGATAGGAGAACGCGGTTCGTCTCCTCTGCTCGCTCTTCATGCTAATTAGGACAACTCTTCTGGAAATGCGTCTGGGGTCTTCAGACTAGGGGAAAGTTCACAGTGTTGACCAGAAGTGAGTTGTCTTGCCCATCAGGGGTAGCTGTTGGTTTGTGGTTTCTTCTGGTAGTTGGTTTTCTGATAGATGGTTCATCTCTATAATCCCGATTAGGCCATGAGACCTTTTACAGCAACACTGTTAATTGCCCTTATCTTGCAAGGTGTCTACCTCCATGGCCATAAAACTTTGGGAAAGATAAGATGAGGTGTCATCTATGTTTTACTCCCAAAGGAACAAAAACGAGGTGTTTAAGGCATAACAAGTCCTTTGTTCTGCTAAGGATGAGGGGTGCACTTCAAGGTTGTCACACTAGCTCTGCCATAGTTTGGCACATATGTATTACAAGTTTTCAGTACGTTTTGGTACCTCACACCATAGTCTTTCATGCCCACTGTCTTTTGCGTATACTTTGCTACTTCTGTTTGGTTATGTGATTACAGACTCATATCCTAAAATGTGAAGGAACACAGAACAACGATGACAGATGGAAGAAATCAAATAACTCAGGGCAAATGAAGGCTCTGGAGCTATCAGAGTGAAGCTATCAGCCTAGGTATGACACCCTTCACAATGAGTCAAAGATAGGGCATTATGGATCGCTGGGGGTTACTGCCTACAGGGTTGTGGGAATCATTATGGAATGAGGGAAACAGCATTTTGGGACTGTAAAAGACATATTAGGGGATGCTTAGAGGAGGAATCAGAAGCAGGGAAAGGCATAGATCAAGACATTTTGAAAAGAAACAAGCATTTGAAAGTAGATGTATATGAGGAGAGAGGGGCTGGCCATGTGTAAACAGGTGGCTGGTCAGTATGCTGACTGTCTGTAACCTCCACCTGGTCACCAAAGCCTGTCCTGCCTTTTAACTGAACTCCATTTCAAACTATTTTCCTGATGAGGTACTCTCATATATGTGTGCATAGGAGTTCTAAGTGCCAGCAAAATAGAGTGAAGACCACAGATCTTAGATAGGGATGGGGGTGTAAGTCTGAGTACCAACAGCCACAACTGGGTTGCAGGTCTCAGCATCTTGTCCATCTGGCAGCTGGATAGACTATCCAAGACCAGCATCTGGAGGGATCCATATTGTATATACACACACATGTACTTCTGTCTCCCCGCACTAACTGGCCTGATCATCCAGACTGGGGAACAGCGTGAGGCCAGTGCAGTTGTTGGTGGGAGTGCTCTCTTTTCTGTCTGTGTCGATACGTGTGCCCTGTTGTGTGCATATGCACGTACTTATTGTGTGCATGTGTACATGTGTGCATACTGGGCACTCAGACTCGTTACTGGATGCACCAGGGAACACGGTGCTGCAGCAGCTTCAACTCTATTGGGTTATCAGACTTGGCAGCTTCTAAAATTTCCTACTTTAGAGCTTCTTGTCCTTGCAATTAACTCTCCTCAGTGCTACGGACTTAAAGGTTCTCTTGTTCAGCAGCAGCAGAGGTAGTATAGTAATGGTTTCTACCTAACAGAATTAAGGCCTGTTCAAATCCCATCTAACAGAGCAAATTTTGTCTCATCCTTGCTGTAATTGTATGGATGAAAAATATCAACAAAAGTATAGCAACTGCAGGCTTGGTTTCAAAATCATGTAGATACTTTTATGTACTTTATGTAAAGCCTCCAGCTTTCCAGAACACTTAAAAAACAACCAGAACAATAGCAACAAACTAAAACAAAACAAAAAACAAACAAAAAATCCTCAATGTCATCTGTGATATATATTGAGAAGAACATCATTTAAATAAAGAAATAATTTAATTTGAAAAGGAAGTGAATACATGGACATACATATGAACTGTATTTAAAAAAGCACTGAAGATATCTCCTGATGTTACATGAGCTCTCTGCAGTCACTGAGTAAGAACTCTCAGTAATAACGTGTTCCTTTTCACCACAACAATCTCAGCTATGAACGCTTTTAAGCAAAACAGTAATGAGTACTGTGTAATTAAAAAGAATGCAAGGAAAATATTCTCTCATCACTGAAACAACTTACTTCCTTACCATCCTGAATTTAGCAATTAAGATTTTAACAATGAAAAGGGAAGAGAAACAATATAAATTATTTACTCTCTCTTTTCATTTTCATGTTAAGGTCATCACAGGCATGATGTTCATGTGAGGTCAAGGTGAGGAAAATATTATTGAACACCAATACATCATTACACATTTTTTGGTTTTAAATATCAATGATGTCTTGTCACTGCAATAAAAATAATAGAAAGGGCTAGATTCAGTAGAGTATGTAGATATTTATATATCAGATATCACAATACTTAAATTTTAGGCAAGGCAATCCTGTGTCAGGTGGTTAGGCTTCTCAATGAAACAAAAGCAAGGTACCTTAAAATGATAGTCCTAAATACTACACAAACAATAATTATTTACTTGTCCATTAGTTTATTTAGAAAGGGATCACACAAAATACTGCAGGACACTCTGAAATCACACCTCTCCTCAGCTCTCGTGATGTCTTATTGTTCAGTGTAGCAATGTCTGAACTACAAGCTGTCTAGCTACCCAATAAATACACTAATTTAGGATAGCTAATAGTACTGCCAAAGTTAAGATTTCCAGGGAATATGGGCAAATATTTGCCACACAGATGCAAATAAAGTAGGTGAAGGATCTACTTCTGCTACTTACAGAGGAGAGGCAGCTTAGAAAGTATGCCCTTACTTCTGTCAGCTGCAGTCACCATTCCCACTTGAGATCAGGTAACTGACCGTGGTTTAGTTTCTGTTCTATTTAAGTGCAAACCCTACCACATTAGCTGAAATTACCAAAGGTATTGTAGACTAATGTATTGGACTTTACCTGGTAAGACTAGAAACACAACATTGTCAGGTACAGATCACTTAGTTGAAGCAACTGCTCCTTTTTCGCTGCTTTTTAGACTGCAACTGCCAACTCTTACATCAGAGATAGGCCTAGTGCATGCAAATGCATCAGCCATGGATTCAAATTTGACGTGTAAGCCAATGTGCCATAGCTGAGATTAGTATAAAAGAAAGCTCATTAACAACATAGTTTAAGAATATGCTTAGGCAACTGAATGAGGACAATAGGAAGATTCCATCCACTTGTAAAATTGATTTTGTCAAGAGGATAGATGTTTGGTGTCCACATGCAGTTACTCCAAGTATTTAAAAGTGTCCTACTTCTGAAGTTGGGTGAGTATAAAAGAAAGCCTGCTTCAACTTACTGTTTATGAAATATTTTGGAGGTGTACTTGTTTTGGCTGGGATGGAGTTAGTTTTCTTTACAGCAGATCGTATGGTGCTGTGTTTTAAACTTTTTGACCAAAACAATACTGATAACACATTACTGTTATATAATAGTTTTTGTTGCACAGTGTTCAAACACCATCAAAGCCTTCCATTTCTCACTCTGTCCCCGCAATGAATAGATTGAGGAGGTAGGTGTAATAGGTTGGGAGAGAAGACAACCCATCAGATGACCTGAAGTGACCAAAGAGATATTGCATACCATATAATATTGTGCTCAGCAATAAAAGGGAAAAGAAGGGGGTTTAGGAGGCTTAGTCATTTTTTTTACTCAGAAACTGGCTGAGCATCATTTTACCTGTGAGAGGTGGTGAGACATCGCCCTTGCATCACTTGTTTTGTTTTCTTCTCTCTTCCACTTATCCTTCACTTATTAAACAATTATTATTATTATTACTTTTTCTTGATACAGAAGTTTTTTTGTGATTATTCTTCCTTTTTTCTTCCTCTGTTCCCCTAAGTGAAAGAAAGAAGCAAGGGAGCAGCTGTGTGTTGCTTAGCTGCCCATTGGGTAAAACCCACAAGACAAAGATAAACCATTCTTTCAGCAAATGAGGGGCCACAGTTTACCTATGCTCTCATTCTCAATGAATTCACATCAATGTCTTTCCTGGGAAACTATAAAATCTCGGCAAGATTAGGATTATCAAGTTAAGGGCTCAGTATGTAAATTCTTGTCGTTTCTTTTCAATATTGTGCCATGAGTGAAAACATTTAGATTCTTTCCTATCATTGGTAGTGATGTCAAATCTTTTTCCTGCATAATAAACATTTTCAAATATAGTATGTCTCATACCATCAAATATTACATGTCGTGTTCTTGTCATTTGTTCTGGTTTTTGCAACCTACCCTTTTTCTTTGCTATTACAGAGCTAAAAAAATGAGCTCAGTAAATGACAAATGATTTTGCTGTTCAAATGCTCTATTAAGTACTATTAAAATTTGAAGATAATTTCAAAAAATATAATGTAAATATTTTTTTTATCCCAGTAATTATTTGTGTGTCATTGTTCTTTTCTTTTCTTTTCTTTTCTTTTCTTTTCTTTTCTTTTCTTTTCTTTTCTTTTCTTTTCTTTTCTTTTCTTTTCTTTTCTTTTCTTTTCTTTTCTTTTCTTTTCATTTGCTGCTAGTCAGAAAATAAACTTTATTTCAGTCTGAAAGGTCTGTATAGTTAAGTCACTTTTTAATCTTATTTTTTCCTCTACTTTGTATGTTCATGTTATATCAGGCAAGTCTTCCCTGTTATTTCTGTTAAGAGATATTTCAGTTACTATACATCAATGTACCTTTAATGGTGGAGCCAAATTACATAGGTATAAAATCCTGGTCCTATGGGATCCATGTTTTTCTATCATATTTTCAAATATATTCAAGTGTGACATTTAGGCACCTGTAAAGCATTTCCCAATTAAAAATACTAAAATAGCTGAAGAGTCTAACTCTCACTGAAAATAAACTAGAGCTTTTTCTCTAATTTAGAGAAAATTAGAGATTTTTCTCTATTTTTTTCCTTAAATGGTCTTAAATACTTTGTGTGCTTTCACTATCTCTCAGAATATTCTGATTCCTCATTTCAGACAATTTTAAACATTCAAGATACTCTAATAGGTTTCTAGCTAACATATTTTTTATCTCCTATTTAAGAATTCTCTGAGAAAAACTGGAGAACTTATCTTTCCAACACAGCACATTACCTTAATTGCTATAGCTGCCTAGCTTCATAATTTTAGTGACTGCAGGTCAGTTTGGAAAGAAAGTTGTATTCATGATAACCCCATTTCAGATACTTACTTCTCTTTCAGGTTTGCTTTTGTTTGACTGGTTGTTCTGCTCTGTTTTGGTCTGGTTTTGTTTGTTTGGGTTTTTATTGGCTTTTGGGGGTTTTTGTTTGTTTGTTTGTTTGTTTTGGTAAACAAACTTGCTTGCTAAATCAAGATTTACTTTAAAACTTAAATGTAAAATTGTACTTGGGCATAGTGGCCCCTCAGATGAGCATCTCATTCCATTTGGAGAAAAAAAAATAATCAGGAGGACTTAATTATGGGTCTTCTCTATTACCTGACAGTCTTCACTGTAAAATGTGTTTTCCTTCAAGTAAAAATGTTTATTTCTAAATAGTTAGGTGTTCTGTAAGTTGAAGACTAGTTTCCTTTGGGAGACAGAAAAAATAGGTTACTGGTATATTTTGTCTTAATCTAGAAATCAAATCTGCTCAGGCTTATTAAGGTGTTGGGTGCTAAAGCAGCTGGGCTACCTGACAGTAGGTTGGGCTATTCTACAGGAAGGAGGCAAAGGAGTAATGGATTGCACATGGGGCAAAGTAAGCCTGGTAATGAAAGTGTGACTTTTACTGTTGTTATTATATATCTACAAAGGGCTTATTTTGCATTATGCTTTCTGCATTGGCATAACAAGTCAAGTGTAATTATATGTTTTTGAGAGTCTGTTATCTTTGCTTTCACTGTTGCATGCTTCCTTGAAAGCAGACATCTAAGTGCTAAAAAATTATATTCCAACTCCCCCCTGCTCCCCCCCGCCCCCCGAAAAACAAACAAACAAACACACAACAAAACAGACAAAAAAGAAATATTACCCATTTTTCTGGGTTAACCTAAAAGGTCTTACATGGTTTCCTCTTTTCTTCCTGTACACTCTGATTTGAGTAGATTGATTTTGTTTCACCCAGTTTCAGGATCTTGGCAAGGCTTTAGGAAAAGTCATGTCTAGTATAAATTAAATTTAAATTATTTTGTCACCACACTATTCTGTGGTATGGCAGCCTAGCTTTTATCTAGTAATCTACTAGTTTGAACATGTGCTGAGGAAACAAATCTATCATCAAAAAAGGGAGATCAAAACCTCTTTCACCTCTTGCTTAAGATACAGAGAAAATAATGGGATTTTTGTCTTCTATTGAAGCGGTTGTTTTGTAGAAAGAAATAAAAAACTTCTAGGGTTGTGATGCTCAATTGGAATTCTGTAGTGCGGTGTTTAAATCCCAAAATCAAAGACACACACAAACAAGAAAATATATTTGTTTAACTAGTATCAGTGGTGATGTTGTGCATGCAGGCTCCACGTTCAGTAACTCCAGAGAAAATGACCCTGTTTGAGTGACTTGCTTGAAAACAAGCAGAAACAAGCAGAATACAAATGTATTAATGTTGTAGTTGCTTGTGTTAAGTCCTGATACAAAGTATGAAGAGGCATAGTTGTTTGCATTAGGAACTAAACTGCAGGAGAGCACTGCATTTCAGCACTGAAAAAAGTTCATACTAACAGCTGCTCTCTATCACAGAATCAGTGGGAAGCATTCAAGGAATCACTAATCTGAACAATTCCAGAGGAACTAGTAACTGTAATGCTGTCTGATCCTTAATGGCACTGTTTTAATAGATGTTTATTACTTTGTAAAAGAGTGTGCTCATCAAAATATAAAAGACTCCAGGAAGGATTATCCTGTTCTTTCCCTCACTCCCCAAAGGAAATCCATTTTCTTGCCTATACTTTATGTAAAAGGAGACAGGAAGTTAATACTATTCTATTGGGTAGGACAGTTAAGTAAAGCAAGAATGACTGTTATCTCTCCTGATGAATATTCAGCTCTGCAAATATCAACCAAGCAACTCAGAGCACCTTACTGCAGAAATGTTTTGTGACTAGATAGGAGTGAAGAAAAATGGTGTTTAAGATGCAGGGCAGGTACTGCTTATTGCATGTCTGCTCTAATAGATGGGAGTATACCTTAGCACTTGCCTTGAAGGAAATGAAAGCTACCATAATGATCCTACTTGATGTATGGAAAGTCTGTTCCAAAGAATTTCTGTTTCCCTATTAAAATCCAGCTTGTTGTGTCTGGTGGGCTAAACGCTTCTGTTGACTCAGTCTGTCATATTTAGACTGCATAAATGAAAGTTTATTATTATTATAAGAAGTTTTTTTCAGCCGTGTCAATATTCTTGAACATTTTACATGTGTTCATTTGGAGCATGTTCCTGACAGTTGCTCAAAAGCTTAAACTTGGTAAATAAAGCCTCTCAGGTCTGTTAAAGATACTTATTTCACTTGTTGTTTTTTTCCAAATACTCCTGACTTCCTTTTTTCAGTATAGAAGCAACAGTTCTAATCAGAAGTTTCTCAAATTAGCTAAGGTATATAAGCATTCAAAATACGCCTAAGAAGCCCTTCCTTAAACTTGCTTAACTTTCCTAAAGATGTATTACTAGTAAATGTATATCCTTACTACTTCCAAAGGTTTTTTATGCTTCTGAAAATAGCTTATTCATGCAGCAAAAGTTCTTCTAATAGAAACACAGTGTCTTTCTGTATGTGACTATAGGTTTGTTTTACAGTGCTTGTTTCCCCTTCCTGCTTGTCCTGTATGACTAATCACTGAGCAAAGGACAGGAGCAGCAACTGCTTCCTTGTGCCTCCTGCTACTCATGTACAGGTAAGGTGTCTGGATCCTTTAATACTACAAAAAGATACTGATCAGTAAATTACTACCTGTAGTGACTACTGCACTTGGGTCATGGGTGTACTAGAAACTCTAGGGAGAAAAGGGGGGTCCTTTCATTGAACAAGTGATCAATGAAAGTAAATCCAACTTTCATCTAAATCTAACTTTCATCCTATCATTAAATTAAGCAGCAGTGAGTCAGGATAATGGAGTTTCAGTGAGCAAAGCAGAGAATTAAGCAAGAATAACAAGTTCCATTTCTTCTTCTCAGATAAACTGTTCCCCTATTGTGAATTTTTAAGTCACCACTTCTGCAGTCAAGTTTGAATTTGAATTCAGGAATATGGGTAGACCACAGGTGAAAATATTTAGGGTTGACCTCAGCAAGGTATCCAACATGTGACCTGGACTTGAATATAGTAAGTTTTAGTTTAATGAGCCCACATGACCAAAATCACAAAATCAAGTCAGCCAATTTTGTTGTGAGCAAACTGCATAATGTCAAATTCTAGCAGGTTTGCAAAACAGAGTTGCTAAATGTGTGAATGACAACAGCAAGAGCTTGACTATTTTATAACTGTACATATATGAAAAGAGAACATAACTGAGAATTACTGAGCTAATAAATGGAGATTAACCTCCTGAAACATAAGCACCTCTCATCATAATCTAGTAAGTTGCTGTTCAAGTGCGGGCACTTAGTTACCTCTGGGGATGACTTTGCAATGGTGTCTTACAGCTTCATACAAATGTCTCAATTCACTGGAGTCTAGATTTACCAATTACTTCTTATTCTTAGTAATTAATACTTAAGCTGTATTAGTCTTGAGAATGCTTCAGAAATTGCAGCTATCTTGCTGGTAGAAAGCATGCTCTTAGCTTCTTACTTTAGATAGCTTTTGTTCTTATCTAGGCAAATTACTTTAAATCTGTAGTCTAAATAAAAGGGTCCATTGTATTTTGGGGTTTTTGTGTTTTGTTTTGTTGGTGGTGGTGGGTTTTGTTTGTTTTATTTTTGATTTTTTGTTTGTTTTGTGGTGTTTTTTGTTGGTTTTGGTGTTGTTTTTTTGTTTTTTTCTTTTTTCTCTGTCTATTGATTTAACCTTGCTAACATTAGTCCAAATTAAGAGATGTAAGCAGGTGTAACACTCGTTTGTCAATGTCTTAATTTAATGGCAAGTTCACAAGTCTAACAGCTTTTGAAAACTTAAAAAAACAAACAAACTACAATGAAATATATACACTCATGTCATGCATTGCTTATTCAAAGCTACCTTGTTTAGACAAAATTGTTAACTTCAAGAAATAATAACACATGGGACCAAATAAGAATCAGAGCAGTTTATTGATTTTTGGGTTTGGTGGGTTTTTTTGGTGTGTTTTTTTGTTGTTGTTGTTTGGTTGGTTTTTTAACAATACGTGATTAACTAGCAGTCATGGAACTGTACATTGAGGATCAATACATCACATATGTCAATAGTTAGACTCTTACAAAATACTAATAAATTATCACAAATCTGTGGACACTCTTCCTCAGCAAAGTCCCCAAAGCCTTAATGATATGTGCATATTCACACAGTCCCATGACCTCCACCTGTGACTCACAGGACATGGTGGGTTACAAGTAGACACCATCTCTAGATACTGTGGGTGTTAAGGAAGTTTCCTTTCCCTAAGTTTCACACGGCAGAGACTCAGGCATGGACTCCAGAAATTTTTCTAAAATAATTTATTCACAAAATATAGCATAGAACAGCTTGATCTGAGTGCCTCCTGAAGTAGGACCCTCAATGGAAAAAAGCCTTGGACAATTATACCTCCACAATCCAAGCTCCCACCCCTGCTGTGCATCACTCTGGGCCGATTGCAAAATTATAGTCTGGGGTCTCCCTGTTCTTCATTGTATCTCTTCATTTTCATCAGGTGGGCCATCAATCAAAGTCCTGACCTTCAGTGGCTATTTTGCACCTGCAGCCAGAGAAAAATAAGTTATTTGTAATAGCCAAAATATTCTTCTGTTTCTCATCTTCTGCTAGATGCTGTTCTGTTCCTTTACTTATCTCTAGGCATGCAGCTCCCTTTATTTTCTAGCTTGAAGACTCTGAGGTCTTTTTTGCTTAAAGAGAAAGTAAGTTCAAAAGTACACAACTCACAGAAGTTATGCTGAACAAACTTACTTATGGTAAGCAAATTCCATATGAGCAGTTTCTAAAAAAGCTCTATAAGAAGCAGTATGCCAAATAATTCAATAAGCCAAGGTAGTCTATTCCTTAGCAGTGGGGTACCCTGCTTAAACACACCTGTGTTGGAGATGTGGATGGTCTAGCTTTATGTGTACCCATTCAGCCCACTCCTTGTAACTTGCTACTGCACACGCAGGTGATGAAGGCCCCCAGGAGGCCAAGTGCTACTCCAGCCCTGCAAAGGTGTGGGTCCCTATGTACCATGTCCCATATTATTAAATCAAGATCTGGTGCAGGCTCCTCAACAGTACCCAGTGGGAAGGCTGTTCTCCCCAGCATGGGCAAAGACCATTATGCCCCAGGGAGACTTCTGACAACACCAAACCATTTTAAGTGCACTTCTCTCTTCTCACTTATACAAATTTTCATTATTCTTTCATGTCTCTTTTCAAGATGACTCATTTTTGTTTGGTTGGTTTTCTTACCCAAAATATTCATGGGCATTTCCTGATTATTGTTTAATCCAAAAGATGTTCATCATCTTTGATGTTATAAGTGTGGTTGTCTATTTGGTTGGGTTTTGTTTGGTTGTTTATTTATATTTTTGTTTGTTTGGTTGGTTGGTTGTGGGTTTTTTGGGGATGTGTTGTTTATTTTTGGCAAGTATCCTCTCAAACAGCTTTGAATATTCCACTCATATACACTGTTTACATTCACATTCCTATCATCAGATATTGTTACCCAGGGTGTTTTACCAAGGGAAAGCCACTAGGTCTCCTCCACAAAGGTGTAGTGCTTCTAGTTCATATGGTACCAAAACACTGTTACAAAAGCAGCCTGAACTCAGGTTGTGTACAGATCCCATCTGTCTTAGTGAAGTATTGATGAGGTTTGATGACAAAGGACTCTCCAGATCTCTGCAGACAGTTTAAATGACAGAATGACACCGTATATCCTGTGTTCAAGCTGTACACATATGCATGGGGATTTTTGTTTGTAGTTAATCAGGTTCAAATTCTGTCCTTCCAGGCCCTCTAAATAGCAATATTTGCTTATGGTTTACATCAGCACAGTATGAGAAGTTCAGCACATGGTTTTTTTCTGCAGGTTGATATCAAAAATGCACAACTAATATTTAAGATCGTCTTCCAGTTGTGTTAGAAAAAGAAAAATAATACTTAGAAGCAGCTATGTCTTCAGCTGTTGAAAGGGTAGATGCTTGGGGGTTTGCCTTATAGAGTTAACTTCATACATAAATGATTTTTTTTTTTTTTTCATCAGTCCTGGTGATACATTCTGTTTCTTTTCTGTGCTTTATGACTGCTATGATTATGAGCCTATGAAGCCCCAATTTCAGCTGTGTTTTATTTCTATCCAACGTATCTGAATTCATTTTACCAGAGTAATGTGAAATAAACATAACAAAGAGGTTTAGGTTATTCTCAAAGACTGGTCTGTGGAGAACATCTGATTGCAGCATATCTCTTGCCCTGCTTATACATCTTCCTAACAGTTACTGTGTGAAAAGCGAACCCTTAATATACCTCAAGGTATGTGAGCCTTTGTTGTCTTGAGGCAACATAATCTTTTGTGCTTGCTATGGCCAGCACTTAGTGGAAGTGTGTGCACATATATGATGTCTGATGGGAGTGTACTACTGTAACATTCTGAGTTCTGATTTATTTGGCTAGCAGAACAGTGGCTGTCACGCACCCTAACCTCTAACACAAGCCTAAGGCTTTGCACAGATATCTCTTATTTCAGCTGCCTAAACACTTTCTAAAGTCTAGCCAAAGGGTGAAATTATATTATGCAGCTTGAGCTGAACTCATGCCCCAAATATTATGAAAGGAGAAAGTTTTTATTCTTATTCTTTCAACTGGCTCTGTTTGTCTTTCTCTGCAGTAAGTCAGTTCAGTTTTTCCAATATGTTAGAGAGCTCTTATTTCTGTTGGGTTTTTTTGTTTGTTTGTTTGGGGTTTTTTCTTTGGTGGTGTTTTGGGGATTCTAGGTGTTTGAGTTGTCTTGGGGTTTTTTTGTAGGTGTGTTTGTGGTTTTTATGTGTGGTGTGGGGTTTTGGGGGAAGGTTAGTTGTTTGTGGTTTGTTTTGGGTGGGTTGTTTGGGGCTGGGTGGGGTTGGTTGGTTTGTTTTTCTCCTATGATTTAACTTATCTGGTACAATTGAAAAGGTCAAATGAATGCTAGTGAAAAGGGGAGGAGGGAGCATTGGACTCAGAGAGCTGGGATTGTTCAGCCTGGACAAGGAAGACTCTGGGGAGAACTTATTGCTTCATTTCAATATTGTCTGTAGCTATAATACAAGGAGTAATGGATTTAAACTAAAATAAAGGAGATTCAGACTAGATACAAGGAAGAAACTTTTTATGATGAGGGTGGTGAAACAATAAACAGGTTGTCCAGAGAGGTGGTAGATGCCCCATCCCTGGAAACACTCAAGATCAGGTTGGATGGGGCTCTGAACAACCTGATCTAGGTGAAGATGTCTTTGCTTACGGCAGGGGTGGTTGGACTCGATGACCTTTGATGGTCCCTTCCAACCCAAACTATTCTATGATTCTATGATTCTATACTCTTCTGGGAAATAGAGGTATCAACTCTACCCTATGTTCACTGAGAAAAAGCCAGATTTGTATGTCCATATAGAATCCCCAGCGATGAAGTCTCGATCCTGATCTAAAGACCACATATTCTGCTGTAGTACAACAATGTCTGAGCTATAAACATTTTATATTACTGAGCACTAGAAAAAAAGAATACAAGTAAAAGAAAAATAATCCATCACAAGGTGTGGCCCTCAACATCCCTTTGCACTAATGTCCTTTCATACTATTAGATTAATTTTATAGAACCATGCTTTTGCACAATAGTTGCTATAATCTGACTCTGAGGTTTACTGTAATAAATAATTGCAATCATAATAACAAACCAGACACAGTAGCTTTTATTTTTTTTACTTTAGAAATGAATCTACCTGTGAAGAAATTTTTTTCATTATACATCCCTTGAAAACACTTTACCTGCTCTTACTCTATCCTCGTACTTTCTTATTTCAAGTTCATGTTCAAAGAGTTTCTATATTCATGTAAATGTTTCATTCTTGTAACTTGATTTTAGTGAACAAAGAACCAGGGTCATTTTTATGTATGCGAGAATGTGAAATTTCAAGGACAGACATTTAATCAATAATTAAGCTACAAAATAAAGTGGGATGAATTTTTTTATTTTGGTGTAATCTCCTTAATATATTACTCAAACAGTTTACTGTGGTGTATGTGAAAGTTTAAGAAACATTGGCATTCTGATGCTCTTATGCGCTCACTGAGGGATCAAGAGTAATATAATCAGTCATGTTCACTGAGTTTAATCATGAAAGGGAAGTCCACAGAAGGTGCAAATGGCAATGGGCTACCTTGGAAGAACACAAAGACTTTACCTGAGCATGCAGGAATAGAGCTGGGAAAGCCAAAGCTTAGCTGGACTTGCAAATAGGGACCAACGTGAAACGGTATTAAGAGTTTCTGTAACTAGCTCAGCAACAAAAGGAAGTGTAAGGAAAATGAGGTACTGCTGTTCGGTGGGGCAGTTAAGGTGATGGTGCAGGATGAGGAAAAGACTGAGGGACTGAAAGCCCTCCCACTGCATTCTGCTCTGAGTTGTTCTGACTCCATGACAAACTGAAAGTCTGTGGAGTGAGTGACACTAAATATTCTAAGGTTAGCTTTATATTTTTTGGAATTTCTCACTTTTCAGCCTTTCCCTGTGCCCCCTGCAGTCTTGATGGCATGCCCTGTTCTGATCTGGAGAAATAGTAGGAAGGTACAGTTGTTTTATGAAAGTTGATAAATTGTCACTTGTTGCAGAGACTGATCTGAGCAAAAGTATATTCTCTTCTAAACATATTGAAAAAGTCTCTGGCAACTCTGCAGTATTTCATATTTCATTTTTTAATGTAGTTTACTGAGATTTAAAAAAATGTTGTTGCAGATCTGCATTTTAATTAAGTCTCATATGCCCTAATTTTTAATTATGAAGTCCTTTGGTATATCTTCTTACATAACTGGTCACATTTCTGAAACTCTTGGAATATCTTGAACATTGCTGTGCTGCCTGAATTTAGGGCATGTGTGCCTATGTATATGGACTTCTAATATGTGCCTTACTGAATACAGTAAGTGTCTAGTTAATGTGACTTCAAAGCAACAGGTTTGCTATGCTTGACAAGTAAGTGATTTATTTTCTCAAACTTGTTTTATTAAATACAATTTAACTGAAGCAACACAAAAACAAAATCCTAGACCTTCTCCTCAAATAATAAAATATTTTATGTATCATCATGGGAATAATTTATTTTTCTTTAGAACTAGAAAAAGATCCTAAAGATCCAGTCTTAAATCAAAATAAAATAATTACATACTACATTGGAAATTAGTCAGTCTTCTCTGTTCTAAGATTGTATTCATCTTGATGTTTTCATCTCTTGTGCTTCTATTAGGGAGTTTTGTATTGTATTCATCTTGATGTTTTATCTCTTGCGCTCCTATTGGGGAGTTTTAAGGAGCAGGGCTTGCATCAAAAATTTGGACAAAAACCATTCTAATGCAGATGGAACTGTATTTATAATTATTCACTCTTGCCAAGTGGTCTATAAAAGATCAGCCTCAGTCATAGGTTTCATGACAAGTGGGAAAATAAATTGTTCAAGATAAGATGCAAATTAGGGACAAAGTTCAGCCAACTACCAGAATATATAATTATATTTTGATATGTCACAGAGTAAGACAGTCTTACTTGATTTAAATTTTCTCATCCTAAAATGTTTGGCTGGAAAAATAGTAGTAGAGGATGTATAAAAACTGTTAATTCTTGAGAAATGTAAATTTGACCTTGAAAAATAAATCCAGAGCAGGTTAGGAAAACAACTTTCTTGAATGCAATTTTAAATTACAATAGTGTACTGATTAATTTGTGATTACATTTGTCATATGGGTAAGCTGGACTGTTTATAAATCCACCACTGATGGTCTGAGGGACAAAAATTCTAAAATATGAGCTACTGCAGAATACAAAATATACTGCATAATATGCTGATAACAAAGAAAAAACCATCAATGATGACGACAAAAAACTTCACCACCAAAAAAAAAACAGTAAGACTCCTTGAAAAACAGTTCTAGCACAAGAAAATTTGAAGGCATGGATACTGTGTGTAAGCAAAGAATATGATTAAGGGTGTGTGGCTGCCACTTTGCAACACTTCAAGGGCTGTGCAACATAATTGGTACTGAAAGTTGACATTCCTAGAGTAGCTCACAATTATAGCTGCTAGGAACCTGCTTTTTATCTATCATTCCTTGGCTATGCGTTTATACATATACCTGCTTACTGCATATTTGATGTTGTATAGCGATAATTACATATGCAGTCTGTGTCTGTATGCATGTACATCTCCTGTCATAAAGTTGATCAATGAATGCAAAGTCAGCTTTTTTAAAAATCTGCCAATATATTGTGACACAGCATCTATTGATACTAGACTAATGGTAGGCATGTACGGAGCATGGATTTCAATGTTAAAGAATACTGGCCAAGCAATAGAACAGCAGATACCAGTTATACTATGCTGTTTGGTATAGCTTATTCCAACTGAAGTTAAGCTTGCCCTTAAGCACTTGATTCTCCCTTTAGTTTCAGTCTTGGTTGTGTTGTGCTTTCCTGCTCCCTGGCACAACATATGATGGAAAAGCAATGTTTTTATCTCAAACAATACAGACACCCAAGAGCTGGCCCTGAGCAAGTTGGATTGCTTACACAAAACAGTGTGATGATGTGCAGAGGTGCTAGTGAGAGTCTTGACAGCATTGTAGCTCTTTCAGCAGTCATATCATTGCCTTTAGTTCTGTCTGGACAGCAGCACTATGCTTATTTGTATCAAAGCTCAGAACAGCATTTTATAGTTTGGATGCAAATGATTCCTCTTAGTTTTAGCTAAGAGGATCTTAAAACCAAGCACTACGATCTTATTTCAAGTTTGCAAGAAGCCAAGTAGGAAGGCAAGAGGCAGAGGCAAAGTTTGCTGCAAAGGGCAAGAAGACGATCGAGGTATTAAGGCAGCTGAAAAATAACATATGGCTTCATCTGTGATTTGGAGACTTTCTTGAAATTCTGGAGTTGCTTTCAGACAAAGTCTGGAATGTCAATATTAGCCATAGATTCAGCTGGAGACACATCAGACCTTCTGCAAATATGGTTTGTATCTGATTTATATGCATTCAGCAAGTCTAGCCTCTCCTGAGTGTGAGGCTTAAGGTACAGTACACCTCACTACTATGTTACCTACAGATCCTATACATACCAAGTCATCTGTGAACACAATGCAGTCAGCCTCTGCATTGACTTTCAGGCAGGTGCATTTACTTTAATATAACCTATATGAATCTTCTATCTGCAGCATGTCTTGGTAGCAATAGATCATGCCAAAAGCAGTATGACATAAATTAGATTAAAATATTTAATTATATGTTTTATAACAGCAGGATTTGCAGGACAAGTAACCACAAATCTAGTTTTGAAAACTGGACATATACTAGTGGAGCTGATCACTGATGGTCTCTGAAGATTTGACCATATTAGTGTAAGCAATTTAATAAATTTTATTATGGTGTCTATAAGTGAATATACATGTTCACACATATTTAAAGGAACAAGAGATAAATATCTTTTTAAATAATTGTTTAAACATGTATGATTCCAAGTTATGTCACTCTGCTCTGTGGAAGCACAGCCAAGCTAGTATTGCATATTAAAAATATAAATGGAAAATATTAGGATCATAGGATGAGTCAGGTTGGAAGGGACCTTGGGAGAGTTGTAGTTCAATCTCCTGCTCAAAATAGGGTCAGCTATAAGGTCAGACCAAGTTGGTCAGAGTTTAATCCAGTTGGTTATTGAAAAACCCCAAGGATGGAGACTGCACAGCCTCTCTGGGTAGTCTTTTCCAGTGCTTGGCTGTCCTCATGGGGGATCCAGTCCGAACTTCTTGCATTTCAACTTATGCCTGTTGTCTCATCCTCCTTCGATGCACCTCTGATCAACCTGGCTCTGTTGTCTTGGTGAAATTCCCATAAGTATGTGGGAGCTGCTCTTAGGTTGCCCCAAAGCTGTCCCTTCTCCAGCTCCTTCATCCTCTCCTCACAGAGCACATACTCCAGCTCTGGACCAGCTGTGCTGAAACCTACTTTATCAACATCTTTCTTCTACAGGGGAGCACAAAACTGAACGTAGGACTCTAGATGTGGTGCGGAGAGGGGACTAAACAATACTGTGGATCTCCTGGATATGCTTCTGTCAGTAGACCCCAGGATGCTACTGGCTTTTTTTGCTGCCAGGGTTCACTGCTGGCTCCCAGGATATTTTCAGCAGAGCTGCTCCTCTGACAGTCAGGTCCCAGCCTGTATGATTGTGGGAGACTCTTTCCAAGACTTTCATTTTTGATCCCTGAGGAACTTCGCTGAGGTTCCTGTTGCCCATTTCTTCATCCTGTTTACTCTGGATGGCCATCCTGCCTTCAAGCATATAAACTGATACAGCAATTTAATATCAACAGCAAACTTGATGGAAATGTACTCCATTCACCACCTCTGGTTGATTGATCAAGTTGTTAAACAGGGCAGGTCCTACAATAAACTCCTCTACTTGTCACTAGACTCAATGTAGGGAAAGACCCATTAATCACCACATTCTGAGTTCTAGCAGATTTGGGTGTTTTGTTTTAATCCCGTTAGACTTTTTATTCATCCATCCAGAGTGTAATGCTCCAACTGGGATATAAGAATAATGCAGAAGATGGTGTTGAAAGACTTGATTAAAATCAAGGTAAATTACTTCCACTAGTCTAACCTCATCCATAAATCCATTTGTTTAGCACAGGAGGCAAAGAGGTTTCTCAAGAGTGATTTAGCCTTGGTCAATACTGATTCTTCACAAGCACTTTGTCCTTCATATCCTCAGAATTGTGTTTCAGCAGCACGTGTTTCTTGATTTTTCCCAGGCACCAAATAGAAACTAGTTGGCCCATAGTTCTCCAAAGTTGATACGTTGGCCTTTTTGAAGATGACTGCAATATTTGCCTTTCTCCAGTTCCTAGATCTACATGACCTGTCAAAGATATTTGCATGGGATGAGCTGTCCAAAGTAAACCTCATCCAATGTTGGCTGCTCTTCTCTGTAAATTCTTTCATTGAGCACAAGTGCCAGGGACATGTTCTAAGCAAAGTCTGAGGCAAAGGTGACATTCAAAACCTCATCCTTACACATCTAGTGTCACTAACTGACCCCTTTAGACACTGTGTTTGCATTGTCCATTCAGCCTTTTAGTACTATTGTAGTGTTAGAAGCTCTTCCTGTTGCCCTTGACATACCTAATAGGTTTTAACTCCAGCTGAGCTGAAGCTTTCCTAACACCATCTATGTCTGAGCAGTGCTTCTAAATTTATCCTTTGTAGCCTCTCCCTGCTTCAATTTCTTGTATAACGCCCTTTTATTCCCTTGGAGTTCCACCTGTTTAGTCAGGCTGGCCTCCTGAGATGTGCTTGTTTTCCTGGGAACCAGGATGGACCATTCTTGTGTTTGGCTGGTGTCCTTCCCAGACTTCTTGAGCTTTTTTTGCTCTTCAGAGCTGCCTCCTACCATGTGATCCTATCTACCAGTTCCCTAAATAAGCTGAAATCTGCTCCCTTAAAATACAGGATATAGATTCTGCTTCTTGTCTCCCTTGTTCACCTCAGGATCTTGAACTTCACTAGTTCATGGTCATTCCAGACAAATATCAGATCCCCAACAGCTCTTTGTTCATGAATAGCTTATTCAGCTGTACATATCCTCTCATTGGTACTAGTACCTGTATCAACAAGTTATCCCCGACACCCTCCAGAAATCTTTCCTGCCATGGTGACCTTCCAGAAGATGCCAAAGAGTTTGCCCATGAGAACTGGGGTCTGTGATCCAGAATTCCTTATTTTAGAAGAACTTCATTTGTTTCAACCCCCTGATCAGGTGAACTGTAGCAAACTCCCATGGCTATGTATCTCTTACTGGACTATTATTTGATCCTAAGCTGTGAACTCCTAGCCAAACCGTTGTCTGTCCCACAGAAGGACTTTCATACTTCTGAGCTACTTCTTTAACTCCCTCTTTCCTCCCTCATCTTCTTCTTGAACTCTCTTCCCTCAAGAGCTTGTATCCAGCCATTGCAATAACGTACTTGTGTGAGTTGTCTGACCACAGCTCAGTTATTTAACGTCAGCTCTTGCCAGCTTTGTCTTCAGCCCTCAAAAAAGGATCCTGTGGTCTAAAATCACATCAGAAGACATCAGCTACACAAGCCGTTAATCAATTTCCTAAAATAACTGTGACCGTATACATTTTTTTTTTTTTATGAACCAGATACCAAATAAAAACTGTTGCAATATCATTCTCCAAATCAGAAAGAACACTAAGAATAATGGATTTCTCATCTATCTCAATAGGTTATTGCAGCTGAGCATTTGGCCAACAAATCTGCAGGCTACTTCTGTTAGAATAAAAATATATGCTTTAAAAATCTCCAAATAGCATGTCTATATGCATTTTTGATGCAATAGGTATTGGAAAATATTATAATTTCTCAGGACAGGTTTTAAATATCACTGCACATTCATAGAATCATTGTCATTGGAAAGGACTTATAAGATCAATGAGTCCAACCATTAACTTAGCACAGTGAGGTCTGCTACTAAACAATGTCCCTAAATGCCACATCTACACATCTTTTAAATACCTCCAGGGATGATGACTCAACCACTTCCCTGGGCAGCCTGTTCCAATGCCAGACAACCCTTTCCATGAGGGAATTTTTCCTAATATCCAATTTAAACCTCCCCTGGCACAACTTGAGGCCATCTCATCACTTGTTACTTGGGAAAAGAGACCAACACCCTTCATGCTACAACCTCTTTTCAGGTAGCTGTGGAGAGTGATAAGGTCTCCCCTCAGCTTCCTTTTCTCCAGGCTAAACAACCTCAGTTCCCTCAACTGCTTCTCATAAAACTTATGCTCCAGATCTTTCACTAGCTTTGTTACCCTTCTTTGGACAGACAAAATTTGTCTTCAAACTAAATTCCTGATGCTGTTGGGTCACTATATTTCTTTCTTGTGGTTTGAGGAGTCAGAGCAAGGGGAGACTTGAGATATTGCTGTCATGTGTATCCAACCCTCGCTGTGTTAATCCAACACTGACTGCTGCTTTTTCTCCCCAGGAGACACTTTTTAAAGTATTTAAGTGCTATTGAGAGCAAGAGGGTAAATATTCTGTAATGACTTTCAGGTCAAGCAAGCAAAAGCAGAAATTTCTGGAAAAGTGGAAAAAAATCTAACAAAAAAATCTGTCCAAGGAAGATTGTTTTCTTTGCTTATTGGACAAAGGCATATTTTACCAGTGTAACAGGGTACCAATGGTATATATCAATACACAATAAAATAACAAACACCTATAGCTTACAGTTACAATAAAATGCATTCGAGCAGATCCTTTGAGGCTCTGAAATCATCACAATGTATTTTTAAGAGACTTTTTTTTGAAGAAGAAGGGTTTTGAGAGATTTTACATTTTTAACATTCCAGCCAAGGCTATATTAGAGTGAACTAAAATCTAGTATTTCCAGCAAGGAAGGTAATTTCTTAGAAAAAAATAAAAAAACAAGGAAGGCTGGCCATTTTTCCCCTTTCTTTGTAATGTGAGCATCTGGGGACAAGCTTTGCTCAGATTTGTCCCTGTGCAGATTGGTTCTGGTGACATAGATAAATTGAAAGCAGAATTTGAGTAGTTGTTCTTCTGTGTGTATATTCTGCTGTAGTGATCCAGACACAAGATTTAATTTCAATGACTGAAAGATACTATAGCTTTCTTTGGAACACAGTATGAAAGCTCTTACAACTTCTCACTTCTTATTTTCAGTCTTTTCCTTCTAAAAATTTTCGGTAAGAAACTGATCTCTTAATTAAAGAGTAGCAGATAGATTCAAGGATTAGAAACAAAGATCTTTAGGCATACCTGATTCCTTTTCCTTTCCACAGCTGTGTTGTGAAAGCAAAGGACAGAAACTATAAGAGTCTCAATAGACCGTTATGTTTCTGTTGCTTAGAGGCAGAGGTGTGTGAAAGCATGATATCTGTTCCAAGCTTATTCTACTGTAAATCAGTACTTTCACAAAGGTGGTAACACAGATTTAGACTTGGAGTACATCTCTGTTATGTCAGACTGTACACTTTAAGTTGCTCAGGTTTTAAGAATCAACATATGTTCTCATGTCTAATCTTCTGCAGAGCATACTGCAGAGCCCTGTGCCATGCATTGCAGAAAAACTTTTTATCAAGGTGTATGAATATACAGGAACTAGTTCTAAACTATGTGAATAAGGTACCAGCCACATATCAGACAACTTGGTTAACATCTCTGTGCAGTGTTTCTTTGTGTATGGCAGCAACATCCTTTGAGAGAGAAGGGATTCTTCTCATTTCTGTGCTGAAAAAAAGTCCAGAACTTGTCTCTCAAGAGATATTGCAGATTTGGCACTTAACAACATTAGTGAGGATAGTACAAGAAACTTCAAACACTCAGAGACCTGGCAGGGGTGGGGTGGGGTGGGAGAAGCACTTTCTTTTCGTCCTTAAGATAAACTTCAGTAGTAGTTTCTGTGTAGCACTGGTGGCAACTATGTTTTGGAAAAATAGTAAAGAACACAGTCACATTTCTATACTTTTGAGAGCTAAGTATTAATTCACTTTGGTCACTTAAATAACTGCATTTCTTTCTTTATAATCTTTCAGTTATGTAGTCCCTTAAGCCTAATCAAGTTATCTAGTTTCCCAACTTTTTACTAGAATGCTCTTTGTGTGGAAGGCTTATGTGAGTTTATGTAAATGCTAGCTTTTTTTTTTTTTTTTTTTAAGGTTAAACAGAATGTACTTCCCAGATCTTGTGCTGCTGCATGAGGTGTAAGAAACAGTTGTTCATTTTGTAAACCACACCTGGAGTTTTAAGAGGTAGCAGAGTACCATTGCTGCCAAAGGATTATTTTTACATAAATAAGGAACTCCTCCAGTATTCTGAATAATCCATAAAAGAATATTAGTGTGAAAGAAACTGATGTGTCTTCATATTTTAATCTTGTGTTTTTACTGTTACGTTACTGAATGATTTTTAGAAACTGCTGCATGACTCTTAGGTTCTTTAAAATAATTCTTGTACTCAGTGAGATATTTCAGTTCTGCATGGTATCTTCATGAGCATCAATCTAGTTTTTAAATTTAAAGAGAAATAGTATGAAAGGAAATTATTATCATATTGCAGATTAATTTACAATTATTCTAATGACTCCAAAATGAAGTCCTGTTAAGACACAATTCCTTTCTCCAATGGAATGTGAAGGTGAGGAAAAAACACTTTTAAAATTTATTTTGAAAAAAAAAATTGTCTTGTTCTTGTTATCAGAGAATATAGCAGAAATTCTGATTATGTCACTTATATTTAGCACATGTGTTCAAGAGATTTAAAGTTTGAAACAACACAAACCCTTGGAAACATGCCTGCAAATGCTTTTGGTTTGCTTTGTCACATACTTTTGCCTGTATGCATCTTCGCAATCAGGAGTGTACACCAAGATAAATACCTGTCACTGATTTCAACAGGGGCTAAATACAGGACTATCTTTAAAAAATGTGTAATGGGCTGTTCACAGGTCTGAATAAAACAAATAACAGTGCATTCTAGTGCTTATAAACAACACAGTTCTCTGAGTCCAGCTAAGTGTTTCTTGAAGCACAGTGTCTCGGAGTTTAATTGGAAAGTTTGTTGTCATTTGGAGAAAAGAAAATATAATTCTTATGTTTGTTTGGTGTTTTATTTTGTTTTTTAACTGAAAGCTTTCTTGGCAGAAGGCTTGCAACTGAAGATTTCTAAGGAGCAATTGTTACGCATAGACAATTTTTCATCACTCTCTTGGAAAACTGTATCAAAAGCATGGAGTATCAATAAGAATTGCCTGAAGTAAAGCTTTTACTGGGTTGGTTAACTAATTGTGGTGTTGAGGGCTGTTTTTTTTTGTGGGTTTTTCTGTTTGTTTGTGTATGCGTGTGTATTCCGTTTGGGTTTTTTTAGAGAGACAGAGAGACTCTGTATTCTTCTAGCAGTTGTCAGTGTGTCTGTTTAGGTAAGATAGCAGGACAAATGAACAGATATGTCTTTTAGTAATGTTATTTTTAACTTACATAATTTATAAAAAGTATCAATCTAGAAAGCTTCTGTTATTTTTATTTATTTTATTTTATTTTATTTTATTTTATTTTATTTTATTTTATTTTATTTTATTTTATTTTATTTTATTTTATTTTATTTTATTTTATTTTATTTTATTTTATTTTATTCCTTATGTGAGTGAGATTCATGGGATGCGTCCCAAGCATCAGTTTCCTCTGAGCAGAAGTTGATCAGCTTGATGTACTGTGAGAAAACACATCATCTTCCATATATCTTGAACCTATTGTTTGATGATTTCATATGAAACTTCATAGCCCATTTATTAAGTGAAACTGGGAGTTTTCCCTACTACTCTTCATGCTATTCGTGACTTTATATGGATGACTGTGAAACCTCTCAGTTCACTTCTCTAGGCTGAAGAGTCCTATCATTCTACAGTTTTTATCACCCTACTATGCATCTCTTCCAGTATTTCTATCCTTTTTAATATAGCGGGGTGGAGGTCAGAGCTGTGCAAAATATTAATGATGCCCCTACATATTAATTTAAGCAGCAGAATCTTTTCTGTTTGAAAACCCTTCCTTAATTCTAAGCCTTCATCCTGTTTTTGTTCTGAGTGCTACTGAACACTAAACTTATGGAAGCTTATGGAAGCTGTGTAAGAAAATATAAGATGTATTATTTCTGAGCGTTACTAAATTTATTTCATCTGCAGTCATTCAATACAGAAAAATTATTCTGTGACTCTCAGACATGACCATCTCAGTCCATGACTAACCAAACTCCCACCTTTCTTTATTTCTTTCTGAATGTTTATTTTGACTAGCTAAGTTTTCTTTGGAACTGAAAAAATGTATTTAACTTTTATATTAATGTGTAATAATGTATCTAGCTGACACATAGCACCTCATGGGAGTTACCATTTGAATGCCTTGTTCTCCACGTGACACTTTTACATCTTTTCCCTCAATCAATTCTATGTCCTCCTAAATGAGCACATCACACTAGCTGTATCATTAATTAGCCATTATCATTGTACTGTTGACGCAGAAACACAATCAAAATATTCAACAGTGAATGTGTCCAAACTGATTGGAAACAAGCATAACTAACCAACAGCTGGGCAAAAGATGATTCCTTCTTTCTTGTATATATGAAACACTGTTAACTGTACTTCAGAGAGAGCTGGGGCATTTGTACATTTTCCTTTCATCTCTACATAAGGCACTGAGTAGAGCAAGAAAAAATATACTGATTGTTATTATAGGGCTGTAACCCAGCATGTGGTTTGTTCTTTATCACACACAGCACCTTTTCGATCCTCTCTGGAATTCAGGATTTATTTCTTTATTTAATCAACATAACACCAGATTATTCTAAATTCAAAGTATACTTCTTATTCTATCGCCTATAAGGAACCTTTCAAAATTCAAACTCATTTTTAGAGTTATGTGTGAGGGAGTGTACCATGATCTCATGCTTCTAAAGACAAGGGTGGCAACACAATGCCTGATAGATGCTCAGAGGTCAGACAGAAAAATAATATGAAATAACCTGTTGTTCCATGGCTCTTTTCTAGTTCAGAACAAGGTGGGCAAAAGCTAAGTAGGTGCTGAGCTGATTGCAGGAATTATCAACAAAAGGAGATGAACTAAGATTAAAAAATGCTTACTCTGTTTTCTAACTCTGTGATCATCATACCCTGCCACATTGTTATTCACTTGTTTATGTATTTTGTTCTGTCTTACTAAACCTTCAAATAGATGTAGGATCTCAAGCTGAAGGTCCCCATTGTTCAGCATTCTGTCTCTCTGACATTGACTAATGACAGAAGTAGACAATTTTCTGGAATCTTGAGGAGTATCTTAAAATCTGCTTCAAAAGCCAGAGGTGAAAGCTCTGTGTGTATACACACACACACACACACACACACACATGCACTTACTGGTATTAGGCCTTCATCTGTGATTGATATTTTTTTTTTCCAATCATTCTTTCTTTTTTTATTCTTCTGAAATGTACAGCCCCCTCTGTTTTAATCAGACCTAAACAATAAATCATTACAGTATGTGCAGCAGTTTGTGGGTCTTTTCAGACCAACGGGATCCTTTTCATCTTATTCAGATTTTTTGAATTATACTTGTCTTATCAAATATATATTCAACTAACTCAGAGCAGAATACTACCACCATAATCTTATCTCAGTTAGAATTAGTTTCATTTTTGGGAATCATGTAATTGTTACTATATAAGAAGAAAACATGTCAAGAAGATAGTTTACCCAGCTAGTCTTAGTACAAGTTATAAAACCTACAAGTTCTTATGGAACAAGTCGGGGTGTACACTTGTGTAGGGAAAATATATACTCCAGTATTAGAAATTCCATCCATGGGATTTTCTGCATGAGAAGAAGGTAATAAAAAGAGACAATAATTTTTTCCTCTTGCTTCAGTCTTTTCTTCCTTTCCTGGTTGCCCACAGAATTGGGGAAAACTTAGTGACTCATTCTTATTTAAGCTGCTTTCTCCATGACACTGTGTTTTCTGACTAAAATTTACAAAAGTGGAAGTTTATGTGGTATACTAAATCTGCTTTTATGCTACTTTGTTTCCATTGCAATATTCTGCAAAGCAGTGATAGTTGAAATGGTTAGATTTTTATTTTTTTTTTGGTTTATTATTGTATTATTTATTATTCTAAACATCAAGTTGGTTGCATTCCTGAAAATAGAATAGAGATATGAAATCTGTACCTTGGCCTTCTTGGTCTTTTTAAACCTGCTTTCTCCTACAGTGAATACTGTAGAAGCTGCTGAATTTTGCTTTAGTAATTTTACAGAGAAGGAATACTAAGATATAAATATTTTTAACCATTAATTAAATCCTTAAAAACACCACCTTAAATAGACCCACATGCCGTATAATTAGCAAGAATACTTTCTTAGAAATTACGTTACCATACTGTAGATAGCTACAAATTATACATTAATATCTCCCTATTTCAGGATCCTGAAATCAGTTTGAAAGTCCTTAAGGGATTTATTTCTAACACTTTTGTGCCAATTACGTTGTACTTATTTGCTGTTCTTTGTTTCCTCTTCTCCCAGAGGCTATTCCATGCCACTACAGAATAGGTATTTTGCATTTCTTCTCTGGTTTCTTGGTAAGTGTATCTAAGTCTTCAAACAAGCCCTACTTGCTTTAGAATAAATAGCAGCATGAACTGACTGAAATCCTGTCATTTTTCTAAGCAATGTACTAAATATTCTTGTCTAACTCTGTTGCTTTCTTCTTTTGCATAGGCTAGATGATTTGCACATTTATGAACTATTAAGCATCTTCTATACACTCTGCTCAGTAGGCTCTAAAGACATGAAACTCTTTCTGCCTAGGTCACATTTGTTAATTTCAGTCTCTGCATAAGATTTATATTTTACTGCAGTGCAGGAGGGAGAGATGAAGCCAGGGTTAAAGGGGAGCATAAATTTTTAGCTTTTGTCAATTTATATTATCTTCTCATACCACTCTCTTGTTCTGGAAATTTATTTTATCTTCCTGTAATCACCTTCCTCGATGTAGTTGGTAAACAAGAAGAATGCAGATAAAAGACAGCATAAACAAACATAAGGTCATGCCTTGCATACTACGTCTAGTATAAAATAAAAATGAAAGCTCAGTAGAAGATACTCATTAAAATACTGCTACTGCTGAAAGAGGTTGAGAGGTAGCTCATTTGAGCATGATGTGGGAAATCTGGATTCAGGTGGTGGATTGAATTCTCTCCATAGGCATGTGGATTTAGACCTCTGCTTATGGAAGGAAGAATCTTCCTTGACACTTTCATTAAAGGAGTCCAGGCAATGTTAACTGAAAGCACAGTCAGAGAAAGAAATTTGCAATGTAATGTTTATTTAAAAAAAAATTCTGGCCAGCCTGTATTCACAAAAATCGAAGTCTACACTGTAACTAAAGTAAAAAGATAGAAACCACACTTTCTGTGGTGTTCAGTGGGAAATTGTATACAATGATTTGCAAGGTCTCTGTAGCAATACTTTATTTTGTAGAAAACAGGGAGGGGGGGGAGTTTTAACCTTTGATCCCTCTCCCCATAAATATAATTTTCACAATCTCAACTTAATAGCTGTTTTGGAGCCTGCTTTTTTTTTTTTTTTTTTTTGGAGTGTGCAGTATGTGATCCAGACAGCTAAGGAATAAACTCTTTCTGCTTCTTAGATGTTCCTTCTTGAGGAGGGCTTGTTCTCAATCTGTAGTTATCCTGAAATGGATAATTTGATTCACTGCTAGAAAGAACTGGAGGGTTTTCTTTCACATTTTTCTCTGAAATGCTGCATTAATTGTGTTGTTCTTTTCATCATAGATGCTTCACTGACATTTTAGAGTTTGTTAATATTTCTAAAGGTCTTGGAAAAAATAACAACCTTGCTGATAATTACAAAATTGTTATTCTGTAATGTAAATACCTGAGCTTTTACTTAAGACTTGTTGTTTCCCTTAATATGAAAGTTTTAAACACACCTTAAAAATAACCTTTTTTGAACAGCAATCAGAAACAAATGCTATAATTACAGGTACTTTATTTCTACTGAAAAAAAGAGCTGTATGGTGCCCTCAGTGACAATAACCCCTACCAAATTACACTCTGTAGACAGGTAAAACCTCAGCTACATTAGCAGCTGAAGAAGTGGCAAGTTAAAAAGGCAGTTTCATCTTTGCCATGCAAAATTTAGGTTAAATATGCAAACTAGAACATGATTTAATCCAGTAAAAGTGGAATAGCCTGTCAGAGAAAGTACACTGGCAAATGGGCAAACAGTTGAACATGTTATATTTTAATTTGCAGAGACAAAAATGACAAGCAATTTATTTACATAAAACTGTACAAAAGCAAATTAAATTATGTAAATATTTCATAAATAGAGGTGGACTAGCGTTTAATACATTTTGCCATGTTTAGCATAGTTGCGTGCATAGTGACTCATAATAAACAATGATAAATTGTTCTCTGCTTCACTATCAACATCCAAGTTGCAGAACAATAGTCAATGTTTAATATTACAAACAGATCGTACCACACTGAATGCAAGTGCTTTAAAATTTAGGAAAAACTTGTCTGAAAGCATACCCCAGGTAACTGGTGAATATTGTCTCCTTCCTTGTGTTTATGCTCTTCAGCTAGTAATACAACTTAACTCATGGACTTTAATTTCTATTGCTCTTTCATCTGCTTATTTCCTTAAGGAAACACTGTATATTTATCATCAATTAAACAGAAGGAAAAATATTTCACTGTTCAAGTTGCTTACAAATGTTTGGTGATGGCTGGATTTATGGCAAGGTCTTTATCCATATTCTTTGTTTTCCTGCTTGAAAACTTCCTAGGGTAGCGTTTCAGCCAACCATTTTAATCCCATTCAAGTTCATCCTCCACATAAAAATAATATTTAACTTTTTTGTTTTGTTTTTCTTTTTTTTTTTTTTTCCTGAAACTCAGGCAGCAGGCCAGTCAGAAACTGTATTGTATAAACATAGTGGATCTGAGATCCAGAAAGAGCATTAGATTTTAGACCAAAGCTATTGAATTTTCTAATACATATAAAGTTATATATTAATGCATCAATCTATAAAGGTGCCCTAATGTAAAATACATGCAAAGCTCATTTGAGTTTTTCATGGAAGGAAATAAAAGGATGGCTTCTATACTGTACAACTGAAATGTGATGATGGCTAAAAACAATTAAAAAAAAACAATTGTCAATATTCCTGGCAACATGAACAGATGATACATTGCTAAATGACTATAATATAGAGTGATTGTGGTTTTCCAGGCAGCAGAATTAAAAACAAATGAAAACAACCTCGAACCCCACACAAATAGTAATTAAAAAAATCTTCAAGACTTACTTAAACTGCAGCCTTGTGTTAATAACGCTTAAGACTGGTCCGTTAACTGAGCTTGACAAAAGGCTTGTTTTTAAATATATTATTTATAATTTCTCAGAAAATAAACACGGGTAAATATACAGGTTCAAAAAAGTTGGGAATAGCCCCTTATCCCTCAGTGTCCAAACCCAACTACGACTTTATCATACTAATAGGTATAAAAGGCACAGTTGCATATTTTGCATTCACCCTAATTATTTTTATAGTCTTATTTGTTTATTTTTGTACAAAAGCACTCTGTTTATGGAGTGGCACCAGATTTAACCTATTTCAAATAAAGAAGAAAAATACAAACACAAAATATATTTGTGTGTCATGCCAGGTCAGAAGAGTAATCAGCATATTAGTAGTGGCTAATTCCACTAGAATTACTGTGAATACTTACAGTAGGTAGAATTTTTTAAAAAATTATTTCACACCCATTTTAGATCTAAGGAGATGCACACAAGTATGTGTGTTAATAATGGTCTTATGTGGTGCAAAAATTGGCGAGTGACTGCTGATCCATTTAATCTGAAGGTCTTTTATGACCTGTATTATTAGCCTTGTAGAAACAGGGTCTAAGAATATATGGAAACAAACTACCTATTTTTTTTTTGTGTGTGTGTGTGTGTAATATTAAATAAAATCTTATTAAAGGAAATTCTGTTCAATATTTGTGTTATGCAATTTTGTATTCTGTTGAAACGTGCAAGAAAAATGTGTATACATTACATAAGCATTTTTAGAAGCATTTTTAAACAGATACTTACAGATTATACAAAGCAGTAACTGCTGTATACAGTCTCATAACAAAGTACTAGTTTGCATCTCTCCATATTACTTAAATAATTAAACATAAAAATGTTCAATCGTTATTAATCTTTGATTTTAATATTTTCTTTCTAAAATGTGCCCATTCATCATAACTGCTATACACAAACTAACATTTCTTGAAGAAAGTAAATGCGAGAGGACAAAATGGCCCATAATGGCACATCCCACTACATGGAGAAGTAGAATCAAAACATAAATGTGATGAGTTGAGTTGATTTACCAACCTCTACTTTAGGCTGTTTAAGGTTATTTCTATGCAATTCTTCAAAGCAAGATACTACCCAAATCTATGTTGTGACTATGGTATACTAGAGAGCCATCTAGACATGCGTTAATGCCAGGTTAAACAGCCAGGGATTTGAATGCATTACCCCTCCTTGAGCTGTCCTTGCCGTGTTGTTTGATTGTCACTTTCATCTGAATATCTGAGCTCAATCTGTTGTTACCACTACAGCATCAGCTACAAAGGACTGGTTGAAGTTCTGCACGTTTTGTTGCTTTTATTGCACAAAAACCATTTTCATTTCCTCTTCCTTTTAAGAAACACTCACCATGAATCATTACAGCTCAGACCTCTTGCATATCACAGTAACTTGGAGTCCTTTTGACTCATCTTGATCTGCTAGGTGAGTATCATACCACTGTTTATCAGACCATTTTCTACCTAGCCTATATATTCTGAGTCTTGACATCATTTAGTATTGCACTTCTCTCCGTTTTAATGCACTTGTGTTTCAATAAAACCTGCATTATATCTTTGATGCAACTGAAGCAATTGGTAATCTATGGCATTGATGACAGAAGACTTAGTAATCATTCTTTACACTCTGAAGAGAAGGTTTTGTGTTTTACTTGTAATATTCAAATGTCATTCTGTCATCCATTGTCCACCCTTTCCATTCCACCAAGCATTTTCATTAACACAGCCTTCTATTAATACTACTAGTTTTTAACTTCGATCTTAAAAATTCCCTGGAACTGGCATATGCAGCATATCATATGCAGCATCTGCTGCAACATATCATGTCATTACAAAAAGCCCACATCAGTTCCTTTGGGCATTCAGCTGAACCACACTGGAAAAAAAATTGTGTCATCTGGGCTTGTGAACTGTGCTACTGTGCAAAATATAACTCAAGGTGTGTTATGAGTACATGTGTGTATCTGTGAATATACTAGTTTTCTAAGCCAAGCCCCAACACTTAGCAGTTCCCCTGATCCATTGTGTGATCTTTGGCCTTTTTGTTATTACCATCTTCCCAGCTAGATGTTAGTCTTGCCCAAAATAATGATTTCAACAGTTTATCAATACTATCCTATAGTATATGTGTTACTAATTGTGTTTATGTTGAAGTAATCATTACAGAGAACAAGAAAGGAGAGAGACACAGCAAGAACACATATGTTCTATGGATAAAACAGAACCAGAGTTCATGAATCATAGGAAAGTATGCCATGTTTTTGACTGCAGTCTCAGGCTGAACGTATTTCTGTTGCTTCCAGCCTCAGGTGAGAGTTGAGAATATTAAAGCTGTGATCTTCACAAAGTGCCTATTAACGTTTATTTCTTTATATTTATCTCTATATCATATGGTTTCTGAAGAATTGTCCCGGGAGGGGATCAGCAATATTCAGATGATATGTTTGGAATACATTTTCCCTGACCTGTTATCCACAACAAGCCAGACAACAGTCAAACAAAATGAGTGGCTTAACTCATGCTTCTGCAGAAGGGAAACAACAGCTTGTTGTGTTCTTTTTAATCAAGCTTGTTACTATGGAAGGAATTTGCAACCATAGATTTAGGAAAATAAAAATCAGTGAGGGGGAATTCGACATGCAAGTAACAACGTTTTCTACATGATACAGTATAGTCAGGCGGACAGTATAATTAAATGCCTGCTATGGAGGCAGAAGTGGCAGGCAAATCTCTTGTCTCTTTGGTTGCCTCCCTCCTTTTTGTTTCTTTTTTTCTGTTAAAATTGTTTTGATCTTAAGACTTTTACCCCTTTTCTTTCTTATAATACGAAAGAACTTTGTTGCTGCTTCTAAGCCTACAGGTAAACTTCTCTTCTAGTTAGAGTATTGACAGGAGATGGCTTGTATTCCCCTGTCTGTGTAAGGGGGATATCCTCTGGATTGCCTTCTTCATTTTTGCTGAAACTAGCCGCGCTGAAGGTCTCATAGGATGAGGTCAACTTTTTGTTAAGGAGGTTTCTGTTGCGATCACCCATGAGGGAGGCTTCTCCATTGGCCAGCTTTTCCTGACTGCCCCGTTCATCAACAGGCATGAAAGTGGAGAGTTTTGGCTGGCTCTTCTGCTTTCTTTCAGGAGAAGTGCGAACTGGCATCCAGCAGGAGTCCGAGTGGCCATATTCATCACATTCTCGGGTACACTTCCCTGTCAGGGCTACATCTGGCAGAGGCCTTGAATCTGAAAGTAAAATAGAATTGTCTTTACAAATTAATAACATCGCAATTACCTACAGTGAAACTGAGAATCCTTAAATTCACAAAAGGTATTTTTAAAGGTCTTGGTAAGAATGTTGCAGTAAGTTCCTCAGTAATAGTTTTTCAACATTGCATGTGCCCATAGGCAGCAAGCATATATTACTTATCCTCAACCTCAATAACTGAAAAAAAAGACTATTAAACCACTTCCTGTGCTTGTAAATCAATCTCAAAAACATTTGGCATTAAGTACTGAATGAATTTTGATGTTTGAAAGAGTCAACCAAGCACTTAATTCCATACTGCCAATTTTCTTGGAATTATTAAAAATACCTTTCTTTGAATTTTTTTGTAAAGAAAAGGCTTTTAATTTGTATGAAAGGAACAGGAAAGCTGGACCCTGCAAATACCTATGAACATGCTTAACCCCATGCTAGTGAGCAGCTCTGTTATTGACAATGAGACTCAATTCATACATCGTGTAAGTATCTGCTTGTATTTCTCAGGATTGGGTACTCATTGTTAGTACACAGTATGTTACATAAATCATACAATAAATCATTAGTAGGAGCATACAAAAAAACCTGCTTGGGGTTACAAATGTAATCTAATGTGTACAGATAAAGCTATTCTGTGTGTTGTGTGTGTGTATGGAGGAACAGGGAGAATCTGAGTGCTGCCTGAATAGATGCATTAACATTTTCTGTGTGACTGGTTGTTTTAGAAGGTGTCCTGTTCCAGATCACTATATCTAAGCATTTTAGTTACTATACTTCTAAGAGCTTTTACTGAAAACTAGCAAAGTTCAGGAGTCTGCAGGATTGACTCTTACCTGGTAAAAACATATTTTTAATATTTGTATTTTTATACTTGTGTTATAATTGAATTAAAAAGCTACCTCAACTATTTAAAGCACTGGGTAAAATTCTAAAACCTTGAGTTTATTCAGTTATACTGTAGGTTATGGTCTACAAGAAAAAACTGGGGCAACCTACAAAGTAACAAGATGATATTCAAACAGTTAAAGTTGTGAAATAAAAATATCAACAATAAATTAATTTTTCCAGTTTTTTGGATATGACTTTCATATGATATATTTGATGAAACTTTTAGGTTTCTTTTATAAAATTTCTATTATCTTGAAAAAGAGCAAGGAGCTTCAACATGGAAACACTGTCAGGTACTTCACAGGGGCTGTGGCAACTTTCTACTTTCCCCAAATTTATGTGAACAGTAATTTTTCCAGTAATAACCCTTGCCTTATAAAATATCTTTCAAAGGTCTATTCAGCCTTCATTTTGTTACTTCTATTTTGCCTACTTTTTTTCTTTGATTTTGGCTGCTAGATAACCTTCTCAAAAAGTGAAAATTCCAACGGTGAAAAAAAAAAGACCACTGCTGAGGTTTAAAAAAAATAATTAAAAAAAAGCAACCAAAAATTTTTCCAGAATAAACTGTTTTAATGTAAAATATTTACAACAGGTGCTTGCAGAGTAAGGATATTTCATTTCAACATCTGCAGATTTAATCCTGATAGAATTGCAAAAGCTCTTGAAAGTCAGATTTATGTTCCCCCTGTCTTGATTTTTTAAATGTATTTAAACATTCATTTAATTAGAAATTTGTTGCAGCATTGTAAAGAATATGCATATTTTATTATTATCTGGTTTATATAATCTACTGTATGTATTCTAAATATAATATTTAATATTTAATATTGTATAATATTTAATATTTCAATGTATCTGATTTTAATTAGGAAAACAGCACTGATGTCTAGACAACTGAGTTGAGATGTATAAGGCTGGGAAGAGGGAAGTGAGGAGTTCTGAGCTGCTTAGTGTTTGTTTTGCTGTTGTGTGTTTTGGTGTGTTTTTTGTTCAGTTTTGGTGGTAGGCTTTCTTTTTAGTTTTTTTAGTTTTGTTTTAGTTTTGTTTTTCAGGGGTTTGGGTTTGTTTGTGGGTTTTGTGGGGTTTTCTGTTTTGTTTTGTTTTGTTTTGTTTTTTTCACTTAGACTCAGTCCTGATGCCCATATTTTTTCAGATGACTGTGTTCTGGAGCTGTAAACAGACGATGGAAACTCTAACAGGAAAATTCTTTATTTGTCAGCTAAATCTAGTATTATTCTGGCATTCCTTTAAGGTAAGAAGCATGATTAACTGCTGAGCTACACTCAATGTGCTCTGATTTTTAAACAGAAAATCCTTCCCCATATTTTTATAATAGGGCAAATCCTCTTCACATCTAAATCTCAATAAACTCTTCAAACAGAACCTTATTTCCAAGCAGTGACTGTTAAATATTATGCTTCCTCCTAGTATTTCAATTATTACTCTGGTAGAATATTAGCAAATGCTTAACAAGGTAATATGTCTGACCTTTACTTAAAAAAGAGGAGTATGTGTTTATTGAAAAAGGATCTTATGTAGTTTTTGTTTGTTTGTCTGTTTTCAAGACTGAAATAATTAATGTCTCATTATATCTGATGGCTTCTTTTTAGTGCAAATAAGTCTTCAACTAGCATTACTTGGGTTGATAAAAATCCTTTCCTTGCGGTCCTTGAACCGCACACTTGAAAATCTATTATTTTGCATTGTAGTGCATCCTATGTTCACTTTTGAGCAAATATTAGAACTCCTTGTCATAAACCATGAGGACTTGCTCTGCAATTCTGCCTTATAGTGCTGTTTTATGAAGCAACAATCTCTAAGTCGGCATGTGGATGACATACCCTGTTAAGTTACGTGATAAACCTTATCTTCACCCCACAAAAGAGCACAGGGAGGGAGCACCAGGTTAATATTAGCCCAAGTTCTACCCTGACAGGCTCCTCCCAGGCCTATCAGTCTGTCTAAGGTCTGTCAGTCCAGGCCCAGAGCAGCACAGGGGTATACAGTGGCAGATAGGAACACAAATCAAGGACAACCAACTTGTCTGGGCCCTTTTCAGAGCTATCCTAGCAGAGCCATTAGCCCCAACATCCAGGCATGAAACACAGCACCATGAGTCATTGGCAGCTGCTCTCCACATCACCTTTCTGTCTGACAGGGGGATTGTTGCCTAGGTATGTACATGGTATACGAGGAAAAGCAGTTTGGTATAGCACAGGGCTTACTGTGCAATGTTTGGGGGAGGAACCAAAGGAAGGACAAGGGAGTGGTTTAGATGATTTGGGGAGGAACAAAAGCGGGAAAAGAGCCAGTCACATGTAAACAGGTTGCTGGCTAATAAGCTTGTCTGGTTGTGCCTTGTGTCTTATCAGCACCATCTGTCTTGTCTTCTTATTAAAGTCCTTTCCTCCTTCCTGTATATGGGCTGTCTATTATGTGTGCATGTATGTCTGTGTGCATGTCCAGTCTCACTAGTGGACTTCCATCCTGTCCTGCAGAGACAAAAGCAGAATGAGGCCCCTGGTGCTACCTCTGTTTGTGTGAGTGCTCTGAATGTCTGTGATTTGTGTGGTAAACTGTATATATATTTGGTGTATATGCATGCTCTGTGTGTAAGCCTACTGGGAATACATCTGCATCTTTGCCACTCGTTGAACCTGGGGACATGCAGCAGCAGCCTTGCCTCCCTCATGCTGTCAGATGCAGTCTGATATATTTCCCTCTAAAACACTCTTGAATTAGTATTTGGCACATACTGTTAATGTAGCCTTCTAGTCCATTGTTTCCTTGCATCAGTTCTAAGAGCTTGAATCAGGACAGCATTTAAGCACACATTTCATTTAACATGTTTTGAAGCTGTTGTATTTAACTGCTCTTCTATTTAAAAGATGGACATAATTTCAGCATTTGGTGGGGAGGGGAGGTAGTGCAGGGAACGAGGGAACTTTTTGTGTGTGTGTTGTATCAGAAGATGGGTAAAACACCCAGTGCTGTCAGGACTAAACTATTACTAGTACCTAAACTAGTCAGTTAAGTACAACTTCGGTGCTTTCTATACACTGCAGTAGATAACAGAGATTTAATCTTAATTCCAAATGAACTGCCAGACTGCTGTAGCTACAAAGTAATTAAACGTATTTTTGCTAATTCCCTGAACTCAGAGACCCTCTTTTGCAGAGTAGTGACTTTATGCTCCTCTTTTTATATTATGGAACCCATGTAGTTGTGAACAACCTCTGAATTTGGAGGAGAAAAAAAAAAAAGTTACCTTGTCTTCCAGCATAATTTATATCCAAACATACCTATTTTTAAGTGACATGTTTTTTTTAAATACTCCTCAGTTTAAAAGATGAACACTTTAGTAGCGACCTCACTGCTAGCTGACAAGCCTAATGGAACATGACACAGCAAAGAATTTGTCAGCATAGTTGGCAAATCATCAAAGAAGACTACAATAGATTTCTGCCACGGTTACATATCTGGAAACTGACTCAAGTAAGTGCTTAAAATGCCAGATATTAATAAATATATTTTATCATATACAGAAATTTGTAGATGTGGTGTTGGGTTTTAACTGTTTTTACATAGACTATGCAAATTTAAGCTTTTATTTGCAACAATTATGATTCATTTTTCTTTTATCACACTAGTCTGGAACTACTGCACAGAGATTCTTTACAGATCCTCAGTAACTGGAGTTGCAATGGAAGGCGTTATCTAAGTTATTGTCAAACATATCCTCTTATGGTGTCTCTACAACAGAACCAGGTGACACTTGACTATTTATAAAACCATTGTAAAACCAGTCCCTAAAATGCAGATATTTAGGCAAGTTCTTGGGTAAACATATACATGGAGATTTCAAAAGTGAATATTTATAAAGCAGATTTCACTCGCCACTACTCAGATTTCAGCTTAAAAAAATTGCAGAACACTAATTTACAGGGTCTCACAATTTGCTTTCTCATTGTATCAAACACAAGCTTCCACCACCATTTCCAGAATTAGCTGATAAAAGTTTTTTTTAATGATAGTTATCATTAATCCAACAAATCTTTAAACATTTATTGCTAATTTCTGAGACAGTGATATCTTATGTTTCCCATAAAACTTTGCACAAAAGCATGCAAATGAATGGAATTACTTATATGCATGCTCATGTTTCTGTTGATTGTAGCTGACTGTTGCTTTAGGGCTAGGAAGATTGCTTGTTATCAGAAAAGGAACGCACCTACCAAGGCAGTGTGGAGATAGGAAAATATCATGCTCTATACTCAGTTTAAAGCTAAAAAAATTAACAACCAAAATTTTCCATTATTTTCTCTGTTCCCATTCCTTACTAAAGAAGGTCAATATATTCCATAAAGTACAGAGAAAGTATTATGAACATAGTAATCAACAAGTATGTGTTACAAGCTATGTGTCTTTTTGTGCACATACATGGCAGAAATATAATAAAGGATTCACACTCACTCTGGCCCCACTCTGTACATTTTTTAACAATCATTCTCGTACAATATATTTTACACAAACCCAGCATTATCAATTAATCATGACATGGTCCTACCACATACAAAGATGCAAGAAGCTTTTCCTTTCCTCATCTTTTATAAAGCACACAAAAAGCCTATGGTAACAACAGACTTTAGATGTACTTTAGTAGTCAAGAGCTCTGTTCCACTTCTTGTCCCTGGAGATGGCAAACCCTCCAGAGCAATACTGACATCCTATCTAGACAGAATAGCTTGAACATTCCCAGAAAGAACTCTGTGCCCAGAAAGCATTCATAGCTGTAGACTTGGAGGAGTACACAACCACAATAGCTATACAGTACTACACCAGTGCAACCGTACTTGTGTAAACCATACAGCCTGGTCCATGGGATCCAAGTTGTCATTGGTAGATGAGTTCTAAATTGTATCTATGACAAATCAATAACTACATGCAGATTTTGCTGCCTTTCCCCGCTGAGGGACCTATAACATCTCTGCGTGGCTCCAGTTACTGAGGATCTGTAAAGAATCTCTGTGCAGTAGTTCCAGACTACTGTGATAAAAGAAAAAGGAATAGTAATTGTTGCACAGTAATGACGCAGACTGTGGTTTCAATGAGCCAGTTTTTATCCCACCTTTTCTTGCATTCTGTACACAAATATAGCAGAGGACCTTCCAAAATTAAATAGGAGTCCATTTACACAGTTTTTATATTAAATGGTTGTCTGTTTTATGACTGCATGTTTGGAGAAACAATAGAGCTTTTAAAGCCTAACAAGTATTGACTACCTGATCAGAAAACAATAATGCGAAAAATAGCTGAGAGGGTACATCTTGTAGAAGATCACTGTTTAAGGGGGGAAAAAAAGCTAAACTATAGTGATACACAGCTACAGTAGTATTGTCTTTGAAATTCTTACCTCCTGATTGCAGTAATACAGGAACTGCACCCCAGTTAGTGCTGTGGCATATTCTGACATGCCAAGATACTATTAAAATACTTAAACATGTTCAAAGGCATCAGCAACTTCTTTCTCTGCACCTTAGGCTAAATACAGTTAAAACAGCAATTGAACATATCTCAAGAAGCATTTAGTGCCCCAAGGCTTGGACTGCTGTCATTCTGAATGTGGCATTATCGTGTACTGCAGAGATAGTGCATGCCATCTCTAAAACAGTCCTACTGAATAAAGTCAAACACAAATCCTGTGTTTGAGACATGCCAACTGCACTAAAGTAATGAATATATTAATTGCTTTTGGACTAGAATAATTTCATGTATATTATGCTCAGTTTTGAAATTCTTTTCAGTGCTTAAGAAAATACCTCAGAATACAGAAAGGCTTACATGTACATTGAATGAATGATTAATACTGTGATAGGAGCTATGACAGAAGGGTATAAAATAATGAATACTGAACCTTTTGTTATACAAAGATAAATGAACATACAATGAATGTGATCATTTTCAATATGTTACTTGACAAATGGTAAAATAAAAGTATTCCCTAAATGCTTCCTGCTGTAGCGTGTCAAAAGTCCAAGTATTTAGCTAGTTTCAAGAGAGATCAGAGTGGAATTTTCAAAGCAACCATGAGATGCTAAATAGTCCTCTACCACTAAAACTAATAAAACTTAAACAAACAAATAAAGCACCACCACCGTAAGAAAATAGAAGCAGGTGACCAGTGCTTTAACATCTGAAAAAACCTCATGCTGGATGAATGAAAGTGAATTAGCCAGAAGAGAAAGCAGAAAGGAGAAAACAGCACTTTTAATGTGGCTGTAGTAAAGCAAGAGTGGAAACAATCTGTTTTGCATGCCCATAGTGGAAAGAACCAAAAGTAATGACTTGATTGCAACAATGATAAATCAGGTTAGAAATTAGAAAAAAGCTTTGAGGATAAATAAAGTGATGGAAGGTTAGAGAGTCTCCACCAAAGGGTGAGTTTTACGAGCGCCTAGCAAAACATCTCCCACAGCTAACACAAATGCGGCTAATACTTCCTTGGCAAAGGAAGGATGCACTGAATGACCTCTAAAGGTTCCCTTCAGCTCTGCAATTCTGTTAACATGATTACTAAAATTTAATATTTATATAATATATATATTATAATATTTAATATTTAACTCTCTGTGGGTTAGGATTCTTGACTTACTCAGTAACAAATCAACCTTAGAAGTTGGGCTTAGGTTCAGTTAAAAGTCCATCCTCCTTAAAATTTTATGCTAATAGAATTACAAGCAAAAAACCAAAATGGTCAGACCATTTAAGACAGGTGCTAATCAAAGGAATACAGAAACAAAATGATAGTAATGCTAAAAAAAAAAATCACTCTCAAGTTCTAACACAATAACCTATCATTTATAAAATCTTCTTTCCTGAGTCCCCACACACCCATTCTACTTTACAGTTTCATCAAAAAGTTAAGGATTGGCTTCTTCTTCTACCTGTAGTGGTACAAAACAAATATCATGCCTCTGAAGTCCTTTAAACCTGAAAGTTTAGTGTAAGACAGACTGTAAACCAGGAAATTTTAGCACTGTTTACCTCATATAAAATTTTTGGTTTGTTTACCCTTATATAATAGCTGCCTCTGTTTTAGTGAGAACAGAGTTAAATAAGTAAAAGAATGCAGATATTTCCCTTGTTTAATTAAACAGACTACGTTAGAATATATAGCTATATAACATGTCTCAGGTACGTAACCAAAGAAATATTACCCAAATCATAAAATTCCTTGCTTAGACTCCATAGTTATTTCTATGACAATTGCTTCCAGCAGGTTAAGGTAGAATATTCTTTAATTCTTCCTCTAAATATAGAATAATTCCACTAAAAATTTTCTTACCTAAATCAATGATTGTACCAGTAGTATTGCATCTTTTATCTTCAATGATTCATCAGTTTTTCATAATTGACTTACAGAGTGTTTAGATGAAAAACAGACTAGTTGTACAAAACTAGTTGTACACTTTCAGGTGCAAATCTTATTAATGACTCAGTTGTCAGTGGAGAACCATAATATAGGTTGTATAAAATATTATGTGTAAGTGAAATCGAACAGTCTTACTACTACACAGATACTAATTTAAAGCCCTGATTACATTATAATAGAAAAGGAAACACATCAGAAACATATAGTTTTCTCTTGATTAAGTTGTATTTATCCTGTAGCTCAGATTTTTTTACTTTGTTTTTGTCCACAAGACCAATTGCGTCTATATAATGAGGACCAAGAAGTATGAGCTTATGCGATATCAGGGGAGAGTACTGTACTAAATACACCATGCTGAACTTAAATTCCCTAGATTTTAATTTTCTAGATTTAAATGCAATTGCTACCAGACTCCTTGTAATCCTGTTAAATCCTTTCATAGCCTGATTTACTTCTTTCACTGAAATGGCAACATATCCTTCAGAAAAGTAGGACTTATTATGGCTTCCTGAAGTAGCATAAACTTTAAGACGTAGGAAACATTTAAGCTGCCTAATTGTTCTGCCAATCTGATTCTAAAGTATTAATCTGTCATTGTGTCAAGTTACATACCTTTATTTTTTTCAGTAAAACGTGTCAGTGCTTAACAAACTCTGAGCTGAAACAATTTGTGGAGCAATTAGAATGTCAGCTCTCCTAAAGATAACTTAAGAAAAGTCTGAATCAGGGCTCAAAAGTAGACATAATTTCCTTGATGCTTATGCCAAAGCGATGGAACTGCAGGAGTTTTATGGGAAGAGAGAAGCTAGCAGCCATTATTGGCTCATCTCAGCTGCATACTGTGCCTCCCTTTTATTTTATTTCATGGTGATAAGGATTTAATAATGTATTTTCTTCATCAGGAATAGACACTAGGTGGGAAAACTGGTGCTCTTGCAACAGAAGAGAAAAACAAGGTTATATGATTTTCTCACCTCCTCCTCCAATTTATGCACATCTCATTCAAAAGGGAACTTCTTTTTGGAGATACTCCAGGTAACATTTTCTAGGGGATATTAATGAATGCCTTGCTTCCATTTAGAAACTAAAAGCACAATCCCAAAAGATGTTCAATGTCATTACATCTCATGGATATCTCACAAGTATCTCAGAGGATATACAGAATCTACAATGCAAGTTGAATATACAGAAAGAAATCAGTGGCTTGACAGAGTTGTAATCTGTTTTGCAAGATTGATATTTGTTGAAGTGATATAAAAACATAGTAGATATGACTAAAGTTTTGGTTCAGAGGATGACTGATTAAAATGACACAACTCCCCCTACACACATGGTTGCTTAATTATTTAGTATAAGTAACGGAAGAGGGTGGACAGGGGGAAAAGAAAACAAAGCAAAAGTGAATCCCTTGTGGCTATGGACAAGAGCTCCAACCAAAATAAAGTTCTGTTTGAATTTTTCTGTGTTTAAGAATTGGCTTTAAGGGACAACACTGATTTCTTTCTTGAATATCTTTCAGTGAGTTATTTTTTTTTACAGAATTCTTCTTTCACATGAGATACTAACTTGAACTGATAATCATGATAGCAGCACTGTATTCCTGAAAATGAGATGCTTCGTACAGTTCTTTGTGCAGCAATACATTGCTGCATATGTAGAACAAAATATTATATAAAAACATATATTAAATATTAGTAATGCTTTCATAAAAAAGGAATTACTCATTTTCTCAAGAGTTTTTCTGTGACCCACGTATTGTTTATTTTTTCAGAAGTCATAGACCCTCAAATGTTAAACTTGAACCTTAACTATAAAATGTGCTGAAACTCTATTAATTTATGTTATGCTATTTTCAAATCAGAGGAAGAATAAATTTCTCCATGCTCTGCAAGGAATGATCATCTAAATGCTGTAGAGCTCAGTACGAAGCAGAAACAAATTACTTGTTACTACTTGTCTTTTCAGCAGCTGTCAAGAAGTTGTGTTGTAAGAAGAAAAATAGCAGTCATGTGAAGGATTCATTTAACCTTTTATGTCACATAAAGGGAACCTTATCCCACACAACATGCTTCTCTCACAACACATGTACTCATTTTTAATTTTACTTACTTAATTGTACTAGCAAGATCTGGAATACAGAACCAAATTTAAATCAATTCAGTGAACTGAAGAGTACAAAGAATGCGCTTTCATTCCTTTAGCAGAAGATCTACATAATGCATGCTAAAAATAGAAATAAAAAAACATTTTAAGATCATTGTATTAATGCACAATTTTCTTGTTTGTATAAATATACTCCAGAAGAAATGTGTTATCTTATAAAATATAGTGCTTATCTTCATTAACCATGAAGCATAACAGAAATACAAAATCATAGAACTTAGGAGTAAATGATAATACTTTCACCTGTCACAGGGAAATTAATTGATTTATTGATTAACTAGTTGCAGGCTTTTGTCTTTTATTTCATGTCAAAGTCATGAGCCTGGTCAACTAATCTGGAACCCTCAACTTCTTGTTTTTACTGTTTTTGTAGTATATATGTGGATAATCTTCACACCTCAAAAAATGGAGAGACAAATACAGAGAGAGAATTAATCTCTCAGCGTGATTTATGTCCTGCTTAAAGGGATTTTTTCATTATTTTTTTTATTGATTTTTCAGCTGTGTGTGCAGATTACAGCTTGCAAATTAATTACAAACATGAGCTCAGAATGCTTACATACTTATGACAGATTCATCTGGGTTACAGTCCATTAGTAATTAAGCATTAAGCACAGCTCTAATTCCCCTTGTGCATGTGCAGTAGATAGACTGTAATCATGCACATGAATCATAGGGATGTTGTACTAAAGGAGGTCAGATTATCACTGTTTATCTCACTATAGAATGGAAAAGTGTAATGATAATTTTTTATAATGATGGCTAGTACAGAAAAAGTTTGAATGAAACAAAACAGGGAAGTCAAAAAAATAAATTTTTACATGCAAAGTCTAAGCCTCTTAGTAATAGTAGTCCCAGTCCTCCTTGTGGGAGGAGAAATCTAATGGAGCCCTGTAGTGTGTATCAGTTTTTTGACCCCTGCCCTTGACCCTAAGTATCCTACAGTGTTTCATTTCCTCAACCCTTATAGGAGATAAGGAAGTAGAATTCTTACCTTACAAATAGAAATGTATCTTGATGAAAATTAAAGGCAAGGTTGGACTTGTCTAAGTATATTAGTCAGGACCTATCTCTCAACTCTGACATGAAGATACCGGGATTTTGGTTGCTTCACCAGCTATAAGGTAACATTTTCTTCATACTTCCCAAACCACTTATTTGAATGGACATTTGAGCGTATCCCTCTACAGATTTCTTGAGATATTGTTACAAAATATGTGAAATATTTCCTAGCCCCGAAGTAAAAATAGAATAATTTTTGCCAGAAGTTACTCCTGTGGAAGTACCGTTTAACAAATCCATTCTCTTCGTTTAAGAATGTTTCTTATTAAAATTTGTATGCTCTTTTGTTTTGCAGCACAATATTAAAAATAGTCACTATGCTTTTGCTTAGCTTGGTTACCCAAGTGTATACCCATAAAATTTTAATCTCAGAAAATATTCCATTATTCCTCAGTTCGTGACATTTCCAGATTTCTTAAGAGCAGTACATACACTTTGGACTACTGTTTCACAGCAAACATCTACTTTTTCAAGAATGAATCAGATAATCTCCAGCTTGTTTCACTAATTTGAATAGCAGTAAGTCTCTTACATTATTAGTTTATGCTTTCGTTCAGACTTCAGTAAAACTGACAAAAGGTTTTAAACTGGACAATGTTTAGCTTGCTCCACTAGCAATGCATGACTAAATTATTGACAATAGGTAGGAAAAACCTTAATTATATCTGCTAGGATAGCATAAACCCAGTCCAGCGGTAGTTCCTGTGAATGTAAAACATTGTGCACTGGAGTATAACTAGTTTCTTCATATAACAGATTCACTACCGGATGGTACAAGTGGTTTCTACTTGGGTCAGCTTCGAAGCTGCAACTCGAAGCAAAAACTGTGTGCCTAAATATCAGTCACCTGAACAATCATAGTTTTCAGAGAATGTAAGTATTCCAAGAGAATTATTCAAAGAGAGTGGTGCGCTCCTACCACAGCTGAATGAAGTACTACCAGAAACTGGGGGTCACACCTGACTATTTCATGGTCCATTAGCAGGAGTTAGCAGCAGAGAGAGCTGATAAGCATGTTTCATGCCCCTTTGTAAAAACAGCACCTCTGATAGGCATCCATTAAATTAAGCCTAAACTAAGCATAGTGGATAAACTCACAGCCCACAGTGGTGGACACCAGTGATACATTTATGAAACTTACACTTCGAGTTAATTAAGTTAGATGGACTGTTAAAGCATGGACATATATAGATATATTCTATTTTAAATTAGAGAAGAGTGGCTGACTAGATAAAGTTTACAATTATCTGTTTACTTTTGAGTGGTATAGATAGAAAGTAAATGGAAGAATGTGTTCTCAAGACGAAAGTTATCAGCATTACAATTAACATTGATTTTATTCTGCTCTTTGTGTGAAGATACTTTGAGAATCTTATTTTTTATTAGACTATTCATGTATACTCTCAATTACCTTTCCCACCAAGTATGTGAAAACTCATCGGTGCAAGAAACAGTTGAACGAATTCTCAGTGCATGCTTTACCCTACCATAGACACGAACTGTAATTGCATAGGTGTTAAGTGTTGTTAAACTTATTTTGTGCTGCAGGAGAAGTATTTTATGGGGTTTCTCTGTTTCTATTTGCTGATGCTTTTAGTCACTGAAAGTAGAGCAGGTATAAAAAGAGGTCAAGCTGACAGCAAAACTGAATCAGGGATTTTCATGCCAATGAAATAATAAAAAACAGCAGTGTTCTTACAGCAACATAAAAGAATATCAGTAGGCAAAAAGGTGCTGAACAGCTACTGGGAGGAAGTGAATAACGCATCCATTTCAGGAAAAAAAAATATTTTTCTGATCACAGATAGCTTTGTGAACTGGATAAATTAGGATGCCCTTTAAACAATTTTCACGCTTCAAGAAATGTCTGTGGGAGACAGGTCTTATTTTCCTTTAAGAGTTCAGACTTAATAGGTTGAATTTTACTTGTATTCTCTACGCCTTTATTTCTCATGTCTATCATTCCCAGATCAAACCTGCTATCTCTGACGTGTTTCAATACTTAGTATGAATGTTTCCCCCCACGACTGGACTTATTGTCTCAAACACACACATCCTTATCTCTCTACAGATAACACTGGCAGAGTGCAAGTGCCGTCCAAATAACTGTCAAAGGATAATAAAGATTTGCCCAGCTCTTCTATGTGTTTCAAAACTAAATCTGTAAGTAAATGTGTAACTCTGTATCAAAGTAGTTTACTAGAGTATCTGATTATCTTCCATATAAAATGCTGGATACTGCATCCAGAGAAAGATTAAAGAAACAAGTTTTTTTGCTTTTATGACTGATAGCATGTACTAAACCCACAAGTTTAAAAGTCACAGGAGAGATGCTGTATCAATTAAATTCCAAGAGATTATAAGATTTTTGTCTGTCACTAAGTGATTCTATGGACTTAATATTTTTTCAGACCACCATCTGTTAAAACTCAGTAGAGAAATATCTTGCCTCTAGTTTAAATTATTTGAAAATAATTATATCTTCTTCTAGAATAACAAAATAGCAAGCTGTTACAATACTTATGAATGTCACCATGCTATAAGAGAATTATTCTTCTTGTTAACTTGTAAAATTTTTATTCATAGGGAGGTTTTATTTTGAATTAAGATTTACAGAAACACCTTAGATTAAAATTTCAAGGGGGAAAACTGATGGAAAAGGATAGAAAGAACAGATCAGAAATAAAATCTCCTTGCTAATATAACAAAAAGCAAGTATCATTTAACTTCTCTGTGGTTAGATTCTCTCATTTATTATACTTCAGCCTATGAAAATTAGTCTAGTTGCAGGCATTTCTTATTCTGCAATAGAAAGGTTATACAGTTTTCTACAATAATTTGTATATTGTATTTTCCTTAGGAATTTAAAAATTATTCTTAAGACCTCAGCTACACAAACTTGTCAGAGGAGTGAGCAATTATTCTAATTATAAATAGCTGGGAGAATTTCTCACTGGTTCAGTTTTTCCTAATCTGTCTTTCAGGGAAATGTAGTATACAAGCAGGCGTAGATTTCACAAGATGCACTACATCATTAGCACATGGCATTTAGAAATCCAGTCAATCCAACTTCATTTCAATTTCTAAAAAGCACGATAATTTTGCATAGTCAGGGACTGACCTCATACTGCTTTGACATTCTTTGAATCTGGTACTTATGTCATCAATGAGAAGTGCAAATTCAAAGTAATCAACTACAGCTAGTGGCATACCATAAATTTGAAATTAATGTAAAGCGTGATCCATATCTTTTCCAAGGATAGGAACCAACAATTTCAGCTGAATAGAAATGAAAGATCAGGTCTCTTGAGATATCTGTGTTTTGCATGTTAACTATTAAAAAGCAAATGAAGATTTATGCAACTTCAACCTCTTTGCTAAGAAATTGAAACCAATAGCATGAGCAAACTATAGATAATTTCTGTGTCCAAAAATATAACAAATGTTCCTCAAACACATACATTAAAGATAGTACCAAATTTTTTCACTATATTTGACTGCATCTCTACTATTAATGTTACAAAGACAGAGATGATAAAACACCGTGATAGACAGATGGTACAATTTAAAGATTTTTTATTTTCCTTCTAATCTGTCATATAAATACCATATAATGTATTTTTCAGCTCAAAAGTATAAATTTGCTCAGCAAAGCTGCTCAGCTGTAGTGCATGCATTTTTCTGACTGAGGTGTTTTAGGTCAAGTGGAACTCTTTGTAGGAAAAGGAACATTGCTCTTTTCTTAAGAGCAACTAAACCTGCTTAGCTGAGAGGAGTTTGTGTAGTTCAGAGCAGGACCTGTGCCCCTGGTTCCAGAACTCTAAATTTATAGGTTATGGAAAACAACTTCAAGGAGACTCTAGAGTTTCCATATAGGAAGACCCTGAAGGTTGTTTGAATAAATAGTCTGGAAGGAAAGGATGTTAAAAAGGAGTGGTAAGATGCATTTTTAGATCACCTTATTCTGTACAGCTCAGAAGTTCTTTGTTTTCACTATTAAAAAAAAGTATTCTTAATCTTAATACTTGGTAATCTAATAAAGTCAGGCTTTGGAGAATAGGTTGCTTTTGGCCTCTTTTGGAGAGTTACACTGCAAGACTGAACCAAACAGTCCATCAAAAAAAAAAAAAAAAAAGCAAAGGAACATTAGGAAATCAACAAGTACTAATTTATAAAGAGAGCACAAAAAAACGAAGCTGAAGGTACCACCTATGGAACCACACCTGTTATGATTTACCTAGGGGTTATAACCCTAAAAGTTCGTTAACCCAGAAACTTAGTCTTCTGTCCTTATTCACAAAACTTTTGTTTTGAAAGTGCAGTGGTTTAACAGTCGATGTTATTACAAGGTTCAAAAGGAATAGGAACTTGACCTAAGCCTTAATCAGGGAGCGATATTGCAAATAAGTCCATACATAATTTGTAGGAAAAACAAATTTGTAAAAAAAAAAAAAAGAAATGCCTACTATGATATATCATTCCTGGTTTACAAATATTATGTTTCTCTGTATTAAATATACAAATTGCAAGTTATATATGTCTAGTTGCTCGTGGAACATGACTGACAGGCTGTAGAAGGGCATTGTATCATATGAGACTACAGGGGGAAAAAGAACAAAGCTTAAGTTTATGGAGTGGGAAAACTATTTAGTAATTAAGACTAGTTTTTGCCAATTTTCTCTGTCAGCTATGAAAATAATATAAAAACAAAAATTACAACTGTGGTCTACACATACTGTTCTACTTTGAACTTCCTTCTGTCTTACTAGTCCTACTAGGACATTGTCAGGTGTTTTTGGTTTTCCAGATTTTATTTGTTGTTTTTCTTTTTTAAAAGGACAGCAAAAGAAGATTAGAAAGAACAAGAAAGAGGCACTCATGCAATTCAGTTTCCCTACCTATTAAAAAAGAAGAAAAAAAAAAATAAAGAAAAGAAAAAAATCATTGAAGTTTAAAGGAAAAAACCTTTAACCCAAACAGGTGATAAGAAATTATAATTAAATTTATGTAGTGTTTTGAATAGTCATGCCAGAAGTAAACCTATATTACTCCAAATAGGATATTTACCTCCTTCATGTTTAATATTCTGTTGTTCATCAGATGAAATGCAAAACAAGCTAACTTCAAGTAGTTCTGCAAATCTGGCTTAGAAAGAAAAGTATTATCAATAACTCTGGGTCATCTTATCTCAAGAAAATCTATCAGGTATCCAACACATCAAGCACTTGTGCTGCAGTTATGTCCTGCTCTCTGTTTTTAATTATGAAGTTCTTCTCTGCAGGAAGCAATTCTAAAAGAATTGAAACAATTGAAAGTCTAAAAACATCAGAAGAAATCTACCTCATACATTCTGAAATGCAGAATATCTTAACACCACACAGCTTGTAAACAAACACATACGCAACCCTTTTCTAGGTAAAGAGCCTCATTTGAAATCACAGCCTTTCACAATAACTTTCCAAATGAATTTTGCACTAGTAGTAACTGTGCAATCTTAAGTTAAAAAGAAAAATAGTCTTTTATTGACCAAATGGAATTTGATTGTGATAAGGTATCATTTTCTAATACCTAACTAAAAGACATGTTTTGAATTTCCCTCCATGTAAATATTGAGAAATAAATAATATTGCAAGTAGAAGTAAAAAGAACTATACATTTTTTTTGCCATATGCAGAAAATAACTTCTGTGGAAATGTTAAGATGTGGAGAAAAGCATTTCAAACAAAAGAAGACATTTCTAAATTTGCTTATTTGTCTGTGAAAAGTCATATTGACTCACCATTAGAAATATTTAAGGTGTCCTGAGAGTACATGTCTTCTGAGCTCTGCTATGCACACCAATTTTTAAAAGAACCTTTTATTTCCATAAAGTTGTATCAGCATATTTCAGGGATAAGGAAGTTTCTGACAGTTTGCATTGTTGCATTTCTTTGTTAAGCCATCTGCCATGACCTTCAGTACTGATCCTCTGTAAGATTTTTATTTTATCACCCCAGAGTTGAAACAAATTGAAATGCTGTCATGAAAATATTCTGCTTTGCAAGTTACTAAAATGAAGTTACACTGACAAAACATGTGCTGTCTTAGCTTAGTCTAGGTAAAGAATTTTATCCAGAATACAAAACTTATTAGCAATTTTTTAAAATTATTTTTTATTTAATGAAACCAATAGCTCAGGTCATCATGTTTGTGTTCAAACATGAATGTTTCATACACAACCCCACTCCCTTCCCATTACTGTAATGCAAGTGTTCTCTTATTGATATGGGAGAGATCAGGAACACGCTCTGCCTTTCTAGCTGAATAGTAAGCATTCAGCTAGAAGGGGAGGAAGGGATCTGTGGTCACATTTTAGAAAGCAGAGCTCTGTTCCTAGCTGAATGCCTAACACGTTACAAGTCAAGGTCACTCTGCTTCTCTCTCTTTTGGTAATTCCTGATAGTGATTGCAAAGAAAACAGCTACAGGATGGTGAACGATGGCTCTCACCATGAAAAGTCGGAAGCTCTGGACCTGAATACCCTTAGGCTAAATATGTTACTTACAACTTCACATAGCCATGCTTGAATGAAAATGTCTGTGTTTTCTACTCTGATTTTAAGCTATGTGATGAGTTCACGTGTTTTAGGAGCATTCAGAACTCAACTACTCTTTTTTGCCTTATTTCTGAATGTCGCAAGAGCACAGATTCCCAGATGAAATGGTTTTGTAACTGTGAATGTGAACATTTGTGATTCAAAACACAGTCACAGTTAGAGTAAGGTAGATACTAAAGGATTAGCTTTCTGAAATTGTTTCTTAGGCACACATGGATAAATCCCACCCCAGAGCCAAAATATGTGCTCTTGTTCTCTCCCATTTGCCTGAACAAACCAATCATGAAAACTTTGTCTGGCACCAAAACTGTAAAACCAGTGCTGAGGTTTTCAGTTTGAAAATGACAAGTTCTAGAGCTACTCTATGACACAAATCATAAAGCTGTTAATTAAACTCTAAAGGAAATACTAAATTTTGACCAGTAATAATTACCAAAATTTTCTCTAGGGCTCAATATCAAGTACTCCTTTCAATTAATTAACTGGTATGGCACCTTCAATAACATATCAAAAAAGAGATAGTTAAAATTCAGCTGAGTTTATTAATAAAGTCTTTGCCCCACAAAAGACTAGAACTTAGCTTATTACCACCTTGTTCTCAAAAAAATTAATAGCATGAAGTCCATAGCTATCAGCTCTCCTTGGAAAATATTCAATATCCTGCAATAAAGTCTTTTAAAGTAAATAGAAGATGACAGCTGATTAAAGATCTGTCAGCTTGAGAAGGAAGACTTGACACTTTGTTTCTAGCTGAATTCCAAGACCATTAGTTTCCATAATTGCACAAACGAAACTCTTGCATATTTTTTCTAGGATGTGATTGCTATGAGTAAATAAGGACTGTCATTCACTTATTAACATGATCTAAAAGCAACACAATGAATGCAAGCCATTTGATTGGCCAACTTTCCCTCAGTGAACCAATACCAAGCTGCTTGCTAGGCATTTTGAAGGCCTCTGAGGGATCTACATGAGGCATGATGACTCATGAAAAGCAATTGTTCCTCTGTTCCACTCATACTCTACTTTCTTCAGCTCATCAGTAGTCTCCCAACTCTAATCAGTGTCTTACTAACTAGCATGATTGAACACAAGTTGCAAGGGCATTAGAAACACTCTAAGATGATATTAATTTGATGTTTCCCATCAGTCTGCTAGAAAGAAATTACATCAAGAGTTTCATGACTTTAACCCTTAAGAATTTGTCAGAAAAAATTTACTTCTCAGTCAGGATGCACATTTAAGCTTCCATAACTATCACTAATTCAATTACTTGCAGGCATTGTCATGTCAGTATTTATTTCATATAAAAAGAAACAAGTTCAGTAAAAATACTCAGTCTCAATTTCTCTGGCCAGAAGGTACCATTATTGTCTTCCCAACAGTTCTTTGAATGCATAAATTTAAGATTTTCCTCCTCCCAGAAGCAAGATAAAAGCATGTCTTCTAGAAAATAGTATGTTTTAGACCCCAAACAATTTTTGTTTATTATAAACCCCCAGTAAACTGTTATTTTAATTGCTCTCATTCTTCCTCTTTGGAGAAGCTTGTTTCATTTTTTGTGTACCGGAACCTTAGAAAAGTGAGAAATCTCTTTTACTATATAAACATACATAGTGCAGTATTCTTCCTCTTTTCTATATACTTTCTTTCTTAATAAAGAATTTCCTGTCTTCTAAAGAATAATCATAGCTGTAAAAATTCAACTGCAATGTATTTCCCTAGGTTAACCAAGAGATCTAACCTGATAGTTTCTTTTAACAACTTGGGACATTTTTCCAGGCTTTAGAAGTATTTGTAAACAGACAAAAAATTTAATTGTTTGCTGCAGTTTTACTTCCAAAAGGAATCAAGAACATCTTTTTCCATTAAAAGCAAAGTTTTCATCCTACTTAAGGAAAAATAAGCATCTCAGCAATCCATTTAATCATACACATCCAAAGATATCTTCTTGATGTTTGTTGGTTTTTTTTTTTCAGATTTTAATTGCACAAATTTTCTTCCTATTTTTTCTTATGCCTTTGTTGTCTCTGAGCTAAACCATACTACCACAACAGTTTATGTGGCACACAATAGAATTTAGTTGGATATATCTCTCTAATGTTGTTCTTTACTACTAAGGTGTTTGTTAAGTTTTTTTTTTAAAAAAAGAGGAGAAGTAGTTTGATCACTGGTTAGCCTAAAAGCCTTATTACACTGTTACTATACTAATACTATAATGCACTTACTTTCATTTATGAAAGGTAGATTCATAGATATTTAATTTAAAAAACAATCTAACTTTTATTATTATTTCCAATTTTCTTAAGGATTTTCTGCTCTTTATAACAAACTAATATTTGCCAGTGGATTTAACATATATTTGATTACTTCCAGTTTCTCCCATGTAAATCATATTCTGCTGTGTAGAGCAGCAAAGATACATGCAGTTTCCCAGCAAATAACAAAACTGGACAGTGAGGGAAAAGCCATCAGAAGCTGTCAATCCATAACTAGCAATTCAGATCTCTTTTTCTCGTTTAAACAGATGTTTGCCAGATAGTGTGCTAGACACTGTAGTCCCACATTCATCCTTTTTGTAGACAAAACAACCCCTCTATGACACACACATTCCTGCTGTATTAGACCATATGAAACAATCTGCATTTCAGTCATAATGTTTTAGCAACATATTAGATTGCATAAACATAAAAAACCCTTTCAAACAATATTGCAGTCAGAACGGCATATCAGTTTACGTAAAATCATGTGGAGTAGTATCAGCTGACAAAACTAAAATCTAAGAAACTTATTCTCTATTTCTGTACTAAACTAAATCACATTTCTTTCACAGCCACATATTAAGTGGCTCTGTCTTGCCCCGTACCAACAGATATCCACACATCCTAGAACTCATTTTTGTGTTTGTTTATAACTTTTCTCTATGCTGGTATATTTTTCGCTTGAGCTGGCACTAGTCGATCAGTACATTTCTACTTCAGCTGTTTAGGCAGCAGCTAGCAGGGCAGCCACAACAAACACAATTCTGGCAGCTCCTAATGTGTGTCCCTGCCTTTTATTCAGATGCTATTTACACAGTGTTTACATGTAGACCACGTAGCTTTTATAAAGCACAGAGCTTGGGTTTTAAAATGAAAGCTTATTAGGCACAGGAGTCTCTCAAATTAAATCATAATAAATAGCTACTTAAAATGCTTTGGAAGACAGAATCCACAGCAACATATTTTTATACACAGATAGTCTTTTTTAACGTAAAAGAAAAAAATGGAACAGTAAATGCAATCACTGAGATGTACTGGACACAGGATATTTTCTGCTACACCAGTTGCCCACAATAGAAACAACAAGCCTCTCTTTTCTTAATTTCGTCATGTATGGAATCATGAGCACACAGAACAAATAAAAAGATGAATCTAATTTCCTTAGCTAAATCTTCAAGAAACATATATAGAAAGGATACAATAGATTTCCACTGTTAATCTTTTATCTCTGTCTTCAAGAATGCCAGTCAAACTGACGAACTGACTTGGAGTGCCTTAAAAGCCAGGAAAGCCAGGCAATTTCCTTTCTGTCATTTTTTTTTTTTTTTTTTTTTTTAAATATGGGATGCAGGAGTTTCAAATCTGCCATTTGTCTCAGACATGGGATTACTCCAGGCTGCATGACTTTCTCCTACATTAACCTGGAATTCTGTCTGGGAATTATGCTATGAAACCTACTGACAATATTTCCATCAAAACTTGTGTGTGCCTATGAAATGTTCTGACTAAGGTGAATTGAATTTGCATTGTGCTTGCTCAAAGTTTGAGTGTGCTGAACCAATCTTTTGACGTTTTTCTTTCCTCTTCAGTCTACTCATCTTTTACTGTCTGAATAATATAAGAGCTAGGAAAACACAAACTCTTTATTTTGTATTTACATTGCAGCTGCCTCTCCACTCTGCCTTTCTTGTCCAGTACTGCAGAGTATTCATTTAAAAAAAAAAAAAAAGACATAAATACACATCCTGCAAATGTATGACCCTGCAACAGCCCTCTGAATTAAACTTTTGGCATAAATGTAATTTTATTCAGAGCAGAATACTGCAAATAAAGTTATCCTTTTCCTGTGTTCTTAGTGCATACAGTTCACAAATGCAAGCAGAAGAAAAGGTCTTACAGATTGAGTTTGAGAAATTTGGTTTAGGCTGCAAATTACTTCATTAAGAATTGAAATGGTCATGGAATATATACCCCTGAAACAGCATATTACAATATTGGATAAACAAACTAAAACTTTGATCCTTGAATAAGTTTTAAAATTTCTAAATTGTTGTTGTTGTTGTTTACAGTTTAAGTTCCACTTTGCTTTAAGCTGTTGTGCATTAGCAATGGGTGGTGTTTTTGTAACATTAATCATTCATAACATACAGGAGTTATGTTGCAAAAATATTACCTTAATATTGGGGTTATTAATCATAGAATCATAGAATGGTTTGGATTGGAAGGGGCATTATAGATCATCTATTTCTAAACTCACCTGTATGGACACTTTCCACTAGACCATTTTTTTCAAAGCCCCATCCAGTCTGGCCTTGAACTTTTTCAGGGGTAGGGAATCCACAAATTAATTGCAGATTAAAATAAGTTTAATTATGCCAGAGACAGCTTTCCTAACTTCTTCACCAAATTATGTTTTTCTGTTTATCCTAGCAAGTAAAATAGTATCAAATATGCTGGGATATGCATATGAAAACTTTAACCTTAACACACTTGAAACCTTTGACTAGTTGAACATTCAAACGAATGGGGTGAAGTCCATCTTACTCTAAGACTCATCGCCAGGAGAGGAATAAAAGTACATTAACATTAGGTTCTTTTTTTGGTGAGACCTCAGCTTCAAAACTCCAAGTATTTTACATGTGTAATTGACAGCAATGTCTATGAACAGTAGTTTAGGAAAACTCTTTTTTATGCTGTTCTGGAGATGGTGGTTCAAAAACAAGTACATAAATAAATACAGGGGATGGATGTTACTGAGTGGTTAATGCATGTAAAATTTCCTTTGACAATTCAAATTTAAACTCACTTTAGTTCTTATAAATCTTGCAGGAGTATAATTGACTTTACTTTTTTTCCAGTACAGCTAATACATTACTTTCATTTCTATCTGGATTTTCATACAAACTACAGTTAGGCCTGCTGAAAGGAATTAGTGATACCTGACAGCCAACACTGAAACATCTGGGGAAGACTAGAATTTTTTTTTTATATTTTCTTTAGTCTTTCAGCTGTAGTCATTTGTGTAAGTAACTGATGACCTATAAGAATGATATGTTAATGCCAGGACAATAATTTCTAGTAAAATTAATCTGATCAGTTCTTGACACTATGTTACTAGGATCATATGCAAATAAGTCACTGTGTTATGAACTATATTTTTAGGTCTGTTGTACATTAATTTTCTACATGTCATTTAATCAACAGCAAAAGCATTCTTCTGATAGCTGAACAAACAAGAAAGAAGAAAAGCATTGCCTCCAGCTGTAATTTCCCATTCTCTGTTCTGTTGACTTGAACCCATAGTTATTCCCATTGAAATTAAGAGTAACTTGAGTGATTTCAGATTTTCATACCTCTTTCTGCTCTCATATAATATTCAAATATAGTCCTGAATTCAAAATCAAATTACCTTTTTTTTAAAAAAAATATATAATTTGTCTAGTAATTTGACTACTTATGGTTAAATTACTCAATATTGGTGCATATTCAAATGATTTGTGTTACACTACATATATTTCTATAAACATAATGAGCAAAAAACCCTCAATCACTGACACCCATTTTAGGAAGCTAAAAACCCCACACATACTAAAAATAAATAAATAACCAACCAACAACAACAACAAAACTGAAACACCAGCAATTTTCAGTGGAATCTGTAGAAAATAGAGAAAGGATAAATTTTATTTCAAGATCCTGTAAACTAAGTCATATGTACAACCTTGACATTTGTTTGTTTTGTCATTTTTCCTAGGTAATCGCAGCATTTCTTATTTCTATGCTATCACTTCTTTCTGTCTTTCAGTGTTTTAGTTGCAACAGAAAAGTATTTTTGGGAGTCTTTCAATAAAATTTTCTGCAGCTATTTTTAGGTTTGTTTTTCTGGCTGATTGTTTAGGGTTTTTTGTTTCTTTATTTTGAGAGGGAAAAACATTTGGGGTGAGCATACTGACTCTGCAATCCACAGTGGAATTGTTCATGGGGTATCAGATTCTTCTCTGTAAGTAAAAAAAGAAACACTGGCCCTCTCAAGGAAGCTCTGCTGAGTGCCCCCAAAACATATAGCAATAGGGCTAGCAAACCTAAAAATACAGGAGGCAGTGATCATTTTACAAAGCTTTCAGAGAGAACATTCTCCCTCAGCTGATCAGTGTATGTGCACACTGTGGGAATATGCAAGAACCATTCTCCAGTTTCTTTCAGTCTTTAGGACCATGTCCATACCATTCTGGATTCTAAATCTAACTAATACTTAAAATCATTCTCTTCCTATTGAATGTAACGACAATTTTAATAAGAAAAAACATTAATTTATTTTCCTGATATTTTTCAAAGCCCACCAACCATTTAACCAACAAATCCAACCAAAAAAAAAAAAAAAAAAACCAAACCACAAAAACACAATCCTATCATTCACAGGAAAATGTTATCATAAAGCAATAATTCCTTAATTCCTTCCTAAATTCTATATTTAATTACTTACTGAAATAAAGGAATCTGCCTGTTCCACCTTGTTTTTCTCAAGTTCGTTTTATACTGTATTTACACTCTAAAATGAACCTAATTGCTCCCAAATTCTCTTTATAGCAAAGTCAGTCATTCTTGTGTTACCATTTGGACGTGTATGCTTTTAAGACCTGCACATTTTTACTTTACATTACTTCCTAAATTATTTACAGATTAGTCTATCTTGTAAATTTTCTTTTCTCCTTTGATAATAAATCTTTCATCATTCAATCACCTTCTTATCAAGACTGAAGTTTCTTTTTCTTTCATTATATTCTAATGGTAGAAAAGTTAGCCAAGTTGATCAGGATGTCATCCTCTCTCACCATCACTGCTTCCTGTTACACTGTGTAACAGGATACAACTGGAGGAACACTGTCAACATTTAACTCACTAGCTGCAAACCTACTATGTTTTCAATCATTTAACTGATCTGCTGTTGTCTCTTGGATAAAGTCACCTTTCTCTGAGATGTTTAAAGACCTTTTCAATGAAGAGTTATGACCTTACCAATCAATTTTCTGTCTTACAAATACCATATGCAAACAAATTCTATCTGGAACTGGCACCCATCCTATTCTCCACTTTACCTACTCATAACAACTGCACTCAGAAGCACAAAAACCAAAACTAAAACCAGTGGCTTGTACTGCTTATGTATTTATTACTATAATAGTAGATTCAAGCTAAACATGAAGAAGAAATATTTTAAAATGAGGGTGGTAAATCACTGAAACAGGTTGCCCAGAGAGGTGGTAGATGCCACATCCCTGGAAACATCCAAGGCCCAGCTGGACAGGGTCCGAGCAATAGGATCTAGTTGCAGATATCCCTGCTCATTGCAGGGGGCTGGACTAGATGACCTTCAAAGGTCCTTTCCAGCCCAAACTATTCTATGATTCTACGATAAAGCAGGTTCTGTTTTCACCATGAACACTTAGGTCTCAAGCAGCTGCCAATTCGGGTGCTGTAATGCCTTGTTTCTCACTAGCAAAAGCCTAGGTTAGTAAGCAATGCTACCTTCTCCAGGGACTTCTCTTAAAGTTTCACTTCTTTCCTGTATCCTTGCCTATCTAGAAAAATAAAAATAAAATAAAATAAAATACATGTGAGAGAAAAATTCTGTTTCACAATGACATTTTAGGGAATGTTCTCTGCACTGGAGAATGAGAAGAGATTCAGGATGCCCGTACTAATGTACTAAGTAAGCAGGTTCAATTCTTCTTGCTAGAAACCAGGAACAACCAGCACTCAGATTTTTTTTCTTTCTTCTGTACTGTCACTATTAACTTATCATTCTTGAGTATTTTTTTTAATATATTTAAAAGTATATCACTCTAAACAAGAAGTGAAGAAGGAGGGTTATTTTTTTGTCTATTTGTTCATTTTTAACTACTATAACACAGTTTTGTTATACAAGAAAACAGACTGGTCTCCCCATGGCTCAATAATATCTTTGAGCACTAAAAATGCTGAAAAGAAAATGCTTCATACTTAGGAAGCAGAGTGGGAAAACAGGTGTGAGAACTCCAGGTATGTCTCATGAAAGAGCTTTTCCAGTGGTAGTTGAAAGTATTTACTGAGAGGAAACAAACAAACAAACAAACAAACCAACCTCAAAGAACAAATACCCAAGGCCATGGTAGTTATATCTCATGCCCGCAGTTTCAAAAACTCAAATGACAACACGAGGAAACAAGCTTTGCTGTCTCCACTCCGAAGTGAATAGGAAATATGCACAAAAACATGGCAGACTTGAGCAATACTGTGAATACTATTGGATCATGAAGAACGGTACATGCCACTACCTGTGCTTTATTAAGATCTGTTCATGGTTCATTCCCAATTTAACTGTCCTATGTAAATGCTGAACTTTTCTGGATATCAGTATTTAGTAATTAAACAAAGGAACAGGGAAAACTGCACACCTGCTCACAGCACCACGTCGCCTTTATTCCTGAATCTTATATCTGATTTTTTTTTTTATTTTTCTAGCATAATAGCCTGAAATAACAGTAAAAAAAAAATAATCAGGGAGTGAAGAGACAACCATCCTGAAGAAATTATTTTCTTTCTTTCAGAATACTATCAGCAGTAAGGCAATAGAAATTCAGATATACTCAGAAACATGAACATAAATGATTAAGTAATTGTGGGACTTAAATGAAACATCGCTAAACTGAAATATAATGCACAGTTCAATGCCCTGGGTTCAAATACTCTGGTGATAGATAAGAGTGTACACGTCCTTTGAGAAACTGGCAATGAAACTCTGCTGGAAATGTCACCATAACTCTGTGCCAGTTGGACAGATCAGACTTATTTGTTACTTCTTTCTTAACTCTGCAGAGAAATCAAGGCGTGATTTCAAAAGATTTAGATTTACCTTGGAAATTGTACTTCAGTGCCACATTTAATGTTACTTTTCTATCAAATTGGTTTTCCAGGAGCAGAAGTAAAGCCTGTTCCATATCACACTACTTACAGGTCTATTTTCCTGGTACTTGGTTAATTTTGCTTTAACTTTGGGGGATGAGCGATTTTGAAAACTATAAGACAACACACAAACTAAAAGTGAAACTTCAATCTTGCAGATATTTGAAATTGATGAGGGAAGTATGTACAGTTTAGAGACCACCAACAGTTCCTTAATCCCCCAAAGGTGTCATAATTATAACAAAAAATAGAGTTTGTTTACATTCTGTGCCAGAGCTTTTTATGCTGTCTTACTAATCAAGCTCTTTTTGAGTTTTTTTTTAATTATTGATAGCAATAAAAGAACCAAAAGTGCAAAGTGTTGAAGTAATCAAAGCTGCACATGATGAGCGAACACTCAAACAATCAGAAAATCACAACCCAAATCTTCAAAAGTGAAAATGGAAATATTACCACCACACACAAGTGCCTGTTATTCCTTTTACATTTTTATCACTATGGAGAATCCCACTAATTCTTAATTCCCTCCCATTTATTAAAAATCACCTTGTAATCTGTATTTGCAAAGGCTTTACTGTGAATTTGATATCTCTGCCTTAAGTCAGCAAATCATTAGAATAGTGCACTGAACTTCAGCAACAGCAGTTGTCTGCAAGGATTTGGCAGTATAAGTGATAGATGTTATGCGTCATGCCTTCTTTAGAACAAACTACTGAACTAGAATCTGCACTGGACACTTACTTTTGAAACTTATTCTTACTGTGTCTTCCACAGGAGAGTATTTGGAAATGCTCATGCATAACATGGCAGTAAGACTTCAGTAAAGTGGAGAAGAATGGAGAGGAAAAAAAAGAGATTCGTATTATGGAAAAAATATCAGATCAGACAAACATTGCCATGCTATAAAAGCATCAAAGTTTAAATACTGATTTCTCTTCTGTTCATTCACAAAAAAATGGATTCATCAAAATGCTGGCTGTATACATCATAAGACTAAATAGTAGATTGTTCTTTGGTCACACTCGTTATATTTTAAACTCTATTTTAGCTTATATTTACATGACTTTTACTCTTCTTTTTCTAGTTTTCCTAGCTAATGGTGTAGTAACATCTGTTAGTCAGATCAGGGCTCTGAGCCAACATTTGTACAAATAAATTTAGAATACATTATCTCTTTTTTTTTTTTTTTAATATACATGCGGGATGCCTTAATCTACTTGAAATGGTGAGTTAAAATATTTGCTTTATTAAAATAACACATATATTACAACATACAAAAAGAATATTATACTTGCTCAGCTTATTTCTTTCATATATATAACAGACATATAAACATGATCAGAGGTAGCAGCTAGTAGGTCATAACCCATCTGCAGGCTGGATGAATGCCTGCAGACGTCAGCAGTGTGACGTAATGAGGACATGTACAGGCAAGATCTAGGGAGAAAAGCACCCTGAAATAATAAAGAGGACTTAGAATTAATACGTAGGCGAATGAGTAATAAGCTAAGGCAGTCTATTCCCTAACAATATCATTGGCCAAGCCACATCCCTGACCTATCAGAGAGAATTAATTTCCTAGTTACCCACATATGCTTAAATTAATGAGTTCAGCTCTGCATCTGGTTTTGCTATTTTAAAACCAGTGAAGCTTTTTTGATTTCCACTGTTTGAGAATGTGACTCATAAATGCCTGATTAAACTGGCTCTTGCCAGCACACAGTTGACTTCTGAAGTCAGTGATACTGCTGCATTGCTTAAAGCAGAACAAGAAGGGTAAGAAACAACTTGCATGAAATACAGTTCCTCTGCTCTTCGTTCTCAAATTCTGAACTGACCTTCCAAGAACTTTCATCTCCAAGAAATACCGCAGCTTGGTACAAAAATTGTTACTTTTCCATCTTACAGGCTGAGAGAGCATTCCTGATCTTTTATTACATCTGTCTTATTTCCAGCTCAAGTTTGTAGCCTCTGTCCAAGTCTGCAGGTTCTGCTTTCAAAGATGCAGAGCCTTCTTGAGAGTGGGAGACCAGCACAGAGATTACCATCATGTAGCTCTAACATTTCATTATTCTAATTCTTCACTATCCTGGGCTCTGCAAATCGAACCAAAAGAAATGTTGTAGAAGGGACCACATAACACCCTATTATACAACTTATGTATTTCTGCCTCCTTTATAGCACAAGAGAATGCTGGAATGACATCTCATATTAAACTCCTCCTAGACGATCCCTTTCATCATATTTCAGATCCTTTACAGATGGTTAACTTTGGTTTACTTTAACTGTGGCAATTACTGTTATTTTTTCCCTAATTGCCATGGCATATTAAAATCAAAAAGAGAAACAAAGATCAGGTTATATTACTTCCAAAACTGGTTAATAAAATAGACTATTACTGTACAAGACACCTGTGCAACATATTGCATTTTTTGTGATTTCATCTAAAAACATAGAGCTGTATATTGCATTTTTTGTGATTTCATCTAAAAATATAGAGCTGTATATTTCCAAGACTTAGACAGTACCAAACTGTCACAGACTTGAGAAATGGAGTTGTTTTAAACTTCATGATGAACAATAGATAGATATACATATGTCGTGTAAAGGGGTTTTATTTTTTCTTGTTGATTTTAACAGGGAGAGGAAAGCATGGGAAACTGTATGACTACTCTGTGCAAAAAAAAAAATAATAAAATAATCAATTTTCCTTTCCTTTTTGACACTCAGAGGATCTCTGGGGTAATTGGTAGATCCAGTCAAATTTGATAAGCTTTTCTCAAGAGTATAATCTCTTTCTTGCTTTCAAAATATATGTTCATTTTGCCTAACACTGCATGCAGAAGAAAGCATATAATAATGTGAAATTTGGAATCAATATACCTTCTGTGGTTAACAAAACTACTCAGAAAAAAAAAAACTTTGAGAAATAATTTTTGGTGGGAGGGTTGGCTTTCGTGATATCATTCGCTCCCATTTCTATCGGCAGGAATTGCAAATCTGTTGACTTAAATGGTCTATTTGTAGCTTTACACAGAAATAAAATCAGGATATATTTAAGTGTAGCTGCAACAAAGAATTACCAGGAACCATTTTTGGCACAATGAGGCTTCTGCTCCATTAATGTAAACCGACATATTTCCAATGAAGGCGTTTTTGCTTCAACTGCACTTTTTTCTTTACATCAGATAAAGATCTGGACCAAGAGGAAACTGTAAACAGAAATCCGAACTGTAATGCTCATAGGTTATACCAATTATAAGCAAAATGTTTAGTGCTGCAAAGTTAGCAACCCTAAGTGTTGTTCCCTATGACCCACTTATGATGTTTAGAAATGTCACCATGCAGTTTTTGCTCCAGCCATTTAATTTCAATCTTCATGCTCTTTAATAATGAGAACTTAATGGTAATGGGAAATCCTCATCATACAGAAAGCTACCAAGAAAGCACACATCTCTTTTGGCTAAAGGAATATTCTGTGTCCAGTCAAGTGTCTGCTCTTTCAACAGTAAAGTAGAACAATTTGAAACAATAAAGAGTGATGGATAACCAAAATTTTGGTAAAGGCAGAAAAGTCAACACATGGATGTTTCTGACTTCCTAAAATAAAGGGCTTAAATTATACCACATGCTCATAATACAAAAAAGTATATAAACAGAATAGGGATAAGTAGGTCGACAATCTAAAAAAAAAAACTTTGCTGTCATAATGTTGCAGCTTATACACACAGACATAAGTCATGACATAATTCACAACATTATCAGCTGAGTGGCTGATTTGCTAGCAATTATGGTAGCAAAATTTTGCTTTTTGAAAATCTGAAGACTTTCATGGCAGTTTGATGAGCTAAGTGAAATAAACCTTCTATCTTCAATTGTGTCTACATTATGTGTTACAGAAAAAGTTGGCCTCCCTCTGTCAACATTACTGAATCCACTGGTAGCTGAACAGCAGTGCTAATATACTGTTCAGCCGGGCCTAAGAAGCCACACTGAGGAGCGAGGTATGTGAGCTTGGATTTGGCTTCACAGCGAAAGTCTCCAAACTGAGAGTAGATGAATAGAGTAGTAGAATAGTAGAGTAGAGCAGAATCACACTCTGCCCACTCTGACCAAATTTAAGCTTTACCACCACTTGCCACCTCACCAACTATACTGCAAGTATCATCTTGAATTGATATTTACAGACTGCTTTGTTTCACCAGGTAGAATTTCTAAAGATCCTGTTTTTAAAGCTTTCCCACCAACAACCCTAGAAATATTACTGTATCCTTTTAGAATTTATCCTACAAAATAATGCATTACAATTAATATTAGTCTGAAATGTTTCAGTATTTTTAAAAGAAACTAAACAGCATTGCTGTGACAGTGTGATTCTGTTTTAGAGAAAGCAGCATAAAAGTACACTTTTTTTTTTTTCCAGAACTTCAGTTACAAAACACAAAAAACATTGCCTTTTGGCCACAATTTAACTGCAGTACCAAGCAACAAAACTTTGTATAATGAAAAACATTTCCCACAACTAATTTTAACCATAAAGACAAAAAGATGTCTTTTTCCTCACTACTCTGCTGAAGAGCTTTTGCCTAAAAATGGTTTTTTCTGCAGTTTGTTTTCTGCAGCTCTTCTCTCTTGTGCTGCTTGGCAGAATTTTCACAATTGGAAGCATCATCTATTACTGCTATTGATATAAGCCAGAATGATTCAGCAAAACATGGGTAGACTCTAGAAAAAAGAAGCCATATAGAATAATTTTACAGTAATATTTTTCCCTCTAAGTATAAAACAGTATAAGATGGGAATAGGATAAGTGGGTACAGAAAACAAATACTTTATGGTTCTATAATTCTTGAACTCAATGTCCTGGATTATTAATATTCATGAAACTCACCAGAAAGGTTTAACGCTCCCTCCCCAACACACTAATTTTCACTCTCTCTCTGGATGGTTTTACATCAACTGTGTTTGGCAACACTTAGATAAAAAGCACTTTAATATTTTGCACACAGAAAACCTTTACATTGGATTTTGAAGAAATGCATTTTTGAATCAATCAATACATATTCTGCAACCTCAAAGTTGTGAAAAGAGCATCTGTTCTTCTTCTTATCCTGAGAAATTATCTAGCTGAACACCTATCAGAAATTATGATTTATTTTCTGAACATTTGATGTGGACTTGCTTGACTTTCCCAAGTTGTCTGGTTCTAGCTTAACTTTACCTAGTGTACAAATGTTTTCTAATATATAAAGTGAATGTCTCATGCTTCAAATCACAACTTTTTTTTCGTTCATGATTTTGCATGGTTGAAGGCTGTCATCTTGACTCTTAGCGACCTTTCCTCTAGACTAGAAGACGTTTATTTTCGCTTTCTACTTTTGTATCATATTTCTTAATACTGTGAGCTTGCTTTTCTTCCACAGACTCTCTCCATTTACCTGACATCTTTCTTAAAAAGCCATACTCAAATGGTGACACAGGACAATATCACACAGAAATCAAAAGCCTTAAAGAAGACAAAATACATCACAGCTATCACACTCATGCTCATACCACCTGAGCGAGCTACCGACTGCACGGATGTGATTCAACTTGGATGATGATGACCTACACCTGGTTTCCACATTCCAGTTCACAACTAAAGAAACAAGGTAGAAGAAAGTAATCGTGTAGACAGACAACTGTCATAACCTTCTTGAGTTAGAGCTACCCTCTACTTTCTGCATCAATTATCTGAATATGAAGGTAGAATTATTTTCACTGCTCTAGTGTTTGTCAAAGGTCAGCTAGTTCAGGAAATGGGGGTTTGAAAGTTATAAAAATCTCTAGCTTTATTCAGGCTAAAAGGTCACACATCACAGCTCAGAGGCCACCTGGGACTGGTTCCCCCAAAACTTAGCAATATTAGTAATATAATAATATGCTTGTATAACAACTGTCAAAATTCCAACATGTTAATTTAGAGGTTGGTTGTAAAGTACTTCACAGATCCAGCACAATTTAAATACAGTTCAATTGCACCAATAAAGTAATTTGCTCTCTAAAATTTAACGAACAGCTTTTTGCTTCTATCTTAATGCTTCCCTACCCCGTTGTGGTACTTTTTCCAAAAAAGACTGCTGTCCCTGCTGTTTGGGGAAATGTATCTATAATGCCTTGATCCAAGCATTTCATATTTAACAGATGGCAATCTTGGCTGTACATTCATTCTGAGTTCTCTGAGCCTGAGTGCTTAATACTTCTTTCTCTGCCAATCACTTCCTAACTAGCAAACAAATCCTGATCAGACATGTATGCTTCCTTGCATTCTCTCTCACCTTTAGTGAACACTGACACCTTCAGACATTATTCTGAGATATGTAGTTTTGATCTGCCAGCTGAAGGAGGAAGTCTGGTACTCCATTCTTTAATCTTGCATACGAGTGGGGAAGAATAAAGGTCTGAGCTTCTACAGAATTAATATTTATTTCTTCATCAGAAAATGTACAGCATGCCTGTACTTCTACAGGTTGAGAAGCTGACCCCTCAACCAGCTGACCTTCTAAATCCACAGGCAATTCATATTGTACAGTTTTGTTTTTTTTTTTCTGAATCTGAGAAGCACAGAGCAGTGAAGCTACAGGCTTCCTGTAACAATATTACCAATTTAGTTTCTTTTTTTTTTTTTTCTCTTTTTTGTTTCTCATTCAACAGATTGCTACATGGAAGGAGAAAGAAAAGGGTAAAATTATACGTCTTTAAACAATGCAAACAATACTGCTCTGAACTAAATTACCCAGAGAGATTTCATGAACTAGAAGCTATATTACTATATGACAAAGTTTGTCATTTGTTGTTTGCATGGATGCCTTTCTTTTAGATCACTATGTTATTATACATATAAAGTGGAAGTGATCCCAACAGTCATAGACACCTTCCTTTTTTGTGTATACAGGAAGTGGTGAGGTAAAGCATTATCTGTTCATGTTGATGACCACATCAAGGTGATCTTTCTTTTTGTTGTTCTTGGATATTTTTTGTTAGTTTTTGTTGGTTTGTGGGTTGATTTTTGTTTGTTTCATTTTGAATTTGTTTGGGGTTTGTTTGTTTAATTCATGTAAACAGTAGAATCAATCTAAAAAGCTGGAAGATAGCAAAGATAAAAACATACATCTGGTCTGTATGTAAGAAACAAACCTGTTTTGTTAACATTTCCAAACCCATATATATGATTAATGGCAATGCATGCACATTAATAAGGAAAGGGCACCCTAAAATATCCACAAGAAATCTTCTATTTACAGAAAGAAATGGGTCTTGAATTGAGTGATATAAGTATACACAAGACATATGATTTGAGAAGATACTTAATCTAGGCATGGTTTCTTGAAATCATAAACCATTTTGCCAGATTTCTTGTATTTTGATGTGAAATGTGAAAAATTAGTTACCATTGGTTTTGATTATTTATGTATTTTAATAACTGCAATTATAGAATTATTAGCCATTTTATTGATAAAATAGTTTTTCAATAAATAATAATAATACTGTACCACCACCCTGGATGTTTATCTTCTTCCTTACTGACTAAACTGACTTCTATTTCATAAAAACAGGAATTCAGTGGGCTAACAAATTCTGATCAGACAATACTGGATTATGGAAAGGGGCTATGAAAACATTGCACACTTGCAATAGAGACTAGGAATTCCTTTTTATTTTGTGCAGTGTTTGGTGTACTATGTCCTCCTACTAAAATTAAGTCCTATAGTCCTTCGCACTATATTTCAATACCATGAACTTCGCTGTCACCATCAATTAGCATAATTCTGTGTACAACTACTATTGCTTAATCTTCCATTTTCTGAATCCTAGTAAGGAATTTGCTTTGTGAAAACTGTGCAAAACAAGTCTGCTCCAGATGTTTATATAGTCTGATTAAAGATCTAAGGAGGGCAGAGCTTTTGAAGCTACTGATTTTTTGATAGGCTATATAAATGCATACTGCGGACCTTACAAGACTTAAATATGAAGCATTATCTTTCTAGGCACCACAGAAACCACTGTTTCCATCTATTCACCTCTAGATAAAACAACAGAAGGCAGATTTCTATATTAATCACTTAATTCTTTTTAGTTTCCCACTGAGAGTTTGAAATGTTGATTACTTCAGAGAAAATGTTTACTCACAAGTTTTAATTTCAATTTTGTATTCTCCATGGGAGAAAATTCACAAGAATTCTCTAAGGTTGAAGACTGCATTTTCTTATTGTCTTGCGTACAATTCAGACTAGATGAAAAGTATCATCATCATCATCCTTAAGGCATTTTACATCAGTATTCAGGTATGAAAAGATACACAATTTTTCAAACTGTGCAGCTTGCCAGCTTGAATTAGAATTCATGGCATCTGATTTTCAGTTTTCTTTTTTAGTGAATATTGCAGAACACAATTTGAGGATTCATTATTTTTAGACTTTTCAGCTAGAATCCTGGAGTGTTTTCATTTTCATTTTCATTCTTGATTAAATGGTGGCTTTTTAACTCAGTGCTATTGTAATCTGCTGTGGGTTTCAATAGTAGCAAGGTATTCTGGCACATCTCCATTGGACAAACTTGAATAGTATTTCTGTGATCATTTTTATCTGACAAAGTCTAGAAGTTTGACTTCAAATAACTTCTGCAATTTTTTGCCACTGAAAAATGAACAAATTGGAGACAGGCTGGAATAATCTACAGATTCTGCAAGCTCTGCTTTTTTTTTTTTTTTTTTAAACACTTAGAACATCTCAGAATGTTGTCTTTGGACACAATTAACAACATAATCCTTAGTTATTTGGCTACAATACCAATATGTTATATTCTTCTGGAGCAGGGGAGGTAGGCAGAGGCAAAATAAGCAGACTTTTAAACAACAGGAGGAAGGGGGATGAGGAGGGAAAGAGATGGAGCGGCAAACAGAATCAAATAACGCTACAAATATGTCACAAAGTTTTAACATAAATGAGATATTTTGGGGTAGCCCAATTCCTAAATTGTGTGAAATAGCAAATTTTGGGTGTGGTAAGCTAACAAAAAATTTAAAAATGACTTGCAGCACTCTATACTGTTTCACAGTCAATCATGTCCGACCAACATGATGGCCTTCTATGGTAAAAGGACATCTTGTGTATAAAGGAAAAGCAGTGGAGGACATTTACTTCAACTCTAGAGTTTCAATACTGCTTCCAACATTATTTTTGCATGCAAGTTGGGATGTTAAGATCTAGATGTGTGGACAACCAAATGTGTAAAAAATGTGGTTGGATGACTAGGAAGAGGGTAGAGGTTAGCAGGTTGCATTCCACCTGCAATCCAGCAAGAAGTGGAGTACTACAACGGTTCTTCTTTGGGGCCTGTCCTGTTTGATGTCTTCACTGGTAACCTGGAGGAGGTGAATGGAGTACACTGGGGGACCAATTCATATACCTGAGGGCAGGATAGCCATCCAGAGGAATCTAGACAGGCTGGAGTAATTGTCCAACAGGACCTTTATAAAATTCAAGGTGAACAAAAGCTAAGTACTACAGCTGTGAAGGAAGAGTACTTGAGGTGATACAACCAGGGACCTGACTGGCTCTGGAGAAGCTTTGCTGAGAAGGACCTGAAGATGCTTGTAGATGGCAGGCTGGAAACGAGACATCGGTGTGCCTAAAGAATGGAAAGAGCATCCTGGGCTGTACTAACAACAGCTTGGCCAGGAGGTCCGTGGGAGTGACTATCACCACTCCTCAACACTTGTAACATTGCATTCAAGTGTCTAGTTTTGGACCTTCTACTCAATACAAGATACACTGACAAACTGGAGTGAGTTCAAGTTTGGGGCACTTGCGAGATGCTGAGGTAGCTGGAAAAGAGACATCTTCAGAGGGGCCTAACAGCAGCCCCCAAGTACTTATGAGGAGATCATAAAAACAGCAAAGCCAGGATCCTCACAGGCATAATGGTCAGAATTTGAAACAAGACAAATCCATCTGGATACAAGTAGAAACTTTTTCACCCCAAGGACAGCCAAGCTGTACAGAGAGGTTGTGTCATCTCCATACTTGAGGGTTTTCAAGACCAGACCTCAAAGAGCCCTAAGTAACTTGATCTGACCTTATAGCTGACTCTGCTTTGAGCAGGGGGTCAAGACTAGAGACCTTCCGAGGTTCCTTCAATCTGAATTATTGTATGATCTTGTGATAAAGGATAACACTGATACTCATGCATGACCTTTGGCTGCTGAACAACCATCTCACTTGATCAATGGGATAGAAACCATTGTCTGAATAGGGATCCTTTCTGTCTTTTGATTAGGTAGATTGCAGCATCATTGCATTTGCAAATATTAATACATACACAAAAAAAATGTCATTAGTTTATATACAAACCACCTTTATAATGAAGAAGTAGCTAATTTCCCATTCCATTACTTTTAATTCATTTCTTTCTATTCTTAAAATTACTGAGGTAATTTGAGTTGTTTTAACAAAGGGAAGATTAGACTCATTCTAGAAACAAGCGTAGATGAAACTTGCTGAGATAATGCACTGATTTATTATATTTGGTTGCCTAGAAAATATTAGCTTAAATGATTACTTGTACTAAAACATTCTACAGTATTAGGACTCAGGAGACAGTGAATAATAGCAGAAAAAAAAAATAAAATTTCAGTTATTCATATTTAAAAAAAAAAATCTGTTTACATCTTTGTGTTATGACAGCAAACTCTAAGTCTGGAGATCCTAGATAGGTTTTTGGTTGTAACATTCTTTGATTTGGCATGCCTTTATAGCCCAGTAACTGGATTCCTTAGTCTATGAAACAAACCTTTGCCGTTCATCATGTAGAGCAGGAAACAATTTAGAAGAATGTTATTTGAAGAAGTATTTAAAACAAAATGTTCCATTCTAACACATTCTAACAAACTAAGACTGTTTAATCACTAACATAAATATTTGGAATGCGAAATATTTAACATATTTATATTTTCATTTTATTTTACTCACAAAAGAAATTTTCTTATTTATCAAAGAACAACACATTCTCCATTCATCCGTTTGCTTTCCTTACACCGACAAGCAAAAAGCTAGTTAAATGAAGTATAAAAATAAGCCCTCTAGGAAAATAATTTTCCCACAAGAGGTTAATATCCAGTATTCTGGACATAAGGTTAATTATTGTAATTTAACACATTGAGAGAACTTACAATAGAGAGATATTAAAAAGATCTCTAAGGTTGTCATAAAACTGGTGTGTTTCATGACTATTTTCCAACTTGGTATCATTAATAGCACAGTAAATGTAATAGTATCAACTCACTTTGATTCTTCTGACTAAGTTGTTTGACCGGTTCAGTTCATCAAATAAATATCACAAGGTTTAAAATACTGTTCTATGCAGTTAAAAAGCAAACAAAACAGACTCAAAGCTGAAATTTGTACAGAATCTATGCTGAAAATTTAGCTTTTCTCTTTAAATTCTCCCATCTTTATTAGCATTTGTATATACATACACTAAATAATCACATAATTACTAGGAAATTTTATATCCTTTCTGCTTCAAAGGTTTTTATGAACAATCTGAAAACTATGTAGAAAAGTACTGACTGTATAAATAATTGAACATTCTGTAGTAAATACAGGACAAGACAGTTTTCAGAATGTAACAGTATTTCAGTAAATAAAGCATACAAAGAAACTCTGGTTGTCTTTCATACTCACCCACATTTTTAAAAAGTGAGCTTTAAGTCATAGAATATAAAAAAACCCTCTCGCTTGGCTCTTCACTAAGATATCAGTAGGTACTCAAGCAGTTAAGGATATAATTTCAATAATTATCTTAAGATCTGCTTTAGCTTGAAGTCTAGCTGAGGTTTAATCCATGCATTTCATATTACCTACAGCAGAAACAATGCATGACTGAGGTGTTTTCAGACCACATGGAGATGCAAACATTTCACTTTACAATTCAGTGTTTTTAATGCTTATTAACTCTGCTTATACTGCTTATAACTTTAATGCTTATAACTCTGAAAAAGCACATTCAATTACATCCTCTGCACAAGATATAAATCTATGTTCCAGTCTTCGGTTATTCTAAACTTAGTGTTTGTGCACATATTCATATTCCTACCTGATGAATGTTCTGTGTTACATAAAAAAATATTCATTGTTTCCTTCTCCCTGGCCCTCATGGGAATAAATGTATGGCTTTATAGCTTACTAATGAAGATATTCTTAGGCTTATAAAAAATAATAAATCACATATTGAAATTAGGTTTGAAACCCAAGCTGCCTATTTTTTTTTTTTTTTTTCCCTCAAAGTAAGCATCCTGGGCTAGAGCAACATGTGATATAGCTCCAGTTTTCAAACACGGGAATTACTGTCAGCCATACAGAAAAGATGCAGCAGAAGAAATTACTCTATTCCTTACAAGTTTATTCTGTAACCAGCCTGCTAGTGTTGTCTCCCAGGACAAAAGGACTATTTCAAACCCACACAGACAGAAAAAGAAAGCCAGTTCCCAACATCAGTATTCTAGATGTGGTAACAGGAGACAGAAGCAGCTTCTCTTTTGACAATATTTTAAAAATAATAAAAATGCACATGACAGTTGCCACTTGAACAACAAACCTGAAGACACGCAAGCCTATGAACACTCACTGGAGAAATGTATCTCCCTAACCTCAGTAATTCAAGCACAATTTCTGCTACTAGCATTGGATTCTAACGATCCCCTTTTGGGAAACACCATGCTCCCTAATTAATGTACAGTGAGCTTCCTCTACAGTATGCTACAGAAAAGTTAAAGAGCTATACCATTGCCTAAGTTTCTCTTTGTATCTATCCCCGTATTTTTAATGGGACACTGGGACAATTTCATGCAAATACAAGACCTTCTATATTTAGTGCACACAAGGAAGAAGAGTATTCCTTCTGCTCATTTGGTATTGCAGAAAAAAAAAAAAGAAAATTCAGAACATCAGTAAAGTTTATATAAAACTCTTAAGCTCATATGACTTACACTAACTGGAGAATTAAAATGGAAGAAAAAGCAGAAGACTAACTAGGACTGACTACAGATCATTAATAATTTGGGAATGAAAATGAATAGTGAGTTCAATAACTGGAACAGAGACTGGTTTTAGATCCTTTCACTAACTGAGGAGCTGGAAACTAGGGTAAATAATTCCAAATTAAATGCATTACCGTTGTTTAGAACGATTTGAAGTGGTTTGAAGGAGGAATTTTTCCTGTAACCAGGCCACAAGATCAAGTCTCTTCAAAAAAGACCATTGAGAAGCTGAAATGATCCTCTCATGAATTTCACCTGATTACAACCATTCTATGGCAATAATTTTCAGTCTGAAAAGTATTATTTGTAAAACAACATTAAAATAGTTTTTCACATCATACTTCTTTCAATTTGTGCCTGCAATACAAATTGGGAAGAGAAGAAAAAGAAAGAAAGGAATATGTTTTTCTTAATTTCAAGAAGCTTTCTAATTTATCTTGAGTTTCAAAAGAAATACAAACTATTTTTCATATTCAAGCTGCATCAATTTTTAGAGGTCCTTGAATCAGATATTGGCACAAAATGAGAAATCTATAACTAATCGTAGTTTCATACTCTTATTATGCTACTCAAATAATCCTTTGGAAACAAGGAGAGATTATATCTCTTTATCTGTGTTTGAAATGAGAGGACAAAGAGTCAGATACTTTTTCAGGTCATGGCTACAGACCACCTATGCGCTTACATGCTACTGTCACCATAATATTTATATTTGTGATAAGAAAATAAAATGTTTTCTCATTAGCTAATCCTATAAATCAATCCTCCAACAAGTTTAGGCCTGGCTTATAAAAACACATGCACGTGTGTGCATGAGAATAAAATCTGGTAAACAGACTCAGTGCCAGATCAAGTCGTTGAATTAGTTTTATTCTAAGCATAGAAACGAGCATAACAGTAAGTGTAACTCCACAGACAGGAAGTTAAAGGCATTGAACCATTCCTGTTAATAGACCTTTTTCTCAAAATTGCGAACTGAGGTCTACCTGGTGCATCCATAACTGTAAACAGAAAAATCTCTGGAAACAGCATGCTGCAATCCTCAATTAACACTAAAAATGTCTAAAAAAACCAGAAAGAATTTTAAAGCTAAAGTTTAGTGAGAAAAGATATGCACTGAAAAGTGGACTAACTTTGACCTCAAATGAACTATGTATTTTGACAGCTGCAGTACAATGAATTGCCACATAAAGTCTCTAATATCCTTTCATTTATCATAAACTGATTGATAGTCCATCAGTTTCAAATAATGAAGTACCAAGATTTACCTGCAGATTCCTGTAATATTTGGATTATTTTCTGTGTCTGCAAAATTATGGAGTGATACTGTCATGGATGTGGATGTGACTAGTTTTATAACTGATCAATGATTGCAAACAAATACTGTGCAATAGCTTTTTCCATAAAGTTTGTCCTTTACCACACCAAATAATAAAGAGTTTCCTTCACCTCCACATAAATATTATTTCCAAAAATCAATGTATCCTCCTTCCTGTAGAGAAACAAAATCCACTACCACTTAAGGCTGTTAAACGTATTTTCAGTGAGAACTGACAGTCTTCTAAGAACTAGATTGATAACTTACTCTAAATACCTTAACACTAACCTTTCTTAACACTTTTCTATAAAGAAAATGGAGGGATGTTTTCTCCTTGTAAGAATCTAAACCAATTCTACCTGTGAACAGGCTTTGAATTTCTTCTCTTCCATGAAATTCATTTACCATCCCAAAAGAACAAGTCTTTTACAGCAAATATGGAGGAGAAAGGCTTCTGAACTCACTTTAGCAGAACTAGCTTTTGCTCTGAGACAAAAGGTGAGACTGAACACATGTATAGCACTTAATACAAGCTCAGCTAAATAGTGCATAATTGCTCTTGTTTCTTTTTCTTTCAATTTGAGCTTGAAGTAATGGGAACTCAGTTTGGGACTTTTGATTTGAAGGGGTTTTCTCTACTGACTAACACCTAAAGCAATACCAATTTCAAGATATTCAGATGTGAAATGCATTTGCATATTTTTTCAGTAGTTTTCATTTTTTATAGGCATTACTTAAACTATATTAAAATGTTAATATCACTATGGCTAAAACCAAACAAAAGTAGTGTCCGTATTAATATCTGTATCTAATACATCCATTTATATCTTAGCTTATTGTGGAAAATCTCTCCCTATGCAGTACCTATCACAGTTACACTATGTGCAGTTCTTTAAGTATTTTTAGGTGCAAGATATCCTTGAAAACATCAGCCTAAAATGCTAAAAATTCCCTTGTGCTAATAGAGTGGCACATTCTGCAATGTCTCCTAATTCAAACAGAAAGCCACTCTGTGTATTGCATCTTCTAAGATCAACAAATACAATGAATATTCCCCAACTTGTTTGAGAAGATGTAATCATCAGATGTTTGTCTAAATACTTCAGGTTATTTCACTTTAATGAAACAGTTCAAATACCACATTTCTGAATGATTTTGTTAGTGTAACAGATCAATAATTCACCCTGTCAGACAAATACATGCTGAAGCATATCTAGAACCAAGGCAGCATTCTGGACCTTAGACAGAGCTGTAGTTCATTTGCTCAGTGCTAAAAGAAAAGCTTTAACTATATGATGGTTAATTTAACAAGAAACTGCAAAACAAATATAAAGAAAGCAGTCTTTGCCTTTCATAGGACCATAATATCTTTGTCACTTTCATAAACTATATTGTAATCTTACAGAATTTCACATTTTGCCCACGAGTCATTAAACACAATACACTCCAAACTCTGCACTTTTCAGTAGTATTTTATAAATTGAAATATAAACCAAAAAAACACAATAATTTACAATCTGTAAGTTTGTTCCTACCTGTTTTTTTTGTTTTGTTTTTGAAACACAGAAACACCAGGCTGTGCATGGGCTTGGAGAGTGCAGAACAAAGCAAAACTCTTCATATGCACAACATTGTTCATAAGTTAATTGAGCAGCAAAACTAAAGATTTGAGCTGGCAGCTATTTCTTTTTTATGCAATACAACTTGCATGGAGGTTGCTTGAGTTATGCTTACTTGGACATGCATCAAAATTGACCTGCAATCTAGTAAATTCACATGCTGCCATCAGCAGCATGTAATAACAGCATCTGTAGCAGCAAGAACAATTTTCTCTTTTAAAGGAAGGTACAACACAGTACACTTGCTCTATTCACAACAATCCACTCTTCAGACATGAGATGTTACCTTTGTTGGACACATCTATCTCCTTTGTATATAAATGTTGCTTTCTGTTCTGTCCAGTAGCCAACATTTGTATATCAGAAGAAAAACAAAGTACTGCTATATTACCGCTGAACAACATGTCACAGGCAAATGAAAGTTGTTAACTGAGTAACCATCACTATCAATATCTGTCAAGCAACCTTGCTTCTCATATTATCTTATTTTTGTATTTTGACAATATTCTGTTATCTGACAAGCCAACACTATGATAATTGATCAACTTTTTCTATTAGGTAACACAAAAATAAAACACAAAGCCAAATGTTTGGGACACTTTTAGAAATTAGTAAACAGTAAGTAAATTTTATTGAAAAGCCAAACCATAAAGCCAACCTATCTGGAAACTGCATCCTTAATATTATGCCACCCCCACCAAAGAATCTAACTCTTTGTAATAGAGTAATTATGCTTAAGAAACTTCATGGGAACTAGAAATCTGTGTTTCTTGATTTATTTCAGCAGACAAATTCTAAATAAGGGGACAAACCATGGATGTCTATGCACAAAGGCGTAACTTCATGAAAGGAAGGAATTGTAAATAGAAAACATCTCATTAATGGGCATAGCTTCTACAGCTTTGCATGTCTATAAATCATCTAGAGTTGTATAAAGCTTAGTTTCTTACCCCCTACTGTTCCTGTTTTGCAGTGTTCCACTAAGATGCAGATCCAGCAGCTCAAGGATTGCCCCATGGAGTAGAAACAATGCTTCATTTACTCCCTGTGGCATGACCTGAGTCCCTCTGCCAAGTTTTCTTCCTTCCTTTCTCTGTAAACAATATCTGCATATCTCAGAAGTAACACAAAATGTAAAAAAAGTGCCAGCAACTTTCAACATCCAGACTTTTCTCCTTTTCTCAAACACAAAGGCAGGATATAAAGTAAAAACAAGCAGGAAAGACTACTTTTTCAACTTTAAGCAGCCTACTAAGAAGTCAAAATACATTATAAGGCACACAAATAAAATTAAGAAAAAGAAAAGAGGGCAAAAAGGTCATACTGCTGAAAACCAGATGCAGTGTACCACAAAAACAGAGCACCTGTAGGATTAGCAGTTGCAGGAGAAAAAAAAAAAAAAGGGAAAAACGCACACTGGTATGTTTTGGTGCAGATGTTGTCCCTTTTTCTTTTCCCCACCTTGTCATCTGTAGCTCCCCACCTACAGAGCAAGTCCTTTATCAATGCAGTAATAAATTCATATGTGCAACCATCTGCCTAGCAGACGGGACAGCTGCTCGGTATAGTCAATCACCAGCTTCTACTTGTGCTTGCCATTATCAGGAGTTAATAGACTCTAGAGCAGGAGGTGAGCCATGTACACAGCAGGAACAACAGCATGTTGTGCCATGTTTGTTCACCCAGGGTCTTCAGGGAGAAAGGGGGCAGTGAATGAAGGAGGCAAAGGAAATAAGTTTTTTCATCTAATGTGTCATTACATAGCAGACAGCAAGTTTTACGTCAACTTGCTAACAGATGTTACCTCTCCCACACAGCATAACTCTCCATTTGAGATTTTTTCCAAATGTGACCAGGAAAAAAAGACAAAGGTAAGCTGTTAGGAAAAGTCTGGCAGCGGAATCCCACCTGATGGTAATGGGCAGCTGCAGACATAGATATTAGTTTGTGGAAATAAAATAAGCAAGTAAAGGAAGAAAATTTTATTTTCTTTCTCAGACATGGATTCCAATACTCATTTCTTATCCTGACTAGGTAACACCAAGTTTCAAGAACAGTCTTATTTTTTCCTCTGTGGGTTTACATTTCCATTATACATTTGATGTGACTGTCAATAAAAAGTCGACACTTACTGTAAAGAATCCCCACAGAAATCTGGGAAACTTCATAGGCTATGCAATGTTCCTCACTGAGGTGTCCACAAAATCTGTTTGTGACTTATTGCCCCCAGTACACTGTCAGAGGATGTGAAATGTTATTTAGCACTCTTTCTGTAACTAGAAACCATGGCTCCCATAATCTGAGGTAATTATTTCAATTATTTTCTCTGTACATTTAACTGATTGATTACAGAGAGAACCTCCCTCTTGGAATATGATGAAATAAACACAAAAAATAAACTCAAAGCAGAAATCTTAACTATCAAGGTGTTTCTTCTTGATGTACATTGTTTTTTTTTTTTCCTATTGAGAAAACAAAACAAAACCAAGTTCAACTGCTGTTTTGCTTTTGTTTTTGTTTTTATTAGCATAACTCTAAAATGCTATTTCAGGTTTTTTTGTTAGTACAATTTTAATCACAGTAATTTAACTTTGGAAGGGATGGTCAACCACGTAACAAAAAAAAAGATACCTTTACCCAAAGTCAAGGTGTCTTACAATCATTTAAATTTACTTTGCAGCAAATAGCATCACCTGAGCTTACTCCCCATGTGTGTGACCTGTAACCTCTAAATTTGATACCAGTTCCTTATTTTGTTTTCTTCTTCCCTATTTACCAATCCCGTGTGATACAGGAAACACACTTCCTCTAATGGAGATAAGGAACTGCATGCCTGAACACAGGGTAGATTCTTTCTCATTGAAGTTAAGACTCTATATTCTTCCAGATTTTCGCCACAGTTATGTCAGTAAGGTTAATTTTGCTCCAGAGCACATCTTACCTGGATAACATGATCATTCACCAAAATAGTCAGTTGGAACTTGTATAAATAAAAAAGTGTAGATGAGAACACAGCTATTTTAGTGTTTAAACATGAGACAATTAAAAATAATAAAACAGTAATCAATTTCTAGCCTTCCTCACATCCAGAAGCTACAGTTGAGAGGTTCATCATGTAAGCAGTCTTTTTTTTTTTTTCTGCCAAATACCTACATATACCTAAAACTTTTGTATATATTTAAACATACACACACAAAAATCCTGTTCCCTGAAGAAATGTTTTGCTGCTGATTTTTCTATGAGTTATATTGGTTTCAAAAAGCCTACAACCTTCAAGAAAAATATACAATCACCAACTGGCAATTGATGTAAAAGAGAAAGTAGTCAGAATAAAAAGGTTTCTAGATCAAGCACCCAGGATTTTATAAAAAAAACAATAAACACATACAAATATTATAAAACCATGCAAAATATTTAATAAGAATTCAAGAATTTTCCTACAAGCAAGTCTTGTTAATGTATTTTCAAGTTTCTTCTGTTCTGCTGGCTCATAAGATATCTGCAGCTAATGCAGATTCTTGCATCTATTTGTCATAATGGCACATTTGTCTCCCTTCGGAGTCACACAAATGTACTCTCTAAACCTCATAAGTATGTAGGCCCTGACTTAACTTCATATTGTTGACTCTTATGACGTGGAGCTCAAAACCTTGAAATCTGTACGAAAAAGATGAGCATCAGCTGTTGACATTCTGAATCTCTCAGCTCATGAAAGAATATACTTTTTTAATTTTTTTATATTGCATACTCAAAGTGACACAGAGACATTTAAAACTGAAAATGTAAATTAGGTACCACAAATTCAGTTGTAGAGGAAAAATGAATAAATTGTTTTCCTTTGTCTGTGCCCTGTGACATTTTTGTAACGTAGATCCAGAAAATAAGGAGAAACCAGGGAAGAGTAAATGGAGATGGAAATGGTTTCTATTTTCACTGGTCGTGAAGCTCATAACATACCGATTATATTTATAAAAGGCAGATCATATTTCATCAAGAAGCTCTAGACACATCACAGGCAAAGTTTGTTTCTCATCTTTTAATTACTAGTATTTTCCTGATGTCTATCCTTATAGCAAAAGAAAATGAAGAATAAATTTAAAAAAAAATCAAACATAGATATAAAAGGGGAAAATAATTTAAGACTAGTGATATAAACTCACATATAGCCATAATAGTATACAAAACCAGTACTATCCCTACATAAGGCACTAATATTAGCATATTATTGTGCTTTTGGGTAGAATTAGAATACTACTGTCTTATGTGTTACACAAAGCATACAGGAAAAATCTTTCATATGTAGTCTTTTTGAGTAGGTAAACTATGTAATAGTTATTATTATAACCATTGTTTGTTTTATAAAAGTCTTAATGGGACAGGACAGCAGATTCTTTCACTGTTTATTTTATGTATCATTTTTCCTCTCTAGCCTATTAGAACAATTTGAGCTGGGATCATGCTGATAGATTGCAATAACTGCTGTGCCTTCAGGTTTGTCAGAGTATAGTTCAATGACTGTTTGATCCTTTCCTATTTAAACCTGAGACATTACAAATGACATCCATAGTAAATAATTTTTATTCTCTCTGTATTTTTGAGTTTGCAGATAGCTTCACTCTGCAAGACCAAGACTCAGTCACAAAGCCTGACTGTATGCTCATTTTCATTTATGTCCATTGAGAATAATTCCACAAAGGCCCCCGGAAACCTGTTGAGGTAAAATTGTTGTGAAGTGGCTTGCGAACTGAAACATGAACTCATGGTTTTTGTGTAATGAATTGCCTCATCCACAAGAATGGAAGCATGTGAAATTAGAACAATTCATAATGCACAATAATAAGGCACTATGCATAATTTATTTTGTTATAAAGCAGTGCTTTTTTCAGGGTTGTTCTTTGCCTCCTGACTGCATTTCTTCTTCTATTTCTATTCCCTTTTTACATTATTATTAAATGGCTGCAGTTTTAATCTTTTCCTTAGCAATGGGATACAAAATAATAGCATTATAATGGGTGGAGGGAAAAATAGAGAACATTTACCCGTTCTTGTCCAGAGTTTTAATTTCAGTTTTAAACAAAAGTCACAGAAAAAGACATCCATTTGTAAACAGTACATTATCTTTAACACTTCTAAAAAACTGAACTGAAATATATAGGGTCTTATCTTTAACAAGAGAGTTGTATGCTTCCTAAACAAAAGAAACAAGAGTAAAAGATGGGTTCAGGTAAAGTTTTACCTGTAAATGAACCAATTTTTAGTTGTAACAGAGTTTTCCTAATGATAAGTCAAAATTATCAGAAGAAATTCATATTCTTAGTTGTTACATAAAAGATATGTTGTCTCATAGTTCTTTTTATGGATACCCCTTGAACACCAGTGAGCACCATGGTGAATCAAGAGAGAATGAAGTCAAGTGTTACAACCTGTGCCTCATAAATAAGCATTAAAAGTTCTGAAAATATTTCTAGACTAAATTGATTAAATTGTGTATTAAACATTTCTCTCATCTAGAACAAAGGGAGGGATACCACTGTTTGCCAAAACAAACAAACAAAAACAAAACGAGAAAGGATGGTTAGGACATGCTGCTCCCTTCTAACTAGACGAGATTACCTTTAGGAATCACATCCCCAAATATCACATCTCTGCAATAATGCTCAGCATCACTTTGTCTAACTATTAGTGTTCTACTTCCTGAATGGAAGAGATAACATACTGCACTCCTTTGCACAAGAGAAACAAACAAGCAAGGAAAACCCCCACAGAGCCTAGGATGAACTGAAAGATTTAAAGAACTAAATGCCCAGAAGTGAAATTCAAGACCACTAATATGAAAAATGCATGCATTAATATTTAAAACAATTAAAAAGAGGTAGATGCAGATGTTTTTGAAAGTCCATTTTTCACTTTCTAAGTGACACAGTATAAGGCAAATGTGACTTCTGGGGACTGTCCAAACTGTTACAGCCAGGTTGATGATGATGTGCTGTACTATACTGTGTGATTAACTGTTTCCAAAGATATTCAACATCAGGTTACAAAAAAACTTTAACCAAGAGCATTTTCAAAAGCATCTTAGCTGTATTTAACATATCTAGATCTTTAGCATTTTGGATTTAGGAATCTTATGTCTTTCTCCTCTTTTCAGATGATGTCTTTACTTGAAATTGTAAAAGTATCACAAAGTATATATGAATATGAACTCCAAACTGATAATTATTAAATTCTTTTGCCACTCGGTAAGACAGATGGATAGCATGAAGAAACATCCTGATAATCTATCACCTACTAGTAACTGAAGAATTACAATCAAAAACCACAGAATCAGAGGTTGGCTGATGTTAGAAAGTACCCCTGGAGATCATCGTGTCCTATCCCCTGATCAAGCAAGGTCACCTACAACTGGTTGTCCAGGAACTTGTCCAGATTGCTTTTGAATATTTCCAACAAGGGATACTCCACAACCTCTGTGAGCAAAATGCCTTACTATAAAATTATACAGCCTCATTTGTTTTACTCTGGATGCATTTTTACACTTTTAACTCTATTTGACTTGTAGAGTTTGTCATTCCCAGGATTCTGCTTTTAGAAAAGTCTCATTTTCATTTGAGGAGGGAAAAAAAAAAAAAAAATTACTAGCTTAAATATGATAATGGAGAAAAAAAGTTGGTAAATCATGATTGCTTTATCTTTAAAGAAAAGACACACTGAAGAGCTGAAAAACAGGAAGAAACCTGAGAGTGAGAAGTTTATTGTACACATTCTATCAAAATAATGCTAAACATTAAATCAGCCTGCAGCAAGCTAGATACTAATTTCCAAATCATCTAACCATAACCATATTTCAAAGGACACAGTTCACAGCAGAATTCCAGGGGGAACATGGTCAATAAGAAAAGTCTGTTACTGTTGCATGACCACAATTTAACTTCACTATGTGGGGCATGGCAAATACTGAAAAGCAACATTTAAAATCCTTAACTGATAGTTTATTTAAAAAGAGATAACAGGACAGAATAGGTAAATAAGATTATGTATGAAAGCTTATTGTGTGGTTAAGGAAGTCAGATGTAACCAGAATTTAAGTCTCACATTTGGCCTACAGAAAATGCTCTTCTGAAAGTATATTGATGGAACATATGCTATGAGACAGTGCTCAAACAGTAGAGTTTGACTAAGAGAATCTTATAATGGGCTGCAAAAGGTTTTTATGCAGGTACTTTCAGCTTCTGTGTACATAGATTTAGGTTAGGGGTGTGGTGGAAAAATACTTTTAAACATGCTGAAAACAAATATAATAATTCAGCAAACCTCAGTAACAAATTTTTTAAAGATATTTTAGTGAATTTTACAAAGCACAGCTATAGTTTCAAGATAGCATGAAGGATAAAAGCCTAAATTAGGAAACAGCAAAACTTTTAATGAGTGGTAATGAAATAGTAACAGATACTGATGTTAGAAGTGTTTTAGGAATTGCAACTAGTTCAAGATTTTCAAGGTAGAAAACAGAAGAGATGAGATGGGATGAGATAAAAGCTGACAAGAAATATTCAATGAAACATGTCAGATTATGGGAGAAGAACATATAGAACAGAAATGAAAGTGTGTATAGAAGTTATTTCTGAAAATATTCTGGAATACCATAATTATGTTGATACAGCTATCTAAACTCCCACATAAAAAAGATGCTACGCAACATGGTCTTGCTACCACAACAGTGTCACTGATTATCAGTGTCAGACTGTTACTGTGTGTTATCAGGCGAAGGCTCCTGGCTCTTCAAAAAGAACTATATTTTTAATGCAAGCCATTTATTCCATTGAGCTTTTTCCATTCTGTCAGACAAATATTTAGTAGTATACTGCTAATAATAGCAAACGGTGTGCTTTGTCTTACTTTGGGTTTTTTTGGTCAATGTTGTGTTTCTGTTTTGTGGTTTTGTTTTGTTTTTTCAAGCAAACAACATGACAACAAGATTATCATTTTCAGCTAGAGTTCTGAACCTAGTCTGGTGGTTCTGTTTTTACTGAACATTTTATTTGAAGCTGTACATTATGGACTTAAAATGTAAAGCTAGTACATAGCCTGAAAAGCTTGCTGTTACCTGGGTCTTCTCCTATGGAGGCAGAAAGCCTGCTTAGCTCTTTTCAATGTGTTTCAAGACACACAGTGAACATGAGGTAGCTGGGTTGCCTATGATAAAAACATTTTGAAATGTTGATTTGTATGTGATATAGCATAGAAATAGTCATTTCAGCTCCACATTCCAGATTCAAACTGTGGATCAAGAAGCAATAGTTAGGTAAGGACTCCCAAAACCTTCACAAGAATGAGAACATGTATAACATACAATCCTGCACTTCACAAGCAATTGAATTGATAAAGCAAGCAAATGAGCAAAAAGCATAAACTGCTCAAGGCGGGGGGAGGGTGGGAAGTAGAAAATCAGAACAAAACAAACAAGGTAGTATACTCTGATTCATAAAATCAGACAAGATGAGTACTTTGCTACAGAAAATGGGATGCACCACTTAAGCACTAATAATCAAGTCAAAACCAAGCCACTATGTTCCAGAACATCCACTAACTGTATTCAGATGTAAAACCCTACCAGAAGCCTGGAAACATATAAAAGCATGTGGACAGAATCAAAAACTACAGTATAAGAAATCAGGAAAAGTGCTTCTGAAGTTAAAAATAGATTACTTGTGTACAGAGCTGAGATGATTAAAAAAAACATGAGTCATAGAAATATTTTGAATGCATCTTGTTCTGACTTAACTTAAACATCTAAACATCTTAATTTAAACATCCAAACATTTAAACATCTAACGACTGTGATACAATATGTGACATCTAATCCAACAGAGAAAAAAAAAAAAACAAAACAAAACAACTCTTCCCCTCACCCCAAATCTACAACACTTTATGGACACAAGACACAGTGAAGACATTTCAAAAAACACTACAATGAAAGGATTGTATCTAGTCCAAACTCAAAGGTAATGAAAAAGACTGAATCCAAAAGAAAAAAAAAAAATTAGTCCAATCTAATATGTGGGTCTATTGTATGTGAATGCTAAATATTGTATGAGACTAAGATAAATTCATTGTCATTATATTATTTTCATGCAGTAATAAAGAAAAAGATAATTATTTGCCAGCTTCTGTAGACCAAAGCAAAAAATGGAAGCAATTTATTCAGGTCTTCTCTAATTTAAATCGCACTATTAAGAAAACATTAGTAGTCTATGTCTTCCACAAAGATTGATATAAACAGGTAGTGGAGGTAAGATCTGAGCTAGTGATTTAAAACTACATTTCTAGAGACTTTCCTATGATGTGGAGAATCATCTACTGAAAATGCACACATTCACCTCCTATTGAGGTTTTTTTATTCCAGTACTTCGTGATTTGCATATGTTGACTCTGCTCAAAGTACTGCCAGTATACACATGCTCATGCCTACAGTATTATAAGGTCCCTATTCACACTACTTTGGAATTATTAAAACTCTATAATCTTCTCTCTAGTCTATCAATTGCTAAAATATGCTTTTATTAAAAAGGATTTTTAAGATTATAATGAAGCACTGATACAGGTGGTATTACTAACAGCATTAGAAGTAAAATATCAACATCTGTAATGAAAAACACTAAAAACAGTAATTATAGTTTGTATAACTTATTTTTATAAAGTAAATTTATTTATTTTAATTATTTTTAAGTATATCTGCTATTATACTACCACCTAATGGTAAAAGATAATTAATATAGCACACAACTACATAAAGATGCCTGACAATCTCTGCAATTCAAACACTTGCAACTAGCAATATCCTTTCTCTGTCTTTTTGGGGTCTCTTATTTCTCCTGCTGTAAGACAGGTTTTGTACTTCTTCTTTCATGTTTCTGTCTTTTCCTGCACTTTTTACTACTTCAATTATATTTCCAAATCATGGATGATGGGACAAGCATATGCCATTACAGATAAGGCATACTAGTCCTGTATAGAGATTTCCTGTCCACATATAGTTATGCTAGCAGATGCTTTGAGCTATGAAATTCTGTTTCTACTTAAAATAGAATATTAACCTTCTTTCCACTTTATTTTTAAGACATATTCACTTATTTTTGTAGAAAAGGACTTAGAGGTTTGGGTCCTGCTGGACAAGTTGAGCAGGAGCAGTAGTACACCCTTGTAGCAAAGGTGGCCAGCCTTATACCTGGCTTTGTCACTAAAAGTGCCAACAGCAGGTTGAGAGAAGAGATTATTCTCTGCTACTCAGCATCTTAGAGGAGGGTCTATGTGCCTAATTTGGGGCTCTTTAGTACAATACAGACATTCATTTACTGATTTTTTGTCAGAAGAAGTACCAAAATGATTAGGGGACTGAATCATGTAATACAAAGGGGAGAGACTTAAAGACTTAGGTTTGTCTAATCTTCAGAAGAGAAGATTAAGGGCAGAACTTGCTGCAGCATTCAACTACCCAGAAGGATAATACAGAGAAGATGGAGACAGACTCCTCTTGAAGATGCACAAAAAAAAGACAAGAAGAAAAGGATCCAAGTTGTGGCAAGGGAAATTACAATTAGATGTTCGAAAAAACAAGGCTGTTTTAAACCATCCATCAAGGATTTCACATGAAAAAAGTGATCATTATAATCATCATAACAACTGAAATATACACAAAAACTTTGCCCAGGTTTTCTGCTAGCATGGCTCAGTATCATTTGCTTTAGAATGAAGATTCTTATTTGCTTTTCCCTGCTTGTGTAGCACATCATATGACAACATAGAAGAAAAAAAAATCACTGCAGAAACAGATATTTTTATTATTTTGCCTAAACAAACAAACAAAAATGAAAAAACAGAACCATACACAAGGATGAAACAGTGCGAATTGGTTTACTAAAACGTATTCCTTGATAACACAAACTGCAGATGGGTTTAACCTCAGCTAAACAGAACACAGATTAATTCATTCTGCTGCATATTAGATTTCAATAAAAGTATTTGATTGTGCTCATGTTTGTACACACATTTTTAAAGACTGCAGTAATGGAAAAATAAAAATCTGGCACATAACCAATATTTCAGTTTTATTTTAAATTCAATTTCTTTTATTTACTGTTATTAATCTGTATCAAAATTAAACCTTCAAATTAAGAGCTTCCTTGATTTATGTGTTAAAGCTCCAATATGTCATTAATTTGTCAACTCAAGTGTTTACTACTGCACTTATAAAACATGGATCTCTGTTTAGCCATTTTAGTATGGGGGAAAATATACCACTAATAGTAAATACTCTTAAAAGCTAAGCTCTTAATCGGATACACTTGTTCCTCTTTCTAAGTATTTGAAGCAAGCAATTGCCCACTGAAGTAATAAATAAAGTTCAAAATAAATACTCCAGATCACACAACTAATATAAAATATATATTAAAAAAACAAAAACAAAACAAGATAAAACCACCAATCCCTGTTAGCAGAAGCAAACATTCCAGAGTTTTATACATGGATCTTGAAGCTGTCAATCTCACACCAAGGACTGATGCCAATGAATTGACTTAACTGCTGAAGAAGCAACAGTCAGCTAATTGTGAGACAGGCATGTCAAGTTATTCTTGTACCTGCATTTACCTTGCCTTGCATGTTCCAGTGTGCTTTGTAATTGTGCCAGTATACCTGGTTTGAATCTCTGTGTATTTGTCTGCATGTGTGCAAGATCTTAGGCATAGCAGTGCAGTGAAAAAAAACACCATTGCAAGTTATACATTATTACTAAAGCGTGGCATTCCTTTCTACATTCTGGAAATGCAGGATTTTGAGTACTAAGTATTGGTACCTTTAACTGTAGTGAAACAAACTTCATTGTGACATGGGTTATTTTTGTTTGGTTGGTTGTTTTGATTGGTGATGGTGGGGATTTGTTGTTTGTTTGAGATGGGGGGGCGGGGGTAGTGATTTTTCTTTTTCAAAGAAAAAATTTGGTAGTGACATTCTTACAGCTACTACTAATTGTCACATTACATTGGCAGGAGTTGTTTGGAAACCAAAGCTAGCATTTTAAAATCTTATACAAATACAGTAAGCAAACTGCTCAGCATTTCAGAAATTTTCTAACCATCATGATTTTTTTTTTTTCCCCCTCATAACTGTACAGATTTAGGTTGCTACATAATAAGAAGCACCATCTCTGTCTGGTAGCAAGAGAGTATCTAATCTCATAAAACAAATAAATCCTTGTAGTCTCCAAAGTCAGTTGATAGCACTGGTGTGGATTAACACTTACAGAAGCACAGAACCTCTTATAACTAGGGTAACACCCAAAACATGTCCAAATTGATGGACATATGTTTAAAAGTTGACAAAGCTTCTATATAAGCGGCCTCGTAACTATAGAAAAGCAGAAGTTTCAACATCTACATGAAGGGAACACATACAGGACCAAAAGACCACGGTGTGAAAATACAAGCCATTAGACAAAAAAGAATAATTTTGTGCACTACAAAACTTACAGTTGAAATAGAATAGTCAACAAAAAGTGGACAAACACAGAACAGAAGTTAATGATATCTAGGATTAAACACTAAGACAGTGGTCAAGGTATGCATTAAACTGATACCATAAAAATACCAACATCCGTATGGGTTGTACCTCAGCGTTCTCATGGTTAAGTGCTACTCTTTAGCTTTCAGTTTGAAATTTTGAGTAACATGCTTGAGCTCCATTCATAGCTACTCTCAGTGAAGATCTCCCTCAGCCAATAGGCAAATTTTTAAGGATGCAAAGTTTAAAGAACAGTCTTAGTCCACACAGTGATGGCAGAATCATAGAATTGCTGAAGTAGGAAGACACCTCTGTAGAGCATCTAGTTCAACCCACCTGCTCAGAGCACAGTCACATACTGCGTGTTGCTTAGGGCCATGTCCAATCAAGTTTTGAATATCTCCAAGGATGGAGACTCCACAATCTTTGCTTAAAATGTTCCAGTGTTTGACCAGTCTCACAATAGAACAGTTTATTGTGTTTAACTAGGATTTTCTGCGCTTCAGTTCATGCCTACTGCCTCTTGTCCTTTCACCAGGCACCACTGAGAAAAGTCTAGGTTTGTCATCTTTACTTCCTCTAAGCAGGTATTCATGCATCTTGATAACGTACCCCTGAATCACCTTTTCTCCAGGCTAAACAATTGCTCTGATTATTCATCAAAACTCCTTTACTAAAGAAAGACTTGCTCTTTGCTGGACAACTTCTTTATTAAAGCTAGCAATGGTGTTATCATGTTTACAGCAGAATAGTGGAGATACAATCCTTCTTTGTCATGCCTAAAGCAGAAAAAAATCTATCATGTTGCCATTAACAAGGAGAAATAGCGTTAAGTTTATCAAGAATTCTGGTCTTGCACTTCATAAACTAGATGGAAACCATATAGGAGAAAAATATCAATAAAACAACAACTCAACAAGACAGGGTTTGGACATTTACCCCAGTAACCCAAAGTACGAATATATATAAAGCTGACAGGCCCATCATTACCCTATGTGGAAATGGTTCAGATGATCAGAAAAACTGGTGGCTCGATGAAGGTAGCACATGAACACCTTGTAAATTAGCCTTCTTATTCCTGTTACTTTTTATATCTTTATGAGCCACACACACTGTCACAGATAACCAAACCTTGTTCTGCAAAAAACACTGCACTTGCTCTGTATATTAAATGTTAGATATTCATTAATTCTTTTAGTAGAAACATGTTAATAGACTGGGGCAAAAGCATGCAGATTTGTAAAAATCTTTTTGTTGTTGTTTTGTTTTTGTTGTTTTGGTCTTAAGTGTGTTCTCTAATGTGGCTTTGGTTAATGATTTTAATGATTTGCAAGATTATGTGCAAGTTGAGATTTCACATACTTTAATACTTTCACATAACTTTAAAGTTATTAAGTCTCAAATTGTACAAGTCATGGTACACAAGCATATGTACCACGTAACACCTGCAAAAAATTCTCTCAGTAGACTTTTTCGTTTTTATTTGCAGTACTTACATACAACTAATAGTACCGAAGCAAACTAGTACATTAGCAAAACCTAAATTATGTTTTCAGGCTGTTACTCACATTTTAAAACACAGATGGTGCCAGGTTAATACTGACTTTAGTAAGCATAATTCTCTCACTATCATTCTGTGGATTGCCTACAAGAAGGGATTATTGTGCAGCCTACAGCACACCAAAGAATGTGGTTTGATATCCACCTGTCAAGTTAGAATTTGCAAACACAGTAATTAGTAGTGACTGGATTTTGATATGCTAAGCATGATCTTGCTCCTTAAAATTGCTGAAATAGAAACCTGGAAGGAGGAGGAAAAAAAATTGAGAAGTATCCTGGTATCAGTATACTGTTATGCTACGGTGAAGTTATTCACAGTACTATAATCCAGTCACTACAATTTCTACCAGGATTCCAAGGGTCTGCTTTGTGATATCCATATTGATCACTCTGAAATAACAGCCCCCAAACAAACAAAACAGAAACACATTTCTTTGTATAGCATATATCATGAATACTGCTGAAGGAGATGAAATTGCACATTCATCAGTCAAAAATTTTCATGCACTTTTGTCATGCCTGAGTAGGACAGCGGAACCTTGCACAACAAATAGGGTAGTTGCTCCCAGAGCCTATATATTTTGGGTAAATCTATTGCATATGAATCCTCTTAGAGGCACTGTTGCTCAATATTTTTTGTAATACTTCTTTCATGCCTAATAAAATTGGTTTAGTATCTTTAAACACATTGGCCTACAAGTGCCTTGGAATATCTTTCAAATAGTTCTGTCAATAAGTAGAATCACTCTAGGAAGAAATGTTCAATCCAGTGAGGGTTTTTAAAGGGTTCTGTTTGTGGTTTGTTGTTGTTTTTTATTATTTTTTTTTCTTTGTAGGAAGGAACAATACCCTTGCACCATGAAATATACAGAGCAAACCATTCTCTAAATTTTATCCAAATTTTATCCAAATTTTATCCACATTGCATTAGGGAAATAAATTTTCAGAGATAAAATACTTAGTAGTCCTTAAAGAAACTAGGTTTACTGACAGCATCACAAACTGGGTATCTCAAAATCAGAAGCTCCAGAAAAAATTAGGCACTCCTAAAAAAATTGTCTGCGATCTTTTGTCAGTAGGCAAAAATGTTGTAGTTACAACTTTGGTATTTCAAGCTGCATTTCTGGAAATAGTTCAACAAAGATCTTGATATTCAACAAAGATCTAAATATGTTTCCACCCTAAATGTTTATTTTCTGTGACTATGGGCAGTTTTGAATTCAACACTGTATTTCTGTTAATTGATCTCTGGAACAGAACAACTTCTGGAAAAAAAAACAGTGCTTGCTCAACACTTCCTATTTTCACAGTTAGCATTTAAGTTCCATTCTAAAGGAATATGGAAAGGGGAACATTGACAAACAATTATTCATTGCAAAAGATCACCACTCTATTTATTACTAAAGGTACAATTCTTCAAATTACACTTCGTGGCACACCTAAAATATTAGTTCAAGGAGACTAAACAATATCTAGTCAAGAAGGAAAGGGGAAGCATGCAGAAAGAGTTGTTGATTTTTATACAAAGAGAGAACCCAACTGTTGTTTAGGCTTTAAGGAATCAAGTGTTGAAGATTTCTTAAGTTTTATGAGTTGCGTTGTAGGGTTCCAAATTAAAAGAAATCTAAAAGGATGAAGAGAACAGGATAACCTTTGGTGCTTCCGTGTCCACCATTTTCCTACATGTATGAACATAGATAGCATACCTACACAATCATATATACCACAACAATTGCTTATATTCTTGCATGTCAGTTCTGAGGTGCATTGGGAATCTTTATTTACACTGGTATTTTTGGAAACATGAGCTTCACTCACCTGAAAACCCTTTCAGTGTGTGTAGATCTCAGTACAGGGAAGTACATCACGGAAAAATGATACATTAGCTAACTTGCACATAAGAGTTTACACAACCAATACCTAGAAACCTGCATAGTTATAGTGCAACACTTAAACTACCAAAAATATAATATTCTTTCAGCTGTGTTTTGGTGAAAGGGAATTCTGATCCTGACAGTGTTTAACCCCTGCAAAGTGTTCAAATCTGCAGCTCTTAACAGAAGCATTTGTTTCTTGCAGCTGAGGCATTCAGGCTCCTAAAAGAGTTCAAGATTAAAGCCTCAGTAATATCCTTTGAATTTCTTATCAGCTAATTCAATAGCTGATCGACTGGTTTTGCATGCTGATTGTTGTAGAATTCATTATTACTCATCTATGTTACGCATCGCATGGGGGTTTGAGATATTTATTGTGGGACTGTGAATTCAGTGAAAAATTAAGAAGTTTACATATCACAGTCACTTTCTAGATTAAGTCCTAGTTGCTTAAAATCTTCCTAAAGCACATAAAATCTCACCTTTTCTCTTTGACTTTATTATTCCTAAGGTATAATGTTTGCTTTTAGTTCACAGACTGAAGTTGCACTGATTTAAATCTACAGATATTTTTACCTGTGTTTCTTTCTGATAACTGCAGTTTTACAAACAGAAAGAGCAGCTTAAGGCACATAGTGTTCCCAGGAGTGGTAGCTGCAAGGGAAACTTAAAGGTATGCGAAACATGTTTAACACAAAAAATATAACATTCAAATAAAGAAAAAAACAAAAACAAAACCAAAAACAAACAAACAAAAAAAACATATGTCAAACTGTTGTAGTTCAAATATTATCAATACTCAGTATGGAAGTATTGGCGTTGAATTATTAAACTGGTTTACATAGTTATACACATACATTTTAAACCCAGCATATAAAATAACTTAAAAAAAAGGCCTGCCAGATCAATGTGTTGTTACTTGGGTACTAAAGAACTGGAATACCCTAGACAGAAGGAAAAAAAAAAGTAGTAAAAAGGAAAGAAAACCAAGAGATTTTGTGTTGATCCCTGTTACCTTTGGTCTTTTCAGCTCAAAGTCAGAGATTTAGAGCAGTTATAACTGGACAGACCCTAGCAGGAGAGATCAAGTGTCTGTGTACTCCAACAAAATAGACCTAAATTGTGCTACTCAGTAGAAATGGCTAGATGTAAGCAAGCACATTTTCACATTTACAGATTTTATTAGCTTAGTTCTCGTGCCCTGCCAAAGCAGTAAGATTATTCTAGAGTTAATTTGATCTTGAAAGCATCATGGCAGTGTATGCACAATGCTTAATCTGACCTAATCAGCCTGGCAAAACCAGAACTGCTTGATGTCACTGCTTCTGCAGCACAGTTGCTCTATGAACCAGCTATCTACCCACAAATAACAAAAAATTGAATGTTTAAAATACAGAGAAATAAGCTCTAGATTGACCCTTTTTAACTGAAACTGACATGTTAAGATTCTTTTGGTAAACTACATATGCATGTCAGTTATATTTATTGAAAGATACAAAAGAAAATTAAGTGTTGAAATTTAGCAGCTCTAAGTTTAGTACAGAGATCTTCACCAAGAGAAGAGCACTGCTGATTTTCTTCTCGGAGGGGAAAATACTATTTAACAATAAAGAAAAAATATATTTTATCTTTTTAGGTAATATTTATTAAGAACTTGAATGGGTCAGTCTGCAATCTTTTGTGCTTCTGCATTGCTACCTAGAGAAAAGAAAAAAAAAGGGTGTTTCCTTTTCTTTTTGTTTGTGTGCTATTCTAGTACTACTTACATAAGGAATTTGTTTTAAGAGACATACAATTTGTAGCTTGAGTACCACATTACAGTTGTGTAAAGAAAATTGCAACACACAAACCCCCTTAACCTCTATTAGTCTTCAGCTATACAGAATGCATTTTAACCTGTCAGATCTTGTGTTCTACTGGTCTAAAATCAACCTACATATAATATTCATCTGTTTAAGTAATGTCAGAGACAAACACAGCAACTTCCTCAAACACTGAAACAAGTAGCTGCTGTTGAATATTACAGTACTATTCGTTATCTCTTTCAGCAACAGAAAGAGTTCATTATTGGACAAATTAGTTTCCAAGTTACTGATGCTGAGACATATATAATTGGAATCATTGGAACAGTTTCCAAGTATTTTTCTGCTCTGCTTTTACATATGATAACTGCTTGAATTAGTAAAAATTTTATATTTCAGGAAACCTGTGTTTCTATCGCATTTAGTGCAAGCTATATAATATCAGATTGATCTTGTAAATGAAAATAACTGAGACATAACTTTTCTTAGTATCTCAAAAATTTCTAATGACAACTCATGTGTTTTATGAAGCTAGTAGTTCTGCAAACACAGTTATTTTGACTGAATGGAACAAAGATATGGTAGGCAGGTTCAGCATATGCTGCAGTATGTTATCAGGCAGTTAAATTAAAAATGGTACCACACCAGAAAAAGATGCCAAGTTTTCCTTCAGTAAAAGAACAACCTTAAACAAAAACCAATGGTATTGTGTGTAGAACCAGAAACATACAGAATGAATGATATCTTGCCTTCTTAAATGACACTAGCAATGGTTTGTGCACAGGGACAGCTGCTATGTTTCCTTTGATAAATTAAGAACTCTTGCCTCTTAATAAATTAATAAATCCTGTGTTAATCCAGAAGCCTTATACATGAGGTCAATGCAAATTCATCTGGAACTACTGCCCCAGCTAACAAATGCTGTTACATTCCAGTGGAGCACCTGCTCCCATACCTCCTCAGTTAAGCCTGAGTTAGGATGAGGATGTAGGAATGGAGACAATAAGCCATGGTGGGTAAATAAGCTTGAGGGGCAAGAAGCAAAACATTCTAAAAAGTTGCAGCATTTTTTTAATCACTGCAAGAAGAGAAACTTGTGTGACTACCTGTGTAATCTCCCATGTCAAAATCAAATAGACTCACAATAAAACCTATGAAAGCTGCTAAAACTGATAATCTGATCCTGTTCTTTTTTTCATAACTGCTGTCTGCCTACTAAATGCTTTTTAACCTCTATTACACTTTCACTGCAAAATAGCTAAGAAATTGATTTTTCACAATGAACTAAATTAAAACTTAGCAGCTACCTGATAGCATTGATCCTGCTTTTCTTCATTGCTATTAAATATTTACCATCTGCTTCTGAAATTTTACACTGTAATGACTGCCATTTTTCAGAACCTCCCACTGTTTTGCACTGTGCATGAGGTTGAAAGGAAACAGTAAAGGCTGGTATTTCTCTTGCTACATATACAAATTTTCTCAATCTGTGTAGTGGCGCAATAATGTCTCCAATTTAGAAAAAGAACACAGGCTTTTTGTAGCATACAGGCTACATATCTCGCCCCATTCTGCCTATAAAGTGAAAGAATGAACTGAATATAGGAGACTATCCACTACTGGAGATTGGTTTGTGGAAAATACAAAATATATTCTCATCCCTCTGCAAGAGTTATTTTATTACAAATAGTTGCTAATATCTTCTAGTTATATTTGAAATACAATTTTATCAAAAATTGTTACATCTCACTTCAGTCACAACAGTGATGAAAGATAAGTACTTAAATGGGCTATAACCATATTGCAGAAGTCAGGTGGAAGTGAAATAGACTTTCTTACATTCATGGTTCTGGTAAAATGCCACCCAAAGCACATGAAATCCACAAGCAGTTCTTCAATTTTGGATCTAGCCACATATGCAGCAAGGTATGAAACATTCCTTTGCATTAAGACTATTAGCATATGTTAACTCTCAAGATAGGCTTCCATTTTTATTGTTTTACTGAAATTCGTTGAAGGTGCTGCATACTGAGCATTTTTCTCAGGATAGCAAACTTAGTAGCTACTTGACTAGATTCAATCTGCTTTTGCAGCTCCATTGACATTAAATATTTACCTTCCACTTCTGAAAATTCAACATTTTAATGAACACCTTCATGTTTCCTTGCCTAACTCCCACTGTCTAATATCGTGAAGTCTGAAAGTAGCAGCAAAGGTTAGTGTTTCCTCCATCCACAGGGAAAATTATACTCATACCAGATAAGCTGATGCAGAAATGGTACTTTCATATAATTAGGTCTCAAGTGACTTTAAAACACACACAAAATTCCCGAAGAAAAACAAAATAACAGAATGACAGACTGAAAATAAATAAATAAATAAAATTAAATTAAATGCATATCATGAGTCTTACTTTAAAGTAATTTCAAATATGATCATTTCAAAGTAGCCATTATGAAGGAACAACCAGGTCTAAGGATCCCCTTTATTCTCTGAGGTTGATAACCTGTGATAAAGACAGTTTCACAGCAAGAGGCTTCTGGATTCCCAGAGTAGGTGAGAGGAAAGCAGATGTGAAACATACTAACTGAGCAAATACCTCCCCTCACACTATGTACAGCTTTCCTACTCACAAAATGTTGCTTCAGACTGCACCTAGATTTTTTAAATTGTCTTCCTGAACCAGAGGGTTGGAGGTAATTTGCACAGATGGAGCCCAAGAAATAGAATGCAGCTCAAGATATGACCTCAAACTAAGCTGGCTGAAGTTTTCAAGCTCAGCAAAAAAAAAAAAAATCAAAATACAAAACCCAAAGAGAACTGGAATTTCAGAACATATCTCGCAGACAAATAATAGAACTCATCAGTATATGAAAATACTGTGTGTGGGAAGAGGCAAAAGATAGCATACAATGGAGAGGCTTCTGCTTTAATTTTTGTTTTGTTGCACTAGGGCAGTAAAACATGTACAAACAAATACACATTCCAGATGGTTAAGGCAAGCATACACATTCCTAATAGATTCAAGACATTGTTTAATACCAACTTCACTCTTGTGGAAGCAGAATTACCCCTGCAGCACTGTCAAGGTCAGTGAAAACATAAGTATCCTGCTGTGCAAGTATCATTGCACCATCCAGAATGACCCAGGAGATGCACACTAGGTAAGTGTCCTGTCCACAGTGTCACCTCTGTTGATAAATTTTCCTTGTGTAGACATTAGGACCTTAACTAGAGCACAATTACATGGAAATTGAGCAATAATTGGGTATAACAAATTCACAAACAGACAACATATATATCATGGTTTTATTTGTCAAATCTTGCCATCTGTTGCATATGCTGTAAGTAGAAAAATGAAAGAAAGGAAGCTGATTTTCCCCCTGCAGTGATCAAACTAGTTTGATTTCTTCTATCTCTTTTGAGATTGTAATACACAGAAGTTCATTGACTTAAGGCCATTTTGTAAGTTTCTGACAGCCAAGAAACAATGAAAAATAGGATTATCATCTGAAAGGATGCCAAGGATTTGAAAACAATTTAAAAAAATAAAATGCCTCTTTTCTCCTAAAGTATTTTATTCAGATTTTTTTTTCAAACCTTTTTCAAACCATACCACCTGCTACATTAAGAAACAAGTACATTATAAAACTCTTAGTAGCATTTGTTTTATTTGGTGGCAGAAAAAGAATTGTCTACTGAGGAAAAAAAAAAAAATTATTTTCCAAGGCTCCCATTTTCAAGAAGACAAAAGCAGTATAGCAATGTCATTATATCTTTTTCATTATTCATTTTTTAAAATCACCAATTAGTAGAATATGACAGCAAGGAGTCACATTAGCCTAACCTAATAATAAACACCAAATCTATTTATGAATTCATACAAAATGAATTTTCTGAAGATGAGCATCTTGCCATGGTTTTCCTGTACTTTGGAATTACTTCAAAATTCTTCACTAAACATAGAAGTATTTCTAGAATGTATGTTCATCTGTGCATGTGTATGTATCTGTATGCACATAAATACATACACACACATTAAAAGTAATTATGATGAATGCAGGTGGCTTCATGTAAAAGACATGCAGGCAGACATGTTTCCTTTACCCTCTCCTTCTAACAGAAGCATTGGAAAACCAAGTCTGATGGAGAAAAAGGCACAGGATAAAATACTACTAACTTTTATGTGAAAGTGACGGTCTAAGGCTTTAAGGAGAGCATCCAGGAATGGGATGTTGAGGCTGCCATATATCTGTCCTACACTATACCATCAGAAACAGAATTATAAAGAATTACAAACTGACAAAGAACATTATTGTACCAACAAGTATTTAAATGGCATCCTCAACATTCACACAGTTTTGCACCTACCACACTGGACTAGATGAGTCAGTATAGTAGTTTTTAAGTCTCACAGCCAGGCATCACTAATGGGCAAGCCTAACTGCTTACAGAACCAGACTGTATTCACAGTCTCTGCTCTAGGTGTCTATTTCTCCAGTAACTGATCAGTAAAAAGCTGTAAACAAAGCCATCTGCTGGTGTCAATACTTTTTCTTAACCAGGTAATCACTTTCTCAGCATTAATTGCTGCTCTTTTCCATCCAATCTAATTTTTCCAGGCGAATTAGGTGGTTAGAATGGGAAGTTCAACAAGTTTTGGCTTCTAACTTCCTTTACAGACAGCAGAAACATGTTTTAGACAAGGCAGTCTACCACAACATTTCCATCTATAACCATTTAAACAAGCTATTAAGTGTACAATGTTGAAGTTTTATAGGCCTTGGTTTCACACAGAGCTTAAAGGCAGACTCAATCACTTCAGCCTTTTTTTTAAAAATAGCCACACTGTAGCCTGAAACAACTGAGGGCTCTGGTAAATTGATTTATGATGTGTTATAATGCAGCTGCACTCCTATTAAGTCAGAATGGGAATGTCAACCATGCTAATCCATCTTTATTGATTAACTTTGGTTTCAGAAAGAAAGTGGTTTCCTCTAGGAGTAAACAAGATCTTCATATTAAAGCATATGCAATGTCATCCTTAAGGAAAACTCCGATAACGCCATCACTTAGCAATCACATAAACAACACCTTCCATCAAACTTTTCTTAGCCAGACTGGAGGATTGCATGCTTGAGGCATATTGAAGGTTCAGCTAGCTTCTGTTTTCCCAAGATGTTTGATACTGACACATTACACGTGTCTATCTACAAAGATATTTACGTCTCTTATCACATTCACATTCCACAAAAATTGAATAAGAAAACAGTTTGCACATAAAATTCTTTTAAAGTCAGTACCTGATGCAGCCTTAACTAACAGCTAAGTAGGCACAATCTACATAGCATGACATATTTAATTCAAGTTGTCGTGATAACACAAGTGGTTATGTGCAATTAATCTTTGTTTATACCCATGTTTATACATACAAGGGCATCTGAATAAAGGTTTTCACGGTCAGAAAAATATCTAGGTGAACTGTTGTTTTGAGAACAGTAGGCAAAACATGTACATCCACCCTATTTCAGTCATCAATGCCATTGTAAGAATTTTTAGTTAAAAATTACTTCAGTTATCACTTTTTATTATCTGAATGTTATCTTTCTAATAGGAGAGCAATAACTTCAAATTAAAAAAAAAAAAAAAACAACACAGAGTTTGGAGGGCAGGGGGAGGGAATGCAGTACTTTCTGTTCAAACAGAATATTCCTATAATATCTCCATAAGGATTAATATATGTAAGCATAACATATTTTACTTCACAGTACTTTTGTTGTGCCAGCAAAGCTGCCCCAAAATTATATTTCACTAAGAAATGCCTTCAAGGCATTGGTTTCCTTGTGGTATAATTCATACACTTCAAAAGAATTACATACAGGATTAATGTGGTCCACAATATCTGCCAGTGGCATTGTTTATCTCCAGGTGGAACTGAATTCCCTGAACTCTGAAGAGCAACATAACAGTACTACAACGTATGTGAAATCAGGTTATTTGACCTCTACCTGTATTTTAAATGATAATTGATCAGAAAATTATTAAAAAAGAATCTTAAAGTTACTAGATGCACAAATTAATCATATTTTCTATGCTAAAAAAACCCCACGAATTGCAATAGCTTTTTCAAAATTAAAAATTTCTCTTATTTCTTGCTGTCCTACTGTTTTATCATTTCAGGTCTTATGCTTTCCTGTTTACTATTTTCTAAACATTCTTAAGGTGCACAAATATGTCAAAATATACCATAATGTTAATATTTGTTTGTTTTATTAAGTCTTTTAAAAATAAATACTTTATGTACTTTAGATACATTCATATACTTTTCCTAAACAGTCTATTATATTTATTCTTCCCAGAAGAGAATAGAAGTTTTTTTATTGACAAGACCACATTACTGCTGTGGTCAGGATCAGGAAAAGTATTATTTTTAAAATCCATCAGTTCTTGTTAGTGTTACATTTTGGAATAACAAAGACATTTATAAACTCAGGAGTTCATGAAAAGGGAGACTGCATCAAGAATTTACTACAATTCTCTCTTCCATTAGTAGCAACTAAATTAGTGGCAACACTGATTTCTTTTAGCCTCCTCATTCACATTCTGGTAATGAACCTCTTGACAAAGTGAGACATGCTGAAAACAGAATCACACATTATACATAGAAGCAACTCAGTAGCTTCCTTCTACAAAAGTAGGGAGGTGCAGTTGCCACGGATTCTTTATTCTTCTGTGAGGCCCATTGCTTGACTCTTTGAGTCATGCCTACAGCAAACAACATAAATACCAGATCCAGGGAAAGTGAGAGGATAGAATTTTTCACATATGACAGGCAATGAAATTACCCCATCTGGAATCAGAAAGATCTAGACTATCACAGGTGTAACATGGAATTTCCCCCTGAAACAACCTGAAGATTAATAAATAAAACAGTTTCAAACAGAAGCAGAGGAGAATGAAAGAAAAAGAAACTTGTTTGGATTCCTAAGAAACTGTTTCAAAGGCGATGGAGGGAGGGTGAAGAGTGGGAGAGTTGAAAGATGTTCCACTGGGAACAATGAGAGAGGAAGGGAGAGAGGGAGGGAGAGAGAAAGAGAGGGAAGAAGATAGGAAGGAAGAGAGGGAGAGAGGAACGAAGGGAGGAAGGGAGTTTAACCATTTAGTAAAAGCATCTGCACCTTTTCACAAAACTTGAATAGGTCAGATCATAAGAAGTCTTGATAGGCCAGCTCCTTGGTCTTGCTCATTTCATAATGATTTATTTCCCTCAAAGATGGCTTGTTGGGGGTTTATCGTTTATTTGTGATTTCCCTTTTCTATAAAGAAACAACCAAGTTAGAGTCTTTGCTTCCTCTTTTAATAACTTTTAAGGAATCAATGTCTGGGGTTTAAAATTAGGTTGAGTTAGATTCACAAAAGGCCATTAGATACTGTTTGGAATATCTTCATTTATCTCCTCTTCCAGCTCTAACCTGCTAATTAAAAGGTGAAGAGAGAAAAAAAATCTTTATGTATGGCTGGCCAATGGAAATCAAAGTTTGTGTTACTGCTTGTACACATGCAGGAGTGAGGCTACAAAACCAAGAGGTTCGGGTCTTCTTTTGAACACAGGGCTGTTGTTTCCAAAGTTAGATGTGTGCAATCAAACCGCAGTAAGACTTGGGGGAGGGGCTTTTTTTGCTTGTTTTTAGAGATCTCAAAACACTCTCACCCATGTCTAACAGTGGGACATAAGGCTTCCAGCTGGTGTGCTGTTGTGCACAGCACTGTGCAAATGTTTCACTCGGACTGTAATCCCCCCTTGGAGTCTCAGAGAAGCAAGAATGATGACAAGGGGTGAATAGCTTTAGACTAGCACCATCAACTCCAAAGTGACTGTGGTTTGCAATTAACATGAAAAGCATGATCTAAGAAAGGTTACTATGATGTTGACCATGCCAATACTTCAGGGCTCCCCCTTTCACAGCTTCAGTCACTCCTTTGAGCACTCCAGCACTGCATGAACAATCCAAACTCACATCAAAACAACAGCATCAGATTGCCTCACAGCAGTAGAAAACCAATAGTGCTGAATGACTTATTCTTCAACAGTAATTGCAAAATCATTTTAAAATGAGATCAGAATTGCTGCAGCTATTCTTGAGTTTCTCTGATTCTCTTTATTCAATTCCTGTGGTTATCCAGGAAGCATTAGAGTAATAATAGACATGTGGAATGAAGTCAAGGAGGTTTTCTTCAGATTCTACTGGGGACAAAAACAAGTAACTATGCTCAGCAGGTGTAGCTGGTACAGTTTCACTGTATCTGGATATAACTTCTAAAGTCTCAGGATTAATTTCAGGTAAAGGAATTAAAAGAAGCCCAAAAGACTTGATGCAAAAGGTATTCAAATACATACATGGACTATATTTGCAGCATTGCTCAGAATTCACCATTACCAAGATTATTTTCAGTTAAAGTACAGTTCCAAAAATGTCTGACAAGACTTTAACCACCATCATCACTGAGTGAAAGCTTTTTTTTTTAATAGTAATTTAATGTTCATACAAACTAAGCTTATGTACAGGAATAAATAATCAGCTATATGGAGAGCACACCAAATATTTACACTATGTTAAACAATTTCCTCTAGGTGACAGTTGTGGTCAGTGAACTACAATAGCTAATCTGCTATGAAGATTGTTTATGCCCCAATGGATCACGAACTGATTACAGCTATTCCTCCAGTAGAACTTGACAGAAACAGAAGAGCAGCTGCTACAATGGTAAAAAGGCATTCCTTGAATGATCAAAAAGCATGTATTTTCCTGAGAAGCAGTCTCTAACTTCAAATATATCTGATATTCTGTCAGAATACTATTGAAAAAGTAACACGCAACTTTTCCTGCTACAATATTTCTCATTTGTTTTAAAAATCGCATAGGACCATATGTTGATTACAAATTTTTTTGCACTACCGCTTAAGAAGGAAAAAAATCTGATGATACTGTTCTAGAATGAGAAAAGGTTCTCCTTCCATCTCTGCAAAAGATATTCAAACATCAATTTCTCCATTAATTTGTCTCTGTAAAAATGAGTCTAAAAAGAAGAACCCAGTGTTATGATTATTTTCCACAGTTTTCCGTCATTCCATAAAGGATTGTAGAAATGTAGCTTAACATACTTCAGTACAATACCCACTCTGCCAACAATATAGAGCAAGATTTAACGACATAAAATTTTTAAATAATTTCACAAAAATTAAATTGAGAGATACATTATCTGATAGAATATTTTTAGAAGTCATATACATTTTTCACCCACAAGAATAAGTCAAATCTATGATTTATTATTTCTTAATTATTCTTAGTGCTCTATAGGAATTTTAGCTATTAATAAATTATTCTTCCCCCAACAAAATCTTATAAAGACCAACTGAAAAGTAATTAAAAGCACAGAGGCTCTACAAACACAGTCTAGTTCATTTTTGCAGCTCACAGATTAATTCCATTTTGTGGGATTGTCTTGAGACAAAATTTCAGTTAGTCAACATCTTCCACATATCTCTGAGATTGAGATTTCTGGAAACGTGTTACTCTTAAAACAAAAAATCAAAGCTTCAGTCAGACATAGGTCTGAGGACAGAAATCTAGTAAACACCACTTGTTATTTAATGACAGTAATTAAAGCCATTCTGCTCTCCCAAAGTAAACATATACACATCCTGCTTGTTTTCTATTAATCCATAAAAAAAAATGGAAATATATCAGTAAAAAACTTCCATCAACAAGAGGATCCATGAAAAGAAATTTTTAAAATAATCCAAGTATACAAAGTGTCTATCACTGTTACAAGCCACAGAAATTAGAGAGGCAGATTACATAGATTCATCTGTATTATCACATAAGTTTTTTGTCATCACTGCCATCATACTTTATCACATTCTTTAACTTTCCATAACCTCATTTCCATTTAGTTTGTATAATTCGTTATTTTGTACCTAAAATGCTTTAAGCTCTTTCAAGAGAAAGGAAAACCAAGAGACAAAAAGACCAGGTGGAATTTGCTGATTGCCTATAAAGTAAATCTAATGTTTAGAAATGCAATTTGATATTAAGAGTCATTTGTGACCTAAATTACTATTAATAGTGTTTTGTAGCAGCTTCAATGACTAGCTCTAGTCACAGCCTGAACATAGATAATTTTGAGCATGAAGTTATCTAAACTCTTCCTGTGTTGCTTTTAGAACTTGGCATTGACAACGAAGTGTCACACAAATGTCCTTTTCATCTGTCTATTAAACTGTTTTACATACAATTCAGGCCATGGATTACCACAATCCTTCCCTGCCCAAGGAGATGCATTCACACTTCTAAACTTCAGCAGTGCTCTCACTGAGTTATTAAGTTTAATCATAGAATCATTTCGGTTGGAAGAGACCCTCAGGATCATCAAGTCTAACCACAACCTAACTCTAACCCTAAACCGTGTCCCTAAGAATCTCGTCTAAATGTCTTTTAAACACCTCTCGGCATGGTGACTCCACCACTTCCCTGGGCAGCCTGTTCCAATCCCTAACAACCCTTTCCATAAAGAATTTTTTCCTAATGTCCAATTTAAATGTCCCTGGTGCAACTTGAGGCCATTTCCTCTTCTCCTATCACTTACTACTTGGGAGAAGAGACCAACACCCTCCATGCTACAACCTCCTTTCGGGTAGTTGTAGATAACCATAAGGTCTCCCCTCAGCCTCCTTTTCTCCAAGCTAAACAGCTGCAGCTCCCTCAACTGCTCCTCAGAAGACTTGTGCTCCAGGCCCCTCACCAGCTTTGTCGATCTCCTCTGCACTCTCTATAGTACCTCAGTGTCTTTCTTATGATGAGGGACATTATCACTCCTCTAGTTCCAGGGATGCTGTTGGCCTTTTTGGCCACCTGGACACACTGCTGGCTCATTTTCAGCCAGCTGTCAATCAACAGCCCCAGATCTCTCTCTGCCAGGCAGCTTTCCAGCCACTCTTCCCCGAGCTTGTAGTGCTGCCTGGGGTTGTTATGACCCAAGTGCAGGACCCAGCACTTGGCCTTGTTAAACCTCATACAACTGGTCTAAGCCCAATGATTCAGTCAGTCCAGATCCCTCTGTATGGCCATCCTACCCTCCAGCAGATCAACACTCCCACCAAACTTGGTGTCATCTGCAAACTTACTAAGGGTACACTCAATCCTCTCATACAGATCATTGATAAAGAGATTAAACAGAACTGGCCCCAATACTGAGCCCTGGGGAACACCACTCATGACCGACCACCTACTGGATTTGGTTTGAGACATAATATCCAGGCTCACACCCCTCTGCTTTCCAGAGAACATAAAATCATTAGGGAAAAGAGGTTTAAGACCTGTTTGGACTCTTTCCTGGGAAAATAAAGATCAAAGATTATATACAGATATATATATATATATATTTAAATGAAGCATTCATTGAAACAAGAAACTGGGATCCAGGTCTCCTAAGCAAAAGCACTAACACTTCTCTCCTAAAAAGATGTTCTAAAATAAATCAGTATAATTAGTGTTGTGCAGATTAACTATTAGTCCTAGTGAACTGCAGTTCATCCATAAAATAAAAATAAAATTTATGATTTCTTCTCACTTTTATGATAAGTTTTCTGAAAAAGTATTTCACAGCATTTCTCAAAAATGGTTTAAACACTGCAGTGGAGCTTTAATCCTTGTTATGTGACACGAATAGCTGAGAATTTGTTGCTGTTTTACAGAAATAGCAGCAAGTCACCAGTTATATCAATGCTAGATAAAACTTACAAATCCTTAGGCTAATTTAGTCTGACATTATCTTCATTGACTTCACTAGGAACCGTGTTGGTTTACTGTACTGAACACAGCAAATACCACTTCTAAATCGCTGTTCTCAGATTTTTTTGTTAATGACGATAATAAACTCCCTGATTCACAGGAATAAATTTTACCATTTACTTTATTTTTGTTTCTGAAATGATGTGGTGACAAAAGGATCCAATTCAAAGTCTACTCAAGTTCACAGAATCGTCTCCATTCTACTGACTGGTGTTAACAACAATCTCAATATATAATGTATTGATGCTAATGACAATGGGCCTAGTTCAGCAAGCTTCATAAACATAAAACAAGTTTTAAAAATAACTAGTTCTTTCAGTGATTCAATATTTTTAGGTGAATTTGACTTGAAATACGGGTGAAGTACTACTTGTACGTTGGATAACACTGCCTGTTACATTGCACATTATCAAGCAATTGGTTCCAACTCATCTCTATCACTGCATCTGTTCCAGGCATGGACCAGGAGAGATCCCTTCTCTAAACCTAGGTCTCTCTCTAGGGAAAAACAGAGCATATCATATTGCTGTATGATATAAGATAGACCAGGAATATTAGCAACAAACTATAAGATGCAGAAGTTAAGGATTAGGTAAATCATACATAAGAGAAGCAGTAATTAATACTTATTAGAATTTCTTAGAGCTGTTAGATCAATTCACTTGGATATATATGAGTATAAATGAAAAATTTCACAGATTTGCATATGTTTTATTTCTTTCTGAGGAGAAAGACTAAAGCCATATTTTTCCTTTCAGCATTTCTCTCAGTCTTTATTGTTCAAACTTTTAATTGTTCTACAACCTTTTTCAGATTCACAAAACTTACCCGTTAAAAAAAATATTACAAATGAGAGAACACTTAAACAAAATGCTTTGATCTATGAAATAAAGCCATAATGCTTTTCCTTCACAGATATTTTCAGTTTGTTCTTATTTCAAATCTCGAAACAAAGTCCAATTTGGAAATATTGCAAAAGTCTTGGTGAAATACATCTGTTTATTGTTAGTGCTTAGATGAGATTTGGAAACAAAAACATTTTCTGAACATTGCAGTGTAATTTTGTATTATTATAAACAGGCAAGTATCTCACTTAAATTAATAAGATTTAACCTTTATCTCAGGATTACTCTTGCAGAGACTTTGTCAAGATGTTTCTTCTACTATACATACTGTAATTCTTTACAAAAAGTATACAATCCATTACACTTTACAATAGCTATTGCCCTAGAAGAATAATATGTTCTCACTAGACGTCTTCAAACATTTTCTAGTAAGATTCAAAGTAAGCAGACTTGAAAAAACTTCAATCTTTACATTGCCATGTATTCCCCTGACAAATAAGTTTATCCATTATAGTGTCACTTTCAAATTGAAGGACATATGGGAATTTATCATTAAAAAAGGGGGTTGGTTTGTTTATTTTTTAAATAAACATGTAAAAATATTATAGCTTCCTAAGTTTTAAGACCAGTGTTTGCCATTTTGGCTCAGCAATATTAAGAATGCAGAATTTTTCCTAAGTGCTGTCTCATCATAACACGTACATAAATAATAACTAGGTTTTATGGATTCTCATTTAATAGGAAAAAAAAGGGGAAAAAATAAATAAAAGGAAAAAAGAAAAAGGAAAAAAAAGAAAAAGAAATAGAAAAGAAATAGAAGAAGAAGGAGAAGAAGAAGGAGAAGAAGGAGAAGAAGAAGGAGAAGAAGAAGAAAAAGAAGAAGAAAAAGAAGAAGAAAAAGAAGAAGAAAAAGAAGAAGAAAAAGAAGAAGAAAAAGAAGAAGAAAAAGAAGAAGAAAAAGAAGAAGAAAAAGAAAAAGAAAAAGAAAAAGAAAAAGAAAAAGAAAAAGAAAAAGAAAAAGAAAAAGAAAAAGAAAAAGAAAAAGAAAAAGAAAAAAGCAAAAAGCAAAAAGGAAAAAGGAAAAGGAAAAGGAAAAGGAAAAGGAAAAAGAAAAAGAAAAAGAAAAAGAAAAAGAAAAAGAAAAAGAAAAAGAAAAAGAAAAAGAAAAAGAAAAAGAAAAAGAAAAAGAAAAAGAAAAAGAAAAAGAAAAAAGAAAAAGAAAAAGAAAAAAGAAAAAAGAAAAAAGAAAAAAGAAAAAAGAAAAAAGAAAAAAGAAAAAAGAAAAAAGAAAAAGAAAAAGAAAAAAGAAAAAAGAAAAAAGAAAAAAGAAAAAAGAAAAAAGAAAAAAAGAAAAAAGAAAAAAAGAAAAAAGTTTAGTTCTGGCAAGACACTATATTCAGATTCGCTAAAAGTGAGACAAACAATCATAAAGCAGAATAGAATTTACTTCGCTTGAACAGCATGTAAACAGGTCTGAATAAAACCTATTATTCTTTACTTGCAGTTAGTGTAATCTGCAAGTAATAGCCGTATACAGAATAAGTATAAAATATCCAATCATGGTATTGTAGGCTCTTTCTTTGAAAAAGAGAGTTACTTGCCCACACTCACTGCTAATACCACATTATTAATGAAAAACACATTAACGCACAGAAACACATGCATACATATATAATTGATGTTCTCTCTTTTTGTTTGTTTGTTTTCTATATAGATTAAAGAAATTGTCAGATTTAGATATTACAACTTTAATTTATACACACATGGATTTACTGGGAACATGAGAGAGCAGAGAGGACAATATAGAATAAAAACAGAAACTAAGAAGGCCACCTTTCCTTCTCCTTCCTTCTTATAACAGTGCTGAAAATCCACATAGTCCCCAGCTGCTGCTTTGCACTTTGACTTTTTCCTCCAAAGACTACAAACACAACAGAAAAATGAAGTGTGTCCTAGCTAACAGCTGTCTCTCTCAGTCTGCATACCTGTGAGCCATCCAACCACGCAGTTAATGAGGTGACTAAAACTTGGGAGCTTACACCCTCCCCTCTCACCACAATTTCACTTAAACTCAGATTTGGATACTTACAGACACAAACACTGTATGGGATATTATCACAAGATATAATAATTTATCATGAGCAAGGACAATTTCTCAATCATTCTTAGTGCTCTATATGGATTTTGTACCATGTCACAAGAAATTTTGTATCATGTTATAATAAATACTACTGATTATTTTTTCCATTGATTGCTAAAATAAAATGCAGATCTGATCACAATTTGTCTTTAAGAACTATTGTGAAAATAAAAATATGTCAAAAATATTAATAAACGGTAATTTATTAATTACCGCTCCGCTCACATGAATAAATAAATACTTCAGGACGTGTAAAATGGTGAATGTCTCACTCCAGTTAGCTGAGCAGCAGCAACAGTTATTTTTACTTTTAACCAATTATTTGCTTTGGTTTTTAGTCAAATCCTAATCTCTTTGGTACAGGAATAATTTACATTCTAAAGCCTGATATAAATTGATCCACTTGTCCAAAGAAATCTCAAGTATAACAGGTAGTGGGAAATAGGGTTCTTTGTAAATAAAGAAATAAAATTTTGTTTTAAAAAAAACTCATTTGCCTGAGTAAACTGTGTTGGGAAAAAAAGAAAAGGAAAAAGAGAAGGAAAAAGAGAAGGAAAAGGAAAAGGAAAAGGAGAAATAATAAAAAAGAAAAAAGAAAAAGAAAAAAGATATAAAAGGAAAGAGAAAAAAAAAGAGGGAAAAAAAAAAAAAAAAAAGAAAGGGAAAATAGTAAAAAAAAGAAAAAAAGAAAAAGTCATGGCCTAACATTTTTCAGATCTGAAATAGTTCCAAATGGATGCTGAGAGGTGATGGCTGTCTCACTTCCCATTCTAAACAAATAAGTAAAATACAAACCGTGCATTTAGACAGGATAAGACTTCTCAAAATTACAAGAGTTTCATTTTTAATAGCTCCACTCTCCATCACAATGAAGTAGTGAAAAATTTCAAAAGTTCAGCTGAGCTCTGTCAGACTGTGGCAGATGAAGATACACAAACTATTTTTCTTTCTTTTGGTGGATACAAATGAAATGAGGGCCTAGTCCTCTGTATGGAATATAGTACTCTCAGTTTTCACTGACTTCAAGTGCTCATTTTAAGTATTATTTGTTGCACAGAAACACTTGTCAGTCTCAGAAGGCTTAAGCTACGCTCACATGAATAATAGCCATTTTTTTATGCAACTGGTTCAAGGAAAACTGTTCTTCATGCAAATTAGGTTACACCATGAATAGAATTAACCTAAAACAAAGGTATAAAAAAAGTAATAGAAAGCTTCCCTTCCATCTCCAGTTCAAGTATGCGGGTGGGAAAATGATTCTGTTACCTGGGTGAATTGCAGTTTGTATTATCAGCTGCTGTAAAAACCTTAATGCAGACTTTAGATGTTGATATCACATGCAGAAGATCCTCAAAGTACTACTTCCTTCTTTATTTCAGAGCAGTGACAAAAGAAAGCAACATATTTATTCAAGATTCCCTTACTAACAGTATCAGTTTAGGCCACCTTTTTCACTTTACTGCCATGGCTGTTTGCTTGGAAGTAGCAAAGTGAAAATAAAATAAATAAATAAATAAATAAAATATCAAAAAAATCACATGGGCACTGCTGATAAATAATACAGTCCCTGTAATATCCAGTCCATTTCCATACAACCTGATGGACACTCCAGTTCCCTTTAACTACCACAGGGTTGTAGTTCTAAAGTACAAGTAAATGCATTTGAAACCATAGTCTAACGCAGCTCTGACCAACACCACACACACACACACTTATCTCACTGTAGAGATGGGAGGAGGGGGAGGAAACCACTTTGCTCAGTCTTTGGAAGGACTTTCAGTACTCAGTGGCAAACAGAGGAAACCAAAGTATCCTTAAGAAGGTAAAGCATAAAGCTTAGCCCATTCTGACACCACCACTCCATCAAAAGTAGCTCAGCCTACAGAAAGAGTAGGCTGATATAAAATAGATGAACTGCAGAATATGCAACATACTGGCTTTGACAACCTCATTTTCCCTAGCATAACTTCACCCATAGCACAAAAATTTTATTCAAGTCTCTTTGCCTAAAAAGGAGAGCCTCCACTCCCCTTTTCTTATGGTTTAGGAATGGCTTATTCTATAAGATGTCTCATTGTTTGTCTCATTTTACTCCTTTCTTACAGCATGGTTAGATACAGAACTTTCTAATTAGGGCTAGATTGGTGAGGGAGGATTAAAGATGACGCTTTGCATAAAGTGTGTGAAGAAATGCAATCTAACATTACTTCCTTAATTCTTTTTATCTGTTTCCAGTGCAGGTGTGTCCTAATTGGCATCCTAAGTACAATTAAGACACTAGAAAACATTTCTGCCTCCAGTTAAAACACACAAGGAAGCGCATAACTCACATCTCTGTATCCCCTCGACCCAGTACTGAAGAATGCAAACATTCTTTCCAAGGCGGGGGTTGTGGGAGGGGAGAAAAAGAAAGCAGTAGAATGTTTGTTTATGTATCTTTACACACACACTGGTATATAATGTAGTAATTGAGCTCAATAATGGAAATCTGTCATTTCATTTGACTTACTGGTCCATAAACATGGCTTGTTTCATGGTTGAAAAGTTACTTTAAGGTTTGCTTGAACCGTGAAGTATTTTTCAGATATTTCCTCTCTGTTCCCAAAGGCTTCTTCTTTACTTGCACATTCCCATGCATATAAAATAATAGTAGTTAACACAGATAAATATGGCTGTATTGTTTTCTCATCACTATGACCACAATGATTTCTAAAATATTCATATGTTATTACCATCAAAGTAAAAGAATATATATTAGCCTAAACAGTTCTACAAGTGCACACCATATTGGGGAGAAAACGTCCTTAAACTATCAGGATACAGTCTGGCAGAGATGTCACCTAATGGTAATTCATGGGCACTTTTCAAATGTGTAACTACTAAATTCACATACAGCCTGCATGCACCTGATCCTGAACTCTGTTTAAAATTTCAGGTGTGAACTCTCTCTTGGCATAAATATAGCTTAGTCATCACCAGTGAAATATTCAGGAGTAGTTCTCAAGAGAGGCTTTTTTTGAGTGACCTATATTAGATGAAGTTTGGAGTGAAGCGAATTATTGACTACAGTACAGGTGGATGCATTTATCATGTCTTTCTCCTTGCATGTGTTATATTGATACACATTTGTATGCTTTAGTCTCCAGGTTTAAGATATTTTTTGAGAAATGAATCACATCGCACAAAACATAAGCACTACCTGTGCTGTGAGACAGGAACTTATTTTCTGAATTGCTGCAGGTTTCCTTAGTGAGTAGGAACTGTGCTGGCCCAGCCAGAATGTCATTTGGATTATAAAACTCTTTCAGTTAATATCATAATTCAGATACTTTGGGTCACATTTTCACAGTGTGAAAGTCAAAGGTTTTCATGTATTTGCACAAACCATTAAAAAAAGTACTGGTGTGTATTTGACATCTAGCAGTGCAAAAAAATTCTTCAATTAAAATGTTCTTATTGCAGTTACTGTGCATACAAAACAGTGGAATGACCTTCAGTCTCAGCTTCATGAAAATCACACTGTTATGCTTCTTTTCCAGGAATCATTTGAATGAAGAGAAGGAGGCCTATCAAAAACATGTCTGTTATCTCAGGCACTAGAAGCAGTTATCTGTGTGCAAATCCTTTTATGGGTAATATTTAATAATTTCATTATTAATTTTGCCCACTGGTTTTCTAAATAAACACCAGAGAATTTCAAAGTATTGCACAGAAGAATTAAGTGTTAGACCAACACATTATCTGCATGTCAGAAACATATTCCAGCAGTAGACTCTGGAGGAGTCAAGACAAAATAAAACTGAGGGTGACTTTGAAAAATTTGTGAGAAGACAGGCATTAAAAACCATATTTTTTTTTTTTTTTATGGTATGTATAAACAGGCACAACAGAGGGTAACTGGACAGATCAGGAGTCAAAAGCTCTGCCAGACTGTACAGGCAAGATTACAAAAATCAAACCAGTTTATTTAATGAGAATTACTGCACAGTTTAAAACCCAAACAGTGAATAAGGTCGAAGATAGTGTAGCAGTGCCAGGCCATGAGAAAGGGGAAAAAACAGAAGTGAGAATGCAGAAAGTCAGGCAAGACAAATAAAAAATTATATTTTTAAAATCAGATTCAACTCTTTATATTAACATCTAGAAACACAAACACCTATATCAATTATATGGCAACGAACCAAGACCAGTATGAAGACTTAGCATTTGGACTTTGTCCCCAGGCTGATCACATGCAAGGCTGAGTTGCTGGAAAAGTTTTTTCTACAAATAGCACTATGTTATGTTTTACATCTAAAATTAATCCTGATGGCAATGCATCATATAAAAAGTTCAGGGAACAGCAAAAAAATAGCTTTTTGCAAGTACACAACAAGGGAGACAGTAGCTAACAATTTTACAACTGATATTTATATGGAATTTAAACTCCTGAAGCTTATAGTTTTAAAAATAAAATACACATTTATTTTTCTATTAAACTGTTACACAAAACATTTTTTCTTCTCAGCTTCTCCCACCATTTTCCCAAAATTATTTGTTGACTGTTTTTATGCTACATTTGCCTGTCTTCCAAAACACTGTTGTGAACAAAAGGAACTGTAAAAAGCAAGCCCATAGCTCTGACCGTTTAAAGAGAGCTACTACAATAGAACCTTCTGCCAGGCTTGCTTTATTTCCCAACTACAAAATGAACTAATACTTTTCCCTGTCAGGTTAGAATTTCAAGTCAACACAAGGTGAAGTTAGAAACTAAATAATAATACTGCATATACTGCACACAGTTTACACACAGAATTTGAAAGCAGTAAAGAAAAATAAATGACAGGGTAACAAAATAATATTGCCTCACTGAAGATCTCACACATTTCTATCAGTATCAGTAAAATAATGTTTAGAAAATACACAAATAGTTTGTTTTACATTCAACACACAGAATCATAATTTTGGAAAAACAAAAACCAAAAACCTGCTAAAACCAACAAAAATTCCACAAAAAATAGTTCTCAAAAACTATTTTGGAATCAACTATTGGAGAAAATATCTAGTTCTCCTGTTCTCAAAAATGGTGGGTTTTGTGTGGTTTTTTGTTTGGTTTTTTGTTGTTGTTGTTTTGGGTTTTTTTAATATTAGTGAACTTTAGTTAATGGAAACCAGCAGCTTTAAGTCAAGTGGAAATAAGACCTGCATTCCATTACCTTAGAGAAGTATTCAATGCAAGTTTAAAAACTTACAAATGGTGCTTAGCCTGCAGAAATGAAAACAAGGCAATAAAAAGAATGATTTCCTTAGTTTTTGTGAGTTGGTGCAAAAGACAAATGCAATTGGCATCCATCAGTTCTCAGAAGTAAAAAGGTGGCTTTGGAGTAGTGTCTCTAACACTATTTGATTACTCAACCAAAGGGAATAGGAAGAAGGCACAACTGAAACAATTGCACTGAAAACACCATTGTCTATAGCTTCAAAAGGCTTTCCTGGAGAAACTAAATAACACTTGGGTGTTAAGTATAGGTTTTTGTCTATAACAATCCAGTAACATGACTGGCCTATTCCAGGGCTGCATAAAACATGTAAACTCAGCAGTATAATTCTACTGGAACTAGAAGTTGGTTTCATTATAGTTAAAAATATTTTTACTGCTTTCCACAAACAAATAAACCCCAAACCCTTCCAGTAAGACAATTTTCTGCTATTGTATTTGCACAGAAATTACCTTTAAAGGACCAAGGAATGTCTCAGGTAGAAAGAATAAAGTTTTGGAAAACTCACTGAAAACTTTTAGAAAAGATAGGTGAAGTTGCCTGAACAAGACAAAAACCAACCAATGCTCTAGGTAGTACTTCTGTTGAACTGTAAAATGTTCAGCTCTCTGGCACTAGAGGGTAAATTCCGTTGTTGGAGAAACTTGTCAAACAGTTAGCCCAACAAGTAATATATCAAAAGAAAAGTCCAAGTTTTCTGGATTATAGGACATAAGAACTGAAAGGAAAAGTCAAGGTACTCATTATCATGAACAAGACCACTTTTCCTTCACATCTATCTTTAGTTCACGTCAATAGATTTTGTTCTGTTTGTAGTGTGTCATGAAATTGTTGGCATGCCAATGCAATGAAAAGCCAGCCTATAACTCTGCAATTATTCTATGATTCAAGAGAGAAATAAGAAAGTGTTCACATTTTCACCTAAGCCCAAATTATTGTTTCAATGTAAGGAATTTAATTTCAGATCTAAAAGTGATAACCAGCACAAAAAGAACTGTTTAGATCATGTGGATCTTAAGTATAAAGGAAAAAATATAGTTTAGAAATATAATTGCTCTAGGAAACAGAGTTATGAATGGAAAACTGCTTTATAAACTGTAGGAAAAACTATAAAATAACATTTTGAGATCAATGCTATAGACAAAGGTACTATACAAACATTACTCTCAACCTGTAAGAAACTAGAAAATTATATATATACAGAACTCCTGCATAAAGCAGCACTAATCTCAAAAATTATATTTCAGAAACAGAAATTCCCTGCTTCTTTGAGTCAATCTACTAATGCATTAACTATTTCAGTCTTACTGTGGTGGGAATTTTTTTCTTAATAAGTGCCAGATACTTTGTAATGAAACAGGAGTTTAAGAAAAAAAAAAATCTAGTAATACTCATGCCTTTCTAATTTTAGTGTAAAAATAAATACTAAAGAGATCCTGTCATGTCCTTAAAATGACGGGGATGTATACACTGCAATATATGTCTCGATGTGGTTCTTATGTATACATTGTATACAACTATGCCAACTAACGTGTTAGGTGTTTTTGTTTTTTACCTCTCTAATGAAAATCAAAATTTGATTTTTACTTGTGTTAAACTTAGAAACATTTTGATACCAAATGAGTTACTTGTTTCACTGAATCCTATAACCTAGTGTGGGTCACCATGATGTGGAAACTTCTCTGTTTGTCAAAGCACATAAATAAATTCTGCTGAACTGTACTTGTGGCGTTTTGTTGTTGGTTGTTTGGTTGGTTTTGTATTGTTTGTTTGGGGAGTTTTTTGTATTTGTTTGGTTTTGGTTTTGATTTTTTTCCAGACAATCATCTAATATTGGAAGACAATAAGATGAGAAACACACTATATTTCAATTGTTATCCTTTGTTTCTGAACTTCTGTAATTTGAAGCACCTCTGTACATTGAAAATATGAGGTATGAAAGGCAATGCTGGCAGGTCCACCCCTTTTGATGATTATGCTCTCTTTACACTCCTGTCTATGCTCAGAATGTTGCATCAGAATCAGGAGAGTGCTCTCAGCACTGAGCCAGAGATGACACAATGTTATTTTGCATTGCACCGATACTAAACTAGAAATGTATAAATTAAAAGGTATTTATCTTAAGTGAAAGAAATACTCAAAAACACAAACATAAGAAAAAAACGTAATGTTAACAAAGGTAAGCCATAAGACATAAAAACAAATTAAATCTCTATACATCTCTCTTTAGGAGATAAAATTTTTTACTGTTCTTGGGAAAGCTTACACACATATTAATCATAAAAAGTCTAGCTGAATCAAGTCCTGGTTTTAACTTTTTGACTGACCTCCTTCTTTTGACTCTGCATCATGATAACATATTTATATGTTCTTTTATCTTGTACCAGGTCTACCACACAGCTATAGCCTCTGCCTTTGGGCAAGTCAACTGCCAACTTGCTAAAATATCTTGGATGATTTAGCAACTTTCTTACATTCCTCATGGGGCTATTTAATCCTATCTCTTCTTCTCAATAAAGTTCCTTGAAACTAGTGTATTTAGTTATCAGTTTAATTATTTTACTGCTAAGCTTTTAAGTTCATCTGCTACACCCTGGGAACCCCACAACATACACAGTGTTAATGGGCCTTTGCCCAGACATGTTACATCTTTGTAGGTGTTTACATCACTATCCAATTACCTGTCTGCTTTAAAGATAGCATACATCAGTCTTGAAACTTCAGAGACCTGAAAAGTTGTCTCATCAAAACATGATGCCTCTTGTACATTTCTGCATTCCTGTAGTTCTTTCTGAAAAGTGAGTCAGAGTGATTCACATTGTATCCTAAAAGGAACACCACCTTTTTCCCTTTCAGTGCAGTTTTGCACATCTAGTTGAACCTGTTTTTAATAGAAATTTATTGTTTGTTTGCTTAAGGCAAATTGTGCATGGCGTTATCACTGTTCTGAACCATAGCTTTATTTGTATAAATAAAAGTTTTTATACTTATAAGAAAGTATATAGGGAAAAAAATTACAAAACCAAAATACCCACAAACTCAGATGTTTTCTGATTCTGTTCTGAGCCTAGGCATTAATTCCTCCCAGCTAAACAAAATATTTTTACTGTACTAGCACTTGATCTCTAAGTACGGTTCTGTTGAGTTAAAAATACATAAAGGAAAAAAGAAATCACACAATCATAACTTATAAATATTTGCTGATCTCCTTCTCTATATGTCTGGTTTCTCTGTGTCACTTCTGTTGCAGAATTCCAACTCAGATTACTCTGAGTAAACATGACAATTCATACAATACCTAACCGGTAACAGTCTTTTTTCAATGGGCCAAAGGTATCATTCCCTCATCAGAGAAGCTAAGTTAGAATATAATGGAATGAAATCAGAAATATTACAACAGGTTAGAGGACACAATTACAGAGAGAAAACTACAAAATCTAGTATTTGTGAGGTTGCTCCATGCAGCACGTTTACTCCCTTTCAACTTCTCACTGAACTTCCACTTCACATTATGATAAAACTACTGTCTGCTAGCATTAACTTTTGATTTAGGTTCAGATAAATATCATAGGTTTCGCAAAAATTGAGGATACTCATAACATCTTTGCAGATATCTAACACGCTACAATTAAAAAATCAAAACAAAACTTTTATAGTAGCTTGTAGCTACTTTTGTTGAAAACTGATAACTTAAAATGATAACACTGCACTCAGACATCATTTACATAGCCTTTTCAGGCTACAACTATCATATGAAGAAGGTATCATATTAAAAATCCAATCTGAGGGAAAAAATCTGAAGCACAGAGGAGATTTTTGGCCTGTGACTGACCATGTAAAAAGGCATCTCAAATTTTATAGTTACCCGCTAATGTAGAAAATGTGAAAGCTGTTCAATTAACATCAATTAACTCCCAGTGACAAAATTCATGCAATGTATTTAATAAAACTGTATCACTGATGGATAAAAATTAATACCTGTTCTTTTAATCATTCCATACTGAAATTTGTGGGAATTCTTTAAGCATGAAACTCATTACTAAGCCATTTATGTCTCTAATGACAGTACACAGTTGTCTAGCATTTTGTTCATAATTCTTTTCCAAAATAAACTTTTGGTGCATCTCAGTCAGTATTATCAGAGTTGTTTTTACAATTAGAATTTAAATTGCATAGTTGAGAATGCATCAGTGTTTCATTAGCATCTTACTTAACAATGTAATATATTTAAAAGAGTCAATTCTTCCAAACAATATTGAGAAAGTATAATCACTGCCTAAATCTACTTTCAATTACCATTATCTAATTATCACTAAGAATAAAATATTTATTCAATATGTTATTATGTATTAAGATGTGAAATCCGTCCCAGGTTCTGCATTAAGTGCTTTCATAAAAGAAGCTTCCATAGAGAAGAAAGAAAAGAAAAAAAACAACTTCTAAAAACAACTACGCAAACAAAATCCCCGAATACTCTGTATCATGCACAACATAATGCTATTTGTAGAACAAATACTTTTTTTTTTCCCCAGCAAGTTGTACATCATTAATATTCCTTTATACAGGAAAAGTTCTGCCCTGCAGCATGTCTATGGTAGGGACAGCCAATTGTCCTTGTAGGTTATTTCTGCTCATGATAGAAAGTAGTTTACTTATTTGTGGATATAGTAATGTCCAGTTAAAACATAGATCACATTTTTTCTATTCATCCTGCTGAATACCTAATTCATCAAAGTGGTGTACCTAGTACCTACATTCTGAGCTTCAATGAGTATTTATGGAAGCACAGTGTGCCATATTATGGTTAGAACAGAATCATCAGAGTGTCTTAGAAGATAGATATTGTCCATAGCACTTTGTTTTATCTAACTCTGCAAAGACAAAAAGATATCTGCAGTGTTAATTCTACAAAATTGGGAACTAGCCTTTTTTCACATTTACACTTTCCATTTGTCTTCAAAAACACTGAACTGTCTCTATGTCTTTTGCACTGTGAAACAAATAAGACAATCATTTATTTTGGTTTAGCTAGCATGCTCTTAAATTTTGAGTAGTGACAATTATCTGGGCAGCTGATCATTATTCAGTACGAACACATTCCCAAACATAATTCTGAATTAAGACTGCATCAGTGGAATTCCCAAGTTGTGTTTCCCTAACATTAAAATAAATTATAACACTTCATGCCCCTTGGCCTAAACCTCAGTGTTTCAACAGAGAATTGTTTCAATGTTTAGAAAAAAAGGTTTTAGCTAAAATCAGATTGCTTAGGTTGTATTCTAAAACCAAATTCTTTTCCAGATCTCATATTTACAGATATATTTTGCTTAAGCAAATGTAACTCTAAACTCTATAGCACTCCTTTGAAACACCAGCTGAACAGCAAGAAAATTATACAGAATGCTTTGAAAAAAATGAAACTGCTTTTAATTGTGTAAGTGTTCATGATGAAACAAATAAATACTGTGCCAGTATTTATAGCAGTGCATTTAGGGATCACTAATTTTATTACTTTAGTTCTCTCAGGCAATTAAGAACCCAGATAGTTATGTACAGAGTGCAAAATAATTGAACTGTTTTCCCAGCTCTGGTTTAAATCATTTTCACTGCAAGAACAAGTAAAATAATTCAAACAATGCTGAATTAACCCTTCACATATATAAGTTCTGAAGATGTATCCAATTTATTTAGATAAATATTTATATGAAAAATCATCTTAAGAAAATGAGCAGAAACTACAATTACACCACATGTAGAAAACTAAGAAATCCCAAACCTTACATTATTTCCCTAATCGGAGGAATCTTTGAACACAGTTTTCAAACACAAATGCATCCCCTACAAGCCTCTTCACCCTTATGCCCATGAATAATAGTCCTACAAAAGATAAAGAACAATGGAAGAAATCAACCCACAGCATTAATAAAGACAGGGACTAGAAAGGAGACTGAGATTAACGAATCATGTTCTAAACATGGTTTAGAAATTCTCTCTGCCTGACATCATCTTATTGGCTTAATGTCTTTAACATCTAAGAAACTACAGACACAAAAAAGTCTGCCTTGCCTGTTAACAAAAATGTCTCTTTCATGCATACGTTTTACATTTACATTTTATACAATGTCTCTTTTATATCAGAACACAGATCAAAGAAGCTAGTTTCATTAAAAGTCAAGATTCAAGAAAGATTTATTAAGTTACCAAGGGGAGAGGAACACTATATAAGCATAATATAAAGTTGTTTAGTTAAGCAGAAAGTAGCAAACCTGTTATGCACATCCATGTATTAGGAAGTAATTATTTTGTGCCCTCAGGGTGTAGAGTAGATTACTTTACATCTTTATGTGGAAGATGCAAAGGTTAAATATTATAATTAAATATTAGTTCATCCTCTAAGAAAAATAAACCAATGTCTAAGAATTAACTTTGCTTTGGAGAGGGAAATTGAAAGTATCTTACTGAACAATCAAGAGTTTGAGATAAATCCGGTTTTGTAATACCTAACATCCAGCTTGCTAAAATCAAATACCACCTGACTGAAAACTGAATTCCTATCCATCATCCTTTATTTTAATTTTCTGATTATAAGGAACAAGAATAACACTGGTGGTTTCAGATCCACTAAGAGAGAGTATCAAGACCTGCATTTAGTCCTAGAATTGTTTCAGTTTTCACAGAGCAGGTGAAGCTCTTCCATTGAACACATAATGCATTTACCTCTATGAAAGTACTCTAGGTTCTCTCCTATATGCTGCATGCAGCAAAATCTTGCTTTGCATTAGTGAGAACACTTAGATGACATCACTCTTAAATGCATTCATAAAAGAAATAATTCAGTTACTTAATGTCCCCTTGACATTTATATTTCTTTAACTGATTGCATGCCTGAAATCTTACGCATGTCCTAATCAGCAAAAAGCATCCTTCTCTTTTTTTTTTATTTTGATTGATGTTGTTGTTTTGGTTTTAACACCTTTCTTCCTCCATCTTTTAACCTAGTTTATATATTTATTAAATACCTTTATGTTAACTTTTCCAAGATAAAGAACACAGCATTTTCATTATGTGTTTGGACACCTGACTTCTACATGTTTGATTTTTCTAGGATAGATGTTTATGCACAAATATCAAAAAGTGCATGTCATTAGTTTTTTACTAACATGTATAGTCATACAGTTATTTCATATCCATTGCATATTTTGTATAGTCATACAGTTATTTCGTATCCATTTTCAAGGGCCTAAAGACTTAAACTAGACTATATTTAGCTTTAGTACATCATCATTCTTTATCGACTGTATAATAACGTCCTCAGCAATATTGGCACATGAAATACCTGGCAACTGTAAAAGTCCTATGGTTTAGCATTTATAATTCATGAAGAGAAGGGAAACCGTACTTTTAACATCTTAATTTCATGTGTTTTCTCTTTTTCCGCGTTATTTTTTTTAAACATGAAATTGCTTATGGTTTCCAACTGTCAAAAATGTTCTCTTCTCCTGCATCAACCACTTTGTCAATACAGAATCCACATTTAAAAAAAAAAAAAATCCTCCCTTGTACATTTTATGCCGCAAAATCTGGAACATCTTAAAGCAGCTGGTTTTAAAAAGAATGCATACTCTGCACATTCCAAATATTTTGATTTTTTTTTTTTTTTTTTTTTACGTAGCTTGTCAAGTACTTCACAGATGGACATAAAAAAGTAAGGCTAATTCCTTCAAAGAAACAGAAGGCAAATCCTTCTTTTTCATCAAAAGATACATAGTTACACTAAGAAAATATCCAACTGGAGTATAAAAGTAACTGAATATAGATCTGAACAAAAATCTCATCTTTCTATATCCTTGAACCATGAAAATTTAAAGAGAAAATTGCAACTGTAAGTCCTGGATAGAAACCTAAATATTTTGATTGCCTGTAACCTTTAGGTAGTCTTAAATCAAAGCATCAAGTTTACTTAATCAATATGCGAAGTATTCGGAATCCAAATCAAAATTCTGGCATTTTTTAAGTTCTTTTATGCTTTAACTTTTCATTATTCTTTTCTGTCAACTACACACAAACACACAGCAGGACTAAGCTGTTTCTGAGAGAATAAACAGGAATACTGTCCTGAATCATCACCATCATCATCAAGCACCATTCATCCTGAACAAACTTTATTATGGGTGCTAATACATTAAAAAGAAATACAGGAGCAATATATTGACAAGATTTGCAATTGGGAAAGAAAAGGTCTCATAATTTGATCTCTTACACTTGTCAAATGTCTGAGAGGGACCTTTTTCTTCTTTCTGACTGATCACAAAAACTGATAAATTTCAATAAGATTTAGCTTTCAGTTTATTTGAAAAGTTGAGCTAGGAATGCAAGGCCATCTCAGTTTTTCTCCTGTGCATAGCTTGGGGTTTTTGTTGTTCATTTTTTGTTTGTTTGTTTGTTTTGTTTGTTGGTTTGGTTTGGTTTTTTGTTTGTTTTGTTTTGATTTTTTTTTTTGGTTGGTTGGTTGGTTGGTTGGTTGGGTTTTTTTGCATGTTTGTTTAAATTGCATTCATTGATGTTATTTTGTTGATGGTGTTGTATCCACAGTGACATCATATTTCAGTGCAGCAGGTAAACACACCCAGGGAAAAGATGCTATTTCATGAAATTGTTGTATCACACTATTAAAATCACAATCTCTACAGAATATATTTTTCTCAATATAGCCACCTTGTTCAAATAACACTTTCTGCTTTTAACATGACTAACATAGCTATGCCTACAAACACCTGTTGTGACTGCACATATAATCATAATATCAGATACATGTAGCGATAATATTAATCTTATTGGAGACTTCATATGTTCTTCAACAAAATGAGCATGAAAGGCAGAGGTTTCTGTAGGAAGGCACGAGGGAGAAAATATGTCTGAGACTTGCACTACTCCCTGGAGAAAAGCTTCTTCCAGATAAATTTCAGTATAATTTCTTTGCTCCCTACAAATGAATCTAGTGGTTTATGAATCTGGGGTGAATCTACACCTAATCTGACAACATGGTAGCTATTTCACAGATTATATGATCCTACCATTTACATGGAAATAGGATGAGAGAAACTAAATAATTCCTCATATTAAGCAAGGCTGTAGCCTGAATCAGTTGTATTTGACACTAAAGAAGCTCTGTCAACCATCTTCATAAACTCAATCAGCCACAAAAGGCTTATTTTTCTTAAATAATTTCTTCCTTTGGAAGACCATGAAGACTTGCAGAATATGAGTTAACTTAATCAGCCTCTGTATTAATAGTAGTATTATATTACCCTGTACGTTGTCTGTAGGTAACTATGAATGTTACTTAAGAGGAAGAAAATGTTGAGAAGGAACTTGCCAAAGCAAGTCGGAAGCAAATGTCAGTAAGACTAGTTGGGGTTTAATACCAAATTCAAGCTGGATGCAGTGTTTAATATACGGCTACTCTCGTTGGAGCTGTTCTTGCTTGACTACCTTAGGTGCTCAGTGAAGTAAACCCTTTTTTGAAGGGAAGTCCAGAGAAGAGGAATACCTCGTAACACCCCAGAAGTCTCACAAATAAGAGAGCACTTTATTTTGTTGTCTCTGCCCTTCCATTTTTTATAATATCAAACTGTCTACTAGGTTTGTAGAGCAATAGAGTGTTACCTTTTTTACTCAAAAGTCTAGGGCACTCACCTTTGTTGTGGAAGATTCACTTTCCAGTCCCTGTTTCCCTGAATATTTAATGATCTATATAAATGTGGGTCTGAGAACGACAGAATATGGTAAGCATGTTGGGTCAGGGCAACCTCACTTCTAATGCAGAAAGCACAGTGCAGTAGCACTTATCTTGATGATTTTAGCCCAAATGGAAGCAATGGAAGACAGATTCACAAGAAATTAGAACAAATAAATATTTTCTCTATCAATAATCATAAGACTGGACTTAAATCAAACAAAAAAAGCACAAACATACACACTGAGATTGTGAGATTCATGACAAAATCTAGAGAGTTGGTAAGCCTGGTTGCAGCACCTGTGAAAGGTTAGTTAGCACATACACTTACAGGTGTATTATACAAAGTTGTAGACACACTACAGACATACAATATTTGTATATAAAACAGACAGAACATGCACTGTTGCAGGCATACTACAGGTGGTAGGTATTGCAGCTATGATTAACACTTATCATCTAAATAATAAATTGATCCATTGGTAATTAAATAGTCTAATAAACCAAAATTCCTAACCATAGAGGAAAACAAACTACCTGATTAGATGGCTATCAAATACAGTATTTACTGTGGTTTTCTGCAGTTGAGAAATACAAAGAATTTATAGTTCAGTACTTCTAATATAACAAAAGGTCAACTATGTTTTGTTTTAACTGCAATTACTTGATTTTCACGTGAGTTAGCTTTGTACAATTAATGTAAGATTTTATGAAATACATGTATATGTAGCCATTTTCAAAAATACTGTCCATGGAATATTAAAAAATATGTTTCAGATTAATTGACTTAACTCAAAATGTTGTAGGTTCAGTTAAAAATAGAAAAATAATAAGAATTGTGCAGTATAACTTGCTTTTGTGTAAAAAGACACAAATAACAATGATTGATTCCTCAAGATACCTTACACATTTACTTTTCTGCAAAACTACTTCTGGGAAAGACAGTGATTTGACTAAGGTAGTTTACGGGTAGCACAGAAAAACATGCATTAACACTACCATTGCTGTAGATAGCCTGCAGGTAAACTGAGGTCTTCCATTCCCAGTTTCATTTGATATCTTTAACTTTCAACGCCGAGCGTAGGATTTTGCAGCACTAAGTTTCAGCATCTAAATGATTAAAGCTGTAGTAGCATTTAGTGTTGCAAATCTCAGTCTTGCCAAGGTAGTACGCTTCAGTGGCAGTTCTGTATGCAGTAGTATAGTAAATAAAGATTTTGAATATTTGCCTCATAATTTGTACTTTTTTGTTGGTGTTTTTTTTTTTTCATAAAACGAAATGGCTTAGGCTGAGCAAATACCATATAGATAGCAAATATCAAAACAAGTGAGAAATGGTTTAGCTTGTTTTTGTCTTTCATATCCTTAAGCCTAGATTAATCCAATACTGAATGTTAATGAAACATGAATATTAGAAAAGGGATGGAATATGACAGCGCATATGGAAAATGTTAGGTTTCCTTTTCTATCGTAAGTTGTTTTCAACTTAATTCTGACTAGAATATTTTAGAGAGTTTGAGCTGAACAGTTAGAAAAGTTACAGTCGTTATATAGTGAGTGTCAGAAGTAATCTGTTGTATAGTTCAAACAATTTCATTGCTGTTTAGGCCTTTATTTTAATGGTTCAGTAGCATGCATAGAATTTGACTTATGTGTCAGGGGCTTTTTTATTAAATGTTTCTATTAGCATTCTCAATTTCACCCACAGGAAGCTCTTTTAAAATGTCTAACACCTTTAATGTGATTTGATATTACTTAAAAAGTTTTGTGAATTGCAACTTTCTAGTATTATTCATATAAAAGAAAATGGTATTAATCATTCTGATTTTAAAGGCTTTCAATTTTGGGGCAGCTCATTTTTGCTAATTTGGGAACTCATCTTGATTTGACATTTTCTTAACTCTTAGAATCCCCACTAACTCAGCGAGTGTTTGCAAATGCCTGGTACTTCAGAAAATCATGACAAGAAAGTCTTAAACTGGTTAAAAAAGCAAACAAACAAACCCAAAAAAGAACAACAACAGAATAAAAATCATACCAAACCTCAAAACCTTATCAGCAGTTGAAGAAATAAAAATTAGAGGCCACTCTTAAATCTCTGTGTTGCAATATACTATGTTTTGTATACAAAGAGGTAAATTGTGAAAATTAATTAAGACCTGTATTCTACCCTGTTCTTTGAGGGATAACATAGGATATTCCTTCAAAATCAACATGTCTTCTTCAATGCAAATGTACCTCAGTAGGGAGATACATAGACTCTGGGTGACATGTGGGTCTCTGCCCTTCACGGTTCTGAATACCAGAATAGAAAGGATGCATTAAACAATTTACAGATTTTTTAAAACACACTAGATTTTGCCACAATGTTTTTATGTCAAAGAAAAGTAATCAAGCTGCAGAATCTTTGCAGGCACTGAACACACTATTTGTCAAACTCTGTTTAGCATTTTCTGATCAAGCTTGTCTAGGAGAAGGTTGAGGGATGGCCTCAACACAGTCTACAATGGGGACAGAGGAGGGAAGGTGCTGATCGCCTCTCCCTGGTGACCAGCAATAAGACATGAGGAGATGGAATTAAGCTGCCTTAGGGGAAGATCAGTTTGGACATGAGGAAAAGCTTCATCAGTGAGAGGATGATCAGTCACTGGAACAAGCTCCTCACAGCACCAGCCCTGTCAGAGTTCAAGGAGTGTCTGGATGATGCTCTTAGTCACATGGTTTAGTTTTAAGTAGGAGCAGTGAGGAGCAGGCTGTTTGACTCAATGATCCTTATGGATTCCTTCCAACTTGAGACATTCTATAACATCTTCGGCACACTTCTACATTTGCTTTTATTATGTGACTCAAAGACTGCATAGAAGACCTAACTGAAAAACTAAAGTGAATTGTTTCCCTAGGAAGTAAAAACTTAATGCATCTCTGTTATCCCTTTTCTGTTTTATGAATGGTCTTTAGTATTGACCACACAAATCTCTATATATTTACAACTTTAGCATGACTACATAAACCTGCCGTATTATATAATATACTTTTGTTTGTAAGGGAAAAAAAAAATACAAATAACAGTGTGCCAGTGTACATTTACATTAAATATTGATTTCCTTGACCTTCATGGTTTAAACAATATTCAGAAGATGTTACAGCTCTCAGAAGATTCCTCAACATAGAAAACAGCTGTGATTACATTCAAATCATGACAAGAAGGAACAGTTTCATTACATCAGCGGTATAGCATAGATCAGTTACACTGTATATCTCCAGACAAATGCAAATCTACTGTTATGACTCTATTGGAAGTATTTAAAACAACTTTGCTATATTTGATAAATGAAAAACCAGTAATTGGTTTCAGGATCTTATTCTGACTATAGCATATCCAGTAACATTTTTGAAAATGAAATTACTTATTTCAAAATGTCAGTTTTGTTACAGTTTCACATAGAATGAATACTGATTACAACTACTATATAAATATAGGTGGTCTAAAAAAAAAAATAAATCAAAAGAATCATGTTAAACTACTGCAGGTTGTGAATTTTGTCAAAGTTCAATAAAAATAAATAAATAAATAAACATAGCAAAAAAATACTAACCTTCTATTTTTTGTGTATGAAGAGTGAGAAAAGCATTTTTTAAACATTTGGAAGATTTCAGTGGTTGTAAGACTGAGATGTATTAAATCTTTTTATTCTTAAGTCTAGTAGTAAATTTAGGCATATCTTCAGTGCTGTCTGTGGAGACAGACTTTTCTGAAACCAGGTATTTGAGATCTCAGTCTTGCCTTCCACTCTATTCATTGCTGCATATCTTTTAAAGAAAAAGGACAAGTTATTGAGTATTACTAACTATGCAATCTAAATTAAAAATGAAACCAAAAGAACCATACAGGTTAAAGTTCTTCAGTATTATTTTATATGACAACTGTACAAAACTAAAAGCTCTTTCTTCCAAAAAAACTTGGCATTTTTTCACATCGCTACCATATTTTTCTGAAAGTAAACCTGGTTTACATTATTTTAAAATGCCTAGAACATGAAATTTGTTCTGATTTTTACTTATTTTTTTAATTGAAATTCTATGTAAATGTTCACTCAACAAACAAACAAACAAAACAAAACAAAACACAAGGGAAAATAAAAAAAAAAAAAAAATCAACCAGCAGTATTTTTAATAGAGTTTTGACTGGTATAACTTTTGGACTAGCATTCACTTCTTATTTTATTCTACAAATAATATAAAAGGGATATTTTTAGAACTTTAGGAGTTATTAAGAAAGGTAATTAGTAAAACTTGGGAAAAGGGAAGAATATTGGTTTGATCAAGAGAGACTATGTTGTGCAATACTGAAATGTGTTAACACATACATATGTGTTATGTATGTGTTCTCACATACATAAACCTTTATTCATCTTTTATCATCCCTTTCCAGCAACTGCAAATCTATGTCAAAAAATACTGTGGTTCTCCAATGAGGCTATGCCTATAAGTTTATACTGCTGAATATCAGCCCAGCATTTCAAAAAAATGCAAGGGTTGCTAAAGCTATGATTCTTATTTATCTAAAAATTATGTATTATTTGAACTCAGCTCTCTCAAGTGCTACTTAATATAGCACCTGCACAAAGCTAATCAACAAGCTGTTTGTTTCACTTCTGAAAAAGAATCAACTTACATTTTTATTATAAAAAGGTAATTACTCCAATATTAGTTCAGAAAATTCAGGCCATTAAACTATTCATATACAAGAGGCTCAAGGAAAACAATGCATACTGTTATGAAAAATCCACTCACAGGATTACAGTTATTTTGTCCCATCACAATGCTGTCTAATGAGAACCAATCTTTTAAAGCCAAGCAACATGAACAATGTAAAACTATTTGTATTTATTTTATTTATTTTTATATCTGATGTTCATCTAGCTGAGAAAATATGTTTTTCCTAGATTCCCTGGAACTGGGCACATTCAGAAACATGTGAAAATTCTGGATATTTCATGGTACAAGAAAGGATCAAATATTTAGATCAGAGTAGTTTATTTATTGTCATATTATTCACTAGAAACTTGTAGTATAGTGTATCACAGTACTTCCTATAAAAATAGGAGTGTCATATGGTCTCTGAGCAGAATGAATTGGAACAGGATTATTTGCATAATATTGACTGGAAAAATATATTTGTCTTACAATATTTCCATGAGAGTTCATGACAATCTTGTGTGACGGAAATAACATACCATACACCACATTATCATGTAATTCATATCAAGGGACTTTACTGCAAAGGCATATGGTGCAGTCGCATCACTCAGTTGATGAAATACTGCGTCTTTATTTACTGCTCTTCATATGCAAATTATGTAAACGTTTCAAAGAGTGACAGAAGACTTGTGGTGAGCCTCTGCTCCTATCAGATCTTTAGCCTGAATTCAGATCAGCAAAACCACACTGTTTGCGATTTCATCAATACGTTTTCCAGTGTTGAAACTTGTAACACTCATGAGTTTAATACAGTCATCTGTGTATGTGGCAGAGAATAAAAATGACCAGTCAACTGTTTTGTTTCCATCTGGCCTTGCTAGACTATTCACAGAACAGTAATATCCACAGTCTGCTGGTTCACAGTGACTCACAATGTTGTCTACCATTCAGTGCTCACTTTCTTACTGAAGCTGAGCTTAAGCTGAAACAGGCCATCTCACACTTTCTGTACTTGTACAGCCAAATCGTATTGACACTTACCCAAGGAAATATCCTCATGTTTATGTTCTATTTAAATGAATGGAGCTTCTACTGTAAGGGTTTGTCTCACTAATCCACCAGAACAAAGAAAAGTTAAACATAGCATGTATATCTAAGTTCAAGGCCGTATTTATTGTCTGTCTTAATACAAAAACTTGAAGACCAAGATGCTGTCTTACTACATATTGTCTATCTCCTTCCAAATCCACACCTCTATGACTCTGTTGCTGTTGTGATCCGGTCAAAAGTAGGCATATCATATCATATAGTTAAATGAAATGGTACACACCCCTCTGTAAATCTTGCAACAGTGCCTCATAGTTGATGCTTTATTTATTCCACTCATCTTCCTTTAGTAAATTTGTTTAGAAAGAAAAAAAATAGTCTCATTTAAATTAATTAATAATTCTTTAAGATAACATCTGTTACTAGCTCTTTTTACAGCATGTGAATATATGGCTCTGTACAGCCAAATGAAATTTTTGTTGCATAGGTGGATTTCAAATACACTTGTTGTTCATAAGTATATTTTGACTTCTTTTACCTGCTGTTACAGTGTACTTGAAAGGTGGGAAGATGCAGAGTCAACTCCTGGTATGCGACTGGCAGCTGTTCTCTTTTCTAATTAAGAACTACAGATCACAGATAACAGAATATACAAAATATCTTGATCTAAATGAAAAGCAAAACAGATCAAGGTAGACTAAATGAGAAGCAATTATGCAATACTCCATTATTGCCTGACTTTTTCAGAAAAGAGTGTGACTAAGTTCCCAGTCACTTTTTAGTTCAAACCGAGTATACACATTGAGTTACCCTGTACTGCCCAAAAGAAAAAGGTAGATGTTTCTTACATTTCAATGTGCTCTGGTTTAACATCGCTGTGTTAAACTGTGGTTAGTTCTACTGTCAAACATCTACAGTACTAAAAACTAAGAAAATAAATTAAATTGGACACCTCTAGTGTTCGCCTCAAATAATCCACTGCTGAATAAGAAATGGGAGAATTAGGTTAAGCTATTGATACTCAGATATTTGTTGTCTGTCACAGTTTTAGGGAGTTATCCACTGATTGTCAAAATTTATGATAAGCTGGTAACTCTAAATAAGGAACAAGCAGTATAGCATAAAATATTTTTTGGTTAAATTCTGTTTGTGGTTTAGCTACACTTTTAAGTAGTATTTTTGTTGTCAAAATAAAACCAGGAATAAGCAGCAGACAAACCTGCACATAGTATACTTGCCAGTGCAGTCAAAATAAAAACTCTAAATTATTTTTATTCAATGCATTAATCTGTGTACGAGAATCTATATTTACCTTAACAAGAGGATGCAGTTCTTCTCTTCAGATTTGAAAAAAAAGATCTCAAAATCAGTCTTTCCATCCATGTTCCATTTTCTTATTGAGATACACAGTGATTATAATTTTTCATTGTACAAACTATTCTAGTTAAAATATTTTAAGTGAATTTTCATTTGATGGGATTAGATCAATTTATTTCTGTATTTTAAATCAGCTAGATAGTAATAGTCTCTTGCGTGCCTTATAGGGAAACATCATGAAAAATCATAGAAATTAGAAAATAATTAGTCACATGGACAGAAAACTGGAAAATAAGATGCAGCATGAAAATGTAAAAGAAAGAAAACAACTCAGAAAGGAAAATTCCATGGGAATATAATATTGGAAATACATAATACTAGATGAAATTTGGTAACAAGTGTACAGCAAATTATGTGTGGATTTGCAGTTATTTATGCCATGAAACAAAAGACCATTGTGATTTGCAGCTGAATACATAAAGTCATCACATTGTAAAAGAATCAGGATCACTTAATTCTATAGATGACTGATAAATTAGTATACAGAAAACCTGCATTTATTTATGTGCACTACACTGAATGGAACAAAAACAGCAAAATGTCACTTCATATATTGCTGTATGTTTTATAGACATGGCTTAAAAATACTGAATTTTTATGAGTAAACTAGCTAGTCACCACAGTCAGCCAATATTCATTCAATACTAACATCATGGAGACTTCTATTGACTGAATATTTAATTTAAAAACATCCAGAAAATAAAATTATCAAATTGTGGGCCAGACAAGAATAAAAATAAGTACAGTCAATATTTTTAATTGCTATCATGTAAAAGAGTAAATTGTAACTGATGAGGACTCCACAATGACACAATAAACATCTGGGGTATTTTACTTCCAGGTATGCTGGTCCTGTGTACTAAACACTAACTAGCATTTGGGGCCTGTTATGTTTTTCCCTGGAATGTAACTTTTTGCCTAGCTTCATTTAAAAGGAATTTGGTCCTAACACTGCAACACTGTTCTGCAACAGGATGTAAAGATCTTTAACTTATGGCAGTCAGTAGTTTAAAAGCATTCTCTTGCACAAATAAAATTCTTACATAGATGTACCCAAACCCCAGAATTGTGAGAGCAAAAATATAAACTGATTTGGCCTTTTAAGGAACTTTGCTTTTAGCCTGAAAGTTTCAAGATGCAGCTCCAGGCACACTCAGAACTACACTGTTTTTGACAGGGCATGTATGAGCTAAGTGTCAAGTGGCTCCTAATCAGTTTCTGGAAATCAGGGATTGTTCTACCTACAAGGAGGTAGAACCTTCTCAAAGCATTCACTCCAATATGGGTGAGAAAGATTCAGTTCTTAGTCAGAGGGTGCTAAACACCTTATATCCTCATTCCCTGACAATGACACACAAACACCACATGTAGTCCACATCTAGGACCTTTGTCTCTTGCTGAAGTTTGGACATTGTTTGTAGAAGGTCAAGACTATTTTGGCAAGAGAAATAGCAAACACAGAAAACATAGTTCCATGTAAGTGTTTAGAAGATCTAACTATACCATATAGGCAGGATTGGAAGTGAAAGAGGATCTTGTTCCATGTTATTTTAGTATTTTATCTAACAACTGTACAATACACAAACAAAAATAGCCATGGGAACAGGGATCATAATCTGAGATGTTACCCTCCCACATGCAAGTACAGAGCTGCCCATAAATATTATTACTTTTCTGTTTCACAATAACTTTAACATGAAAAAAGAACTTGGCAAACTCACTGAGCGGGATTTGGATGTCGTTTATCTGAAGACTAATCCAAGACCATCCTCCACTCCGAAACAACTTATGGTAGTCAATGAAATAAGTTTAGTAACTAACATAATCAGATCAAATTCAATGACTTGGTTTATTCTTTATACTGGTAACATGTTGAGGACAAGAACTTCCGATGAATTTTATTAGGGAAAAGTCTTTCAATATATTAATAAATCAGAGGAGAAATTATGTCACTGACTCAGATAAAGATCAAACAGATTTTTCATCTGGGTTTGTCATGCACAGCATAAATTCTGAATGTACATCACAAGGCGCTGCAGAGACATTAGGAGGTGCTGAGAGCCCTTGGCTAGTTTATCCAACCTTAAATTCACAGTTTAAAAATAATTAATCTGTAAAACATTCCAGATTGGTTTTATCCACCTTACAACCCCAAAGAATGAGAACAAACCAGCAGAATTATAAAAGAGGCTTAGTAAATTACTCTGTTTTCTCTATCTACTTATCCACACTGGGTGGTCTGCCCCCAAAATCTGTCTGTTAGCTATCCAGCTGGCAAGTACAAACTACTGTCTGTTGAAACTACAACACAGCTGTATGAATGCCATGAAGGATTCTTTTCCTGCACACATCACATCCCAGTTGTTTAACCTACACTGGGCTAGGAAGGAAGCTGAATGATATGAAATGCATACCATGAGTTAGTGTTTCACATACTCGTGTGCATTTACTTATATATATATATATATTTTTTTTTTTTCCCAAAATAAAGAAAATACCAGGGAAATAACACAACAAATACAATAGCCAGGAATGTTTTGATTATTATGCTTTTACTTTAGATGTGATTTAGATGAACTTGTAATAGTGCCTGCAAGTAAAAAGCCAAATTCCTTCACACTTTACTTTCATTGTACTGTATATTGTACTGAAGATTAACATGGACTATTGTTTCATCCTTTGGGTATTTGCTGAGCTTCCTGTGAGAGAAAAAAAAAATGGTCAAATTGCAAGTCACGCACACCTACCATTTTATTGGTGTACAGAAAACACCCAGCAGGGCTGAAAAAGGAAGTAAGTGATGCTCACCTAGAAAAGGCAAAGCATCTGGGGATTTTACTTATTATGTAGATACCTTGGGAACAGATCCATGAGAAAGAGCAAGTAAATAAGATACACAATTTCTTTAAACTTTTTTCCTATTTTCTGTCACTGGCCATGAACTGAAGGCAGTCTTTCTGCTAAGATGAGTAGTTTGAAAACATTGATTATAAACTCATATGAAAAAAAATTGTTCTTGGATAACTCACATGGCATCTTTTAATCATACGGGCTAATATTCCTTGAGTAACTGATTGCTTGAATTTCCACCCATTTTTCTTTCTTCTGCTTTTCTTTTGAGGATGAAAGATTAGTAGACAACAGCAGGCAACACGAGTAAAATACAAAGCACCAAATCTGTTAATAATGATGACCAAAGGAATGCTGCTCTTCTGGCAGATACAGCAGATGGTCAGATAATGTAGTGTGATTAATAAAGACAACCTCATAGGGAACAATGTTTTGCTGGGTGCTAAAACAGCAATGGTTAGCAGCCGAATACTAGCTTGAGTTTTTTGGGGTTCTTTATGTTGGCCTTTCTGACTGACAGATTTACTTATTTTTTTTAATACTAGCAGTAACATTTGAGATTTCTGTCTTCCCTCCTTATCCCTGCTATTAGGTACTTAACTTAATGATCAGCCACCTGGAGTGGTAGTCTATTATCTCCAGGTACTTTCTGCCTTTTATAAGTCAGTAAGTTATGCTTTAAAGTTAAGCATTAAGTTAATACTTAAGCATTTTAGACCTTTACTTTTCATTTTAAACTGTATTCAACTCAAATACTTTCAGAGTGTATGTTGATTATTTGTTTAGTCAAATTCTACTACATAAAGTGTTAAAGTCAATTCCAATGCCATAAGTCTATCTTATTCGGAAAATAATATGGACATACAAAGCTTTCATTTAATGCAGAACTATATCCACTAAAAGCAAGCACATCAGTGTTCTCTTGGTATTAGGAACACTTCAGTTACCAAAAATATATGCAGGTCAGCTGGTACTTTGATAAATGATATGTTCTAAAATATATATGTATATATAGAGTTGAAAGAGATTCTTTTAACTGAAAAAAATTATCATCTTGCTAAACTTGATGAGAAGCTGAACAGCTGTCAGGTCCATAAGATAAGAAATCCAATATTGAATTTGGAAATTACATTTTATATGCTGCTAATAGAAAAGCAATAATAGAATGAATGAACACATAGCAATTTATTTTTATATAACACCCATAAATTTTTGGAGGAAATTAAAATGAAAAAAGGATGCAAAAGAAAAACTAAAGAAGAATGGCATAAGAACTACAATAATTTCTTCAGGTTTATGCCATGGGCAGAACGACATCAACCAAAGATGACTGTTTCCCTTATCTCTTTCATTTTTTTCTTTTCTCAGATGTAACTTCTGTTATGAAAATGTTATGCTTTGTATGAAAGCAAAGGCTGATGTACTAACATTTAACATTCCACATAGTTTGGAGAAGTATAATGATATAAAGACTTTAATCCCAGCCAGAAGAGGTTGTTCTAACCATGAAGTCACAAGCTAAACTGAAGAAACTGTGAAGGATTGCACACAGAGTGCTCTTGCTTTGTAGTAAGAACACAAACTCATAGGGTTAAAGACAAAACACAAGTCTGAGAAAGCAAAAATCTGTGTCCCAGTGCTCGATTCAGCTGAGAAGACAGAAGCCTTGTTCTCTGGAAATTCTGTATACTTCATCTTACTATTATTTAGCATATGTGATCCAGTCCTGTGAACAGAAACTACAATTCAGGACTGTTGCCTGTGATTACAGCAATCAATGATGGAGAATCCTGTATCCCAGGCCAACAGTTTATTTTACAAAAGACGCTCACTAGATAATGCTTGGTGGTTAAGGCACTCCCAGGGGACTATGAATTTCAAGGCTCTGCTAAAACTAAAAAGATTTGAACCTCAGTTTGACTGTACAGCTAAATTATTTCATCACTGATCTATGCTGGCGTAAGAGAAACTCATACAGATGGCTTCAAAGATCTTAGAGGAAGCTAATGGATTCAGGGGAAACAAGGGAAGGAAAATAACTATTATGAGAATCCTTGTTCACAGTTTCAGGGGTTTGTCTTATACCAGAGCTTAAGGGTGTAGAAAAGTAGTAGCAATGTGATGCCTTTGTATATATACACCACCAAGACTGTAAATGCTTGAAAGATTTAGATTCAGCTGAGTTGTTTTGAGATAGTCAGTGACACTTAAATGATAGATGAGTACTTAGAGAAAGGAGATAAACAACTACATATCTTTGAAAAATCTTTGCAATAGTTGGTAGATATAACTATTTATCACTAAATAATTCTAGAAATGCCTACTGGGTTAAAAGAGTAGCCTTTAAGCAAAAGATGTTCTTTGCTCTACAACTACAAATGTTCATATGAGGCCTGTCTTCTTTCACAAGAATATTCTACTACTTTTTATCTCTAAGAATAAAAATCTTGGCAGTTTATTTTCTTTTTTATTTGAAGAACTTATTTTGCATCTGCCACACAAATTTCAAGTCTCTTAACTGTCAAATCATCTAAACGATGATATAGGAAGTGCTCGAATTTTTATAATCACTCTAACTTACATTACACGAACAGCGAAATGCAGTGACTTTAACAGGAACAGGCTTGGGTCAACATTGTATGGTCTTGAAAAGTTTAACTTCTCATGCGTATGAACTGAAAACATTAATCAAGAAAACATTTCAAAGGGAATTCTGATATCTCTTTGGTTTTGAAACTAAGGTTGCGATAGAATTTAATTGAAGCAGAAGTTAGTTCCCTCCACCATCCCCCTTTATTCTGGTCTTCAAGACCAGACTTATTTAAGCCCTAAGCAAGGACTTAGCAGGAGGATGGACCAGGTGACCTCCTCAGGTCCCTTCCAACCTGAATTATCCTGTATTTCACATATGACTCGTGGTGTTCTCTAAAAATTTTAATAAACACCTAAAGGTTTTTCTAGTTATTGTAAAATTTACAAACATGAGTGCCCTCATTTGTGACCTTTGAAGATTCCCTGGTGTATGCTGAAGATGAGAGCACATTCTCCTGTTAACTGGAGACCCGATGAGATCTCTCTCTTTTATAAGAAGCCCATTTTCATAAAACTTACAGGTGTATTACTTTGATTAGAATTTCTGCCTTGTAATCAGATTTAGCTGAAATCGTCAGCAGAGTCAAGTTATTATGGGAGAAACAACAGGCACATACATAAACACAAGGAGGTACAGAGCAAGAAACCATCTTTGATTTGCTTCCATATGCAATCAAACTAAGACATAGTTGAATCTTTTTCTCTAGTTAAGAGTACATTTAATGCAAATAAACATGAAGGGAAATTCATGCTATTTTTTGTGTTCTGTAGACAAATACACTTTCTCCTTTTTTCCAACAATTAATTGATGTTTATAATGCATTTTCATAGCATCCATCTTAAGTAGACATTTCTTAGACCAGTTTTACTTTTCTGGAGAATAGGATATGTTTTGTCTGAGTAATACATACTAATAAAGGTTAATGGAAAAGACTACCTTCATGTTCCTTTTTCTCTCTGGGCTTCAAGTAATCTGTGTCTAAAATTGGGTACACAGGAAAGCATTTAAAATAGAACTTGAAAACTGCTTCCCATATTAATGTTTTTCTGACCACTTAATGTTAATTTCCTTCAGATTAAATGGAAAATTTCATTTTGAATTTTTATGGCTGGTACCAACTTGTTTCAAAAATCTTATATTTTTATTTAAAGTGGGCATTAACTTTATGCAGCAGTGCAACTATTTTCCACACTGGGACACCGTGCTACAACCCAATTATTCTGGAAAAATTCTCAAAAAAACCCCACTGAAGTTAGTTTGTTATGTTTAAACAACATAATTGAATATAATATAAGTAATTATTAAAAAATAAAAACCAACACAAAAACAAACAAACAAACCAACCTTGAGCTATCATTAAAATAACTAAAAGCTTCATAAACCGAAAGGGTAGCCTACTTCAAATTGCTATAATAATGAAGTTCCTGAATAAAGATTTGCAGCAGTTGGTGTTAATACAGAAATGTTTCTTACTGCCAACTTTATAATAACTTGAGGAGATAAAGTATTTTACTGACCGTAACTGTAAGATAAAAATAATCTTAAAAATAAGTTTAGTGACATCTCCAGAATGGTGTGACGAATTAGATTAAGAGTTACTAGCTTCTACACTGTAATTCCTTCTCATGTTTTGGAGCTTTGGTATAGAGTTAAACAAAGTCTGAGAACCTTCTGTACAACCAAAAAGTTGTTGACTACTCTTATCAGTAGCTGCAAAAACTCCAAAGCAGGAATGATGCTTTTACAGCATTTTTGAAAACTTTTTTCCTTCTTTTAAGCAGTAAAGAAGTATTAATCATTGCAGATAAAAAAAATTACTATCTCAATGCCCAAGTTTAGGGTCTTTACATTGGTATATATGGCTCTGTTGAAGTAGAGAAATATTATGGCATTGTTATGTCTCTTTTAGGAAGTACAGTTTAAGGCTTCTCAATATACATTGTGCATAAAATGGACAGTACAGTTCCACCATGCTTTTCAGCATTAAATACAGTGCAGGAAAATAAAAATGGATAAAAACATTGCATCTTACTCTGATAATCATGTTAGACAAAATTATGTGAGAGAAATTAAAAGAATGTGTATCTTAGATTACTGTGTACTCATGTAGTATAAAAATTACTCTCTAATATGCATTCGATGACTTTATATAATATATATATGTACATGCACACATGTAAAGTATTTAATGTAGGAGTCAAAAAATAATAAAATAGGCTTGGTGGAATAATTGAGGAGTTTACTATAGTGATGCTCTTAATGGTGACACTTTCATGCTCCGAAAGATGTGTTTGTGTGTTGCCTGGGGGTTTTTTTTGTATGTATGTTCATTTTGTTTTGTCTGGTTTTGTTTGTTGTTTTTTTTTTATTTGTTTGGTTTTATGTGTTTTTGTTTTGTTGTTGGGCCTGGGGAAGGGAGGGTGGTAATCTAGACCATTCTTTGAAATTACCTACGGAAACATTTAAGTTTGTAGGTTGTTTCTACACTTGCAAAGTTGCAAACAATGAAACTCAGTATCCTGATATCAGCATACTCATTGAAGGAATATTGCACACCAACAGCTATTGGTTCTAAAATTTTGAATAGCAGAGTTTAAAAAAGAGAAAGTTGGAGAAAGGTAAGAAAAATGCAATGTATGATCAGTTACTCCATCTGTGACAACAGCTAATATGCAAGCAAACTCAAGCACTCACTGAAAAATCTCATTTTCCATCAGCAGCCAAAATAAACGTATTTGCTGAAGAAATGATTGGGCAGAAAAATAAGACATGCATGTCTCTCTCTGAACAAATGCATATGCTAGGTACCTCATGTGCTAGGTAAATTTCCCAAAAGAGTTAATCCATTTAAACTGATTGCCTTTTTTGATGCCAAGGGCAGTGAGACCTTGAGTATTCTGCTGAGTGAGCATGGGTCACATAAGTTAGAGCTGCCTGAAGCCAAACTGAAGTAAATTTTTTCTAGGATAAAAATCAGAAAAGAAAAAAAAATACCTCAAACCAAAAAGCAAACACACTCTTATATCTGTTTTCATATTTGGCAGTTTTTGTACAGGTGTTACAGTAGAGGATACACTGGTGCAAGCGTATGTGTACAAGATAAATGTCTATTTATCAAAAACTATTCAAAAAAATAAAGAAAAAACAAACAAAGAAACAAAGAAACAACATCAGTATGCAACCTATAAATGCCATGCCATTAATTAACTTGTTTATGAATCCTTCGTTCAGAAAAATCACATCAATAACACAGATATCTTCAACAGTAAATAATAGGTAATTTCAGTAAATGGAGCAAAAAGCACAGGAAAAAAAAAAAATCTGTCTTTACTTCATGTTTCTCTTCAAAAGAAAATAGAAGTCAACCGATTATATGAAATCTTTAATGACTTCTAGCCTCACAACATAAGCTTAGACAACATCTGACATGAAATTCTACACTTGGAAGTCTTAGTCTTGACTGACTAGATTTAGGCATGAAGCCAGAAGACGTGGTGAATCACTCTGCATCTCATCAATCTGATATTGTTATATCAGAAGTTGGGGGAAGAGAGAAGATGTTCGTTTTAAGCCACCTAAAAGGCACAGAATTAAATTGAAAATTATATTGTTAGCACAGTTGTATTTTGATCAACCTTTAAGTTTTTGTGACTTATCTATTAAATACATGATTGCATACGTTAAATGTAACTGTAGATGTTAAATGAGATAATACTTAAGTGAAGAGTTCTCTCACCTGGAAACAGCAGAAATAATTTCTAGTCATAGAAAATGTTGGCATAGATCTATCTTCTTTTTTTCCACAAAAATCCTACTACACTACTGTGGAATTTATTCAAAAACCACCAACAGTGAATACCCGCAACAATAAAGTAAATCAAAGAGAACAAGTACATATGGCTGGACAATTGCTTAATGTAATTAAAACAGCAACTGTCTTTAAAGGGAGCTGGAACACTGCTAGCAGTACAACAAAGAATAATCAGATTACTGGTATGAATATAAGCTTTTCAAATTTATTTTGGGTTAAATTATGTCTTGATTCATATGACTCACCCATATTATTTCCTCCTGTAATGCAACCAACAGTCAAAATTAAAGCAATTACAGAAGAAAAAGCCTTCTGCAATGGCATATCCAAATCTTTATTTCTCTTTCATAAAGATTTCAGTTTGAATCTGGGAGCATCTGAGTAAATTACAAACAAATCTACATAATTAGAACCTTATTTATGATATGAGGAGACCTGAACAGTTCAAGTTACAGGTGAAACACAAGTAACTTAGTAGCCTGACTCTCCAATATAAACAGCCACTTTGTGCCTCAATAAACAATATCTATGTTATAGTTCATCAGTAATTGTCTTGCAATTTTTGGAATTCCTGACTGTTAGACATTCAAAATCTCCAGACAGATTCATGGCATGTGCTAAATGTATCACAGCAGAAATTCATCAGGAGGCAAAAATATAGTGGGCATGCAAGTATAGAAACTTGCACAAAAACATATTAAATAGATTTGGGCAGTTTGAGAACACAGTAAGGACAAGCTTGTGCTTGTGAATAATGTTTATAAGTAGAAAACAAGCTGTTAATACAGAATTCTCTTCAAACATCATACCTGTTTCATATCTGACAGCAACGTTCTTTATAAATTATACTCCTCATAGTTGAATATAAGGAAAGACTAAAAGGGATGCACAGTTTACTATCCACTAAGTTTTCAAAATTGAGTGAAGGGAACTAATTTGTATTCCAGGGTGAGAAGCAGCTGCCCTGTGAATAAGACTGGAAGCTCTCTGTGTATCATCCTGATCATATAACTTACTATTGGAGACTCTAAAAGGACCTGCAGCAGCTTTTGTTGTCATCTTTCCTACCAGTTGATAGCTCTATTCTTCAAGTATTGTAAGCACCAGTGTAGTTGTCCTTTTGTGAACAGTTTCCTGTAAGCATTTTGTTTTACTTATATGATAAAACGAATTACTTTTTTTATCTTCTAAGTTACTTCATGAAACTTTTGCCATGGAAATATTATTCCATAAAGTGATAAAAGATGTAAAAAGCGCATTTTCATTTGACCTTTTAGCCAGATTAACTTGAATTCTTACTTTTCAAACTTTGATAGTTGAATCTTCAATTTAAACTACATACAGGTACATATTGTGGAGCATGACTTGTATTTTAGATATATACATATATATATGTATATATATATACAATGGGTACAATTTTAAAAGTCAGTATATACCAGGATTCACTGCCTTAAACTACTTCTAACACCAAAATGGGATGGCTTTTGGGAAATGTTGCCATCTGAAAGCAAACCACCACATCTGCTGTTTGATAGGAATAAGATTTTAAACATTAAGAGTGGATGGAAGTTTTCTCTACCATTCTTTATGTGGATTGAATCTTTGCAGCCAATTTCATGTTTAAAAGCTTCATTTTCTACTCAAAGACCATAATTAGCCAAAAATGCTCAAATCTTTGAAAGGAAAAAAAAATATTTTAAAATTATAAAAACACCCATAGTGCTCTCCTTCCCCAGGAGACACATTCAATTTAAGCAAAAACTGATAAGTAAAAAAGTAGATTAAAAGCAGATTATGTCATAGAACTGTATTTTTCTTCCTACTTTAAAGAGGTACTCTGCTTTACAGAGGTATGCTCCATGAAGCAGTGCAAATGAAATTACTTTCAGTTGCAGATGAAATTTAATTATAATTTTAAACAAAGATTATTCAGTACCTTCAGAAATACCACTGTACAGCATCCACAGCACTAGAATGCAATATCAGAAATCACTGTATTTTATAAACTGTTGTTCTGTAAACCACAGAATAAAAATATTAATCTAACTATTTCATGTGTTTGTTCTACAAGAAAGCTCTTGTGCTCTTAAGAGTGTTTGTATTTTGTCAGTCTAAGTTCCAGAATGGGATTTTAATTTGTATTTTTGTTTGTTGAGAAGCACATCTGACGTATGTTCTTAAGACAGAAAAAAATTCCAAATCATCTTGACACTTATTTTTTATGAACAAAACATATTGAACTCTAGAACCTTCTGACTTGAGGAGCTTTAAAAAATAATAAGAATTTAATGGTTCTCATTGAATTTTTTAAATCTTTCAACATTCCTGAAAATCCTGCATAGTAAAATTGCATGAGCAATGTGCAGTTCAGAAAGAAGGATTCCCACCACCTGTACAATGATCCTGCCTACAAGAATGACATTTCTTTTCCATATTTTTCCTTCTGAGTTAATAAATTTTGTATTCCTTTCTGTTTCTGTCACACCTTCAGGTGCATAAAGATCCTTCACTCAACCTTACTACATGCCAAAAAAGAAGAAAAGGAGCTTGAAGAAATTTCCAATAGAATTTATCTATTTCCCTTGTAAATATTGTAGTAATCAGTCAGTACAAACAACGTATAATTATAATTTTACAAAACATAAAATTTGATCTTGGCTACCATTCTCTTCCTATTACTTCCAAACCAAACAAAAAATGTACTTACCATAACGACAAAACTCAGTGTTCTTTATCCCACATGAAATGAAACATCACCATCCACTCCATCTTGCAAGTGTAAGCTTAAAAATTGAGGTACTGCAGGTGTTTCCAGAGTTTCATATTAGCTAGCTCTGGAGAGCTCACTTAGTATATGTATTTACTTTTGTTTTCCCTAGTTAGTCAATTCATTTGTTTGGGGTTAACTTCACAAAACACAAAGCACTGAGTTTGGAAGTCTACTCTTACTGGTTGCCTGAAAAGAATATACAAGTATCTTTACTTTCTGAGTCTCTTACTAGCTTTGGCTCCAAAGACTGGCCTAGTTTGTGCTCCTTCTCTTAGACATGTACTTTTATTTGAGTGTCTCCCATAATGTTATTTTTAATAAACTTGGTATAAATAATACCACATTCAGAAAGACCTAGCTCAGTCTGATATTTATTCCCTTGCATATCTTCAATCTGCCTTAAACATGACCATTATTTTGATACAAAGACTACTTGCATGGCTTCTAGAAGTCTTCTTACACTCTCTGACTGAAATGAAAGAATAATACTATTACTTCTCACAGTTTTTTAGTAAGGGAGGAAACATAGGGGTGTAAGCCAACAAAACTGTTATCCTAGTAGTAGATGCTAGAACCCTACAGGGAGTTTCAGGTCAATTAGTGATGACTCACTGGAACAGCTGTGGTTCATTACACTCAACATTGAATATAAAGGAATAAAAACAATGATATTGCCCTAGAAGCTCCAGTGGGCTGGGTGCTGAGAGCATGAACTAGTACTGAAAGCAAGAAGCTCAAGCAATAGGCTTGAGCTAAAAGTCTTGCCTGGTAATATCTGGCTTTACTTAGTTTTTCTGGTTTTCAGAGCCAAGAACAGTAATAATGAGCACAGCTTTTGTCCAGTGATGTAAAGGAGACCTGTTTTTCTATAAGGAGTATGTGAAAGTATGTTACTATAAGTGAACAACAGGGAGGAATGTTAACTCTGCCTAGGTTGTGTGGTTGAACCCAGTCTCATCGTAGCATAGATTTTGGCTCAGCCCAGCCTGTTGTTATTGATTTTGTGGTCAGGTGAAGGTTCTAGCTGGAAAGCAACACATTTCAAACTCATGTGTTGGCAGAAGCCAGCTGTGATTAGTATCTTTCAGTAAAATTATATGCTTTTATGGGTTAATAAACCTGCTTAGTTCTGCCAATAGTGCCTGTTAAATTACTTGATTTTAGAAACTGGCAATGGAAACACTACAGCTTACCTTAGAGTATTTGTAGCGCAAAGTAGGATTGTTCACTCAGGCAATTAATACTTTCAGTTACTAGTTGGTGATTACTGTTGTCTCACAGTCTAGCTAAAATATTTTTATTTCTAATTTTAATCTATTTGATGTAAACATTTTATCTACTGTGCACATGCTTTCTCTATATTTTAATATATATATCTATATACATTTGTACATATTACACATGGACTCCACTTTTGTTATGAACAACTCAGCTAGAAGGCTGCATCTATAAGTCTTCATCTACAACCTTCTGAACTGTTTTCCAGGTCTGGATTTTAATATTAGCTGGGCAAAATAAAAATTATGTAGACAAGAAAAAAAAAGTATAGGAACAAAAGGAATGAATTGGCCGTACAATCATTTTTCATTTTCAAATTCATAGTTCCTTTCTATCTCATTACAGAGGTGTAGAAATTTGCTTTCCTTTTATGGTAGTGGCTTTAAGTTGGAGCTCAATAAATTTATAACGCAAAGTATATAACAAAGTTGTCTGTGAGAGAATGGGACTTCAGTCCTAGCAGCCTCTATTTTATGAGAAAAATAAATCTCAAAGATAATATCTTTTTAAGGATATTTACATCTGAAGCATTTTTGTTGTAGTAGTTTCCTTCAGTGATACATATGGCAGTGATACATGCGGCAGTGATACACGAAGCATGAAATAAATGCTTCCTATCTGTTTTAAGAAAGTTTTTTTTTTTTCCAAAGGTATTTCACTTGTGGATTACATAGAAATAAAAACTATTTCTGTTAGAGTAAACTTCATTGTTTGATCAGAAATTTGCTAAAACTGAGCTTTTTAAATATGTAAATCTGCCTGGTGGAAAAAGGACCTGGGAGTGTTAGCTGACAGATGGCTGAACATGAGCCAGCAGTGTGCCCAGGTGGCCAAGGCCAACAGCATCCTGGCTTGTATCAGAAATAATGTGGCCAGCAGGACTAGGGAAGTGATCTTACCCCTGTACTCAGCACTGGTGAGGCCACACCTTGAATCCTGTGTTTGGTTTTGGGCACTTCACTACAGGAAAGACACTGAGGTGCTGGAGAAAGTCCAAAGGGTAATGAAGCTGGTGAGGAGTCTGAAGCACAAGTCCCTATGAGAAGAGGCTGAAGAAACTGGGGCTGTTTAGCCTAGAGAAAAGAAGACTGAGAGGAGACCTTTTTCTCTCTACAGCTACCTGAAAAGAGGTTGTAGCAAGGTGGGTGTTGGTCTCTTCTCCCAAGTAACAAACACCAGAAAAAAGGGAAATGACCACAAGTTGCCAGAGGGAAGGTTTAGACTGGAATTTAGGAAAAATTCTTCACTGAAAGGGTTGCCAAGCATTGGCACAGGCTGCACAGGGAAGTGGTGGAATAGACATGTAGACATGGTGCACAGAGACCTGGTTTAGCAGTGGACCTTGAATTGCTAGGTTAACAGTTGGACTCTATGATCTTAAAGGTCTTTTCCAACCTAAACTATTCTATGATTCTACGATTCTGTGATTAAGGGCATTGCTCAAATGCCTCACAAACACTGACAGGCTTGGAGCATGAACCACCTTTCTAGGAAGCCTGTTCCAGTGTTTGACTATCCATTTGGTAAATAAATGCTTCCTAATATCAAGTCTGAATCTCCCCAGTTGCAGCTTTGAACCATTCCCACACATGCTGCAACTGGATCTCAGGGAGAAGAACTCAGAACCTCCCTCTGCACTTCCCTTCCTCAGGAAGCTGTAGAGAGTAGTGAGGTTGCCTCTCTGACTCCTTTTCTCCTAAGGACAGACATTAAGGAATGATCCAGCAAAGCAAACAATCAAGTGGTCTGCTACATTTTATGTATAACAGTACTTCTTCATAGTAGATTTAGTTAGGGCAGTTAAAAAAGAAAAACTATTATCTTTATGTTAGTTTTTGGTCTCAAGTTTTCATTTTCAGCACTCTGAACAAGTTGGGAAAAGACCCTTAGGACTTTTTTTTAAAGATGTCTTCATTTGATATTAGTAGTTGGTATGATATTTTACCATAAGCCAGGAAATCACCGTGCAGTGATACAAATATTTCTCCTACAGCATGTTCTGCTGTTTTATTTTTGTACTCCTGCAAGGCTATTAAGCTACATGACATATTATCACTACAAGGTGATGGTAACACTCACAAGAGATATAAATATTTTGCCATTTATTATATTCAAAATCAAATAATTTCCTTTATCATTAGTATAAGCAACTATTGACCAGAAAATCTTCATAGAACAAGGATGAAAAAAGCTGAAGTAATTTCCAAACCTAGACAACTATGAAATGTAACAAGTAATTAAAACAAAAAGTTGTTTTCCAGGGAAGAAAGATATATTATAAATTAATTGGATTTCACTTCCTCTTTTTTTTTCACATAATATTAAAATAAAGGAAAGCAATACAAGTATTTTAAAAGTAATTATTCAATGCAAAGTTAACTCCAAATATTATGTTGTTTCTAAAAAAATTAATCTACATCAATAGTGAAATAATGTAAGAAAGGAGGAGAGAAAAGAAAAAAAAGACTGGAACGTCTTAAGACGTCAATAGTATGTACACCCAAGCAAGCTAAGATTATAAAAAATACACTGTAGATTAATATTACCTGCAATATCAAGGAGGACTAATCTGTTTCGTACATAGGATTCAATTCTGGAGAAACAAATTATTTAAATCTGGTTTAACTGAAATAAAGTTTCTGTATTTTTTTCAGGGAAAAAAAAAAAACAAAAAACAAAACTTTTAGAATGCTGGTATCTCCTAAGAATTCAGGTTTCTTACAAGTATTTTGTTTGGGGTTTTCTTTTTTTTTTTTTTTTAAATTTATTTTATTTTCATTTTTTTAACTACCACTACTGAAGGATTAAAAAATACTAACTTGAGTATGGTAAAAGCTTGCATAGTAGTATTTTAAAGAAATAAAAATGTAGAAGCCTAAGTGAGCTTTCATCTACATTTAAACAGTTTTAATTCTTTCGCCAGAATAGACGAAATAGAAAAACACTGCAGTGTACACCAAAGTATCTATGTGCTTGAAATCATTAAAATCCATTCTTATAAAAACTGCATAATGAATCATTTAATGCAATTTTTTTCTTCTTTAGATTATTATTATTCTTATCTATCTGAACTTAACCTTTAATTGAATGTAATATAAATAATTTAAAAGGCTAGATTTATGACACTTTAAAATGTAGGAAAAAAACATTAAGTATAATCCTAGTATAAATATAAAATGCCCTTTTCATTCTCTTCAGCTAAAAAATCTCATTTATTATAATTAATGCTGGAAAGTTACTTTCGTTGAAGTAATTTACACATTACTGGATATACTGTTGTCATGTAATTATCTGCTGCAAGTTTCTTTATTTCTTATGACAATTATAAAAATTAAAAAGCTACAGCTATGTTGGCTAATATGTTTCTGAAAGGTGTGCAGAAGACATGAGATCCTACAACTTATTAAAAACCCAAACTAAAACATGAATCTAGTGTTCTGAAGCACTAAAAGTCATTTTCACTAACACACATCTTCACTAACAGCACTGCTTCTTGCTTTGAACTCCAATCCTATCAAAGAATAAACTGCCACTTTTATCAGAAAGCTTAAAAAATATTTTTAAATCACCTACAAGGATGATTTAACATTGTCTTAATTACAGTGTTAGTTATTTCTTCATGCATAACAAAAGGGTAATTATTCTTTAAGTCTACTAAAACATTCAGAAAAATGATCTGCATTATATTACTAGCAATAGTACTCCTATACATCACATTAAAGCCAGTTATTGCTCAACAGACTATTTTTTCTAAGTACCTAAAATACAAACACGTCTCCAAATTCTCCTGAAAACTACTGCATTCCATGAAGTTAAGACAGGAAAGGCCTTTCAAGAAAGCTGCTGGAGCAGTGAAAGCTTTGTAAACTTCTTCCCCTTGCCCCAGGCACTAGATATACTTGTTAACAATGAAGAACCTATTGGGAAAACAAACAAACAAACAAAAACAAAAATCCAGCAAGGCTTGAAAAGGGTCAGAGCAACTCTGTCTGAATTAAGCTTTGCCAATTCACTTCTAAAATCAATAGGACATTCATGTAAAGCTTAGCCTATTTATTACATTCTTCTCATCTCTGAGGGAAAATATTTAATATTTATTTATTTGATAATTATGTGCTTGGAAATTACCATGAATATAGAGGTACTTGGGATGATGAGAAAAGTCAGGGTAAAGGTTGAGCTGAATGAAACTAAAGCTTGGAAGTAACATACCTGCAAGTTGCAATTGTCAGCAGCTTTCCCTTTGAGAAGCTCACTGATTTTGTGAAGAACTGACTGTGGCAGAGCTGAAAGTAGAACCTAGACTCTCCAGCTCCAGTATCTGTTCCCATTCATGCTCTGAAACAAACTCTTAACTTGGACTCAAAGGTGGCAATAGTTTATTTCTTGCTGACGCAGCACGAGGCAACTTTATCCTCTGCAAAGATTAGTATTTGGCTACCTGAGGTGCTGATTAATCACTGATTAATGTTTTGCTTACCACTTGGAGAAGAGTATAATTTTATTTACTTGCAAATATTTTTCCAACGTTTTATATTTTAAAACCTATTGTTTCAAAAAGAAGCCTTAAAAACATGTCTATTTTTATTCTTTCATTTCACCAAAGGAAGGGTCTTTGCAAAGCCATTCTGCTAAGATGATAAAAAAGTTCCCTCTGCTTAGCTGTAGCAGTAAACACAATGGCTTCAAAGGCTAAGTTCAGTTATCAGAGATCAGAAAATACACTAAAACTTGTATAAAATTCTATTAAGAAAGCTGAGGAATACACAAATAAATTGTTGTCTCTATGCTTTTCTTAAAAATAATTTTAAAACTATCCTAATATTTGTCATTCTTTTTAGGTTGTATTCCAGTGACCAGAGGCTTGAAAGGCCCAGACATCATTGCAAATTTTGTCAGGTTTTCCATGACAAAACCCTCGCTAAGGTCAGTAACATTTTATGTAATGCTAAAGGAGAAAAAGTCACACTCTTTCAAAACTGACTGTATACATAGCTAAGGCTGAGGGAATTAAACAATACAAGTGATCTTTTGCAATAGACACATGGCTTCACCAAGGGGAAGTCATGCTTGAACAACCTCATTGCCTTTTATGAGGACACGACAAGGTGGATGACTGATGGCAGAGCGGTGAATGTGGTCTACCTTGACTTCAGTAAGCATTTGACAGTCTCCCACAGCATCCTTACAGCTAAACTGAGAGCCAGAGTGTCATGGTCAATGGAGCAGAGTCTAGTTGGAGGCCTGTATCTAGTGGAGTCCCTCAAGGGTCAGTACTGGGGCCAGTATTATTCAATATATTCATCGATGATTTGGATGAGGGAATAGAGTGTACTATCGGCAAGTTTGCTGATGACACCAAGCTGGGAGGAGTGGCTGACATGCTAGAAGGCTGTGCTGCCATCCAGCGAGACCTGGACAGGCTGGAGAGTTGAGTGGGGAAAAATTTAATGAAATATAACAAGAGAAAGTGTAGAGTATTGCATCTGGGTAGGAACAACCCCAGGTTCCAGTGTAAGTTGGGGAATGGCCTATTAGAGAGCAGCATAGGGGAAAGGGACCTGTGGGTCCTGGTGGACGGCAGGATGACCATAAGCCAGCATTGTGCCCTTGTGACCAGGAAGGCCAATGGCATCCTGGGGTGTATTAGAAGGGGGGTGGTCAGTAGGTCAAGAGAGGTTCTCTTTCCCCTCTACTCTGCCATGGTGAGACCATAACTGGAATATTGTGTCCAGTTCTGGGCCCCTCAGTTCAAGAAGGACAGGGAACTGCTGGAGAGAGTCCAGCACAGGGCAACAAAGATGATTAAGGGAGTGGAACATCTCCCTTACGAGGAAAGGCTGAGGGAGCTGGGTCTCTTTAACTTGGAGGAGACTTGAGGGGTGACCTTATTAATGTTTTCAAATATACAAAGGGTGAGTGTCACGAGGATGGAGCCAGGCTCTTCTTGGTGACAACCAATGTTAGGACAAGGGGTAATGGGTTCAAACTGGAACACAAGAGGTTCCACTTTAATATGAGAAGAAACTTCTTCTCAGTGAGGGTGACAGAACACTGGAACAGGCTGCCCAAGGAGGTTGTTGAGTCTCATACTCTGGAGACATTCTATTATATATGTGAGCAGCTCAAGACTTTTAGGATTTAGACAATGTATTCCAGCTTGCAGTTAGTATTTGGTCCAAAGTGTTTGTAATCAAATAAGCATAAGGGTTTAAATATTTCCTACAATTCTACTTACCTACTGATAGCAGTAGTTACAACCTAGTCATCTACAACCTGTAAATAATGGGTTGTCTGGTTGAATAGATTCTACTTGCAGTGATTTCACTATGTCTCAGTATAAAATGTTAGTTAAGCAAAGAGCAGTTGCAAAATAGAGGGCCTTAAGGATAGAACTATATTTAGCTGTTTCTAAGGGTTGTAATTCCCTTCTTTACACAGTTGCTATAGTAGTGTGGATGCCGTTTTTATCTATCTCCTTATAGCTGAATCTCAGAAATACTGTAGGCTTCAATACTTTATCCCTTGTGCAGATTATATATAGTTCCTGGGGAACTACAGTAGTGACTCATAGCATTGTGTTAAGGAAATTTTAGTCCTATGTAAGATGTGGAAAGATAAGAATAATGAAGATTTAGACTGTGTAAATGACTTTATGGTTTAACTGCTTTAAATGAGTAACGCCTTTGGGATTAGTAGTGAAAGAGAAGATGCAGGCAAGTCCAAAAAGCCTTCTCATTGCTCAAGGCATTGGAAATTTTGAGACCAGATTATCAAGCATAACACAGGGATTCTCTGCTCTCCAAGAATATGTCAGTGAACACAGAAAAAAAACATTTAAAAGGACACTTTCCATTGGGTTTCTTCATGTTTGATTGTCTTCTCAAGACCCATTTGGAAACTGCATTGTATACATTTAAATGCATATATATGTATATTTATGAATTTGAACAAGACGGGAATATTTATTAATGAGGTATTCAAGGCACTGGGAAAATCACAGAACAAGATTATTTCAATAGACGTTTGTGAGAGAAATTAGTGAACCAATATGGTTAAATATAGGAAAAAAGTTTCTGCAGGAGCACAGAATTAGTTGAAAATCTTGAGACTAGAAAAAAAAAACACATTGTTTATTCCATTTTGTTTTCCACCCTTTCTTGGCAGAGAACAACTGAATTTATTTTCAGCTAATAGAATGCAAGCACTCCTGAGTTTCACTACTATAATATGCCATTACTTTCTAGGAGGCGACAGAATTTGTAACTGTAACAGCATTATAAAACCAGTCTCTATTGGGGTGTTCTGAACTTGAAAGAGTCCCTTCATTGAAGAACATTTAAAATTAGGTTAATACAAGTGCTAGGAAATACAGGAACCAAATCTGTTTTGAGGCTTATGTCCTGACTAGTCTCCTTCACTACTACTATGTTTAATAAACCTATTTTACTCTATTGTTCAAATTCAATCCTGGATGGATTTTCTATTCCCACATAAAGCTAGTGCTGATGGGAAGTGTCAGGTTGTGAGCAGACAGAACACTTCGTTCGTGATATAAATCCAGCCAAGAGGGTAGCATTTGGCAGTCATTGCCATTCAAAAACTAATGGGCTTTGTGTCAGATCCTTTTTCCTTAGCTGTTTTTAGCTATCCTCTTTCCTTAGCTGACAGTCTCAACCGGGATGCTTGTTAATGCTTTTGGGGGCATAAGCACCTTTGCAGTAGGCAACACTCTACAAGTGCTAACTCATTTTACACAAGCCACTCAACTGCCACCTTAGAGTAATGACTTTCTATCACTATGAACCTGGGCTTAATTCAATTCTTTTACTATTTTTCTTCACAGTAATAAACAAATTTGTCTTGTCAGTACAGTTTGTTTACTTAGGCCCTTCTGAAAAGGCACCTTCTAAAAGTCAGTTATATGTGGCACAAAAAAGAACAATAAAAGATAGAGAAGAGCTGTGTTGGAGAAAATATTTTAGTTTTATAACCACCTTAAGTTCCTCAGTTAAGATTGCATTTATCAAGAAACTTCAGGATAAAGTCTTTATATTCTGGAAAACTTTTTCCATTTAAAATTCATATCATGAGCAATAGCTTGTGGGACTCTACCTAGTAAAAGCTAAAGGCAATTGTTTCTTTTTGAAGAGAAAAGCAAGAGAAAAATATTCACTTATCTGAACCCTTGGGGGCATCCTGAGTTTTTCTGTATTCTCCCATTACTATTTGTGAGATTAGATCTGAGTGTGTCTCAAGTTTCTGTATCTATGCTCCTGGCAAGTGAGCTATGCCTCTAAGGAACATCCTTCGTTAGGAACAGTGCATTCTGGCAGTATAGAGCCTGTCCTCTGTATTGCCATTTATAAAATCTAGTATGTATTCTTCTTTGACTCTCAGACTATCTTGCTTCATCAGGGTCTGTCCATACATCAGCTTCTTATGCCATTGTTATTTCCCAAACTTTAACTCTGCAGATATGGTCATTTCCAGTACAGGTGGAAACAAAGGGTGAGAAAAATCAATTCTACTCATGCCCTTTGCATACCATCAGGATCTGAGAAAGAATGAATCATTAGTGCAGGTTCCGTAGGACTTGTGAGTTACACTGCACAGGTTCCTTGCATATTGCCAAATAGATCAATCACCATTTTTTCAGTGCTCCAGGACAGTGAAAATATTTTCTTATATGCCTTCAATGTCATTAAAAAGTTCCATTCTTATGCTATTACAAGCTTTCAGAAAGCATAAAACCTTTTGGTATGTGTTTTTAAAGAGAAGATTAGATTTTAACTATCTTTGCTCACTTCTTTTTTTTTTTTTTTTTTCCCAAAAGACATTATAACTGATTAATGAAACTGCATTAAATACAGTATCTTAATCATGCTGTGGGGCGTTAAATCAGACATCCTCAAACATAACTAAAATACTTAGATTGCTTGCATTTTAAAAATCAGCATATGTAATAATGTCACTCCTGGTTACTCCTGTTTTGCCCTCTTAACCGCCCTGCCCCTGAAAAGCACTAGAAACCTAGAAAACAACTGAAGTTAACTATGTCATTGCTCTCTCATGTACTTGAGCTGTGGCTCTGTATAAGACAGCAGAAACAAACACATTTCCAGAACTGTCAAATCTACTGGCATGTCACAATAATCCCTATATTATTATTTCAATGCATGGCAGAATATAAAAAGAATGCTAGCACAGACTATGTATTTCAGTAGCAGGAAATGAGGGCAACTGCTAATAGAATTACACATTGAAAGACATTAATAAAGTTACATACAATACATACTTAAATTTATTTCCCAAATATTCTGTTACAGAAAACAAAAAAGTTTCTATTTTCTACCTAGAGAAGAGAAGTTTCTGTTATTACCTGACACCACAGATCTCCTTGCATTTTCTTCATAATAAAAGTTTGCAATGTCAAATTCTGCTGATAGAAGTTACTTCAACATCTCATGAAAGTGCAAATGACATTGCGCTGCCCCATTCTCCTCTTCAAAGACCATATGGATTAGTTATGAGCAAAATAACCATACCTAAGAAAACAATCTACAGTGCAGCTGAAACAGTTTAAAGATAGGAGAACAGCAAGGCATGCTTTTTAGTTTCCTGAGACTTAATTTAAAAAGCCAATTTCCAAGATTTTCTCCATGGACTCTATTGGTCTTTATGGCTTTGTTACATTCCCAGAAAAAGGCAGAAACACCCTTAGATCAAGAAAATAAACCTGCCATAAAACCATTGGAAAAAAAAGCACTTTGGTGTAAACTTGTCCTATGGCTTTTTTACATGAAATTTTAGATATGACACACTTTAATTTTCCTTCCCTTGTTGATGAAATAATGCAGATTGCTTAGTAAAAGAACAAGTGCCCCTGGAGGGCTCCTTAGGGTTGATTTGTTCTTTAGATATAGGAAAAACAAGTTAAAACAAGCAAGTTGGGAAAGCTGTTATGGACACGTTTTTTTGTTTGCAAGAGAGCATGCAACTATCAAAATAAACTAACTCCATCAACAATGTTTTTCCTTCAATGTCTTTACATTTTGCTTCTTCTATCTTTTAAATAGAAATTTACACTCATGTTTTAATTCCAATAATTTTATATTGTAGAAAGAAACACAGATTTGAATGATGTATGAAAATATATATTTTTTAAAATTATTATTTACTGAGAGGTGTGTTTGTCCTTTCCATAATTCTTAAAAGCAATATGAGAATGGACAACTCTTTTAACATGAATAGATCAGTCATTGATGTGAATTTATTTCTAATATCATGTTCCTAGTTAACTGCAATATAAGGTTTATAATTAATATTATTAGAATTTAGTAGTACAGTTTAAGTAAAAAAAAAAAAAAAAAGAAACAAAAATAATAATAAAAGGCAGATTACTAAAATACATTTTCTCACATAATAAATGTTGACTTTGAATTTGTTTTTGTCTCTGCATAAAAATTATGTTGGAGTTTAAAATCTTTTTGTTAGTGGTGGAGGTTTTGTTGCTTTTGTTGTTCCTTGCTTAAAACAAGTCAATCTCCTCTGAAGTTTTATTTTAAATTACTGTCCTAATAAATTGCGTAATTTCTTAAAAATCTAATATTTGTCTTGTTCTAGCATATGCCATGATTATTTTTCTAGATATTCAACCATTTGACCTTCACATTGAATGCTTTGTTGTTGCTGATGAAAAAAAAAAAAAAGAAAAAAAAGCATATGTGGGTGATACTATAGTAAAATTCAGAAATACTTAAATGTCTGAATTTATATTATGCTGGCATTAAAATCTCTCATCCTGAAAGAAGTTGTTGCTTTTCTCTGGAAAGCAACTACCTCATAGAAAATAGAATTTTCAGTATTCTAGATGTCATATTATGCTGGGGCTTCTAATTGCTTTTAATACCATTCTGTAGATTTTTATATACTAACCTGACATTAATATTTTCTAAAATTCGTAATAAATACACACACTTCTTTTCAGTCTTTTGTTTTCAGAATTTATTTATTTGTGTTTTCCTGTATAAATTACTTGCTGTTCTCAGAAAATGAAATCAAATACGAAAGAAATACTTCAGAGACAACAGCAAAAATCATTATGGGTAAAAGCAATACATTCTGATTAGAAAATTCATAGTTACTGGTCTCTGTCAGACTAGCAAGTCTATTTTTCCTTTGTCCAATCCAAGACTAACGAAACACACTATCACTTAAAACCCCTCATTAGGAAAAAGAGATATTAATAGGTGTACACCCTCTAAAGGAAACTGTACATATTTGTGTATATAAATCCATAAAGGTTATTAAATTATCTGTATGTGGCTCAAGGAATCTGAGTTGCAAACTGTCAAGATATAGGAGAATACTTGAAGGATGAATCAATTTATCTGCCCTGCCATATTTTTCCCTGAGCATCCTATTTTGGTCACCAGATGATCTTTGGTCTGACCCTATACATTGGCTGGGTTTCCCATATATAGGATGAATTAATAGCTCTGTGGAAGACTGCCACACAGGAATACTGCCAGGACCATGAACCTTTCTAGATCATGATTAGACTGAAGAATTAAGTTATGTAGCAACTAGATAAGTAGACTTACTGTCAGAATTCACACATCAGGAGTCAAAAGAAAAATATTACCTTCAGGAAACTTTTTTGAATTGTTTAGATAAGCTATAGGCTGAAAAAAAAATGAAAAATTGCAATTTTGGATGTAAAAAGAAATGCAAGATTGAGGTTTTTAAATTTTTTTTAATATGTTTTTCTACGCTTTGTCACAGTGAACCTTACATTTTAGAAATCTATTACAAATTACATAATTTTAAAAAGAAACAAAAGACAACACTGTAAGAAGTGACTTGACTTAGATGTGAAAATGAAACAACTTATGAAACTAGTGAAGATATCAATAACTTAGGGTAATATCTATCTGTTCTGTATACACTTACTCCACTTTTACTCAAAGTTTTAATATAACAAGATTGTTTTATGACATAGACAGGCACATGCCAGTTTATTACATTTGAGATTTGAATTTGTTTGCAGATTTTTACAAACAGATTTTTGTAAGTGTTATGATTCCTTTAGATTCAACTGTGTGGTCAATTAGACATGCTCTTGTCCCTCCAGTGCAAGTACACCCTTTTTGAAAGTACAATCAGATTTTTGTTCTCAATCAATAATTCATAGTAGATATTTTTAAAAAATGGACTCAAGGAAAAGATATATTTTCTTCTCTTAATTTCATCAGTCTTTTTGTGCATATCGGCAAAAATCCCCCAGCTTTTAAAACATCAAACCCAAAGCATAGAACTTGTATGAGAAGGACAAAAGTACTTAGATAATCTATTTTCTATCAGTAGTATATAATAAAATATTGACATTTGATTCAATAGATACTATTAATAGATAAATTGAACAGTAGTTGGGAATCAGCAACAGAGAATAATCTGTGTTTTTCACTGAAATGGAGAGGAAATACCCCTGTAAAGGACTACTTTTGGACCTTCATTATAGTTGAAGATTAGAAAGGACAGGAAGAACTAATGTTGTCCAAAAAACTGAAGAAACTGTCATTAAATGCAAATAGAAAACTGGGGAAATAGAGTGTGCTGAAAGCGCTCCTCTGAACTGTGGGAAAATAAATTCCTGTTTGACTATCTGCATTAGATTTTTTCCAGGAAAGTGGCTGCCATGAAGGCAAAGGTCACTAAATATTCCATTGATAAACCAGATGTCTCTTTTTCCTTGAGTCTGTAAATTTTGGAATGCATTTTGTCCTCTGTCTGCATTCAGGAATCCAACAGTATCAAAGGGAGTTCTGCAGTCTGCGTCAGTGGGAGGCAGCCTGAGCTAGCAGCTGGCACGGGGGACTTGGACAAAAGCCTAACTCCACTAAGTCAATAGCAAAACCCTCAACAACTTGACTGCAAACTGTAAGTTGGTGTCCAAATTATTACTTTTTGAGAGGTGGGCAGTGTTTGGATCAATTACCAAATGAAAGATCAATCCATAGCATGACATTGGATATACTACTTCACTTTTTGATGATTTAGTTTTCCACTTTTCCTTTTAGTACGTTCTTTCATATCCACCTCAGTGAATTGATTTAAAATTCATAGATGAGGCAGGTTATGTAAGTGCAACTGTCTAGATCTCATGAGTATTTGCAGTACGAACTGACTCACCAAGATGTGTATGTGTGTGCACACCCACATGCACATATAAGCCCCTCCCCCACTGCTTCAGCCTAGCAGATATAACTGCAGGAATGATTCTTTAAAAATCCAAAGGCTTTCTCCATTTTCAAATTATTGATTAGAAGCTGATGGAATGTAAACATGGACTTCCTTCTCTAAAGGTATAATTTCTAGTAAATGGCACTTCAAGTTGTCTGATTTCAACATACTGCTTTTACGGGTGATGAACAATATAGCTGTATGTATTTTATTTTTTAAGAGCAGGATACTAAAATCAGGAGTGGAGGAATCAATCTTATCTTTTCTTATCCTAAGAAAAAGAGCCATATGTTGTTCTTCACTATGAAGCACAAAGGGAATTAGAGCACATACAATGGGAAAGCAACAGAGAACAGCAAGAGAAATAACAATGTTATTCAGAAAATCAGAAAAAAGCTGAATAATTATCATTGTGTAGGGGTGGATTACCAATGCCAAAATATGCATTCTTTCTTTGATTCCAGCAGATCAAGCATATGTTCTCTGAGCTGCCAAAATCCTCATCAAGATGAAAACAGTTCACAGCAATACTCAGGTATATTTCATTAATAGTTAACATGCAGAAGTTGTTGATATTTCTCTGGAGAGTTTTGGAAAATAGAAAGGTAAAGAGAGAGGACATAAACAATATACTATTCTGGTGGCTTCAGCGAGCATTATTTCTGCTCACAGTTGCCATATATTTGATCCTTTGCATAATGCATTTGAAGTACAATGTAAACATTGAATAGAAGATAGAACAAGCCTTAGTGCAATGTCATATAATGCACAATCTAAAATAATTGCTCATCCTTCTGCAGGATGTTATTAGCCTAATAAAGTAAAAATATATATCAGCATTAGGAATTTGTAACACAATCAAAGTACAACTCCCTCATTTCTATTGTAAGGATACATGAATAACACTTCAAAATGCAAATAACTCTTAAAGAAAAAATACCATCTAGTTTTGAAACTTAAAGTATTACTGTGTATATAAGCTATCAAACCTTATATTCCTCTGCTAAAAGAACTCACAAACATATGGGGTAAGGTCATCTAAAGGCACGTGGAAAAATATTAAAAAAGAAAAAATCCAAGAAGGAAAACAGCCAATGTTCTTCCCAGCCAGGTTCAGTTGCCTTACATAAGACTTCACTAGTATCACAGGGATCCCTGCACAGTGTGTCTTTTGTCTCAGAAACTGGTTTTATTTTCCTCTTATGCCTTTTTACAGATCTTATCAGAATGCTCCATTATCAAAGTAAACCTGCTTAAAACATAATCCATCAGTGAATATGTATGTGTTCCAGAACCTTATCCATATATGTTGCTAGGTTTACAGAATTCTGAGTTCATTGTGTGCCTAATTGTAGGTTAGAATTTATCAGCAACAAGGATAAGAATTCTTATATATATGCATTATATAGTAATTCGTGCAGCACTTTCTGGTGTTTTGGGTTCATGCATGAAGGGGAACATTTAAGAAAAGTGGATGCAGTAGCATTGTAAGGAGAAACAAATGAAAAAAGGAACTATAAGCATGTAATTTCTACATTGAAAACCTTTACTGACTAAACCTCTCAGATGGGCTACTTACATTGTCAGGACACAGTTTTAAAAACAAAATTATTCACATGCAATTTTAGGACCTGAATTTAAGAGAACAGAACATCTGATAATAATGGGAACTGCTAAAGTACAATAATTCTGTGGAATAAGTCAATGAATGTCTGGTTTGTAATGTTTACAACAAGGCCATTTAAGTCTTCAAGAACATTAACCTGTGTCATTTGCACTGCAAAGGGAAATGGATTCTGTAGACATAGATTCTGTAAATTAATGGACTCTTTTTAAATTTTATTAACATTTTAGTCCAGAGAACAGGTTCATATTCTCTCTTAGAAGTAAAAAGTGAGATAATGCTCTTATAGATAAAATTAATTACATTTATTAATTGTCAAAATTCATTTCACATTTTCAAATCATCATCTCACATACCATGAACCCCTTCCCTAGACTCACAGTGGGACACTCATCGTCTAAATCTGAAATTGTTATTGGGAACACAGAGTATTACCAGACTGTATGACTGAAATAATGCATTTCTCCTCCTTGCCTTTTAGTTTGTGTGTCAGCCAGAGTGGAATTTAACTACTAATTTCTTTGCGGAAATCAAGTAGCTGAATTACAAATATACTGAGCTCCTTTTCAAGCTCTGCCTCTTACTTACTATGACTTCAGAAATGTCACTTAATCTTTCTTTACTCCATATCTCCCTGTTAAAATGGAAGATGTAAACCATTCCCTTATTTTCTTTTTTTCACAGATATGACTGCTCTTCTCCAACCATTACATTTTTATACTGAAACATTGCCTAACCTAAAATACTTGGCTGCAGACCAAATATATGCTCATGAACTAGCTTTAACGCAGGTATCGCAGGTGTGCCTAACAGTCTACCTATGACTGCATGGAAACAAATCTTCAGGGAAGAACACATGTGCCAAAATGTACAGTGCTGCTGTTTCACCACTATAGGTATTCTAGCTAAAATAAAACAATAAAACTTATTAGGCCACTATACATATAAATAAACAGTAAGTATAGAGAAATCTGAAAAAAATTGAACATAATGAGATATTTCTAAGTCTGCAACAAAAATGAGAGTAAGCTGACAGAACTAGGAGAATGGACATGAAACAGAACAACAAAAGGTCTTCTTACGCATCACATGTGCAGTTAATAACATAGGAATTAATATGAAAAGGCTGTATTGTCCATTCCTCAAATGGTTAAAATACACCTCCAGCTATCCCTACCTACATTGGTAGAAACAGAAGTTCATGGAAATGAAAAAGTAACAGGTACATGATGATTAAAGACTGAAAAACCTAGGAATACATAGTTTATAGGAAAGATAAATTATAAGAAAACATAACAATCCACAATATTGTAAAAGTAACATGGAATAATTCCATGTTCTTTCTCATAATGATAAAAGGAACAGTCACTGAAACTGTTAAATAAAAGAAAAAAAATATTGCCTTCAGAGGAATTTCCCATTGAAATATATCCTTCAGGCCAGTAACTTGAAGAGGGTTAAACATTTGTGATAAATTAGGTCTTTTATTATTGCTATTACTATTATTTAGAAAATAATAATTTAGAGCCCATGCTGACTATTAACTCTTAGGAGGATAGGTAATTCTGGAAGTATCTCCTGCAGGAACTTTTTTTTTAACTTTCTTCTGAGAGATATGTTATTAGACAGAGTAAAAAACAGAAGGCTATGACTAAAAGATCAGGAAACTCATTTACCATGGTAATGTCTTTACCCTTGATATGCAATACCAACATAATAGAAATGTTCTTGAGAAAATTATTGTGCAATTTACATTAAGACACTTCCATTCTAACAGCAAAATTAGAGAAAGCTGCACATATGAGCAGAATTTCCTTGTAAGGAAAGCTCCAAGGGCAGGGGATAAATTAACTCAGAAGTTACTTCTGGTTCTGCAGATTTTACTAATTAAAAAGATCTTTGCATACTGAATTTTCACAGTCAATCTGCTAACATTTATTTTTTTCTTCCCCCCACCCCCTTTTTTTTTTTTTTCTCCTGCATCTGACACCACAGCTAATCATCAGAACAAAACTTCAACCTACATCTGACAGTCATGTAGGCTGGTAGGTAATGTACAGCATATTATAAGAAAACCATCCCCCTTACCCTTTTTTTCTTAATTTCCAGCACTTTATCCTTGCCTGAGAAAAAAGGAAGGAGACCTCTTAACAGCAAACAGGAAGTTAAATTTCCTGTTTACTTTTACTGTTAACTCAGCCTTTTTACATTTGTTTTAGCTGTAAAAATTACTTGCTTTCCCTAGTCACCTTAGTTTGCAAAAAAAAAAAAAAAATACCACATATATCAGAGGATTTAAGATACTGTGCTGAAAATTATCATTTCAAACTTTAAAAATGAAAGGCAATCCAAAGCAATTAGTTATAACTGCATTATTTCACACCAAGTAAAATTAAATGGTAAATATTTGAAGTAATAATAATTAATAACTTTGCTTCCAAAGTTCTGTTTCCATGGAAAATCTGCATGAAAATCCAGTATAAATTCTGATTAAAACTTAACCAAGCTAAACACTGCGGATAACCTAAATTCCAATTAAATGTGACAAATGAACAGTTGACAGATTTCAATTCCAATTCTATTTCTGTCAGAATGATCCATTAATATTGCAGATTATATTATTAGAATTTGAACAACACAATTGTGCTTAAAATAGTAAAAATACAAGTGGACTTCAGAATCAGATTGCTGAAAACTCTCACTCAAATGTCAGATATTGCTTATATGAAGGAATAAAAGTACATTCCATCCTGTTCTGTCATTATTTATAGATTAATGTTAACAAAAATTTCTGGAGGCAGATGACATGTCACTGTTGAAATCTTGTTTTAAAAATGTGACAGTAAAATCCAGAAGTCTGTAGAATATAATTTTCATCACAATGTCACCCACCTTTCAAAGGTCTCAGTTCAATGTTTTTTAAAGGAGAAGGAACTCCTGATCACTATATGCAAGTCCTGCCATGCAATTAGTTTCTATATGATAATTTTGTTTTCGCTCACTTATTCATGGAATAACATATTTGTCCAGTTCTATGTTTCTATCTATTCTAGCTATACAATACTACTTTGAAAAGTGAATCCAACAGATTCATCTGACCAAATATAGTTTATCATCTTTCAAAAAATCAAAATAATGTCTAAAATATTTCAATTATTAGAATGCAATACCACTTTTTGCATCAGCACAAAAACTTAAATAAACTGGTATGCTTTAATTTTTGGCACTGCCCAAGTACTCTTCATTTTCAATTGCACTTCAGTAAGTGTGACAATTTTCACTGGATAATTAATATATTAAAAATAATCTTCAAATGTGGCTCTACAGTTTTTCCAATATGGTTCAGGCATACTCCATGTTAGTATGCTTTCTGAACTCAGAATTTAATGTTTAGCACTTTACTACACTGCTATATGTCCAGGGGAATGAGAAAATTGTTCAGTTTCATTATCTCAGCCATAAAATCTCACTACAAAACAAACAATAAAATAACCATCCCAATTTAGGTGTAAAGTCTATGAATCTTTTTCTGACATCTTTCTAGTAATACTAGTATCACTTTCTCCCCTACCACACACTCAGAAAAATGAAATGTAAAGACATATATTCATACAAACAACCAAGGAGAATATAGTGACACACTTATACATTACCTAAGATACCTTATTTTCAGATGGATAATACCATCTTCCTTTTGGTCAATTAGTCATTTGCTCTTGAGATATATACTATAGGCTTCTGTAAACTGCTGTAGCCATTCTTCAGTCATACATACTAGACTGGGCAACATCTTACCATGGAAAATAACAAACTTTTATTGGGTCAACATGCCTATCTCAGCAAAGACAAAAACCCAAGAACAACCATTCCATGCTGTAAGGTCTGAAAAACTAAAGCATGCACTTGGTCAAACTTATTCTTTCATTCTATAACAGAAAAAACAACACCCTTCTTGTATATACCCAGCAATTCAAATTGGATTAGCAAACCCGTTATTTAATTGCTATCAAAACTCTGTGCACTTTGACATACAATAATTTATTTTACTGTTTGTGGGCAAATGAAAAGGCAAAGAAGTCAGTGTCTGCCTTCATAAAATTTTAGATGAAAGCCAATAGGTGGAGAACAGAAAAACCTTCAGGTTTTATGACATTCATTTCAAACTGAATTTTTAATAAAATTCTAAATAGTTTTAGATGTAAAGGAAAACAAAATCTGAGATTTAAATTCACTTTATTTCTCAGCTGGGGAATTACTGTAGAATAAATAAAGATTCAGCATTTTTCCCTTTGTATAAATAAACCTTGAATTTAAATCAGACATTCTAAAAGTATTGTACAAAATAAAGTGTGAAGAAAAGGAAAGTAATGTTCTTTTCTAAACAACGAAGAATGGACATGACACTCAGTGTTATTTTGAAAACAGTCTACATAATGTTTTTGTGGAAAACGAAATTTGCTAGAGTGGGGTTTTTAAATCCTACTTTCTTTTGCTGATGCCGTACGTGTTACATTCTGGGAAATTTCCTAAGTAGTTATTGAACCAAAAATGGAAGGAAAAGAGAATACATGTCCTTTACAGACTTTTACCTAAAATGAAAAGTATGGAATTTAATTCAATTAGCATCTCCCCAGCCCTCAACTGGTGTTTTTTTTCAATGTTTTAACCGCTTCTGCAGTATAGGTTTTAAATCATGTAAAGAAAATAAAGTACTGTTTTTGTTACTAGTGTTATGTTCCATTATTTTGTATATCTGCATTTTAAAAAATTTTAAACTTTAAAATAATTACAGTTTTAGCTATTTAATATATTTATTTGAGTTTTTGGACTGACCTTTCAAAAGTCTACTTAGTATCACTTGCTAGTGAGATTATGTGTGTGAATGTCGTGTTTGCCCCTACCATTTTCCATATGCTCTGCCTCACCAACACTGCCATCCGGCGTAGTCCTTTCGTAGTTGTCCTCTGGGAGTGGAAGGGCACCCAGTCTTGGCCCTGATGAACTCTTACTGCTTGGTGTTTCTGACTCCTCCAGACCGCTGTCATAGCAACTCTGCAATGACCCTTGATGTGGGTCCTGAGGCTGACTCACAACAGAAAACGTCACTCTACGAAATGGCTGCAAGAGAAAAGATTCTGAATGTCACTGAAAAGTTCCATCTTTGAACAACTGATTCTCAAAACATGACTTAAGCAAACTTATATTTTAACATTCACCATTTAAACAATTTTCTCAAAATTAAAGCAAACAGCAAGTACAGTCCTTAAAAGGCCACTGGACAGATTATCTGCAGTTCCAGAACCTTGCCACAGTTTTTCATATCCTCCTTTCAAATTGGTATATAAGAAAACTGTCTTAAAATTATTTATACATACAGTATAGTTCCTCTTTTACTCAATAGTATTAATTCAAATGGAGTTTATATCAGACTGCATAAAGGTACTTGACAGTGTGTGTGTGTGTGTGTGTGTGTGTATGTGTAAGACTGTGTGGGTAGGTATAAATACTCACCTGTAAACTATATTGTGGGTATCAACAACATAACATAACACCCATAAGCCTTTTTATAAAATCACTTCCTGTGGTTTTGAAAGCTAGTTGGCATAAGGCAGGGGAAAAAAAAAAAAAAAAAAAAAAAAAAAGGAAAAAAAAAAGGTTCAGTCTCTTAGCTCCTTTGCCATAAAATTCAGTGCCTAGAGACAGGGTGTGCTGCCAGCTGACTTAATAAAGCCTTTAAACTACTGCAAGCACAGCTGACACCACATGTTTCCACTGGGACTGTACAAACATAGATTGTTAGAGATTTGTATTCATTCAAAATGACAGATATTACTGTTGCTGGGGAAGCCTACATGCTGAACCCTGGCATCAGTGAGCATCCCAGAAAGTGGGAGAGTCAAGCCTTCACATTTCAGAGGACACTGAGGGCTGGTGGGCTTTTCAGGAAGAAGCTAGGGGATCCTCCAACAATTAGAACTACACTCAAGCGGTAACGATACATTTCAAATAATTTAATTATATATATGAGGTAACTTAATGTTTGCAAGGCTAGAAAACCACAGAGAAATGTCTGATGTTCTAAAAAGGACCTTCTAAACCAAACACCAATAGATCCATTTTATAAGACACAATGCAGACTTTCCCATATTTAAAATATGAGGTCTGAGATTGCTGCCCATCTTTGGATTCAGGTGTGTTTCAAGCCCTATATTAGAATGAGACACAAGCTGATGATAAATGCTGATGATAAATCAGTGGGACTACAAATATAACACTAAGTCTTACTGGTACAAGCAGATCAAAATTTTATGAATGTGGGTGCTGTTAGAAATATGAAACAAATCCTAAGGGAAGAGTCAAGGTATTATCATAGTGATTTTTGGACCTCTTGAAGTTTACTTCTATACTTCAGCAGTAAAGTAGTTTTATACCAATTTAATTTAGAGCTTTGTTTCATATCAAATGCAGGGAGAATAGAGGAGCAAAACAATGGAATGGAGAGCACAAATAATGAACATTAAAAGAGCACATTAAAAATGGTTTAGAGTTGCTGCTCGTTTTGCTAATGTGGAAGTAGTAGAAAGCATAGAGGAGCATTAGAAGTGCTAAGTTATTAATGATAAGTTTTTAAACAGATCTAGGTGTTCATCTTTCTTTTTTTATTAAATGCTGTACTGAGTAGGAATTATCTGACACAAAACTAACACACAATATTCAGTTCAGTAGAGGCAATTCAGCCAGTTCCGCAGAATATCAATGAGTAAGGTACAATTCTGACAAAATCTTCTCTAAAAGAATCATGAACATGTTAATTGTTATTCTGCAGCATTTCTTACATTTCTACTTCCAGTATAAACATCAAATTTCTGACCTCTGTTTTGCACTACTTCTGAAAACCAGATCTTCTCAGGCAAATATATTGCAAATTTTGAATGCATCACAGCTCATGGAAAAACAAAATCGTTTGTGTTTTTCTGATGAAAAGAAATAGATCCTGATCATGTTTGTTACCTGCATCATTAAGAAAAAACTGTTTTTAATTAATTTAATGGATTTCAAGTACAGAAAAAATAATATCCACACTGTGGTTTACTGTCTCCTTTTTGATATCATCCTTTCTGATACGTAAAACACCATATACTTAAGACACAATAATCTGGGTGAACATGGAAATAGTTATAGCAGAAACATCAGTCATAAAAGAGAATTAGTTTTTATATACTTTGAAAATTGAGGCTAGACTAATTATGGTACATATTTTTTACACCCAAAAAAACTATGACATCTTAGATATAAAACTGCTGAAAACACAAAAGTATGGATTAACTATAAAATGCCTAATTAGGATAACTGATATAATATTTTCTAGTAACAGCATATGGAATTATTCCTAATTATATCTGATCACAGAGATGAACAGATCACAGAGAAAAGATACACTTTTGCATTATACCCCAAAGGTAAATGACCATTTCTGTATTCTTCCGTATCCAAGCTACAAAGTAAAATCATGTTATACTTTCAATTCATGAAGAACATTAATTTCAGAGCTTGGCATTAGGTACATACCCTGGATATACTTGGTGAAAAGCAATATATCCATATAGCTGCATGAGGCTTACTCATGACACTTTTTTGCCATTATATTAGGGATTTTCCTTTCATTTCCTGAAATTTCTAGTTTTACACTGCATTTCTTGATATAGTTTATGGTTATGGCAAGTTCGCCAACAACACCAAGCCGTGTGATGTGGTCCACAGGCTGGAAGGAAGGGATGCCTTCCAGAGGGACTATGACAGGCTTCAGAGGTGGTCGTGTGCAAATCTCATGAAGTTCAACAAGGCCAAGTTCAAGGTCATGCACATGGGTTGGGGAAACCTCAAGCACAAACACAGACTGGGCCAAGATTGGATTGAGAGCAGCCCTAAGGAGAAGAACTTGGGGGTGTTGGTTGACGAGAAGCTCAACATGAGCATGTAATGTGCCATTGCAGCCCAGAAAGCCAACCATGTCCTGGGCTGCATCAAATGAATTGTGGCCACCAGGTTGAGGGAGATGGTTCTGCCTCTCTACTCCACTCATATGAGACCCCCACCTGGAGTACTGCGCTCAGCTCTGGGGCCCCCAACATAAGAAGGATGTGGACCTGTTGGAGCAAGTCTAGAGGAGAGCCATGAAGATCAGAGGGCTGGAACATCTTTTCTATGAAGAAAGGCTGAGAGAGTTGGAGGTGTTCAGGCTGGAGAAGAGAAAGCTGCAAGGAGACCTCGTAGCAGCCTTCCAGTACCTAAAGGAGCCTACAAGAAAGCTGAAGAAGGACTTTTTACAAGTGATAGGAAAAGAGGTAATGAAAAAGGGTAGATTTAGATTAGATATGAGGAAGAAATTCTTTACCATGAGGGTGGTAAGGCACAGGAACAAGCTGCCCAGAGAAGCTGTGGGATGTCCCATCCCTTGAAGTGTTCAAGGCCAGGTTGGATGGGGCTTTGAGCAACCTGTTCTAGAAGAAGCTGTCTCTGCCAATGGCATAGAGGTTGGAACTAGATGATCTTTAAGGTCCTTTCCAACCCAAACCATTCAATGATTCTATGCTTTCATGTTTTCTCCATAGCAAGTGATGTCAACTTTGTAAATACTGTTGTTTCAGATCCTAGTGCATTTGGACTACAATGGTGGGGTAGAAGAGTGAATTTTATTTACATTTAATTAAGAACTAGAGTAGTAACCATCAACTCTTTCTCAGCCAATGATCTCACAATTGATTATGGACACGAAGAGGATGCACTAAAGTGTAACAAGGAAGAGCAATTTTCTCTCTTAATTACTTAGCACTTGGATAAAAATAGTAAGATTATATCAAGCCTTCCTGCTGTCACAACACTTACACCTCAAATAATTAGAATTTTTAAAACATTTAAAGCAACTGTAAAATCCAATCCAAGAAGCAACATAATATGTTGAGAAGCATAAAAAATAGCCCAAACTGAATATCAAGCTAAAGCATGCTATATTGATTTAAATATTTCTACTAACTCGTTCAGCGTTAGCTTGGGCGTTACCCAAAACCCTGGAAGATCAGCAACTAAGGTTCACATCTTTTCGGCTCTCAAACCAGATGACTTCCTGCTTTAATGATGTGATATCTTGGGCTAGCTGGACCAAGAGCCAGCTCTGGAGATCACTCAGTCAGACTCCTCTAAGTAGCATCACCTAGAGACTTTGCCCGGGGCTGTAATCAGTCTTTTTTTTTAATAGCTTCTGAAATGGAAACTCTACAGCCTCTCTGAGCCACCTGTTCCACTGTTCTGCCACTCTCATAGTAAAGAAGGTGTTTTCTTACATCACAAAGGAATTTCTGTATTTTAGTTTGTACCAAAGTTTAAAAAGCACTGGTGATGAGTCAAACCTAAATAATATTATAACTACTGTTAGCTTCAGAAAGTCAATCAATGTCATAAGACTAACACAGCAACTCTGAGATGTGTATAGGGTAGATCTGAAAAACAGGCAGAAGAGATACATTATCTCATCACACAAATTCAAAGTGTTTCTTTAGCACTTGAATTTTGATAAAACATGTCATTATCCTTTTCTTTCTATTCATTCTTAATTGCTGGAAGCTTGTTGGAAGACAAACAAAATATTAATGAACAATTGCTGTTCTGCATGAATAGTTTCAGCCCACACAACTCTTTCCCCTATTCAAAGCACATATTTCTAATGTTCTAAATTTCTATCATAGTGGCCTAATAAAAATTGGCAGGATATTAAATTAAACAGGCATAATTTTTCAATGAGAAGACTGAAACACCTGAGACAAGTATTACAACAGGAGGGGAAGAGAGAAGCACACTAGTAAGAATAATCAACTTTTTATTTTAAATTTAGCTAAAAGTAGTAGCAATTGGAATATTAAAAAGGAGATGATAAATAAAATAAAAAATATTCTGATATTACACCTTTGTAGCAGGCATCACCGTGATGAACTGTGATTGTCTCAGCTATCACACAGAAGAGAAAGACTCTTCATCATTATTTCCATTTATTTTAGTAGAATTTTTATTAATTTTAGTTGCAGTAGTGAGATCCTGGCCATGAACCAGAAGCATATTTTGTTTGTTCTGTTTGAATATGAAATACAAATCCACTAATATCTATTTGCTTAAGCCTAAGGCTACATGTTAAGCTTTGATATTCAGGGATAATATCTCATAATACATTTTTCATTATGGGCATCTTTATTGTAACATTCAAACATAAATTTTTCCTTTTAAGTTCAGTGCTTTTCTCAAATATCCACTCATCCCTGTTTTTCAAATCTGCCTTTCTGAATCACAACAATGATTTTTGAGCAGCCCAAATTCCTTTTCATTCACCTATGTTCATTTAGATTCCTAATAACTCTTGTCTCTGTGACAAGTAAACAAATAAAAGACATGCCTATTGTTTCTGTGAATATCACCAGAGAAGTAACCAATAATATGAAGAAGGTCCCTTTCTCAAAGACACAATCCTCTTTTGTGATAGAATCCTCATATCAAAATAAATCACACAAGTTCACTTAGAAAAATTAAACAAGACCTACAAGGCTTTTAAATGAAGTCAATATTCTTAGCATTTCACAAGAGCTCTTCTTGATAGCTATTGAAAGATGAGCATAAAGGAACCAAGAATAAATGAGAATCTGTAGCAGAGATGGTCAAAATAATTGTATTATACTCTTTTCCGTGGTCATAAATAGATACTTTTGTTATTACTTCAGTATCCCTTTGTTTGAGAGTTATGAGAATGAAGCATCTATGACCCTGAAGTGCTCTCTTATTTTTCTACGACAAGAAAGAAGTGGATGAAGTAGCAATTTGTCTTCTCAAGAACAAATCTAACATGAAATAAGAATTTTATCACGTTTCATTCAATTTTCTTAAAAAAAGCTTGTCCTAAATCGTCTGTGTAGATAAAACAGAACTTCAGAGAAACTAGTATTTTTTTCTTGTACTCATTGCATTAGATTCCAGTATTCTACTCCAATTCTTTCTAATAATTTTAATTAAAATTCTCTAAATACTTTTTTGTTTGACCAAGATCTATTACTAAGGCACTGGAACCATATTCATTTAGTTAAGTGTCATTCTAGTATCTTCTACTACTCACTATTTGCACCTTCACAATGGCTAACATTTGTCACTTTCAAACTTCTCTGTTATCAGGTCTTTCTCTTTTCTTGAAATATTTGGAGAGTCTGTCTTTCCTGGAGGGGGTTGTTTGGATTTCTTTTCCTTCTGTTTTTCAGCAGAGAATTTGCTGCCCAAAACTAGCTCATGCATATTAGTTCACAGAGGCTTTTATGTCTGTTAGCTCCTGTCTCTCAGCATGAGAAATTTTTATATTTTTCTATTTGCTACATTGTTTCATTAAAGTTTCTCATTGGCTCAATTATTATTCTCTGCAAACAAACAAACAAACAAACCCCTCACTTTCATTCTGCCAGATAAGTCATCCAGATATTTGGGTTGAGAATCTCAGAAGCTTCTTTTGAATCTGGAATATGATTAAAATAATATGTTGAAATGAAAAAAATTACAATCCTTTACTCTGGTTATCAGGCACTAGAAAGCCCTAAAATGGGAGGTATAAATTCATAAGCCTACTTCTAAACTCATTTACACAAAACTGCAAAAGAAGAAAGGATGAAATGAGAAAGACTGTCCACACACATGTTTCATAAGCTGTAGAATAATGATCCTTTAGTTTGTAGTCCAAGCAGGTCGAGATGTGATGCAATAAAAGCAATCTAATTAAGCAATAATCATATATGTACATACAACATTTATGTTCTGGCACACCATTCTATTTCATATATATGTAAATTATAGATACATATATAAAGAAAAATATTTTAGAACCAGAGAATAGTTCACAATAGATATAAATTACCATAGTCTATACAGCATTTTGGGTGAATCTTTATTAATATTGCTGTTCACATAAGGTGTGAGCTCCAGAAATTAATAATCTCCAATTATTGTACTTTGATATCCTTGGAAGAACTATTTTGAAGCAAATACGTTGGACTCTTTTTGGATCAAATTCAAATGAAGTATATGATCCAAAAGCATGCCTAGATAGCTTGAACAGGAGCTCAGTTCACAGGATCAGACTAGAGCTAGTCTGCAGTAAATCTCCACAAAATGAATGTAGTAGGAAAATCAGCCTCAGCACCAACTATTTCACCATACAGATCAATTTCTCTTGTACCATTCTATTTCCTAATGTAGACATAGGCATTTATAAAAACTGCTTTCTCTATGTTTTGTTCCCTTGCACAGAAGCTTGTATCTGCAAAAGGCTCTTTGCCAGAATGCCACTGAAATCACAGATCCAGATAGCTAAAGTGCATATGAACCTTTCAAAACATCAAGCTTTAGTATTTAACAACAAACTGATGCACAAGAAGTAATGTCGTCTTCTAAGTAATGAAAAATATTCCTGCTGCTAAGATTAGATGAAACATTTTGACTATATTGCTAACAGACTGCAGTATTTGGTATAGAACTCATTAGACAAAAAGAGAAAATATAACCATCAATAAAGTTTTGAATTATTAATACATACACTGCATCTAATTGGAATTCTTTGGGTCTTAAGTCTCATATTTTGCTTGACCTTATCTACTGTCATAGTTAAGAAGGTTAACTATTAATACCTTTAAGAATATTTTCTTTCTAGTAGCTGTTCACAAGAGAAGACTCCAGCCCCACATGAACAGGGAGAGTCACAGCATCACATTTTAGGAAAATTCAGCAATAACTCTTGGAAAAAAGGATGAAATTTGAAATGTATATGAAAACATAAACTAGACACTTAAGTCTAATAGGACAGATATGCAAACACAGATATTCATGCATTTTGTGAGTGATTAGGAATAAGGATTTTTTTAATCGGTTACTAAATTTATCGACATATTTTCCAAAATCTGTAGCTGAAAAGTCTTCCAAAATTAGGTAATATACTCAGTATTTTATATTATTTTTATGCATCATATAGTTGTCAGTGTTTGTTTACTGTTCATTCATCTACGTTGTCCAAATTATTCTCTAAACTTAAATTTCTTAAAGGCATAGTGATTTTTGAAGGGTTGACACATTTTGTATAAATTGGACAAGTAAATCTCAGGCATAAAATCTGAGACAGTCAACTACACTTCTCTACAGAAAGTGAAGGACAAAACTATAGAAATGTGTCCCATCTAGGAAGATAGTTAATTAGTATGGAAATATTATTCAGTAAATATTGAGGAATTTATATTAGCTACGTAATTTTTAGATCACTCGAGTTAGATGAAACAATTGCAATTCTTGGTAATCACTAGCTGTGCAAGTTATATTAAACATGCCACAGGCTCAAATTACAAGGTCTTGAAAAGAAAAATGGTTAATTTTATTCAGAAATTAGATATTTGTAAAGGCACTATAGATTTGATGGGAGAAAAAGAGGCATGAATGAACATAAAAACACAATTTGTTCCATTATTTAATTTTAATGAGGGTTACGTACACTTGTACACTTTCATTGTGACAAATAGATTGTTGGAAGAACATTTAAAAGAGGTAATTGAAGAAGAAACTGATAAAAAGGTAGTTACAGAAAAAATAACAAATGAGGTCCACGTCCAGAACTATACTCCAAGACTAATTATCTATACAGCCACCTTCTATAATTAAAACTCATGCCAAAGATGTGGGGGTTTTTACTTTTTTATGATTTTTTTTATTTTTTTTTTTCTTATTTATTTACCTGTACAGCCTCAGGAGAAGTAGTGGAATATTTATCTGTGGAATTGATTGCTACCATCAACTTGTTATACAATCATTACTGAATGAGAAAACAGTGTAATGTTGCAGAAAAACATGTTTGTTTGTGGTTTGATTATTTTTTTCTTCAGAAGTCTAGAGGTGAAATAATACGGAAACAAATTTTAACTTCTATATTCTAATAAAAATAATCCTGGCATGCGTTTGTTGATACATGCTCCAGCCAATTAATATAAAAAGCATGACTTTTGAAGAGGACAGTGAGATGATTGCCTAGAAAACAACAGTGGGGACTCTGCTAACTTCCTGGATATACCTACTTTTACTATCCTAGGACTTGATTTCCACATGTGAAGTTTCATTTTCACTTTTGCATTCCAAATCAAAATCACTTTTATTTTTCACTTCATATTTTGACCCAAAAAGTTAGCCACTAAAAAGATTTTCATAATACACATTAAAAAATCATTAAAGTTAAATATCTGAAGAAAAATTAAATTATTATGCATAAAATACTGTAGAATACAAACAGAAAAGCAAGGCTTGTAAAAAAAGTAGTTAAACTCAGTTAAAGTGTTCATAGTTAAAACTTTATAGATCTATTTTCATAAGCAGAACCTTACTATAGACAGGCTTTTATATTCAAGGTAGTTGAAGTATTCTCGAACCAGTTAGCATAAAAAAGAATACTTCCTCAATTAAAAATATAGCTACACATGTAACATTCCATCACCAATTTAACAAAGTTGAAGTGTATGACTTTAGGTGTGATAACCACCATTGTGCAACGATATATTGAATATGGAAAAATACTTTCTCCTGTTGATGAATGCAGCATGCATTTCGATGATGGCAACTACAGATTGTTGCAAAGATTCCCTTTCAAATTATTCAGATCATTTGCTCCAGTCCCTTCCAATATCTTTTCAGCACAGCTCAACTGTGGCAAATATTCATGGATATTTCTTCAGATTGTTATTTTTTGTTTGTGAGAAAGATGCATGAATTTTGGTTATCAGGCGTGTGTATTTGCTTGAGCTCATGTTCCTTTAGTCTGTTTACAGCACTCTGAAAATAAGGTAGTAGAAAGAAAAATCCTCTAGGTTTAATAAATGGCTGGTTTTCTTTGTACATCTCTTATAAATATGACAGGAAACAAAGGATTTATTATACAATTTGTCACGTGGTTGATGAAGAATGAGTTCAAATTACAATTTGCTAAACCCTACATTTTTAGTAGTCACTACATAGTCACCCCTGTACATCATATGTTTACAGATACTTTTGATCATAAGAACTTTATGAACATTGGCCATGAATACACCGTTTGACACTCAAGAAAGTTCTAAAGAGTTCACAAACTGGAGTTTGACCAGATGGGTAACTTTCAAGGTCATGAGAAGAAAACAGCCTGATGGATTTCCTGGAAGAAACCACAGGCCCAGAGAAGTGTGCTGTGATTGAAAGATTATTAAAAGTAGCCTGCATTCTTTTCAGACAGCCAAATTCATTCTTATTATGCACTCAAATATCCATCTAAGAATGTGTTTAATGCTGTGACTGTAATTCAAGATACTCACTCTGGTGCTTTTTATCAATTCCAAAAAAGTTCAAAATATTAAGATGTTATTAAAAAAATGTCCCAAGGTGAAATAAATCTTCATCTGTTCTACTCTTAAGAGGTGTCACATACACAAGTAACATTTTTGCCTAATCACCTCTCGTTCTCTCTCATACCAAAGTGTGGGAAGTACCAAAAGCAAAAAGGGGTTTGGACACTCAATATAATTCCATTCTTTTGTTGTACACTGACATGCAGAACACAAAAGGTAGGGTTTGGGATAATTAGATGTCACAGAAAAAGAGTAACTTGATATTATTTAGTCAAAAAAATAAGTAAAATAAAATATTGGAATTTTACATTCTAAAACCTAGATTTTACAATATTGTCATTCAGAAAGAAATTAAGATCACATAATGAAAATATCATGTCATTTACAAAGGAATCATATGATGAAAATATCAAAGTTCTCCACCAGAAATGCTGTCTAAATAATATGGCCATTTTCCATGGAGTCTGGCTAGCCTTCAGGTTCTGATGAACTGCACTGTTAGACAGTACTGGGATTCTCACAGGAAATGGTCATTCTTGTGATTCACCAGGGAAAGTACAACTTTTCAATTTCCTCTCTGAACATAACAGAAATAGTCTTTCTGGCACAGGAATCTTGGCTGAAGTCTCAACCATGCTCTATATATACATGTCAAATTGTGTTACTGTATAAAGTCACCTGAGCCAACTGCAAACAAATGGCACTGGAAGGCTGTTTGTGAGCTTGTTAAGTGTTTTACATCTCTATTTATACACCACCATTTAGATGAATATGTGTAATTTCCACTTTGAACTTTGCAACTTTCAGGATTAATTTCACTATTCTTCATTTACTTCACATGAATAAGTAAGATTACAGAGGTCTAATCCTCAGCTGATATAAAACAATGTGCTTTTGTTGTCTGTTCTTTCCCTAGTTACACCAAGACGTTTTGCTTTTTCCAAACAAAACAACATAATGGGCAGCAATATTGTCATGGCTGTGGACAGTCTTGGATCTTGATTGGATAAGGCAGCATGCACTTCGTAAAGCCAGGTGACATTAGCAAGAACATTTTCTGGTCAATGCCCTCTAAAAATATAAAAGTATCAATCTCACCAACAGCAGACTCATTTTGCAAAGTCCAGAACTAAATGTAGCTCTCCCATTTGGCTGCTTTTATTGCTGCCACTATGCCATCTGGCCAACAATATTATTTAGCATTGTATCAGCTTTATGTCTGTTACTTTCAAAGCACAAATATTTACATTTGAGGTTTGTCCAAATACTCTCCTAGAGAAACATGTTTGTCTTTCCAGTTAGGACAAACAAAGCAGAAAGTCTGGGCAGACATAGGGGAAAGAAACTTCCTTCAATACTTCAAGAACTCTAAAGTGAAAAAGCAATTCAAATATTGTACTACTTTAAGGCAGATTTGAATAAATTTATTATAATTATTATGCAGATACCTTCTTCTTAAATGACATTGCTTTCTCAAATTTTTGACCATAGCCTGTATATAATTGAATACACAGGTCTTATTCAGAACTGTGAATGCAACAAAGTTTAGAGGTAGTTAGATCAATTGACTAATCTGTTTTCTTTACTACATGCCTTCAAAGAAAAAGTCATACTTTTTTAAGCATTACATAAAAGTTAACAAAAAATGCACAGTTTTCTAATTGTAAAATAATTAACTGGTGTTCATGTAATTGCATTTATCATAGCACTCTTCAGATAGAAGGAAGAAAGGGGAAGGGGAAGGGAAAGGGGAAGGGGAAGGGGAAGGGGAAGGGGAAGGGGAAGGGGAAAAGGAGGGGAATGGGAAGGGGGAGGGGAAGGGGAAGGGAAAGGGAAAGGGAAAGGGAAAGGGAAAGGGAAAGGGAAAGGGAAAGGGAAAGGGAAAGGGAAAGGGAAAGGGAAAGGGAAACGGATGTTGGGAAGCCTGTTTTTAATTCCTGACTCAGCACAAATGTAATTTTTTTGCTTTGGCAATGACCTTCACATGTCTCAAGATTCAAAACAAGGATTAGCCTTTCCTATAATGGTTACCCTGACCTTGTAGGCAGACTGGGTAAATTTATGGTAGACATTGTTGGGAGCACAGATGAGAAAAACTGCACAAGCTAACATAATAGTATTTCAAATAACTGAAGATACTGTTGGGGGCCACAACAACCCTAAGAATTAAGAACACATAGAATACTGCTGATTTCCATACTTATCATTTGCTATATATCTTCTTGGAAACTGGAACAAAAACATATGTAAATTTCTGGCCAGCAACACTACTATAAATATGCAAATATACCATTGACATAATCTTTCCAATACTGCATATCATTATGCAAATTATTTTTCAATTGTTTCCAAAGTATAAGCCTCTGCAAATAAATATGGCAAAAATAACTGAGAGTGAGGGGCACCTCACCAGGACATCACAAATATTGACTGTGTCCAACCTTCAAGAATTTATTCGGAGGCTACCCTGCCTCAGTGGAAATTGTAATGCACATATGTGCTCTCAAAAAAGCTCAACTTCACTGAACTATGAAAACAGCTAAAACTAGAGTGTCTGTAGCTGCATAACTATGCTAATATTTCAAATTCTAATTTAAAGATAGGTCTGAGTTCATAGACAATCTTTGGCACTGTACTTTAACTTCATAATCTAAATTTGGCCAGATAAGCATCTAACACAACATGGCACAAGTAGACATTTTACATCACATGTACAAAAATACCTGGTAAGCTACAGGGGAAAAAAAAAAAAAAAAAAAAAAAAAAAAAAAAAAAAAAAAAAAAAGCAAGGTTTAAAGTGTTGGAAGAATACATTTTTTAAAACATTTGCTAAAGCCCAAGAAAACTGTGTGAAGTATTTTCTTTATATCCACTTACTTTTGCATCACATTTTATTGCACAAAAGTAGAAATCCACTTTTTGGGTATGCAAATATCTGAAGTCTTTCCTATATATATAACAATGCTTATGGTTTTCCTGTAAATATATATTTTCTTGAAACATTTTAAAACATGTGTTTTTAATATTTTTTTTTTTTTAATAACACTGAGACATTTAAATACAGTAAAGCTGGCTGTAAGTAATTTCCTCTGCTAGTGGTTTGACATCAAAAGTGTCATTTCAGGGTGAAGAAATTTCAGGGCAAACTTAGTTTCTGTGAAAAAATAAGGAAGGGATTTGGAAAGAATTTAAAACATTATTTTAACAATGATTTTTTTTTTTTTTTTCTTTCAGAACTTAGCTGGATTTTAATCTGAGTTGAGCAATACATGTTTTTGATACATGTTTGTAAAAGATAAAAGTTTTCCAAAATGGTTTTTTTAAGTCCATTTTTTCTCCCACAAATTTTCATTTTTGAAAAGAAAAAAGAATCTTTTCAGATCAATTTTTTTTATTTTATTTTTAATTTTCTGTATTATTTTCTCCCTGCTCATTGTAAGTGGAAAAACCGTACAGGTTTTGTAAGGTGTACAGAGATTTTCTGGATAGAAAAGCCCTCTCTACTGAATCCTACAGAGAAAACCATTCACACCACTTTGTTTAAAATATACATATATAAACCTTAGGAAATTTCATAAGTCTGTACACATCCCCTGGGCATAAGTGTATTTACACAAAGAATCATTTGTGCTATCCCTTTTTTCACATTCACTGTTCTCTTGTTTCCCATATTTTTCTTTCTCTTTGAAACCTTCTATATATGTCTAACATGCTGGTCTTCGGGTCAGCTGATAGGACAGTGCTAGAGGTTACAAAAGCCATAATCCAGCTGGTGCCTCTCTCCCTATTGACAAATGGACCCATCTGTCAGAAAGAATCTAAGATTAGTTTGTAGTTCAATATTGACGTCAAAAATATGAGATCGCTGAGTTCCTTTAACTTTTATGTGCTTTTGCTACCTCAGGTCTATGTCATAAGTAATCATAGAATCACAGAATGGTTGAGAGTGTAAAGGGCCTCTGAAGGTCATCTTGTCCAATCATCTTGCTCAGGCAGAGTCATTACAACCATTTTTCCAGGATCATGTCCAGACAGCTTTTGAATACCTCCAAGAATGGAGACTCCATGGCCTCTCTGGGCAACTTGTGCCAGTGCTCAGTCACCCACACAGTAAAAGCATTTCCTGATGTTCAAAGAACACCTCCAGTTCCAGTTTGCACATATTGTGTTTTGGCCTGTCAAGTATCCTACTATACTGGGATGCAGTAGGGGGATTGGTGCCAGCAGGTCAAGGGAGATGATGCTGCCCCTCAGCACCGGTGAAGCCACACCTGGAGTGCTGCATCCAGTTCTGGGCTACCCAGTACAAGTAATATAAAAACAAAAGTGTAAAAAGAAAAAGACAGCAGGAAATTAGTAAATCAGATGTCTACCTACCCAAATACGTATTTCTTGCCAAATAGCATCTCATCGATAAAACAACTTATGGATTAAGCGTATTTTGGACTGAAGTAAATCTCTCATGAGATTTATCAGAAAATACTAAGCAATATAAGACACACAAGTATACTGACATAAAAAATGCTTAATATGAACAAGCTCAGGTATTTCCTAGGAGTAATGCAATGATATGGTCTGTTTTACTTGAGCAGCTCAGAGTACTTCAGAAATACAAATTATTTTAACTATATGGCATTCTTTATAAAGAAATCATTACAGATTACTTGATCAAGCGATAAACATGGACTGAGAAAAGTAAAGTTGTTTCCTCAACTATGAGGCTCACTTTTTTCTTTTCAGAAAATCTGGGTAAATTTAACCTAATGAATATATGTGGTGTGAACAAGTCATTGAGGTATGATAAGTCACATATTTAATGGACATATGGAGCTTTCCAGATGTGAAGAAAGAGATACCATGTAGTAATACACACTAGTACAGAATAATTCAGTTCACTATATATGTGATGTGCAATGTTTAATGTTGATCTATCTAGTAAGTCCAGATGCTAGGTAACTAGATTAAAGCCACTGCTCATCAAATGGACAAATCACTCTTTTTTCATGCTCATTTCACCCTAAAGATCAAATAAGAAGTCAATAACAGTGGAGAGAACTTTCATGAATGCTTGAATGTTAAAGCCCTTGCTGTGATTCCTGTTATTACAATATGTGTTTATAAGGCCACATAATATCTGAATATAATTCACATAAAGAAATTATACTGGACTCTTTAAAAATTACACTCCTCCAACTTTATCTTCTTAACTCTGCACAATTAACTAAATACAAAATTCACAGGGATAACCAGTAATGATACACATTCATAAGGGAATTACAATACCAAATGAATACCAAAAGCTCAGGTTCAACTCAAACTGACAAGAACATAGTCCATAATCACTATCTGACTGCTAAGAACATGACTCCCACAGCATCTATGAATTTATCTCTGGGAAGGAGGACCTGGATAACTATAGACTGATCAGCCTTACCTCCATCCCTTGGAAGGTAATGGAACAACTTATCCTTGGTGCCATCTCAAGGCATATCAAGGATAAGAGGGTCATTAGGAGCAGTCAACATGGCTTCACCAAGGGGAAGTCATCCTTGACCAACCTCATAGACTTTTATGAGGGCATAACCAGGTGGCTAGGTGATGGCAAAACAGTGGATGTGGTCTATCTTGATTTCAGTAAAGCATTTGGCACAGTCTCCCACAGCATGCTTACTGCCAAACTGAGGAAGTGTGGACCAGATGATCGGTAGTGAGGTGGACTGGGAATTGGCTGAAGGAAAGAAGCCAGAGAGTTATGGTCAATGGGGCAGAGTCTAGCTGGAGGCCAGGATCTAGTGGAGTCCCTCAAGGGTCAGTACTGGGACTAGTACTGTTCAATATATTCATTGATGACTTGGATGAGTGCACTAGCAGAAAGTTTGATGATGACACCAAACTGAGAGGAGTGACTGACACACCAGAAGGCTGTGCTGCCATCCAGTGAGACCTGGACAGCCTGGAGATTTGGGCAGGGAAAAATTTAATGAAATATAAGAAGAGCAAGTGTAGAGTCTTGCATTTGGGCAGGAACAACCCCAGGTTCCTGTATAAGTTGGGGAACAACCTGTTAGAGAGTAGTGTAGGGGAAAGGGACCTGGGGGTCCTGGTAGACAGCAGGATGACCATGAGCCAGCACTGTGCCAGGAAGGTCAATGGCATCCTGGAGTGTATTAGAAGGGAGGTGGTTAGTAGGTTGAGAGAGGTTCTCCTTCCCCTCTACTCTGCATCTGGAATATTGTGTCCAGTTCTAGGGCCCTCAGTTCAAGAAGGACAGTGAACTGCTTGAGAGAGTCCAGCACAGAGCCACGAAGATGATTAAGGGAGTGGAGCATTTCCCTTATGAGGAAAGGCTGGAGAAGCTTCATCTCTTTAGCCTGGAGAAGAGGAGACTGAGGGGTGACCTCATTAATGTTTATAAATATATAAAGAGTGAGTGTCACGAGGATAGAGCCAGGCTCTTCTCGGTGACAACCAATGATAGGACAAGGAAGAACGGGTATGAACTGGAACACAGGAGATTCCATTTAAATTTCAGAAGAAACTTCTTCATGGTGAAAGTGACAGAGCACTGGAACAGGCTGCCCAGGGAAGTTGTGGAGTTTCCTTCTCTGGAGACATTCAAAACCCACCTGGATGCCTTCCTGTGTAACCTCATCTAGGTGTTTCTGCTCTGGCAGGGGGATTGGACTAGATGATCTTTCAAGGTCCCTTCCAATCCCTGACATTCTGTGATTCTGTGATTCTGTGAAATAATAACCAAAATGGAATTGATAATTCCAAAGTTCATGACAGTACTGCAGGAAATTTATTTCTAATATAATGCAAGAAAAACCTGGAAATTAACCTGCAAACTACACGGAACAAATACAATCCAAACTACAAAGGTGAGAAACCACATTCTGCAACTAAACACAAGAAGCAACAATCTATACCGGCTGGTGCCTAAGAGAGGGCTCTCATGGCTGTCCCAGTAACATTTGTTTCAATAGTTTAGATAAGATGTAATGAACAAATGGAAACAAACTCTGAAGAGTTCTAATCCGAATGAGCAGTAACGAAATATCCTTGCTTCATATGGATTTTGGAGAGAATGTTGCAAGTTCCTATGACAGTCAACTAGTTAAATAGATTTATCTGAGTCTGGATGAGCGCAAGATTCCTCTGACGGGATATTTAGGATGAAATGTAAATTGTAAAATCAAAAATCTTCTTGAAGCCTCTAGGAATGTTCATGCAGAGCACTATGTTAATGGTTTTGTTTATTCTTACTGCATTATTTGGCTAGCTAATGAATCTTTAAACCATACATCAAAATCAATATATTTATACAGTGTTGCCAATGCCTGATAAATAGAGACATTTCAGTAAGCAAGTATTTGATCCTGCATACAGAAGTTACGCAATGCATTTTGTAATACTTAAGATTTCTTTTGTATACACATATTTCTAAATCACCTTATCAGAATGGCACAAACAGGCAGCTCAGAATGTTATTCTAAACTTGAATTGTTAACTAAGACTAATGAACTCTATAGCTATTTTATTGGTTTATATTAATCTCCATTTTGGATGCTCCTAAACTGATATTTCACAATCAAACCCAGATTTTAGACTTCTTCCTACTTAAGAAGAACTACACTTGACAAGGAAGTAGCTGATTCAATCACTTTCAGACTTGATAAAAGGGTAAGAAAGTACTGTGGTGACAGAAAATTGGTATTATGGGCACATATGTTAACAACACAGATGGCCACATTTGCTGTCAACATACTGAAAAATGTTACAATGACATCCAATCGGAACAGAAAGGTTCGTAGGAACTAAGCTCAGAAAACATGTTATCATTTCAATGCTCTTCATAGTCCGGGTATATAGGCTCATCAGTTACTTGTATATTTCCACACAGTTTGTCAGCTATTTGAAGTTGTTACCTGTATACTCAGCAAGAGCAGAATCAAGGATAGTTTCTTATTAAAGTTTATGTCCAACATTTTTACTGTCCAGTGTTTCAGCGTAAAGACAACTCTTGAACATAGTTCTTTGCAGTAAATAAGTACTTGCACTTGAAAGATATCAAAATATTTTTTCAATATTTCACTTTTCTGAGCTATGGGTTATAATTTTAACTAGGCTATGACACCATAATTTACAAGTAATTTAGAATATTAAAGAGTACCAGTAAGCTCTGTTTGTTATTTGTAAGTAAGCATGTCAAGTAAGCAAAAGCACAAGATGCATGAATCTTCAGAGCATCAGCAGATGTTTGAATTCACTTTAGCTCATATGCCATAACAAGGGTATCACAGTGCATTGCTCTCTCCAGGTCTGTTGATAAATAGTCAAGTTTTAGCTCTGACTGTGGTCTTTCACAGGGGGTCAATAACATCTCTTTTCCTGTTCAGTTAGTGGTATCACTAGTTAAGATAAATACCAAAAATAGGACACAGTTTCAGAAAAGAATTCTGGTATTCAGCACAATTTAAATCAGAGAGTGACTTCACAGAAGTTATGTTGGTGTTATAAAGTCATGAGTGAGGTCAAAATCAATCTTCTAAATTGCAAAGAATCTCTGCTTTATCTGACCTCTTGTATCTACAATGAACAGTCTTCCTAATCTGTTCTGTGTAAACATTGCAATGCTAGATTGAAAGGGTAGTTACAAGGATTCTTTTTTTCTTTAAGTAGCTCTCAGGAGTGACAGGGGAGTGTTTGGAGCTGGTTTTTTTGGAGCTAGTTTTTCTCAAAGGTATCAGAGAACAATCTAGAGTGCAAAAGAGATGGAACAGCTTCCATACATATCCTTAGGGAAGGAGTAATGGCTAAAGGGGGCTGATTTCCTCTGTAGGGTATAAATGACAAGCACATTGTAACCAATAGTGAACTAGACTTGCACCTCACAAGAGATTAAATATGAGCCTATTTCTGGGAACTACAAAGACTTTGAACAACCATGAGGGCTATTAGAATGGAGATATCTTAGTACAGGTCATACTCAGCTTAATAACTAATAATTAATAATTAAATACAATAATTAATAATGCAATATTTACCTTCTTGTTGGTAGAGAAATAGGTTAGGATCAAAAAGACACTTGTTCTGTTTGCCAACCTATAGTGTTAAAGCTGTAAGTAGAGAGATTTATTTGTGTTTGACATATATACCATTGGCTCTGCCTCTCAATATAACTCTAGACGATGTTTAAAAGAAGGGAGGAAAAACCCCAAATGAGCAACTGAATTTTAAATTCCTGAAATACGTTTGCAGTAGCAAGCTGGTACATTACTTGCTCTTTCCAGATTGCTCTCTCTTCAAACCATTGTAAATTGGAACTAAACCCTTGGCAGCAATATGCCTTGAGTCTGCACTAACCTATTCTCCAACATTTGAGACAGAAATAGGAACACTCAAATTTGAAGTGAACAAGCAGGGTAACAGGTATCTCTTGGAGATGATGAGTCTCTAGTAAGTGAGCAAGTGAGTGCCTCCTAGGGGTTTAAGGGGTATGGTTAATTATTAACCTTAGCTACTGCAATTCTCTGTTATTTAGGATGCATGTTTTAAAATTCACAAGGTCAGAAACATCTGTATATAGGTGGGTGTCTGAGTGAGCTCCCAAGGGGAAGGTAAGACAAACAGTGCTGAGAAATACACACATTTACTGAGGTACTTAGTGCTAGTCCTTGAGAAAAACTACTTTGCCTTCAAAGATAAGTAGTACTGGAGGAGACGCATTTAAAAATATTTAATGAAAAGAGCTGTCAATCATTTTTCTCCAGAAATTATCTTTCTTGTTGTTGTTTTTGAGAAGAGTGAGTAAGAACAGCACTAAGTTATTTGTTTCTATCTGCTGCAATTTTGCAGGCTTCTTCCTGTGGTTCTTTTCATACTCAGTTTTATTTCCTTCTTCATGCACATTTTATGATAACTTTGATTTCTTGTACTATTCTGTGGAGAAATTATAATGCATATTCTTTCTCAGAGCTGCCATAGGACATTTGTGAATAAAGTAGCATCAAAGACATAACTGAAAGAGTAGCAAGCAAGGCTGCACACAGGATCCAAAAGAAGAGTAAGAGTCCTGTCATCCTTAGAGCTATTGGTCTCGAACCAGCCCAGAAGGTGTACAAAACACCTGAAAATCTTTTATAAAGTTGAATTATGGAAGTAATTAAATTTGTTATGGTCCTCATTTGAAACATTAAAAGGACAAATTACAAATCTAGAAGAAGTTGCAATAAATATTTTGCAAATTGTTACAAGTATCTGACACTGATGTGTTGCTTCTAGTCTCACTGTCTTATTTCAATGTAATAATGTAAGATCTCTGTAACATTTATATTAGCCCAGTCCTAACTACAGAAGAGATTTGCATTCATTTGCACATCATCTTTTCCTTTCAGAATAAATTTTCTACGGAAAACTCCGTCATGCTTTGTTTCAGATAAATTAAAGCATGCTGTTTGAATGAATCAGTTAGTTTGGATGCCTCTTATTTTGTTTTTAAAGTTAAAATGAAAAAAAAAAAGAATTCATTAGTAACAATAATAATAAATCTTTTGTTTCCCTGGGGAAAAAAAAAAAAATAGCACACTTCTGGAAACTATCTTAAACTGGACAAATGACATTTCTAACAGAAATGTGTTCCATATAGAAACTTCTGTAAACACTCCACTTGATGTAATTTCTTTTTCATGCTATGGATATGCTACCTGGCCACTGAAAGCAATTTTATTTTATTCATCATTACAAAACAATCCATCAGCCACCCATACACCTTTTACTTCCACACTGTTTTTACAGGAAAACACAAATAGTGGGCAGCTGAAAACAAGATCACTGTCCATGGCCATCTCTCTCTGAAGATCTCCATTACATGCTCCTTCAAAGACCACAGTAGCTGAGGATTCTTAACAGGATTAATAATGTGATTCATGTCGACAGCACGTGCTATCATAGAAACAATTGTTAACTGTAAAGCAAATTATTCTGCATTTTAAATGCATGTCAGCTAGAGAACACTGTAGAGGAGGAGAAATGCATACCCATTTGGGATGCATTCATAGTGATGAATTATTGTTCAGGCAAACAGAAGCTGTAATACATTCTCCTGTATATGGTATCGAATCCAGAAACTGAGTCTAAGCCTTAGCATTTGTTAAAGGCTACTGAATTTTATTGGTAGATTTCTGACATAGGCAGTTGTGGTGATCGTGAAGCATGCCGGCTATGTAGGAGACATGTACCAGCTAGCTGATAACTCAGAAATGTGTGTTACATGATCAATGTTGTCATTCTTTGATATTAAATAGTTAGACAATTTTGTATATAAAGATTTAGGAAAGAAAAAAAAAATGAAAAATCTTCATGGCCAAGTCCTCTACCCAAAATAAAGCACTGACCTGGACTTTTGTGATTTATTTTCTTTTTTTACTAATGCCATGTGGAGGCTTCGCAAAAAAAAATAAAGATTAAAAAAGCACAGGTAAATTGATTTTTTCAAACTGAATTATGAAACCACGTTATGGACAAAAAGTAGTTTCAGCATCATGCTGTCCTGACAAAATATCATATAAGTAAAATTTAATCTTGAATGTCTCAAGTTCCCTTATTTCTTTTGGTTGAAGTTGTTTGAAAATGAGGAAAACAATGAAATGCTTTGAGAAAAATCAAAATGCTGTTTCATACATCCTGGGAAAAGTGTTTATCAAAAGTAGGTGGTCTGACCAACATGTAGAACTGGAATAGCAATATAAGAAATCTCAATACCATCACAATGAGAATATACAGTATAAAATTGCACCAAGAAATGACAAGCTGGAATTGCTCTGTGATAAACTTCATTGAACTAATGAGATATTGACCTATTTGAAATGCAGGATGAAATAAAATACTTAAGGTCTATGCTGACTGCCTAGATTTCAGGAGAAATCAAGAACCTCTTGCATTTGAAAAATATTTGTTGTAGTAGAGATTTTCCTAGTTTTATAAGAGAATCTAAGGAATTACTGTCTCTGTTCTGAGGATTTCACTACTATCATGAGTCTTAATGGCTGTAAGCAGGACCAGCTCACAAAAAAATATTAAAAGTTGTTTTTTGAAACAAATTTCTTTGGTCATTATGTCCATAAATACTATGGGTTTTATTCTTTAAATCTTGATCATTATGTTATAACCAGAAGAAACAACATGAAAAGACTACATGATCTTATACTCCTGTGGGGATAAAATATCCAGACTGATTTCATGTCCACTGAGAATAAAGGATTTACAAACCAGAATTACTTCTGAAAAACAAGCAAACAAACTCCTTGATTTCCATGACTGAGATAATAATTTTATTTTTATTTGATCTTGAGAGGTGAGCCTGTGTGAACCTCATGAAGTTCAACAAGGCCAAATGCAAGGTCATGCACATGGGTTGGGGCAATCCTGAGCATGAACACAGACTGGGTAGAGAATGGATCAAGAGCAGCCCTGAGAAGAAGAACTTGGGCGTGTTGGTTGATGAGAAGCTCAACATGAGCTCGCAATTTGCCCTGACAGACCAGAAAGTCAATCATATTCTGGGCTGCATCAATTAAATCGTAGCCACCAGGCCAAGGGAAATGGTTCTCACCCTCTTCTCCACTCACGTGAGACGCCAGCTGGAGTACTGTGCTCAGCTCTGGGGCTCCCAACATAAGAAGGATATGGGCCTTTTGGAGCAAGTCTGGAGGAGGGCCATGAAGACGACCAGAGGACTGGAGCACGTCTCCTGTGAAGACAGCCTGAGAGGCTGGACCTACAAGAAAGCTGGTGAGGGACTTTTTACAAGAGCATGTAGTGACAGGACAAGAGGTAATGGCTTTAAACTGAAAGAGGATAGATTTAGATTAGATATAAGGAAGAAATTCTTCACCATGGGGGTGGTGAGACACTGGAACAGGCTGCCCAGAGAAGTCATAGATGCCCCATCCCTGGAAGTGTTTAAGGCCAGGCTGAATGGGACTTTGAGCATCCTGATCTAGTGGAAGGTTTCCCCGCCAATGGCAGATGGTTTGGAACTAAATGACCTTAAGGTTGCATCCAAGCCAAACCATTCTATGATCCTATGATTTAATTTGTATCTGGATTCACTGCTCGCTACAGAAATTTCTACAGTGTTATTAATTCTTTAGGGTGGGTGAAGACAGTATCCTCTCAATCTAATAACATCATGTGTAGAAACTGTAGGTTGCATTTCAATAGGAAATGCAATTTTTGACTGCACTGCACTAGCACACAACAATAGTTGGGCTTTTTGGTTGACATTACTATTATCATTGGTTATGGGTCTCAAGTTGTATTTCAATGATCTAAATAATAATGAGGAAGCTTGGTAATCCCTCGCTTAACACAGAGAAAAAATATACAGAGAGGATAAATATGGCAAGTACACTCTGTAGGGTCAATAGAGATAAAGTGACATGTTGAATGGATAGCACTGTAATCCATGTTAGTCAGCTATTTTGATTTATTCTTATGCTGACTCAGTGAAATCCTGCAACCCCTCCCACCCCTCTAGTGCCTGCCACATCCCATTAGGAAATGTATAGTAATTAAGGTTAAATAACACCATGCTATGCAACTCTGCCCAGAAGGTACTCTAGAATGTCTCTGAAGTCAAGTAGAAAGAAAACTGTTCAGGCTAATGCCAGAAAATACGCTTAATATCTGGAAGGAGCAAGACCTGGGCTGATCCCTACATGAAAGTGAGGCAAGAGCCTGGTGTGGCTATGACATAGGCCAGGCAATGACTGCACCAAAAGGGAGAAGCCCTACTGCACCTCAATTGGGCAAACAGAGCAGGGTGGTGACACTTAGAGGCGCTATCAACAGCCTAGTAAGCATCGGGTCAAAGCAAGATAGCAAGCCAGATTCAAGGTCAGCCCAGGAAATCCAAACAATTCATGAACAACCAGGTCTGAGCTGAAACGGAGCTTCTGGGCCCATGTTTAGTTTCAGATCAATTAAAGCATGCTGTTCTAGTGCCTAGGATTTAGTGTTACTGATGACTGTGCCCCTCTCATTCATAAAACCAGGTTTTCCACAGATCTCATGTGAAACAGCCACCCACTGTCCAAATTTTGAAACAAATGCCCTTTAAACTTTAATGTCCTCAGAAAAAAAACAAATTTCAAGCTTTATATTGGCAGATGTATGTTTCCCAAATATAAAGGCTCTAGCTACCAAGGCATACTGTTTAAATGAGAAAAACAGATCAAAACACTGTTATGTCTGCCACAATATTTCACCTGAAATAGCCAGCAATAAAAGAATGACTGCACAGGCCGAGCACAAGAGGTCTTCTGCTGTCTTCAAGTACAGTGAAAGGCAGCAGACTGGACAACCTTTGGCTTTATTCTGTCTGTCATGGGCAGCAAGGGGTAACAGAGAAAGAAAGTGATGTCATGAGTAGCCTGAAGACTCAGAAGCATTATGCACAGACCCAGTATATACCACTATTTAAAAAGTCACTATCATACGAGTTGAAATACTTATGGAACATTTTCAGTTACGGTCTCCTCAGCATCTTAGTACCTTTATACGAAACTGCCTAGCAAGGGTGTCTGAAAACATTTGGCTTCATCCTGTGACTCATCATGCTCTTTAGGTGCTTGCTTACTAATCAACAATCACACACCCTGCTGTGTGTTACCACTTTAAAGGAAGCAACAGAACCATTAGTGTTCAGTGTTTCTTGTTTTGTAGTTCACATCCAAGTCAGAATTAACTAACACACCTGAGATTTAATTATGCTAAGCACTTCCCTATATCATTCTTTCATGCAGTTCTGCCTTTCCCTGCAGCTCTAGGTGCTCAGGAACAGATCTGAAAGAATTCGTACAAGTAATTTGGCAATATTGCCTGTATGCTCATATTCGGATTTTAAAGTTTGAAGAAAAAATGATCTATCTTCTTTTTCTGTAAATATCTCTGTGATTAAAGTAAATATTGGAGAAAAGAAAAAAAAATGTAAGATTAATACTTTAAAAAGGCATTCATTCCAGATACATTTCTAAATTACAGACACACATACTCTCAATTTCCACTATAATTGTGGAATGTAAATAACATTAAAACCAGATCAAAGCCTGATATCAGAAGTATTTAATATATCATTTTTAAAGCTTTTTTTTTTTTTCCAAATAATTAAACTTTGTGGATACAATGCTGACTTTACCCAGACAGTTAGAACAGTTTCTCTACTTACCTCAACAGAAACAAAAATTATGGAAGCCCCATCAGGTAATGCTTGTCATCAATTTCCTTGTTTTATGGAATTAGTTAATTGGTAGAACTATAGAAACACTCTGTTTTTAAAGAGAAAACTTCTTATTGAGTATTATTTAATACTAAAATGAATGTTTGGTGACAACCATTCTGAAGTCAAGTTATTCAGTTGTTCTCATTTTGCGTTGCCCCCACTCTACTGTTAGTGTCTTGATGATCTCATACCATTTAATATTGTCCCTCTGTACTTCAAGAGAGTCTTAACTTCTAACAGCTCCCAATGAGATGCAATAAAAGCAGTCCAAAATGGTAGTGAGAAAAAAAAAAAAAAAAAAAAAGAAAAAAAAGGAGATATGACAACAGGATCATCAGTATTGTATCTTTTAAGAATATACCTGTATCTTGGAGGTTCATAAATTACCAGTAATTATGACAATCAGTGACATATATATGTTATTTAGTATATCTGTCTGCATGTAACTACTGTTTCAGTACTACCAGTCTGATGGAGGTGAATCAGAATAGTCATTAAAAATATCAAATTCTGACTTGATTTTTTTTAATAATCATAGTTGATATGAGGAAATAACAGAATCAGTTTTGCAAAACAGTAACTAAAGGGGAAGAATAAATATATTTTTAAAACTCACAATCATCCATATTAAGTTTTATGTTTACACTGTGGTAAAATTACATGCTATTGCCTTCAGATACTCATTACCTGATTCATGCCTCTAACAATAATGCTGACATATTTTACTGATGACAATGGCTTTCTAACAGATCACAACTCATTGTAGATTTAATCTCATAATATCTTCATACTTTAAATGAAAGACTGAGAAGTTTCTTGCTTCTGACCTATTAAGAGCAAATAATAAATTATTTTCCCTTTGTTTTAAGCAGAAAAAGCATAGTACTAGGCTCTAAGAGACTCTGTCTTTGCACCTCACTTTTACATATAACTAAGTTTACCAATATAATCCAAAGACTGTGAAACTAAACCTCGTTTTATTTAGAGGATTAAAAGCAACTACAAGTGTGTTAGTCCAATATAGTCTAATGTGGTTTCTTCATAAAGGTGTGTTAACTGAAAGACACAATTGAACCAACCACCTGGAAATGTTTATTCTGCAGGTAATTAAAGCTATTGCAGAATTAAAGTTTTCATTCTTCCAGAGGAAGGTGCTAGCTCTGAAAATCAGAATGATCCTACAGGTTAAGGTGAAAAAAATTTTAGTCGAATTCCTCTTTGCACTCACATGAGTAATGGGTATCATACAAATGGCAAAACAACCAGTACAAACAATTGTTTACATAGAAAAACAATTCCGATTGAAGGACTAAGACGTTTCGAAAGCATTCAGAAAGCACTATCAATTACAATATATTGTGATTTGTGTTGTATTCATGTTAAAAAAGCTTGACTTAGCCAGAAGCTTGCATTATCCTGCAATACTGCTGTATAAGCACAGAGAGCAATCTAAATGAATTCTGTCTAATCAGCATTTATTGAAAGGAAAAATGGCTGCATGAATTGTAGTCACATGTCATTATTAAGTATTTTATCATAAACTACATTTTTTATACTAACGGACCTTCAGCAGGTCAGCACACTTTTATAAAAGTGTACTACTTAAAACAACTCTGTATGAAAAGAGGTAATGTGAAAATCAGTATGGAATTTTTTCTTAAAATTATAACACTTTTACAATGAAATATTAAGTCAAAAATGTATGGATTATTTTCATTTGTAGTTACTTTACCTTGATTAAGATTTTATCTGAGGCAATACATTGAAAATACTAAGTTTACTGTATAAATAATTTGAAGTAGTAAAACTGATATACTTCTCCAGAGACATGTAGGCCATAACATAGCATGATGTCATTAACTAGGTCTTTCTTTTCAATGTTTTTTGATATAATTTTCCCATTTCAGGTTGGAATGAAAAACTGATAATTCAGATTTTTCTTACAATAAAATAACTGTGGAAAAAAGGTAGAAAGAGGTCAATCAAAAACTTCTGCTGAGATATTCAAGTACATAATTTTAATGTATGCTGTACACTAACACATTTCCAGAATGAAAAGTGATTTTGAAATCAAGCATTTAACTTCAGTTTTCTAAACCGAAAAGCAGAGTATTTCACTATCCTCAAATGTATGTTAAAAAAAAAAGCAAAGAAAAGGTTTTCAAAGCAGAATGAGAAGCAGTTGTAGATCAAACTAATCAGAATTTTCCCATCAAAAATATAATGTTCTTATTATAATGTTAGATAGAAAACATCTAATTTATTTTGCCATACAGATTTCTCTGTTCTTTGGACCCTAGGGGTCTTGTTTTGGTTTGATATCTGTCACTCTTTGCAATTTGTACCCGTATATTAAAAATTTACATTCACTTCAGAGCTTTATATTGAAATATTTTGGTCTTTCCACAAACTATTTTGATCTCCAAACACCCAGAAAGTTGCAAGTTACAAGAATATTTGGAGACTCCACTGGATATAAAGTGTAGATCTATTTTTGGTGACTGCAACAGAACCTCAGTACCAGCACTGGCCACTGTTTGCTTAGTAAAAAAAAAATCATACACCAGTATTTGATTCTCTGTAAAATAGTGATAATCTACAGAAATTGAGGATATGAAAGATATAATTTTGAATCTTTATATCTTTTTTTGTATTTTGCATCTTTAGAACAGGCTCTGAATGACAGAAATACCTTTTTCATCCAAGAAACTTAAAATTAATCCAACATACAACCTCAAAAAAATTCCTATCTCTAGAAAATCTTTTACCGTACGCTCATTTTAAAAGAAAATAATTACAATAATGAAATCATAAGGAACATGATTGAGCATAACAAATATGTTTTATATCCTTTCACCCTATCTGCTTTATACATTTTTGTGGTCATGGTAATTATAATGATATTTTACAAGCTTTACTTATTTGTTTTTATGAAAAACAGCTAAAAATACTGGCTACATATTCTCAGCTATAAGCAAAATCTCTGCTATTTTGGGATTTTTTTACATTCTTTCCAATGACATTTATCTGGCTGATCACCTTCTGTTCTTTTGATAGGATACTATTTCTGTATGTTCTGCATCTGTGGTACTCACAGAAAGTTTACTGCACTTCAAGTACACTCAGAGATGTGTCAGAATTGGAGCTGATTAGACAGTACAGTGACAGCGGAGAACATATTCTCCACTGAGAAGCCTTACGTCTGAGGCTGACTAATTCTTTGGAACCTCTTCCCACATCTGGAATACCTATTTTCTCCCATGTTTTGTGTAAATTAATTCATTCTATACATTTACCTTCTCAAGCACTGATGAAAAAACCTTGCATGCAGCTTTGCTGAAAAGTGCAGCGAAGTGTTGTTTTTTGTTTTTGTTTTTGTTTTTGTTTTTGTTTTTGTTTTTGTTTTTGTTTTTGTTTTTGTTTTCTAATTAGTTCTCTAAAAGAGATATTTACTGTTTGTGTTTCATTCTGGCTTACTGCATTAAAGCACATTTGTATAAAGTGATTGCCTGTCAGTGCCTTAAAGCCCAAAATTCTGACTGAGGGATGCAATACATTTTTCAATGATAAATACTTCATTTGTATCCTTTTTGCCATGTAATTTACATCACTTATGATTTCTGTTCTGCCTCCTGTTATAATCAAGCACAAATGACTAGTGTATTTACAACCCACATCAAAATCAACTAAAATCGTCACACAGGTTTTATACATCAAATTAGTTCCACCTTTGTGTTTCATAGGGATAGCAGAAAGACACTAGTCACATTTTAGCTATTCTGCAACAAACCTGGAACTTTGGACAGACTCCAAATCACTATATCTCATAGGCTGATCCAGGCTGCTTACTCAGTAGCATTAGCTACTTTCTGATAGCGTTTAAAATCAATACAAAGCATTGAAAGCCTTAATTTGAAGTACCATCCTGGATGCTTTATCACTGAATCCCAAACTCCACAGGAGTCTGAACACACAGGCATATCTAAGAACACGCTGTTGTGCTTCTGACCTAAGCAGAAAAATGCATCAAACCTCTGTGGCTACCTACACAAATTTGAAAAGTTAGTCATGGGAGACTTTATCACAATACAACATGGTATGAGCCATAAACAGCTCTGTTTCTCAGGGACTTCAGTAAACTATATGTGGGTAAAGAGATCCTTATATAAAATTTAACCTTAATTTCACTAGAAAGAACTGAGATGTCCATAGTAAACATATACATATATAAATATATCTGAAATAAAAGCTAAAATGTCTGAAATTATTTTGACTTGAGATAGACATTTGTTGATGGCGTTAGTTAATTCTTAATGTACAGCTGTTTAAGGACAAGCTGCTATTAATACCGTGTAAGGACAGACACTGCTCAGTGAAGTTCAATCACTTATCACCTAGATTATTAAGTTTTAATTTTATTTTAATATGTTGTACACAACCAGTGATAAGGTTGCTGGTGCTATAGCATCTAAAAATCAATTCAAAAAAGCTTTTAAAACACTGTGGAGAGACAGAGGTGGGTTATAAAAGCAACTGCTAACAGAACTTATCTCTAGTGTCTTGAACGTCTCTTAGTCATGTTTTAACATAGCTCTAAAAACTAAAATACCTATTTCAACTCTTCTAAGAGAGCTGAAATAGAAAAAGAGCAGAGCATTTGTATTCTGAGCACATTCAAAAATATTGTTTTTTATTAATATTTTTCTATATGTATTTCATGCCTTCTACAGTAAAATAACAAAACAAAAAAACAACCGTACGTGGATGACCATGTAGCAAGTGAGGGCTAACCACTGTCAGAACTTTGTTAAGTTTATACTTCTGGATTTTTCATGAAAGAAAAAATAAAATTGGAGAATAAATCTCTATTAAGTTATCTGCAAAATCTCCACTGAATTTGCTGGGAGGCCATTTTTTTAATACTAGTTTTCACTCTACAGCTGAATTAAGAGAATAATCATGCTGAGTCTGACATTTAGAAATTTCCCACAGAAGCAAACTATGTTGCAAAAGATAAGCAAGATTGTTAAATCAGTGATGCAGAATCTAATATGTCAGTAGGTAGCCTATGGACATGAACAAGCACTACTCATATGCAATACTGACAAAACCAGCCTTTTCATAGAATATTTAAATAATAGAATCTGAAAATTGAACTACTAGCAAAAAATATTAAAAATCTGGCTAACTGAATATAAGTTTGCTCCGAATACAAGAAATACAGCATTGATATTTTTAATCAATTTTCTTTAAAGGTTCATGTGAATTTTCAGTACGTAAAAAGGGCCTGTCAGAAAGATGGGATAGACATTTAGCAGGGCCTGTTGCAACAGGACAAACAGGACAAACTAAAATACGTGAGATTCCTGCTAGACACGAAATTCTTTACAATGAGGGTGGTGAAACCCTGGAACAGGTTGCCCAGAGGGGTTGTAGATGCATCATCCATGGAGACATACAAAGCCAGGCTGGATGGGGCTCTGAGCAACCTGATCTAGTTGAAGATGTCCCTGCTCATTGCAAAGGGGTTGGACTAGATGAGCTTTAAAGGTCCTTTGCAACCCAAACTATTCTACGATTCTATGAAACTGACGTAACTGACTGAAAAATTAAGCCTTGTCTAGATTTCAAATTATTTCCTCAAACTGATGCCTAAGTAGGCTATTAATGAGAGATCAGATAGTTTGGTAGTTTTCTGTTTTGTTTTCAGTTTTTGTGAGATTTTTCTTGTGTCACCGAGACGGATTTGGACTCAAATCCATGGATTGGATTTCGTCTCTTCCAAACAGAATGATTCTATGATTTTGTTTTTCCAATGTCTACAGTTGTTAACCAGCATTAAATATTTCCTAAAACTGTGTGGTGTCTGAGTAAGAAAGATCCAGCATTGTCTCTAAGGACTACTGAAGAAGAAATTTGCTTGAAACAAAGGGGACCTGTTCCCTAAAGTGATATCTGTGTTAGGTCTCATAAAATGAATGAGAAATACAGAGGCTTTTAGGTTCTTACAGATTATTTTACTATCGTACGTCTACTTATGGAAAAGCTGCAAGGTAAGGAAAAATACATGATTTCTTTCCTCAACAGGAATACAAAAGTAAATCCTATCACTCTTTTTTTTTAACTCTAAGACATATAAATGTTGGAAATTTTGTTGGTTTTTCACTTTTTTTTTACCTTGTTATTTTTTATTATATTCATAGTTCTCCAATAAGTTTGTACTATAAAGAACGTAAATATATAATTATTTATATTATTATTGCATTGCTTGTTGATTGAGTAATAGCATTCAGAGCTATCCTGTAGTGGCACAAAAGACAAATAAGACACTTGTAAGTAAACAAAAATTTTAGTTACTCCTAAGGTAAAGTTTCCATAAATCAGTTCACACAAGGTAGTGGTTGACAATTTCTCCTGTAGCACTCTTCTAGATAAGTTTTTCTGTTTCCTGAATTAACTTACTGTTAAATATGGAAATATATTTCTCTGTCAGAGCTCTACAGGAAAGAAGGGCCACTTGTTCTGCTTCTTACCTTTGTAAGGTTCACACTTCTCTCAGGTGGGGTATATACAGACAACTAGAAAGCAGGAACCCTATCATGGAAGCCAGTTCTTAAACTAATAGTTCACTCTTAAAGTGACTATATTTAAAAGAATCTTGAGAATCTAATGAATTTAAACAACAAAACTGATAACCATTTATGAAGGTGAGGACACCTCTTATTCTCAGTACTAAGACACTAAAGAAACTACCGAAAAATAACTGCATGATTTGGAATAAGATTCAGACTTTTCAGAAGAGTTACGCTACTGCAGAGACACAGGCAGTCAGCAGCAGTAGATACTTGTGTGATAATGTAATTTAAAATCTGCAATTCCAGAAGGTAATTAAATTGTATAGTTTGTTTTTTCTTCTATTTACACACTTCTGTGCAAAAGTGGGTGAACTTTCTATCTGTGGAGTTAAGGCAGGTATATAATAATGAATTTTCCTTGTACTGATTTGCGTCAGGATTAATTTGCCTTAATTGGCTTAATTTTGCTTTATTTGGCTACTTACATCAGAAACTTCATTCTCAACCTCTTTAAAACTGGAAAGTTAGAGCTTGATACTATGGTTTGCAAGTACTGCTCCAAAAAGTACAATCATGAAAGACATTAACAGATTTTAACAGACTACTCAAAGTATCTTTGACTATAACTGATACTAACTGATGATCTTCAGAAACACTAAACTTTAAAAATATAAGGAAAATGGATTCTATCCCAAGGTAAATATCTAAAAAACATATTTTTCTTCTCTTGGAATCCTAAACTTTCACCAAAAAAAAATATGTTATTGAGTTGAAAATATATAATCTGCAGTTTTATTAAGCTTTTCTAAATTATCTTTTCTGTTTTTGAGAAACCTGATAACTAATTTTGACAAAAAAGTCTATTGAAGATTAACAAAAGAAGGGGGGGGGGGAAGGACTAAAATACTGAACAGTAAGAACAAAGAAAACCAATAAGGGTACTCTGACTATTAATTTAATTATTTCTAGTTCATTTACAGTGTACAGATATAGAAATAGGACCCCCAAAAAAATCACAGAGAGGAGACGCCCAAAAAGAGCTGGTGTCAATAATCAGACATTATTTCAACCAAAACTGCTTTTGCTTTCATCTTTCAGAGTGCATTAGCATACTGTGTTGAGTAAATAGTGATGGTTTATCATAGATGTTGGAAGCATGTGGAACATACTTGTCAACTCTATCAGGCTACAGTTTGGCTTCATAAAGGAAACAGAAGCCAGCTATCAACAACCTACAAATCTAGTACACTCACATGATAAATAAGATGCCAAATTTTGCCCAGACATAAACACAAGAAACTGTGTTTTATGGACTTTTAGGCATACATAACTAAGCACAAACACACTTCACTGTAACATGCGTCTAAGAAGACAATTGGAGTAATACAGGCAGTGGAAGGAATTCTATATGTAAGGAAGTAGAAGACCTCTTACTTGTGAAATACAAGTCATATGACAAAAAATCCATAAGGTAAGCTGTAACCTCAGTGATAATAATTCACCAAGTCTTAAAGTGTTTTGGAACTATGTTTAAACAGACTTTGCCCTTTACCATGCGTTGCTTCACTCTCTCAGAATAAGCAGTATCAACACACACATACACAAAATTATAGTTTTCTAAGAAACTTATTCTTGTACAAGGATAATTTTTTATCTTAGTTATCAACTTCAAAACTGTCTCAAAGTGGGAAAAAAAAATCTCAGAATGGAAAATCTGGTCATATATTTTTAATTCGGTTCATTGTTCTCAAGATACAGTTGAATCAGTTGTGTGAAATCCAAGTCTGTTTCATCTGAGCTACTGTACAGTAAATCATTTCAGAAGAGAAATTGCTGACAATGGTGTAATTATTGTCAGATGTTTCTGCTATAAACAACAGGAGTAAAGTTGCAATAACTTATCTCTACAATGGACTTTTAGTGTTCATAGGCTATAGCATATTGATTTTTTATTGTTTTGCCTTGAGTGAATGGCTAAATGCTATAGTCTTAATTAATGCTAATTGAATGAAAGGTGTTCTTTCAGTATTTCTGTAGGCTATGTGCAGACTTTTTTGTTAAAGAGAAACAAGGCATTGTCTGTAAAACTTTGAATCAGGTAAAATGAAACAGAATCCTTAGATTAACCATGATGTGTCCTGAATTCATCAAGTCACATTGCCTTCAATTTTATTAAATCAAATACTCATGTTCCATTTCCAGAGCAGGCAAAACTCACAACATTTTAAAATAGGGAATAAAAAGTATACTGCTGGATCATTAAAAAAAAAAAAAAATCTTTTTATTGTAAATCTGTGCCTTAGAGTCAGACAACTTGCTTTATATATAAGCTGATAATACATAAACTGTTACTGATGGAACTTTAAGTAACAGAAAAAATAGGAAAAGAGAAAATATTTTAAAGCAAACAAGCAAACAAACAAACCAAAACAAACCAAAATAAAACCAACAACAAACCAGCAAAACCCCTATTTGCTCAAAAGACCCAATTAGTTGCACCCTAACCATGAATAAAACTTGGAAATCAAGAATGTTTATAAATCTTCAAATAAATTAGGTTATTTTCACTAAGAATAGTCAGGGAAAACAATAGCTTCAAGATGGTATATAGGTAACATATTTGGTAAATAGGATTGTATGTTGGGCTTCCAAAAAGGGAACTGGATTTGATGACACAATACATTTTTTCCAGTTCCATTTCTTATGTATGTGAACTGAAATGCCTTTTACAACTAGGAATTGTCATAACAAATCCCCCTACTCTTAAGTAAGCAGAAAAACTCTATTTGAAAGCTCTGGTTTCCTTTTATACTTTGCACCCTCTACAGAAGTCCTCAAGGACATTCTTCCGTGTCAGGACGGAAGCTGAAAGATACCATCACTCCAGAGATTCTTGTCATTCCAAATCAGGGTCTGGAATGAAACGATACCAGATTTTTTTTCTGGTATCATCAGTTTCTGCAGAGTCTATTATTAATTTTTAATTTCGTTTGGAGAACCAAGATATTTCTTATGCAGAATTTCCTATGATATGACTTTTTATGTAGACAGACTAAAACTATTACTATAAAAATGATGAGAATTGTACTTCTGCTTTTATGTTGGGTGAATCCTAATGCTTGACAATTTAATGATCAGCTTTTCATACTGTAAGACTTGAATTTCATGAGCACTTTTGCATGCTCGCCGGCAAGCCATACATACATTTGTAAAACTGTCTAAGCTAACTAGTACAATGAATTCACTTATGTGCACAAATGTCTGGTAACAGTGTGGTAATGGCCTGCACAAAAGTAGCCTCCCAAAATGTGCATGGATCTCTGATATCACATAATAAAAACCTGAATGAGCAAATAAAAATAATTTAATTGTTGTTTGTTTTGGTGCTTAAACTATTTCAAGAATTTGTGATAACTTCTGAGCTTTAAAACAGAATAATAACATTCTAATTGTTTAGGTATTCCTTTCCCAAGACAATGTAGAGTGCACATTTATCTCATTATGTCAGTATCAACCATCAAAGAAAGCCCATTACAGAAACATTTTTCCTTTATAGGTCTTGCTTCCTAGATTGACAGATTCCCCCTAACAGAGGAACAGAGAAGCTAAAGACAAAGGATTCCTTTGTTAAACAACATGAAAGTCAGAAGGTGATTCACCTTAATCTGAGTGTGGTACTAGAGTAAAGGCAATAAACAGAAGTTTTTACTGAGACCAAGGCAGAAAGGGGGGAAGGGGAAGGCAAGGAGGATAATTAACTTAATCACCTCATGCAGGGAAACTCAGGGCCAAATTATTTTCTGATTAAACAAATATGCTAAAAGTTAGAAGAATTTTGGACTGGAAATGTCAAAACAGAATATCAATGAGGTCCGAGTAACCAGTTGTTTTAAATATTCCAGACTTCTTGGAGACAAAGCATTAGGAAGTTAGCATTACTGCTCATGGGTAAATCCCATATTCTATAGTTGAAAGGCAAATGTGGAACCACATGATGACATTACAGCGTGATGAGAAAGCCCTTAGATTAAACACTTGGAAGCAAAAAAGAGATCTAACTAAACATAACCCACAAGTTATATTTCTAAGGATATGAGAGTAGAGGCTCACCTACATGAAATTAGTTAAGTGTTAACGACTTCAAACAAGCTATGCCAATTTCTATCAGATTAAAATCTTTCCATAAACTTCATCTTTCCAGGGAGCTTGTGTCTGTGTTGTAGTGAACGCTAACTGCCAAAATACTGCCTTAGGTGGAATATGAAGTGTTTTGTACAGTAAATCATAACATGATTTAGGTAGGAGTGCCTCTGGTTCATCCTCCTGCTCCAAACTGGGACAACATAAAAGTAGGTGGTTCAAGGCCTTGCCCCATCAAGTTTCTGGGAATAGAGGTTCCAGCACCTCTCTGGGCAACCTGTTGTACTGTCTGACCAACCTCATGGTGAAATATTTCTTACAAATAGCTAATTAGAATTCTGCTTGTGGCAGCTAGTGAGCCTTATCCCTTTTCTTGTTGCTGTCCACCTTTAAGAAAAGCCCAGTTCAACCGTTCATGAAAAAGCTGAAAATAGCATCCAAGAACACTACCTAGCCAGAAAAAAATATTTCAACCTGCACTTTGGTTCCACATGTTCTAATTGTTTTGTTTAAATAGGATGCCTGACAAAAGCCCAGACTTTGCTGCAAAGAATCAGATAGGCTGGTCCTTTGTTTCTCCAGTAGTAGGACAATTTGAATGACTTGCTTCTTTGATTCTTCCTTCAACTAGAAGAATCTCTAACTGATCATACAGAGTAGAAAGAATACAGTTCCAGCTTACTTAAATATATAGATACATTTTGTGTTTTAATATTTTATGGGAAAATATTAACAATTATTGTTTCTCAATGATAGCACTGTAATGGACTGCAAATTAATTATTATTTTGTACAAAACAGAAAATGCCATTTTGGACTATATATGACCAACATTTCAAAAAATACAGCAGTAAAATTATGGGCATTTTACTCCTTTTAACTTCAAATTTATATTTCTTAATCCAGTATGTAGGAGGCAGAAATGAACAGAGATAATTTTTTAAAAAATTAAAGTGCTTAAGCTTTTCAGTCAAGCCTTTGGAAAGTACCAAAACTGTCTGAGCCTCATATAGAATCACAGAATCCTTCAGGTTGGAAAAGACCTTTAAAATAATTTAGTCCCACTGTAAAGTTGCATTTTTGTGCGATGAAACTTTCAGTTCTTGTAGTGTTATTCTACTGTTTTAAAAGTTGTTTTAATGGCTATGGAAAACTTACGCAAAATCAAAATATATATGTGTGCACACAGGGATCTTGAGTATCTTACAATCACATATAAAATGCACACAGACCCACAGAATATACATATATTGGTCTTCGATGTCTTCCACAGAGCTTTACAATCAGAATGATAACTCTTAACGTGCATGAGGCTAACATTAAATCCTATAAAGTCTTGTGAATTTCCCTACTTCAGCACAATATTCAGTTCTAAGGGATTACTAGCAAAGCTTATATACGTCTTTGAAGGATCATAGCCTCATTCTATCATATAATTTTGGATTTAATCACGAATTAACAAATGTTAGTAAATTTCAGAGTATAATTTAGGAGAGTTTTATGGCAAATACACGTTATATTACAATAAGAAAAAAAACACAGGAAGCTAACCAATGGATACAATTACAAACTAGAGGAAAATGTAAATTACTAGGATAGTGTATTGTTTTAATCAATTAATTATTAATTTGTGGTTAACATTATCACACATGGAAATAATTTTAAATAATGCTAGGTAAAACTGAATGATCCTTTAAATGTAATGAAAAGCAGCTGATAGTAATCAAAGCATAGGTACAGAAAGGTCATTATAAAAAATGAAACCATTTTTCTCAATATATAACAAACCAGCATCTTCAGTCAATGATATAGTAGATAGATTTTTTTTTTTTTTTTTTTTTTTTTTGCAAAATTGCTGATCTGAGTTGTGGTCAGCACTTGTCTGTACAATTTACATTGCCATTGTTGACACTTGCAGATGCCCTCAAACTCAATTCCCCTCTTTATAAAAGACTGCAGAGCTGCTGGTAAAGCATTCTTTTGCAAGGGACTTTTCCTCTGGAATGCTTTCCCTTGCCAAGGTCTAAAATAGCCATAAACATTTGACATTCTGGGTATGCTACAAAGTCCATCTGTGTGAGCTGACTGAGGCACTAACGGGTGGGATATCTCGTGGGAAGGTGTGATGGAGGTGCATGGGTCTTATGACTAGAAATTAAATGGGGTGTTAGAGAGTGGGAGGACAGAAGAGTGTTGCTTTTTTTGGAAGTTTTATTTATTGCAGTCACTGCATTATGTTTTAAAATACATGCCAAGGTTGCTCAACGTCTTAGATGTCCTCTGGAGTGTTTATTTTCAACGAAAATCTAAATGAATGATAATTCTATTCCTAGAGTTAATGAATCATTTTGTCTTCCACATTTCTCAGAGATTTTTCATAAATTAAAATCTGAGCAGCAGATGTTTATTTCTCAGAATCTTTCCACGATTAAATTGGTATGACTTTTTTAAAGAGTAAGATATTATGCATAGTGAGTAAGAATGTAAGAATCAACCCAAATTATTTTGACAGTTAGATCATGGTGTTTTACAGCAACATTTTTGCTAAAATATATTACAGTGGTAGCATTGGTTGTTTGTAGGGGTGCAAGGGGAAGACAAGTAATAGCTCTGGTTAAAAGTAGAAATAAATAAATAGAGAAAGAAAAAAAAACCCACCATGCATTAATTAGATTAAAACATCTGTAAGGATATTTTGATAGCATTATCCTCTCTATGCCAAATAGAGAGGAAAAGATCCAAAAAAAAAGAGGAAAGAAGGAGTAATTGTTGCTTTCAATTTTAACAATATTCAAATTTTCCTGTATAGAATAGTAAGAATAAAATCCAAACCACATCATTTTAATCACTGATATTCATTTTAATAAGGCTTATGTATATATTCTAATCTAGTGTTTGTTTACAACAATAGCCACAGTCCTACAGCTCAGCTCAACTCAGGACAAAGCAGATAGTGAAACAGTTGCAGATAACCAATATTTGAAAAATATTGGTCGCCTACTGCATCTTTGTAAGAACAACCTTGTATTCATAAGAATATATCCTCTAAGTATTTGAGAGATTCCATGCAAAAACTTTAGCTTTCAACTGAAATGATCCTCTGAAATTCAAATGTCACCACTGATTCATACTAGGGATAAAAGATTATTCACAGTTTATTTGCTCTTTTCTACACTTAATATATGATTAGGCATTATTTTCACTGGTGCTGTGAGGGACAATAAACTGTAGAAGGTGACATTCCCAGGCTCTCAATTTTTCTCAGTGCTTCATAACCCAAAAAACTGGTGAGATAATTGTGAAAGATCATCTGCAGTAATTCTTTGAGATGTCCCAAACCCTATTTGGTTCTATTACAATGTAGTATTTCCAGATTAAAATTCAGTACCACAAAACACTAACTTAGATCACACACTGGTTTTTTTTTTTTTTTAGAGGAATGAGAAAATAAATAATCACTCACTATAGGTAAAGCCATGTGTTTTTGTGGTAGATCTGTTATGACGACTATGTCAATTTTTCACTATACAAAGTTCATGAAGATACAAAAACTTACCTGTTATAAATACTGTGATTTGTTGTAAATATAGCTAAAAGTTACACATTGTCAGCTGATGTATGCTGATGAAGGTACTTATTTGTATAGATATCAAGAATAAGATTTATAATTTTTCCTTCAGAAGTCAGAAAATGTCAAGACATCACAACACAACATGAAAGTAAGTGAGCTCTTTACTTTTTCTTTCTTTTCCATCTTTTGATTAATTTCTCTGTTTTGAATTTTTTTTATGAGGAATTAAAGAATAATTGGTTTCCTCAACTTTTAAATGTCCTTTATTTCTGCTACTTGTTTGGTGTAATTAGCAGAACGTTTCTTAATTAATAAAATCTTTTTTTTTTATCTAATTAAACTAGAAATAACTAGAAAATGGTTCAAGTTTAAGGGAAGAGTTGGTGGATCAATCACAGAAAATTTTTTAGATGGATGTTAAAATTATGGTTTATTTTCACTCTAATCAGCTATTCACTAGAAACAATAATTGCTGATTTCAGCCAATACTGATTCCACAATAATATTTTGGTGTATCAGGTCACATGTAACAGTCACACAAAGAAAAAAAAAAAAAAGATATTTGAAAATAGATTCTTAAAAAAAATTGAAACAGTTGTACATTTCAAAGTTCAAAAATATCTCAAAGGACAATGTAAGACTTCTTAATAAAACAAACATTTTCTTTTTTTTTTTTTTTTTTTTAATTATCTTAAGTAATCCATATCAATAATTTCTGGTGGCTTTTCTTGACAACATTTTTAACATTAAAAGTATATTTTTTTCAAAACTTGGGTAAAAAAGCATGTAAAGGGGAAACGAACAAAACCACAAGTTAGCATATACTTTAAAAGTTATGCTGTTATTCATTCTGTTAAATACAATGATCATGAGCCTTCAAAAAAATTTGCTTGGTTAGGAACAAGCTCAATTTAATTACTCTCCCCTTCTCCACATGCCTGTCTTTTCTTGATAATGTTTAGTGTCAAACCAGACAGCCCCACAATGACTCTTGTGCCCTTGTAGGAAGCTATAAGAGCATAACTTTTCATTGCAGGCAGACACCAGGAACAAGAGCACTTCAATTAGCTCTAAATCTACCTTATCTGGATGTATGTAAAGTCTCCTGTTTTTCCTATTTTTTTTTATATCTTTTTTTCTGCTAATTTTTTCTTTAACACCAAATTGACCGTTCTACTTGAAGAATGCTATAGACTCCCACTGAAAATTTACAAAACATTTAAAAGCAAGAGAAGGCTTTCCTATCTGATTGCCTGCCCCTGCAACATAGATTTCATTGAATTCTAGTTTCTACACCTTGAAGATTTTACATTTATGCCAAAGAGCCAAGAACATTCCCATGTGCTGAGGCAGATGAACTCAGTGTGCCTACAGTATGTCAGATACAATCAGCTCCAAGGAGCGCTGAAGTAAAACATGGAGACCTTTTGAAGCTTATTCAAGAACAGAGCCATAAAAACTGGCATGTTAATCAGGCTGGCATTATTATTAGTGGTGCAAGTAGACAGATAAAATAATCCCATGACAACACAAGTGCCACAACAAAACTATTTACCCCCCATTCTTGCCACCTGCAGAAACAAGGTACAATTTTCACAGGACACGGAGAATTTGAACCTTCCCAATCGTAACTTCTGAATTTACACTTGACTTCTAATTCGTATAGTAGAAAGACAACTGTTGTCTATGAATTAAGCAAGGCTTCACTACAAAAAAGTCCACACTTTGACTGCAGTATGTTCATTTCCATATGCCCATCATTCACACTATCAGTATACAAGCAAGAGCTGCACATACACAATAACAGTATATTCCAACTGAGGTAACACTGAGATAACAAAATGCTGTCTGGCATCAAGTTAAAGGTCAGTCTTTTAAAATCAGTAATTTGGAATGAGTTTTTTTGTTAAGCTCATGGATCAGCTGAACAACTATATGCCTATACAAATGTACTAAAACAACGGTGTCCCTCCTAGCAAATTAAACAAATCCAAGGAAAATAGGACAGAAAAACTGCTGAAATAATAGCCACTTCTATAAATCAACAGAATTTGCCATGCATGTTTTACCAAGGAGAGAGAAATATTAGCAAAACGGAAAATGTAAAGCCGACTGCAGAAATGACAAATCATCTTTTGCATGACACTCTGTATTTTACATTGCTTGGTTTTAATGTTTTGCCTTTGATATACTTTAAGAAAAAGAAATCAGAGCTATTAAAATGACTCCTTCACATGTTAAGAGTGACTTCAAAACACAGTGAAAAACTTATTAATAAACTGCCTTTCTTGCATTGCTTATTCCTATGTTATCGCTCTTTGAACTAGGGCCAATACTGTCAGTCATAGAGACGCGGGAGTTACCTTGCTGCTGAACACCCTGCAAAAGACAAGGTAATTATGCTCTGCTCTCTATTCTGTGAATAACTTAGGATTAATAACACTCTCTTTCCTTTGCATTTTCTTTCATACAACATGATGCTGAAAAGTACTAAAAGAAGTAGAAGATGTTTTGCATTCAAAAAAGTATTACAAAAATCTGGATTTCTAAATACCCCTATGCTTGTTCCTTGGTACTAACAAATTAATTTAAAACTGCAAATGAGAATGCTTTTGTTTGTTTAACATAAAGCAAATGGCATACTTTAAATTCTAATGCATGTAAGTACACAGATTATACACGCATACATATTGCTGCATTTTTTTTTCATTTTCCACATGCATTTTTAAAGAGAGAAATTCAAGTTTTTAGGGCTTGAAATAGCCATCATTTCGCAACAATAGTATCTTCAACATTGTAACAGTGAAGCCGGTTTGTTACAAGGTTTGAACCTTATAACATGTACAGCAATAACCCAAATATTTAGGGTTAAAATTATTCACAATCAATACCACTTTTCCAAAATTCATTATTTTATGGGTTAGATTTCAATCATTAGAACATACTTCATTTCTCTTCCTATTTAAGTGCCATTCAGTTTATTTAGTCTTAATGAAAGACATAGCTCAGCAGAAAAGAAAGGTGATAAATACTGAACAGAAAGAAACTATCCTCACACACAAAGTAGGAAACTAAAGGAAACAATTCCTAAAGCAAGCCTTCTCTTTCGAATTTATAGACAATATACACATGGTATACACATCTAGAATGCAGCAATATCTGATTTGCAGCCATGAGATACTTAAAATTCTGAAGCTCCAAATGTAAATTATGCACAGAAATGCAAGGTGTGAAACAGACTGCTTATCTATTATGTAAATGATGCAATATTTATGGTAGTGTACAGAAGCACCTTCTGATTAGATCTTACTATTGTAAGTTTATAAAAATGTGAAGACAATTACAATTTCTGCTCCCCACTTCTGGGGCAGAAAGACATATTTCGTGTGCTGTAAGGTCAAGACAGTTAAATACAAAAAGAAACTGATGGATTGATGATTTGAACCTCATAGTACCCAGTAAATTTAAACAGAAAATGGAAAATGTCTTTTAGTATTACTAATTCTAAAGAAAGCAGTAGAAGCGCTTTATCTAAAAATATTGCCTGTAACTGTTGGCTTTTCTGTGCACCTTTGGTGAAGGATGCATCTGTAGATGAAAATTTTGTATAGATGAATGTAACTAGTACTGAAGATAGTGTAGGAGTGTTAAAACAACTGACTAGAAAGCTAAGTAATTTTTGTTTTTGTTGTTTTGAAGAAAAAAATGGGAGAAATCATAAATAATGAACAAAGGTATATCTTTAAGTGTACATGTTTAAGTGGCAACAATAACACTTTCTAGGAAGTGTTTTACGCTGGATAAACTTTCAGTTTTGTTATTTGTGCTAGAAAGATTTAGCAAATGAGTGAGTGATGCAGAAGAGCTATTATCAATTAATAATAATGTTTGAGAATATCCTGTGTACCCTTATTCTCCAGGAAGCATCTACCTTAGGAATCTGAAAAAAAAAAAAATTACATATGCAAGACTGATGTATCTGAGACTGGTAACATAAATTTGGAGCTAAAAAATTAATTTAAAGACAAGTCTTGTCAACCATTTCTGATTCAGGTGAATCTGTTCTGTCACAGAAACAAGGAAATACACTGCGTACAGGCAGCCTGACAGAAATAACTGGGAGCACTTACATGGCTCTGTTGGAGTTCCTTTACTTGAATAGTCATCTATGTTTGAGTCACAAAATGCTGGATCTAAATGCTTACATATTCCCTATATGAAAGTTGGCTACAAACACTATTTCTTTTTCCAGTCTCATTGGTCTGTCTTGTTCGTACAGATTTTGTCCTTGCTTTACCTTCAGTGAAGGAGGAACTTAAAGCTCAAATGATTCAGCCCCTTAGGAACACCATTGGTTCCGAGGCCTGCGTGGTTGAATAGGGATCTGTTGGGTATGCTCAAGCAGAAAAGGAGAGTTTACAGGTCGTGGAAGCAGGGGCTGGCCACTTGGGAAGAATATAAGGCTGCTGTTAGAGGAAGTAGGAAGGCAGCTAGGATAGCCAAGGCCTCCTTAGAATTACAGCTGGCGAGAGGGGTCAAGGACAGCAAAAAGAACTTTTTCAAACACATAACAGATAAAACTAATACCAGAGGCAATGTAGGCCCACTGATGGATGGGGTGGGTGCCCTGGTGGCAGAAGATACAGAGGAGGCAGAATTACTGAATGCCTTCTTTGTCTCTGTCTACTCTGCTGGAGGCTGTCCTGGGGAGCCCTGTACCCCTGAGACCCCGGGTGAAGCCAGGTCAATGGAGGAGTTTGCTTTAGTCGATGAGGACTGGGTTAGGGAGCAATTAAATAGTCTGGACATCCATAAATCCATGGGTCCAGATGGGATGCATCCGCGGGTGCTGAGGGAGCTGGCTGAAGTCATTGCTGGACCGCTCTCCATCATCTTTGCCAAGTCTTGGGAAACAGGGGAGGTGCCCAAAGATTGGAGGAAAGCAAATGTCACTCCAGTCTTCAAAAAGGGCAAGAAGGAGGACCCAGGTAATTATAGACTCACCTCTGTCCCTGGGAAAGTAATGGAACAGCTTATCCTTGGTGCCATCTCAAGGCATATCAAGGATAAGAGGGTTATTAGGGGCAGTCAGCCTGGCTTTACCAAGGGTAAGTCGTGCTTGACCAACCTCATAGCCTTTTATGAGAATGTAACAAGGTGGATGGATGATGGCAGAGAGGTGGATGTGGTCTACCTTGACTTCAGTAAAGCCTTTGACACAGTCTCCCACAGCATCCTCACAGCTAAGTTGAGGAGGTGTGGTCTAGACAATAGACTAGTGAGGTGGATGGCAAACTGGCTTAAGGAGAGAAGCCAGAGAGTGGTAGTCAATGGTGCGGAGTCTAGTTGGAGGCCAGTATCTAGTGGCGTGCCTCAGGGGTCAGTACTGGGGCCAATATTATTCAATATATTCATTAACGATTTAGACGAGGGAATAGAGTGTACTGTCAGCAAGTTTGCTGATGACACTAAGCTGGGAGGAGTGGCTGACACGCCAGAAGGCTGTGCTGCCATCCAGCGGGACCTGGACAGGCTGGAGAGTTGGGCGGGGAATAATCTAATGAAATTTAACAAGGGAAAGTGTAGAGTCCTGCATCTGGGCAGGAACAACCCCAGGTTCCAGTATAGGTTGGGAAATTACATCTTAGAGAGCAGTGTAGGGGAAAGGGACCTGGGGGTCCTGGTGGACAACAGGATGACCATGAGCCAGCACTGTGCCCTTGTGGCCAGGAAGGCCAATGGCATCCTGGGGTGTATTAGAAGGGTGGTGGCTAGTAGATCGAGAGAGGTCCTCCTTCCCCTCTACTCCGCCCTGGTGAGACCACATCTGGAATATTGTGTCCAGTTCTGGGCCCCTCAGTTCAAGAAGGACAGGGAACTGCTGGAGAGGGTCCAGCGTAGGGCAATGAAGATGATTAAGGGAGTGGAGCACCTCCCTTATGAAGAAAGGCTGAGGGAGCTGGGTCTCTTTAGTTTGGAGAAGAGGAGACTAAGGGGTGACCTCATTAATATTTATAAATATATAAAGGGTGAGTGCCATGAGGATGGAGCCAGGCTCTTCTCGGTGGCAAACAATGATAGGACAAGGGGTAATGGGATCAAACTGGAACACAAGAGGTTCCGCTTAAATTTGAAAAAAAACTTCTTCTCAGTAAGGGTGACAGAGCACTGGAACAGGCTGCCCAGGGAGGTTGTGGAGTCTCCTTCCCTGGAGACATTCAAAACCCACCTGGACATGTTCCTGTGCGACCTCACGTAGGTGTTCCTGCTCCAGCAGGGGGATTGGACTAGATGATCTTTTGAGGTCCCTTCCAATCCCAAACATACTGTGATACTGTGATTTCTCTCTAGTGGTTCAATATGGTGAGCTTATTTCACTGTTTTATCCAGCAAAAGAAATAACGTGAGACATAATAAATAACACATGTTCGCTTTTTGTACACCGGACTCCACTATGGCATGCTTAGTTCAGCTCTCCTCTATAGTTCAGATGTCAGCAAATGGCCTACAAAACAAGTGCAGCTAAAAGTAAATAAATAATTATACACACATACATTCCCACACACTTGGAAGATGTGTTGGTAGTTGCCAGAAAGCGTAATGGGAAAGCAGTTCCCAACTTCATTAGTTTAATGGCATTTTTCCATGGACTTAAGTGACAATAGGCTGCATACTAATATGCCCATACGGTCAAGAGCTGCATGATACATACTCAGTGGTCAGGGAGGTACTCTGGATATATTTCACAGGTAGAAGATAACAGTGGTTCCTCAGAGCCCTTTTCACAGAGGATCCTGTGCAGAATAGAGCTTCCTGAGTATCAGAATAGTCCCAGAGCAGCAGTTAATGCTGATTTAATGAGCAATTGCTGATCAGCTTTCCCTGACTGATTCAGATTACCCTGCTCCAGTACAGGTCTCCTACCGTTGACATGAGTCCTATGGGGAAGTCACATTTGAGCAAGGTTAAATTGTATATGGTACAGCTGCAGTTCAAGTAGTCTTGTCAAACCTAATTTCAAAGCCCAATCATGTTAGGCATGACTAACTTAATTTCAGCATGATTAAAATGTAAGTGTAAGATGCAGGGTATAACTTTGAAAAATGCTCTGTATGCCGAAGAATGAAAATGACAATGTGAATCTTAAGTCGTTTTTATTATTATTATTTTAAGTGCAATATAAATAAATAAATAGTTCTGTGGTTTCAACAAGAAACACATCAACCCTCAGGAAAAATCAGTGAAATGAGACCTGGTAACCCCCTGAAATCACAAGTACAGCCTAAAGAAAAGTACAGTGATTCAAGAGACAATTTTCATATTCTAAGGGGATTGGCAGTAATCATATGTATTTAATTATCTTCTATAATTCAGCAAATCTACAAAAAACACTTCTTGTCTTTTTAGATATACAAATGCTATGGTAAAAATGTCTTTAAACATTTACATATCCTCTGAAGACCTATTCAAACTGGCCCCTTTCTCTGCTTCAAACACCTCATACATAAGCTGCAATATGATAGTGCGACAGGTGTTCTCCAAAATGGATATTAATTTTGAAATGATATATTACACAATATATTTTTTGTAGTTGATCACCCCATGTAATTGAAGCATATGACTTTTATGAAGCAGGCACGCAAATTTTAATGTGACAGTGATCTATCTTTGTGGTGCATGCAGGTTCATGTGTAAAACATGAAAAAAAACGGCTGGGTGCTAAAGGCAGGCAGTCCCTAAGGCTATAAATGTAAAGCATTTTACAAAATATAGGCTAGGAATGTACTGATATGTTTGTATGGTAAATTCCTCATGGCAGGGAATTTTCCTTATTATATCTATAAAATGCCATTCTTCAGAAATAGTAAGACGAAGTCTGATCAGAGTTACAATGGTTTAGGCTAGTGTGAGGTGGAGATAAAGCAAAGCAATATGCCCATAAAAGCAAAAAGTGTCAGAATTACAAAATGGTTCCTTAGGCTTTCACAGGCAAATAGAATTTTATTGTGCCATGTAAGCATAGCCTTGCCTATGAGGCAGTGTAGTCATGCAGTATTTTACTTAAGGGACAAAATTTTTAAAAGCAAAATACCCAGACAGAAAGCACCCACTCAGAGGGAGCTTAACCACCTTCTGTTATGTACACAGCACCAATTCGTACCAGCTCCAAAGAAGCTGGAGCAAGAGCGTCACACCCACTGGGAGTAGCTCACACCAAAATATTCTACAATGCTAGAGGTAACATTCTGGCAAAAATAAAGGTCTGAAGGGAAGATAAATGTGCCTCAAAAAGAAATAACATGTTAACATTCAAATCAACAATGACAACTACAGTGTTTCCTTTTTCTCCAGTGAAAAAGCTTAGCAATAGTCTGCACATAGGGTTTTTTGGACAACATATAAAGATCTTGCACTGGGAAATGATTAAGAATACTTCATTTGTCTTTTGTGTTAAATGCAAAATTAAATATTAATAATTTCAACTTTTTTTTGCATTACAACTGTTTTGTATCTTCTAAAGGTCTATGCTACTCTGCACCTTATTAGCAATCTTAATGAAGCACAAAGGTATTGGAATGCTTTACATTTTCCATTATTATGGTTATCACAACTATTACTGCAAGGCTGATATGATCATTTTAATAAGTATGCACATTTTTCTTCTCAAACATTCATCACCAGTTACTACACTGAAAGGATTTTTTCAAACATTTCCTATTAACAACAGTGCAGTAAGCTACTACCATATTTAAATATGGAGCAATTTTGTTGTAATCTCAGTGGTATCTGGCTGTCAGCAAAAGCGTGGCGTAATGGATTGTAATCATTTTGCACAGAGTAAGGACAGGTCTAGCAGAAAATATTTAATTCTAGGTGATAGCTCCTGCAGAGTCAGTAAAGGGCACATGCTAATAAGGAAACTGCAGAAAGGCACTGGTGATGACATGCTCCCTGAAAACAGCAAGCTCAGCAGATACAGTGCAACTAATAGAACCATTACTGTCTCATGTCAAGCTATGAAAAATACCAAAGGACAGAGTCATCACAGTGAAGGGAAAAACAAAGCACTTGTATATTATGGTTGGAAAAGCTTTACAGGCAGAACGATGTTAGGATAACAGTGTTATCAAATGCATGAATAAAAATATACCAAAAAGCTTGCTCAGTAGAAAGAGCAACTTCCCTTTCTAATTCACTCTATATTCCACATGTTGTGGCGCTACCATTCATTGTATTAATTTTCAGTTTGAAACTCATTTCCCATCAAGGCATCTGTTGTCTTCTGCTGATGGCAGCAGATTTGCTTGTGCTCTTCTTTTTTTAACTTCAGTTTACGATAGAGCCCACAAGTGAAGCATAAAGTACTGCAAATGAAGACGACTACAAGGCAGGAAAAGCGCCAAGATGTGTTTACAGAGAATTAATTTTTCCACACTCTGATTAAAAGCTGCTGTTACCACTGGCAAAGTCTCAGCCAGCTTCTCTATTTCTAAAACTGGTAGTCTGTCCAGAAACACTGAGACAATGAAATCTCCAGAAACACTGAGACAATGAAATCTTCATAGCATGCCTGTGTTATGGAAAGAAGCACTCTAGCTGATATTATTATACACAGATAAAAATCTGTCTCCCTCTCACATAGCACTTCCATTTTTAAAATTCTGCTGACCAAAATTTTACCACTAAATTCCAGGTAGGAGGGTAAGACTGAATATATCCAATGAGGTATGCATAGGCATTTAGACATACAACATCATATAAAGTACCTACTGGAAAATAAAATCTTAATGGACATGTTCCTGACATTGTTTTTCAAAGCAAAATACTACTCTTAATCTTCCACAAAAACATAAACTATATCCTAATGTATCAGACAGAATATTACACTGGCATATTTGTTAGTTTCAAGGGGAAAAAAAAATCATTGTTTGTGGTCCCTCTCCCTCAATCGTGTTCTTGAATATAATGAGCTGAACTCTGAGCTGAGTCACTGCTTAAGAAAAAAGCAAGCTAACAAATGCCAGACACAAGAGTAAATATCTAACTTTACAATCTGTGAAACTGCAATGCTGCTAATGGGATCTTTATTTTACTACCAAAGGGTTTAATTAGACATGATTCTTAGTGAAACAAGTGTCTAACGAAAAGCCTACTAAATCCATGGAGTCTTTCTGTTGGCTTCCATTGATGCTGACATTCAGATCAACACAACAAGTGTTAACTTGATGAGTTAGAACAATAACATCAAGTCTTAGAAATCAAGATTTACAGCATGTTTTTGAAGTTTTAATATTATATTCTTAAAACTTAACAAAAAGCTGTCAGCTTTATCATTAGCTCAAGAAACATTTCAAAGTAAACTTTGTGTAATTAGCAATTATACTGTTCTCTTAATCTACTGCTTAAAACAAGTTGAACATCAGAGGATAGCTTGGAAACCTCAGAGACCTCATAAATAGTCCTCTGGACCATACAGTTCATTATCCCTGTTCTTCCTTCTCTTTTTACAATATTTAACAAGTATTTCCATTGGATATCCCCGTGCACTTTGTCTGTGCACTTCCTGCCCCTCTTCAACCTGTTAGAAACAGAGAACCTCTACAGGAAGAAGTCAATTACAAATTATTCTCTGTAAATTAATGTATGTCATTTGTCATGAAGATTAGTTGTATTAGGAAACAATAATTAGACCTGAATCTCATTTATAACAAGGAGGGCAAGCACACTTTCAAAAAGCTTGGTCACTTGTGTCCATGGGCATTCTTTACTACTTACACATTTTTGTCCTAAGTAAGCCTCAAGTAATTAGTTTCAACCTGGCTCAGATTACTAAATCATTGAAATCAAAGGCAAACACATAATTCCCTTGCTTGCTGATTTGCACTGCTATAAAGGTCTCTTTTAGAACCTGGGAGCAACCCTAAAAACCATCGTCACATAAGAAATCTTTTTTGACATGAATAGATTCATTAAGTCAATAGGGTTACTCATGTGAACATAGACTGATGTCAAAAAACTCTGATGCTGAGAATGCACTCTTTTGTATGTTCTTTCATTTGTATGAATATCAAGGGAGTGCACATGAATAGTACTACGTGGAATTCTATGCTCTTATTTCAGTATGCTAACCATATTTCTCATTATTTCCCATACAATCTCTATGGTATATCATATTCTGACTCACTCTTTAAATATGTTACAACAGCAGATGCTTTTCACTCCAGACACAACTCTAATACCACGGTAATTAACAGACACTGTACATGTATCTTTTCTTCCTTTGATGTTTCCTACTGAAGAATTTTCATTGCAATAAAGCTTCATTAAATACTTCTTAATCAATATTGTTGTTTCATTAATTCTCACAAGTCTCTAGGGACTGATCTACTGGTGTTTTGTTGAGTGAGGTTCTGACCCAACAGTGCTCAGAGAAAAAGAAGGTGCATTAAATAGTTTAAACAGTTTGGTTTTTTGTTTTAGTTGGGTTTGGTTTTTTGGGTTTTTTTTTGTTCGTTTGTTTTGGTCTTGTTTTTTCTAGCTTGTGTCAGCTGAAGAGAAAATAAAGATGCCAGAGAACATCAGAAAGATACTGCACTCTCCATCGTTATCCCATCAAATATTCTCCTAACTGGATATATTTCCATTATAACTGTCATATATACAGGCTAAACATTGTTGCTGCCATCTGCCAAAATATGTAGCATTAAGACAGCATGCCTGTGGTACTCCAGCTCGTGGCTGCAGGAAGTAGGAGAAGTTGCCATCTGCTTCTTTTTGTCTTTCTCTGCATGTAGATTACAGATTACATATGAAGACTGTGGAGGAGATCTTATCTCCTCTGAAAAATACTGTCAGACTATAAAAATGGCTCTGACAATTTACTGCCACTTTTGCAATACCAGCGGTTGTGTACAGAGAATGAGCTTCTCCACTCTGCAAAAAGTCAAAGTCCTTCAGTGAGATTCAGCTGGCACTGGAGTGACTTCCTGTACACATACATGCTTTATCTAAAGACAGGCAAATGTGAAAAGATCTCCATGCACTGCTCTATTAATACACTAGTGCCGCTATACTGTCCAGGCCAGAGGATTATTTAAGAGAAAGGCTGTAAAGCTATCTAGGTTGCTTAGGAGCAATGAGAAAATATTAAAACAGGTTGTCTTAAATACATTAATGCATTCAGCTTCACAACAGAAATTCTATCTTCCTTATTTTCTTAATAGATTTTGAAAAAAAAAAGAAAAAAGAAAAAATAAGTGTTTTTTAATTAAAATAAGAGCTAGCATATTATTAATCTCTAAATGAATTAAATCGGGCTGAAGTAATTTACAATCATTTCAAGCTAGCCTCTGAGAAACTGTGTTCAAGGCTTCATTATGGTTCAGTCTTTAAATCTGGCTAGAGGCAAGTGACAAAGTACAGAGCATTATCAGAACCCAGAAAGGTGTCTAGTGTGTTGGAAAGAGCAGAGCTGCTCTGTTTCTGAGGATGCAGAATTTGCTTGGATGTTTCTGAGATGCACCTTCATGGACCGAGCTCTTCTGGCAAAGAAATGTTGTGACACTGTTATAGACGAAGATTCTCTTTCCTGAAAGAGTCTTGTTTTGTTTACACACAAACCTTAATCCCTCTAATGATATCTCTGTAGTTAAAGCCATGCTTAGCTCAAGTGTAGATGTAGATGTGTTAGTATTAGAAACCAGACCTATACAGCTGTAAGGAAAGGTACAATATCTTTTGACGAGAGTTACTGAAGCTATTGTAAGCTGATATAACTGCATGCACATTAACGCTACAAAATTTTGCTGGGAAAAAATGTCATGCTCCTATATAAAATAATTAACTGATTCAAAATCTGTATAAAAAGCAGTTAATATCCAGCCTCCATTGAATTTTGAAGCCTGGATAAGGCCTCCTTGGCCTTACCTTCATTTTCCAACTTAGCAGCCATAGAGAAGGCTGAGCACAACAAAACCTACTGTTAAGACTTTATGATTGTTGTATTGTATTGTGTTATAACATTAACTGGTTACTACAATGAGACAGATGAGATAGAACTGGAAATAGTCCCTCAAGACAGTTAAAATGTCCAAACTTCACTTTTCATTTCATGGGAAGAGGCTTTCTCCTGCTTTCCTGTAAAATAATGTTTCAATCACAGTTGCTGAAGGTTGCAAAGAGCTGCTGATCTCAGTACAGACATGAAAGAACAAAAACACTTCAGAGCAAGGGCCACAAGAACAAATGTCATGAAGGAAATATTGTCTCTCACCATTATGAAGTAGCTTTGAATGTAGATAGGTCTTAATTGAATTGGTTGAAAATAGTTGCCATCACTGTCTCATTATTATATCATAAAAATAACAATAAACTCTCTAATGTATCAGAATATTTATCTTTCCAGTTCTTGGAACTGCTAGCAGAAAAAAAACCTAAGTAGTTTAGATAAACACATTTTGATTATATTTCTGATGTTCTGTCCTCACTGTTTTCATGAAGGTTCATTTAAAGTTAGCTTATTCAAAATTATTTTAAAACTCTGATTACCTTTATTAGTAGAGTCATAATACCCTCCAAAATCAAAATCATGTGGCTGTGTATTCATTCAAAACTAGTCACATTATCATCATGTTTTGTAGAGAGGTATGGAAAAGAAGGAATGATAGGTATAACTGAATAACCATCAAAGATGGAGTTGAGGTACAAAACCAAGTGTGGGTCTATGAAAGCAAAATGAAGATGTGACGTTTAAGGCATAGTAAGGCACAACAACTCAATCTTCAGCCAAGTGACCTTGGGAATTAATAGAAATACAAGGCTTCCCATTTCTTGCAAATATGTCTTTCAATGTCCTTGTCATTGTATTGCCTATGAATACCTCATTTTTACTTAAATGGTGACAAATGAATGAGGACGTAACTAACATCACAGCATTGCTGATTAGTATGTAATCTTTTAAACTGGATGGTGGAACACTACACCAGTGTGGAGAACTCCTGCCCATTGGTCTACAGCTCTAAGATGATTCATCTGGTGGCCTTCCAGCTGCACAATGCAATGTAGGTACTGGTATCTCACAGGGCATGTGCACATGAAGACTCATGCAGTCATGAAAGATAGCTGGGAAAACTGATGGACTGACGGACAGTGAGGAGTGAAGCTGAAATTAAAATCATCTGGGTTTAAGCAAAGCATTTTACAAAAAAAAAAAAAAAGATGCATTTCACAAAATGCGATTCTGAATTTTGTCATCATGTAATTTATCAGGGGATTTTTTTTTTTTATTTTAATGATTTGACTTTAAAAAAAGACTTTGCAACACACATTGAAACACTGAACCTATTTATTCATTGAACATAACTTCTTTCTACACTTACTTTGGGGACATGCAATTTGCAGATTAATCATTTAATTTATACTTGCTAAAAAGTCATGGAATTCTATTTTTACTTTGCCTATTTAAATTAGATCTTAACAATGTGAAACTCTCATATAGCCACATAAGCATTTAACTCTTCATACACACCATCCCCACATTTCTACCAGGCCAAGACAATATACCACTGAAACAACGTCCTGACAAATGAACTTGATGTATCACTCCACGGAAATCAGTAATGATTATAGTAAAGTGCTAATCTAGTGGGTATATATTGCTGTTAGAAAATATGCTTACACATCTAAGGTTTTTTATAGACAAGATTGTAAGGCCAAAGTTTGCTTTGTCGATCTAATTTACAGGATTTGGCCATACAGTATTTGAATATGTAGTCTTGTTTTGTTTACAGCAAAAGCCAATGGCTTTTGGAGACCAGTGTATGAACCAGTATATAGTTTACATTTACCAATTCCATTTTAGAATGCCAATTATAAAAATGTTTAGTTCTACAATAAGATATGAGGCCCTCTCTGATGTCACACTTTACTTTCTTACGTGGAATTCTGAAGGATAGAGTACTCCAAAAGCACAGGAAATTAAAACATTTATCATTTAGAAAAGTTAATTGTGAGGGCAAAATTTATTGGTATTATGCAGAAAAAAAAAATCATAAATACAGAGAAATAAAATTTAAAATATGCAAGACCAAAATGAGTGAAAGTGTTATGAATTATTCCTTTGTATTCCTGATTATTTTTACAAGAAGACACCTCAGTCAGATATCCAGCCTGCAATGAAATAATAACAGGTATTTGCACTGCTGAGGGCTAACTTTCCAAATAAAACTGATTTTCAGTGGCTACTGAAGTGCTGCTGTATTTGAAGGTTCATTACAAGACTCCTAGCAAAAATATGTATACTTCTATATATTTCATTTTCAAGCACATATTAGATGGATTATTATATTGTAAAACAGAGGCTGATATATTTACTATTGATATAAAAATTTGTACTCTTCTTCCTACCAGAAGCTATCCCTTTGCTGTTATTAAGGGGAAATGAACAATTTTCAACAGACTTCTTAAGCTATTGAATTAACTTAATTCAGTTCTGGACTTCCAGTGAAGCTAAAATTTATTCATATTTGTTCATAAATAACTTTGAATTATATATGGTAAACCAAACCATACCTTTTAGTACCTTTTTGTAAGAAACTCAAAAGTAATCTAGATTATTTAAACTGAAGGCAAGTCTATACATATAGCATGAGAATGATATCCGTTTTAGTTGAATAACGTCTTCAGGAAAGACATTTTATAGAACATACAGAGTGTCTGCTGTAAGATTACCACAAGAGAGATGGGAAGAGGAAACAAAAAAAAAAAAAAAAAAAAGCAAGTTAATAAACTAGCACAATTTGTCTTGAAATGTTTCTTTAATGTTGCAGTATTTTTGATCTTTTGCTTTTTTAATCCATGTCAAGTTTCAATGACAACCTTATTAGTGGAATCATTAGCTTATGATCCTCATTTCGTAATATCAAATGCCTTCATTACCCACAAGACACTTGTTTTTAATGTGCCTGAAATAATAGGCCCTGGTCTATAACAGAATACTTCTGAATCAAGAAAAATAGTCAAAGAGAGCTCATGGAGTTTTACGCTGAATGCAAGAATTAGCCTGAATAGGGAAGTAACCACAATTTAAACACAGGTCTTTAAAATGTGTTTTAAATGTATATATGAATATACAAACCGACAAAGTGTCTTGTTATAATTTATATACTCTATGTGTCTGTAGAAAATAAACTAGTGTGCCCTTAGAATAGCATCCTTTATATTAAACTCCCTCAGCTGCATACAGATGCTCTTCATCCAGCTGTAAACAAAAGATCTGTATTGTTTCAGCTATTTTGGCTGTGTCTGCTACCATGCAGACAGAGTACTAAAATGTATATGTGATTTATTAACACTGAAAAATGCTAAGAACTTTTATTATTTAAAAATTATATTAAAATCTGTCGTAATTCTATTTGAACATTTGAATGGTGCATCATTATTCAGGATTCATGTTTGCTTGTCTGTTTTCTTAGAAGAATCCTGTCAGATAGAAAACTGCATATTAACTAGTGAATGTCATCTCACCCACTTAAGAAGATGAAATCAATACCTATGTAGCTGCATATTTAAAATAACTCCACCACTCTCAAAACAACCCCTGTCTTCACATGTGAATCAATTTTGCTGAAAATCTATGAAAATATGTCAAAAGAGCTTCTTGAAACTTTGTCTTGAATGGCAAATAAATATTACATGCAAAGAAAAATCAAAATTGTACAATACAAGATAAGGAGAAAGAATTAAAAGATAATGTAGAAGAATATGTAAAGCAAACTTAAAAGTCTGTTGAGTATGTTTGTAATTTTTATTTATTCTTAGTGATTCTTCTAGTCATTATTTTGCTATGCACTTCTAGAAATATATTCTGAAACTATTTTCATTCATTCAGACTATGTGTAAAAAAACCTTTGTTTCATTTTGCATACTTTAAAAACAGTTTATTTTGAGTTTTTTTGAATCATCTGTGGAGAAAAACCACAAAAAAATTAGTAAGAAAACAGGAATCAATCAAAGATTTGTAAGTTTACTCAAATTTTTGCATATTTTTCAGAAGCTCTTCAAAAACAGTATACATTCAAATAAGAAATGAGATCTATCTTATTAGTACACACACATATTTTTAAAACAGCTTTTAAATATCAAAAATATGCCTCACTTTCACAGTAAAAAAAAAAAAAAACAAACAACAAAAAACCAAAAAAACCTATTTGTAGTATGACAAACATAACCAACTGCAAAAAGCCTGATTTCAAATAAAAGCCCAATAATGGAAAAGAAAATCTTAGCCAGCAAAGGATGGTGTAGAAGAAAAAAATAAGTATTATTAATATCAGAGAAGGGACAGAGTAGATGAAACTTCAACTGCATTTCAAACATGAAATGTGCAGTGAAGGATAAAATGAATTAAAAGACATTTAATGAGCAGGAAGCAGGAACTGGTACTGTAAGAAGATTTTTTTTCTTTACATTATAAAGGAAGGGAAAACTGAAAAAAGATTAATGTAGTCTCAAAAAAAGCATTATCTCAGTATATGTAAAATAAAGAACTGGTTTTATCTTTGTTGACTCTTGTGCAACATTTCAGTGACTCATGATTTCCTTGAAAACAGGACGCGCTTTAGTGTCTTATTAAACATCATAGTTTATGCCTTTTTATAAAATATGCATATCTATTACTATAGGAATAAACATCTCAAACTAGTATTGAAATGTACATAGTTACTGCACCAGGTCAGACTGCAGGTTGTATTCTTCACTTCAGACAGGTGTGGCAAGATTTTCAATCTGTCATTTGATGAAAAAAATCAATTGCTTTTCAGACTAAGCAGTATTTTAAACCAGCTCACAATTTAATGTCATCCCCAGGAAAAAAAAAAAAAAAAAGCATTAAAAATATGTTAAAAAACCCCACATTTCTCTACTGTTTAAAATGCAAAATTATTTACAACACATGCAACACTTATCAGTATAAAGCAGGTTTGTTTTCACAACATTGCAATTAGTTTTCACTATCTTGCTTGCTTTTATGAACCTTGCATTATTTATTTATTATTTTAAAACATTCATTAACATCTTAATTTTCTAATCAAAAGTATGATTAAATTACAGCACTTAGAGAATGAAGTTTGGGAATGTTTACTAAATTTGAGAAATCAAATAAATCACCTCCTTACAAATCCGTGAAGAGTTTATAACACCAAATAACAGGGACCCAGAATTATGTTACATTTCAAACCCTCAGCAAGTGAACAACAACGTGGAATCCAATGGAATTACACAAAGATTTGAACATGAGATGCAACATCCAGGAAGATAAGGGTATAAGAAAGCAGAAAATCAACTTCAGTACCATTCTCCTTAAGAAGGAGGCAAGTGGGTCTCATACCACTGAAGTCAAGTCAATGGAAAATAAGCAAAGGGCTTTCAAACAGGCCAAGCACACCCAGCAGGAGCTGTCTGCTTGCATATCTATATTTTATTGCTCTGATTGAGAAGAGAGAAGAAAAAAAAAAAAAGTCTTATTTTCCTTTTTTAAAATGTAATTTTTTTTAAATGTAACTTTTTAAAATGTAATCCAAGGTTTTTTCTTGGATTATCCCAATTCCCAATCGGACAGCCTAACTATGTTTTATTTCAGCATTCAAAAGAATAAGGAAAAAAAAAATAGTTTTTCTTGCCATCACTTGCAGTAATTGTCTCAGATCTGTAAGTAGAGCGTAGTGGAAATAATGACACAGTAGAAGAAACACAAATTGCAATTCTGTTTTCCGGGACACAACTCATCTTACAGGCCTGTTCCTCTATATATGGACCCAAATGGCTACTTAAAATCAGTGAAGATAACATTATCTAAAGACAGCTGCCTGAATGCTCTCTCCTTTATGACTCTTAAGGAAAGATTCTGCACTTCGTCTTGATACCAGCAGAAGTATAAATGAGCAATGAGATGCATACACATCATCAGCCACAGTATACTTGAAAGCCTTCATTATATATAAAAGCCTTATAATACTTTAAAGCATTATATAGAACATAAAATATATATATATAAAAGAGTGTATTAATGCTGCAGTGAATAATACTAAATAAAATATGATTAAATACTTTATTAAAATATGATAATTAAAATATGATCATTAAAAGCATCATAAAAGCAGTTTGTCTTATGAAACAAATACAACTTCACACAGTCTCTTTATATTCTGAAAATCCCACAACACACTGAAAAACAATGATATTGATAGTGTAGAGGACACAAACTGCACCTGACAGTAACATCTACAATGCCAACAAATGCTTAGACAGTAACAGACTTTGGAATGAACTTGAGAAAAAAATAAAAACAGAATGTCATAATTAGTTACAAAATTTTTAAACTTTCAGAATAGCGGTATGGTGTCTGTAGCACCTGAAAAAAGCAGAATAAGGCAACTGCTTTTATATAACCTGTCACAGAAAGGATTCCCTCAGTTCTAAGGGAGCCACACATCCAATGCACTGCACTGTGTCATTATTCAGCAGCAGAACAAATGTGGATTTCAGACAAGAACTGTCAATCTTTCTAACAACAGGGAATAATGTCACCATTTGAAACACACAACAGGGCGATCTATGCAGTTCACAGTATGTTGTTTCATGGTGCAGATTGTATGAAAAACTTCAAATGTCTTATGACAGGGATACCCTGATCTCCATTTTATGTAAAATGAGATGTGTAGTACATCATTTGAACTGAAGTAAGTATGGGCAAGGAGGAGAAGAAGAAAGTCTCTGCAATACAATGAAGTAACACTCTGATTTTATAGCAAACAGGTCTTACAGGGAAATTGACAAGTTTGCTGCAAATGTCCGTCAAGAATCTACCAAGAAGGTATTTGTGATCCTTTCTTGATGTCCATAGATGCATAGCTAAAATTCTATTAGCTGGATACAATTGAAATTGGATCCATCTTAAATGCTCTTACTCCTGTTCTTCTTTCTACTCAATCTTGTTGTAGGTAAAGTTAAGATTTTATTCTAAATGCATATACAATATCTCATTTTTGCTTTTGGCCCTTTAGAAAAGTCAAATGTAAGTAAAAGGCCCAGTGAAGATCTTCTCCATACCTAACGAATACACACTCAGTTTGTGTTTCAGCTCAGTCACTCTATTTGAAATAGTCCTCTCAAACCCTTCCCCACTGACTCACTTTCATAAAAGTGCTGTGAGCCCATACACTGTAATTTGGTAATCCCATATTCTTGTTAGGCTGCATCAGCAGCCTTGGCTGAAGTGCTCCAGTGATTTATGTAGGGCCCTAAAGTGCTCTCAAACTCTATGCCTTTATCTCTTCTCCTGTTTCAATACTGACTTCTGAAAGGCAAGTTTGAAAAGAAATTAACAAAGTATATGTAGAAGTACTGCCACAGCAGAAGTACTCCTGCCAAAAGATGATGCTGCTGTATCATGCAAACTCCCTCTATACCCATGCAGAACAGAACCATAAATAGTATTGTAAGGATTTGATATGCACTTTAATAAGACCAGCCATCTGAGGATACAGAGATGGAGTTCAACCAATGGCATTCCAAATTGTACCACATGTATTCCCTACACCATTAAAAATATACGTATAAGAACAGCAAAACAGACAGAAGTATGTACGACACAATGTACTCTCATAACAGCATTACAGAAAGCAAACGTGTGTAAATAAAGGCCAATGGAAAAAAAATAGAAAAAGTAGGCCTTTTATAATTAAGTTTGGAAAGGCAATTAAGGCTTGATCAGAAGGAGAAATGCAAGTAGGCTGTTTCACAGAACTATGCAGAAGAACATATTTTCACACCAGCAGGCACGACTCTGTAGGAAGGATGGGGCAGGTGTTAGAGGAACTGGATGAGAAGCAAAGCAAATGAAGATAGATTAATGTTTGAAGAGCTTTTAAAATGTCTGGAATTTGAATGGGAGTCAGTGGAAAAGTACATGCATCACATATGAAGACTAATTAAATTTCGGGCCAATGTGAACACTGATATTCTGCTATCATACCAGCACAAAAGTTGAATCAGAAAGGATGTGGGGCTGTTAGACTGACAAACAGAAAAAAAAAAATCTTTGTTGTGTTTATTTGAAGGAGGCTGAGACAACTCAAAAATCTAAAGCAAGTTCCTAGAGAAGGGTGTAGCTATTTAGCTTGTGGCAGATGCACTCAACTCCCCAGGCCTCACCCCCCCAGGACACCTAAATGACTCATTTGTGACAAAATTCAATCAAGTATTTACCTGCAGGAGACTTAATGATAAAAAGAAGCGAAAAAAAATCATGTTAATTACTGTGGGAGTAGAAGGCTTTAAGCCTACTATGAATAGATATACAGGTGTCCAGTTCAGAAACATATATATCTTAATTTTGAAAACAAGACAATTAACTTCCACAATTATATATGTCATAATGAAGAGGAAAAAAATTAATTGTATCTTCCATGTTTACTTGCCTGATGAATTTACCCTGGTGGGAGATTAATAGTTCCTTATTTTATTGTGTTGTTTTCAAGGGGCCAAAATTAGTCTAAATAGCAGTGACTATGTTCTTATTAATTAGATGTTTTGAACAAGAATAGCCTTCCTTCACTAGTACACATTTTATTTAGATTGTATTCATGAAAGTTTCAAACTTACAATACAAGAATGTCACTTTGAACGTTAATTTTAGGTATTTAGGGTGCAAAATAAAAATAGAATATTTTAGTTCCATTGTTTTCCATTAATATATAAAAAAAACCTGACAGCACTTCTTGCGCAGTCCAAGTGATAGTTTTTTTATGACTTTTACCAATAATATTACATGACGGATCGAATAAGTCCAGGCAGGGATATTTAGAAATCCTTTCAAAGCCTTCCTTTTTGATATTCCAGGTGAATAGTCCCTCAGTTCTAGCAGGGATTTTAGCAAAGCTACTGATTTTATGTGGAAGATGACCCAATACACGGTAGCATTGAAGGGTAGCAATATAAAATTTCGAACTAGGTTGAAGACTGATAGGGAACCACGTAACAGAGAAAGACATATTTATCTATAAAGTTAATTGTAATAGTTCAGACCAATATCACACCTTCAATTCTGTAAAATAAAATGATGGTTAATACACAATAAAACAACTGAAATTATACTGTGCTGCTTACAGCATTCTCTGCTTAAAGTGGTATAGAGCTACCTGTTTCCCAGTGAAGGAGAGAGAATATACAGACTATTACATCACAAGGACTCTTCCTCCTCAGTTTCATGTTGGTCTTGGCCAAATGAGCAGTCCTTTACGTATCAGTTATATGCAGATTTGGATAATTCCTGTTTGGGGGGAAGTGTTGGGAAACCCAGGAACTCTAGGAAGAAATACAGAAAACTTCTGACAAAATAGTCTATTTCCCTTCAACCTATTTGGGTATTACTCTTCTGCCCTACTATTTTAAGTAGTAATAGAAAGCTGATTACCAGAGACAAAGGGTTAGGAACTCCAAGCAAACCTAAGTTATGTATAAACCAATTTCATTTTTTCCTAGTGGAAACTAGACAGGATGTAGGCCAAACAGCTTTCTTCAACAATTTTCCCTTACATTAGATTAGTAAATCCAAGGAAAGAATTCAGGGATCCTAATTGGAATGCACTGACAGAATTTTAAGGTTTTACATGCTAATACAAAAATTAAACTTTCAGTGGATGCTCTCAACTTGTATTTCTGATAAACCCAATTAAGTTCAATAAAGCTAGAGTCTAACTCCCTGCTGCATATGACACCCAAAGCTTTGGACTCAAGTATCTTGGTGAAAGTCTTTTCATTGCTCTACCAATAAAACTGATAGTTAAAATCAGAATTTTTACAGATTTATGTCATTGAGAGTATATGCAAACATAGGCTTCCTATCACATATCTTTTTTTCTGCTGACTAATGAGGATACCAGATGACTGAATAGACTTTAGTGCAGTGATGCTTTCCTTTGGGGCTGGAAAACAGAAGAAACTGTACAAATATTCTTCCTTTGGTGGCTCAAAACTAAATCATGCAAGCTGCAAATAGTTCCTGCAGCCTGCCAAAGATTCAGAAAATTCTCTCCTCCACAGTCCTACTCTTTCACACCTGACCACTAAGGATTTTCCCAGCCTCTGCGTACCCATGAGGGATATCTTACTCCATGCCTTTAAAATACCGAGTGAGATTAATACAGCCAGAAGACACATACATGCTGTTCACCCTGTAGCACTGATGCTTTTCGAGCTTTGACCAGAGCAAGATGGGAGGTATGAACATTCTGGTCCCAACCAGTTATTGTTGTTGGAGTCAGTTATCAGTGAGACACAAGAATTCCTCTCCTTTCCTCACTCCTTTCTCGCTCCCTTTGTGCTCATTTTCTCATACTCAAATGAGTTCTGGGGCTCTGACTAAGACTGACAGAGCTCAGCTTTAGATAGCTGTTTCTGACTGATGGTCACCACACCACTGCAGCTTGGACACCTGTGCAAATCTGACCCTAAGTAGCCAAGGTTTGTAACACAATGTTTTAAAGCCAACTATCCCTTAAACAGTTACTCAGAGTTCTTCTGAAGCACTAGAATGACAAGTAGGAAATTTACTTTTACAAAGGCTAATCTGGTATAACTGTAAAAAATACACACTGAAAGCTCATATCACCCTGAGGAAATCAATAAATGGTAAACCCAGGACAGGACAAAAGCACAACTAGTGAGCAACATCTGAGGTGGCTGATCACAGAATCACAGAACGTTAGGGATTGGAAGGGACCTCAAAAGATCATTTAGTCCAATCCCCCTGCCAGAGCAGGAACACCTAGATGAGGTTACACACAGGAAGGCGTCCAGGCAGGTTTTGAACACCTCCAGAGTAGGACACTCCACAACCCCACCCTGGGCAGCCTATTCCTGTGTTCTGTTACCCTCACTGAGAAGAAGTTTCTTCTCAAATTTAAGTGGAAACTTTTATGTTCCAGTTTGCACCCTTTACCCCTTGTCCTATCACTGGTTGTCACGGAGAAGAGCCTGGCTCCATCCTCGTGACATTCACCCTTTATATACTTTAAAACATTAATAAGGTCACCCCTCAGTCTCCTCTTCTCCATGCTAAAGAGACCCAGCTCCCTCAGCCTTTCCTCATAAGGGAGATGTTCTATTCCCTTGATCATCTTTGTTGCCCTGTGCTGGACTCACCAGGGCAGAGTAGAGGGGAAGCAGAACCTCTCTTGACCTACTAACCATCCCCCTTCTAATACACCCCAGGATGCCATTGGCCTTTTTGGCCACAAGGGCACAGTGCTGGCTCATGGTCATCCTGCGGTCCACGAGGACCCCCAAGGTCCCTTTGCCCTACACTGCTCTCTAATAGGTCACTCCCAAACTTATACTGGAACCTGGGGTTGTTTCTACCCAGGTGCAATACTCTACACTTTCCCTTCTTATATTTCATTAAATTTTTCTGATGTCACATTACACATAGGGATATGGTGGATGAGAGAATAAAAATCCAGGTACATATACCAAACGTGAACATACACTGACCAAGTTTTTTTTCCTGTGCCACGTTATGCTGACTAGTCCACAACAGCTGTGTGTACTTCTCTCTCCAAAAATGGGTTAACTCTGCAAAGATCAGCATTAACTCCCACACACATTTCTGCTGGAAATCTATCAGGTTGCTAGGGTAGCATGCTGTGCATAAAGGCTGCTCCCTGGCTGTGTACCCTCCCCACACGCACATGGAGCACTAATTATGAGGTATACATACAGAAGAGTTTCTGTGAGCTAAGGAGATGCATCAACAAATACACTACATCCTTTACTCCATGAGTACACTCCATCCTTTACTCCATTTTTCTGCTCTTTTGCTTGTACTTGTATCACTGTATGGGAGGCTGTTTCAAACTTCACATTTATCATTCTGAGCAAAACTAATACCTAATTTCTTTCTCTAACTTTTAAATTTAATTTTAAATTTCGAAGTAAACAAATCCTGAATAGCAAGCAATAAACTAAAACCTGAAAGGGGATAATACAGTTATGTGACAGCAGGACTACACATACCCCTTATCCTCGTCAAAATAAGACGTTTATGAGACATTATCTTTTGCAAAGTGATTTAAAGGTGACATAAGGTATCAGAAAATTCCTGGTTTTTTTGGTCACACACTTATGTTATAAAACTTATTTATGTATTTATTTATTTATCAGTGGTTTTTTTTTAATTCTTGGTCTTTGTCACCTGGTGGGTAGTGGAGGGTAGTTTCCTTCTTCCCTTCGAATTTCATTTTACTGTGTTCCTGCTGTATGTATGTTAAGACTTCTTTGCCTCCTGTTTACCAAAATATTCCTGGTTTCTCAAAGTCCAGCTTTAAGCTGGCAAGGGTAATCATAGGGATGACTTAAGTGTCTTTAGGCTAACCAGTACATCTGCAGTTAAATGCAAAGAGAGAATGCCTGAGGAAGTGCCTACTGCTGGCTGCCAAAGGTTTCTATGCTGCTTCCAAAGCTTCCCCTGCTGCTCCAGAAGGAAAACTATGAGAATGAGATTCTTCTGTATCATGACACTAGCACATACATCTGACTGTCAAACAGTTTGACAATCTATATATGCCAACATGAACAAGATTCTGCATTTCTTAAATATTCAACTATTCAATCACGCAGCCTTCTAGAATGCAAGAGTTGAGAAAGAGAATAGAACAATCCTGGCACTGAAAATAGTCTTAGGTGAATTTCTCAAACAGCAAAGAGGCACAGAGGAATTACTCTTTGATGTACAGTAAAAATCCTTTCCAAATCTGCAGAGGTTAAAAATGCTAGTTGTCATATTTGTTTTATAGCTTAGCATCTTTGTTTTCATTATGCTTAAGATGCCCTCAACATATATCCTCACAAGTATAGCTGAATTCAAATAAGAAGGTTGGAAAGATTTATAATGTTGCAACAGCTGTCATATAAGCTATGAACAGGGAATGTTTCATTGTAAGAACTGTGAAAGTATTCTGCTTATTGTTTCTCTTAAAATACATCTCCTAACAAAGACTGCAAATATCAGTGCTTTTGAAACAAAAAGGGTAGATTATTCTTAACAATTAGAACATCTGCTTAATATCTCTCTTGTCGATGGAAATTATAGACAAATATAAAGTTTGAAACGTTGCAGAATTTGTATCTATGTGTTTTCCTTTTCTTACTTCTAGCTTATGTAAACCAAGGCCTCTTTAGTTCCTTTCTGCTGTTGTCTGATACTCATATCTAGGTTCATACTGAAAAGGCTTCATCTCTTTATGCTTCACACATCACTTTGTGTGTAATAGGAGAGGAATTGTTTTTAGGTGTGCCAAGCTGGAATTCACTCCTCAAAAGACATGAAAGCAAATAAAACCTAAGGAAAACTTTAAGTAATGTTCCCCTACTATGTTTACTTGCCTCATAAACTCAGAAACTATAATATTAATAATAGTATTTTAAGCATATACATTGACCACTGTATGTCTCTCTTATTTTAGCCAAATGCCTATCCCATAACCAAATACTTAAAACATCATAATTGTTAAGTTTTGCAGTTCTTTCATGAAGAGTTTCAGCAGTCAACCTTCACCCAAAAGAAAAAAAGTCTAAACCAGCAACTTTGGGATACAACCTAAAATACATAGTTGGTCTCTGAACACATAAAAGTGGGCCTGCTCTTTCACAGATATAAAAATAAATTAATCAATCAAACAATATAATCCTGAGGTCATTTATGCAAAAAAAAAAAAAAAAATGTAGTCATTTTGCTGATGGGGGAAACTCCTCAGAGAAGAGGAATACTTCTCATGTTTAGAGGATGAAGTCCCTATGTGGATCAGGGACCAGGGATAGTTCAGGATTAAAAATATGAACAGACTAAAGATTGCCTGCCTTGGCAATACTGAGAATAGTATTTCTATCCTCAGCCAAGTGAGGACACTAAGTACTTGGAAAGAGACCGCTAGGCAAGTTGTAAAATTATACAGAAGATTTTGTCTCCCCAAGCATCTGCCCAAACAAACAACTTCATTAAAACTTCTGTTTCTGTGTCAAAATAAACAAATTATACCAAAATGTAGCAATCTCCTAATCATTTTACTCAAGATTTGTTATTTCTCAATAGCACTGAAAGAGTACAACCAAACTGTTCTCCTGCAATGTACAGTATCAACAGTGAGTAACAGCAGTCAATGAATTCCAGTTTTATGCTCACTTCAGGACATCTATTATCTATTTTTTTTTTAAATTTAACACAGATTAAAAATTATGCCATGTAAAAATGAAATTGAGCCAAGGTTCTAGGGTGAAGTGTGAAACCCACTTTCTAAATTTGATCTTTTGTGCTTAGTTCTTAAGTCTTTATTTCATTGTGATTTTTTTTTTTTTTTTTTTTTTTTTCCAGAGGAGTGAGTATTTTGAATTTCCCCTCTCAGTTATGGATGTAAGTGGGATATTTATGTGAGGGATTTCATCTTTCATTTCAAATCAGTTAAGTTTCTTTCAGCAGCATCCCCTTAAGAGGTATAATTTTTTTTGCTGGATTCGAATTTGAGAATTGGAGCATATTTACACAGAGACAAAAATGTTCGCTTTTAGAAAATCATGTTGGGTTTTGTTCATTTTTTGTATTTTTGTATACTTCATCTACTGTTACAGTGAGCAGCCCTGTTTCAATATATTAGCTGTCTCATCCACCTTCTTCATATTCCTCCACTGGAGTGTTTTCTACATATACAAAAGCAAAACTCAGAAATAGATAAATCCAAAACTGACTCCAATAAGGGAGCTTAGTGAATGAAGAAAAATCTCTAGGGAGACAAACATAGGGAGAAACCGACTGCTGCTTTTTACATTTTCTTTCACATAATAGCAAATGGGAGCTAGTTTGCCCTAAGCATTTTTTTAGACATTGTGTAGAATACCTGTTCTTGCCCATTTATATTCATCAGACGTAAATCTGGAAATTGCTGCCAAGCTGACAAAGAACCAGAGACAGAATCTAACTCTTATGTTGCTCCTGTGTATGATAATGTGATCTCCACGACTGGAAATTTTCTTCCTGTCCTTGTATGGGGTGAAGATGGTATCAATCTGAGTCAGATTAGCAATGTCCATTCAGTTTCTGTGCCAGACGTGAAACAGAATGGATTATAGGGCTAGTAAGTAGCACAGCCCTCAAAAAGCACATGTATATTATTAAATAATTTCTGGGTTTATTTCGGCAATTAATCACATATTTTCCACCACTCCTCAAATTTAGATATAACTCTGCTAAAAACCTTTATCCATTACTCATCACAGAGTAAAACAGCAACAGCAGCAGAGCACATCATTTGAATGAAAGGCATTGCCTGCTTGCTGAAGGAATTCTGTTCTGACAGATATCCACTTATTCTCCAAAAGAGGCCTTTTTCATCATTTGGGGGACTTTATGTAAGCTATGAAACACCATTAGCTTGGCATTCCGTAAATTTTGCAAGTTGAAGCAAAATAAACTGTGAGTGCTTTATGTTTTCTGCCCCATCTGTTCACCAAGAAAGTAGGAACTTCCTAAGACTTTTGAGCATGGACCACTGCTAGTCTAATCACAAAACATTACAAAGATAACACAGCTCTGAAAAACAAATTGGAATATTACACCCTCATCCAGTTTGAAGACTACACCTTGTCAGCCACTGACAGAGTCATAGGAAGCCAGAATGGTAGCACAGAAGGAAGGACGTTTTCAGGAGCATATCTCACATTAATGAAGGTCACTGTATATGGGAGAGTAAAAAAAATTACCTTCTTACACTAACTTCTCTTAAACATGACAGAAAGATCAATTTTTCCATATGTGTCTCCGTTTTTACATTAGTCTCTGTGTTCCTTTGGTTTGTTATCATTCTCCTATGGGCATTTTGACTGAAGTTCATTATTTGCTCTAAAGGGCTTTACATGTTTATTTACTGAAGTGGTATATAAATGAATGGAACATCAAAGTGAATGATTGAGTATTAAATAAATCAAAAGCACAGATTCACAAACACTTGAAGTGAAAAAGTACTGCATTTACAAAACTTTCAAATTCATTATTGAATGTATTTACTTTCCTAATACTGATCCCAGACTCTGAAAAGGCCAGACTATCACTAGCCCAAGATGGAAAGGTAGAACATTGCAAACTCTGTTTTTCCTGCAAGATGTTAGAGTCAGGGATAGCTTAAGCTACACAGGACTACGCCTTTCTTTTCCACAAAGGCAGGTAGTCAAAGATGACAGACCTGTACAAACCTGTACAACAGGGAGCTTGAACACAGGGAGATTAAATTTTCACCAGACACATTCCCAGGGAAGGGAAACAGAAAACAAAGAAAAAACTGTTATCCCAAGAACTTACTACTATATGTGAAAAACTCATAAGCTAAACGTAAAGCACCGAATGCTTAAGTGTGAATAATTTTTTGTGAATGAATAAATTTCATGGCAATAATTAAAATGACAACATAATACACAATAATGTAATGATAAATACAGTGATAGAAGAAAAAACAGAGATTATAAAGTTCACAGTTACAGAGTCCAAAAAGTTCAAACAATCAGGGATGAAGAAACTGGTTCAGAAATATGAGATGAAGATTGCAATAGTCACAAAGAAAATGGAAGACTATAAGAAAACAAGGTAAAAAGCAACAAAGGTTTTTAAAAAATTGGTAATAAAAAATTCCAAATTAAAATTCTGATTCCAGTGAAGATTTTTTGGACATCATTTAATTTCAATGATTTATTATTTCCTCAAGAGAACTACAGCACTGTGGGTTTTATATTAATAGAAAATGATAAATGCCGCTGCAATCATTAATACCCACTTTTTCTTTCATCAGCTAGAGGTCTGGTGCTGACCAGATGATAAAATCAAGGAGAGTGAATTAGTAAACCAGCTGCAGAAAACATTTCTAATATGATTTAAAACAACAACAGCAACAGAAACAGAGGAGCTTTCTCATTTTGTTTCAGTTCATTTTTATCTATAACAGTGTGATTTCATTTACGCCTATGAAAATATGTATAAAATCCTTATCTAATACTTATACTAACCATAATTTTTCCTGCCAGACAGGGATAAATTAGAGCACAATCCAAATACAGTGGAAAGATCTTTTTTTTTTTTAAGTTGTCCCTTGTATTTTTTCAACAGGAAATATATATGTGCAAATTATGAGAAATCAATATTTTTACACTTTTCCACTTCATCAATCAAATAGCAAAAGAATACTAAATGGGTACCACATCCCACTGTTTGTGATTTGAATTGACTGAATGAGAGTTTGACAGGTCTAAAAGGCCAGCAAAAGGCACACAGAATCTCTCTCACTAGACTTTGCACAATGGTGACTATAGAGGGCTGTGAATGCACAGTACTATCAATTATAAAACATCTGTGAATTACATAATGTCACTAAGTATGTTCCAAATGGTATGCATATTAGCCCACAAATACAGGCTGGTACTAATTTAATACAAAAATTTAAAATAATGGTGTTTCTTAAAGGCCCTGGAAGTCCCCATTCTACTATCCATATCTCACATATGGCTCTAAGGAATGTGATGATAAGGTTACACCACAATAAAAAATAGTCACATCAACAGCTCTTAGTGACAGATAGAGATATCTTTGGGAAATCCACAAACTTTAATGAAGAGGTTTAAGGAAATATAACTTTTTTCATGTATGTTCAACCACCTAGAGTCTACAAAGAAAAAATGAATATGCAGAATTTTTTTATATATTAAGGCTCACAACTCTTCATATTGCCATTGAAATGTACAGTTAAACTACTAACACAGAGCACATTCTGACAACCAGGAAATTCCTCCTTTGTATCTCTGCATACTGCACACAGATTGACTGGAACCCTCTGTTTTAGAAGTGTGTCGCCCCACTCCCCCCACCACCACCCTGGTGATAAATTATTTTAAGACTTGCATGCTTGCTGTTAGCTTTAACAAATGATGGGCTGCTTTTCATTCCTGAATCCAGGCTTCTTTTTAAGCAGCTATATTAGTCTCTTGACAGTGTAATACAGAAATCGATCAGTAATTATAAAGGGGATTCAAAATTATGATTACCCTACTGTGTATTCTTCTTAATGACTAGCTCAAAATCAGGAACATAAGACTATTGTTTTAAACAGAAGTTGGAAACCCCTAGAGATTCAAATGAAAGTTGGACTTAAAAAAAAAAATCACCTTTTTTCTGTCTCTCTGAAATTACCTCCTCTTTCAATTAGTAGAAACACAACACTTAGTAAAAATACAAAGTATATGTTATTATTCTATTACAGGTTGACACCATTACATAGGAAAGTATTTAGTAAGGAGTAGCACACTTTTTATCTTCATACATTAATACTTAGCACCAGTTAGCCAGTTTACCACACTGAGATCTGATCCAAAACCCACTGAAATCACTGAGATACTTTTTTCCTCCTACTTTCTTGACTCAGAAGTACACCGTTTTACTCCAGTGTACAGCACTCCAAGCCCATCTCGTAATTGCCACCTTTGATGTTGTAACTTCCACGGTAAGTTAGTACAGGAAAGGTTTATCTAGTACAAGAACTGAGGCTACAGGATTTATGAAATCAACATATGGCCTCAGACTGTGTTTAAAGAAGATTTTAATTTTTAATGAAAAAGTCAGGTATGTATTTGATCTTATCCCAGAAATTATTCGAGACAGATCATCCAGGTTACCATATGGACTATATTTCATTCCTCCTAGTAAAAGTAGATTACAAAAGGAGTAAAGCTACTTATGATATTTCAAGCTTACAAGTATTAATTTGAATAAGATAATAGATGAAGAAGACATGATTGGCAGCCATTCCAGCTATGTAAGTTACAAATCTCTTCAGCAGAATTTCAATGGATTGTAAAACTGAGTATCAAAAGATCTAGTGATAATTTGCCCTTCCATTTTTTAATATAACGATACTTCTTCAGGTATCATTATTCACCATATTTTTCCTACAACAAATTTTGCAATATTTATATTCTGTCCTAAAATAAAACATAGTATTGCAAAGACGTACTATGAAAATTTGGTAGTGTACACCGCGGTATTAGATATGTTCAAAATAAAAAAGTCTATTGATGTGCAAAGCCCGTGAAATGCAGACAGTAAGCTAGGAATTCATCATCAGATGCCAGTTATTGACATCCATGTCTGGGGACTAGAATTCCAATTGCCTTTTCTTTCCTGGTTACAGCATGTAGGGAAGCAGCCTTTGCAGCTGTACAGGCCCTGAGAGACAGATGCACAAGCCAGAGAGATGATACAGATGTCCAGAATCTTCCCACCTGCTGCCTGGCCGAATTCACACTGGTTATTGCAATATGTGGAAAACCATCTGTACATCTGTCTAGTACTGACAGTAAAGGGTCATATTTTTTGAAGAGTTAATCACTGAAGTAAGTTATAATGAGTATTCTTGAAAATTCAACCCTATTCCCTACATGGCCTATAATAGCTATTGTAATTCTCTCTTCAGCAGTTCAACATGGCCAGAATATCAGACATTCAGCAAAGTAAGCACCTCATGCATGATAAGATAATTAGACAAAAATAAAATGCTTACATTTTAAGTATAATTCTCTGGTTTGCTTGCTTGGTTGTTTTTTGGGTTTTGTTTGGTTGGTTGATTTTTTTTTTTTTTTAATATTATAATAATGGGAAAAATCGGTATTTTGAAAATGGCAAAGCTGAAATTATTATGCCAGGCTCAAGATTCTGATTTTTTAACTTCAACCATCCAAAAGCATGGCACATGTACAAATGAAGAGTGTCCCAAAAACTTCGTAATATTAGGGCATCAACCAGCAAATTCCCATTGACATTCTCAAATCATGAATAGTATTTGCTTACGGAATCCTCGTCATACCCTGTAGTGCAAGATGTTTTATATCTATTTAATACACCAGATAGTTTAGGCACAGAAATCTAAGGTGACTTCTTTTACCCCACAAAGCAGGTCAGTGTCATCAGCAAGAATGCAATGCAAGATCTCAAATTCCCACTTCACATTACTCTGTAGTAAGCCACACTGTTACAGATTATTCATTTGATATTAAGCTAGCTCATGCCATAAATGCAACCTTTACTGAGACAGGCAATAGGACAGAAATATGTCCTATTGTATGCATGTGTTATATGTATGTAAAAATCTAAAAAAGAATAACAAGGGTATTCTAGAAAGTTAATAAGCTAAAAGGCTCTTCAAAAATCTTCCATCTTCTTTTAAGCCTTGCTAATGTATAATCTTCTCACATCACTTACAGTAATGAATTCTATAAAGTCCTAGCATTACTGCCTGACCTTCCATAGTTGTAAACCATATTTTTGTAAAGCTCTTTTTACCTTGGAACTTATTGCAATAAGCCACAAACTCAGCCAGAGGTACTGCAAACAAATTAATATAAAAATCACCCTGACAACATGCATAAAACCAGTATATGTTTGTTAAAAATCATCCTACTAGAAATAACTTCTTGAGTGAAATCAAAATCTGTCTGGTGCTGCTCACTGACAGTTCTAATCTCCATGAGAACGATTCTAAGCAAAGTGTAGAGGGTTGCACAGAAGTGCTCCACAACACAATACAAAATTAGATTGTGTTACATTTAAAACCTAATGCTATATTTAGAAGCTAAATTTACTTTTTAAATGGGAAATTAAAATTTAAAATACAGTTTATGAGTATTGCACCTATGTTTTTACTATTGTATTATTTCAATATCAATGCCAGAAGTTGACACCAAAATATTAGAAAAATAAAGGAAAACTAGAGACTGCTCTAAGTGAGTTTATTTGCTTTAGCCCCTTGCATACACTTCAAGTTCTTTGGAAATGCACAAGTTTGCTCAAGATTCATGGTTAAATGCATAAAAATATCCAAACAAATAATCTCTGAAAGACAATGAACTGAACTCAACAGATAACCAGCAATTATCAACTTCTTATCACTGCAAGATGCTCAGATGAACTTCACGTACTTTTAAGCATCTGAAACACAAGGTCAGCACAGCATGATGTCATGCCATGCCATTAATTTTACAGACAAATGCAACTGTACTCTTTGCATTCTCCTTTCATTATCCTCCCTACACTACAAACTTTTCATCATGCATAGGAAACACCTGACTAATTGGACCCGTAAATCTACCCTTTTTATTCCACAACACTGCCTATAGCTGTTTCTTTCAGATTGCCTGGAGCTTTAATTCACAACTTTCTAATGCTCTCCATGGGAAGCATTCCAAAATGAGGGATGGAAGCAGGATGAAGGCAAACAAGAAAAACAGAGTTTCCCACAGCTTGACTTGTTTCCTCTTTACAATGTAGGCTCCTCAGGAAAAGGCTTATGTATAGCTGTGTCACTGCTAGCACTGAGTATATAATCAAGGATTTCACAATACTATTGAGTTAGTTACTTCTATACTATGTCTTCTTTCCATTTTGTTGAAAGTCTTTACTCACTAACGATGTCAATACATTCACACTTCATAGTCATGAAATACTCAAATAAAAACAAACATGCTACCTATATTTGAAACCAACATAAAATATTAAGATTCACTTATTTTAGGAAAAAAGGTAACCTATAAAATATTTTGTTTTTTTCTTAAACACAGCATGGTTAAATCTAAATCATATTTTGACAGAAGTGCACTGAAGTATATACAGAACTGTCCCATATACATAATGACGAAAACTAATATATGTTTCAAACATTGTGGCCAGAAGGCAGTTTATAGATGTTAAGCGAAAGAGGATTTTCTCTGAAAATCAGTTCTCCCAACTTCGGTGAAACAGAGGACATTAAATTACATCTATTATATCGTACTACTCTTTACAGACATTTCTATGAATTTTATCACAATACCTTATAAACAGTTCACAAAACAAAATGGATTAATCCATTTTCTCTGACTGAGATAATGAAAATGTATTCTCTGTTTTTAGTGGTGTAGCCCCAAAGAGGTGGGTACTAGTGGCAAACCTAGAAAGGAAGACTGAATCTCTGGTTTCTAGCCCTGCAATAGCTAATGCAACCTAGCTCTCTACCTCTCCATAGAAATGACATCGTGAAGTTAGTAAAGTAAAATACATGATCTTCCATCATCAGTTGTATGCTAATTCAAATCAAGCAAATTAAGACATTTTTACTTAAATGTGTTTAATGCTAACTGATATTAAACTTAAATGAATAAATGTTTTGAGCTTGAACTCTTTTGAAGTTCCTCTGAGATCAAGTCTTTCTGTAGTCTCAGGGAAAGAGACACCAAAAAGGGTTTCATCCTAAAAATCACAAAACTGCCTCAGAGATGCCTGCTTCTCACTATAAAATCTCTAAATTGTGAAACTATACATCTAGCTTAAATGAGACACCAAGCTTTACAATAATCATATTCCACCTGCTAAAATCATACATATGTAACTGGTTACATGCTAACTCCCTTCTTAGATGTGGAAGCTGAGACTGGGGCAGTTCAGGCTGGAGTTATCTTTTCTCCCTGTATATGCTACCATTCTTACAATAAAGGGGCAAATAACAAGTAAATCGTCATTCTTCTAGCAGTAAAAAGGAAAGGCAGATGGACGTTTATGATGTAGAACTACGCCCACAGAGACTTCTGAGTTTACTTAGGCTATATACCACTCTTTTGCTCATATTTGCTAAAACAAAATTGCTCTGAACAGTATGCAAGAAGTGACACTTTTTTTCCCAGAGACAAAAAACTATCTATGTGCAGTTTCACGGTTTAAAGAAATGTTATTTTGTGCCAAAAGCCAATTTAAAGTCCTGATACTTTCCTGATTTGGAACAGCAAAATGTAACACAAACAGGTAATTAAACCTGACAAGAGCATAGCTGGGTATACTGAAATCCTTTAGAACACTCTTCACTGTCCTATTTCTAAAATATAAGATATAAATACAATATTAATATGTAAAAATAATTAAAAAAAAAAATAGAAATCTCTTGGAAATTAGCCTGCTTGGAACCTGCTATTCAAAATGGTGTTACTGGGCTAAACTGAGGCTGTTTAAATGTGAAAAGCAATCTGATTTGGAAGAAAATTAATTTTAAACTAGATGCAAAAACGTTAATGTTTTCCTTGAATTCCACTGCTGAATACTACAAAGGGCTTGGTTGTAACTGCCAGGGGACATAATGACCTTTTTTTTTTTTTCTTAATTAGCATCATAACTCCCTTGGAAAGGGCAACAAACTGCTTTCCTAAGATAGATAGCTCTGATGCCATTTCTAGGAACTACAGATCAAAGGAAAACTCACTGCTGAAATAGTAACCTACCAGGGTGTGACGAAGAGTAGTAACTTGATTGTGTTTTCTTGATATTTTCAGTCACATTCTAACTGAAACAAATAGCTTAATTTTAAACAATGCAACTGTGTAGGCATATTTGTGGTATTAGAAAGGGTTATTTAAGGCATTCACCACATATTGCACTGTTAATGTAGATTTTTGTTAAATATTGAGAACAGTATAAAAGCTGCAACAGCATTTCACATAATCATAGCTTTCCCTAAATGTAGTGTCAAAAGTCAAATATAATGTCTGCAAGCACAATAGGTTAATTTTTTCCCCAATGTAGAGGGAGATAATCTGGAGTTTGTAAGTATGCATAATAAGTATACATTGGAAATGTAGCCACTGCATTTGAGATTACAAAGCTATTTTTTACTAGCTCAGTAGAATTCAGTCAACTTAATGATTCTCAAACAACGAAATAAGTAATGGGTTAAACTATGGATTATTACATCAGACTTTTAAAATAGTGAGTGGGTAAATCCAAGCCTCTCTGCTTATGGGCCTAAATGAAGCTTGCAGGAAGAGTAGGAACAGAGGTTTTTAATAAGCCTGAGAAATCTCATGAAGATTTTAAACTGTTTAATGAGCCTCTGCAAGAACAATTTATTTAAATTAAATTATGTTGTTCACCCTGAGACCAAAATGTAATCTAGGTGGTGTAAGTTTGCTTAATTTAATCTTTTAGTTTAGGTTTGACAGATAGTACTACTGAGAAGACCACATCTAACTCTCTACCTATATTTAAATTTGTGATTAGCGTCAGTGAGAGTGCCTCTAAAAACTGTGACAGTACACAGTCCCCAGATATACAACCGTTAAGAGATCTTGTGCCACACAGCTCCATTTCCCACTAGTTATCATTTCCTATATTATTCCTACTAATAATTTATCTAACTTGTGTTTTAACTAACTAAAGTAGTTACATATCACAACAATCCTGATAGTTTGCAACGTCTTGTTCTTTAGTGGTCCTCTACAAAACAGACATGAAAATAAAGTGATACTAAAAGAGTTGTCTTTACTTATAGAAGCAGTCTCACTGGGTTTATTTGGCCTGTTCATATGAGTAAGACAAATCAGATTTGGCTTTAAAAGCTCTAACTTAACTCATAAAAGGTATGAAAATCAGAGGCATATGGTTGTACTCTTTTTTCCTCATCCATGCAGGACAATGGCAAACAGAAAGTAGAATGTCACTTGTCACAAATAGGCTTTCACTCCTTCATTCTGACAGCAAAAAAGATATATCCCAACAATGAAGCAGCTGTAGGAGGCAAAGAGAAAAGAAATAGTTGAAAAAAGCTATACCACCACTTGTAATTCTGAAACTCACAGTGTCTTGCAAGTTGATGTCACACAAGAAAAAAATCCTTCATTTGTTCTCCCACTGTTTTGCTGACCTTTCCCCATTGGTGTTGTAGCAGGAGGCAACATAAAAGTGCTTTTATTCCATACAAAGCACTTGGCTGCTCAACTCTGTGAAATCTGAAAATTACAGTAGTTTCACAATATTCTTCAAGGATCCTCTCTTGGTAATTGCTTCTGACCAGAAAATTAAATATGGAAGAATGAAACTGCAATGAACACAGAAGACACACTTTTGACTTCATTCCCGGCCGTAGAATAATTTTATTGAAATACAGAGTTGCTGTATCTGAGAGAAGAATCTGACCAGAAGCCCTTAACATTTCTCTTTACACTTTCCGGGTTAAATTTTTTCTTACTAGGTTAATGTCTATATTCAGAAAAAGGGTGAAAATTTCACAAATATATTTGCATACTTAGTGCATTTTTTTCTGCAAAATGTTACATGTGAAATATTTTTTAACATTTTTTCTCATCTTTAGTTGAGCTTTTCAACTGCTCTGAAACTCATGAAATATGGTCAATACGTTGCACGCATTTCATATGCTATTTCTAACCTTCTATTGATTTAAAGAAAAGGGCTAGAAAATGCAAAAGGAACAATCTATGTGCTGATTTTTCTGACAAAGTTGTTTGTACTAATTTTTTATATGTCCTTTGATATTCCTAAACAATGCATCCTGAGAACAAGCTTCTCCCTTCTCATTCCTGAATGTCTTAACTTTAATTTCCTTCCTCTGTATTTTATTCATTTCCAGAGGTTTCTTCCATGGAGAATTACTAGAAGTCTCAATGTGTCCTCCTTTCAATGAGTTCCAGAATAACAACCAAGGTTAAATAAACAAAGTACATGTAGAAAACCTGAATCAATTCAAAAATGAAAGAATTGATTTTTTTATTTTAATTTTGCTTATTGATTTTTTCATAGAAAACAAAATCAATATAGTAGCAGTATACAGACTTTGAAGTTTGATAATATATCTCAGTACAATAAAGAGGTCAAAGCTCCTACTCTATCATAAATTCCTCCACTTGGAACTAATTACTGCAAGTGGAAAAAATGGCAGACTACCAGTTCGGAAGAGACAAACACAAAAGGTGAGCTAATTCAGATATAAACGCATTACAGTCAGAGAAAAGTGGTTTTCAGCGTTGTTGTTCATACAGTTGAAAAGCCATATTGTGACAGAAGGCAAGTGATATATACTTTAGTTACAGATTTAGTTTCCTTACACAGTTATACCAGCTTTACATCAGAAACTTGCATGGGCCGAAGTTATGCTTTATTCGTAAGAAAAATAGCTTCTTAAAAAATTATTAATACTGAAAATATCCTCTTTTGTTGTTTCTTATGATGCAGATGAAGGAGATGAATGAATACATCATTTAGGAGAAAATATTCAGCCTTTCCTTCCTCTAAATCATAAGATGATATACTGTACAGTATAATACCTAAATTTTATATAAGAAATATGAAAATTGGTATACGTATGTATAAAATTGGAATTGGCACTATAGTCTTTTTCTTTATACAATGTATATAGCTAAATAGTGACTACAGAGTCAGAGGTTTTCCCTATGTGTGGCTTTGATGTTGGCAATTGTACACTCCTTGGCACTAAAATAAGTCTAGAGTGCTCTAGTCAAGTGAATTAACTTGTGTTTAACAACCAAACTCTATGTGACTGCTGATTTCCCTGTTTGCTGGTAGAGTCATTTAGCACGTTTTGGTTTCTTCTCTGTAGAAACCTCAATTTCCTTGTAGAGCCATTTTTCTCAGCAAAAACTGAAGAACTCAAGATTGCTTTTCCTAATTACTTCCTCCACTCTGTCTCATGCCTTCAAACAGCACAAAGATTTTCAAATACTAAGACTATATCTGAATTTCCAGAAATTGAGTCCTGAGGTATAAATTTTTTCTTTATCTAGCATATCATCAAGGTCGTTCATTCTTTTTTTCACTAAACCACAAATACTTCCTTGATTCAAATACTGAAAATTCAGTCTTGTTCACACTCATCTCCCAGTTACTAATAGAAGCAATCATCTAATCAAATTTCAGTCCTTTCAAAGATGGAACACAGCAGAAAACACTATTTTCATCGTATTCATGCTCCTAAATTAGGTGGTATTTGATGCTGTGCCTCCACTTATGACCATTTCTGCTTACAAAACCTGTTTCACATTCCATTTGTTTTTCTGGTTTGGATTCTTGATTCTGTTAAATATATTTCCAAATGCATTCAAAATGGAATCTGAATCTCTTGTTTTCAGGGTTTTTAAAAATGATTTGTCATGTTTTTTCTTCTTTTTTTTTTTTTTTTTTTTTTTTTTCCTTTAAATAGTTTTGCTTCCAAGGTCCACTTAGTTGTGCAGTAACCCTGCCCCCTGGGAATCAATTTCTTTACATGACAGTAAAGAAAGTTCATGTATTTTGTGATCCAACATCCCTTGGAGTTGGAGTTTCATTTCATAAATAATTCACTTACGAGCACATATATTCATTTTACATGATTCCTCAATGTGGCCAGGGTACTGGGTAGTCTGCACTGTATCCACCTACAAAAATACAAAAATATACGTCTGTTTACCAGGATGTGAGTAGGGTTTGGCTAACCTAATTCTATATCATGGATCTTATAAGTGAGCAAAAATATTACTTTTCTCTCTCTTAAGTCCGAACATAATCCCATAAAATAACTATTTAGGAGTGAAAACAGTTTGAATAGTAATATATATTGTTTAAGAAAAAGAAGGAATTAAGTGAACTATCCCAGCAACAGGATGGTTTTAAATCATAGAAAAATTGTAGTGATTTATATGTTCTTCCTTTTCTTACCTACAGTTACTTCAGACAAAGTAAAAAACAATGTGTTTCAAGTGTCAGTGACAAGCATAATTTGCCTCCATGAAGAAAGAAAACAAACAGGCAACTCTTTTTCTTCATCTACCTCACCCCCTCATCAAGAAAAAAGGGAGTGATCAAGACAGTTTGGGAGAGAAACATACAATATACAATGACAATTCTGTGAACATCTAAGTTATTGAAAATTCCAGATACCAGCTATTATGCTACAAGGTGGACACAAAAAATATGGAAAAGCAGTGGAAAATGTGCTTCTTTTGAATCAGTTTGATCAATATGTTAATGAAGGAAATGAGACACTAAAGAGACATACACATCTACTGATAAATAGTGAAGGTTTATGTCCAATATGTTCTTTAAAAATAGCTCTTAAAATATCACTCAGAAAAAAGGTTCTCTACACAAAAAAACATTAACCCATTATGTGCTAGTTACATAATATGTTTGGTTGGCATTCAGTCTTTTTAGCTTTTCTAATATTTTTGTATTAATAATTGATATTTATTTTACATCACTCACTACTAAGTCCTTATTACTCAATATTTTAATGAACCACTTCTTCTAATCTATTACACACATGTGAAGTTAAAACCAAATTACATAACTGTGGAATGGCAATGATGTCAAACATCTCTACAAAGCAGATTTTCCTCTACAAACATACCTCTACATCCTCTATATACCTCTACAAACATTTCCTCTACATCCATGAAAGATTCCCAAATGTCCTCAAATAAGTAACATCTATTCCTCAATCTAAATATTATCTTCTTACAGGAATCCATCTGGGACAAGCAAACAAAGCACTCTGCTCTGGTTGCAAAAGAAATATATTTATGCCTCAGTAAAATTCTTCATCATCATCCATCCAATTATATGCAAATCTCTTTGCTCAGTTTCCACTGTCTTAACTAAATGGCAAAAATACTAATCTAGTCAAAAAAGTGTTATAGAGCTATAGATAATGTATCTATCTATTATGATCGATCTACATCTGTACCCTATCATTTAACTACAATGAGTACCTCAAAGTTTGTATCTTCAACAATTCAAATTCACATTAAAAAAAAATAATAATTTTGTTAACTTTAAGGAGAATGGATTTGCTGGACTTGTCCAGTATGTAATCAACGGGGATCTGCTAACGTGTATGTTAAGTATCTTTCTTCAAGATACATACACCATTGTGAGCACTCGGTGCCATTCATAAGAGATTTCGGAGGTCAAAAAGGCTCATAAATGCAACATATTTTTTTCCACAGTTAGAGCTCTCTTCTATGACAGATACTCATACCAATTTTGCAGTTATCAAATAATAAAACAATGCAAGAGAAAAGCTAAAACAAGCAAAACCAATTACTTGACACGTACTAGACAAAGTGCTGAATCTTTTTATTGAAAATGGAATATATTATATCCTCACAAATTCAAATAATCATGGCAGTCTCAGTGTGCATGTCTATATTACCTGCTGATGCAGTAAAAAAAGGGAAGGGTGGCAGCACAATTTGTTGAACCTCTCTACATTTCATCTTAACAAGCAAAGTTTCTACAGTTTGACAATCTTAGGCATACACTATGCAGGCATTGAGAGCAAACAGATGGAGGACCTTGCATCCGCATTGCAAGTGCTACACACCACAGGACACCCTGAAGACAATGCTGGAAGGGAGACTGCTCCAAAAGGATCAGTGCTGCACTGAAATACATACAGCAGTACTCCTAATATAGACTCAGGTCAAATTCACACCCAAAAACAACCCTTCCCATGTTCCACATCGTCAATGTAGGTGCATCCATACGTAATGATTTACGGGAAAAATTAGAAAATTATATTTTCTCCCTCTCTGAGTTTCTGTGAAATGAGCTGTTGTCTTCCTGACTTTCATATGGTATTTGAAGAGCCATGCTAATTTCCAGGAAACTGATACTACTGTCTTATTTCTCCTCCCATTTCCTGGCCTAAAAATGCACATACACCAAAGAGTTAAATGAAGAATTTCGTCACTACCTCAGTTTTCATAAACAAGATGCTTGCAGTTCTCCTCTAATCCAGTCCATAATGCTGAAATGCAGGCCTGGAAGTTTCTTACTACATACAGAGTCCAGTTTCTCTGCATCAGAAGCATAATCGCGCGTATTTCCTTGATAGGTTACATTTTTCTTGCATGAATATTACAATGGGAAATCTGTTCCAGAATTTCAGTGCTGCAGTATAAAAAAATTATTCTAATATCAACCCCAAATTTATTCATGGATATTTTTATCTGTTTCTTCTTTTTTTAAAAAAAATTTATATATTCATTGTCATTGCAAAGCAAACTTTTGGTATTACTGACATATATATTTGCTATTCTGTGTACTTATTTTTCATTCGTAAGTGGGAAGCCACACTTCAACAGAGTGTAGATGTTCACAGCCACAACAAACTCAGAATGTTTAACTTCTGCAAGAACTTTTTTATCATAGATTGTTTTTGCAAATCACTTTATTCTTAGCAGTAAATCTGTCTGTAAATACTTTATGATTGCAGTATATATTATACATTGATCTGATTGATGTATGTGTATTACTAAAAATTTGAAACAAGCTTCTGTGACATTCAATATGTCTTCAATGCAACTGAAAAGCACAACATGGTCATTTTTGCCCACTACAGCAAATGCCAGATAAAAATATAATGTCATAGATTTCCTGTTACATTTCACAAGATGCTTCTAACCTATTTTTAAACAACTTTTACACACACAACTTGATTTTCAGTTTGTGACAGAAATCAGAATAGGATATGGGTGACTAGAGGAAGTGTATTGAATATATTTCCTTAGAATATACATGTTGAATAAGGAATAATAGTTCCTGTATTCTTAAACAAATAAAATAAAATTAATCAGTGAATAAAATATTCAATATATTTTTTGTTTTACCATTTGTACAATATTTGTGAATCATTAAAGGCCATATATAGGTTAAAAAAAAAAAAAAAAACAAAGGCAAACTGAAATTGATGAAAAGTTTGTCTGAATAGGACATGAATGAAGACTGCTACATATGTTCACAGAGAGATATATTTGTTTTAGTCCTTAGAAACTCTGTAACAGATATGGTCTAATTTAATATAAGAAAACCTATTAATAGTCCTGAAAGTTTCAAAGAAAAAAAAAAGTTAAAGAAGTCAACTTAAAATTTTAACCAATGTAAATTTAATACGCAGTTTAACAGGACTGTATTCTCATTTAACCTTACTTAAATTCCATTTGCCATATTTTTAACTACTTTGCATCAGCTGGGCCTAGTTTTGCAACTTCATTGTGCGAAGTCCTGACTCCTGCATGTTAGGTAAGAGGTAAATCAAGTGTACTAAAACTAAACTTTCTACTTCACATAAAAAACAGAAAAATAAACAAATTGTATTATTTATTCCATCATTACAAGTGTAAAAATTCATAAAATAAACCTGTACCATTTATTATCTTTACAAACTCTCCGGTTTGATTTCTTGCTCACACTATGCCTGCAAATTAATTTTGAACATTTAGACATCCGGCAAATCCCACCACTTCCTATTATTAGGATATTAGGATTACATTCTGTTCAGAGTCGCACTATGCAGTAGTACGGTGACGTATTGACCATTCTTACATTAAGCACGAGCTGGCTTGGAAATACAGTGGTTAGGGATGGAAACACTATTCCCACGCCACTGCCCTGAAATTAACTCATTCATCCCCCCAAACTAATAAATTTATACATTAGAATTCAAAAATTCACGTATACTTAACTGTCTGGCAATTTGTTCTTTCTAAAAAAAAAAATAAGAAAATAAAAAAAAAAAAGTTGAAAACGACTCATAAACATATACACAACATATACACCTTCTACTAGCAGTAGATAGTGAAAACAAAAATATAAAATATGACAATACACCACTTAACTCTCTTATCTGCTCTCACACAAGCACTGTAAAAATAAAAAAGTTGCATATTTAATGTTATTTACTACAATACCTTGCAATTCCTGAAGCACAGAACTGTCTTCATTACAATCCAGTATAATGATATTATTGTTCTATTTTCAATATATGTGCATTGATGTATTTCAGGTAGACATTGTTCAGAAATATTACTTGCTAATAGTTTTTTGAAGGCATGGAGTGCAAAAACATAGTATTACTCTACCTAAAAAGTCTCAGTAATGCAAACTTTCATGCGGTTTGCATATTATTTCTGTAATACATTTACTAAAATTCTCTCACGTTGCCTTACTAAACTAATGCATTAAGAAGTACTGTAATAGTAAGAATGTTACCTATTTAAGTTATTTATTACAAATTTAAGCCAGCAACACTCTGGACTTCCCTGAAAATTGAGTAACACTGCCATGTTAAGAAAAAAAAAGACTCACAGAAAAAAGAACAGCAAGTACTAATATCCTTAGATGCCTCTGATGCTGCAAACCTCACACTGAAAGAATTGTGCTGCTCTTTAAAGAGTTCACAGAATATAGCTTGATCTTGGTGTAGATAATGCTATAATAGTTTAACCCTTAATTTAGAAACTGAGGCATGAAATCTTGGCCCACATCTCCTTCTCTGGAGACATTCAAAACCCACCTGGACCCCTTCCTGTGTAACCTGATCTAGGTGTTCCTACTCTGGCAGGGGGGTTGGACTGGATGATCTTTCAAGGTCCCTTCCAGTCCCTAACATTCTGTGATTTCATTGTTATTGTTTCTTTTCTTTTTTGCTAGGAGTACAGGAACATATTGGAAGAAAAATATCTGTATAATTCTTTTTCTAAACTGAGGAAGTTCCATTTCAGAACTAGTAAGATATTTTTACATCACCTCATACCTCCAGAGGGTTGAAATCTTTTTTTCAAATTCTAGACTAAACATATAGTGGTGTATTAATTGCTACTATATAAACATTGTTATTTAATACATTCTGCTGGTATTTATTCCCAATATTTTTATGAAGAGCGATCAAATGTCCGCTCACCACTTACTTTCTTAAGGCTGTGAGGTACGTGTCGCAATGGCTTATAAACAGATGGCAGGAATAGTTACCACCCTCATCCATCTGCTCCACCCTTCTGACAGGCATTACAGGGTTAGATGATATGCCTATGAATGAGCTCATGTACTATTGCAGTCTTCAGCTGGGTGCACTAAAGTAAAAGAATTTCAGTTTTGGTTTAACCTAATATACCAAGCAGTGTTTTACAAAGTGATTCAAAGAAGGTTCAAGTATTCATGCTTGAGGATGGTAACAGCTTCTGTCATCCAATTTTAGCCTGCCACAGCACATCTCTCAGAGTCATAAGTCTGAATAAGCAAAGCCCTTTTAGTTATCTCTTGCACAGCAAACTCTATATTCCATGGTTATTAAACAGCTCTTTCTGAATCTCTAAAGGTAAGCTTAATCCTGAAAATGGCTGACCAGAATAATATAATGATTTTTCAGATGAAGTCTTATGAATGACTCCTTGCATGACACAAATATGTCTGTTTCTCTCACAGCAGCACACAACTTGATGTAGCCTTATGCTGCAAAAACAAATTTGCCTGTGTCACACTGGTGCTCATAGTAACTCTAACTCATTAAATTCTCCTATTTTTCTACTCCTTTGATCTCATGATTTCTTAACTGAACTTACAACTAGTTTTGTTCCTGCTATTGTATTTTGAGTTGTTAAGTTTTATTTTGTTACTTTCTAAAAAGTTTTATAGTCCTTCTTCTAGTACAGTCTAATCCTCACCTGAATTCATGATGTTTATCATATTTCATATTTAACATAGTCAAGTTGCATTATTACATTGACATTCTGCGCATGAAGGTTAAAATACAAAGCAAAATCAGTTTTAAGATTGATGCTTGACTTAAGTATATTTCCTTCTATTTATAACACTTACCTTTGCAACAACACTAATTGTCATCTCATTTTAGTGAATTTCTTACATGTTTTGTAATTCCTCTAATAATCCCTATCTTCCTCAGGTGCAGAAATGATTTCCCAGGTGGCACAATATCAACTGCTTGCTGAAGTCCAAAGAGAGATATTACCAAGTTTTCTTTATCTAGGAAAATGGTTATCTTTTCAAAGGAAGGTAGCAGATTGGTTTGTATGAACCCCTTTCAGTAAAGCTATTTTCAATTTCCATTTTATCCCATCTTCCTTCTTCCTTTATGTCAGCAACTCATTTTTTTTCATTTAAATTCTGCTCTACTGTTTGATAAAAAATGAGGTCACACTTTTAGACCTTTATCCCTTCTTTTCCATCTTCCCCGCTACTTAAATATAAATACTGTATTTGCTGTTCTCCAACAAAACAGCACCATTTTTGCCCTAAGAGATTTATACACAAGAAGACATGAGATGCTTTGTTCTATATCACTCGGAATTCTGTGATGACACTTATCTGTTCCTCCTTGACTTACTTGCATCAGACTCCAAGTTCTGCTTTTCTCAGACACTTCCAGCTTTTGCCTCCCATGCACATTATCACCTTTGTTTAAAACTAAGGCAAAGTTTTAATTTCATTTCTGCATCACATCTACATTATCTTTCACCTGTAAGTGTAAGAATTGTCCTTCTTCTCTCTTGCTCTTGTTTTCTTAACAGAGCTTAATAAAGTTTTCTTTTAATCATCCCTTTAATGTCTGTCTCATTTGACATGTCAGCGCTTTATCCCTATGCTGACCACACCCCTATAATGTACCACTCTTTTGTTATCTGACTTCCCTTCTCCTCCCTTTTCTCATTCCTTGTAATTTTCCTGATCATATAATTTATTTCATAAAGAAAAAAAAAAAAAAAATCCTCTCATGCCTGTACACAGAATTAACACCTGTGCTTCTGAGCCTCTGAGAAGGTATTTGACATATTGTACCTCATAGACATGTATGAAAAGTATTTCCATGTCACCTTCCTCCCACCTTTCTCCTACCTGTCAGTAGCACTACAATCATTGTCTATGCCTACTACAGAAAGCTAATGCTGAAGAGAATAAACCATATAGATTGAACAGAATGTACTTTTCCAAGTCCCAGAATTAATCTGCCTGAAGGCAAAATGTCTGTGTTCTCTGCTACCGATCCTTTGTCACTTCAGACACAGTATTACATTTGTTTGTAATTTCTCGAGCCATCATACAGTACTCTCCAAGACAGAAAGAAAATTGAGTGGCAAGACTTGGGTGTCTAATGTATACCAAAACTAAGGTGAATTACAAACATATATTTTTTAAAATGCAATACTACTTTTTAATGGCATTAATGACTGTTTTATTTTAAAAGGGGCTTTTCAAAGCATCTCCTGATTTATAATCTGCATGGAATGATATCTGTCAATTAAATTTGCTGCTTATTAAGGTCTTCATTTGCACATACAAGGCCAAAGAGGACTTCTAGAGAAATGTTTTTGAGAGACAGAAGAATTATTCATAGAATTAAATGCTTTATAAACATATTTAAAGCAGACTGCTATGATGTGGCAGAAATAACAAGCAGATACATTTATTGCTTACTTTTCAATGTGAAGTATTACTTTTCATATTTTGGGCAAAAAAGACTTCACAGGAATACTTTACACTTCAGCTCTTTGGGGACACTGGGCCAGTAATCCCTGTTCAATATAAACCTTCCTACTATACCTGGGGTTTAACAGGCTTCACGAACTTCTCTTGCCCACTCCAGACCACATCTTCCCATGCTTCAGGGAGACAAGCAAGATACTGACTGGAGAGGAAAATGCAGTGATGCTGCATGGAGCAGACACTCTGCCCAAGCAGCAGGAGACCAGCTGTTCATTCCCAGGTGGAGAAAACTCAGCTGGGCAGGCACCAAAGAGGATTATGCCAAAGGCACAGTAGGGCTCTAAAGGTAGAGTCTCACAGAACAGCCAAAACTGAAAGAAAAAATTATAAAAAGAAATGAGAGGGAAAGATGGGGGGGGGGGGAGCCAGAAAGGGAGAGTGGCTGTTTGTATTGTCAGCTGTTCGCTTTCTTAAAATTAAGTTCAAAACAACAGGGATATTTGTATGCATGTCTTCCTTTTCAAAGGAAACATAAATTCCATGCTTCTAAATAAGTTGCAACTTTTGAAGTCCTTTATCAATGAGCAGTATGGTGTTTCCTAACAAATTAGAGCATATTTCATAGTTTGTCTTATGAGCACAGCGTGGTAGATTGGTTTAATTAAAGTCTGTCAAATTATCACAAGGATTTTACATTCCGCAAATAATTGCTTTTTCTTCTCTATTCACTTTTTGTTAATGGAAACACAGAAAGTTGTTTTTATCTCACTATATGATGTAAAATAAAGGAAGGAAAAAAAAATATGAGCAGTTAATGAAGTGACCTTTAATTTCTTGGATATCCTTTTACATTAAAACTAAAATGACCGAAATTAAGCTGTATTTGACAGTAGTTATATATGTGAAATTACATTTTGTGTTCAAATCAGACTACCATACTAACAGTACACATCTGAAAGTAGCTGAAGAGTGGAATGCAATGAAAGTTGCATTCAAATATTTGTGAGATCAGTTAAATTACCCCACATTACATTGCACTCTGGTGATACAAACATAGTATATTTTGAATGTTTACAGATATTAGGTGACCACTAATTCTTTTGCTCATAAATTCCTCACCACAAATTAGTTGGTTCATGGAACAATGGAATTAAAACCATATGTTGTTTTGGTGTAGGGTTTGGGGTTGTTTTTTCTTTGGTTTTCTTTTTCATAAAAAATAAAAAGCACCTTTTTCCAGAGAAATAGCAAAATGGTTATTTGGGGACTCAAAATCGGTCTTAAATGTGTCTCAAATTTTTTCATATTCAATTCTATGTAATATAGTGTGTGCATACTATGAAAAGACTTTATCAGTGTAAGTTACAGAAGCATAGTCCAGTTTATTTCTATACAGCTGCCCCTGCTCAACATATTATCCATTGTAGTATTCATTAGTAACACAGGTTAGAACTGCTACCTTGTATCTTGGGCAAGTGGGTGGGAACAAAAAAAATGTTTTTCCAAATAAGTTTCTGGAGACAAATGTGCACTAATGAAACTACAATTAGGCTGGCTGGCAAGCAGAGCACAACCAAGAAAGGCTGATAGGTGACAATTCTATATATTTATTTCAAATATAAGGATACCTCAGAAATTAGTAGCAGGTGCATACCTAATTTTTCTGCATCACAGTATAACATTTTAGAAATTAAAGGCTACTAAAGAGACGCATGTCATGTCAAAAATCTGGCACAGCTATCTCATTACTTATTTTAAAACAAGGTATTATGAAATGTTTAGAGAATGTGAGCTGACCTAACTCTACTCCTAAATAAATAATTATATACTAATTATCATTAATTAATGAATAATTATTTTATTCCTAAATAAAATTTGTGTTACTGAAATGAATTTGAACACAAAATATTCCAATTTCTGAGGAAAAACATAATTCTGAAGAATATAATACTTCATTTCAATCTCATTTTACCAGATTTTACTTAGTTTCCCCACTATGTAACTATGTTTCAAGAAAGTCTGGTTTTATTCAACACTGTTGAGAGATGACAATTAAATCAGAAGAATTTTACTCCTCACAGTGTGTTTTACATTTACAAAGTCTGTATTCTCCTTTATGTTTTTAATGGGAGCGGAAGGAAGAAAAAAAAATATAAAAGAAACTAAAAAGGTAAAAAGGTGGTGCATTTTCAGTGAGCACCGACATTTTACATATACTTGATTTACTCAGTTTGGTTTAAATTGAAGAATGGACAGGAATCTCTGACAAAACTGTCATGTTTAAAATATGGTGATATTTCATTTTCCCCGTTCTGCACTATTCAGATTGCCTGGAACTGAAATACTTCCAGCAGCTACTGTGTCCAATTTTTCAGAGCTGTCACTTCCTAGCAAATCTGCCTAAGCAAAATACTTACGCTGCTAGAAAACAAAGCAAACATGTAATATGAAATGCTTTCTATACTCCTTTGCAGGACAACTGGTGTTCAAGCACACAAAACAGCAAGAACGAGCAAAACAAAAGCTGAGTTCTAGAGACTCTCTTAAATCCATACATCTGGTATTCCCGTGCTTGGTTTCCAAAAAAGGCTAGAATTAGCTCACTTGTTTTTTTGACTTAACTGATATTTTTCTGCACGATAATTATAATCACAATAGAATCAAACAATAATCAAAATGCTCTTTCCAAAGAAACCACTCCAGGTGGCTTCTAAAAAGAATACTTCACCTGAAGAGCAGTAAAACAGAAAATTAAAATTTTTAACCCACTCTTGTCCGCATACTCTTTTGGTCAGTAGTCAATGCCCTACAAGGTAACACGAAATTGCTACAGCTTTACATTTACGGGCCTTTAGCCTACAATATAAAGAGAATCTACATTACATGAAAAGTAAACAAACCTCGTATGCTGAAATGAACTACATGGAAAAAAGTTAAGACCTTTACCTTGGATACAGGTTACACTTCAAAGAAAAATAAAATAAAATAAAATAAAATAAAATAAAATAAAATAAAATAAAATAAAATAAAATAAAATAAAATAAAATAAAATAAAATAAAATAAAATAAAATAATAAAACAATAAAACAATATAAAACAAAACAATATAAAACAAAACAATATAAAACAAAACAATATAAAACAAAACAATATAAAACAAAACAATATAAAACAAAACAATATAAAACAAAACAATATAAAACAAAACAATATAAAATAAAACAATATAAAATAAAATAAAATATTCCTTTTAAGAGTGAATTTTAAATTCTGGACATCAAGAATTTTTGCAGATGACAAACTGCAGAATGGTTTTGGTTGTTACAGGTCAACAAGTATTCTTTTTTATTTCCTGATATTTTTTTAAGATTTTCCAATTTTATTTGTTTAATTTCTGCATGATTATACAAAAATCTTATGAATCTTTGAAGCTTAGATATGAGGAATTATGTAAGACTACAGCTACTTCCACTGCTTGGCAAAGCCTGTCATGCTACAGGGAAGTCAGTGCTTCTTACTGTGTACAATTCAAATCCCAGTACTCTGATGTCCTGTTAACACCAAATATGTCACCCTTTAACACCACAGAATCAATACAGTGGAATGTCATGGTACCCTGATGGGCCACAAAGCCTCTGTATACATTTATTAGACAAAGATTTTATATTACTTCAGAGAAGAAATGTGTCAAGTTAAAATCAATTTCAAGTTTCTTACTAAGAAGGAAATAGTCCTAGGTAAATAAAAGATTTTTTTCTAGTTCCACTAAGTCAAACAAAGGAACCAAACAAAGAAGGTCAAAGTCATTTAGACATCCTATTCTGAACAAGGACACTTGCATATACACACTGTCATAAATTCTACCTCTCATTTTCAAGGTTGTTGGGGTTTTTTGGTTTGGTTTGGTTTTGACTGCTCTTTCCTACCCAGATCTTCACCTATCCAGTCCATCTGCTAAGATCTCCTTTCAGAAAAGGATACAAAAAATACAAATATAACCTAATGTAAGTATTCTAGTATAATCAAACATTAATATCCCAAAGCCTAGACAGAAAAACTCCTCTAAAGGTTATTTCATCTATTTTCTCACAAGATCTTTTAAGTATTTGGACTACTAAAAAGAAGACCAGACAATTTCTTAATTTAAAAAATGCTTCTGTAGCTTCATCCAAAGAGCTTGAAAGTTATTGACCTTTCTGACAACATTGGGAATTTGCAGGTGAGACAAAAACATATCTTTAGAATCCAAGAAAAGAAGCAATGTTGAACATTTGCATTTCATCTTTGTGGAGATGGACAAACAACCAGCCAATCTGGATGTTTAACAGAAAAAGCATTTTTTTTAAAAACCCTCTCTGAGCTGCTATGCAGCTGACAGAATAAATAATAGCTTTTCTTTAATCTCTGGATCTCAAAACCATGTCTATTTCACTTTCTTTTTCTTTCTTTTTTTTTTCTTTTGTTTCCCAGAATCCTGCATATCTCCAAGATCTTGTCAAGAAAAGCACACTACAAACCTCAGTATATAAAATTTATTATTTGAGCTTTATGACTCTGCTGATTCTTAGACAACTGAGTACCATAAGTTATACAAAACTGTGTGTTGCCTGCAAGAGAACCAGTCCACAATTTCTGTAATATTGAACCAATATTGTAATATCTAGCCTAGAGAGAAACAGAACAGAAGTATTTCTATAGACAGTAAGGAAGTTCTAAAACTATACAGGCTTGGTTACTTCCTAGACCAACAAGAAAGTTACTTATTTCTGTCCTCATGTTATCTGTAGTAAATAAATAAATAAATAAATAAATAAATAAATAAATAAAATAATAATGATAATGGATCAACCTTCATATTTTCTCTACACAGGTTACATTTTCAAATTGTAACTGATACACAGTCCTTCTGCATAAAGAATATTATTTTTTTTTCTGAGTGCTCTTTAAACAATGAGTTTGACACCCCTGGTCTATGCACTGCCATTACTAGACATTCTCAAAGGGATACTGAACTAGATCACATACAGGTTGGCATCAACTCAAAATTTTGACACTGCATTCACTAAAATAATGTAGGAAACATATAAGTTGAAGTTGTCACATGACTTATCAAACTAACCACCTAGCACGTTAATGACAGGTCTAGTTTTCTGTTTTAGTCTTTGTGTCATTAAGTAGCTTTCTACATGTAGGATTACTGAAAAGATGTTATTCTCTTGTCAGTAATAAAGTGATAATTTTAACAGTGAAAATAAAGAAGCAAGTTACTGTATTCAAAAGAAGAAAAAGATAGTATGTTTCCATTAAGGTACAGTAACTATTTAAATGCATTAAATGCTTACTGATCCATATCAAAATAAGTCATCCTCTCAATTAAATAGCAAATGAACAATATATATTAGTATCTATAAATAATTTATGAGCCAAAATTCAAACTGGATTCTTATGAATTTCAGTTTTGTATTAATTCATTACAACATCTTTCAGTATACAGCAAACTACTGCTATATAAATGTGATTCTTCAATACCTTTAACAAATATGACTCTTCAACTTATTTAAGTATGTGAGAGAATTAAGTTATCAGTACTGAAGTTGCAATAACCACTTGCAGAGAAAAAAATTTCATGTAAAACCTTTAATGTGACCTATGTTTTTAAGGCAGCAGCACATACAGTGTTTCTCACAGCAGCTAAAAACACTTTTTTTTTTCCAAAAATGTAAACTAAAATATGTGGCACCTCATTATATTTTTCTTTATACTGACATTAAATACAGTGATAGAATGATTTTGTGGAAGTCTCTTTAGACAACTGTTGATACTCCTGTGTAACAAACTAAAGTGAGGGGATTATCAGCAGGACTTCCCATTAATACATTAGTGAAGGTCAGTAAACAAACCTGGCTCAAAAGAGGCAAGGCTGCCACTTTGCTGTGTGAAATCAACACATTCCATCTCAGAAGCTGTTTCCATACATGTGCTGTTCTCCTTTTTTCTCAATGGCATCCAGAACAAGTAAAGATTAAACAAACAAACAAACAAAACAAAACACAAAGTACACATACAACACAAAGAAGATCTGAATATTGTTTCCACATACTGTAATAAAAACTGAAAATTTTAAGCCGTCTTGCCAATTTCCTTCCAAATAATGGGGTTTAATTTAAACTTTAGTCTTGCAAAATGCATGCTGGGGAAAAGAAAAGGAAGACCAAAAAAAAAAAATTAAGACTCCTGAGAATACAAATATCCACATGTTTTGCCACTTCTGAAGCACTGAGCAAACAAGACTTTCATTATTGCTACTTCCCCTGGATGCTCTAATATTTTCTATGACGTATTTACCATCTCACTAGTGTCTCTTAGCAGACGTTGCTGTGCTTAGTTCTAAGTCTCAGGAGAGCTAGGGTACCTTTGCCAATTAGAAATAAGCAAGTTGTTTAATTAACATGCCCTTTTCATTAATGGTTTAACCCAAACCTCACAGAGAGTCTTGGTTGCAAACCATGAGCAAACAAAGGACTACTAATTAAACATCCTGAAATTTTTAAAGGTAGAGCTTCTTTCAACACCCAAGGGATTGTTTGAACTCCTTAGAGGACCTCCAGAGCCTTTCAAGAGCACTTGGATTTTCTTATAGCTGTCCTATTCACTCAGGTATAAAAAAAAAAGTCTAAAGATTTTAGACACTTTCGATGTTTTAGAGTTAAGTTTGCATAAAGATAGATGTTCAAAGTCTTTGGATCAGATTTTGACTTCACAGTAACACAAATCTAAACTAAAGCCTGGAAAACTGCTAGACATTGCATGGAAGCTAAATTGATGTGGAAGGGAAGAGGAAAGGTGACTCCCTGCACTAGGCAATAAGTGCCTCTCAGAGAGATTACCAGAGAGGTGCACCACAACCTTCTTAAGTTTTATGTTCTTTCTGACTTTCTGTGAGCATTTTATAACGTGTATGTGATGTTTATATTTCCTTAATATAAATTAAACCACCTAAGAAGTAACAGGCAGTTTCTAACTGCATATGAGTTTGAACTGAGGGCTTCTGATGCGAGACAACTAGTAGCTTTCCTGAAGACAGCTAGCAGTGCTCTTTGTTTCAGCTGTCCACCATACTGCTCCCTCACAGATATCTACTCCCTCACTTGGAAAAGCAAGACCAGTTTTGAGGCAGCTGCTAATAGCTGCAGTTTACAGCCTGGTATAGTATAGCAAAAGAACACTTATTCTTTAGTATTTGGGCTTCAACTTGTACTAATCCAACAACTGCTGTGTGAGCAATAACACAATGCAGGAGTGACAAAGGGATAGATAGACACAGTGTCATAAAGTTAGATATTCACATACATGAATCAGACCTCTAAGACAGCATAGGTATAAAGCAACTGTAAATGCATAGTGTGAGGAGGAAGCAGAAGCAGTATTATACTACTCTAGTTTCCCTTACATTAGAGTACTTAACAGCATCTAAATTTGACGCAGAGTCCAACAGAACAAGAACAGAAGAAAACAAGTCCAGACTTTGGAAACCTGTTAAAGCTAAGGCTCAAAACACCAGGCAACCAGACTTCCTTCACCCATCTTCCATCCTCTCTTAATAGTGTAATATCTCCTTAATCTTTTCTACAGATTTATATATTTATTTCTACAGTTGCCAGAAGACTAAGGAAACTCCTTTTTATTCTTCTGTATTTTGCAAGATCAAGCCTGTGTATTTGTTTTTCAGAGCATGCATTCAGTTTCAGATACTAAATTCAAGATTTTTGTCATAATGCCAAGGAATTATTTTTTAGATTCAGTCAGATTCAAAGTTTCACAGGTCCATCCATCATTACTTCACAACCAGCAATGGCTGAACTGTGAACTACTCTCACAGAGAAATGAGAATCAAATTAGTTTGCACCATGAAAGTTGATCTACTCCAATCTTTCAGTGATGGACCAGAATTTAGTTTATTAAATATAATTTAAAATATGTATTTTGTGAATCCTGTTTCTAAATACTTCATTAAATGTATGCAGAAATATTTATTTATTCATTCTTCTATAGTGCTAACATTTTTGAGAAACTGTTGATAATATCAGTGATAGTCTTTCAATGCAGTGTTTCTATACACAAAAAATCTGCCACAAACTCCTGCATACATGAGAAAAAAAAAAACTCTAAGGAAACACAGTATTAAAAATACTGGCAACTACATTCAGTCACGGAATGCCTAGAGATCCAAAAGTATACCAAAATCCACTGATTCAAAGATTTCACAGTTTCTTGTTTCATGATTCAGTGGAAAGGATATGAATGAACAAGTGAGAGAAGAACAAACAGAAGTGAATCAGGACAAGGTCTGGAACTCTAACAGGCAGCTGGGCTCTGGCCAGGAGTCTGCACTTGCCTCTTTTTCCTCCCTAAGGAACAGCTCCAGCATACTGAACTGCTTCTTCAACTAACAAAAAGCAGCAATTTTTACATCCTCAACTTGAAAATTTAAACTACCTCCAGCTCCATAAGGCAAATTCCTTAAAATCTAATCCCTACTTCAGGCTGTGTTCCAAAATCCTTTAAAAAATGTTGTAAAATACAATATATTATACAGAAAATATTCACTGTGAGGTTTCCTTTAATAAAATCATCTGTAGACAGGATACACAGAGGCTGAGTGATATAGCCCTCTGGAGTAAATATTTCTCCTTCCAACTGAATATTCTTCCTTTTCAATTCTCTCATCCTAACAATTAATATGGAACTGGTCTAGCCTGCAGGAGTTATCTTTAGAGGCACTAATCACCCACTGCTCTACACTGATTGTAGTGACAATTGTCTTTATTCATCTGCCTAAAAGCAAGCTTTTAATGGTTTGGCATAATACAATTTTATTTCATAGACTAATATTTGTGACTCGTAATTTTAATTTTGCTTCCATTTCTTCAGTTATCTGACTTCTACTCTGAATTTTACTTTACACTCAAATGAAAAACCAGAAATCAGTAAATGATACTAACAAGGCAATTTTTTTTTTTTTTTCAGAATAGCTTTTCTACTGGTCTTTGAATGTTTTCTAGTGGTTGACCATTTTAATTCAACTGCTCTCACTGATCTGCAGATATTAAATTTTATTAAAAGCAGAAGGGTTGTGCAATCAAATGCAATACAAAGACAAGTAATCAATCTAAGCAGTCATACAAACAAGAAAAAAAAAAGGTGAGAAAAGCAAATAACTTTGAAAACTATTATTGTGAAAAATAGAAGGAAATCTTTGGGTCTTTTTTTTTCTTTGAGAAAAAGTGGCTATTTTTTACGTTTCTTTTAACAAATCTTAGATATGTTATTTCAGCAGATAATGAACTAGATAATAGAGAAGCATAGCTGTATTTACCCATGGGAATAACAAAAAAGTACAGAAACATATTTATACAGTAGCTTTGGTTTTGTATGTCAAACCAAAGCTATTTTGCAAATAACATTTTACACATGGAACTTAAAAATCAAGTATATTTAATAAGAAATTTTTCACTTGTCGAACCTGAAAATCAAAGCCAAGTTTGCCACAGGGCTTAATTTCTTATTTATTTATTTATTTATTCTCATCTTGAAATCTACTTTTCAAACTGCACAAGTGAATTAAGATCTTATTTTGGCAAAGGCTTCAACTGAAGCATATTAACTGTACACTAAGATCCTCATCACATATGTAAATACCTACAATACTAAGGTCTTGACACAGTATTGTTCTCTTCTATGTTGAAAAATATATTCCTTTCCCTTTGTTTCTCATCACTCACCTCTTTCTCCTGCTGCTACTTCCTGCTTGAAAGAGTTATAAAGAATAATAAGGGCTGACAATAGAACAAATGACAAAGAAAAAATAGTGTTGAAACAAAATAGCAGAAATCTTTCTTGTTCTGCTTTCCTCTATCAGTGAAAAACTGAAGAAACTGTAAATTCATTAAGATCTCTCTGTGAAATCAAGCAAAAGATTTTGAAGGGCAGGAGAGGAGGAATAGTAAATAAAATTTTCTTTCTCCTCCAGAAACTACAACAGACAGAGAAAGCTCATGGGCATAACTGATGGGGGAAAAAAAAAAAAATAATTCTTCATAGCTGTTCCGTTACACCATCTCAAATTAAAAGGAAAGCCTTGCATTAACCATGGTAATAGCAATGATGTGTCTACCTCCACAGCAAGAAGAAACTAGAACTGCTACAGCTGACTTCCTCCATTCCTGCTTTCCTAACTTCAGGAAGAACAACTATTTAGGTGTATTTGATTAACAAGTCCTGACAACTGGATTAACAGCTGATACATAAACTGCACTATCAGCTATTATCTACAGACTTAGGATTTCAGTCAGGGGCACTCAACTCAAACAAACAAACAAACAATAAACAAAACAAAAACAAAAAAAAAGTTTGAAGCACCAGAGAAGGGTATGACTGAACTACCAATGTAGAAAAAAAAACAGACTGTATAGCAGTTGCAAGTACTTTGATATGTAGGATCAGGCCAGTCTCTACCATTACCAAACTTGGGACAAGTTCTATGTTTCTCTGTCTCTGATTTAGGGGCAGGCTGCTTCTGCAGTGCCTGGTGTGACTGGATCATGTAGATAACGGAGCCAGCGTAGTTTCAGTGTCAACCAACTTGTTAACAGTGTGTGGTCATCTGCAATTACAACAGATATTTTTAAGAGACTGGGTTTTTGGGTTTTGTTTTGGTTTTGCTTTGGGTTTGGGCTTTTTGTTGTTGTTTTTTGTTTGTTTGTTTTTCAGTTCATTCTGAATTCCATGCTGCTATTACAACCTAAACCAACTTGCTATATTGATATATTCCTATTTAGGGTACGACTACAGTATAATCAATGCCTTCAGTATCTAATAATTGTCTCTGTGGCTCTTAAGTATTTAGTTTGGTTTTAAACAGTCTCTCAACATTAATGCACTTTTTTTTTCAAAGAATATTCAAATTTCCACTTCACTAGAAGTGAAAATGTAAAAACACAAAACTCTGTCATTTGTTTGTAGGACATACATTAGCTTTATTTGTTTCATTTAAGTTCAGTTTGTAAGTAGGTTTGTTCAGTCAAAAACTAACTAAAACAAGGACTAATAGAATCTTAAGTGACTGAAAGAGGTTATAGACCAGAAGCTGAAGCCTGCTTTCCCAGATCAAATGACCACAGTATTAGTGCTCTCCGTGCTATTCATATTCAGTTAGTCGGGGATACTGTCATTTGGAAGATATCAACAGTTTGCTGGAAGAAAAAGATGAAACTGCAAATGAGATTCCATAGGAATATTTTGTGTTATGTTAACGGTTGGGCTCAGTGATTTTAAAGGTCTTTACCAACCAAAATTACTCTACAATTCCATGATTTCTTGGGCTTGGCTCAATATTTCATTGGTTTTGAATAATGGAATACACTTGTGGAAGCTATGGAGGACCCAACACATGGAAAGGCTGTGAGCACCTGAGGAAATAAGATTTAAATTCAAATGACCTTGAGAAATCCACAGAATAAACTCAGTAGCAGACAGTGCAAAATATAGCACTGAAAAAAAAAAAAAAAAAAAAAGGAATAAGTCAAACACAGAAAGACAAAACAGATAAGTAATTTATAGGCTGCCTTACAGACAAGAGTCATTACAATGGAACAAAAATCATAGCAGAATGACAACTAAAAATTAGTCAAAATGTGCAGTAAATGAGTCAAATGCCAGGAATGGATGAAAAGGAATGTCAGAATGCAGGACGCTGAGAAAGTAGTTTTCTAGTCAGAATCAGCACAGCTTCAGTTATAGTAATTATTCCGTTATAATAATAAACACAACTCAGGCATGATGGTTTGCCTGCATGTCTCAATATCTAGCACCAGACACATTGATAAATCAGAGAGAATCCAGAGGACACAACAGTTAAAAGTCCATAAAACATAAACTAGTTTTCCTAATGCTAGCTTATTCAAAAATATCAAAGTACTAATAATATTCCTAAAACATTACAAAAAGGACAATGAATATTTTTTTTTTCTGTGTATACTAGAGAGAAGTAAAGATGAAACTACCTTAGCCCTTGCTTCCACATTACTATTCCAACATACTCAATTTAGGCATTTGTCTTCTTCAAACCACACTCACTGATTTCTCTTTTTGTCTCCTGCTTGATGAATGCTTCCTATTTCTCATTTTTCTCAGACAAATCTTCCTATGAAGCAGAGGGGTTTTAATTATTTTTCACTATTTAAAACAAATAAAACCAAGTGGAGTTGGCCTCTAGATGTGGAGAAGGCATGAGCAGTTATGGACAGCAGTGAAGGACTCTTAAACAGCGCAAAAGAATTACAGCAGCAGCAACAAAACTTTTAAAGAAAAAATAACACAATAGTTGTAAAATACTACTACACTCTACCTACGTAGGCAGTGGATTATCTTTTTGAAAGTTTTTAAGAATTTAGATGCAAGATATCTAACCCTACACTTCTAGTGATACATTTTTATTCCTCTTGCACCATTTGTGGCCCTTACTTAGAAAAAAATAGCTAATAATGTGATGGCAGCAATAAAATTTCCTGTGCCTGTCAGGCTCATTCTGGGTTTCTAATTCTATGGCCAAGCAACATAAGAAAAGTTTTGCAAGCAATAACCATTACCTTAGATTAAATTAATGAAAAAGTAGAGCCGTAACACTTAATGAAGAGGAAATATTTGTGAGGGAAATCAAGTGCAGAAAGCCAACATTCAGCATTTGCTTGATATTATTGGTGGAATTAGCCTCTTCCCCCTGTTCTTTTTAGGTGCTAATGTAAACAGAATGGATTTTTATGGCTCCTCGCTTATAACTTCCGTTAAGTTACTGGTTTAATAGACAAACCTCTCGTAGGTGGTAATTATAGCTTGAAGGAAAAAAGTCCAACTACTCATTTTTTCTTTACTACCCTTTCAATACAAATCTCCATTTCCTTTATCAGTTCTGTGATTTGCTGCCATGACCATTGTAATCTTCAGCCAGCTATTTTGTTTGGAAAACTATTCCACAAATTTATCAACACTTCATAATATGCCATTTAGGAACATGCGAAAAAAGCAGTTCTTTTCACATCCCTCCTCTAAGAAGCATAACTGGATTATTACTCTTACAACTAGATGACTCAAAAGAAATACAGATTGGCTTCCAAAAGCAGGCATTGCAGTCATCTGTACACAAAGTCATTAAGAAAATCTCAACACTTTCAAATTTCTCAGAACTAAAAAAAAATCCCAGTGAATATTTAGCATGGTACCCAGCTAAAATCCAATCCCTTATTGGCTTTCTTTTTTCTTCAGAAACCCAGTTTCTACATCTAAATGTACTTTGAAATGCCTACCACAGGATTATAATTAAGCATGCTGTTCTAGGCTAAGAAGTCATCGTCCCCTGTTTTTACCAGCTGCTTCTCCCTACACTTTCCTGTTGGAGGTAAGAAGCTCCTCACATCTGCCAGAAGAACCATATGTGCAATTACTTCTTAACCTAGTTCTGTCAAAATGGTTTCCTTAGGAAAAAAAAAATCTGTTTAAGAAGTGTTTCAGTTAAACTGGAATTGCTTGTCTGAGTGTGTCATAAATACAATTTATCTTTAAAGTTCAGAATTAGAAGCTTCTGTTTAAATGACAAATAATGATAATTAATTTGTGCTTCCCAAATGGTTCCCCAGACTCCTTTAATGTTCAAGGGCTAAAATAGGGAACATCTGAAGGTAAATAAATTGTTTCTTCTCTACTAGATCAAATATAAACATGTATTACAAAATGTTGTGCTGCCTCATACAGTTAGCTTCATCTAAGATTGTGGTCAGCATCCTGACATATTAAGGTATCATCATGCTGGCTATGCAGAACAGTGTATACCATATTTTTAGCTTTTCTTTATCATAATTCTCCATGATTGAAACATATTTCTCTGTCTGACTGTATGTTATCCAGAAGCTTTCAGGAATTATGTTATAAAAGATTCTATAATAAAATTTGATATAATTTGACATTTCATGTACCTTCAGAAATAACTATTTACAGATGTTATTCAGCATACCATAGCAACTACTAGCACTGAATAATGAGAAAAAATACACCAAGAATTAATCCAAATGAGACAAGAAAAAAATATGTTTGATACATCTCTTTTCTGCTGTATGTATATGCAGCTATGAACAATTTTTCCTGAGTTCGTGTAAACCTTTAAATAGGTGCTGATCCAGCTGACTCCCAGATCAATGTTAAGACTTCCAATGGCTTTGCTATTCATCCTATATTAGGTTCTGAGCTCATCTAACACATAGGAAACAGCCTTATAAATATACAGTAATTAAATAATAAGGTGGCTGTATGGTATCTGGCTGGGATGCAGTTAATTTTCTTCATAGCAGCCCGTATGGTGCTGTTTCAGAGTTATAAGTAAAATAGTGTTGATAACACACCAATCTTTTGGCTACTGCTGAGCAGTGCTTGCACAGCATCAACACCTTTTACCACTCTGCCAGTAAGCTGTCTGGGGGTGAGCAAGAAACTGGGAGGAGACACAGCCAGGACAGCTAACAAATTTGCCATAGGGATGTCCTATATCATTTGACCATTTGTGGTCAGCAATAAAAGAACAGGGACAGTAGGAGAAAGGGAGAATGTCTAGGGTTATGGCTTTTATCTTCCCAAGTAACCATTACACATATTGAAGCCTTGCTTTTGAGGAAGTGGCTAAGCCCCTGCCTGCCAGTGGGGTGTAGTAAACTAATTCCTTATTTCACTTTGCTTGTGTGCACAGCTTTTGCTTCACCTATAAAACTGCCTTTATCTTGATCTGCAAGTCTTCTCACTTCCTTTCTGTTTTCTCCCCATCTCATGGGAGGAGGAGAGAGTGAGCAGCTATGTGGTTGCTTGGCTCTTGGCTGGCGTCAACCCACAACAATGGCCAAAGTAACAATATAATTAAAGAAAAAAAACAATGTTAAAGCTGAAAACCTCATAAGAATACCAGCATTGCTGAAAATACACCAGTGTGTAATACTTGCTACAATCAATCTTTTTAAATCTTATATAATTACCAGGCCAGTTTTATCACAAGATCTTCATTTTTTACAGCCAAAACATAACCTGAGTTTGCTGAGATTTTTTTTTTTCAAGCCAATAGCTCCTATATCGCCCAAGAATTTTATTCCTGTTAAAAGCTTATATTTTAGCGCATTCAATTCATAAGTCTCACATGTAGAAAACCTCTCAGATTCCAAACAGTTTGAAATAAATATATATATTCTCATAGGGAAGGAAAAAAAAAAAAAAAAAAAAGGCTGAAGTGATACATTTGTACTTATATCACTACTGCAGCTGCCATGTGACTGCCATCTTCCCAGACATTTGATAGATGACTTGTGAGTGTACAATAGTCTGTCCTGTATGAAGCAAAAGGGATTTCAGGATATATTCTAATGAACCATGTTAAAGGCTAGTAGCTCACATACACCTGACACATTTTTTTTTAAGCATTGCCAGCTGTTTTGATCAATTCCAAGCACTTAAGTGGATAATAAAGATTGATTGAAACCAGAAGTTCTTGAATTTGAGCAACATGGACTTTGGAAAAGCATGCCATGGTAGTCTCACTGAAGTGCTATATGTAGCTAGAATAATCCACATTTAATCTATTGTTTTTGTGAATTTTATACATGGTGAGGTTAAAATAAGACTTTTATTCTCAGCAGCTATTTCTCATATAATTCTTAATTTATTTTGGGTGCCAAAAACTCTCACACTTGGCCAGATTTTTTTCCCCTAATTTGAATACTCTCCCTCCAGACATCTGGGAATTATCTGAGTGTGAAAGAATGATATTTAGGTGCTTTTTTTGCACTTAAAAAGCAATTTGGTACCTCTTGCCTTACCGATTTAAGCATGCATCAAACTGTGATATTAGCAGTTGTACTATTTTTTTTTTCCACTGGTATTAGCCATTTCAGAGCTTTCGTGTCCACATTAGCACATTTTAATGAGGATCCCCAGAATGAAGAGGTTAACAAAACCTTTCCAGAGCTCCAACTGTTAACCCTAATGCATTTCCATTTGCTTACTGCAATGGGAAATTCCAATCTTGCCTCAAGAAGTGAACAAGAACCTGTCAGATCTTTACGTTGTCAGAATTTCCTGAGGTTCACTCAATACCACTGACACCTGCTGATAACTAGCTAGTTACACTCTATTCAGGGGTATCTCTTAGCAATTTGTGGTACCCAAGGCCATCCTGAGCTAATATATTTCCCATAACAGGAATTTAAGTCCCTGCCCAACAGAAAGGATTTCAGTTTTAGTGTTAAGTGAGGGAATACTTCATTTGCCACTTTGCAGGGATATATGGTAAAAGTATCATGGGACTTATTCTACTTTCAGTTATATAAATGTAAATTTAGGATAATTTTTCTAGTGTGCTTTTATACCTAAGCTGAAATGAGCATTTGAGTTCATAGTTTCATTGGTAATATTCTCACAAAAAACACTTTCAAGTGGTTGGTGGGAAATGCTGTGGGCATGATTCTTCCCATGAGATTTTGCTTAATAGTCATATATTGGAAAGAGGAAAAGTTCCCCAATTCTGTAAAGCACTGTAAACAGAGTAGCAATTGTGATATTTACATTAGAAAGATTTTACTTACAAAAACTTTTTTAATCTTTTAGAGAGTGAGAAATATAAATTAAATCTAGCTAAAAATACACATACCTTCCAAATAATATTACGGCTATTACTTTGCTTTGCTTTTAGTTCTTGTTTTTACACATTTTTTAAGCTGAGATCTGAAATTAGAAACAATGAACTTACAAGTAACAGTCTGCACTGAATTACAAGCCTGATGTTTATGAGTATTTTTTCTATGTGCATGCAAAGAAATAAAATTGTGAATGCAAAGTCACTTAAAAGTCTACTTGATCTTTTAATTATATCTATATTCATTTGACATATTAAACTTTATTTTCCATGTGGAAATATGTACATACATTAACATCTTGAAAAATAGATGTGACACATGAAATATTTTTTTGTTTGTTTGGGGTTTTGTTGTTGCTGTTGGTTGGTTGGTTGGTTTGAGGTTTGTGGTGGGGTTTTTTTGTTTGTTTGTTTTTATTTTGGTGGCTTGGTGGTTTTTGTGGGTTTTTTGTTGTTTTTGTTTGGTTGGTTGTTGTTTTTGTTTATATCCCTCGCTGAAATATACTAAAAACTTTTGGAGTGGACACTAAAGCACTGTCTACAATAGTAAAATATGCAGGGCCATGGCACAGACCCAGTTTCTGACAAGTGACTATCCATAGCACTAAATTATTGGCACAACCTTCAGCATGTTTTAGGTCGATGTCAATCAGTGCTCAGCCCCCAAGAGTGTTCAGCCACAGTTCAGCAGCCACCACAGACCAAGAATCGTTCCCAATAGGTAGTTTGAACCCAGACATCCTACTCTGGAGGGTAAGAGAAGTGTAGTAGCTGGTCTTACAAAGAACAGGTATGATCTTATGAATTAAGCCATGCTAATTAAATCAATTTTTGCACAAAAAGTAAAAATCACAAAATGAAAAAATAACTCTAGAACATGGTTGCCAAAACTCTGCAACAACAGCAGCTGTATTAGGTACTTTCCTAGTACTTGGGGTTAACAGCAGGAAAGTGACATTTTTTTATTTTATAAAGATACATGCATATTTATGTAAAACTGTAACCTGTCTCTTTCTTTAAAATAATATGCTAACGTGGCAGTTCGTATGCATAGATATTATAGAAAAGGGTCAAAGCCCCAGCATACAAGGTCAACTTTTGAAAAGAAATGGAAACAAACTGCAGATATCACTGGCTTAGAGGCTATTTCAAAAGAAAGCAAAAGCCTCTAATTTTCTTCTACCAAGATAGTATCAAAATAAAACTCTACACTGATATTGCACTGCAGGATACTATACAGAACACGTAATGTAGATTATCCTCAAGTAGGTCTCATCAGAGGATAAATGCTGAAACTGCAATGAGTAATACACTAACTTCTCTGGCATCCTTTGGGAACATGATAACTTAGAAGGAGACTGTGCTGACATTTGTAACTCCTTATCACAGATACTGTAGTAGCTGTTCTCTTCTACTGGACTTTGCCTGCTGGGATTACTGGAGAAGAATGGGATATTCCCAAGTACATCACACTGAATTTCGATCACTTCTGAAAGGAAGCAGACAGATGCTTACATAAGGTACTTAGTCCCCGATCACTTGCACAGTGGGTGAATGAAATGATTATGCAGGTATATGACTTGCCAGAATCTTTCCTTATGTAGGGCAGTAAAAATTTTTATGTCCAAAAAGTTTAAATCATCACAGCAACAAAGACCACCACTTCTCAGTAGCTGCTAGAAATGTAACAAATTATTTTAGTGTACTGCATTGAGGCTGTGCTACCAGCAACCAAAGAAATGTAGTAGTGACCAATCAGTACATAAAATTCATGGACAAATCTCTAGCTCTGTACTCTGGTAGGCTATGCTTCTTAAAACAAAACAAAACAAAACACAAACAGAACAAAAAACACAAAACTAGGAGTGATCTAAACATAGTGTTATCTGATGATCAAGTAACAATAAGTGTTTCATTTTGAACGGGGTCTTCCTTACTCCTCAAATTTACACACGCACACCCCTTTGCAAATTTCTGTATAAAATCAAACAGAAATGTAACAGATAACACTACTCATTGTATACCTCTGAGTATTCAGTCCTACAAAATGCTATTGTATCAAGGATGTTAACCATAATTGTAAAAACACTCCTACTACAAACCCTTTCTAGTTCCCAGTCCTTCTGCTCTGGAATATTTCTCATGCCTCTTCTTAATCCACAACCATTTGATTCCAGAGTTTACACATCATTCAAGTGTTAAAATAACTCATTTTGCATGAATGCTATCTTTGATTTAAAAATTAAGCTTTAAAGGTTAAAAATAGTAAATTGAGACTATGAAAAGATAAAATAGTACACTGCTATTGTATATAGATGTGAATTTTTTTTCTAAATTATCTATGGCTTGAATTGAAAGGTTATACTAAAATAAATGCAGACTAGCTTATAAGCATATGCAGGTACTAAGTCTCAAATATTCCTTAATAAGTTAAAGAATTAAAAAATCCAGAATGGTAACTCTTAAAAATACTTTTATTCAGTTTCTCTTTAAAGTAATTAAATTATTATAATTATTAATATACTTAAATGAGTATATTTGCTTATAATTATAGTCAATACTATTAATAATTAAATTTTCATGTAAAAATTAAACATTGCAGAATAATTCTTTAAAGTAAAAAAATGCATGAGCTATATCAGAGGTGGCAAACAAAAAGCACTTTTTGATTAGTATTGGACAAAACGTTGCTGAAAAAAGGGTTTAGGTATTGAAAATAACTCTATTGATTTAATAGTCAGTCTGAGGATAAACAGTATATAAAAAGTATTAACTTTAAATCCTATAAACACAATGTTCATCAGAGTATGCAGGACTGTACCTTTTTTTTCCTATGTTTCACATATGAACTCTCTCTCTTTTTAAAAACAGAAGGTAGAAATAGTAAACCGCTGATACACTGGGGTTTTATTTCAAAATATGTTCAGTTCAAGATCAGAAAAAGGGATAGAAAACACCTCTTTTAAACCATTTTGACAGTCTTTTTTTTTTTTTTTCCCCTTTTTAGAGGTGTCCCCCCCCAGTCTGAATAACAGAAACAGCTATATTTCAGGAATGCATAGCTCCCCAAATGGTCTTTCGCTATAACAGAAATCAAGCCTGCACTAAAGCAATAGCTTGGAGACAGGCACAACTAAATCTTCCATATCTTCTCCAAATCCACTAAACCAGGGACTAATAACATAAGAATGATGATATTTCTAATTATGTGCTCAGTCTGGCTCTTTGCCTGTTTTACGGTACTATAGATGACAAATCTGCAAGAACGGGAACCAAGATGTAGCCTTACAAATTCTTTGCAGAGATTGACATGAACATCCTGTAATGTTAGAAAAAACAGTCATAGGAAGTAGTTGCACAGTTTATAAAGTGCTTTTTACCCCCCCAAGATTTATAGACACCCAGAAATTCATGGACTGCATCTGAAAAATTTCTGAAAGCTGACCAATAACAGAAGGTTTATTTCTGTAATATAACCACTTATGTGTGAGAAATTATCTAGAAACACCTACATTTGGAGAAATAAAGGCTAATAAAGTTAAAATCAATTATTCAAAGTTCAGGCAACCTATATATCATGTTGTTTGGGCATGGTGAGTAAATCTACAGGTCTACAGTAAATCTATAGGTCACGTATAAGCAATCATATTACAATAACTGCATCCTGGTCTCCTACACAGCTAATGTGTGAAATAAGACAGTTACAGAATCTGCTGTAAAAACTCATGGTACTGAGTTACTGCACCTTATCATAGCCACTGTGAGTGTCCATAAGGACCTCTCTGTCACAGCATTTTATTCTTCATGAAGACATATTCCCATATTGGTGTCATCTGCAGCTAGGCAGACATTTATTGTAAGCACTTATGTCAGATGGACCCTCTGAACCTTTTCTGTCAAAATTCCCAATGGACATCTATCTCCCTGTTCAAATAGCCACTATATCCGTGTGTGCTAATATTTCCAAATTTGGTGGGGTTTTTTGGTTTTGTTTTGTTTTCCCCTAGGGAAAGAAAAATGCATAGTTGCAATTTTCTCAGTTGAATCTCCTTGATCCACCCCATGATTTCTTCTGCCTCAAAATTACCAGTTATGGCTTAGCAAAGGCTTAGAACAGGACATGACTTCGAATTACAGACACAGATTCTGGAAATATAATAATCTCACATTCCCAACACTATAGTTTTTCTGTTTTCAAAATGAAAACTTTTGTGTATTAGAGCAACTATATTCTTACTTTCACTCTACTTTGTATTTCTACAAATAAATTATGTATTTTAAGGGTAATGAATGATCAATGACAGACACAGTTTTTATAAAGTCACAATATAAGGAACACTGCAGAAAATGTAACAGAGTGCTGTACTGTGTGATCAAAAAGCCAGGATAGGATGTTTTTATCAGATAGTTTTCACAAATTACTTTGCAAACAAACAGGATTAATCTTACAAACAGGAATTTTATTTCTATGAGCTTCTTTAAATTACCTTTATAATTTAATTGGTTTTGTTATTATTAACTTTGGGGTATGAGCATTGCTAACATTTCCACTTCATTCTTCCCTTTTTCTTCCTGAAGAGGTTCAACTTAGAGGTATATTTACCAAACCTCTTTCATAATCTCCAGCACTGAAAGTATGATTAAAGAAGAAACACTGCATTACCAGAATAAGATGTTCTTACAATCACAACAAAACGAAAACCCTTTCTTTGGCACATTTATATACATTTTCTATGTGCATATCATGACATAAAATGAATCTACCTGATATTTTCACTTGACTATAAGCATTCAAGTTGTATTTGTTAAACAAATGCCATATAGAGGACAAAAAAAATAAAACATTTTAAAAGTTGTGGCTGATGCCTGTTATCTTAATTATTAGGTAGGTTATAAATACTTTCTAGTATCTCAGTTTGCATATTCCTAATTTTCTAGGTACGAATACTGAAATAGCAAAATCCATTGATGTTATTTATGACGAGTAATAAATGCTACAAGACTTTTTTTTTTTTTTAATCAGCTCTGATGTTTACTCACTACAAATATTTCCTAAGGCAAGAAGACAAAGCAAAGCATCAAAATTCTCTGCAATTTCTTTACAGGTGAAAATAAAATCTGCATAAAACCTGGCGATAATATCACAGCCTCTTGCCAGGACAGTATCACATCACTGCGATCACTTCTGTCATTGTCACTTTTTGCTTAAAATAACTACAGTAAAAAGCTAACAATCATTTTTAGAAACAATAATTTAACCTAGTATCTGGAAACAATATCTATAAAGCACCTGAGTTACTTTCCCAACTCCCTTAATCATCTCCACAAAGCATGTGCAGCAAACAGGCAAGAGGGCAGGACGCATAGCTGCACTCCTTCAGAAAGCCTATTCCCCACGTTCCCACACCTGCTGCCACTACCAAATACACTTGTCCACTTTTCCATGCTCCAACAGTCAAAACATACAGAAATACATTAAAATATTTTTCTTAATAATGTGTCTGTGCAGTCATTTTACAAATGAAATTTAACATGCACCCAGTAAAATCATAACCAATGTCTTCTTCTGAAAAAATAACAGCACATCTGGAATGTCATTCCAATTCAGTGACTAATAAGCCATGTAAGCTAGTCTTCTTCTATGATCAATGGAGAGGGAGGTCCATGGGACAGTAGATACCTAAAGTAGATGGAACAGCTTGACTTCTAAAGGTACCTATTCCTCTTCCTTTGAAGTGACTTGTGACAGATGAAAAGCAAGCTGAGGTGAGATGAATTTGCCTTAGGGCCAAACTACACCTTTAAGTAACAAACTTCTAAAAATATAATTTTTCATTAAAATTGGCGTTTGGACCTCATTCTTACCTTAAGAACTCAACCTAACATACATATACGAATCTAACAACAGTTCTGTTGATTAAAATACATTCATACACATTATTTGAGCCCAATTCTTCCCCAGTTAACTAAATCTCTGCAGGAAACACAGACTAATATGGGGAACTTTTGAAAATCTTATCCCTGTACAGTGCATGAAGTTAAGCTTATTTTAATAGTGATAAATAAGACCACTATGCTCTAATATTAGGACGAAACATCTACTATATTTTAATAATGAAAAATAAATTGAGAATGAGCATATTTGGGTAAATCTAGATATCTGTTATCCTAATATCAACATAAATCAGTAAATAGGAATTGAATTCTGATGTAGTAAACAGGAGAAAAACATGTAAGACATTGCACTTCATATACCATTGTATTATAAGCCATCTCTGTAAACACATAAGATACATTATCTCAGCAGAGTCATTTCATACTACTCTACAAAAAATATTGTAGCACTTCTAAAAGCCAAATACAGTAACTTTACAATCTGTGCTTGTTTGCCCTTCTCCGGATGTATGACAGCACAATCAGATCAGGGAACCTGACTCTCACAGCACTTGAACTCTGACTTGCAGTCTAGAATCCAGAATGTGGACAAAATTCTGCACTCAGCAAGAACACTAGTTCCATTATGGACATTTGTCCAAACTTGTAGCATCCTCGTGAAGTAAAAAAAAAAAAATGCTATTACCTACATCTTATGTATGTAGGTAATGTAACATTGAGGGCATGTCTAAAACAAGACAGGTCTGAACCTATGCCTATGTTGAAGGACACTCATGATAGCACCCTGTTAATGAGGTCCTGTATTTCTCACATGGATTTTTTCTCACATGGATTCTTCCCCTCCTTAAATATACATGAGAATATTTGATTAAGAAAACTCCAAACAGACAAACACATCCAAAAATGTCCCTGCACTTCAATGTGATTTCATTATTTGACAGTTATATTAACAGATTCATTTTAACTTCATCATAAAACATCTACTGTTTAGAACTAGTCCAATACTTTGAACAAGTTTAAGCCCAGGACACAGAGACGGTATAATAATACCGCATCATACAGTACTACATCATGCAGTAATGTAATGAACTAAATTGTATTACTGGATACGATACACTCTGGATAGTAGTTTGCAATGATTTTTATTATCACTGCTCCATACTTTAGGTGCTAATAATTCACTCTGCTTAAACTTTAACAATAGGTCATCAGTGTATTTCTGTTCCTTTGTCTGTACCTTTCTTTTCCTTCTGTGCCTGCAAAGTGTCAACACATAATTTAATAATGAAGTGCCAAGAAGACAGGCAAATGTTTACCCAGAATATTCCAGTCTGAATATCTTTCTTTTAAATTCTCCTAGCCCCTTTAAGGCTATGTGATAAACCCTGAAATTCTCTTACCCCCTTTAAGACTGTGCTATAAACCATGAATCTATTCATAGCTTGGATCATTAATGAGTAAATATATTCCTTCCTTTAAAAAGTGCTAGCAAAAGCGTAACATTGCCTCATTTTCCCCCTTCACTGTCAATTACACACAAAGTCACAGAATAAGCTTCTCATAAATCAGGCTTCCTAGCTCTTGAATTATTGAAAAGTAGAGAAGACGGGCACCATTTCATTTGTACTCGAAACACTTAAGCCTCTTTTGGAAAGAAAAGAGGTTTCATTAAAAACAGAGGATTAGCCATAAAACGGACATTTTCTCTGTTTACTCTTTACAGCATAGGTCAGCCATAGGTGTTTGCCAGACTGATTCTGAATTTAACTTGGGACGTTGATTCATGAAAACAGAAATCAGCTTGATTTGGGGAATGTTTTGATTTGGTTTGATTTGGCTTTGTCCTTATTGTAACTGAGAAAAGACCCTTCTTTGGATAAACAGTGTCCAAAACATCATACAGACATGTCCTGCTATTCTATGGAACAGGAAAATTCTGTAAATGAAGATATTTCCTGTCTTCACTGACTTACCTTTCACCATATATGCTCAGACCTTCAAATATTGAAGGTTTTATGGCAGAAGTTAGCTACCAAAAAAACCCCAAACAACCAACAACAAAAAAACACTACCACAAAACTAATAGTAACATACTTCCAGATCTCCAACATTTTGTGCAATCCAGCAGAAATAACAAAACATAAATGTGTTCAGTCTCCACATTTTCTTAATGTTTGACCCCTAGTGTACAGTAGTATCTGACTGCTGCTGTATGAGAAAAATAAACTGGTTAGATGGGAAGGAGACTGAAATTAAAACATAGAAATCTTCATGCTGCTACTGGGAAGGTAAGACTAAAAACTCAGAGTAAAATAACTTGGATTAGAACACAGATACTATATGATTCTGAAGTACGTTATATGGGAGTAAAATTCCCAAATACATCAGTGTACCTATTCTACTGCCTCCTGAAGAAAAATTCTCCCTCTAAAAAACAAACAAATCAACAGACTGACTTTATTTGGGTTTCAAAACACCTCTTCAAAAAGCCAATGTAGAAGTAACTATTTTAAGGTTCACTAGATTAATTTGTTTCATCAGAATCTTTATGTTTAAATAAAAGAAAAACTGGAGAGAAAAAAAATTGCAAGCAATTGTTTCCATCACAAGTAGTCTTTACTTTTTAAATTTTTATTACTTTATTCACTTTAGTTAGCTACTCTATGCTTCATGTAAGAGTCCCTTCAAAATCATCCCAAATATAAGCATAGGGAAAAAAGTAGGCAGTCCTGAAGTCCTGAAAGCATAGGAAGATGCAGCTTTCCTATCCATATCCCCCAGTGTCTTAAATATGCACTGCTTTTGATAAGACAAAGGCAGAGAGCACCATTTTACTTGACGAAGTTATCCCAAACTATTTTTTTCAATTACTTAATAAAAGATCACTAGAAACTAGAATCCTAGAATGAATAAAAAAATAGCTATTCTTTCTGAGTCCCAAAGAAAAATCCAGGGACTAAAGAAAGGGAGATTAAAAAAAAAAAAAAAAAAAGGAAAATAAAAAAAAAAGAAAAGAAATCTGGTTGTTCTCCTTTTTCTGTGAGGATAGTCTTGTTTAATGCTAGGCCTTTCCTTTGGGAGATGAAACAAACACCTGCAGTTTTCCACTACAGGAAAAAATAACAAAAAAAAAAAGACTAAAAGTGGTAGGCAGAAAGATGCACTTACTACAAGCCGAGTTTCCTTTTCTCATGAGATTGTTGCTTTCCCTCCTACAGATTACAAGTCTACAATGCCTTAAACATGGGATACATATTACAAACTATAAGAAACTTACTGCAGTCAACAGTCAAACTGCCTAATTATTGAGCTAGACATTCACTGACAGCATATGCCTCATGGACTGCAATTCTTTCTAATTAATCTTGTCATAAACTGTAAACTGTTGATCAAAATCTATAACACCGGCCTCATAAAGCAGCAAACTGTCCTCTCCTTATATTTTTCTAAAGTTTGAGGTGCATTTCTATTATGTCAAATGTAGGAAAGACAGCAAAGTTTTTTCTTCAGAGATTCCATGACTCTTGACACATGCCCTTGGTCTAGATTAGTGTGGCTTTGATGATATTCTGAAAATGTGAAAAAATCTACCAGCACAGTGAGGATTTTAGAAAGGCTGGAGATGGATTCCCTAGAAAGATAACAAATAAAAAATAAGGTACTAACATTTCTGGATATGTTATTTTTAAATCTCTTCCCTTATTCAGAACTTTTTTTCTACTGTATACCACAGGATTTCTCTTCTCTGTCATGGCTGTGAAATTTGAACAGAAATAGTATAGATTCAGCATTCAGATGCTTTGTGTTCTGTTGTCTTATAGTACACAGCATCAGAATGATGCCTAATTATTACTGAAATCCCTGTTTCTACACATAAACTAAAAATGCAGTTTCTGATTTGAAACACTTCTACCACACTGTGAATACTGCAACCTCAAATTGAAAGACATGATCTACCACATTTTTATTTACATAGAAGTAGCTGGGGAGTACACTTTTAGGCAAAACTGATAATTTAGACTTTAAATGCTATGGTGCATTAAAAAAAAAAAATAAAAAAAAATCAAAAGTTCTTTGAAGCCTGAAGAGTCCTTCTGACTTTTTTTAACCCAAAATATGTTACAGTATTTGTTGGCCTTTTGTAAAGGACTTATCCGTGCATGAATATATACTGTATATACAATAGCATTCTGCACATAAACTGCTAGTGTCCCTCAATGTACATGTTAAGGAACTTACTAACGTTGATAACAGCTGTACATTTCTCTATGCAAAAGCAAACATTTTCAAATATATTGATGTTAGTATTAACTTAGAACAAAAGATTATTAGTAGTAATAAAAAAAAAGTTGAACTTTCAGCAAAGGCAAGATGCATTTTATAACTTCAGTTTTAGGGGCATTTTCTGTCTATCTCTTACACTGAATTTATCAAGCTCGTAGTGTTAAATGCATGTTGTCATAATCTTTCACTGTCACAGTGTAGTGCTGCCCTAACAGCATCCACTCTTTTAAAACAGAACTGCAATCAAAAAGTTCAAAATTAATAGCTGTGAAATCTCAAGCACTCATAAGCATGTGTTTTTATCACTTCCATGCTGTGTAGATCGGGTACTCTTGTTATTTATTATTTGTGACAGTGAACAATTCCCACTTGCTTTAGCGAAAAAATGAATAGTTGCTTGCATAACTAGCAAGGTGAAAAAACGGATTTCAAACTGTTGGAATCTTTTCACAAGAACAACTTACACAGATCAGAAGACGGCTTTCTTTTGGAGTACTACACTGTGCTGACTACAGTATGTGTTATTCTACCTTCTGTGTATCCCTTGTTTAAAAGCAATTCTTACAGTATGTTCTGCATTTGTGAAGAGCCTGAAATGATGGAGTCTTGGTACATTACAGGGGCTCCAGTAGTCACCCTCATCATCTTCACACTGGAAAAATGTGAATGTTTATAATTGCATGTATACTGCACAGTTACTACACAGTCTGCAGTTGGTCCAGAAAGCACTGTGATACCCACACTCACAACCACCTGCCCACACACTACCATGCTAAAGTGAGGAACCACTTCCTGCTACCATTTGTCAGGCACACTCCTTTCCCCACCGAGCCAAGCAGTAGTATGTGATTTTACAGTTAAATACTTATTTAAGTATCAACAGTACTTTACCTCCTGAAGGAGAGACCATTTTAAGAGAATCTCAAGAAAAAAAGCATGGCTATTATGTTTTCCTTTAGATTTTTCTTCATTTCTTTTCAGAAATGAAACACAGAGACAATATCTCCAAACGGCATGTATTTCAAATTGAAAAGGAAAGGTTAAAGATAGTAACTGTAACAGTATTACAAAATGACTCCATCTGATTAAATATTAACGTACAGGAAAATCTATCATAGATCAGGACAGAGAGTAAGATTTGCCCGTGGGCAGTACTATTATCAGCATACAATTAGTTGCAGATCAGAGACACTAGCCTTAGATCTGTTCTCATGCCAGTAATCTGTTTGCTAGCTGATTGAAAACCAACGGTTCTTGATGAAATGCTATTTATTTAGCTACAGACAATTTGATAAAGTGTAAGGTTAATAATAACAAAACTAGTGATGCTCAACATGACATGAAATGGTGTAGGTCATATTTTAATTGAGACATTTCAGTGAAAAATATGAAATTATTAAATGAAACAGGATATGTTACATGAGAAGCTTTCATGGCAAAGTCATTTTCTTTCAATTAAAAAAAAAAAAATAAAATAAAAAAATCCCACACATTGTGAATGCTAAAAAGAAGTCTTTTCTACTCTCAATTACTATAAACCCATCACAAAGTATGAATTCTTAGTCCTTAATGCTAAGTCTTTCAAATCCCTGGACTTATTTCATTTATTTTTTTCTTTGATAACAGATGAATTTTCTTTTATCCTTAGTAATTTGCATCAATAGTAGATCACAAATTCTTATACAGAAAGCCTTTTAGAAACATTTGATAGAGCAATACTTTAGCCAGTCCTTTTGTACTTCTGTAACGTTAATACTCCTGGAAGGTTACTGTATGATTTGAAAAGTTCTGTCACTTTATATATGTAATTAAGAACTAGTAAAGAAAAAATACATAAAGTTAGCATTCAAGGTTTCCAGAAAGGTGTACTAATATTCAGTATTAGAAAGTCCAAGATGAATTTTCAATTCATTCAAGAGTGTCTGAAGGGCAAATTGAATGTAGCATCCTACAGTCTCTTTAAATATCACTAAGTGATAAAATATTTTGCAATATAATGAAAACAAAATCTTCTTAATTTATTCTACAGAGGAATTTCACACTGTTGCTTATCTCTTTCTCTGCATTAAATAACAACCAAAAAGATCTGAAATACTAGCAATATTTGATAAATAAATATTCAAAAAACTGGTGTTGCACAAAAAATAGAGGGCAAATTATCTAAGTGTCCAGTGATCTCTGCAAAACAAGGAACAGCAAAGGCAGTGCTGTTTTGAAAACAGTTACACAAGTTTCCTTCAATTCTAAACTGAATCTCTCTTGTGTATTTTTTAAAAAATAAATGTAAAAAAGTACATAAAACCAGCATAAGCAGCATGTTTTTTAGTAACATACAATTCCATATATGGACTCAGAGAATTTAAACAGGATGAGTTATTGTGCTGCACCAACCTATACTCGTTTTGTATGTGGCCAAAGGAGCTGCCAGCATCAAGTCTCAACCTACTGAACAAACCCACCCGTTACATGAACCCACATCCTGGAGAAATACCTGCCGCACCTCGGTGGTAGTTCTTTGTCATTCCTATGAAGTACTACTCCCATCCATACTGCTGTTAGATATTTCAGATATGTTATTCTATTCTACTTTACATGTATATAGTAATAAATTGGGTAAAATACGTGAGCCAGACTATGTGTTGTACTTTCTAGAAAAAAGTCATTGTTGAAAGCCACCGAGAAAACGGATACTGCTTTGTTTCACACCCATTGCTGTCACTTTTACTCATATGAATTGATGTCTGCTCTAGAAATAGCTGAATTTTGTTTGTATTTAGAAACATTTAATTAAAACAAAGTGATAGATTCAGGTCTTTATGTTTCAGGAAGCAGAATAAAACCATTAGTATATAGTCAGAGGAGCCTTCTGAGTGAATTTTCTAAATCTACATGACAGATCTTACCCACGATGTGGGCTGAGGTTCAGTGGCTGAGCATGCAGTGACCTGTCTTAAGTGGAGATTTCTGTCTTCCAGTGCAACTATTCCTTCTGTAAAAGAACTCACAACCTGAAAACAAAAAAAATATTTCTCCCCAAATAAATCAATTACTGTCCCTCTGTAAACTTCTGCTGCAACTGGAACATAATTACATGCTCATTGAAAACAGCATTTTTCTGATTCAACAGAATGATGGATACACCCTCTCACTATCACAGAAGGCACAAGTTATGTCATTATAATCAATTTAGAATACATGGCTGGAGATAAGAAAACTGATTCACCATTTCATTACTCAAATTTTATGACAATGTAACTTCCTTATAACAGGAGTGACATGATGGAGAGTGAGACCAAATATATGTTGAAATCAGCAGACATAGAAGTTGTGAACAGTAAAGGTGTTAAAACAGGGACTTAACATATCCCTGTGAAAATGTTGGGGCCAGGTGGAGTAACAAATACTTTAATTTGCTGTTCATTTATTATCTGTATTTCCATTCTTGTCTTTCATCTTTAGAAAGCTTGCAAAATAATTAAGTTATTTTCTCTTGTTAAATACAATGTGTAAAAAAGGACTCCCAAATAAATTAAATAGATTTGCCTAAGCAAACGGCCAGATTTCATCTGAGAGGCAAAGTTTTGCATTATAAAGCTGATATGAATTTTTGGGCCAAGTCTTTCTAGTAAGTATACCTACAAGGGGTAACACACAACTCCACAAATAAACACTATCAGGTCACTGAGCAAAGGTAGCTCGCCATACGTACTCTTGCTGTGCAGTTAGTTTGAGTAATAATGTCTTGAATACTAAAATTATACTTTTTGAAACATTATTAAAGCCACATCATTCCCAGAAATTGTTACTATGATAGTTTTACATTTGGATGTAATAAATTATGAAAACCTACTCTGTTATTTTGCAAATTATAGATATGTACGTACTATGGAAGTTAAATGCAGGAGATTTGAAGCATAACATCCAAACTGATAAACTGGTCTACTGTATCTATATTTTGTTTGAATATAAAACAGTCTCTGAATATTATATCACCTGATTTAAATCGAGTGGTTGATATTAGTTGAATTTGATTGACTTTCATGGAACTACCTGTAGTTTCACCTAACATGAGGTAAACATCAGCCTCAGAGGTCTGAAGATGAATAGAAATTAGTAAAGCCAACTGTTGCCAGTATTGTTTCTCTGAAAACAGAAACAGTTTGTGTCAATTCAAAAATAACTTGTTAACCTAACATCAGTATGTGAGCATACATCTTCACATACACATTCTATCAAAAGACGTGTATGGCACACACATTTGAAAATTGTGTATAAGTTCTTACTGAAAAAATAAACATACTTGACAAAATGCACTACATTTCCAAGAGTATTTAAAGTCATTTTAACTATTGTTTCTTTGAGTAAACCAAACAATTGGCAAGTGATTTATTTTTTGTTTAGCTTTGAGTTTCAGCTACAGAAGAGTTTCCCAAAAGCCACCCAGGTCTTGCATCATACACCCTGTCTATGCAGCTCTGGGCAGGTATTTCAGAACTTTAGGCTCTTTAAGTGACACCAGGATGCATATATTTAGACAGCTGAATCACACTCAAAATACCATGACAGTCTCCACAATTACCTTTGGTTCCTTCTTCAAGTTGTATCCTTGTAAAAGTATTGTCCTGATGAAGGATATTTTCCCCAAGGATAAGTCTCTGAGAACGTGTTAAAACAATTCTGCCTTACATGGATTTGGTGTAAAGGAGTAGGAGAAGGAAGTAGGGGCTACTTCTCATATTTTGCACTGCTCCAGGGCTGGAAAGTACTTGACATCTGTACATGGATAGACAGAAGAAATTATGGCACTTGTCCCCTCCCCCACTGCTTCTCTCTGAGAAGTGCTAAAACAGAGAAAATATTTGGCACATACCACAAAAGACACACATTTCCTGGCCAAAATCCCAGTCAAGAAACTACTTTTCAGGGAGTGTGTGGAGGATTCTCCATAATAATCATGTGACCATGTAATGCAGGAATTTTTATCCTGTTAGGTGACAAATATTCTGTTACTTTCAATGTGGTAACTAAAATGAACTGCTTCAGACAAGGCTGTGAGATAAAATTCTCTCTAAATTTTTGGCAGATGGAATTGATATTTCTGTATTCTAGTTCTAGTACATATTCTGTGAGTGATTTTCAGCATGTCAGCTAGTACCTATCTTCTGTACCTAGTCTTAGAAAATTGACTTTACATTATCTATAATTTGACTTCATAGTATTTGTAGATAATAAAAGACCCTGTATCAAATACTTTGATAAATATTAATTTTATTGCTTGTTAATGTTCCAAGAATGCTACTTGCAACACCACATTTATTTCATTCAAGGATTACGAACTCAGCCATTAGATTGTTTGATTCAGAATATAAAATCTGTAACAAAATCTCATTTTACAGAACAATGTTTACCGCTAAAAAATACACTCGCTCTTGTCAGTAGTTAATAAGGTAAACTAGGTTTTGAAAGACAAACGTAACGCTTTTCTTCAGCTTCTAATAATTGTGTCAATTGTGATCCACTCTGAGTAAAATTAAACTATATTTTGGGGGTTATGCTGCAGCATTTTACAAGCTAATGATTGCAAAACAGCTGTGTTACCTAAATGACAGGATTGTTTGATTGATACAAATCATTTTTAAAAAGAAAACACATCACTTTTACATATCTTTCGATTTTAAACGTGGCCAGAATATTATTTTTGCTCAGACTTCTAAAAACCAAAACTTTTAAGTTTTCTCATTTTCTCCTTAAAAAAAAAAAAAAAAAAAAAAAAAAAGTGGTTCCTCTGCATTGCTCATGTAGGTTATATATCAAATTTATTCCCTATTTTTTAATACAGTCAAAAGTTGCTGTAATTTTACAACTCTTACTAGTGAAAATGGGCACATAAGATTGAGGAGATGACTCACGTTAACCACATTTCCACAGCTTCCACATCTGCAATGTGCACCACTGAGATTGTTCAGGAACTTGACTAACTAGTAATTCAGAACAAACACATTTTGAAATTTTGACATCTGCTGATGAACTGCTCTCAGTTAAGTATTTATAGAGGAAATTGCACTAAAATAAGAAATGAAGTTTTAAATCCTCCTTTATCTTCTTCTGTTGCAAAACACATTTTAGATGCCCCAACTAACCTTGGTTATTCTAGCATAAATGTGATATTTTGTCATCCACAACAGGAAAATAAAAGTGATATTGGGAAGTCTCTGTTGCCTGAAGTTTATGGAAGACAGTAAGTCAGTCCTAGGTTTTTCATGATGTGTGTATGTTCTCTCCCCTCTCCTTAGACTTTTTTTTCGTAAAAGTCAAAACTCAAAGGGACCCTATAATTTCATCTTATCTACTGTTCTCATCAGATATTGGATACACAAATTATTTTTACTTGCATCTAATTAAGGTTTAAAAAATTCAAACTGTGCAACTTCATACAAATAAAAAAAAGCATGAGACGATACAGCATACAGGTGAATTTCATTTTTACTATTTACCTATCAATGTGCGTTTTTTAAGACTTGATAGGATTGTATGTTGTGAGATCAACTGAAATAAATAAATTTCAAATTCTTGTAATAACAGTACGTTAAATGTTCTTACACTGTTACTGGGCCATGCAGTCTAATCTGTTAGAATAACTTGAATTGCACAGTCCACATTACTAAAACAATTTTCATTAAACTGCACAGTCAATAAACTTAACATACATCTGTATGAATGCCAGGGTTTTCTTTTGTAATCTTCATTCAAAAATTGAAATAATGCAAATTCATATACAATAATAATAAAAATTATGAACTTTCTTTTGATGCTCGATAGTAACTCTTGGGCTATTTTTTGTTGGTTTAATTATTGATTAAAATGAACATACAGTATATGCTAACAAAGTCCAAGATTTGATAACAGACAGACAACAATTCTACTCTTCTAGGAAAGAAAAATGAGGGGAGAAAAATATAGAAAAAGCATTGCCTAAGCACACAGTGAAATAAAAACACCTAAAAATGTAATTTTAAAAAAATGAGAAATGTAGAACATAAATTACATTGAACTTATTACTTGCAGGCTAAGACTGAAAAAAAGGGAAATTGTTTTGCAGCTTTCACAGTTTCTAAATATCTGTTGGAAAGAGACTTACTTAGAAAACCAGCCTGCTAAATATTATACAGAATTGCTCGTATGTCTATATAAATAATTCCTGTATATATATAATGAAAGAAAATGAAACTAATGTGTCCTGTTAAGATTAGTAATTAGATGCCTAAAAGTTCAGCAAATATAATAAAGAGTTCACAGCGCTCCTAAAGGACTTAGTTATAATAATTGATATCGGAGCACAATGCTAACTACTCCTGAAATCTATTGAATTTCTTTTATATTTTAATGCAAAACCAATTTGATAAGTTTTACATCTTAAAGTAGCCCAGCAGATCACTAATTACATGAATCTTCTAAAACTTTTGAAAGTAAATCCTTAAAGGAAAAGATACCTGAAGCTGCAGAACAGGTGTTTCGCCGAAACACTGCTGACAGTTGGTTAAACTAGCAAATATGTCAAATACTAGAAAACAATGCATTTAAACATATTAAAAAAAAAAAAAAAAAAAAAGGAGAGAGAGAAAGAAGCAGCAGCACACTCAGAAATACACTTCTACAGTACAAAGACTGACACAGCAGTAGGCAAACTGCTAACCACAGTTAAAACCCAGGTTCATATTGGTATGTATAATGCCAGAGAGCTGTCTGAGTTGATAAATTAGATCCTAGCCTTTTAAAGATGTTTCTTGCTACCCCTTGCCTATAATAGTACAGTTCTTTACTTATTCAGAGCATGAATCCTTCTTTACTCAGATCCTGTCTCTTTTGGCTCTGTACATCTCCTGGGAGTGCAGAATGATTCAGTGGTAACTTAGTCATTTGCACGCTGTACAACATGATTTTACTGAAGAGGGAAAAAATAAAGGCTACACTTATCAGTGGAACACTTTATGTTAAAGATAATTAAAGCATCAACAATCCATCTATTTCATGTTTAATTAGCCTCTCTTTCATCATAATTTGTTACTGAAGGTCAAAAGTGGGTCACACTTAAAAACTAATTGTAAAGTATTTAATATAATGCTAATTGAGAATAGAAAATTGCACCAAACAGCATTCAAGTTAACTATATGAAAGAATTTAATGACAATGTTCCCATTTATCTACATTTCACGTAGTGGTACCATAACACTGTTATTGTTACAATTATTATACTGTACAATATTTGCTTAGCTGAAAGTTGTGAAAAGCTTTATTCTTGAGAGTTGCTTTGTGATTAAAAAGCAGTCTTTGAGATAAGCCTGTGTGTATGTCTGTACATAAGCACAAAAAAGATGATGCTTTCCTGCATTGTTAAACTGATTGCCCCCTTAATGAATGGATTTGGGGTCCTGTTAAGGCTGCTGGTTACATGTGCATGTTTATGAGGAAACAGACCCATTTAGTTTGTAGACATAATCTGCATACATGCTAACCAACTGGTCAAAATGCTTCAACATTGCAACAGACTGATCAATGTTTGAAATGTTATGAAACAAATTAACCGGCTACTGTACAAAGAATTTTTTAAGATATTAATTTATATATATTTCAGTTTAATGGAAATAAGACTTTGCAGGAAATGCATCTAGTTTTGACTAGTGTTTCAGCATACTCTAGTATGTACTAAATGGTACATTTTCAATTAGAAAAGGCATAGGGATAATTCATAAACGATTACAGAATTGGCTAGGAAGCCAATGCCCCCAAGCAGAGAAATAATGCTGCTTAGAAATTCCAGTACTGGTTTTGGTAATTCTACTGATGGTGACCAATATCTCCCAAAAGAAAAAAAAAAAAAAAAAAAGAGAGAGAGAGACAAAAACCTACAATGCCACTGCAGTGTGGGTTTATGAGGCCTTTTCTTCAAGCAGTGCTTGTTAACATGCTAATGTTAAGAATGTGATTAAAAGTTTCAGTTAAATAAACCTGCTCATATGCCACTATTTTGCATTGTGAAATGAAGTGGAAAAAATAGCATATAAAGATATATCTGAAACTAACACGAGAAAATAAACAATTATTTACAGTTAAAATCTATTATTAGAATTATGATTAAGGATGCAATTCTCCAAGCTGCTAAGTGATTCCTCTCAGGCACTGAGCTTTCCTTATCTTTGGCTGTCTTTGCTGGAGCTTAGAAGCATTCAGTCTCCGCACAAGCAATGTGAAGCACCTTAAGGTTCAGATTTTAAAGCTGTGGTTCAGAAAAACACTTGCTTAAACTCAACTCCATTAAGCAAAACACTTCTGTACAGCTTTAATTTTTGGCAAGTGATTAAGACCAATGGAATACTAAGTGATTTAAACACTTGTTTGCCATTGTGTAACACGTTAGTGCTTTACTGAATAGGAGAGAATTAGTAAATTGGAGGCTAAAAGATTATTTCAGAGGAATACCATTCTAAATAGGACAAGAGTAGGACTAAAACTTGTGAAAGATCTTTTAAAAATGTGACAGTGGAATATCAGAAGTCTACTGAATACAGAATTTAATTTTAAACTTTATGTAAAACACCTGATGTCAAGAAGGAAGAGAGCTGCAAATTGTTTGTAGTTTTCTCCACTGAAGGTCTCCTGTACAGTACTATCAAACAAGATGTATTTGGCAACTTATTTAAGAAATTCATTGTTTTACCTTAAAAAATAAAGTATCAAATAATCAGAATGAAAACAACTTGTATCCACTGGGGTATACCAGTTGGTCATGTAAGTAGAGACTTCATTTCCTGACTGCTATATTGTAGATAGATGAACGTATCAATTACTGATTCTAATTACACTAATGGGAAATTAGTATTGCTCTCATCCCTGGTAACTCAGAGCAGGTACGTTCTGCTGTGTCCACTCATTTATTCTAAAACTTTATACACCTTCTAATGTCTCCTTAGAACAAAGGGAACTGCCAACGAGGAAATAAAGGCAGCCTTAGAGATTTCAGCTACTCTCCCCATCATGGTCACATCGATATGTCACTGGTTCTATTTCACACATAGAGCTGCACTATGAAACAATCTGATATGCACCACAACAGAACCCTTCATCTGTAACCGCTTCACATTTCTCTCTAAACAACGTGCTCCACGTGGTTTGAGTGCTAAAAATCTTCGTGTGTTTTGCCTGATAAACTGAGAAATGCTCCACTGTCAATGTTTGAGATGTGAAAAGCTTACATATTGTTTATGCAAATAAGTCTTAATGTCCCCGCTATCATGCTAAAGCGTGAACAAAACTAAATAAATGCCACTCAGCAACAAGCTGGCAAGTACCCACAGAAAATCGGTATCAAGTTTTGTGCCTGATGGTCTCTCTTATGAAGTCTGTTATTTAGCACTACCTGTAATATTTTCTTGGACACTTTCCTTACTTTACATGCATGCTTTACAAGTGTGCAAATACTTTCTACATTTTTAAAAATAAAAAGATGAGGCATTGGAATATCAGCTATAAACTACTCACGTAAACTAACCTTCATAACAAACTAAACATAAAGCACAGGGAAACAATCAACACTGATAAATATGTTGTGTAACAAACTAGATAAAAAATGGAGCAATTCAGCATGTACTTCTTTTGGTTTGATTGTTGCAAGTAAAAGCATAATAAAGACATTTTATTCTACTAAGAAATCTTCTAATATATTCTATATCAAAATATACCCTTCAAAAATGTTAAGTAATTCAAAAAATATTTCTATATTATAAACAAGTTTTTTATCAAGTAGAATAGTAATTTGTATGTTGTAATCCTTTACCATTGCTACACTAGAATGCAAGTCGTTCTTTTACACTGAAGATAAATTACACTTTGACAGTTTATAATTCATATTTTTACATTAATTGCAGCAGCAAGAAGTAGTATCTGATTAACTTATGTTCCACTGCTACTTTGTTATTCCAGTGTTCACTAAAACGGTATAATCTGCTATGTGCTTAATAAGCCTTAGCAGCTGGAAGCTTAGGAACTTTCTTAGTACTTTGTATTTTATACAGACTATTTTCAAACTGAAACTGTAATGTACTCTCCAGGAGAGAGTTAATGAAATGTATCACCCATAAACTACTGTGTTAAACGTTCTGTAAATTTGTATCACTTGTATAACAACATATACAAAAACACTGGCAGATAGTACATCAATCACGCTTTTTTTTGTCATCTGGAAGACTGAGTGGCTCATGCAATTAATTTTCTTTTACACTATTTTAAGTATTTTTTCGTAGAATGCAAATACTGGCAACACCTTGTAAAACTTCAGTTGTAGAAGACTAGCAGACTTTTCAAAGTATAAAAAAAGTCATAGTGTACCATATTTGCATGTTAATAAGTTGAAAAATACATAATTATTGTCAACTTAGTCAGAATTTCCCTGTTCCAGAGTTGGCTCTGTATTTACATGAATCAGCATTAATTCCTCTCTAGATTCGTGTGTAACACTCACTGTAGTTAAGGAAACATTCAGAATATTATCTTACACGGAAAGATGTAATGGAAATCATCGGGTGTTAAGTATCTCATTTTACTATCACCCAAAAAGTACTCCCCCAAAGAAAAGGGATCTTTGTTCAGGCTACATATGTGTCTTATAAAACAAAATAGATGCTTTCACTGAGGAACCTGATTCTTCTCTGTCCAATCCCTATTTTATTTCAAGGACTGTAAAGAAGTCCCTACCATCACCTGTTTAACGCTATCGGAGCTTCACTGAACCGACCTCCGTCAAAACAGCCGAGATGAGAGCCAGTCACTTGAGACTCTGAAAGCACACCTCACTCTCGGAGGTCTCACAGCAGTCACACTCTCTACAGACTGAGCTATGAGGCAGCTGGGCTCTCAAATTAGGGTCTCACAGCTTGAAATGATTAATTTCATGGGATATACAATAGGAGGAAAAAAAAAGAAAAAAAAAAAAGACAAAACACACTGGGGTGGGATTCTAAGCTCACTAACATTTACGTGTATTCAGAGCAACTGCTGCAATGAAAGCTATCTCTGTGTTGTAAATTAGACTGCAGACAGGCACTGTAGATTATTTAAGCATGTTGGTCCTAATGAATGACCTAGTAATTACAGCCATTAACGCTTCAGCTCGGCAGCTGCAAATCCACTCTCACCGAGAGCCTTAGGAAGCGACAGGCAGACAGCAACCCCTTTGACCAAAATACCTGGAGACCGAGGCGAAACTTTCCTCCTCAGCCAGAGCTCCCTGCCTCCAAGGCGGGGGAAACGCCCGCTGCGAGCGGAATCGGCCGCCGAAAGCGTGGCCGAGGGAGGACGGCAAAGACGGCGGATGCGGGAACAAGGCTTCACTGAGTCTCTAACCCTTCCACACCCGCCAGGATGGGGGGTCGGCTGATAAAGGCATCTAAGGCTGTCCTACAACTCGGTGTCTGGGCTAACGACCGCGTCCCCGACCCGCCCCCCGCCCTCGCAGCCGGCTGCCGCTGCGCCTGCGGGGGAGGCACCGCGCCCGCCGGCTCGGCGGGGAGGTCCCACCGGCGCCCCCGTCGGTGCGGCTGCACGGATGGGCTGGTTGGCTGCCGGGTCTGAAAAATGGAGGGAATTACAATAATAATAAAGATCTCTGGCTTTTTCTCCTGCGTGCTGTGTGTTGGTTCGGGCACCTGACTGCCTGCGGAGGGGTGGGTGGAGGGGATACCAGGCTGAACGGGTCATTGAACCTGACGGTCGTGTCTGCTTGTGCCAGTGTGGGAGGAGGGGGAAGGCGGGCATCTCCGCTCTCTCACCCGGGGTGTGTGTGTGTGTACGTGTGTATACGTGCGTGTCGAGGGCTGCGCGGTGGGGTGGGCAGACCGCGGCGGCCCGGGGCGCAGCGCTCTTACCTGCTTGCTGTACTTGTTGCTGGCCTGGCAGCTGTATTCGGAGCAGTGGTCCGACCCGATGGAGATGTTGTCACCGGCGCCCACGAAGGTGTTGGCCGGGGGCAGGTCCTGCACTGCCTGGTGCTTTTTGCCGGCCGTGGGGGACTGTGGGTGCAGCTGGACAGTGGGCAGCGGCGAGCTCGACTTGTAGTGCCTGGCGAGGTCAGGGCTGCCAGGGCCACCATTGACTGAGCGGTACCGCCCCATACCAGGGCTGTCCGAGAGCTTCTCATTGACACTGTCATAGCGCTGCCCATTGGGCTTGGAAGCCTCGACAGTGACAATGCTGCTGTAGAGGGGCTGCTTGCCCTTCTTGCCTTTCTTGTCCTTCTTGGGCTTCTTGGCCTTGTCATGCTGCTGTGGGGTGAAGAAATCCTCATGGTCCTTCTTGCCAGCCTCGTAGCCATGTTTGCCCTTGGAGCGGCAGTAGCGGGCCATGACCACCACCAGGATGAGGAGGATGACAGTCATGATGCCTGCCACCACACCAATGACTATGCTAAGCCGCTGTTTGCTCAGCTCATAGCTGGGGTCACCAGCAATATCCTGGGCAAGGGGCGTGTGGAGACTGCGGGCCACCTGACTTTCCACCACTGTGGCATTAGACAGGCTCTCGTTGACAAAGACATGGAGCAGGGCAGTGGTGGACTGGGGCGGCTGCCCACTGTCATTCACCTGCACCACAAGGCGGTGCAGGCCGTAGTGCTTGGGGGCCAGCTTGCCCACTAGTGACACCACGCCGCTGGCTGGGTCGATCTCAAAGAGTTTGAAGGGGTTGCCCCCAACTATGCTGTAGTTGAGGTCAGCGTTGAGACCAGTGTCAGCATCGGTGGCGACCACTGTGGCCACCACAGTGCGCATGTTGCTAGAGGGTGGCAGCACAGTGTAGGAGCTGTTGCTGGGGAAGGTGACTGTAGGCGCATTGTCATTCTCATCCATCACGAAGAGGGACACAGTGGCTGTGGCAGAGCGTGGCGGCTCACCTCCATCCACTGCCTTCACTTTAAAAGTGTAACTGGTCTGCTGCTCCCGGTCAAAGGAGACAGTGGAGAAAATAGTTCCAGTGTCATTCTCAATGGAGAAGATGCTGGCTGCCTGGTCATGGTCACTGGGCTGGATGGAGAGGCTGAGTTCTGCATTGTGGCCCTTGTCGAAGTCCATCACAGTCACCATGCCCACAGGACTGTTGGGCTGTAGGTTCTCCTTCACATAGAAAGTGAACACATCCTGCATGAAGCGTGGCTCATTGTCATTGCGATCTGCCACCCGCACCACCACAGTGGTGGAGCCCTGTAGTGATGGCACCCCCTTGTCCCGGGCCGTCACCTGAAATTCATAGGTGTCACGTTGCTCACGGTCCAGCACTGCCAATACCGACACGTCCCCGGAGTCAGGGTCAATGCTGAAGATGCCACCTGGCGCCTCAGAGGAGAGGGGCGAGGCCTCCAGGGAGTAGGTGATCTCAGCATTCTTGCCACTGTCTGCATCTGTGGCAACCACTGTGGCCACCCTCTCACCAGGCAAGTTGTTCTCTGGGAAGGACACCTCCAGCACAGCCTGACTGAACACGGGAGGGTTGTCATTAGTGTCTCCAACCCGCACCAGCAAGGAGTTGTTGCTGGACAAGCTGGGGCTGCCCGAGTCCACAGCCACAATCACCACATTGTAGTCACGTACAGCCTCGTAGTCCAGAGGGGCCGAGGTGTGCAGGAAATACTTGCGCTTGTTCTGTGGCTCCCCTTCGCCCTCACTGGCTGGCTTAAGCTGGAAGGGCACATCTCCCACTACGGTGCAGGTCACCACACCATTTTCACCTTGGTCCCGGTCTGAAACCTGCACCAGAGCAATTGGGGTATCCACCAGCACATCCTCAGCCACACTAGCCACCCCATCCCGGAGCGGGATGCGTCCAATTTTACGGATGTCAATGGTAGGCACGTTGTCGTTCTCATCACGGATGTTCAGCACGACCGTGGCCTTGTCTGTCTTGGGGGGCTGGCCCCGATCTCGGGCCATGACAGTGAAGCGAAGCTGGTTCACCTCTTCACGGTCGATGCGGTGCAAGACGCTGAGCCAGCCGGAGGTCTCGTCCAGCCGCAGCAGGCGCCTGACAGACTCAGTGGCCGCCCCGAAGACGTACTCGATCTGCCCGTTCACCCCTACGTCCAGGTCGGCGGCTCGCAGCTGCAGGATGGGGGTCCCGGGGCTGCTGTTCTCTGCCAGGTCTGCCTCGTAGACACTCTTTTCGAAGCGGGGGCTGTTGTCGTTCACGTCGGTGATTAGCACTCTCAGGATAGCTTGTGAGGACCGCGCCGGGTCACCGCCGTCCCGTACGCGGAGGCTGAGCTCGTAGGAGTCCCGCTGCTCCCGATCCAGCGCCCCCTTGACGATCAGCTGCGGCTGCTTCTCCCCGTCGAGAGTGTCGGCCACCTGCAGCTCGAAGACGCTGCTGCGAGCTGCCGCGTCCGCCTCCTGCCGCCGCTTGCTGCCGCTGGGGTAGAGGGCGCTCTCGGAAGCCCCCGAGACCGAAGCCCCCCCGCCGCCCCCGCCAGAGCGGCGGCCGCCGTCCCCGCCAGGTTCCTGCAGCAGTTCATAGCGCTCGATGCCATTGCGGCCGAAGTCCCTGTCGGTGGCTGTGGGGAGTAGGTAGAGAGTCCCCACAGGCCGGTTTTCCTCCACGGTAAGCGTGAGGACAGGGGAAGGGAAGGTGGGGGTGTTGTCGTTGATGTCCAGGATGATGACCCGGCCCTCGAAAAGGTCCACCCAGCTCTGCGAGGGGCCGATGACCGACACCTCGAAGTCCAGGAAGCACTCGTTCTCGTCGAAGATCATCTGGCACTGCGGCAGCTTCTCTCGGTCGATGCGCCGCTCTGTGGTGCTCAGCTCCCCGGTCATGTTATCGATCTTCAGATAGTCAGAGCCCGATTCCAGGCTGAATGTCACCTCTCCGGAGCCCGTCACGATTCCCAGGTCGGAAGCCACGTTGCCGATGCGGATGTCGGCGGGTCCTTCCTCGGCCAGCCGGTACCTCAGGAGCTGCTTGGCCGCTGCCAGGCTGACCCAGAGCGGCGGAGGCAGGAGGAGCAAGAAGCAGCAGCAGCAGCAGCAATGCACAAAGCCAAGGAGAGTCCGCATCTTCCTCATTTTACTGGCACCGAAACCCCCGCTCCTCTCACTCCCACCTGCCCCCAAATAAACTCCCCTGATAAGCCAACAGAGCGGCTGAGCTTCCGGGTGATCAATTATAAAATCCTTCTGTTCCTGGAAACTTATTGTCTCATGGCTGGCGCAATTGGTGGTCAAAACCCTGCTGCTGGCTCCTCTGCTGCTCTCCCTGCCTTCCAGTGGTGATATACTTACAGTTCATGGGACAGTGTATTTTGCTTTTTAAAGATTCATCTCGGTAGACAGGATGGGTTTTTCCTCCTCCTCCCCCTTCTCCTCCTCCTCTCTGATTTTACTGTAATCACTTTGCAAGGTTTGCAATAAAAGCAGGAGAAGCACTATGCGATTCGAAGCCCCCCAGGTCGTCTTCTTCGACACTAGAGTTAACTACGATTCACACTCTCTCTCCTCTCTCTTTCTCTCTCTCTCTCTCTCAGCCGTTTACGACCAAGGCATTAGCTTTATTCTTCCCCCTCTCTGCACACATAGGAAAAAAAATGTGATTCGCTTTATTCAAAGGGCTTGTGTCCGAGAAAACTCCAAATCCTCTTAGCAATAGGCAGTTTTTTAAAAAAAAAAAAAAAAAGTAAATAAAAAATAGAAATCCCAATAATGTTGCTAGCTGCACAGCTGATAGGAGAAGAACCCCGTGTATTACAGAGCAGTCCACAGAATATCCCTTTTGGTTGGCAAAAAAGCACCCAAATCCATCTTCAGAGATCGCCTAAAATGTTCAGCTCTTTCTCCGGAGCGGATTTTTTTTTAACAACTCTGCGCAAGGTCATTAGTCACAAAGCAACGATACAGAAACTGCGGAAGCCGTTTGCCCAGAATTTGCAAGGCTGTAGACACGAACATACACACACAACAGTCCCAAGTTTGGTTTGCATCCGCAGTTTGTGTGTGTGCCTTACCTGCATTTGCACTGCATGTGTTGTAGCAATCTGGATCTGCAGCACTGCGAGCGATTCACAAATGAGATTGCAGTCTGTCTCTCTCTCTCTCTCCTCTTCCTTCCCGTCCCAATGCAGGTAACCAGATCTGAACTTGATCCTTTCAGTTCAAAGGTTAGCAACAAAACTATGGGTCCAAAGGCGATTATTGGTCTCTCGTAAATATACCCGGAGCGGAACAAGATGTAACTGGATCCCCCACGTGAATTAACACAGATTCTGAATTACATCCATATAAGCGGAATGGCAAAGGGGAGGGGAAAAGATCCGCGACGCGATTAAAAAAAATTACAGAGTTCTATTTGCAAATAAAATTATATCAGTCAGTTGTTTCCTGTGATCTGCACCGCCACAGTGGGTGAAATCTGCAATTGTGTATTCCTTCCTATGTCTTTCAGAGAAGTGTGGCTCAGGCGCTTTCACGGCAGAGCGGCTTGTGCTTTAAAATGTTGAATGGCAACTGAGAAGCTTCCCACTCGGAAGGAAAAAAAAAAAAAAAAAAAAGAAAAAAGAAGCAGTAAACCGGCAAGTTTGCCCAAAGTGGTGGGAGCTGCTGAAGCCTCTCTCAGTAGCTCTTCCCTGAAGCTGCAGCACCAGAGCCGCCTGCGCTACATACACACAGAAAGAGAGGGAGAGAGAGAAAGAGGGAGAGCGAAGAGAGAGCGAGCGAGAGTGAGAGAGGGAGGGAGGGGGGAGGAGGAGGAGGGAGCACGAGTCAAGCGCTGCACTCCAGAAAGCCCAGCCTTACCCTCTGTCTCTGCTGCTGCTAGTGCTGCAAGTGGGATAGCTGCTCATCACAAAACACCAGTTCAGTCCTCAAAACCTATCCTCATTACACGCCCGAGTGTTGCCGCTGTTGCCTTCTCAAACCCGTGATCTGTAGTGATTCTCTCCTATCCTTTCCCTCCCCACTTCCGCCGAAGACTGTAAAGCGAGCAACGATTTTTAAAGCTATTATTTATTCACCTTTCTTTTAGGCAGAGCTAGTGCACGTTCGGGGCTCTGCATTTTGCCGAATCGCGCTGGTAAGAAAACTCGTTTCGCACAGATTCCCACCTTTCCTGTCGTGTAGGTGCTTTTGTGAAATAGCTGCAGTCCCTGTAACTGCACAAAACTCGAGGGAGGAAGGGGGACTGCCTCAGATCTCAGACTTTCGTCCTGTTCCCCAGTGCTGTTCGAGCCTTTTCGTCTTTGTGTTCATGTTCTTGCTATTACCATGATTTGAATGTGTCTTTTCAGCATGTTTGTGGGTTTCCTAGGAGAAAAAAAAAAAAAAAAAAAAGCCTCGGAGAAGATGATCAGGCAGGGGATGAGAGGGTTAGTAGAATGAACACATGTAAGAAGTAACAGATTTATTTCTGAACAGAGACTTGCTGCTTCGATGATTGCTAAAATGTAGCGTCACCTACCTGGGTAAGTGGGAAATAAACTTCAGCGTTAAAGCTCTCGGCTCAACTTTGTTTATTCTAACGTTCGCTCCTTCTTTTGATTTTGTGCCATTTAGTTGCCTATGGCGTTTGCTTGTCCCTGTCCCTGCGCCCTGGGTGATGCCTGGCTCCTGTACCTGTCCTTTCCATTCGGATTCCAGAGGGAAAAAAAAGGGAGACTGTCAGAAGAAGGAGGACCTGGGCGAGCATGGGGCAGCCAGTGGGAAGAGAACCGGCGTGTGTGTGTGTATGCGCGCAGCGAGGGGGAGGCAGGAATCCAGCTGCTCTCTCTCCCCCTGTGAACACATGTGGGAAAACAAGTTATTGCCCGTTCTGTGTGTGCGTGTGTGCATTCCTCCTTTTAAATGGTCATTTTGAATAAAGTCGCATGCAGAAGAATGTAGTGAAATGTCTCTCTTTCATCGCGATGACATATTTGAAAGAAAAGCGGCCGGAAATGTTGAGGTGGTTCAAAGCAACGGTCACAGCGTGTCTTTGTCATTTAGGGCGGTGAGTGAATGTGGGAGGGAGGGAAGGTTACCACCTCTTTCTCTGGGGAGTCCGGAGGCACAGAGACGCAGCGTCTCGCCGCGTGGAAACGGTGCTGGGGAGTGAGTGAGTGATTGCTGCTCTCCCCGGGGGACTGCAGGGCTGCTCCTCCGGCGGAGAATACGGCCCTGGCCGGGCCCCGGTGGCTCCCGTTGCCTCCCCAGAACATGCAAACCCTCCCCCGCCGATACTGGAGACACTCGGCTTTATATCTGCAGCATCAGCGAGAAAGCCCGGCTCGGCGCAGACTCAGTGTTCACAGCCGCAGTCCCGGACGGAGGAGGGGGGCTCGGGAGCTCAGCATCTTCGCAGCGGGCTAAGTAGGATTAATACCAAATCCCTATTATATTTGCCAAGCAACTTGAATTTATCAAAATTCCCCCTCGCTCTTCTGGAGCTCCGAGAGGAGGAAATTTTGCCCACAGTGTAAGATCCAGACATACCAGTACGTAGGAATACCAGCATACCGCATTGCACTGGCTCCCTGTACTAGCCATGCAATTGCAACCCGAAGCTCCTGCTGTTCCATTCCCTTTGTGCTTTTAAACGCAGCCAGGAAGCTTAATGTATTCGCCAGGAGAGGGGTGGGATGAAAGGGCTTTTAACCTCTCCGCCATAAACTTTAACAGGATTCTGGGCTGTTGCACGGCATGGGCACCTCGCCTCTTTTCTGTGTCTCCTTCCCCGTTGTCTCCCATGTCTACTTCTACTACGGTCTGCTTTGCGAGAGCCTCTTTCAAGTGAATGAGTGATTTCTTTCTCTTGCCATGTGCAATCGCTCCCCCCTTCCCTTCGTACCCTCGCTGGCCTCTCTTACACACACTATGCCTTTCACAAGCAGTCTGCGCCCCCCGGCCCTCCTCCCTTTTTTTTTTTTTTTTTTTTTTTTTTTTTCCAGTGTCTTCACATGCAATCTCTTCCTAAATGTGCAATGCCTTTCCTGCTCGGGAGCGCTGCGTCCTTCACAGTGGATTGGTTCCTCTTTCGGAGCAGAGGTAACGGCGTGTCTCCCTCCCCTCCCCCGCCACTCCCCCTTCCTCCCCCTTCCTCCCCCTCCTCCTTTCCTCCCCCAGGACAGGCGGCCGGCGTGGGAAATGGGCCCGACGTGCGCTGCATGGTGGATGGCAGCGCGGCTCCCGGTCCACGTGCCCTGGCTGCCGGGAGGGGGAACGGAGCTGTGCTGCCTGTGTCCCCCCTCTCCGCATCTCGCTCGTTCGTGCGGGGGTAGAGGGGAATCATCCCCGCCCCGTCTTGCCGCCAACCCGGATTCTAGGTCCCGCGGTCAGTGCGGGGACAGCTGTTCGGGTGTCGGTAGGAGCAAGCCCAGCTGTTTCAGACGGGGGAGGTTTGGCCCTCTTGGTGAAATCTGTTGAGCAGTGTAACTCCAATCCACCCCCCGTCTCCCTCTCTCTCCCAGATGCACATAGACGCCCACACGCGCTCAGACACGGCACCGCATTTGTCCTCTCGATCTGGTGAGATCAAGTGGGAAGTGGGATCAAAAATGTAATCGGCTGTAATAAATAAAATAGCCCGAGATGCTGGAGATATACAGAGGGGAAATAAGAACTTGTGTCCTTAAAGGGAACATCTGATAAGGCCACCGACGTGGCATCTTGTGTGTGGGAAGGAATCCGTCTTCCTGACATTCGCAGCCTGCTGTACGTGGGGAAATCCTAAAGCAGCCTGGGAGCTTCCCCAGCTACTCTGCATCCTCCCCGAAGCTCCCTTTCCGATGCTATGCAGCGAGGCTTTGTTATCATTGTTGTAGCTGCTGACTGGAAAGACAGAGGTCCTCGTTAAAATATGCAGATGCAATTAATGGCTAGTTTATCTGCATTTCTTGGTGGAGCCCGATTTCTGCCGCCGGCGTCCGAACTCACGTCCGCAGTTGGCGCTTTCAGCCCACAACAATTTGTTTTTCGCAGTTCAGGAATGTCGGTGGCTCTAACTGGAAAATTGCTTCTGCGATCTGCAGTGGGAATCCATCTCGGATTAAAGAGAGACAGATTATTTACATATCTATACCACTCCAAACACTAACAAATATACATTATCTATTATTATTTGCGCTCACACAAATGAAGAAGAAGCTCCCGAAGGAAAAAAAAAAAAAAAAGCGGGTGGGCTTGCAAGTAACATATTCATAATAATACGAGAAAAAGGTTAAATACAGTAAACATGACAGCAAATTCGAAAGCAGAGGAAAAAACAAGGACACAACCCCCATGTAGAGCAGTTAAAGCCATTTGATAGAAGAGAGAAACTAACTCAAGAACTCCACCAAGGGACAAACAGATGAAATGACACCACAACAGCACTAAACCTGCGTTGACCTTTCATCTTTCTAAAGTGTCTTGCTGATGTGGTGCAATTCTGCTGTGATCTCTTCACCTCCCTTCCCTACCACAGTCTCCCCCCGGCCGCTTCAGAGCTTCCTTAGTTCGTTGTAGCGAATGTACTGGGAGGTCGGCTGAATTACAGGGAGTGCTGACACTTGCCCGGTGTCTTTCACAGCTTTGCAAATATGCCTGCTGTGTAGTAGCATGTAACAGGCAGAAGTGATTAAATTATTCATTGCAGCAACAGCCTTTCTGATGGACATTAAAACTCAGGAGTTTAAATAAGGAAACCGCAGATTTACTTTTAAGCAGATAACAACTGCATCTGTGCTTGTTTATAATAACCGAATGCTAGCTAAGTATGGAACCAGACACTGTTTAAATCCTCCCTCTTTTACTCTCTGTGAGAATTTTGAGTTAGATAATGCGCCATAAAAGTTGCTGAGAGAGCAAAAATAATCTGTGTTGGGTAACAGTGGTTAGATCTAGCAGGATTATAATTGCTCATTCTTAAAGTAATATTTGATGTCTGTTCAAAATAAAATGTTCTTGCATAGGCATGATTCTATCAGCATTTCTGAGTTCTCATAAAGACTGATGAAAAGTAATAATTAGCAAAAGTGGTTGTGTTCTGTTTACTAGGATTTTTTGCAGTGCATACATATTCCTTACAAATGAGAATGATTGAGGGCTTTGTTTTTTGGGTTTTGTTTGGTTGGTTGGTTGGCTGTTTTTTTTTTTTTTATATTACATCATTCTATAAAATCTGTTATGAAAGGTCTTTTACAGAGCGGTGTTTCTTTTTTCCAGATGTTGATAAAAAAATCTAACCGTTCAAAATAATGCAGAAATGACAGGCATATTATGCTAAAAATTAGAAGGAAAGATTGATGAAAGGTCTTAAAAAAAAACATGCATTTTCATGAGGGAAGGCATATTTTTATTAAATTTATGCTTCATATGCAACTACTGGCTCTCCTGGATTTGCAGAGATGTAAATGATAGTTGCACTGAGCCCCATTATTTTATAGATTTATTTTTTAATTATATTATTGTTCAGTTTCTCTAAATGTAAATTAAACTAAAGAAAACAACAACAAAACAACATTAAAGTGATTTTGGATTAATTCCTATCAAAAATAGAGGGAAATTATTCCTCATTAGTATATATTCTACATAAAGGGGTACAATGAGACATTCAAGGGAGATAATTAAAACTGCATTTAATTTAAATGGAATGTATGAGAACCAGGTAGCACTGACAAAGAAAGAAAAATGTGTTCATTGTCACTGAAAATATTGAATGGGTACAACTGATACGCATTTGGATTCATTAGCAGAGAACACCACAGTTACTTTTGGAAATTATGTAGGATTTTTTTATATAAAGTTTCCAAGCTTTTTATCAATAGTGAGTCCACTGAAGGTCTCAAAGTGCTTTGTAAATTATCCATATGAGATAAAATGAGGTGCAATGACCTTCTTGGTCAGCCATCAAGCCACTATCAAATGGGTGTTAACTGGATTAAGTTTATTGGACCACAGTTTTGCACTTCTATAGTTTGTCTAGTATATTCTGGATTCTCCTCAATATTTGTCTTTGAATAAATGGCAATCGTTTGCACTTTATTTGATGGACTTCTGGAAAGTCAAAGAAGCTTATTATGAAGAGCGTTTAAAACAAGTTTGTGTTCCAGAGAACTACAGATACCAAGGAAAGTCTTGTACCATGAAATTTGATGGATAGTAGTAAAATACACTGAACTATTATAGATATATTGAAATAGTGTTATTCTTAGCTCCTGTTCCCACTTATTTCTGTCAGCTATCCCTTATATACAAAACTGAGTTTACAGATTTATTAAAACCATTTAACCTCTAGGCTTCAAGGCTTCCCAACTTAATATTATTTTCCAGTACAATGCTCTACATTTTTTGTTTGTTTGTTCGTTATTTATTTATTTATTTTCTAGGATGCTGCAGATACCTTTGTTGTGAGTTAAAGTTTTCCTTAATTTTTAAATGAGAATCACCAGATTGTAAAATCTTTTTCTTTTTGATATTCTTAGTGTACCCTGTACAGCTTTAATTTATTATTAATATAATTCAGGATAGCATAAAATATCTGGCATGTCTTAATGAATCTACTGTTCAGCTGCCTGTTGAGCAGAAGGGAAAATATTCATGCAAGATGGCAACTCTGCAGAGTTCAGAGGATGAACCTTTGGCATTAAAATTCAAATGCTGTTATGGATAATTGAATTCTGTGGTGCTCTATTCCCTTCTGTAATTTAATGCCAATATATGGTATTGGCTATACTCAACATGTAATTTTTAAGTCTACACATATACTCACTTACTTATTTGGGAGCTTTAATGTTTCTGCCTACTTCATCAAAAATAATCATTGCTCTCCAGCTGAAATAAGGGTCATATAAATATACAGTTATTATAAATTAAAGAAATAAAGATGGTGGCAAGGAAAGTAAATTAGTATAGGACCAAGGTGTTGATTGCTTATTGGACAGACTATTTGGCCTTGTTCTGCAATGATCAAAACTTCTTTACTAGGTATTTAAAAATGTTAGACTTGCTATTTCTTTTAATATTAAAAGTGCAACATTAAACCCCTTAGAGGTCATATTGTTATAATCCTGTTTAGCTGTACAGTGTAGAAACATACAATTTCTTCCTTAATCTTTTGTTTGACCTTAACAGAGGCATGACTATTCATTGGAAAAAAAAGTAAGGAAGATTCACCTGCCACCATCCACTCTTAATGGTGAGCAAGAGAAAGAAAGTGTGAAGAGGTGGAGTCACTTGCACCTTTCCCTGACCAAATTAAAACATAAACATATATAACCATGCCCATGCTGCACAGGCCCAGTGAAAGGCTTTGGTATATAGCCAAAATGAGAACAGGAGGCTGGGGAAGACCCTGCTTATGTCACCCCAGAACAGAATCCTGTAAGCTCCAACAGGAAGCAAAGTAAAGCCAAGTCTATCCAGTAGCCCAATATATTTTAGTCTGTTAAGCACTGATCTATATACTGATACAAGCCTGATCAGTGTCGCTTCTGAAATGTTTTGCACTGCTACCTTAATTCTCAAAAATAAGAGTGAAGGGGTTGTAGTCATCCTTTCTGTGGAGAAGGTTACGTAGCGTGTCTTTGAAATAATTTTTTCTCCTGCTGCCTCTCTTGCACTTTTTGCTATGCGCAAGCAGCCATACTTCTATGCATGTTTTAACTGTTTTGCAAAGTTTCTTGGTGATCATCCTTTGCATAATTACATTTTTAGCTTCCTTTGTAAGAATAATAGGTACTCTACAGAGTGGGTTTTTATGACCTATAATATATCCAGAGGAAGAGAAGTACTGATAAGTTTCCACATTTTTCATCTTCTGATAGAAGCCTCACATATCTTCCAGTTCATTCATTCTGTGAGATGATTAAAAAGTTACTCTTCAACAAACTAAACCTCATCCAGGGCTCAGCAGGAAATAACTGCAATCTAAGCACATTAAAGAACAGACAGGGCAAACCAAAGTATACCTCTTCTTTTGCCTTTTAAGATCATGGGAAAAAGAGAAAAGCAGTCTAATATTGTGATAAAACTGGAAGCCTGCAGCAGCTGGTTGATGGGGAAGGATATAGAACCTAATCCAAAGCACACAGAAGTCAATGGAAGTACTTTGACTAAATAAGCTTTACATTAGGCACCTAGTGAGTGAATGATGTTTAAAGCATTCATGTAGATCTTAAACAGATGAGTGAAGAAGAAAATGTTGTGCATTTTAATCAAAATAAATGCCATTAAACCACTTGGTGGTGTAAATGTTGTTTTGCCTGACCACAGAGATCATGTTTATGACTCAGAATAAACTGGCAGTGCATCCTAGGATGCTGAGTCCTGTCCTTCACTACTGCAAACACTCACATTATAGTAAAATTTATTTATTTATTTATTTATTTATCTATTTATTTATTTATTTATTTATTTATATTATTTTTATGTTGATATTGATCTCAAAGTTCAATACAGCACTACAAACATCTGCAGGCCCTATTTACCCATTCATGTGTTTACAGAGAACATTTGTCTCATCTTAGTTTTGTTGCAAAATAATACAAGAATTTTCTGTTTCCTCTCAGAACTTATGTTCTGTATTCCTGACATCAGGATGACAGACTTCCACTTCACCTCCACTCTTGTTTTAGTGAAACTTTCAATTAATATGGAGAATAGGAATTGTTCATGATTTCCATCATGACGATGTATTCTATGTGATGTAATGACATTAAACATTTTTATTTTTTTTTTTTCCCCCAGAAATACCTCGTGTAATATTCCACGTCAGGATTTTTCATAGCTATATCATGTTTTGGTGGATGACAGTTCTTCTCTAGCAGATTGGCTGGATCTTCCTTTTTCTCTGACATTTCCAGCTGATGAACCCACAGTTTATAGCTGAATATCTTGTTACATTGCTCTTTTATTATAATTAATACTATTAAGTTTAATTCTATATCTTTTATAGAAGACATCAAGGTCATATGATTCTTCCTATATGTTTTTTGTGATTTTGATGATTCTCAAACTTGTTTTACCAGGCAATTTCAGCAGCATGCTTCAAGTTTTTGTGATCTAGTCTTTAATTTAAATGTCATAAAAGTATGTTGCAAGACAACCCATGAAGAACCCCTTAACAGCTTTCATGTAAGGATGCAAACACGTAACATGATCAGTTGTCCTCTCCTGATTAGTCAATTCTTTATCTTCTCAATCTTAACCAATATTTTTCTTATCAGATAGTGTCAAAAACTATTTTGAAATCCAGATAGGTGAGATCTCGACATACCTTGTTTAGAAGATAAATTAATAAAGATATCAAGTAAATGAAACATTTAGATAGATTTTATTAAGTTTGCTTTGTACTTCCATGCCATTAGTCATGCTTTGCTTCAAAATCTACTCTGAAGCTTTGCATTCTAAATCCATCTAAAATTCATACTATTTGTTTTCCCCTTTCAGCTTTGCTTCTCAAATATATCTAGTCCATTTTTGATTTTCCATAAATTCTCATCCTGATATAACTGAATCTTTTTTCTAGACCCATCAGATTAATGTATTAATTCCTTCAGGATTCTGAAGTGAAGGTTATCAAGACTCTTTGTTTTGAGTACTTTGTAGTGTTTGAATTAATTTCATTTCAGATGTGATAATCCTTCTTCCACACCTTTCCTCATTTCAACATCACAATCCTTGTTGAAAGCTGAAACAATGTATAACTTCTGTGGGTATCTCTAGGGTTTGTTTGTTTGTTTCTTATATATAACATATTCTGCAAAAGGCAAGTCATTGCTTTTTAGTAGTTTTCCGAATAAGATCTGAAAGTTTAAATTTGAAACTTCATTGAAGTCTACAAGGTGATATACTTTTTACATATTCTGCCATTTTGCCACTGCATGTCTGTGTGTCTGTCTTTTTTATGTATTGCCTACACATTGTCTATAACATTCATCTGCGAGTTCATTATTTTAAACCTCTGAATACTTCATATTAAAATAAGGCAAATGAGATAGGTAGGTCATTTGGGATAAAAGAGACTGTATCTGACCAAAAGGAACTTAACACTTTGAAAGAGCTGAAGAGTGCAGAGATAGAGGGAAAAACAGGTGAAAAGAAACTGAAAACATGCTTGGGTTTGGCATTTTACAAGAACAGACCTGTCCAGAATGTCAAAGGTCAATCCAAATGAAAAGAGATAGTACCAGTTACCAGATGTTACCAGGCCAAGTATACAGAAAAAAATATATATCTATATAAAGTCCTTGATGAACAAGAAAAAGCCATATACTAGAATAAATAATTCCACAAAGATTCTTCCATCAATTACTTGGGAGAAATTTAGAGAGAGAAATTAGAAAGAGAGGGTTAGAAGGAGAATAGTGGGGAAATGAAGATTGGGAAGCCTATTTATTTATTTAAAATCTTGTAAACAAACACAACTTACATTTTATAATGGAAAAGTGAAAATAAACAAGTTTCAGAAAGCTGAGGGTGTTCCAACTTTTGTTTTAAAACTACACACCAATACAGCTGATTGAATGTACTTTTTAACTAAGATACTTCGCGCTTTTTTAAATTAACTTTTGGGGTTTTCTTTTAAAAACTTTCTGTCATTTTTCTACTAAACTTCCCCTCCTCCTACCGCTCCAGGTAGATTGTATGACTAGTACTGTGGTTTAAAGAGGATATATTTAATTTACTACACTTCCAAAAAGTTAAAGAATGCAAACTCATGAGAAGAAGAGTTTTCATGGTGTCATCTAATGTGTCATTCTTGGAAGAAGTTATTGACTTAACTTGGAATTATTACAGCTCTGAAAGTTATAAGTAAGAATGACAACATCAGCTATTATCACTTCATGACACTCCAAACAATATAACTGATTTTTTTTTTTTTAGTTGCTTATTATTTTACTGAGCTTTAACACATAACTTCTTCTTCCTAGGTCTGAAGCTATAGTTAAAATACTGAAAAAATTCAGACAGATTCACTGAAATCTGATGATGAAGCCGGATTGTTTTACTCATGATGAAATTTATAGATGATTTTATTTAAATAATTTCAGCACTTTCATACATTTCACTATGAACTTGAGCTTTCAAGAGGCTAGTTTTTGTGAGTATTTCAGCAATCCACTAAAAAAACCTGAATTTTGCTTAAGATTGGTAAAAACTTTATATTTTTTAGAAAAAAAAAATCCCCAAAGATTTGATTCATATAGGGTGTAGCTCAAAATGTGGCTGGCTAATAACTTCTTGATAATTTCAGGTTTTTGCCCAGAAACTACTTTCCTCTGATGTGACCTCTCTTTTGAGACATAACCTTGTGGAGCAGGAAGCTGCAATGTTTGAACACAGAAGAATGAAAGTTAGATCTGAACAGAGAGAAAAGGATGAAGAATGGTTATTGACTGTCCTAAGTAACAATGATGTCAAAAGATAACTGTGAAATTTACCTTAAAATCATCCCATTAATGCTCTCCTTAAACAATGATAACATTGTATATGTTTAGTTGTTCAAATAACAAACACTCAGCCAATCAAAATGATTGGTCCTGATGACCAACCATGTAAGTGTCACTAATATCACATATGATTAAACTTTTGTTCTGTTTTCAGTTTGTTCGGTTGGGTTTTGGCTGGGAAATTGTGTAGAAAAAAAAAATCAAACCAAAACAGTTATTATCAAGAACATTACTCATATTGCCAGATCAAACACTCAGAAGTTAGAAAATGTTAGAATATTGACAGCAGATCCTTAATTTGAATGCCAGTGCATCATCTATTGCAATGTTTGATTGCAATCTTATTACATATTCATGTACATTTTGTCCACTGGATTTCAATTTGTGAATAAATAAATAAATAAAAACACACACAAAAAATAAATATTAAAATATTAAAGAGATACATTTTAATAAATTAAAACATATTTTATTGAATTACACAGAACAGGTTGGACTGTAAGATAAGGTTGTACTTACATAAGGTTGGACTTAGTAAGAAACATTATTATTATTATTATTTTTCATGTTCAGGCCTTATTTACTGCACACTGTTCAAATTACATCCTGGTCATGGAATTATTAAATGGATTTTTTTATTATGTACTTAATTGTGTAAAAAATTCAAAAATATTATTTAGTTTGGGAAGAACTGTATTATATTTGGGGTTATTGTGATTCCAGTATTACAAATAGGAAGGTAATAATGAGATGCAGGTCAAAAATGTCCACAGATTTAGGATATCTAATTTGAGCCTTTTAGGTTCATAATTTAGGGGCTGCTTAGAATTACATAGCTTTTACATGTACAACCCAAAACTTTCACTGACATAAGGTGTGCCTAAGAATGTTCACTGTTCTGCAAATCAGTCTCAGGATTTTAGGTAAAAACTCAGAAACAGGTGAAATCACAATCAAAATGTTTTGTTCTGTGACTTAATATCCTGGTGGAATTCTATGACAGCAGTGAGTGTCAGTCTCCAGCTTCAAATACAATGTTCTAATGCTATGAAATACTGTTTTCCTCTTTGATTTCACTTCAGGAAAGGTCATTTCTGTAGAATGAATAAAGTAGGGGTCTTGAAGGGAAAACATATGACTCTTATCAAAGACTATGTCAGACTGCACAAGTACAAGTGAGGGAAACTATGATTCTACCTATAACTTCATTTTGATAATTTTCTAACTATGAAATGAGCTTTTGATTTTTTCTTTTTTAATATTATTGTGTGGCATATAGTAATTTCTATTGCAGACAGAGGACAGCAAAGATCCTTACCACCAGAAAAGAAAATTCATTTAGGTATACAACACTTTGGAAAAGAAGGAACTGGGGTGGGGGGAAGAATTCTTGAATAAGCATAAGTGGAAGATGCACAGATGGTAGAAGTTCCTAAATGTTCTACTCTTCTCTCTGGGCATCTTTTGCTACATAAATGTGTTAACATTTGTTAGAAGGCATGATTAAAGGCTTTATAGGCTTTACAGATGGAATGTAATTTAGTGGAAAGTTTTGAAAGATAGAAGATTCACACATGAAATGGTTTCCATTAAAGGAATTAGAAAAGGGGAGGTCTAGAGAGGCAACATAGACGTAGTAACAACTAAATATTGTTCTGTAAACAAAAGTTTGGTTGACCAGTTAAATTGCTTTCAGTAACTTTACTGGGGTCAGGTTAGGTTGGAATACCTATCTGTGAAATAGAAGACCTGAGTCATTTCCTTTCATCCAGAGATACCTCTGTTTTTTTCAAAGGAATAATTAATGTAAAACATACCTGCAGATCAAAAAACTTATTTAAAGCTATTTGACATACAGCCACCCTATACTCAGTTAAGCATCCTATTAGGCCACAGAATTAGGAATGCATTCTGTTCCTCTTTTTCCTCCAGCAAAACTCAGTTACACTTCCATTCTTCCTCCAACTTGCAGGAAGCCTCATGTCCGCTATGCTATATGTCATGTAAGAGGAAAGCACCTTGAACACAAGGGTCAACAAACTTGAGAATATTTTCTTGTTCAGGGAAGTGAAAGAAAGTCATACCAGACAAACTTATTTACTTAGGCCAATTTTCAGAGATTCTTACCCAACATATATACATGTATGTGTATGTATATATTTGTAAATATATGTATATTTGGTTACCTGATAAGAATAGAAAATATTGGGCAAGAAACTGCTGACAGATGTAAAATCCTATAAACTGTTATAATTGTCAATAGGACATCAAAATTATTTATCAGTGTTATACAGATATGGTCAATTGCCTCAGATTATATTCATCAGTAGAAAGACTTGGAACTAATAATTCAGGCTACTTTTGTTTCTGTTATATGTACATTAAAAGCAGAAATAGTAACTTTTTAGAAAATAGTTTTGTTTTTAATTAGCAAAAAGGATTAGACTTCAATTATTTGCCTGTAGAAGAATGGAAACATCACTACTGGTCCTCAGCCATGTTGGAAATATAAAGTCTGAGAATGAGAAGAGTCCAAGTAATAGTGCTTTTCTACCACACAAGCGCTTTCATGAAAACCACCATTCAAGGCCTCTGTCATATCTGACTTGTTGATTCAAAAAAACTGACCTGAGCCACACTGAGAACCAATGAAGTACTATTTTAAAAATAATACTTTGCTCTTTATAAAGGGAAAATAAAGCTTTTAAATATTGAGCTCTTGCCTTATCTTTGCAACAAGATTTCTGTTAGTGATTCTTCACTAAATCTGATTGCAAACTGGAGAGATACAAAAATATTCCAATCTTGTGGCTGTTTTGTGTATTTGAGATATATTTATGAAGAAAAAAAGCATACTTTTCCAAAAAAGGTCACATTTCCATTTTAAAGAAGAATATCAAAGAGCCAAACTCTCATATTTGATGCACAAGTGTACTGCGGCCAGAATCTTACTTCCTTGTAGCCTGCTCTTGATAAGGCATTTTGTTTGACTGTCTGGTTTTCTTCAGTGTTTTGTTTCCCAGAGCTGTCTGTTCTTTATAAAAATACCTATATGCCAATTTAAGGCATTCAGAAGTCAATCAGTTGTAAATGCAAGTGTGTATTATGAGACTTTCCTTCCCTTTAATGCAGTTAATGAATATGTTCCCATGACTTTTAAATGGACTGGTGCCTCAGCACATTTTCAGAATTACTTTATTTGAAAACACTTCCATTTATAATGGGGCTTAAATCTCATTTCCCTCCATATCTACCCTCACTTAGTCTTTTTTAAGGCCCCTCTGTAAAAAAAAAAAAACAAACTATGTATATATATATATATGTATCTCAGCTGCTGCTCCTCCTCTCAATGCTTTCATAGTATTAGTAAGAGCAGAAACCAACTGATGCCTTACTCTGTTGCTCATACAGAGACAATATGCAGACACTGCACTATCCTCCATTCCTGGCTGAAGAGCTCTGTGCTACTGTTTCGTATTATCTACACACACCGCTTCTGCTTCATGTGTCTGCTAAATCTTAATGACTCCCTGTAGTCTCTGCGACTTCACATTTTCCCTGTAGGAACCTAGAGTAAGACAGGTAAAGATTCTCTTAATTTCAAACTACTGCAGATCCTAATTGGAAAAGAAAAAAAAAAAAAAAGAAGTTGTCTGAAATAGTAGTACAGACACAGTCCTGGATGACTGGAAGGAGAGAAAATAGAAGGGAGCATAAAGAAGGTGAGAAAAGAGGTGCAAGTTATACTGCATGACTGTGTCCTTTACTTGCTGAGTCAGCAGGAAGCAAGAGCTCTGCAGGGGCACACTTAGCCTTCACATTTCTCCACAGAAACCCCATCTGGCCAACTAAATTGCCAGCAATTGAGAAGACATGCAGGAAGCTGTATCCAGCTATTCTCATTCAGTGTGAAGGTTACTGTGTTGTGGAGGTAGGGGGAGAGCAAATAAGGAAAGCATTATAAGACTGTGCCTCTCACATACAATAAAGGGAAGCATTGAATATGTGATCACTTTTATTCTGTTCACTGTGTAAAGAATTAGAAATTCCAGGAAAATTTGGCTACTGTTTTAGAAAGACCTAACATCAGGCAATCTTGGAAAGAAAAATGTTCATCAAGAAAAAAGCTGAAGGAAATTGAATAATCAAATTTTACTATAGAATTTTGTATTTAAATTTCAAAATCGGAAGCTTTTACTTGTAGTCTTTCTGTCAAGTCATCTGAAGAAAATTTCTTGGAGCTCTATTTGGCTTTTGCAGGACCTCTAACTTTAACGTCCATTCAAAAGGCCTAGAAAAATAAAATGCCTTCCCTTGGCTTCTTAGCATGTAATGTTCTCTCAAATACAAGTACTGAACTGAGATATAAAACAAAGAAAACTACACCAACATTGCATAAAAGCACTCAATAATCTATGTGTGGAACGCTCCAGAAGAATACATCAGCTAATGGTTTATAAGAACAATTAGTAAAACACCAATTGCAAATTACTCCTTCAGTTCAATGTTTCCCAGTGAGTGAGGCTGCTTTAAGTGGAGCAATGTGCCAGCATTAAAGATGAAGCACAGAACAGAATATAATCCAATGAATGTATTAACTTAGGTTTTGTGCCCAGTTTGACACTGCCAGCAGTAGCAAACTGAAGGAAAGGAGATGCTCAAATACACCAGTGTGAAAAAATGGGAAATGGGGTAGAAAAGCTTGGTGTCAGTGTTTTGTCTCTCTGATCACAGGAAAATGTATTAGATAAGCAGATATGCCTTTGTCGTACCACTTCTTTTGTTGTCCAGTGCTAGTTAGAGTTTGGTGTCAGTAGGTTGTGTTATCCTGAAGATCTGAGATACTCTTAGGTGACTAGGTGTCTTGATGTTGCCTTATTGATCAAGTTTTCACATCATCCATGCAGTTTACAAAGGGATCAGTTTTCTGGTTGCAATAGGGAACAAGTGATCATTCAGATTCAAGATTGCCAGTCCTTGGTGTTTGATGTGAAGTATTTGGATTTCAGCAGGAGAACTTAAATTTTAATTTGATAGTATTTTTTTTCACTGTGTGAAACTTGTTTTCCATAAGACTCCCAAAGCTTTGACAAATGGTTACAAAAAGTATCCCAGGAGCAAATTAGCCAGCTGTTTATAAGCACACTTACCACCCCCTGAGTTTTGAAAATCACCAGTTCCCAGCCAGTAAGGTTGGAGATATGTGTCACATCAGCAGTGAAGCAGAGAGCTGAACAGAAAATAATAAACTTCCCTCAAGGATGGTGCAATATACTTCATTCTATTAATGAGAAGTTGAAGACAGATATCAACTTTTCTACTATCTTGCAGCTATTAAACATGTACTTGGGCAAATTTCTACTAGTCTCAGTTAATTTCAAAATTTTGTTTTTTAGTGAATTTTCCTTTCAGCTAAGGTCTTCTTAGTAAGCGCACTTTTCTAAAGCAGGATACATGTTTTGGTAGACATAGCAATGGAATGCAAGGTTGCTGACAAGGATGCACATCCTGTGAGAGGGGTAAGCAGGAGGTGACTAAAACTAACCAAGTATTCCATGCCATTCACATGATACATCATATAAAAGTGGGAAACCACGAGGATCTCAGCCTTTTTCCCTATGGCCAACATTAGGAGAGGACCTTGCGAGTTGTCCCTGTGAACTGAGGCCTGGTGATAGACTGAATCCAGTTCCAGTTTGCTTCAGAGTCCAATCCAGGACTTCTGAGTGCAGGCTCTGATGCTGCTGGAGCAGTGCTGATCTTTGCCAGGACTTTCAAGATTGGTTTTGTATATTTTGTATTATTTTCTTCATTTTATTAGTAGCACTAGAAAAACATTTTTAATTTTTTTTCCAATTCTGTCTCTCTGTCATTCTATTGCCTTCCAATCACCTGTACTTATTGGAAAGCGGGGGGGAAGGGGGCAGCTAAAGAGGAGCTAGGAGGAAGAGGGGATTAACAAAGCAACTGCCACGGTTTATTGTCACCTTGCAATCAAACCTTGACAGCCAGAAAATATAAAGAAATGGACAACTGACTACATTCTTCCCAGCAATGTAGAAGTACTGATGAATGTTAAGTCAAGTTCCAGTGAATACTGAAGAAAGAGTGTTACAGAAGCTGACGCTGCTAAAAGCAAGCAGAAAAAGTAGATCCATTAGGCTTCTTCTAGAAATTATGCTTTGTTTTTCTGCAAAGATCACATATTAAAAATGTACATCTATAAAAATAAAATAAATTTTAAAAAATCCCATGTAACCGCAGTACTAAACTTACCACATTTCTGTCCAAAATTCATAATGGATACAGATTCAGGCATATTCAGTCTGTGTTTGCAAAACCTGTGTACACAACAACAATGTTCTTATTCCACTGGAATTACAGTCTCTCAAGTATTGAGTCTGAGTATATAGGTTTATCTTTGTCTTTTTGCAATACAGCAACTGCAAGACACTATGCATATTTAAAACCATGTTTTGATCCATTGTACTTACAAGTTAGCTTTTGAAGTCTTCAGGACTTGTCAGAGTGGAAGTTTAGAGCCATAATTAGGTTTTCTGCTGCTGCCCTCTGCCACTTTAACAAAGTGCTTTTATTTTTTGCTGCAAAGATGCCTTTCTGCAACCACATCTGTGTGATTTCCTTGCAAAACCTTTGGTGGCAAGATGTGATCAATCTCATGTCCTTTGTCACAAAGAGCTTCCTGGGGAAAGCTGAGGCAGACTGACTTTTTCTCCAAGATTCAGTTCCCCCTTGCTCACTAAAGGATGGCCAGAGTGAGCTCATTCTCCTGTGGACTTCAACTCTATTCCTAATTCATCAACAGATGGCAGTAGAAAACTCCCTACCTAGCTGTCTTCAGACCAAAGGCCTTACAAATGACCCTAACAATAACAAAGAAAAGTCATTCAAACCATCGCTGTCTAAGTCTTCTATGTATACTGTGCTTTAAGCTGTTCAGTGCAGTGCAAAAGCTTCTTAAATATTAATTTTGTGCTGAGTCTACATGACCAGAAGCAGCTGCTGCTTTTGGAATGACTACCTTTCCTGTTACCTTCTTCTGTTTTTAAGTTATTCTTTTATTGATGTATTTTATTTTTCTAGTTGTGAAGGAGTATATTGAATATAGATTATAGCAAATAATTTACTTTTCCCATAGATAGATTCCTGCAATGAAGAGTCAGTTCTGTGATCTCAGTAAACACTTTTTCAAATGTCATCATTACGGTGATAGAACAAGTAATTTAGTAAGCAAGTTTTTGAGACTTGCCTCACTAGATTTTGGCATTTCATTAATTCCTCCCCGTTCAAATCAAGTAGATGGTATAATAAACTTAGTAAATTCTTTATATAGATTGAAACATTAAGATGCATGGCATATACAGTAGTTTCTTATTCCATTTTTTAAAAGATGCTGATGTCTTGGCATTGCCAACCAAGGAAAAAAGCATTACCATAAAAATTTCCAAGAGGCATTTTCTTGCGTAATTTATAATAGTGGGCGTCTGAGATAGGAAACCTCATATTATATAATTCTTTTTTTAGCCTCAAGGCACATGAATTAGGCCTAGAGTTCCTGATTTCTATTCCTACCTCTTTCACTAACTTATCTTAATAATTCTTTGCACTTCACAATTTGCTGGCATGTTTCATATGGTGAGAGAGACTGATTTTAAAGAAAAGGAAGAAAAGGAGAAGAAATGGCTCTTTCAGACACTGCTGGAGGGAGTGACTTACTGTTCCAAATATAATGGAAAGGTTCGAATTTTCTGAGCCAATGATTTAAATTGAGGGAGGTTTGACTCAAATCTTAAAGATGTGAGCACTGATTTCCCTTCAATTTAGTGTGTGGAGTTTTTTTGATTAGACTTTAAACATCAACAATGTGTTGGCTGTGTGAGTATGTTACTGAGCCCTGGTGTACTTGGCAAAGGAAAGTGTGTGTCCTAGAAGTGAACAGAACATTTTGCCTCCACACACTGTTCTACAAAAATTTTGGGGGAAAGCCAGCACAGTGTCAAAGCCATTAAGACTGAAGCCTCATTTTTTGAGAGCTTTTACTTTCTATTTTCCCACCCCATTTTTTTTTTTTCCCTCTAAGGAAACAGAGAAACCTACCATTGTAGAATATGTTTTGATCCCACAAACAGAAATATTTATCAATTTGTACTCTTCCCTTATCTGCTTTTGCTCTCTAAGCATTATAAACTTTTCCTATAGCTTTGGAAAAAGAGATAAATAATATCGTTAATATTCAAATCCTTTCAGATTAATTTCGACAGCTTTTTAGTTATGTAACTGGTTTCAGGTTGTGTTATTTTCAGATAAATAATTTTGAAAAAAATGAAAATAACACTAATTATTTGGCTATAGACATAAATAGTGGTGCTCCCCCAATAACTATCTTATTCTTATGAAAAATACAACCTCGATTATACAAACAAGTTTTTAGTTCAGGTACATCTGCTTGATTGAGAAAATTCGTGACAAGTTCATGATGTGTTAACCATAAAACAGTAATAAAAGAAATGATTCAAAAGATATGTACTCATACATTTCTATCCAAAGGACCACAGTTATTTAACATACTCCCTGAATTTTTAAGAAATACATTCCACGAATGAAGTGTGTGTTCAAATTGTTCAACCTGCGTCCTTTGGCTCCCTGTGCTGTGAGTAGGTAAAGACGTTAGAGAATGGAAAAGCTCATCATGCATTCATCAGAGTTTTCTCATGGTGGTGCTAGAATTTGGAAGATACTAGTTTCCTTTGTAAATAACTGAGATACATTTTAATAACGTTATACAATATTAAATGTATGACACTGACAGTGTGAAGCTTTTGTGTTCTGAACTGAACCATTTTTCAGCAATCCACTATCAAATGCATCTGCAACCCTGGGAGCATGTTCCTGTTGAATACTGAACTCCTACACTTTTTATTTTATCTATTTGTTTTGAGAAACTATCAGTGTTTGTACACAGCATACAGCAGGATAGAACCCAGCAAGCCCTGTCTTCTTATATGAACCCTGCTGTACTAGTTCAGGCACAAGAATGGATATTCAAAATACGTATTTATTCAGTGTAATAGAACAGCTACTAGTAGGGTTATTAATGTGCACTAAACACCTCACTAATTCAGTGTACTTTTTATGACATTCAGGTGATCTACATTAATCCCCATAGGGCTCAGGGTGTCTAGGGAAGGCTAAGGTCCTGTGTAGCTCACAAGTGGTATTTTTATAAAATTATACTAGAAGTGTGTGTTGCATGGCTGAAAGTGTGACATGAGAAACTGTGGGCAGTAGAGGCCTGGCTTTGCTGTGGAAGACTTGGTGTGTACATGGACATGTATGTCTATGTTTGACTGTGGCGGGGCAGACGCACGCTACCTATAGGCTTACTTCAGAGTAAATTATACTCACCCAAAGTTTCCCTGGGAGAAAACTAGTTGTGGCTGTTCAAAAGAGAGCTCAGAGCCCAAACTGACATAGGAGCAGTGTGAACAATGAACTACAGAGTGAAGCGAAATCAGGTGCTAAGTTGTTTGACAGCCAGCATAAGGTGACCTACCTCAAATTTATCTTGTCAAATATTTCTGTGTGACACTGATGTCCTGAGGAGACATACTATGAAACACCATTCTCATATGTGGAGTTAACTCTGCAGATTCCTGCACACCATACCTAGTTCTTTTTCTTTCATGTATACCTCATTTTTGAAGACATTTTGGTGTCAGTATCTTTAACTTTGCACACAGCTACTCAGCTTTCTATGTTCAAAATACTTGGTTTCTTCATTTTCAATACATCTCTGATTAAATGATAATTTCTATTATACATTATTATTTCCAGAAGAAGGTCTTATTTTCAAAGATGATGCTTTCTGTGTCCTGTGATATAATACATTTCAAAGTTACTCTTGATTATTTCTGTCACGTCTGCTCTATTTTTAACATGCTTGTTTTTTTTTTTCACTTTTTTTCCCCAAACATCCTACTTTTGTCTAGTTTTATCCAGTTCCTAGAAAACTGTCCACCTTTACCTTCCCCTTATCCAAATTCCTGCAAGAAATTTCATTTTAGTAAAAATATCTTCAGTAGGAAGGAAAGGTCGGAAGGAAAATACATCAGTATTTTTCTTGTGTTGTCTAATCCTTAATTGTCTTTTAAACAGAAATATTTTCCTTGTTCACTTTGTGGAGATTAACAAACAAACAAACAAGAGCTTTCGAGAACATGCCATGGTAAAACTTTTCATTTTTATTTTCTTTAAACATAAGAAAGCATATATCTCTAACAAGTTTGAACCATTCCTTTGTTTTGGAAAGGCCTGAAATTTCAAACTTTGCTTTTTAAATTATTTTTTGAAGATCATTGCCTAGTAGTAGAATATAAATTTTCAGTTACTTGAATAAAGTATTGGTGGTAAGATTGATGTTGGACAATCAAAGTGGACTTTAAGCAGAAATTAAACTCCTACATTCAAAACAACACTTCAGAATGTCTTTATTAGCCTTAGTTCATAATGGAGAAACTCAGTTTTTGGATTACTAAATCTGAAGTGATCCTCAATCTCTGCTACACTCTATAAGAGGGAGAGGGAGGGTTTCGGCAAGAAGAACAGGCAGGAAGGAGCCCAATGCTTAAATTTCCAAACTGCTCTTTCTTCATATTTGATTTTTAGTTCAGTGTATCTCTGATATGAAATGAACAAACTCAAAACTCAGACCACACCCAAAGTGTTTTGTCTACTACATTACAGAAATCACATGCTCTTTTTCAGACCACGGAACTCCTGCATGCATGGCTGAAGTGCAAAGCAACTTCGATAGGAAGGATAGATCTGAGAGGTAGGTTTGAATATCTCTGGGTGGGTTGAGGCTTTTTCTGGATTTCTGTGTAAATGGCTATGCAGAACTGGAAAATAAGCCACTGTTTTTAAAGGCAAATTTTGTTTTGCTCACTGGGTACTCTTAAAAGGTAAGTCTGCTCTGATTGAACAAGACACTTAACATCTAGAAAAAAGAATGGAAGCTCAGACGCAAAACTGTACTTAGTGTTTCTTTGTTAGACAGCTTTTTGTGCAGCCTGTGCTTAATTTTTTTATTGTACAGAGAAGTTAAACATTTTAAACAATTATGCTGTAGCTAGACATTTCCTTTTATGCACTAAGACTCCTAAAATTGATACTCACAGTAGAATATGGTTTTCTGATACATTCTATTTTTTTGTGTCTTTTATGCAAAGAACTGTAGTCAAGAATGGAACCATGACACCCTTCAACTGGAACATGAAAACACAGCCATCTGGCATGTATGAGTTTCATAATTTTGCCAATTTCTTTGCCACAGCCTATTTTAGTACCTGGGAGAACCTTCTTGGTACTTCTGTCAAAGTGAAAAATAAATGCTGAAAAGCATACAGTCTGTATTAATAACATCATATTTTCATAATCTAATCCCTGCTGGATGATTTGGGAAGGATTTAATATTGCTTATACTCATGGATCATTGTATAAATACAAAATTTTAAAGAATTGCTGAATTCCTCTTGTCACCTGCATGGTTTAATCAATTTCCCAGTACAATTTTTTCCAGTTGATTTTTACAATGCAAAAAATTTCTTGCTGTCTCGCAGTTCATTTGCACAGTGTCTGTATAACTGTGTTCATAAAGGAAACACAAACAGGAAGTAATTCAGTTGAGTTACGGAGAACCATACTATGTAGCAATTGGAAGCAGGCAGTCAAGAGTTATCCTTCCCCTTTCTCCAGGAGTGCTACTACCTATGTTTCCTCTTTTTACTTCTCCTTTTTATGGAGTGAAAAGTTAATATGTAGTTTAAGATTCACTTTTGTGGATCAACACCACTCCATAGCACTTGTGAATATATTTCTGGTTATTCTACAAACATTTACTAGACGAATTGCCATTTTTAGCTGTTAATTTAGGGCTAGGTTAATCTCCAGGACACAACTTAGTAAATGAAAACAAAAATTGCTCCTATTTGAGCATTCTGAGGGGAGTTGTGTGGTTCTAGGAAGTCTTAAACAACTTTGTGTCACTTTGGTTCACCAGCTCTAAACAGATGAAGATGATCCCATTGATCTTGCATTTTCACTCTCTGGAAACAGAAGGAGCTAGAGACTGTACAACTTCCACTCCATTTTGCATATTATTGTATTCCTTTGTCTTAGTTCTCCCTTACTCCAATGCATAGGCATCCCACTGAACTAGCCATTATACAGTCTCTTTTCCAAAAAACTCCAAGTACTGTGCAAAACTAAGAAAGGCAAGGCAAGTTGAGGTGAGAAGCACTTGAGAACATGTGTGAAAAAAGTACGAACCTCTGAACTACTGCTCAGAAATTAACTCTAGTCTACCTTCTCCACACTGTTTTAGTACATTTTAAGTATTACTTACTTTATGACTGGTCACATGAGCTATAAGTTTACTTCTATTCCAAAATGTCATTGTTAGAAATGACCCTCATTTCTGTGTGTGACATGCAGAGAACAGTGACACAGAGGTATAATAATGAGATTTTTGCAGCTATCATTTCCTGGACAGGGAACAGATATCTGCTTCTCAGTAGTAATAAAGCAATGAAACCCTGAAAAGCCAGTTATGGATGAAAATGCTGAGAATGTCCAAAATATAGTGTCAAAAATACTGGGATGTGAAATCTCATCTGCATCATATCTGCATTCTCTGGGTACTTCCTTTGCCCGTTAGTAGGGTGAGGAGTTTGGAATGCTATTTAACTACCTCTCTCTTGTCAGCTATGCCAATCAACAGGGAATAAAACTAAAGGATTAGCCACAAAATAAATTATAGTTCCAAGAGTCCTTGCAGAAAACAGCAGTCAGAGAAATAGAAAATGAGTTTATTCTCTTGGTATCCTCTGTGTCGAGGACTGGAAAAGAAGTGATAACATTGTCCCATTAAAGAAAGTCAGTCAGTAAGTGCTTTTTGAGCCATCTTTTTAAAAAGATGAGAAGCTAGAGTTGATAAGAATTTTTTGAACACAGAACCTGTTTCTTTTAGCGGCTGACAATCACCCATGTTGTCTTCAGTATTGTGCAATACTGGTAATTTTAGCAACAAATGACAGTCTCTGTAGATAGGAGTATGTAAATATTTTCATTACAAGCAATATTTGTCAGACATGAGGGCTTTAGCTATTTCAAACTGAATCTTTTAAAGATGTGATAACCACCATCAATGCTTAACTTTCTTGATCATCTCATAAAATCCATGAAACCATTCAGGTCTGAACTGGAAATATCACAGTATCACAGTATGTTTGGGATTGGAAGGGAACTCAAAAGATCACCTAGTCCAATCCCCCTGCTGGAGCAGGAACACCTAGGTGAGGTCACACAGGAACATGTCCACGCGGGTTTTGAATGTCTCCAGAGAAGGAGACTCCACAACCTCCCTGGGCAGCCTGTTCCAGTATTCTGTTACCCTCACTGAGAAGAAGTTTCTTCTCAGTTTTAAGTGGAACCTTTTGTGTTCCAGCTTGATCCCATTACCCCTTGTCCTATTGTTGTTTGCCATCCTCGTGGCACTCACCCTTTATATATTTATAAACATTAATAAGGTCACCCCTCAGTCTCCTCTTCTCCAAACTAAAGAGACCCAGCTCCCTCAGCCTTTCTTCATAAGGGAGGTGCTCCACTCCCTTAATCACCTTTGTTGCCCTACGCTGGACCCTCTCCAGCAGTTCCCTGTCCTTCTTGAACTGAGGGGCCCAGAACCGGACACAATACTCCAGATGTGGTCTCACCAGGGTGGAGTAGAGGGGAAGGAGGACCTCTCTCGATCTACTAACCACCCACCTTGTAATATACCCTGTTACTGAAGTATCTCAGCAAGCAGTTCTATAAATCATCACTGAAAAAAGTTCAGCTACTAAGGAAGACAGGAAGAAAATATTTTTTAGTGCCAGAAGAAAAAGTGTAAATTTGTTTTCATTTATTCTCTTCTCTGTTGAAGATTTTTTGTTCTCTATATACCTACTGCTAAAATAATTTCAGTACCAATTCTGTAACAATGTAATAGATCACCAACTGGTCAGCCTTCATGCCTTTAAGGCAAACCAGCTCAGCAAGTCTGGCAAGTTATTTAAATTACATGTCCTCAGAAGCTTTATAAGGATAAGTGAAATTGCCATTTTCTGATACCAACGGCAGCGGGTAAGCCTCTTGAGATTATTTGAAGGATTTGTCAACAATGTGCTTCCTTAAAGAGTAAAAAAAATCTTTCACAGAAATTCCATAGGTGAATTAAACAACCACAGCTTTTTGTTTGTAGTTCACAGTGTTATGCAAGACAGCTGTACATCCATAACAATAGTAGCAATTATTGTGTTAGTATTAAAACATAAAAACTCCTATACAGAGTCAGATTAATCACTCATCAAATACAGTATTTATTTCTACTCCTGTGCCATCCTCTTCTCCTTCTCCTTCTCCTTCTCCTTCTCCTTCTCCTTCTCCTTCTCCTTCTCCTTCTCCTTCTCCTTCTCCTTCTCCTTCTCCTTCTCCTTCTCCTTCTCCTTCTCCTTCTCCTGGTAGCTTGATCACAGATATTGATATAACTGTCAGAGTCACAATGTGCTTCAACAAATTGTTGTGGCTTTCTTTTTTTCTGTTTTGTTAGTATTTCATGATTTCTCTCACTAAATCAATAATCTTCAGTCTAAATATGAAATTTTAATATCTGAAACCACTGCATTGAATAATCAGGATGATGTCTGACTTGTAATAAGACTTTGATTAGCTCTAAGGGTTACTGTACCAAAGTTCTGTTTTCAGTTTTCAAAATACTGTTTTTCATGTACTTTCATGTTTGCTTGTATGCATGAGAGACACACACTGTACTTTGCAATCAAAAGAATAAAGGAAAATCAAATAAATGTCCACCTTAGTGTAGTTAAAAAAATGCTACACATATCACCCACTGCATTTCTGATTGACAGTTTTTGAAACTAAGATTGACAACATGTAGGATGTAATAAGTGGGAAGATGATTGGAGTGTTCAGCTTATAAAAGAGAGGTCTCCCTTCACAATAGCACTACAAGTTGTTACAGTAATCTTTTAGTGCATTTGAAAAAAAAAGAAAGATAAATAATGTCCACGTAAATGACCCTCAAATGGTGTAAATCTCAGCTTTTTAAAATTATGATATGTATTTATGAATCCCCACACTCACGTATTTGCTTTTTTAGGGCAGTGCTGTACTATTGATATTTTTCATAAGAAATTAAAAGACAGATAGCAGGGGAAAGATATAGTAATGGCCAGTGAATGGACAGTAACTTGAGACTACATTCACATTACTAAGTAAAAAATAGTCAAGGAGTGGGAGCTCTGAGAACTGAGAGTCTTAGTTTCTGAGTTTGAGTGCAAAAGACAAGCTCATTTTCACTCTTGTTAGAGCTAGCCAGCCTTGTATAGGTTTACCAGATCCACATTGTATAGTACTTGCCTCTGTGTTTCAGATGAACCCTTAAGGTCCTGAGAGCTCACTTCTATTTTACAGGTCTGTGGATTTGAGATGGGTAGTTTTCCCCCTTCCCCTCCCAGATTAAAATGCCTGAACTAATGTGAAAACTATATTGTAGTTTCCTAGAATAGCATTTTATATTGGGAACTCAGAAGATCATGTATTGGAAGTTTTGAGGTGTGACATGAAGATCTGTGATGTGCGACTGGGCGATTAGTCTGTGAGGGTGGTATCGGAGGAATGTGTAGAATATAGTGAGGAAAAACTGGCAGAAAACTGACAGAGTTTCATCTACATAGACTTCTGGGATCAGTTCATGAAGCAAACTGTCTCCAAAAACCTGCTCAGACTTTGTCTTGAAGAAAGATATTTGGAGCAGTCTAAAGCATAGCTGGGGAAAGAATTACCAATTAAGCAGGTATAGATGAACAGAGGTCTGATGCTTGAGCAACCTACCTGTTTTATTTATTCAGGACAGATGGAACAGCAGATATTAGGGGCCAGGAATGGGTTCTTTCCCCATTATGCAACGATTAAATTAGGATTAACTCATAGATGAACAATGATATTGCACAAGCCTAAAAATGTCACATCGTGACTCAAGAGTTCTGTGTTCTCACACCTCTTTCCCACTCTCCTTTTCAGGTATGGAAATATGCCAGCCTGTTTAAAGCAGATTACTTTGTGTGACTACTCTGCCAATGTAAGAAAGAGCTCTGTAACATTTATGGTCAACTTTCTAGTTGACCGTTCTCTATCTACCTTTAAAGAGTGTGAATCAATGGTCCTATGGAAGCTCCCTGCCTCTTAATCTTGATAGCAGTTATATAGGCAGCAAATGTAGGCAGCATGAATGCTGAACAGCCTCATAATTCCTAGTGTGGGCACAAAGCCAGGATCACAATCTGGCTCTTCAAGATTTGACACATTCACAGAACACTGTAATACAGTATTGTTTATTTATAGAAATTTGGACCTGTTTGAACTTTTCTGCTTTTATATCAGAGGATAAAAGCTGAAGAAATCTTCTGTAATCTCTAAGACATGGTATCTTTCTCCAAACTCTGGTAATAATTGCAGTGTACAAATGACTCTAGACCATTAAGATTTCTGTGTTAAAGCAATTTCATTGTATCCTATGCATTTTGCTGGTTCTCGGCACTAAAATAAACTCATCTGATTATTATCTTACTTTTGTTTCTATTTCTTTTTGTCATACAGAACCAATATGTCACTGAATTTAGATGTAACACAGTAAGTGGGATAAAATCAGAGAGCACAAGAAAAAATGCTAAAATAGGTTTTGTGCCTATTTTAGTGTGAAACTGATTCTTGGGAATTCAAAGATGACTTTCACATATGTAACAGAAATTTGATTGGAACAATTGTCTTGACAGTTATTAGAACCTTGAAACACAGTGAACCTCAAGTTGGGGGAGTGATTTCCACACATTACGTAAGACTGGACTGTAATGTCGCATTGTTGTGCAGGACTTTAAAAACCATAATTTGCACATGCATACTGGCTTTTAAAATGTGTTTTAAATAACCATTTGAAAATATTCTAAAGAATACTTCCATGTAGGTGCATCCTGGTAAAGTTTGTAGGCAGAGTGGACTGTTTCTATACATGCTACCAAGAATTAATATATATTTCTGGAACAAGTATGCTATCTTTCATTGCTGAAGTAAGCATGCTAGGTTAGGAAACACTGTTCTAAACTCTGTTTCTCTCTTGTTCAACTTGGATTAAATTCAACAAGATGTTCACCCATTGGGGCAAGCAGGCAACAGAGAAAAAGAGAACATGAGCTGTGACTGTTGTTTTGTCACCATTCTCGAGGGTCATTGTAATGTTCAGTGAAACCACAGCAGAAAGGACAATTCTACCTGCAAGGCTCCATCTAGAAATTAATATTTGCAATACCACAGTATAACTTTAATGGGGATAAGTGACTTTGAAGCTTTCAGACATTACTGAATTGAGTGCAGCAGCAGAAAACAGGTGCAGGGAAGAAACCCTTCACATCTTTTATGCTGTAACCAGCAATGCAGGAAAAGGTGTTTTGGTGCTTATTTATCTCTTAAGAAAGGCTTTTGTGCAGGAAAAAAAAAAAAATCGTAGTCCATTTTATCAGTTGGTCTAATGAACGAAATTACTTTTCTCCATAACCTTTGCCGTTTTATTCCTTTACTTTCAGATACGGCAGAGACCAGAGAAAGGGGAGAAAGGTTACCTCCTTTACTTTCTTTTTCTTATTCATAAAGATAAGCAGCATATAACCTAAGTTTATTACAAATATTCTCAGCTATTTCCATAAATCCCTTTTCTGAAGTATGAAATACATATCTATACCTTTTCACATTAACAGAGGTTGACGAAGAGCTATAATGTGTAAATACTAATGTCACCATCCACAGAGAAGTCAAATCCTTGAATTAACACCAGATTGCTCTATTGTGTGCCAATGCAGGCAACAAGGGGACATAGGAAACCATTTTCCTCTAAGTAGACTACTTGTCTTGCTCACTTGCCCAGGTGCAGACAGACACAGAAATAAATCTTTGATAGCACAGAGCAAAATATACTGTAAAGCATAAGTGGGGAAGAAGCTGATCATGATGGACTCAGCCTTATTTCTCCTTTGGAATGGTGCTGTGTACACACAGGTTGGATTTTACATTACTCTAATCCTAGATTTATTACAAAATAGTATATCATATTGACTTATTCCAAAACAACCTACTAAAAAGCTGCTATATTTGGACATCTTTACATACCTAGGGGGGTAAGGGTTGGGGGGGCAGGGCTGGGAAGACATTTGTCAGGTACATGCGAACAGGTAATTAAGATTTATACCTCAGCTAGGAATGGGCTAGATTCCATCATTTTTCATTTTCTGACATTCTAGCATTTGGGATTTTTCAAACAGGTGAGTAATTTTTGCAAAGGGAGAATACTATTGATAATCAGAGTTGGATGAGGTCCATCAAAACACATTTTCAACTCTGCATTTAATTTAAGAAAATTTATGCTTAAGGAATATCAGGATATGCATGTGCTTGGTGAATTTGGAGAATGTATCCAGTTATCAGTACAGTCACCCCTCTCAGACACTCACAAGTGGTGTAAAATTGTGGAAATTTTAAAGACTATTACTCAGAAAAATACATATTGAATAAAACTGCTGTTTGGTAGATGTAATAATATATGTTTCATACCTTTAAATTTTTGTCATTCATTTTGTTAGCTAGCTCAGTGAAATATAAGTGCTTGAGGACTGTGTCCAGTTTTCCATTGCCTTATGTATTAGTGCTATTTTTCAATCAAATGAATGATGAAAGAATTAGAAGAAATAATTCATGATAGCATCATAGACAAGTAGTTACTCCAAAGCTACCTCAAATCCATTAAAATATGCATAAAATTATCTTCCTTTTTCTTAGGGCTGCATTATTTTTTCTTTCCTTCTATCCTTGTGTGCCTAACTTTTCACTATATGGTATGACTTAGATAGAATTGATCTGAAAGATAACTTAATCTCCTGCTTCAAGTTACTTGCTTGGTTCTAAAAATACCTTTGAAACAAATCAATGAGTTTCTGTATGGTGTTGGTTCTGCTGAAATCTTACAAAGTCCTACCTAATTTCTAAACAGCTGTTCCATATGTGTGTACCTTTTAACAGCCCTACTTAGCCCTATATGCAGCTAAAGGATTAGTTAACACCTTGAATGCTTTCACACATTTTTAGAGTATTTATTTTGGGGACATAATTATCTATTTCTTACTTGTGTCTCTACTTGAGTAAGGCAGAGCTAAACAGGCACCCAGATCTACAACACCATTCTGAAAAAAGCAGCCATAATTCTGATCATTCAGCTTGTAGTGCTGTTCAGCTACCACAATCATGTGCTGCTTGTAGCACTTGTCAGACCAATCAAAAAGTTTCCTTTTTAGATTTTAATCATCTTGAGACAGAAAAAGTTCTTGTCTTCTAAATTCTGGAAAGCCACTTTTGCATTTCTACTGAACTCTAAAGAAACATGATATTGAAAGAAACAGAGGTTATTTGACTCCAAATCGTTAAATATAGGAGGCTCGACTCTCAGCAACTAGTTTTTGTTTGTTTGTTTGTTTTGTTTTCAGTGTTGTATTACAATGAATAACATAGAGGCTTACATTTTTTTCAGTTTTAATCCCTCCCTGACAGGAGTCTAGTTCCCTCTCATTCTGCTTTGTCCTCAGGGATTTTGCATTTCTACCTACACACACACACAAAAAAAAAAAAAAAAAAGAAAAAAAAAAAAGAAAAAAAAGATAGCTTTAAGTAGTAGGCTTCTTTCCATTTCAGCCCTTTCACTATTTTCTGAAGATATTAGTTTAATTGCAGCTGAAGCAGGCACAGAACTTGCCTCTCCAAATTCCTAGGAAAGGGCTATAAAACAAATTATTAAGCAAAGGGTAAAAAACCACTTCTACATATCGTCTAAAAGAGTCGCTCCTAGGTATCTGTCTCAGAAGAAGGTGAGACTGTTTAGGTCCTGAGCAGAAAGAATTGCCTAAGGGAAAAAGCTAGCCACCTAATTTAGATATAGAGGTGTTGCGTATTGATAAGGATCATGGCTGAAAACATTGTGGCGAAACTAGTTCATCCAGCCGCAGGAGATGACACGTTCAGTACAAGGGGAACCACGACTTACATATCGACGACAAGCTAACGAGCCACAGAGCAGGTCGGCTGATCGATACCGGAGGTGGGGGATGTGCCGGAGGGCACATAGCTCCACCTTCTGATGTGCCCAGCTTGGCACACAAAGGGTAAAAGCTGAGACCCTTTAACATGGCCCGAGACTTGTCGAGACTTGTCAATCTTTCGCAATCACCTCTTCCCCCCGTATTTCTGCATAGCACAAAGGGGAAAAGCAAAGACTCTTCAACGTGGCCTGGGACTTGTTGAGACTTGTCGATCTTTTGGAATCACCCCTCTCCCCTCCAGACTTTTCTCTACCCGGAGAGCTTTAAAAAAGCTCACCTAAAACAGCACTAGTAGGGAATCCACCACCCTGAGGACCCTCAGCCCACCAGCCTCTCTGCAGGAACTAGGCGAGACATCGGAGGACGTTGCACTCCTGAACTGCAAACCCCAGCATCCTCGCTGTGGAACACCGAGGCCATACATCATCAAACAAGTCCTGTTATCCACGCTGCGGAGCCGTAAGAGTGCATGGATCCCTCACCCTTTCTTCCTTTCTCTCTGCTCTTTCCTGCTCTCCGTTTTTTTTTTTTTTTTTTTCTATATCCCTATTTCTTTGTCTCTTCTTCTGTCTCTTTCTCTCTCTCTTATACCTTAGTTTTCCTTCCCTCTCTACCACTTTCTTTCCCTCTTTTCCTTTTGAACATATAAGAGTCACATTATCTTAAGCTCTGCTGTTGGATTCTTGCTAAATTTCGTATTATAGCTACAAATGATCGCAAATACACCGCCTGTAGTAGGACTTTTGCTGTTAGTGTATTCATAAGTCCTGTGATATCATAAAATATTTTTGCCAAGCCACTATTCACTGTAACTAGTATTCCAACAGGTACTTTTAGTAAAACTCACAGTTAAATTGGACCCCTGGAATGATTGTCTGTCATTCATTTCACATAACCACACAGAATTCATCCAGAGTTAACTCACACCTGGTCTCATCTGTTGAGTCAGGGCACATGTCGCTTTCAGAGTTAACTCATCTCTCATCCCATCATTTGGGATGGGACAAGAGGATCACGCCATTGAGATTTTTTTGAATTTAAAATAGGTGTGATGGGGATTTTCAAAAATTTCACCCCTCCTTCATTGACGAAGTAGGGAATTGAAGCCCTGTTTCTTCTGATAACTGGACTTTTTCTCACCCCTTCCACAGAGATAGCCACCTAGAATTTATATCTATCAGTTTAAAACAGACATCTTGGCTTCCAGCCCCTTTGTTTATTTTTTCTTTCTTCTTCCTTTATTTCATTTTGAAAGTAATTTCAGCCTTAAATTTCAGAACAATGATCCTTTCAACTTTTGTAGCCATAGGATAAAGCCTTTAATGATAGCATAGCAGTTAATTTCTTAATTTTCTTTAAAAAGACAGGAAATGTTTCACTATTTTGCAAGTGTTATACCAGACACTTTTCTGATGTTAATATATGACATCTCTGTTTTTCTTAAAACAAAGAGTAGTAAATGCAGCTATCTGTCTTTCATTTGAAAATCAAAACCACTTCTTATCTAGGAGAAGGAAAACGTAGCATTTTCTAAAACTCATCTGTATCCATGCTTAAAATATCTCAAAGATTAGAAGAAAACACTTAGCTTTTTGAAGAAATAACATATGCTATTTAAGTGCATTTTAATAGACAAAAGTACCATTGACTAAGTCAAGTGCTGGTAAAAGCTCCATGAAATTTGCATCATTTTCCCCTCAGCAGTGAGTATTTCACTCAGCGCTAATCTGTAGTGTGCAAAAGAAAACTGCTCCAACATTTCTGATTATCAGTTCTCTGAAGAACAGGAAAGAAAAAGAATGTAATTTGTACCATTATTTTCTCCTTAGCATAAGAAAAATATCATGGTCTTAGTTAAGATTGAAGTCTGGCCTTCTTTTTTATATCCTCTCGTGACCTTTACTGTTATGCTTCATGTATAAGTGTAAAGAGACATCTTATATTCAGGTACACCCACCTACACGTATGATATACACACACTGAACAATTTCATAGGGAATTTATTTTAGTTTTTTCCTTTGTTTTTCTTCTTTAAATATTAATAACTTCATCTTTTATAAATAGAGTCTATAACTGCTCTCTAAGTATGGAAAAGGATTACTTTTACTGTCTGAAGGTATAGACTTTCAAAATCAGTATGTCCCTTGAACCTGTTACAGATAAATGTTTTCTTCAAAGTAGCTGGCTACCTTTTTTCTTTGTTATGAACAAATTCCTTTCAATAAATTGTACATTCATCCAATTTTCTGCTGTTTCAGCATTGACAACCCTAGGCAATTTCTTTCTTCTTTCAGTCATGTTAAAACTCAATGAGACTTATATTTATGACTTGAGTTTTGGATCTTGAATCGCACACTGACATGCTTATAGTGTGAAAAAGCTTACTGTTTGACTTTTTAAAAAGACAAAAGGAATTTGTTGTGTTCAATAGTTTTTCAGTAGTCTCAGAAGGCAGCACCTTGTTTATCTGATTCTGTGCATGATAAGCTTTCCAAAAGAAGTGAATATTAGCTAAGCAGTGTTCTTCGTAATCTTAAATCAAGAAGCAATAGCACATTTCTTTACAAATGGCAGAACAGACAATTGAATGGCAATGCCTGATTCTGCTGTGATGTTATCCCTTTTCAGGTCATTATCTTCAGCAAGAGCTTTGCTGTTTTATCAGCTGCAATTTAAAATACAGGTACTTCTAATGTTCTTTCAAAGGCTTAGCTGATAATATCAGGTAAAGTGAATGGGGTTTAGTACAAATGATTCTTGTTACTTGAACAACCATTTACCATTTTTTAAGAGATGCAAATCAAAATGAGAGATAGAAATTATGTTCACAATGTACCATCTTTTTGGTTTAGAAGTAACGTAACTGCAGGATAAAACTAGTGTTTTCCTGTTAATACCATTGCAGTTTCACTGATGGCAATATTAGTAACATAAGAAAACATGATGCTGACTAGAGAAGGAGAAAGATGCTAATTCAGGGAGCCACGTTTTCTTTGAATTTGGAAAAAAAAAAAACCAATGCTGCTATTGTGCCTTCCGTACAAAGCAGCTGTATGTGTGGCCAAAAGTTTGGCAGCACTTCATAGCTTTCATGGGAATATCTTGATCAGGTCAACTGTTCTAGATTCATACTGCCATCATTCAGTAGGTCAACTCTTATTCTCTTCAGAAAAGACAAACTATCTCTCTCTCTCTCATGCTTCGGGATTGAGTGATCATCTATGGAGTCAATTTACTTCACATTATCCCATATGGAGCTGTGCTTTAGATTTGTGACCAAAACTGTGTTAATAATACACCAGTGTTTTAGCAATTGCTGAGCAGTGCTTGCAAAATCATAGAATCATAGAATAATTTTGATTGGAAGAAACCTTCAATGGTCATCTAGTTCAACCACCCTGCAACAAGCAGGGACATCTTCAACCAGATCAGGTTGCTCAGAGGCCTGTCCAGCCTGGCCTTGACTATTTCCAGGGATGGTGCATCTACCACAATGCCAAGGACTTCTTCCACTCTTCTCCCCTAGGGAGTGGGTGGAGATGAGCAAGAAATTGGAAAAGGACAAAACCAGAACAGCTGACCCCAGCTGACCAAAGGAATATTCCATACCATATGATGTCATGCTCTGTAATAGAACTAGTGGGTAGGGGACTAGTTTTTCCAAGGTAGCTCTTGCTTGGAAGCTGGCTGGGCATTGTTTTGCTGGTGGGAGGTGATAAGGAACTGCCTTTACACTACTTGTTTGTTTTTCATTCTTTTTCTCACTTATTAAATTGTCTTTATCATGACCCATGTTTTTTTTTTTCTCATTTTTTCTCCTGATTCTCTCCTCCATCCTGCTGGGGTGAGAGAGTGAGTGGGTGACTGGGTGGGGGTTTCACTGTCGGCCAGAGTCAACCCACCATGAATTCTCAGTCAATTGTTCCTGTCTCTACTTCCACTAATAGTCCTGGAAGACTTTATAGGAGTCCAATATCTTCTCTAGGCCAAATCCCCTATATATTTGAATAAAAGGGGTTAATCTTTTATTATTCCTTTTTTATCAGTTATGTGGATGGTAACTCAGGTACAGGAGAAGCAGATTTTCATCTTTTAATTCAAGCACCGGGGCTTAATCCAGAGCAGCTAAGAGTAGGAAAAATCCTTCTGTCCTATCCTACATCTGAGCTGGATGTTCATTTCCTGCATATTTTGGTGTATGCACGGTCTGATCACACTTGGAGCTGTGATAAGAGCAGATTTACTGAGGGGAAAATAATCAGAAACTTATTAAGTAAACACTATCAAGTACTCAGCAACATGAAGAGTGATTCTTACATGCTGATGACTTTTCCAGATTTGACAGAATTTGTTTTCAGATTTCTATCTTTGCCACAAAGCTCCATTCCTCCTGCCAAATTCCAAGACCCTATTCCAAAATGGGCAGGTGTTAGAATATTTCAAAGAAAAGGTGTCAAGAGTATTTTAACACTAGCAAAACAATATACGTAGTTACTATTTTCCAGAAAAATAAAATTGACTTGTCCCACTTTATTTCCAAAGAAAAATGTGAATCAAAAAGGCATCATTTAGTAGACTAATAAGAAAATATCTTAGGCCAGGAAGTATTTGAAAACATTGATGCTGCAAAATGTTACCAATCCTGTTGATTTTGAAAAAGGACTTCTTCTAATGGAACATGCTCAACTAATATTGCAATAACTAGCATTCCAGAGACCCTTCTGAAGGCACTAAACTTCACTAATTCAAGCATAACAGTGAAGACTTATGGCTGACAATGTGCATCCTTCACATTTAATTTAAATTTTTCTGCACCACCTGCTCTTACAAGCTTAGATTTGTATCTAATTTTCTATTAAGTGAAAAGGCAAAATTAGTATTCAGTTCAAGAACCAAGGATATCTTCCTTATCTGACACAGGTGTTGATGTATCAAGGATCATGCAGCTTCCTGAAGCTGAGCATAAACATTCAACTATCAATATTTTTCAGTTTCCTTATACTCTTTATTGCACAAACAGGTAAACATCAAGTATGGATTTTAAAATGTTCAGTATTGATTTAAATCTGCTCCTCATGAGTAATGGATTTCAGAGCTACATTTATGAAAAAGCCATGGCTAAATTTTGCTAAGTCTAATATCCAGATATATGGCTTCAAGGATTAATTTACTATGATTTCTTAAATGTTACTGCCTTATTAGTGCCAATAACAGTCACATAATATTTCCAACATAATGTAACATTATATTATAGATAAAAAAAGTTATTTCTACAAGTACTTAATAATCTTAGGTTTTAGTCTTGCAAGGAGTGCCACTGAAGTGGATCTTTATTCCCACAGAAGTTTTGGGAAAAGTGTGAAAAATTGTTGTTGCATCTATTTATTATTTCAACATGGTACAAACCCCTCCTTCATAGTCTTATTGCATAGCAATTAAAGGGTGAAAATAGAATTTCATTTGCAAGGTGTGAGTTTACAATGAAATTTTTCTAGTTGTCAGGGTAGAACTATAATTACATAGAAATTAATTTTTCTCTTCAGGATATTAACTGACAATATATATCTTTGGAATGAAATAACAAACAGCTGCAATTCCATATATGTAAAAAAGTAATGAAGCCAAGCCGAACAGTGTAAACTTCAGTGGAAAATTCATCTCTTGAGATGCAATCTTATTGCAAAGCTCTTGAATGATTAATGCAAATGGTATTTCACTTGTGGCTGTTTTTTGAAGTGGGTCAAGAACACATGTGTTTGTATCACACACAGAAATGATGTTAAATTTTAAAGTTCTAATAAATTCACAAGAGCCAGACATATTTAGGATTAAAACTTTGACTATGTCCACAGTACATTCCCCTTGTGCTTTCATGACTACAACGTTGTTAAGGCTTGAAATCAGTGCTTTTATGTTACAAGTTAAAGATTAATTGGAAGCCTTATCTTTGAATTTTCTTACTTTCTTGGGTTAAAGGTGAACCATTAAAACAACATTAATGCTTTTCCTTTTCCTATATTAATTTCCTTGTATTAATGGTAGTTAAAATGGAAAAGAAAAAGGCTCAGAGGGAGAACTTTTAAACAAATGTATCCTGTATGTTTTCATTGGGGGTGTACCCTTATTTTCTCATTCAGAAGAATTTGAGATTGCAAATGTCTCCATGCATATATTTTAAATTTGTCCAGATGGAAACAAAATCTAAACTAAAAGCTGCAGAATCACATGTGTGGTCTTGCTGGGTTGATGAAGTTGTGTTGTCAGTGAGCCTTTAAAGGCATTCACAGCTACTCACGTGAACTCACACAACACTGTGTAGTCAGGCAAAGATCATTGAAGTCACGCTTGCAAACACTCTTTTCTATCAACACTGAATGACTCAATCCAGGGTGTAGTCACAATGATTTTAACAGCACACAGTCAACTGCTTTTGCCTACGTTTGAACTCAACAGAAACCATTTTAATCTTGACCTTATCCTTGCTTTTGACTTTGCTGTGGGTGCCAATCATTGCAACCATTGTCAACTTAGTAAAAAAGCTAAGACTGGTAGAATAAGATCTTTTTGAACTATGTCAATATAACGGTTAGTTTACTTTTAAACATGAAATATATGTATCCTCTGCTGATGGCTGAATATTTGAAATTGTTTTCAAGACAGATAGCAATAAAATATGAAATAATACTTTCCATTAAGAGGGCTATGCATAATTTGTATCTATCTGTTATCTAGTTGGTAAGCCAATGTTCCATGCTAAGAGACCCTCAAAGTAACATTTGCTTCTACCATACCAGTTTAACTATTTTTAATTGTGTTATATTTATCTGTATATGTAATTATCTTCTGATTGTACTGAATTGTCACTGTTTAATTAAAGTTGAGACAAACTCATTATTCTAATTAATATTGGATGAGTATTTCTTGAGAAAAACTTTCAAACAAAATGGAATAAATTGTGTAATATTTTTAGCTCAGAAAGGTTGCTCTCAGTTGTTAATTGTAAGGGCAATCAGCATACTTGTTGATGTTAAATAATATTTTATTATATCATCACTTTTTTGTCCTGTGGCATTTCACACATAATGTAGAAGATCTGGAAACTTGTAAAGCATTTTAAGAACTGACTGAAGAGCAAATTGACAATCATCTGAACACAAAAGACACTACAGTAGCTGTGGAAAGCTGACTTTATGACTTCACTTTATTGTAGTGAAAAATAAAGCCCAAAACAAAAAGGCTCATGGAGATAACAGATCTGTCCTGCAGGATGGGATGTAGGGGAGTTGTCAGTGGCGGTCACCTAAATCAGTCAGACAGATGCCAAATACATAAAGAGATACATAGCAGCAGACCAAAATGGAGACAGGGCTGTGTCTTCATCTAGATGTGAAGGAAATGCCAAGCATAGGCAGAAGAGTATTTATATGCTTTTTTTTTTTTTTTTTCATCGGTGAATACCTCTTCTCTGTGCAAATGGATTATATTTTGTTTTCAGAACGATGCATTCTAATCTTTGGGTCCTCACACTACTCACAGACTTACAAGTGGAAGTTTTTACAGGTGCCCTGTCCTGAGGTCAGCTGATTCTGTGTTTGAACGCCTAAGAGGTATATATTGGAAGCTTGATTAAAGAATGTTTGCACTATGGATTTCTGACCCAAAAATAACAAGTGGAGGCCCTGTCCTTTGAAAAGAACCCTTTCACAAAAATCTGAATGAAGTGTTTTGGGCAACTTAGCCACAGATCATGACCAAAGATTCTGTTTATCTCTTCGTGAACTTATTAGAACAACCTGATGAAAAGCAAAGGATGGTTGTTATCTTGGCATGTGCAAACCAAAGGATATCCTTCTTTGGTCAAAGAAAACATATCTAGTTTTCTTCACTGGGCACCTTCTATCAGATCAAGATCAATTTCTGCAGCTGCCTACTGCAGAGGAAGAGAAAGACCTTTAGACATTGCAGCGGAACATTCTTGAGTTATTTTCTGACTAAAGATGCTGCTCTTTCTTCAACTTTTCAGGGTTTTCCAACACACAAGTCTTTGAAAAATTTTTCTACAGAATGGAGGGGGACAAGAAAAAAGCAAAAAATACAAGTTTTAAGGTAAAAGAGACTAAGATCCTCTAAATGTAAAAGAGGCTTAGTCATTGCAGAACTCAGTTCCTAGACTGTGAGATGACACATGTTTAAAACTCTTCATAATTAATCAGCAGGTGAGAACATATTATGTATATATTAAATGCTTGGAATATATGTTGTATTACAGGAATAGGGACCAGAGTCATCAAGGTCACTTTGCCACTTTTGCAGGGAGCCACAGAATAGGTATTTTAATCATTGCCCAATATGCAAAATGCATCTTCAAAGTAATCAGATCTGATTAACCCTGAAATAAAAGAATGCTTTAGTAAATAAGAACTCTCACTATAGATCTTCCTCACAGATCATAATTTTCTCCTATGCTGAAAAAGACATTATTTCTATAAATCCTGTGAAGCTAATGAGATTTATGAGTGTTCAACAGCCTTAAATTTAGGCTACTTAGATTTTAACATGCCTATAAGCCTCTTTTTGTCCATCTGTATATTTCAGGATTGGCCTAAAAATCATATTGACTGGTATTTTTTAATCTTCTCAGCCTTTCAAAATTTACAGTTGGAATATTAAATATCTGCTTGAGAAGATGATGGATCAAAATTAATTGTGTTTTTTGTTTTGCATTTGATATTAACATGAATATTAGAAGTTTCCTTCAATTTGGACCTTCAACTGAATCATAACCAGCAAATAAATGTTAAAAAACCCCTACAGACTCAAAATGATCAGCTTGCTTGACACTAGGTGGCAGACAAGGCAACCAGGAACATGCTTGAGCAAACTCCATACCGGTGTGTTCTACTGTGGTTGTGTGGATCCTTCTACTTTAACCGCTCTTAAAAGACAGAACACAAAATCAAGAAATTAGTGCTACAAATTAGCTACTTGCAGTACAGGCATCCTCCACACACTATTGACTTACTATACCTTTTAGTATTCATCCTCGTTTTTTGAAGAAATAATAACACTTTCAGAAGCCATTGTCTGTGAAGCCATGAAAAATATACATAGATTAAAAAATGCTGTTATGTTTGCAGCATAATTATGAATATATACATATATAAACATAAAAACTTGAGATGAGAAAAACCAGCAAACATATTAGACATTCTAAGAGGCCTGATATTTCAATTTTTTTTTTCCTTTTTTTTTTTTTTTTTTTTTTAATGAGAAAAAGACCTATGGGTAAAATTTGCATTTTCTGTTAACTTTTCATGGTACATAACTTTTCAATGTAAACACACACAATATCACATATTTCTTAACTGCCACCAAAACCAGCTGAAACAGTAGCAATGATAACTGAATTTATATAAAAGTTCTCTATCCAAGAGATCTAGACCTTTGCAAAAAGATACATAAACAACTAGAGCACAATTTGAGCATGGACTTTTTTTCAGACAGTTAAAGAAGAGGATAGTTGGAAGTTATCTGAAAAATGTTTTTAATTTTCACTTTTAATTAACTGTTAAAATATCAGGAATATTGTAAATGACAGCCCATAGACAAAATCACTGTGAAGGCAGGGTGAAACATAAAAGAGGAATAGGAGATTTTCTTGTTGTTCAGTGTTACCTATTCCTGGCCTGACCTGATTACCAGAGACATCAATCAGGTAAAGGTATTTATCCAGTGAAGCTGAATGTGTTTGTTGCATCCTGACATTAATTCATTTAAAAATATGTTCCATAAGGAAAAGGGGTAGAAACTCAGAATATATGGGTTTGAGTACTGGACTCAGGCTGTGTAGCTTGCAGCATTTGGTGCCTCTGTATGTGTGTACTTGTAAAACTCAATCCAGTCACAGATGTAGCTCACTTTAATAGCACTGAATTAGTTATCTCCACACCCAGGACAATTTTTCTCAATTTCCTTCTCTACGCTGCAGATGCCAACAATGCCATTGTCTGCCATAGGCTTGCTTTACAAACAGACTGTGGTCTTATGTTTAATTTTGGCTTCCAAGTGGAAGTGGTACTAATGGGTTTCTTAAGCACTTACTATAAAAACAATTTGTCTTGTTGGCAGTTTCAAATACTCAAGAATTCTATGCACTTGTCTTCACTTTGCAGATCATCTTTTTTTGGCACTTAAATATCACAGGAGGGACTTCCTGACTGGAGATAGCACTTACTGTATTACACGAACTGTACATTCTTTTTGGCTCTAGGACTACGCATAGAGATAAGTGTTTGGCTCTAGCAGGCAAAGCAAAACAGAATAAATTACATCAGCAGAAAAAAAATAGGTCAGTATAGATTTAGAACTGCAAGAATTCTCATAATTTTTGCCACTCTGATGAGACCTGTGAATCCCATATTTTGTCTTTTTTTTTTTTTTTTCTTTTACAATCACTGACAATTTTGGCATTAGAAAACTACATTTACTTTCAGTACAAATAAATGTACGTATATTTCCTTTTATGAATATACTTCACCTTCTAGTTCTGTCCTAAATGGCTTTAACTATCATGTGTCATGAAAAACAACAGATTTAAAAAATAAGGCATTTTCTTTCAGATGTTGTGTTTCCAATGAATACAAACCTGAAAGGAAGAAATAACACTCATGTTTACAGTCAAAGATTTGATTGCAAGTAACTCTAATCTGATAACACACCTTTTGAAACTATTTTTTTTTTCTGTAAAAAACAATGTTTTATTATGATTGTTTGAACAAGGAAATTAAGTACCTGCCTTATACTTAATACCTAGATTGGCACTTTTTGAGATTCCTAGATTTGAGAGCACTCCTCAGTATTAATTTAAGTGATCATGAAGAAAGGTAGAGAAAAAGGTCACAAAGTGGTAAGTAAAGCATAGTAAAGCTTCAACTTTCCCACTTGCTTCTTGAGAAGATGAATATCCAATAAAGCAGAAAACAGAATTTTCAAAGTGAATGGTGGTAATGCAAAACATAACCCTCCTCCTAAAAGAGGAGGCAAAAATTAGAGATAGAGAATGTGTAAAATCAAGAAGAAAGCATCAACCTCCAAAGGGAATATGGTGGCAGAATGTTGGATGTAAAGTTCAAATAAAGAATAAAACAGTCCATATTAATAAAGGGTAAAATAAATTAATACAGAATCAAATGAATAATTTGAATCACAGATATTTGATGCTTTTTCACTCCCTTTGTAAGTAATACAATATAATATTTGTTAGAGAAAGGAAATAATATTAGTAGCAGTAATAATACTGGAAAATAAATGTATGTTGCCATTGTCCAAGTACAGTACTTCAGTAGCTACAGAGGGAAGCAGTACTAAAAAGTAACTTTGGAAGTATTGCAATGCAAAGATGAGGATGAATATCTACGACTAGATTAGTACCTACATGTCATATGGTCTCTTTCCATAGGCTAAGATTTTGCTCCTTGGCAAACCCAGTCACTTGCTAGGAAAAGAATAGAGGGTGAAACAGTAAGTAACAAGTGTATTGTGGTGACACCTTATAAGTTACTTATTATGTCTTCCTAGGGGGTAATTTCATAACACATAGGTTGGTACATACTTAAAGTTGACATATATTTAAAGTGTTAAGCCACATATCGTGAATTATTGCTGCAGAAATGCAGTGAATATCACACAGATGAAACTTCTTCAGCTACTATAATATCTTAAAATTTGAATCAAGCTAGCAAATCAGTATACTAATACATCAGTTTTACTGGAAGCTTTTTGATATGCCTTAAGAAAGTTCCTATTTTCATTCTGTTCATTCATTCCCTCAGTCTCTTAAAGGAGTGTAGAATAGATTGTCCATTCAACAAAGCTGTGTGAAGACAGCTACTCTTTGAATCTTTAAAAAAAAGTAAGTTCAGAACTTCATTTTCAAGGGGAAGGCAAGTTTCATGCCTAGGATATCTGTTATAACCCAAAAAACTTCCAGCCTCTGTCAATCCAGTTTCAAGGAACTGAAAGGAAACTCAAACTTGAAAACCCTGGAAACCGCCTATTAGTACATCTTATTTCTGTATGATAACCAAACTTTTTAAAGTTTATTCTATTTTTCAGTATCCTTTTGCTTGGCTTGTGGTATTTTGTGGGATGTGGTTACTTAGACCTGGCAGTAGATTTTTGTTTTCAGTGCATGTAACATGCAAATTTGACAACATAAACAACAAGACAACATCAGCTGCAAATAACAGGGTCTTCAAAAAAGGGAGCTGTTTTTTTGCCTTTTTTTTTTTTTTTAATACATTGTGAATGGGGTGCAAATAAAAATATTTAGTATTTGACAGTGAAGCTTGCAAGTATCATTGTCTTTGTAGCTGTACTAGTCCTTCCTTCAGAGACTTATTCAGGGAACTTCAAATTTCAATCTTCAATTGATTGAGGCAGAGAATTTGAATGTATGAACTTCAGAAAGAAAAGAGAAGTTAAAAATAATAAAATTCAATAGTTTATTTGGGATTATATTAGAGTTAAAATGCCTTATAATACCTGTTTTGATATTCGCTGATGCTATGCCACGGTGGCTACCAGCTCCTCCAAAAAAACCTAACAGAATAAATGAAAGACAGTGTCATTATTGTTTTAGTGGTTTGGTTGTGTTTTGGATTTTCTCTGTTTCTTTGTTTGTTTGTTTGTCACATGGGAACTACCATTACAAAATAGTTTTATAACTGCAGACGCATTAAGAAGTATAACCTCCTTACTAAAAATATTTGTTTAAAATTTATTTTAAAAATTTCTAAGTACATTAGACATAAAACATCTTTTAAAACATATTTTTTATTTATATTACTTAAATAAACTGTTCCAGTACACCTCCCATGTACTGATGAATACATGAAATATTAAGGGCTAGATATATTTTGACTTGATGCTTCATATCTGTAAAGTGGAGATTTAAGGAAATTAGATATCTTGCACAGGATGGCAGACAAAATCATGACAGGTCAAGGCGTGTTTAGAACATAGTGTTCGGAACGTACTTTGGTAGATCAGCACATTATTAATTTGTGTTTGAATGGCATATGGACTTCACTGAATTTGTCAATTACTATTATTGCTATTTCATCAGCAGAATCCATATGTTATAGTAAATAATAAAGGATCACATGCATTTTTTTTTGTTCTAGATGCCTGAAACATTCAACCATGTCCTCCAAAATAATCTGACTCCATATCAAAGTAAAGAGTTCAGCTGGTTCGTAATCAAGTGTTGAGTCCAAGCGCTAGGACATTATACCCATTAATTAATTCCTTATTTACTGGTAGAAATTGCTTTTTCTTTGCTTGTTTTTGAATAATTTATTTTTGTTTGTTTTGTCTTTGTTAGAAGACATTAAATTCTACTTTTCCTTAACTTCCTCCTTCTCTGAAATCTCTCCTTCTGTTTCTCCATATTAGTCTTGTGAAACAGAAGACGTCTGCTATCCAGCTTTTCAGTTGTCCATCAGTCCTTTTTCAGTTCCATAGCTTTAACCCTATTCAATTATTTTATTTTCATCTATCCAATTCACTCTAATGATAAAACCACACTGTAAAAATATGTAAAAAGAAGATTTAGCATCACATAGCTTTTAGTGGTTTTGTTGAATACATTGTGGTTTTTAAATCAATTATTGTTGCCCAGAATGTTTCAGTGAAAGTTATTGGAGCAAACTGTTGAAAGAAAATTACAAGGTACATAATACAAGTAATGAATATTAGCGTATACTGAGCTCTACCTCTGCTTGCCCTATAAAAGAGATATTTTATACCACAGCCTAAAATATCTAAAAGCAATGAAACAGAACCAGCAGTCTCCAGATTGATTCTGAATTTTCTTTTAATGTATATAAGTTAGCCTGAAGATAGAACTTTGTTTATATGATTTCATATTTATAAGGGTAAACTTATAAACTCACAAAGTAGTACATATTTACATCTCTAAGTAATTGCTCCCAGTAATTATTTAATTGCATTACTGGGGATTGCAAAGTGTTCATTTTCTGTACATCAAGGGATTTACAAGCTGAACCTGGACTTCACATAGACGCAGTGTACCTATTATAAAATAATTACACATAGTTTATACGTACTTATTCTTTGTGCAGAAAACCATTCTGATATCAAGTAGCTAAAACTAGTTACCAAGACATCTCTGTAGATTATTTTTTCTGTACCTGCAAAGTTAGCCCTAGTGTAACAATATTGTTTACACTTCCAGTTGCATTTTAAATTTATTAAAAATAATGTCATATGAAATTTTGATAGCACATTCTGTATGCCAGAACAGAAAAACACATTTCTTCTATCAATAAGATACAAAGAGAATCTTGTACCTCTTAATTTTTTTCTGGGGCTTGCATAACATCAAAAAAGTTTAAAAATTAATGTACATTCTAGATTTTCTAATTGTTTATCTCACATTTTTAGCTTGATATCATCTTTAAAAGCACAGATCATCACTGAGTATTGATAGCAGTTTAAGATGCTACAAAATATGAGATTATTTTATAGTACAGTGACCTTTAAAGGTCTATACCTCTACAACTTGTGAGTCATTATGAAAATTCATCAACAAACAGGTGATCACAGCAGATACAAGGAGTACATACTTCAGTATGAAGAAACAGATGTTATAGTTTATGTAGGAAGGAGGATTTAAGTTTTTCTAAGGTAATTTTTCCTAAGCAAGGCTCTGATGTTGTATGTTCTGCCACAGTGCTAAAAATTATACTTTTTACTGAGGACAGAGGAGTCAGGTGGTTTAGTAAGTATACAGATCCAGATTCTAATCATGTGTACAGTTGGTTATACATATCTTCCAAATTCACACTGATAAGCTCCAACAAGCTTCATTCAGGGATCAAAGCAGCTTTCAGGATTACATATATTGCAACAGTTTGAAAAATAATATTGTAACTATGAGCAAGGTATGAAAAGAGTAACAAAAAACTTTTTGAAAGGTGCATTAGAATATTGCTTAACATTCAGATAAATATATACAAACAAAGATCTACCTAGGGGAAATCAAACAGAAATTAAAGTAAGGAACAACTGAGAAAAGAATATCATTCATCCAAAGTATATAATGCCTTAAATAAATAAAAGACCTAGAAATCTCTCTTGAAAACAGAATGCAAGGATGAAATGAAGGTACAAATAACATCCATAACCTTGTTTTTTAACAGAAACAAAACCATATTATTTTTCAAAGTTATACTGCTAGAAGAAGTTGATCGGAAAAAAAATCATAGAGGTCATGTATATTTTTGTTTTGTCTCGCTAGCTGCCACAATCTAATGTATGTGTAAATAAACAGCTGTTGCTGACATCATTCCACTCCCTCCATCCCATTCAACAATGACATTTCACTCTTATTTAGACCTATTCTGGAAGCTTCCTTGTTTGACCAGGTAGGTATGTAATGTCAGCTGAATAGTACAGAATGTACATCTTTATTTTCCTTAGAATTCCAAAAAATATTAATGGAATAATATACTTCCAGTACTGAGAATAATACTGAGCAGCATAGCATCAGAGGTGAAACTCTAAAGTAAATTCCTGGTAACCATGGTGTTTAGATTCAGTATTAGCAGTGCCCTGCATGACAGAAATAACACAATGCTCATTTTGGCTGTTTTGAAAACAGGGGAAAATCTGCTTAAGCTCATAGAATTTTGGAATGTTCCTAAACATCTACTCTTTAGGCATAGGCTTACAAACTGAATTATTTTCTATACTTTACATAATTGTATGCAATATCTCCTCAATAAAAGACAGAATGGTCCATAATTGTGGTTCTTTTCTAGGCGAAAAATACAACAATGGAAAATTATGATGGTTCTGATTCTGCACACTGACTAGGATCTAAAGATATCTTTCTAAAAGCATGTTGAGGGTACATGTAAAATGGAAGCAGGCTGCCTCATTGATGGATGTAATTTTTAGGTAGCTAACTCTGCACCTTGAATGGAAAATGTGAGTGTGTTTTTGCCATCTTGTGATGAAAATTTTCAGTTAGAAAGAAAGAGACTTTGGTTCTTGCCCTTGTTGTTCCCTCCAGTGTTTCTGTCTTTGTTGAAAAGTTGTTATAAAATATTCTGTGCTAAGCTTTCTGCACATTAAGTATTTGATTTACTGATGAGGTGGTGGCAGTGGGAAGGAGTTGCAGTGGCAGCCTCTGTGAGGATACAGTCAGTTCCAGCCACTTCCAGGTGGCTCCAATGGACCCACTACAGGACACAGCTGAATCTGTTAGCTGAGCTGGTGGCACCTCCACGAAAACATGTTTAAACATGTTTAAGAAATGGCAGAAAAAGCTGAACAGGAAGAAGAGGAGGGAAGAAAAGGAGTGAGAAACAGTAGTGCAAACACCAGGATCAGAAAAAGAGGAGAATGTGGTGCACCGTGGCAGAGCTGATATTCCCCTGCAGCCCATGGAGGATCTGAGCTAGTACAGGTGGGGATCGGGACTCGCCGGGAATCACGCTGTCCCTGTACGTTTCCCTCTGAGCTTCCTAATCTCAGCTGAACCTCGTGGTCAGCTGAACCCCGCCGGCTCCAGCTCTCGCTGGGCTGGGTCCGATCAGCTGACTGAATTACTAGTGGACTAGCCTCTTGGTTTTAAGTGTCATCTATATTTGATGCTTTAACATCTATCATCCTTCACCATGCCCAATGATGCCTGAAGGAAAAAAAAAACCAAACACTTCTGTGCTAGTCAGCAGAAGCTTTGAAGAAATCTGTTACCTAAAATTAGACTAAAACTCGTATTATCAATAAATCAGATACATTAAGCACTATTTCACAAACTCCATGGATTCTTTCCAGGTCTTTCAGAAATATTTTCCCTCCCAGGCTTGACTTTTGTTTCCACCTGACAACAGGCCCTTTACTTCTCAAAAGGTCTCAGCCTCCCTCACTCTGTAGGCTCTACCTCAGTGCCTGCCTGCTTCACCTGGTATTTTTCAAGCTGACCAGATGCTCACCCTAACACAGCAGTCTTCCATTTCCCAGAAGCATTCCTTTTAACTAGTAGGGCTGTGGTCTGGACAAGGAGCCTTTTTCCCTGTTATTCAATTATCCCATATAAACAGACCATGCAAAAGGGTACACATGCAATGAACTATCACATAGTTTGGTTCATCACACAAGTGTAGAAATCACAGTCTTCCTAGTCTTAGAGTGTGTGTTCCACCACCATAATGTGAAGAAAAATCTCTTTAGCTTGCGCTGATAGTTTGAAGAGTAGAGAGTCACACTTTGTCCCATTATAATCTGGTCATTAACTAAACTGTCTGCCTGCTCCCAGTTCTCTCCTCCAGCTCATCTTATATCCCCTTTATTCTTTCATCTATGCCCTCTGTGCTGTCAGTTAGAGTTCATCCAATGCTGTTGTTTAACCCCAGCTGGCAACTAAGCACCACAAAGCTGCTCACTCACTCCCCACACAGTGGGATGGGGTAGGTAATCAGAAGAGTAAAAGTGAGAAATCTCATGTGTTGAAATAAAGACAGTTTACTAAGTAAAGCAAAAGCCGTGCACACAAAAACAAAACAAAACAAGGAATTAGTTCACTACTTCCCATTGGCAGGCAAGTGTTCAGCTAGCTCCAGGAAAGCAGGGCTCCATCACATGTAATGGTTAGTTGGGAAGACAAACACCATCACCCCAAATGTCCCCCCCTCTTTTTATTCCTCCAGCTTTATATACTGAGCATGACATCATATGATGTGGAATATCCTTTTAGTCAGTTTGGGTCAACTGCCCTGGTTTTGTCTCCTCCAAGCCTTTTGTGCGCTGCCCACCTTCCTTTCGGCAGGCCAGTGTGAGAAGTTGAAAAGTCCTTGACTGCTTAGCAACAACATTATTCTCATACCAAATCTAAAACACAGCACTCTACCAGCTGCTAGGAAGAAAGTTAACTCTACTTCAGTTGACACGAGGCCACCCAAATACATTGGCTCCTCACCAGTCATATCCATTTCTCTTGTTCTGCTTATTCTCAAATCTTTCCATGTCATTTCTGTTTACCATCACAAGTTCAATGTTTGAGCTTTTTGTCCACCCACTGACCTCTTCTCTTTCAGTCATTTAGCCTTATAATCCTTCTCATGAAAAAGTAAGCTCTGAGCCCAAAATTCCTTTCCATCATGTTCCTAGTTCCAGTTCCCACATTCTTCTTTCTAGCTTATTGCAGGTCTATTTCTGTCTCTGCATTGAAAAAGTCTGCTTTTCTATTAAAGTAGCCTAAAAAAGTGAACTTTTCAAATTTAGTTCCAATATGGCTGTCAGGATTTCCAGGCAATAATAGTTATCTGAGGAAAGATTCAGTCAATTCCACATAGCTTTTATTGTTAGCCGTTCTGTAATGATGAGCATGTGAAAGCTTTTCAGAGGCTTATACCTTGAGCAAATTTGAAGATTTTAATGAGATAACCACAGACACATTCTTGACAGACTTTGCAAAAATATCTTTTCCAAAATGTGTGGCATTGCAGATTTTCTGATACAAGGAAACTGTACTTTATTTTGCTTTGTGTTCTTTAGACTTTTAGGAATAGCAGATCTGTCTGATTGAACAGTTATGGCAGAAAAAAAAAAGTGCAAATAAATCCATCATGAGTTTTTCACTCAGCATGTAAAATTTGAGTTCAGACTGTTAAACCTAAGCAAAGTATAATCAACTGAAAATATGAACCACTGGACAATCTTAATAATAGATGGTGCCAGCAGTCCTGCTTAAAATCTTTATGATGTTCCTGTTGCCATGGAAGCAACTGTTCCAACACAAGTTCCCCTAAGACTGCATTATTTGATAATAAGAATAATCTACTGCATTTAAATGTACTTGTGTATGACTCCATGACTCAGTTTCTCAGACTGAGAACACCAGTGCTTTAATTCTCACATTATCAGTGTAAAAAGTCATAAATGGATGTACATGCTAGAGACAGACATACTGTAGAGTAAGATGTGAAGTCTGGAGAAGTTGTGGAATGTCAACATAGAGTGTCTGTGAAACTTGTGGTACATATTTATATATACATTACATTTTGGTAACATGGTGTGGTTTTACAAAATTAAGAAGAAACACAACTTCACAGGTGTAGCTGCATTTAATATTACACTAAATTTCTGGTAAAGTATATTGATTACCATTAGGGTTTTTTTTGTAGAAAGCCATGCGGGCTGCAATCAGCTTATTTCCATAACTTGTGTATCTGTGCAAAGGCACATTATGTCTTCTGGCACTTTAAAGAAAAACTATCTTTTTGCCTTTGAGGACTTAGGTGTTCCTGACATTCCTCCAAACAGTTGTTGCACCAGAACTGTCGGAAAGGAGGGAAAGTTTGCCTGATAAGCAAATAAAAAAATATAGAAAAACATGTAAAGAGTAACAGAAACTGAGTTTAAATAAAATAATACTTAAGATTTTTATTTAATTATTATTACTTTAAAAATATTAGATTTATAAAACCACCTATTTTTACCTTTAAATATAAATTCTGTATCATGTAACTCTACAGAATCATAAAAAGAGTGAATACAGCAGTGATGCAATTCAATTTCCTATTCAACTCTAATGTTTAACATTCCTTACACCATGCTGCTGACAGTAGAATTTACCTTTACTTGCCAGCAAAGGAGAAATAAAACCAATGTACATTGAATCTCTTGGCTCCAAAAATTTTTGTTTGGTTTCCAGAATGGTACACATAGCTAGCACAGATTGGTTTTCACATAAGGTAGTAGTTGCAACTTTTAGTATCACTCCTCTTCAGGAAGAAAAAAGGAAAAATCCCCTCCCTCATAATATGTTAAGTGATTCCTCCTTTAAATGTCTACTCCTAATTTGCTGGGATTTAAATTTCTGTTACTGAGAGTTACTGTGGCTATGAGACATATTTTATTTCTTCTACAGCAAAATTTGCTACTATAATTTTAAAATTGTGACTTCAAAGAGTAGTTTCTGAATCCTTGTTCACTTTTCCTTGTCAGAGTGCTAAGAGCTTATTCCAGACCAGGTGTCCACTTGATTTCATAAGTTTCTACCTTTACTAAATGCAAACTAAAAATTAAATTCTAGCACATGGAATAGGAGCTTCTATCTGCAGTACTCAGGGATATTTCCATATTATTTTTACAGAAAGACAAAATCAGTCCACACTTATTTGGTGGAATGTGATCATCAATCTGATGATTATTTGAACCTCTTCTAAAAAATCTTGAGAACTCCTTGGAACCCCAATCTAAACTCAAAGCTGACTGATATAAAGATGTCATAATGGATTTCTTCAATGATCCATACAGATAAATACAAAATGTCTTAGAGTTCTTAACACGATGCTTGTCAAGGTTGTACAAAAAGGTTGCCCTGCCAGGAAGTAGGCTGGGAGAAGGCAAGAAGTTGAGAGAGGACACAGCAAGGACAGCTGACCCAAACTGTCCAAAGGGATATCCCATACCCCACGATGTCATGCTGAGCAATAAAAACGGGGGAGAAAGTTTGCCAGGGCTGCAGTTGCTTGGGGATTGGCTGGGCATTGAACAGGTGGTAGATTTTGTTATGGTTTGGTTTTTGTGTTTGTTTGTTTTAAATAACTTTTTTTGTTTGTTTGTTTTTCTTTGTTGTTTTGGTTTTGTTTGGTTTCAGTTATCAATGTCTTTATTTCATTCCCTGAGTTTTCTCACTTTTACCCTTCTGATTCTCTCCCCCATCTCACTGGTGGGGAACGAGTGAGCAGTTGTATGGAACTGAGCTGCCTACTGGAGTTAACCCACAACTACTTAGTCAGGTAATAGCCTGCATAAGCCTGCATAAGTTAATATTTTCACTACAGTAGTTCATACTAAGGTTGAGACCTCATAGGCTGGGCAACAACAAAACATAGGAGTGAGAAAGTATTTCCTGCAGGTATGCAGTATATATAGTATGGTTCTCAAACTTTACATTCCCATCACTGAATCACAGAAAGGTTGAGGTTGGAAAGGACCTCCGAAGGTCACCTGGTTCAACTCTTCTGCTCCAGCTGGGTGACTAAGAGCCAGCTTCCCAAGACCATGTCCAGATGGCTTTTGAAATTCTCCAAGGTTTGAGGTTCCACAACCTCCTTGGGCAACCTGTGCCAGGGCTCAGTCAGAATCAAATATGATACACAGAATCAAATATAATCAAATATTATATGACCTGTATCATATAAGATAACATTACATTAGATATTTACATATAAATTAGTCACTTTCAGCATATCCCATAGACACAGCCACAGAAAAGTGACATTCACTCAGTGTTTATGTTTCATACTCAACTGTTCTTTATGGATTAAGGTTTACTCTCAGATCATCCAAGGCCATTGACTCCTTACTTGTCTCATTCTAAATGCCTTCATCTATCCATTATGCATATGCCATACCTTCACTGACACATCATTTGTCTTTGGTTCTGTATACAAATGTATACACATGATAGTGTGCATGAGTAAATATATGCAAGAACAGGGAGAGTAGACGCACAGTAAGATAGAGGCATACAATAAAATAATGTATAAGGTTTGAAGAAAGAGAATCGGAATTAAGCACATGTTCTGAAATCAGAGGGTTATGGTAATGGGGCAGTGAGTAAGCAGATGGGTGACTTACTTCCAGCTACTCTTTTCAGTATCTTCAGTCTTTCTCTGTGGCAATGTCCCTCCACATTCTCTCTTGCTTCTTGAGGTCTTTCTGCATCAAGTAATCACAAACAGAAGAGCAAAGAGAGACTCATATGAAAGATGACTTAGGAAAAGATCAATTATCTAAAGTCAGCAGGAGTTGAGAGCAGAAGCAATGCTCTCTTAGCCCCTCATCCTTTCTTCTTGTCCCTTTAGCCCCTATACTGATGCTGCAGAACAAGGCAGCAGCAGTTAACCTTTTCAGGCATGCTGCAGCACTCCCAGATTCTATCACATTTTGTAAAACCTTGTCCCCAGACTAGTCTTACATATCCCCATTGTACATTCCTGCCTTTCCCAAAATAAAGCGTGTATGGCAGAAGGTGAATTCTCCACGAAGAGGTGATGCTTTTCAAAGTAGCACAGTATTGTTAGCTTTTATACACAAATGTATCTCACATAGCCAAATGGTTATAGAGATTTTTTATTTTTTCCTTCTCCATGCATAATTGCAAACTCTGCCATGGTGTTATCAGCAACTGGTTCAGTCTCCAAGCTCACTTAGCCCTTGGCAACTTTGCTCAAGCTGCAAGGGCAATATCCATTAACGTCAATTGCAATGCTTATTCTTGGGGCATGTTATGCACATATGTGAAGACCAAAACATCGCACAGCTTTCACAGAAATCATTGAACTGTACTGTCTTTGATCATGAACTAAAAGGTCATAGTACTGTGGAGCCCTCTGCTAACTCCCTGGCATTTCATTCTACTTTTCTATGTTTTCCTTGTGATCCTAGGTCTTGTTTGAAAAGAACATTCTGTTGACCAGTGGGTTTGACTTTTTCTTTCTAACCAGATTTACTGTTTTGCTTATATTTTTTTTTCCCTTGCTAGGAGATTAGTAAAACACATCAGAAAATTAAAAAAAAATAATAATAATTAAAAAAAAAAAAAAAAAAAGACCAAATGCAACAAGTAAGAAGCTGTTAGTGTAACAAGTGATCAGACAAAATTCATTACAGTAACAAGCTTCAGTTCTGGTTCCAGTTACTCAAAATTTCTTCCAGTGTCTGCAGAAATTAAACTAAGATAGGAACTTAGTTTGTTGCAGCCTGCAGGTCTGCAGACAGGAACTTCTGCTGAGTCTGGGGTACTTTATGTCTTTCAAATGTTCTCTTATAGGAATGGATTACAGAAGACATGCAAGCTGAGTACTAGTTGATCCCTGTTATGAAAGAGGATTAAAAATGAGGGTGGCTTTTAAAGCTAGTGCCACCAGCAAAGTAAAACTGAAAAAGGAGCAAAGAAATGGCTGTACAAATTGAAAAATCCATTGGATAATATTGCTTTTGATACTAGAGCATAGGTATCACACTTCACAAATTGCTCATTATCACTGACTTCTTGTAGCAAGGAGACTCTAATATACAGAGTCTCTGGCCACTTTATTCAGTCTTAACAAAGCTAGAAAAACCCTTAAATAAGCTGCTCTTGCAGCTGAAAAACAATTTGCCACAATATCAGCTGGGAAAAAAAGAAATTCAATTCGTTGGCACTGCTGTTATATGCTTGAACAACTTTTGGAACAGAGGAATGCTGTGCATGAATTCAGAAACAAGCAGAAAATAGACAGGGCAGATGTTACACTGACCTCTGCCCACTAGAATCTGATAGGTGGTTTAGTTTATCCCTTTTTGACCAGATAATATTACCTCTAGGGAAATCATTCTCAGCAGTGCATCTTTAAGCCAGGTGTTGTCACACACTGGATATCTATACTTCTCCAGGGAAAAAATGAGTTCAGTTGAAAACCAAAACTGATGTTCATACTGCTGCTGGTCTATAACAACAAATAGAACTTTTTGCATAAATGTACATACATAAATACGCATTTGCACATAAATATAGATATGGTCCAGCTGTAAGAAATAACTTAGTAGATGTTTGAATTCTTGTTTTTCAGATCATGTATCTTTTTTCTTTTCATACTACTTTTACTGACAGATCTTTCTCCACATCATACTTCTATCTCTAAAACTGATACAGAAAATGAAATGGATTGTTGTTCTAATTAAAAAGTATTCTAGAGATTCTCAGCCATAACTTCTTTGGACTTGTGAATTAACATCTGAATTTAATTCTTGTTGGTGGTTTCTCTACAATTTCTGACCCTGAAATAAAGTAGCGATGAGATGTTTTATGAGCTTTATTTGTCTGGCTGATGTCAAAGCAGTGTTGCATTTAGAACACAAACAAAGCAGTAGTGAAGGCACATTTCCACAGCCTTGTGCAACCCTTGAAAAAAATCTGTTCTACTGTCTCTTCCACCAGCTGAGTTTCATCTTACCTATATTGATTTATGGTGTATGAGAGGAGTGGAAGAGTTTTATTTTTCTTTACTGTTACAGATCTTGGAAATCAGGATCATTGATTCTCATAGTAATTGAAGGAAATCAAAGGTAGAGATGAAAATACATCAATAAGGAATATTTCCTATTCTATGAATAGGAAAGGAAAGAAGTTTAACAAGAAGTCTAGGACTGTTCAGCTAGAATGGTGTCACTGATAAATAAACACTGAAAAAAACCCAAATATATCAATTTGTTACTGAACAAGAAAGAGATATTTCAAGCTGTTGCTCTAGGCACAGCATATACAGATTGGCTTTACACACCAGAGGAATGTAGTTCTCTATATTACAATATTCTCTATTATCTGTCTCCGTTTATCACTACTGATATTTTTTTAGATAAAATTTTGCATGATCCCTCAGGTACCAATACCGATCTCTAAGTGGATAAATTAGACTAGTTGACTATACTATTGGCTAATTGTAACAGAATCTGCAATGTGAAATTATATCTACTCATATTTTAATTTCTTCCACATACAAAAAAAATATCAAACAACTCTACTGCTAATAGTTAATTTCATTCACAGTTACATAATTACCTATTAAATGGAAAGATAGATCTCACATTTATGTCTATGCTGTAAGTGTATGCAGGTTTATTCTTTTAAATTACTTAACATACAGTATTTTCTGTACGCTGATATACCATGTTCTAAGAAAATGTCAGTGTATACTACAAAATCCATCTTTTCCTTTGTTAAGTTTAAAAACTTCTATTTCAGACTTCACTTAGAAAATTTAGTTCATAAACTTCACATCACCACTGTTGGGAACATGACAGGGTTTCTCAATGTATTTTTAGTTTATTAAAATGATATTTTTTTCTGGGGTTTGTGGCTTCTTTACACATTTTTCTATTTTATTGTAGTTAAGCAGGAGTTTCCATTTAATAGTCCACAATGATACAGTAATCTAACTTTATAAGTGAGTAAACGTAAGACTGGAAGTCACTTCTGTTTATCAGAATTAAATTTTGGTTGTTGTTATGGAAGTAAATTTCAGTTTCTCTGTAATCTTATAAAATTTCTACAGTCTTGACTAATCTGAATAATGCTGTGCTCCTAGAAAATACCACCACCTTCCTCTTCATCTTCTCCACATCATTACTGAGTCTATCTAACAACCACATTCTTCACAGAATCACAGAATCACAGAATCGACTGGGTTGGAAAAGACCTCAGAGATCATCGAGTCCAACCCTTGGTCCAACTCTAGTCCGTTGACTAGATCATGGCACTAAGTGCCATGTCCAATCTCAGTTTAAAAACCTCCAGGGACGGCGAGTCCACTACCTCCCTGGGCAGGCCATTCCAATGCCTGACCACTCTCTCTGTAAAGAATTTCTTTCTAATATCCAGCCTAAATTTCCCCTGGTAGAGTTTAAGCCCATGCCCCCTTGTCCTATTGCTAACCGCCTGGGAGAAGAGACCAATCCCCACCTGGCTATAACTTCCCTTCAGGTAGTTATAGAGAGTGATGAGGTCACCTCTAAGCCTCCTCTTCTCCAGACTAAACAACCCCAGCTCCCTCAGCCTCTCCTCATAGGTCTTATGTTCAAGTCCCTTCACCAGTCATGTTGCTCTTCTCTGGACCCGCTCCAGCACTTCAATGTCTTTCCTGAACTGAGGGGCCCAGAACTGAACACAATACTCCAGGTGTGGCCTCACCAATGCAGAGTACAGGGGAAGGATCACTTCCCTTGTCCTGCTGACCACGTTGTTTTTGATACAGGACAGGATACCGTTGGCCTTCTTGGCCACCTGGGCACACTGTTGGCTCATGTTGAGCTTCCCGTCAATTAGTACCCCCAGGTCCCTTTCTGTCTGACTGCTCTCCAGCCACTCTGCGCCCAGCCTGTAGTGCTGCAGGGGGTTGTGACCAAAGTGCAGCACCCGGCATTTGGCCTTATTGAACTTCATCCCATTGGAATCAGCCCATTTTTCCAGTCTATCCAGATCCCTCTGCAGAGCCCTCCTGCCTTCCAGCAGGTCGACACTCCCTCCCAACTTGGTGTCATCAGCACCAACTTGGTGTCATCAGCAAATTTGCTGATGATGGTCTCAATCCCCTCATCTAAATCGTCAATAAAGATGTTAAACAGGATTGGACCCAACACTGACCCCTGGGGAACACCACTAGTGACTGGCCGCCAGCCGGACGCAGCCCCATTCACCAGCACTCTCTGGGCCCGGCCCTCCAGCCAGTTCTTAACCCAGTGTAGAGTACACTTGTCCAAGCCAGGGGCTACCAGCTTTTGCAAGAGTATATTATGGGAGACAGTGTCAAACGCCTTGCTGAAGTCCAGATAGACCACATCCACGGCTTTCCCCTCATCCACCAGCTGGGTCACCTGATCATAAAAGGAGATCAGGTTGGTCAGACAGGACCTGCCCCTCCTAAACCCATGCTGGCTGGGTCTGATCCCTTGTCCATCCTGAAGGTGCTGTGTGATTCCATTCAGGATGATCTGCTCCATAACCCTGCCAGGCACTGAGGTCAGGCTGACAGGCCTGTAGTTGCCAGGGTCAGCTCTGCAGCCCTTTTTGTGGACTGGGGTAACATTGGCCAATTTCCAATCATATGGGACCTCCCCAGTGAGCCAGGACTGTTGGAAGATGATGGAGAGCAGCTTGGCAAGTTCTTCTGCTAGCTTCCTCATCACCCTAGGATGGATCCCATCTGGTCCCATAGACTTGTGAGGATCCAGATGGCTCAGTAAATCACCAACTATTTCCTCCTGGAATACAAGGGGCCTATTTGGCTTCCTATCTCTGTCAACCATCTCCAGAGATGAGTTGTCCTGAGGGCCACCTGTCTTACTGGTAAAAACTGAGGCAAAGTAGGTATTAAGTACCTCAGCTTTCTCCTCATCTTTGTTAACTATATTTCCTTCAGAGTCCAACAGAGAATGGAGGTTTTCCTTGCCCCTCCTTTTGTTATTAACATATTTGAAGAAGGACTTTTTATTATCCCTGACAGAATTGGCCAAGTTAACTTCAAATTGTACTTTTGTTTCCCTGATCTTTTTTCTGCATGATCTAGCTATTTCCATAAATTCTTCATAAGTAGCCAGCCCTTTTTTCCACAGTCGGTAAAGTCTCTTTTTATTTCTGATTTCATTCAAAATCTCCCTGTTTAGCCAAGCCGGTTGTCTTCCCCAACCTTCATACAAACCTGTTGGGAATTTCATTATTAAGCTTTTTGTAATGCTGGAAATTAATAATTTATTCTTACATTTTATTTTTGATATCTAAATCTGTTTATAATACATCACAGTATTTTACCTTTCATGATGACTAGGAAATTTTAGGAAAAGCTTCTGTGAAGGACTTTGCTAAAGACTTCGTAAAGGTCAAAATAAATTATATGAACTTGTTCTCTTTTATCCACTATTTTAGTAGATTAGCGGGGCTTGAATTTCCTTTGCAGAAGCCATGCTGCTTTATCCTGCTCATAATGAGTTTATTGAGGTGGTTTGTAGCTTAGTCATTAATAATGATTTCAACCCATTTATCTGGAATGTCAAGATGCAGCATGGTCAGGCAACTCCCTGGGGGCCAGGAAGTACAGGCGATATTCGCGGTGGCTGGCAGATCACCAGCAAGGGCTCATCCTACTGCCTCCAGTTAGGTATCAGGGAAGGCTAAAGGGGGGAGGCAGCTGGAGGCAGCCAAGACACTAGATCATAAAAAATGTCTGTATTGGAGAGGCAGGTCTGAGGTTAAGCCAGGAAGTGAGTCCATAGGTCAGGGTTAGGATGTGAGTCAGTAGGTACATGGTCAGCCACAGAGGCATGGCTGCAATGCAAATGCAAAGAAGTCAAGTGGGGCAAATGGCCTCAGTTTAAAAGCAGCTCCTACAAGCAGCAGGTGGAAGGCCTCACTGGAGCTTTTTCCAACTTATTCTTCAGAACAGTTCCTATCAGCTGACATTGAGTACAGCCAGCTAAACTCCTAAAAGTGGGTGAGCAAGCTAAGGACTCTGAAATAGAAATGAAGTAAGGCTTACCAGCCTATGTCAATGCAACCCAATCTAATATCTTTTCATTAAACTATATATTGGTATGAATATTTATGTTACTTTATTGAATGCTTATATGCATTTAGACCAAAAAAATGAGTAAAGCTTGCACTTAAAGAGAAGACTGAGCCTCTAACTACCAGAAAGACACTGAGGTGCTAGAGCAGGTTCAGAGAAGGGCAACAAAGCTGTAGAAGTATCTGGAACACAAGTCTTATGAGGAGAGACTGAGAGAACTGGGGTTGTTTAGCCTGGAGAAAAGGATGCTCAGGAGAGACCTTATAACTCTCTACAACTACCTGAAAGGGGATTGTAGCATGGAGAGTGTTGTGCCAGAGGAGGTTTAGATTGGATATTAGGAAAACACTTCTTCACACAAAGGGTTGCCCAGAATTAGAACAGGCTGCCCAGGAACGTGGTTGAATTGCCATTCCTTGGAGGTGTTTAAAAGATGTGTAGATGAGGTTCTCAGGGACATGATTTAGTGCCAGAGTTAGGTTAATGTTCAGACTCAATGATCTTGAGAGTCTTTTCCAACTAAATGATTCTATGAAATTATTCTGCAAGTGTAAGAGGATTCCTGGGTGTAATTTAGCTAATTTAACTCCATTTAAAAGGAAGCAAAGACAGTCTGAGGAATGCATCTGTGTAAAATGTGAAAATTTCATAGTATGAATGTGAAATTCATAGTAAAGGCTGCAGAACCACTGCTGTCTTTACAATTCCTTTTTGATTCTTTGCAACTTTTTATCTCCATCCCCATCTCTGTCTCACATTTCCAGGGTAAAAAAACCCAGAACTAATAGGGGATTTCATTATTCTGTGTTGATAGGGAAACACCCTTGAAGTCAACTTGTAACTTCTGCTCAAAGACTAGCAGTCCTTCCTGGCAGCTGATTTATTTACATCTAATTATCTGGAAAGGCTGACTGGATGTTACCTGATAGTTGGTAAATAATTTTGTGCAAGGGTGGTGACACAATGATTCTATGATTTAGATGAAAAGAGGAAGAAAGGAATGATGTTGCATTCTCTGAAAGTCTCTTCTGAGTTCAAAAAAGCTTCTGGGGAAGGAGAGAAAAAAAATCAGAATATTTTTTTCTTTGTAGAACTATATTTTGCAATTTTAGTCACACAATATCTGTGTAAAGTTTGGGCATCTTTATCCATCTCATAGTATGCACCTCTGGAAGGAAGAACCATAAAAATAAAAAGAGTACCTACAAAATTGGAAGTATGTGGAATCCTTGCGTTTAAAGAACATGAATGATGTTAAGAGACAGTTCTGGAGACAAAGAACACCTAGATCTGGAAGAACCGTTCCTGCAAAAAATATAAGTTGTAGTTGTTACTGTTGTTTAGTTTGGTTTGGTTTGGTTCAGTTCGGTTCATTTTTTATGGTAGAATGTCCTGAGTTGGAAGGGACCCACAAGGATCATTGAGTCCAACTCCTGTCCTTGCACAGAACCATCCTATGTGTCTGAGGGTATTGTCTAATTGCTTATTGAATATGGACAGGCTTGGTGCCCTGACTACCTCCTTGAGGAGCCTGTTCCAGTGCTCCACCACTGGAAGAACCTTTTCTTAATATCCAACCCAAACTTCCCTTGGCACATCTTCCTGCCATTCCCTTGGGAAAAACTCAACTCAAGCTATAACATGGATATAAAATACTCAGTTGCCCTTATGAAACAACCAACCAAACAAACAAACAAAACAAACAAAAACAAAAACCAAAAGTGGAATGCCAATTTAGGATGCCTTTTAATTTGTGGAATAGGTTTCTTGTTCTCTCCTTTATTGGAGATTTAGTTTTGCAGACTAGCCACTTTCAGCAAACGTAGCCTGTATAAGCTTCCAGTTTGATGCAGCCTAGCTATTCCTATATTATTCTCTCTCCTTAAGAGTTTCTCTTATTTGATGATACACATCATATTTTATTCTTCTTTTGTTGTCTTCACTTGGGATGGAATTCCAAAAGCCATCTGGGACTCAAAGCAAACTTAAGCTAATGGAGCATTTATAATTTTGTCCTGATATTTATATAGTTTCTCCTATGATGTTCAATGATATTAATTCTTCTTCATTAGGGATGGTTTTATAGTTTTCCCAGGATCTATCTACATTGAGAAAGGGCTCATATTCGTGCCTTGAATCCTAGTAGCTAGAGAATAATCTAAACACTTATTTAGTTTTTCAGATCCCAGTGAAAGATGATTCTCTTTTAAATTAAGCAGAAAGTCAATTTTTTCAAAATTGCAATACTGATTACAGCATGTATACCCGCATTTCTTTGCTAAGTTTTACACACTCTTTGCACACACTCTTAAATCGTGTAATATGAACATTTATAAAATTTAAAAATATATATATTTCAATAAAGAATATGCAATAATGTGATGCATATGATTTTAGTGCATAACACACTGTGCACTTCTACTTCTTACAATCAATTATACTGCTAAGAGTATTTTTCATAAATTATATTTATTAAATTATATGGTCAATACATGTTACAGTCTCACTGTTTTGTATTTAAAATTCATATAAATTATACCAGCTACAGCAAACATCTTCAAATAATAGCTGAACATCTGATACTAAGTTTTTGTATATGAACTGATCATCAGTTGCATGGATTCTTTACCCATGAGAGAGAGGGCTAGTTAATTTATAAGACTAATTCTTCTGTCTTTGGGAGAGTTAATCTCTTCACTGAACCTTCAAATGTTGTTACACTGTTATATGAAATAAAATTTAGCAATTAGTACATGGTGAGAGGTAAGAAGTCCATATCATTATATATTTCTATATGAGAAGAAATAGACAATGTCTCTGAATTAATCAAATGAGATAACAAATTACTATGGATAATTACAGGCATCTAGAGATGTGAGACTGCTAGCAACCAGACACTTGTAATACTAAGAGCATAATTACATCTTACGGTTTGCCTTGGAAAGAACTAAAAAATATTCTACAAACTGTAGCAATTTGAATTATTTTACTGCTTATTAATGATCTTTTTGGGGGAACGGGAAATGAAATGTTTCACTAGTCTTTCTAAAAGACTACAATTATTTTCTAACAAGGTATCACTTCATGAATATGAAAAAGAAATTCAAAAATGAAATATAAAAGCAAAAGTGGGCGTTCGTCATTAGCTGCAGCTTAAATCCTAAACTGCCCATAGAGGGCTTGTAATAAAAAGGGATGATCTAGAACTGAAATAGATTAAGAGACAATCATGTAATGCTGTATCTGGATAAACTGCCGATATAGTAAATTCCAGACCTGGTAATAGTGCTAGAAGGGTATCTATTTCACCAACCATTCTAGACTGATCAAGAAAATATTTTCCTTGAGCAATAGGTGGCTGGTGCCAACAACTGATTCTTGTTGTTCTGAATGAATCTGAGATCAAAGTTCTGACACAGTCATGGGGCTTGCCTACCCCATTCACAACTTCCTTACCTGCTTGTTTGGAGGGCCCTCATCATTCATAGTTTAAAGCTTCTTTGCCAGGTTGGCCAGTCTGTTGGCAAAAATACTTTTTCCCTGCTTAGTCAGGTGAATCCCGTATCTTCCAAACAGCTGTTGACCTTCATAGAGAGTCCCGTGGTCATCAAAATGGAAATTCTGCTGCCAATAACAGCTGTGCAAACAATTGTGGATATGCAGGATTCAAGGCCATCCTCAGACCCTTCCTTCTCACCTGTAGAATGAAGGAGGATGAAAAGGAAGAAGAAGAGAAGGAAGTGCTGCAGGAATGAGTGAAGGTATTTGCTCTGCAGCCCATGGAGGACCTATAGCAGAGTAGAGGAAAAGTGTGAGAAGGAAGAAGCAACAGAGAGAAACCACTGTGTACTGACTGTAAGCCTTCCTCCTGCTTTTGTGCTGTTCAGTCTTTACAGGGCTGAAGGGACTGAGGCAACCTCTAGCAAAAACATGGAGAGGAGAGAGAGGAGTCTGGAATGACGGAGTAAAGTTGAGCCTGGGGAAGTGGGGAGGAAAAGTGGTTTCCACATCTGTTCTAATGTTTGTCTTTTTGCTTCCAAATACACAAATCAGTAATTAAGTATATACATGTGTTTTAACTGGCAATAAATCAAGTTACTTTTCCTGAGTTCTTTCTCTCTTGCCAATAGCAGTAACTGGTAAATAATCTCCTTGTCTTTATCTTGACCAATGAGCTTTCTTGCTTCTCTTCTTCCTGGTTTTTCCTCTCATCTCATCGACTGGTGAAAATGAGTGAGCAGCTGGAAGGAAATTTGACTGTTAGCCAATGCTAACCCACCACATCAATAAAGGAGAAAGGCACCAAAAAATGGTGGCTAGAACTACTAACTCCCTAGGGAGTCTTTCTCATCTTAGATTATTTTTAGACTATAGAATATGATGAGCCTGGTTTAACTCTCTTGTCTCAAAAATAATTTTGTGACTTTGAACAGTGGATGGAAAGATGTGCCACCCTACTCTTTGAACAATGACTTTTTTTTTTTTTCATTTGTCTTCTCATTTTATATGTAATAAATCAGGCAGTTTCTAAACAGCATATACGAATGCTGTTTTCCGAAGAAACCGTACATCAAAACTGACTGCCTAACTCAGAGCAAAGGATTGTACCAGGTAATGGTGCATGGAAGAGTCAAACACTGCAATGTTTCATTCCTTTACCCATTCATCTCCTTTGGAGCATTACTATAATGCCCTCTGTGAAGTCAATGTGTGCTGACATATTAAGGTAATCGATGATGCAGATGTACCTTTGTTTAAATCCTCTGAATGGCTCAGTGCAGAACATATTCTTATATATGTCTGATATCAGAAGGAATTAACTGGAAAAGTATACTTGTGACTATTATCTGCAAAAATATACTTTATTTTAAGAGATTATTTTATAACCTAGTTCTCTGAAACTGCCTTGTTACATAGTAACTGGATAGACAGAAAACTGTCTCAGAATGTGCTAGTGCCAGAGCACTGACTTCAGAGTGAAGAGATTCAGACATCCAGATTCACTTTCATCCCCAATTTGATGCTTTAATCAATAGTCTGTAGTCTGGGACAATTCTGAAAAGGAAGAAGGGAGAGAAATATGAAAAGGAGGGTTCTGTCTATCCCTCCTGTTTAATCTGTCATTATATAGTTAACAATATAAAATGAATGGGAAAAGAATGAGAGGGTGAGATAAAGTGAGAAAAAGAGAAAACAGAAGTAAGGAAGTATGGCTGTATAAACCAGTGGCTGCAACTTTTTGGTAACAGGGAGACCTAGGTTCTTCTCACTGTTGCTAGGATCCTTTATGAATTTTATTTAATGACATCTATCAAAAAATTAGGGAAAAAAAATTGCACTAAATTCTGAGTCAAATGTTTAAGTTTTGGAATCAACTGGAGTTCCATTTACCTTTTTCTACATAATATGGATGGCTTCATATGCTGCCTTCACATTAATGTGAGACACCTCTATCTGTGAGCAATTTGGATACTTGTTTCTAAATCAACTTATTTTGAATCAACATGTTTTCCTGAATGCTATTTGCAGAATTTTACAAAGTACTCAAAATGTAGGAGGATATTGGATCTGTACAGTGGAAAAAATATGACATTTTCCATTATTTTTTTACTAACTTCTAATATCCTGATTTGCTTTTATGACTACTACTGAATACTGAGCTAATGTTTTTTATGATACCTTCTTTTGTAACCCAAAACCATGCTGCTGAGGGGTTGATTGTCAGCTCAGAACTGATCATTTTTTTAATAAGGAGTTAGAATGGTTTATTAGATTTCTTATTAGAATAATGAAGACAACTATTATTGTATTTAATCTTATGTTTATGCATACGGAACTTAATTTGCCATTTTAGTACTTAGTTTCTGTGAGATCCTCCTGCAACTAATCACAATCAACCTTGATCCTTACTATCTGTAATAAACTTCTGTCACCAGCAAGCTTTGTCACTTTGCTTCTTGCTGATTTGCTAAGCCTTATATGAATATTTTCACGTGTCATGTCAGTGTAACTCATCACCACCAGCTAAGTGTAGGCCACCAGTAGCTGACCTCTCCTTCTTATGAGAACTGACTTTTCCTACCTTCATTTCCTAAATTTTTGTAAATAACCTTGCAAAGGTCTTTCATGCCATTGCTGCTCAGTTACTTTAAAAGCATTTAGCAAGAAACTTTTCAAAGCCTTTGGAAACCCAAGAAAAGTTTATCCATTAGATTACTTTTATCTTAAAGGATCTTCGAGCAAGCAATTTTATTTTCATTGAAGTTCACCAAAAGCCACAAAGTACTAATGAAATTTTCTGATAGAAAATTGAAAGTTATCATCAATACAGAAGAAGTTCAGAATATCTGTTATGAAGGATTAGATGACCTTATGTCACAGATGGGTACACCTTAAAAATGTGATGAAATACAGGTCATCATCCATTTATGTGTTAATGAAAATAATTTGTGTTATAAACTCAGATTTATTTTACTCAGAAATACCCAAAGTGGAGGAAATGAACATTCTAAGCAATTACAGAATTACTAGTTTCCAAGATGGAAAGGGGACAGATAGGACACATCAGAGACTCTATCAAAAAAGTTATTTCTCTTATAGAAAATAAAGTAGTAATGACATTTTACAAGGCATTGATAACATCTTATGTAGAATCTTTTGTACAATTCTGGACATCTTTTTTTAAAATCAGGTGTGCAGAAATGTTATTAAGATGACCAGAAGGATGGAAGTTTTATTTTATGGAAGGAAACTCAATGAGCGTAGTCCATTTGATGAAGTGAAGCTTGGGAAAGAATATGTTTGCTTTCTAGAAGTAAATACCAGAGAAAAGGATGACTTAAGCTAAAATACAATGTTCGAACAAGAATAAACAGGTATAAACTGTCTGTGAATAAATTTATGTTATCAGCTACAGGAAAGTTTCTAAGCATGAGAGAAAAGAAGATTGAAAAGACTGTGAAAAAGGTTATTTCATGAAGTCTTTTGTGATAGCAGGGCACATAGTCTATTACAAGAAATTGTCTGCAGTCAAAAGATGTCTGTGACCTTTGAGTGAATTAGAACTATATTTGCCTGCTTTTCCTTCTCCTCCTCCCCCCTTTTTTTTTTCTTTGTCATAAAGTTTTGCATATATTTGCTTAGGGCTTTAGTTTTGGTTATGTGAAGCACAGTCAATGATAAGGAAACCTGGGGTGGCCAATATTGTGATTCACCTTTGGATTATGTTCTATAACTAGAAAACGCAGTTACTGAGATGCCCTAATGTGGTAAGAGAGAATGAGGAAGAAAGAAGCTCAGCAGCCAAACAACATGTGAAGGTAACTATCTAGCAGTGGAGAACCTTCTATATTATGTGATAATTCATTCTCAATAATATTATGAACAAATTTTGAATTAGGCTATGGAAAACATTATAGAAAACTGAAATACTAAAGAAATAGGAAATACAAATGTATGCATAACCAGAAAGAGAATATAGACCACCAGGAATAGCACAAGTAAAGCTTATGTAAAATGAAGAAGTCAGAATATTGTTGATCAGAAACAAGTCTTTTCTTTCACTTGCTCAAATGAATATAGACATAGTGTAACTGAAGAAGAATTTTGACTTAGGAATAGGCTGTATAACAGTTGCCAGTTATAATATAGTCACTATAACATTAAAATCTTGAACTTTTTCCAAATAACACTTTACTTCAGCCTTTGCATTCAGCTTACTGTATTTGTTCATTTATGTTGTTTTTTTACTTATTACTGAGGATACCACTTAGCTGTCATTCAGAGGAAACATTTAATTCAAACTTGTGGTTTGTGTGGACAAAGAGGCTAAGTGTCAGAAAGAATACAGAGGACAAAAGGAAGGTTAGTCACATGAAGAAACAACAAGGGAAGAGCCTTTGATCTTTTACCCTCTGCTATAAGTGGAGAAAAGAAAATATGTGAGTTGAAGAATGACTTTTCTCATCATTGCACTTCACATCATCTCTTTCTTGTAAACCTTCTTTTTTTAACATTTTTCCAAGGAGATTGTGTTGTAGGGACTTTCCAGAACTTTACGGTCAACAGCAGAAACCTAAACAAAAAGACAAATTTTTTTTCAGCTACTTCCTCTACTAGCTTGAAGGCTGTTAGTCATGCTCTGCCTTTCAATGAGAGTGGTGGCAAAAGGAGCATCATGCAGAACAAAAATGTAATGATGTACTCTGACTGCCTCTGTTCAACATGCTGTGCTGAGCATTCTTAGTCATTTTAATGTATGTCCTCTGTTTTTTGTTAGAATGTTTATATTTTTAATTAGAAAAATACTCCATTTTTCCACACTAAGATTTTCATTTCAAGGATGTGTTGCTTATGGGTATCCAACAGATGTATAATGTTCCTAAAATCCTTTAAAATTACTGAAACATTAAGTAACACCACTGAACTTGAGAAAATATTTTACACAGAATGATGATTGCTAAAGCAGTAACGGTAGTAAGTAATTTAATAAAATTTAAAAGACAAGGTGAAAGACAGGTATCTGTGACCCCTGCCTTTTCTTAGCTGATGCATACAATTACAAGATTCAGGACACACCTACCTTTTATCAATCTTAGAAAGGATTTGCAAAGAAGGGAAGAGGTGAATGCTCCTACCCATAAGAGAAGTGTTGCCTGAGATCCAACTAAGGGTGAATTCTGGCTATAGTACTCTTATTAATACTTATGGTACCATCATAAAAAGATGCCATCTATGTAAGAGAGATATAGTATAAATAGAGGGAAAAATTAGTCCCAGATTGGAACCTATAAATAAGATACAAAAAAATGGGGTTTTCTATAGGGTACCAGATAAAGGGAAAACATTCAAAGATGTGCATAGTCTAATTAAAGGGGTCATAATTTGAATCAGAAATAACAAAATTTTAAACTAAGTATTAGAAAGGAAAATATCCTAAATGTGAGGTATGGCAACATAGTACTCCTCAGTTAGAATGCGTACAAAGGTAACTAATATAGAAATGGAAATTACTTTGCATAGTAGGAAACCTATGACCATCCTGTATAGATGAAGCAGTGAAGATGGCAAACCTTTCTCATGTGCCAGTGTTGCTGCAGTATGCAATGAGAAGAAACTACAGTGACTGCACAAATCAGTTAGAAGTCACAGTTACTCCACTCCTGCCCCCAATGAATAGTCTGTGTGCCTGCAAGTTTCATGCACCTTCTGCAAGACATCACCATTGTTCTGAAAAATATCATTATCAGGCCCACAATAAACACATTGCGTTTGGAAATTCCACCTCAGACTTTATTCTTCACATCTCTATTTAAATATTGGTTGCTTTTCCAATATGTGTGCTTTTTGGATGGTTGTCCTGGAAATAGCTCCTTAGCAGCTGGAAGTTATACCGTTTTACACCAGCAGAAAGAACTAAGCAACTTTTATAACTTGGTTAGGTAACCAGTTCAGATGAATCTTCTTCCCTGCTTTCTCAGCTATAGAAATGTTTTGTTCAGTAAAAATATATTTTAAATAAATTGATTGTGGAGTTATTCTAACATTTAAAAATAGATTTCTCTTAAAAAGGAGGAAAACAGTGGTGTTGCACTCTCTTTCTAATTTGTTCCTATTATTTCCTATATTAGAGACTGGACTTGATTGTATTGCATTTTTAAGGGGTTTTTTAGCAAGATTGTCCCTTTGTAGTTTATGCAGCTGGACTACAGTATGTTTCCTATTAAAGTAAGTTGCATTAGGAAATACTAAGAACATTTGTAATCAATTTCATTTCCAGCTAGAAACCAACCTATTACACAGCCCACAAATCTTTGCTAGCTCAGCAAAGGTCTAAGTATTTTCACTAGTTGTTATGTAGCTGGGGGACAATATTTGAATACTGAGCACATATATAGTCTAATTCAGTCAACTGTCTTGCTTTCTTGCAACGTAATTGACAGAGGGCTGTGAGGAGGAAAATTTTTATATGAAGATTGTTACAACTTAATGAACCTTGTGAGTTTGTGCTGAAGCTGAAAAAGGGTATAGTTGAATGTGAAGAAACTGGAAATAAAGTACGAGGTTTTGAGATTTTCTGAGCTGTCTCGGCAAAAGGTAATGGTGTGTCATGAAATAAGTGCTTCTTCAGGCAAATGGTGAAGGGGGTTATCTCAAGCCTAAGCAGAAAAAAAAAAAAATCTTCTCTTTTCTCCATTCTTTTATTTTTGTGGAGTATTTTTTGTGAGACAAAGACCGTGGTGGACCCTTTCTAAATGTTCAAGTTCCTATAATTGCTTCATTGAAAAATAGTTCATTCTACAGAAAAGGCTTATGTGACTTATATCTTGTCCATATTGTTGTCTGACAAACTCTGATCAACCTGATGTCCTTATATGACAAGATCACCTTAGTGCATGAGGGAAAGGCTGTGGATGTTATATACCTAGACTTGTCAGAGTTAGGTTAATGATTGGACTTCATGATCTTGAGGATCTCTTCCAATCAAAATGATTCTATGATATTTTTAAAGGAAATTGGCCTGTTTCACATCTATTCTTGTCTACTGCTTTGGAAATTAATAATAGAAATATTAAATAGTATGTTTCATGTAGGGATTGAAATACAAGAACTGTAATCCATATTTATAACAACACTTGTATCAAAATGACAGTTCATTCCAAGAAGATAGGTTCCTTTTATTGCAACTCTGAGAAAATGAACAGGTTCAAACATCCACCAGCCCTTACTTCCTAAGCTACCAACAAAGACTACCGAGGATATCAGCGAAGTAGTTAGGTAATATGGGCTCCTAGATGCAGAAGAAATGATCATTTTACCATGATATTTGTGTGTGCCTATCCCCTTTCAATGCTGCTTATGCTCATTTGTAGGATAGCATGCTCTCTTCTACAGCCAGTGGGGTGTAGAAAATTCAGTCACAAATCTTTTCCTGATCCCTGGAGCTCATGGCACACAGAAGAAGTAATCGGAAAATCCTATTCCAACCAAAATTCATTTAAGTAAAAAATACTCAACAGCTTGTGGGATCATGACTTTTATATAATGTATTGTCAACAGTAGCTTGAATGGGGATGTCGCACATTTTCACATCTAATTTCTGTCTTTTCCTCTCCCTTTTTCTGGATAATCAGCATCACACAGAGGAAAAATATTGTTTCCTTGAGAGGTAGGTGGTTGCAATCCCTGCTGAGTTTACAACTAATAGGTGTTGCAAGCTATAGCCTTGGAGCGTGATAGTGCTGATTAGAAATAACTTGCCTCTGAGAAGAGGAAGGACTCCCACATTCCACTGGCTTTCAAACCCAGCAGGTCCATAGAATCAGCAACAAAGGTTTCTTTCATGTTTACCTCTGTCTTTGTCCTCATTTAATAACACTTTCATTCCACATAGAGAACACTCCTTCTAGGATTTCTGAGCTATTTCCATAAAGATTGCAGAAAATCCTAGGAAGAATTTGAGAAAAAGAAATACATAGAAACCTCAAAGATAAATGAATTATGAAAAGTTTCAGCTATTAAAGTGAAAATTAAATACAATCAGGAATGACGTAGTATTGAAAAGACAGGAGGAAGTGGCATCAGTGGAAGGTACGGGTCAAGAGGAAGTGGCTGGTCACTTTGATTTGTCACAAGAAAACAGTACTTATGAAAGGGGACGCTATGCCTTACCCAGTCCCTGTGTTCTGCCTGTTGCCCTCTTCCATCAACACTAACACTCTTGTAGCTTTGCAGTGAGATGATTAAGGGAACTGATGTAGCTAAAAAATAATAGTTTGTTATTGTGTTAGTGTAACAATCAAAATGTAAACCTTAACTCATGGAAATCTGATAAAGTCCATTTAAAAAATGTTTCTGTTCAGCAATGAGACCTCAGTTGTAGCCCTTCAATCAGTAGGAAATGCAACAGTTCAAAATTAATAGTAGAAACTGAATATAGTTCAGAGAAGAGAAAGATGATAAAGAGTTCAGCTAATTGAACCTGAAAAGTATGGTTAAAACAGAACTGGTTTTGTTTGGCCTGAAGAAAACAATGTTAAGGAGAGATGTAATAAGTATCTATGCAAATGTAAAAGAACATAATAAGGGCAAAGTGATCAATTATTTTCAATAGCTACAAGTACTGAATAAGCAGAAATGGTTCTTAAGCAGCAGGAACAAAAAATTGTATGAAGTTAGTATTATCAATGGCTTTTAAAGATGAAGATGCTGAGGTAAAAATGTTTGCTGACTCTCCCTAGTTCAATTAACGAAAAGCCTAGCCTTATACAAGAAAAAGGTTTGTATCTGTTTTCATGAGTGATGTATCAGTAGGTTCTCAAGACAGAATCCGAAAAGGGACTTGCCATTCCTGAATGCTGAGTTAAACACCTAGGCTTCATTTTATACTGAAAGGAAATGACAACCACCTCAGAGTGGATTCCTCAGAAAAGAAAACAAAAAGCCCACTCTCTAGAAAAGAAGACTGCCTGGAGTTATAGTCCATATAAGCGATATTAAAACCAAGTCTCTTCTTGAATTTAATCTCTCTAAAGGACTTAGTAGCTTTACTAGGGCTGCTCAGAGATACTGTTTTAGGGTGATAGCACAGAGTCTTTCCCTTAAGGCAAATTCTTTGGAATTTGAGCCTTAAGGGCTTAAGACCATTTGTACTTATTCTTCAAAGGATGCACAACTCTTCAGAAAAAAACAAAACAAAACAAAACAAAACAAAACAAAACAAAACAATTAGGTTTTTGTGAAGACTTGCATTCAGAAAATAAAAGGAAAATATTTAGGGACGTACATATTATGGGATATATATGCCCATACTTAAAGATATTTAATATTTATTCTGAAAGTTTGTCTCAAACAAGGTCAAAATCTTCCTATTGTCTTCAAAGGTATGAGGAGTTAATCTTCACATTTTATGTTATTGTCTTAATCAGTCTACATAATGCCACTACAGCCATCTACAATGGAAGGGCTGGAAGGAGGATCTGGGGAAGTACAGGCCTGTCAGTCTGACTTTGGTGCCAGGAAACTTTATGGAACAGATGACCGTGAGTGCCATCATGCGCAACATACAAGATAATCACTCAATCAGGCCCAGTTAGCATGGGTTTATGAAAGCCAGGTCCTGCTTGACCAACCTAATTTTCTTCTATGACTAGGTAACTTGCTTAGTGGATTAGGGGAAGGTTGTGGATGTTACCTACCTTGACTTCAGTAAAGCCTTTTATGGTGTTTCCCACAGCATTCTCCTGGAGAAACTGGCTGTTCATGGCTTTGATGGGCATACTATTTGCTGGATAAAAAACTGGTTGCATGGCCAGGCCCAAAGAGTTGTGGTCACTGTAGTTAAATACAGTCAGTGGCCAGTCACAAGTGGTGTTCCCCAGGGCTCAGTATTGGGGCCAGTTCTCTTTAATATCTTTATCAACAATCTGGACAAGGGAATTGAGAGCACCTTCAGTAAGTTTGCAGATAACACCAAATTGGGTGGGAGTGTTGATCTGCTTGAGGGTAGGAAGGCTCTGCAGATGGATCTGGGTAAACTGGTGTGGCAGGATGCAAACCCCCCTCTCTCCCCCTCCCTCCTTCAGTACGGAAGGAGTAGGTATATCTCCCTCTCTCTCTGCTACTTGAGGCTAACAGCTTCTTTTGTTTGGCCCCAGAGCACCCTGGCCAGGGCCATTAGCAATGGTAGGGAGTGCCGAGGGGAGTGCCGAGGCACCAGGGAGCCGCTGGGCACCTGCAGCCACTGTGGGGGATGTTTGGAGGCTTCAGGGGCACCCACAGCCAGTGTGGGGGTGCAGAGAAGCTTCTGGAATGCCTACAGTCAGATCTGATCAGCCAATATAAAAAACGGGATTCTTGTCGAGACTCCGCCCATTGTTGTGGGTCTCTCAGAGCACGAGCAAGATGCTGCCGCCAAGAGCCCCCCTCCCCGGGATGGAGACTGCGCTTGCCTTGCCGCCATGGGTGTGAGTAAAACTTCTCACAGGATTGCGAATATATTTATACTTTCCATGCACATATGCACGTGCAACTTTCCGTGCTCCATATGAGCACGTGTAAAATTAATCCTCACATAATCGCGGGTGTATTTTCCTCCCGTGCTTCCACATAAGCACGTGTAACTTTCCGTGCACATTTGCACACTTACTTTCCATGCTTAATACAAGCACGTGTACTTTCCGTGCACATTTGCACGTGTAACTTTCCGTGCTCAATACGAGCATGTGTATAAATTATTTTCTCACACAGTTGTGAGTGTATTTTCCTCCTTTGCTTCCACATAAGCATGTGTAATATTCCATGCACATTTGCACGTGTAAGTAAATTAACCCTCGCACGATTGCGAGCGTATTATAAATTTACCCTCGCAGAATCACGAGTGTACACTTTCCGTACTCACTACGCGTACGTGTATCTCTTTAAAAGTAATCCCACACAGTGTTTAGGCAAGTGTGTACTTCTCCGGGACTCAGGGACGCCTCCAGCATTGTTTTGGGTGAAGCCACATGTATGCATTCTGTGGACCACCTGTTGTATTAGTTGCTGCCCCTTAATAATTTTCCTCAACTGATATCCGAACCTGTATTTAAGTCACTTTTGGAGTGCTAAAACCCTGTTTCTCACCGGTTTAATAAAAGTTGTTTTGGTCTCTGTTGTCCCTTAAACTAACCTCGAGGTTCTTCTGTGACAGCTGGATTGATGGACCAATGCCAATTGTGTGAGGTTCAACAGGGCCAAGTGCTGGGTCCTGCACTTGGGTCACAACAACCCCAGGCAGCGCTACAGGCTCAGGGAAGAGTGGCTGGAAAGCTGCCTGAGGGAAAAGGATCTGGGGGTGTTGATTGACAGTCGGCTGAACATGAGCCAGCAGTGTGCCCAGGTGGCCAAAAAGGCCCTGATGTATATCAAGAACAGCATGGCCAGCAGGACTAGGGAAATGGTCATCCCCTTGTACTTGGTGCCGGTGAGGCTGCAACTTGAATACTGTGTTCAGTTTTGGGCCCCTCACTTACAGAAAAGACATCAATGTACTAGAAAGAGTTCAGAGAAGGGCAACAAAGCTGCTGAAGAATCTGGAGCACAAGTCTTATAAGGAATGTCTAAGAGAACTGGGGCTGTTTATCCTGGAGAAAAGGAGGCTGAGGGGAGAATTTATCACTTTCTCCAACTACCTCAAAGGAGGTTGTAGCATGGAGAGTGTTGGTCTCTTCTCTCAAGTAGCAAGTGGTAGGACAAGAGGAAATGGTCTCAAGTTGCACCAGGGAAGGTTCAGATTGGGTATTAGGAAACATTTCTTCATGGAGAGGGTTATGAAGCACTGGAACAGGCTGCCCAGGGAAGTGGTTGAGTCACCATCCCTGGAGGTGTTTAAAAGATGTATAGTTGAGGTTCTTAGGGACATGGTTCAGTGACAAAATTAGGTTAATGGTTGGACTCAATGATCTTGAAGGTCTCTTCCAACCAAAATGATTCTATGATTCCATGATTTTGTAGGTGAATTGTGTAGTGTCCACAAATGTTAGATATTTTACAGTCACGCAAGAAGTTAAATTGCTAGTCTTAAGTACTTTCAGTTTAATTAGACAATTTGCATATGGAAGGAAAGGGGGAAAAAGGGATAGAACAGAATTATTTTCCTTTTTTACTCTTTTTAAATATTTGACTCTCACTTGTTTGCTTTCACTTACCTGCCTTAGAATGATATAATATTGGAGGGTGTTTTTTCTTTGGTTGATAATAAATAACAATATATTCTGACCCCATCTCATTGCACAGTTTCAGGAGTCTTAAAGACCATTAAAGTTTCTGTATCTTCAGTTGATTATCATTCTCTCTACATTATTATTTCCCCAATCTATGATCCTTACCTCAGCTTGCTTCAATTTAAATGTGCTCTCATTATATCTGTCAGTATGCCTTGTCAGGAACTGTTCTGTCAGGGCACCTGATTAGGATTTTTATAGATTAGACCACAGAGGTTCCATTTTTAAACCACTTGCTGAAGAAATTGAGATTTTTCTCACATTTGCATCCCCTGGATGGAATGCCAGTGCATTAAGTGAGAATTAGGATATTGTGAAAAAAGACCAGCCTAATTGCCCCTACTCTTTAAATCTCTGTAAATTCTTGTAGCACTTTTCACCATAATATCCATCCTTATGCCAAGAAACTGCCTGAATTATTGCAGCATAGGTTTCCTCAGATGTTTAAGCAACAGCTTAAAGAGACCTGCAGACAATAGGATTTGCCCAGGTTGTCAGTTCTAACTCCATTAAAAAAAATGAAAAGGATTTAGTATTTTTAGTTCTTAACAATTGGAAGACAAATTTTCTAGGAGAAAAAAAAAAAAAAAAGAGTTTTTAATTACATAAATACATCTCTGATGGGAACTGTTTAAACTTTTTATTTCACAGAGGGTACTCAGAGACTCAATGTAGCCACATTCATATACCTAAGATTTCTACATTATTACATATTTTATTTTCTTAACTATTTAGCACCAAAGCATTGGTCCTGTAGGTTTAGCCAGTGTAGTTTGAGTATTGAACGTGAATTCTGGAGAACTGGTTGTGGAAAGACATTTTCCCACATGACCTGTAAAAAATATGGTAAATGACTGAAATTCTGGTCAGTTAAATATTTATAAAGATATGCTCAGGAAATTTTCAGTTGTATGGCTTTAATTCCACAAAATGGGAAGTCACAGCTAAAGACCATCTGCTGTGGCAGATAACAATGTACTGATGCTGTCAAATCTCATGAGCAAAACAGGATTGCTACTCTGTAGCACTCTGAAGAAAAGCAGATGCAGTGAATCTATCTGTGATGTTTATAACCACTCGACTACTGAAAAGAATTGAACTAATTTATCTTTTTAGAAGTCACAAAAGTTGAATCCTCCAATGTCAAATCACCAAATGACACCACTGTCATGATGTTGTCTGGCTAGCATGGTCTCTTCATTCAATAAACCTGTTATAAACAAGCTAAGGGGACACTACTAATGCTTATTAAAAATACCTCTTCCTGAACCCCTCTTCTGCATTCCTTTTCCCAGTTGTACACTTGCTTGTCCAGTGTTCACTAATCAAGCCAAATTATTTGCAAGCTGCAATTCCAAGCATTATTAGTATTATCAAGAAATCCTTGCTTACAGAAAGGATGGCTCCTATTCACCCTGGCAAAGCGTATTCTTATCTCTTTCGTACTGTGATAAACATCTGGAAGGGTTTGGCCATAGCAGCACTACCAGTAATTCTTTATAATTTAAAACCTTCATAGAAAACAATTTGTAAAGCTTGTCTTTTCCATTTTTTTTCCAGTGAGGTATAATTGTTGGACTGTAGCAGTTTTGCTTCTGTATTGTAGTAGATTCAGTTTCCTAGTTCTTTAAATAAAATGAAAAAAAAAAAAGAAAAAAGAAAAAAAAATTTATAGTCTTCCATCATAGTGAAATATAACTCTTTTTCCAAAACAATGAAGACTGGGAAGATTTCTCTTATCTACTCTAATAAGTGTAAAAATTCCACATGAACAAACACATCCACTGTGAAGTTTATTAAAAATATTTTAAGAACCAGTATTTACTGAGAAGGAAAAAAAAATCAACTGGAGTACAAAGGAACAACTTTGTGAGAAAAACAGCAGTATTTTCCTTCTCTTGGAAATTTCCTTTTTTATTTTACTTACTTGGCTTTGTTTTGGAACCAAGTTCTGTGGTCCTAAAAGGTTAGTTACTTAGCAACTAATAGAATAAATTTAGCACTGAAAGGCTGCAACAGAACTGATGCTACCACCACACCATTTTGTATTTTATCACAGTTTAGCACACTTTTTTTTTCTTTTCCCCTTAGAAACGCCAAAAATTATCATAAGGAGAAGTTAGGAAATCATATATTGAGAAGTTCTTCAGTAGCTTCTCCAGCTCTTTGTTTAGATTTGTTAAATTGAACAGTGGAATGAAGATGGCTTTCATTAATAAATAATTTTTCAGAGGACTGAACTCACTAAACGAAGCATGTATAACGTGCTTAAACTTATCTGCTTTTTCACTGGTTTTTTTTTATCATTATCAGTTATGGTGAGTCATTTTTGATTATTTGGACTATCTCTGTGCTTCAGGAATTTATTTTTGAACAGTGCCAGTCTCGTGAAAGATGACAGTCTATTTATGAACTGCTGTGAAACTTGTGACATCTAGAATTCTGAAATCTAAAATTGTGAAATTCTCTTCAATTCCAGAGGAACATATAATGCTGGGATAAAGCACTAGGCCCTTCTCCTGAGGAAGTCTGACCAGAATGTATCCCTTGAAATTAAGTTTTCCAGAAAAATCTTTGGTAAATTAGATTTCTGTCACATAATAATAGACAAAATGTTCATATTAAACAGATCTATAGTTATATTGAATAAAATATATGATTTTACGGTAAAAGGTCTCTTTTGCTCTTTTTTTTTTTTTTTGTATATTTCAATTAGTGTCATATTATTGCTTTTAGATTAACAATAATGATATAAATGGCAGAAAATGTACAACTGAAAATGGGGAAAAATGAATTAGAGACTCATTGAAGACAGCTGGCTGATGTTACTGTGTGGCTGGTGTTTATATATGAAAAATCATGGTGACAGGGGAAGATAGAGTTCCTGGCAACTGAGAAAGTTTTATGAACATATTTAAGACAACAAGAAAGACCTAGAAAAAAAAAGACAGGTCTGTCTAACCTCAGTCCCTTTAAAGGTCATGGAGAATTTCCCCCTGAAAACCAATTCTGAGCATGTACAATAAAAGAAGATAACCAGAAGCAATTGACACGGTTTTAATAAGGCAAAACATGGTAACTAACCTGATCACTCTCAACAGGTCATTGAATGGCAATAAGTAGAACAGGAGAGCAATTCATAAAATACACCTTGACTGCAGTAAGTTGTTTGACATTTTCTCTTGCAGCATGCTTATTTGAAAATAGAGGAATTGTAGACTGAACAACTAACAACTAGATGGGTAGAGATTTGTATGGAGACCACAGGGGTCTAAAACAGTAATCAATGCCTTGATATCCATTTGGTGGCTGGTAATGAGTATCTCCATGTTTGATACTGTGTTCATATTATTCTATATCTTCACCAACAACCTTGATGAAAGGCCAAAATGCATCTTCAGCAAATTTGTGGGTGATACTAAAATGGCAACAGCTAACTAACCAAACTCTGGATCTTCAGTCCAAAAGGATCTTTACACACTTGAAAACAGATCTGCAGAATCCTGCAGGGAAAGACTGAGGAAAACAGGCTTGTTTAGAACATGGAAGACTGAGGTGCAATCTAAATGGCAACCCACAACTTCTTGACAGAGAGTTAAAGATTACAATGGAAGTGGAAGGTGGTATAACAAAAGGTAACAGCTTGAAATTGTTGCATGGATTTCAGACTGGACATTAGAAAAAATATTTTAATTAAGAAGGTTGTATGACACTAGAACAGGTAACCCAGAAAGCTTGTTGAATATCCTTTCTTGGAATAGCTTTGCAAATCAGCTTAGAAATCAAGCTTCTGACAGAAATGAACAACAAATAAAAGAACCAAAATTTTAGTAGAAGACAAAGATAGAAACCATAACTAAAAAGGAGTGGAACTATGTGACAAAAGAGGTATATCTTAAGAAAGCCAGCTTGATGCAGTTGAATGTATTTGGGGAAAAGCAAAGAAAAGATGGGGGAGTGATATCAAAATGATGAACAAAATTATCTTAGTGATTATGTGAACTAGATTTAGCTTAGCATGTCAAAGTCTGTGCGAGAGTTGAAAACAGCCTAATCATGCAAGACAAAAGAAAGGAAGCAGAAGAAAATCCCAAGCCTAGAGGTATGACAGGGATTATGGTGTTATCACCATATCTGATAAATGAATAAAACAGAAGCTTCTGGAGTGAGAGAAATGGCAAGTTCACTTTTGACATAAAAACATATAGCCTTTTAATGCACTACAGCTGACTGAAAAAGATGGAAAAAAGATCACAGACCGTTTTAAAAAGAAAATATTTTTATGGTTGATATGTTGAAGTTTAGAAAAAGTATTTTTAGGGGTTCAGAGTTTGACAGAAAAAAACCCACAACTTTTTTGTTTATTTGTTTGGTTTTGAGTATAAGTACAGGAATACAGCAAATTTATTAAATATGACATAATCTTAAATTCTTTGTCCTGCCAGTATGTGGCACTGCCACACGTACAGAGTAACTACAATCACTCTATAGACTTTCTTCCTCTTTATATTAGCTTCAAAGACACAGAAGAAATTGAGGTTAGAGAGAGTCACTTCTCATTATATATTCAAAGTGCATGGGTATACAGAATTTTCTATTATCTAATAATATGAATTAACAGAAAGCTAAAAGGATACTTCTTGTTATCATTGTGCAATTCTAACAGGAGTGGGTTTTACAGGAAACAAACAAACAAAAAGAAAACCCAAAAAACACAACTGCATTGCAGTTTAGAGCTGTTTTTCATTTCTTTATTAATATCTCTATCAATATTTGTGCATCTTACCACATGCATTTTTTAATAAATAAACTGGTGTCAGAAACTAAGGACAACATGCTTACTTATTTATTTTTTGTACTTTTCATTAATTTATTTTTGCATAGCTAATCTAGAACAGACAACCTAGGCAATCCTACTTCTATACCTCAGATGGCAGTCTCTATTCTGTGGTTCGTGTCCAGCAGAAAATTATAAAATCATAGAATCATTTAGGTTTGAAAAGACCTTTAAGTTCATAAAAAAAAAAGTCTCTTAAGAGTCTGCACATTTATTTTCCATATTTGAGAAACAGAAGTAGCAGTTTTTATCCCTGTTTTATGATTGCGAGTAATCTGCAATGTAGAACTGGACAGCAGAACACTTTTAAGATGGGGCCTTGTAACTTAAAGGCATTACCACACAACAACCATACAACGGCTTGTTCTATGCAACCCGGCACTTTATTTCCACTCAGCAGCACGGGCGGCAGCACCGAGCTCCTGTCCCCAGGCTCCTGCCAGCACTGGTCCCCGTGCAGTGGGAGTGACAGGTGTTGTGCTGCCAGAGCGGAATGGCTGGAGCTACAGGAGAGCAGTGGGAGTGACTGTCTTGGGGCTTTGAAAGACAAGATAGACAAGAATTATGCTGGGTGGGACGGGGGTGGGGTGGGGGGATGGGAACGCTTAAAGGGGTACTCTCAACTGAGCAAACATTTAATGTAAAGTTTTAATAAATTAGACAGATACATGAACTTTAGCAATTACATGTTATTTTTTAAAAGTACCTATAACAAGATATTTTAACTAGCAGTCAGGGTCCCACTCATGAATTCTACATTGTTTTCCATGGATATGCCCAGCTCTGCCATGTGGGAAGGGGGTTTGAAGGAAAGGTGAGCCTGTGTGAGAGGGCCTGAGTATTATTTAACCTGGTCCTAAAGGACATCTTGGCCTTTTACTTAAGTGGCGCATCATTCCATCTTTGGTGGAACGATGTGAATCCCAAAACGTTCAGTAAGAGAAAGATTGATGTAAAAGAAATGCAATTTAATGATAGATGGGCAAGCAAATACATGTTTGTGTGTCAAGGAGAAAAAACAGTGTGTCTTTTGTGTTATGAGACAGTTTTGGGGATAAAGGAGTACAATGCGCATAACTGAGTGGTAAACGCAAGGCCCACAGGCCGAACCTTTAAATTACAGTCAGCCCTTTGAAGGCAACCATAATTACATTCAGCCCTTTGAAAGCCATTGTAAGGCTGATGTGGGTCCTGGTGAAAATAAGTTTGACACCCCTGCCATACAATGTAATTTATGATAGCTAAGGAAATAAACATGATGACCTATTGAGTCCTCAGTTACACTACTAACAACTTCAAGAAACGTACGTATTTTTGATGAAAACTACAAAACCTAGAAAGTCTGATATAAACTTTGAATGTAAAGATAGCATAGTATGTTTACAAAGGCTCTTTCTGTTTTGCTCTGTCTTAATTACTGATGGCGTTCAGTTGTGAGAGATTCTTTCATTGGCACTCCAAACAATCTATTGTATGAGCCCTGTCAAATAGGAGTAGACAACAGATAGAGATATGTATCTATTATGAAGGACCTTGGAGGTGTATTGTGGTTTAGCAGCTGGCACGAGCACAAATTGGTCAGAAAGTAGCAAAGAGTTTGGTGTGATTTCAGGCACCAAGGAAACAACTTTTTCTTTGTGGTCTTCTGGAGTGACTACATTTTGAATATTGCATTTCATATTAGACACTGCATTCCAAAAAAAGATATTGACAAACTGAATGAAGTTCCGAGGACAGGAAAAAAAAAATGATCATGGAGATGGGGGGATTGATTTCTGAGGAAAGATAAAAAGAAGAAAGTATGTATAACCTGACTCAGCAATGATAAAGGGCAGGGAGAATTAACAGGCTACAAATATCCAATGGATTTAAATATTAAGTCAGAGATAAATAATTTAGTGCAGGACACAATGATGGCATGAAATTGAGAAAAAGAAACTAAACTGAATGCCAAAGCAACCATTACATAATAGATTTGTTGCCTTTTTTTGGATTGGAATTACAAAGCAATAACAGTTGTGACACTCATTAGGTAGATCTTTGACCAGTCAAACTAAAACTATCATAGCGTTACAAGATGACACTGAGTCAGAAACTAATATTCTTTTATTTAGAATCAAATAAATTATCCTTAACTGTGTTAGGAGGAGTGTTGCCAACAGGTTGAGGGAAGTTATCCTTCCCTTCTACGCTTTTTTTCACAGGTTAGTTCCTTTGATTTCCTTAATAGAAAGGAAAACATCTGCATAATGTTTTCCCTAATAATTTTTTTAATTCGTCAACTTTAAATATTAATTTCTATCAATTTCCTAAGTGCTTCCTAATACTGCTCGCTTAATTAGTTAGAATATCTACTACATAGTGTAATTATTTTCATTTATATCCAATTTACACATTTGCTTATGGTATTACTCAAGTAATAGTACTCATAAAGTTGTGTGTTGTGGGTTAAGTCCAGTAGGCAGCTAAGCCCTACATAGCCACCCACTCATTCCCCCACAGTGTGATGGGGGAGAGAACTGGAAAGTTAAAAGTAAGAAAATTCATGAGTTGAGATAAAGATAGTTTAATAGGTGAAGCAAAAGCTGTGCACACAAACCAAGCAAAATAAATAAATAATTCACTACTTTCCATTGACAGGCAGGTGTTCAGCCATTTCCAGGAAAGCAGGGCTTCATCACATGTAATGTTTACTTGGGAAGACAAACACTATAACTCCGAATGTCCTCCTTTCAGCTTTTATTGCTGAGCATGATGCCATATGGCATGGAATATCCCTTTGGTCAGTTGAGGTCAGCTGTCCTGGCTGTGTCACCTCACGACTTCTTGTGCAGCCACAGCCAACTCTTTGGCAGGGCAGTATGAGAAACAGAAAAGGTCTTGACAGTGTGTAAGCACTGTTCAGCCATAGCTAACACATTGGTGTGTTACCAACAGTTTTGGTCACAGCTGCAAAAGAGAGCACCATATGAGCTACTGTGAAGAGAACTAACTACCCCAGACAAAACCAGTATAATTGTGTCAACATTCTTGTCCCAGAAAGAGTCAGAAGAATGGACAGTTCTTTTGTGCAGCTTCTTAGCAGTTACAGCATTATCAAGAATGTGAAAGACTTGGTATTGATTGTATTTCTTCCTGAAATAATGATCTTTCAGGGCAATGTTCAAATTGCCAGTTTATTCTGGATTGGATAGACTGATGAGGATCTAAGGTGTTCTTGTTAATGCTTTTGGAGGCAAGTGTAAGAGTGGATGAATAAAGCTATTCCCCAAGAGGACAGAAACTTCAGAATTAGCATGTTTGCAAGTGAAAGCTATTTTTTAACCCAGTAAAATAACTGGAGCATGAATTGGAACCTGAGTTATCCTTACTTCAGTGAGAACTCCAACAAATAGGCTGAGCAATGTACTTGCATTATTTTCTCTACTAAGAAATCTATACTTTTATCATGAAACACTGCAAATAAGTGAATTTGAACTTTGTTGTTTCTGATGGGACCCTGAATTCTTCACTCCCCACTGCAGAATTGTTTAGCTTTGTAGTTTGCATGACTTTCTGGAAGTTTTCACTGATCTCCCTAGGGAGCAGTGAAAACTGAACTGCTAAAACTCCTAGGCAGATGAGATACACCAGCCTTTCTGCTGCAGAATAAAAAATGTGGAAAAGAGGGACAGGATGAAGGTAATAAGGAAGGACAAGAGGACCTCACTTTTGGACATCTTTTCTTCTACTGTCTTTTAATCGGGAGAATACTCAAGTCTGAATCTCAAGCATTTTCTACAGCATAATAGAAGTACTTTCTTACTCACTGTTCTGACCTTTGGGGATTTCCTTCTCAGATAGTTAACTCCTTCCAGATAATGACAAGGCTTACCTAATTCAAAACATTGATTTCTGTTTTATGATAGAGACATTAAAAGTTAGATTTCACAAATATAGTAACGGGTGAATATTTGTGATGTTAGCCCCTGAGCGTTGACCTTATTTATGAAACATTAAGATCTCAGAGCTTGCACTTGTTCTAACATAAAATAAGGCTTGCTTCCAACTACAAAATAGGGAACTACTTTTGTGCCTGATTTCACTGTATATAAGATGACCACAATGGACCTGCCTGCTTTAAGGTGTCATGAGGATAGACTGAAAGCACAATCATAAAGAGTAATGATAAAGCTTTAGCTTTAATATATCGAGAAAGCATAGCAGCTAAATGAATAGATTATTTGTATGTAAAAGTAGAGGTTAATTTTGTCAGGGTTCTGAGGACACTATCAGGTCTTACTGGCCTTGCCCAGCCTCCCCTGGAGCTTTTCTGCAGCCCTGCCCAGGGCCCGGAACCCCATACTAGCCCTCAGGGGCCTTCAGTCCCTGCCCCACTGACACTGCAGCAGGGCTGCTCTCCAGCTCCCTGCAGCCTGGCCCAGCCCGGCCATAGACCCCACCAAGCCAGACCCACCTGTGGGCCCATGTCCAGGCTCAGGCTCAGCCTCAGCCTGTTTGCATCCCCAGGGAGTTGCTCAGTGCCAGGGGCTGGGGCTGCCCCCAGACACCCTGCTTCCTGGCTGGGACCCTGGCTACCCTGCCTAGCCTGGGGATCCCCTGTGGCTCCCAAAAGCCAGGGAGTGGCTGGCTTACACTTCTCCATAGCAAAGAGTAGTCTCAGAGAACAACTTCTAAGTGGGTGAGAAGTTCTTCATCCAAATCATCAGTCATTTGCCTCAGGGAAAAAGAAAATACTGTCAGCTGTTAGTGGTCTCAGCCCCACAGACAGCTTTCTGTGGTTTTTTTTTAGGTAGGTGATACATGGCATGCTATTTTTCTCACACAAGTTGAAGTTTTCTGTGCTTTTTTTCAGACCAGCATGCTATTTTCTGTTAACATGATTTCTGTAATCTTACAAGGACTTCTTGGAACTGCACTACTAAAAAATAATGTTTTAATTCATATACATAAGTACATAGCAGTGAGATACATGTACTTAGTAATAAGAGTATGTTAGCATTGCATTTACAATTGCAATGTCATTGTACAGACAGCCCTTGAAAAACAGTTTCCATTGCACTGGTAATTCAAATAAGCCTTGAAATTTCCTATCAAATGTACAGAAACTTATCAGTGTTCTAATGCTTGAATTTTAAATGGCCAAGATTATTAAAAACAAGTAAATCGTGGTTTAACATTTTATTAGTTCTAAGTTTTTCCAGCTTTTTGAGAACTCTTCAATTTATTGCATTGAATCAGTGTCCTTTGAACGTGCCCTGATTATGTTGCCGTTGCAATTCCAGAAGTCATATTTCAAAAAGGTCAAAATGTTTATCTTTATAGCAGAAAAAGTCGTAACTACTTATTGGTCTTGAAGTTGCTTCCCATTCTGTTCCCATGATGTTAATTTCAGTGCTCAGGCTTTCTCATTCTCTTTTTCTCATAAGCCTGAGATATGTACTTTTGATGTATATAATTCAAGACAAATAAAAATCAAACTGAATAGAAATGAGCCCAATTGCTTGCTAAATTAATCTCTTTCACTTACCTCTGGTTTTCAAAAGGACACTGCTGCTTTTGATTTACTGACAGAGGAGTTTACCCTTTTGATGCATACACTGCTTTTCTGGAATTGTCTTTTTATTCTTCTGTTTTTCACCAAAGAAATCAGAGTTTGGTCTTTTAAGTGTTGGTGACCATAAAGGAATCAGAAGTGTTCCTTTTATAATTGTTTTAACCTGTTCTCCCTTTTAATGCTGAACATTTCTTTTGATAGCTCAAGGGAAATTTTTTTATCCCTGCAGAACATCGTCCCATACACCATAGATGTTTGAACCCAACTCATAGGAATATGAATGAGTCAGTGAAAACAGTAAAACTATAAAGCCTCTTAAAGTGGCTTTGTGTCTAAAGGCGTTGAAACTTACTTCAGTGAAAGATCAACTATTAGAAATTCTTGGTCCCACTTCACATGCCTCACTAGTGCCAAATGCTGAACTGATTGATGTCTGATCTTGCTGAAAGTGACATGACTGAGATTTTTCTGGGAAGGTGAGGATGCAAATATAATTATATATATTTTTAATTAATTTCAGTTTGTGGTTTATGAAGCATAAGGGACAGCTTCTGACCATGTGAAAGATTTGGTAATTTTTGTGATTAAAGAAAGGTAGGTTAATGAGAAATTTGTCTTGTTGAAAGTAGGCATAACAGAAAAAAAATGTTTCCTTTAGCACAAAGAAAACATTGGTTTTATTAATTAGATTAAATTTAGAAATTCAGTTTCTATTAATGGAACAGAAAACACTGAATATTTATAATGTGTTAATTTTGGGAACTTTGTGAATGTATTTTTTGAGATTTATCTATTTTTACAAATTATTAGTGAAGTTACTGTAACCGTAACAGGTTTTATAAGGTTATTTTCTGTTATAAACTTATCACTTTAGAACTGATGTAAATGTAAATAAATTGACATATAGCTAATATAATGTGACTCTTGAAATATATAGTGAAAATATGCATAAAGTTGTAAATTAAAATTATTGTTTTTCACATCTTTGTGCATCTTTCACATTTGATTTGTTGAGGCGTTATGAAATTAATATCTTACCCTGAAGAAGTGCCCACTGAAATCCACCCCATACTCTTGATAGTTCTCTTAGTGTCATCATCTGACTGCTAAAATCAAGGTCTGCTTACTTCTAAACTCCAATTATTTGATTGAGAAACTAATTTTCACAATGTTTTGGACACCTTCTCTTGCTCTCTGCTACTTTGCACCAAAATACTGTCTTCTAGACTGGGAATATCTCTTTTGTATGCAATGGTCTGACTCATAGCTCAATGTGGCTGTACACATCAGATAAGAAGCTCTACTACCAACATCTGTGCTATACCTGCAAGAGCTGAAGAAAATGACACAATGAACATTTTATGTGAATATACATCTGCCCAAATGGGAGAAAACATTACAACCTGCTTCTCTGGACAAGAGAAGTTAAGTTGTCCTGCTTTCATATGAAATTTCAATGTTCTCTATTGTTTTCACCTTTCTCCTCAATGACATCCTGCAGAATTAAAAAATGGTCCCAGTTACCAATAACTGAATACCACTATAGTTGAAAATGCGGTTATGCTTCATTCTTCTCCCTTGTGTTTATCTTCTGTCAAGATTTGTGCTCTGTCAGCAGAACCAGATAGAAAGCTTTTGAATGATCTGAGTAACAGCTATTGGCTCCGATTTATATTTTAAAATATTATTTCTCAGGTCAACTTCTGCTTTTTAATTTATTTATTACTTGCTGAATCTTCATAAAATAAAATAAAATGTGTTACAATTCAGAAGGATCTACATTCATGAAAAACTAACATAAGAAATCTCTGTTATTGTCCTCCTAAAGGCAGTCACAAGCCCTAAGGCTGTTTTGAAAGTCAGACAAATCTTCTTCAGATCCTTTAATGAGATTGTGAAAACCAGTTTGGGTGACTTGTGAAACACACATCCTTTCTGTTTGTTTGGTGTGGTGTGGTTTGGTTTTTGTTTGGTTGTTTTTTTGTTTGTTTGTTTTTTCTATCAAAGTTATGGTCCTAAACTACTTAAGCTGTAACTCTTGCTCATGTGTAAACACTGTGCAATCAATAATAATTTAGTTAACTAATGAAATCTGAGGGAATTATTTGATATCTGCATTACAGATCTCTGCTGAGGTACAGTATTACCCTATTTCTTCTAACAACATAAGGTTTAGAGTTTTAAAATCTAGTGTGACAATCTTTAGAAATTTTAATATTCTGTGACAATTTCTATCAACTGAGGAAAATTTCAGTTCATATGTTTTTGTTATTTTTAAAACAGGCAAATTTCTATCTAACACAAGGATGTTGTGATGAAACTTAAAGTACAGGCTTGAAGAAATTGTTAAAAGCTCTTCCTGGGACACTCCTACCCCCTACTGTGAGATTAAATCTGCCAGCAATAGGTACAGTGTTGCCCTTCTAGAGGCTCCTGTCTAGCAGGGCAGGCTGCCAGCTGGAGAGAGATTGTGGGAAACTCCTGGTGAGCAAGTGCAGTATTTTGTAATATCCTTCCAGCTGGCAGCCTGCCTAGGATGTTATTTCTGAACACTCTTCAAAACACTTTAAGAAGTTTATTAAGATTGCAGACAACAACCATGGCAACTAGTAGGAGCTATATTTCTCAAACACATAAGGAAAGCATACGTACAAACAAATAAGAGTGTATTGTGGGAAGATACAGGCCAATCCAACAGTCTGTTGTAATTTTAATATATATTGAATAAGGTGGCACGTGGGAGTCTGAGCACTACAGCCTAAACCAGGTGGGAAGGATACTGGAACTGTAATATTTTTGTACTTGTTCATGTGTATCTGTGACAACCTTGAAGCGCTCCCCCCATTCTTAGCAGAACAAAAGACCATGTTATGCCTTAGATGTCTGTTTTTATGTTATTTTGGGAGGAAAAGATAGATGGCTGTGGAGGCGGAAGATAAAGGCAATTAACAGTGTTGCTTCGAAAGGCCTCATGGCCTAATTGGGATGATAGAGATTAACCATCTGGTGGACAACTAACTACCAGAAGAAACCACAAACCAACACCTGCCTGTGACAGGCAAAACAACTCACTTCTGGTCAATACTGTGAACTTTCCCTAGTTTGAAAACCCCAGACCCATTTCCAGAAGAATCTTCCAAACTAGCACGACAAGCAAACAGAAGGAGGAGATGAATCACCTTCTCCTATCTCACATGGAAATGAACTGGGTTATAAAATGACCTCACGTGTAACATTAGTTGGTGGTGTGTAAATCTTCAATGTATCTCCCCGCTCCAGAGGTCGTTGCAGGACCAGTGTACCTGTGGAGCGGTGATATCCTACTTTCTCTCTCTCTCTCTGATATCTTAGTTTTCCTACTCTCTCTCTTTTCCTTTTCCTTGAGCATATAAAAGTAATATCATCTTAAGTTCTGCTGCTGAAGTCATGTTAAGGTTTGCATTATAGTTACTAGCTGTTGCCAATCCACCATTTTTAGAAAGGCTTTTGCTGACAATGTATTGATAAGTTTTGTGATATTATAACATACTTTTGCCAAGTCACTAATCACTGTAAATTGTATTTCACCACATTTACTTTTAGTAAATTCGTAGTTGAATTGGACCCCTGGAGTAATTGTCTGTCATTCACATTACCACACAGGAATACTCAGATCTCACAAACCTGATCTCACTTGTTGAGTCAGGGTGCATGTCGCATTCAGGGTTAACTCATCCCTCATCCCATCTGTTGGCAGAGGACAGTATCAGATGATGTATTTCCTGGTGCTGGAACACACTGTTATGTTCCTAGTCATACATGAGAACTACATGAAGGTCACTGTGGCAGAATGCAAACTCCGCTCTCTCCCCCTCCCTTCCTTTGATATGGAAGGCATAGACACATCTCCCTCTCTCTCTCTGCTGCTTGAGGCTAACAGCTTCTTTTGTTTGACCCCAGAGTCCACTGGCCAGGGTCATTAAGAGAGAGGAGAAGGGAGCACCGAGACGCCAAGGAGCCGCTGGGTGCCGGCGGCCAGTGTGGGGGATGTTTGGAAGCTTCAGTGGCAACCCACAGCCAGTGTGGGGGTGCAGAGGAGCTTCTGGAATACCTACAGTCAGATCTGATCAGGCTATAAAAAAACGAGATTCTCGCTGAGGCTCCACCCCTTGTGCGCAGCCTCTTGGAGTTAGGAGCTGAGCAGGTGCTATCAGGAGCCACCCTCACCCAGAATGGAGAGACTGCCTGCCTTGCAGCCATGTGTGTGAGTAAAATTAACCCTCGCAGGATTGTGAGTGTATCTGCTTTCCATGCACGTGCACATTTGCATGTGTATTTATACTTTTCATGCACATTTGCACGTGTAATTTCCATGCTCAATATGAGCATGTGTATAAATTATTTCCTCACATAATCCTGAGTGTATTTTCCTCCCATGCTTCCACATAAGCATGTATAATATTCCATGCACATTTGTATGCATACTTTCTGTGCTCAATATGAGCACGTGTATAGATTATTTCCTCACATAATCGTGAGTGTATTTTCCTCCAGTACTTCCACATAAGCACGTGTAATATTCCGTGCACATTTGCATGTGTATCTCTCCTCACAGGATTGTGAGTGTATTATAAATTTACCCTAGCAGGATTGCGAGTGTACACTTTCCATACTCAATACAAGTATGTGTATTCCTTTAAAATAATCCCACACCGTGTTCAGGCAAGTGTGTACTCTTCCCGGACCCAGGGACGACTCCCGTATTGTTTTTGGTGAAGCCACATGCATGCACACTGTGGACCTCCTGTTGTATTAGTTGCTGCCCCTTAATAATTTTCCTCAACTGATATCCAAACCTGTATTCAAGTCACTTTTGGAGTGCTAAAACCTTATTTCTCACCGGTTTAATAAAAGTTGTTTTGGACCCTGTTGTTCCGTAAACTAACCTCAAGGTGCCTCGTGACAGTCACTTAACACTTAATGATGAACCTTGTCATAAAGGATCGCTTAATGGAGTACTATTAGCATGTGAATTATTTTCTGTTTACAAAAAACTAACTAAGAGCTCAGATAAGCTGGGTCTGATGATGGATCTTGCTATCTGCAGCCTGCTCTGTGTGCTGCAGTCAGATCCCGTAGGCATGTGCCCTCATGAGAGCAGAGCCTGTGCTGTGATCACCTTTGGCTCATGGCTCATCCTTCTCTGTGGAGCAACCCTGATCTTTCTGCTCCCTAACACACCCAAAAACCGTGCTAACAGTCTTAGCAAAAGCTAAGCAGATAGCAAAAGCAAACACAAATAATGACCAAAAGAATTGAAGGAAAAAGGGGAAAGGGAAAGTATAACCAAGCAAAAACAAACGACCAAAAAGCTGCCCACAAAACAGGGATAAAGAATGGTAAGGACGTATACGTTTATATTATTTTCTGTGACATTTACAGAAGACAAAATCTTTAGCAAAAGCCAAACCAAAAACCTAACCAAATATAAGAAAAAGAAATTGAAAGAAAAAACAGTCCATTTTAAGCACGTAAAAATAGAAAACAAAAGTTTCTCATGTAGGTCACAACTTTTAAATCAGCATTTTCCACCCTTTTTCTACCACTGATTTTAACTATTACAATTTTAAAAGCTAGTCTATTGGAAAAACATCTCTTTTGAATAGTAGCCTGGCCAATGTTGTTTATCTACAAACTTTTTCTGGATAAGCTCTAGAAAAAGGGTCATGCATGGCTATATTTGGAGTGTAGTTGGGAATATGTTTGTGCTTTAATTAATAAGAATTGTTTATAGTATGGAGTAGGATTGACAAAAACTAGTGAAATAAAAGCAGATGAAATTAGCTCTATTAAAAAAATCAACAAAAAACTAGTCAAGCAATAAAAGAGCAACTGAGTTTAACAAGTAAAATGTTTAAAAGTAGCAAGCACTTCACATATGGCAATAGTTTCTAGCCTTTTCCTTGGACTGTTTGCTAAACCTCACAGACAACATTCTGTCCTTAGGTATGTCTGTGTAGCCCATTGGCTTCTGTCCCTGTGACTCCTACATGAGATTTAGTTCCATCAGCACCCCTTCTAATGTTCTTACAGTCCTGTTGCATCTGAAGCAAATATCATTTGGGGCTAGATTACTCATTTTTAACATTGCAAAATGCATTAAGCATGCTACCTCTCTGACTTGTTGGACAATGATGAAGTGGGTCTCTTACAGTTATTAGAATCAGGGAAGAGGAGGGAAAGGGAGAAAACTCATAAAATGTTCTACAGGTAAGCATTTCAGAAAACTATTTCTCCATTTTTATTTTTCTAGTAGGTTCTAACAAGTCATTAAGAAAATAACTTTACATCTACTTACATGTTTATGAATATTAATCAAGTTTTACAGAAGTTTTTCTAGCCTTAGTATAATATAATTGAACTCCTGCTTGTAGCTGTGTGATAAAACCACAGCTTCTAAAATAAAGTAGGACTATCCACCCAGGCAGTAGGAACATATGTAGGGAGAACTAATTGTTGAAAAACTTATCCTTTATAGTCTTGCATAAAAGTTTTATTTGATATCATATTTCTAGAATAAAGCTACACTTTGTTATGCCAAAAGGAGACACACTAACTGGAAGGAAAAAAAAAAAAAAAGAACTGAAACTACCAACCTGGAGTTTTAATTAACACACTACAAAAAATGGTATACAAAGATATTTGGAAATCTTGAACACATGAGAATTATTTTAGCTTTGCTAGATTCCTCATCTGTGGAGGAATATTCTGTATCTTGAACAGATGGAGAGGATGAGACATGAAGTAGCTGAGTTACTGATGCAAGTTCATGCAAGGAAAGTATGAATAAGCAAGAAAAGTATCCAGATTTTCTGTGATATAGGCAGTAAGCAATCTTCCTGCTTGCTGGAAATGAAGAAAGCTTCATTCAGAAATGTGTTGCTTCTTAAGACTTTTCTTTTTAACAAGTTTCTCTTCCCCAACTAAACAGTTAGCCAACATTTGACATTAGTGTCCAGTCCTTCTGGATATTTTTGTGATTATAGTCAACCCAATATTCAGTACTAAAGACTGGAATGTACCATTATTAATACCTTTGCTTTGCTCAGAACATTCATCCTGAGTAATGTCTGATAACAGTTCTCTCATTTGTTTTTTTACATTTTCATGTTGTATGAATAAACTTTAACAATACCAGATTATCTGCTCAGCAAACAAAATGTATGCGGCTTGTAGTAGAATATCAGATTGTTATATATGCAGAGAAGACAAGATGCCTTAAAGTTAAGTAAGTATCATTATAGCAGCATGAAGATTGTCATTACTGACAGCATCTTCCACCCTCCTTATGGTAATATTAATATTTTACATAATTTTAATATATTAAGGATCAGATGTAGTCACTGGTTCAAAGAGCAGAGATAGCTTCAGGTATATCTTCAGTGCAAGAAATATTTCTGATTCTCGGCAGCATTTTACACAGCAAGCCACTGCAACAGCAGGGTTCCCTTTGTAGCTCTTGTGATCGTGCTGACTTGTTAGCAGCCAGCATTTGCTAGTAATAGACTCTTATATAGGCTTTGGAGTGAGATACAATCTTCTTTAACCAACCCTGTGCCTGAAGAAGCAAGTGATTGCTGAGGCACATCAGCCATGTACCTCTGATCATATGCTTGTTAATCATGAGGCTTTCTATGAAGGCAGGTGCATGACAATTACAGATCCTCAGTGTTTCTCCCATTTTCCCCACTCTTTACAGAACAATTAAGCTAAAATGTTAGAATCTACATTGGAGTCAATTATTATATCAACAGAGGAGATAATTAACAAGCTTAGCTGAAGTAAAGAATGTATGTACTAAAGGAAAAAGCTTTGTACAAAGGGCTACAGGGCAAGGTGTTAAAAAGCTGAAGTAAGAAAACCGAATGATACGATTAATCTAGAGAAAAAAAATTTCCTTGTCTCAAATATGAAGAAATGTAACTGTAAAAAAATTCCTTACTTTTTGCTCTCTAGTCTGTGAAACAGTAAGCTGGCAAAATTCAGTGAACCAGTTAAAGCTGTGCTAGCAACAAGTCATTGAAAATGGTGTAAGAAACATGTCTAGCGCTCTACAGGACAAGAAAAACGGAAAAAAAATAGATTGATGTGTGTGCCCTACTAGCACAGAAAACAGACAGAGTGGCATTGAATCCATACATAGTTAATACAACTACACGAAGAACAGGGTTTCTGTCAGTGGAGCTGACACCAGGCCATGAGCAGAGGGTAAACCAAAAAATCGTTCTCACTCATGCATAACCTCGGGACTATTCCAGCACTCTGAATTCCCCTGCACTGACCAACCTGAGGTCCCTAGAGGCATAATTCTAAACTTTGGTCTGCTTTCCAAAGAATAATTTCTTCCTCCCAAACTACATACAAACCCAGATCAGAAAATTCAAAAATGCCATGTCTACAAAACAACTAAAACTAGCCCGCTGAGTTCACAATTAATGTTTTATACTTTTGGAAATAAGATATCCCCAGCCTTCTGATAGATATAATTATCCAGAAAAGCACTAACATTTAACTCTAAAACATAACTTATAAAAATACATAAACATACATTAAGTACATTTATATGCATAGTAGTCATGGCATATGGAGTAACATATATTTTGAAGTGTTTTTGTGATTCTGCATAATATTTAAAAATTGTTTCTTTACTTCTAGACTGTGACATGAAGTTGCATCAACATGCTTTGGTGAGCCATACAGACAGACAGAATTGCTAATGAAGAATGTGATTTACAGTAAGAAAATGCCCTTTTTTTCAGAAGGATTTTCATATATGCAGACATATGTTCTTGAACACATATAATGTCTGGCTACATTCAGTTACACAAATAATTCCTTCTAGCAAGTCTTAGAACAGATTGCTGGTATTCTAAACTTGTAAAATGTACACAGCAACATGAAATTCAAGCCAATTTTTTTTTTTTTTTTTTTAACCCCTGCTCTACAATCACTCTTTCATCTGTGTAATTGTTAGAAGAAAAAAAAAAATCAGTATCTTTCCTAAGGAAATGATAGTAACCCAAACTTCAAACTTTATCTCTTCCTCTTCAGGAGTGTTAAACTCTTGAACATTTTTCCTAATCTTTTTTGTACTATGATCTGTGATGAGAATAGAATTTGGCCAAGTTCATGTAAAAACTACTGGAAACAATACAGTACAATGTGTTCTAACTAACTGTAATTATGTTACCTACATGAAAAATCCCATGCATTTTCAGATGTTTATTGTGATTTTTTTTCATTATAAGAATAGTCAAATGATCATTTGCTTCCTTTTAAAACCATAGTTGGGCTGTAGAAAACTATTATGTTGACAATTTGGAGACCATAAAGATTTTTTTGAGACCAGATTTTATTTAGCTAGTATGCTAAAGGCAATCATCAGAGCTGAGTATTTCCATCTGAATTTCACAAAGACTTTTCTTCACACTGTGGCAGTTGTACTTCACCCCTCTGAGAACTGCTGTGGCAGTTGCACATCCCCCTCTGAGAGCTGGAGCCTTCAATGGGGCAGTTAATGGCTCTTTTGTGGGACCCGGAGTTGGTTGACAGGGTCGTTAGCAGAGGAGGGGCCCAGAGAAGCTAACCCAGGCGAGTGTAAGTCCTTGCCTAACCCAGGCGAGTGATGGTTTACCCTGGAGTCGGAGGGCTCTGGTGTGTTTCTTGTGAGTGTGTGCATCCACGCTGTGGATCCTCATTACTCTTATTTTTGCTGCATCCAAATAATCTCCTCAACTGATACCCAAACCTTTATCTTATGTTGTCAGAGTCCTAATTGTATAAACCCTGTTTCTAGTCGGTTTATTGGCTGTACTTTTCCAGCCAGAATAAAGTCTGGTTTGGAACTTATCTGCCTAGAACTGACTTTGGGGTGCCTCTGTGACACACACCTATATGTAGAGAAGTATATTTTATTTAGTCCAATAAACTATACAAGACTTGTGGAGGGGAAGTTTTTTTAGTATATGTTTGGTAATTCAGACACTCCTGCAAAAATTTTGAATGTCTGAAGCACTCTGAAATCACAAGTCTGTGTGGGTTTTTTTAATTCTGTATTTAGGGCAAAACTTCCTCTTTCTTCTTCCTTTCTAATTCCCCCTCCTGTCTGCTCCCCTTTTTTGGTGGAATAAGACCTATGATAGATTAGAAATGAAGCAGTCTGTAGCATCAGTACAATCATAAGCATGAAAGATTATGGTTTGCTAAAATCCAAAATGTTGCATAAAATGAATGGATCAATATTTTTAGGCCAATATTTAGAATCTAACCTGGCCAATTCACATGCATGATTCTGTATTCAGTTTCCTAAGTTTAACTGTAAAGTGACTATCAATGTTGACTCTGAATAGCTTAACAAATGAGCATTGGAGTCTCTGAATTTGTATATTTTTTACCTCAGATGGAGATGATTTGAGCTACAATGATGAAATATGCTATTTACTACTATTTTTTCTTCTTTGATTTGATGACCATCAGAGAATAGTACAAAATTGGATTATCATTGTAATAAGTGATGGTCAAAATTGTTAATGTTGAACAAATCGAGTAGGATTCGATTGTATTATGCATATTGTTGTAAGCAGTAACTGCGCTTGTGCAAGTTTGATTATGTTTTGTAGAACCTTGTAGTAGTAGTTAAGCCAATGCCTGGATTGCCTGGATGGTGCCACAGATAACAGGACTCCTGGATGGTGCCACAGATAACAGAGCGCCCGGATGGTGCAACAGATAACAAAGTTCCAGAGACGGAAATTCCCAGTGTGTGAACGAGCTTATAACATATATTAGCACACACGAAAAGTTGAGTGGTGTGCCTGTTGGCGGAACTGAGCTTCCCCCGGTCACCCAGCGCTGTTTTGCCTAATTACCGCTTGCTAAATAAAATCGATTGATTGGCTCAAAATCGATTTATTTGCTCTTATTTATAACATCATTAATGAGTAAGGAAAGGAGCTGGAGATGATAAGAAGAAACAGGCTGTAGCTCACTTTACTGATTCAGAGAGTCCCTTCTGGGTTCCTGTGTGGTTGGAGGGATTTTTGTACGTATTTATGATTAATTGTTCAGTATCTCATGTACTAGGTAAGCATTTCTAGAAAAAGACATATGGAATAAAATAAATACCAGGTTAGTAGCTGGGCCCCAACTATACTAGATGGGGAAATTCACCTAAAAGGAAAATTATTGTATATTTTTCTGAACATCAAGCAACAACAGCTTATACTTTTTTACATACATTACACTAAATGCTTAAATAAGAGTTTTTTGTGATAATTAACTACTTTGAGTACTTATCAGCAAAACACTTCATCAGCTAATCCTTTAAGGTACTTCACTGGTGTGATACTTCACTGGATAAAAATAACAATGCTGAGAGTGACCTTTATTTTAATTAAAACTGTTTCCAGGAGCTTTATATACTCCACAGTTACATATGTTACAGCATGAAGTGTTCTGATGCATTCAATACATTAAAACTTGGCATAGTTCAGAATTGCTTGGTGATGATGCATATACGCCCCTTCAAAACTTTTCCCAGGAGAAAAAAACAATCAAATCATACAAGTATTCTTTAAATTCTAGTTAATTTTTAATATTAAATTAAAAAAATACCAAAATGTTAAAAATAAAGGGATTCTTATAACTTTGGATTAAAATTCCAGTATGTTATTTATTGATGTTTAAAAATCCAGCTTTTTTCAAGAACAATGGGAAATTGAGTCACCTCCTTTGGCAGTGGTGCACACAATTCTTTTATTGCCACTTATTAATTCTTGATTTTACTCTTCAGTTTATAGCCAGAACTTTTAAAAATTAAGTACTGTCTCACTTCTAGAAGATCTTTGTAAGTGAAAGCAATTTGCCTACATTTTTTTTCCTATAAAACCAGTAAATGGTAATGTAAGTAGACGCCTACTGTTAGAAATTGAAAACAGATTTTTTTTTCTCCTTTAACTTGAAGTTTCCTTTGACATGTTTCAAACAACAACAGCAAACTTCTGTAATACGTGTTATAAAGTGACAATGTATTTATATATACAAACCCAATATTACATATATAAAATTAAAATCAGTAAATGCTTACCACTAAACTGTTCCCAGTCTTCCTTTGTAGAGTTTTACCTTTGTTTATGACTGCATAATGCACTGTATCTACAATGTAAGAGCACTGTCATATGCAGATGTTAACCAACTGCATATCTTTTACTTTTCAGACAGCATATCCTTTACTATTAGAATGACCTGATACCTGGACAGATAAAGAATGTGACTCAAATGTAGTAAAAAACTAAAAAGTGATGAAGGGTAAAAAGGGGATTCATTTTAAGAAAGTTGTCAATACTACCTCACTATTGATCTAGAACATTTAATCACAGATCGTTAAGTTAATGAAGCAGCTCAGGGTCACCCTTGTCTTGTTCTTCACCCACCCACAATTTCCTGTTTTATTAAGGAATTTAAAAGGGACACATGAAAGGCTAATAGAGCAAGGCAACAGATAACTGGATTAATCAGAGCAGAAACTGTGAAGGTCTGAGAAGCTGAGGAAATTATTAGATGTACGAGGCATTAGCAAATGACAGCAAGCCAGGACTTTTATCACTTTGAAGTCTGGAGATTAACACAGGACCAATATACTTAGACTTTGCCTTTTCCAGATGTGTTTGCTAGTTTGGATGGATTTCATGGTGAGTAAGAATCATACTGTTTTTTAACAAATATAAGAGATCTTACTTGTCAGAAATCTTTAGTGAAGCAGCAGTTAAGTTGGACAACAGGAGAAAATGCTGGGATTTCTAAAGACTGTAGACCTGTAAAGGTCCTCTCTTCTTGGAGTCTATTTTCAACTTTCCAGAAAAATGCTGTGACACAGAAATTCTATTGCAGATAAGAAGCGGGAGTTTTCTAATTTGGTATACAGATGGTGATAACACAAGCTCTCCAGATTGTTATTACATGCTGTTTAAGATTCATGTTCTCTGAGAAAATATGGATTTCACCCATTTATACTGGAAAATAGACAAATAAATCCTGATATCACACAAAAATATCCCAGAGAAAAATGGCTAGGACACATTAAATAGGCCAAAAAAGTGTAAAAAATGCTCAGATTATTTGTGTCTGCTCCGGAAAGTGGTTTTCTATTTATCATTAGCTACTTTTACTAAACTGTATACTTGCACCCAAAGTCTGTTGCAAAGATCTGTTTTTTTTTTTTTCCCTCTCCTTCTTGTCAAAGACATTACAGTAACCTGAATATTTCATAATCAATAAAGAATATTCATTTTCTAAGATGATACAGTTGACATTTTATATTTTTCTGGAGTTTTAGACTCTTTCACTTTAAGAATTGGTTGAACCAGGGTAATTTCTGCTGAAACACTGAGGCAGGGAAGGGGAAAAATCAAAGCTAAACTTTTAAATTCCCTTATCCAAACGGATGGGTAGACCTTTTAGACAAGCACCAAAAGAGAGCCACACATTTCTTAGATTTCTGGGTTGTTTGATGACCAATATACGGTATTTCAAGAAAACACAGATTTTACCTTAAAGATGACTACCTTCTTGTGGGAAGTGGGGCATGTCAGGGTTCTACTATAGCCTCTTTCAACTCAGAAACTATTAAGTTTCTGAGTAAAACTTTCAGTTGTAAAGTACTAACATCATGAAGTGTAAGGGTGATATAGGCCTACTTGGTATGAGAATAAGGTGTAGACCAAGTGGTCTGTGGTATTATAGTATCGTGTTTCAGTGAAGAAATTAGTTCACAGGCAATTTGAGGCTCTTACAGGCTGCTTAATTGCTACAAAGAAAACACAAGGAAGTCCAGCAGAAATAAATTTGTTTCTGTCAACATTCTTACGGGAATGACATTTACACTGTGTCTATCACCACAGGCCTTAAGGTCTAGAGGATACAGTGAGCTGGAGTGAGATAGAAATACTAATCAAAGACTCTTTGTTTCTCTGAGCTTTCACTTGAATGAACATCAGGTATAATGTAGAAGGTAATAAAATAATTTCAAATTTAAACATAAAGCATAAACAAAACAGAAGCAAAAGGTGGTACCAGAAAGAAACAGTGTTTGCTGAGACAATTTCAAAGTCACAGTATCACAGTATCACAGTAAGTCTGGGATTGGAAGGGACCTCAAAAGATCATCTAGTCCAATCCCCCTGCTGGAGCAGGAATGCCTAAGTGAGGTCGCACAGGAACATGTCCAGGTGGGTTTTGAATGTCTCCAGAGAAGGAGACTCCACAACCTCCCTGGGCAGCCTGTTCCAGTGCTCTGTCACCCTTACTGAGAAGAAGTTTTTTTCAAATTTAAGTGGAACCTCTTGTGTTCCAGCAGTCCTAGCAGTCTTTGTTGAACTAACAAGGCCAGGGCAGATTCAGTGAATTGAGAGCTTGTACAAACATGGAAGGAGCTGTGCTAAACTGGAACATGGGATGTGGTTTCTGGATTTCTGTCAGCTGGACCTAGAAATGAAGCAACCTGCATCTTCATCAAATACATGACACCTCTGAAGCTAGTAGGATGAGGTAAGATTCCATTCTTTGGCAGGGTACACAAGTCATTAGATTTCATCATCAGGCGCAACATCTAGGACAGGATTCTGATGTACGACTCAACAACCTGAGGTAGTATTGGAGAAAGAAGCAAAGGCAGAATGTGTTAGGAGCCAAAACAAGGATGTAAAAAGAATCTAACATCTGAGGCAAGTTATGAAATTGCTTTTATCAGTGCTATGTCAATGAACGGTGATGTGTACATAGACTCCCAAATCACGCCTGGCTATCAAATATCTTGCTATGAAATATTAAATGGGGTGAGAAAACTGGTGCCTCAGTCTCTTGGTCTCAGTCTTGCTTGTTTGGCAGCCTTATGTAAGCATGTTGGGAAGGAGTGCTCTCCTTTCTTACAAAGGAGACTGAATATGTGCTCTGGAAGTGTATTTGTCAATGACTAGGAAGACTATTTTCTTTCATAAAACTGGGTGTGAGTATTGACCTATCAATTGAGAATGAACTGACTAATAAGATGGTTTAAGTACTCATATAAGAAATCTTCCTTAATAAACACTGAAATGAAATCATTTAAGACATTCTTTACCAGTTGGAGGAACAGAAACACGGATAGATTTGTTTCTGATGGATGACTGTGATCACACATGAGTTGCACAATTGTCAACTGAGGAGACTGAAAATGTTGCTTCATGGATTATTTATGGGTACTTTTTGCAAAAAAACATGTGATTTGTACGATAGCAAAGACATAATAAAGAGGTTTTCTGTTTGTTTGTTTTTGCTGAAAGTAGTTCTTGTAAAACTTCACTAAAAAAATTAACGACAATTTGCTTTTCTAAAGTTTTTCACAATATAACACCTAATTGCTGTTATATAGCTTACTACACTTATTTCCTTTAAAACTGGATATGCAGTAACCTTTCATTGGTCTTGCAATGTGACCTGACTTGTGAATCAGTATTCATACAATACGAGACTGTTTATGTGATCCTTTTCTCTCAAAAATGTAATCTCATTAGTGGTTGAGGCAAATTTCAGATATAGTATTAGTCCCAAAAGTATGCTTTCTGATAGCTTATTTTCAGGTAATATGGTATCCAATTGATTTATAGGATTCCATCATGTTTAAAAGCACCTTCTTTGCCAAGGTCTTCTTAAGGATGTATTTTTAGTTCACCAGTGCTTTCCTTGCAAAACTTTTGCATGTAAGATATTTTGAGTTTTTAATTATTTATTTTAGATTACTTGATACTACAGCCCTTTTTGTATACCAAGAGCTCGATATCCTTAATAAATATTAGCATCAGCTCATTTAAAGATATTCTTCACTGTATGAATGATATTAACGCTGTCAATCCAATAAATATTCTTAATCTTTTTTTTTTCTTTTAAAACTTCATTAACTATTGGAGCAAAGCTGATAAACAAAGCATGAGGTGAGAAGAATCAGAGCAGAGAATGCTAATTCTGAATGTGTTGTTTGCTTCCATGTGTGCATTTCTTTATATTATTCTTAAAAATTATATTATTTTATCATGACAGATATTTTCTGTGAACAATTTAGTATGATGATAAACCTTTAATGAATAATTAGCCATCTGAAAAGATTATACCAATAACATAGGTAAAATGAAATATCAAATATTGGTTACAATGTAAACTAAAGTTAATAGAACAAAAATGTTCAGCAGAGGTACATCAACTAAGGTGTAGAAATTGATGGAACTAAATCAATGAACTCTAATAATCAGGTTGTCCTTATATAACTATGAATGGAATTAAATGCATGCTTTATAATAAGAAGTTTGATCTTAATCTTTTTGTGATAATTTTTGTTTCCCGTGTTTCCTTCTAACCAAAGTTATCTTAAAAGCAATGATTTCTATCATTGGTGTAAATACTTTGTTAGGCCAAAACTGAACACTTCCGGAAAGTTTTACACTAACATACTAAATTACCATACGAACATGTATATTGAAGGAGAAATGTGATTTTATATTACAATTTCATTTGGATGTTTTTGTTTGCTCACACATTGCTATTTCTTCAGTACCTGATACACAGTTAACAGTAGTTAAATATTTATAGTTATTTTTAATCTATTTTGTTTTAGAATTGAGTCTACTGAATATAAAAATTACACTTTCTTAAAAGGCAGATGTTTCACTAAATGCTGAAACTTTTTATTTTCCTCTTCAAAGCATATTTAAACCTTAAATCTATTAAACATTTTCCCGAAATCCTGTGTAGAAGAGACAGAATGAATAAAGACTAATCAAGCTGTCATATTTATTAAATGTTTGACAGTAGTTGCTGAGTGCGTACATTTTAATTAACTGCATGTTACCAAAAAAAAAAAAAAAAAGAAAAAAAAGAAAAAAAAGGCTTTTCTATGGTTTTTTTCTTACTTAAGAGCTATTCTGTGATAGAGTAGGGTAGGTCACTTGTAATATCTAATTGAGAAATACACAATTCAAGCTGTGTGGAGGTGATACATTAATTTTTCACCCCTGCTGACAACCCCGTTGACTTCTGTGTAATTCTTTCAACTGATTCAATCAAACTCATGCTGTTTATGCTTTTAATTGATTGAATTAAACATCATTTTAAACACTTAATCATTCCATTAAGCAGGATTGTGTTTGGCTATTCTGTGCTCAGTCCAGCACAAAATAAGCACAGAATTCTTATCCACAAGGGATGAGAAAACTGGTGCCTCAGTCTCTTGGCCTCAGTCTTGCTTGTTTGGCAGCCTTACGTAAGCACATTGGGAAGGAGCTCTCTCTTTTCTTGCAAAGGAGACTGAATATGTGCTCTGGAAGTGTATTTGTCAAGGACTAGGAAGACTATTTTGTTTCATAAAACTGGGTGTGACTATTGACCTATCAATTGAGAATGAACTGACTAATAAGATTTACACACTGCTGCTTCCTGAAGAAACCCGTAACATGAAGTACCATTCCTTTGAGTTTCCTTGCAAAAGCCTTTAGAAGAGTGCTGTCAGCCTGGATGACATTTTCACAATATGTCTTCTTTAAATTTTTTCTTTACTTAAAAGGAGTAAGAAGTACATAGAGTCACATTCTTACCTCAATAATTCTTTGAGCATGCTGACTTTTAAGTCCTGAAGCCTACAAGCCTTGGTAGTAACCATAACATTTTTGAAAACGTTAGCAACATGAAATGTCTAAACTACCATTTGAAAGCTGTTGAGCAAGAAAGTTCTCTGACAAATTTAAATTACCTTTACAACTCCTGACTAGATTTCATAGTAAACTGGGATTTTTCAGCCTGTGCTTACTGGTTAGAGTTACTAGTAGTAATATATTTACTAACAATGGAGAAAAAGTAGACTGCTCTCTCTCTTCTTCTATTTTCACTCTCACTCTTTACTTTCATCCAACTTAAATGCTTTTACCTGTGGCTCCTTCAAAAAGCTGAGGTTTTGCTATCATATTTTAACAAACAACCCAATTATGGTTTTATAATGCAACTTTCTATATATTATATAATCCATAAATATTTTAATTTTTCTAAGATGGTTCCATAAACATATTTTAAAATACTGATTATATGATGGTGATAAAAATATTTTGAGAGTTGTAGAGACATATGACAAAAATAATTTTGTGGAAGGCAATGTGAATATGTCACATACATGGTTCACCCATATATTTTCCCTTAATCTCTCATCAATGCTGCATATATTCCAACTGCTCAGAAGCTTAAAATATTATCCACACACAAATAGGACTATTTAATATAAAATTCTTCTGGTTTTGCTCCAAATATGGACACTATTTGTCTGAATGTAATTTTCATTGGCTTAGGAGATGCAATATTCTGTTCTGAGATAGTAAGGAATTTAGCATATAGCTTTGTTCTGAAGAGTCAATGTCTCAAGTTGTATGTTTGATACCTCTCAATGATATAAAGTGTGCATATTTACAATATTATTATATTTATTTCTAATTTCAGTCCTGAAATCACAACCTGAGCTGTCAGGCTCAAGCTATGTTCTTCTCTCTGTATCTGTCATCACTGCTAATAAGGACTTACATGCCAAATTAGGCCCTTGGTTGCAGGCGAAATTCCATTACTTTCAAATTATGTCCTCAGTGATAACTCCATAATTTCATAACCTTCATTTTGGTGGTATACCTGTAACTAAATAGATTTTATGCCTGATTCAAAGTTTATTGAAAACAATGAGTGTCTTTATACTGACTTCAATTGGCTTTAAATAAGGCCTTTATTTAACAACTCTGTTAATGAAGTGCAAGAAGGTTTAATGAGGGGGGCTCATTCTCTGTTAGCTGTTTCTTCGGCCAGTGACAACAATAAAAAGTATTACTGATTCTTGTTTTAAGAAGGAAAATTTTAAACAACTATCTGAAGAAATACATTAAAATAACAGCATCTTATAAATTTACCTTTCAGACCAATGTAGCAGAGAGGTACACAGAAGGGTCACTATTTTGCAAAAAAGCACTGTTTTTGAGTAATCTCAGTGTCCATTTGCTGTGGTTTAAATCCAGCTGGCAACTAAGCACCATGCAGCCACGCCAGTGGGTTGAGGGAGACAATCAGAAAAGTAAAAGTGAGAAAACTCATGGGTTGGGATAAAACCAGTTTAACAAGTAAATCAAAAGCTGTGCATGCAAGTAAACCAAAACAAGGAATTCATTCACTACTTCCCATGGACAGGCAGGTGCTCAGCCATCTCCAGGAAAGCAGGGGTCTGTCATGCATAGTGATTACTTGGGAAGACAAACACTATCACTACCAAACGTCCCCCCTTCTTTCTTCTACCCCAGCTTTACATGCTGAGAGCATGATGTCATACGGTATGGAATATCCCTTTGGTCAGTTGGAGTCAGCTGCCCCAGCCATGTCCACTCTCACCTTTTTGTGCACCCCCAGCCCACTCACTAGTGGGGGTGGTGTGAGAAGCAGAAAAGGCCTTAACTCTGTGAGCACTACTCAGCAGTAATGAAAACATCCCTGTATTATCAACACTGTTTTTAGCACGAATCTGAAACATAGCCCTTTACTAGCTGCTATGAAGAAAATTTATATCTCAGACAAAACCAGCACAGTTGCAAAATTAGATTATACTTTCAACAGGACTTATTTCTTCAGTGTAGGAATTGATGTCTTTCACACTAAAAAGAGAGTAAAATTTCATTAGCTTGTATATTTGAAAAGGAAAAAATGGAGAAAACTACCAATCCGATAAATATAGGATGTACATGAATGTTTGAAAACAACTCTAAAATACATATTTATTATGGTGCACGAAGGTGAATCTTAAATAAATTGAAAGTGGTTTTTATTATTAGCATTTGTAATACTCTGCAATAGGAATATGTTTTCTGGAAATTCAGAAAAGAGTAATATAAATTTTAAAGTGCTCTTAAGTTGGTTAGTAGCCTGTATATACATAAAATGCTTTGGGATACTTCAGCATATTCTTAATTCAGATTTTATTTGGCTTTGGATAAACACATTTGCTTTATTAAAAGAAGATGGCTGTGTGTTTTTCTAAAGCTTAAGGTCAGGAGGAACAAAAATTCTCTATGAACTGCTTTTATTCTAAAAAATACTGTTGCTATGACTACTTGAATAGCTTTTAAGGTGATGTCCTTTTTATTTAAAGTATGTTTAGAACTTTAGTTACCCTAACAACGGGATACACTTAAAACGGCAACTTCTAATAAGTTAGTTCTTGTTTGCAAAGAAAATCTTTTGTCGTTCTTTTCCTTTCCTGATGAACTTTTAGTCATTAAATGATGGAAAGGATAAAATAATTGAAGTTTCAAAGACAAGTTTCACATATTTATCTCCCCTCAGCAGCTTTAGTCTAAGCAGCAGTAGGTAATTTATGTTGAAAATTTCACTAGATTTTTGCTGTGTGCAGATCAGATGATTGAGAGGGAAGAGTATGACAAATATTTTTGGCTGCAATACTGCAGTGATTTGTTATTGTATTTCAGTAGATAAATGTTTTTAGAATAGGCTGTATTTCCTATGTTAGCTGCCTTACTTCAGTTAATAATAGGGAGTAATACATTACCAGGCTTCATTCCTACAAGAAAAAATGTTTACTTTTTCTTAATCAAATGAAAGTCTTTATAAGATGTGAATATCATAGAGTGCTAGAACAGACATCCATCACTCTCACCATCTAATGGTCAATAGCACATGTCAATGGAAGAACTTGGCTGCTGTCGCGTCCCACCCAGAGGTATGGGTGGGGGGAGAGATAACTCAGGTTCATGTGTCCCCTTGGTTGGAAAACAGTATACATGATACTTAAGGTCCATAACCTTTTATTTTGCAGCTTGACCCAATTGGAAAATGATTTGGTGGGAGAAGGAATTACAATATTTAGGCTCAATTGGTAAACATAACAAGTTTGTGGCATATGTGGGGCTGCAAGTCTTACATCACTGTTTTACTTATAAAAAGGAAAGCAAAATAATAGAAGTATAGGAAAGAAAGAAAAGAGAGAGAAAGATTTCACCATTCTAATGGATCCATTTTGTATATGATGGGGTTCATAGTCTCAGATGCAGTGATGTGGAGCATCCTCCAGTGTCTTGTTCAGTTTCTGAGGTGAGATTGGTGGGTGGAGTGGTCCTCAGGATGGTGGGTGCGTGTCTGTGCTTGTGCAGGTGGGTTTCTTATAGTCCTCTGGATTGACTGCTTTTGTAATCTTTGGTCTTTTCCGTAGGTGTCACTGGGGAGATGATGGCAAAACATGGAAAAGTCTCAAAGGGTCTCAGGCCACCTTGAAGGGGCTTGAGTCATCTGGGGTCTTTTCCCGTAGTGCCATCCTGGGCCTATCAGGACATGGAGCTACATGCTCTCCAACATGTCCCCCACCTCCTGTATCAGCCAGCTGGCCTTCTGTGGCTCCTTAGCTTGTTGTTCATATGTATATTGCAATTCACCTTATCACGAATTGTCCCATCTCCTGTGACTGGATGTTGCAGAGCTGGTTTTGCCACAATGTTTGAGACATTGCCCTTTTAGTCTCGGACAGCTGGCCATTCTTCTCTGCTACACTTTTCCACTGTACAGCACTATGTATTCTGTTGGTGCAAAAGTAATTGCAGTGAACTTGGTGGATAAGGCAAAACTTTGTAGTTTGTGCAACTTTTGAAGCATTGGTTGTGTGACGTGCAGTTGAGCATTGTTGTGGAGAACCTTTCTGTTGACCAATGCTGGCTGCAGGTACTGCAGTTTTTGGAGCATCTCATCAATTGGCTAAGCATACTTCTCAGATTTGATGGTTTCACCAGGATTCAGTGAGCTGTAGTGGATCAGAGTAGCAACAGACCACCAAACAGTGACAGTGATCTGGTTTTGTTGCAAGAAAAAGGTGGTGGAATCAATGGCCCAACTGAAGTGCATCTATATGAATGCACGCAGCATGGGCAACAAACAGGAGGAGCTGGAAGCCCTTGTGAAGCAGAAAAACTATTATATAATTGCCATCACAGAAACATGACTCTCATAACCAGAATACTGTATTAGATGGCTATAAACTATTCAGAAGGGATAAGCAAGGAAGGACAGGAGCTGAGGTAGCCCTGTATGTTAGATAGTGTTGCATTTTACGTCGATTCAAAGAACAATACTGCATACTTTTTTTCTGCCCTTGTATTTTCTGAGGATGAGATATTGAAACAGATACCATTATATGTTGCATTATTGTTTGGACTACAAACTCACTGAACATTGACTGAAAAATTATTTTATTAAGCATTTGGAAGGACAGCCATCAAAAATAACCAACTTAAAAAAATACCCCAGACAGTCAGGTGACTAAAGTACAGGCTTTCTCTCCAGTCCACAAATGGCTCTTCTAGCACAATACTTAAGCACATGGCTTTTTAATCATACACACATTTTAATCATACAGAAGATGTGATCAACTTGAGTGCCTAAGACTCATGCCAAAATAATATAGTGGTTTCTGTAGAACCCATGAAATAATACAGGGATCAGTCTTAAAGCTACTGATTGAGAGGGCGTATAGGGCAATACTGACTGTTGTCATTACTAGTGTAATGCTAGTGTCCCAAGCTGATGATTGGGGTAATGTGTAAAATCTAAAGAGGTGTGATCTTTGTCCTGAAAATTTTAAAATTTGTGTGTGAGTTGAGACATAACTGGAGCTAATGCTGTTAATGCATGTTAATGGAGAATGTTGATTAAGGGGAAAAAAAAATAATCCTTTTTGTCTTTTATTAACTGTTGGTTTTGTTAACTTTTAGTGTATTCTTATGAAATACCATGTGCAGTTATCAAGTACATCACTTAATTCAGTTACCTCACTTTTTAGTGCTGATTTTTCCTAATATTTTAATCCATCTTAACCTATATATTAATAAATGATCAAACATCAGTATGTAATATTTGTTATTGAAGAGTTAATTAATATCCTACTAGCTCATTTTAATAGTTACTAGCATAATGAAAAAAAATACAAAATTAAATATCTCAAAGGGTGACATTTTTAATGTATGCTTCACTTTGCTAAAAACACTGAAGGAAATCAGTTGATAAGCAATTTGCAAACCAACAGTTTGCTAAATCTGACCTGACCTGTGGGTTGGTGTCCTGGCCTGGCCTTGGCACATCCCTGTCCCCATGGAGGTGCCCAATGCCCAGGGCCAGGGCTGTGTCTGGCTGTCCCCAGCCTGCTAGGCTTCCTGAATGGGTGTTTGGTTTCTCTTACTGGTGAGTCCCTCTCCTGCCACCTCCATGGGGAGCCTCTGCAGATCCACATCTCCTGGTGGGTAGCCAGTTCCCACTGTACCTTAACAATATTCTATTTTAAAGAATTTTTTGTATAAATCATAACTACGTTATATTTACTAGTTTCCTATGACAATGAACTGTAGTCAAATGTGTACTATATGGAAGCAAACAACTGAGTGTAGGAGCTGATGACAGGTCATTTACAGAATTCTAAGCAAAAAAGAATGTGAGTCTCACAGGACCCTGGAAACTAAGGTAAAGAAGCTGTGTTACATATCTTGAAGCTTCACAATTTATTTTCTGAAAATTATGTAACTAGAAAATCAGTTTACCACTTGATCACAAACCCCTAAATTCCTAATTTGTCATGCATTTGCCTAGATCAAGAGTTTTAACACATCAGTAAACAGAGTATCAGTAGAATTTCCATGATCATAGTAACATAGCTTACCACAAAATATTTGTCAAATCTATTAAACCACATCATGCTGAATAACCAAGCCAGAAAACCAATGACATATCAGTCACTCTATTTCCATTCGTGGACAGGTAAAAAGAATGGGTATATACAAGAAGAGGACCTGAGCAAAAGTCAGCTGCAATATCTCAAAACAGGTATGTTTTCATGGAAGGAAAAGAAAGAAAATGAAACAAAAAATAGAACCAGAAATAAAGTTGAAGTGGTTTGTAAAAAAAGTCATTGAGACATAACAAATATATGTATAAAGATGCTTTCCATATCACTGAAAGCACAACTGTTCAAGGCGTTTCAGTCTTAAAGGAATATTAAATGTGACAAAACAAGGGAATCCTAAAACTTATAGTGACAAATTGGAAAATCTACTTTTGGAAAGCTAAGTGCAAAGTAGGGTGAAGAAGTGAGACACTGAAAAAGTAACATATTAAAAATGAAACCATATATGTCCATAAATCAATATTTTGAGCTAAATTATGTGTTTTAACTAACCGTGTTTAGCTGTGTTTTAACTAACTTAAACACTTCCTGTGAATATTCTCAGGCAATAGAATGTGGTCATCGATAGCAGTAAATTGTTAGAACAGGTCTTGAGTTTGTCATATGCCAACTAGTCTTTTTCCCAATAATTACCGGACAGAGTTCAACACATAGAGACATCCAGTAGTTATTTTCAGCAGGCAGTTTGAATGAAACCATTCTATTTTTGGGAGCTGAGATTGCTTATAAGCATATGATGAGATTCCGCTGTGTCACCTGTCCTCAGCATCAGAGAATATTTTCAAAATGTTTAATGTACTGTTGGAGCTAAGCTATAATGTTAATGTGCAGACCACCAAGTATATACAATAAAAAAGGCCTCCTACCACTGAGTAACCATATCTCTGACAAGATGTGAAGACATCTTGAAAGTTAAAGATTTACAAACAAATTTTAATAGTGTGTAGGTACAGCATGCTTTAAAATAAAAGTTTGAGATCCATGGGTTCCAGTCTATTCTCCATTATTTTCTTGATAGGGAAAAAAGAGTTTAATACATAGTCAAATAACAGATGCTCAGGCATTGCTTTAAAGAGAGAGGGAACTCTGACAGTTTGAGCTAATGATTTGCAAACATTTAAAAAAAAGTCTTTTGCTTTTATTTTCATGAAAATGAGAATTATGATAATGAATCGTCAATGGAGGGAGCTAACACACACAAATACAAAAGCAAGAAACCTTAACTTTCGTGCTTTCATTGTCTCACTTTATGTGTTGAATCTCTGCTTCTAATGCTGCCTTTTCTTTCTTCCTTTATTGGTGTCTAATTTTATTGTGCATTTACAGAGAAGCAACTTCGTATCCTTCTTGTCCTCAAGATTAGTTTCTATTTCTCTGTTGATTTTTTTCTTATCAAAAATAAATTTGGCAGAATGTCATGTAATAATGAATAATGGAGAACTAGATGGCACAACTTATTCAGACACTTTTCAGATACTTTTAGCAAAATCTTCACAAATAGCTATTATGAGGTTAAGTTATTGCTATGTGTAAGACAAGTGTTATCATAAATAAAAACTTACTAAAAAAAAAAGAAAACAAAACATGAGCTTAATTATTTTGTTCTAAATGGGAAGAGGATGACTTTGGCATAGAGCAAGAAAGAGTTACATACTGTGGTATACACTGGTGAATGGGTGGAAGCAGTGATACTGGAAAATCAAATAATTTAAATAGTTATTGAGAAGAGATACAACTGAGGAGTTCCATGGAGACCTAATAGAGATTAACGAGTAGGAACCATGGAGGAAAATCAGAGGTAACAGAGGAAAAATAATGCAAAGGGTATTATTTGAATACTCGTGCATAGGATCAATAATTTAGTTGTATCAGCTCAGTATGTAGGTGTGTTGGGATTATACTGAACATGTCAAGTCCAATAGCTAATATAAGAGCAAAAAAAAAAAAAAATCTAAGTGAAAAACTAAATCAAAGAAGAATATGGAAAAGTTGTATGTTCATATGCTCTCATCTGAATTCATGTTCATTTTGGCCCCTTTTATAAGCAAATTTTAGCAGGCATTCAGTGTTAAGGTACAAAGATTAAAAATGAAAAAGCTGTTCATTTCAACAAACTGAAATGATTGTCGGTGTGACCCACTGTTTCACTTAGAGTGAACTAAGATGATTTGTAAGGAAAATACATAGGCTGGACCCCCTGCTCTTTCCATGTCTTTTACATTACCTTTTTCTCTCTTTGCTCCTCATCATATTGACATTATTAATGCACTTTCATATTTGCCAGGAAGAGTATGGAGTTAGTGAGAGTTTTCTAAACACTCGTGATCAAATTCTATATCAGGCTGCACAAAGTGCTCTCTTTCGGCCTGTGTAATGGAATGAGGATATTAACTTCATTTAGAATCATAGAATCATGTAATGTCCTGAGTTAGAAGGTACCCACAAGGGTCATCGAGTCCAACTCCTGTCCCTACATAGGACAACCACACAGTTTACACCATGTGTCTGACGGCGTTGTCCAGTCTCTTCCTGAACACTGTCGGGCTTGGAGCTGTGACTACCTCCCTGGGGAGCCTGTTCCAGTGCTCCACCACGCTCAGGTTCTGTCATTGGCCACTAAAGAGAAGAGTTTGGTGCTGTCATTGGTCACTAAAGGGAAGAGTTTGATGCCTGTCCCTCCTCCTCCCCTTGTTAGGAAGCTGTAGACCATGATGAGGTTTCCTCTCAGTCTCCTCTTTTCCAAGCTGAACAAACTAAGAATAAAAATTAAGAATGAAGTTTTTGAGAGATCATGGAAAAGGTTTTATAAACGGAGATTATGCAGAAGCAGATGGAAGTATTTTATCTGAAAGTCTAATTCTATCTCTTTTCCTTATAATGAACTTTAATTAAAAATAATGGCAATCAGCAATGAAAGCCCCCAAAAGTGGAAAGAAGGCTAGATACATGTGTAAAGATTGTATATATGTAATCTTTGTTAAGTGCATGTTGATACATGACTCTTTTTAATCATTGTCAAAATGACTATAGCTAAACATTTATATATAAAGTGCTTGTGCAGGCATATGAACTTAAAGGTAAGTACGGAACTCAGAAACACATAGTAATATCATTAAATTCAGCAGTTCTAGCAGAAAATTTTGTCCTCCAATGTTTCTATAACAGTCTTGTAATTACATAATCTGGCTATATTTATCTGATATAGTTTAGCTAAGAATAACATTAATGATACCAAATCTAATATTTTGCCAAATTGCAGATGGATTAGGTCTAATATGTTTCCTTTGACTAAAATAAAAACAATATTGTTAAAAAAGGAAATGTTTCTAGCGTTATCTACTTTTTGTAAGCTCATCTTACATTTCATTCAATTTCCCCTTGAGACATGTATTTGGCATGTTTCGCTATTTTGAGTTTAGTAACACTACCTATCCTGGTATTCTTCAATATACTTACAACCATTTTTTTTTTTCCACTGAGCTGTTGACATAATGACACTTATATGTTTATTTGCTAAAACCTTAAACATCTGTGGAATTTTTCATCACTAAACTGTGGCCCATATTCTGTTCTGACTTAAAGTCCATGATCCAGAACGATTCTGAGGAATAAATGATAGTTTAGCCCTAATTATGATCTATTTTTTTTCTGCAAAGTGTCATATGCTGCTACCTATTATCAGCAAATATTAATTTCCATTCCAGTGAAATGGACTGGTTGTTCAATTTTGCTGTAATTTCTCTGGTGTTTCTAGTGTGAACTTTTGCTGGGGCCCCTGTGAAACTTGCAGCTTTTACACTTTTATATACAGCTTCCCCTATCAGGGTTTAGAACTTTTTTCTTCCTATTCTATGTCAGAATATCAATTTCCATTCCTGCTGTTAACATTTTCCTATTCATAAAACATAATTTCTGAATTTGATACCCAATTCCCTGTTCCATGGCCTGTGGTACTACTGTTTTCTTTCTGTGGTATACAAAAATATGCATTTCATAGAACTCATCTTTGGATTGAGTGTGGCCATGTTCAAGTCAGCACCTCCTACCTTTCTACGAGCTATCTTCATCTTCCTTACAGGTTGTACTATTTCATTTTTCATATTTCTGCTGTTGAATTTATAATTTTGCTTTGCTCAGAGATAGACACTCTACCTTTGGTCAAGTAAATTAATGTTTGTCTTTTCCCTTCATGTTACTATTCTGTAACCCCAAATCGTCTTTTTGTCTGAAATCACTCCCCCCTCCCTTGCCCCCATTTTGAGCATAAATGTATTTTCTTGTTTTTCATGGTTTGCATTTGTATTCCTGTAGTTTCAGGAGGTGCCATTTATTTCTTTATGCTATGAAACCCAGTGTTTACTGAATTTATATCTTCTCAGCTTCCATATTTATTATCAGAATAATTATTATTATATATGTTATTTGTGAGGTACTCTCAGACAAATAAAGAAAAATTTTGTTACCCAAATAACAAAATATGTTGCTGCCTCCCTTATTCTGTTTACTAATGTCCTCCCAATTTAGTATAATTCCAAATACTACCCTGTTTAGAATTATAATTTCACCATGATCAGATAACTGTGTGTAGACAGAGTGCAATTACAATTTTTAAAATAGATACACGAAAAATCAAAGATTTTAAAATAAGAAGAGGAGAAAGAGAATAAGGAGGCACAGGCATATGACTAAATTAATTTGGCAGACCACAATTTTTTTTTTTTTTTTGGTAGGTTATATGTGATTCACAGCTATCATGTACTCTAAAGTATATTTTTTATTTGGCATGTTTCTAAGTGCTGCTGGCACCTGATAAAGCCCATTCCTTTTACAAGGAGGGAATTGACAAAGAAAAAAGAAGAGAAAGAAAATTAATGGAACAGAGGATAAGATTAAATTATCAGAGTATTAAGATGTAGGCTCTGGAGTGTAAGAGGGGAACAGAGAGGAAAAGATGAGAATGACTGATATTTTCCAAAATAATTTACATCACATGGATTACAGAGGGATCTTCTGAATTTAGGATTCTGGGAAGGCTTCTGTCTAAATCCCTAAAATGTAAAGATCCACAGGATTTATGAAAACAAACAAATATGACAACACACATAAACTAGAGGAGGTAATATTAAAATAATTCTAAAAATTGTTGGTATTTAAAAATTACTATGTTATCAAGCCTGCTGTGCCTACTTGATATGCTTATACTAAGAAGAAATACATAGTCGGTTTATAAGTATATTCCTTACTAAATATTTTCAAGAGAAAGGAGAATCATTGAGAAATTTTTGTAGGAAAAACTGTTTGCATGTTTTGTTTCCAGCTGAGAAAAAAACAAACACAAAGCATGGCCACTAATTTAATCTTCACTGCAGGTACTGAGAAACATCAACTGTCACTTCAAACAGGTTTTGTATGCATCATATTTTGTTTTCCAGTAGACAAATAAAAAGTCTGCTCTCAGTAAGACCAGCTTCATTGCTGCTTAACACTAGGGTGGCCTTCACAAATATGTCAGTAAAAAGATTTACAAATGTCCTTTGGTCCATTAAGCAGGTGTTAGATACAGAGAGGCATTGCTATCCAGCAGTGCTGCAGAGTCTCTAATGTCTTTGTACTGATCAGTCATTTAGCAAAGATAGCTATCAGCATGCTATCTCATATGAGAGTTATTGCAGGGACGCAATAGAACAGAAGGTTATCTGCAGTAGAAGAGATTTTGCTCATGTAATAATGAAGGACAAAGTTTACATGAACCTACATTGTCTCAAAGGTTCTAAAAAATGTTCATTGGTTTGCCAGCAGCTATAAGAATTGAAACAATTTGCAGAAGATGAGTAGTATGCTCATCTTCTTCTAAAATAAGGATCCATGTCACAATTAAAATGAGAAATAATAACTTATCAAAGTCAGGAGACTCAAAGATGCACTTATATGTTGTTGGCTTTACCACATTAATGATGTGTTCAAATCTAAATTTGCAATTTAAGCCTTATCAGTCTACTGGACATTTAAAAAAAACCACATTATAGTCAGTTGTGCATGCCTCTGATATCAACTTGAAGTCTTAAGAAAGAAGAATAGGAATGATTCACACACACAAGATGACTTTTCCCTTGAAATACTTCCATAACTTCTGGCAATCATAGGTTTAGTAGTTTTCATAGCTAAACATTTTCATCAAGACCTTCTTATTTCTCTCTTCCATAGATGTGTTTAATTCTACTTAAAGTCATTTATAGAGGAGACGCCCACAGTATCCTAAACTCCATGATGCTAGCAGCTAGCATGTGAAAATGTATTTTTTATTGTTTCATTTTAACCCACTGTTCAATTGTTATGTTCATTGCTGTCTACTTCTTGAGTTACAAGGAGTAAGGTAGTATTTTCCAATTCAGCTTTTTCATATCATGTAAGATATTTTTAGACCCCTACTACAGCTTTTTTGGATGTATCTTTTGCAGATTGACATGCATGGTTTATTTAGTATCCCATAACATGCCATCATTTTCCTTTTTTCATTTCACTTTCAGGGAATCCCAGAAAGATATTTTCTCTTCAGTAATAATTTTTTCTCTATTTTCTATATCTCTTCTAGTTCATTTGGAAACAAGGACACTAGACTTGCAGGTCCAGGCTCATCAAAGATTAATATAATGGTCTAATTATGTTGGATTTTGCATCCAGTTCCTTTGTCACATTGTACTACCACTTCCAGCTGCCACTGGAAATTTCAGAGAATGACCAGCGGTCTTTCTAAGGTTTGTTCCCTGACTTTTAATGACTGATTTAAGATACATCTCTGTGCATGCACAATTAGAGTTGCTTTTTAAAATATGTTTTATGTTGCTTTTATCAATACTGAATTTCCCTTGCTATTCCATTAACCAGTTGCCTTTTAAAGTCAGCATTACACAGATGAACTTGAATAATTAGGTAACAGCATCAAACTTTGTCAATAATTTTCCCATTTCTTTTGTGAGATCATAATATCTTCACATCAGGGTCCTTAGCACAGATGTATGCTGTTGATCATCTTCCATTAGAACAATTAAATGCTTACTCCTATCTTTGCTTCTTACCTTCAAAATATACTAACCGTGAAAAGGCCATGCCTTTTTAACTTTTGTTTCTATCAAAGTCTTTGGTGAATGTCAGTGTTGAACATTTTTTTTTAAATCTTTATGCACAATTGCAGAATGACAGTCTTCACCTGAAGACTCTTCGACAATTCCAAAGAACTCTGGAGGGTTTATATGATGCATTATTTCCTCTATTTCCTGCATCAGCACTACCTCAGTATTTAGTATATGTGTATAGGATATACCTACATTAGTATCTTAGTTCAGATCAGGATGTACATCTTCTGTTTATCCCTAATTAGAGTTGTTAAGACGGGAAGGGACCTAAGGAAGTTACTCATCCAACCCCCTGCTCAAATCAGATTTTACTATTGGATTAGACCAGGTTTCTCAGCACTTGATACAGTCTGATCTTGAAAACCTTCAAGGATGGAGACTGCATCATGTCTTTGGACAACTTCTTCCAGTTCTTGATGGTGAAAAAGTTTCCTTTAACTTCAGATGGAGCCTCTCCTTTTTCAATTAATGACTACAGTCTCTAATTCTCCTGTCATGCACTAATGTGAGATCTCTCAGTCCATCTTCTTAAATACTCTGCATAGGTATTTGAAGACCCCTTGAAGGTGAAGAGGTAAATGATTGCTCACTCTTAATTTGCAGATCTGGACATTTCATCAGAGAAGGTAATTAGATTAGTTGGGCACAGCTTCACCCATTCTCCTTGTTTTCAAGAACTTTTTCTCCCTATTTGCAAATCAAGGCTTGGGGCCCTGGTGTTGTAGGGTTTTTATGAAGACTCTGAAGGGATGGAGTCTTCCCACCTTCTGCTGCACCTTCTTTACCTCATGACTCAATGGTGCAGCCTATGACAGGAAAGGATACTGCTGTCCGCAGCCCCAGGAAGAGTCATCAGGCACTGCACAGTGGTATCTTCCCTCAGGATTTTGGCCTGGGTCAAAGCCTTTTGTGTGCTATGAACAGCACTCTGGGTAAAAAAATGGCTGTATGGCTGGGCCCAAAGGGTTATGGTGAATGGAGTTAAATCTAGTCAGTGACCAGTCACAGGTGGTGTTTCCCAGGGCTCAGTATTAGCGCCAGTTCAGTTTAATATCTTTATCAGCGATCTGGATGAAGAGATTGAGTGCACTCTCGGTAAGTTTGCAGATAACAAGTTGGTGAGAGTGTTGATCTGCTTGAGGGTAGAAAGTCTCGAGGGATCTGGACCAGCTGGATTGATGAACTGAGACTGGTTGTATGAGATTCAACGAAGTCAAGTGCCGTGTCCTGTACTTGAGTCACAACTACCCCACGCAATGCTACAGTCTTGGAAAAGAGTGGCTTGAAAGCTGCCCAGTAGGAAAGGACGTGAGGATGTCGGTCAACAGGTGGCTGCATGTTAGCCAGCAGTGTGCCCAGGTGGCTAAAAAGGCCAATATCCTCCTGACATGTATCAAGAACAGTGTGACGAGCAGGACTAGGGAAGAGATCATCCCCTTGTACTCAGCACTGGTGAGGCTGCACCTCAAATACTGTATTGAGTTTTGGGCCCCTCACTACAAGAAAGACCTTTTGGTGCTGGTGGGTGTCCAAGGAAGACCAACAAAGCTGGTGAAGGACCTAGAGCACATATCTTACAAGGAGCAGCTGAGGGAACTGGGGCTGTTTAGCCTGGAGAAAAGGAGGCTGAGAGGAGACATTGCTCTCTACGACTACCTGAGAAGAGGTTGTAGTACGGTGGATGTCTTTTTATTTTCCCAGGTAACGAGTGATTTAATGGCCTGAAGTTGAGCCAGGGGAAGTTTAGACTGGATATTAGGAAAAATTTCTCCATCAAAAGGGCTACCAACTATTGAAACAGGCTGCCCAGGGAAATGATTGGTTCACCATCCCTGGACATATTTAAATTGTCTGTAGATGTGGTGCTTAGGAACATGGATTAGTGGTGGATTTGGCAGTGTTTGGTTTACAGTTGGACTCAAATGATCTTAAAGGTCTTTTCCAACCTAAATAATTCCATGATTCTACAATTTTAACATATCGTCCCTTCCACAGAGATTCTGGGCCCGTTTGTGCCCTGTTGTGACAACTGCTGCACTCTGGTATCTGCTTTGATTCATACCTTAAAATACTCTTAAAGGACATGAAATAGATTCCTTTTGGATAAACTGAACCATAAATCTTACTCTAGTATGCTCCTTATGTACTACAAATGCTAAGCGATGTTCTATTTATAGGACCAGGCTACCATCAGTCCAAAGTAAAAACCTCCTGAAAACTTTAAATTTTTTTTCAGATATGTGCGATAAACTGCTTAGTCTACAAATCCACTTCTTTTATGCTGTTTAACTCACTAACATAAATGCAGTGTTCGTACCTAGGTAATGTATCATTCATTATATATATATATATATATATATATATATATATATAACTCCATAAGTTACTTGGCAGAAAAACAAAACTTACGGATCTGTGGTTCCCTAGATCACCTCTACACATATTTTGAAAAACTGAAATTCTATTGGCCACCTACTCTCCTCCCAATACTAAGTCTAATTCAAACAATACATCATATACTACAGTTATTAGTTCAGCAGTTCTGTGTTTGAATTCCTTTAGAGCTCCTGGATGAAAACCATCTGATCTTTGCATTGTACTGTTCTTTGATTTTGTTCATCCACTTTAAAATATCTTCTACTGACACATTTGTTTCAGAAAATTCCTCAGATGTATCTGCTGTAAAAAGTCTCTGATATCAGTGTGTTGTGTCCCCTCAGTGGCAGTCATTGAGACAAAGAATTATATTTCTCTCATGTCATAGTTTTGACTTTTTGGAGTGATCCTTCTACATCTTTACCATTGTCAGCCTCATTGACTCTTGGAAGGCAATCCTGCTACTGTTGGGAATAAAAAGTTTTTACCATTGTTTTCTATGTCCTTATCAATTTGCTCTTCAAAGTAATTTTTTGGCCTGTCTTTTTGTGGTTTGGCACATAAAATAAGTTATGTTCATTTATATATATAGATATATATTTTAATTTGGGTACAATCTCCAGTTTTTGAAAGATAGCCTTTTTATTTTGAGTCATTAACTACTGAACCACAGTGTGACTTTTTGTTTTTGTTTTGTTTCCATGTAATTATAGAAACTTCTCTAGAAAATTAGTTTATACTTATTTTGAGTTTTAAATGTTACAACTCGAAACAATTGCTATGTAGCACATGAACTTCCTACACCGTTAGTGGATCTATTTTTTTTCCTTTTTACAAGTTTTCTCATTTTTATGTAGTTTTACTTTATGAAGTTCTCTTACTGTAATGGACATTTTGTTGCTTTTGGCTTTACATTAGTATAAAAAGGGCAGTTTGGACATTTTGTGATTACTGTTGTAGATTGTTTTTCAATAGTTACATCAAGTGCCAGATACAGGTCAGTACTGAAGCGGGAACTAATTCAGTTGTTTCTCAGTCTAGTTGCTGCAAGTGAGATCACTTACAGCATGCAAATAACTTCCTCTCTGCATTACCTTCTGCAAATTTAGTACCCAGAAACTGTCCAAATTATATGTGTGTTCTTCTAGTGTTTTTTCTTTGGTTAGTTGGTTGCTTGTGGGTTTTTTTGTTGTTTGTTTTGGTTTTGGTTTTTGTCTTTTGGATTTTTGTCTTTTGGGTTTTTGTTTTGTTTTGTTTGTGGTTTCTCTGATCTCCTGTACAAGGTCTCTGTTACTGTCACCATTTTGGTGTAACACTGTTGACAGCTGTCCCAGGAATATTCTCCTCCTACAGAGGAAATAAACTTAAATCCTTAAGTACTCTGTGTTAACATTTTAAGTAAGTCAATTTCTTTTAGCATACCCTCTTAACATTTTGATTCCCCTTCATCTGCAGAAATTGACTTTGTCCTTGAAATATATGATTTATTGATATTTTATTAGCTTCTGTCAATAAACTACAGTTCAAAAGACTAAAATCCTTTAATGTCTCCCTTTAAATCAAGCTATTCTCAGTATCTTTCATAGTTTTAGTCTTGGTAAGTATGAATCACCTGATGTCAATGTGAAGAATATCTCTCTCATTTCATTTTTGTTTATCATGTTTTCTATTTTTTTTCTCTTCACTCGTGAAAAGCAATTAATTGCTCAAAGCCAAATTTTTTAGCCGATCTTTTATTTAACTTGTTATTATATTTAAATGTAAGAATGCCAAGCTCCTATCTTTCATGCATTTTTAAAAAAAATCTTGCTTTTATGTTACTACCGTCAAAAAGTATCTACTATTATCCTATTGTTGAATTAAAGATAAATAACCAGCCAATGTATTTTATAGAAGAAAAAGTGAAACTGTTATTGTTAAGAAATAAATTATTTCTTCTTTTCAAATGTTAAAAGTGGGAATACAGCAGCTTACACCTCTTAGGATGTTAACAAACTTTATTTTAAAATATTTCACAACAAATCATTTATTATGTTTTCAGTATTACTATAAAGGACAACAATTTACCAACTTAAAGTGTTTATAGAATTTGGAGAAGTAACCATAATTTTTAATTTTAATCTTGCAAATATTGATTGCACTAGTACAGCTCAAACAGAACAGTATATCAGTCCTTTTACATTTTTTTACTTTTTTTTTTTTTTTTTTTTTTAGACAAACAGATGTTAGCTATTGTACTGTCAAAGTAATGATGTTAGTTTTGGATTTCCAGGAAAAGCATTTTAAAAGTTTTTGATAAGTTGACATGACAGGTGTGTTCCTTAAAGCCAAGTGAAAAGAAGCAGGCTTATCTGATGAATCTCATGAGAAGTCGATTTTGCCAATGGCCGTTGAACAGAAACTGTAGAGTGGCTGCTGAAGAGTTTGGTTTTTAAAGATGCTGGCAGAGAATGGAGTTGAAGCTAGGTTTTGAACATGTAAGGGAGGAGAAACAGTGATTGAGGAGAGAAATGGGAGACTTTAGATAAAATAATACAGAAGGCACAATGGTAGAATGACAGCACAGGTAAGTCCATTGAGATTCAATTCGCAATAGTGTAGTGAACTTCGGCAGCTCTAAAGCTGATGTGGCATATATAAACATACATGCAAGACATCAAATCATAAACATTTCAAGTCATTTTAACAAAAAAATATATAGTTTAGCAGCTGAAATAATTTTTTTTTTTTGTACAGATAGCCAAGACTGATGAATAGAACAGAGCTTAAAGCAAAGTCTGGGCTGTCTCCCCTAAGCAGTTGAAACAGATTTTTAGAGAAAGAGTAGACCTATTGTATGCTGCCTTTAAAATGCAATACTACAAAGACCTATGCAATATGTCCTGTACTGCTGCAGGCTGAATTTTGATGGAAGCCTATGGTACACTAAAAGCTCTAAATATTTTTTTCTCATTTAAAGCATTATTTCTACCTGCATCTGTTGTACATGGTATTTTATGGGAATGAGTTCTTCAAAAATGAATTTTTGCTGCTTATGGTTTGATGCAAATGGTATCACATTATGCTCCAAATAAAATTGAGTTAAAAGATGTAAATATATCCTTACATTTGTGCACAGCTTTACAGTTTCCACATAACTCCTCAACATGCTTTTGATACAAATGACTATTAAGTCATTTGTAAGCATACCATTTCATAAAAGGTTTGACCTCATTTGGAGAGAAACAATAATTTATTAAGAATTATTATGTATTGACCAATATTCTCTCATTTAAGCAGTTCTCTGGAAAATAATCCATTAATTAACCTGATTATATTTTTTTTCTCTCAGCTTTAAATAACATATTTGGTCTAAACCCTTATGCAACAAAACACACATTGTTTCATAAGTGTGCTGAGTGCATGTGTGTCTACTCATCTCCATTAAAAAGAGCACTGTCATTCACAACCTATTCATCACAGTAATTAATGCCGTGTATACAGAGAGTGCATTAGTACAAGGCTTTTGCAGATTTTCACTTAGAGTGCTTTTTAAAAAATTTTCTTTATTTTGAGGGTGGAGAAAGTGAAGTTGATGCAATTTTATTATTCTGTGGAGAGTCTTTTTAGTATCTATTTCCTCATGTCTGGAAATGATGCATTCTCTAAAATTTACCTGTTTATTTTTCTCTCTCAAATTTCCATCTGTCAGTTTTCAGTGGACTCAAATGTTATAAGACAGAATTTAAGAAATAGATTGTGTTAAATTCCCTAAAACTAAAAAGGAAAATGGTGAGAGAAGGGAAAAGCTTACACTGAACCAAAACTGTCTTTCTAAGGTTTTTTTAGTCAGATGGGGATAAAATAAAAAACCTTTGTTTAATATGGATCAGTGTTTTGTTTCTCGGGTCACTTTTTTAAAATTGTGTCTAAAATAAATTAGATTAATATTTAAATTAAAATACTTCTCTAAAGTAGTTTATTTTGAAAATATTCTAATAAAATAATTGAGCATTTCCCAAGTGAAGCATTTTAATTGCATTTCACTCTTTATTTACCAATATTTACTTTTTTTTTTCTTGTAAAGTGATCTGTCATATTTGATCCTAATTCACAAAAACAATTAACCTAGTGAATTTCAAGTTTTCAGTGAATTTACCTTCTTCTTATCTTTGTTTGATCTTGGCTTATAGGATATATGCAGTTCTTATAGCTGGAAGGTAACACACTTTTAGATCAATGTATGATTTTTGTATAACACATTTCTGATTAACAGACATTAACTGTCTTTTGCTTATTGGTGTTCTTTAGCCAGCATTGGAAACTCCAAACAGACTTACCTTTATGCTACATAACAAACATGGCTCAAGAGTGATGTAGCTCATAAATCTGCAGGTTGGGATTTATTATTCAATTGCTATGCCCCCCAAAAAAAAAAAAAAATTCTGGTGAGTGCTAATTTAAGCAAGATAATCAAAGATGACTCTTGCCAGTCTGGTGTATATAAACTTGGACTGTTTTATCAGGTATTTATATGAAGAGGATCACAGAACAGAAGTGATAGATGCCATTCAGATGTACCAGGAAATCCTTTCACATGTCAAAATGGTAAAGAACCAGTAGGGTAAGACAAAACATAGCAAACTTTAGATCCAGGCTCATAGGAATATACAGAACCTAAAGAAATTACTGTGAGAGGCAAGTCAGGAATTTCCAGGTAGTATTTCCACTCCTTGTAATGTCTTCAGTAATATTTTCTGTATGTGAACATCAGCTAAATGTTCATAATACATTTTTAAAGAGAGTAAATGTCATTAATACTGCTGGGGTTCAATTATCAGAAAGGACCCGAACTCGATTTGAAAAGTCAGCTCTCCTAGTCAGCTCTCCATCTATTTCTATTTTAAAGATGCAATCTCAAGCCAATCTCAGTTTGCAAAATGATGCGAAGTGTCAAGTGCAATCAATGACAGCAGTGGGAGTAAAACTGCAGTATCAGATCTCAATCCTATCGTGCATGTGTTGCTGTTGTTACCATCTCTTTATCGTACACCACCTTCTCTGAGCCACAAGTTTTCTTTGGAATTTTAGATTACTTTCTATACTGCTGTAGATGATTCTTCTTGCTGATTTTTTCCCCCTGACAGTTTAAGGGAAATACAGAAAATTATCCCCAGAACTATAACTGAATATGCATATGACAGTGGTGTTGAGGTGTTAGACAAGTTCGAAGAGTCCATTTGAAGTAATTATAAAACGACTGTAGGTTGTGGCTTTTTGTAAGAAGTTGTGTATAATGGCTGTTTTGTCGAAAAGTGACTGCTGAGCTTTAGCTGGAGTAACATTATTGTTTGCACACAAATGCAAGGATGCACAAGTAAGTTAGTTACATTGCATTTCAAAGCTAATTGACGGATTACTTTACAAAATATTAACAAAATGATTGCTGACATAAGAAGCTGGGCGTAGAAATGTATGTCCTGTTATCAGGTAAGACCTTAACAGGCAAAGTCAGATTTTTTTTGGCCCCGATTAGGGACACTTAGGCAGAGCTGGTTATTTTTTTATTTTGCTTTTCTTGATCTGTGATTTTTCTTTCTGTTGTAAAATTAAAATTGCTGAAGTCTAATAATGCAATATTGTTGGAGAATCCTCGTTCAAATTGTTCTTTAATAGCAAAACATAGCTAACAGGTTTTTATTTTTTTTAGTTGACTGTTGGTGTCAAATTAAAGAGTACTCTTTTTTTTTTTTCTCCTCTGACCAATAAAGAAAAGAAACATTTGTATATCAATATATTTTTATACATATAAATTTGTTTACACAAAAATTTCAGGACAATGGAAACATTAGTTCAGTCCAACTGGGAATTTTCATTTTAGTTTGATACCCCTATCATCCTTTAATAGTCTAAATTCTTTATATACAAACTGAAATCTATTTTCACACTGTAACTTGAAACTTTTCATCTAAAACTACACTAAATTTTAAGACAACTTTGCTCCTGTCCCTCAGCTCTTCTCCTGTCCCAGCTTTACAGTATTTGACTTAAAATTTGGGAATAGATCTAGTCAAAAATGACAAAAAAGAAACACCTGATAAGAAGTATTGGCAAACATACATGAAAAACTCCTGAGAAAATGTACACAGATTTTGCTGTCATAAAAAACAGCTAAGGAAGCCTTCCACCCAAGATAATGAGTTTTGACATCTGCAGGATATATCTTTTCTCAACTGTGTATCTTAAACACACAACCATTCTCATTTCATTTGGTGATTTTGGTAAATTTTGAGCAATTAAAAATAAACTGACACTTTCCATCATCGAATTTGAATTAAGAGAAGTTACATTTTATGTTTTAAAATATAAAAATAATATAAATACATCTCTCAAAAAAAATCATTAGAATGCTAGAAACAGATTTCATTGATATTTCCTAATTTTTTTATCCTGAGCAAGTGAAGTCAATGAAAACTTTTCATTAATTCACTGGGAGAATGACCATGACTGGATTGAAACTGCATGCATTAAATGCTTTATTATAACTAAAGGATAGTGCAAAATTTTTCTTTACAGTAAATAATACTGTAGAAGCAATTTAAAGTATCAGAGCAAAAATTATTTTTCTCTTCACAGTCTCAGTATAGAATGAATGTGCTGTTTGACTATGGAAATAGAATGTCAGTTCCTCAAGTCCCATGCAATTATAATGTGTTGTGAAAGACTAGCTTGCTTAAGCTCCTTGAACTCTTATGCAGAAATGTTTGAGGTGTAGGCTAAATTCTTAAAGCTATTTACATGACTTTAGGCAAACCCAAGTAATGTATTTAGTCATTTAGGAAGGTCAAGGTATGTAGATCTCATAAAATACTCTAAAGAACCTATTTTCCAGAGCCACTTAAACTTTCAGAGTCTAAAATGAATGGTGATCTCCAGTATGAACTACTTGCCTAAATGTGGGTGCCTGCACATTTTCAGAAACACATCTAAACCCAGTCAAAATTATCTGAAATTACAGTATGCTTGGAAAATATCTTACATCAAAAGCACTGAATTGTACTCTACTTGGCTGAATGCAGGAAAGTAGATTAGCAAATCCAACCATTTCCATTCACTGAAAATAACTGCATAATATAAAGGTCTAGTTGAAATATTCTGCCAATAGCAGAAGAGCTTATTTCACAAGATTTAAGTATGTGATTTTTTTCTTTTCCTGTGGGAAGATCCCTGTCATCAGGCTACAAATACACTCTTCTTCTCTCAGTCTGAATACAGACTATAGCACACTGAAATATCTAAGTTTAGAGATATTTCTGTACAAGAAGACACCTGAGCCTCAGGTACCCCTGGCCAACACAGATTTCAAGTCACTTAAGTCAGTTCTCTCCTGAGAGGAGAGGCTAAAGTCACAGTTGTTCTGTTTTAAAGAGGAGTCAGAAAGGTGACCTACTAATTTTTTAATCCAAAGTAATAATTCCTGCTAAGGAGGCGGAATAACTAGATTTAGTACACTTCACCTAGACCGCTTCTGCTTTGCTGTATATGCACCCTCATTAAGTTTGCAGATGACACCAATTTAGGTGGGAATGTTGCTCTGCCTGAGGGTAGGAAGGCTCTCCAGAGGGATCTGGACCAGCTGGATTGATGGGCTGATCCCAACTGTATGACATTCAACAAAGCCAAGTGCCAGGTCCTGCACTTGGGTCACAACAACCCCATACAGTGCTACTGGCTTGGGGTGGCTCTAAAGCTGCCCAGTAGAAAAGGACCTGAGGGTGTTGGGTGATAGCCGGCTGAATGTGAGCCAGCAGTGTGCCCAGGTGGCCAAAAAGGCCAACAGCATTCTGGCTTGTATGGGAACAGTTTGGCCAACAGAACTAGGGAAGTGGTTGTCACTTTGTACTCAACCCTGGTGAGGCCACACCTCTAATACTGTGTTTGGTTTTGGGAACCTCACTACAAGAAAGACATGAAGGTGCTGGAGAGAGTTCAGAGAAGGGCAACAAAGCTGATGAAGGATCTAGAGCACAAGTCTTATGAGGAGCAGCTGAGGGAACTGGGGTTGTTTAGCCAAGAGAAAAGGGGAAGCCTTTCGCTCTCTACAACTACCTGAAAGGAAGGTGCAGTGAAGTGGGTGTTGGTCTCTTCTCCCAGATAGCAAGTGATAGGATGAGAAGCAATGGCCTCAAGTTGTACCAGAGGAGGTTTAAATTGGATGTTAGGAAAAATTTCTTCATCGAAAAGTGTTGTCAAGCATTGGAACAGGCTGCCCAAAGAAGTGATTGAGTTATCATCGCTGGAGATGTTTAAAAGACGTATAGGCATTTTGGGACAAGGTTTGGTGGTGGCCTTGGCAATGCTGGGTTAATGACTGGACTTGATGATCTAAAAGGTCTTTTCCAACTAAAATGATTTTATTACTTTATGATTCTATGTCAAATATAAACTGATGTTACTGGGAATACTATGAAAAGAGAGGTCAACCTCTTTCTTTATAAAGCTTGGGCATGATGTAGCGAGGTTTAGAAAAATAAATTTACCAGCTATGGGAAGGAAAAAGGGAGCACACCATTTGTGTATTTGCTTCCAGAACTTTCAGTGCACTTTGTAAATTCACTGACTAAAAAAGAAAAATTATATATACAACAAAGGTGGAACTCAGCTACCTGCATACTCAAATCATTGCTGTAATTATCAGTCTAGGGTACCGCTTGAGTGGACCAAGTTTATGAACATCTTCTCCTGTCACATCTAGAGATTTATTTTAACATTATTAAACCAATAGGCAACAGAAAAATAAAAAGTATACACAAATACAAATAAAATGCAGCCTATCAAAAGTATACACAGATTCTATAAAGTAAAATAAAAATGCTAAATACACTTTCTTAAATGTGCAAATCATCATAGACAAAATTGAAAGTTTTGTCCTGTATTTTATGGTCATCATGTGCTGTGCAGTGATTAATGGAATACAGAATAAATCAATGTTATGAAAAAATTATCACAATTTATACATATCTGAATAGTCTCAATACCACAACTCCCCTCTCTAGTAAACTATTGTTTCTGAGAAATATGTGAAGATTCTAGAAATAATGAGATGGATCCGAGCAACAAACATTTGTATTGGAAACTGTTTTCTGTTGAAGTCCATTAAATTACCTATTAGATTCTTTTGGGGAAATTTTAACAACCTGAATATTTTTATTCTTGAAATTAAAATGGCTATAACAGTTGAAACACACCTTATGTGGTAGCTCTAGCAGGCCATCTGAACAATAAATTTAGTGGAACTCTTTCAATTTCAAATTCTATTACTATAAAATAATTTTCTATCAAGTAGTTAAAAGCAAAGTGCAAATATCACCAAAGTTTGTTGAATGAAGGGAATTTTGTCTCATTTTTATCTAAACAGCATTTATATATGTAGGCTATAAAGTCAGAAAAGGCAGAGAAAACTGAAGAAACATCATCAAGGAAGAGAGGGAAGAAATCTGCGTACTTTTATATGACAAATGGTTGTGGTTTACCATGCAGTTTATATAAATGTGTTTAACCATCCTATTGAACCTTATAAGAATGGTTATTAGGCATTTCTGACGCCAGGTGTCATTTTACAGAAAAGTGGAGGGTCCCACACTAGGCTTTTATGAGATAATTTGCACCCATATGAGCTTTCATCCTGGTTTCTGCCATCTAGAGGAAGAAAAATACCTTGTTTAAAATCAAAATTTTCCATTATTTTGAAAAATAGAGGTATTTGTGATATCCACAGAACACTTACTGTTGAGGATGTGAGCAACTGACTCTCATTTCTGAAGTACATCTTTCACAATAAGATGGTACCTGAGTCAGCTTTCCCTTTTATTGCTCAGTCCATCACTGTGTCTGATCAAAGTAGATGACTTACACCTCTGTTTCGCTGTGAACTAATAATTCTTACTTTAGCCTTTGAGGTACACTGCCTTGACTGCTAACTTTAAAGTTAGAAATAATGTAATTTTCCTGGTGTCTTTAAGATTTTTCTTTGAAAGCCTTGGAAAGTAACAGCATTATGTAACTGAAGAGCAGATACTTGAAAACAAAGTATGGTCTATTTTGCTAAAACTTTTGTAGTAGCTAGAGATGGTTTTAAAGCAAAAATACACTTCTAACTGACTTACACTGGCATTCCCCTCACTACTTACATAGAAGCGGTGTATATTGGTGTTTAAGGACCCATATTGTAAACCTTGACTCTCAACCAGTCTGTATCAGCCTCAAGAAGCTGACAACTTCTGCTTCACTGTAGGGTCCTCTTTTTAACAGACTGCTGTCTTTTCATCTTACTTCTCTCAACCAGAGCATAACATTTTCATTGAAGAGAACTGAGGAGTAGTGTCTTCCCATCTTTAAACTTAGCTATTGTTCTTGAATAGGTTTTTCTCACCAAGGCTGTTTTTTCCCCTCTTTTCTGCCCAGCTTCTCTATAATTAAGAAAAAAACTCCATTGCTATTCATCCAGACAAGGCAATGCCTCCTGTATAATTTTGAGAGGCATATTACTTAAGGCAACGCAAACATATCTATCCTACACAATGATTTGAAAAATACATGGACCTCTGAAACAGTGTAGCCTGACAAAGAAATTCAACACATTTCATAAAGAACTGTTTTTCCATATTAGAATTGGCATTTTGCTGAAATGAAGTATTTATTGAAAACAGTGTCATAGTCCATAAGTATGTATTTATATTTAGTTCTCTTATTTTCTTATAGTCAAAATATCTTATTTTTTTTTTAAAAAAAGAAGTTTTAATTTTACAATTTGTAATACCTTTTTTATTTAAAATATTTAAATACCAATCTACATGCATACAAATATTATGATCATATTTTAAATAAAAAATTAAAAAAATCTTCAATTTATTACCAAATAATGTAGCAACTTTTTTTTTTAATCAGACAAAAAAAAAAAATTCCAATTGTGATTTTTTTCTAAAAAGTGAATAATGTGATTCATGCATAGGTTTAGCCTTAAGTATTGCTAGTAACCAAGCAAGACAAGGAGGAACTGGTATTGCATTCCCTGAAAAACTGCATGTTCACTGAAGTACAATAAGACAAGATTCAGATTATTTGTTGCAATTTCCTTAAATGTTTTGATTGTCCATATTTGTAGTAGTTGAAACTATCTGAAACTATTAAGCTTTTCTTCTGAAATTTCAGTAATGTATCTGAGAAACAATATTTCTTTTTACATATAAGTTCTCCAAACTTGATCTTATTTTGAGGTCGTCATTCCATCATTGAAAAATAAAAGAAATAGGGGAACAGGAAAGACTTCATCTTCTGAGATAAAGTTTGAGGGGCGAGAAATGATGATAAGCAACCCAAGATAAAACAGACTGATACAAAAGCAACCTGTCAATATCATGTTGGTAATCTATACAAGCAGAGACAAATTATTCTAGATTAACACTTTACATCATGATGGTTTTTGATGTTAACTGTTGAGTTTAAAGCTCATGTGAATATATGTTTAATTTTTTTAGGAACATCTCTGCAAGCATGTTTTAGTCTCCTAAGCAGGAGAAGACTTTGATGAGCTGTCTAGCCAAGGTCAACACACCACAGTTCTTTCTGGCACCCAACACGGGGCCTGAGGAATTTGGGATAAGGGTTGTAATTGAGAGAGGTAATGAGCAAAACATGAACTAAACACATCTAGAGAGCGAGAGTGAAATGATTGGGGGGAATTTTGTTGGCTGTAATTGTAGTGAAGGGAAGAGGGATAGCTTGTATGTAAATTTTCCACTTTTGTTTGACATTGTGATTATGCTTTATTTTAGTGTGGGGAGAGGGGAGATTTTTTTGTTTATGTGAGTGAAGTTTGTAAAGTTTGTGAAAATTGTGTGATGAATTTGTATTTTAATTATAATTCTTAAACATGTGATTCACATAGGCAAGGGGTGGAATGTATTGAGTTTGCATGGCAACGTTTTGGTAGCAGGGGAGTTATAAGGGTGGCTTTTGTGAGAAGCTGCTGGAGACTTGCCCCATTTCTGATAGAGCAAATGCCAGCCAGCTTCAAAATGGACCCTCCACTGGTCAAGGCCTAGCCCATCAGCGATGATGGTAGTGCCTCTGTGATAATGTATTTAAGAAGGGGAAAAAAAAACCTGCTGCTCAACAGCAGCAGGAAGAGAAGAGTGAGAACACTTGAGAGAAACAACTCTGCATACTCCAAGATCATTGAAGCAGGAGGGGAAGGAGGTGCTCCAGCCACTGGAGCAGAAATTCCCCTGTAGACCGTGGTAAGGCTGGCTGTACTCCTGCAGCCCATGGAGCAGAGTTCCACCCGTAGCCCTTGGAAGAACCCACACTGGAGCAGGTGGGTGCCTGAAGGAGACTTTTACTCCATGGTAACCCCACAATGAAACAGGATCCTGGCAGGACCTGTGGCCCTGTGGAGGGAGGTGCCTGTGCTCGAGCAGGTTTGTTGGCAGGACTTGTGACCCTACCGGGCACCCATGTTGTAGAAATCTGTTCCTGAAGGACTGTACTCTGTGGAAAGGACCCATGTGGGAAAAGTTCACAGAGGACTCCTTCCCATGAGAAGGACCCCATGCTGGAGCAGGGAAAGAGTGAAGAGGAAGGAGCAGCAGAGATAACGTGCGATAAACTGATCACAGCCCGATTCCCCATCCTCCTGAGCCAATTGGGAGGAGCAGGTAGAGAATCCAGAAGTGAAGTCTGGGAAGAAGGGAGGGATAGGAGAAAGGTGTTTTAAGTTTTGTTTTTATTTCTTATTATCCTAATCTGACTTTTTGATTGATAAGAAATTAAATTAATTTCCTCAAGTCGATTCTGTTTTGCCTGTGGTGGTAATTGCTGGGTGATCTCTCCATCCATGTCTTCACCCAGGAGCCTTTCATCCTTTCAGTACTTTTTTTTACTCTCCTGTTCAGCTGAGGGGGAGGAGTGATAGAACAGCTTTAGTGGGCTCCTGATGTTCAGCCTAGGTCAATCACTGCAGTCTTTTTTGGCTAATATAAACTAATAGAACTGTGTAAATGTTGTGGGGATTAAACATCTGTCATTTGTGTTTGAATTCCAAACCTTTTATCAAAATGTTCTGAACACTTATCGAGGTGTTACTACAGAACAAGTAGAAAATAATGATGATGTCTGAGCTGTAACTTGTTCCATGTAGTTCAATCCTTTCTCAAACAGAGAACTGATCTTTTAGTTTTGAGGATTAAATATCTTCTGCTATAAATTTTCAAGAGTTAAAAAATACTTTTAATGTGTCCTTTATTATTGCTATCTTCTCCAGGTTTGTAAGTTGAAATTCCCCAATAAAGAACTTTTTTAAAAAATAAACCATCACCTGGTCTTTTCTGTATGATTAAGGTTATTTTCTTGACCAATGGCATAGAGATTGCATGCTGATTAATTTTCCAAATTTGCTTTCCAAGTGTTTTGGTGTTCTGGAGTTATTTCTGCCTCTAAGGGTCTTTCTTATTAGCTAATCTTTGTGATCTAAAATACTAGAATGAGCTATAATATAAGGTGACAATTATTGGATATTAATTCTTGTACTCCAGGGGAATGATTTTTCTTTATTAATCTCAAAGTCATTTTAGGGGCATAAATTGGAAATATAACTTCCAGAGTATCCTCCTGATACCTAGGTCATGAACTTAAATCCAGATATTACCAGACTGTTAAATATGTATGAATATTCTAGCTCTACCTTTTCTTGTCTTTAGCTAGCTACTCAGGCATGCTGAAGTTCTAAAATACAACAGCTTAGCTGAGGAAGGAAATTATTATTACTCTGTTCTTGCAAGGAGCTGACAGCTCACTGAAGACTACTATGAAGCCTCCATTTTCAGAAGTATTGAGAAAATTCAGGTGCAACTCCGGAGATGTTCATTGGCGGTTTGCTCAATCAGGTACAAATGAATCAAGTTTTGTTTTGTTTTGTTTTGTTCTGTTTTGTTTTGAAGCAACAATCAATACCTAGAAAACAGAGTCCCTATGTCCTCAAATATCTAGTAATTGTTTTTCTCTATTCCATCAATTTTTAAACTCGCTAACCAACATCCATGTTAGAAAAAAGTGGCACTTGGAGACTTCTCTGTTCCTGTTGACATAAACCATAAAACAGATTGTATATTGATATAAACTAGAAAGTTAAAAGATTAGAAACGTATTTCTTTCATTGACTTAAGAGAACTTCATGTACTAACTAGCATACAACGACCAAACCAATATGGATATATACAGGTAATAAAATCACGTTTAGAAGGGCAGTTATGAGTACTCAGAGTACACTCCACTCCCTTAGAGTGACTTAGAGGAAGGAATTTCCATAGTTTTTCTTTACATTTTGTAAGGGACATTTCTCTCAATAACAGGTGTGATCCAACATCTTGAAACCTAACTATGTTGCAGCACTCCTTGTTGGCCTAGGGTTTCAAAACCTTTTAAAAATCACTCTGCAGGAGAAAAAGATGCAGACATTCTCTACAGATTCATTCATACTACCATATCATATAAAGATATGCTTTGTCAGGAAGAGAATTTCCAGCTCATTAGAGTTATCTCTGGAACAATCAGAGTCCAAAATCCAGCAAAACAATTCTAGAAGTTGTGTTATCTTTTCTACCTCATTTGCTTAATAACTTTGGCAGATTGACTACTATTATAATATGATCTTTCAGCCACATAGCGCATAATTAAAAAAAAAAAAAAAGTCTACTAAAATCTCTAAATCTCCATTTCAAATAAGGTTAACCTTTAATGCTAGAACTATTAAAAATGCTATTTTTGCTGAAAATCTGAAACTGAAAATACATAATCATTTTTAAAAATACCATATATTAAACATTAGAAAACCATTAACAATTCTCATTTTAGAATTTCTGTTGAAAAAATATTTGGATACATTTTACATGAGCTTATTGATGAAAACACAGAATAACAGAATCATTGAGGCTCAATGATACCTTGAAACTTAATGATTTTATGATTCATGTTTCCATTAACAAAGCAAGATTAGTTACAAAATTAGATTGGGTTGCTCCAGTGGAATCTGACAGCTGCAAGGGTGTAGGCTGCAAAGCCTTTCTCAGCAACTGTATCCAATCTGTGACTATTCTCACAGGGAAAACATATATCTCTCTGGAACCACTCTTTTCTAACTTCCCTGTAGGTTCTGGACGGCTGCTGTAAAGTCCTTCCAAAGCCATCTTGTCTTCAGGCTGAACAAGCAGTTGCCTCAGCTTCTCCTCACAGGATAAGTCCTCCAGTCTCTTCCCAAATTTGGAGCCCTCTACTGAATTCCAGTGCTGAGGGACTCAAAATTCAACATGGTATGCTAGATGGTGTCTCATGAGTACTGAGTAAAGATCATTCCTCCTGATCTTCTGGTTATGCGAGGCTGCCATTGGCTATCTCATCCCTGCTCAGTTCTTCCTTTTTTATGACTAGGAGATCCCGCTGTGCAACACTGTGATACTTGCACAAGGAAAATACCCCTGACACATAGCAGAAAACTTCTCAATTGCTTTCATCCTGCTGTGTTGCCATTTCAGCAGATGTCAGTGGCTAAAGTCATTCTTGAGAACCATGGTATGTGATCCAGAGAGTACCAGTTTCAAAAGTTCCTTTCACCTTCCTGCCAGATATCTCAGCTCTGATTACTGTTTTTATCCTTAGGTGTTAACCAGCTTGTCTACTGTTACTTTAAACAGTCTCAAGATTATTTCATAAAAATACCCAGACTTCATATTTTCATACAAATTTTAGTTCAATCAATCCATTCTATAAATTACAGGTAAAAGTAAACTCTTCTGTGATCAACATTTTTATTTTGTGAACTGTCTGAGTGGTCATGAAGATATGAAAGAGATATTAATCCACCTATGCCTTTGTTAGATTCTCTGGGCCTAGCTTTAAAGAGAAATATTTTTCTTATCTTTTCTCTCACTTGTGAAAGCTTCCTACTGCCCCTGCTGCTGCTGCTCATTCTCTCTCTGAGTGGGAGAGAAGGTGGAGGAACTGACTTGGTGTGGAGTGGCTTCCTGCCATCTCCTTGGTTGTTCTTGCTTCTGCTGTGCAGCTCTGCTGGAAAGGGAGGACCTCAGGCCTGATCCTTTCTTGCTGACCTTCCCATCAGAGTTCTCTTCAGAAACAACTCATGAAGCTTAATCAGTCAGTCATTATAGCAAGGTACTATTGTGAGTTAGGTGGCTGACAGCATTATTTAACAGAAAGCTGTGGATGTATTACAGTTGTGGCAATGCTAGAGAAAAGTCCTTTGTCCTGAAAAGAATCAGCGAAGGTTTCCATTTTTGAATTTTCAAAAGTTCAGAACAAAGAGAAAAATGCTTCTGTCAGAATAGTAAAATAAAAAAAATTTGGAGGGGAGGAAACATTTTAAAATGACAATTAACTGTTTAACCTAGATGGGCTTTATTTTCTGAACAAAAATTTTATGCTCTTTCCAAATTATACAGGTACTCAGTAAAACCCACCCAATAGTACCTGTACATCTATACACACCCATACACACAGTAATGGTAAAGGAAAAAAGGTTTTACTACATTAAATTAATATTTTGCTCTCCCTGTCCTAATCTGTATGCCTTTCACTTTCAAATATTTTCTTCTTACTGATACTGGTCTACCATAAACAGTATTTAAAAAAAAAAAAGAAAACAGTATGACCCTTATGTATACTGTAACTGATCAGAGGGATTTCAGCTACTGACCCGTACTTTTAACAATATTATCATATACGTTTACTACAAAATCTACTGCTCTTAAATCTCTATATCTACTGCTTTCAAACTTAGATATCAGTTACTAAATGCAATATTATATCTGGCTGTAGTCTTTTAATTCTGGCTGTTGCTAGATCAAAACCAAGGTGGTGAGAAATAAATTTAAAGACATGCCTTGCTGGATATGTAAAAACTAATCAGGAACTTTAAATAAATGATGTTTAAAAAATTGTCTGGATTATATTTTTTGGTGACTTTTGCTGAATCTTCATGCATGTCTAGTCATGTAATCACTTGAGAACCTGGAGTGAACTGAAGAAAAGTGTTCAAAATTTATATATTTCCTGCAAACTCTGCTGCTGGGCAGAACAAATTCACTAGAGGTGAGAAACCTCAGAGCTGATCATGAGGCCAATTAAATGAATTACTGTAGAAGAGCAGAAGATAATTCATGAGTGACATCTAATCTATTTTAATTTAATTGCACAAAAACTTACTGCGGATAGTTTCAGTGTCTGTAATGTATTGTGTAATATGAGTATCATACTTTTAAAAAAGATTTTCTGGGGACCTTCAGCAAGTTTAATGTTTTGGTTTAGATGTATAACATATTTTTCTCCATTAGAAATGTTATTAGAGAAGCCCCATGGAGGTAAATGTTGTTGTGTCATCTTTGTATTTTTTTATGGGGAGACAAAGGGTCCTTCTGACCTGTGGCCATATATCATAATTTATTATGAAATGTGGTCTTTTATGAAAGATAAATCTGTTACCTTTTGTCAGTTTAAGAGGCTATATCACAGAGAGAAAAATTGTTTATATTTTAATTTCTTTTCACTGAAGTATCTTACAGCAAGCCAGATCTTGAAAAAATAAAGTGTCAACAGCATAAGTTGGACAAGCAGAATGGACAGAATGGACAGAATCTTTTACCTTGTTATAAGCCAAAGTGTCGTTTCATTTGTGAATGTCTGCTTAGTTAAGTGGGACATAAGGCCACACTTACTGTTGACATGCCAGTTGCTTGACCTAGATAGCAAGTAAGAGCAGGAAAAGAACGTTATTTTTTTTTTGGTCATATACTTCTCTATTTTTGCCTTCTTTACTGGAAGTGGAGAAGCAGTCTTTGACTTTTTCTACTACCTCTGTGTCACAGTACCTTAAAAAATCAGCATGTGTTATGTTGTAGAGGAAGGGAAATGTAATGCAGTTAGTCCAGGCACGGTAAGGCTCTACTCCCTCTCATGCTGCCCCTTGTTCAGCATAAGACTACATTTTTTTTCATCTTTGTTCAATCTGCACCTTTTTATATTATGGTTAGACATACATTAATCCTGAATGACAAGAAATCTATAATTAATGTGTCTCAGGTGAATGTCATCACTGAGGTCTTAGTCATTTTCTCCTTTATGAATCCTCATAAACCACTTAAGATGTCTACTTTAATATCCTTTAAGGTGTTATTCAGAATTGCCTTACATCTCCTCCAAATTTTTAAATCTAGATGATGTGTTGGTCTCTCAGGATTATGAATGTGTTTAGCTGTGACGAAAACTACAGACAAAAAATACACTGACCTAGATATACGCACAGAAATTAAATGTTTCCCCTCACCTCGTGCAAAATCTTGGTGAGATTTCCTTCAATAGAGTTTCTTATGTAATTATTTAATATCATCATTTCCCCTTCTAGTGAATATGCTCTGTAAAGTGTTAGGTCATGAATATCTCAGGCAACTCAGAAAGAAAGGTATAAAGGGAATAAAAACTAAAAATTCTCATTTTATTTTCAATACAAATGGAAATTACAAGTAGAAATGCTCTCCTTCACTTGTGAACCATATCACAAAATTAATAAAGAAGAATACTTTTCAAATCCTATTTTGAAACAGACAGTTATATTGTGTGAAGATCTCATCACATAAAAGCTATTTGGAAAATTCAAATATAAATTAAGACTCTACCATATAGATAAAAACTCATGATCCTCCCTGCAAAGTTGATTTTTACAAATTCTTTTTGATTTCTTTTATTGGGTAAAAGGTAGAAATCTGACAAGTTGGTGGTGTTTGTTTATTTGTTTGGTTTCTTTTTTTTGGTCACAGTCACAGAAACCACTGACTAGAAAAACACAAAAACATTATATCTCTTGATCACACCACAGTGCCACTACTATATCATCTGAACATGGAAAGGTTGCAAACTATTTTTATGCGTTTAGTCAAATGTATTCTGCTGTAACAGATACACGCAAACCCCTCCTCCTCCTTCTGCTCTCCCCCTTAACCAAACCAGGAGCAGTTTAGTTCAGGCTCCAGAGGAGGAAAAGGTCTGAGCTGTAGCCTGGCCAAGAACTCCTTTTAGAAAACACACAAATGAGCAGAATGACACAGTGGACACTTATAAGTTGTGGGTACAAGGAGTCTCATGCATACCTTTCCTACTGTATGCAATGTGACTACAAGCCAAACACTTAATTCCATATTATGACAGACTGTTTAAGCCTACTTAGAATTCTAAGGTGTGATTTTCAGTATACTGTCTGCTTAGCATTGCTTAGGAGCTAAATTTGCTGAAATCTTAAACTCTATGTTTTAAAGTTCTATTTGTATTTACTAAACTTGTGTCTATTCAAGCAAAACAAAGTAGCTACAAACAATAAGACCTGCAAGATAAGGCCTGTTTTGTATGTTATTGAGCAAAAGAGGATACACTCCAGCAAAATAACATCAGCAGCTGGACAAGATAAGGGCCTGTCTGAAGACAGTGAAGAAATCCAATGAGAAGCAGGAAGAGCCCAAACTCAAATATTACTGTTGGACTGAACCATCATTTGAGGCGTGGGAAAATATTCTGTGAGGATATAATTCCCAGGGACTCCTTTGCTCAGGTCAGCGTCTCTTCCAAGGCACTCAGCCTGAGTCAACCCTGCTGCTGTACTACTCCCTTAAGTTATTTATTTCTATGAACTTCAATGCCTGGGAGCTTACTTTGAGACACCTAGGATCCAGATTTCAGAATAACCTGGCACCAGACCCCTACAGGGGAGGTAAACAGGTTGAGATGCAGCATGATGAAACTTTGAAATCCTAGTCAAGAATCAGGTGTGCACATGTAAACCTTTAGCCATAAACACGTATAATCCCTTACCTGCTTTCCCTTACTGTTTGTCTCTCTTTGATATATGCGCCATTGACAAAGTCTGGGGATTTGATCTAGCTGCATCTAGACTCCTATGTAAGAAGGAGCTTAGAAAGCATCTGAACCTTGTGACTCAACAAGAGAGCATCCTCCTACCCTTTTGCATCTCCTGTCCCTGTATAAATAATTCTAAAATGACTCTCACCAGATTTTCCTTGGCATATTTCCTCCATGCAGTAAGGAAAAGAGTGAACCTTGCCATTGAATTCTGTTAGGTAGCACTTTTCTTTAAGTAATCTAAAACGCTGCTCTGTGGCAAGCAAGACTTTAAATTACTCATCTGTGACACTTGCCATTAACATAAAAACAACATAGCACTCTTGACTGTGACCATAAGTTAAAAGATATCCACCCCTCAGTGTGGATATTCAACAGAATCACCAATTTCATCACATACATATATATGTGAGTTATCATGTAAAATATTTTCATAACTGTTTTGCATATTCAGAACCAATTCTTCTGTTCTGCTGCCTGAAGATGAGGGAGAAGGCATGAGCAGTGGATATATGTGATAAATAACAAAAAACCTTCCCTCCAAAACCTAGTTTGCTGTAGGCTGCATTAAATTAAATAAGGGACAAAACTACCACAACCAGAGTAGCACCTAATGCCTTTTACCTCTAATTACTTTGAAGAGGACAATAACAGAGGATGTGGTTATCCACTGTTTTCATACCACTTTCATATGGGAACATTTCTGTTTTTGTGATATAGATGTCTGACTTTCTGACCGCTCCACTTTCTCATGTTTTTATCCTTTGACCTTAAATTGACTTCAAGGGACTTAAATGCCTCTCAAAGAAGGGGACAAAAGTGAGAAAAATAGGCTGAAAATTATTATTTTTTTTTTCTTTTTTTTTTTTTCCAATCACTGTAAGATGCATACTGTATTAAGTATGATTTCTAAAATAAATTATACTAAACTACTGGTATTTCCTTCACAAGTATCCAGCTGCACAGTAGTTTATTTAAAAAAGAGAAGATAAAAATAGTATTATTTTAGCTGATTTTACTACCACATTAAAGAAAAAATTTTAACAAATCCATCTAGCCTTCTGAATGTTTGAAGTTTATGGAATAGCCTTTCTTATAGCTAGAGTATTTGTATAATAAAAAATCTTATCCACTAGCAATGACCGTCTTATAGCACCTGGTTAGTTTCTTTAGAAGGACAATCACCTCTCAGTGTTTGATCAAGATGCACTGGCTGGAGTTAGTACAGAAAAGAAAATCTTTTGCTTGATAATGTGGCTGAGGGTCTGGTGACTGGTGATTATCTTACTGTATTTGCTCATAGAATCTCTGAAGCTCTAGAATATATTAGAACTACAAGAAACCTATTAATGCTTCTACTTTGGCTATACAAGAACATTATGCTGTAAAACAGTTTACCTCAGAACTGAGCTGCATGGATTTGATGAAGGAACAAGGTGGAAATGAGCTGAAAGTCAAAAAAGTGACAAATTAAAATTAGTAGCATTATACCCAAATTACATGTGCATACTTACTTTTTGCAGATGTATAAGTAAAGTCTTTTTATAGCACCATCAGTGATGAAAATCATGTCTCAATTGCTGTACTATTAGAGGTTTTGATGCGTGACACTCTGAATCCTGAAAGACTTTCATTCCACTTTAAGATTTCAGGGTGGCTTAACAGAGTCATAAGTTAGGGAAATAGCAACAGTGTGAATTTGCTTTGGTGCTGCCAGTCTCCCCAGATCATCATGGCCTCTGCCCAGGCTGTCTGGGTAGAGCAGCCTCTCCATCAGACACTGTGAGGAGTCTGCACAATCTCACTGAGTGACAGAGTAGGGCACAGCACATAGGGACCTACACCTCGAGATGTGTAAGTGGCACAGTGGTGTATTTTCTCAGTGGTGTGAGCATTAGCAGACTATGGGTCATGGCTTAGGAATATAAAGCTGGAGCCCTCACGTCTCCAACCTATTTTCACACATCTCCAGGAGTGTTCAGTAGTGCAACCTACAAAGGGAAATGGTACTAGCAAAATTAGATATGTTTCACCTATGACATAACAATAGTAGAACAGGACACAACTTGTGACATAAAATATCAGGAATAAAATCCATTCAATTTCTTAAGAAATTTATGTTTCCTGTTTAAGCAATCGAGAAAGGTAAAAAGGTAAAAGCCAAAAAGGTAATGATATTTTAATATAAAATCAGATAAAATTATCTGATGATAGCTTCAATTTGGTGACTTTCTGGATAAAGAAAAAAAAAAGTCTCAAATCTTATATTCCTTTTCTTCAGATCATATAGCTCTGAGTAGGTTCATAATGAAAATTCCAATGTATGTTTTGACTAACCAGTAAGATTTCATAAAGAATCACACAGAATGGTTTGGGTTGAAAGGGATCTCTGGAGATCATATAGATCATCTAGTTCAACCCACCTGCTAAAGCAGGTTCATCTAAATCAGATCACAGATTGATTTCTTTTTATCTTTTAAGCATTTAGCTTTAGAAGGAAAACAAAATGAAAAGTATACTGAGCAAAGATTCATAAATGTTTTAAGCTTTCTGTAAACGTGATACATCATCTCAAAAAGAGTAGCAATTTTTTTCGTTTAAGACACTGAAATGCATTCTTTCCTATTTTATTAGGGGTATTTAGAAAATAATGGCATTTAAATAATAATACCAAACTAATTTAAAAGATAAAATGTAAAATAAACTTTATTTTATGTGAAATAATTCCATCTAAATTAATATTTTTACAAACATGCAAAAGTGCCTTTTTTTTTCTTTTTTTTTTTTAAGGAAACCTATTTGCGAGCTAATTAGAACAAAAAAAAAATATTTCAAGATTACATACTGTAATGTACATAGTGTTCTTGTATGTTTTGTGGATCAATATTTTTTCATTTGCCTCCTGAAATGCAGGGGTTGCAGTATAGGTGAAATCACTCTCTGACAAGCAAATCTTTCTGTATCATCCTTATAGGAACACACTTTTATGGGATTTCAAGTGTGGCCTCAAGACGACTAGAATATTTTTGTTGTTGCTTTTGTTATTAGTATCTGTACAGCAAATAAAACATTTTTCATTAGGAAAGGTTGTTACCCTAATATGAATGTTTTAAATAAATTTCCCTAAAATGACCACTGCCTTTGTACTCACATAAAACTGAGTGGATAGACATAAACTGTATTTATTTATGTTCTAGATTTTTTCTAAGTGTTCAACAGGGGAAAAAAAAGAAAAAAAAAAGGAAAAAATATATTCATCAAAAGGGAAATAAAATATCTGTAAACAAAAAAAGGGATATATACTGTATAACAGTTACTTTCATCAATTGACATTTTGGTTCACTGAGCTGTATTAAAGTAAGTATACGCACTAACTCAGATTTTTTGAATACACTTTTATTTACTTAACTGCATGTACAGAAGCAGATGCATGATTAGTGAGGAAGTCCACATCATTTATTAGATTGGCCAGCCTGTGATGCAGCTAATCCAGGTTTGGATTTTTGCTGTGTGATGGGTTTTAAAAGCAATAGCTTCCTAAAAATACAGATAGAAGACGAATGGGATTTTTGAAAGCACCCCTACATTTAAGTGCCATTGAAATCGATAAATATTAGTAGTGAGATCCAAAAATGCACTTAGATGTCTGAAGTACAAGATAGACATCTGAGCCCCAGAGGGTGATTTAAAAGTGTTTAGGTACTGAGAGTCAGAACGTATTTTAAGTTTGTGTCTGTCTCATTGCAGTGAAGGCCCAGGAGATGCTGCTGCTGTTTGGGCAGAAGAGTACATTAAGGAGCGCCTTTCTTCAATGGCCAGGCTGCTTCACAGTCAGGGTGGGAGTCTCATGTGGAGAGACAGGAGGACGTGTGAATCTGAAATGTAATATTTTGACTGTTTTGGAAGAAGGGCTAAAGCTTGGCTTCTCAATTTGAGACTATTTCTGCTATTATCCAATGTTCCACACAAACTGTGGATAATGTCCAGGTCACTGTGCTGCCTTGCACTCACTGGCACAGTAACTAGAACATGCTCCTGTAGTGCAACAAGGCTGATATGGAAAGAAGTAAGGCCAGAGTTGCTAGTTCTTGTGACCACAGGAAAAGTGCATATAAGCACTCCTTTTCCTCTCCTGCTTCCTGTCTTAAACCAAACAAAAAATCAAAACCAGTCAGAAATTCAGTTATCTCTTACCAGATAAACACTTCAGGCTTAGGCATCCTCAGTTCACTGTGCTGGTTGCTGCACTGTGTGTGTGTGATTTCTCTTCACTGGATAGAGAAGCCATATGCCTTAGACACTGCCAGCATTCAAAATCCTGTCACACATGACATGGTGCTCTTGTAAACACATTTGTCTTATGTTACATTTTTTGTGTACCTAACATTTCTAAGGGGATTATTTTTTCCATATCTGAGTATTTTAAAAATTTATTTGAGATAATAATATTTCCCAATCTCTTTTGGGTATTTTGAGAATAATAACATCAACTGTGGGGTGATTATGTTTTGCTGTAACAGGAATAATATAAACACCACATACAGATTTCCTAGTATTACATTTCAAGAAAAGACAAGCTCATTCCAGATAATTGCAGCACAGATAATCTGGGTCACCACTAGTATAACTGCTGAAGTGAGCAGTATTTTATCATTTTGTCTCAAAACTTTCTGGACCATGTCCACACTTGGGCTTACTATGTCCTTTCATGAATTACAGGGCAGATGCACAGTTGTTGGACTAGAGACAGTACTTTTCAAAGTGTAGTCAGGGTCAAAATGAGCAAATTGAAACAGAATCATGTTTCTAACAACTGTCTCCTTCCAGAATAAAGCAAAGCCTAGTCTCTCAGCATGGAACAGCAAACTGGGAAAACTTCAGCCTTTAAAAGGAAAGAAACAATCAATGACATGAAAATTGTTTTTAAAGAGTCCAGGTAGAGGTGACAATGATGGTGAAATTTACAGATTGTCTTCCAGTCAAGGATGTATATTAGGGTAGTTTGGTATGGCTGAGAGGTGAATGAGGAGGAATGATGTGGGGAAGTTCAACAGAGGGTTCAGCATTGTTCATTATGCAAAAACTAGTGATAGCCTAAAGATTAAAAATAATAAATAACAAGATTAAAAATAATAAAAGGGAGTAACCTAAAACATTGAGATTTAAATGAAAAGAGAAGTATCGTGTTCCCATACACAGAACTCCTTGGCTGTCTGTAATCTCTTCTGCCTACCTTCCTTTTCCTATTTTTCCTTTTCTCTCAGTTCAGTAGCATTGTGAATTTCATACCTGCACTAGTGATGGAAGGGAAGTTTAATCCCTGTTTCCTTCTTAAAATCTCTTCTATATTTTTGCCTCTGTAGGCAAAGAGTTTTTTGTAAGTTATTTTGTAATTATTGGTTTTCCTTGAAAACAGTGTAAACTAGATAATAAAGCATGTCAACTACATTCTTATATAGTATTCCTGAAATTGTGTGTGTATACATATATATATGTAAATTATATACTGCATTATATAGAGAGATCACATATATAACACATATACAATTGGTTCAAAAAGGATACAACAGAATGCTCAAACATTGATAGCAATTCAGCAACAAACCTAGACATTATTTCTAGCTTTTGAAGCTATTAACGGGCTGACAGAGGTGAGGACAGTATGCCAGGGAAAGATCATCCTATACATTTCTTACTTCTTTCTCTGAAATCATCTAATGGACACTCTCCAAACAGCACTATGGAGTTTCAGATTCTTAGTTTGACTTAATACTGACTGAATATTTTTATGATACTAAACAATGTATGTTTAAGCTTAAGATCAGATTGAAAGTCAAGTTCAAAAAATTCTGTTTTCCCTGAATTTTTTTTGGTGACTTGTGTAATATGCCAGTAATGGTATCTGGAACTGGATGTGCCTTCAGATCTCATCCAGAATAACAGCTTTTCTGTCTATTTGACTTCAATGACATTGGTGCAGTAGATTTTAAAGTTTTTTGTTGTTGTTTGTTTGAGAAACCAAAGAAATAAAGTGTTTCTAAAATATGAAAATCAAGAAAAAAATCAAGGGAATACATACTTCTAGATTACAGTTTCAGAGGACCAAAGAAAATAAACAGGTAAAACTTGTATATATTCTGCTGGGTAAAAAACTGGCTGGATGGCCAGATCCAAAGAGTTGTGGTCATGTCATTGAGTTAAATCCAGTTGATGGCCAGTTACCAGTAGTGTCTGAGTTTAAACTTTCAAGAAAAAACAGGTAGTTTAAAACATATTATTTAGTTTAAAGCATCTTATGTAGTTTAAAGCAGTGCTTTCCATCGAAAAGTGTGTGTTCATGTATTTTTAATAAACTCTAATTTGGTGCCTTTGAAATTCTCTACATAATGTTTTAGCTTTGTGTCTTAGGAATAAATGTTAAAACAAATTAAACAAACCCACCCCTTTTGGTTTCTGTTTTATTTGAGTTAAAAAAAAATAGGTATGGCAACCTAAGTAATAGAACTATTATTATGTGAAATGTATTTAAAAGAACTGTATCAGATAGACATCTACATTTCCTGGCAAATATTCAATTCTTAAAAAGAAACGTAGGTTTATCCAGGCAACATCACATAAATAAGCAAATCTGCATAACCAATATTACAAATATTTATTTAGAAACTCTGGAAAAAGATATAACAGCTCACATTTGCTTAGCAAAAGGTCATAATTTTGCTTTATGTATAAAACTAGTCACTTTGAAAAGGAATGAAGAGCTAATCTAAAAGCCAAGTTCAGTATTGACTGCTCACTGACAAAACAATGTTTCTTATCACAGCAAATTTTCTCTTAATGTAAGCTGTGCTAAGGATGTAGAAAAAAGAAAACACATCATGGGCAAGTTAAAGATTTGCTGATTTCTCATAAGCTCATTTATATTGTCAGACATAAATTTAACACTAGAGCTCAAGTCAGTACTATATAAAAAAAACCACCATGGACTTTTGAAACGCATTTCTTCCTATAGTATATGGTATATCCATTAAAGCAGATCCAAGTAGACACAAAGTGAGCTTCCTTCTTACAGCTGGGGTATCCAGCTCACTGGTTTCCAATTTAAGTTTTAAACTAAAGAATACCTTTCTCCAGCCTTAATTGACCCAAAGGTTATTGTTATACAGTGACTACTAGGTTGGTGTGACCTTTACTACATATTTCTGATGGATAAACACCAGTTATGAGCTTAAATATATATGTAAGTATTTTATTTATAGTCTGGTTGTATATACAGGCAAGAAATGTGATACACTGAGTTTGAAGTAAGTAATTTTCACTTAAAACCCAACAGTTACGGTGCAAGTAAAGAACACCAGAAAAACTACTAAAACATTCTCAGAGAAGGATGAATAAAGAGAGATTTTGCAGAGAATGAAATTTTCTTCTGGCAGAATTCTTTCTTTCAGGAACTAGATATCATAGTATCTCATTTCAGTGATATTATTGAGTTGTCTCAGCTTTTAATTTGCAGTTGTGGCCTCCATTTTCTCTGTCAAGGGATGGTGAACAGCAGAATATTATGGCTTATAAATACTACACACAGTTCATCTCTAAGCATCACTTTATATTTCTTCCTGAAGTGTAGCACTATTTGTGTAAAAGAAATAAAATTCAGCACTGTAATAGAATCGAAGTGACTCTGCCTCACAGAGATGATGTATGTTTTCCTTGTTTTTGCAAGATTTTATGACCATAGATTAATAAGAAACTGCTTTGTCAACTACAATTGTATTTGGTATAGCATTTCTCCAGTTATAAAATTAAAAGATAATTTCCCACAAAGTACAAACCTTTTAATTCTTATTAGTGTATTCAGGGTTTTATATTCATTATGCTAATTTTTCCAGTCTAAGAATGCAACCAGACATGATGCAAGTGACTGATTTCATCACAGAAAAAAAAAAAAGCTGAAGGACAGGGAAGGAAATAAGGAAAATACAAATGCTTGGGACTTTATTTTTAGTGAGTATTATTCAAATAATATCATCATAATTTATTGAAAACTTAGAGAAATTTCTGAATAACATTGCAAAAATATGCTAAGTAATATAGTGAACAATTAATTAATTATGTGTTGATAGACTCAGCATACTACTCTGACAGAAAATCAGTGATTAGCAGTGACTACACTGTAGTTTATTACAGAGTTTTCCATTATCTTTACTAGGTCATTGTTGCCAGAAGCACTGAACGTATTATACTTGTTTACACCTTCCATATCCCCTTTGAAGTAGCTTCCAAGCAAACAATACACAAAAAGTCCCATGCCCAGGGTTTTCTAACAAAACTTTGTAGATTTTGTGATATGAAAGCAATACAGTTTTCAGAAAGCAGGAAAAATCTCTTATACAAATATTACTGAACTTCTAGGAGACTGGTATTTTTTCTTGTTTTTCCCCAAAGAAAGTACTCTGATCTCATAAATCTCCTGTGTTAAACCACGTTTAGTCTTACAAAGATCCTGTCCCCACTCAATGAATTCTGATCACCTGTGATCACAGGGCTAAAGCATTGTGGTTTGAGTTTTTATTAAGAGACCAGATCCCACTGCTCAGGTAGATCACAGAAATAAAATGGTGCTTTGTGACATACTGAGTAATATGGTTTTGTCATTACTAACAAAAGGCCACAGGCTTTACACTGATCTGACATTGCAGGGTCGCAGGACCAGTTTGGACTTCCCTTGGTTCAACCTGATTTTAGCTGGTTTAACTTGGCGAGTGGCCTAGTGACTGTGACCAGTGCATCACCTGTTTCAGAAGCAGGTCTGTGAGTACCTACTTGGAATAAAAACACTTGAGATGTTGATAACTTGTTGTGACCTCCCACCACCTCTCTATCTGAGGAAGAGTGATGCTATCAACCTTAGGACCCAGAAGGACAGTGAGGTGAGGATAGTTCCAGAGGACAAGGGTAAAAATTAGCAGGCCTTTTGGTAGAGCAATTTTAAAGATACTGAGGCTTTTCTGTACGAATTTAGATGATGGATGCTAGTACTGTTTGCTATATTTTGATGAGACATTTAAGATTTTGATGAGGTTAACATTTCTTGTTCCATGTGTTTGGTGAATTACCAGAATGGCCTATTTTCTGTTGATGCCTTATGTAATTAGCGAAGAAAGGAAGCTTTCACCTCTCCTAAAAGAGTTAAGTAGACTCCTGAATATCTGCAGGTGGGTTATCTGGGTGGTTGCTTAACCTGAGATTGCCTTTCCAGGTGCCCCAGCTGCTGGCCCAGCACCTGTGTCCTATACAGTCTATAGATGTTATCTAACAGCCTTTCTTGCTTACAGTGCTTGTCCTTATAACCTAATTTGCATAGGTTTGGTTTGATTTAATTTTTTTTTGCTTTATCCTGGTAGTGCTTCTTACCTAGGTTAGCCACAATGACCGTTTAGGGAGAATTTAGAAAGACTAAGTCTCTAATTTAGGCAACTAACTCAAATAGTGTCTGTGAATACCCCCTCTCTCTTCCTATTATATACAAAACCGTATTTAAGGAAAAGTTTTAGGATCTTGTGTTATATATAATGATTTTCAACTTGCCCTCTAACATGGGTAACATGCTGAATACTAGAATACAAAATCAGATGGAGAAAAATCAGCAACAAGATTACTCTATCAATGAAAGTTGTCCAAGGGAAAGCAGAAATTTCTGATGCTAGACAACATTGTATTTTAGCAGTACTTCTGAAACAGCAAAATGATGGGATGAACCTATTCTATTTAGTCTGATAGCAGAACATGAATTATAAATCACACTGTATGAGTTCCTTGTTGCTTGATAACCTAATTATATGAGAATAGCATTTACAGCTTACCGGTGATAAGAAGGTTGAAAATGGTTTTATTCTCTTCAGTGACCATAAAATGGTCAATATTTATTTACAGCTGATTTAAGAAAGAAGCAAATAGGAGCCTGTCTATTTCTAACTTTTTTTGTTTTTTTATAATAAGAAAATATACTTACCTTGAAATGGGTTTTTTCTTTACACAAAAAATGCATTTACCAAAAACTTTTTTTTGGTATCATTTTCTATTTTTTTTTTTCACTAAGGATTTGAATTTCAAAGAACTTCTCAAATGGGTAATATATATTCTCCTCTCTGTCTTCAGAAAGAATTAAAACTTCCAAAAGGAGATTTATATACTGTTACAGAGTTGGTGAGCCCTTTAGCTATACACCATATGTATTGCTGCTGACATCCTGAATGCTATGATAACATATTGGAGCCATGAAAAATTTAAAATTATTTAATACAATAATCTCAAAGAATTTAATAATGCACAACCATAGCAATCCAATATGGTTCTTGGTTTTGTTATTTTTTTTTTTTTTTTCCTGCAGATGAAGTCCCTTGACTTTTGAAAAAAATTAATATTACTTTGGTGTCTCATATTTTCTCTGGCAGAAGAAGAAGTTAGTTATTGTCTGCAAAATACCACTACTCATTTATTTTTGGCAACTTTATAAACCTGAGAAAATAATTCAGAAAATACAAGGAAGGCAAGACTGATTAATGTGATATCCTTTCGAACTGCAAACAGAATTTTGGTATTCATGAGGCTGAAACAACAGACTTTTCATTAAACCGTGTGTTTGTGTTGAAAGATACATTTGTTCCTAATAAATATTTCAGTAAAAGCAGTGAGAAAGAACAAGGAAGAAATTAGAAGTTAAAAAAAATGTTCCAGAGCTTCCTGTAGATGTTTATTTAAAATTATTCCTAATTAATGTACAGGAAAAAAAAGTCCTGCCTTGTGGTACGTTGGCCTTTGGATCAAGGCCTCATACAAATCACTGAAGTACAAAGTTAAATTATAATTTTTTTCTCCAGCCATCCATTTTTTCAAATATGTATATAAATACAGCTGTTGCAGCAATATAAGTAACTATGGAGAAGAGGAAAAAAAAAGAAAAAAGGAAGAAACCATAACTGTGAAATCTGGAGACAAGAAATAAAGCTTCTGCAAGTTGGCATTTTCCATGACAAAGTTCAGTTTACTTCAGAAAGGAAAAAAAAAAAAAAAAAGGAAGAAGAAAAAATGAAAAAATGTAGTCAGCCAAGAATTTCAGTGGAAATATAGTAGAAATTAAATTTTTTAAAATGTATATTACCCTTTTAATTAGTTCTACAGAATATGAAAATTAGTTGCCTTCCTGGACTACTGCCCTAAGAAATCTTTATTTTAGGCATGCCTTTTTCCTTTGGGTTGGTAGACAATCATACTCAGATACTGCTTTTTCCTATGATTGATGTAATATTCTAAAACGAAAGACAAACCATGAAGACTAATGAAGCCACTGAGGAGTGATCACATTACAAACTGACTACTAAGATTTTTAACATCCACAGCTACTTTTTTTTTCCGCCCCCCCCCCCCACCAATGTCTGTTATGGAAAAAATAAATAAACCAAAGGTTTTGGTTTGGTTTTTTTGGTGTTTTTTTTTTTTTTTTTTTTTGTTGTTGTTGTTGTTGTTGTTGTTGTTGTTTTTGTTTTTGTTTTTGTTTTACTGATTCTGATTTAATAGAAAGAATTTTTGAACAGTTAAACCCGTTCACATGGAGGAAATCCTGCATTAAGTTTCCAACAGTCAGTCAGTTTTATAGGTGGTCTAAGTTTGGTTTGCTACACAGAATCCTGTGCAACCACTTTTATTTTTTTAGGTCTTTTAGAAATTACAGGTCTGTCATATGTGAATTTTCACTTGACTACAGAGACTCAGAAAATGGACACTATAGCCTAAACAAGCTTCTGTTTTTAACACTGTAAGAAATTTTGTAGAATTTATTTTTTCAAATATATTGTTCAGCCACGTGAATAGCCACACTAATCAATACTCCATGCAATGGAATGGTAATAAAGATTTACAACAGGACTATCGGTATCTTTATGACCTGTAATTATAGTTAAATGCCTACATTTTTAGGAAGAAAAAAAGATCTTAGCAGTTTTAGCTAAACTCTTGATAAACATTTTCTGAGATCCAGAATAAAGAATTCTCTGACTGAGCAAAAAAGAGGATAAATGTCATACACATTTCAAGGCCAGTGATGTCTTTCCATAGAGGCAGCAGTTTTATGCATTTTAGTCAATACTTAATTTCCTCCAGACTAATCAGATTGATTTTTGGGATGAAATTATTGCAGAAGAATGCATACTACTTTTGTAGATTCATAGAGGCAAAAGGATATTCATACAGCTTTGGAAATATGTGGGAATAATTTCATTGAATGTTTTCATCAGTGTTCTTTACACAAAAAAAGTGAAGGATGCACTAAGAAAATCTGCTATTGACACAGAGGTGGGAGGTTTTATATGGAAGGAAATATAAAATATTACACAGGAAGAATGATATTATCTTAAGGACTTTTATAATAGAAACATAATGAAGTAAATTAATACAATGTACAGTGCTAGGTACTTTAATAATCATAAACATTATGATTATCATCATAAACATAAAAATAATCATAAACATTAGCATTCCCAAATATTCAGGAACTGCGAATTATACCTTTGAAAAAGTCTTATGGAAGTGACTTAAAAATTTAAATTACACAGTTAACATTATCTTTCCTTTCTATTTCTTGAGTCTTTGATCTGTGATTCTTATCTTAAAGTGTAGTTCTACAGCCATAATGGGTGAGAATCTACTTAAAAAGGAAGGAAAAGATAAGATTGTCACTACATGCCACTACAGGTTATACTGTCCCTAAGGAGAAAAAAACCAAACCAAACACAACCCACCAAAAAAAAATCAGCCAATCAAAAAAAAAACCCCAAACAAACCAAAACCACATACACAAATAGCCAAACAAACAAAAAAACCTGAAATGGCAGTATTAATTTTTGACTTCTGGATAAAAATCATGTCAAGGTAGCAGATTGTAGAACTTTCTTTTGAAAGTTTCAGATCCACATTTAATTTTTTCATAGAAAACTCAAACTCTTTTTTTCCTACTTTTCTAAAATTTGATGTACTAGTTGTTTTGATAGGAGAGATAATATTTTCCCCTCCTGTTGTTTTGTGGGGAGTTGAAATTTTAAACACTTTGCTTCCCCTTGATCACGGTGGTTTGAACAGTCTTATATCTCCATGGAATCTAGCCTAAGACAAAAGATGAAGCTCAGATTTGAGTTTTGCTTGCTTGTTTGTTTGTTTTCAGAGGGTCAGAGCATGGGATTCTTCTTTTTTTTTTCTTTTTTTTCTAATTTCTTTGATTTTTCATTTGTTTACCCTGTTATATATCTAGAGAAAGTGCCATTAAACCCCAAGAAGTGCTAAAGGACCAAAACTTGAGGAACACAAATTTACTGAAGAAGCGTTAAAAACTGGTAAAAGGCTGCTGATGCATATGAATTAATGGCAATATATCCCACTCAGACTCCCAATATCCAAAAAAAAAATCATCAATAATATTTTTTGTCCAGACTTTAATTCAGCCTGTGCTGATGTTTCATCTACATGTCTGGCTGTGTGCAGATATGCTGCTTTGTTGTGCTTCCTGATTCACTGTTAACATAGCAGCATTAGATTGTAGTTTGCTGTGCTTTCCAGTCTGCCCACTTCCTAAGGTTTTTTTTTATTGAATCATGAGATGAGATTGATGTGGCTTTCCTGACCTTTGTGGTGTTTTTTGTTTGTTTCTATTTAAGTACTACAAATACTACAAATACTTCAGGATGGACAAGGGACCAGACCCAGCCAGCATGGGTTTAGGAGGGGCAGGTCCTGTCTGACCAACCTGATCTCCTTTTATGATCAGGTGACCCACCTGGTGGATGAGGGGAAAGCTGTAGACGTGGTCTATCTAGACTTCAGCAAAGCCTTCAACACTGTCTCCCATAATATATTCCTTCAAAAGCTGGTAGCCCATGGCTTGGACAAGTGCACTTTCTGCTGGGTTAAGAACTGGCTGGAGGGCTGGGCCCAGAGAGTGCTGGTGAAGGGGGCTGCATCCAGCTGGCGGCCAGTCACTAGTGATGTCCCCCAGGGGTCAGTGTTGGATCCAGTCCTGGTTAACATCTTTATTGATGATTTAGATGAGGGGATTGAGACCATCATCAGCAAATTTGCTGATGACACCAAGTTGGAAGGGAGTGTCGACCTGCTGGAAGGCAGGAGGGCTCTGCAGAGGGATCTGGATAGACTGGAAAAATGGGCTGATTCCAATGGGATGAAGTTCAACAAGGCCAAGTGCTGGGTCCTGCACTTTGGCCACAACAACCCCCTGCAGTGTTACAGGCTGGGCGCAGAGTGGCTGGAGAGCAGTCAGACAGAAAGGGACCTGGGGGTACTAATTGACAGGAAGCTCAACATGAGCCAACAGTGTGCCCAGGTGGCCAAGAAGGCCAATGGTATCCTGTCCTGTATCAAAAATAGCGTGGTCAGCAGGACAAGGGAAGTGATCCTTCCCCTGTACTCTGCATTGGTGAGGCCACACCTGGAGTATTGTGTTCAGTTCTGGGCCCGTCAGTTCAGGAAAGATATTGAAGTGCTGGAGCAGGTCCAGAGAAGAGCAACACGACTGGTGAAGGGACTTGAGCACAAGACCTATGGGGAGAGGCTGAGGGAGCTGGGGTTGTTTAGTCTGGAGAAGAGGAGGCTTAGAGGTGACCTCATCATTCTCTATAACTACCTGAAGGGAAGTTTTAGCCAGGTGGGGATTGGTCTCTTCTCCCAGGCGGTTAGCAATAGGACAAGGGGGCATGGGCTTAAACTCTGTCTGGGGAAATTTAGGCTGGATATTAGAAAGAAATTCTTTACGGAGAGAGCGATCAGGCATTGGAATGGCCTGCCCAGGGAGCTGGTGGACTCACCGTCCCTGGAGGTTTTTAAACTGAGATTGAACATGGCACTTGGTGCCATGATCTAGTAAATGGACTGAAGTTGGACCAAGGGTTGGACTTGATGATCTCTGAGGTCTTTTCCAACCCAGTCGATTTTGTGATTCTGTGTGATTTTTTTTTTTTCCTTTCCTTCTGTCAGGACACAATCACGTGAAGAGGCAGGGAGAATTTATAACCCTTTCTATGTGTGTAATCAATGTATATGCAGACATCAGTCTCCACATCTTTCACATTTTCTGCAGAAAGGACTTCTAGGAGGGAAATTCAGGGTGGAAGGGATTGTTTGACTCTTGACACCTGCAGCTATTTGCAGTGTGGATACAAAGGACTCACTCTCAGTTTGAAGGCAGTGTATTTGTAATAAATGTTTGCTCACTCAGGTCCTATAGGGTGTGTGGGGGTATTCCTGTAAAGTTTGGTTGCTTACTTCTTTATTTTTTAATTTGGGACTCTTAAGAGTTTTTCTAAGGAAAAACAAACAAACATATTTGTTTTGTAATGATGCAGATTTCATAAGTTATTTGTCATAGTGTAAATAAGGATTCATAGGTATGCCATATGTTTATGTAAGGCTCTGTTTACATGACTTCTATACTTAATAGAATGTTACAATTCTCTCCACAAATGGAGAAACTTACATTTTTTCTGGTGATCTTAATTACTTCTGGCTCTCATTAAATAATAAAAAAAAAAGTCTTTTGATTACTTGGTTGAATTTCCTAGTCTATAGAAATGATGAATGGTCAGTAGCGAGTTGTATGAAAAAATAATATGCATTTTTTCTTCAAAATATATTTATGAAATGAAATATTTCAGGTCTCCAAAATAGATCTCTCAGAGATTTCTTAGACATCTCTAGTTCTTTTGTACTGGAATGGCAAAGAAAACTGTAAACCAGTGAAGCGATATGGAAGTCCATTGTTGATAAGAATTACTATAGCTATATATATATGGTATTTCAATGCTTTTGTTAGCTTCCTTTGGATGATATTCTCTAAACAAATTAGATTTGGGCCTCGGGTTGATTTCTCACACAGCTGATTTCATAGCAACAAAAGTGGCTTCTTTGAGCTCTAATACTAAAATTATGGAAGAAATATTTGATTTTTATTTGTTTGTTCAATATTTCTGAGGATATTTCACAGGCAAGAAGTTTTTATTTCCCTAGCATCTTTATTCTCATACACGATCTTAATATAATTATATCAAATAGATTTTTACAATAATTATCTTCCTAAGAACATTCCTGACACAATACATTTTTTGAAATAATTTTCTAAAATTGAAACTAAAAAGACAGTCATAATTGTCTAGTTCACAAATTGCTATGTTAAGAGTTTCCATTTAAGTAAATTGTCTAAGTGCATATAATTTCATATGTAATTGTCACTGTTATAACACTAAATTGCTTTGGTTCCAACTACACATAAGTTCAACATATCCACCTACTTCATAGCTTTGTTTGCTCTATTTAGTAATTTGCACTATGTGAAAGCTTGAAGTTTTGAACTGTGATGAAGCACTATGACAGTAACAGCAGCTCGACATTTTACTACACTGAGTTTCTCAAGCAAAGGAGAAATAAGCAGGTAAGCTCATGTAGAAGTTCATACTGTAGCAGTGATTCACAGGTTGAACACAGTTATAGAGTAAATGCTTGGAGTCCATGCAAGCTCATTTGATTGAATGATCAGGTCTACAGTTATTTAAAACTATCTTACCACAAAGTATCAAGCATAAAAATGTTCAACATTTGAATATTAGAGCTTACAATCATTTTAAGACTGGCTGGTTTGGTTTTGTAGTTAATTTTAGTCACCAGAAAGCTATTGAGTAATGACCAAAAGCATTTGTGAAATGTGCCAGATTTTCCATATCATCTGAAATTTCCATTTCAACTGAAATATAAATGAGGAAAAAAAATAAATGTTTCCAAGGGTTCAAATAAACTGCTATTTTCATGCACTTGAAAGCGCAATAAAAACGTATTGAAACATTAGAATTATACCACAAATTGTAAAGATTAATGTAGTTTTTCATCTCACCAGCAGGAAAATTATAAGAGTAGGTAGTCCATCCCAAAGTTAGTACCAGATGACCAATATTCACAGGCCAGAGCCTGTTGACTGAGTATCACCAGCAGAAATGCAAAACACACATTTCCAATTTAGGCTGAGCTAGGAAGCCAACAAGACTGTCCTGCAGGAAGTGAAACTACTGCAGACAATGCCCTCAGGCAAGGCTGAAAAGGCAGGAGATTGAGAGCTGGACAGAAATCACAACATATTTGAGCCCTTTTCACAAGACAAGTTCAGGTTGAAAGATTTTATGCTAGGAGGACTTTATTGTGGTTTATCTAATAGCCAAGTGGTTAGGCTCCTCAGCTAGTATCACATTTTTCTTCTCCAAAGGATTTGCAGACATGTTTTGCTCAAGTGGGATGTTCTATGTTTACAATATTGGATATCTTGTGAGTTTCTAATTTTATATGTTCACACTATGTTTAGCATGGCATATTTGAATATGCATTAAGCATGGAATTTCCCCCAACACACACACATGAAGATACTCCAATTAGCAAAATTAGTTTTTTTTTTTTTTTTTTTCCCATGGCCTAGTTTAATGAAATGGCTTTTAGATAAAAGCACTTCTGAATTCAATTCTTACTTTTCCAGGTGTATTATGTAGTTCTTAGTTTCCTTCTATTAAGGGACTTGAAATATGAATTCTCCATTTGTGTTGAAAGAAAATGATTTTCTTGGTCAAAAGTGAGTAGTTTTTCTTTTCCAACAATTTTATTAGAGAAATAAAAGAAATTACTAGAATATTTTCCCTTCATTATTTCTATTCATCTGTTAAATCACACTACCAGTTACTGAGACAATTTTTTGGATCATGTATGACTCTTCAAAGAATAATATATGCAGTCAGTGTGGTATGTGAAATATGACTATTCTTGGAACAAGAAGTTATGTGTTTTAGCAATTTTTTTTGTTTACTGGAATTTGGCAATATTCTACTGATGGAAAAATGAAAATAATTTTCTCTACCAATAACTTAACCTACTCCTAGAAAATTCTAACATTTCCCAATAAATATTACAAGAATATAGAAGAAAGTTAAGAAATCCACTGCAAGTTCATTATTATCTTTACTTAATAAAAAATATATTTTTTAAGACTTGCCATTTAGAAACATACTGAAAATTAATATCTGTGCTATATTTTAAGGACAAAAACTGTGACTTGCTAGAGGTCTGACCTGTGCACCACTTTGTGGACACTCTCACTTTTACTGTGACTATGTTCAGGGAAAAGGAATGATGAAAAATTCTGATGCTGTCCTCATCCTCCAAAAATCGGGACTGGCATTGTTCATAGGGTATCAGTACATAAGCTTCGTGATGTCTAGATGAGTATTGGACTATACTGTAAGATTTTTCACTGCTTCTCTTTGTGCAGAGAATTCTTTGTGCTTAATATCTGTCAGTCATGCGAGCTAAATAATGTTAAGCTTGTAGACTTTCCAAGTTAAGAAGCTCATTGTAAGTATATTATTGTTGTTATGGAAAATTGCATTGTTCTACGTATTTTCAGTATAAGAATCATTGACATTACCAAAGAGATGAGAAAAAGAAGGAACAACAAGTGTCATGCTCTTCTGTGAGATTATTGCTATTAATAGTGACCATAGTAGCAACAGTGTCAGTAGTGTCATATGATAAAAATGGCAGACAGGGACAAAGATTTTAAGTTGTATTTGGAGCAAAATGGGCTGGGAACTGGCATGAAGAAGTTAAAGGCAGTTCCAAAAAGAAAAGAAAAAAAGAAAAACAAACCAGAAAAACAAAAAAAAACAAAACAAACCGAATAGATTCCTTGTCCAAATCCAGTTGGTTACACTGTGCTGCGATGCCAGACTTCTTTTGTTTCTAATGATACCTGTGGAGAGTGTTTGGCATTTTGTACACTTTAACAGAGTACTATAAATAAATAAATAAATAAATAAATAAATAAATAAATAAATAAACAAATAAATAAAAGTATGCTGTGTAAGACTTTTAAGGGATTTTTGATAACAGCTTACATCCATTATTCATTGAAATTCTGGTATAATTCAGACTCAGAAATAATTTGATTCAGTGACTAACTATACTCAGTAGATATACAGATGAATGTAAAATTTGAAATGGCATTTATTTTGGTTGTCTCTCTTTTGCAGTTCATTTTAAGAATAAATATTTTCTGGTTTTGTTAACTATTGCTACTAAAGTTGTTTATTGTTGCTTTTGAACTTATTTTGTGAATAAATGGCATCTTAGAGATTGCTGTGCTGGGACTGTTTATAGATAGTGATAAGTGTTAAGGCCAGTTTCAAAATTTAAAATGAAACTTTAATAAATTCCTCATTATCAATACACCTCCAGAGGTTTCCATCTTTCCTTTTCATGCTTGATATTTTTATGCTATTTCTTCCCTCAAAATAAGGACCTTAAAATTGCCTTCCAATACTGTTTCTCTTGGTTTTCTTTTTGCCAGTACTCCTAGTTTATTAGTCAGGACACACATTTTCAGTCCCTTGCATTTCTCTTGTTCTGTGTTTTCCAACTTGGATGCCTCCCATGTGCTACACCTTTGCCCTTTTTTGTGGTAAAGTTGCTCACATGCATCTGTAAAATGCTAATCTATGTGTGTCCCAGGGCTCTGCTTCTTCTACAAAACAACAAACTGGTAACATATGTGGATACAATTAAATCTTTCATATCCATGTACCTATTGTTTTGTGAGTTCAGAAACATAGATGTTCCTCTTTTATTAATGTTTCATCTATATATATTGTTATAAATTGTATTCAAGTAAGAGATTTCTGTGTTAGAAGTACCATCACAATAGATACAGCTTAGTTATTTATATTTACCACATGCCAGTTACTGGACAGCTAGTGCAATAGCCAATATTTAATGGGTTGCTGAGTAAACAGAGATATACAATGATAATTTGCTGCAATTAAAAAGTGTCATTATTTTATGTAGTGGTAATTTGGCTTCTGACAGCATGAAGATGGCTGTACATAAGTGTTGTTGTATTGTTTTCCTAAATGTTTTATAAAACATATATACTTGAAGTGTTTTAATCCCCCCATATTTTATTTGAGTTGGAATTTTTTAATACAAATGTGTTTCAACAGATTTGTTTATATTTATCTGGTGAGGTTCTAACAATTTGAAAAGATTTAGAGTTAGAAAGGATATTTCAGTAGAATATTAAAAACTATTTGTTCATCTTTTTTATGGTTATTGTGAAGTCACTAGGACTTCCCTGGTTTGTAGTTCTAAATGGTGCATCTACATTCCCTAACTCATGTAATGCGTAATGAAAATAGATAAATAAATCAGTAATAAATTCTCCAGTAATATCATACAGTAGCAAGTCAGAAAAAAATCTCTATTGTTAGCTCACATTTAAGACCACTAATTATTTGGAAAAAGAAAAAAAAAAAGTGTTCTGTTTATTTTGAAGCCATTTTTAACAGGCTGAGAACACACTGGTAAGCTTAATTAATGCCCTATGTCATGAGGTATGACAAACAAATATTTACAGTGTGTAAAACCTGTATGACCTTGACAGTCTTCACTATAATTAGATATCTTATATAGTATTTTTTAAAAGTTCTACTAAACAAGCCAATGAATGCACCTCAGTGGAGTACACTGCTATTATCGTAATTAATTGTTAAATAAAATTTCAGAGTAATAGCATATTCTGAACAGTTTCCAAATGATGATGATGTGTGTGTATTCCTCTGTGTGTGTATACATTAACATTTAGGTAAAAGAGAATAATTCCATTAAGTCTGATTCCGAGAGTTATGGAGCTTCCTTGCACTCCTGATTTCAGTGGGAAAAGAACCCTTTTTCACTTGATAGGAGACACTGAACACCTTGCCAGAATAAAACATCATATGTAATACTGCAGAAAGAAGATTTTATTGGATGAATCATATATTTTATTTTCTGCAGAAGTAAAACCTAAAGATTTCTGATACCTGGGTTAGATGTTGGAGGTCCATATTTCCAAATGAGAACATGGCTAAGGATTAAAGATCAGAGACTGTGAAAGACCTATGGAACCTCAAAGTCCTGCTATATGACTTTGTATGCATCAGCTTTCTATGGGCAGAATGCACAGTGAGGACAAGAAGCTTATGCATGTTTTATGCGGACTGAGTCAAACAAATTTTTCACAGCACACAAATGATTGTGAAAGGAAGAACACCAGAGTACTAACAGGAAATCCTTGCTAAAATATAACCCAAATTACATTCAATGCTTGTAAAACAATTATTGAATGTAAATAAAATATAAAAGGAATAGTTATTTTTATCTTGTTATTTCAGGTATTAATTTATAGTACTGCACTATTTGAAGTCAATGCTTTCTTCTGTATGGCTTTGTTGTCCCCAACAGATTCCTTGGGCATTTACTGCCTCCCATTAGACATAATTCTGAGAATACTTTTTCTTATGAATCACAGTATCACAGTATCACAGTATGTTTGGGATTGGAAGGGACCTCAAAAGATCATCTAGTCCAATCCCCCTGCTGGAGCAGGAACGCCTAGGTGAGGTCGCACAGGAACATGTCCAGGCGGGTTTTGAATGTCTCCAGAGAAGGAGACTCCACAACCTCCCTGGGCAGCCTGTTCCAGTGCTCTGTTACCCTCACTGAGAAGAAGTTTTTTCTCAAATTTAAGCGGAACCTCTTGTGTTCCAGCTTGATCCCATTACCCCTTGTCCTATCATTGTTGGCCACCGAGAAGAGCCTGGCTCCATCCTCATGGCACTCACCCTTTATATATTTATAAACATTAATGAGGTCCCCCCTTAGTCTCCTCTTCTCCAAACTAAAGAGACCCAGCTCCCTCAGCCTTTCTTCATAAGGGAGGTGCTCCACTCCCTTAATCATCTTCGTTGCCCTACGCTGGACCCTCTCCAGCAGTTCCCTGTCCTTCTTGAACTGAGGGGCCCAGAACTGGACACAATATTCCAGATGTGGTCTCACCAGGGCGGAGTAGAGGGGAAGGAGAACCTCTCTCAATCTACTAGCCACTCCCCTTCTAATACACCCCAGGATGCCATTGGCCTTCCTGGCCACAAGGGCACAGTGCTGGCTCATGGTCATCCTGTTGTCCACCAGGACCCCCAGGTCCCTTTCCCCTACACTGCTCTCTAATATGTAATTTCCCAACCTATACTGGAACCTGGGGTTGTTCCTGCCCAGATGCAGGACTCTACACTTTCCCTTGTTAAATTTCATCAGGTTATTCCCCGCCCAACTCTCCAGCCTGTCCAGGTCCCGCTGGATGGTAGCACAGCCTTCTGGTGTGTCAGCCACTCCTCCCAGCTTAGTGTCATCAGCAAACTTGCTGATAGTACACTCTATTCCCTCGTCTAAATCGTTAATGAATATATTGAATAATATTGGCCCCAGCACTGACCCCTGAGGCACTCCACTAGATACTGGCCTCCAACTAGACTCCGCACCATTGACTACCGCTCTCTGGCTTCTCTCCTTAAGCCAGTTTGCCATCCACCTCACTAGTCTATTGTCTAGACCACATTTCCTCAACTTAGCTGTGAGGATGCTGTGGGAGACTGTGTCAAAGGCTTTACTGAAGTCAAGGTAGACCACATCCACCGCTCTGCCATCATCCATCCACCTTGTTACATTCTCATAAAAGGCTATGAGGTTGGTCAAGCACGACTTACCCTTGGTAAAGCCATGCTGACTGCCCCTAATAACCCTCTTATCCTTGATATGCCTTGAGATGGCACCAAGGATTAGCTGTTCCATTACTTTCCCAGGGACAGAGGTGAGGCTGACCGGTCTATAATTACCCGGGTCCTCCTTCTTGCCCTTTTTGAAGACTGGAGTGACATTTGCTTTCCTCCAATCCTCGGGCACCTCCCCCGTTTCCCAAGACTTGGCAAAGATGATATAATTTATATTTCAAACTTTAAAACTATATCTGCGTTAATTCACATGCATGCATGATCACAAATATAAATGACAGGTAGCTATTACACTTTTTTAACTGTAATCTTCTAAAAAGTAAGCATATTCATCATCTATTTGTCTGAATTTTTCATTTAAGTAGTAGAGAAACAAGAATTTTTCATCCTCAGACCAGTGTCTGAAAAAAATGCGATAAACTTTTCTGGAGCTTTCTCTTTCTGATCATTTATTGTTGTGACTTAGGCCTACCTTTTAGTAAATGTCTAACTTTAGACAATAGCCTAGATTTAGATCAGTTGAACATGCTTTGAATCTATACTTTGGGCTGGACCTAGCTGGGAAAGAGAGGGGATAAATATTGATTGAAAGGTGCAAGGAGTAATTTGTATTGTGAAAGTCGTTTGTAATGTAATTTGTTCCAAAAGACGGAGTGAATCCAATGGATATTTCCTTGCAGTTCTGATAGCCAAACTGAGAACTGTATAAAATGTACTAGAATCCTACAGTCTGATTTTGCTGATGCATCACAAAAATCAGCTCTGAGAGGAAAAACTGATTCTGAGAAGAAAATTTAATAGCGTGTTCTTGGACGAAGGAATGCATTTTTAAAGAATTTGAAAATTTCCCTCAAATTTGGGAAAATGTGGACAGACACATATCCAAAACTTTAGATGTATTTTAATGTAATATTTTGACATTTTGGGATACACCTTTTTATTCTCACTAGACATCTTTGCTCTTTTTTAGTCTCACACACACATTGCATTCTGTCATTTTGATTTTACTTTCTAGCACATTTTCTGTACTTTAGTGTCCTCTTATTTCCTACTTCCTTTCTCCTCTAGTTCTGCTAAAGTATTCTTTTATCCCTAGCTCTTCTCTTCAATCTAATGCTTGTCATTTTCTCATGTATGACTATCTCTTTCTTATTTAATCTCTTCCTTTAGGTAGAGGCAACTAAAAGACTAGAATTTGATGACTGACTATTAAACCTTTTTTCAATGCAAGACTCTCACAGCATAAACTCTGAACTGAACTGAATCTCTAAGACTATCATTTTGCATTCAGTGGAATTACAGAATCAGCTGTTTTGAACATCTCTTATCCTTATTTTCCACTTCAGGTACTTTTTCAATCCCTTATCATTGTCTGCCATGTCATATTAGACATTAGATCATGGAATTGTTTGAAAAGTAATTCCAGAAAGAAAGGAAAAAATGTTAACTTTTCAGGTGGATCAGTATGCCAACTGACTTTTTTTTTATTCAGTCACAGGGATACGTCTCCTTTTGGAACAAAAAAAAAGAAAGGAGGGTAAAGAGACTGCCATTTTTTCCTAACCTAAATGAATACATATTCAGCTTTAGTTAAGTTTAAAATTTTCACGCTATTTCACTTTCTGGAAAATTCCTTGAGATGGAAAGAATGAGCAGGATATTTTCACACTTAAGTGACTTGTCCTGATAAAATTAAGAATATCTAATCTGCTATTTGACGGTCAGTATATGATATTTAATGGAATTTTTTTTTCCTGCTTGATTGTGAAATTTTTTGAGAAATTAGTACTATACTCAAGTAAGCTGTTTTGAAATCTTCATTGCAATTCGCCTCTTAAATCATGCACTGTCATAAACTTCAGAAAGTTTGAGTTTTATAATAAAAAATCATGTGAGAAAAAACAAAAACCTGAGTATTTGGAAAGAAAAATAAATAATGACAGAATCACATAATCACAGAATCGACTGGGTTGGAAAAAACCTCAGAGATCATCGAGTCCAACCCTTGGTCCAACTCTAGTCCGTTGACTAGATCATGGCACTAAGTGCCATGTCCAATCTCAGTTTAAAAACCTCCAGGGACGGCGAGTCCACCACCTCCCTGGGCAGGCCATTCCAATGCCTGACCACTCTCTCTGTAAAGAATTTCTTTCTAATATCCAGCCTAAATTTCCCCTGGCAGAGTTTAAGCCCATGCCCCCTTGTCCTATTGCTAACTGCCTGGGAGAAGAAATAAGTTTCATAATAAGTTTCATAATAAGATGTCACTCTGTCGTGTCAATTTCTGACATCTGTTAAAAAAACCTGACAGCTTGAAAATAATAATATTACACGTAAAAGCAAATTTTCAATATCAAAAGGACAGTTTAAGGTCATGAAAACTTCAGGTTTTGAAGACAACTGTTTTATCGGATCTTTCCTCAACAGTTCCAAGTACAAACATTGCCACAGTATCTAAGTAATCTGTGAATGACCAGAAGTAATTATATGATACACTTTTTTATTGGTTCTGTTGCAAGTATTTTGTATCTGCATTTTCAAATTTCCCCAGATCAGAGTCTTAGTAGATTAGATTTAAAAAGGCTAAGCTAGAGTTATTTTCTTGCTATTTCTGAAAAAAATGGCGTAATATTTCTTTTCTTGCCTTTGGGAAAGTCTACCATGACCACCCATAGATGAGAGAGAGTAGCCTAGCAATTAAATTGGTCAATTCCTTTGGTACCTTTGGTATCCAGTCCCATGGAGGTGTGCCTATATAGTTTGCTCAAGTTATCCCTGAATTAATCTTTCTGTATCATAAATAGTACTGTAATCCTTCAGACTCTGCCACTAGATATTATAAATCTGGAAAGCTTGAGAACAAATGTTGCCACTAAAGACAAAAACAAAGAAGGCACAGATTACCTGACCCTTTTCTGGGTCCTTTGTCATGAGTTCTCCCACCTAGTTTTGCATAAGAGCATTATTTTCTTTAGGTTTATTTTTGCTTCAGCTGTAAATGTCTAAGGTGTCTTTTGGTCATTTGCATCTCTTCTTCATTTTAAAGTCCAAATGAGCTTTGGCTTTATTACATCGCTGAATGTCTGGGTAATATTTCTGTGTTCTTCCTGTGCTCATTGAACATTTTCTGTAAAAGTACTGATGTCTGCATTTGCTGTGCACTTAATCATTAATTGACATTGCCAGAACTACTTTGAATGCCATTTCCTTACTTGGGTTCCAAATAAAAATGAGAAGATTATGCTAATATACAGTGTCTTAAACCCATGCAGTATCTGCAGTTTTAAGACAAAAGAAGTACCTTTTTTTTTTCTGGACCAAAGTTTGACTCCATGATTTTAAAGGTCTTTTCCAACCAAAATAATTCTATGAGTCTATGATTTCCTACAGGCTCAATACTCTACTGAACATAAGATTTAATCAACAGCAACATTGTTTAATGTTCCTCTGTGAAAGCTTGTTTGATTGATTTTTTTCCTTCTTATTCACTTGACAAGCAAATGAAATAAGGAATATTTCTTAAAATATGGGATGGGTAATAATTTTCAAGAATGACTCAAAGAAAGTGAGAATTGATTGCTTATAATAAAAAATAGGTATGCTCCCTGCCACCCAAACTTACTCTAAATCCTTCTAGGCAATTATGTCTGTCATCCTGTAGCTCTACACGTATCTACTTCTGCTAGGCACAGCTGTTCTCTCTCTCACATCCCTTAGTTTTGGCTGTGTTTTCTGTCTGTTCCCTAACTTCTACCATTCTTCTCTTTCTTTCACTTACAGGTTCAATTCTACAGTCTTACACATATCTATAATACTGTTCCCTATCTCACGCCAGATGAATAGACCATCTTTTGATGGTGAAGAATCTCCCTTACACAGAAAGAATCACAGCTGTCGATCACAAAGGCAGGAGAGGAACCAAGAGTTTGGATCAGAAATTGCTACTTGTGTCATCTTCCCCCATTGTAGTGACAATAGAAGTAACATTATTTAGAAAATCTATTTTCCCAGGTTGGCAATCGAAACATTTACCATCACAAAGAGAATGTAGTAATGGTTAAAAAAGTGAAATCATGGTGGTTTCCTATTTGAGAAAACCTATTGTTGGCTATGTCATGATAATGATTGTTTTTTAAGCCAGCAGTTTAGACAATAGATACATAGGACCTTGCCTTCCTTTGAAACTGAAGTTTTATAGGGACGTACTTAAGGAGATTCCTTCTAAGACAATTTGGGTATTTGTGGAGTAAACATAGCCTGTAGAGAATCTGGAGTATCAAAGTGGCAGAGCTGCTTTTTGAAACAGTGTTAGAACAGCTGGTTATACTAACACAAAAAAAGTGTAATATTCTTGCAATTAAATATGTGCAAGCACAGCTTTAAAGGTCAATTTCCTTTCATATATGCAATTGAGTTCTGAACGCATTTATCACAGAATCACATAGAATCACAAAATGTGAGGGATTGGAAGTGACCTCAAAAGATCATCTAATCCAATCCCTCTGCTGGAGCAGGAACACCTAGATGAGGCTACACAGGAATGCATCCAGGTGGGTTTTGAACGTTTTCAGAGGAGAATCCACTGTTCCAGTATTCTGTTACCGTCACTGAGAAGTTTCTTCTCAAATTTAAGTGGAACCTCTTGTGTTCTAGTTTGCACCCATTACCCCTTGTCCTAACATTGGTTGTCACTGGGAAGAGCCTGGCTCCATCCTCATGACACTCACCATTTACATATTTATAAACATTAATGCGGTCACCCCTCAGTCTCCTCTTCTCCAAACTAAAGAGACCCAGCTTCCTCAGTCTTTTCTCATAAGGGAGATGCTTCACTCCCTTAACCATCTTCGTCGCTCTGTGCTGGACTCTCTCCAGCAGTTCCCTGTCCTTCTTGAACTGAGGGGCCCAGAACTGGACACAATATTCCAGATGTGGTCTCACCAGGGGAGAATAGAGGGGAAGGAGAACTTCTCTCGACCTAGCAACCACAGTCCTTCTCATACACCTCAGGATACCATTGGCTTTCTTGGTCACAAGGGCACAGTGCTGGCTCATGGTCATCCTGCCATCCACCAGGATCACCATGTCCCTTTCCCCTATGCTGCTCTCCAGTAGGTCATTCCCCAATTTATACTGGAACCTGGGGTTTTTCCTACCCAGATGCAATACTCTGCACTTGTCCTTGTTATATTTCATTAAATTTTCCCCTGCCCAACTCTCCAGCCGGTCCAGGTCTCACTGGATGGCAGCACAGCCTTCTGGCATGTCAGTCACTCCTCCTGGTTTTGTGTCTCCATATGACATCATGCTCAGCAAGTAGTGAACGAATTCCTTCTTTTGCTTTGGTTATGCATGCAACTTCTGCTTTATCTATTAAAGTGTCTATAGCTCAACCCATGAGTCTTCACATGTCTACTCTTCTGGGTCTTTCCACCATCCCACTGTCAGGGGAGTGAGTGATTGGCTGTGTGTTGCTTGACTGCCTGCGTTGCTGGTAACATTATCTAGGGTAGATGACAGTTAATGTACAGATTATAACTACAGGGAAATAATTTCAATCATCTTACAAACTTTGTTCATAATTTTTAATAAAAGCTTTAGGCATGTAAAAAGAATCTTGCTTGGGAAAATGTTTGTACTACCAAGGATGTAGGAGTCTTAAACAATTAACTTATTCAACACAAGTAAGTTAAATAGTAAGAAAATGTGCTATGCTTTTACGCACTTTAGGATTTCCAAGTTGCTAAATGAACTTTTCTGAGCTTTGAGGACTGAACTTTTGTAATGATGATAAATGATATTGCCAATAATGAATCTGCAGGGATCGTTATTATGAATATCCTGATTTTTTCATTTGCTCTATTTCCAGTGTTCATTGGGATGTCCAACTGTGTGAAGTCAAGTCATAGATTATCTATTGACTGCCACATTGTCCCAGAAGAAATGAACTTGAAAACAAATAGGCTGGGCACTTCTAACAACTTCTGAACAACATGTGTTTCTGTGTAAGACAAAAATGACAATAAAATTTTTAAGTTTGAAAATTTTCAACCAAAAAATTTGTGATGTTTCCTCCTTGTGAAAAACCAATTTAATTGTCATGGATGAAGAGACAGTGTGCAAAACAAAATAAAACAAAAGCCCAACCTATTTACGGATAAGACTACAAAATTAATGTCCACTTTTGTTATTTTCATTTAATCTCAATTTACTTGTTTTCATGCTTCTTTTCATCAGCAGCCATTTTATTCCCTATTTATTAAGACAAGAAGTTTCACTGATCTCAAGAAAATTTATTTGAAGAAGAAGCAGATGAATGGAATTCAAGTATTTGGGCTCCTGTTATGCCTTTTTGGGACCAACCACAAATAGGATGTACACATGTAAACTCAGAAAAAAGATCTCCATTGATTTAGTTCAGCCTTCAAACAGTGTCTGTGGGAAAATGATGACGTTTTAAATGATAAGACATTCTGGTGTACATTATCCTAATGTTTCCGTATCCTTATTGACGGTAAGTTGGAAAAGAACTGATAATTATTTAAAATCTTCAGCATCTTATGATTTACTGCTAAATTTAGGGTTTTAATGTAAAAATGTATCCTTTCATTGTCTTCTAATGCACAGGGAGTATGATGACCGGTAAAGATATTCATGCTGTATCTGTGATGGGATGAGAAATAAGTGTATGTAGATTTATTTAAAACTTTGATTAATAAATTATTCTAGTGTTTACTAAGTATCTTAATACAGTCAGTTGTTAAAAATCCAAGAGAATAAGCAGAGAAGGCCATTTTTAAAATTTCATCATAGTAAACAAGAAACACATGGTGGTTGAGGGCAGCTTTTGTTCTTTAAACCTTCTACCCTTCTGCCGCCCAAGTTTTCTTTTACTGAGTACAGTTGAATTTAGGGCTGTAAAATGTGTTTGTATTCAGACTGTGGTCTTCAGCTGTAAACTTCTTTGCATATGGATGTGTTAATTGCGTTTGTGTTCATAGAATATTATTCTTTTGGTACACAGTGCTAATAAAAAAATAATTTGGTTTAAAATTTAAAAGCATGCTCAGAGAATGTATTCCACTCACAAATACAAATACAAATTAATTCACATGCTGTACATGTTATAATCCACACTGTCATTCAGGATTATAGGGGCCAATGGACCAACTGTGTCCTGAGGGTGTGAACTGGGACAGATTAATCAATTTACAGAGTTTTGGCAAAGGCTGAACAGCTGGTGTTGAAATTATTTGTTGGAGAAATGACCAACCCACCAGAGATTATAGATTTGCACCAAGATTGATGGTTAAATCTTACAAATAAAATCCTCTTCAAATGTGTTCTGACTGATTATAAAGCTAATTTAAAGGCACCACTCCACAGCACTTTCTTAGAACAAGATTGTCATTTAGCTTCTGGTGCTGAACAAATTCTCTGTGAGGCCTTTTGCTGGTAGCAAATACATTCGTATTTTAATTTCAGGTTGCTTTTTTTTTTTTTTTTTTTTTTAAACATCTCTGTTGACCTGTTTCTTTTTACTTAAATACCAATCCACACACCCTGGGCAACAAACGGGAGGAACTGGAGCTCTGTGCCCAGTCAGAAAGTCATGATATCATAGGAATAAGTCAGAAAGTCATGATATCATAGGAATAAGTGAAACATGGTGGGACGACTCACATGACTGGAGGACTGAAATGGACGGCTATAGGCTGTTTCATGAAAACAGACAGGAAGAAGAGGAGTCACACTCTGCTTTAAGAACCTTTAATGTATAGAAGTCGACTACAGCTATTGTGGAAGCCTTATTGTGTACCTCTGGGTCAAGAGGGATTGTCTCCAAAGGGGATCTTACAGTAGGCATCTCCTACTGACCTCCAAACCAACATGAAAAGGCAAATGAAGCAATATTTGGGTGACTTAAGCAAGCTTTGGGTCAATAGAACCTGGCTTTAATGGGTGACTTCAGATACCCAGACATTTGTTGGAAGAACAATACAGCAGCACATGTCATTCATCAAGTTCCTGGAATGTGCAGAAGACTGCTTCCTCATATACATGTTAGATGTGCCAACCAGAAATGAAGCACTGCTGGACTTGCTGCTCACAAACTAAGAAAACCTGTTTTGTATTTGTAACACTTCAGTTTGTGATAACCTTGGCTGCAGAAAGTAAATAGAAATATCAGGACAGCAGGCCTGAGACAGTGAAGGTAGTAAATGAGTATGGGACAAATGTCACTTAAGGTGAGAAATTAGGGTATCTGAAACAATGTGGTAGTGAACAAAGCTGGGTGTTTTTTTTTGGGAATAAGGAAAGGAGACTATTTTGGATTAAAAAGTAACAGATAAAGTAACAGGAGAAAAGGAAGGATTTCTGAAAAGGAGGGAAAATGTGTTGCATGTCAAGGCAGGAAAAGTAAGCATTATTTTTAAAGAACAGGCTTTAAAGTCTCAAAGTGCTAAATGAAGTAATTTTCTATCGCTAAAAAAATCATGGAAGTAAAAAATCCACCCTGAAAGGTGTCAGGGCAGGGAAGGTGAAAAAAGATCCTTGAAAGTTGTATTTAAGGGTTATAACATCTTCATGAGTAGTTAAATGATTCTTCTTTATTTCAAGTTCTTGGTATGTGAATTCCACTTAAATTTCTGGCCTATTGTTTAATCTTCATAATTTTTAGCGTAACTAGATAGCTTTCTTTAGTTCATTATTATTAGTTCCTGTAGCCTATGTCATATATTGTAGCCTTTCATCATATATTCCTTTGTTGGTTTGAGTGGCTTCTCTGAGTCCATTTCAGAACCTGAGGACCTGAAAAGATCTTTTGCTGCAGTTCTTTTTGAAGTTATTCTCCCTAAACAGAATTAACCCGGTTCCCTTATTCTTGCTTCAGAATTTGTTCCCAGCTTTCAGTATATTTTGCACTCGTTACTACAAATTCTTTAAAGTAGTTAGATGTGATAAATGCTAAATTGACAGTTACAAACTCTACTCTTAAAAATAAGCTATACTGGTAGTAGGTAAAGAAAGCTTTGACTTCAAACCCACACTGACTACATTGAAATTGAGAGAAACTTAGAATTACTTATCTTGCATAGCATCTACTTCTCTAATGTGAGATGAATCTCCAGGCAAATGGTAATTGTTACCAAAAGTATAAGTAAGATCATAGAAACATTTCTCACTGGCAAATTGCTTGCTGCAATCATTAGCTACAAACTTAAACACAAATAGCTGGAGAGTTACCTGGAGAGACAACTGACTTTGTACTACTCCCAAGCATTAAAGCAGCCTTATTAAAAAAAAAAACAAAAAACAAAACCAAAAAACCAACAGTTTTCTTCCTTTTTCTCTGAAAAGAAATAATATTCATCCATTTATATACTTGTCCTCTAAGGTAAATGTCCTATGGAATCAGATCATATTAAAACAAAACAATCAAGTACTTCATCTAAGTTATCACAACCAAAAATGTACCATCAAAACCCATGGCTGTTATGAGATTATTCTCAATCCAGCACACTGCATTCAATACACAAAAGGGACTTCTAGAAACGAGGTGCATGAAACCAAGCAGCTCTACATCTGAAAAAATTGCTGCAGAGCAAAAGTTTTATTTAGAACTAGATACGTAATATGTAGTTGTTATCTGTTTTCTGTGTGGTTTCAAGAATAAAATAATTAAAACTTTTTCCATATGAGTAATTTTAGTTCCTTTATATGCACAGTTTTCTTTCCTTTCCTACCCCACACAGCATAAGAGCTCAAACACAGAGGACTTTGTGGAGAGCTGATGCTCAACGTTCCCCAAAGACTAATTTGTGCGAGTGTTAGACAGTGATGAAGGATACTGCAAGGAAGAGACTACGTTTAGGCATATGCTTAAGACAGTTCTCCAATTTGGTGAATAAACTGCAACACCAGACACAGCCTTTAAATATAATCCTTCGTACTGTCTGAGAAAGTGGGATCTGTTGTCTATGAAGTATTATGGGATATCAGTGGCTGCTGATGTGTGTTTCAAAAATAAGACTAATTTCTGCTCAACAGAGCTACAGAAAATCAATTTCATAAATCAAATCTGACTGTATTGCAAAAATACCAGAAAAGACATATGTTTACAAGTTTGACTTTGGTTCACAGCATAGAATAAACAGAATGAAAGATGAAAAATCTAGATTTCCATCCATCTCTTTAGTAAAAGTAACTCCACTTCAAACTAAGCGCAGCATAAAATTTTAAAGAATTTTCAAAATTGAAAGATACCTCAAATGTCCAGGTTTCCATGAGATAAAACAAGACTCTGACACTTGATACTGAAATACGTACGCCTGTTCATAAAGGCACTTATGCATAAAATTTAAGAAGGATTATGGTGTTTAGAAAGTAAGCCTATAACATGCTATAGAATTAACATTTCTGATGACTATTTAACTAAATCATATGCTGTATTGAAACTGACAAAATTAGAGCCAGTGATTCATGAGCAGTTTTCAAGTATCCTCAAGTCTGCAACTTGTTCTGACCTCGTGGCTTTGTTAAAATGCTCCTTTTCTTGGAAGCAGCTTAAGATCCATGATGTTGCTTTGGAGTGCTACAAAGTTTGACAGAAAAAAAAAAATATTCTGAATTATTTCCCTTACTATATTAAATATCAGAAAATTGAATTATAGTATCTGAATTAAAATGTAGCTTTACGACAGGCATACATATAAATAAATGAAAAGATAAAATTACTTGGAAAAAACAGAGGTAATGTTATTCTAATTTCCGCCAATGTAAATGTTAATTCTCTAGAGAGTTGTTTCATGAGTTCATTGTGGAGAAAGAAATCCACTTTTTTCTGTGGAAGATCTAATGAAACACTGGTTTCACCATTCTTGCCCACAACCATAAGTAAAAATGTGAAGATTTACATTCGACATGTATAGACACACATTATACAAACACGTAAACACACATATTCTGCAGGCTATAGAATTCGAATTATCATTTCTATAAGAGAATCAGAAGAATCATTTGTTATACCTAAAAAGGATTTATACTTTAACTGGAACAAGTGTATTCCATCGGCCAACCAACCATTTCTGTTGATGAGTATTACAGATGAGTAGAGCCGTGTCTTTTACTTTTGGCAAGATCTGTCAGTACCCTTACCTCACTTGATCATTTTAGCTTTATCTACACTTTTCCTGAAGAAATCAGCTTATAGAAAATTTTTACAGTGCTCAGAAATCCAGCCTGCCAAGCTGATCAGTGCATTGATGGGGCCTTCAGGCATTCCAAACACAGACTGTCTAAGTCCCATTATTTCTGTAGAAGACAACACTGAGGTTAGCTGATGTTCTCATTCTAGAAAGAATCCAAACCACTGTCTCTAGTGATTTTGTTATGTTATTGCAAGGGTAAGTGTTCTGGGTCTGGCTGGGATGGAGTTAGATTTTTCATAGCAGCCTATGTGGTGTTGTGTTTTGGATTGAAGAGTAAATCAGAGTTATAACACACCAGTGTTCTGGTTATTGCTGAGCAGTGCTTGCACAACATGGAGGCTTTCTCTTTTTGTACTCTGAATCCCCAGGGAGTAGGCTAGGAGTATGCAAGAATTTTGGAAAAGGACACAAGCAGGACAGCAAACCTGAACCTACCAAAAGGATGTTTCATATCGTATGATATCATGCTCAGCAACAAAAGCCCAGGAAAAGGAGGAGGAAGCAAGAATGTTAATGGTCATGATGTTTGCTTTCCAAGGTGACCACTGTGTATGCTGAGGTCCTGATTCCTAGGAAGTATCTGGTTGTCTGCCTGGCTGTGGGAAGTGGTAGAAAGATTCCTCATTTTGCCATACATGTACAGGTACCTTTACTTTGCTTATTAAACTATTTTTCATCTTGATCAAGGAGTTTTCTTGCTTTTGTTCTTCTGATTCTCACCCCTATCCCACTGGAGGTAGGAGTGAGTGAGAAGCTGTGTGGGTGCATAGTGCACCCAGCACAGCAAGGCAAGTTAGATGCATGGAAATAGTTCGGACAGCTGTGCTTGCCAGTAACCCTCTACATTTCTGGAATATGCTTTCCTGAGAATGCTCTAAAACACAAGTCATATTCCCCATATTCCCAAGTCAATTTCCTTGGGCATAGGAGCTGCTTCACTCTAAGCACCACCTTTGATAATCAACTATGATTCATGGCCCACAAATATGTTGTCAAATCTAGCTTTGGGAGTCTACTTAAAATGCGGAAATAGTCTTAGAATGACATTTTATGTAGCTACAGTAGAACTGGTTATCTTTTCTTTCTCTGAATCCCTTTCCTGTGACATATAGTCTAATTAAACATTCTTCATACAACAAGCTGTTTATAAATGATGTACAGTTTGACCAGGCAAGTTCTGTTGTGACCTATCCATAATCTTAAATTACTTTTCAGTCCTCTCATTGTTAATAAAGTGAATAAAAATAATAGCAAAAATAATAGAAAAAATAATATTCAGAGGAATATATAGAATTTTTATCTGTAGATTTCTCTACACTTTGCACGTGTGATAACAAGCTAATAATGGTGTCGTACCTCAATATTCCCTTTGTAAATTGGAAAGTATTTAATGCTCATCCTTCACATTCTCTCTCTAGCTTATTATTTCTGCTCTGTGGGGTTTTATAGTATGTCAAATTGTGTTGATGTAATGAGACACACTCGTACTGTGCTCATGATTATATCAGTAGGGCACAGTATCCCTCTTTGTAGCAAGAGTCAAATCATACCATTACTGAAGTGCCTTATTTAGTTTCCTATGCTTTATTATTCTAAATGTGATTCTCATACAACAGTTAAATATCTTTTGAATACTAGAACCATAAGTATAACTTGAGTGCTAAAATACAGTAATTAATTCAATCTACGTGGAAATTACTTTTATTCATTCATATCAAACCCTATTTTTACAAATACTACTTCACTTAACTACACTCTGTGGGGTTCACAATCCAAGGATTAATACAGTATCATATAATTTTTTTTTAAGAGTGAAAGCTTATATTTAAGGAAAAAAACAGTAGTGGGTGAATCACCTTCAACTGTTCTGGTGTGAAAGAAATGGAAAGAAAAGGTACAACCTCAGACACTGACATACATTTTATTAAGTTTTGTGTTTGCACAATTCTTTGCAAAATAATGGTACTTAGGATTTTTGGACACTCAGACCTAATACTCAATAATACATACATGTTTATATATATGTTAGTAGGTATATATTTGTATGTACATGTATACCTTATGTATGTATACATAAACATGTGTATATATGTAATTACATTCATAATTTTTTTCAGTTCATTCTGTGAGCTATGTGTGTTTTAGCTTCAAATTCGAGAAATTCTTATGCACATGTTTAGATCTTATGCAAGTTAAGACAACACTTAAATATATGCTTAGCTTTGAAGCAGTTATGGACCTACTGAATTAAACCTAATCTTTTTAATAATTTGTAAAGGAAGATGAAAAAGTCTGGTGCTTCTCAGAATGAAATTGTTAATTTCATTTGAGAGATAGCGCAAAAGTCACCAACGAACATCTCTTATTTTTGCTATGAAGGCAATTGCTACTTGTTCTGTTCATAAAAGCATGACATGAAAATGTAACAAGACCTTATACCTTACAGTTATAGTTAGAAAAAAATCTCAGGTAAAACTTTTATAAACTTTCAGCTTTCATACAGATATTAAATATATTTTATTCCTAGATGCTGATTGCTATATATTTTTATAAGTAAATAAGTAAGTAAATAAATAAATATGTATGATGAATTATTACTACCACAGTATTTTCTAGATTTCCTATAGTTTTCCATGGACAGCACTGTACACAGGTCAAACCCACTGAGTTCCTAGGAAAACCTAAATGATTTTTAAATGGTGGATATAAAAGGGAAAAAAACTAAAATTAAATAAGGGATAGGTGACAGTGATATAACATTATTTGCTTGCTTTACAGACTGGGTGAAACTTTCAACTGTACTGAACATAAAATATGCTAGATATCTAAATATAAAAATAATTACATGTATGAACATCAATGCTGTATATACCAATACTGACTGTAGATGAAGTGTCTTTCTCCTTGCAATTAAATGAATGTTGCATGTACAAATACAAAAGTAGAAACAGCAGACCATTTCTTGCAAGCAGTTCTTGGCAAATCAGGAAATTGTTTTATGACTCTGTTCCCTTTGACAGATGGTTTGCAAGTACTCAGGCAGTACTGCGCTTCCAGTCTTTTTGTGTAAGTGCACAGAGTGAGGCATACAATGGGAGAGAATATGCTTTTCCAGAAAAGAGAATTTCAAAGTTTACCTCAACATCTCCTATATCAGCACATACAATACATAGCCCAATGAAAGCCTGCTCATGATACCAAAGAAGTACAGGTAAATATAATAAGTAATTAATATGTTTTAAATTATTTCAGTGAAAGTGCTCATACCCTAAGTGCTGAAAACTCTAAGACTTGCAAATCTGAGCTGGGGGGCTGCCTACAAACAAGAGAAAAATCTTTTTTTTCCTGTTTTATTTTTCTTCTTTTTTAATCAGATAAAGAACTGAAGCTGTGATATTTTGTCTTCTTGGCTGATACCCCTGCCCAGATCTGGGGCATTCTCCTGAAGGTCCTCCTCCTGCATGCTAGCTAGTTTAGCTTGTGGTTTGGTAACGAATTAAACACACGTAGGCCCGCACATTGGGTCAGGGTAAAATGCAAACACCCCAATGGTTGCACCCAGGCACGCAGTCTCTGGCACCTGTGGTCCTGCACTGATAGCATGGCATGGCATGGCATGGCATGGCATGGCATGGCATAGAATAGAAATAGAATAGAATAGAATAGAATAGAATAGAATAGAATAGAATAGAATAGAATAGAATAGAATAGAATAGAATAGAAATTTAAGTTGAAATGAACATACAATGATCTTCTAGTTGAATTACCTGACCAATCTGGAGCTGACCAAAAGGGCATTGTCCAAATGCCACTTAAATACTGACAGGCTTGCGGCATTGATCACCTCTTTAGGAAGCCTGTTCCAGTGTTTGACTACCAATAGCCCATCAATTAGTTACTGAAGAGTATTGGTCTTTTTTATTGTTCCTTTATTATCACTTTTCTACCAGGTTTGTGTCTCTGCATTTTGCTTGTCACTTCCCCTGTTACTTACAACTCCCTTTGAATTTAAAAGTTCCTTGACCTGATAACCTTAATGAAGGAGCTGTTCTCACAGTCCACTTTCCATTAGAGTTTCCATAGCTGAAAATGAATCCTGGACACATGCAAGGGGATAAGAAAGTATGAGGGAGACTGGTGCCAAACCACTTTTCCTTTACTGATTAAATGTGTTATGATGGTGCAAGACTCACCTGAAAAGAAGGCTGTTCTGAAAAAGGATGGGCTCCATATTCCGTTCTCAACTTTCCCTAGAGCAGCTGCTTAAGGGAGGTCTAAGAAGTAGGAAAACCTATAGTGATTTACCTTTTCTTACTTATTCCCAGATTCCAGCAACCAGAGCAACAGTCAGATTGTAATTTTTAATAGCCTTTTTTTTCATAGCTTACAAGCTGCGGTTTGGCCCTGCCACTATTTTATGGACAGTATATTTGCTAATCACATGCTTTCCCAAGAAGCCCACTGTTTATGGATCTCTCAGCAGCTTAATCATGAATAACTGTCAATTAATTGCATGTTTCTCTGCCCATGCAAACAGAGTACCTCCATATTGAATTTTGCATTTTTGTTCATTTTTATCACTTTTCAGAACAATGTATGCTGTAGCTGTCAGAAGAATTTAACAAACTCTAAAACATTGTTTACTCTTTACATTTTGTTTTAATGCCAGTATCCTCTTTTTTTATTCTACATTTTCATCTACCGGTTTTGGGTGAATAAATCCAGGTTTAACATAAGTTTATTTACATTCTGCTTTCATCACCCTCTTCAATAATTCACTGCATATATTTATAGCTCTCTGTGTGAGGTACAAAGTAATTTAATCTTTATTTCTGATTTTAATGTTAGATCTCCTGATTTTAGAATCTCTTACCACATAAGTATACATAAGTACTGTAGTTTGATGACTGATTGAATCAGAAATATACTCCTTCACACTTATGCACTTGCATCACTCTCAGTAGAGCTTCACTGGCATGGTACTGAAGAAGTGAACAGATATGAGAATCATGCCTTGGATTTTTAAAGGAACTTTGCTGAAAGAACATTATTCCAGATGTTTTGACAAAGTTGACAGTGCATTTATTGTATACTTTCCGGTACTTTGGCTCATGTAATAGTCTTCCTCCACAGCAATCAGAATTATATTTTTTCATACATGTCAGTTTCCATTACCTGATTTCCTAACAAACTTTTCAAAACTGAAATATTTTTAATGTTTAATAAAACTGTGAGTTCTCAGCTCACAAATTCCACCTTCAGTGGTTTCCTAGGATACCAACACACACAGCAGAAGCACAAACAGAAAGCAGCACTGAAAAACAAGGTAGAAAGCCTACAGCTGTTCCACTTTTTGGAATCCTTTCAAACTCTTTGCATTCTCACAAATGTATCAATATTAAGAGCATGATAAACCTTAAACAAAACAGCTGGTGATGGGCTTAAACTGTGTGTCATTTGTAAAGGTAGACAAAGATCTCTTGAGAATTCTGAAGAGAACAATTGAAACAGAATAAGAGCTTTTACACACTCTGCATCATGACTTTGGAAGAATGAAGCAGGAACAGCTTATCAAAATTAGTTTCAGGGTGCTGCTTTAATAACAATTGAAATAAATGGAGAGATATTAACTCATTCCAGCTGCTAAAGTGGTAGCCAACCTGTTAAAGGCAATTACAGGATACATTATGAGTACTTGATGCAGGATATTTTCAGATAAAATGCATTTACAGCCAAAAGCAAAGACAACGTGTCTCGCTCCACAAATGTCCCAATGCACACATGCATGCATACACGTGTGCACAAATTTAGACAACAGACAGATAATTTTGAAAGAGGTGGAACTCCACAAAATTTATTAAGGTGTCAGAGTGGACAACTCATAGTTATAAAATTGGAGTGTAATGATGGATCACGAAAAGAGAATGAGAGATATAAACATGTAAACATGAGATTATGCAAAGATATACAGAGATATGCAAAGAAAGTGGTGATTTTATTATCATCTTTTTAAAAAGAGCTAGAAACATAGAAAGAAACATAGAAAACAAAACCTAAAATAATGCACAGAATGAAATGAAATGTACTTAGTCTTTCTAGTTGATCCAAAAGAAATCAAATGAAGACCAAAAAGTGAGGTGGCCCTATTACAGTGTATAACAGCATCATGGGAATAAAATATTGTAAACTTAAACCAGAAGGTTTAGCAATAACGAAAAGCAGAAAACTGAAGTTTAGCAAATTAAAGTAGGAAATAAAGCAAAAAAATTGCTTTTAGCAGAAAGCATGATTAATCACTGAAACATGATGATAAAGAAGGTGATGGCTCTTAGTCCCACTGCTCCTCAGATTAAGTTTTGTGGGATACCATTCTGGCTTATGGTTATCTTTTGTGTTTGACTGTAACATGAGTGAAATTCAGGAACAGTGACATATAAGATTATTAGATAAAATTTTTTGTTTCTCTAGGGCTGAATGCTACAAATCTCTGACTTAATGGAGATCTGACTGTACTTACACTTGTGTTTCAATGTCAGTAATTTTGGTGGTAGTTCAACTTAAAAAAACTTGAACCATAACTGTAAAATATATGCCCAACTACTCTCAGTGTTTCAGTTTGATTTTGAAGCTATTACTTGTTACTAGGTTACTGGAGCTTTCATAATGCAGGAAATAGCTTTGAAAAAAGGTAGGGTGGCTTTCAAAAAATGGGAACTGTGAGTAAAATGCCGACATAGGAAAGATAATGGATATTGTAATGTTTATTTAATTAGACCAGTATTTCACCCATTTTTTGGATAGGTAGACAGAACTAAATTGAGAAAAGTCTGTGTGAGAGAAGGGAACCAAAACTTGTTTAAGAAAGCCTCAGATTTAAATGAGAACAACAAATAAAACAGGAAAAATTGTCACAGTGGATTTTTTAAGTAATAGTAATCATAGAATCATGTAGCTTCTCTGGACAACCTGTTCCATTGTCTCTTCACCTGTATTATAAATAATTTCTTCCCTTATATTAAATCTAAATCTGCCCTCTTTTAGTCTAAAAGCATTACCTCTTGTTCTATCACTACAGGCCCTGGTAAAAGTCTCTCTCCTCCTTTCTTATAAGCCCCCTCTAAATATTGAAAGGCCACAATAAGGTCTCCCCAAGACTTCTTTTCTCCAGGCAGAACAACCCTAACTCCCTCAGCCTTTCTTCACAGGGGACATATTCCAGCCCTCTGATAATTTTCGTGGCCCTCTTCTGGATCCACTCTAACAGGTCCGTATCTTTCTGTTCAGAGGGCTCCAGTGCTAGAGGCAGCACTCCAGGTGAGGTCTCATGAGAGCAGAGTGGAAGGCCAGAATCACCTCCCTCATCCTGCTAGCCATGCTTGTTTTTATGCAACCCAGGATACAATCAGCTTTATGGGCTGCAAAAGTACATTGCTAGTTCATATCTGATATTTCAACTACCAATATTCCCAAGACCATCTCTGCAGGGCTACCCATACAGTCAGTACAGATAGTGGTGATTGCCCTGACTCATGTGGAGGACCTTGCTTTTGGCTTTGTTGAACTTCATGGGGTTCAGACTGACCCACCTCTCAAGCTGCCAATATCCCTCTGGATGGCATCGCTTCCTTCTAGGATGTCAACTGCACTATTCATCCTGGTGTCATCTTCCAATTTACTGAGGGTGCACTCAATCCCACTGTCTATGTCACTAATAAAGATATTGAAATGTACTGCTCCCAATACAGAGCCCTGAGGGACACCACTTATTACAGCACTCCATTTTGAAATTGAGTGCAATTTTTTAGATGCAACCATGCAGTCAATTTCTTATTCATCGAAAAGCACATCCATCAAACCTGTATCTCTCCAAATTAGGGACAAGGGTGTTGTGTGGAACTGTATCAAAGACCTTACAGAATTCAGATAGGTGGCATCAGTTGCTCTTCCTTCATCCACCAACAGTCACTCTGTCATAGAAGGCCACCAGATTAGTCAGGCATGATTTGCCTTTTGTTAAGCCATGTTGGTCTAATCACCTCTCTGTCATCCGTATGCCTTAAAATTGCTTCCAGGAGGATCTTTTCCATGATCTTACTGAGCACAGAGGTGAGGCTGACTGGTCAGTAGTTCCCAGGGTCCTACTTTTTACCCCTTTTAAAAATGGGTGTGATGTTTCCCTTTTCTCCAGTCACTGGGAACTTTGCCTGACTCCCATGACTTTTCAAATACCGTAAAAAGTAGCTTAACATCTTCCAGTTCTCTCAGGACCCTGGGATGCATCTTATCTGAACCTGAACCTGTTCACATTCCTCATATAGTCTCAAAGATGTTCTTCTACTACAACAGGTGGGACTTCATTCCCCCACTCTCTGCCTTGAAATTCAGGGACTCAAGTGTTGTGGGAAGAGCAATTGTCCATGAAAACTGAGGCATAAAATTGTTGAATACTTCAGTCTTCTCCATGTCAGATGTCACCAGATTGTATGCCTCAGTTATCAGGAGAGAAACATCAGGAGAAATAAATTTTCTTTTTTTTTTTTTTTTTAATAATGTACCTGTAGAAACCCTTATTATTATTCAGAGCTGCAGCTGTGACTTAGCTTTCCTGATCCCATCCCTGAACTACCAGGCAACATCCCTCTATTCTTGCCAAGATTTGTGTCCCTGCTTACACCACCTTCTCAAAAGTTACCAGTTATTTGGAGAATAAATAAGAATTGGGCAGTTATGAAATTTTGCCCTATGAACGGCCATTGAGCACCCCTAATAATTCTGAAAATAGTGTTTACTTTCAGATCATCTTAGTATCAGAGAAAACTACTTATTCTTGAAATAGACAATGAGTGAGGATTCTGAACACTCCTTGGTATGAATAATAAGTGTTGGAGACACATGGGAAAAAATAGCTTATTTTTCCAGAGTCCTATCAACCAATCAACTGGAAACCACCACTTTTTGTAAACAAAATAAAAGACTGCACAACTTTCTTCGGGGTTACTAAGTGCCAGTCAAAAGTAGAGTGGCTTGTGTCAGAGTGTAAAGCTGTCACACAAAAATTTGTCTTTGAAATTATATTGACAACATAAGTGTTCATATAAGTCAAGCTTCCAGACCATTTAAGATTCTTATCCATCTGGGTCCAGCCTGCAGTAAGTTTCTGTTGAAACCCCAGCTGCCTTCAAAAGGCATAGATGTTATGCATTTAAAAACAGTTCAAGTAGTAAATGATACTGAGGTGGTGGCACAATAATGATCAGAAAAGGGACCCTAATATTGACTATCTTCATATTATTCAATTATAATGCAATGGGCCTTTGTTTTTTAAGTATTTTTTTCTCACATCTCTCATTTGCCCAGGTATTCTTGGATTAAAGAGATTCCCCAAAGCATGGTATGTAGATAATTAAAATTTACCCAAGTACCCTAATTGAAAATACTTTACATGTAACTAATACACAAATGTGCATGTATGCATACACATCACTCATTACAATTTCATATTTAGGATGTCAGGTTTCAGCTATATAAATATTTCTAGATATTTTTAATATTGAACTGATGAGTTAGATTTTACCATCTCTTATGCAGAAGTACAATTTAGAATAAACAAAAAATAATAGAATTGTTGAATATGGTGTTATCTAATTTCATTTCTGATTTCTGGAATTATGGCATAATACTAGGTAGTGGCTATTGACAGAAAATAAACAATTTTCCATTTCTATTTATTTATTCTATTCCTAGGTGTTGGAAACCAAATTATGGTGTCTGTATTTGTCTATATTGTTTATATGCATGTCTGCCAGAAAAGGCAGCTCTAGACTGAAAAAAAAAAAATAAAGGTCATATAATGCTATAGGTAGTTTTGAACATGTGAGTCTTGCTTTAGTCTCATGAGAATTATATAAAGCAAATATGATTTCTATGAACTAGGAAACAGAAAAAACTTTCATAGTAAATATTTGCTTTTGAATTCCATAGCATTTAGGATAACCAGAGTATATCTGTTGTGTGTATGATTGTGGAGAATATATGTAGGTATTTATTTGAATTAATGTTTCCTCAACTGTCTCCAGTATGGGGACAGCTGTTTAAGTTTAGTTAACTTCTTTTCCAGCAACATGGATGAAGAGATTTAGGTTATATACATATATTTTTTTTTTTCCCCAAAGATTTATATGTTCTGAATTTTATTTACAGGGAAATTTGGCAACATTTTCAATTCTTTGTGACTTGAATAAAAATATATGGATTACTCTGTGTTAGGAAATTATCATGCCCACAGAGTTTTAATAGTAAAAAGAAAAAAGGACTAATATTGTAGTTGGTCATTCCTATCTCAGTTGTCCTTTTCTGATTCAGCAGCATTGTGTGAAAGGAATCAAAAGGAAACTATATGTTCTGCACACATTAAGTTTGTAGTATCTATTCCTGTAACCTCAAGGAAGATTCATTAATAGCTTACCTTAGAAGGGATATGGATAAGCACATCACATGTGAGGGGAGCTAAGGTAATTCCTGGAAAAGATGAATAAATGATCTCAGGTAGTAAATATAAAAGTCTTAGGGTTTAAAATAATTTCCAGTGTCTTTGTATCACATCTTGATTACAGTATGTAAGCCATACATACACCACAGCCATATACATCAGAAACTTTATTGTCAGCTGTTGATGTATACATAAGGAATAGGATTTATCTTTTTTTTCCCTTTGTCTCAATAAGTAAAGAATACTCCTGAGGTATCCCTAGTTACTCCTCAGTATAATAATATGTATAAAGTTAATCCTATACTTCAACATTTTGTTAGGATGGATGTTTAAATATTAAAGCATTTTGTAAGCAGACTGTTTTGAGAACTTGCTTCATTTGGCACGATTTTCACATTTAGGAGTGAATGATGAAGAGCAATACAGGAAAAAGAGCATTGAGTGCTGAAGCGTTTGAAATCTGCCTTCTGCCATAGAGTTTTTATGTGATGCCAAGGAAAGTTTTAACCAAACAGTTCATTATTGGTCACTAATTGCATATTTTTTCTGGTTTTGGGGCACCCAATTAATTACATTGGGTCTGGCAGTGAAACAATGTAAATTCGATGTCAGCACTGATAGAAAAATAAAAGAGGCAAATCAGAGAGTGAGAAAAGCACTTTATTTGCTAAACCAGTCCAATGTGGATCGCTATTTAGAATACTATTTGCCCCCTCAACCTGAAATCAGGAAGCCAGGTGGGATTTCAGGTATGCTTCCACACTCGTCACACACTAACACTGACACCCAGGGTTTGTCAGTGACAGCCAGAACAGCAGGCTAGAGAAACTTTGACTTCTAGACAATAGTTATTAAGGCATGTTTTATAAAATATCTATACAAATTCTGAGGTCTTACAGTAGCAACTGAATCTTCGGGAGCTGGCCTTCAGACATAAATTTTCAGATTGAACATTGAAGACTCAGAATTAGTCAGGTTATACTCATGCCAGAGTTCCAAAATCAAAGGAAATTGGGTGCTTTGAAATCTCTAGATTGGATCTATTAAAGGTACCACCACTCAGGAGCTCATACTGTTAAGCCTTCAAGAGCCCTATTTTTTAATGGTATGATCTAGTAAACGGACTGGAGTTGGACCAGGGGTTGGACTTGATGATCTCTGAGGTCTTTTCCAACCCAGTCGATTCTGTGATTCTGTGTATGCCTGTAAAATATGTGGGTAAAATCATGCACCTGAGGACATTATTAACAGAATTTCAGCTGAGAAGCTGTCAAGTAGAGATGCTACACAATTGAGTGTGTCTTCAGAAAAAAAAAAAAAAAAGCAAAGCCTTGACCAACCCCACCAGGGGACTTCTACTCTCCTCAAAGCTCAGGACCCCATTTCAAACAAGTTTGGAGCTATCAGTTCCTGTCCCAGAGATTGATGTAGGAGTACAAAGCTCCAGCATTATCTCTGACTTTTGATCCTGCACTGATGTTGCAGGCAGCTCTTCTCTACTGCTCCATCCTGGATGGACCCCGTTGTTCTCATATTTGATTCTCACCTGTGAAGTTTGGCCACTTTTGGCAACTACATTTACTTACGATGACTTAGTAACTATAGTTCTTAAACCAGTTTTTTAAAATGTGAATCTAGAGCTGTGTTGTAATTATACTTTCAGTGATTAGACTTTCAATTCAAGATGACACAAATAAATGAGAAGACAGAAAAAAAAAACAACGAGAGGCCTGTTAAGCATTTATAAATGTTGCTTCTTAAACACCTTTCTGAGAGTTGCTTGTATGAGATCTGGTCTGACCTGAAATAGCTGGAAATCTTTCAACAGCAGACCACCAACTATTGAGACTCTAGAAAATGTTACTCAATATTTTTCAGTCGATTTTGGTCTTGTTTCACATAGTGTCTAAACAAAAGTCAGAGCAAAAAATGTTAAAAACATCTTTATTCTATTTATACTTTAAGAACTAGCAACAGGACAAGAAGTAATGGCTTTAAACTGAAAGAGGGTAAAGAAATTCTTAACCATGAGGGTAGTGAGGCGCTGGAACAGGGTGCCCAGAGAAGATGAGGATGTCCGACCCCTGGAAGTGTTCAAGGCCAGGTTGAATGAGGCTTTGAGCAATCTGGTCTAGTGGAACATGTCCTAAAGACAGGATTGTGATGTCAAGATTGAAGTCCTTTGACATACTTTTCCTGGTATAAAGGAGCTGCTCTTCAGTGTAACTGTTTTTTTTTTTTTTTTGTGTGTGTGTGTGTGTGTGCGTGTTTTTATTTTGTTTATTTTTACTGTTTTGTTGTTGTGTTTTTCTGGGTTTTGTTTTTGTTTTGTTTGTTTTTTGTTTGTTTGTTTTTGTTATAACCCATCTACCATAGTCTACCATCTTAATTGCTCTAGGCAGAAGTGTGGTGCTTAATTACAAAGTATCATAAATTCATATGCCATTTGTAACTTTAATAGTAAATCATCAGTGAGATTTGTTCTGACAGCACTAGGACTGCAGAACATTGAAAGCAAAATTTCACAAGTTAATGGTCTGCCCTTTTCTGACAGCACACCAAGCTTTCACACTATTAACTAACACTTTGCTTCGCTCATACACTCAACTGTTGACAAGAGCACTTTAGCAAGTCTGAACAGCAGAAAAAATCAAGTAAATCAAAAGCCAGTTTGGAATGAGGAAGAAAAATAGAGAAAAAAGATGAATCAAAGGCAAAAAATATAACAAGCAAAACAAAGCAACTTGATATGCTTTGATAACCCTTACCAATAATACATCAATACATTGAACAATATCTCTTGCAGTTTTACAATTTTTGAATAGTTTTTCTTCTGAAAACCAAGGAAACAATCATCAAATAGTCCTGAATTATTTCAAATTGGTTTAGAAGTTTTATTCTACATGGATGTGATTGCACTTATTTTACTGAACCAGTTTTGAAACATGAAGAAACTCCAAAATTTTCTGCATAGAGATAACGAAATTTCACAAAAATTATTCACAATGGAAATGTTGACTCCTCCAGGGATTGTAGGAAGAGATATTTTAAGACTGTAAAAGGGATATCAATATTTTTCATTAATCAAGAAAATCCTATGTTTAGATGCAATCATGAAAATATGCTCTGTGTAAGCACGATAGGTTACTAACACACAGACTAGAGCTTATTAGTTTGAGATAATCCATCTAGAATTGTATGCAGGTGTAACATTACCTGTTAAATATATGCACACACACGTATTTGTTTGCTGACCACAGCTTAGTTGTATACAATGACAGATCATTGAGAAAATGATGTATACAACTTTCTCAAGAAAATTTTTGGAAGTAAATGAATCCTAATTCTTGTCCAGCAGTGGAGGCAACATAATATGAAGACTTTAGTGAACTGTTGGATTGTATAATTACAGCTTCACACCTACTTATGTATCAAAAGTGGTACATCAGAAGAGGTCTGTAAAACAAGTTTCTGATCCATTGCATGGAATCTTGTGAATCTAAATATTAGGAAATGCACCTACTTCTTACATAAGTGGTTTCCATACTCAGATTTTGGCCAGCTGACCCATTCTTGTATTCAAAATTACTTTACATTTCATAGAATCACAGAATGTCCTGAGTTGGAAGGGAAGCCCAAGGATCATCGAGTCCAACTCCTGTCCCTGCATATAACAAACTCAAATTTCATACCATGTGTCTCAGGGTGTTGTTAAATTGCTTCTTGAGTACTTCCAGGCTTGGGGTTGTGACTACCTCCCTGGGGAGCCTGTTCCAGTGCTCTGCCACCCTCTGGATGAAGAACCTTTTTCTAATGTAACAATGGTTCATAATGTTTTCTTTGCCATTATATCAAGCAGAATTTCTTACTGTCTGAAAGCATGTTTGAATATTGCACCTGGTTTCAGTGAGTTGCCCATTTTATGCTGAGAAGAAAATTACTTTCCTAACAAAATAATTTGTGGTCCTGCCTACTCCTCTAACCATTGTAATTTTCTCTGAATTGAGACTAAGAATTTCCTGCAAAGAACTATTTTGATGGGCTTGACGCAGCCCATCCATAGCTGAGTTCAAAGAATTAAAAAGCATTTGAAGGGAGGGAAAATATTAGCAGCTTTTTCATTTATATTATACAGCTTGGCTAAGTTTTGTCATCTAGATAGATGCCCTAAAATAACAAACTGGAACAATATAATTTTATAATTAATTAAAAAAAATGACTGACATAATGAATATGACAAAGGATTAATCCTATAATTGCCTAGAAAAGCCAAGAGGTCACAGCTGCCTTTCACAATTGCAAAGCTAAGCTTAAACAACTGCCTATGCTAAGGACTTGATATGCAGTTTAAATACTTAGTACACATTTTTAAAGTCAAGTCACAGCAAGACAGATGCCAGAGAAACAGAAAAATGAAATGGGACGTAGGTGGGTAATAAGAGAGAGAAGTGACAGAACAGCCCAGGGATAAAAAAAAAGGCAGTTTAGCTGTCACTCAATATTTCCTGTGAGATATTAACAAACTTAGAGATTATTACTTTATAGTAGTTTGCTCCTCGCTCTATTTGCCCCAATTAAGCAGCTCTGGAAATAATGTACAACATAAAAGTTAGTATTTAGTGATACAGAGAATTAAACTTCTTAAGATTCTCTTTGGTTGTTCAGTCACAGATACAAGAATATTTCTTCTTTGACATCTTTTGTCCACTTTTTTACTTTTTAGGCAGAATTCTTGACTTATTTCTAAAGATTTTCATGTAAAACCACTAGACAAAAATGAGAAGATTATTGATGACGGCAAGCAATTTAAAACACTGCTAGATTTAGCTCTCAAGAAAGCAGGTCTTGAAATAAACTTGGAGACATTTTTACTGACATAAAATTAGAAAGCAAAGAAAATAAAGGTTGAAAAGAAGACAGTGAAGTTAACAAATATATAGGCATTCAACATGTACACATAGTTAACTTTAGAGAGAAAGTAAAGTTATTTCTTTAATTAGTTTGATATTGAATGTGTAGAGACCTCAAACCAAACAAAATCCCTTATCTCTGTTTAAAAACAGTAAGACTTGAAAAAGTCATTCTGTATACATAGAGAAATGTGTTAATTCTCAAATAGTGTTGTTTATATAAATAAGTCTTAAAAAATAAAAGAGAAAAAATATATTCAAAACACTAAGAGAAGAATTGCATGATGCAGGACTGAAAATGTATTTCCTTATTAGATACACTCATGCATTATCTGAAAGCAATGTTCTTAAATTTCTATTCTTTCACATTCAACACAGCAAGTCAGGTTTAGTAGAGAAGACTGCTTTTGTAACACAGTATGATTTAGAAATAATGTAATATACTAACATTTAGAGTCTCTGATCTGTCTAAAATAGGACACTGTCTTGGAAATTCAACTGTGCTTGAAAAGCAGTGTAGAGATGAGTGAAGTTACCATTTTCTACTGGCATGTGAGTGATTTCAAGAAGTGTTTTACGTAAATATGAATGTTTTTGATGCATAATTGGACACTGTTCAATATAATAATAGTGTCTGATGTAATTTAATTTATTATTGCAATATTTTTTTTTCCATTTGAAGCAGTGAGGTTTTCTTCTCATATTAGGTGATCTTTCTGCACTCAAAATACAAAGGTGTTATTTTCACAGATCGGTCCACCTGTTTCATTACATTCTCTGATTCTCTGTAAAGAGGTTGACAAAAGAACTGTTGGTTCCGTGACAGAATAAGAGAATTCTAACCTCTCCATTTGTATTTGATATCTTTTGGCTTCCTTGTTTACAATCACATAACAACCAACTGAACTTCTGTGGTTCAATATTTAATTGCAAGAGAAAGAGACACTTATTGTACAATTATTTTTTTTTTTTTTTGGTAGACCCTTAGTTTTGTGATCTACTGATCCAAAATGAAAGTTTAATAAATTAATTTCATCTCCAGAAAACCCTTATTTCTCCAGAGGTCAAGTAGCCAGTAGGTCATAAGGTCAAGTAGTATGAAAATTATGTTCAATGTTTTCGAACAAATCAAATATGCAAGAAATTATTTATGAGTTTTTGGGAGCTGACTATGAAATGCTTATGCAGAACTGCAAATAACACATTTCTATAATTACTCTGTTAATGATGTTTGCATTTGTGCAATCATCACAATGCCTTTTTAATTTTTGCATGTTTCACATTTTTCTTTCCATTTAACAATTTCTCACATTGTTTGTGAGCAGCATGGTGAATTAATCCTAGAATATTTGCTTTTTTTTTTTTTCCCTATAAACAGCATGATGCATTGTTAAATAAATAAAGAAGCTAGTTGGGGGATTTTTATCTGTTTTACTAATAATTTGATTATATCTTTTCTGTTTTACTTGTTTTGTTTATTTGAAGAACTAGCTCTTAGACCAGAAACTTTATAAAACCTACCAGACACACATATATATGCGTTTATCTAGAATATATACTTATGACAGTAACAGAGATGAAAATTATAACAAAAATATAAAAATTAACCTAAAAAAAATCAAAAAAGAGGCAGAGAAGGGAGAGGAGAAAAGACTGAATGGAGGATACTGCTGATTTAAAACAATAAGAAGAGACAAACTTGGATCTCAAACTTTTTTTTTTCATCAAAATCATGAACAGTTTAGTTATCTAGATAGATAGAAAGATATGTGTGTGAGCTGATCTTTGGTACCTTCTTCATGCTTCTAAACTTCTACAAGTGCAGCCAACCTAGTTCAAATTGCTTGTATTTTACATTTTGGCTGGAAGCCCCTGTCTTATGGACAGTCACTACAGATAATGGTTATTTTTATCTTCTGATAAACTGGTCCTTTGTCCAAGACCCTTGGGTATAACTTGTAATTCATCCTGTTCAATAAAATTTACAGCATATTTTTACATTTAGCAATATAGTTAATTCCAATTTAAGTACAGTTTAAGCATATGCTTACACAGGTTATTAAAATCACTTCCCGCGATACTACATGATGTTAATTTTTGACACGTACCCCCACCCTGAGCCCTACATTTATTATTTTTTGATGACTTAAAAACATCACAAATATGAAACAAAGGAAATAGCAATTTTTAACATTTAATTTTAAAAAATCAAGTAAGTATAAAACAACATATAATTAAACTCTTTCTTTTCTGATAAATTGTGAGCTGACTTCTGATGAATTGTGAACTGAGCTCTTCCTCTGTTCTTTCTGCCTTTTTAGTGTCATTAGCTAGCAGTCATACGTTGTTGTAATCTATATAAATACCCAATATAGAATGTTGAGTTTGATTATATATACTGCATATTAATTACTGTGTGACTAACAAACTAAAAAACATTATACTCTAAGAATGTATTAATATGTATTAGGTATGTATCAGTATGTAAAATAAACTAGAAACAATGCTTTGCATAATCTGTTATTTAAATGGTTGTGTTCTTAATATATTAAAACCTGAAAAGTACTGTTCATCAGTCTCACAAAATTAAAGTATAATTATTGTGGATATTAATGATTTAGGTGCTTAAATAAGCACTAAAGCCTTGAAAACTTTATTTTATATGAGCCAAAAAGTCAAAGTACTGTGTATTCTTCATTGTTATTTATTAGATCATAATTTGTTTTCATCTTGAAATATTCAATTATACTCAGTTAAATTCATTAAATACTTGTGTCCTAAGCTCGGTGTTTAAGATATTTAAGTCTTCCCTTACTGATTTCAACTTAAATACATAGATAAAAATGAAAAACTAGACACTTTTGATATGGACCTAAAGTGCTTTCAGCGTATAAATTGTTGTATGTGTTACATAATTTCTATTAAACTATTTTGTTTACTTAAACTCATATATTCATATCAAAATATTTTGCACTTACTCTCAATATAACTAAATGCATGGCAAAATATCATTTGATTTATGTGCTTATTCATTTTTTCCTCCTTAAGAGAAAATGTGCTCCTAGGTATACAGCCTCTCCTACAGGCTCTAGTCAATGTGTAGTTTAAAATGTAAACATGGAATGGTATCAAGAACGATTTTAAGACATTTGAGAATTCTCTATGGATCCCTGAATTCCTTAAGGATTCAGGATATGCTGCATGGAAGGAAAAAACTGGTTAAATCTGCAGAGACAACAGTGAAGGCATCATTCTAATACTTGCAGCACTACTGCTCCTGAACTTCAATTCCTTTGGCAAGTTAGCACAGGACAGAATTTCATGCTCCTTGTGAACAAAACTAAGACCACACTGCAATTGAGAGAGAGATTCTACACTGATTGTGAAGAGCCTACCAACTAATTATGAGGTGAGTTGGAGCAGCTGGTGAAAATCTACACTGAGGAAAAAAAAATGGTGATCCAGCTCTCCCTGTGGCTGTCTGACCACTAGAACCTACACAAGGAAAAATGTATGTGGTCTGGGGATTGCGATGGTAGTGCCAGTCTGCTTCAGCTTCTGCTACATGTAGAATGACATCTTTATTTTGACTGTTGCATACATTTTTCAAAACTACGAGTAAATAAAGCCTGTGTCATGACTCAATGAAGGCCATGCCAGGACTTTACATATCTTTTATCTATGTTGACCATGGACTGAAAAGTACAAATCCAGAGCAAGTGAAGCAAAATTTTAATTTGAACAAAAAGTTAAGAAGTCTTGAATGACGTATAAACACACATACAAAAGCTGAATTTGAATTAATGAGGGAGATTATTAAGAGAAAAAGCAGAATGAGAAAAGACAGGAAAAACAGAACTCAGCATTTCCTTTTGGAAGGCACAGGAGAGGGAAAGAAGGTAATGTACTGAAAATAAATTGTAAACATCCTTTATTTTATATTCATGTCTCTAATATTACATTTACAGAAAATATGAATTCTCCTCTAATACCACGTATATTTCAACTGACTATAAATTTTAGTTAAGTTAGGTAATGGTGAAAGTCACATCTACAATTATGTTATGAATATTGTCTCTAGTTTGCAGAAACATTCATCATCACAGAACAGTGATTTTGTGAAAAGATAGATGTAGATTTTCTCATTATTTATAATTAAGGTTTACAGTTCTTAAAGTAGTTAATTGTACACCCATTCTCTCAAAAACACCCAACTGGACAAGAGATATTGACTTTTGAGTATCTTACCTGTTGGTAAAACTTACTACTGACACTTCTGTTTGTTATTTGATGTTATCATGGATTTTCATTCACATCTGTGGCAGAATGCAAACCCCCCTCTCTCCCCCTCCCTTCTTCAGTATGGAAGGAGTAGGCACATCTCCCTCTCTCTCTGCTGTTTGAGGCTAACAGCTTCTTTTGTTTGGACCCAGAGCACCCTGGCCAGGGCCATTAGGAGAAGGGAGTGCTGAGGCCCAGTGAGCCGCTGGGCACCTGCGGCCGGTATGGGGGATGTTTGGAGGCTTCAGGGGCATCCAAAGACAGTGTGGGGGTGCAGAGAAGCTTCTGGAATGCCTACAGTCAGATCAGATCAGCCAGTATAAAAACGGGATTCTCGTTGAGACTCCGCCCATTGTCGTGGGTGTCTCAGAGACTCCGCCCATTGTCTCAGAGCACGAGCAAGATGCTGCCGCCAAGAGCCCCCCTCCCTGGGATGGAGACTGCGCTTGCCTTGCCGCCACGGCTGTGAGTAAAACTCCTCGCAGGATTGCGAGCATATTTATACTTTTCGTGCACATATGCACGTGTAACTTTCTGTGCTCCATATGAGCACGTATAAATTTACCCTCGCAGAATCGCGGGTGTATTTTCCTTCCGTGCACATTTGCACGTGTAACTTTCCGTGCACATGTGCACGCTTACTTTCCGTGCTTAATACAAGCACGTGTACTTTCCATGCACATTTGCACGTGTAACTTTCCGTGCTCACTACGAGCACGTGTATAAATTATTTTCTCCCACAATCGTGAGTGTATTTTCCTCCCGTGCTTCCACATAAGCACGTGTAATATTCCGTGCACATTTGCACATGTAAGTAAATTAACCCTCGCAGGATTGCGAGTGTATTATAAATTTACTCTCGCAGAATCACGAGTGTACACTTCCCGTACTCACTACGAGTACGTGTATCTCTTTAAAAATAATCCCGCACCGTGTTCAGGCAAGTACTTCTCCGGGACTCAGGACCGGCTCCGGCATTGTTTTGGTGAAGCCACATGCATGCACACTGTGGACCGCCTGTTGTATTAGTTGCTGCCGCTTAATAATTTTCCTCAACTCATATCCGAACCTTTATTTAAGTCACTTTTGGAGTGCTAAAACCCTGTTTCTCACCGGTTTAATAAAAGTTGTTTTGGACCCTGTTGTCCCTTAAACTAACCTCGGGGTGCCTCCATGACAACATCTTAAAAAAGAAGTTTGAATCAGAATTTCCTATTACATGTGAGTAAAATAACCATGAGGCTGTATTTTCATACTGCCAACAGTCTTTGTGCTCTATTAAATCTTGAAGTATTTCCTGTAGAGCAGCCACACCCTCTAGAGGATGGGGAGGACCAACTAACCCTTGTATCTTATTGATTAGGACACTATATTAAGCAGTCTGCTCCAATGAACACCTCCAACTTAATGTGTGCAGGTGGTCTAATTTTCTTCCCCAGAAGCAGTTCTGCTTGCTTAACTCTCCAGTGAAAGGTGGGAACCTTGTTGCAGTGTGAAAATAAAACTGTACATGTCCATATATGCAGAAATGGGCAGTATAATTTTTCTAGAACAAATTTGTACCTGAGGTGCTGAGTTACCTGCATGTGTTGTTGATTTTTTTTGTATACACAGAGAGAATTAATGGCATGTTTATTCCTCCCTTTTTCCATTCACATAGCAGAAACCAAGTAGGGAAGCAGTAGGGAATTCCCATTGTGTGTTAGCAATGACCAAGTTGTATTCCTATGAAACTGGATACTGACTTTCCTGGCTTTCTGCTGAATTGCTACATGAACTTTTCACATCTCCTTTAAATGATATATTGAATCATCACCAGAGAGATTTTTAGGCTTGATAGTTTAACTGAACACAGACATCTGCCTTCCTCCCAAGATACATATCTGAGCCCTTGCAGAAAAGCCAAATTTCAAAAGCACCTCACATTTAGTATTTTTTACTAGTTATTGTAAAAGTTTTATTATTATTTCATAGGAATCCTGACAACCTTCAAAAAAACACCCTAGTTCTCCTGTATACAGTGCTTAACTCAGAGGTTTGGATTCCCTTCTTCAGGTTAAGTACAACCAATCACTGAAATGGCAAGTTTGTAAGTGCTAAATTTCCAGTTTGGATATTTCATCAATGAATATAGCTTACTTAAATATTCTTTTTGGCATTCTTCTTTGGTTTTGTCATTCTTCCAGCTATTTAGACTGCATACTTTATACAGGGTGTTTTCTTACTTGCAGTATCATAATAACAGTAGAAACCATTGCTGGTGCTTAAATAAAAATAAAGTTCATTTGCTACTTTTATTCTGCTTTCTGTGGTGGAAATTTTCCACTCAGTCTGACTTTCTGGTTAAACAGCTGATGCATAAAATATACCTATTACTAATTAGCATTTTATATGGATGCTACTTGACCACTGGCACCCTATTTTTTTTTTTTTTTCACTTTTTCATGTTTTGTAGATGTTCATTGCTGTCTCTTAGAGGCACTGTACTAGGCTCCTGCTATTTAAACCTTTGCTAGGTACTTGTTCTCAAAGATAGTAAGAAGGAGAGAGAACTTGTGTGTTCTCTAGAGAAAAGCATAAGTATTTTTCTTTGATTGTACTGTAACATGGAAAATTTCCAGAGAACTGAAGTGGGGAATCTTGTAGATTATGTCAACTTTAGCAAGTAAGGTAGTACAATAGAAATGGACTTGTAAATCAAAGCAGTTGTCAATAACTTGATATCCACCATTAGCATATTTCTTGTAGGGTTACTTCAGATCGTTTTCCATCTGCTTTCATGGACTGAATGGCATTAGTGACTGGAGTTCATTTGGTGTACTTCTAGTGTGCATCTTCAGATTAGTTTCACATGAAATGAACCCAGTTGTGCCCTGAGACTATGCTAGAAAATGAATAAAAACGTGGAATATGGGGCTAGTTAGCTTTAGGAGCTCTCTCCTGATAAAGACCAAAACTGTAACATAGACATCCTCTCAGCCAATCTATAAAACTTAAGGCAATTTCAAAGACTACAGAGATCTCAAGACGATGATAACATCTTTAGACAACTAAATATTAAAACCAAAACAAAGAAATTTTGCTTGTTGCATGTACTGCTGTTGAGGTTGGTTTTGGACTAGTTTTATGTTATGGCTATTAAGAAGCCATCCATGGACCAAGTACTGTAAATGCTCTCATAAAGAACTCGATGTAAACCACAATTTATTAACGATCAAAATATCTCTTTTGAAGATAACGTATTTGCTGTAGTTTTTTTGTACTGTGAGTTAAGTAACTCCCATTTTCTATACAGCTTGTTAACAGAATTTTATCCATCATTCTGATTATAAAGTGAACTTTTAAATTATTTTTTTTCTGAAAAATAATTACAATCTCCTCTTATGTTTAGTATTGGACCTATAATGCTTAAAGCTTGGAATTAATGTGTTTTGTCATAGAGCCTTAGTCATCAACATTTAAAACCTGTCATGTCAATAATTAAGGATTTTTTTGGTCAAAACTCTTTTATACTTTTTAAAAGAAGCTGGTTATTGAATTGCTTATAATGTATATTTCTGAATGATTGTAAGTATAATATTCACATCCTCATTTCTATGTGATTGTCATTTGGTATTCAGTTCTACAATACTGGTTGTTTTTTGTTTTTTGGGGTTTTTTACGTCAGACACGCTTGCAGTTATTTGTTCATTAAGGGGGAAAAAGCTTCGCATATTCATAGTTAATTTCTATATTTTTGAATTAGAGGATTGGTTCTTTTTATGAATATCTGACAGCATAGATTTTATTATTTACATAACATGGCATTGCTGGATGCAAATGCAAATAATTTTGTTTTATAATTAGACACCTATGTAAATTTAGATAAAAAATAATTAAACACTTGCAATTTTTCCCAGTATTTGTGTTTATTTGATCTCAGTTCAACTTTCTGTAAGGATGGCAATTGGACAATAGGCCATATTTCCTGCAAAGCATTGAATCTTCTGTGTCAAAGCACTACTTTTTTTTTCCCCCTGAAGGCAGGCATGTCTTGAGGGACCTCATGGAAGATAAAAACTAAACAGCAGTTTCTAGATTCCTGGCAGGTCAGTACGATGAGAGAAAATCACATCCAAACCTTCAGAAATTGTTCCCAGCTGTGCATGTGTGAGATTTCTTAAAGTGGACTCCTGAAAAGGTGTTCTTTATGTTATTCTGCTCCTTCTTCAAATAAAAGGTGAGCACCTATTGCAGTATTTTGTGGCTAAGCCTGAGACCATCTTAAAGCTCAAACTAAGACTTTGAATACATATATATGTATATATACACATATACATGGGATATATATACATATATATATATATACACACGCACATGTGTAACATATATGTGTCACTTCCCTTGTTTTGTATGTTCATTACATTCATAAGGTAGAGTTAGAACCAGGTTTACATTATTTCAGCTCAAAAAAGTAGCTCCATTTGTAGTAAAAGAACTAGTCCACTTATATAAGTATCTTCAATTCATATACCTCAGTACCAAAAATTATTTTCTGCTTCTGCCTTTAGTTATGAACCACCTATAAACCTACTGAAAGTAAATAAGTAACTTCTATGTATAATTTAAAACCTGAATGTATCAAGCAATAAATTATGTACATCAATAAAAGGCTGTGTCTGGAGCTTCTGTGTCTGGGTCTTAGATATCTATGCTATCCAATTATTTTCTATTTTGGATCTACACTGAAGATTTCTGTCTTGCATGCATATTCCTAACTGCGTCTTACTGATTTTAAAATTAGCAGTAGAGGTGAGGGTAGTCTCACATGTGTTCTATGAAACAGTGTAATAGACAAGAAAATAAGATAACTTGCTCTTGTCTTCGGTCCTGTGCTTCCAAAGTTCAAAGTAAGCAGCACCTGTGCAAGTTTCCTGTACAAGAGCACTAGAATTTATTTTTTTTTTTCTTAAAATAATAACTTATATACTAGGAATTTAAGCCTCAAGTTTCCATACCATTCATCCTAGTAACAGGTGATGGATGACTAGCTGAAGGTAGCTCTCAGAAATGAACTACTTTTACGTAAAGATCTAATATAAAAAAATAAAATTCATTAAATCCATGTAAGAAAGGTATACTAAAATTGCACACAGAAATTCAAGCATCTCTAAACTTGTCAGTTTCCATGGCAGCAAACATTTTGTGTATTACCTATTATTTTAGGCACCGGATTTCTATTATTTTAGGCACCGGATTTTATATTTTGTGATTTTGAAGTATTCAGAGAAAATTTGAGTCTGTTATATTTTTGAAAATTGAACTCTAATCGATCTTCTTTTGTTACATTATAAGATTTTTTAAGGGCAGTTAATAATTTAATCTTTCTTTCTTTGGGCCCTACATATTTATCATTATTATTATTATTATTATTATTATGAGGATATGACATTAACATATTCACAACCTGGAAATTCAGTACAAAATGTTATAGAAATACTTAATGATACAGTAGACAGTGCATGCATTTGACTTTTCCTTAGATACTTTTATATACTGCATTATTTAACCAGAAAGCTATCAGGAAGCTAGACAATAATTGGAATTGAAGTGAACCCATGATTTACAAAACAGTAGAATTTCTACATTGATACGTTCCTAGAAAATGTCCTTAATATTGCTCATAGATGGTAATAAATAATTAGTCCAGTTTCATAGGTGAAGCTAGTGTGTTCAGAGGTAAAATTAAGAATTTATAATAAGTATTATTTTGCCCTTTCTGTTGAAGAATAACAAATTATATAATCATGGAGGAAAAGACATGGCTTTTTTTTTTTTCACCAGATGCTTTTGTGACTATAAAATTTGCAAAGTGTCGTAGGAGGTCACAGTCTTGCAATATTGTCAGGAGATTCTACCAGAATCAGGTGGATTTATTAGATATAGTCTGATCCCACCCTGAGATCCTATATTTATGAAAAATAGCTCTTAAGCTTTATATTGAAAACATTTATATTAGGCAGTGTATCTTCTTATAAATGGCACTCACAGTTGGAATTTTTTGTCCCTGAAGGCCAGCAGCCAATTGCATTAGTCACCATCAGTGATAGACGTGAGAGCTCTGTTTTGATGCATCATTTCTAAAGTGTCATTAATGTTCAGCTGCGGAGAACAGTTTTTCTTCTTTAGGCTAAACTGATTAAGAAGTGCTCTGAATGAAAAGAATATATAGAAACTGTCTGATTAATATTAAAAATTTATTTGATGTGTATTATCTATTACTTCAATATTTAATATGGAGATTCACTCCATACAGGTTGAAAATAAATAAAATGTATATAAAAACCTAAAAATATTATATATAGTGGAAACTAAATTTATATAAGAGTAGTAGCAATAACATCTATATTGTTATGATTCTAATAAACGGACAGAGCAGAAGGAAACAGATATGTAGGATTTATCTTTTTTATTTTCATGGTCTGGTTGTCTCCTAGAAATAAAAGACAAAAGAAAGAAAGATGTCTGATATTTAACAATGACAGAAAAGTAATGGGAAAATAGTGATAACAATAAGAAAAACAAAGAGCTGTACTGGAGTAGAACATATTCCCCAGACCTTTTGGATGTTAACAAAGGAAAATTACTTAAGAGGAAAATTAATTATAAAACAAACAAAAAAAAAACAACTAGAAACTGTTTTTAAGAAATAACCTGTTCTTGTTTAAAAAACACCATTAAGCTTGGAATTTTGGATATTTCATGTTTGAAAGCTACATTAATATATATATATATATGTGTATATTGGGTGGACACTACAGCCTGATTCACTCAATTACTAAATTAAATGTTGCTTTTTCCATGTGAGACACGGAACCTGACACACCAATGTGATGTTCACAGAGTTCGCTTTATTGTCGGACCGGGCTAGCTTTATAGCAAAGCTGCTCTGTCCACGCGCCTCACAACAATGTGATTGGTTGTAACTCATGCTATACAATAACATGATAGGCTGCATGTACTGTCCACGCACTCTGCACGCATGTGTCCAGCGATTGCTCACTCATTGTTACCTTTTAATGGTGCTTCTTTAGTTTCTTTTGTCTCTGGCTTCACCTCTCAGCCAGGCTGGCGACAACCCCATACCCCCAGGGCAGGGGGGGGGCGCTCTTCCACTACATCTCCCCCTCTTTTATTTAATATAATATTAACAATACACCCTATCATGCTTTAAAGACAGTGCAAAATACAGGGTAAGAACACTAAGGCTAATACAATTACAATTAACAAGAACAGACCTGTTTTCAATATTCCTTTTAACCAAACAAGGCATCCAATCCAAAAAACCCAACATCTTCTGTTATTTTCTTGTTCTGCAAATCTTTTCTCTTTTTATCTTTTAAGTTCAAACAACACATACAATCAAACTCTTCATAACTGTGACCGTGGCCAATAATGAAAAATTGCTGCTCTGTTTTACAAAGTGGTATTATCAACATTGGCTACATCCGTTGCTAAAAGTGATAACATCTCTGAGTTTAAGGTTGTCATCATTGCAATCAGTTTCTTCTCTGTTAGCTAGCCAAGGTCTCACCCACTTTGCTGGGATCCACGAATTTTTGTGGTTACCTGTAGAAACACAAGCATATCCCCTTCCCCAGGTTATTAGTGACATAGGACCTTCCCATTGTTGTGTTGTCGGATTAAACACACTAACCTTAGGCACATTTTCAGAAAAATCTTTGGCATTTTTGATATGGTGTATAACAAACGGTTCCATTTCAGTTTCACTTTTAGGATTAAGCCAGTTCAGCACATACAGTGCCTTCATCAATACCTCTTCTGTACTCACACCAACTCCCCCTTGTTTTTTCAAAATAGACAAAATATTTTTCAATGTGTGGTGTGCATGCTCAATAATTGCTTGGCCAGTAGAATTATAAGGGACTCCAAACAGGTGTTGTGCCTTCCACTGGACGAGGAAGATTTCAAGTGTGTCAGAACGGTATGCGGGACTGTTGTCTGTTTTGATTTGTGTAGGGACACCCATGACAGCAAAAGCTTGTAATAAATGATGTTTTACTGCTTTTGCATTTGCTGAGGTCAAAGCTGTAGACCACAGCAGTCCTGAAGAGGTATCTGTGGACACATGAATGTATTTTTGTCAGCCAAATGGTGCAAATTCAGTAATATCAGTTTGCCATAACCGACCTGGCTGCAAGCCCCGAGGATTTACTCCCTTTTGTTGGAGAGGCAATATGGGGGCACAATCAGGACAAGCTGCAATAATGGCTCGAGGTTGTTCCTTGGTAAGTGTAAACTGGTTTTGGAGTGATGCTGAGGACTGATGAAAGAATTCGTGAGCTTGTCTCGCTTGTTCAAAAGGAGATATATCCGTTACTGCCACAAGTTTGTCTATAATGCTGTTTCCCTCAACTAGACCACCTGGTATGTTGGTACGGCTTTTTATATGCATTATAAATATTGGTGCTGTCCTATAATCTAACACGTTCCACAAATCTAACAATGCTTCAAACAACAAGGAATTGGAAACTCGTTGCAAAACCGCTCTATGTGTTCTTTGTACAACTCCCACAACACAAAGAGTATCTGCTACCAGATTAACTGGGCAGTTATGCCATTTTTGTAATGCTGCTAAACATATTGAGGGCAGTTTCTTTTAAGATGTCCTGTCTGTCCACAAGTAAAACATGCTAGGCCACAAGAAGAAGGGCTTCGGCCTTTCATTGCAGGCTTAAGTGCTGCAGCCAAGGCTGCAGCGTGGGCTTGAGCATGTATTTTTGCCTTTTCTACCTCCTGTTGCATAATTGGTACTTGTGTACAAGCTTCCACCATCTCTGCCAGAGAAGCAGTTTTTCCCAAGCCGGCTAATATCTGTTGGCATTGGGTGTTTGCATTCATCATAGCCAAATCTTTCACCACAGCAGCTTTTGCCTCTGGAGTCAGGTTAGGAGAAGCATCTATAGCTTCTTTTAAACTGTCCACAAACTTCATATATGATCCCCCAGGATCCTGCTTTATTGTAGAATAGGGTGGCATAGGGTTACCTATATTTGGCAATTCTTTCACTGCCGCCAGAGCAAGCCCCTGCGTTTGCTGCAAAATCCTTGGATGAAGTGCTGACTGAGTGGCACCATCTGCGTATTGCCCACAACCCAGTAACTGGTCAATGCTAGCTAATTGCAATGGATCATCAGCTGGTAAATGAACATTTTCTAATACTGCCAATTCTACCTTCCCTTGCCACTGGTCCAAGAACAGCAAATACCCCGTTGGAGGAAGCAATAACTCCATCAATGCCTTAATAGCTGTTGGAGTTAGTACTCGCCCCTTGAAAAATGAATTGATTAGCTGCATCACGTGCTTATTATCCATACCATATTGCATAACTGCATTTTGTAATTGCTTAACCGTTTTCCAATCAAAGGGCAACCACTGCCTTTGTCCTCTGTTATCTATGTGCACTGGCATTGCTGTAATACCACCAGGTAACATGTTCCCTTCAATGGTTGCATCTCTGATTACCCCTTACCAGCGTTGCCCTGCATTATAAGAATGATCTCGAGGAATATCTCTACTCTAATGCACAGGGGCAGCACCCAAATTACCATTACTATCACTGCTATACAATTCCCTTATGTTTCCCTGTGGATCAGTAAGTCGACACATATTTGCAAACCAATCTGCTAGCCCAGTCTCGAGCCCTTTTCCATACTGTGCTCTCAAATATTCATCTGCTTCTCTTACAGACCACATCCCATCTTCAACACATTGTCTAGCTCATTTTTGTATTCGCTCCTTCTTAATACGGAGCTCCTCAGGAGTGAGGTCTAATTCCGCCCCCTCCCTTTCCTGTTTTCCCCGTTTTTCACATTCCCTGCCAATTGCTTCCAACCCGTCCTTAATTGCATCTGACGCCTCTTTATATGCTATTAACGGTGAAGTTTTATTGTTACCGCCACCTAGTCACTTCATAGCTTTTAGAACTTCTTGCATCTGGCTCTCTTGCTGCCCCAGTAAGTCTTTCAGGCTCTGCGCGTGGCTCTCCTCCTGGAAATCAGGGCGATTCTGCAGTGCTCCATCCTGGTGCTCCATCGGGTCCTCCGGCAAAGGCACGTCAGCTGGATTAACTTGTCCTGGCTTGTTGAAACTTGCTGGTTGCTGCCATTCGTTGTTGGAGGCAGGCACCTCACAGGGTGCAGAGGGTATAATTTGCTCTCCGCTCCAGAACTCCAAATCAGATACAGGACATACCAGCGGTATTGATTTTTCGGAGTTCTCAGATGGGGGGCAGCTGGCGGTGGGCGGCTACGGGCAGACGGCACACAACTTCAGCTCCTCTGAGACTTCCTGCATCAGCTGCCTGACCTCCCGCCAGGGTCCGGCGAGGTCACAAGCCTCGCGGCTCCCCCTTGTGACCGCTTCCAATAGTTTGGTCCCTATGTCCTCCCATGTACTGGGAGAAAAAAATTCGTCCGTCGATCGGACACAACCCTTCCACTGGGCAAATCGGAGCAGACGCTTTAAAGCGTCTTTTTAAAAATACCTTCCTGTTCATGCAGCCAGCTGCAGAATACTTTTCATTATTACTTTTTCTTCCATGGATGCCACGTTTCCCATTGCCACCTGCTTCCCCGTAGGCCTACTTTCTGCTATTCGTCGAGCGCAGGGCTAACTTCGCCCTCCAGGCAGCGATCCTCGTGTCTTCAGGTCCCAGCGATCTTGCTTCGATACGAAGTATCACGTCGGGGTCACCAGAATGTTGCTTTCTCCATGCGAGGCAGAGAACCTGACACACCAATGTGATGTTCACAGAGTTTGCTTTATTGTCGGACCGGGCTAGCTTTATAGCAAAGCTGCTCTGTCCACGCGCCTTACAACAATGTGATTGGTTGTAACTTGTGCTATACAACAACGTGATAGGTTGCATGTACTGTCCACATGCTCTGCATGCATGTGTCCAGTGATTGCTCACTCATTGTTACCTTCTAATGGTGCTCCTTTAGTTTCTTTTGTCTCTGGCTTCACCTCTCAGCCAGGCTGGTGACAACCCCATCCCCCCGGGGCAGGGTGGGGCTCTGCCACTACAATAGTGATATGAAATTAAATTTGTAATAATCATTTAAAATAAAACAAGCAAAACAGGTTAGCAATCCTATTGCTGTTGCTGGACTTTTGGTTGATTTTTGTTTGTAAATGAAGTTCTTATATATAAAGAAAGTTATAAATATGAAACATTGGCTTTTCTAGGAAAAAATATTAGTGTTTATTGTTTTCTTGATGTATTCTGCCTTGGTGGTCTCATGATATGACATCTTGTTCTCCTATGAAACTATTTTCCTTGACAGGCAAGAAACACTATTCTTGGGGACATTTGTGAAAAGTATCTACTCTGTAATATAGCATTCAATGCATATATTTTTTTTTTTCGAAGAGATTGTTCAGTTTATGACAGCACCTGTCTAATAAATGTACAGTTTCACAAATCACTAACACTTAAATCCTACTCAGTTCAACAGAATTAAATGCATCAACATTCAAGCATATGGCTGATTTTGCGAAATTGCTGTCCCAAGTCAGACAATTATCACGTTGTGGTGGAATGCCTGACTGATATGGGCATAATATTAGGCACCATTTTAGTTCCTTATGTATCCGTATTGGAAAATTTCTGGTAAAAATTATGAGCACATTATGTGACCTAATTTACAAAGATCATAGATTTATTCACTTTCCTTTATGTTTCACCAGAATGGTAAGCGCTTTGAATTTCTTAGAAGAAATTTAGATGCTCTCTATTATTTACACAATGCTGCCAATATCCATATGTTCTTGTCCTCAGATAGAACAATTGTAATTGTCTCATGTAGGAAATATTTATCTATTCTGTCTAAAATTTAATGATCACACAGGATATTTCAATGCTGAAGGCTCACTGAGCCTCACTGAGGGTTAGCATTTATGAGGTCTATTTCTAGAGAATTTTGGTATTGAATTTTAACATTTTCAACACATAGTTGAATTAAGATTGTGTCACATAGGATCTGACATTAAACTTCATTATTCTCACAACAGTTGATGAGAAATTCAACAGCTTATTACAACAGCATTCAGTTAGATAATTAAAGATCAGGCCAAACCTTTTGATTCCCTATTTCATTAACACATTTTATAGATCGATTATTTTCATTAATTGGAAAAAAATCATGTGGAATGCAGGAGCCTCTTTATCACAGGCTGTAGAGGTTTCAGGGTATATACTATATCACAGGTGTCAAACCCCCGGCCCCTGGGCCGGATCCGGCCCCGCCTCCTTGTTTTATACGGTCCGGCACTTTGTTTGCACCCGGCGGGAGCACCGAGCTCCTGTCCCCAGGCTCCTGCCAGCGCTGGTCCCCGTGCAGCGGGGGTGACAGGCGTTGCGCTGCCGGAGCGGAACAGCCGGAGCTACAGGAGAGCGGTGGGAGTGACTGTCTTAGGGCTTTGAAAGACAAGACAGACAAAACCTACGCGGGGCGGGGTGGGGGGGGGACGGGGACGCTTAAAGGGGTACTCTCAACTGGGCAAACATTTAATTTAATGTTTTAATAAATTAGACAGATGCATCAACATGAGCAATCACATGTTATTTTAAAAAAGTACCTGTAACAAGATACTTTTTATCTAGCAGCTAGGGTCCCACTTGTGAATCCTACATTGTTTTCCATGGATACGCCCAGCTCTGCCATGGGGGAAGTTTGAAGGAAAGGTGAGCCTGTGTGAGAGGGCCTGAGTATTATTTAACCTGGTCCTAAAGGACATCTTGGCCTTTTACTTAAGTGGCGCATCATTCCATCTTTGGTGGAACGATTTGAATCCCAAAATGTTCAGTAAGAGAAAGATTGGTGTAAAAGAAAGGCAATTTAATGATAGATGGGCAAGCAAATACATGTTTGTGTGTCAAGGAGAAAAAACAGTGTGTCTTTTGTGTTATGACACAGTGTCGATGATAAAGGAGTACAACGCACATAACTGAGTGGCAAATGCAAGGCAAGAAGAAACTGAATCATCAGCTTTCTGTACTTACATCAAACTGCGTTTTACATTAGGCGCTGATGTAAAAATGTGCATCCAGTTTTCAGTTTCTCTCATGTTTGTAATTTTGGATGCATTGTACAATAATATTCTACCAATCATCAGAACATATCTATTAAAGTTGTAGGAAGCCCATGCTTTCTTTCAGAATTGGTTGAAAAGATTTTGTTTCATTTCCAGTGCTCCCAGTACAAGAGTATGTAAACCCTTTAGTCTTTCATTAAGAAAGATCGATCCTACAACGCTTGTTACAATGAGACTGCAAACTTTTGCCTCAAGAAAAGTAGAAGGAATAGAATCCCCAGTAGAATTGAATGCAAATGTAAAAATTCCCTTTTGAAGATAATAACGCTCACCTAAGTCAGGGTATTGAAGAAGATTTTTGCCCACTAGTTAAACAGGAAACTAATGGGAAACTGGGATCTCTTAAGTCTCTGTGGAGTTTGGACGCCTAATAGAGAAGGGTTATGGTTTTTTCAAGCAACAGGAAAGGGGAGGAAGCATGAACAGTGGCTGTCATCTTTTGCATTTACTGGCTAAGTCTCAAAAAGTAGACTACAAATCTGCTAAAGTCTGAAGGAATTTTGGACCATTTTTTCCCCATGACTAATCTAACTATTGGCAATTAGAAAAAAAAATAAATCTGTGAGTAGTGGCAACATCTCTTTCCTCTCCCAGTCAGAAAAAGAGCAGATAAGGAAGAAACAATAATAAGCTCCACAAAATATACTTAATAATAATCTGATAGGTGACAATTTTGCGTTATAAGGGGAAGATCTCTTGGGTCAGAGCAAAATTTCACTGTATGTGGAGTACAGCTTCTCAGGTGGAGAAAACCATTTGAAATGTATTGAAGCAATTCAGGGATTTTGCTTCTCCATATAATTTTAAGTGACTACTGCTAGAGCGAAGTGACCTTTTATGTAAAATTGCAGACCTTGGTCACTTCTTTTTCCCATTTTAGGAATAAGAAATTGCTTACTCTCTCAGTAAAAATTTGTTAATAAGTCAAAGGGTTATACATTACTTATTACTGGGCTGTTTCTAGTTGGCAGATACATATATATGGAAGTCCACATTCAGTAGCTTTATGATGAGGCAATACATAGAGAGAAGTATTCAGTTTCATAATTTCTTCTTATGTGCACCAAAGAGACATGGTCCACCTATAGGAACATAAATTAGTATGAAGCTGTTCAAGGTGTATGTGCTTTCCAAACATTAATATCTAACCCCTTTTTTAGGATGCATTCTTCAGGATAAACCTTGCATTGTGGCCATCCTATGTGCCGTACTTTTAAAGATGTGAGAGAAAGCAAACACATGGCAGAGCTGAGGATGGTTCTAGAGGAAAGATTAACTCTTCAGCTGCATGGATTGCTATGCTTAAGTGCACTCCATATAACAAAGGTACAAACTGGTAAAAGATATTTTAGATAACTTACCTGTAACTTCATAGAATCATTCTGTGTATAGCCTGTTAACATATTTTTTAATGTCGGAAAAATATGGTGTTTCAATAAATGTTTTTTTGCCAATGAAGGTTTTGTACTCCTTTGATAAATAACTTCTTGTCATTCCTTTCTGAAATGATTGTAATAAAAGCAACCCACAAAGAGAAGAAACCAATTTTTTATCCATTATATCTTACCAGCATCTCTGTGCCACCAAATAGAATATTTTTATTAAGTTAGATGGTCATACTATTCAAGCAGTGTATTTAGATATATATTCTATTACAGGCAGGAATATTTTGCAAGCATCTAGGTGATTCACTAAGTTTCACAGGAAGTAATATGCTTTATAGGTTCTAACAACAAACCAGAAAAACATTTACTTTATTCACCGTGACTTTTCTACCAGAATGTTGAACAATATAAAGTCTCCTTCCAAATCCATAATGAACAGAAAGTAGAATTGCACACAGGATTAAGGTCAAGTCTTCTGCATCTGGCTCAAGGCCTTATCTCATAGGCATCCCCTGAAAAAAATGTTGTTTCAGAAGTTTGCAATTGTACTAAGTAAATGAGATGTGTAGAGCAGCATTACTTGCTGAGTGCCTGACTGTGCTTGAGACCACCACTAAACAATTCTAAGGCTTTAATTACAGCTCAGCAATGTAGCTCAGCTCTGTGGAAACATCCATGCTTGGCTGGTTTTGCACACACTACTGGCAGAAAATCATGCATCTGTGAGTTTTTTGAGGATGATCTGATATGTTATTTTGAGGATGCCAGTGAACACTCTGACCACGGTGAGTTGAATATCTACCTAATTAGATAGTTGGTCAAGATCCTTATAGTCTGTCTCATTTTGCTCATAATGAGACCTGGAAATTAAAATTAAAGTTCAGTCTTGTCCCAGTGAATTAAAGCAAACACTCTCTAATAAATTTCACCTTTTAGTACAAATGAAATTACATGACTAAAGACATGAAGCTTGAGGGGAAAAGATAATATCAGATCAATAAAAGAGCCTTTTTCATTAATAGCTACATCTCTTAATTTGTCCTAAGCAAATACTACTTTTACTGTATAGTCGTTACAGTGGCATAGCCACAGCTGCAGGCTTATGCTGTTTGAGTTCAGTGTTGTGGGGTTTTTTGTTTTGTTTTGTTTTGTTTCGTTTTTTTGTTTTGTTTTGTTTTGTTTTCTTAACATGTAAAAATATGTGATAGATGCTTGTTCAGTGTTGGTACCAGTTGATAAGGGAGTTCACTGAGAGGCATTTTTTAAAAGTTTCTCTTAGCAGTCTGCTGACTGTCATGATTATCTGTTCACATTCCCTTTTAGAACCAACTACAGAGGCCAGTCATCAAGCTAGGAGCCTTTGTAGGTTATTTTTTTAGAAAACAAAATGGAGAGCATCCATTTCATCTGAAGATGAAGAGTTGATGACAATGAAGTGATGATTAAACAACGACGGCGATGCGCCAACAAAGTGTCCATGACGACAAAGATGACGATGAAGAAACTATCATCTGCAGTGGATATGCAAATATGACTATGAATCAATAATCTTACTCTATAAATAGTGAACGGCCTTTGGGTTCTACTGTATGGCAGCGGGCTGCCTGCCAGGATCTCCCCTGGAGTATGGGTGCTTCTCAGGGTTACTCCTCGAGACTGAGAGAATCCTTATTGCATCAGGTACTTGCAAAGTGAATTGAGAATAAGCATGCTGAAACTTGATAAACTTACAAAATTATATAAAGGATTGATTGTGCATCTATAATAATTTAGACATAAATCTGAGTCTGAGGCTACTTCTGGATCCAGCTTTACCTAGACTCCTGTCTGAGAAGGAGTTTAGAATGCAAATGGGTCCTCTCTGAACCTTGTGACTCAAAGGGATGATCTTACAGTTTTTTCTGACTCTGTCCTCTATGCAGTAAATAACCAAGTGTACTTTGACATTGAGTCTTGTTAAACCACTGTTGCATTTACTGTCAAACTTTGTTAAATCCCTGTTTTAGATCAATAAGCGTGTTGCTGCTCCCCTCTTCTGAATGAAGTGAATCACTCTTTCTGTGACACATGATCATAGACTAAACAGGTGGATGCCCTGTACATTGAGATTGGGAAGAAATGCTGCAAACATATATATATATGCAAAATTAACTTTCCCATTACAAAGATCCTATATGCTATATTCCAGCTGAAACCGGCCATTTTTGTAAGTTTTAAAAGGGATTTCTACATTACTGCAGAACATCTGTTGAAATGTCTGTATTAACAAGAGCCCATCCAGTGGACTTTGAAAAGTGATTATACCCTTTTACTTGGTAGTCACAAGATTGAATATGGAATATAACATTCACTTTTTGGCCTTGCAATACAAGAAAAAACATTGATAGACTGCAGTAAGTTTAGCAAAAGGCCACCAGGTCAGAGATTGAAGAACTTGTCCTGTGAGGAGAAGCTGAGGAAGTTCAGCTTGCTCAAACTGGAGAAGAAACAGCTTCTGGGGGTTGAACAGAAGCCCGCCAATGTCTAAATGAAAGATAATTAGAGAGGGCAGTCAGGCAGTTTAGAGATGTGCACAACAGAGAAAAGAGATAATGGTAATAAATTAACAGGTTATGTCTGAATGAGATACAAATTATTCACTCCAAGTGTAGTTAGACATTGTAGCATGTTGTCCTGATAGACTTCATAGTCTCCATGCTTGAAGGTTTCCGAAACCCAGTTAGATAAATCCCACTATTTCAGAGTTGACTTTTTTTTTAACAGGATGCTGGGCCAAATGAACTAGAGGATGATTCTATGATTCTGTGATTTTTTTCAATGCTCTTTTACATAACCAATTGTTTTCAGAAAGAAAATCAGTGTGTATCAAATAATTTTCTGGATGAGAGATTTGTCTAGATATCACAATTTAAAACATAACTTCCTTTAAAATTTCCATGTGTTTTTAATGAACATTGTTTCAAGACTTTGGAACACACTATTTACAGCTGCAGAATGACCCCTTGAACCACGATGTGTTTCAAGTTCAGAGCTTACTGGAGGGAAAAAATTCAGCTGCTGAACTACCAGCATAAGTACCTGAAGCCATTTGACTCTTCATCTTTTGTTTTCCTATGCAGATTCAGATTTGGCCTGGCACCTGCGAGATTTGAAGTCACCACGGCAAAAGACCACATGAATACGATTTGTTTGTTTCTTGCTCAATATGCAGTTCCCATTAGCAGAACATCAGTTCTTGTGCACTCAGCAAGTGAAAAGTAGACAGTTTTTATTTCAACTTCAATCAATAATATTATGGATTGACTTCTCTGTTTAAATATTTATGGAGAAAATCCAGCTACCTGCCTATTAATAAGAACCATTTTCATTATTTGTATTTGCAGCTTCCGATTAATGTCAGACAAATTGAATTACTGTGTGAAAATGGTTTTGATTAAAGCAAAATTAGAAATCTAAACAGTTTGCAACAGTGGATTTTTATTTCATTTCCTAATGTGAATCTTATCTAGATGCTACAGCAGACTATGCATTTGATAAGATTTTTCTTTCATCTCTGTGACTACCAATTATACTGCTTGCCTGGTTTCCTGCAATGCACTTTATGCTCAGTAAAAATTGATATAACTGGAAGTTATATGGAATCATCACTAAGATAACTAAAAGAAAAAAAAATGTTTATTTATTGTATCTTCCAGCATTCTGGAAAATTAAAGAGAATTTTAATGTGAAATACTGTAGATCGACACTTGGCAAAGCATACGCTTCCAATGACAGGTGGATTAAGCCTTGATGAATTTGGAAATAGAAATATTTCTAAAAGAACAGTATAAAAAGTTTCCTATCTAGTTATTTCACTTCACCTCCATAATTTATTTTTGGGAATTATTAGATGATTTGAAATATGGTTCTAAAATGTAATTTAAGGGCTTATTTGCTTTTTTTGTCTTGCTTTGTTTCTTTTTTTTTTTTTTTTTTCTGTTCTATAGTATGTATTAGACAGAATATGTATGCTACTGTACATGTTCTGGTAGCTTGAATTCAGAAGTACAAAAGACAAAATGCATTGCCTGATCTAGTTTATCAAAGACAAAGCAATAATTATGGGATTTTGAAACTAGGTTATGAAGATTATGGAATTAGATCACTAGTGCTTGCTTCTCTTTAATAGGACTCCCTCCTGCCTTTTTAATACATGTATTTGGAACGCAAGGCTCAATGAGTCTTCACACCAGGCTTTGCAGTCTGACTTTGGGGTCTGACATCTTGTCATATAATTATGAGTGATGCATACTAGGTTATTGGCAATTTCATTTTATGTGAAGGAACGTGACATCTTCCTAGATCTAGTCCAATTTTCACTACTCTGCTGAATGATAATACCTGACCCTGAGGGTTGCCCAAGTGGAAAAGAACACTGAACTCTAAGAAAAATACTCTATGGCATCTCCATCTTCCCTTTTTACTGTATATGCAAAAAGTATTATTTACAAGAAGTGAAAGTGGTTTTACAAGGATTAACCATGGAAAACATTAATATATGTCACTACATAAATTTAACAGAACTTTTACAATGTGTACAATCTTAAATACGATGAATAAACAGCACAATAGCAAATGCAAAAAAAAGCATGACATTTTCTAGGAAACCTAAGTACAATATTTAAATGTAATTTTAATAGAATTAAATGAAATCCTTTGAATTATGCATTGTTAGGATGTGTCAGTCTGCACCTTGAACAGGCCCTGAAACGTTTCCCAATTGAATTCCACAGCAACAAACATAATATAATGCATTATAAAACTGCAAAATGTCTGTAATAGAAAATTACTTTCTTGGATAGCAAGATTAACATTATCATTTGATTAGCAAGTGCCAATACTATTTTGGATGAGATTAGTTTCCCTTTAATTACCCATGTGTTCACAATTTAAGGTACTTCATTACTTGCATATTTCTAACTGTATCCATCTCTCTCATCACACCTTTCCAATTACAATGAAAATGGTATAAAATCACATTACTATATTCACGTTTTAATTTCTAGTATAGCTATTAATCTTTTCCTAAGCCCTTAACCAGCTGAATGGATATTATGACATAGGATTTTTCTCCACTAGACACTCATTTCCCTCTGACTAGCGACTCTTTGTTGTTCTTTTTTCTTGGAATGTGGTTCAAAGACAATTCATATTCCATCATATCTGTCTTGAGACATCGTTTATATCTGTATTGTCAAGGTAAAGATGTGTATTTTATCTAACAGTTTTCAATGTGTTTTGGATACATCAAGTTGATTTTTTTTCCAAATAAAAAAACAGTAAGCATTTCAAATATGATACATAAAATTTAATGCAATCATCTGGAAAATACAGGGACAAGGCATTGATTAGTTATCATATTCTATTTTAAAAAATATAGGATAATTAATTTCAGTAATGTCAAAACATTAGGAGTGCCATTAAAAATGATGGGCAACACAGGCTACATTCAACTCACTGAATTATGTCTTGTCCATAACCTTTATATTACATCCCTTTCAATAGACCTTGTGAAAATTCAGACTTGAATTTTGAGTAAGACTTTCTATCAACTTTCTTTCACAGAAAATTTCTTAAGGAATTAAGTTCAAAGTTTTTTATTTCAATGAAACTGAGTTTATTTGTGAAACACTGCTTTGTCAAAACAAATTAACCAAGCAAATAAGGTGTTTAACTCCTGAAATGAGATCCTACTGTTTAAATTGTTAGACAGTTTTGATACCCACAGGCAGATCAAACAAAGAAATCGGCTTGGCATCTTAAACTAGGTGAATTTAATGGGAGTTCATATACCTCAATAGAAATTAGCTGACTAAATAGTCTTCACCCAGCTTTAGATCTCTGAATCCTGATCACTCAATGTCTTATATCTGTGGTAATTTTCACCTCGGATTTTGACCACAACTTCTGGGCATGTAGGCAGTCTCAGTAGAACTCACATCAGAAAATAAGAAGTAATGAAGTATTAATCTGTGGTTGGAGGTAATTCTGTTGCACATACTTCAGCAGCACTAAAAATTAACGCTAATAATGTATTTCATTAACTGCCTTGGCCAGTAATGTTTCTCTTCATCTTCTAAATATACAAATATTACCTGCTGATTAGAGTATTCCCCTGCTAGTGTGATCTAAATAATACGATTTCATCAGTATGAGGGGATAATCTCTGAGAAAAAATCTGGCTTTTTCTCTGAGAACAGTTCCACATTATATAAATAGCTCCATATTTACTGAGACTGTGATTGTCTGGACAGCCCATATTGCATTTATAGCCCTTGGAATCTCAGACCCACATTCCTTGTCCTATGAATATTTAGGAAGGAGAGCACCAGACAGGCAAACAGAAAAGAGACTGTGCTAGAATAAACAACACTCTGTGAATAAGCTTGAATATAAACCTGAACAAAACCTAAGCATAAACATAAATCTCACCTCTTCATAAATGTTTCACCTACAGGCTAATTGATTTTAATTCTGATGCAGTGTAGTAATCTTTTAAAAACCTGAGTGTTTGTGTGGAACGGGGGAAAAAAAAAAAAACCAAAACCAAAACCAAACCAAACCAAAACAACAAAAAACAAACAAACAAACCAAAAAACCAATTCAGCCAAATCTGATAATTATTTTTTTCACTTGACTTCTGAATTCAAGTAGAAAACTAAATGTTCTAAATGTTTACAAACTAATAAAATCTTTAGATTCTTGTTAACAAGTAACAGAAAATGAGATAGAAGTGTATTAGATTCAGTAGTTTTCTAGATTAGAGTATGCCCAGTCAAAAACGTTTGCCATTTGATCGTTTGATAAATGTCCATATCAGAAAATACAATAAGAGATGCTGTTATTCTGAGTTGGGACAGCTAGAATATACTGGTTAATTTGCTTATTATCCATAGCTCATCTTTACTTTGGTTCAGGACCACCAGGTCTTCTGTGTAAATCCTGACACTATCTATTTCACTACTTCATGCACACTGTTTCCAGTGGCTGGTGGTTTGGGGGAGTTTCTTTTGTTTGCTTGTTGTCTTGGGTGTTGTTGTTGTTGTTTGTTTGTTTGTTTGTTTGTTTGTTGTTTTTTGTTTGGTTGGGGGTTTTGTTTGTTTATTTGTTTGTTGGGGTTTTTTTTAGAACTAAAATGTGCAGAATCTTTCTGCGTACCCAAAAGGTATGAAACCATTTGAAAGGTTATCATAACACAGAATACCCACTGAAAGAGGGAGTTAGGGTGGTTATTTTATCACAACAGACTTATGTATGAGTAGATGAGAACAACATACTGGTACCAGCAGCTTGGATGGAAACTCTTACAGCTCATGCTTTCACAGGTGTGATATGCAGGCAATACTGTGTCATAAAATTGGACATCATTAATCATCATTGCAAAAGAAGGGGAAATATGTCATGACAGCTCTTTTAAAAGAAAGCAGTAAAATATTTTCCTTTCTCCCCTCCACTCTGAAGACACGTCAGTTGTCAAAAGAAGAGAAATAATAATTTTTTTTTGCATTCAATGTCTTAGACAGGCCTTCAATGCATTCAACAGTAGTTTTATTTGCTTCTTATCTTCAAACATCTATTGTAAATTACTGTTGGAGCTAATCAGGAAAAAAACACATATATAATTGTTTTTCATACTTTATGAATTAAATAACAAAATAAAATCAGTTTCATCCTTGATAATCTCTGAAATAGTCTTTGATAATTTTTTCAGAGATCCTCTGTTCCTCTTATATGCCTATACCTTTTTATTTGAGCAAGAAAAAATAATTTGCTCCCTTCTATTAGACTGAATATAATTTGTGAAACTGATCCAATGCATCACTTAGTCACACTGTTCCTGTTGTCTCCTTGTAGATTAACTACGGGTCTGATAGATCAATTGTTCTTGATGGAAACACAACAAACTCATTTTCTTTGCCATTCTTCTACGGTTAAGCCTCAGTGATTCTCCTTTCCTTTTATTCTGTCACTTTTCTTGTTTTTCATTCTCTCTGCATAAAATAGTTTCTTGCTGTATAAAAAGATTGAAGACTTTGAAGTATGATGGCCAAACTTGAGTCAATAATATAAAGCTCTTCATTGAGTAGACAGCTAGCATATAAGACTGTATGTCTGAGATGCCCACTAGCGATCACTGGAAGCAGGACTTTTAACTTTCAGCAGTACGGAAAATACTTAAAACCCGGTCGTCTACCCCAAAAATCTCCAGCATAGGTTAGTATAATGCTTGGCCAGATGTGCTTCTAAGTACACGTAGGTGATTCTTCAGTGATAATATATTAATATCCTGTGAAAATACTTGATTTATCAGAAATTCCACCTTTTTTGTGTCATTCTAGGCAAATTATACGTCTTAACTTGATATCCAGTCAGGAAGTCAAAATACTGCAGAAAAGTTAAGTAAGAAGAAGAAGCAAAACTGAATGAAAGAGGTCTCAGTAGTACACTCAGTAGTATTCCCTAGCAGTAGTGGTACCACTTTACCTAGCCTAAGATTTGTCAGTTAGTGATTCTTATTTATCTGATAGGAGCTTCACAAATACCATTTGTAGAATTGTTCAGAGCACTCTATTTTTTTGCATGCTGAAGCTACTGTACTGTAAAACAATTAAAAGGTTTTGCTTTCATTGACTTACTTTTAAAATCACAGAAGAAAAAAAAACAACAGACATCGTATGAGCACAGTGTATAAAGTCTGCTAAGAAGCTACCACCTTCATCTGGTAAAGTGAATGTAATGTTAGCCAGCTTTCCCTAAATTTACATGCTTTCAGACATGCAAATAACCTAATTTTCCTTACAAGTAAAGGGGAAAAAAAGAAAGGAAACTCTACAAGTCTAGCTTTCCTAAACTCAACCTCTCTGAGACAAATTTAAATAAATAATTACTTTTTAGCTGGACAATTTCTCCCTTGAAGGAAGTTACAGTATTGTTATCTAAAATTTGCAGTATTGATGCAATCAGAATTTGAAAAAAAATAAATAAAGCAACTTAAAATCAGAAAAATAATAAAAATGTATTTTGTTTTGACATTCAGTTACATGTATCAATTATGTCTAAATGTTCTTCAGTGTTTCACTAAAAAAATAACCTATTTGCTTGCAGCTCCTCAGTGAAGGAGAGCATTTGAACTAAAAGTGTTTAGTCTCAACTCTGCAATTTATATAAAGACTGAGATGAATTTTGGCAAGATGGCATTTTTGTGCTTTGTTGAAAGTAGATAACAGATGCAAAAGATTGAAACAAATAAAGATTAAGTCTTATATTTAGATGAATCTAAAGGAAAGATGTTAACAAATCAGAAAACAATATGTTTATTTCTCCAAATAAAAATAATCTGATTTAATATACTGTGTATCAAACTGCTAATTCAAAATTAATCTTTATTATTGTCTAATAAATAAAGCTTATTTTATTTGAAGACTTATTTTGCAGGTACATATGTGAACATATGACAGTTCCTGCAGCCTATGAGATTTCTATGTGAATGTGTGAGTGTAGTCTTTTAAATCAATATATCAGACTGGAATCAAACCACAAGTATTGATTTAGAAATGCTTGAAAAACTCCATAGAGTTAAATATCAAATACTTGCTGAAAGTTCCTTGGAATTGAGATATTAAATTAATTTTGTCCCCTTTACAAATTCCAGCCCTAATATTTTCTAGATACAGAACAGGCACTGTTGAAATCTCTTAGAGCCTTGTTTTACTTTCATTCCGTGTCGTATTAGCCCTACAATGGTTTAGAGTACAGGTGCCAGTCTGAAGATTTATGAAGAAACAAACAAATAAATAAATGTCCCATAACTGAATCCAGTTAATCTGGAACCCAAGAAACCCAACTAGGACAAGAATCAGCAAATGGAGCCAGTGTAAAATATTTCAACAATTGATAAACAGCAGTCATATCATTTGGATGGAGACAATTTTTGTCAAAATCGTTCTAATAGGTAACCAGTATTAACTGTAGCTTACTAGCACCTATTTCCAGCTGTGTATTCCTGTATGCATTTTGTACAACTTCTCTATTCTCTTCTTGCCACTAAGCTAACAAAACAATTACATTTTTATGCTGTTTAAAAAAAAAAACAAACAACTTTTTCTTAGTATGCACCTTCCAATTCTTGGAATTAAATAACAGAATTTATTAGTACTAATGTATTCTTATGAGCATCTAATAAACAGGAAAATTGTCTACTGGGCACAGTTCTGCTTTGTGCCGGACACATTTGTACAAATTTCTGGCTTATCTTTATTGTTTATCTAATTTGATTACAACTTTAATAGCAGAGTTTGTGTTCTTAAAAATTAACCTATAAGTGTCTGGGAATGATTCAAAATAGTTTTCAATAGAAAAACCTTTTTTTTTCTTAAAAAAACCCGGAAGTTTAGTATAGTCACATGTCCATTTTGATTGGTTGTTTTAAAATAGCAATATAAAGGAACTTGAAACATGAAAGTGAGATCAATACCATGGGGAAAAATCACTTTCTGGTTTGAGATTACTTCTACTTTTCCATCTGTAGCAGCAATTAAAACAAATAAAAGGAAGAACAAGGAAGAAAATATGCAATGCAAACTGTTTTTTTTAATTTTGGTTTATAAAATATATCAACCTACAGTATATTTCCTAAGATTTTCTGTTAGTATTTTTAAGTTATGTCCAATTTCAGTTTAGGACAGAGTTCATCCTTGCCCACATTTATCTGAGTGTTTAGGCAAGTCATAGATACTTTAAAAATATTTATCACAGACACACTATCTTTCAGAAATTTGGTCAGGTTTTGCTAAAAATCTTCCACGTCTGTAGCCTAGCTCCTCTACTTATTTTCTCATGCATGAGAGAAACACTCAAAGTATGGTTCTCTACTCTGGAATTTCCTTTAGTTTTTCAGTTAGTACTATAGGTTGATAAAGCATAAATATGTCTTAAAGAGCAACTTTATTTTGATCTTTCTCATCCTAAAACATACTCTATTTTAGCAGGTCCAAATGGCTTCAGAAAAATGTAGACATAACATTTTCCAGTACTGCCAAGTTTTACTACTGTACTCTCTGCCCATAAGGACAGATGAATTTTGGTATACCGCTGTGCAAATACACACATGTAACCTCCATACCAGAGCTACTTGTGCATTTGCCCAGCTCACTGTGCTCGTGTGCACTTAAGCCTGAAGGCACCTGTGTGTCCGTGGGGGTTTTAGCTTTTTTCTTCAGATGATCTAACTCTTCAGTTGGATTGTGTCTCATTATTTTATTGGAGTCTACATACATTTATGGAATAAAAATGTAAGTCTATATTTATTACAAAATTCATTTCAAGCAGCCTTAACCATCTCTGTCACTGAATAAATTTATTATGTTTTCCTGACTGTATCTTTCAGAAAATCCATTTAGGACCTACAAACTGGTTATAGACAAGCAATCAAGTTGCCAAGCTTTACAAGCTAATTCACTTCAACTATTTTTCTGTAACTGTCTGTATATCTAGTCTAAGCCTAAAACAGATTAAATCTAGATTACTCAGTGAAAGATAGTACGCTATCTCAGATTTATCTTAGAGTAACATGGGCAGTTAGCATGGAACAGCTAACTTAACAGCTAATTTAATGCTCCAGCATGTCCTATGGCAATTTGTATGTGCATTTGGATGCAGAAATATTCTTATGATTGCAAAACACATAAATGTTGTGGGTTTTTTTGTGTTGTGTTTATTTGTTTGTTTGTTTGTGTTTGGGGTTTTTTGTTTGTTTTGGTTTTGTTTGTTTGTTTGTTTGATTGGTTGGTTTTTAATTAAAATATCCAGATCAGCACTGTCCACAAAGTGTCTGAAAGAGACTTCTGGAGGTCATCTGGTCCATCTGCTCAAGCAAGGCCACTGGAGCAGATTACCCAGTACCAAGTACAGGTGTCTTCTGAATATCCCCAAGAAGAGAGGCTCCACAACTTCTCTGGGCATCCTATGCCACTGCTCAGTCACCCTCACAGCAAATTAAGTGTTTCCTTACGTTCACATAGAACCTCCTGTGTTTCAGTGTGTGTTCATTGTCTCTGGTCTTGTCACCGTTACTGCTGAACTGTTAAACACAGGTGCTGTGGTTCCATTTGTAGCTGAAGAAGGTTAAATCATATCCCTCAGGATACAATTGGAAGTGTAGAAGTTGTATCACTTCTTGGTTTTCCTACTAAGCATATATCATAGAGTTCTTTTAAGACATATTTAAAAAGCATGGGAGCTAAGAAGTGATATATAATTGTCTCTTCTATCTCGTGCTATAAAGACGTAAGCTGTGGAACTTCACTGGGAGGGGTAAATAGGAAAAAAAATGCATATTTTTTCCTTTCCTATTTATTTAAACTCATGGTCAATTTTACTTGAGAGTTAAGGCTAAAATGATATCTGTTTTGGAAAATGTTTTGTGCCACCTGGAAAACTAAGACCACTCTTACAGTGATGCACTTTTCCAGTTTGCCTTACATAGGCTTCTACCATTTTGTCCATTAGTACTTGCCTGTCAATGAACAAATTAAATTAGATCATTAGTATGCATACCAGAATTTAGCATCAATTGATGATTTGTTAATTTCCTACACTGCAAAAATGGATAAAGCATTATGATCATGCTATGTTTGTCAAAGTCACTAAGAATACTTGCATAGCATAAATAAGTTGTGCTTTGAACTATTTTGTACTTTTATACTGTGTATTTGGAAGATCTGTATATGCCATAAATTAATAGGTAGATCCCAATATATTTAGAGATAAAAATTAAACTTTTTCTAAAATTAAAGTTATTTAATTGCACACTGAGTTGAGACTTTGAATTTAGGGGACCAGCAGAGTGTCAGAAGGTACCTGAACAAGTCTGGTGTAACATAAACTGCATGTTATGTTTAAAATACTCAGTCCTAGAGTAAATTTATCACCTCTCTCGAAACATAAGTTGTTAAAAATGTACTTTGTTCTATGTTAATGTTCTCTGCTTCCTACAACAATGTTCTTTGCTGTTTATATTCTTCTCTATCCTATGTCCACAGAGGTTTCTTCACTTCAACTGTGCTGGACTTGGTTTTAATTCTTTTTACAATAAACATATTTTTTCAAATATGTATTTTAATAAAAGTCTGCTACCCACCTCCCAAAAGTGTCTCTGTTGCTTGTCCTGATCAATCACTTTTATAATTACTTGAAAAGACACTAAAATAATCTAAATACTGATGTATTTAATCTATACTAAATATTCATAGAAAATAAGTAGAAATAAAGAATACTAAAGGTCACAGTTCTTCATATGAAACCAGACCAGAGAAGTAAAAACACTGGGAAAAATTAAGGCACCACTATGGCTTCTTTGTGGAATAATTACAGGGTCTTCTACAACAATCTTTCCTAAGGGATTAAGTTTACACAATTTGCTCAGTGTAAATGAATGAATGTGTCACTATAAATAACATAATGATTATTTTTAGCACCATGTACAGAGAAAGTCTACAAGTAGATACAATTTTTTCTTTTATATTTTTTTTTCATTTTTTTCATTTTTTTCATTTTTTTTCATTTTTTTCATTTTGTATTTCAGCAAAGGGATTACTTGAGAGCTTTTTGCAACAAGCTTGCCATACTTACAGATTGAAATGTGAGCTCCATAAGCTCAGTAAGCAGCTGCTGATGTTTTCTGTTAGCAGATCAGGGTTTCTGGGAAGTCTTACACTCTCAAGAAGAGGGAGCCAGCAATGGAAAAAAGCCAAAGTTAATAAAGAAAGTAACTAGTATAGTACTGTAAGGACCTGAAAAAGAAAAAGATATCATTTTACTTCTACTTATGCATTCTAAAATAGCATCCTGCTGAGCTATTACTGCTGCTTGATTATTGTTTGATTATGGTTTTATTATTCAGTACTAGTAAACAGAAGTACAGACAGTTCTCCATTATGCTAATCTCGTTCTTACTGAGATTTTCATAAGTGTGGAAGTACCGTTAGGATTCCACAATCATTCTAATCGTGCTTGCCACATAAATTCTCTGAACAGACAGGGAATGAAAAGCTAACTGTGCACACTATATTGTACTGCAGGACTTACATGTATTGTCAGGTGTCAGTATTTTGAATTTACCTTACAGTGGGGGAAGGAATTGTATGTCCCATTGAAGTATCTTATACTGAATTCTATTATTTCAAGTTATAATGGCCCCTGGAAGCAGAACAGAAAAGGAACATTTCTGAAACTATCCTTATTTACCCAGGAAGCTTTAGATTCACCCCTTAAAGTCTGTGAAAAAGGAGGACAAAAGGAATTGAAAGACATCTTTCCTTACTTCTTTACAGAATTAACTGGGTAGAATGTTTATAAAGTGGAAATATAATCTTATCTTTCTATGAGAAGGGCTTCTGCATTCTGACTTTCTATTACTACTAAGAATGTAGTTAATTCTATGGCTGTAAAAAACAAAAACAACCAAACCCAAAACCAAACTATAACTCAAAAGATAATTAATTTTTAATATAAATGCTGATGATGCCATAATAAATATTTGCATCAATGCATTTTACATATTGATTTTAAGTGGCATCTAATTTCAGCATTATGTCACAGTTCAAATTGATTCTACTGTAACTTTTGGTTATAAAAAAACAACAATGAATGCTCTATAAATGATCATGGCAGTTTCCAGTTAATGTTTATGCCATCTTTAGGAAGGTTATTACATTTTGATTAACATGAGAACAGTGGACACTGCACTCAGTAGATTCAAAACATTTCAGTGAGTGAGTCAACTCATTATATGTTGTAAAATTTACCTTCACTGCTCTGGGATTTTACCAGGTTTGGCATAATGACCGTTCCTACAACAAGGGCAAGCGTAGGGTCCTGCACCTGGGGAGGAATAACCCCAGGCACCAGTAAAAGTTAGAGGTGGAGCTGCTGGAAAGCAACACTGCAGAGAAGGACTTGGGAGTTCTGATTGACAATAGCTTGTCCATGAGTCAACAATGTGCCCTTGTGGCCAAGAAGGCCAACGGTATCCTGGGGTGCATTAGGAAAAGTGTGGCCAACAGGTCGAGAGACATTATCCTCCCCCTCTGCTCTGCCCTGGTGAGGCCACATCTGAAGTGCTACGCCAAGTTCTGGGCTCCCCAGTTTAAGAAGGATAAGGAATTACTGGAGGGAGTCCAGCGGCAGGCTACAAAGATGATTAGGGGCCTAGAGCACCTTTCCTATGAAGAAAGACTGGGTTGGGTCTGTTCAGCCTGGAGAAGAGAAGGCTGAGAGGGGATCTCCTCAGTGTTTATAAATATCTCAAGGGTGAATGTCAAGAGGATGGACTAGACTCCTTTCAGTGGTGCCCAACAACAAGGATGAGGGGCAATGGGCTTAGGTTTGAGCATAGAAAATTCCATCTGAATATGAGGAGAAACTTCTTACCTTTGAGGATGACAGAGCATTGGAACTGGCTGCCCAGAGAGGTTGTGGAGTCTCCTTCTCCTTCTCCTTCTCCTTCTCCTTCTCCTTCTCCTTCTCCTTCTCCTTCTCCTTCTCCTTCTCCTTCTCCTTCTCCTTCTCCTTCTCCTTCTCCTTCTCCTTCTCCTTCTCCTTCTCCTTCTCCTTCTCCTTCTCCTTCTCCTTCTCCTTCTCCTTCTCCTTCTCCTTCTCTTGAGACATTCAGGACCTGCCTGGACACATTCCTGTGCAGTCTGCTCTAGGTGAACCTGTAGGTGTGTTGGACTTTTGATTACAGTGTGTAAAACAGATCACCTTATCAAATAATATCTACAAGCTAATAATATCAATGTCAATGTGAAAAAAAATGCCTGTTTCCCACTGAACATACATTTTTCAAAATGGCATCCCCTTACTTTGGATGTTCTCCCTACCTTTGTCTGTACAATAGCAACTTGACTACATTCAGGGAACTGTAACACTTATTGAGAGAAAATAATCTTCTAGTAGAGACAATTATGCAGGTTTTACCACCTATGAAGAATGAACACGTTGAGCTATTTGTATGGTGGAGCATCTGAACTTTGTGAAATAAAGAATCACAATGCATCTTGTTCTTCCTGTCAGAATAAATGGGAAAATAACATGTCAGCCTTCATAAGATGTGCCTAACTGAAGGAGCAGTTTTTCAGCTGTGGCCTTGGGAAGGTATGAGCCATTGTTATTGACAGAACAACAAAATTTATCAAGAAAAATGTCTTAACACATCATCCTGTAGCAAAAGAGTGAGATCCAAATATGTAAACTCTATACCAGCAACACATAATCATACATATGTTTAGTCATTCAAAGATCAGAATTTTTAGCAACTTGGGTAACTTTCCTGTTGTCACACTACTCCCTCCTGTTCTGAATGATTTTATACAAAAATAGGCAAAATCAGACTAGTAAACTAAACAACCCCCCCATTCAACTGTCCATTGAAAGAGAAAAAAATTTCCTCCTAGAGACACAGTTCAAGCCCTAAAGCAAACACTTTTGTTTGAAATAATATTTTGATGAAAAGAGAAAATTTCTGAGATTGCATTGAGAGCTTGTGTTAAAGTCATTACTACCTTCAGCCATCTTTAAGTGCTTTCTGAATCTCCTCATTACATACAAATCTTTAGCTTTATTCTTGGGATATTTAAATGTATTTTTTCTCCATTTGTACATCACATTTTCCAAACAGAGCTTGGAACTGCACGCTGGTAAGCCTTGCTCCTTGACATTTTTTTTTTTTTTTGTTTTGCTTGTTTTTCACCTTGAAGGGAGAATTGGCAGCAAATGGTTAATGTTGCATGAGATTTATATCTTCATCAAGATCTTTTTGTTTCAAACTACTTCGAGTGTTTTTTGTCCTTAATTCTTGCACATTACATTTCTGTAAGTTTTCTATGTGACCACTTCTTCAAAAGAAGTTGTTTAAAACATCCAACTTGGTTGGAATGCTATTGTTCACCTCAGATTATTTTACAGAACCTCTTGCAGAAATGTCCTCGCTGATATAGGTAGCTGATAATTTCAACATTTTGAAAAATTATAACACTATTTTTCTTTTTTTCTTTTTTTTTTCCAGCAAAGAACATTTCCACTCCTTTAAAACATAAAAACACGGTTCTGCTTTTAAACAGAGTGTATTACACAGAACAGAGTATACCAAGCTAGGTTCTGTTACTATTTTGCAGCTAGTAAACATGTACTGACTTTTTTTTTTTTTAAGTCAGTATTAAGCTTATTGACTGGAGGATTTAATATTTATAGTATTTTTCCAGAATCAATATGGTGACCTTAGGGGGGAAAAGAAAATGTCTTTCAGTCAACTAAATAACAATGTTCTCTGTTTGTGCCAGAAACCTGCTGATATTTAAACACATCTATGGTGAAAAATTTGGAATGTAGTTACTATTAACAGCTCATCATTCTTTGTCTCCTGGAAGCCCAGGAAAAAATTTTGAAAAAAAATATGACACTTGTTAATTCTATTTGATGCTTCAAGTCCTTTTCCTCAAGAAGCAATTGATGTAACATGTGAGTCCACAGACTTTCATTTCAGATAGATTATATTTTATTTTATGGTTTTAACATGTAGAGAGTTCCTTCCATTTTGCTTGCTAGTCACTAGTGCAAAATGGAATCACCTCAAAGTACATGGATTCTTTTATATTAATTTAGTCATAGTGGCTTTAAAATGCTTCGGAGCTCCTGTCCAGTTTGGACTTTTTTTAACAGGGAGGATCAGAAAACTTAATGAGAATCCCATTAATTCTTTGTGTTTGAAATCCCTATTAGTTTATTAAATACATAATAAAAGAACACAATACAATAATGAATAGAATAGAATAGAATAGAATAGAATAGAATAGAATAGAATAGAATAGAATAGAATAGAATAGAATAGAATACTGTTATTTGCCACTTTCTCTCATATTGGTTTTGGTGTTCTGCTTTAGGGAATATGCTTACTTTTACTCAGTTTATTATGAAAAAAAAAAAAAAGTAAAAGAAAAATGTAATATTCTGCATTCTTCCAAACATCTTATGTTGAACTGAATTAGCAGTGTTCATAGCACATCAACCGCCAGACTGAAATAATGTGGTACACAGTGGAAATAAATGCTTTTATAAAAGCATCTGGCAACTTAGCTATTCAGTACTGATCTCTTTACAACTTGATATATTCATGAACACTTTCATAAAGATACAACATCATAATTTGTGAAATAATTGAAGAATCAGTTTAAATGCTTATTTTTAATGTATGTAAATTATTTAGCTGTGGTAGTTTCACCACTGTAAAATAACTGACTTGTTGATGTACAGGATAGAACATCTTTAGGGAACAAAAAAAAAGTTGAAAATACCAATTTTTCTGTTAAGTACCTAGGAATCTCTTGGGATGAAAACGGAAACAAAAGAGCTACAGAGAAGTCAAATGGAGCACCCTATGATGTTCTAAAAGCCTATTTACTCTAAAAGAAAAATATAAGGGGAGAAGACAGAATGTGGCCGTAACAATCCACAGTACACATGCTGTTGCTGAGATACAGTGTATTTCTTGACAAAAATACTTTGTCAGTAAGTAATACGAACTCTTGCTCTATGTTACAAGGCAAAAATAGCATGTACAGAAAGAAGAAAAAAATTATTTCTTTTTATACTTTTTTGTTTTTTTTTTCCTGTTGTTGGTTACTTGGTTGATTTTTTCTTCACCACTAGATGTAAATAGATTTGTCCTTATATATTTATCTAAATGATACCAAAAGGAATTGAAAGGTAGGTTTAATTTCATTACAACATGGAATAAACCATAAAAAGATCATCAGAACTTGTGTCTTACTCTCTAAGGGCCTGAGCATACAGATATAGTGCTTTACCTTCTGTTTTTGCCTTATCACCTTATTTTTCCTCTCCCTAATATCTACATTTAAGTACAGGCTGCTATCTTTACTCACCTCTTCAGCAAACATTAATTAAAGCATTAATAATGAGGAAAGTGAAAACAGAAAAGAATTGTATGATGGCAGGTGAAAGGTTAATTAGTGACAGGTTCATAGCCGATAGCATGTCTAGCAGAGAGCAATAGAGTGAGGCAGCCACACAATAGACTCCTACAGCATCTTCCTAGTCTCCAGCTATTTTGGGCACACACGCTTTTTGAGCCAGAGGTATTTTCTTTGTATTTGAAACTCTGGATCAATTTCCTCTCCTGTGTTTGTCCAACCTGTCTGTTGATCCCATGTAATGTAAATTACTACAAGGCAGATTGTGATTAATATAACTCTGAGGCAAATACAGTTTGTTTCAGATGTTCTGCAAAACAATTCTGAATATAATACTCCAAACACTTATTAATAAGAAGAGACCCTTTTTTCTTTCTTCTTCTTATTTCTATTTTATTCTTTATGTTGCACAGATGACATTGCCCTTACTGCTTCATGTAATTCAACCACATGTTGAATTACAGTGTCTTCGTGGAGTGACTTGACCAATTACATTAAGACTGACAGCTTCTGTAAATAATAATAAAGTTCCATAGCAAATGGACCTTAAATTTGGTTTTAAAACTATATTCCCATGTCATAGATATTTTCCTATAATTACATGCAGGAAGGGGTAGGAAAAATTGTAAGTATATAATTGATAAATACATAAAATGCATAGATTAAATAGATATTTCCTAGTTTTCATAAGCAAATATATGAGTTTCTGCTTGATTTCTAGATGATAAGTAAAAACAAAAACCTCTTTTTGTGATATAGTTTAAAAATTAATTCTAAAAAGAAAAGTTTATCTCTTAAAGGAAATGCAAGTTAAGTAAAGAAGATGACTTGTACCTATGAGCCCAGTTACCTTGACAAATATCTCTAAGATTTTCTTGGTCAATCAAATCTGTATCACACAGTATTCTCTATTAATAGACTTGCACATCACTTAACATGTTGAAGTGTTGTAACCAAAACAAATCTGAAAGGTTGTTTTTACTGAATATTGTGATACAAACAAAATATGCATTACAGTTAGGTTGTGTTTACACCAGCAGTCTTGCCTTGTGGTGCAATATAATCCAAGCACACACTGAAAAATTATCTTTCAAAATATCTATTTTATATTTGGGTTTGTTGCATATGCTTGTTTTCTGATAGCCTGAAATTTAAAAGCCTACACATGCAAATCTGACTAATTTAGTGAAATTTCCCAGCCTCTAAAATTAACACGAATTTGACACAAAAAAATAGTAGATAGTATACTAACAAGTCTTAAATCTATGTAGATTGTTCTTTGTTTTTGTTTTGTTTTGTTTTTCATTATTCCTTGTATTTACTTTAAGACAAGATTTGGTGAAAAAAGAGATGTGGACATTTAGACACATCATATTCTCACCTGTGTAATCCTGCTTGATGTAGACAACCTACTGTTCCTGATAAAAGTTAAGATCTACTGAAAGGTACTGAACACTTCTTGTGGACAGTCTAAATTTGACAGAAAAAAACCAATTGCTTCTCTACCCATAGACAGTTTATTTAAGATGTTTTAGGAACTTGTCCAGACTATTTGCACTAGACCACTCTTCCCCCTTCACAAATAGCTAGTGCTAACAGTCTGAATTTTCTTATTTATTCTAGTGATTAAAAAAAACCAACACCCAAAACAAACCAACACCACCACAAGAAGAAGAACCAAGGAAACCAACACCCCCAGGGAAATAGTGGGAGAGGAAAATCATATAACACAGCCACCACAAACTCAGCAGTTGCATAAGGGGCTGAGTGAAGCAAATATGTAAAAAAGATCTGAAAAAAAAATAATTAATTGAAATCACAGTATCACAGTATCACAGTATGTTTGGGATTGGAAGGGACCTCAAAAGATCATCTAGTCCAATCCCCCTGCTGGAGCAGGAACGCCTAGGTGAGGTCGCACAGGAATATGTCCAGGTGGGTTTTGAATGTCTCCAGAGAAGGAGACTCCACAACCTCCCTGGGCAGCCTGTTCCAGTGCTCTGTCACCCTCACTGAGAGGAAGTTTTTTCTCAAGTTGAAGTGGAACCTCTTGTGTTCCAGCTTGATCCCATTACCCCTTGTCCTATCATTGTTTGCCACCGAGAAGAATCTGGCTCCATCCTCATGGCACTCACCCTTTATATATTTATAAACATTAATGAGGTCACTCCTCAGTCTCCTCTTCTCCAGACTAAAGAGACCCAGCTCCCTCAGCCTTTCTTCATAAGGGAGGTGCTCCACTCCCTTAATCATCTTTGTTGCCCTACGCTGGACCCTCTCCAGCAGTTCCCTGTCCTTCTTGAACTGAGGGGCCCAGAACTGGACACAATATTCCAGATGTGGTCTCACCAGGGCGGAGTAGAGGGGAAGGAGGACCTCTCTCGATCTACTAACCCCCCCCCGTTTAATACACCCCAGGATGCCATTGGCCTTCCTGGCCACAAGGGCACAGTGCTGACTCATGGTCATCCTGTTGTCCACCAGGACCCCCAGGTCCCTTTCCCCTACACTGCTCTCTAATATGAAATTTCCCAACCTATGCTGGAACCTGGGGTTGTTCCTGCCCAGATGCAGGACTCTGCACTTTCCCTTGCTAAATTTCATCAGGTTATTCCCAGCACCACTCTCCAGCCTGTCCAGGTCCTGCTGGATGGCAGCACAGCCTTCTGGCGTGTCAGCCACTCCTCCCAGCTTAGTGTCATCAGTAAACTTGCTGATAGTACACTCTATTCCCTCGTCTAAATCGTTAATGAATATATTGAATAATATTGGCCCCAGTACTGACCTCTGAGGCACTCCACTAGATACTGGCCTCCAACTAGGCTCTGAACCATTGACTGCCACTCTCTGGCTTCTCTCCTTAAGCCAGTTTGCGACCCACCTCACTACTCTATTGTCTAGACCACACCTCCTCAACTTAGCTGTGAGGATGCTGTGGGAAACTGTGTCAAAGGCTTTACTGAAGTCAAGGTAGACCACACCCACCGCTCTGCCATCATCCATCCACCTTGTTACATTATATATCCAGTATATATATATATTATATATCCAGTATATTTTTTCCATTATATTATACAAGAAGTCACTAGAAATTAACTAAAACTTTTTTATTTTTGAAAATAGTAACTTTTAGCTAGAGTTCCGAAAATAACTGATAAAAACATTATAAAAGTCCATCCATTTATACAGTTAAATTAAAAAAAGAATAGTCTTAGGTAAATAATGTTTATTAATGATATGTGTGACCACTATAAAAAAGTAAACCGATGCAATTAGAAAAAAGTGTCTGAATGCAGCACTTTTAATGGAGATGAAAACTGAACCTTCATTAAAGCAGTATGAACTGCAGCAAAATTAAAGGTATATGATTTGATTAAGGTAACAGTTGCAGGTGTTTCTGTGAATTTTTAATTGCTTTTAGAAGCTATATTTTGATGGGATTATTTAAGGTAACTTTCTTAGTTTCTCAGCCATAAGGCCTGACCTTTATGATATTTTGACTGAGAATATCAGTCACCTTTGATCTGAATACTGAGATACAGGAGATAATGAGATGTTGAGATTATAGCTGATATGCAGAAAATAACCGAATGCACTGAATAAGAAGATATTTACAGAAATAACAAATGAATGATTAAGTGAATGGATGGAAGGTAATTAGAATGTGCCAAGATCTTTTTTTTTCAGAGGAATACATATATTATGGTGGTTTATAGTCATTCTCTGCTGAAGTAAAGCAGCAGGGAACCTCTTCCACTTCTTTGTGCATGCTGAAACTGGCTGGAAAGATAAATTTTAATGTTTCTGAGATGATGTTTACAAATTATTCTCATGAAAATCACACAGTACTCATGCAATATTTGAAAATCTGAATTAAATAGGATCTTAAAGAAATTAGAAATTCTTTTGTATATCTCATTTTCAGGTCCTCACAGGAATGACTTATTTTGCCTAATGACAAAACACAACAAAACAGAAGAAATACACAGCACACTGTGCATGATGATCATAAAAGCATAGTTTGAAATATAAAACCAAAATGGACAGAGTACTTCTCCAAAACAGAATTAAACTAGAGTTTCTACTGCAGCTGATTCATTAAAAGCTGAAGAAAATACTTCCCTTTTTCACTTCTCTTCCTCCCCACACTACTCTTCAAAATACAGGTTTGTGTTCTCCTACTGTAATGAGCCAAAATAATAAGAAATATAAACTAGTGCCTAAAATAGATCACCATATGGCCAGATTTCATAGAGAATGACAAGGAAAGACATATGAGTGAGTGCCAATAAGACAGTAGTGAAAAGGTAATGTTCAGATGAAATATGATTTTCAGAAACTTTTCATTTGTGGACTGCTAGAACTTCAAATATTCAAATATCAATTAGGATATGAATATCATACAGAACTGCACATGCAGAACTATTCCATCAATTCATGTTATTCTATTGTTTTTACATCAGCCACATTCTTAAAACTGTAATGAGCTAAGGAACTAATTACAGGACTTCAGCTCCGATATGACTGAGTCAAATTGAGTTTTCTTCTGTATTCTCCTGGTAATCAGCTGTTTACCGTAGAGTTTAATCAAGCAGTCAAGGGAGAGCAGATCATTTCTCTTAATTGACTGTTCTTTAATATACGTTCAACACTCTTTGATATCCATTTGGGACAGGCCCTCTTTGCATTCTCAAATACATCAGAAGAAAAGGGAAAAGACCTCCAAACTAGTTTCCTCATCCTCTTGCTAGAGGGTATATCTGGGAATTCTATTTCCAGGAATAAATTCTTTCTTCTTTCTTCCAGCATAAGACTATAGGTCATGTAGGGATGGTAGAAAAGGAAGTTGTTATTGGCCCAAAAGTTGCCTGTGTCCAACCCTGAAATATATCGAGAATTTTGTGTGTAATCTGTTGAGTACCAAAATCGAAATTTTCAGAGCATTCATTAAGAATTTGAGAATTTGAAGTGAAAGAGCAAAAACACTTATAATCACAATAGTTGCTGTGTGTCATAATTCCATTTTCTTAATACATTTGGGAATGCTGTAAAATTTTTTCTATTTTTTTAAACTTTATTATTTAACAGAGTAGAAAATTAGAACATTGCAGAGATTACCACAAATAAATCCAAAGATCTTCAGAATATCAAAAGTGTCTTATCTTTTCTGATAAATGATTGTTTGCATCTTACTGTTTATGCATATTATTTTTCATATTGTAGATGACAATCTAAAAGTAAAAAAAAAGTTATATATTTTATATATAAAAACTTTTATAAAATAAAAACATGCTGTTCCTTAAAAAAAGGAAATTAATTGATTTCTTCTTTCTCAGTATTCAGACATCTCTTTTTGAAAATTAAAATTAGTTTTTTTATTCTTCATGGGAGTTTAGTAATGTCCTATTTTGTGTGTCATGGGGAAAATGTATTGAAGAAAATGTACCAAAAATATGAAATTCTTCATTGTTGAGTTATGTAATAGAAAATAGAATATATTCTTCCTGCCTGCAAAACCTTTAGCTGACATTTTTCCAGTGATTCAATTCTACACAGTGACTTCAAATCTGTAATTTTCCTTTTTTTTGGGCACAATCTATTTATACTGGGAATATGTCTATGTCATGTTTGTACTTAGATTGTATATCTGGAAAAAGTAACTGTGAAATGTATAAGCAGGGACTTAATTGCAAATTACTGATGGCAGTTGTCTAGCATCTGTTCTATTTTGGAAATAACCAAAGGGTAATTTCAGTTGTGTTTTAACCATTGACAGCTTAACAAGTAATGTCAGACAGATAATCTATGTCTGAAATATATATTGTTTAAATTGAAGCCTCTGTGGCCTTTCATCATTTAAAGTGTTTGCATAATTATTATTACAAACAGTACTTCATGTAGAAATTGGGCATATTTAACTAGTTCCTCTAAAAATATTTACTCACATTTAAGCGAATTAGGTAATCATCGTAGCATCTGTTATGTTTTCTTCACATCATTATTCTATTAAAAATAGATATGTCTTTGAAAATATTTGTTTCTAAACAAATTTTAAAGAATATGAGCAGAAAATGAGCTTTGAATTTACAAATGCAGATTCAGTTATTAAAACATTTTTACTATCCTATCAGAGAGCAGAAACATGCCTTACAACCTATTTTTCAACATAAGATACTCAACAAGGTTTGGATTTTGAATTTTAGATTCTTACAGGAAAGCCAGTTTGAAAGCAAATTACAGGCAAGTACCGACTACTGCTAAATATACAATAAATAATTTTAGCAATTAATATATTTGATTTAAAAAATCTGTTTGTATCTGTTTGTATGATTGGACATGTGGGATACATTATTTGCTGAGTAACATTTTTATGATCTTGATATCATAAATTATTAGAACTTTTATAGCTTTGGCTAATGTCTTGCAGGTTAAGGAAATAGATAATAAAATTATTCCAGAGCTCTAAACATTTTCAGCAGATTATTAGGGCCATGTTTCTCTATAGTTGGTCAAGTGAAGGGCTCATCACTCAGGTCATCCATAAATCAATGCAGCATGAGTGTCTCTAGTACAGAGTAACTATCCAAAACACAATAGATGCCATCTTTAAACCCTGAAAGTGTACTGCCTTTGATGAAATCTACATATGATTTGGCTAATAATACAAAATAAATCATGGGAGCATTGTGAATGATAAATTAATACCAGGCAGCTTTAAAATTTCTGGATCATATCACCATTTCAAAACCAAAATACTGAACTATGGCTAGGTCGCCAATACAGAAACTCTAGTCTTCCTTTTAGCCTCTTTGATCGCATCTGGTCATATCTCCTCCTTGCATTTGGAAAGATGTGATGCTAAAGCTCATAACTACAATTCTGAAGAACTTTCCTTGGTTTTGAACAGCGCGTTATTTTCTCCTTTTAATATATTTTTAACTGTATTTTTTTCTGAATGAGAGTGGGAAATTTGTGTCACTAATGTGAACCATGTATTGAGGCTAAAAACTTGCTCCTGGTTTCACAGTTTCCTAAAAATACATATTAGTTATTATGTTGAAGATAAGAAATTTTCTGAAGGTGAGAGTAAGAGATCATGAGTAACAATTAATGAAAGACTACCACCAAAATACGTGAGTTTGTACCAAGCATACTTGCAAATAATAAACAAAGTCTCATAAACACTAAATTTTTTACTAATTCAAGTTTTTTCTGTAATTTTTCTATGTATTTATATTCACGACTTTATGTTGGTATAACTATTATTGAGCATAGGTTTTAATGTCACTTTTTAAAAATAACCTGTGGGAAGTCCATAAGTCTCCTTGTCTTCTGTTTTGGTTGTTACCAGAATATAACAGATCAGAAAATATATTATGTAAGTAGGTCATGCATATTTAAAATTTACTTTCATGGTTATTTTGAAATTGAGTTGTGTCCTTGAAACTCCCTCATCTTCTTCATGCTTTATAATGAGAAAGAATACAACAATTACATAATTTCAGAAAAGAGAAGGAAATTCTCAATGAAGTGTTTAAATTCATAATTATTAGAAGCAACCAAAAGAAGGATAAAAGCTGTAGTTCTGACTTACTGTCATATCTAAATAAGAACACAACAGAAAGTTGCGATTATGTTTTACAGCTTAATGAGACAAACCAAAACAAACAAAAACATTTAATACATGTATGCATCACTGACCCTTGTGCCCGCACTAGATCAAAAGAGATAATGATCCTCATTCACAAAAGATGAAAAAGCCATGGTGAAAATGGAGAAATACAGTAATCAAGATAGATATGGTACAATTAAATTAAACTCCAAAATAAAGATAAGCGATTAAAAAGTAACCATAGAACTCCATAATGTCATTCTTAGTCTGAAAGAATTTACTCAATCTTCTTTTTATTATGGAGTTAATGAAAACTATTTTCAGCTCTATACATGATAAAACTTCTATCTTTCCAAAACATGCAGTTGAATTCCCAGATCCCTGCAACAAAAAAATTAGAACAGAAAACAAATATTCTAAGTCTGGCAAAGGGGTTTTGTTATTTGTTAGAGAAGACAACAGGGACAAATCTTTAGAGCAGGGTGTCAAACTCATTCTCACCGAGAGCCAAATCAGCTGCACAGTTGCCTTTGAAGGGCCACATGTAATTTTAGGACTGTAGGACTGTAGGAGTTGTTATATTTATACAGTCCTACAATTACATTCAGCCCTTTGAAGGCAACCGTGAGGCTCATGTGGCCCCCAGTGAAAATCAGTCTGACACCCCTGCATTAGAGCTTGACTAGCCTAAAGGAGTGGGGACTGAGAGGGCATATGATGACAGTCCTTAAGTCTACAGAGGAGTTTCATGAAAGTTATAATTTGTTCTTTATGTGTCTGGTGGATAAGGCAAAGGCTGTTAGGTTTGTGTTGTTGAATAGAAGAGTCGTGTTAGATACAAGAAGAAGCTTTATGATGATACATTCATTGTTGGAGGGTTGGTGTGTTCCTCATGTACAGTCCTTAAGAATAAAATAAACTATCACGAACTAAATGGATTGGTCCTCTCCTACTGCAAGATGAATGCTCAAGACCTAAAACCTTTTACCTTTCATTGTCCTTTTAGACAATGCATTTGAAAAAGTGAGAAAATGTGTGGCTGAGACCGTTTCAAATTGCCAAATGATAGCTTAGCTTTGGCAAGAAACAAACAAAGAAAAGCAAAAGCACTAGAAAAAAAAAAAAAAAAAGAAATTATTTTGACTTTTTATGTGAAAAAAATTTTTTTCAGGGAAGAGCTGAGTTGACTGAAACAAGTCATTTATCTTTTCATTTCATGGTGAAACTGGTATTATGTTAATTTAGAAGATAGTTGGGGTTTCTTTACACCCCTTTTTTTTTTTCAAAAAAGGAAAATAACCAGTGTCATTTGCAGTGCTCTAGACTTGTCTGTCTTTAAGGTGTCATTGATGTGTGTAGTCATTGAACATGACAAGTCACTATATTCTACCAGCTTCTGTACCTCCTGTGAGGCACTACATGTATTTTATTTAAGATACAGTTTGGTCTTGATCAAAATCACATTGAATTTAAAGGGCAGACTGTTACTGATTTACACCCTGCTTTGGATCATACTTTCTGTGAAGTATCACATTTCCTTTGGAAAGTTGCATGTATAGTACTTATATATATAATATATTGTACCCCCATTGTTGACTGACTTCAGATGCCCTTAAGGTAGGATTATAGAAATATAACGCATATGAACATCAGCTCCTGTGGATATTATAAAAAGTATGTGACTCTGAAGCTGACACGACAGGTAAGTAAGTTTCAGGGGGAGGTACCTAAACGCTATGCAAATTCAACATTAAAAAAGGTCATACTCACACTGTATTATGGACTATGACATGGAAGTATGACCTCCAGAAACATAGCAGTGTATCTGTGTAATTTTTGGAATATGTCTATTTTAATTAAGTATGCTGAGAAACAGACCTGATTAGTCCAGGCACAGTGTCACCCTCCAATGACTATCCTGCTTTTGGGACCTGAGCTCACAATCCCTTATGGTGTGTCACAGCATGAAGCAAATGTACTGTTTCAGATTGGTGCTGCCTAAGGAGTCTCTCATGAAATTATCCTTCAGTTCTGCATGATATAAATAATGAAATCTGTGCAACAAGACAAATCTGTGAAGGATCTCTAATGTGAATATCAAAAATTTGTACAGACTTTTACATTAGAGCATTAGGTAGGTTTGCAAATTTAATAGCATATATGCCACCTACATATACAATTTCCATTAGTATTCTCTAAAAATCAAATAAAAGTATTTTGGTAATCTTTGTTAAGTTTTTCAGCATTTTATTGTTACAAAACAATCTGCTTTTTAATGCGAACTTTTTTAATATCTCTTTTTTAGACACACAGACTGTTATCCCTGATTGTGATTGTGGATACTTTCCTACTTGAATGACTGGAGATTCATAGTAAGAGCATAATTTATTACAAAACCATTTTTATCATTTTCTCTGAGACTACACAAACAAAAAATTGCTTCTAAGGTGTTTAAATGGACCACTCACCAGACTATACTTTTAAGAGCTGAATTGGAAAGAATATAAATAAAAGGAAAGGATCTTTTTTTTTCTATGATACAGAGAAATACAAGGTCAAGGATGATCATTAAACCTCATGAGGAAAGCAATTGCTCTTATGTAGTTTTTGTCTTAATAAACATTTCTAACAGTATTCAAAAATGTAAATTAAATTAAAGAACACAATAAAAAAATATTTATTTAATGAGTTTCTTTGGACTAATTCCACAAAACAAATGGTAGCAGAACTGATTCTTGCTTGTTGTCTGATTGATTTGTTTTCATGTAGAAAGGTGAAACAGCTTTGCATGTGTCACATGCATATGAGGCATTTTGTCAGGCCTGTAAGAACACACAATTTTGGTTGAGTTATTTGAATATATCTATTAAAAAAATCAAAATTATAATGAGTGTGAAAGTTGAACTTTCATAACCCTAAAATTTTACCTTCTTGCTGAGAGCATCAAGAATTCAAAATATAGAATTAAAAAAAGCTTTACTGCAGGAATGTCAGTAGAATGACGGGAGACACAGGCATTTTTCAAACATCCAGTGAGATTGCCTGTCTTCTGCTATGTTTTTTGTTACCTCCTGATATGATGTTTCCATACACAGACCAGATCTTATACCTTGTTTTGTCAAAATAGTCCTACTGAGGTGACAAAATACACATTTATTTGATTTACAAGTAAAAATTCTCAATATATTTTCTAATTGCAACCCACCTTTTCTTCTACTTACTCCATGCAGATTCTCTTGCAGAGCTTGTGCCTATTTTTTCTGTATTGTGCATCCAAAGTAGGAACACAGTGATGTCAGATGTCAAATATGTGCATCCTCGTCTGTGGTTCGAAGACAAAGACTTTCTTTATAGAACAGCTGGCATAAATACTTCACTGTGGAATCACCACACTCTAACAATAAAAAATTCTTTCACTTAAGTACCTGAGGCCTGATGTTACCCACAGTGATATGAGAAACAACTTTCTTTTAATTTGGAAAGGATTGTTCTCTTGGAAAGAGAGACAAAAAAAGGGAATTTGGACCTGAATTCATTAAATAAACAAACAGGATGAAGGATTTTATGTTTGTTTGTTTGTTTTTGTGCATGGACATAGATATGAAAATTTATTCATCTTCTTTCAATATTAAGATTACCACCAAACAAAAAGATTATATATAAGTGCTGTTTGTTCAATTTCTTTAAGAACATAAAGTCTACCATAAAATTTCTCAGGTATCTTTTTTTTTTTTTTTTTTTTTTTTCCCAGGAGAAGGAGATACTTAACAAAACAGGTTCTGTTACGGAATTGTCTTATCTCTCAACTCACACCAGTACGTTGATGGAACTATGTAGTAAACGCAAAACTCTACTGACTTACCTCCAGTATCTTCTAATACCTCTCTTGGACTACACCAGCTGGAGACATAAAGAGCCTCACTTCATGGGAATCACTTTTTGCTTTAAAATATTCTTAATTAAATCAAAATATATAGTAATATTAAAATTTTGTTTTAAAAGTTTGAAACTTCCTGTTCAGTTTCCAGACAAGTTATCAGAACAATTCTCAGAAACCTAGCAGGGAATTTAACAGCAAAATAATCTGCTACCCTATTGCAGTGGCTACCCTAAATTCTGCTGAAATAATTGTTGATTTGCTATATGTTAGATCTGCTCAGATGAAAGCTCAGCAGACCATCTTTCTTTCAGGCTTTCAATTTTATGCATCTCAGATGGGTTTAGGTATAAGCTGATTTCCTATACCAAATTAAAGCAGTTGGATAGCTTTTATGGATGACACTTTTGGAATAAGATACCTAAATTACATCAAATTGTCTTTTCCATCAGTAAACTGTATTCAGAACCTGAATAATTCTGTATCTAACCCTTGGAACATACTTCAAAAAACTATTCAAACATATGCTTAACTGAAGAGCTTGCTATGTTGTAAAACCACTTGCACATGTATAAGCTTAAGTACTTGTTTGTGTGCTGAAGAGGTCTGATAAGGTATTTGCTACAGTGGTCAAGGCCTTGTAGGAGTGATTCTTCTGGATATTCTGGCTAAGTTTTGTAGGCCATTGCTCTAGCTTCCCAGAATGAGTGTCTTTGTGTGAGAAAATACACTGAATTATCTTTTTCATGTTTCAAGTTAATTGCCATATTACAAAGATGAATTTTCTGTCTTCTAGTTTATCAACATTCATTTTGATTCTTCCATTGTTCATGCTTATAGATGCACACTGACAAACACATAAACACACATTGCATCCAAATTATAGTACAACCAAGCCTCAAGGATGAGTGAGTATATCAAATAACCAGTGCAATTTCTGTGGCTAAATACACGTGTCTTATGAATGTATATAAAATGGGAAAAGCAGTTGCAAAGAAGATGGACCCAGGCTCTTCTCAGGGGTGGCAAGTGACAGGGCAAGAGGCATGGGGACAAACTGAGACACTGGAGGTTCCATATGTGTCACGTCCCGCCCAGTGGTATGAGTTGAGGGAGAACTGACTCAGGTTCATGGGCACCCTTGGTTGGAAAAGAGTATAGCCAATACAATTTTCCCAAATCTGCACAGCTGGGGACCTAGCCTGCCTAGAATTGTCCTGTAAATGCCTCCAAATTCCCTCTGTGTAAGAGCAGAAATTCTAAGATCTGCAGATGTAGACTTCATCATCAAAATAATGACCTTGAGCCAGGTATTTGGAAACTCATCAAACCAAAAAATTCCTAAAAAAAATTATGTTTCAAGAAGAAGTATTTTCCATTAGAAATCTTTCACTGTAGATTTCCTGTAGTTTTAAGAGTTATGTCATGGAAGGGTGTGAGAAATTGAGGAGGAACCCTGTTAATCTCTTCTTGTTCTATGTTTATGATCTCATCCACAATAAAAAGAAGGAAAAGTAAGCATCACAAATGCACAGGAAAAGACTCAGTTCCATCTCTTTTTCAGTAAACTGATAAAAAGTTACATTTTATCTGTATTTTATAACCTTTTCCAGTCACTTTCGTGCCCGAACTTCATCTTTTCTTAATTTATTTCCTAGTAACTCTTGTATATATAAGTCGAAAGAATGGACCTCTGTTTGCCTGTATCACTTCTTTCCCCATGTTTTTCTTAAATGCAGATAGTATATTTGCTAGTCTCCAGTCACACAATCATAGAATAGTTTGGGTTGGAAGGGACCTTCAATGATCATCTAGTCCAACCCTACTGCAATGAGCAGGACATCTTCAACTACACCAGGTCTCAGAGCCCTGTCCAACCTGGCCTTGAATGTTTCCAGGGATGGGGCACCTACCACATCTCTGGGCAATCTCTTCCAGTAGTTTGCCACCCTCATTGTAAAAGATTTCTTCCTCATGTCTAACATGAATCTCCCCTCTTTTAGTTTTAAACCATTACCCCTTGCCCTATCATAACAGGCCCTGCTTAAAAGTCTGTCCCTATCTTTCTTGTAGGCACCTTTTAAGAACGAAAAGGCTGCAATAATGTCTCCCCAGAGCCTTTTCTTCCCCAGGCTGAACAACCCCAACTCTCTCAGCTTGTCCTCATAGCAGAGGTGTTCCATCCCTCTGATCATCTTGGCGGCACTTCTCTGGATCCTCTCCAACAGGTCCATGTCTTTCCAGTACTGAGAGCTTTAGAGCTGACCACAGTATTCCCGATGGGGTGTCACCAGAGAAGAGGGGCAGAATGACCTCCCTCAACCTGCTGGCCATGTTCCTTTTCATACAGATATGATTGGCCTCCTGGACTGCAAGCACAAATTGCTGGCTCATGTCTAGTCTTTCATCCACCAGTACCCAGAAGGCCTTCTCTACAGGGCTGCTCTCAATCCCTTCGTCCCCCAGCCTGTATTGAAACCAGGGGTTGCCCTGACCCCTCTGCAGGACCTTGCACTTGGCCTTGTTGAACCTCATGGGGTTTGCATGGACTCACTTCTTGACCTTCTGTTTCAGGATACAATCCTTCCAGGTAGATCATTGATTGTAGATTCATAATCTAAACTATTCAGTTCCCCCAAGTTCAGCACATCACAATGAAGAATCATTAGTATGCACTTAAAACTAAAGTAAGACATATTCACTGATGACATAGTGGTTGATCTCCCTTTTTCAATTGATTTTTAAAGTGATTTTCTACTGTCAAATACAGTCTCATCATAAGCACAAGGTTTGCTTAGCAGAAATAAAGTCAGCGAGGACATTACTCTTTGATTTTAGCTGTTGTTCCTGAATCATGAGCTATTTTACAACTTCATAGTAGCCAAAAGGTCTGCACCAATAATTGGCAATTCATGAATACCCAAAGTTGCTTATTGAAAGATAGACGAGAAATACATACACAAAAAAATGTCAGTCACTAAGAAAACACAGATTTTACAGTTTGTTCCTCTCTTGAGCATGATTACTACTTCCTCAGAGAGTTGAGGTAAGCTCAAGTGAAGATGAAGGTTTGGAAATACCTGATGCCAACAAACAGTAGTTACAATGTATTTATTTCATTAGATACAAATTTCATGCCTTTTAGTAGATGTAATAGTAAAAAGAAATATTCTTGCTATTGTAAAGGCAAGCAAAGATATCTTTTGAATCTTCTACATGAAACAGAGCAAAATGTGTAATCTGAAATAGAATATCCTCTGCTGTAATTGTGGAGAGCTTGAGTTCTTTACTACTGTATATTACCTTACTTGATGCTGGAATGGACTAGCACTAAAGCAAAACTACAGTATTTCCATTCCTGAAATAAGACAAGAAGAATAATCTAGGAAAACAAACATATTTTTTCTTTCAGGAATGTTTTACTAGATACATCTGAGGAAATAAGAAGAAAGGAGAAGCAAAAAAAAAAAAAAGAAAAGGGTAATGCCCTTCTTTGGACATATAAAGGAGATTGTTACTTTGTGGAATAGGGGCAAACTTAATGGAGGATTTAAAACTTATTAAAGCATGCAAATATTTATATTCTGGAAATGTGAGGAATATTTGGTTTATATGTCTGGAAACTGTCTCTTTAAAAAGTTTAACCAGCTTCCAGTGACTGTAGCTTTCTGTTATTGTGTTCATCATCAAATATTTGTATTACTGTTCCATTTTAGAAAAACAGATATGGCTATTTTTCAGTGACTAACTGAAATTAATATTTCTTTTTTTTTAGAATTGCATGGTATTTTTAAATATCAAGTCACTAGCACAATGCAATATTCAATGGTTAATGTGTTCTTCCTTAAAAAATACTTGAGGATTTACAATCTAGGATAGATTATTACTTTCTTAAAGACAATTGTTATTGTTAATGCATTCAAACTTAGTCTTAAAGAAATATAAACTTTAATTTCAGCAGAAAGAATTAGAAAATATAGTTTGATCTTCTGTATAGTTCAGATAATTTTTTTTCCTGGGTTAAGCCTAGCAACATATATTCATCTAAGCCTATCTTCTGGAATGGATCTGATGTGAAAAATCTAAGATGGACAGAATTTATTCTTCTTCTTTGGAGTTAATTACAGCAATTAATTACTTCACTGTTAAAAATGTGCTTATTTCTGCTTTTAGTTTGTCTAATTTAGTTGTAATGCACTGATTCTTCCCGTATCTTTTTATTAAAGCAGCTTTTAATGCAGTGTTTTCTTCATTTGAAAATGCTTTAATTCTTTGACAAAATTTCTTGAAAGTAAAGAGTTCATTAAAGAGCAAAGCTAATTGTCTAACATTTAATATCTATAGGTAATTAGAAAATGTATAGAGTCTTTTCCTATACTAGGTAAAGCATAAATCAGAGCTTTTCCCTTAGTTTTGAAGGCATTGAGTGTTAGCTTAACATTTTTAATAATACTATCCAATAGAGTTCTTAGATATGGAGAAATTGTCATTATATGCTTGGTGTTTATCCATGTTTTTGAAGGAGATATGCTACTTAATTTAATCTTTATCCTTTTCTGCCTATTCTCATTTAGAAGTTCTAAAAATAATATTTTATTAATGTGAATGTATTTATGATATACTCACTATACCATAGCTTTGAGATAATTATCTTTAATAATGATTCAGCTCTTTAGATATTGCTATTCCAAATTCACATAAGTAGGACTCATTCATAGTAACAATTTGCCTTTTTTATGACCACTTTTTATTTTATGCTTCCAAGCGAGGAACTGACTTTTTAAAATAATTTTTCTTTCATTCTTCCATAAAGTTACTAAAAACCTTTCCAATTTTCGTATGTGGTGTAAGGGCAACAAGGATAACAAAATCAGAGAAATGCTACTAGGGAAAAGAAAAAAAAAAAAAAGAAGAAACATCTGTGCTTGGCTTTATTCTGCCAGTTCTATTAAAAAAATATTTCACAGATTGCAGTCAGAAGCAGTGATTATTGAACAAAGTCTTTCCCAAAGCACTCTGATTTTCTTTTACAGTGACACTTCTATTCAGAGCTGAGCACTTTCATATTTGGAATATACACTGAACTGTGACAACAGGCATCCTGATATTCAGCTGATGAGAGCTATGAAAAATCCTTATACTAATATGGCTTCATGGGATTATTCAATGATATAAAAAATGGGGGAAAAAAAAAGGAAAAAGAAAGAAAAATAATATTCAGAATTATATTCTCTATATATAAAGGCTGTGCTTTCAGGGTAACACAAGAACTGAATGGACTATAGTTCAAAGATTGACTGCCCAGGCAAACAAAATCTAGATATTATCTCTTTGCATTTTTAGCCTCTGTAGATTTAAAACTCCTGTTCTCAGAATGAATTTTTAATACTTTTCAAAGTTTTAGAAATTTTTATAGAAGATGTGGGCTTTTTATTCCATTAGCTTTTGTTATTGTATTTTCCAGTTAAGAATTTTATATCATTTTGCCAGCAGAAAACTTCAATGCATTCATATACAATTGCTGTCTGCCTCCCTGTTTGTTCATTTTGTTTTGTTTTTCCTAGAACCAAATGATACAGAATTAAGGTGTACAGGTTTTCTTATATAGATGATTTGGCTGAGAACAATTGGCATGAATCTGGCCATAATCATGGTCTGAAATCTCGCCTCAAACTTGCATGGCTGATAATGACCCTTTCGTCTTCTAGAGGTATGAACCTTCCTCTAAAACAGCAACCATTTCCCTAAAAGACCATGAAATCTACAGTTTGAAGAAAGTATAAAAGTTCTCATGTTATGAATGACTACCACACTTCTCAGTGGGACTGGATGAGACTCACTGCACTGTCAGCTGGCCTTGGCATTTCCACTGACCCATGTTGCAGCAAGCTCATAGAGGCCCAGGGCAAAAAGAGAGGCTGAAAAAGCCTGCAGGATGTAAACTAATGCAGAATCAGAACTTTTAGTAACCTTTCCAGATAGGAGTCAAGGTGAAAGTACTTGCATCTTTGCCCTGTGTGACTCTCCTCTAGGTGACTCTCCTTGCTGTTTAATACAGTTTTCTTCATTACTACTGTTTTCAGCAGCCTCAGGCCTCAAAAAGCACCTACATTGTATTCCTTTTGACTCGCAGTATTCACTTGGATTTAACCTCTGCTACATAGTGTTAATCTTTCAGTCAATGTCAAAAGAGGATAATAGAGAGTAGAAATGTACTTAAGAATAACTGAGCCAATGTCAGTGACACGGAATATTATTGAGTTATTCCCTGCAAGTTTTAATGTAGCAGAAAAGATTATCAATCCACGTTGGAGAGTGACGACTTCTATGAAAGAAAGGAGTTAGTGGAAGAAAATATCTCATATTAGACCAAAAGATTTATTATGGTGTAACAATAGACTTGTAATTGTTAAGTCATAAGGAGATGAACAAGGAAACTAGTATGTCTGCTAAAAGTGTTATTTCATGAAGTGGAAGTGAGAATATTATTTGTTTGTTTTTAATACTGGAAAATATATATAGAATAATAAGTAAAAGTTTACACTGGATAATGAAGATGTGTTGAGACAGGATGATAAGGACTTCTTATAGCCTCTGAGACAACTTAGCACTTGCATTAGCATTCTTCAGATTTTGTAAAATATAGTTGTAAATGCTCAAAAGTATTTTTTATGAGATAGATATTTTGAGGATCTGTGTTGTTTGTTACTGTTTTTGTCAAGTTTGATTGCTAAGGCAAGTTTTTAAATCTCCATGATTTTCTATTTTACATGTATTATAAAAAAAAAAATGAATATCATTGTGTGAATTTAGGGCTGCTATATTTTTGAAAAACATCATTTATCTGTTTTTTATCTCCAACAACATTTCCAAAGGCAAATAATTTATAAAACAATCAATAAACCCTAGTCTAAGATACACACAGCTTTGCTATCAAGCTGATAATTGAATAGAAACTCTATAATGTAGTTGTAATTATTAAGAAAGATAGAAAATATGTAAAAGCACCTCTTAGAAAACAAGTAAATTTTATTACAATAAATCCATGATAAATGATTTATCTAGAAGAAAAGATCCAATTTTAAATTGAGGAAAAAGTTCAATTTTAAGCAAAAATTTCAATTGAAATATATATTTACATCCATAAACACACACAAAGCTCCACATACAAGTAAGAAAAAAAATAAAAAACACTTCAAATATTTTAACAGTTTAATGAATAAGAGCTTGTATACCTGGAACAGAATTTTTCTGAAACATAACAGTATTTACATGTAATGTCAGTTTTAGCTATCCATACGGTCTTCCAAGACATAATTTTTTAGAATGGGTTAGAATGTAGCAAAAGTGTAAATATGTAACATGCAAGCAGGATTGCAACCCTGGATTTCAGCAGGGCAAACTTTGGCCTTTTCAGGCAATTGCTAGGGAAAATTCCATGGGCAAGGCTGCTTGAAAGTAAAGGGGCTCAATATAGTTGGTTAGTGTTCATGGACTGTTTCTACCAGGCACAAGATCAGAGCATCCTGACACGTAGGAAGTCAAGGAAGGGAGCCAGGAGACCTGCGTGGTTAAACAGGGAACTGCTGGGTAAGCTCAAACGGAAGAGGAGAGTTTAGTGATCATGGAAGGAGGGGCCAGCAGCTTGGGGAGAATATAAGGCTGTTGTCAGAGGGTGTAGGGAGGCAACTAGGAAAGCTAAGGCCTCCTTAGAATTAAACCTGGCGAGAGGGGTCAAGGACAACAGAAAGAGCTTTTTCCAATACGTGGCAGATAAAAATACCACCAGAGGCAATGTAGGCCCACTGATGAATGAGGTGGGTGCCTTGGTGACAGAAGATACAGAGGAGACAGAGTTACTGAATGCCTTCTTTGTCGACTCTGTTGGAGGCTGTTCTGAGGAGCTGCGTACCTCTGAGGACCCAGAGGAAGGCGGGACAATGGAGGAGATTGCCTCGGTTGATGAAGACTGTGTTAGGGAGCAATTAGGCAATGTGGACATCCATAAATCCATGGGTCTGGATGGGATGCACCCACGGGTGCTGAGGGAGGTGGCTGAGGTCATTGCTGGACCCGTCTCAATCATCTTGAGCCAGCACTGTGCCCTTGTGGGCAAGAAGGCCAATGGCATCCTGGGGTGTATTACAAGGGGGGTGGTTAGTAGGTCGAGAGAGGTTCTCCTTCCCCTCTACTCTGCCCTGGTGAGACCACATCTGGAATATTGTGTCCAGTTCTGGGCCCCTCAGTTCAAGAAGGACAGGGAACTGCTGGAGACAGTCCAGCACAGGGCAACGAAGATGATTAAGGCAGAAGAGCATCTCCCTTATGAGGAAAGGCTGCGGGAGCTGGGTCTCTTTGGCCTGGAGGAGAATGAGGGGTGACCTCATTAACGTTTACAAAGGGTGAGTGTCATGAGGATGAAGCCAGGCTCTTCTCGGTGAAGACCAATGATAGGACAAGGGGTAAGGGCTTCAAACTGGAACACAAGAGGTTCTACTTAACATTGAGAAGAAACTTCTTCTCAGTAAGGGTGACAGAACACTGGAACAGGCTGCCCAGGGAGGTTGTGGAGTCTCCTACTCTGGAGACATTCAGAACCCACCTGGACATATTCCTGTGTAACCTCATCTAGGTGTTCCTGCTCCGGCAGGCGGATTGGGCTAGATGATCTTTCGAGGTCCCTTCCAATCCCTAACATACTGTGATTCTGTGTTTGTAAAAAAACAAACAAAAAAAAAAAGTTAGGAAGTTTTAACATTCCTTTATTTTTTGACTTTTAGATATTACTATTCTAGTCTGGTGTCTTCTGTGATATTTAATATAAACATTATTTCATGCCAACATGTCACACTTATTTTCTTGATATCATTAATATTTTCATCCTAAATTTTGCTAGAAGACTCAAAGTAGGGATTGGTATCAAATATACATGCACAGTATGTATATATATATATATATATATACATTTACAGTAGGGGGGAAAAGGTAATTGATAATGTATATACTGAAAAGCCAGTATCCCAAGGAAAAATGTTCTTTCTCGATATAGAGAATCACAGTTACTATTGTATGGTCCTCTATGTGTTTGACTTCTTCTTTTGTTTGTTTTTAAAAAAACAGTGAATAGCAGAACGTGGAAATACTTTGAGATCAAGTAGATCCTGCAGGTAGTTGAAGACAGACATGTCACTCAGCCTTAAAAGCACACTGAGATGAGGCATCCGTACTTGTGTGTGTACTTTCCAGCTAATTTATAGCTATAGGCTATTAAATCTATTTAAAAAAAAAAAAAAAAAAAAAAAAAGTTAGTGGATAATATCCCAAATGGATAGTTTAGAAATAAAACCTGAATATTCCTGAGGAAAATTAGTTTTTTGGGTGGGAACTCTCCAGCCACGTATCTTCATATATGAAAAAATAGACAGGTTGGGGAAAATGAAGTGACTAGTTAGTAGGTGACTAATTGAACTCCCACCAATTCTCACAACTGGAATAATTGGTGCAGGAATTCTCTAGGTGAGAATTTCAGACTATCCTGAAAATTTCCTCCAGGCAGCTCCTTCTGTGCAAGGACAAAGCTGTGTAACTATGTTAACTGCTGTCCTGAGTGCAGAATCTGGCCATTCTCTCCAGAGACTCCCCTAAGTGTTTCCTGCTACAAAACTGTTCAAATTATATGTAGATAAAATACTTGTAATTAAGCAAACACACTTCCTGGAGATGTGCAATGGTCACACAGGACAGTCTTTTGTACATGCATAAAAGGTTAGGAAGTGTTTTACATGTACATTAAGAAAATCCATGACAAGGGATCATACATGTGCTGAGGTGGTCACAAAGGACTATACTCCAGCTTCATTATGAGACTTCAGCAGAAGAGTCAAATCTGATCCAGCTGAAGTTGCTGTTACAGCGTCTTGCAACAGAGACTCCCATTTCCATCTGCACAGTGACTAACTGTCCTGTTTCTGAGACTTCCCTACATGAGAGTTACCTTATTAAAAGGACCAAATAAATCAACTTTGTTTGTTTGCTTGCTTTTAAACAAGCTGCCCATGCAACAAGGAGAGAAATTATACAAAAACTCCATAAGGACACCAATTTAGTTGCATGGGAATATTTTAATAATTAGTGCAATGTTTACAAATAAATCCACAGTGACAAGACTGTATTTTACTGTCGTGACTATAGAGCTACATTGTATCCTTGCTCTGTGCATTTTATCTATGTGTAATCATCACTCAAATTATAAACAATGTTTAATATAACAGTTTTAGTCTACTATTCTTGAATGCTGAAACATTAAACCTATCAATATTATTTTATGGTGGGATTCTGTTTAGCTAAACTAACAGTAAACAAAGGACATAAACCATCATGAAATAAACCATCATGGAACAGTTATCTATTTACCTATTTGCTTCTCAAATGCAATTCAAACTTTCTTTGAAATGATAATCATTTTTTAAAATGAGGTTGGGAGAAGGGGAAAGTTTGAAAAAATTGTATGAGTTCTGAAAAATAAAAACAAAATGCAAATGAAATTCAAAATAGATCATCAACAATGGGCATATTATAAATGTCAGTCTCTAGAGACCTGAAAAAGAGTGAAACATTACACCTACAACTTGTTGTGCAAGACACGTGCTTTAACAACCATAATTACCAACTGAAATAATCTTGCAGACATTACTGGCAGTTATATTAGAGATTTTTACATGAAATATGGAACAGGTCATGAAATATGTCAATGTTCACCTAGTTCCATTTGTCTTCAGAATAAATATGCTTGCAAAAAAAAGTAAGTTTAATTTTCAAAGCCAGATAGAAAGCTTACTCAGCAGGTCTTTCAACAAGATATTTGAATGAGAAGGCAAGAAAAATCTGAGATGTTTTTTGAAAATGAAGAGTAACATCTGCTGTCTCAGTCATGGTAATCAGACATGTCTTCTAAGAGACTCCATATAGCATGTACCTGCTAAACTTTCAAAGTAATCCATCTTTGTTATGTAAATAATTCTATAAATATTGCACTCCAAAAAAAAAAAAAAAGAATATTTATTAATGAACCCAAAACATGTTTTTTTTTGCAAATACTTACACTTTAATAAACATTTATGGTAATTGAATTCTTAGTATAATTATTCTAAATATTTATAGTTCATTTAGTTTTAAAATTATTATTACATAAAAATACTTTTTCAATATTAATAAAACTATATCAGGAAACTGTAACATAGTTTTTCAAAATGATATCACATATACCAAAGTGCTGAAATAAACTCACCAGTTTCATTCAGTGGGATTTGGAATCTTAGAATCTTATGAGTGTCATAATGATCCAATTCCTCTCCTGCATCCTATTTCTGGCTTTAAAAATCTGACTTTACTCATGTACTTTCAGTTTTCACAGTGAATGTCTGAAAACAATGTAATGGGAATTTAAGTCAGCACCACCTCATGAATTTGTGGTTTTATTGATATCACCTCTTTGTTTGATAGATCCTGCTGACTGCATCACAGGAACTTATGGTGACCTGGGGATCGTAGATATATATAAGAAATATTCTGGCTGATAAGTGTTAGCTTTGCAATGCTAAGTGTTGACAATGTCTAACTGCAATGTTTTTCTGCTGGAAATTAAACCCTTGATAATTATTATATCAGTAAGTCAGTACAGTAAAATATCTGCGAATCAGTAGATTGAGGAAGTTGTTGCTTAGATTCCTAATATTCTTCTAGTTTGTTTACTTGTTTGGTTTTATTTGGTTCAATTTTTTCATTTGCTTTGGGTTTCTTGGGAAGGTGGGAAGGAAGCTTTAGGGGGTACGATACAGTTTACCTGGTGCCAAATGACTATACTACACAGTCAGTTCACAGCTTTCTAAAGAAAAAATATCTCATAAACTTTTCCTTCCTCAACTCTGGGCCCTTGTATGAAGAACCGTACTGATTTTTTATCTGTTTCAAAGAGGGAGTAACAAATTATTGTCCTCATCTCCTCAGTATCTGAGCCTCATTATTCTTCCTCTTCGTAGTTTGCTGAATGGTTGTCTGGTACCTGATGACCGACCCATCTCCCAGCTAGGAGTTTGGATAATGTGCTACAGTGTTACAATCAGCTCAGTAGCTGCAGCAGCGATTCTAGGAGGACATTTAGAATGAAGTGGTGGCAGACACCCTTCAGGTCCTTTCCTTTAAGAAAACAGGTATTTAAACAAGTCTAAGTCCTTGCTTTTGCTTCACTTTGAGAGGAGAAGGTAGAGTTGCATACAAGAAAAACTTTAAAGGAGCTAGGGATGTAAGGTACAAGTGTAGCTTGTTAAGCCATGGTATCTAGAACGCAATCCAAGAAGGACGCTCTCTCATCCTCCCATCACGACTAAGACAACAGGTTATATCCTTTTCAGTTCTACGGAATTTTTTATCTTTTGCGATGTTCATCCTTTACCGATTTAGTTCTTTGGAGGCATCACCCATCACTCCTGTTTCCAGACTTTAACAGTTCCCTGTTTTTTGGCTGAAGATTCTATTCAAAGAATAACCATGGCAGCTCGTCAATGCCCCATACATAATGCTCCTGCCTCAGAGGGTCCCCACAGCTGGACTTCTTCATTCACAGGGTCTGTCTTCCTCCTGTTGCAAGCAAAGCACTTGCAGTAGAAAGCCTGTCCTCTGTGTCTCTATACTCCTTACAAAGACATATTCAAAGGCATTTTTTTTCCTTTTGATAAACTATCAATACACCTCCCTGCTGTCTTCTCCCTCCTATTACATCCAAGAACACATATGTAAGGAAGCATATAGCTTTAAGTGAAAGTCAAACATGGGATGAACTGTAGCCAAATAGAAAAGTGTCAGAAAATATTTTCAAACAATGAAAGACTGAATTCCTAAGAAACCAACATGACCCATGACTTGTATATGTGATTTGGCTGTGAATGTATGAGGAGGACAAATTAGGAAATCTTTTGTGATCAAAGTAACATCCAAAATTAATATGATGCTTCTCAAACAAAATTGGTTTTGCTGAATCAACATTTTGTAAAGAAATTTGCTAGGATATTCCTGACCAGCCTAATAGCTAGCCCAGTATATATCTTCTACTACTATATCTGGAACAGATCAATGGTCAGAGGACATCAGTTAAAAATTCAAAAAACATTAGTGGAATTCACATAGATCTAATACAATATTCAACCAGGTTTTAGAGTATGGTATATTAGAATAACAATTTTTTAACACTTTAGAAATAATAGCAAAGTGGTGTTTAAATTGTTAAGCACATACATGCATTTCCTATTTTGATATAAACAAATAAGTGAAAGTGTTTGCAGAGTTATGGTATCAGGATTGATCTTCTCTTGGCTTGCAGAATTTTAAAAAATAGGTCGGTCCTGTTAAATGCTTATACAACACATTTCTTCTGAGACAACTTTTTGTTTATTATTACTTGAATGGTCTACAAGAGTATATCCTTAATCATAAATTTTATAAGATTGATATATACTAAGCTGATTACAAAGGATCTATTGCAAAGCTCATATTTTTAAACAAGCAAGGAACATTTATATTGATCTCCTTTTGGAATTCTCACTTAAGTTATGCATCAAGAACAGCTTTTAGTAATTGATATTATTTGATAAAATAGAGGTAATAGAGACACCAAAAGTGTGTCTGATCATAACCCTTGTAATTGCTTTTCATGACTATTTATGAAGATTGTGCCTTTTCAAAGTAATAGCTATCTATTAGTCAGTGTTATGGCCCGGTTATTTTCACTTTATTGCATTTTGTCTAGTCAGTTTTTAAATAATTACTATTGCAATAAAATCATTCTGATCTCCCTCTAGTATTTCTGAGCAGTTGGTACAACCCACTATTTAAGGATGACATTCATGCCTGCAGGTTCAAAGTACACATTGTTTTTTTTTACCAATCAGCATTCATGACTACGTTTCATGCATGTCTTTTCATGTGGTGTGCTGTATAGAAGAAGCAATTGAAAATTTTCCCCATATTAGCTGTACTTGTGAATGCTTGTTGATTGTCATATAAACTCTTTTTGTAATTCAGACACTTGGCCACTGGCTGAACTGATTGTTGTAGATCTATGCCTGCAATTTTATACAGTAATAATGTAATCCTGATAAAGGAATTGGAAACCATTTTCATCTCCTTGACATATTGCTGTGTGATGCATACTAATAGCAGGTCAATCATCGACCATTTGTCTTAACCTGTTTTTTGAGAGGATGAGTAGTATGCTCTTGGTACACATATTTCTTCAAATGATACCCAGTAAAATATATACACTTCCATGTGTATATACTACATATACACTACAATAGTGTTTTAGTTCAATATATGCACTAGCCAATATGAAGTCCTGTATGATAGACATTTGTCTGGCTTCTCCTTCTCCTTCTCCTTCTCCTTCTCCTTCTCCTTCTCCTTCTCCTTCTCCTTCTCCTTCTCCTTCTTCTCCTTCTTTCTCCTTCTCCTCCTCCTCCTCCTCCTTCCTTCCTTCCTTCCTTCCTTCCTTCCGCATTTGGCACATTAAGTGACTTTTTAATAGGTTACACACTTCTGAACAATCACAGACTTTGATTGCTGTTGTCTAAATTAATCATGGTTAGTTGAGAAAGTTCTAGAAGTTAAACATCTTTGAATAGTTTAAAGCATATTTTGTTTCAGCCAATGTAAAGCCCAGCTATCTATACAATGGTTAATACTGTCTAGTTCTCAATTTTTGAGGTTGGGAAGTAAGCATACATACTATGCAGCTCTTTAGAGGACTATATCTGTATAATAGGGATTTATTTTCCCTGCCTGTCAGCTCAGTGCCTATTATTGTCTGTCAAGTCAGACTTTTGTGAATTGTTTTCTACAGTATAAATTTACAACTGATATGAAGTGCTAGAGCTTTGTAGATTTGGTCCACCATTAATGGTTAGGCAAAAAAGCCTTCTAATTTGCTTAATGCATGGTAGTATAAGGGTTTCCAAGATTCTGGGGTGTCAAAAATTAGACAAGTCTTCACTATCTGATAAATTCCCAATGAACTATTAGGAAATGCAACAGGAAAGGCATCTTTACAGAGGCAGCAAAAATGAATAGAGAACAAATACTCTCAACAAAGTGTTCCAAACACAGGTTCACTGCCATATCTTCTTGAGAAAAAATAATAATCCCTAGAACAGTGGATAAATAAGTAGGATATTGTTTAATAGGCATAATATTTTGTGTGACGCTGTGACTTACTTTATTGGGTATCAGTATGTGTTATAATATTTAAATTAACATTTTTAAGATTAATTTAAGAGATGACATAGCAAACAGCAAGAAATCTTGCTACCTGCTTCAGTCTCCCTAAATAATGTCAATAACTATTGCAAAATCTAAGCTTCCTTCACCACCAATAGTGAAAGACAGGCACACCTGAAGATGTATCAGCCTATCTTGGGTACCTATTTGTAGAGCAAGATAAATAACCTTATAGAGAATCCTTTAAGACCCCCAAATGCCTTTTATTAAATCTAGCTCTCTTGTTTCTTATAATGAACGTAAAGAACAGAGCCTGAGAAGCAAACAGGTATTTCAATGTCAATTAAACATACCCTAGCTCAATAACTTTATTACTGTTGTAGAACATTCATTTCATTCTTTATCATGGCATGACAGAACTTTGATGCTGATATTTGCCATTTTATTTCTATTTATGAAGTTCTGTTTAATTCTGTAATAGTGTAGGTATCAAGGAGGAGGGGTTTGCAGGGATGGCCTCTGCAGGAAGAGGCCAGGTGCTGCGTTTTTCTGATTCCAATCAGTTTCAGCTGGTTCCAGTTGGCTCTAAAGGACCTACTGCAGGACACAGCTAAGCCTGTATGGCATGAGTGTGTCACCTCTGGGAAAATTTATTTAAGAAAGGGCAGAAAATGATATGTAGAGGAAGGAACAGAGCTGGAGATCTGCAACTGGATATTCCCTTGTGGACATTCCATGCTAGAGCAGGAGAAAATGTGAGAGGAAGGAGTGGCAGAGAGAAACTATGAGGCAGTGACTGCCGTCATCTCCCCTGCACTGGTCAGGGAGGATGGGGGGGTTGGGAGTGAAGGAGACAGGTTGAGCCTGGAAAAGGAGGGGGAGAAAAATGTTGTCTTAATGTTTGCCTTTCTGTTTTCCACTACCTGAATTAGTAACTACATTTTAATTTTAGCTAGTAATAAATTATCTCCCCTAAGCTGGAGTTGTCCTGCCTGTGATGATAATTAGTAAGATATGTTGCTGTCTTCATTTTGGCTTACAAACTTTCTTATTCTTCTTGCTTTCTTCCCCCTCCTGCTGGAGGGAGAATGAGTGAGAAGTGTGGTGAGAGTTTGACTATTAGCTGCGGCTAACCCACTAGAAGTTCTTACAGATAAACATAAATTAAAAGAGAGCTGGTAAGAAATAAGCATTTAGTGACCTATTTCCAGTTGTCACTTCTTTCATTTCCTGCTATACAGTTACATAACTTTGCTGTGGTATTTCCTTTGTGTTGTTTCTTATCTTCTGCTTTTGAACTCATTAGAGTAGTCTGCATCCACTACAGTGTATTCCTCAGCTCTTCTAGATATTTCACTTGGTCTCCAATCACAAAATGCTACAGTACATGTATACTTTTGTAACCCTTTGCTACCTGTTCCTTTATTATTTTACTTGAATGTCTTCATGATTTTTAGGGGGTTTTTGTTGTGTGTGTTTTGTGGTTGTTTTGTTGTTTGTTTGTTTGGGTTTGTTGTTTTTTGTTGTTTGTTTTTTTTTTTTTTTTTAATGGCATTACATTTATTATTTAAACAATTATTTGTTTTAGGTTAAACTGATCTTTTGGCCTCTTCTAATCTCATTTGAAAATATATGTAGAATAACTTGTTCATTAGTAACATGTTAAGACAAGGGCTTTCATGTTTAAGCAAACATGAAAATGAAGGTAATAAGGGTAAAATAGAAGGTAATATTTTTATTTTTTTTTCCTTTTAATAGCTTTTCAAAAGGCTTCAGAGTTTATAATATTTCTTTAATTAGATGATGCTGTTTGTGACATTAGCTGGCAGAAAGGAGCAAATTTTTTGACTGCTAAGAAGATCTATTATATGGATAAAACCAGAAACACATAAATTATGTATAAGTCAAAATTTCAGAGAGAAAATCTGTACTGACTTATTAATACTTTAAAGGGACAATGGAGAAGTTCAACTAGTTCTTTAATTAGCGTACTTTTTCCTGCAACTATCCACATGATATTCACAAGTATGAAAATATAAAATAAGCAGATTTAAAAAAAAAAAAATAATTATTTGGGAACAGCTCAACTGTGGTGTATTCCATTTTCATCTTCTGAAAGTATAGCTCTGATCAGGGTGAAATAAAGGCAGAATCACAGCTGCTATTAACATATGACAGAGGCATACTTGTGTATACACATTCTGTTTTTAAGCTAAAAGTATTTCTGGCTACTTGAAGATACTGTGAGTTTCCTTTTTGAACTCACCTCAGACCTTTTTGGAAGGGTATATTTGAATTCCATTTTGCAGTCTTGGAGGTAATTGAGAGTTTGTCCATTGGTGACCAAACATTCAAACTGTTCCAGATGCATACTTCTTTTCATAAACTTGCATGGAATTTTATTTTAATCAGGGAACTTTCCTGGCTTAATTTTCTGTTTTATGTGACATATTATTTTATTGGTTAGGTTAATAGATTTTTTTTTTTAATTTATTTTAATTCTTAAAAGGGGCTTACAGGAAAGGTGGAAAGAAAATTTTACCAGGGGCTGTATGGCTATGACAATTTGTGATAATTTTGAACTAAAAGATAACAGATTTAGATTAGATATAAGGAAGAAATTCATTACAATGAGGGTGGTGAATAATCCACCCCTTGAAGTGTTCAAGGTCAAGTTGGACTGGGCTTTGGGCAACCTGATCTCCTGGAACATATTCCTGTCCCCTAAAGAAAGGGTTGAACTAGAAAATCTGTAAAGATTCCTTCCAACCCAAGACATTCTATCATTTTATTATTTTCTTAGAATAAAATTAGAATAAATATTATAAAACCTAAGCAGAATCCAAACCCATCTTTTATCAGAGAATTCAATATAACAATGTAATTTTGTGCTTTTGGGGTTTAAATTTTATTTGGGGTTAATGAGTAGGCAAGCAGGTCATATAGGCTCAAATTTTCTATTTCACTTTAATGCATGCCAATTGAGAATAATTTCAATAAAAATGAATTTGTATTTCTAACTAATTAGCTAGCTAATGGCAGCTGCTTTGATTACAAAGTGGGGTTTTACTTGCAGATAAAATATAACGAGCTGACATCTGAAATAGTTAAGATTTCAGTGAGGGATGATGGCATATAGGGTATCTCAAAATCACTTTGAGATGGCTGAAATAATATATTATAAAAATCCCCTGATCTTCAGTCCTTCCTGAGTGATATACATACTTTCTGTGGTATTTAGAACGGGATTAAAATTGAATTTTTGAAAGCTTTAATTTTTCAACAGGAAACAGGAGCTTCTCTGTTATTGTCACCCTGTGCTGTGACCTTGTCTTAGAACTTAAAAAGTAAAAAAAATTTCCTAAAAATTAACAATAATAAACACATAATTAGAGCAAGTAAGTCTTATAGGAAACTTTTTGCAACAGTAAAGCATGATTCAGAGAAATGTCACTATAGAAGACAGTCTATATGTCCTTTTTGCTTGTAGTCTTTCAAATGGATTGTGTTCAGAACTTCCTGTATTGAAGCTGAACCATCAAGCTCATCTGTACTAGTGACATTGCACATCATTTATGGATCATTGTCTTACATTGACCTGTCCTTGATCTAAAACTTATATCCCTTTGGCTCCCTTTGCCTAATAAGTAGAAGTAGCAAATGGACAAGCAAGAAGGCAATTTGAAAGTAGAGAAAGTAAGTGAAACTTGGATTTGTACAAGAAATCTGAGTGGAAATTTTATATGCCTTGAAAATATTCCAATCCACTGAAAAATATTATTTCTTTTTGTTTGCTTCTAATGAACACTCTATTTCTCCAGGAAAAACTACAAGTATGTGTTTCTCTTTACTATTTTTTTGTGCACTCAAATGCTGAAGAGATTCTTCCTGCCTCATATACTCCTGTACTATTTATGAAAAGGAGTTACGCCTTTCTAACATCATATTCATTATTCAAAGAATTAGCTAATTACAAAAAGACTCATTCCCTTCTCCTACAAGAAGCAGTCAAGCAAAATTTTAAGTATAAATCTGATTGTCAAGAATTAGACAGTTCTCATCTTCCTTTACAGTCTCTGCACAGAGAAGACAGAGGGTATGACTGCTTAACTGTGCATAGCTAATGGATATAATAAAAATCCTATACCAAACTGCATGGGTCTTAGACAATTTAAACAGGTTTTAAGCTTATGTATACTATTTCAATATATTAAACTATTTCAAAGACATATTTCTTCCACTATATTCTGTTCTATTTGCTATTGACATCATAATTTGTAAGTATGTGATTATTGTTTGCCATAAGTTGCCAGATATTCCTTGCTTATTATCTCTGGTTTTGTTCTCAGATAATTTGGTAGTACGGAGATTATTCTGCTGATGGCCTCAAAGGTCAAGCTTGATTTCACTATAGACTGGTATAACTGTAAATCTAACTGAAAACAATAATTTCTGATTAGTAACTAACATAAATTAAATTGAGGTCTTTGTCATATTCTTAAAAGAACTTGTAATCAAAGCACAAAGCTCACATTATTCCTTGATACATTTCTGGAAGAGTACTTAGTAAATTCACACCTTTGGTTTAATGATCCTCAGTAACAATTTTGAGCTGTTAGTTATTACTAATATTATTGACTAATCTTTTTGCCAAAAAATGGATTAGCTTTTGTTTTATCTGCAAATGTTTCTATAATTTTTCCTTACCAACTGAGCTAAGAAGTCTCAGTTCTTGGCTTACACATCTAAAGTAAAAGCTACAATGTATGTCATGGTTCTGATGTTTTAGAATACAAGACCTTTTATGTGCAAAAAATTCCCTTATCGTAGAAACTACAGTAGCACAGAAAAGGGAAGCTAAGGCCAGGTAAGTTTTTTCTGAGCTTCCTCACAACAGTGAGCTACTTTCTGTGGTATAAGGTTGCCTGTGCTAATTTTGTCAACATTTTTCTAGGTTCTTGATTATCCAGAAGACTGTTTTTTGAGGAATTCCAGTTACTGCCGATGGAAAAATGTCGAATATTGTTTAAAAAAAACATGTTATTGCTGAATATTTTTTACACACTCATAATTATAACACTACAATTTGCATATTTCCTCTTTTGAGGTTTAAAAAAATCTAATATTTGACTATTATCTGAGTAATGTCTACTTCAATACAATATTGGAAACTAAACTGTAAGTATATTTTAAACAATGTAAATCAATTGTTCATAAACTAGCTGCAGTGGCCCTGTGAGACACCTTCTTATAAACAGAAAGATAACCCACATGGAATTACTTAAAAGATAATAAATTCACATTTTTAAATTCACATTTTATGAGGAAACATTTGTTATTGGAAAAGTGTCAGGATCATGCTGATGCCATTTAGGGTAAGCCAATGTGCCCTACATTCTTATTTTTGTTTCTCTTCTCTCTCGAGTAATTTTCTAGTAAATTCTTTGGGAAAAGGCCATTTTGCAGTGATTTTAAAGATTTTTTTTTTTTTTTAAATGCTCCGGATTTTTAGTCATTTTTAAGATTGGTTATAGCCAAGATAATTTCACTCGTTAGTGGACCAAGATATTTGCAACTTCATGAACGTGACAAATACGACTAATATGTCACTTGCTCTATTCATTTTCTTCATTTCATGTCACCTGCCATTAGCTCTTTCTCATTCTTTGTCGTGAGGCGATGTGGAGAATGCAAAATTGCTGGCAGGACCTCTTTCAGCACAACGGGTGGGCCGGTGAGAGTAATGAGTCCAATTCAATATGAATTTAACATCAATACTCTTTAATGAACTCTTAACAACACTGAATATTGATGTCCCCAGACCACGTTTTTCCAACCCTTATATACTCTATACTGAAAGGCCATGCGGCAAACACAGGCTACGATTGGTTACACTTGCAGTCACTCTTCCCCCCACCACGATGGTGATTAGCTGCAGGGCACTGTCCACATGCTTTTCATGCCCAGCGACCATGGCAGTGCCCCTCCTGCAGCCTGGGTTGAGGGCAGACCAGCTTCTGTTTACTTCCGTGCGGTCCTAGTGCACCACAGCCACCCCAAGCCCTGGCTTGTTCACAGCATACGGCCCAAAAACTCTCCACAATTCTTCTTTTCTCAATCTGAACCATCTGATGCCCATTGTGCCAGTGTTGCTTTAGGTCCTGCTATAGAAAAATATCCAACTGATAAGAGATTGTGATAAAATGATAATTTATTTCTGAAAAAAATTATATGTAATTATATTGGATAATTACATCTGGTAATTCATGACTATGTGAGCATGACAGATTGAAATTTTTTGTCCTGCTCAAAGGGATTTATGTAGTATTAAGCAATTAAATGAGACTAATCCTCTCAGTTATATGTCTGTGTTCCATGTTTTAATGACATGTTTAAATGTGGTTACTGTTGACAGTAAAATAAAAAATGCCAAATAATTTTATTTTTCTGCACTTCGTGAAGATCTATAGAGCCTTCCTTACCCAAACAATCAAATAGAATATCAAAGCTCCAAACTTGAAAAATTATACTGAAAAGAAAAATGTTAAAAAAAATGTTGTTAAAAATGAACTATTATTCACATTTAACAAGAAAACATGAAGTTGGTGTGCATTTGAGTGAATGAAGTGATGAATTATGAATACTTAGAAAAGGAAAAGAGAAAAAAACATGTTTGTTTTCTGTTTTTATTAATGTCTGTAGTTTCACTCCACTATATCAAGGTCTTGAGGACACTACCAGGCCTGACTGTTCTTGCTCAACCCCTTTGGGGCCATCAGTCCCTGGCCATGATCCCACACCCCCTTCAACCCCTGCCCCAGTGATGCCCTAGCAGGACCAGTCTCCAACTCTCCACAGCCTTGCACAGCCATAGGCCCCCACTGAGCTGGGCCACCTGTGGGTCCATGTCTTGGTCAAGTCTCAGCTCATCTTCACAGATGTGCCATGGACTGCTGGGGCTGTCCTGGTTGCCCTCCACCCTTCTCTGCTTTCTGACTGGGGTGCTGGGACAGGCCCTGGCTGCCAGGCCGTGTTCTGCTAGCCTCATGGGGACCCCCTGAAGCTCCTGGTGCCCAGACCCCAGGGAGCTTCTGGTGTCCAGTGCACCCTGACAGAGTAGAAAATATTCTGATTTTTTTTTTTCCCTCAGAGAAATTCTGGAATTAAAAGGGTGGGAGGTACCTTCAAATGCTGTTTTCTTTCATCAGAAACTTTAAAAAGGAGAAAGATGAAAACATGTTTTTTCTGAGTAAAGAACTGAAGGGTTTCAGTTTTGGCTTTGACTATCTATAGTAGTAATTAAATCTTACATCCTGTTCTAGTTCATTGTGTTCAATCTATAAAGGAAAATAAAGACAGAAACCCTTAATGTATAATTGGTTATCAACCATATCCAGCCTAGTGCAACTGGCTAACAGAAAAATATAAATATAAAATGGGATCAATATTTATATCTCTTACTAAGAAGAAAAAGAGAGGAAAAAAGTCTACTTATACCTGTAAAGGTGACAAGAATAAAACCTGTCAGGGAGTGCTGATTTTCAGTGTCCTATTTCATCTCCTTTTCTTCTGATATTCCAGTCTATAAGAAATCAATCTTATTTTTCTTTTTTTTTTTTTTTTTTTTTAACTGCTAGCTGCATATTCAGCAAAAACAAGGAGGAAAACCAAACCAAACATCTACTATGAATGGCCAGAAACTCAGCTTTATTGAAAATTAATCTAAATACTACACGTGTGTAGATAAGCATTTTATTCAATGATGTGAGGCAAAAAGATGTATGTAATGCATGGGTAGGTAGTATTAACAAGCAACAGAAAATCTTTTACTGTTAATGTGCAGACAGGTATGCATGTGCAGCAAAAAAGAATAGCAGAACTATTAAAAAAGAGAGTTGTGCATATTGTATCTATAAATTATATGTGAATAAATGTAAGAATAATATTGAATTGAAGCCAAATATATATAATTTTTATATCAGTGTATTTCAGACATGACTCTTGCACATGCCGAAGGAGGTAAATTAGGAAAATGTCTTAAATTATTTCTATCTTAAAGAATTTCCTTATCTTGTACTAGCCTTGTATCATGTAAGATAAAGTTTAAAGAAATAGGCAGTTCATCCATTTGGTAACTTCAGTGGGAGGACCAAGACTAAAAAGGCTTCTATCGTGGTATTCTAAGTGGAGTTTTTTTTTTTTTGTATGCGTGTGTGCAATTCATAACTTCACTGGAGAAACAGGAAAAATTCAGGAAACAAAAATATTTAAGATTGATGAAGCACCCATAAAATGAAAGGAATGTCTAAAATCTAAACCTCTTTGACAACTGAACAAGGTAAAAGCAAATCTACGGGGATTTAACAATAATTCTACACAAACCCAAGGATCTACGGGTGTCCAACACCTTTGGATTCTTCCATTTAAAATATGTTAATTTTGGTTTTTTATTAGTAACAAAGCAGTCCGTGAATGAAAAACTTTTCAAGTCATACTGAAAGTCGTCCTTTTGGCTGCACCAGTCTTTCCACGTGAAAATGAGGAAACTTGCTATTCTCTTCACTAGGGTGTATGTCTTTGCTTTCGACTATTACTTGAGTAACCCCTGTGCAATAATGTCTTAAGTTACTCAGTGGTGATATTCCATAAAATGCTAGTGAATAACTTCACAGAAACTTTTTAAACATTTTGAACATACTAAAATTAGTATATTTAATCTAAAATATATTTTTATTCAAGACATCTATGAAACTTATAATGAAAGCTGTAGCATCCTGACCACTTCCTTCTTTCCCCGAGGGGGGGAAAAAAATAAAAAGATCAAAAATAATATCACATCAAAATCGACCATTTTTCTAGCTTCACATAATGTACCTATATAAGTTTATGAAACGATGAGGTAGAGGAACTCAATGGGTAGAAGCTGGACTGTAATATGATAGGATAGCTCAGGTTGGAAGGGACTGGAGGAGGTCTCTAGGCCAGCCTGTTCTTTATTCCATTTGGGTCACGGAATCCACAAGGAGAGAGACTGCAGAACCTCTCTGAGCAGCCTTTTCCATTGCTTGCCTGTCCATATGGGGAAAATATTTGTCTTTATTCCCAGTCAGAAACACTCTTCCTTCAATTTATGCCTGCTTACTCTCACCCTCCAGGCAGCTCCGGTAAAGCCTCACTCTTTGGCTTGGTGTCAAGCTCCTCTCAAACCTGCCCCTTCTCCAGGCTGAACAAGCCTGCATTTAAGAATCTTCAAGCATTCTCACCCTGAAAGTACAATCCACAGGAAAAATTTACAGTAGCTATACTACTAACTGTGCATTCAAATGCGAGTTACACCAATGCAGAGTTGATATAGAAGAGAATAGAAATCTGATTGCATTTGTAACTGGCAGGCAGGAACATTTGGAACTCTGGTTGAAAGATAAGAGACTGATGCAGCTCAAACTGCGTACATTCGCACCAAATCTATCAATAACCAATAAATTAAAAAAATGGGGGGGTTGTGTGTGTAATTTTAGGACTGTATAAATGTAACTGCTCCGACAGTCCTAAAACTACATTCAGCCCTTTGAAGGTAACCATGAGGCTGATATGACCCCTGCTGAAAATGAGTTTCACACCCCTGTTTTAGACAAAGGCATGAGGTTTCATTATAGTATGTGGCAATTACACAGGTTTGATGCAGTAAAGTTTGGAGCATTCAGCAAAATGAACCTGCTTATGGAAATCAATTGTGGAAATAAACTTCCTGCATTTTTGTCAGAAACTGTATTTGCTATAATACAAATAACATACTACAGCATGGGAGTTGAAGAAAGGTATCTTCTGCTGATTGCATAAATGTTGCTCAATATATTCTTGTTTCATGGACAGTTTACTAGACCAGTTTGTTCCTGTTTGCATTACTGAAGTGAGAAAGAATGAAAGAAAAAGATCTACAATAGCTAAATCAAAATTTTGATTTTAATGTGAGGAAATACACAACTTCAGATAATATATTTTCAGAATTTTTGCTTTTACGATATTGGACTTTCTTAGCATGTTTCTAAAATGACATTTGTTACATTTTCTTCTGGAAGCTGTCTGAAGTTGAAGTCTCCCAAATATACTGAAAAAGTAAATATACCAAAGGATGTAACATATTATAATGTTTTCCTTGTGAATTGTGTCTTAATACAAGTGTGGATAAAGCAAACACTCCTGAAATCTCTATTTCCTCTCTTTAACCAAGTATGCATGTTAAAGCTTTAAAAAATATTTTCCCTTACCAAATTAATTAATGCAGGTTATTATGTAACCTCACTAGGCTGTTCTCTTTCCTACAAAACCAAACCAATCTAAACCAAAATCCCAATAGTGAAACAAAACAGTTACCAAAAATGGTCACACAAGCATCTTAAATGTCTGTTCATCCCACTTTTTTTATGCTTTCTGCCTGTTATGCTGCAACCAGTATTAATGTTTCTGAATTTTTTCTTCTGCCAGACCTAAATCTCATGTTATTGATAAGTCCTCTGATCTAATGTTTAACTGGCAAAATGATCAAATTACTTTTTATGCTATTCTCTGACATGTCACAGAAACATCAAAGAAACATGTATCTTTAAACTGGAAATAAAGAAACTCTTTCATACCTCATGTAATATTATTATCCAATATTTTTGGTACTAGTAAAACTTTGCAGTCTAGGTTATACCTAAAGCTCTTTGATCTGGTATTTCACCTCATTCTTACCCTTTCACTCCCAGATCCTTTTCCATTTTCAGAAACTTGCTGCTGATTGTATTTGGTTGATACTTTTATACTGAATAAGATCAGACTGTCTTTTGTTGCACTGGACAACTGACAGTTCTAACTAGATACTAGTTACAGAAAAGTGAATATATAATTCTCCCATAACTTTTAAGTATAATTTATGTTTTCTAACCATCTAAATTTTGGTTAACCGATAAAGGATAGTAATTTAGACTGCTTTTAACTTAACCAATAAATGTCCCTTTTGGTATTATTCATTGTTTCCTAAAATTTGAGTATAAACTAAATAAGATGAATCATACTTTGGAAGGTTCTGCCCTCTCTTTAGATTGTAGATGTAGATTAAGCAACTATTTTTGAAACAACAGTTTTTACTGCACTTGTCTCTTCTACCTAACTACACAATTTTTTTTTTTTTCCAGTTAAACTTATCGAGTGTTTTTTCTATTGCCTCCATACCACAAGAAAAGACTCCTGGAAATGGTACCAAATATGAAACTCAGTGTTCATAATTAACAGTATCCAAATATATTGTTTAATATTAGGAATGCAGCTGCCTTAGCATGATATGATATCTGTTCTTTTTCTTTTTCTTTTTCTTTTTTTTTTTTTTTTAAATGCAAATACTTCTATAGTATTATCTACTGTAATTATACAAGACTACTCTCTTCATTAGAGGAGCTGTATTCATACCTTCTGTAAAGCACCCTGTTTCCATGTTTCATTACTCTAAATTCCTGTTCTAGACTAAGATAAAGTGTGAGTTTTGAGGAACATAACTGGTTTTGCCGTAGACTTTGTTTATGCTCTTCTAGGGACAACCAATAGTCTATGGAACACTGCACTAGATGTGCAGTGCCATTCTGCAATCATAGGACTCCATGTACCTCCTTATCTACCCTACCAGTCAGTGAAGTTTTGTATCTTGTCCAGAAAAGGTGTTTGGTTTGGTTTTGTCCTTAAGAAATAATTTGTTTTGTTTTCTATAGCTTTAATTTTGTTTCCCTTTTCAACATATTGCAATAGTTATGAGTTTTGTACATTCAGAAATTGTCACTTCTCTTTTCTTCTTTTCAAAATGAAAACGAATTATATTCTTTTCACTTCCATCATGCACAGTTTTTTTTAAACTTGTCTCTTTTTTTTTTTCTTTGTTCCTATGACTTTACAGCAATGCTCATCAAACTCAAAAAACTCTCTAAATTGCTACATGCTATTGTTGCTTTAAAAGCTATCTAACATGGAATCTTACTTAATAATGTTGACAGATATAATCCAAGCCATGTCTTCCTGTGTTTTAGCACATTTAATAGAATAATGTTGTAAAAGAAATACATAGCAAGCCAGTAAGTAACAATGTTCAGAGAATTTTAGATGGATTGAATATTAGTGATAAAACCATTTAGGAGTAGAGAAGATACTAAAATGGAGAGAAGGAGTAGAACCCTGCTTCTACCAAAATAAGCTAAAGAACAGAAGACATATGGGATCAATGTTATTGTGCATATGCTAATTAAGATGAGGTATTTTGCTAATGGAAAAGATTTATGACCAGGACTGAGGATGCCAATTTTGGTGATGATTCACAAAAACAAAATAATTTATCCCTCTCAAGTTTCCAGCTTGTTCAATTCTGCATGACAAACAAGTATTCACTTGTTTTTTGTCAGAATAAGAAAATTCAAGATATTAAAGAAGGGAAAATGGTGATTTTCTGTGCAAATATATTCTTGAGTTTATTTATTTAATGAGTGTATAACATTGAAATGTTCAATTGAACTGCTTTTTAACATTCCACCTTAAATGAAACAAAGAAAACTGAAAAGTCCCCAGTGAATATTACGGTAAATAAAACTAAATTCAGACTGGTTTAGAAAAGAAGACTGGCTTCCCAGTATTTTCCTATTGAGAGCCATTGCTCTTCCTGTTAATGAATCAAAGTAAATAAATAGAAAGTTTGTCTCTTAAAGCACAATGTATGTGGCCATAGAAATTAAATGTTGTCACAATTTCAACAGAGTTCAACAGACAGTGGTGAAAGATTATTATAAAAGAATTTTCACTGGATTTATGTTAGGCCAGGAAGCAACAGAAAGCAAAAATTGAAATCACAGTATCACAGTATCACAGTATGTTTGGGATTGGAAGGGACCTCAAAAGATCATCTAGTCCAATCCCCCTGCTGGAGCAGGAACACCTGCGTGAGGTCGCACAGGAACATGTCCAGGCGGGTTTTGAATGTCTCCAGAGAAGGAGACTCCACAACCTCCCTGGGCAGCCTGTTCCAGTGCTCTGTCACCCTTACTGAGAAGAAGTTTTTTCTCAAATTTAAGCGGAACCTCTTGTGTTCCAGCTTGATCCCATTACCCCTTGTCCTATCATTGTTGGCCACCGAGAAGAGCCTGGCTCCATCCTCATGGCACTCACCCTTTATATATTTATAAACATTAATGAGGTCCCCCCTTAGTCTCCTTTTCTCCAAACTAAAGAGACCCAGCTCCCTCAGCCTTTCTTCATAAGGGAGGTGCTCCACTCCCTTAATCATCTTCGTTGCCCTACGCTGGACCCTCTCCAGCAGTTCTCTGTCCTTCTTGAACTGAGGGGCCCAGAACTGGACACAATATTCCAGATGTGGTCTCACCAGGGCGGAGTAGAGGGGAAGGAGGACCTCTCTCGATCTACTAGCCACCCCCCTTCTAATACACCCCAGGATGCCATTGGCCTTCCTAGCCACAATGGCACAGTGCTGACTCATGGTCATCCTGTTGTCCACCAGGACCCCCAGGTCCCTTTCTCCTACACTGCTCTCTAATATGTAATTTCCCAACCTATACTGGAACCTGGGGTTGTTCCTGCCCAGATGCAGGACTCTACACTTTCCCTTGTTAAATTTCATTAGGTTATTCCCCTCATTAGGTTATTCCCCTCTCCAGCCTGTCCAGGTCCCGCTGGATGGCAGCACAGCCTTCTGGCGTGTCAGCCACTCCTCCCAGCTTAGTGTCATCAGCAAACTTGCTGATAGTACACTCTATTCCCTCGTCTAAATTGTTAATGAATATATTGAATAATATTGGCCCCAGTACTGACCCCTGAGGCACTCCACTAGATACTGGCCTCCAACTAGACTCCGCACCATTGACTGCCACTCTCTGGCTTCTCTCCTTAAGCCAGTTTGCAACCCACCTCACTACTCTATTGTCTAGACCACACCTCCTCAACTTAGCTGTGAAGATGCTGTGGGAGACTGTGTCAAAGGCTTTACTGAAGTCAAGGTAGACCACATCCACCGCTCTGCCATCATCCATCCACCTTGTTACATTCTCATAAAAGGCTGTGAGATTGGTCAAGCACGACTTACCCTTGGTAAAGCCATGCTGACTGCCCCTAATAACCCTCTTATCCTTGATATGCCTTGAGATGGCACCAAGGATAAGCTGTTCCATTACTTTCCCAGGGACAGAGGTGAGGCTGACCGGTCTATAATTACCTGGGTCCTCCTTCTTGCCCTTTTTGAAGACTGGAGTGACATTTGCTTTCCTCCGATCCTCGGGCACCTCCCCCGTTTCCCAAGACTTGGCAGAGATGATGGAGAGCGGTCCAGCAATGACTTCAGCCAGCTCCCTCAGCACCCGTGGATGCATCCCATTTGAACCCATGGATTTATGGATGTCCAGACTATTTAATTGCTCCCTAACCCAGTCCTCATCGACTAAAGCAAACTCCTCCATTGCCCTGGCTTCACCCGGGGTCTCAGGGGTACAGGGCTCCCCAGGACAGCCTCCGGCAGAGTAGACAGAGACAAAGAAGGCGTTCAGTAATTCTGCCTTCTCTGTATCTTCTGCCACCAGGGCACCCACCCCATTCATCAGTGGGCCTACGTTGCCTCTGCTATTAGTTTTATCTGCTATGTGTTTGAAAAAGTTCTTTTTGCTGTCCTTGACCCCTCTCGCCAGCTGTAATTCTAAGGAGGCCTTGGCTATCCTAGCTGCCTTCCTACATCCTCTAACAGCAGCCTTATATTCTCCCCAAGTGGCCAGCCCCTGCTTCCACGACCTGTAAACTCTTCTTTTCTGCTTGAGCATACCCAACAGATCCCTATTCAACCACGCAGGCCTCCTGGCTCCTTTCCTTGACTTCCTTCGTGTGGGGATGCGCTGTTAACATCAATGTTTAAAAAACTCTGAAAGTGATCACTGAATCTGCAAAAGTGGACAGTAGAAATCGAAAGCTAGCATGAATAAGGGAGTCCCTGGCAGTGCTAAATGGGTGACTAATACACAGCTTTCAAGGTTGTGACTTCGTTGATGAGCTAAATTAATTTTTGGTAGGTGAGGGAGTTGACTGAGATTTATTTCACACCTAACTTCTCTAATAATCTCTAGTGTCATCATTCCTCTAGAAAAGATAAGAAACTAGAACAGGGAATATTCAAAGAGGAGCACAATACGTTATTATATGACACCACAGTCAATATAAGCCTGAAGCATGGTTCTTGGTGTTTATACAATACTTATTTAGCATAAACTCTACCAAAAGTGCTATGTTTTCATTTTTATCACTTTTAGAATTTTATTTACATGAAAGATTAGAGAGAAGTAAAATCACTAAGATTTCTCCTGAGCTTTAGCCATAGTTCCCAAAAACAGAATAGTACTATATTAGAATATGATGTGCTTGGCAGAGATTTAGTTATAGGATAGTCATATTGCTAATTAATATCTAGTAAAAGCCATGAATGTTACTAAAAGAATTAAGTTTTGGTTGACTAAATCAAATGAATAATAAATTGTGTCCATTTCTCAGTCATTTTTCTACTAAAAGAAAATAAGTTCTTTGATTAACATTGGAAGGGTTAAAGGTTGTATAGACTTGGGAAAAGAGACAGGTATCAAGAAGGTGACAACTACTGGCTTTCCTGCATCTTCATAATCATGAGAGGTACTGCTACTAGTAGTTTAAGTGGTATCTTACTCGAAGTTGTACTTAAAAGGAACTGTAGATGTGAGACTTGTAGGGTTTGAATTTCACTGTGCTATAAGGAAAGAAAGGCAAAAAAGAACCACTTTTATCTCCTCAAATTCTGTTGAACCATGAGGCATCCAAACTTTAGTGGTAATACCACATACATTGTTTCTGACAAACATGGATATACACACTTAAAAAATATGCAAGGGATGTTGAATAAGGACATATTTTTCACTCATAGAAAACCATACCAAACAAAAAAGAATCACAACAAAACAAAAAAAAACCTTAAACAAACATACAAACAAACAAACAAAAACCGCCAGAAAACAAACAACAAAACTACAAAAAGCAAACCCTACATTTTCTTTAAAAATTGTAATTTTCTTCCAAGCAGTGCAGGGAAACAGTCACATTGTTTAATAATTTATCAAAGTATAATACCACCTTTTACACCTTCAGACAGATGTTTCTTTTATTTTATTACATATAATGCTCTAAATATTAAATTTTTGCTATCTCCTGATGAACAGTGAAGGAAAGGACACTCTCTTTACCTTATGCTTCCATTTCTAAGTAATTTTTTTGCATAAAATAATTTTCTGCCCCAGGAGAAACATTCACTTTTCAGAGACAATATTTTTTGTAATGAAAAATCACTACTAAATTTGGGCTTCAGATTTATGACACTGACCTTTTTTCCCTGTAATAAGTTTCATTAGAAACAGATATAAAGACACTGATACTTAAAATCACAAGGTAGTTTCTCACACCTTTGTGGAATTCTTTTGCTTTCAGTAGGCTTTTTGTCAGACACTGTAGTTGTATACTGCAAGGCTGTAGTCATAGGCTGCTGCAAGGCAACAACATACGGATTCTTTTTGCTAAACTTGAATCCAGTAGCAGGTGAACTGGAGATAACTGCTTCAAGCCTACATCTATCATTAAAATAATATTTTTTCTACTGCTTTCTGTGTTACCATTTTCAACATCTCTTGTCCAAGTATTATTTTCTCAGTACTTAATACTTGTGTTCAGAGGATTGTTCTCATTGTGTATACCTTGTAACATATTTTGCTTCTTTAACTTCACATTTAAATTTTTCTTCTTATATTTTAGTTGCAATATTTTCATCTGCTAAAAATATTTCAAACTGTGTTAAAAATCCTCCTCTACATAAATATAACTATATATATTAATAAACATACATCGTTTATTGAAAAAAAATCACCATTAGCACCTCTAACGAGCTGACATTTAGGGTACTAGCTAGTCTTATTTTCTCATATTGAACTTATCTCTAGGGCTGTATTATTTACATGGATGCAGAGAGGCATTTCTTCATGTCTTACTTATATAAACTAGTGCTCTATGTAACCGTGTAGCCCTGCAATGCAAGGCTATTGCCATTACTGGTGACAGGCCATAACCTTTGAACTGGATTTGCAGTTGTTAGACTTGTCCCGGCTGAACATTAAGTGTTTCTAGCTTTGCCTCAGCTTAGTTGGGCTGTGACAGCAATTTCTTTAGCTGACCAGGTGATTATGACTGATTTGCTTTACTTTTGTTTATATTTCTATGGTACAGCCATAGTTTTATATAGTGAGTGGTAACAAGCACTGTGTAGAATGAGCTATTTACAGTTCTAACACAATGATGTAGAGAAATGCAGGCCATGAGAAGCAGAGACACAGGGTGCGATGTAGAGTGCAGACATGGAATGAAGAGGGATGGGTCACAGTCCTGGCACTGAAGGCACCGTGGCTATGGGCAACAGCACTCATGGTCAGTTAAAGAAATCGAGACCTGTAGATGGGCAGAATTGGGTTTAGGGCTAACTGTCGTGGTTGAGATGGACAAACGACATAGACCAAGTTCTTTCAAGATGAAAGTAGTAGATGCCATTTATTGCCACAAGTGCATTTTTATACAGTTTTACCAATTCATGTGTCTCTTCACTATTGGTTACAAGTTACAGCACTAACATCTCATTGGTTAGTTTTTCTATCATGCATGTTATTCTTCTATCCCCTTCTCTCTCACGGTACATCTCTCCTCTCTCCAGATACTCCTTTACTCCCATCCTGCTCAAGGGTAAATCTTAATATCTCAAGGCTGATCTCTACTCTCATATTTTCTGTCAAGGATTCCACAGACCTGCTGCAGTTTCCCACAGCTAACATGGAAAAAAAAAAAAGAAATCATATTTAACATATGTAAAGGTCACAATATATGTAAATTTAGATGTCACCTGGAGCTGCAGGCCAAGGGAGAAAAACAAAGGTGAAAAAGTGTGCTATTAAACACATAAAAAACCCAAAAAACAACAAAAAAAAGTTGACCCTAGAGGGCTGAAGAAGAAACCATCAACATGAACATTATATTCCTCCTGATGGAGGACTCCAGATGTTGACAACTGATCTTAACAGTCCATCCTTCTCTGTGTGAAACCACAGACCTTAGGCCCAGAGGAACAGGGGAACAGTGAGCACACCACCAGGAGAAAGGGTAGAAACTAAGAAGTGTGTGTAGAGCAATCTTAGCTGCATCATTATTCTTTCATTTTTTGGTAACAATTAGATCTGGACTAATAATGATCAGACTTTCAAGATTTCAATTATAGTAACAATAAATTATTGATTTAATTTATATAGAAGATATGCTTCCTCTTTGCTCATAAACAAAAATTTGAGAATAGCATCCTTCAGGACCTAATTCACTACATTCGATCTGTTCTAATTACTATTGCTGACCTAGTAGAATCAGGGTAAGTAGAGCACTGCTAATTAGTATAATATTAACAACAAAAAAAACTTACTTAGGTGGAAAATTTTTTCTTTAAATCTTACAGCTCTCTCAAATGAAAGATATAATTGTCTTTCTATGGAAAAGTGACCCAGTTATAAAATCTACATGGAAATTCCTTTCACAGCTTCTGCCATCAAGAAGAAATCCTGTTTGTTAATTTCATGTTCAAAAAAGAGAAAAAAAATATTTGTGTGTTGCAACCATAGTTCTATATAGTTAGCTGTAACAAGCTGTTGCTCTGCGCACAATAAGAGATTTGACTCCAACACAGTGACATATTGCAGAGAAATTCAGACTTGGTATGATAGCAGAGGCCTTGAGAAGTGGAGGCACAAGCTGCAACCTGTGGATAACATTCCATGATTTGTTGAAAGCTTCATGGTCTGTAGAGTTCTGATGTATTATGATAATCTGTTATTATGGAAAACTGAAAGGCAATACTGTCCTTGAATTCATGTGAAGAATTATAAGTATCTATAGTACAGGAAAATGTATTTAAACATCTGTATGATGCCTTTTTAAATGAACACAATATTAATAAACATTAATTTAGTAAAACACAGGGTGAAAAAAAAAAATCTCTTTCTAAGTTTGGTGGAATGCCTCCGTAACCGAAAGGAAAACTCCCTGTTGAATTTATCTTGAGATCTAAGTTATGAGAATTTCTACAATAGAAAAGGAAATCTGAAAAGTTTTTAACAGTTTTCCTCTACTCTCTGAATCAGAAATGAAAGGCATGGTCATAATCCAGTGGTTAATTAAAATCTGGTGCTCTGCAGTTATAATGATACCTGTATTTGAAAGAATAAGGTATGAGAGCAGGTCACATATCAGATGGCTCAACAGAATAATCAAAATGATAGTGTCAAAAATAAAAAATGAAAGAAAAAAAGGTCGCCAATTACATTAGACAGAAATAACAGAAAAGGAGGTGGGGATAGGAAAGTTCTAACTGGCAATATTGAACTTCATCTTTAGTACAACAGACTTTCGAACATTCCAAAATTCCAGGTAAAGCAACAGAGGATTTTGTTAGTCTGGGCTTTACAAAAACAAACAAAAAAACCCCACAGAACACACACACACACACACAAAACCAAACCAAAATAAACTAACAAAAAAACCCCAAAAAACAAAAACAAACCAAAAAACCCCAAACAACAACATAAAAAACTAACCCCCCCCAAACCCTACAAACACCCCCCCCAACAAACCAAAACCAACCAAACAAAAATGCCAAGACTATGTATATTAGTTAGACCTTAATATTTCTGTGTTAAAAAGTATGTCTTGGACATTGTATCTATTCTTTCTAGCATGACAGCCATTTGGCCAATAGATAAGAAAATTACCAAAGGAAAGTGGCAAAAATTCAGTCCTGAGTTCAGAGAAGTACTTCATTTCTTGATCTACCTACATTTCAAACACTCTGGAGGTTATGCTAAGAGAGGCTTTCAGGGCATATTTTTCCTTGCTCTGAAAGTTTCAGTCTTTTGGGCTTACCTTCTCCCAAAATTAGTACCTGATCTTATGGACAGCTTTCAGGAGTAAAGCAGCAAATGTATACTACACAGAGTCCATTAATATAATGATGCTCCAAGGTAAAGCATTTTTTTGTTCACTTGCAAAGGAGTATTAAAAATGAGAGACACAAAGACCTACTCTACAGAAGATGCTACTTTTCCTGTTGAGAAGTCTTTAGCTTTTCTGTCTTTCAAGTCCTTCTCATTTAGGACATACAACAGTAGTTCCCAGTCCCCCAGGGGTGTATTAAAGACAAGCTTATGAAAAGACTGTTAGATGTTTTGAGCTTTTGTTAGTGCAGGCTATATATATACATATATCTTAGGTGTATGTGCACATTAATTTTACAATACACATGCCAAATATGCCTTTGATAACTGATCTGCAAACTGATGAGGAAAAATAACCCACAAAAAAACAGAGAAACCAAACTTTAATTTTAGCATAATTAATCTACATTATTCTAGTATATACTAGGTTTACACAAGATTGTGATTTACTCAGCCAGCCAGCCACAGTCTAGGGGGTTCCTCCAGTGCCTTAACGATAACTTTCTGTTGCAAATGGTAGAGGAGCCAACTAGGAGAGGTGCACTGCTGGATCTCATCCTCATTAACAAGGAGGGTCTGGTTGAAGTGGTCAAGGTTGAGGGCTGTCTTCGTTGCAGTGATCATTAAATGTTGGAGTTCAGAATCTCTGCGGCAGGAACAGAATCACAAGCAGAATTGCAACCCTGGACTTCAGCAGGGCAAACTTTGGCCTTTGCAAACAATTGCTAGGGGAAATCCCATGGGCAAGGCTGCTTGAAGGTAAAGGGGCCCAAGATAGGTGGTTAGTGTTCAGGGACTGCTTCTACCAGGCTCAAGATCAGAGCATCCAGACACGTAAGAAGTCAAGGAATGGAGCCAGGAGACCTGCGTGGTTAAACAGGGAACTGCTGGGTAAGCTCAAGTGGAAGAGGAGAGTTTCTAGATCATGGAAGGAGAGGCTGGTCATTTGGGGAGAATATAAGGGCTGTTGTCAGGGGATGCAGGGAGGCAACTGGGAAAGCTAAGGTCTCCTTAGAATTAAACCTGGTGAGAGGGGTCAAGGGCAACAGAAAGAGCTTTTTCCAATATGTGGCAGATAAAATTAACACCAGAGGCAATGTAGGACCACTGATGAACGAGGTGGGTGCCCTGGTGACAGAAGATACAGAGAAGGCAGAGTTACTGGATGCCTTCTTTGCCTCTGTCTACTCTGCCAGAGGATGTCCTGAGGAGCTCCGTACTGCTGAGGCCCCAGGGAAAGTTGAGAGGAGTTTGCCTCGGTTGATGAGGACTGGGTTAGTGAGCAATTAGGCAACCTGGACTAATTCCATGGACTAAATCCATGGGTCCTGATGGGATGCACCTGCAGGTGCTGAGGGAGCTGGCTGAGGTCATTGCTGGACCATTCTCCATCATCTTTGCCTTGTCTTGGGAAACAGGAGAGGTGCCTGAGGACTGGAGGAAAGCAAATGTCACTCCAGTCTTCAAAAAGGGCAAGAAGGAGGTAACAGGTAACTATAGACTGGCCAGCCTCACCTCCATCCCTGGGAAAGTGATGGAACGCCTTATTCATAGTGCCATTTCAAAGCATATCAAGGATAAGAGGGTCATTAGGGGTAGTCAACATGGCTTCACCAATGGGAAGTCATGTTTGACCAACCTCTTCGCCTTTTATGAGGACATAACAAGATGGATGGATGATGGCAGAGCGGTGGACGTGGTCTACCTTGACTTGAGTAAGGCATTTGACACAGTCTCCCACAGCATCCTTACAACTACACTGAGGGAGTGTGGTCTGGATGATCGGGTAGTGAGGTGGACTGTGAAATGGCTGAAGGAAAGAAGCCAGAGAATCGTGGTCAATGGGGCAGAGTCCAGTTGGAGGTGCCTCAAGGGTCAGTACTGGGGCCTGTATTATTCAATATATTCATCAGTGTTTTGGATGAGGGAATAGAGTGTACTATCAGCAAGTCTGCTGATGACAGCAAGCTGGGCGGAGTGGCTGACATGCCAGCGAGACCTGGACAGGCTGGAGAGTTGGGCAGGGAAAAATTTAATGAAATATAACAAAGGCAAGAAACAACCCCAGGTTCCAGTATAAGTTGGGAAATGACCTATTAGAGAGCAGCGTAGGGGAAAGGGACCTGGGGGTCCTGGTGGAGAGCAGGATGACCATGAGTAAGCACTGTGCCCTTGTGGCCAATAAGGCCAATGTCATCCTGGGGTGTATTAGAAGGGGAATGGTTAGTAGGTTGAGAGAGGTCCTGCTTCCCCTCTACTCTGCCCTGGTGAGACTACACCTGGTGAGACCACACCTTTTGTCCAGTTCTGGGCCCCTCAGTTCAAGAAGGACAGAGAACTGCTGGAGAGGGTCCAGTGCAGGGCAACAAAGATGATTAAGGGAGTGGAGCATCTCCCTTGTAATGAAAGGCTGAGGCAGCTGGGTCTCTTTAGCTTGGAGGAGACTGAGGGGTGGCCTCATTAATGTTTTCAAATCTATAAAGGGTGAGTGTCATGAGGATGGAGCCAGGCTCTTCTTAGTGACAACCAACGGTAGGACAAGGGGTAATGGGAACAAACTAGAACACAAGAGTTTCCACTTAAAATTGAGAAGAAACTTCTTCTCAGCAAGGGTATCAGAACACTGGAACAGGCTGCCCAGGGGAGTTGCGGAGTCTCCTACTCTGGAGACATTCAAAACCCCCCTGGATGCCTTCCTGTGTAACCTCATCTAACTGTTCCTACTCTGGCAGGGGGATTGGACTAGATGATCTTTTGAGGTCCCTTCCAATCCCTAACATTCTGTGATCCTGTGATCTTGTGATGCTGTAAATCCATGGCTTTTCCTGACAACTATTATATTTTCACTTTAAATAATTTTTTTTCACTGTTGTGTAGCATAATAGATCATGTGGGTTTGATCTGTTTCTTTGACCAAGACCAAGACTGACAAGGTCCTGAGTTCCAGCAACACTTTCCTTATTGGCATATCTGTTTATATTGAGTGGGAGGGGGAACGGGGAGCAGCTTCTTCATTTGGCTGTGGAAAGATATTTGCTATGTGATTTCAAAACAGCACTAGGGTGTCCACATTCTTAATAACTTGTGGAGTGAAACAACACATGCATGAGAGTTTCCCCAGCTACCACTTGGAACAGACTTTTTTTCCACCTATTGAAACATGTTACCAGGCCACTGTTTAAATAATAAAAAAATAGATTATGAAGACGCATTAACTTTTCCACAATAACGATCACATCCTTATGCTCACTGTGCTTTCTCCTTGATAATGACTCACTGCTGAGATGATTGTATTGTATTGTATAATGCAATCTCTATTTCCTTTTCTGTGAGAGTATTATTACTTTTCACATTGTGGTATTTTACATTTCCTCTGTGTAACTACATAGAGATTTAAAAATATGTGTGTCTGTTTTCCTTAAAAGGCAAATGTTCCTTTGCACTTTGCAGAAAACTATGATTGAATGCTTGCACCAAAAAGTACCATATCATTTAAGTAAGATTTTCCTTTCTTCTAATATATTTTTTTTTTCTTTGCAGAATAACTACATTACAGGAGAAAAAAAGTGTTATTTTCACTAAAAAATAATGTCAAGAGATATAGTAGTTGTGGGTTTGAATGTTTTCCAGAAGGGAAAAAAAAAAAGTTTGAGCCAATCACTCACTACCTCAAGCAAGTTCTAACAAACTATAGCATAAGCTCAGATAGGTGGAATCTCTTGCAGTTATTACTTCATGCAAAAGTAATGTATTTTATCTACAATCAAGAGAGTTCAAGTTTTGACTGTTTACTTCTATACCAGGGATTTGAGTGAAATACATAAGTGTGAAGTCTAGAACTTCCTGCCAGACCAGCGTAAACAGGGTACAACCCTCAGAAGCCCTTTCTGTAATTTTGCTTGCTCTTGGGGGTGATAAATCACACAAGCTCTGCTTCACATTCACCTGCATTGTTCACCTACCTCATTTCTTCTGTCTAACATGTTTGAGCATCCTAATGAAACAAAATGTGTGCCTTGTTATAGGGTAACCACAAAGTGTTTTCAAACAAAGAACTATATCCAATGAGAAAGTATTTGTGTGACTGTGATTTAGCCTTCATAAAAATGGATATATATATCTGTATTTATGTAAATTAAAGGTCCAATATTGTTAATGTTGTATTATCCTGTGTAGCAGATTCTCCTGTTCCCTAGTATGATTTACATATGAATTCTCTATTCCTTTGAGGAGTTGTTATTTTCTTGACAATAATAAAGCATTCAGCACAATCCTTGTTTCCACACTGAAGTCCATCTCTTCGGATTTTTCTGTTGGAGTAATTTTGAATCTGATTCTCTGCTTGTGCTTCTTTAAGACAAATGTACCTATGCTCCTGGCCACAAGGTGATTGTGCTTCAGTTTGTAGTGAGATCAGAACGAACTCTCTAGTAGTACAGTATTTAGCACAAGCTCCTGACAGGTAATTTGCAGAGTGGCACAATGCACTCTCAACATCCACTTCCTTTAAAATGCCTTGAAAAAATCTCAGAACAAGAGTAAGAATGCATTTTGGTTTAGCCTGTCATACCAGTATATATTTGTTCTGGAAACACTGTTGATCAATTTTATCATTCTGTCTTAACATCTAATAACTTACCTGGGATGCTCACTTAATGCAGTGAGTTGTCAATACAAGCTCTTATTCTTTAAAGCTTTCTATGTATAGTTTATATGCAAAAATAAATAATAAAGTATTTAAATGGTGCTGTCTTTTGGGAGGGAGTGGGGTGACCAGGGTTGTTTATGTCACAGTCACAGTACAACATTAAACTAGTGGTAGTCTTCACAAGATCAGGATCCAAAGGGTACTATCTTCTTTCGCTCTTCAAAAATAATGTGAAAAAGAGCTAGCATACTGTGTTTCATTCTGTCAATATATTATGTACCATCAGGTTGTATATAATACACATGTTTTAAACAATTAGTACAAGCAGAAGTTTTCTCAATGTCAAGCCATTTTCAGCTAATAGATACTAACATATTTTGCTGTTGAAGTTGCATTTATGATTAAAAAGTAGATAAAGAATACGGTTAAGATTTTTAACAATATCTGCCAATTTGAATGGAAATGAAACTGATTTTTTTCAAACACATATGAGCACATAGCAGAAACTAAAATGGTTCTGTTAGTAACTGTGGTGGGTTGACCCTGGATGGATGCCAGGTGCCCACCAAAGCTCCTCCTTGACTCCCTCTCCTCAGCTGGACAGGGAAGAGAAAATACAACAAGAGTAGAGTGGGTTGAGATAAAGACAGAAAAGGATCACTTACCAATTAACATCAGGGGTTAAACAGACTCAGCTTGGGGAAATTAGTTTATTATCAATCAAAATCAGAGTAGGATAATGAGAAAATAGAAACTAAATCTCAAACCTCCTTCCCCCACTCCTCCCTTCTTCACAGGCTCAACTTCACTCCCAAATTCTCTGCCTCCACCCCTACAGCAGCACAGGGGTGTGGGGAACGGGGGTTGTATCTACCACTCCTTCTTCCTCAGGGGAAGGGCTTCTCAGACTCCTCCCCTGCTCCAGTGTGGAGTGCCTCCAGTGGGAGACAGTCCTCCATTAACTTCTTCAATATGAGTCTAACCCACAGCCTGGAGTTCTTCACAAGCTGCTCCAGTGTGGGTCCTTTCCTCAGAGTGGAGTCCTTCAGGGGCAGACTGCTCCAGGGTGGGTCCCTCATAGGGTCAAAAGTCCTGCCAGGAGTCTGCTCCAGCACAAAATTACCCTGGGGTCATGGTCTCATTCAGACATCCACCTGCATGGGGGGTTCTTCATAGGCTGTAGTTGGATATCTACTCACTTGTGGAATTCCATGAGTTGCAGGCGGACAGCCAGACTCGCCATGGTCTTTCTTCTCCATGGGCTGCCTGGAGCACCTCTTTCCCTCCTTCTTCACTGACCTTTGTGTCAGCAGAGTTGTTTCCCTCACATATTCTCACTCACCTCTTACAGCTGTTTTTGCACAGCAGCTTTTTCCCCCTACTTAATTATGTGATCACAGAGGCATTACCACCATCACTGATGGGCTCAGACTTGGTCAGTGGTGGGTCCAACTTGGAGCTTGCTGGCATTGGCTTTGTCAGACATAGGGGAAGCTTCTGGCAGCTTCTCACAAAAGCCAGCCCTATAGCCCTCCTATTACCAAAACATTGTCACGCAAATCCAATAAAGTAACAAACTTATCTCAAATATCCATCATGCTGACCAGCCTAATAATTTAAGAAAGAATGTGTAGTCCAAAATGTCGTTCACTTTAGTATTCTATGTATTTATTTTTCTGACTGGTTTAAACTCTGGACAGAACTAATGCTGTTGTTTTAAGAGTTGTAGAATCATTTAGATTGGAAAAGACCTTTAAGATCATTGAGTCCAACCATGAACCTAACACTGTCAAGTCCACCACTAAACCATGTCCCTAAGCACCACATCTACCACTTCCCTGGGCAGTCTGTTCCAATACCTGACAACCCTTTCAGTGAAGATTTTTTTTTCCTAATATCCAACCTGAAACTCCCCTGGCACAACTTGAGGCCATTTCCTCCTGTCCTATCACTTGTTACTTGGAAAAAGAGACTGACACCCACCTTGCTACAACCTTCTTTCAGGTAGTTGTGGAGAGCAATAAGATCTCCCCTGAGCCTCCTTTTCTCCAGGCTAAACAGCCCCAGTTACCTCAGCTCCTTTGGTGCCCTTCTATGGACACATTTTATCGTTTCAATGTCATTCTTGTACTGAGTGGCCAAAAACCGAACACAGTATTCAAGCCGTGGCTTCCCCAGTGCCAAGTACAGGGGGATGATCACTTCCCTACTCCTGCTGGCCACAATATTTCTGATACAAGCCAGGATGTGATTGGCCTTTTTGGTCACCTGAGCACACTGCTGGATCATTTTCAGCTGGCTGTCAATCAGTACTCCCAGGTCCTTTTCCACTGGGCAGCTTTCCAGCCACTCTTCCTCAAGCCTGTAGTTGTCCATGGGGTTGTTGTGACCCAAGTGCAGCACCTGGCACTTGGCCTTGTTGAATCTCATACAATTGGTGTCAGCTCATAGATCTGTCTGGTCCAGATCCCTCTGGAGAGACGTTCTGTGCTCAAGGAGAACACTTCACATATGAAAAAGTGATAGCCAGCTGTTGTAGGAAGAAGTTATACCTCTTGTTGGATCTTCATATCACAGGGTTTGCACACAGATTTTGTTATAATCTGATGGTTTATTGTTTTTCACTCTGTTCTCTTTGACAGAATTAATCCATCACCAATTAATCCATCATCATTGCATGATCTTCTAGAAGACTAAGTTCAAATGGATTAAGAACATGATTTGACAAATTAATCAAAAAACCTCTTCAGCTGATTATTAAAGATTAAGAGGTGACTGTGGATTTGGAAGTTCTAGTTGAAGACTGCAGAAAGCGGGAACCATACAACTATATGCTTTTCTTGTCACTCTGTGCGTCTGTTACTGGCCTATATCAGACACGTATATGAACCATTCTCATTTTCCTTATGGTATTAAGTAGGCTAGGTAGGAATACATGTAGTAATTAAATTAAGCTTGACTGCAGTTGCTATCTCAGAATGGGGTGAAACTATCTTTAGGAAGACTACATTTGCAATTATACAGCCATATTAGGCATTCTAGAGCATCTTGTATGCCCAAGGTCTAAATTATCCTGCAGGTGACTCCCCTAATTGAGCTTATGCTAAAAAGCATGAGCAGAATCCAGCTGTTATCTTTGCTGTGCTAGAGGCAAAAACTGTACATCTTAATAAGACTTTTAAATTTCATATGAGATTTATTTCCTGACTATTTTGACCATTTCCTTCACCAGAAGTCACTACCTTATATCTATATGAGTATATTTAATGTATATACCAAAATGTATGCTATTTATATATAATATGCTATGTGTATACTGGGATGTATGCTATTCATATACAATAGATATTTTTTCCCAGTTAATTTATTATTTACTGAAAAGTGCAGTTTTTCAGTAGGTGAAAATATTTGCAAATAAAGCAAGCATAAAAGAGACTAGTTTTGATTTTATGGGACTAGCTTCCCCCCTCCAAATGATCAACAACCCAAAACACAGTTTTTGGAACAAATAAAAAGAAAGTTATACTTGCCCTGTGATTCAAGTAACTATTTTTTTCTTACTGAGTTATCAGCAAACATGAAATTATTTGAGGTATTTTATAAATAGAATAACTATATGACACATTTTTGAAAGTGTCCTTTACATGGCCTTAAGAAATTATCATACCAAAAATAATCCTGAGTCTAGTGTCCTTTAGTAAGTATTTGAGATGATGATTTTAATATCATAAGAACTGCGAATACAATCATGTTGTATAGGCATTTTTAATTGCCATAACTATACTTCTAAATTAGCATGACATTTAAAATTACGGTTTACCATGAGCTTTAACATATTTATTAATGTAAATAATTTCATTCATACACATTTTCTGAGTGTCACCAGATAATAAAAACATAATTATTTCTGTAAGTATTTATCTCTTCAGATAAAACAATGTTTTTCTTTCACACATATATCTCTCAAACCTAAGGTAGAATTATGCTCTGCATGCTTTATGAAGTTGGTATGCAAAATATATTCATAAATGTGTACAACAATGACAATCAATGGTTATTTAGAGTAAAAGGACGGTTCTGTTTACTTGTTTCTTGTTCTCATTATCATTCCTGATTCTACCAGGAAAAAAAAAAATTGCAAAGAAGTCCAGAATGCTTCTAACTCTAGGAGAAAAAGACATTGAAAAAACTGGGTGAGCATCAGTATTTTTGCATCCCTTAACTAAATGTAGCTGAACTTCTCAGGTTTTAATCTTGCCCATCATTTATGGAAATAAGAAACGTGGTAACTTGATATGATAATATATGGGTAGATGAACGTCTATAAATCTTACCATGTCAGTACAGAGAACATTTTTTTGTTTAAATACTATCTGCAGATAAGCTAGCAAAGAAGGCAAGAAAGCTGTTGCCATGTTCTTTGCACATCAATATGATGATTTTAAGATGCTCAGAAAAATTTGCACTCTAACATCAAACTGGAGGTGAGACCACAGTTAATGACACTTTCTGTTATGACATTTCTCTTTTCTTTTAAAACTCAGTTAAAGTACAGTCACTGAGACTAAAATGTTGCATTATAGTATCTTTCATGCAAGACTTTGAAATTTCTGTTCAATTAGTTCAAATATTTCTGAGAAAGGAATAAGGAGAATAACATTCTGTGCACGCTTATATTTTAAAATAAGGAAATAACTCTCCTGAGAATCTACCACATGCCTGCTTTATATTTGAGGTGTACAATTTACAAAGAGGTCACTTGTGCATTCTGCAAGGGATTTTTGTCCTCATTTCTCTCAATTCTGTGTGCTTTCTCAGTTCCACCTTATATATATATATATATATATATATATATATATATATATATATATATATAAATTTTTTTTTAGTAATACTGAAAAGAACAACAAAATGTAGTTGATTTCTAGACTTCTAAGTATTTCAGTTTATTTTAGAGATAGGTATCTACATTCTCTGAAAACATCCTTTGCCAAATGTCTGCATCAGCTGTGAATGTGCACATTTAACTGGACATGCAGTCATTTTCTCTTAGATACTGAGTACACATCATAGTATGACTGCAAGGACTAAGCACAGATGCTCCTTTAACTGCTTCTCTAAACTAGCAGAAATTGTTATAGCAAGATCACAAGAACTGAGAGCAGGAAAATAGTCTTCCCAATACTCATCTTTTCCTGTGTTAGAACTGAGACAAATTATAGTAGAAGAAGGAAAAACACTGATGTGAATGACTTGGAGCTGGACTGAATGAAAAGCAGGAACTGTTCAGGGAACAGATGCAAAAGACACTTGTGTCCCAAACAAGGCTTCTCTAAGAGCTGTCTAGAATTTTAGCTGATGTTTTGTGGTCCCAACATTAAAAAAACTTTGCTGGCCTTAATGATAATTAACTGTAGTGAAAATCCCAATAAACAGACATGGAATCACTGAATCATGGAATCACTGAATCACAGAATCAAAGAATGGTTGAGATTGGAAGGGACTCCTCGAGGTCATCTTGTCCAAACCCCATGTATAATCAGGGCCACCTACAGCAGGTTTCCCAGGCCCATGTCCAGATAGTTTTTTAATATGTCTAAGAATGGGGACTCCAGAACCTCCCTGGGCAACCTGTGCCAGTGCTCAGTGTTACCCACAGTGAAAAAGTATTTCCTGACACTCAGAGGGAACCTCCTGTGTTTCAATTTGTGTCCATTGCCCCTGCCCCTGTCACTGGGCACCACTGAAAAGAGCCTGGCTCCATCCTCTTTCCACCTTTCCTTGATATTTATTGTAAACACTGATGAGATGGCCCCTGAGCCCTTTCTTCTCCAGGCTAAATAGTTCCAGCTCTCTCAGCTTCTCCTGATATGAGTGATGCTGCAGTACATTAATCATCTTTATGGCCTTTCAGTGGACTCTTTGCAGTATGTCCATGTTTTCCTTATACTGTATCATGTATATGTGCAGAAAAGGACTAAATTAGATCATGAAAGAAACTTTGGTCTCTATCTTGCAATCTTTATGTTATTTCAGCATAGCTACCTTGTTATGTGACATTGTAACATTTTAAATTAAAATAAGAAGATTGAACTCTTCTAAACTAATAATTGTGAACTGAGGTGGATAGAGAGATAAGAATCCACTTACAACATGGAATGACTAAGTATGAGTGAAGCAAGCACAAAAATAAATGGATTACCCATCAACTACCAGATTGTGCTCTTAAGGAAGCACTCAAAGGAATAATAATAATAATGATAATAACAACAACAACAATAACCTTGCAGAGTAGAAATCACCATCCAACATGTTTGTTAAAGTCAGAACTAATAAATTGATCATGGACTCTATTTGTGTGTGTGTTTAAAAAAAAACAGTACAAATGTTTGAAAGGGAATAAGTGTATTTCATCCATGATATCCAAGACAATTAGAATAAGTTGTACTTTGTGTGACATAAAATTTAATTATAATTTGCAGGGCTTGGAAGGAGTTAGCGAAATGTCCACATGGATAATAAAATAATCTTTTCTTAGAAAGGATAACTGTTTTTTTTTGACTACTTGGTATTGTCTCTTGTCATAATATGAAAAGGTGACTGGTGCCCAGTTTTGTACTTGCTACTATATAAAAATACTAATTTGTCTTTTAAGGTTTTATCTGAATTAAAGAAAAAAAAAACAAAAAATAAAAGAAAAAAGGAAAAAGGAAAAAGGAAAAAAAAGAAAAAAGAAAAAAGAAAAAAGAAAAAAGAAAAAAGAAAAAAGAAAAAGAAAAAAGAAAAAAGAAAAAAGAAAAAGAAAAAAGAAAAAAGAAAAAGAAAAAAGAAAAAAGAAAAAGAAAAAAGAAAAAAGAAAGAAAAAAAAGAAAAAAGAAAAAAAAAAGAAAAAAGAAAAAAGAAAAAAGAAAAAAGAAAAAAGAAAAAAGAAAAAAAAAAGAAAAAGAAAAAAGAAAAAAGAAAAAAAAGAAAAGAGGAAAACTAAAAAAGAAAAAAGGAAAAAAAAAAAAGAAAAAAAAGGGACCCTTACTTCTGAATGACTCTCTCTATTCTCTGGATTTTGCTGACATTTCTATGCACAATAGAATAAAGTATCTTAAATACCGAGGCTGCAGAGTATAGATTCCTCTAACTGGATGATTGACTGATTGAGGACATATAAACATAGAACTATTTTTGGCTAGTAGCTGGAGTTGCTGGTGATCATTGGAAGCTGTGCACTTCCCTACTCATTCTTCAGAAGTATCTGGAATACAGTGAAACATTGCAAAACGTATTGTCTTTCAAAGATTTTGTTACCCACAGTTTATAATTTCCTATTTGTATAATCACAGAATCACAGAATGTTAGGGATTGGAAGGGACCTCAAAGGATCATCTAGTGCAATCCCTCTGCCGGAGCAGGAACGCTTAGGTGAGGTTACACAGGAAGGTGTCCAGGCGGGTTTTGAATGGCTCCAGAGTAGGAAACTCAACAACTACCCTGGGCAGCCTGTTCCAGTGCTCTGATACCCTCACTGAGAAGTTTCTTCTCAAATTTAAATGGAACCTCTTGTGTTCCAATTTGAATTCATTACCCCTTCTCCTACCATTGGCTGTCACCGAGAAGAGGCTGGCTCCATCCTCGTGACACGCACCCACTACATATTTGTAAACATTAATAAGGTCACCCCTCAGTCTCCTCCAAGCTAAAGAGACCCAGCTCCCTCAGCCTTTCCTCATAAGGGAGATGCTCCACTCCCTTAATCAAATAATGTGCTGAGCCATATAACTTAGCAGTACCTGTGATAAACAGCAATCTTATATAAGATTATATTATATGTAATACATATGCTACATATATTATATATATAATGTAATATAATGTAATAATAAAATAAAATATGATATTATATGATATGATGATATGATATGATATGATGTGATGTGATGTGATGTGATGTGATGTGATGTGATATAACATAACATAACATAACATAACATAACATAACATAACATAACATAACATAATATATATTATAAAATATGACATATTATATAATATATCATATATCATATATATTATAGTATTATATAAACCACATAGTATTTTTTTGTAATTTATATAAACCACATAGTAATTTTTGTGATATTCAGTGACTGTAGACTTGTCAAATGTTAATGAGTTATCAACAATAGCACTTTGATTTCTCAACAATGAGAGAACAGAAGAATTCCCAGTGACTTAGGAGTGAAAATTATGAAATACTCTTTAGATGAGAAAGCAGTGCAAAGTGTTTATGCATGACAAGAGACAGTTACACAGGACAAAAATTTCCTGTCGTATCACACTTCCAAGTTCCGTAATCCTGCTGTTCCACATTTAGATGAACTGAAAAATTCTCTTCCTCATTTTTCATAAGAAAAAGACTGTACAAAATCCAGAACAACCAGCTACTGCCTGGCTTCATCGTATACATATCTCTTCCTCTACTTGAGTGAGATCAAAACTGGAATCACACCCCTTCACATTTCAAGTGATAACTAAGACCAGTAAAATGTCTTCTACTGTATATGGCTACAAATTAGTATTTAATAGTAACAAGTTCAGTATGATCAATAAAAATCTGATGGATCAGAGACATAATCCTTAGACTCTCATTTTCAAACTATGTAGGACTTTACAGCAGAGGACAGGCAGACAGTTACTGATTCTGGAAAGTATTCACATTGCTCTGTAGCTTTGACTGGAATCTGCTGCATGGAAAGTTCACATGTCCTCATGCAAGTATCCCAAATTTCCCTGAAAGCTTACCAGAGACAGGTATAAATTCAAGTGTAAGAGGTTTCAGTCAAGTGTAAAAAATAAGATCAAACCACCCTTCTCCCACTATGTATTTCACACTTGTATTTCACATACTATCTTCTTCAGCTGTGTGTGAAATTCTTGTTCACCATTGTTGCTGTCGAAGTCGTTGCATTTTTAAATTCAGTAGCCTTACTATTGACAGATTTTCATCAGTCAGATATGCATTTTGTCAAAATTTGCTTAAAACTATAGTTTTAAAAAATATTCGAGAAAGTCTATTAGACCACTGATACCTCAATTTGAATCACAGTTTAACTGTAATAAGATCTTAAACCTGAGAGATTTTCAATTGTAAGAGTTGCCATTATTCAAGTAGACTGCTACATTAACTCCTCAACTATATTTTTGCACTGGAAATGATAAATTCTCCCCTTAAATTCAGACTAAACTGAGCATCCAGAAGCATTCTTTGTCAGTGAATGATGTTATTGGCAGACTTCTGTCACTCAGTATGCTGAGTATTATGATAATTTCTTCCTGGTTTCTTTTTAAAAGGTTTTAATGTATTTCTGTTACTGAATAATAGACTTAATATCTTCCTATTATACATTTCACATCATGTGATGAATTTATGGTTGGCCATCATTCTGACTTGTCCAGTGATTAATAAGTTTCTAGGATAAGGATGCTGCAGTTCACTCACAAATCAACCATTGCATTTGCTTGGATTTCGCAGACAACAGAAACATTTGAGACATGTTTTTGAAAAAGTGTTCTATTGGATCTTGCAAAGAATGTGACTTTCACCATAGGTGATTTTGGTTAAAAAAAAAAGAAAAAAAAAAAAAAGAAAGTTTCATTATATGTACATGTTTCACAACTGAGTCTCCTAAACATATAAAAATGATTATATTCTTAAGAGGATGTCTGCAGGGAGCAACTATGTAAAATTTGGCCCAGTTACCAAAATTACATTTTGCCATTTGTTTTCTTTTATAGGATTATGTTAGTTTTTACCTCTCTTTGCCAGTTAAGAGCTTTGAGATCATATGATTTCCTGGTATGTTCTCTGCTGGAAACAGGGCATTTGGCATTTACTCCAGATTTTTGTATGAGGTTCACAGTTTATAATTCCTTTAAAAGTGCCTTCAGTAAGGAGAAGTTATGTGTAAGTTATTCCCTTAATTTTTTAACACTCATTTTTTTTTTTTACTAATGCACTTTTAGATAACAGTATTAACTGTATCCCAGATAGGTCAGGGTTAAAATGTATGAGGCTATATGCAAATGTATAGTGAAAAGAAACGCCCCAGTAAAAGACATAATTGGTAAATGAGACAGGAAAGAGTATGAATGCAGATAAAGGTGACAACTTGGAAAACAAAAAATGAGGGAGAAGTAAAATAATTCAGGAACTTTATAGCTCAGGAATCAGTGTGAGGGTTAACAATTAAATAATGCATGGCATAGAGCTACGTCACACTCATCTGTCAGGTTTTACAATATATGCTGTATACTAGTCAGATATTTCCATGCATTATATATATATCTATATCTATATATGAGTGTGTGTTTGTGCGTCTTGAACATTCCCGTTTTCCCAGTTCTGTGAATAGCAAACAATTCAATAGCACCATAATTTAGCTTTCAGATATAATGAAGTGGTAATAGACCTTCCTATCTATGAAAACATTTGAGTTTCTATGTCTAATTACATTTTTTTGAACTACAGTAATGAAAAACTAATCATTGTGACAATATTCTTCTGGAAATTATACTGCAGAAGGACAAAAATGCAGGCAATTTAATATTTGCTATGGTTCATCAAATTTAGACTCCTCATGCATAACTTGGTCACATTTATTTGTGCTCCACAGGGGTGTAACTCCAAAAGGGAAAGCTAGACCCAGAATGTGCTACACAAAAAAAATGTTGTTGCCTTGACAACTAATCCAGTACTAAGTGTTCTGACAGGTAGAATATCACACAACATTGGAACATGTCACTCTTGTTGCAGAAAATGTATGCAACCCAAACTCCTACACTAAAAGTGAATGCAGTAGATGCTCCTTTATGTTGCACCCCAAAATGTTTATCTTGCCTACAGAAGTTGCTTCCCATTTCTCTGCCCCTCTACCATTTAATAGATTTTTTCCCCAATACATTCTTTATCTAGTGTATCAGTCTTTTTTCTCCCTCCAGCCATTTCTTACTGTCCCTTAATTTTCTGTGTCCAAGGTTCTCATTCCCTCTACTTCTTACTCTTCTCATCCACATGCATCTCTCTCCTTTCATCTGAGCTGAGGGAATGCTTAGGAAAAAATTTCCCTTTGAATTTCATTTCCCTTCCATCGCCCTGCCAATAATCTCTCATTTAGCTTGAACAGGAATCTTCATTGCCAGCCTATGGTATAGGTTCACAGGGGCCAGCTGGGATTTGTCTGTTGTGCCCAGAATCCTGTCTTAAAATGCTTGTTGACCACTTCAAGCTCAGAACTTGATCTCTGTTGGACACCCTGTCTCAAAGAGATTACCAGAAAATATATGACACAAGAAATATGATAGATTAAGAAAATTCTGTGAATAGAAAAATGGAACTGCCTTACCAGTGGAGAAAATCTTCAGAAATATGAAGATTGACCGGAGAAGATATATACTTTAGGAGACACATATTCTATTTTTGCAGTTTAGGGGTACAAGCAAAGACTAAGAGAGCTATTATACTAAGGAGGTTCTTTTTTGTATACTGGTTGCCGTTTAGGCCTCCAATATTAAGTTTTCAGTTTCCTCAGTTATGGAAGCCTAAATGTGACAACATATTTTATGCATTTCACATGGCTTTGTTCAAAGGAAGTTGCACTTGAGACACTAGTTTTCTGTAATGGGACTCTCTATTAACAAATTTAGTTTAAATTGTTTTCACTGTCTGAGATTTTTAAAAACACACACACACACAAACACACACACACACACACACACACACACACACAAGCATCCAGACAGCTTCTTAAATTTATTAATTTTAACTTTTGTCTTTGGTTTAGTATTAACAGTTTTTCAAACTACTTAATGCAGAATAGCTTTCTGATTCAAAGCCCAAGAAAAGGGTGAGATCCTCTTTATATTTTATGATTTTTGGCTGTAGCTCAAACATATTTTCTTAAGTATAGATAAGATTGCATAGTCTTAAGTAAAGATAATGGAAACATTTTGAATAATAAGCAATGAGTATCACATTATAGGGGTTTTTTTTAGAGCTCAATCGAATTCTAGTTGCTTAGTCAGATTCTCTTTCAGTAGCCAAAAGTAGAAGCTAGGGAATTAAAATGCCATGAGAAATAGAATTTTTATTTTTCTAACTTTACCAGTGTCCTGATATTTCAGTAATGTCACCAATGAATGAAAGAATGAATGAATGGAGTTTCAAATCAAAATGAACCATCCTTTCCTGAAAAGCAAATCTGCAAAACAGTCTTTTGCAGATTTTCACACAACAGACAACAATAAATAGTGGTTTCGAATGTGAAAAAAAAAAAAAAAATGGGACTTTCCTTACTCTTTAATTATTTATCTTGAAAAATATATAACTTTGTTCTTTCGTAATTTATATCTAACAAAATTTCCCCAAATTTCATATATACACAAAGGGCAAAGGGCTACTGTGTTCTTTGTCAAACTACTTTCATTTTCAAACAAATGCATGCCTCTAAATAAGGAAGATCAAAAAGAAACTCAAAGCTTGAAGATTGGGATTATGAAGTGTAATATTTGCAATAGAAACTTGTAATTTTCAGGAACTTTCCCTGTAATATGTAAGTAATTACTAATACAGTTTGAATAACTGAGGCTTGGGAGCCTGTCACATTATAATTCTTGGTATTTTAAGTTTCCAAGCTTTGTAAAAGATCTGTGTTTTGGTACACAAGGTGTAGAGAAGAATAAAATAAGATGAAAGTTCCAATGGACACTGGCCTAGAACCCAGAAGCTCAGTAATACTAAATAAATATTTTAATTTGATTTATTAATCTAGGATTTTTTTTTTTTCAACTGGAATCTTTCTCTTTTTTAACTTGTCTTCACCTCCTGTCAGGAAATAGAGACATCCCGGGAACTTGAAAGATGGAACTGAGAATTTTGCTTTTTGCAAAAGCAATGTATATATGGACATCAAAGTTGTTTAGTGCCTAAATAATGTAGTAGGTGTCCAAAGGAATTTTTAAAGAACACCTAGCTTGTAGTTTTATGCTATTCCCTTTGTTATTATATTATTGCATTACATTTTAAACATGTAACTACATTTCTTTTAGAAATGTGTATACTGGCCATGAAAGTTATGAAGACAGCTGAATCATATTCACTGATACTAACTGACAACTGACATGGTGAATGAAGCAATTTCTATTCTGATTAAATTGCGGGTTTTGAAAATCTTTACAGAATTCAGAAAGGTCAGAAGCCAGAAGCATAATAAACAAACGGACTTCATAAATATGAACTCTATTCATTGACACCATTATCTATTCTAAACTAAAACTGTGTGAAATAGCTAAAATTTGCTTTTTGGTGGTTGTTGTTGGTTTGTCTGTCTGTTGATCTGTTTTGTTTTCCTGCTCATCTCTGACTAAAGGTAAATTATGGATGCTGTTTTATTTTTTTAGTTAAAGGATTAATGAGGGATTTATTTTTCATTCACATACAGAAACTGTCATATGTATTTCTTACCTTTAGAGATGCATGCTTTTCAGCCCTCAGATATGTGTTCATGACAAAATGTGATTCACTGTCTGAGTAAAATATGTGTAAACTGTCTTGTACACCTACTTTAACATACATTGACAACTCCAAAATGAAGCAGAGGGCTTTAATATAGTTAATATTCAAACACGATAGATGCTATATTATAGATGTTTACAGTTAAATGCCAATATCTTTAAGTATTCAAATAAAAACTGACTGATTTTCAGTACTACTTAGCACTACTTGTTCCAATTATCTTGTGAAATATCGAGGATTCTATGATGCTTAGAATCCATGAAAATGATGCACTGTCTAAGGACTTTATTGAAGCTTATGCATTTCCCTTAGACTACAGCTCTTCTATTAAATTATCCTTCTAATTACTTTGAAGTGTCTGGTCCTGATTGTTTTGCTGAATTTTAAATGCACTGTTATAATTTTTACCTAGTTAACACACACGAAAAAATAAAGGAACACTTAGAAGTTATTAATAGATAGATACTGGTGCTAACTTACATAGAGAAAGCCTCATTCTGACTATTTTGGAGTGTATTTAACAATAGATACCATAAAGAAAAAAAAATTAAAGGTGTCCTCTTGTGAAAAACTTATTGATAGACTTTTTTCATGAGTACTAAATAAGAATAAATTTTTCAATTCAGAAGCAAATAAAAATATCTTCCATGTATGTGTGTTTGTGTACATTTAAGAGAAAATGTAGTAAAAATCAGAGGGAGTGACATTTATTGTTTTACTGTTACGTATTTGAAGTTCATACAATCTCTTACAGAAGTCTCAGCACTCAGGATGTTTGAAAATAGTTTCCAAAACCACAAAAAATTGGTCAATCTATGTCTGTTTTCTTTGATTCTTTTTAATATGTATAGTTTATACATTTTAGCTGATTTGATTGTTGGCCATAAACCCTCAGAAGGAAAGATTGCCTTCCCAGTGTCTAAGATATTTTGGAAATGGAAGAGTTATGGATGAAAAATAAAGTTAATATAGGCAGTTAAATATTCCTGCTTGGCAATGTTCTGTCATACACATAATTGGTCAGAACCTCTGGAATATTCTCAGAAGTAATACATGATTATTGAAGTGAGCTGGGAATTGATGATTTTTTTTTTTTTCCCCTTCAGCATGTGTTTTTGAAACAGAAAGTATTTTTTCTCCTTGTGGTGAAAGACATTTTATTTTCTAAATAGTAAAAATCCTACGTGACCATGTAATAAAATGTTGTTATATTGCTTTACACTTTTTGTTAATGTGTGTGCTCATTTATCTTACATTTTAGTTGATTTATTTATTTAAAATGTCAAATTGAAAGGATTTAATTAATACACAGTGTTCCAGGAGTCTCATTTATATCCTTCTTACTGACTGAAGAAATATTTACAATTTTGACTTTTATTCTGTTTCATGGTAGACTTTCTTATTATAAAGAAAAGCAAAAGATAACGGGGCAGGAAATCTATTCTTCCTTGATGTTGATGCTAGACTTTTAACCAATTCCCAATCTCTAAAACTTTTTTTTTTATCTACACAGAAATGTCTCTTGTTTGCTTAAAAATTGAGGGCAAGGCTCAGATCCTAGTTACCCATAAACTTTGTATCACAGCTTGAGTCATGACCCTCCATGTGGACATAAAAGTAGCCAATACTCAAGACCTAGAAAAGGCTGAAGATAACAAATGCGTGAAGATTAGTTTAAGAAAGTTAAAATTACATGAAGAAGCTGGTCTAGCAATTCCTTTCAAAAGATCCAAAGAGTCAACTTTACTTTCAGCTTTTCTAGAGCTCTGTTAACTATTTTCACTTTGCTTGTCTCTTCAAAAGGGGGGCAAGAAATGAAGGTGCTGATAACAGAACAGAAACAAAATTCAGCGGAAAAAAAGTGTCTTGTGTGAACTTCTTAGCTGAAGAAGAATGACTCCCGCCAAAAAGAAGCAAGAGGGATACAGGGAAATGTTATTTGCAAGTGTTTTAACTTGTTGACTGTGAGAAATGGAGAGGCACACAGCTGCTGCTTTTCTGCAACTGATAGCCAGTTGAAAGGTTCAAAACCAGTGTTATCCCCTTCTCACAATGCTTTTTTTTTAAGCCAAAGGGCAGTGATAATAACAAAACTGTTTGCAAATAATGCCATTTCACACCTTTCAAGTCTGTGTTCAGCCACAAATACTACTCGCTCCACTTTCTTGTAGTGCTTATAATTTGAAAATATTTTCTGCATATTTATCTTTGCACTTTTTAGAAGCTAATCAGAAAAGAGAATTAGAAATAATCTGTGGAGACAGAAGTAAGATATACGAGACTGAAATATAAATTGTCATTTTTTATGTTATAACAGGGAAAAGCTCAAACCTTATGCCTGCATAAATATATTCTCAAGTTTACTGATTGCTACATAGCTACACTGTGTATATGATGGGACTACTCTAAAAACACATATATCAGAGAACATACATGGTGGACTCATATACTACACTTGATCTTAGCCAGAAAGCAGAGAAACACTATCTAAAAAGAGAAGACAGAGCTCTTTTTAGTGGTGCCCAGTGACAGGACCAGAGGAAATGGACAAAAACTGAACAACAGGAGGTTCTGTCTGAATGCAACAAAATGCTTTTTCACCATGAGTGTGGCTGAGTACTGATATAGGTTGTGAAGTCTCCATCCTCAGAGACATTCAAATCCACCTGCTCATGGTGCTGGGCAACTAGCTTTAGGTGGCCCTGCTTGAGCTGGGGATTTATACTAGTTGACCTCCAAAGGTCCCTGCCAACCTTAACTATTAGAACCCTATTAAATTCTCTTATATGGGTCTTAGAAATCTGTCCAAACTGAGGACCTGAAAGCAAAATTCCTTAAGTTTATGTCTTAAAATGGTACTGTTTCATCTAGAAGTTTTGTGTCTTGATACCAGACATTCTTCCAGTTCTTATTAGTCACTGCAGGGCAATAGCAGGAGCTGACACAGTGAGGGAAAAGGAAGTATTGCAGTGAAGACTGAACATATGGCACTGCTGATTACAGAGAGAATCATGAAACTCCCTATATAAGGTTTCCCTACAGGAAATCGGTCAAAATACAGACAGTTGTTATGTATACACATAATATCTTTTTTCTTATTGACTCCAGGCTAACTGCAACATAAATAATCAAAATTTTGTTCTTTTGTTTCAATAAGCATATGGCTATTTAGACTACTCAACTTCTAAAGATTGGAATTGAATGAAATTTTGGGTGTATACTTGAGAAAAAGATTCAGTGTGTGTTTTTTTGCCATTTCTGCAAATTGCATACCTATGTGAAAATTAAACTGAAAAAATAAGTTTGATGACTTTGCATGTCATAAAAAATTAAGAAAATAAAAAATACTTGCTTTATTTTACATTTTTTCACTTTCCAACAAGAAAACTGGGTTTCTTTGTCATTGTAATGTGGAAAGATTTTGAAAGAACTAGCAAAAAAAAGGAGAGAATCCATCAAGAAGTCTTAGAAACATTTTGAAATTTCAAGTTTCATGTACTCGTGAATATCAAAATTTAAAAAGCTGTGTGATTAAATCACATGCATCTAAAGCCATTTGGACAACTTAATATGTCAATATAAATGCAGAACATGTAATTTCTAGATAAATTGCCAAAGGAAATATTTTTGGCAAAAATATTGCAAGAGGTGTTCATAAATTATTTTGTTATCCAATTTACTCAAACATTTTCAGCATTTATGAGCTAGCAATGTTGCGAATATAGATTCATACTATATCAAAGACAGTTTTAAGTGAGTAGATGTAAACTGAACTTGGTACCACATTTATTTTCAGTCTAAACATATAAAATAGAATGCTGGAATGACCCAAGCAGCTTTCAGCAGACTGGAACACATTGATTGAGAATACGTTAATTTGGAATGTCTGTGATGTCTGTGTCAGAGTAATGAATTAATGCAATAAAAATCACGTTGGTAAAATTTGCATGTAGGAGACCATGTCATATAAAGTCAATGGTGAGGAAAAGATGCGAATTCCAAACTGAAAATTTTTTGAAAGGTAATAATTTGTCTGAAATGTGCAATCTTTCCATTATAAACATTTTTTTTCATCAATGTTTACATTCACTATTTTATTTATAATTACTTCATTTTTATATTCTGTTCGACTGTCAACTTATTAAAAACCTTAATGCAAATAGAGGTTTCTGAAAAGTATACTTTTGCATATTTATCGGTGTGGGTTAATTAATCAAAGCCCAAAGTATTCAATGGAATTAAATTTTTAATTGACACATCCAAACTAAGAACTTTACCTTTTTGTTTTATCCTGTTAATTAACAGTGTCATTACATTCTGACTATAAGGACATTGTTTTATTTATTGTGATTTATGAATCTGACGTTATTTGTCTTGATAAGTACAACTACCATTTGATGCAATCTGTTCCTCAGTGAAGTTCAGCTGCTTATTCCCACTACTGTTAGCACATTATATTTCTGATGTACAAACAATGTCCTTTAGCTTAAATGCCACATTCTCTTTCTGTGCTGTGGTTTTGGGGTTTTTTTTGAGTCATGTGTGTTGAAAGCTTTAGTATTTATATTAATGGGAGGATTAAAGTACCTGTAGACTACCCACCACTATTCCAAAAAATGGTTTGGCAAAGAGAATTGGTAGTGCATGCATTGCTAGGTGAACTTCACAATGTTGTCAGCACTTTGGTACCTATCTTGAAAAAAGATACTTATATTTTCTCCAGTATTTTTAATTTTTTAAGAGGAATATGTGAGACATTGAGTTTTCTGGTTTGCAAAATGTGCTCATACTTAGGAAACAGCCACAACAGACTTGAAGACCTGAATACAAAATGACCAAAAAAAAAAGCCTTCACTATATTCTCCCAACAGAAGGCAAACCAATAGATCTCAGATAAAATACAGCTAGGTGACATTACTGACTGGAATGAGCAGATTATTCCTCACAAACACACTCCGTTTTGATTGATATAGTTGATTGCTATTATCCAGTTTGTATTGTTAGAGAAGTATGGGGGACATTGTCATGGAAATATAACTTATCATCAATCACATTTTGCTGTAGTGCATCAACTGCTTAACAAGACATCACAAATTGTTCTTAGTTTGGACTGTTGATAAGATCCACACTTACATGCAGCATGCCCTTGAGTTAAAGGAATAAAGTATTTTCTTCTTGTATTCTAAAGTATAGTTGATAACCATAAAACTTTCCAAATCACTGAACTGGAAATATCTGGAATTCTTCATGGTACAAGATGCTTTTTAAATTCTAACTTATATTTATCAATTAAAAAAAAATAAATTAAGGCCTTTGTTACCATATCTGAAGTAAGATTCTGTCATTTTGAGAGATTCAAGTGCACTCTACCTCCCTGCTTATTAAAGAATTTCCTGAACATTCAGCTTGAAGAAAGAACTAGGGTAATGAAATTCCACACAGATAAAGAATGGTTGATTGTGAGGCACGTGCCCCTACCTACTCCTCAGCCAGGCCTACCTCAAGTACTGTTTTCTTTATTTAGAACAATAATTAAGACAAGAGATTAAAACATCAGCAACAGGTGAGAGAAAAAAAAATATAGAAATTTCGGGATGCTTTGGAAATCACAGAAATTTCTCTGCAAACAACAGCAAAATATTTGGGACTTGAAAGTCTTACAATTCTGTTATAAGAATGAGAGGCTGAACTGTTGCAATAAATATTATGTATTATACAAAGTTTTCATTAATCTTTGAAAAATTATGAAATGAAATATAAGTCTAGTTTTCATCATTCACACAATAACTTTATGTAAGGTGATTTTATTATACTTAGGGTGGCCCTGATTTTACTGAACTATTGGTTCCTTCTCAATAGTAGTTGATACAGTATACAAAGTATTTGAATAGTATACGAAGTTAAACAAATATTAAATCCTTGATTTAGCAGACCAGTACACAGCAGAAAAATTTAAGGCTTAATGTTCATGATTAGACAACAGAAACCTGAAGAGAAAGCTGAACAAATAGTAATAATATAATGTACCAAATATGCAAATAGATGTAAATAAGCATAATACACTAAAGTGAACTATTTATCTTGTTTGATTTGGAAGGATGGTGAGCTGGAATTTATAAAATGAGGTTGTCACAGATAGACGGTATGTTTTACAAAATGGAATATGAAGAAAAAAGAGAGAGATTCAGAAACACGCTGTTGTTTTAAAAAACCACATAGTTCTTCCTAATTTTGATCACTATTTTTGGTGAGACTTTGCTGCCAGAAAAGATCTTTTCACTGAAGCCCTCTACCAGGACTGACTGCTTTTATGTCAACGGCAACAATTGCATCTGTGTACTCCCCTTTTTTTCTCCAGAATATCTCTTTTTGGAAACAATCTATCCATTGGGATGATATCTTCACTTCTATCTCTTTTTCCCTATTATTGGAAGTACCCAAAGTACCATTTGATTTCTTCAACTACAACTAGAAATTTTTCCAGAAGACTAAAGCGAAGAACATTCCAGTCTAGGTAGAACATTACTTACCTGGTACAGGAGCTAGAAGAGTTGGAAATCAATCAATAGGTTTTATAAATTGAGGGTGTCCATGGCAACAATGACAAACTACTGCTTTTTCCTAGTGTTTAGAATGCTATTCCCCAAAAAATCTCTTGCCATTATTGGGAAGGCTTAGAAATGCCTGATAGTTTCTACCTTATTTCTATAAGCTCTAATACTTTGAATGACATCAAATTCACACTGAAAGTAGGAACTACAAAATGCTCATATTAAACAACATGAAAGAGTTTAAATTCAGTAGCGCCATTTTGAACAGGCAACAGGGAGTCTTGGGTAAGATTCCATAAGCATACACATACATCCACTGAACACAGTGCTGTACTCTGTTAAATGTACATGAGCCAGATGACAATTCACTAAGTCTGGAAGCTGATAAAGCATAGGGTCATGCATGTAGGCACAGAATGAGTGTCCAGGTAGTGAAGTACTTGGGCTATTTATTTCTTGAGTAGGTTAATGAACTTGGGTGTGGAAGTAGGTTTGACAAACGTATGTGCGTATGATTCTGGAATTAGTTCATTTGCTGTCTGATACTTTCTGCCTTATGGTTTGCTGAATTATGTTAGAATACCCTGTACTTCTTTTGGTAGGATAAAAACTGTGAGTATGGCAGCTATGTTGTAATAATGAAAGGATCCCTTCCTGGTGCCCTCTGTTCAGTTATATGTTAGTTATGTCTTTTCTGTGAAGAAAAGATCTTGGCTTACTGGATAAATTTCTCTTCATGTTTATAAGTACTTTTGGTGTTCTTTGAAGATGTTTATTACTAAGGAGTTTTAATCCCTAGTTGGTTTTGTTTTGTTTTGTTTTGTTTTCTCTCCCTCTCTGTAATTCCAGAAGAATTTATAAACATTTTTCTACCACTGAGCGTGGATGCTGTTTTGACATTTACTTTGACATCTGCTTATAAATTTTCTATACTAAAGTCTGTAGGTGAGGCAGGACTAGTCTCGCCTATCTAAAGCAAATTAATTCAATTGTATATAAAGATAGATTCACAGATTCTGCTAAACTGTGACAGATATATGATCCATTACTAAGATAAATAGTCTTGAAAATGTCATTTTAACAAGAAATCAGCATTTAACTAAACTGACATGAGCCTAGAGTAGAAAGAGGAGATCTGAATAAACTTGATACAGGTATAAAGCAATGAAGTTTGAAATAAAAAGAGAGGGTTGCTACATTTGGACAAGTGAATGGATGAAAAAGAAAAAGGAAAAGGAAAAGGAAAAGGAAAAGGAAAAGGAAAAGGAAAAGGAAAAGGAAAAGGAAAAGGAAAAGGAAAAGGAAAAGGAAAAGAAAAAGAAAAAGAAAAAGAAAAAGAAAAAGAAAAAGAAAAAGAAAAAGAAAAAGAAAAACAAAAAAGAGAAAGACAAAGAAAATGAGAAGAAAAAGAAATAGAAGGAAAAGGAAGAGGAGGAGGAGGAAGAAGAGGAAGAGGAAAAGGAAGAGGAAAAGGAAGAGGAAAAAGGAAGAGGAGCCATCCAGCATCATGGTTCTGTCAGAGAACTTAGGATATTGACAGCTCCCATCAGATAAAAAACATTAATATTAACATCTTTTGGGCCAGGGGAAGAGCAAGCATTATACCAGGAAAAAGGGTAGAATCTAGGAAATTTGTCCATAGTAATTTTAATTGTACTATTTTGATTTAGAATTCTTCTGTATGACAATATTTTCTTTATTTTTGCTTTTAAAAATTTTTCTGCAGTAAAGCTGGACTAGAAGTGCTTGAATTAGTTTAGTAATATTTCACTTAGAATAAAAATAATTTTTTGGTTTTACACATGAAGTGTATTTCCTTTTCGAACATAATATGATTTTAGGTGTAATATATTCAATAACAGATATTATCCTGGATAGTATACTAAGCCAAAGATGAGAAACGTGGCAGGGTAGAGTAGATAGACTTTTATAGTGCAGAAATCAGTATGTATCTTTAAGAAACAGGGCCCTTATGAAGAAGAACTGGAATAAAATAACACTTTCATAATTTTCACCAGTTTTAAATAGATATCTCCCCTGTAAGTGCTAATGCAAGATACCTTTTGGCTCCCATTTGAATTGTTGGCAGAGAAGGTTGTGTCATGTTTTTCCTCCCTACATGTCAGTCTGGTCCTAGCTAAAAAGAACAGAAGGGACTTTCTAAAAGTATTCTTAAATAACCATATTGAAATATATATCTGTTTGCCAAGAATTAGAAGTGGTTAGAGTGAATAAATGAGACAAAGGAAGAACTCACTAACTGATTTATAATAGTTGCTCTTTGCACTTGTGTGCTGGTTATGTAGCAATGGAACACATTTAGAGACAAATATGAATGTGCTGTTGTGTCTGCGATGATGGAAGCTGTGGGGGCTATACTCTACTTATAAATGACAACTGAAACAAGCAGATGAAATGAGGTCAGCCACCCACATTTTTAAGGAAATCTTTGTAACTTTTGTGGCACGCTTTGACCATGGGACAAAAGGATAAATCTCTTTCTTCCCTCTTCAGTCACATTTTTTGGGGTGTGCAGGGTGAATGGGCATTGTTATGATTTAAGCTCTTTCTCTGGTTAATTGATCCTAGGATCCTGACCACAGTAAGAAAAGCTTCATTAATGGCTACTATGGACTGGTCAGCATATCAGAGTTGTTGGCTTTTTTGAAGTAATTTTTCTTTATTTTTCCATCACTAATGGGTGAGGTAGGGGCAAATACCTCATATTTTTATCTCTTCCTAGTTGAGTTCAACGACATATTTCTTCCAGGCAAGATCTCACTGTCCAATGTATGGTCTTTAAAGCTGTCCATAAGGTAATTGACATCTTGTACTTGCAGTAGCTGGAGGAGTTCAAAGTCACCTACAAAGAGTTAAAAACAGGCCAGAATGTGATGACGCAATGTACAGACAGGTTGTCTTTTTTGCTGTTGTTGCTCTGGTTTGGATTTCTCTATTCTTGTATGGAGTTGGGGAAGTGAAGGTGGCTCTTTGGAGATCAGAAATTTTGTCATTTTACTTTGTTGCCCACACACAAAATGTAATATAATGGAGTAGAAAAGCAGAAGGAACAAAGAAGCATATAAACAGCAAAGGAGTGGGAAAAAGAGGAAAAAACATGTAATGGGGAGTGGGGGAGAGAAATCAGAAGGAGAAAATTATGCGTGGTGAGGTATTTTCACAGCTAAGATAGCCTTTTAGATAAAGTTGTAGGTGAAGTGATATTTAAAGTAATGAGAAATTGTGTGGAACAAATGATGAAAGAATGAGCAAAAAGTTATGTATATCAGGTAGTTCAGCCAGGAATGCTGGGTAAAAAGGAAATGACATTGAATATCAAAGAGTAGCTGTGTATCCTGAAAGACATTCTACTGCAAAATGAAACCAAATAACTTGCTCTCTCCTTTGCTGCCACACTCAGGTGCTGATTCTCCTTTCAGTGTGAATGTTTCTCTGAGACCTGCAACTGTGCTTCTGTGCATGTTCAGAACTCAGGCGCAGTGTAAAAGTAGTGCAGGTCCTGGTTAAGCGCTTCTGGAGCTCAGAAAAGTGCAGAACAGTACCTCTCTCCTAAAGGACATTCCACAAACACAGAGTAAGCTGAGTGCAAGATGTCAAGATGAGATCTCAAACAATATGTGGTTCATTTTTAAAATGGTGGTTATGGGTACATCACCACAGAATAAAAAGTGAAAGAGCTGAATTTAGAAAAACAGTCTGAAGATTCAATTCCTTATCTTTCCTATTTTGAGAGTGACTGAGGTTACATTTACATTATCAGGTAGAATTAAACAGATGGTGTTGATGATGTACATTCAGGAAATCTATGCTTAGGAGTGGTGCTCTGTGATATAGTACTAAGGACTGAAAGTTGGCTAGTATCTGGAATGTGTTAGGTGAGCTCCAAGAGCCTATCGTTAGTTTTGTCTAGAAGGAATCAACTTTTATGTGAAAGAAATTCAATTTATGTCATCTGAGACACTTCCACAATGTGAACCAAAGAGCAGTAGGTAAAGCAGCTCAGCTTTGCTTTGAAAATGTAAGAGCTGAACCAGAATTCTGATATACGTTCAACTTTGCTCTACAGGCTGTATGTTTGTATCCATCTCTTAGTGCCTTTTTGCACAGGATGACATTTGTATAGTGCACAGAGGCTACATGATATGTAGTAATCATCTGTAATGATCAATCTATCATTCATAGCACAAATTCCAGAATTTAGATCCCAAATATACTTGCATTCCTGCATTGCATACCTAAATTCCAGTGAAGGATTGGAGGGAGACAAGATTTTACAGATGTGCTTAGCATTCTGTCAGTGAGCTATAAGAAACTTCCCATTCAGCCTACCAAATTCTTTCATTTTTTATAGTACCTTACCTTTCACAACAAATGTTTTAAGGAACACAGAAAGCTGACACTGCATTTTTATTTCTTTTACATCACTTAATTTGTAGACCCTTAAAGCCTTTTTCTGGATCACACCCACAGATGAACAGAAGTCATGCATCTCATATTTACTGGTAAAATGTTAAAAATAAGAAATCTCTCTCAGTTCTGACAGTAAGTGCTTGTAGCAGATAACTATATAACTTCCAGATAGGTTTTCAGTATTTTATTGTATGGAACAGCACAATCATTCCATTGAGCATAGTCAGACACATGGAAATAAACATAAAAACTCTCACCAGTTTCAGTGGCCTTGATGTTACTGAATGCTACTATTTCTACACTGGTAAAAAAAATGCCTAGAGATTAAGACTTTTTTCTGGTAATGGCTTTGTGCTTAGGAGCCTGCAGTCTAAATAGGCAAGACAAAAAGAATGGAAGGTACGGAGACTTAGGAAAGCTTTTTAAAATAGCGTAACAATTTAATGGCAAAGCAAGAAATAGAAAATGTAGATTATGAGTCTTAAAGCCTTTGTCGTAGTCACTAGAGAAATTACATCAGTGAATAGCTTGTTGCAACAAATGGAGGCAGATGAATAAAGCAGTGTAGATTAAGAAATTACTCCCTATAGCTGAAGGATGGTCTCTTGAATAAGATGATTTAATGAAGCACTAGTACCAACGAATTTATGAAATCTGTGACTAGATTAAGGTGTTCTGGATTAAGAATACAACCTATAAGGAACAGAGTGACAATCTAACTACCATGAAAATTCTAAGTCATGCTGCAGTATATCAGTCATATTGTTTAGAAAGAAGTTAAAGGGGAAAAAAAAAAAAAAAGGTGCTCAAAGGAAAAGAGTGAATCTCATACAAATTACAAAATTAAAGACTGCTGAACACATACACACTCCCAACATGAAAACTGCAGAGCACTGGCTCTTGCTACTGAATCACTGTATTTGAAAAACTGTGCTTCAGTTCAGATACTTTGTATAGCTAATCACGTTAATCATTCTCTGACTTTCAAAGCGATGCAGCTGCCAACCTGTAAAATAACTCTGACCCCAGACGTCCAGATACTTCTATGCAAATATTCCTGACCCTGGAGACATGCAATCAAAATGCAATGTCTTTTCTAATTACAACAGAAAGGTCAAACTCACATCTGTTTACTTTCACACTTTGCCAGACCCAATAAGCAGAATACAATCCAGCAATTCCTCTACTAGAGTGTTTTCCTTGACAATACTGGCAGTCGAGAGGCACTGCCTTTTTCTGGTTTTAACTATATTTAGCCAGTATAACCTTTCTTTATGCATTTATCTCCTTATTTTCTAAGCATAGGACTTGAACTTCTCACTTTGTATCTCTGTGCTCAGCTCTTGGAGACAACTAAGGTTGTGACTCAGTAGTTAGCATGGTTAGAGAGGGCAATTGCAGCATAGTTTTGTAAGACCTGAGAACACAACTGGCGGATAAAAAAAATAAAAAGATCTAATAACAAGCCAAGGGATTGATGTCACAGCTACAATTCTCTGACTGTCCTGGATATTTTTAACATGGACACTATCTAAGAAGGAGGAACAGAAAGGTAGATGGAGAGGAAATGGTCTGTTCTGGAAAAAAATCATACTCCAGTCTCCAGATCCTAACATATTTTTCTCACAAAATCTAAATGTTTGCTACATGACATCTAATAAGCATTTGGAAAAACAGCTCTCAGTGGCTTGGTTTCCTTCTAAGATGAGATTAACAATATACAGTCTGAAAATCTTCTGAATATGATTTGTTTATTTTCTCTATGTTTTTCCTGGGGTACCCATAAAGACCACTAGAGCGATCCCTTCTGTCAGAAACTGTTGGCATACTGGGAACACATCTGATTAGAAAACTGAGGCACCTGCAAATTTGTGACTGTTCCCCAAATAAGGAAAATTGAAAGCCAGCTTCAAAATTACTATTTTAAAAAAAAAAATTTCCTATAAACCATTCTGTGTTTGCATAGTAAAATATAGAAATTATAGTATATGTTAGAATGATAATTAGAGGCTTCTGCCAAGCAATTAAGAAATTGTTTGGCCTGGACTTGCACCTTTACTGAAAATTCTTTAGTTCCATCATGGGATACAATCTGCCTTAGCTATGCCTCGTTTTGGGATGATGATTTAGAAAAAGAACAGCAGAAGTATGGTATCCCTACCTATAGCTATAGAAAAATTGTCTCTTCTATGAGCATAATCTGTTTCCATCAAAGATTTTTAGCGTCAGTGATGTTATTAAAAAAATTACAAGCCTAAATATTTTAAAATATTAATGGACTAATGTTATTTGATTTATACATCATTTTACCTAAATCAAAAAGAACTTACAAAATACAGTGTGGGTCACAAAACTAGAATATTTAAGAGTCACAATGCTTGCTTATAGTCATAGGTCTATGGAAGGTATCTAGGTGTTGTCATGTTATACATGACTGTCTGAAAACATTTTCAAAGAACACTTGTTAGCAAACGTAAATAGTTAGTATAGGTTTTCAAAAAGTGAGGGCAGGCTTTTTTTTTGTCATAATCCTCTAAATTAAGCAAGATAAACTTCAGGACTGAGTAAGTGGTCACTTGATTTTCACAAAATCAATGTGAATATTCAAGTATTTTCCCGTATAACTGACTTAGCCCATGTATTAAAAAATATTTTTCTAGAAGTTTCAGGAAATAAAATAACATCAGTCACTGCAGCCAACTTCTGGGGAAAAAAAAACCAAACATATATTGTTTTAAGAACATACACAATTTTCTACATGCATTGGTCACTTTATTATAGCAAAACAATCTTAGGAATAACGCTATCATGAAATATGCTTTGATTTTAGATGAGAAAAACAATTATTGATAGGAGTGAATTCACATATCACAATTTTTAGATATTTTACACAGAAAAAACCATATAAATGAACTCATAATCATAAAATTCAATAATAAAAAAATCTATTTTTGTTTTATTTTTTTTTCCCCTCACATGCATTCCCACCATGGCTGTAGTGAAAGAACTCAATCAAATGTGGTGAGTGAGATTTCACTCTACTTCTCCTGTTTTTCATCTTAATTCAGCAGTTGTCAAGTGATTCCAGTTAACCTTTCTTGAGACTCAGATGATACAATGCATTTTACCTTCATAGGTAACAGTGACACTAAATATTCCAGTATGATTGAATAGTATTAAAATATTCCAGATTTAAAGAAATGTACATTATTTTGACAGTTACACAGCTGTATTTCAGCAGCAAAGAATGTAGAAGCTGTCCTAAAATTAGACCTTTCAGCATAATTGACAAATTGCTTGCATTTCAGATTTTAAGGCAGATGAAATAACAACAAATATTGAACAAATGGAGTTAATCTATTTCCAATGCATTTTTATAGATCAAAACAATAATTAAGGTAAAAAAATCAATGCAAGCTTGTTCTCTGTAATGAGCTCTGTTGACTACAATAGGAAAAGTCTGAACATCATTTGTACACAGAGTAGCTTCTTTCAATGTGATCATTAAAAGCAACCCCTTTGGGTAATCTCCTAGCCTTTCTTACCGCAACACTGTTTTATTCTCTCCTTTTGCCCTTATGTTTTTTTGCCTGATCTCATGCAGTGCATGAACACTGTGGAGAAGGACTTACCTGCCCTTTCCATTTGATGGTATATTGTTGCAGTGTGCCTGTTTTTTTAACCTAAAAATTGTGATGTTTCTTAACTAGTGGTAGAAAATGAACTGAATGGAGAAGGACTGCACAACAGGATGAATGCCAGAAAGAATCATACATATCACTTAAAAATTTTGCTATTGTTTCATAGGTGCAGCTGTACTACTTATTTAATCAAGACAAGGTAAGACTTGAGCTATGGCATATGTCAATCCATACCATTTAACTGTTAGCATACTGTCAGGCTTGTTTTGGTATCTGCCTACTAATATTGTCTCCTTAAACAATGTTCAGGTAAGGTTCAGAGGATGGAACAGGGTACAGTCAATTCTCAGATGGTAAAACGTAGGTGGCTTGTCTGTCCTTTTTTGTTTGTTCATCTGGATTTGGGAAGGGCAGTGAGTCTGGCCCTCAAAATAGAAGTTATGTTGTGGAACTTACTCTCAGACCCAGAAATAAAAAGTCCTGGCCTGTTTTGTTAACCAAAACATAGACTACAGGATCAGATCTTGCGTACGCTCTTTTCAGCAAATCAGTTCCACTGGGTAGGATTAGGAAAAGGTGAAATAATAGATTTTGTTGGCCCTATTCAAAATCTTTCTCTCTATAGATATTACAGTTTTACATGAAGGCAGGAAGCAGTAGAGACATTAATGAGCTGTCACAAACTGGTGGTGGTTTACATCAGGCTGTATGCAGCACCTGGCATGCAGCAGCCAAGCTGCAGGAAAGCCTGACTGTGAGGGCACCAAACTGAAAATGTTGTGCAACTTACATGGGTTAAGGAAACACACCTTTTGTGCGGAGCCAAGAGTTTACTGAAAGGGGGTGAAATGGGGTCCTGGTCCCATGGGCAGGATGGGGGAATCCCCAGGGTGTTTGGGCAGGAACACTCAGGGCTGGCAGGGTCCTTAGGACTCTGACATTGCCTTGGGAAAAAGGGTCCAGGAGGATGGCAGGAAGAGAACAGCATCCTTGATCCCAGATCTTCAGCAGAATGAATAGGATGATGAAGAGGGATGTTAAATTCTCTTAAGTCTGCTGGGTTTATTTTTGTACGTTTTCTAACATTGTAAGCTTACTTGATATTTATTCATTAAATTAACAATATAACAAGTGAATCTGCTATATCTAGGTTTTACCGTGTATGTTAAATTTTATCTATGTTGAAACAGTTCTTTTTTCTCTTTGTTAACCCTGTGATCAGATTCAGTTATGTACCAGTTTTTGTATCACTTTAACGACCAGGTGATGAACACTGGTAATTGTTATTGATAGCCCGGGGGCCTCCCTTCTATTCCTGCACCTACACTTTTAAAGCCTCTGCTCTCCTCTTGTGCTTGTACTCATCAACAGTCATTAATTTGGTAACAACTCTCTGTTTTTCTTCAACAGCCTTTGAACTGCGGTTTTCCTTGAAACATAACTGACTTTTTATTAGCACAGTATAGTGGCATGCACATCCTTGACTTAGGGTCATTGACTTGTTCACTCTATAAAAATAATAATCCATTAGAAGATATGTATAAATTCAGTGCTATGATAACTACTTTTTATTAACATTTATTAGTTTTAGCAGTATCATTGGTGTGTTAATCAGTGTGTGTTACAACAGAGAAATAAAATAGAGCAAACTTCATTAAGAATATTGATGACAATGATGAATTTCACTAGGTCTATGGATGATTTTAAACAGCCCAAGCAATATTCTATACAACACTTCAGAAACCATCTGCTATAGAAGAAGAATTGATCTTATTTTTGTTATATCCCTTCTTGCCTGGATTTCTCCTGTATAGACCCATAATACTTCTCATACTGACAAGAACAAAGTATCTTAGGAAGAATGATAGCCATATTTAAAAAAGATTTTCTACAAAATCCATTGATGTCGATAGAAAGACTGTTCTCATGCCACTGGGCGTTGGATCAGTCACAGACCTCAATGAGTATACACTGTAAAGGTTGAAAGAAAGAAAATAAACTACAATGAACAGATAATGAAAATGCTGAGAATAAGTATAGGCAGCATGCAGACGACCAGGGTTCAAGCTGGTATTCTAGCTTACTCTGGCTCAATAAACATTTTATTCAAATCGAAACAACTCCAGTAGAAGAGAGTGAGACAGAAAAGAAGTTACCCTAGAGGGCAGTGGTTAGTGCACATAAGTGACTGGAACATGGGAGAATTTGTCAGCCTGAATATATTTCCTTGCAGCAAGACAACGAAAACTACCCTTGTAGTTGCAGAATGAATAGGATCTAACAGCATGTAAGGAAGAATATTATGTGAAGTAACATTATTTTTTAAAAAGTCTCTCTGCTAAAATAATGAACAAATATGAATGCTAAATTGTGCTGGAATCCCCGTGCAATTCCATGCATATCACATAAAACTCAAATACTTCATCATGAATAATGTTAGTACTGAACAAGGAGAAACAAAATAATTTTAAATAATAATTAACCTGATGCTGTAGCAAGCTCCTTTAGTGTTTTGTTAAATTGAGTAGTAAGTTTATACTCCATTTGGCAAATGCACATTACAAAGAATATTACTCTGTTTCAGAATCCTGATATTAATGTAGCCTGACTTAGTCTGCACATAGAACAGCACATATAGTACTAAGTTGTGCCTCTCCTATTATTACCTTATTTTATTTTTCAACTTTTATGTAAAGGGAAAAGTAAGTTATTTTGCCTACTGCCATCATCTGTGCAGGTAATGAGGAAGCGTTACATTAAACAAATATAATAGTCTGAAAATTGAAAGTGGGCATTTAAATGACAGCAGGGCACCTAACTTCAAAGCTCCTAACTCGAATCAGTTAATTCTTTCATTGACATGTACATTAATCCAATGTGCCTGCTTGCACTGGGTAAAGCCTATTTTCTTGTAGAAGGCATCCAGTTTCTGTTGAGCACAGCAAAGCAGGCAAAAATGTCCTTTAGACAAGCCTGTTCTTTTTTTTTCCACCTTTACCCCTGGACATTCTTTTTTTTTTCTTTATTTTTCTTGTGTTACTGTTCTCTGTTTCTAAGCATTTATTTTTATGATCCAGAACTACTCTAAATGGGTAGTGTTTTATTCTTTATAAAATACCTATTTTTGAGGCTGCAGATCTCTGAGGGACACCATGGTTGTTGTAAAATTTACATGTAACAGCTTTGAGGTTTGGAGGCAATAAGAGAGCTAGGGAGCTTCAGGTCAGAGCTCAGAGTAAATTCATTAATTCATTTTTTAACAGAAAGCACATAAAAAATTAATGAATTGGGCCTGCTGAGCTTAGTTTGCTATACATTGTAGTAAACAACTTTTTTTTTCTTTTGTCAAGGATTACTTGCAGCTTTACATTTTTAATCTGCAGACAAAGATGTGGAGAAAGGGAGAAAAAAGAAGAATAACATTACGGGAATAATTACAGTTACTGCTGTCCTAGAGAAAGATCATCCTAATATCCTAACATTTCAGTTAGCACAAATGTAGATATTAACAGATAGACACACAGATAGACGTATAGCTAAGGGAATGCAGAGGATGTTCTCACTGAAATCTACATAAGTGCAATGGTTTGCCATAAATTAATGCTGGAATAGAGATACACAGAAAGCATCCCACACTGACATTTTTGGGGTAGGCTGGTACAATGTGTTCAGTTTATTATCCATCCTTTCATCTCTCCCAAGGCAACCACATACACATATATTAGCACCAGCTGCTGTGGCAAGCATAGCAGCATCTTATGATGAGGTTAGCCAATACATCTGTATTGGGTCTACTGCTCTTTTCAGAATACGGTGCAAAGATACCCAAATGATTTGACAAGAAATCTAGTCACATTCATGAGGTGCTGCAGCCAAGCTTTATTAACTTCAAGGTGGCTTTTTGCCACCTTGATTTACTGGATTAGGTTAGTGCCAGCTTAGTGATTTTTATGCCTTAGTCTCCTGAAGAATGTAGACATACCCTAAGGACAGATCAAAAAATAAGGTAAGAATTATAATGAACACTGAATGACTATTTAAACAATTACTTGGAGCTTCTCAAATGCTAAGTTAGTGCCATTAAGATCTACCGTTTCTTTCAGTTCTTTAACAATTACGGATACTTCTTGAGTGAATATAACCAGTACTGTGTTATGTGCTTAACAGGTACCATGAAGTGGAAAATCTACTAAAATTAAAAGTTGGCTTCAGGCCATTTGACTTGCAATTAAAGAAGAAATGTTTGCAGTGCAGGTAAAAAAATCCTTGAATTTCAAAGGACTGTAATATTTCTTAAAAATACATGTATCATAAAAGTAATCTTAAACATCTAGAACAAAATATTTCAAAGCACACATAAAAAAGTTATAAATAGATAAATAACATAAATAATACATAATAACAAATAATAGAGGAATACAGCATTAAGTACAAAAAACAAATTACAAAAAATACAATACAAAATTAATTAAAACATTTTTGAAGTTAGGGGGAGGAACATTTACTGATGTTATGATAGGTTTGTAGGTTAGATTTTTCTGTCTGATTTTTTTTTTTTTACATGAACTCTCAAATATAAGTACATCATGTACAAGTAAGAAAATCTGTGAAATCAGGTAAAGTTGCTGTGAAAAATCAAATAAACAAAACAGACAAAAAATGAACTTCACCACTTAAAATTTCAGGAAGAAGAAAAAAATGTAACAATGTCCAGTGAAAAAAAGTATAAACCTGATATGGTAATTAATATTTTAAAAGGTAAGGCAGGTGAATTATGAGAAATATGTTTAACTGTTTTATTAGTGCTTTTTAAATGTTGTACCATCCTAGTCTCTAGTCTTTTAGACCATAGTCTCTCTAGTCTTTTACTGCTAGTAGTAAAGGATGTTGCATAATACAGATTATTATAAATGGCAAGAAGACCTCCTTGAAAGATGTAGCTGACCGTACAGGAGGAAGCTCTTGGTCACTTTAGCTATTTCTGAAGATTCTGCATGAGCCCAAGACCATAGTTGGTCCAAACCTATGTAATAGCCATATTATCTGGAAACAAAAAATCAGACTTAGACTCCAGAGTGGGCCAAAAGAGCTACAATACAGTCCTGCTTGCTCAGTAGATGACTGAGCCTGATCTTCCTTAAGAATAATATTACACATTCAGGTAAAAGCAAGGAATAAGTACTAAGGACAGCTGGCAATTTTAAGACCATTCATTTACAGCAATAATAGGGATAACTATTTTCTTCTGTGAATGTCTGGATTTGGAGAATGAGGAAACAAAATCTGTTTCTGAAAGAAATACGTGCATGGCAGGGAAAAGAAGGAATTTAATTCTGTCCCTGCAAAATTTAATGGATTAGATGTATGCACAGTATCCCAGTTGTTTAGGATGATCTGGTTTTGTAATTTCTTCCCCGAGCCCATTTGAGGAATGTAAATCTGAGACAAATTTAGTGCCATGTATAGTATCTCTTTGCTTTTAAATAGCATCTTAATGTTTGGAGGATATATTAATAACTTTCATTGAATTCAATTAGACTGCAGATGTTCAGATCGTCTGAAAATCATCAAGTATCTTAATAAGATTAAACATGGATTTCAGTGCTTTGTGTTACATACGAGTTTCTGAAAACAGCCTTCAGTAAATTCATTTGGAATGGTATAGCTCAGTCATTTTCTGAAGTGCTGTGTATTTTTATGTTCTATTTACACGTTACTGCTTCAAAAGATGTTTATCAACCAATGTAATTTTCTCTATATTATAGGCAAAGAGAGTGCTAAAACACAAACAGGGAACATAAAGACAAGGCATTCAAGAACTTGTACATGAAAGTGAAGAGATGAAAAAGATGGATTTCTCAAATTCATTTTAAAAATTATATCCGATAACATTTGCTGTCTTTGTCAGTCAATAATCACAATCAGATCTGATAAATGATGTTGTTTAAAAACTAATTCATTTTCCCAATGGGGGAGCAAAAATATTCTCTCACTCAAAATTATTTTTATTTAAGAGAAGGGAGATACAGTACATAGAGATCCTAATGAGAAAGCAAAATTAATTTTGATCACTTGCTACATATATGTAGGGAGGAAGCAGGAGAGCAAGAAGATGAAATTTTAACAGAATTTTGTGAGATGGAGAACTGTCAAACCAGAAATTGTGCAGAAATCCTTGACGAAGAATGAATACAGCGACTGCTGTTAAGGGATGTTAGGAGCAGCAGCTATCTCCAGTGCCTCCAGCCCAGGAGCCTCTGTCCTGGCCACTGGAGCCCAGTCTGGTGTCCGAGGACCTGGGGTTTCTGCCCAGCCCGAGGGATGTGGCTGCTGCTGTCCTGTTTGCAGTTTCAACTGGTAGAGAAACTGTGCGCGTGTCCCAGAGACACACAGAGGCACAAACAGTGCCACTGACATGGGCAGTTATGCAGGCTGCCACAGAGAAGGTGCTGCCTTCAACAGGACTGACAGATGGGACACACATAAAACACAAGCACAGGCAGACAAGGCCTCTTGAGCCGGTAGAAACAAAAGTGAAGGTGCACACATATGACATTGTCTAGATTTCACAACCACTAGCAATTTCCTGTGTGCTGGCATGACCCCTTTGTTGGTCCAAGAACCCTGACTAGATTTTGGGCTGCCTTGCTTCACAGGCCTCCTACTCACTATCTGGTCCAGCTTGGTGCTTGCCAGAAAACCAACATACACTCGGACACTCACTTCAAAGGCACCTGGCATTCTCTGGTGTCCCTGAATACCTATCCTTGCCTGGAACCCTGGCCCTGACCCATGCTGTCCTGCTCACCAGCTGCTCCTGCTTGAGGTTTTCTAGTGAATACACGTGAACACCCCATGCACACCCTGTTTGGAGGAGAAACCAGTGCAGAAGACCTCACCAACCTCACTCACACTGATCTTCCCCAGTAGCTGTTTTTTCAGGACACTACCATTCCCACCTCAGTGACTGGCAGCCAGACACTCCAATAGCTGGAGACCCTCCACTTCCTCCAGCAGCTGACACCACAGGCCAGGGCTGCCTGTACCCCTTGTCTGATTCCAGTAGCTGGCTCCAAATCCACTCATGCTGATCCCCCCAGTAGCTGACAACTAGTCCTTGTAGCACTGATACATACAAAGGACAGAGAGTAAGATTACACAGAGAAACAGTAAAAAAAGAAAATAAGAACATGGAAAAAACTGTAATCATCAAGCACAGGCTCAGTCTGACAAGTGTGATGACTGGCCCTGTTTCACAATTGACTGACCCCTTTTATGCCTCTTTCTGTCTATTCTCCCTTTGTTCTGCTCCTGTGCATTCCCCAATCAGTTTTCACAGTTCCACTGACCCCCTGCAACATCCTGAACCCTTACCTTTACATCCTTATCAGTTACAAAGTTCTGTTTTGTGCACTTGTGGTTTTTGTTTTGTTTTGGTTTGGTTTGTTTTTTTTTAATAGCCTATCGATTAATTTGACTGACAAGGTTCTTTTCTTGTCTTCCTGTCAGTTTTTTTGTAGATTTTTTTGTAGATTTTGTGTCTTGTTTTCCCCTTTTCCTTAGTGGCCCATGTAACAAAGCCTGTGATCAGATAATCTTACAGTAATAAACATTACCACTTTCCACATACACTTGCCAATTAATATGACTGACCACATTTGGTTCTGCTTACCACCTCCCTTATAATTTGTTGGTCAGTTTTGTGTCTCTGTATGTTCTTGCTCATGGATTCCTCCTTTTCTCATTATGATCATATACATTTAAAATGTCATTGTCCAGATACCCTGAAGAAGCAGACAGTGTCTCCTTCTACATATTCTTACACCTCTATTAAAGAAATAAGGAAAAAATTGCTTTGGAAGTTTGGTCAATAATGACGTGCTAAGATACAATACGATATTCCTTAGGAAAAGATAACTAAGATAGGAAGTTATAGGAAAAAGGCTGTACTGGATTGGGGTTTTTTATAGGTGGAATGGAAAACTGTAAAAAACAGGTGGTTGTAGTGCTGTTGATTTTTTCTACTTCTAACACTTGAGAGCTTTAAAAAGTGTGGCCAACTTGCTGGACCTTCCTCTTTGGTGTGTGCATCGAGAAAGGCATCCTACCAAAATTTGGAGTTCTTATTCTTGGGCAAAAGTAGAAGAAAATGAATAATCCTACATACAGAAGGAAGTGGGAAAGTGCTCCATGCTGTGGGAGTTGGAGTAGAAGACTACTGTGGACATAATGGAATTAGAATAGAAGTGGAACCTTGCCACAGATTAACCCTGGTAGGCAGCTCAGCACCACATAACTGCTTGCTCACTCCCCCACAGCAAGACGTGGGAGAGAGAATCAGAAAGGCAAAAGTGAGAAAACTTGTGGGTTGAGGTAAAGACAGTTTAATAAGTAAGGTAAAAGCTGCACACACCATCACAAATCCAAAACATAGCCTCATACAAGCTTCTATGAAGAAATTTAACTCTATCCAAGCCCAAACCAGCACAGATCTAAATGACAAAGTGTGGGTCCTGCACTCTGGAGAGATGGATGAAGGAGAAAGGTGGAATTACAAGTAAGAAGCAGAGTTTTCTTGAAAGGTTATTAAATACCAGCACATGCTAGAAGCAGAGCGTTGTGATCTAGGAGAACCCTTTGATTCCTAGATGTTTATATTCCTGAATTTTAACCACCAGACTTAATGGATTCAATGAGTTTCCCATCAGGAGAGAAATAATTTAAAAGCTTTGATACACAGAAATTTCTGTCTTAAATATCTGACAATGGTGTGTCATATAACCGGTATGATGTGTCATATAACCAGTATGTGGCATTGCACTACTGTGTTATTTTTTTAATTCATTTAATGCCAATTATTTAAAATTTTAATTCTAGCAACAATTAGAGACTCCCACTCATGGCTGATAATTATTAATGATAGAAACTGTCTAACTTCAAATTGATAGTCAAATTGATTAATTTCTTTGCCAGGTAAGTAAAAATAAAAATAAAAATTATTTTTAAAACTTTGATAATTTTCAACTTCTTTCTTTGTCAGTTTGTTTTAAAATGTGATTTCATTTGTTCTTACATTGCAGTTGGACTTTGTCAAAATGAAACAAGTTTATTTTTCAGCCTAGGAAATTAAACATAAAAAAAAAATCAATGTCTTGCCATTTCCATTATTGCTATGATACACTCTTGCAAATGTCATACTTATTTTGAAATTTGGCTGTTATATTCCTGATCATTCTTGATTCTCACTGTAGTTAGCTAACAAGTTTCTCCTGTTTCCACTGCCGTAAAATTCACTGATTTCCAGTGAAGAAAAAACAGGCCCAATATCCAAAAAAAACGTGCAGTGAATGGTAGAAAACAAGTCTCTCCAATTAATGTTAATTGTTTTTGTGTCTTTGATATGTATCATATAATTCTATTGTGGATTTTCTTTATACTGTTATACTGTTACTGTCCTGGAAAGTCAAGATGACATTTATGGAAATTTTTGCAACAAAAAAATTGTGAGACCACAGCCCTACAGAATGGAATTTTCGAAAGCATTCTGTAGTGCTAACTCTGGTCTTATTGAAGTCAAATAAACTTCAGTATTGATCTTAGTAGGAAGGTACTAAAGTCTTTAGAAACTCTCAGGATACCTATGCAATGATAATATAGACACAACTGTACCACCTAGGAAATATTATTAATTCAGCCTCTGGTCTGTTATAACTTAAAAACATACAGAGGTTTTCTAAACAAAAAGAGTTCATTTTTCTCTACACAGTTCAGAGAATGAATAATTCTTTGTTAGTTGTTGTTTTCTATCAGAAATATCAACGTGATCTTTTAATAAAATGGAACCTCATCCTGACAGATTTTGCATAACTTGAGCATCTAAAAACACCTATGACAACTGAGATGGCCAAACGATGTCCCAAAACATCACTCAATTTAATCATGCTAAGGCTTCTCAAATAAATTAAGAGGCTCCAAAAAAAAGCCCTCAAAATTAGGAAATCCTCTCTAGCTATATTTCCTTGCATTATTTTACTTGCATATCTCTAATGCAGCTAATTTTCAGTAGTAAAAAAAAAGAAAAATAAGAGTTGCTTAATGGTTTATATAGTCTTTACATTTAACAATTAGCAATTAAGCAACATTGCAAATTATTTTTGTGGTGGTTTATTTGCTCAGTCTGCCTAAACTGGACATGAGCTGGCAATATGTGCATGCAGACCAAAAGGCAAATCGTATCTTCGGCTGCATCAAAAACTGTACGGCCAGTAGGTTGAGGGAGGTGATTCTGCCCCTCTGCTCTGGTGAGACCACACACAGAGTACTGCGTTCAGCTCTGGAGCCCTCAGTACAGGAGAAACATGGGCCTGTTGGAGAGGATTCATAGAAGAGCCACCAAGATGATCAGAGGGATGGAACACTTCTATGAGGACAGGCTGAGTTGAAGTTGTTCAGCCTAGAGAAGGGAAGACTGGGGAGATCTTATTGTGGCATTTCAGTACTTAAAAGGTGCCTATAAGAAAGATGGGGACAGACTTAAGCAGGGCCTGTTATGATAGGACAAGTGGTAATGGTTTTAAACCAAAAGAGGGGAGATTCAAGCTAGACACCATGAAGAAATTTTTTACAATTAGGGTGTTAAACTACTAGAACAGGTTGCCCAGGGAAGTGGTAGATGCCCCATCCCTGGAGACATTCAAGGCCAGGCTGGATGGGGCTCTGAGCAACCTGATCTAGTTGAAGATGTCCCTGCTCTTCAACTCTTGTGCCTGGCAGGGTTATGGAGCAGATCATCCTGAATGGAATCACACAGCACCTTCAGGATGGACAAGGGATCAGACCCAGCCAGCATGGGTTTAGGAGGGGCAGGTCCTGTCTGACCAACCTGATCTCCTTTTATGATCAGGTGACCCAGCTGGTGGGTGAGGGGAAAGCCGTGGATGTGGTCTATCTGGACTTCAGCAAGGCCTTTGACACTGTCTCCCATAATATACTCTTGCAAAAGCTGGTAGCCCATGGCTTGGACAAGTGTACTCTACGCTGGGTTAAGAACTGGCTGGAGGGCCGGGCCCAGAGAGTGCTGGTGAATGGGGCTGCATTGGACATGGCACTTAGTGCCATGATCTAGTAAACAGACTAGAGTTGGACCAAGGGTTGGACTCGATGATCTCTGAGGTCTTTTCCAACCCAGTCGATTCTGTGATTCTGTGATTCTGTGCTCGTTGCTGGGAGGGTTGGACTATAGATGACCTTTGAAAGTCCCTTCCAATCCAAACTATTCTATGATTCTATAATTCTAAAGCACATCAATTAATATTCAAATACATGCAGCAGCAACAGCTTTCAATATAAATTCAATTCAATTTGTTTGGAAGCCACTACAAAATAAAATGTTCCTGAAAAGCCAAAGTTCGTCAGCTGTTCTTGAAGCTGTCTTGGTGGAGTGGGTGGCTGCTAATGGCATATCTCTATTAATGTGGAACTAATAATTTTCAGTTGAATTGCATTCTCATTATGAATTTATATCTTACACAACTAAATAAGTCAGATATGAGAGAGGGAAAACATCCAATACAAAATTGCTTGTAGCAGCTTTTAGTCTTAAATATTTCCCTTACTTTAGCTGTTTGATTAATGCATTCTATTATTTTCTTTAATTCTATGCTTTGAAAATAGTTAATTGGATAAATATGTTGTTTTATCCTACTAATGGTTAGATGTTCTTGCTGAGACTAAGGTCCTATTGCACTAAAGGGCCTGTTGTCCAAATACCTAGAAGTCCTGCTGCACAGCTTGTATAATGTAAACTGAGGACAAAGGAACAATATAATCTGTTTCGTATCTAATGTAAATTAAGAAGAAAAATAAATTACTTGTTAAAACTCATGTATGAAAGTTTTTCCAGAAATATAAGTAGATCCTAACCTTTTGTGGAGAGCTGATTAAAATACAAGGTTTCCAAATTTCAACTGTGAAGTACACAAATATATAGTCCTAGATATGTATATATATTTCAATATGTGACATTACTTCTATACATACGGCTTTTCTTTGCTCTCCTATATTAAAAAAAAAAAAATACATATAAAAATATTTTCTGTCACAGCTGTCTACTTGTCATGAAACTGACAAAAATATCAATTTAACTGAACGTCAATTCAAAATCTATAGCTACAAAATCTTTGCAAGGACATTAATCTTTTAAAGCCATCTCAAGAGTGTAAATTTTTGTCAGTGTTAAACTTCATAACAGGGGGGAGCCATGTGCCAGGCCCCCAACTAGCCCTAGTTGGGTAGGAATGCTCAATTTTGGGTTCTAAAGTTGACTCAGGTTTCCACAAGAGATTCTGAGAATATCAGGCTCAGATTTATAGACCCTGGAGTTCTGCTTAGTCTAAACAGACTAAAAAGTGAGATTGCTCTTGCTTTATCTGCAAGAGAACATTTCCTTTTTTGTATATAATTTCAGTCACTACATTGGACAATGTAACAGACTCTTTGGGAATTAAAATAAAAGATTATGACAATTTAAAAAACTTACAGTCCTGGCTTTCCAAATCATTAAACAATCAGTTTGTCAAGAGTGGAATATATCAATCCAAACAAGGGCATTAAAATAAATTATGTACTTTAATTTTCTTCTCGTACTATGTCTCTACAAAGAGATGAGATCCTTTGAGCATTCTAAGTTGTCTGGATCCAAACTAGTTGAACTCTGACATATATCTGGGTTAGCATAGTGCTGTGCTCAGTTTATATACATTTAGAAGCAGAACATAAACAATCACACAGTATTAAGAGAACTAGCACATTAGCTTGGCCATAGTAGAGCAGCTATATAGCTTCTTACCAAAAATTTGTTTATAGCAAGCAGAAAAGTATGAAGCCATTTAAACCCCATCATGTAATTATGCATTTGTATGCTCTGTTACCCTACAGGACACTTTATATCTTCACAGACAAGATTTATCTTTGTCTCTATAATATTGTTATTAAGAATGAGATTTTTTTTCTTCTCCTTATATATATTAAAGGTTTCTCCAGTTTCAAAGTTAGAGGCAATGGAAAGAAGTGTCATACATTTCTTTCTTCTTGTCTTTTTTGAATGGTCCAACCATTACGGGAGAAAATAATTTAGATGTCTTGTGCTTTATGCTCAGAATAGTAAAGCTGCAAAAATGATGTAGGAAGGACATTGGACAGACAACAAATGAATTTTAATGGAATTTTGGAAACTCGTTCCTCAGTCCAAAACATCATTCTTTAAAACTTCCCTTCCTAGGCAACACCTGGATATTCTGTATGCCCTTAGATGTTGTAGGAAGCTGAAATTTCTCTATCAAATTTTTATAACACCTTAAGCTCCTGTTTTGAATTTGCCTAGAAGTGCTTCAGTTCTGCCCTAGGCTATTCAGCTTGGCATGTAGTAAACGCCCAAACGTGATCTGATTCCAGAAATTTCCCAGAGGAGTTTGAATAAAGGAAGATGATGTGAGGCTGCTCAACCCTGTAGCTATGGCCATTCCACGTGATGTGAGAGCATAAATAGTAGGAATCATTGCAAGTGCAATAATCTCACTTGCCTAGGAAACACACCTCTTCCTCTTCTGATGTCCCTCATCAGATAGAACTTCTCATAAATAAAGCAGTATTGCCCTGAGCTTCCTTTAAAAAAATAGAATGAGGTAAAAGTCCTGTTGCCTCCTATTTCCTCCCTACTCAAAGGCCTATTTGTTCTTTTATTTGTATGAAATGACCCATGTGAAATTGTTGCCACTATGAATAAAGGACTTTAATTCTGCAGAGGGTGGGATTACAGTGTATGTCTAGCTCAGTAAATTGAGAATTTAACCCCTGCTTTTCATGCCTGGTTGGGTATTTTTGTTTTTATTATTCTGTAATTGTTAATTCCTCTTGTACCTTGTATAGGTCTCTTGTCTAAGGCATGAGGGAAACAAAATGGACTCTCAAAACTGACCTCATACACATTCAGTAAAAATAATCTCAAGAAGCTGTTTAAAAAGCTCTTAAACACTTAAAAATGCTAAAAAAATATTTAAAGCACTTAATCAGTAAAAGGTGCGAAATGAAGATTAAAAATATGTTCTCCTCATGAGAATGTATGTTTCAGTGATCAAGACATGATTAGATAATACTGCAATAAGTTCATAAAATATTTCAGGAAGCTCATTTCGTAATATAAAGAAATTTCAAACCCAGTAATGTGATTCACATATGAATGTCACTCGACTTACACTTGTTTTAAGCCCCTGAGGACATTAAATACAAATTCAAGTTTTCAAGGGCAATGTGAAAGAAACTGAGGTTGAACAGTACTTAGGCAGTTCACAGAAGTACTGACCCTTCTTTCTTGGCTCCTGAGTGCTTGCTAAGTGCTGCAACTGAAGATGTATATTCTTCTTGATATATGCCTTTTACATTTAAGTTATGTGTTGAATTTTATTTTGTTCATAATGAAAATTACAGAAGCAGTTTTCTGCTGTTAAGAAACTTCTGTTCATCCACTGGAGTTTAGCTAATGGCAGGTATCTATATCTATAAAAGAAAGTAGATGTTGAATTTATCAACCTGAATAGCACATTCTCAGTATAAAAAAAAAAATGGTTCCTTCTTTTCACTTTTGTAGCTCCTCCCTTACTGTTAGCAGAGGCCTCTGAAATAATACCACTGAAGAATAATGGCAGCTGCTATAAAAAACAGTGCAAAGCTATTAAAAAAGCAACAATCCTAAAATAAAGATATTCCTGAGTGCACAAAAGAAGCTTCTGTATTGATGCTTGCAATCAATTACTATACTATAAGGCATTCGCTCCTCTTCAAGAACCTATTATTTTGAAACATAATGCAAAGTCACAGCAGGTGTCATAGTACTGGGCCATGCATACTGCATCTCAGCCAGACACAGAGAGCCTTAAACAGGCTAGACTCTGTGTGTATTCCACATTAAAAAAATAAAAAATCAACAATCCCTATATCACTGCTCCAAACTGTTTTACCACATTTGTTTTTGGGATCATGACATTCATTACTGAGACTAAATCCTTCACTATGCAGCTTGTCGTAGTGCTTACAGCAATACATCAGCCTAAATAGAAAAAGTGGAGTTAACTTTCAATGGCTAGTTTCTCAGTTTTAAGGAATTTATATATTCACATGCCTAAATGCATGTCCTATGTAGGAAAATCTCACCAAACAGATTTTTGCAAGTCCGTACACCTTCTAATGCACAAAAAGTAGGCTTCCCACTTTCTCAGAGATTTTGCTATCAAATGTTAATAAAGGGCTTAATTTTACTTATATTTTAATTGTAAAAATAATCTACTACATAATTTGGTCAAATATTTGTTATTTTGTTGTGAAATAATAGCTTAACTGGATAAAATTAAACTAATTGGCAAAATAGAGTGTAAACAAATTTTGAAACCTTTAAAGAACACTATATACATATTTATATCTTCACTAAATAACATTCTATGAGATATTCAATATTTGCATAGGCTTCAGTCTTTAAAATTTTAATCACTTCTATTTGGTCTCATAGTTCCAATTAATTATTTACATATGTTTAAATTTGTATATTCACAGATATACATATATATCTCTCTACAGAAATATTTTTTTATTTATTAAAATATATCATGGTCGTCTAATTGTATACGTATTGCAAAGGGCATGCAATGATCCTTTTATAGGATTAATATCTATGCAAGAAATAAGCTCCACAACTTTTTGACATGGTATGAAGTATAGCTATCACAAACTTTGAAGATCCCCCAGATGTTAGTCCTAAGACTGCACCAATATTATGAATAAAAATGTTATTTTAGGTAATTGTAAACGTACCAAAATGTAACAGTGTGATTTTCATTTTTCAGTGATTCTTGGAGGGTTATACTGTGGTGGCCACATCTTAGAGGTAAAGAGATGAAAGATACAGTTTTTGAAAATTTTAAAATCATACCTGACAGGGTGTTTTGGTTATTTTTTTTTTTCTTTTAAATATGAGTTGTCTGGAGTACTTCATAGCAAATTATAACTTTTTAAAAATGATTTTGTTACTTGCAATTACTGTGCTTGTTTGTTTGTTTGTTTTGTTTGTTTGTTTGTTTTCCTCTTAAAACTGATACGGTATTTAAGTATTTGAATACATGCACTATTGCTCTGCTACAGCTCCCTTAGCAATCTTGATCCCAGGCAGCCTCTGAGAAATGAACTTTTGCATTCATAGAAGGCATTTCACAAGAAGTCCATGGCGGAGGCAGAAGAACATTTACCTATTACAATAAGTATTCTAAATATGGCATCAGAGACACATATCCATTTGCTTCTCTTTACCATCAGTAAGGGCTGCTCAGTTCACCCTTGATTTTTATCATTACTTCTATGTTTAGGTACAATTTGAGAGTATTATAAAAAAGGTAAAATTGTTTGCTATACACAAAAGTAGGCATAAACCACTACCAAAGCACATCGAAGTAGGAATATTTTTATATTATGCTGAAATTAAGTCATATGGGCTTGTCAACAAAAAAAGGAGATATGATCTCTGAAGCAGAAAATTCCAACACAGAAAACAAGATCAATCAAATGAGAATTGGGAGCCTAGAGGTGCAGTTTCAAGTGACCCCTTTTTTGTAACTGCTATTTGCTATGTCAAGTAGAGGTTCTTATTGTAAATGATGTCTAAAACAGGAAACTTCCTTGTTTTAAATATTAACTTGATATAATAATTTTGTATATATGAATGCCATAGAGAGGATAAAGGTATTTCAAATGCATGTCTGTAAACACAATATCCCTAAAAAAGTGAACAGTAGTGTGTCTTTACACCCATTTTTTTGATGCCTACTCAGTTTCTAACGTCTAACCATCTGGCATGTCTGCAAAAAATCCCTCTCTCCCTTGTGCACATCCATGTCATGCCTGCTTAAATGAACTCACTGTAAGAATAAGAAATTCTTTTATCACAGGTTAAAGAAAAATGTTAAGAATTTTATCTGTCATTCCAGACTAGTAATGACTGAGACAAATGCTTGGAGATTACTTTGGGGTTTTTTTCACTTCATTGTAAACAATTCTACTAAAAGCTCATTCTCAGGGTCTAAAGAGGTCATCAACCTTATGGAAACCCAGTAGAAAACTATCACCTAAATGCTTAGAAAATTAAGTAGAGCAGCCTTGTGTACCTTAAAGAAAAGTCACTCTGTGAAAGTGCTGTTCCTTGTGAGATTTTTGGTGGCATTTAAAGCAACTGTTTTGAAGATTCTTCAGCTTTTCAGCAGCTTTTTTTCTCTACATATGTTCCCAGACGTTTCAAAAGGTCTTTCATGTGTCCCCTCACTTCTTACACTTTTGAATTTGGTGAATACATCTAGTTTGATGTTAATATTTTATGCATCTGGTTTTAGTAGTTATGACTTTCAAGAGAGGCTTTATTTTAAAGACATGAAGTAATAATGTAGTTCTATTTAATTTGACATATTTTGGATGTCAATATTTTAGTTTCAGTCACAATATGCTCTGGAAAGCCATATATTATTTATTTATTCCAGTGACTAACATACATTTCTTAATAAAAAGTTAAGACAGTTTCAGTTAATCTAGTTAATTTGTTTTCCAAAGATTTATAACTATGACATACAGTTTTCCTTCTTGTCATTCTTGTCCAAGATCCTATAGATTAGAATCATGGTTCTGAATTATGGTAATATGAAAGTTAGTGTGGGCAAAGCCTCTCAATAATTCTATTTTGTCTTCTCAGAAAACTACTCAGGATAAAGTGCAGTCTCTTCTCATTGATACCGTCATCCACCTCTCTGTGAAGAGATTTCCATATCATTGCTGTAATACCAAGTCTTTTTTTTTTTTTAATTTTTCAAATGTTATTTAAAGAAAGAATATTCACACAAACACAATACACTTCACAGTAAGACTTAACTTACACTGTTGCAAGAAATCAATACAGGTATAGAAACGTGTTGGGTAAAACTTACTTCTGTCTCTCTAGATATCCAAAACAGCAAACAAGGAAGACCACCTAATTTCATTCAGATTGCAACAGATTACTCTCATAAAAAAGCACTATTTCATCAAGAATTTTGACTCTAGAATTTGTATGCCTCATGCATACCTACTACTCTAGCTATTTCTGTGTTGTTTTTATTGACTTCATGCTTGTAACTGCACTTTGTGTAAGATTTTAAAGTGAGTCATATTTTCTTGCATGCACTATTCCTCCTAGAATATGTATGTAAGCATTTTGTAATTCTGTGTGTGTGTAGCGCATAGGAGGCATAAAAGTACAGAAAAAAAAAAAAGGAAAAAGTTTGTAGGCAAGCGCAAGATAAGCACAAGCTAAACGTAACAGAAGGATAGTGTGTCAGGAGCACTCCCCCTCTTTGACAACACCAGGAACTTCTTGGCCAATGGGTCATGCATACTGCCTGTGGTCACTTATATGCCTCAGATGGGTGCTGGTGATTACATACCCACCCTTGTTCAGGTACTGTGGTCACATACACACCTCTGTTGTGGACAGAAATGGCAGGGCCCCTTAGCTGACAGACAGAGCCCTTAGCGAATGAAACGTCTCTGTTGAAGAGAAGTTTCTAGACCACTGACCATAAATGACTACAGATCAGATTTGGCCTGCTGTATAAACGAAGTCCCACTGAAGAAGCCAGTTGAGTTGAGAGCAGTGGTCTCCAGCTGAGGGCTGTCTCCTTTGGTTAGGATGCCCCCTAAGGAAACTCTTCAGAGTTGACAGCCCTCACCTTATAAGAGAGTGATTATGCACATTTCGCATCCTTACTTCTAAAGCATCAGCTATGCAGTATTAATTCTTAGTGTGACCTGGACCTGTGGTTTCCTAATGTAATCAGAGTGTTGAATGATTTTGATAAACCTTATTTCTAGTTGGTTCTCTTTTAAAAAATTTTGGCTAGAATAAAGTTTGAGTTTATCACCTGCCCAATTTGATTTTGTAAGTCTCTGCGACAGAAGAATGGGAAAAAAATATAAATATTAACAATACTGGGAGCAAATGAGCTGCAAAAGGATGTGGAGAGAGCAAATAACATAAAAATGTCAAGCACAAATAGGCAACATGGGGTGAAAAAGAAGACAAGCTTGATTCTGGTATAACTTCTGACAGGGAGCTTTCAAACCTGATCATTTCAACCTGTGTAAGGCCATGAAGAACTATAGCTGTCTGCACTACGTGTGCAATACTAACACCATAATATTGTATACTCGCAGCTGACTTACAGTATAAATAGTAAAAACTAACAGCTTTATGTATTAATATTGTCTAAGAACTAACTCTTAGCACAAAATATGTTGTTGAGCAAAGTTAGTTAGGGTTTTCTTCTGTGTTTTTTTCTTTAAAAAGAGTTTACAGCTGTCTCAATTCATTTGCCTTCTCCATATTCCCATCACAACAATTTCTATTTCCCCAAGATATTAACATATATATTCAACTGCACCACTATATTCTAAAGTACTGTGAACTTGAGTGTGAATCTAGTTGATACAAAAAGGTTTGAAAGTTTATGCAAAACTTTCAGAATTAGAATTAAGTCTACATCAATCTCCACATATTCCAGTCCTACTTTTTATTTCCTTATTTACATTGAAGCATATTTTGTTAACAGATAAATATGTACAATTAATTACGCAGCTTGATAAAATATGGCCATGGGATGACACATAATATAGTATAGTATAATATAATATAATAAGATAGTATGATATATATCATACTATATTGTAATATAGTATAATGTAATATAATTGATAATATATGGTAGAATAGAATAGATCATAGTAAATATAATGTAGTATAACATAATGTAATATCATATATAGCTTCCTAATAAAGTGAACAGGAAATTTTAAAAACAGGGATACAGACACTGACTGTTTCACTGCAATGAGAGTAAAATACTGTAAAATGCGAAATGTAAATACTCCTTGCTGTTCTGAAGATCAAAGCAGTGCATATGGAGACATATATGAATAAATAAATAAAATATGTGACAGTGGTGCTCCAGTCTTTCAGGGTCCTGAGGGCATCACCAGGAATGACTGTCCTTGCCAAGCCTCCACCCCAGCCATGGGCTCAGGATCCCATTATGGCTGATCCCAGCGACACCAAGGGAGTGCTTGTGTTAAGTCCTGACTCTAGTCCTGCTTGCGGGATGGACCTTGGATGTCTGTAGTAGCCCTGTTTCCCATCCTGTCTTCTGCTGCTCCTGATTGTCCAGGTCCCCTTGATGGACTCCAGGCCTGGTTTCTCCCTTTGCCTTGCCTGGGTCTGTTGAGAAACTCTGTTTTCAGCAGACCAGCACCAGGCTCTCCACACTCTGGTCAGACCCCATGGTGGAGTACAGCCTGTGCTCTGGTCATCCTTGCTTCCAGCAAACCTTCCCTTAGGGAGCAAACTTGCCTCTGCTGCTCCCTGAAAATGACTGTGTGATTGTCTGAAGACACATTTTCAGAGTACCTTTGCAGTGCCAACTCTGTAAAGAAAACTAGAGTTAAAAATGGTAAAAATACATGTAGAGTGAAAGATCGAGAGGGATCTCAAGAGACTTGTGAATTCATCTTTTCACTGAAGAATGATCATCATATTTTAAAGTCATATTCTTGAAAACTTATAATGAGAGATTTGATAACTTGGACAGAAACTTTGTTTCAGCATCCCACTATTCTCACAGCTAAAGTTTTCATAATATCCCCTCCAAATTTTCTTCTTGCCATTTTACATGCTGAAATCAAATACCTAAAACTTCTACTAGGAATATTGTAAGAATGCAAGAAATGATGCAGAAAATAGAGCAAATCTAGGTCTGCTATGTCAAAACCATCAAATTTAAATGATCTTAGTCATTGTTACAGAGAATATCACTACATGAATGCTATAATAGCTATACTCTTCTTCTTGGCTGGAAACTATTGTTACTATCTTGACTATCACCATTTCTGTGCAGTAAATTTGGGAAACTGGTCTAAGAAGTTTGCTAAAAAAGATAACCGGTAAAATATAACTAGGAGAATAAACTCTCTTTCAAGGGAGTTTAGTAGCATTGTAAGATGTTAACATTCTTTGTTGGGACATACCTTTAAGTATTACAGAGCTGGTTAATTGAAAAGTCTCTAGTAATTTTTCTACTAAACAGTTAATAGATTAATTCTTCCCCCTCTTCTATATAGGAACTCCATTATTGGATAATGATGCCCTGATCCTGAACTAACAGTGCTAGGCTAAAGGCTGGACTTGATGATCTTGAAGGTCTTTTCCAACAAAAATAATTATATGATTCTATGAGAATTAAAAAGGGGAAAGAAACCAATGACCAAAAAATCATCACCAGCTGCTAGAGAAAAAGTTAAATCAGGGAACTGAGTGTTACTGGCTGGATATAATAGGTTAAAAAGTCAATTTGAAAATTCACTATTGTATTATTTTTATCTTTTTGTTGTTGTTGTTGTTTTTGAGAAGTTTGAAGTTATATCTTTTGGACTGTATGATTCTGATGGAAGAAAGAGGTGAGTATTCTCATGTGTGTGTAAGACATAGACAGCTATGGGACTTGATTCAACTCATAATATTGCTTAGAGTTGCTAAAAAGTAAAAAGTATAATGGTTTTTAAACAGTAATTGCATATATGCAAATATTATCATTCATAAAATATTCAAGACAAAATATAGCCCTGAACAAATAAGAGCTGATAAGCAAGGTGCTGACAGAACTTTCTAATTTCCTGTTGAACTTAAACATAAGGGAAAATACACGTGGTTATATATTGTATACATAACTCAATTTGGTTTAGCAAGAAAAACTTTTTTAAAATGAGTGGGTTTTATCTTCTGTCTGATCTGATTTCATATATGTGTATTTTGACAGAGACAATTTTTATATCTTATTTATTAAGAAAAAAAAGGTATTTTTCACAGGGAATAGTGACATTTACATATTTCTTCTTACAAGATCATCCTCAGATGATAAAATATGTAATAAAATTACAACCTGAACAGTTTATGTAGGTGCTGAGGTGCATTTCTGCTGTGTGAAGTTCATTCTCACAATTTTTGTCATCTCATGAGTAAGTTCAATTACTCCTGTCCATTTCCTAATTCATCCTAATATACAATAGACAGTACTTTTCTGGATGATTATATGATGCCTCAGGTAAAGTTTTATGGCAGAAGACTGAAGAAAGAGGGACTATAGCTTTTCAAAGATTAATGACATTGAAAAATGCTGCCTGAAAATTCTTCTTAAAATTATTATAAAAATAATGAAAACAGCCTTGCACATTTACTGAAGATTTTTGATTATCTTGTGACATTCCTGACAATCAATTATAAAGTTTCTATTGTGTCCACTGTGGAGGTTTAGAACAATTTCATATTTAGTAACATTTTTTCTTGTTTATGCTTTAATGCAGGTGACACAAGCTGCTTGCCTGAAGCAGTCTCTCTGTTATTAGTGACATTTCTCCACTTCTTCCTAATAAATTCACATGTGGTTAACAATTAATGTCCTTTCTTGTGTTATAGTAACCATGCAAAAAAATTACTCTGGAAAGCTTAATATCGAGTAGTTCTTGATGCTATTGGATTTCCAATCAATTTTGTGAGATTTCTTTTTTTTAGAACTAATTACTCTGAAGCTTTGGGGTACAATGTCTTGAAGAAGACTTCTCCAAACCTATATCTAGAAGGAAGGAAATAAATCTTTATTAAAATAACCCTCCTCTTCAACAGAGATCTACTTATCTCTTAATAATTTATTATTAAAAACAACAACATGTACCCTCTCAAAAACTGATATTTCTCTTCTTCCTTTTAGAGGAGATTTTAAAAGTCCTCATGAAATTCAATGCAAAATCTTATGGAAGGGCAAAGTCATATTTATCCACAAAATCTCTGATAGAGTTTCTGTAATGCAGACACATTCTCACACTCACTCTCTAATAGATTTAATGCATTTACACCCTCTCATTAGCAACCTCAAAAGTCGTATAGAGAACCTGGAGCTTCTACTGTGCAGTTTAAGTACAAATTTATAGTTCACTTGCTGGAGGGAAGGTGTAGACTCAAGGAGTGGGAGAGGAATCTGAGTCAAAGGAATGTTTATTTAGAGGCAGAAATCCACAGAAGAAAAAGATCACATGTGGCTACTGATTCCCTGGCAAAAGAAAACTTGGTAATGAGATTTAAATTTAACACATGTGAGAGTTTTAAAAGGTTGTTTCCTAAGGAGAAAAAGATTAGCTGATTAGGCTCTCTGCTTCCCTCCTTACCTCTGATAATTTTGAGGCCTTTGATCAAAACCAATGAAGTGAAGCAATGAGAAAGACTAAATTCCATTAATATATTCCATGAGAGAAAGAATAATTTTAAAAATTCACATTTGAAAAAGTCCCAAGCTTTAGAAGCCCTATACTCAAAGAATGAGAAAGCGTTCTCATATTTCTGTATATACATGAGTTCACATATTTCAAGTAAATGCTGTAGTCCCTTAAACATTAACTAAATCAGTCAGACACACATATAATATTGTATATGCAAGCAAAGACATGCGGGAATATTCTTTTTGTTTTGAGATGTAACATGAATATATTATTAATAATTTCTATTTTCTTACTGCTGTAGGTGCAAGATAGCTGTAAGCCATACTATTATCCTTTATCACAGCTATGCAGGATGATATTGTGAATCTCTTTCAGTTTTTCCATGTTTTGTGTTTCTTATGTTTTATTTTATACTTTACCTATCTGCAACTTACCCTTGTTTGAATGAGGTAATTCAAAAAGTTCTGAACATCAGGAACAGCTTATCCTTGGTGCCATCTCAAGGCATATCAAGGATAAGAGGGTTATTAGGGGCAGTCAGCATGGCTTTACCAAGGGTAAGTCATGCTTGACCAACCTCATAGCCTTTTATGAGAATGTAACAAGGTGGATGGATGATGGCAGAGCGGTGGATGTAGTCTACCTTGACTTCAGTAAAGCCTTTGACACAGTCTCCCACAGCATCCTCACAGCTAAGTTGAGGAGGTGTGGTCTAGACAATAGAGTAGTGAGGTGGGTTGCAAACTGGCTTAAGGAGAGAAGCCAGAGAGTGGTAGTCAATGGTGTGGAGTCTAGTTGGAGGCCAGTATCTAGTGGAGTGCCTCAGGGGTCAGTACTGGGGCCAATATTATTCAATATATTCATTAACGATTTAGACGAGGGAATAGAGTGTACTATCAGCAAGTTTGCTGATGACACTAAGCTGGGAGGTGTGGCTGACACGCCAGAAGGCTGTGCTGCCATCCAGCGGGACCTGGACAGGCTGGAGAGTTGGGCGGGGAATAACCTAATGAAATTTAACAAGGGAAAGTGTAGAGTCCTGCATCTGGGCAGGAACAACCCCAGGTTCCAGTACAGGTTGGGAAATTACATATTAGAGAGCACTGTAGAGGAAAGGGACCTGGGGGTCCTTGTGGACAACAGGAGGACCATGAGCCAGCACTGTGCCCTTGTGGCCAGGAAGGCCAATGGCATCCTGGGGTGTATTAGAAGCGGGGTGGCTAGTAGATCGAGAGAGGTCCTCCTTCCCTTCTACTCTGCCCTGGTGAGACCACATCTGGAATATTGTGTCCAGTTCTGGGCCCCTCAGTTCAAGAAGGACAGGGAACTGCTGGAGAGGGTCCAGCGTAGGGCAACGAAGATGATTAAGGGAGTGGAGCACCTCCCTTGTGAAGAAAGGCTGAGGGAGCTGGGTCTCTTTAGTTTGGAGAAGGGATGACTAAGGGGGGACCTCATTAATGTTTATAAATATATAAAGGGTGAGTGCCATGAGGATGGAACCAGGCTCTTCTCGGTGGCAAACAATGATAGGACAAGGGGTAATGGGATCAAGCTGGAACACAAGAGGTTCCGCTTAAATTTGAGAAAAAACTTCTTCTCAGTAAGGGTGACAGAGCACTGGAACAGGCTGCCCAGGGGGGTTGTGGAGTCTCCTTCTCTGGAGACATTCAAAACCCGCCTGGACATGTTCCTGTGCGATCTCACCTAGGCGTTCCTGCTCCAGCAGGGGGATTGGACTAGATGATCTTTTGAGGTCCCTTCCAATCTCTTTCTTAAATATATTTCTTAGCCTAGATATCTTTGGAGTGGAGGGAGAAAAATCTACCATATTTGTGGAAAAAATTCAATAAAGTTGGGTTCACTTTCAGTTAGATAAATACGGATTCTCTTTTGAGGGATTGCATACATAGTTTAAGGGATATAAAAGATGTTAGTCCAAAAGCATGCAAAAATCAATAAGGCAAGGACAGACTTTTGAAAACAGCATTTTGTCTTTGCACAAAATGTTCTGGAAGAGAAGACTCATGTGCCTCTCATCCCCATAGTGAGCCATTTAAACAAGAGGGCAAAAAAATCTTTAGTAACCATTTAAAAATCTTAACTTAGCCCTTCACATATATTCTTACGACAACATCCACCTGTTGTAGCAAAAGTGGCCTATTTTTCATTCCTGATACTGTAAATAAGATTTGTCCATTATTTGAATCTTGAGGTTATAGAATTATTTTTCTCAAGATATTAAATTTTTTTTTTTTTAAAAAAACCTTTTTCTTACCTGTAAATTTCACCAGTTTCATTTATTAAATAGCTGGACTGCATTATTCATTTTATTCTAGTTGTTGAATATGTAACTTGCACAAGATAGAAATGAGCGCTCCTTTTGTGAAGTGAAAGAAAGTTACCTTGTCACAGGAGAGGTAATATGTGTATAAAAATACTTTTTAAGCATGTGACATACCAAGTCTTTGGGTTTTGGAAGATAGCTTGCTGACTAAACTAATCTTTCTAATAAATTAGTTTAAACTCAAAACAGTAATGTAAAAAAAAAATATATATATATGTTTTAGAAGGGTTTGTAATAGCAATAATTGTAAACAACAAAAACAACAACAAAATATGGAAAGCCAGGACAATTATTCAGAGTGGCACACAAGTTTGGCATTTCCTCCCAAGAGTCACAAACGGGCATAAAGATAATGACTTTTAACAGAATATTAACAAGACCCTTACATTTCTTTTATGTACTGCTTCAGGGCATTTTATTTCCGGAGAAGTTGCGGCATCACTGGCACGTAGCTGGCTACTAAAACTCTGCTGTATATTTTCATGGCTTTATCCAATACTCTTTGTAACAATGAAAATCTAAGTGGTATTATGTTTGAAAATCGGTAGAATTTTGTGAATAAAAGCAGCCTTCTGTTGAGTTGCTGGCATTTTAAGAGATAGGTGGTGGATTCCTACATTATCATCTAAATGTTCTCATGTCTCATAATTTGGGCTGCTGCATATCAATATTACTGCAGATGTTCTTAACCTCACAAGAAAGTAAGAGGTTAAGCAGTTGAACTCCATGGAAATATGAAGTTACCACTTCCTACCATGAGAGTTACCTGTTGTTTTTTTTTTTTTCATCCTTGGAATATCTGGGAATTGAATGAATTACCAAAAGCTTTATTTTAGAAACTGAAAACTATTACGCTTCTTTCCCTATGAACATTTCCTTTTTTTTCTTTCAAGTTGTCCAGGAGGTGTACGTATCTTCTACATGAACTCTTGCTGGTCTTCATTTACAAAGTGACCCTGATGATGACTCAGCCATTTGTTATTTTAAGGGTACATGTGATCAGTGCAATCAGTTCTTCTATACTACAGAGGCTACCTATGGGATTTCCAAGATAATACCCTCTTCTATTACCATCTAGAATACTATTCTCTAAAAATTCCCTCAGAACTTTACAGATATAACCCACCTTCACAATTCTCATGTGTTTGATTGTACTGAAATTCATGGGTTTGGAGTCAATGCATTCAGGCAAGGTGTTTAGATTATGTTAGCACCATCCTGCTCTCTAATTTTTTTTAGTTTCCTTCAAGTCTCTGTCATAAGCAAATTTTATTATCAAATATATTTAGATCATCAATCTAGATCATTGATAAAAGAGCATTACTGGCATACCTAATATCAATTATTGAACTACCTTGTTAGATTATGCTATGTACATTAATACCTCATCATTACCAATGACAGTTTAAGATTCCATATACATATCAGACATGAAGTAAAAATTCTGCTCAGCAGGAGATAAAGCAGCTGTGAAACGAATCATTTATAGAGAAAGGTGAGGCTACTAGTTGTTTTACACTGAGCTATAGTTCACTATTCTCTATTACTAATTTGTGCATGGATATAGATAAAAAGCAAGATATTTGATGCCAATTTATATCTGTAGGTTTTCTTTACCACTTTCTTTTCTGAAACCAAAATAACCAACTTCTATCTATAGATTAGACACTATACTCTGACATCTGAACAGGCAGTTCTAGAATCTGAATCTCCAAACAAAAGAGAATTTTGTAATCTTATAGTACACGGAAACAGAACATATACAACTCAATAAAATACCACCCTTGATGACAAGAAGTTGAGTCAGAAAATTAAGATAAATGTTTGTCTGTCTTGTGAAAATTCAGAGGAGGAAGAAGAAGGAAGACAGCTGCAGCTAATGTATCTGGTGTTTCCTCTCCAGTTCTTTTATTACCTTAATTTAAAATGAGTTTAGTGCTAATAAAGATTCTAAGCAAAACAAAGTTTCAGATTACAGACAGGAGTTTGATTGTCTAGTGAAAAAGGCTGATGACTGCACAGGATCCAGACCTCTGTTCAAGCATAGAATTAGATTAGTTATAGAAAGTTAGCTTTTTACGCCACAGAGATTGGTAAACAAACTTCTGCATTGGCTTCACCTGCTCACCTTTGTTATATGCATAGGGAGCTTAGTAATTATATCTGCTGTGTAAGAGAAAGACAGATATACTCCATTCTGTGGCTTTATTTTTTCAATATGTGGCTGGTAAGGAAATAAGTATGCTCAGTGGAATTCATAGAAAAGTCTGGTGTTGACATTAGTGTGTTCAAGAGATTGCAATTTTGACCAAACTTAAACAGGTAATTGGGTTAACTTGTAAAGAGGCAAGAAGGTTCCCAAACTTGATCTTTTTCAAATCAAATTATTATTGTTAATAACAGTAATAATTTTGTCTTGCTGCTAATATGTTTTTGCATAAGGGCATCCCATTTGACCTTTTCCAAATGTCAGCAATAATGTTTGATATGAATATGCTTCACAGACACTTTAAACACTCACATAATGTTTAATATTAAAAGATAATAATCTTGGTATTTGTACTCAAAATGTCACTAAATATTGCATGAACAGTGATCACTCTGGCTTAACAGCAAGGTGTGTATCCATACCCTGATATCATCAGATAACTTAGGAAATTAGTATGGAAGAGAATTGTTGTTTTCATGCTTTTTTAATTGCTGACTTTATAAAACATTGTTCCCTTTTAAGGAATTTTATTATAGGGATCTGTCTGAATGTGGAAATATGTAAAAAGAAAAAGCAAATATTAGTTCCTTCTCTTAATGAAGTTGTATCTTAATGTTCTTAGATTTCAAAGCTTTCTAGGACTGAGTACATTGGAGACCACATCTAGTGAAAAACCAAATTTCAGGAACCGAGTTCCTAAATGACCCATGTATTAAGACAGTCCAAACAAGCAGAAACGTAGGGAATTTGAAAAAAACTTTAATTGAACAAGATACTTACAATGAGCCAGTAGGAAGTATAATTTCTTGTATGCTTAAAAAAAAAAAAGAGTTTTGAAGTCAGATCCTCTGGAAAAAAGGAAAGGAAGGGAAGAGTAATGAAGAAGGAATACTTGTTTATATATGAGAATCTTTGTTTGTATTAGAGCATTCTCTTTTGTTTAGCCTTCTCAAGTTGTAGACTTAAAAATATTTCTTTGTAGTCTTTCTTGGAATCATAGATGGAAAGTACAAAGGATATATATGTACAAATATACATATGCATATGCATATACCTACACATACATACACATAGTGTGTGTGATGGATTGAGTGTCGGTGATTACATGCATATGACATTCAGAGTTTTATTCCGTGACTGTCATCTGGAGTATTAGATAGCACAATTGCTAATTTTTTGTTGGGTTAGTTGTTGTTGGTTTTGTTGTTTATTTGTTTATTTGTTGTGTGGGTACTTTTTGCATTTTTTTCTTCTTATAAAATGAAACCTACCAATTCTTATTTTAGATATTTAAATCTAAGAATAAGATGACCTGGGTCAATTGTCTACAGTATCAAATAAAGACTTACTTCAGTAAGTGCAAGAGAGGTAATTAACAAAGAATCGGAAAGGCTTGTTATGAAGTTGCTTTTGCAGCAGATCTTGAATTTAGCAGCAGAAAGGTTAGAAAAATCTTAGAAATAATGTTAAAATTAAGCTAAAATGTATGAAGAGAGACACAAAAAACATCAGAATATGTTCTGACAAGCACCTTCATTTAAATTGGTTCAAAGTTATTTTGTTTATATAGTAAACTTGAAAATTAATAAAGGAGTCTGCTGTATTGCATGTACAAATAAAAAGGAAATACTGTAAAAATAATAAAAAAAAATCTTACAGGTGTCTGCAAAACAATTAGTCTTGAAATTTGCATTTACTAATTGCGAAATAAAATTTACAGGAAATAAATGATATTAAATTATGAAAGTGACAATTAAAACCTTAAACTTATTAAGTATGAGAAGCCCTGAACACTGATCAAGGCTCCAGAAGCAGTCATCTCCCAAGAGATGCTAAAGGGAAGGGGAACAGAAATTAGAGAAGCCAACACAATACCCTTATTTAAGAAAAAGCCTAAGGACACAGCAGGAAATTAAAGACCAAATAGTTTAACTTCAATTTGCAGGAAAGTATTAGGAACTATTTTAAGCCACCAGATCAGAAAATGCTTAGAAAAGCACAACTTGATTAAACAAAGGTTGGAATAAGAAGGTTATGCCTTACTAAATCTTTAGTTCTATAAGACTATCATTGCCAAAGTAGACAAAGGAATTGCAGCGTAGACATTGTAGTTAATGGCTGCTCAGGCAGCTTTTTAATATCAGAGGTTGTGTAAGGTGCAGAATCATTGAACAGGGCAAAGTCTGACATATTAATTTTATAGAAAATGGCTGAAGGACTACAGGACACAGAACAAACCACTATAAACCAGGAACAATATCATTTAAAGAAAGAAAATAAAAGGAGAAAAAATAAATGTGATCTCATAGAAATAACTTCTGATCTAGTGCCTGGAAATGTAATATGCTGGGTTCAGGATGAGATAATACAAAGGCCTTGCACTGTATGTAAAATTCTATAAAGAAAATAAAGGTCAAAATTTAATAAACTACCCCAAAATATTTTATAAAAGTTTTTTTTGTGTGTGTGACAGGCTTTTCTCTCCAACTTCTAACAGTAAAGTAAAACTGTGATGGAAGTACAGTCCATCTTTCTTTGTGATACTCTTAAAAACCTTATCTACAGTGTGATACATAAGTGGCAGCAGATGTACTCTAGGTTTTGGTAAGGGTTATAAATGTCAGTATAGATCAGGAAAAAATAAAATTCACTGTTCAAAAAGCAAGTTGTATTATTCTCTCTGTTTCGATCCAGAATGTATTTAAGACTTTGAAATGGGGAAAAAAAAAAAAAAAATAAAGACTGGTCTCATCTGAGAAGAAAAGTAAAACCAAAACAAGAAAAGAAAAAGAAAGAAAGAAAGAAAAAAAATAAAAACAAGAAACCCAGTCATTAAATGGAAGTGAAAATACCACTTTCATCTTTCTCTTCATCAGTTTGGAAGGCTGATGTGGTTTTCACCTGCCAGAAATTTCTAGTAAAGATGACAATAATATCTCATGCAGCCTGAAAATTTCTGAGATACCTTTTTTATCTTTTTCAATTTGTCTTTGGCCTGACGACAGTTACTTACCATTACAAAAGAGAAAGTGAAAGAAAAAAATCCTCCTGGGTTTGTGGCCACCAGACTGTCAAAAGATTTGGGAAACTGATTTAGATCATGGCAATTTTAGTCCTAGAATAATATATCATATATATATATATATATATATATATAAACCTAAGGAAAATTTCTGCATAGATTATAATTTGAAAGTTATGTTTAATACAGGTGTAATATTTTGAAATAGGGAAATTAAGATTGTTGTACCACAGTGATCTATGTTTTTAAAAGTAATAAAACAGATTATTATCTGTCTTAGATAAATACTGTATAACATTTTATGTTATCTTATAGATCATATAAATACTACAGAAATCTGGAATGTAATAGATGTGGGATTTTTTTGTTGTTGTTTGGTTTGGTTTCTGTTATTTTTTCTCTTCAGCTTGGCTTGCTGAATAATGCTTAGTATTTGTGGAAGTCTGACATTGTCCAGCTGCTGGATGCCCACCCTACCACTCTTTCACTTACCCTCCTCAACAGGACAGAAGGAGAAAATAAGGTGAAAAAGCTTGTGGGTTGAGATGAAGATAGGGATTTCACTCACCAATTACTGTCGCAGGCAAAACAGACTCAACTTGAGAAAGATTAATTTAATTTATTGCCAATTATAATGGAGTTGGATGGTAAGAAAGAAAGACCAAAACTAAACCACCTCCCCTCCATCCCACCCTTCTTCCCAGGCTCACCTCCACTGCTGACTTCTGCCTCCTTCCACCAGCAGCTCACAGGAGATACACAATGGGGTCAGTGGTCAGTCGATCTCTCCCCCTCCTTCCTCTTTACAGTTTTCCCTTGCTCCAGTGTGGTCTCTTCCCATGGGCTCCAGTCCTTAAGGATAAATGCTTCAGCATGGGTCCTTCACAGCCCACAATCCCTGCCAGAAAATCTGCTCCTGCATGAACTCCTGTCCACAGACTGCAGCTTCCTTTAGGGCACATGCACCTGTTCTGGCATGGGGTCCTTCATGTGCTGCAGTGTGGATATCTGCTCTGATTTGGTCTCCTTCATGGTCTGGAAGAGTCTTCTTCTGTGGTCCTTAAAGAGAAAGCCCATTTCAGCCCTGTAGATTTTTTCAATTACTAGTGAAAGACCAGTGATTTTATGTTTACTTCGACAGAGCAGGGATCTCAGAACCCTTGTTTCAGCTGCAGTTGCAATTTTCTAATGGCTAAATAACCACTGCTTTGTGTTAACTAAGGTTTATTTTATACAAATGACATAATAGTAGAAGGAATTCTGTACAGACTGAATTGTCTGCAGCTCTAGAATAAAAAGTGACATAAAAGAGTACATACAGAGGATAATACAGGAGGTCCCAGAAAGGTGGCCTTATGAATCAGGTGAGACTGTCTCAGGCACAACTAAGAGAACAGAAAACTGAGCGACTCTGAACTAATGAAGCAGTCTGTATTAAGAAATTGTATAAAGATAACACCAGGTAGACTCCAAGAGTGAAGAGGAAGACATGTTTACTGCTAATATCTTCTAATGTGAATGAGTTTAACAACTAGTGTGAGTTTGAAGATTTCATTGATATGCTGTGATGTTCAGGAAAAGATGGACAATCCTGAGGCTAATCTGGACACCTGTGAACTCAAAAATCTGGTGATTCCTATAAAGACACCAGGGTATCTATATCACAGGATAGTTACTTGAAGCATTTATCAGTTGTCATAAACCAAAGACAATTTTTTCCTGTATACAGCAAAATATTACTAGCAAATTCTATTAATACAGACCTGTGTGTCACCAGTCCCATTTAATTGTATGGGAGGTGTTGACCTCTTTTTATTAGAGATGTTTAAATGAAATTACATGAAATTTTGAGTAATATTGCCTCTGCATGCTGCAGGTTTAGTATCTGGTAAAGGTTATCAAATCATTCTATCTGTTCTTCAACACAGTTAAAATAGTATCACTTTTTAGTTTAGGTACTCCAAGTGAAACACTTTAGTGTTTTAAACATTCTTCAAACTTGTTTTTCTTCTCTTTTCCACCCACCTGGGTTAGGTGAGAACTACTGCAACAAAATATAGTTAATATTCAATTATTCAGTGTTCCTATGATTTTCAGGGAAAGGCTAGTTCTCTTGGAGATTTTTGCAAGAGCAAAACACTGAGGGTTTTCTGAAATAATACATTACCATTACCAATACTGGAATGTAAGTTCCTATATCATTGCAAAATACACTCAAAAGATATCCCTCAGTTGACCTGACTTTTTAACTAGCACTCTTTTCTAAGCAGGACACACATGTCATAAAAAGAAATGGAAGTTATATGCTGGTTATCATAATTCCTCCGTCAGTAAGTTATCTGTAGCCAAAGCAGTGGCCTGTGACATCTACAGGCCATAAATGTCCCAACCAGGATATCATTAATATTATCTTGTCTTGATCCTGAATGTAAGCATACTGAAATAGTGTAATTAACAACAGTATATAAGCACTTTGCAACAGTATGATTGTATATCTAGATATAATTTTCCTTTGTGAATAGTGAGGAAAGTGACCACCAAAATGTTAAAGAAAGAGACATGTAATTGCATACAAAGGGCATCAAAGTAAAAAAAAAAATTCCAGGCAAAGGAAAAGATAAGCACAAGGAACTGCAAATAAGCAGGACATCCTAATGAATATTCAAGAAGAATGACTACCAAGAGAAAAGAAAAACAAGATAAGCAATATTGAGAGCAGGTGAGACACCGCCTCCCACTCCCCCTTTGGGGATGGAGGCCAATAGCATAAAAGCATCAGGTATAAACAAGGAAAATTGGAGGAGAAAGAATGTAAGTGCACTTTGGCTTTGATGTCTCTCATCAAACAGCTTTCAAGCCTGATCACCGAGATCTCAATGACTAAGAATCACCAAGGACTGCAGTCATTAGTGCTAACTGTATGGTATCAACTTTGTGATATTGTATACTGACAGGCAAGTTAGAAAAGTATTCCTAAAAACTAAAAGCTATGAATTTTCATGATGCCACAAGAAAAAGATTGCAGTGTCAGGTCTTTGATCTCTCCCTCCTGTAGTGGAAAAGGCTTTGACCTTTCCCCTTCTCCCAGCAGCCAAGATGCAAGACAGTGATTAGGAAAATTTGAAAGCAAGACTGAGAAAGGGAGAGGGCTTCTTATTAAATAGAGGTAAAATGGTGCAGGGTGGGAAAGAAAGCATTTGTTGACCATGTGTCCCATACACTGAGTAAAAAGGAGAGGGTAGTGCAAGACAAAACATGTGAGTATCAGAGCCCTTTTATGAGCATGCTGAGATGTATGTGCCATTATTCTTAATGCCCTGAAACCTCGCAGTTTTTCATAGCTTGCCTCTTACTATCTGTGGACAGCCCATCTTCTGGAATTAACAGTGCTGTAAACATGCAATAAATGTTTGTTCCTTACAGATATATTTTTTCTAATATAAATATGTGTGTGTTACTTCTATGTATTGGATTTCTAGAACACTGAGAATAATGGTTAACTTTTTTTTTTTTGTTCGTTTTTAATATGATAATGAGAAATTTGAGTTAGCCTTTAGCAAGTTGGATCTTTAAAAACAGGCCTTTGTAAACAGAAAACTTTGCTTATATGTCAAATGGATGGGACTACAACATATGCAAGGCTTATTGTAGTGAGCACACCTGGGAATTCCTACTAGAACAATGAAAAGTGGTTCAGTGCTCAGTTTAACCACCCCACTATGTCTCAGCAAAATCAACCAGTTCATTGTGATCAAAACTTTAGCTGTAATCCTCCTGCTTGCCATTGGGAAGTTATAGATACAATGAATCCTTCCTTTAGAAAACAAAAGCAGTTTTTCTCTAATTTTGTTGGTAACTGATCTTTTTTGATAATCCGTTCAACACACTTGCGATTTGAGTTGCTGTATTTTTTTGTACCCTAGCACCTTTTAACGTCCCACTACATCCTAAGTGGCTTGTCTATCGTCACATTTCAAGTTTGGCAAGGCTATAAACACAACCAGGCTTTCCTAACCTCTTTTTCTTTGCCACATTTTGACTACCTCATTCTTGACTAGTTTCAGCAAAGTGGAGATACATATATCTCAAATTTTAATCTGAGCCCATATACCATATTGTTGAATTACAAACATCAGAGGATAGCTGCAGCTTCTCTGAACACTTCATGAGTTACTTCCATCTATTTGATCTACTCTGTCTTCTACAGAATTGTTTATTATGTTTCATTCTTTACTATCTGGACCGAAAGTTATTTTCAGATCTGGATAAATCTTGTTCACTGATTGTTTAGACCACCATAGCTATAAGCATCTGGAAAAAAAAAAAAAAATTAAAAAAAAGCCTGTGGCAGCTGTCATCCCCTAAAGGATGTATTTAAAAGACAGATGTTCATTGTAGAGGAGACGAATGCATATCTGGCTAAAAGGCAACTGTTGTATGGTAAGCTTTTGTGATTTATTAAATGCCAAGAACATGCAAGAGGAAAAATGACCCACATAGTTCAAAGACCTATGGAATACTGAGAGGTTTCAAGAGATACTTAGCTTTGACAATCTATCATGTTTGGTATGGATGTTTACTTCATAGTAAGCATAATAGATGTAACCTGGATTAAAGAATGATTTATATGCTTTGACTCTGAATGACTATTTATGACATCCCTCACCCTGTAAGAACATCTTTTCTGATTTCCTAAATATCAAAGTATTCTGGTTTTTGTATTATAAATACATTTTCTAATAATTTTGCTGAAGCAAATATAGTAATTCAATTGAGTGAGAATTGCACATGCCTCTTTGGGTTGAAAGATCCCTTTTAATGGTTGCATCCTGAATGCTTTCTAGTCCCTGACACTGTCTGACTTGCAAATTCTGTCTTCCATAGCCTGATTTTGCGGTGTTGGACCACGTATGAGTCATACCATTGTCAGACCTTCACAGGGATTTTTTTCCTAAGAACAATGGTTAAAAGGTATAAGATAAATGCAAAACATGAACGTATATACTATCTGCATAACAGTTAATGTTTTTCATTTTCTCCTCAGAGACCTACCTCATTCTCATGTTGTGCTTTTCAGTGGACTTTTAAATATTTCTCCATCTGAATTTGTATAAAACCTGACAAGCGTCACACACTGTGAAATTATTTTCCTGTTCTCTCACTACAGTTCTGGCATCATTAATATTTGCAAGATACTAGGTTTTCCACAGGCTGCCCTGACTAGTGATCAAGTGTATGGTCCCAGGAACAGCAGACGTACTGTGAATTCCTCTTCCTCAACAGAGCACTGGAAGAGGATTCCTTCTGAACTGGAGCGCTGCAAGCTTGTGACTCAAATTGAAGTGAATCCTAAGTATGGCTCAATAAATTGTTCATATTGGAGACATGCAAAAAGTTTACTCCATTACAGGGGATATCTCATAATCTAATGTATATATAAATTTAAATAAGATGCATACATCACTCCCATAAGACAGAGAAACTTGTATAAGTCTCAGTAAGCAAAAAACATTTCCCGTAAGTGTAATGTATGCTTCAGTGAGAGGGGAAGAATGTCATTTCAGCAGTTTTAAAATGCATTCTATGTCTTAATTTATGATTTAAGCCTATAATCTTGAATTATGTTAGTTTACTGAACCAAATCCCTAATGGCTCATCTTATATTTAAGCTTCCAACAGTATTACAGATCTAACTGATCATTGAGATATAACAATCTTTTTTTTTTTTTTTCTTTTTCTTTCCAGTCACAGTTGGTGGAAAGCTGTTTCCTATATAAGTGAATGAAAATTTTAAAAGTAAAAAAATACCTTCGGGGAGACAGAAGACTGGGTGGCAGAAGGTATAAGAGGGGCCAATCAGCAAAATAAGCAACCTAAAAAAAGGAGGGTTTAAGATAGCAGGAGATAACATATGTTGTTAGTTGATCTTCAATCTGCCTCTCTTTTTTTTTGCCAGTCAGTATGTATTTACTCATTTTAAAAGTGTTAAATTTTTTTGAAAAATAAGAAAGGGTATAAAGAAAGAAACACGTATGTTAGATTAAGGAAAGAACAAAGTCAGCCTATCTGTGATATTTCATTATTTATTGTTCACCTTTACTACAATGGGGAGAAAAGCCAGGAATGATAAAAGGCTAGTTTACACTTCATAAATTGTGATATACCAGCATATTTATCTCTAATATTTAGAGATAGTACGAGATGCTATCTTACTCAAAGGTTTAGTGACTCACAAAAGTATCAACATGATTACGGTGTACAAAGATAGATCTCCTATTAATTCTGATATATTAAAGCACATGATTTTACTAGAGGTAAGTCAGATTGACTAATTAAAACTTTATTCTATGTAATACTTGAAAAATGAAATTTATGTTCAGCCTTTCATGTTATTTTCTGACAGTTGGCAGACAACTTCAGAGACTAGTTGAATTGTCAAAATAATTTATTTATATTAAATGCCAATGCAACTCAAAAAGAAGATAAAAATTTTCTTTCAATATGACATTTATCTGCCAGTGCTTGATTTATATATGCAGAGGTAGCTAAAAGACATGTTAGCTAAAAGTATTTTTTTTTAAAGTAGTTTTGCAGTATGTTTCTGAACATGATGTTCCGTTTATGTTCAAAATGATGTGGACTGAATCAATTAGAAGAAACAAGTGAGTTCCAAGAAGTACTTTAAAAAACTGTGGAGTTGCTTAGTAACCTGATGTTATACTTCATTTCCCAACAGAACTATAAAGCTGTCAGACCAGTAATGGGGAGCTTCCCAAGATAAATGGCACCTCATGTGTTTTGCCAAAACCATGATTCTTTAGAACATATTATACCTATATGTTGGGAGTCATGCATACGCATATACATGCAACAGGACAGTTATCAAAGAAATTACTTTTAGTTGCACTTTGTCATAAAAATCCCATACTTTCCCTCCTTAAATGCATTTACTTGTCAAACAGGAGAAGGTGCTGAATCCAGAATGCCTAAGGGGAAAATCTTAATCCAGCTCTTTCTTAATGCTATATTTACCTGACATCAGTTTTGTTCTTCATTGACAGTAGTCTAGCATAATCTACTGTATGCTTTTTCTGCCTGAAACCTCCTTGAGAACGCTAAAGATGTCATCATGTCATCTTCTATCATAAGAGTTTGCTTTCATAGGATAGCAAAATAGACGTGTCTTAAATTTCAGTGAAAATTCAAATTATTTTCAAGTACATGTAGTGAAAAATGCAAACATACTCAAGGGAAGGATATCAATTTTGTTTCTTCAACAACCGAGTTATCAGTTCCTAAGCCTATTTTCTTTTTAGGAATAGAAACAATTTATCAAATATAGAGAACTAAATCTGACATTTCATGAAAAATCTGTTCAAAATCTCAGCCACAGAAGTTCTGCCAGAGTCTGAGGTGAACATCATTTAGTTATTCCAAAATACTTTATAAATAGTGGAGAACAAAGTATGTCTAATATAACAGGGTCAGCTCATCAGTTCAGGTGAAATGGACTGTTGAAATAATTCCAGCTTTGTTGATTATACTTACTCCAGAGTTCAACATATTTGATTTTTTCTTTTGCCAAAATATAATAATATTTATAAAGAAAAATGACTAAATGGAACAGAAGTTTCTTGTCCTTTTTAAAAAGTACTTTCTTGAATTCATTCCAGGTAAGTTTCACACTGTCTTCTGTTCTTAAGCAACTTAAGTGCTCCTGAAAATCTCCTTTAAGACCATAGTTTGTTCACTGCTTTAAATGGCAGAACTAAGACAAGATAGTTCACAGTGCTGAAAATGAAAACAGCCCTAAAATACATAATGAAAGATTATTTATTTATTTATTTATTTATTTTCTGAGAAGCAGTGTATGTAGGTAGAAATGTCAGATGAAATGGCTGCAGTCAGATCAAGGTGCCAGGTATTTGTGGGTTGCTTAAAACTTCTATTTGAAATATAATTGAATTAAACAAATGTGAGAGGGTAGAGCACCAAAAGTTAATGTGGGCTACAGTAAAATAATCCGCACACATATCTTCTGTCTCTTTACTGACATCATCTAGGATTTTTAGGATAATGTTTAAATGAGTAATCTTTATATTGCTTTATTTTTAACCAGCAGAAATAAAAAAAAAATTATTTTCCTACTTGCATTGAACATGACATTCATGAAAACATTTTCTTGTTTTCTAAGGGTGAGAAACGGATGTTTGCAAGTTCATGATTTCTCAGCATAATACCGTCATAATTCACAGGTGCATCAGGAAATTATTCTTTTGCATTGCTCTTTCTTGCCTTGCTGTTCCTCAGTTAACTAGTGGCTTCTTCCTTTTCAGTGAAGATTCTAGAAATTATTAAAGGGCTCAATGAAATTTAAACAGGAAATATTGAGATTGTTCAGACGTATAATTTTTTTTTCTGAACTAATTCTTTAATTTTGGTCTGCACCCTTAGTTCCATGGATTAAACTTAGATTAACATTTACAGAGTATTTGAGTAGGTAATGTCTTTAAATATTTTTCTTACCAGTTTACTCATAGTTTTATATAGAAGAGGCAAATTGTAAATTTCCAAATACGTTATTTTGGCTTGTAGTGAGTCACATGGCTGTATGTTAGCAAAACAGCTAGTTTTAATTCCATTGGCTAATTCCTTTGCATAGTATACTATTTCTTCCTTATTTTTTTTTTTTTTTTCCATACCTTGACACGGATTTCCATGTCTTATTTAGATGAGTTTTCTGAGCTAAAATGTTTATGCATTATTCATCAGGTATAGTAGTTTTTCAACAAATCAAATAGCATTTTTAAAGACTTGAATAGATTATTTACTACATGATATTGTTTTGATTGATAATAACTTTATTCTTTAATATGTGTTTTAAGAAAAGCATGAAGGAAATTTCAGAACTTAAAATGAAAATGCCTAATAACTACCTACAAAATAGACTTTAACTGGTTCCATCTTTTTTGGTATATGGACGTAGGGATTCAGAAGGATACTCACTCACAGAACAAATTAAGTTTGTTTCTATGAATAGAACTATGAATGACTTTACAAAATATTAAATACAGTTTACACAATATGAAAAGAAGAAATAATCATAAAGAGTGCACTGTGATCTTTGTTCCATGCATCTTATGTATCTGGAGATGCCCGTTGTAAAGAAAGCTCAGATGTGATGAAAGGTTAATTCTTATGTAATGCATTAACAGATGATATAACCACTGTAAAAAGACTGAAGGTGCTCTCATCTTTACATAAATTTTTTCAAGGGGAAACGGGGCACTTGATACTGTAGATCACTGTTAAAATGTGTCTCCAAAAGGCAGTGCACCCCACTGACATTAGATGACCAGGCAAAATCACTTTGATAAAGTCAATCCTAATGTGAACAGTGACTAAGAAAAATCATATTTCCTTATTGGAAAGATCTGCTCCTCAAATGCGGATGTTTGGAGTATTTTTTTCCCCGTTGAACTGAAAAACTTCTTGTTAAACTAATCAAAATAATTAGTCTTAAAATACAGAAACAGACACCACTGAATACTGGGTTTCGGTTTTTGTTATTTTGGTTTAATGTTGTTTAATCCTCCAAAATAAAAATGTGGTTTTCTGAAAGAAGTCTTAGTTTTGGATCTTGTTCTTTCTAAGGAGCTGCCAAATTCTGTAGGAATTCTGTTTGGCTTCTTCCCACACTTCTAGAGAATATAACAGATTTCTATAATAAATTCTACATGAGATTTACTACTGAAAACTATCTCAGCTGAACTTGTCATTGTAAACTCTGACATTCATGGAAAAACACTAACAGTTTAGAGATCCTGTAATCTGTAGTATCTATACACGAGCTTTCTCCTGTAACAAATATGTCTTCAAATGTTCAGGCATTTTCAGTTTGATACATTTTTAACTTTGATCCCTGTGAATATAGCATATTTTACATTTTTTCTTACATCTATGAATGGAAAGGAAAAGAGCCATATTCCAATTTTTTTTTCTTTCATTTGTCTAACACTTTTTCATATGGTCCACTAAAATTGTCCTAGAAGAACAATGATAGCAAATATTAACAGAAAGACACTGAATAAAGCTAAAGCAGTTCTTCTCCCCCAAACAAGAATTCCTCCAAAAAATAAATCATAGATGAGGAGTCTCAGTTTGAAATCATTATGTATATGTAGATATCCATGAAATAAACTGAATGTGTTACAGCATGAAAATCAATGGGGTGCACATAACTACCAGATATAGAGATGGAACTAATCCATTATTATAAATAACTTATTTAAATTCTTAGCTATGGAGCCATTTCAGTGGCTCTAAGTTGAAATTCACATTCTCTTGTGTCAGCTCTTGTATCAAAAAGATATGACATTTTTGTATTTTCACTGGAAACTGCCAGATACAGTGAAAAAGAAATGGAAAGGTGATGTTACAGACATCAACAAAGTGTTTAATCTTGACTTCAATGAACAAAGAGAATAAAATTCTGTTCATGAAACCATCTCGTATTTTTCTTCATCCACAGCAGGAACATAACCAGCATTAAGACCTGATTACCTTTCATGATTAGATGGCTGATGCTGTGAACAAGAAAGAACCCTGGATGTCTTAACTTTGGGAAAGACTTCCATCTAGTCTTCCATATAGTCAGCTGGTGAATTATGTCCCAGATAAGTGGACAACAAGATGGGTCGAAGATTGTCTGGACTGTATTTTGGACCAGGAGCAGAGGGGAGTGAGGTGAAAGAAGAGAAATTGTGCAGGGTTCTTTCTGGAACTGCGTGAGAAAGGCCCAACAAGAAACGGCTTAATAAGATAATTACGTTAATAATATGGAACAAGAAGAGGAATATAGACAGTGAGTAAATCTTACATGCCTTCAGATGCTGGTCACCCCACATTTGTGCAGTATTGGATGGAGCCCAAGTGGATTTTCCTCTGGTGCACTGTGCAGAGCAGACCCTATTCATGAATAGAAGCACTCCCTTTCAGTCATTCCAGGTGACATACAATTTCCTTATGAAAAAACAACTCTAATCCTAAGGAATTCTCTCATGAGAGCTTTTTTTTTTGCACTTTTAGGTAAAGGCAAGGGCATGTGGGTGGTGTAATCCCTGGTACCAAGTGGCAGGTGGTTGCAGGCTCTTCTGTTACATTGACATGACTGAGTTTATCTTGTGGCCTGGGAATATGTCCAGCACCACACAATGCTGAAGGCCATGATGGATGAGCAGCACAGCACAGGCCTGGGGCTGTTCAGGTTAACTGCTGTGTGGTTTACCATCTCCCAAATGTGCAATGGTCTCCTGGTCAGGATCAATGCATTCCACTCCTTGATCCACACGCTCTTCATCTTTCATAAAGCCACTTTTTAAGTTACAGACTATATCAATAACATACAGGCTTCCCAAGACCAAAGTACGAGCCCCAGCAGAGCAGTCATGGCCCGTCCAAGGTCACTGACTCCTTGACTACAATGTTTTCAGAAGGACTGCCAGAATCAAAGTATTGTGTACAAAGTCCACCTTGCAGTCTGTTACTCATGGCTTCCCTTGTGGAACAGTAGTGGGAGCAACACTGTTTTGGTCCCAACATTACCTTTGCTAATGACCTGACCAGTGGGATTGAGTGCTTTCTCAGCAAGTTCGTATATACTACCAAATTGGAGGGAGTACTCAATGGTTAGGGGTTTGGAACACAGGACATTGGAGAGGCTGAAAGAGCTGGGTGTGTTTGGCTGTAAGATGAGAAGGCTACGAAGGGATCCTTTTGCTGTCTGCAGATACCCAATGGGAAGCTATAGAGAAGACAGATTCAGACTCTTCTTGAAAGTGCAAAGTCATAGTATAAAAGGTAATAAGCACAAAAACTGGGATTTATTTTTAGAGAAAAGGAAAAAAATATTTTTTGTGTGATTCTATTTTCACTTTGTGATTCTATGATCAGGTATCACTGCCGAATTTTTAACTGAATGCAATTAAAAATCTTGAGCACAAGAATTACTCTTAAACTATTTGCTTCATTTTCACAGACTACCACATATTTGTAATTAAATGCTATGTCTTCTGTGAACACAAAGAGTTAGGTTTTGATAGGAGAAAGCATAATGTTCCTACTTATGCATATTTTTCAATGGGACCCAAGCTAAATTATTCACTTCTGCAAATGCTTTGCACAGCTAACTCAATGTAAGAACTCATTTTGTCTACTGAAGCTGATGGCAGATTTGTATTTGTGAAATATTTGAATTAAGTGAAGGAAATGGTGCTTAAAGTGTGGCAACTGTTTAATCAGTGAGTAATTTACTCTTAATGTGTGAAGTATTTTTTATGGGCTCATTTATGATAATAGACATTCAAGGCTCAATCAATGTAAGCAATAGATTTATGGTATATTTAGTCATAACATAATCCAGTGTAAGTACTCTTATTTATTACTGTTCGCAGTTTAATTCTCCTTTTATTTTTTTTTCTCCATACAATTTACAGCATGTAACTAAACTCATGTAAAGTACTTATCAAATTTTTTCAAACAGCGTTTATTCACATCTGTCTTACCATATTTTCACATTCAGATGTTGGACTTCAAAACACAAGACTATTATCTAATTTGCATAATTATATTAACAGAAGGTTGTCCATCTTCTTCCTATTTCAAAGAAACAAATAGAGAAAACGTTAACCAGAAAACTGATCCTTTCCTCTGAAAATTCTTCTTTCTTTTTGTCAAAATATTGGGGTCTATATTTTAGTTTATATATTTCTAATTTTCCCTCATAAACTGTTCATTTCCTTTTTATTTCTGCAAATACCAAGCCAAAGAATTAGCATGGGAAATTATGATCCTCTGGCTACTAACAGAGGCAAATAAACTCTAGATGTTTAGATACATCATAAATACTATTCCAATTTTACGTACTCCAGAAGTCCTTCATAATTATAATGTGTAGTCCACAAAAGTGTGTTTTATAGATGCAGAAGATAAGCTAAGAGAGAAGCAATTGCCACCTGAAGGGATATATACCCTACAGTTAATTATCCTGAATTGTTACTATGCTACTTTTAACCGAGATTCTTTGCAATTAGATAAAAAAGCTGATGTGACTTTCATACATAATTTACTTGGATTTTCTGAACTAACAAGGAAAAGATATTGCTACAAGAAGTACAGTTCCTAGTGTGGGACATTTTATATGTCGTCCAAGAAATCTATACCATAATATATAAAGGCTAAGGACATCTGCTTCACTAGCAGAGGACAATCAGTTAGCCAAATAGCATCTGGATATAAAAGTGTTAGTTGGTGATTCTAAACTGCCAAATTACTCATAGAATTAGAAGGATCTGAAAAAGAATGAACATCCTGACATGCTTCTCAAGCCTGAAGAGTTCATATGACATACAGGACACATTATGACTATGCTAAAAAGATTAAGAAAGTATCTGTGGTGGAATATAAGATGTAATGTGGCCCTATATAAGTGCAGAATTGAAAGAGTTAGGGTTAGGGTTAGCATTATGATGATATTCTGCATTTAGGTAATTAATAAACAGTAAATGTACAGAGCTTCCTGACAACTTCGATCTGAGAGTTAGAAAAAAAGTTCCAAATCTCATTTGTGATGTTTTCTGTATGGTACTCAAATGACCATTTAGTAGGAAATTGTAAGGTGTTTTCTATATTGAGACTGCGTAGGGCAAAATTATGAATAGATCAGAAAAAAAGTTTCGCTTCTCCCCAAAATTGCAAACAACCTTTCTAAGTGTTTCCATTCTTAATTAAGTTTTGATGGGCTTCAACTTTTAAATTGGAGAAACTGAAATATAGTCAACAGCTCAGCAAACGCCAAGGTCCATTGTTTTGGTTTATTTAAGCTACATAGACATATGTTTCATAACAAATCACCTGTAATTTACTGGAATAACTTCCTGTTGCTTTTGCCCTACTTCATGTTACTATGGCTAATTTCAACAAGGCTTCTCCCATCGAGATCTGCAGCAGCATTCCTTTGTCCTTTCTGACCATTCAGCTTCTATATATATGTCTCTAGTCTTTTGAATTTCTCACCACTTTCTTAAGTTAAAAAAAAGACTCCTGTTTATCTTCCTCACAACACTCAATTTGGGATGGCATTAGATTAAGTGTAACTTGGGCTGTACCCAACTTCTAAACCATGTGGCAATCAATCATGTCACTTCAGTTGTGAATGTGCCAGTTTGTTCATATTTTAAACTACGCAAATAAGATCAGTTTGCTACTGACTGTTCCATAATGCACTGTGAAAATGCCACTCTGACAATATAACTAAATTCAAATTCTTGAAGGTCAGTGTGACCAGAACATTCCTTTTGATTTAAAATGCTTTGTTCTTTGTGTCTTTAATTCTCTACTCAAGTCTGCTGTAACCTAAACACATACGAGTTTCAGTGGCTTTGAGTAAAAATGGGAGACTCTTAAGTTTTCATTATTTTTTATTCTGGAAATATCTTGAAGAGAATTATGAGACCATGAATAGGATCTTGAATAAGAGCATTAGTTTTATATGCAGTAAGGAAGTTGAGAAGTGAGTTGCTGCCAGCCAGAAAGATACATGTGAGCGCCTGTCTAAAACTAGAATGTTTTGTTATACAGATTAGCAGCAAAAAAATTCAGAAGCAAAAAAAGCTGAGTTTATTGCAGGTTTTGAATAGTTAAAGATACCATATTAAACTATATCCTCCTAGGTTAGTGCCAGCAGGTACTGTCTAACCCATACTTACTTCTTCCTCTGGAGTTATCATTAATCGTTTGATATATAGATTTGAACTGGTCATTACTGTCCAGTAACCCATTTTTGAGGAGTGGGTGGGGTATCTAAATGAGTTAGCTGGTGATTCTAATGAAAGAGATACCATAATCTTTTAGAACACTTACATGAATTCAAGTAGTGTTAGCCTGTATGCATTAAATAGACATCATAAGGCATAAAGTACACATTTTATTGGTATCACCTAAATATTCTTTCAATTAGATAATTTTTGTTAGTGAACGTATTTAGAAGAACTGCAAAAAAATATATATAAACGAATGATCACAGTGTCTTTATATTTGGATTCTCAGGTAAAGTACTTACATCAAATGAAAAAATATACTTCTCTGCATCAATGACGAATTATAGAAGTCATGTCAGCTATTTTCAAAATAATTTAAATAAAACCTGTGAATGCTTACAAGTCATTCAAGATTCTGGGTTCAAACAAACCTCATTTAGTTAGCAAATGTATCAAACCTAACATCAGTAACTCCTGTGACTTAAGAAAAAGAGTGTGAGTATCAGATAGGAAAAAAAAAAGGCAAAATGTGTTTTGGATACTAATAAATGCAATACAATTTGTAGTCACTTTTGAAGACAAGGGTCCCTTTCCTCCATGTTTTAATATGCTTAAGTGCACAGTTTTTCCTAGTTCACTCTGCTTATGTTCTATGTGAGATTATTTACATTGTATTCAAAATACTGCTTTTAGGTTACAAACATATTTGATTTTATACAAATAAATATTAAAATTTATTCAAATACTAGTAGATGCTTTTGAGAGATAAGGAACTTTAAGAAAAAATAAAGTCTTAAATATATGTCAGATTTTCTTACAAAATATTATTTTTACTGAAGAAGTTGCATTATATTTTGTTGCAATAGCAGGTAAACACTTTGTTGTTTTTCAAAAAGTGTTGAGAAAGAAAAATAAGATTAAGCCATTTAACACTTCTTTATTTTTCAAAGTCTAAGAAAAATATATGATCTTTTCCAAACAAAAATCCAAATTCTATCTACCTCTTTTCTGAAAACACTGTGTCTAGACAGATTGCAAGAGGTGAAAATCTTTCCATGAATTTCAGTTGATTTAGTCATACACACATGTTTCAAGTAAGGAGAAAAAAAAGTATAGGACAAACAAATCTCTTGCCAGTACAATTTAAAACAAACAAACAAACAAACAAACAAACACATGAATGTGATAATGTTATTTGAATCAACTGAATAAACGAAACCTTTTATTGTGCAATTATCACATAAACAGAAGACATTTCTTGGCAATTAATAATAAGTTATGATTTGCATTGAGGAACTGAGAGGCTGGAATTTAAATCCAGAATTTATCTTCTAAGTTAATAAAATTACTGGTAAAAGTTTACAGTCCCGAGATATGAACAGTAAATAAAAATGGTTAACTTCTTTTTTAGGCTAGCAGTTGACACAATAAGGATTTATCCTGAAAAATGAAGTTAGCCAGTATCCCCCTCCTCGAAACAAAGAAACAAAAAACCAAAACATAAAACTATTTCTAATAAAATTAAATTAAGAATGTCATTGCAATATTTGAATAATGGAAATAGTTTACTGAAATTTTGAAATTTATTTTAAAGATTAAAACACTTAGAAATATTACATTTACTATAGTCTTTGATCTTACTTTGCAACTAAAACATCCCATTTAAGTCTGAAAGAAAAGGACATAGACTGTAAAATTTGAAGAGTAAACTCTGAGCATTAAGGACCATAATATAAATCGTGTCCAATAACCATACATTGTTAATTTAATTTCTGAATTATTATGAACTAACTGTAAAAGTTGATAAATTCTTACATGAAAACTGGTTGTGTATAAATTCGTAATGTTGCCTTCCATATACTTCATATCAATACAAATATACATGCTGTGAATTTTTTTATCACCCTTAAGTTTTTGTTGGTTTTCTTTGTTTGTGTTAGTTTTTGTGTTTGTTTGTTTTATTGTTGTTCTTAATAACAGACTAACCACTTAATAATACTATTAAGATTTCATTCAGAAATTAGGTAATTCACTATTTTATCTTTCAGCATGGGCATTTGCTAATTACTCTAGCTGCTATAATGTTTCATTTCATTGCATAGTAATATGCCACAATATCAAAAACTTGCTAAACAAATATTTGGCTGATGCTATGATTGCATGAGCCAGTACTACAAATTCCATGTATGTTATAAAATATACAGAAAATAGTGACTTTTTAAGTGGTTGCTTACATATATAATTTGCTCATGACACATTTTTATTCAAGTTTTTATTTTTTTCTAAATCCTACTGCAAAGTGGCATATAATGATATTAAGGTAAAAATATGCATATCTATTCAAATTTGTGATTAAAAACATTAGAGGAAAAAAGGCACAATAGGAAGAAAGTTGAAAAGCCTATGTTTGGCTGAGATACCATAATAATTTTTTGACAGTGAGATTAGTCAGAAAATCAATCAGTTATCTAAAAGGCTCGGTGAATATTTGTAGTAATTTTATGGCTAAACTTCTCTTGCTCATAACATTAAATAAGTAGATGGTATTGTATGGTGACTTAAATTAGAAAAATCTATAAGATTTCTTTCATAAAGCCTCCTTTTCTCCAGTTGTATGTGTTTTAGGAGAATTAAAAAAAATGTTTTGCCTAGCAAATATAACCTAGCAAATATAGCTACAGTGCCTTTTAGCAACTTTAGTTTATGGAATATAAAGCATGCTAGCATAACTTCTATGAGACTTCAACACCATAAAACTGGATGGAATTTGTGTATACTGGATTTACTTTTAACCTTTAGTTTGAGAACAGTGCTTACTTGTTCCAGTTTTTTCTGCCTCTTCTTCCTTTTCTTAATATCTCTTCCAGCTGCTTTTCTTCTTCCCTTCTACTCCTTGTTTGTGGTTTATGTTGTTTATTTAAATCAATAATTTATTTGATTTCTTTGTTTAATATTAAAGGACATTTACGTGTTATTTTTTATGAATATCAAGCTGTGCTTAAAATGGCTGTATTGTTATAAAATTTATTTTTATTTCTAGACACGGGAGAAACTAAAATAATTATTTTTATTAGTAAGGCCTTCATTAAAATAGGTGCGGATCAAATCTCCATTCAAGAAAAAATAAATATTATTGCCTATCCTTTTAAAATGCAGAAAACAAAAGCAAATATATACATATATGTACGTGCCAGTCTGTATATATGTTTGCATGTGTGCATCTAGATGTTATTAAAAATGTAACCAGCAATTAAAAAAATCCAAATAAACTGACCTCAATTTAGCTTTTATTGCTGATGGTACTTTCCTACAGGAAATGTAAATGCTGCAAATGTTAATTAGCTGTCTGTATTATATTATCATATTATCACATAACAGAGCAAAGAAAAACAATTTCCTAAGGTAATTTTATATAGGAAGTTTTTAATACAAAATAAAAAATTCAAGTGCAATAAGAGATAGTTATTGGAATTTGAAACTATTAATCCACTGATTATGCTGTATATCTAACAGACGTGTTTCTAATTTAGTCTGCACCTTATGTCTGGGCAAGAAATGGTGATTACTGTGTTGGGTGACAATCACAACATTGTAATCTTCATTATGAACTTAGGAGTTTATGATAACTACCTCCTGTCAGTGCCCTGAACCTCTTCTTTGCTAAGAAAAACAATATCTGTGGCTGACTTTCAAATATCTATGAGATAAGTTATTTGGACGACATTCACACTATTGCTGCTTGTGTTAATATGTAACATACTGTTTACTATCCTTATTATTAATTTTCCTGTAGAACTATAATAAGTGTAGAGGAGAATTCAGTCAATAGTCAATTTAATTATTTTAAATATGAATTATTACAACACATGTTTTTAAATCCTACATAGAAATATATGAAATAAACTATCACTTCACTTTAGACATCAAGAAAACCCACTTGTGAGATTGGTTTTGGAGCAAACATTAGGTCTTCTTTCTTCAGCTAGAGAGGTAAGCTTAGTATATTGAGAGGAGGTTTTTTTAATCTAACTTGTAACAAACAAACAAACAAACAAAAGCGTTAGGTTCAATTTTTTTGCCACCTAATGGCAATCCATTCAGAGAAAAATAGATCGGGATTGTAAAATGTAGGATTCTTGATTGCTTTTACTTTCCATTATTGTGTTCTTTTGGAGGAGTGGGATACATTGCAGAATGCAAATTTGTTTTTAGTTAAGGTTGCAGCTAAAATGGTATCAACAGACAGGCAATTGGAACATTTTTTGGTTTGCATATTTGGACTTTATTTAAAACTTGTATTGAAGATCTGGGGTTTTTTTTGGGGGGGAGAAAAATTAAAACAAAAAAGATCAATTGTCTATGATCTTAGGGGGTTGTGTTAGCTGGGTCGTACAGAGGAAAATATGAGTATTCACTGTCAGCATTGTAAGTCATTATGGAAATTATTATAAATGAAGATTTTTATTCAGTCCATACCAGACCAAGGGAAGAGATTTCCAGAAGGTAGGCCAGATGGTTAAGTGGTTTTTACTGCAGATCTATGCTGACCCATCCCCTGTGCTCCAGAAGTCACCATCATGTCTGTGAGACACCGTGAAATCTATGGTACTGTCAGCTGAAGTTCGGTGTGCGGAAGGACTGTCAGAGTTTGAGAAAACAAAATTTTTGCACTTAATTCTCAGGATTCTTTACACACTGTGAAGAATTTCCTCAGCTCTCTGAGGAATTTAGTTACTGAGGACAATTGGAAGCTGACAATTTCATAAAGGTTTCTTTTTTTTTTTTTTTTTTTAAATACCACACCTCTGCATCTTTTAGTGTAAAGTACTCTGTATCTAGCAGATTTTATCAGGACTAGGAGTCACTTTTTTTTTAATTCCCTTTTTTGAAGGGGCAACTTTTATTTTTACAGCCTTCAGCTGTGTTATTAGCTAAATGTCTTTTTAAATGCATTTATAAACTTTTAATAACATTTTCAGTTAAAAGCTAAGCAATATCAAATTTTCCAGACATAAAGGAACACTGCAATATGCTCGTAGTGTACTAGCGTAACAGCAGGCTAATCCAATAACCACCATTCCTCCTATCTCTTTCTGGAAAGCTTTTCTTTGTGAGTGTTACTTTCCCTAGTACAGAATTGTCCTCTTACAAAAAGTTGTTGCTGGAATGTCTTTCTGATACTGTCCTTAAATATTATCTTATAAGATAATATTTAAGATACCTGTAACCTCACTCTGAACACTTTATAATTGAGCAGTTTTTGGTATCTCTTTATTGAGACTATTTTATCATAACTCTCTTTACTACTTTTTTTTTTAATTATTTATTTTTTATTTTATCTTGATTACAAGGCATTGACCTCTGTTCTCAAAGGTATTAAGTAGAAAAAGATTGAGGCAACAGGAAAGTGAACTAGTCACTTATGCAGCCAGTTCCCAATAGAAAGTTTTATTTAGAAGGGTACTGACTAGGATTACTCAATTTCCTGCTTCATCGAGGATCATACCATCTTAGGTCCCTTGGCTCTGTTATAAAGAGCTTAATGAAGGGGGAAATTAATTCTCAGTGGCAACCCCCTGTAGCTACTAACTTATTCACTGATGCTGTCAGTCCTCCCTGGCACCAATCTGACTGTAGGAGCATCTGTCACTCATCTAAATTCCATTTTCTGAGCACTCTAGGATGATACTTGAGTTTCTGTTACATTAATGTTATCTAGTATAAAGGGGCTATAAATATTTATGTAATCCTTTGCATTAGGAATAGATGATAGTTATTTTATTGCAGTCCCTCTGGTCAACAAGTTTAGGCACTTTCCAGGCTGTCCTCTTTTAGATGGGACTACTGGACTCTCAGCTATTGCTGGTACCAGGAGGCTTGCAGAACTTGAACATCTAAGTAAGATACTGCAGTCTAAAGAGAAGTTCTCAGTTAGGGGATGCTTAAACTTCAGAAGAATTTGTCTGATTTTAAATCTGTGCAGTTGTGTCCAGGGTACAGGTTTTCTGGCAGCAGATGTGACCCCGTGGGGACCCACACTGGAGCAGTCTGTTCCTGAAGGACTGCACCCCACGGAAAGGAACCCACTCTGGACCAGTTTGTGAAGAACTGCTGCCTGTGGGAAAGATCAAAGTCAGAGAAGTTCGTGAAGGACTGTCTCTCATGAGATGGACCTCATGCTGGAGCAGAGGAAGAAAACAAAGAGGAAGGAGCAACAGGGAAAATGTGTGATGAACTGACCACAACCCCTATTCCCTGTCCCTCTGCACCACTGCAGAGCAGAAAGTAGAGCAATTTGGAGTGAAGTTGAGCCTGGGAAGAAGGGAGGGGTGGGGAAAATGTTTTAAGATCTGGTTTTATTTTTCATTACCCTACTCTGATTTGATTGGTAATAAATTACATTTGTTTCCTGAAGTTGAGTTTGTTGTGCCTGTGACCGTAATTGGTGAGAGATCTCCCTTCTTGACCCATGAGCCTTTTGTTATATTTTATCTTCCCTGTCCAGTTGAGGAGAGGGAGTGATAAAACAGCTTGATAAGCACCTTGTGTCCAGCCAGAGTCAACCCACCATACAGTCATATACCCCCTAAAGGTTAGATATTAAACATTAGCTGTATCCAAGGAATTAAGTCTAGACACTTAAGAAGCAGAACCTAAAATGTACATATGGCTAGTTAAGAATGTGACTGAGAACATGTTGCATGAAATAAGAATTTGCATGCCTTTTTCAGAGTAACAGAGTCACTAGTATATAGTCTGAAGACATTATTTTAGCTTACATATAGATAAGTTAGTGCAGCTATCTCTTTTCAGGAGCAACATGTTTTAAGAATTGGTTGAGATTTAAGATACGGATTCTCCTGGTTATCTGCTTCAGAGTATCAGGCAAAAGGAGTTTCCAGCATTCATTCCTGAATTCAGTGAATTAATCTTTAGAAGTTCCTTTAGAGATAGAAAGGGAACAAGAAGACAAAGCATTCTATTCAGTGATTGAAACGTTAACTTGGATTCAAATTTACTTCTTCTTGAGGATTTGATTCATGAGGAAGTGACCTGACTAGCCCAAAACATCTCATTTTGCAGGAGAATTCTAATAATGTTAGAGAACATGCATACTTCCTGTGGAAAAGGTGCACTCTGCAGCATCTGTAGTCTGCCTCTGAAAGACAGGTATTCGAAAGTTTTATTAACACGTAATATTTAATGCCAAAATATCTTTTAAGAAGACTGAAACCATAATTTTTGTAAATGTACACAAATGTAAATGCAAGCTTATATACATTTTTCAGACTTTCAAGGTCAATTTGGGTCTTGACTACTGGTTGTATGTATTTTGATGGGAAAGTATTCCATCATCTAAGATTTGCATCGTAACCTTGTAAAGATAATTGTACAGAAGGAGAAGATCTTATGGTTGTCAGCTTGCTTATACAGGGTATGTTAAAAAACTCAGAAGCCTACATTAATATTGTGTTACATTTTTGTTTGATTTATCACCATGCTTACTAACAACCACTGTGATAATGCAGTTTTTTCTTAGCTGTTATGACACAGTTAAAAGAAACTGTGATGCACCTTACTGTTTCCAGAAGCGCCATTGCAAATATCAAGACAAGTATCTCGTATGTTCCATTTGAAAAAATAGAACAAAGACTGAACATTTCTACCATCAAAATCAACGTCACTACACATTTCAGAATCAACACCCACCTGTTTGTATATAACATTAAGAACAGGCATGACATATCTAGATTTTTATATTAAGAAAAACAGAAAAACCAGAAATATACGTAGAAACTATTGCTGCTTAGAAGAGAATAAAACAAATTTAAATTGTCTTTAAAATTTTATTTTTATTTAATTTATTCTTTTATAAAGCTTGAAGAATTTTTGGAGCATAAAGTTCTTAAAGCAATTCCATCATCAATATGCTCTCTAGCTTTTTGAACTCTGTAAATACTTGCAAACAGCTGATAGAAGTCAGAACAGGACTTTTCATACAAAAATCCATATGTAGCAGAGTAACAGTCTTGTCAATGAGATTGTTTCAGCTATAGTTAAAATATCCTAATAGGTTCATAAGCAATCGCTAAGACAAGGAACTATTGTTAATAGTCTGAGAGATGGTTGGCAGAAACTAGATGTGCACTGGCAAATTAACGACTGCATGATATTAAACTAGTTATAGTGCATGAAGTGACAATTATGCACATATATTTATGACTTAAATTTTACTGTTTGTTTAAAAACCTGTGTTTCACAGGGATAGGTAAACCTTTAGCAATCTTTTATCCAGTGTTAAGAAACTGATTTAGTAGTAGTAGTAGTAGTAGTAGTAGTAGTAGTAGTAGTAGTAGTAGTAGTAGTAGTCGTAGTTGTTGCTGTTGTTGCTGTTGTTGTAAAATGTCCTCTTTAATGGTATTGAACATTGACTGAGTTTGTTAATAGACAGTTAGTACTAGAAGAATTACAAAGTGGCATTTACAAGTCCATGTTAAAACTTTCCAGAAAGCTTCCTACTAATTCAGATTAGAATCAGTTATTTTACTCAATGAAATTAAGAGAGAGGGAAAATCCCAAGACAGAAAGATTTGTTCCTGCACTGTAGAGATGGTGACTGAACAGACCAAGCCTACAGTAGATGTGCAGGCACTTCATGGTACCAAACAGAAAAGATTTTCTAGGTATAAATTCTATAGCTGACCTATGATAGACACATTATGTCTGACTGTTCTCACATACAGAGAAAGGGAAGGCACATGTACCCAAAGAGCTGGCTGATGTCATAGCAAGACCTCTCTCCATGATTTTTCTGTGCTCCTAGGAATCTGGAGAGGTCCCAGATGACTGGAAGCTGGCAAACATCCCAATCTACAAGAAGAGCAACAGGGATGACCCCAGAAATTACAGGCCTGTCAGCCTCACTTCTGTTCCTGGCAAAATCATGGAGAAGATTATTCAGGGACTTATTGAAAAATATATGAACAACAATGCAGTCATTGGTCCCAGCCAGCACAGGTTCATGAGGGAAAAGTCCTGCCTAACAAACATAATTTTGTTCTATGGCAAGGTTACCAACCTAGTTGACCAAGGGAAGCCTGTTGATGTGATCTTTTTGGGTTTCAGTAAAACTTTTGATACTATCTCTCACACTATCTTCCTGGACAAATGTCCAACATACAGCTGAATAAATGCACAAATCACTACGTGATCAATTGGGCCAGACTTAAAGGGTTCTAGTAAAAGGGGTTATGTTGCCCTGGTGACCATTCACTAGCTGGGCTCTGCAGGGATCCATCTTAGGGCCAGTACTCTTTAATGTCTTTATAAATGACTCAGGACGTGAAGGAATACAAAGAAAGTTTGCCGATACAAAGCTGGGAGGAGCTATTGACACTCTCGAGGGCAGAGAGGCCCTGCAGAGGGATCTGGACAAATTGGAGAACTGGGCAGTCATCAACCACAGGAAGTTCAACAAGGGCAAGTGCCGGATTTTGCACCTGAGACACAGCAACCCTGGCTGTACATCCAGACTGGGGGACAAGGTGCTGAAAAGCAGCTCTCCAGAGAGGGATCTGGGGGTTCTGGTTGACAGCAAGTTGAACATGAGCCAACAGTGTGCAGCCAAGAGGGCCAACCATGTCCTGGAATGCATCAAGCACAGCATTGCCAGCTGATTGAGGGAGGTGATTGTCCCACTCTGCCCTGGTGCGGCCCCACCTGTAGCACTGTGTGCAGTTCTGGGTGCCACAGTATAAAAACATTATTAAGCTGAAGAGAGTCATGAAGTCAGTGAAGGGTTTGAAGGGGAAGCCATATGAGGAGCAGCTAAAAACACTTGGCTTGTTCAGCCTGGAGGAGATAAAGGGAGACCTGGCAGTATTCAAGAAGAGACTGGACAACACTCTCAGACTCATGGTGTGAACTGTGGAGTTGTCATATGCAGGAACAGGAGTTCATGATCATTGTGGGTCCCTTCCAACTCAGAGCATTCTATGATTCTATGAAAATGCTGTTGATTTGAAATAAATAAACTAATCCTTTGCTTGGGTTCTGTTTCAGGTACCAGCCAGTTCAAGCTAGTTTGTTCACAGCTTTAGCAGAGTGCTGGGAACCCAGAAATACTACTTAGGCAGCTGAATTATCTTCCTCACTGTTTCGAAAATGATTGTAGCTTGAAAAGGAGGACATATCTACAAGCATATAGCAGTACTCCTATCAGGGTTAAATACAAAAGTTTTGACACTTAATTTTAAACTGTAAAAATACAGAAACTAACAGATTAGGAGGAAAAAAAAAAAAAAGTGAAATGCTTTCTTTACAATTACCATTATAATCTCCCAGTTTGCTAAGGTACATAACAAATAACGTGTTGTCCTGATAGTAAGTCTGTAATTTCAATAAAGTACAAACAATAAACTTCATCTGCTGCTTTAAACTACTAATCCCTAGTCTGAAGGGATGTGAATGGACAGGGTTTCTAAATTTTCTATCTGCTTTTGAGGTACCATAATTAACATTTTAACAGGAACAATTTTTTTTGGCACATGGTTTTTAACAGTGAATGAATGATGCCAGCAAAAGTTCTGTGGGGTAAAATAGAGAATGTGAAGCAATTGAGAAAAACAGACTGTAAAGTATATTCTTCCACACTGTGAAAACCTAATAATAACAGATTGCTGTCATCATTAGAGACTGAGCTCTGTTATTTGCCAAAATGATTACACAGTTCTGACAAATAGGCTGGATATATTTCAGCACAAAATATTTGGGGCAGCAATATAATTCACAACCAAAATATTTGTGTGAATACTAGAATATGTAAAGCATCTCAGGCTGCACAGTTCCATGTACGTTTTCAGCTGCACTGATCTGTCAATTTTCTTTAGCTCCACAAGAAGCTGTTAAAACCTACCTGCAGCAAACCTCACTCTTTCTCACTGATTTCCCTTTTAGAATACCAAGAATCATGCATCTCAGTCTTGCTCAACACCAGCTCTTCATTTCTTATTTTCTCACCACTCACTTCCTTTCTTACTTTGAGACATCCCTCTGCTAACTTTCCTACTGTATATGTATACCTAAATTCTAGGGAGAAGTGAGTTATTTTTAACCTGTTGTCTACATTTTAAAAGGCAGTCACCTTTATAAAATGGGGAAAAAAAGAACACGAGGGCCTCTGCATGTGTTTTTTATGTGTTTTCAGCCTTACTGATCTCTTCATTCAGATTCATTCTTTATTCATTTTCCTCTTCATTCATTTTCCTTCATTCTGATTTCCTCCTCTCTTTGCACCGTTTCAAATTTTTAAGTAATTTTTCATATATTTTAATTGTTTAGGTTTTTATATATTTTATTTGTTTCTATCAAGCATAGCTTCAATTACCCCGCTAATTCTTGTTCTGATATGTCAGAAATATTTATTGCTATTCTTCATTATGAAGAACTACTATGAATACTTCACTGCTATGACTGTTTCCTGTCCACAGTTTACAAGATATGATTTCACACAGTCTACAACAGATCCTGAAATATATTTAGTTGTTCTCACAGTGTTACAAATGTCTTATGTTAATGAAAATTTTATTTGAAATACTGAATTTCATAATGTTACTCATCTATCCTCTGTTTTCTCAGCAGCAAAACCAGACATTTAGTTTGGATTTTCTTTGGCACTGTTGTAATTAGAATGGAACTTTCATGGCATAGTACAAACTTTGTACGACTTTTAAAAAATGTTTTTCAATTCTACATACATGAATGCACAAAAAGAATAACAGAAATAACGTTATCAAATATCAAACCAAAACTGACATACAGATGATTGTGACCACACACTGTTTGAACATCCATTTGAAATCTGTACTTTATATATAGATAGAAATCCACTGGATAGAAATAGTTTATGAAATTTAGAAGTATAATATAATAAAAATATCAATATTGATGAAATAAATTGCTTTAAATGCAAAAAAAAAGAGACCCTTCAGTAAGAAAACAATATGAAACTAATAGATGAACATGAGTTTTACATTCTAAAATGATGAAAATTTTCTTTTTGTGGAAGATTTCTGTTCAGAATAATAATTTATTTGATGTTGTGTTTTAAAAAGCTATTTTTCAGACTGATTTCTTCCTTGGACTGATTGATATATCAATCAATCTTCTCCAAGCAACCCTGACCTAACAACTAGTTTGGAAAAAAAAAGTGAAAAATTAATCTGACTTTGACCAGAAACAGTCATGGACGCATTCATTTTCTGGTGAATTGCCTTCTGTTGTGTTTAGTTATTTGTTTGTATTTATGGTAGAAATAATTTTGATATCACATAAATCCATCTGGCAATTAATGATCTAATCAGTTAATGGCCTGGTACACCATGTTCTTCTTATGTTAGTACCTCAGCTACAACTTACCTATACTCATTGCATTTCCAGTGTAGGACCAGTGGCCTGTCTTGTAGTCAAACACTGAAAATAGCATTAGAACCACACTTCAACAGTGTCATGTGCACAGGGTAGCTGGTAAGCAAGGATGGTTCTTGCTCTGCAACAGACTAATAGGCATATGTACATAATATGTTTTATTATTTATATTTATTAATTATTAATTTATTAATTATAGATATATATTATATAAAAAATATATAATAGCTGCCAAATCCTGCTGCATAGTACAAAATAATACAGTAACATGGAGCTAGGAAGTTTAGGAAACTAGTACAAAAAATTAGAGTTAAGAATGACTGAAAAGCACTATAAGAGTGTAAAATAATTGCAAAGATCAAACATAAATATGTTTTAAAATCAGATATTAAAGAAATATTTGGTATCTCTGTAGAAAGAAAATTAAACCATTATTTACAATGAAATTTGAAGTAAAAATAAGTTGGTGAACTCCCCTCACAAAAAGGAAGTTGGATGAAAGTAGTTCACATTTATTGTGACAGTGAATACCCAGAATTCAAAGGGGATATAAAAGCTGTCCAGAAGACTGTAATTAGGAATTTTTACATTATCAACGAGACAGCTGTAAATATTGATGTAAAAGAAAGCGTTTGGCTATGAATATGTAATGATCATTGACAAAATTATCATATTGAATTTGAGATTTGCAAGATCCACATTGCTTATATATTACATTTGGGGAAAAGGGAAAAATTTTACCTGCTATTTATTCTGAAGACAAAAAACACACAGAACTGAAATAAACCCAGACTTTTATCACACTCTGACAAGCATTGTACTTAAAGGGGCGGCCTTGACCATTTTAATTGCATTGAAACTCTAGCCCCCAGGCAAATAAGAAATGTGACAGCTATTCTCATATATGAGGAAAACTGACACTGAGTTATTATAAACTCACTGTACAACCATGATAATGCCTAGGTTTCGACAGTACTTTGGCAAAGGTCCATTGCATAGTTTAGATGCAAATCAAAGAAAACCTCTTTATGCTAGAAAACAACTAAGTGTAGGCTATGATGTACTGTAATACTAAAGAGTGATAAAGTCTGTAATACACATGAAATCTAGTAGTATATTCAAAATTTTTATTTAATGTTGTTAGTTTATAAAATGGATTTGTAAAGGAATGTTTTGTTTTGATGTTTATTTTTGAGTAAGAACCACTCAGCGTCATTCTTAAGAAATTATATAGAAAAAGCATTTAAACAAGTCAAATGTGTGAATGCTATAATCAGTGAACAAATATATCGTGCTACATAGAATTAAAGAACTAGGAGAACTATGTGGTCACTGTCATCACATAAGCAGTGAGCAGCTGGAAGCAACATAGTCTGAGAGTGCTCTCCCAGCAGTAACTTTTATAGTGTTTGTGTTGTCATGAGCTACTTTAAAAAATCTTGGAAAATTCAAGCAAGAGGATGAAAAGGAAGGAAAGCCATCATTGGATAAGATATGTAACTAAAGGCACAAGTTTATTAATTACTACTTATTATTTATTAATTAACTACTTATTAGTTATTAATTGAATTGTCATCTCTTTCATGAAGGTGTTTTGTAGATTTAATATTTTTTTTACTGTGATGCCATTGCAGACCCCTGCAAGAAAGGATCTATTTCTTAATTTTAGTTTGTGGAGTCATTTCTCATCTCTAATGATTCATTGTGAGATCAGCTTTCAGATGTTGTTTTCCAATGTTTTCCAACATTTTACATTTTAAAGCATTTTTCAAAATTTATTAGGTTACAAATATAATCATTAAATCTAAAAGCAACCAAACACAGACATTTATAAATAAGAATTTTGAAAAAGGAATTCAGCCTGTAAGAAAATCTGCAGTTTTGGGGTAGTTTAGAGGAGTATGAGATCTTTATTCCCGGTGAGGGAATGTTGACACAAGAAAAATGTAAGAACGAAATCACTACATCTTGAAAAAAAAAATTATTTACTCATTTTAAGTGGAAAAAAAAAGAAGACCAAAAAAAAAAAATCAAGACAATGTCTTGGTCATTTGAATGACAAAAAAATTAAGACTAAATCATTGCAGAAATAAACATTAGGAAAGGGACAGAGCTGGCACGACTAGCAAGAATTACTACCCATTCTATCTCAATCATGAGAATATAGTGAGGATTCCACTTTAATGGTAATGGAACGTGTACTCAATGAAAAACACTCATATTCGACAGCTTTGTTTACACGGGTCAGTGAGTGAACTCCTCTGAATTTAATGCAGCATCTCTAGGAAGAAAGCACTACTCCACGTAAATAAATTTGTCAGAATATGACAGATGAGTAATAGAGATGACTTCTCTGTAAATAACATTATTTCTTGGAAAAAAATGATGGCATTTTAAGAAATAGAAGTGTTTAGATAACAGAGAAAACTATTAGAACTTTATTTATTTCTACTGTTTTGTAGTACACTTCAGTCACACTTTTTGTAAGATTTTTATCTTTAAGGTCTCATGCATTTGTACTAAATATATAACTATTTAATAATTATTAAGGCAAAAACATGATGTCGTAATGATTAATTAATTGCAACAGTAATTTTTTCTTATATAATAAAGATGGAGATGTTAAACTAGTAAAAATCTATTTTCCTAGTTTTTTAATATGAGAAGTGTTGCCATGGAGATTTTAATCTTGCTGTAAACCCACAAAAATCTACATGAAGTTTTGCCCTCACTCTTCAGTTCTGAATCATAAAACTATTCAGTCAACTTAATGATGATTTTATTTAGTTTTTAACTTGACCAAGGTTGTAGAAGTCTCTGCTCTGGGTCATATTTTACATTAAAATACCCCTATTGCTTATAGCTTGTCAATAATCAAGTTTAGTCCTATCTTCATAGCTTGTGTTGATTAACAACAAGGGTTTAATTTTTCTTTGTTTTCTCAAGACCATTTTCTTTTGCCTAACAGTTATCTACTGAGATTTTTTTTTTAATTTGTATGTGAGTGTATGTTACTGAGGCCACTGAAAGTGGTTTTATCTCATTTAAATTTAGATGAGAAAAAATTAAATGGTTTAACTTCAGCTGTCCTCTGTATCACTCATGGGGAGAAAGACGCATTTCTCAAAGATAAGTCAGCCTACTTAAATTTTTTTTCTTGGGTTGGATTGAAAGGTTACATTTAGATCCAATGAGCTAGACCTTAGATTGGTGCCTTAGATGAAATGGATCAAAACTTAAATGGTTTATAAAAAAAATGTAGCTCTGAAATTGATTTGATTTTAATTAAAATTTCCACACACATTTTAATTATATGCTGAATGTTGAAACCAATTAAAACAGCATTTGACTTCAATTTTCTGTAATATGTGAAATAAAAACAAGCTAAGATATACTGTAGTAGAGCAGAACAACAAACAATATCTGTATCTATTTGGACATGTATTTCTGCATTTTGTTTATTTGTTTGTTTTTGTTTGGTTTGTTGTTTGTTTTTTTGTGTGTGTGTTGTTTTTTTTTTTTTTCCTGTGGGTATTTGCTCAGTGGAATTTTTTCTCCCATTAACTGATGTAATATTTTAAAGTGAAAGGAAAGTACTACCGTTTAAAGAAACTGTCAGAAGAAAAACTTCCGAAAGGCAGAAGATACTTAATTAACAGCTCTATTTTGCCAATATTTGTATTAAAGGTTAACTAGTTTTGCTTTCTGGGGTGCACATACAACTGCTTGAGATGAAATTGTTGGATGCTCTTGAAGGCTCTTCAGTTTTCCTGTCTCTTGTGAATAAATATTGTGTTCTACACTGATTTTCTTAGTTGATAAAACTGATGTATAACTACACAGAAAACTGCTGTAATTTCCATAGGAATAATTTTAGAAAAATACAAGAGATCCCAACTTCTACGTAGTTGTGTTGTTTATTTCCTGCAGAGATTACTTATTTTAAATCAAAATGCATATAATTAGCTAGTTTCTGAAATCAGGTACATCAGTTACAGAGAATGAAGCTCAAATGATACCATGCATCCAAGTTTATTTTTTATCACTATTATTTTTATTAATGTCTGGAAGGCAACTTTATTTTTATTAGTCTATAAGACATAAGCTTTGAAAGTTTTTATTCTTCTATTGTAAATATATTAAGTTTCTTTTCAAAGTTCTTTATGTAGTTTCTTCAACACCTAAACTGTAGAATCTGAAAATGTTAGGCTCATACATAACTATATGATTTAAAAAAATACTTCTGGTTTTGACTTACTAAATCTGCACTGCCAGTGTGCATTCTCCCATGTATTTCAGTTGCAGTTATAGTAAGATTAGTTCTAAAGTAAGCAAAATAAATTATTGATTCTCTTGTTGATGTTTTTATAAAACTAGATCACAGTTGATATGAATCTTGATGAATATCGTCTGAAGCTCTAATTATTTTTGAGGGTTTTGACTTCATGAAAACTTTGAATTTATTGTTCAATTCATTGTTACTTAAAAAAGGACAGTGAATACTATTAGGATGCTCAGTGTGTAAATTAATAGTGGCAATGGACAGAATACAGTCTTATTGTCATTGCTATCGAAGCTCATGCTTGGTTGGAAAATCCAGATATTGGTGGATGCCCATTTGAGATCACTTACAAATATGATTGTTCCTATCACAAACAGGGATCGCAATGTTTACTCTTCACTGAGTTTCATGCGAATATAAATAAGGCTTATGTATTACCCAGACACAATATACAGAAATATATAGATACTCTAATAAAGATTATAAACAAAAAATGTAAATATTATAGCCACACTAAAGTACTAAAAAACTAGTAAAAGATAAGCAGTCAATAGTTAAAACATGGTTGAAGTTTCACCTGGTATTAAATTTTAGTTTTCTACATCATTGTTGTTAACAAACATGTGTGTAACAAATATATTTATATCTTATTGCTGGCAAAAAACTAAGAATTTGTGCCGTGTTGATCATTTACTTAAAGGAGCAAAATAAACGTTAAAGGTTGTTTAAGGTAAACTTCCAAAAATTGTATACACATATTGCAGCAGACAACTGTGCAAAACAGTTAGCGAGGGGGCAAATTATTGAAACTAATTATCAAAGGTACACTTATTGAGAATAAAGTTATATCCACATCTTTAGCATATAAGGCAGCTGCTCACCATGGAAGGAATCTGGTCTGAATGGTTCCATCCCCTAAACCTGGCCTGCATTCTTGGGTGTTAATATATGAGGAGAGCTCAGTGTGCTGGCACCAAAGAGCACAAGGAATGGAGTGGTGTGGAGATACCATGGCCAGGCTCTCTGTACAATGCGGGTGCAGGAACTAGTTGGTACTGTGCACATAGCTGCTGTCAATTAAAGAGAAAAATGTTCCGTTTCATCCAAATGCTAGTTGATGAGCTAGCAAATGTTTCAAAATTTATCCTGTAGATGAACTTTGTTCATTATAATCTCATTATAATACCAAAATACACCTCCAGCCCAAAAGATACCAACCTCTATCATGGCCTTATTCTCCCTCGAGCATGTGTCTTTGAGTTTATGCATTAAAAACTAAAGCTAAGAATTTTACACAAATCAATAACAAAGTCATGTATGACTAGAGTCACTCAAGCTCCACCTAAACATAGAAAACAGGATAAAATACCCTATTGATAGGGGAAAGTTAGGGAAGACACCATCTGAGAAGTTAGGGAAATAGTGTCACAGACTTCTGGGAACAGTTGACGGGCCCCCAAAAGGATGCTTTTGAGTAAGATTTGCACACTTGGTAATATCAAGTATTTCCCCAGGACACTTAGACTTCAACCTTGTATTTGTAATCACATTAGTAGCGCTATGTAGTAATCTTAGAATATAGGAATTTGGTACCAATACTTTTATTTTGTAACTAGTGTATTTTTGCTCAGGGCATTTCTGCATCTCTTAAAGCTTATACAATTAAATATTAGAATAAAAAAAAAAAGGTATTATTTTTTTAAATGAGGATTTCCTCAGGCCTCAAATCTTTAGGTATGTTATTTTGTATAGACTCAGAGAGCCAAATACAGGATAATGTAGACTTAATAAATAGACACATACATTTGACACAGAAGAGTGCAATGATTTAAGTACAGTTCTGAGACTGTCTTTCTTCAAAGCAATACTAGTAATTGGGGAAATTATCTATATTTCTACCTCATTGTGTGAAACTTGTATTTCTTGGACAGTTTACAAAAATCACAATTAAAGCATATATGTCTATCTATTCACGCCTCTATTGAAACATTGCTAACCAATTGTTTTATTTAGATTGGCAATTATGCAATTGAAAATGCCAATGAATGAATGTAAACCAGATTAAAGTTACTCAAAGAAAGAGAAGTGGCATTTCACTAGATATAAACAATATAAATTCTTTCCTTGCTCTTGAAACAACAAAACCAGAAACTCCTGAGGAAATATAGGACAAGGATGTATGGGACGGGATGTGATGTAGGTGTCAAGAACTATGAGATTCAGCTGCTCAGCATTAAACTTTAGAATGACCAAAAGTCAATGCACCAATAACTGCCATTCTCAGCTGTGGTTTGCAAAGACTTGGCAAGTTGACTCATGATGGCTTCCGTATTTTTTGCTTCCTAGAAAGAGAAAACCTGCACAAATAACTGAAGAATAAGAAGAGGAATCTGGCCAAATATCCCAAATCTCTGAAGTAAGGATAAATGAGGCTTCAAGAGTGCAGTTTGCATCTTAAAGCCAAACAGTGTTAGATTTTATAATATATTTATCCTAACATGTTTCTATAATATAATGACTCTCTCTGGTATTTTAAGTAATTAGATACAGCAGAAAGGGCAGTTTAATTTATCTGTCATTCCAAGCAGTAATGAAAATGTTTCAGTGTCATGCATAGCAGTATAGAATGTAATCTAACTAAAATCCCCAGTTACACCAGTGACTTGAACACATTCCTAATCTGCAAAAAAATGCCAGTTGGTCTTCTGCCAAAATAAATAATTCACAGAGGATATCACCGGTGGTAAGAAGATGAGAAAACATGATCACTGAGGAACAATCAGGTTTATTTAGAGGAGAAACGAAAAGACTGGGAGGAACATAAAGATGTGTTTGCAATATATCCAATGCCTTCATAAAGACAACTGTGAAGATTAGTTCTTTGGGTTCGCTATATTTGCTTCCTTGAAGTAGTTTCAGTTTGAGAGAAATTACTTCTCTGTTTTCAGAAGTCTGAATCTAGTGAATTCTGCAACATCACCAGGCAAACAAAACTGTTTATTAATTAGAGGCCTAACACAATTCCAACTCTCTCACTCTGCCTATGTCTATTACTTAGTCAAATAAATGATGTAAAATGACCATGAGATAAAATAACACTGGTAAAAGGTTAGTGAACATGACTGACGGTTAATCACCAAAACAGACCCTGCTCAGCTTTAATCCTTTTCAGAGTAACTAGTATGACCATCAAACACAAGAACTGCAAACAAATTGAAACTAAATAAATAGGCTAGGTTCCTCTAAGACAGAAACAGTAGCAAACTACTATGTTTGGAGAGTGGCAAATGTATTTGTTAGCTTATGTATAAATCTGTACTTGCAGCAAACGTGTGTATATATATATACAGGCCTTACACATATCAAGACAACTTGATATTAATGATATCAGTCATTTTGTATTTGTGATGAAATAATGCAAAAAAAATATTTAATAGATTGTAGTAGAGAACTTAGGTTCATCTCAGGGTTTTCATCTTTTTTCTTTTAAATACTGTCAGCAGTTCAGTATACATATTATTCTTGTCATTGCTACAATCTAAAGTTTAACTAAACCAACTTTATGTGATAGCTACTTGTCTGCTAGACAACTGCTATCAGAGCTGTTACAAACTGAAGTCAGTTCAGACCAATAAAATGTCAGTGGCCTTTTGATGATAGTGGCAGAAATTACATTTCCTATGCTGCACGATACTGGAATAGAAAATTAAATTGAACAAACTTTTCATACTGCATTCCTTATTATTCCCAGTTTTTCATATGACAAAGATATATGTATTATCTGCATCAATTAGGTGAATACATAGAAAAAGTTTGATAAAATTTGGATTTGGGGATTTTGAATTAAAAAATGAGATTGAAAACTGAAAGAATATGATCAGGAAATTATCTATTTTTTAAGAACACTATATTAGAATAGTCTAATCAAATCTGAAATGAAGATTTAGCCTTTGCATCAAATTGATGCTGCATTGTTTCTAGGAAACAGGAATGATCATAGTTTGAGTTCTCTAAAATCTCTGTGTCTGTCCTTTAATGTTATGTTTGAATTCCAAGAGCCTTAGTATCTCTCTTCTATCTTTATTTATCTTACATTTTCTATTATTATCAATGAAAACCAAAGTCTCGTAAAATAAATATGTGTTACTTTTAAAGTTTATGTTTAGTTTTTCAAGGAGAAAATTTGGAAGAAAAAGAACAGAGATTGGAGAAGGGCAGTTTTAAGAAAATATCACTTTGAATTGAATAAAATTCGGGGTTTGTATATAAGCTGAAAAGTGAAGTATGAAGAAGCTGACATTGTTCCATATTCAGCTAACCTCTGTCTTAGCACTTCAGGTGTATCTGTAGAGAATGCGTTTAAGCATAATACTGACAGAATGTAATCTGAATGGCTTTGCTTCACTGTAGTTAGTTTTTAGGAAAAAGCACAGTTTGTGCTTTCCTAGGGAGGAAATGTAATTTGCATGCATTTTGGCAACCAGTATTTATGTCTGAAACTCAGTCAATAGCTACTTTAAATTCACTGTTTTTTATTATGTCATATAATAACATTAGTGTGGTTAATTAATTGAAATCCTCTTTTAACATTAATTACTTTAGAACTTGCACAAGTGATTTAGCCATATTTTTATATATATATTTTATATATATTAGTTATCATTAAACAATTAAAATAGTAGAATTTAACATATGAGGGCATATGACATCTACCTTGTTTTGAGCAGTAGCAGCTTCAAGAACATAAGCAAAAAGTAACAGTTTTATAGAACGGTCACCTTTAGTAATATTTCTTCCTTACCCACGTAAAGAGAATTTTCTTCATTGCTTGGATGTTTAGTGTCTAAGATAGCTACAATATTAAGAAAAAAATAAATGAAAGATGACAGTTATTGAGTTTTAAATCCACTTCATCAAAAGCACAATCAAGACTTTCCCAGTGACAAAATATCACAGAAAAAAAAAAAAACAACACTTCTTCTTTCCCCTAGCCTTCACAAGTATCTTGGTGTTTTTTCCCTATACTCTTTCATTCGTAGGTTCCCTCTCCATGACTTAATTTCTTCCCGGCAAAGGTGTTCTGTATATACCTTCTAAATTCCCATTTTTTTTTTTTTTTATAGAAGCAATGTGTTAGAAAGAAGGGGATAGAAGAGAATCATAATCACAAAATAAAAATACTAAAATCATAGTATTATGTTACGACGGAATGTCATAACAGCACAATGATGTTATTGCTCTACAAATAACAGTTTAATGTCAAGCTTATGTTAAGTTATTAAGCCCAAAAGAAACCTAATAAAACAAATTCCAAACCTATTTATTAAGTAAGTGTTAAGCCTAGTCCCCAAAATGAACATAAATTAGATACATTGGTTCCTAATTTGAGTATAGGCACAAGATGCAATGCGATGCTGATCTCTACTCAGTTTTCACTGAAGAAAATGTGAGATTTTTTTGACCCAATTCCAGTAAGCTTTAGATAAGATTTAGTGTATTATAGAATTGAGAAAAAATATATACTCTAGTATTATTTAATGTTGTTATTTAATTAAATTAGAGGATTTTAGTTCTATTGACTTTTTCTAGTTTAGTAAGGAGGGCTATTTATAAAACCTACAGAATATTTCAGAAACCAATTATATTTGTTTATTTTATTAAATTTTCTGTGTTACAAGAGTGGATAGTACAGATATAAGTATGATATACATGTATAATTTTCTACATTTTATCCTCTTTCAACATATAGCTACGTTACAATCTGTTGTGTAGTATCACAGTGTTAAAATTATGCTCATTCACTTGGGGTATCACATTGAAGAGGATTATTTTGCTAAAGTTTATAAGAAAAGGAGCAAACTAGTGTCATAATATTACATGTTTGTGGATTATTTAATTTTTATGCTAGGACTGGACTTCTGATTTTTCAAGTGTCCTTTTTGGGAAATAAATGAAATAATTTCTTGCTGAAACTATCAGACTAATAGCACTAGAAGCACATATTATGTGGCAGCAGTGTCAGACCCTTGATTCTTCTCTTCTAGGGAACCTCAGATCTACTAGAGTTTGCTGAAATAAAAGGAATGGATGGCAAAATCTAAATGAGGAGGTCAAATGCACGATTAAATCAGTATACACCTGGACAAATGCAAAACAAGCTCACACACAAAAAACCTGTAAATATCTATCATTTAAGTGGAAAAAAAAAATAATAGAAGAGTTTCATGTACTGATAAGGATAACGGCCAAAACATTGTGACAAAACCAGTCCGTCCAGCCACAGGTGATGATACATCCAGTACAGGGTGAACTGAGATTTAGATATCAACAACAAGCAAAGGAGCCACAGCCCAGGCTAGCTGGCCCATACAGGTGGTGGGACACATGCAGGAGGGCACATAGCTCCACCTTCTGATATGCCCAGCATGGCACAAAGGGAAGGGCTGAGACTCTTCAACATGGCCAGAGACTTACTGAGCTTTCGCAATCACCTCTTCCCCCCTGACTTTTCTCTCTTTTACAATAACACCTCCACAAAAGACCAAAAGTTATGCAAGCAGGCAACCCAGAGGGCTATAAAGGCCCACAGGCACTGGCACTGGCAGCACCCACACACCATCCTGAGGACCATTCTGCCAACCAGTCTCACCACGTGAACTGAACAAGACACCAGAGGATGCTGCACATCACTGGACCCAAGACTGCAAACTCCATCATACGTAAAGCAGAGCCACAAGGATGGTGAAATCTTTCTCTCTCCTTTCTTTCCCATACTTCTACCTTTTTGCTTTCTTTTTTTATATGTAACATAGTAACATAAGATTTACAGCCCTGCATATGCTGCAAACTTTTAATGTTTACTGATCGAACCTACAATAACGTAAATCCTTCTGCCACCAAATCATCTACCATTTGGGCCAAGCTGCAAAATAAAAGCCTTTTGTTTGTGGACCTCAAGTACTGTGTGCTGTTTTCCAACCGGGGGGGACCCACAAACCTGAGTCACTTCTCCCCGCACCACTCATACCTGAGGGTGGGACATGACAAAGAGGTAGGTCATTCTTTACTACCACTTGATTAAGGTGAGTTAAAAATTCCCTAATAGATTACTCCTGAACTAAGGTTTAAAGAACAATAAAGGACATAGTAAATTGTAAAAGCGGTGGAGTAACATCACAGTATGGAATTTGAAAAATTTCTGATTTAAAAAGACTGTATAATTTAATCCAACACATTTACAAACAAATTCAATACTATTATGTGTTGCTTGGTTAAGGAAAAGATACTGAGAGCAAAGTTTGCCACAGACATTGAAAGCATAAGCAACTAAATTTAATCAGGTAGTAATAAATAGCAATCAAAAAGCTTACATGTTTAGGGATGTCAAAACTCTCTTTTATACCTGACAGGTAGAAAGTCTATGATGGATACAAATGCTTATGCTTCAGTGCACACACCAGTCATTGAGTACTTGGAGTTACAAAGACACTACTTATGAACAAATTATTTTATAATATTTTTTTTAAGGTATCTAAGAATGTTGGAGATCAGAAACAAAAAGAAAGGCTAGACAGAACTGATGTGACATATTATGGTAGCATGTGTTACCTTTTGATAGAGGATATTAATAACATTGAAAGCACTTTTTGATAAATTAATTGCTGTAAAAATATTAATCTTTCTAACAAAATATATTTTTGTTCTTCCATTTTGGCCTAGAAGGATCCTGTAATACAGTAGTCGTATCTTTGCTAAATGCTTTTGTTATCAGTTTTATTTATTTAATGATAAAACCAAGTCCATGCAAGGATCAGGATAATTAGTTTCTAGAATGTCTCTGCTATGACTCAACTATAGATATAGAAAAGTCCATTCACCTAACTCTTTTCCAGATTACTGATGTTATATCTGAATAGAAGAAGAAACCCATAGAATACACACAGCATCTAAGCAATTGATTTTTTCACCTCAAAGAACTGACCTGCAAAACTCAGAAAGGTGTTATTATGGAGAAAGGCATAGTTGTCTAAGGGAGGAACATTTCTTTGAAAGTGTCTTCCCTGGGTCCTCCCTACCCTTTCCTTCCCTCTTTTGCTAGCCCTCAAATATTTTGAGCAGATACTGTATGTCCGGGGTATATCATAGGTTTGTTATGATGTCAGACTTAAGTTGAATTAAAAAAAAAATCATAGATATGCAATATCTATGCAATATGCAATAGGTTTTGTAATATTTGCAGAAATGAGTTTCTGTTCAGACAGCTATAGCTTTTTACCCCTATCAGGCAATTTCCAAACTGTAAGTTCTACTTAAATGAAAACTATAGTAAACTTTCTTGGTTAATGAGATTCTGTGTTAATCCCCCATGCTGAAAATCAATTATTTAAAGCCTTTCACAGCTAATGGATCATATAGTACTTTCTGATTAATGCCAACAAGCTAGTTCTAATGTAGTGAAGCAATCAACAGTCTTAACCACTCTGTTTTAACAATATTTTTCTGTGGTTAGAGAAATACCACAAAATATTTTTAAATGAAATGTTTTTAAGTGAGAAAAACACAGAACTCAAAGTGCAGCAGAGAATATATAGTTGTGCTTACTAGTAATTGACAAAGAGCCATTGTATATTGGTTGCAAACTCTACATCTCCAGTTAAATACTCAAGTATCAATTCTTAGTATTTTCCAGGAGATCCTTTTCCACTGAAGTTATATCAACTGTTTCTCGCTAGATGTTGATGGAATAAGGTTACTAGTAATATAGTGTAAATACTAAGTGTTCTGCATATTCTACTAAGGCAAATTAATTGAAGTTTGTCTATTTCTTCTCAACTCGTCTGTGGCGCACTGCAGTGTATATGCTGCTATGGTGCTGAATGAGATTTTCTTGAGCATTGCCTGTTTCTTTTTCAGAGAATGAGTACTACGAACAAACAACCAAACAAAACCACAAGAAACACAATCAAGAAAAAAAGCCTACAAAACCAACCAACCAACCAAAAATAAACCAAAACCACACACACAAAACCATCCAACCAACCAAAATCCACACAAACATAAAGCAGTTCTTCAAAGTCATGTGGAAAATCATCTTCATGTACCCCTTCAAATCACAGAAAAGTTATATTGAAAATAGAATTGAAAGAACATAAATATTGTCATTGGGGAAAAAAAATATTAAAACAACACAAACCATCACCAAAAAAAAAAAAAAAAGAGACATATGAAACAAATAAAGACTAGAGCTTTACTAGAGCTTTATGCAGTATTGTACATTTCAACTTACCAGCTGGTGAATTTTGTCTTTGACTTGATTTAGAGCAAATAAAAGCAAATGAAGGTTTTAGATATACATAGGTCACAGTATTGTCAATACTGTGACCATCAATAAAGAAGTTGTTTGTGACGAACACTGAAAAGAGACAGAATATGAAGAGTCAAAGTATTAATTACAGGACATTTTTACTTCTATACAAAATATTTTTGTATTTATCACAAACACACATGTTTACAGAAATAGGACATCTATAAGTGATAAAGTTTTCAAATCTGATTAAAGGGTCTTGTACTTAATTTAAAAACATCTAAGACATTTTGGTGGCATTAGTGCAACTTTATCTTCTTTCAAAGAAAAGCATTTTGAAAGAAGTATACTAAATGATAACTTTGCCTAAAATATGTCTTAGGCAGACAGCTAACAAATAGTTGATGAACTTCCTTAGAAAGGATCCTCTTCTCAGATCCTTAAGCTTAGCCCTAGATGTGTACTAACTCTTTATTTCCTGTGACTACCCAGGAGTAAGGCAATAAATTTCTCTTTTAAGATCTTTATCCCTTTAACAAATCTGTGATTTTGCTGTGCATGGGTGTCACTTGTACTATTTGAACCTTATTGTTTCAGTTTGGGTTTTGTTGTTTATTTTTTTTTTTTCCCCTTAGGAAAGTAGGCCAAATAAAACCAGTAGTGATTCTGTTCAGCTTTTGCAGAATGGTTAATGCTTAGACAAATACCAAAGAAGATCTGGGAACACTTTCCCACCACAGCACTAAGGAATTAATCTCCCATCTCACTTCTGAAATTAATGTCCATAGGAGATTCAGGCTGAGAGTTCTTTGTAGCCAGCAACTCTACACTTGTGGGATGAGAAGAATGGCAAACAAGCTGGAAGAGCAGCAGTCTGGTCTCTAGTACTGCTCATATATGCAACTAAACACCTCAGCTGCAATCTCTGCACCAAAGGAATATTTTTGTCTTTCAACAAATTGTTCTTGAGGTGAAAAAAAAAAACAGTACAGAAAAAATGCAGGAAAGACAGGCTATAAGAGCTCTACACCCTTAGCTATGTCCCTTCCTCTTGAGAAAAAAAAGAGTGCAACAGCTCCTAGATAGCCCAAAGACTGCAACACACACACACAAAACTGGCAAATAAATTAATATGAACACCACTAAGCATTTTAATCAGAAATATGGGAATATTAAAAGCAGTGTTTTAATTTTTTAATTCCCCATTTTATTTTACCCGTAGTTTTAGATTTTCCTGTCTAAATTATAAAAGCCTTTGAACAATAACTACACCTAATTAGTTGTTTGGAAAGATCTGTCTTTGTCATGCACTCACAGAAGATATTATCAAAATAATAATAATAAAAACTATTTTCATGGACGTTATTCACATAAGAACTAAGATATTAAATATATGTGTTATTGTAGAATGGAATTATTTCCATCCCTTTTAAAATCACTTATTCTATGATTGACCTTATGAATAAATCTATCATAGAACCATCATTAAATTGTGAACATGATGGTTACTATATATATATATTTTAAAAGCAGTTAGAATAGCCCAGCAAGATAGTAAATAATTAAAACTTAAGTAGTATGTAAAATGCAATCAGCTTGATTCATTCTGTGAGCACACAGAAAACAGGATGTTTTTTGCTCTGTGGTGATCTGTATTGATATGTCAAACAGTACTACAGATGCATCTCTTTTTTGATATATGATAACTTTTAGAGAAGTCTGCCTTTTTTACCTTTACAATTTTTGTTTATTTATTTATTTATTTATTTAGAGCTGCGAAGAGCCTACCTTTTTTGAAAGAAGCCATTCCTATAACAAGGAATATTTTAAAGTAGATCTAGATGGTGGTGCTGTGTGAGGCTTGACATTTAAAAGTTTCTACTGACCATGTAAAACTACGCTATAATTCACAAATGTTTTACTTACTCTACTTCTTTTATTAAATTTACATGCAAAGTGGTAGAGACAGATTATGAAACAAGCCAATGAATAGTAACAAAGCCATATTTCAACTACTTTGTGTGAATGATAAATGATTTCTATGCAATTCAAGTGTTTTTGCTGCTATTTTGCTCAACACTCACTTTTTATGAGACTTCAAATGGAGTGAAATAAACCAAGACCATTTCTCTTATTTATATGGAATCACGTGTATTTGTGAGCCATGAAGGAGCAGAGGGCTTTAAACAATAAGAGTTTATACACCATTGCGATGCTTGTTAGTAATTGAGTACTGCATGTAGACTAGCAGATACACTTACAAAAATTCTTATTGTTATCCTTTTTAGAACTTTTATAACTGTTCAGAACTATGTAAGTGAAAGCAATTAGCATATTTCTTCCCTGAATTGTGTTGAAATGTCAAGTGGTATTTATTTGGCATTGCCCTGAAATATAAATATTGTCCAACAGCTTTTAAGAAAATTGGATTTTGGAGAAAGTTTCCCAGTAACCAGTTACTATAGATTTAGCTTCACTACTGAGGTCTGGGTTCTGACTTTGGTTCATCCTAACAGCGGATTAGATATTTGCATGAAAAGCACAATATGGCAGAATCACTTATGTAGTGTTTTGGGTGATCTACGAACCGTCTGTTCACTTGAAAACTGATCATATTCTGAAGAAATGGTGGATTCATTTTTATTTTATTTTCTGAAAAACAGAATCTACTCATGTTTAAATTATAAGAAGCAGATGCAATGTGATAAAGCTTAGCACGGCATAAAGCTAAAAGTGCAGTCAGGTAGCATCAATTCACAAAGATAAAGTACATTAATATATGCACAGGTGACAGATTGATGGGAACACTTTGGAGTAACAGAGATGTCTTGGGTTTTGTAGCCATTAAATGAGGTCATAAATAAAGACTCTGAAGAAATATTTATTATTAATGAAAGCTAATTTCATTAGCACTGAGTTAGTCGTCAGGTTGTGTGTGTTATGCTCCTAGTTCTATCCCTGTGTCACCCTGCAATCAAAAGCTATTGAACCATAAAATGTACAGATATGGATTTCTTTTAAGGACAGTACTAGTCATTATAGAGCCCGAAGTACAGCTATTTTGAATCCATTTGCACCTTAAAAAAAAGTAAATGCTGAGGACACTATTAATGCATATTGGTTGTTTTTATGGAATTGTGTCAGCTTTCATATTTAATTTTTATTTTAAAATTCATTTCCTCAAATGGATGCTATTAAAAGTTCAGAATTATTTAAATACTTATGAACAATTTTGTGAATAGATCTGAGTAAAGTAGATGTTTAATCTGCACATTTTATTAGGGTAGCAGATTCGGACATCCTACATCCTTGCATGGAAAGGACAAAACTGGTTTTACTAATTCATTCTAAGATTAGATTGTGCAATTAAAAGTACCTACCATCTATATCTACAAGAGAGTTTAGAGGAAACTTGCTTTTATAATCCATGCAGAAATCAAGATCCACTGCTTCACATTTAGTGGCATTACGTGTTATTACATTAATATGAAATTTTGTCTCTGAAAATTAATTGGGTGAAACTATTCAAGTCAGAGTATATCTGACCATGAGTAAGTTAAGAATAGAAACTAAAATTCATTTTGTTAGTTAATCAACAGCATGTTCACCTCACTCAATGCTGTGCTATGCCAGATATGCTGATTGTAAGTAGCAATATTTCCATGTTTGTATAATACTGTGTTTGTCTAGCACATTGTCTTTTCACTCTCGTATGCTGGCTTGCTTGTCCTGAGACAGGGAGGACATCTTTCTGAAGCCTTGCTTTGTGCCATGAAGGCTTAACCAAAAACATTGTTGTTGTATGATATATGCAGCAGGTTGATCACAGGATAGTTCTGTTAAAGGGCTTTCACATTCCTCTGTAAAGCAGACCCTATTCTGTAAATCAAGGCTTCCAAATACGGATGACCAGATATATAACAGAGAGATACCTTCTCACTGACAGCTTGAATAATTTCAATGTAGTTACTCACAGACATTAATTTGACTCATTAAATCAAAACTCAGCTCTCACTAAAAGTAGTTATAGCCCCCTTGCTTGTCTAAGTAGCTTTGAATATCTAAACTAATATTAGATCAGATAAATGAATCCTTAAGCTTGAAAATGTGTCAACCACAACATGAAGAACATTTCCACCCAGCTGGCTGTTTGCAACTGCTCTAGCTGAACAGGATATATCTCAATTACAAGAGTAACAACTAAACATAATCATAGAATCGTTTAGGTTGGAAAAGACCTCTAAGACCATTGACTCCAACTGTAGATTTAAGCATAATGAGTATATCAAGAATATTAAGGACTTTGTGAGAAGAAGAAAGAGAAGAAAGATGCAATAAAGCAAGTTGGCGCCTGATTACTTTTCCTCAATAGTTTGCAGAGTGGCACATATTTAACTGCATTTTTTTATGATCTAAAATTAATTTTCTTTGGGTTGTAATGGAGGGGAAAAGTGTCTAATGGACCTTAACAAAGTTCTGATTGTTAACTGAGGCACAAATCATAGAAGCCTGAAGCACTGAGATTAGATATTATTATTATTACATTATTTCTTTATTAAAGAACTCCACAGAGCAGTAGAAAAGCTAGAAATTATATCCATGAGACCTTTTCAGTAAACCTGCAAGTAATTGTTTGATAATCTGGAGAAGGAATTGGGTGGAAAGCATTTTTATAAAGTTCACACGCACTCCAAATTTGTGCTGCTACTTAGATGCATATTCTTCACAGGCAACTTAAAACACTTTTCCCGAGTATTATAAGTACTATATTTATATTTATTAGCATATACACAAACATGTATGTACTGACACCTTCTTTATGAACAGGATTTTGAAGAAAGGTAACCTATTTATTGGCTAAAAGCATCTAAGCTTCTGAGATAATGTCTTAAACCTCCCATTAACTACAACTAGATTTTGTTAGGAGATATTTGGTTGATTTCAGCCTGAAATCTAAAGAAAACCCTGACATTTTCATCAAAATCAATCTAAGATGTGAAAACCTCCTCATTCACTTTGGTCTGGACTTTTAATCCTTTAGCTACTGAGTAGTCTTCTCACTTGCTGCTACTCTTAGTGAATACTGGGGAGCATGATGGATATTTATTTGGAAGTCATATTTTATTCATGACACATAACAGAATGTAAGTGGCTAATGAACAGGAAATAATAATATTTTACTGCATCCATGCATTTAGGTGTTTTATGAAGCTGTTTCAAATCAGGACATTCCCAAAATAAAAATGTTAGTCTTTTGCTGCTGATATACACCACTTAATTCCAGAGGAACAGTCAAACTTTTCTGCCCATTACGAGTTATGATACTAAAAACTTACTGATAGTCTGTTTCTCTCAGTCTGCAGAAAGAAAAAAAAAAAAAAGTGTTGCTCTTTTTTTTGTTGTTGTTGTTAAAAGAAAAAATTCATGTGCTTTCATAAAATTTTGTCCTGTACTCACAGAAATTAAAATTTAAAGTGGATTTTTATATATATATATACATATATATATATACAGGATATAACTGAAAGCTTTGAGATCAAATACTTAACTGTGGGTTAAATTGTATAACTGTTGAAATTGTTTAAATTATATATTGTTTGATAAAATGGCAGTTATGTACAGAAAAATACTAATTTATACACAACAGTAAAATCCAGTATGAATTTCTAAATCTATCTCTAAATATAGATATGGGTTTCACAAAGATTTCACAGTGTCCAGTTTTTTTTTTCCCCCTTGAATTATTTCCGTGCAGTAGAAAAATACATTTTCTTATTTTTTTTCTTCAGTATACCTTGAGTTGTATCTTTGGAAGTCTTTTAAATCTCCAGGTGCATTTTTATTATTGATATTGGAGTTGAGATGCAAGCGTTAGATAATTCTTTGTTATTTGTGATGAGAAATTTAACAGTATTTGACTGACTTAGGTGGAAATTAAAAACAGTAAAAATCTTTCATTGGGTTTTACAGTAGGTGTGACTGAAATTTGAGAAATACATCCTACAAATTTCCTAGATGTCTCATGAATATTACTAATATCCTGATCTAATACTTAAATGAGATAAGCTTATGGATTTTATTACATTAGTTTAAATTGTCATTAATTTTGAAGTAATCATTGCCTTTATTGTAGTATTTTATTATTTTAAAAAGGTAAACTGAACTACTGTTTCTGTGTTTTAGTTGTTTGTGCTTTCTTAAAGTAATCACATTCCTAAAAATGAAGGAACCTCTGAAAACTAGATTTGTCATCAATCACTCAAAATCTTGATTATTATCTTGCAATTAATCTTTAGCTCTCTAGACTGTCTTAACTTCTGAAAAAAAAAAAAAAGATGTAATTTAAATAACACACAGACAAGAATACACACATAAACACAGGCTTAAGGATCATGAAGTATACTTTTCAGTAATCACACACTCAGAGCTATTTAAAACTCTCTCCTCTTAAGCACTGGATAATTGGTCTTTAGGAGGGGGAAGACATAGGTACTGTAACAGCTAGATAAAGAAAAATCACATTAGAATACCACATTTCCTTAAAAAGCTTATTACACAAGGTTGCCAATGACATTGCTGCAATACAAATGTCACTGAAGCATATGCAGACTGCCTTTGAAAGACAGAGAGAAAAGCAAAGCAAGGAACACATTTCTGTAGCTGAAACAAAAGTAATAAAGCAAGACAAATAATTTTGAAATAAAAAATTGTACTCCAATGGGTTTCTTGAATTAAAAAAAACAAGGTTAGAAGAATACAGGTTTCTGTTACATAAGCAAGTGTTAGATGTAAGTAATCTAAAAATTTTAAAATAGCTATTTATTTACATGTAAATAAAAAACAGCTACATATAATTGTGGTCTTCAGTTAATACCATGCAATTTTGGGTCATGAATACTTAATGATCTTGGCTGCTTGATTGTCAGACATCTTCCAAACTGATACACTGAAAACTTTTTCCTCAAAAATATTGAGCACTGTTACAACTGGAAGCAATGGCTTGAATTTACTGGTTCTCAGTGACATTTTTCTCAGAAAAGTATAAGGGTTTTCTTTTTTTCCTGATATTTCCAATAGGATATTCTAGGACCTATCAAATAAATAACATTTGATTTATTTTCTAGTTTAAAATTGATTCAGATAGAAGGAGACAGAGTAACAGTTAGAAAGAGGTGAAAGGAGAGTAGAGAAGGGGGGGAAAATGAAATCAACCAACCAACCAACCATAACTTGTTTCAAGTGATTTTTTTTTAGTTAGTTTTCTGGGGTTTCTGTTTTGGTATGAAAACAATGTTCAAATAAAAGGTAATCCTTGTGCTTTTTTTCACATATCCAGACTGTAATTTTTCAGTAAAAAAAAAAAATTTCTAGAAACTGTTACTGAAGATGTGTAGGATTTTTGATACCATGGCCAGTCTGAAACTCAGCCCTTCACAACTAAGACGATTAGTATCAAAAGCCTTTTTCAAAACTATGACATTAAGGGCCAAAGTGGTATCTGGAGTTTCCTCAGTAGTCTTCAATGATAATAATAATAAATAGTTGACATTTGCAAGATAATGTTCAGAAAAGTTCAGTTTCCTGGAATTTAGATTAGGACTATTTTCTGAAATTAATTTTCATATAGTGGAAGGACTATTTCTGATATCCCAAAAAGAGAATTTGCTGAAAAGATAAACATAAAAATTCATTTTTCAATACATTTTTAATTTTTTTCTTGGAAATTAAATTTATTTAAAGAAAACACAGATTTATTTTTAGAAGTAATATTTTATTTTTAAAAAACGCTTTAAAAGAAAAATTCCAATCTACTCTACAGAATTCTCAGAATGATCTTCTGGAAGGTAGTTCATGTTATTTCTATGTACTATGTTTCTTGCAAGTCTAATGCTATGGAGACTTTTGAACTTGTATTTCCTTGATTTTAATGATGTTTCCTAATAGTTTAAGTTGACACTTCCTTTTGATTTATTTTTCTCTGTATTCCCTGTTGCTCTTTTCCATCCGAAAATAAGTAAGACATAACTGGACTTTGCTTCTCCACCCAGAGAGGATGAGCAGCTTTCAGTGGATATTGTGCTTCATAATATCTTCTTGTCCTTTTCCAAGATCTTTACTTGCTGGCCTCAGCAATAAGAAATAACACCTCAGTAACAGAGAAATAACGGGGTGGGACGCGGTGGGGCAGGAGGGATGAGTATATCCTTAAACAGTTTGAAATTAGAGCTTGCGTGAATGACATGAAAAGAGACAAAGAAATTCAACTCAATATTGCAGGAGGTTCTTTTCCATTTATATGTGCCTATATTCCTATATCTAAAGGAGTACGATTTTCCAAAAGTTTTTTATTAAAAAAGACCCATATGTAATCCTTTGAAGCTAGAGATTTGAGTGCAGTTTAAAAGCATTTACTGTGTCTGTGTAGACTGGAATACAAAATTCTTGTATGTGAGGTTTCTCAGGTTCAGATTTATCAGAGAAGTGGTATCATGGAGAGACAGATTGTCTTTTTGAGTAACTGATGACCATACTGTCTATGAGGATCTCTCAGAAGTGTATATGGTAAATCATTCAAAACAAGCACTATCAACAAAGTTGTATGATTCCTCTGGGATCTCAGTGAAAAGAAGCTTCCATTTACATGCACATTCCATAGTTGCAAGGGTTTTGTAAGTACCATCAGCTCACTGTATTTGCTATGGCTCAGACTTAAAACAGTTGCAAAGAAGAAGATTAAATTATTTAAGGGGTTAGCAGTTATTGTTTTATTTTGCTTTAGAAACAAAAATGCTTTCATGTAAATTAACTTCAATACATCACTCTTTTTCCTTGTCTTATTGAAATGAAACTTACTACTGAACTTGTCTAAACCAGATGATACAGAGTCTTCATCCTGTAGTTAGAGATGAATACAACTGAGAGAGCTTTGAGTTTTGGATAATCTTCCCAAAATTAAGATGCTCAGTACGCATTTTTATGAAGCTGACTGAGGTGATGTTTCTGCAAGTAACATCAGGTTCTATCATCTTTCAGGTACTTTATAAGCATTGAATAGTTATTCCCCCATAATTAAAGCATTCTCTAAAGTAAGCAATTATAAACAGGTATATGAGGGGATATTCAAAGATCCAGAATAGTTCAGAAAGGAATACAGCAAGTTAATATTTCCCATGTGCTCCTACGATTTCCCTACTTGACATTTTGTCTTCTGTTTCCTCCATCTGAGAATGGAAAAAGAATTTTTACTGCCCTCTTGCACAAGGTGAACTTTTTTCTTTGCACTGAGATGACAAGTTTTTGATTTTTTTTCTCTACTTCCTCTTCCAGAAGTTGCAATGATATGACCATATCATATGACCATGAACTCCAACCTCATCCACGCTACCTTGATGTATCTCTGTCTCTTCTGTACCTCCAACAATGAACCTGCTCACACTCAGAATGTCCAAAAGGAGTCTAACATAAGGCATATGAATCTTCAGGAGGATTGGACTAGATGATCTTTCGAGGTCCCTTCCAATCCCCAACATTCTGTGATTCTGTGACTCATATCCCACCTGGCTGGTGAAAGGTATATTATATAGTGTATTATAAATCAGTATGTTCATACAACTAACTTTAAACTTAATGTAGAACATATTTCCAGCATAACTTAGATAACTTTATTACACTGATTCTTACATTGAAAAAAACAACAATTTAACTGCTTATGTTTCACTTTAACAAATAAGGCAAAATGAAGTTCCTACCAATAATATCAGGTAAGTTTAGAAAAAAAAAAAAAAAAAAAGAAATACAGAAATAAAGAAAAACTTTCTGAATATGATGGTTTAGTATTTTTGAAGCAGAAGAAAGGGAGGAATAAATTGCTATTTGTCAAATTTCTAAAATGCCATCTTAATTAGCATACAGTAACTAATACAGCTTTTCAGTACATTACAAGCTGGCAATGTCCTCTTTCACTGCTTTTTCATTTTCTTTTTTAATTTTTTCAAGTGAATTATTTTAAAGGAAATTTATTTTAAAAGACCCAGGAACTGTGTAAATGAATTCAGCTTTGGCACAAGGATGATGTATCCTTTTTAACAAAGAAAATACTTGAAAATAAGCCTTTATTGCACCTTACATTCGATGCAGAGGAGGCTTGCTTTTCTAATAGGCTTATTCATTTTAATATATGCTCACTTAGCTGGACTACACTTTCCATCAGTATATTATAAAACATACAGGGTAATAGAAGTTGGCAAGATAGCATAAACATATTTTTCTTAATGTTAATTATGAACCGGTGGCAAATTCATGCAGTAAAACTTGTGACTTCATCCTAGATAGTGTTATATAAAGAAATGTCTGTGAGTGTGTTATTTGCTTTGCATTTCATTCTGCATGATAGATTCGGCTGAGGCCTGCTCTATTGTGTGATAAAAAAAAAAAAAAAAGACATTAAATAAATGTCATTAACAATAGTTTACCACAGAATGGACTGATTGCTACAGAAAAAAAGTAGTAGCAGATAATGCAGACAGCAATAGGTACAGGGTTTCAACAGAGATAACAGTTACTAGTACTTTTAACACTGTTTTCATTGACCGCTAACAGCAAAACCAGTTCCTTGCTGTGGTGACACATATAAAGACAGGTTTAATGATGTCTATTGTATCTAGGAATACAAATTTAGTGAGTGGTGGTCAAAGTTAGTATATGATATTAAACCCATGCAATAAGATATTAAGCAAGTAATATTGAGAAATAATGTCTATGAATTGCAATACCTGATTGATTGGAGTAATTATTATCTTTTGAGAAAAGTACTTCAGGAAAGGGAATGAAGCAGCATAGGTAATAATTTTGTAGAGATAAAGCAGAGGTCACCAATGATATGGCTAAGGGCCAGTCCAGTGACAGCCAAAATGTAAGAACCTGGAACAAAAAGGACATGATAACTTCTCCACCCAACACTATTGCCACTGTTCTTCAGGACTTTCAAGGTAGATTTATAAAATTTATTTTTTTTCATTTGTATGAAGATTCTGTTGGGCCTTCCCGACCTGTAAACCTCATGCATTCAGTGTTGCAACTAATTGTATCTATCACTTAGGAAATTTGAGTTTGTGGGATTGGGAGTATTTAGAAGACTGATAAATCAGTTCTAATCTTTAAAATTAAACTTAACTAGGCTGGCATACATTAATGGCACACCACATGCTTATAGCTCTTCCATATTATTTATCATTATCATTACTTATTCCAATGAGTCAGTTTATAATAATAAATTCCTACATTAGTTGTGAATATGCAATGATACGCATAGCTAATGGGTACAGCCCCTCATAAATCCTAGTTATCAAGATAGTCAACCTTCAGAGCTCGTTGATGAGTGAAGCTGGAAGTGAAGTAGTTGTTGGGTTTTTTTTGTTTGTTTGTGGTGATTTGTTTGGGTTTTTTTTTTGTTTGTGGTGGGGGTTTGTTTGTTTTGTTTTGTTTGTTGTTTTTTTCTTCATCTTTCCTCCCAGCTCTACAAATTTGGTATCTTTTCCTTTTTGTGAGACAGTTGAGTTTCTAGATAACTGCTAACCCTTGGCCTCCACTCCCTCTAGACCAGGGGTGTCAAACTCATTTTGACCAGGGGCCACATCAGCCTGTGAATGCCTTCAAAGGGCTGAATGTAATTTTAGGACTGTATAAACTTAGGAGTAGTTACATGCTGTAGACCATGCAGTCTGCAGCACTGAGGCAGGATTATTTTCCCAGGCCATGGAATGTGGCTTCTCCTGCTGCTCTTTTTTAACTTTGCTCAGTTGCTCCTTCTCTGAAAGCAAAACCTGTCTTCACTCAGCCCTCAGGGCTGCATTTTCTCAGAGATCAGTAATTGACCATCAGTGATTTGTTTATCATTGTGAGGCCTCTGCTTTCAACCTGTGCTCATATTTTCAAAGCCTTTGTTGTTATCCCATGATAAAATTGTACATCATAAGAAGGGGCAGCAGACACCAAGCTCTGGTTCGCACAGTAAGTTCTCATAACTAGTTGATAACAGGTCTAATGGCCATGACTAGGGCCTTGCACAAGAGGTACAGTTAGCTTGAGGCCTCTGTCCCGCAACAAAGAAAGGAAATTCTATTTTTACTGGACCACTGGGTACATAAAGGCTTATACAATTGTAATATATTAGTGCGCTTAATGCTTAAGTGCAAAACAAGCTAGTGTTAAAGTCTGCTTAACATAATTCTAGTTTTACAGATGCACGTTGCCTCTGTTTTAGCTATACACATTTAAACTTTCCAAGTACCAGCCATTTACTACTGGCAATGTCTGTGGCAGTTCCTTATGAAGCATAATGTAAGTTCTTTGTTAGGACATGTTTTACAAACAAAGATCTTTGGGCACTTAAATACACAGCTGTGATTCAAAGTGTCTGTTCTGCAGCCATCCAACTCATCTTGTTTAGGCCAGGTAATTCCTTGAGCACTTGAAATTCTTTGTAGACCTCATACCTAGAATTGTACTGACAGAACAGCTGGAGATCTAGGTCCTGCATAACCACACGAGTGTTTAAAGAATAGACAGATTAGTGTATTCAATGGCCTGATCCATTAGCAGTGCAAACTTGCTGTTACGTTGGTAGTCTTGTTTGAAATCATGGGCCTAATGCCTCACCGTTCATACTGCATCTGTATTAGGTAAAATGTGTAATCTGTTCTGGCATAAACTGAACAATATAACCTGGTTAATATCTTAGTGCATGGCCGTCTTATTATTTTCATGAAATACGAGCAGGAAATGCATCAACTAATTGTGATTTAATATTTACTTGATAGAGTATTGTATGAAATCATATTATTCACAAGATCTGTTTACATACAGGGTTGTATCATGTGTTTTAGCCACAATCTAAAGTCACTGAACCTCTTATGATAAGGAGAATGACTATGATATTACTTATAGAAGAAGCTGTTCAGTTGCTGATCCAGTGTGTCCAAACAATGAACATTCCATATGAATCTGTCTAGTAAAAGACTGCATATTATCAAGGAGACTTTTACTTCCACTTCTAACTTTGACCATAATTTGATAGAAAAACATGATTAATTCTTCTCAGAATTATGTCAGTATTCTGATTCTTGCTCTTTAAGGGGTAAAAAGAAACAGGAAAATAAAACAAACAAACAAACAAACAAACAAAAACAACCAGTAAAACAGTAGAAAGCATTCCAAAAGCAAACGTCACACAGAAATGCAGTACAATAATGAAAGCACTTTGTAAAATGTACCACCACAGGAAGAAGGAAATAGCTTTTATGTTTACAGTGTTTATGTATTTCTGCTTGCATCTGGTCTGCAGTAATATATTTCTTCAGTGCCTCAGTTTATACGCCATGCTTTTTCATCTGGTGACAAACTATAAGCTTTCTCAGAATCCTCTCTCATGGAGCTCTGACATCTGTAGGAGACCATGTAATAGCAATCTGAATAGTTTGTTACAAAATATACTCTCTTTCCATGGAGGGAAATAATGCATTTCTTTTAACGATAGTTTACTAATTTCCATTTATTTTCTGCATATACTTTCACAGATTACAAGTATCACTGATTAATACTCAATGTTGAACTTTGTAAGCATTGAATAGTTATTCCCTCATAACTAAAGCATTCTCTAAAGTAAGCAATTATAAACAGGTATATGAGGGGATATTCAAAGATCCAGAATAGTTCAGAAAGGAATACAGCGAGTTAATATTTCCCATGTGCTCCTACGATTTCCTTACTTGACATTTTATCTTCTGTTTCCTCCATCTGAGAATGGAAAAAGAATTTGTACTGCCCTCTTGCACAAGGTGAACTTTTTTCTTTGCACTGAGATGACAAGTTTTTGGTTTTTTTTTTTTCTCTTTACTTCCTCTTCCAGAAGTTGCAATGATATGACCATAAGTGGATATGTAAGTTTTGTGACATACAGAGGCTTGCATCATCACTTAGTTTATCCAACCATTTTAATCCTTAGAGATCAGACATATTACTGTGCACATGACTTTGAAGCTAGTGCTGTCAACTTCAGGTGCAATAAGACGGAATCAGAATTTGCAATTCCATCTCATTTAGAACTGCCTTGGACAGAAGAAAATAACTGAGCTGCTTAACAATCCTTGTAATATACTATATCTACAATTCATCCTACCTTAAAACAGACCTCTCTAACTTAATCTCTTGAGGGTTTTTTCTTGCTTTTTTGTTTCTTTCTTTCTTTTTTTTTTTTTTCAAGTTAGTTTACCTTCTTGTGAATTTGCACACATTATAAATTTAAAAAAGAATGGTGTCTCCTTGTCCATAGTGTCAAAATGTCTAGTTGTAATAAAAATCAGTCTCTTTGAATATATTTGATTTATAGATATAAGCACTGTAGCATGAGAGCTACATTCATTAGGTACATTTAGGCATCATGGGTATTTCTTGTCTAATAATAGTTCATCAGATTGTACTGTAGCATGTTGACATTTTAAATTCTTTCCTCAGTCTTAACAGGAGAATCAGTGGTTTATATTTGCATTTGCCAGTTACAGACCAGCAGGGTGAGCATACATTTTCTCTCATTTTTGTTTCTATCGGAAATACTTTTATCAAGACCGTTGACTCATGATTAAAGAAAAACTAAGTAAGTGTACTTTCTCAAAGCTGATTGAGTATGACTGTGAAAGTTTTTGTTTGTTTGTTTGTTTTAAATTTTGTTTTGTTTTTAGGAATGTAAGTATTTTTTTCTCTCTCTTGAAAAATTCTAATTGGTTGGCTTTACCACCGTGGTTTTAAAAGATAAAAAATAAGTCAGTGAAAAAGTTTAAAAGTGAGATACCATGGACAGCATTTGTGTGTGTGAGTTATGATTTTATTTAGATATTCTTGGTGGAAGGAAATTTACACATAAGAAATTGATATACAACCTCTAATTACACCTAATTTAAGCTTGTTTTTGATAGCATCTTGTACATAATGTTCAAAAATATCTTCAATTCCACTAAACATTTTCTTGCAAATTATCAGGTTCTGGGGTGAAAAGAAGTACTTTCTTGATTCCCATAAAATTAGTCTGCCATTCTAAATCACGAATTTCCAGGAAGGATGCAAAATTTTGTCTAACACATACAAATATTCTTTTGGACCAGCTAAGCTGTGAACAAATTTCGTAACTTTCACTTGTTATTTGTCTTAATGCTTTCATACAGTAAAGTACTCCACAGCTGCTGCAGAGTATTTGACAATGTACTTCATTTGATACTTTTAAAAGTAATCCATTGATTCTATGCTACAATAGTTTTCTCTGTTCCTATTTTTTAAGTTAGAGTGGATAAAGCAACAGATCTCTTAAGTTCTCATTTATTTTTCTTGCTAAATCCTTAAATATGTAAATATGGATTCAAGTAAATATGTAGTGACTCTGGTGTAACTCAATATAACTTTAATGTTTTCACTGGTATTCACAAGGAAAATGTGCAGATTTACGGCAATTAAATCTGTTTCTGACTGCAATTTTTAGGAGATGAATTGTGTGTGTCAGGCACGGCAGCCAAAGCAGGCCATGTCCTAGAAACCTTTCCAATACCTCCTGTTCCCACTGTCTCTAAAATATCTGTTCAAGGCAATAAGAAAGGAAATAAAACAACCACAGAGACATTTTCTTTCTTCCTTTATACCTTAATATACATTCTCAACAGAAAGCTTTACTGATCTTTTATTTGTTTATGAATAGAGATTCATGCAACTCACTTCTCATCCTGAAGCTACTGGTTGCAACAATTTATTGGGCAGGAAGTTCTCTGGAGGTCCCTCGTTGTGGAGTGGATTGACTTAAGTAAGGAAGACATTAATCTTGATTTAAATAATTAATTTTAATGTTATACTTTGTAATTTAGGTATTTCCCAAAGACATGCTGTTTCTAACTAGCCAGCACAAATTGTTACTAACTTCATACTTTATACTTGGTTGTTGTTGTTCTGTTTGTTTGTTTTAAGCAATTATATAGCTTAATATGCATTTGTGCAGATACTTCTGAACTTCTCTTTTGTTTACAAGTAGGGAATAAAGATCTCCATTATACCTCAATGATGGTTCGCTTTTCCTCATTATTTTTGAAACTTTCATTAAAAAGGAAATTGGAATTTACATACAAATAGGCAAAATAGCAGTCTGATAAATAAAATGTCTCAGACACATTAGGAAAATGTGGCTAGATGGTGGCAAAACGGTGGATGTGGTCTACCTTGATTTCAGTAAAGCATTTGACAGAGTCTCCCACAGCATCCTCACAGCCAAACTGAGGAAGTGAGGTCTATGGACGATCGGGTAGTGAGGTGTACTGTGAACTGGCTGAAGGAAAGAAGCCAGAGAGTCGTGGTCAATGGGACAGAGTCTAGTGGGAGGCCTGTATCTAGTGGAGTGCCTCAAGGGTCAGTACTGGGACCAGTACTGTTCAATATATTCATCAACAACTTAGATGAGGAAGTAGAATGCACTATCAGCAAGTTTGCTGATGACACCAAGCTGGGAGGAGTGGCTGACACTCCAGAAGGCTGTGCTGCCCATCCAGCGAGACGTGGACAGGCTGGAGAGTTGGGCGGGGAAAAATTTAATGAAATATAACAAGGGCAAGTGTAGAGTCTTGCACCTGGGCAGGAACAACCCCAGGTTCCAGTATAAGTTGGGGAACAACCTGTTAGAGAGCAGTGTAGGGGAAAGGCACCTGGGTGTCCTGGTAGACAGCAGGATGACCATGAGCCAGCACTGTGCCCTTGTGGCCAAGAAGGCCAATGGCATCCTGGGGTGTATTAGAAGGGGGGTGGTTAGTAGGTCAAGAGAGGTTCTCCTCCCCCTCTACTCTGCCCTGGTGAAATCGCATCTGGAATATTGTGTCAAGTTCTGGACCCCTCAGTTCAGGAAGGACAGGGAACTGCTGGAGAGAGTCCGGTGCAGAGCCACAAAGATGATTAAGGGAGTGGAGCATCCCCCTTATGAGGAAAGGCTGAAGGAAGCTGGGTCTCTTTAGCCTGGAGAAGAGGAGACTGAGGGGTGACCTTGTTAATGTTTATAAATATGTAAAGGGTGAGTGTCATGAGGATGAAGCCAGGCTCTTCTCGGTGACAGCCACTGTAAGACAAGGGGCAGTGGGTATATAATGGAACACAGGAGATTCTGCTTAAATATGAGAAGGACTTGAACAGAACAGGCTGCCCAGGGCGGTTGTGGAGTGTCCTTCTCTGGAGACATTCAAAACCTGTCTGGATGCCTTCCTGTGTAACCTCATCTAGGTGTTCCTGGTCTGGCAGGGGGATTAGACTATATGATCTTTCACGGTCCCTTCCAATCCCTAACATTCTGTGATTCTGTGATTCTATGAAAACGAAAGATATATTTAAACTTGAACACAGGAGGTTCTGCTTAAATATGAGAAGAAACTTCTTCATTGTGAGAGTAACAGAACAGTTGAACAGGCTGCTCAGGGAGGTTGTGAAGTGTCCTTCTTCAGAGGCATTCAAAACCTGTCTGGATGCCTTCCTGTGTAACCTCATCTTGGTGTTCCTGGTCCGGCGGGGCAATTGGACTAGACGATCTTTCAAGGTGTCTTCCAATCCCTACCCTTCTGTGATTCTGTGATTCTGTGATTCTGTGATTCTGTGAACTGGTATCTGGATATTGTACTACTCATCTGCCACAGTGGTTTTGGTTATGATACAGAATGTATTATTTGAAAATGACCCACGATTTGAGGTGTCTCCTTATTACAGATTAGGCTAAATTTCGTATCCAACCTAATGATTCTGACTTTATGGCCATTTTAATTGACAGTTGTTCAGTATAATTAATAAATATTCCTTTGTTTCAGGTTGAAAAACATTTTCCCTTGCCTAGGGAGCCTAGGCCTAGGTTATGGTATAATGAGGAATATCTAAATAGTCTATGAAAACTTAGTCCTCTTTATACTTTTCAATATGTAAAAATAAATAATGCATATTATTTATATTAATGTTTCTTATAGAAACCTGAACTGTTTATCAGCTTCTTTCCAAAGATTCACTTTTACATCTGAAAATTTCCTTGACATATTTCAAATACTAGACATTTGAAAATCATCATTTAATAAAACATTATTCATTGACGGCAATGCATATCTACCTCATCCATATCTTCTGCTAAAGATTAACACCTGTTTCATAACACATTACTTTTGTTTGTCTATCAGTACGACAGGTTTATTGTATGTCAAAAACTCAGCAGTCAGACACTGTCTGGAACTTAAGTAATACCAGGAAATCCTCAAGAGCTGCACCTAAGCTTTCATACATATTTAAATACTGAAATATGGTTACGTCTGGGGCTTTAACTTGCATTCAATTCAGTAATTACTTAGCGTCTGGCCATACAAAAGTCTGAGATCTTTTTTAGTGTAAAATAAATAATTTTCATTTCATTTACTAGGTTTCATTCAATTAATTATTATTAGCAAACAAAGTAAAATTATTCTAATTTGGACATAGATACATATAAACAAATTCTCTTTCAGATTTCTTACTGTCAATCTATTATATTTTTGCTTATTTGTTTGTTTGTTTTTGTTTTTCCTCAGCAGACAATGTTTTTCTTCAACACTTTTCATAGAAACCCCCTTGAGAGACATTACATGTTTCAGCAGGATACTAGCTGACAACCAACCTGAAAAGTAGAAGACTTGATTCCCAATGAGCAGAAAGCCCAATGATTTGTTGCTTTTGATTAGTTCAAGATTCTCGTTTGTCTTACAGGATCTGGAAAGCCAGTCAAAGGCTCCTGGGAAGTGACAGACCTTTAAAAACTTCAATAGCTGCTAATCAAGAGCTTACCAATTGATCACTAATCCACAGGTTCATGAGATCATATGATATTTTAAATGCTTTACAGCTGAAATACTTGTAATTACTACAGTAAAACTGGATTTTTAAAAATGTTGAGGCATACATACTGGACTGAGCTCATTGTGAAAATACAAAATGTTAGCTGTTCTTCAAATCACCAGAATAACTCTAAAACTGAGGGAGAAGATGGTGGGACAATGACAAGTGGCAAATTCTGAGATAGTAAATGTTTATCTCTCCTAAATAGAAGTGTTAGACTGGAAGGTTTGGAATGGTTTTATATATTTTTCTCTGAAGTATGGAAAAATATTCATATATCTCTGTTTCAGATGTGCAAGTCAAAAGAAACTGAGGAAAAAAAATGTTGTATTTGGGTCATAGGAGTATCTGAATATATTTCTAATTCTGCATTTCTAGTTGCTTTTGGTATAGCTGCAGTTTGGCTTAATAGCAATCCATAAAACAGATTTATTACCTTTGGTATTTTAATCAAAAACTGTACGATATGTATATAAACATAGCCAAATGTATCAATGAAACCTGACTTCTTCATAATAAATTTTACCAGTGAAGCATACAAAGAATGTAATACTTGTTCAGGTTAAAGTTAATGTAAAGTGTCTATATTCGTTCATGGTTTTAGAAATGGTACTTCCTTTCCATCCATTTATGATTTTTAAGATGATATTTCCTTTCAGTCAACTCTTTTCTTCACGTATGGAATCTACTTTTCTCTCCTCACATAGACAGCGCTTCATGAAATTGATCATTCTGATCACCTACAGTGAGCATCTTCAGAATAAAACCTAACAGAAAAAGAAAACAGTAGTAGCTACAAAGGAAGGATTTAGATATTCCTCATTATACCATAACCTAGGCCTAGGCTCCCTAGGCAAGGGAAAATGTTTTTCAACCTGAAACAAAGGAATATTTATTAATTATACTGAACAACTGTCAATTAAAATGGCCATAAAGTCAGAATCATTAGGTTGGATACGAAATTTAGCCTAATCTGTAATAAGGAGACACCTCAAATCGTGGGTCATTTTCAAATAATACATTCTGTATCATAACCAAAACCACTGTGGCAGATGAGTAGTACAATATCCAGATACCAGTTCACAGAATCACAGAATCACAGAATCACAGAATCACAGAAGGGTAGGGATTGGAAGACACCTTGAAAGATCGTCTAGTCCAATTGCCCCGCCGGACCAGGAACACCAAGATGAGGTTACACAGGAAGGCATCCAGACAGGTTTTGAATGCCTCTGAAGAAGGACACTTCACAACCTCCCTGAGCAGCCTGTTCAACTGTTCTGTTACTCTCACAATGAAGAAGTTTCTTCTCATATTTAAGCAGAACCCCCTGTGTTCAAGTTTAAATATATCTTTCGTTTTCATAGAATCACAGAATCACAGAATGTTAGGGATTGGAAGGGACCGTGAAAGATCATATAGTCCAATCCCCCTGCCAGACCAGGAACACCTAGATGAGGTTACACAGGAAGGCATCCAGACAGGTTTTGAATGTCTCCAGAGAAGGACACTCCACAACCGCCCTGGGCAGCCTGTTCTGTTCAAGTCCTTCTCATATTTAAGCAGAATCTCCTGTGTTCCAGTATATACCCACTGCCCCTTGTCTTACAGTGGCTGTCACCGAGAAGAGCCTGGCTTCATCCTCATGACACTCACCCTTTACATATTTATAAACATTAACAAGGTCACCCCTCAGTCTCCTCTTCTCCAGGCTAAAGAGACCCAGCTTCCTTCAGCCTTTCCTCATAAGGGGGATGCTCCACTCCCTTAATCATCTTTGTGGCTCTGCACCGGACTCTCTCCAGCAGTTCCCTGTCCTTCCTGAACTGAGGGGTCCAGAACTTGACACAATATTCCAGATGCGATTTCACCAGGGCAGAGTAGAGGGGGAGGAGAACCTCTCTTGACCTACTAACCACCCCCCTTCTAATACACCCCAGGATGCCATTGGCCTTCTTGGCCACAAGGGCACAGTGCTGGCTCATGGTCATCCTGCTGTCTACCAGGACACCCAGGTGCCTTTCCCCTACACTGCTCTCTAACAGGTTGTTCCCCAACTTATACTGGAACCTGGGGTTGTTCCTGCCCAGGTGCAAGACTCTACACTTGCCCTTGTTATATTTCATTAAATTTTTCCCCGCCCAACTCTCCAGCCTGTCCACGTCTCGCTGGATGGGCAGCACAGCCTTCTGGAGTGTCAGCCACTCCTCCCAGCTTGGTGTCATCAGCAAACTTGCTGATAGTGCATTCTACTTCCTCATCTAAGTTGTTGATGAATATATTGAACAGTACTGGTCCCAGTACTGACCCTTGAGGCACTCCACTAGATACAGGCCTCCCACTAGACTCTGTCCCATTGACCACGACTCTCTGGCTTCTTTCCTTCAGCCAGTTCACAGTACACCTCACTACCCGATCGTCCATAGACCTCACTTCCTCAGTTTGGCTGTGAGGATGCTGTGGGAGACTCTGTCAAATGCTTTACTGAAATCAAGGTAGACCACATCCACCGTTTTGCCACCATCTAGCCACATTTTCCTAATGTGTCTGAGACATTTTATTTATCAGACTGCTATTTTGCCTATTTGTATGTAAATTCCAATTTCCTTTTTAATGAAAGTTTCAAAAATAATGAGGAAAAGCGAACCATCATTGAGGTATAATGGAGATCTTTATTCCCTACTTGTAAACAAAAGAGAAGTTCAGAAGTATCTGCACAAATGCATATTAAGCTATATAATTGCTTAAAACAAACAAACAGAACAACAACAACCAAGTATAAAGTATGAAGTTAGTAACAATTTGTGCTGGCTAGTTAGAAACAGCATGTCTTTGGGAAATACCTAAATTACAAAGTATAACATTAAAATTAATTATTTAAATCAAGATTAATGTCTTCCTTACTTAAGTCAATCCACTCCACAACGAGGGACCTCCAGAGAACTTCCTGCCCAATAAATTGTTGCAACCAGTAGCTTCAGGATGAGAAGTGAGTTGCATGAATCTCTATTCATAAACAAATAAAAGATCAGTAAAGCTTTCTGTTGAGAATGTATATTAAGGCATAAAGGAAGAAAGAAAATGTCTCTGTGGTTGTTTTATTTCCTTTCTTATTGCCTTGAACAGATATTTTAGAGACAGTGGGAACAGGAGGTATTGGAAAGGTTTCTAGGACATGGCCTGCTTTGGCTGCCGTGCCTGACACACACAATTCATCTCCTAAAAATTGCAGTCAGAAACAGATTTAATTGCCGTAAATCTGCACATTTTCCTTGTGAATACCAGTGAAAACATTAAAGTTATATTGAGTTACACCAGAGTCACTACATATTTACTTGAATCCATATTTACATATTTAAGGATTTAGCAAGAAAAATAAATGAGAACTTAAGAGATCTGTTGCTTTATCCACTCTAACTTAAAAAATAGGAACAGAGAAAACTATTGTAGCATAGAATCAATGGATTACTTTTAAAAGTATCAAATGAAGTACATTGTCAAATACTCTGCAGCAGCTGTGGAGTACTTTACTGTATGAAAGCATTAAGACAAATAACAAGTGAAAGTTACGAAATTTGTTCACAGCTTAGCTGGTCCAAAAGAATATTTGTATGTGTTAGACAAAATTTTGCATCCTTCCTGGAAATTCGTGATTTAGAATGGCAGACTAATTTTATGGGAATCAAGAAAGTACTTCTTTTCACCCCAGAACCTGATAATTTGCAAGAAAATGTTTAGTGGAATTGAAGATATTTTTGAACATTATGTACAAGATGCTATCAAAAACAAGCTTAAATTAGGTGTAATTAGAGGTTGTATATCAATTTCTTATGTGTAAATTTCCTTCCACCAAGAATATCTAAATAAAATCATAACTCACACACACAAATGCTGTCCATGGTATCTCACTTTTAAACTTTTTCACTGACTTATTTTTTATCTTTTAAAACGACGGTGGTAAAGCCAACCAATTAGAATTTTTCAAGAGAGAGAAAAAAATACTTACATTCCTAAAAACAAAACAAAATTTAAAACAAACAAACAAACAAAAACTTTCACAGTCATACTCAATCAGCTTTGAGAAAGTACACTTACTTAGTTTTTCTTTAATCATGAGTCAACGGTCTTGATAAAAGTATTTCCGATAGAAACAAAAATGAGAGAAAATGTATGCTCACCCTGCTGGTCTGTAACTGGCAAATGCAAATATAAACCACTGATTCTCCTGTTAAGACTGAGGAAAGAATTTAAAATGTCAACATGCTACAGTACAATCTGATGAACTATTATTAGACAAGAAATACCCATGATGCCTAAATGTACCTAATGAATGTAGCTCTCATGCTACAGTGCTTATATCTATAAATCAAATATATTCAAAGAGACTGATTTTTATTACAACTAGACATTTTGACACTATGGACAAGGAGACACCATTCTTTTTTAAATTTATAATGTGTGCAAATTCACAAGAAGGCAAACTAACTTGAAAAAAAAAAAAAAAAGAAAGAAAGAAACAAAAAAGCAAGAAAAAACCCTCAAGAGATTAAGTTAGAGAGGTCTGTTTTAAGGTAGGATGAATTGTAGATATAGTATATTACAGGGATTGTTAAGCAGCTCAGTTATTTTCTTCTGTCCAAGGCAGTTCTAAATGAGATGGAATTGCAAATTCTGATTCCGTCTTATTGCACCTGAAGTTGACAGCACTAGCTTCAAAGTCATGTGCACAGTAATATGTCTGATCTCTAAGGATTAAAATGGTTGGATAAATTAAGTGATGATGCAAGCCTCTATATGTCACAAAACTTACATATCCACTTATGGTCATATCATTGCAACTTCTGGAAGAGGAAGTAAAGAGAAAAAAAAAAAACAAAAACTTGTCATCTCAGTGCAAAGAAAAAAGTTCACCTTGTGCAAGAGGGCAGTACAAATTCTTTTTCCATTCTCAGATGGAGGAAACAGAAGATAAAATGTCAAGTAAGGAAATCGTAGGAGCACATGGGAAATATTAACTCGCTGTATTCCTTTCTGAACTATTCTGGATCTTTGAATATCCCCTCATATACCTGTTTATAATTGCTTACTTTAGAGAATGCTTTAGTTATGAGGGAATAACTATTCAATGCTTACAAAGTTCAACATTGAGTATTAATCAGTGATACTTGTAATCTGTGAAAGTATATGCAGAAAATAAATGGAAATTAGTAAACTATCGTTAAAAGAAATGCATTATTTCCCTCCATGGAAAGAGAGTATATTTTGTAACAAACTATTCAGATTGCTATTACATGGTCTCCTACAGATGTCAGAGCTCCATGAGAGAGGATTCTGAGAAAGCTTATAGTTTGTCACCAGATGAAAAAGCATGGCGTATAAACTGAGGCACTGGAGAAATATATTACTGCAGACCAGATGCAAGCAGAAATACATAAACACTGTAAACATAAAAGCTATTTCCTTCTTCCTGTGGTGGTACATTTTACAAAGTGCTTTCATTATTGTACTGCATTTCTGTGTGACATTTGCTTTTGGAATGCTTTCTACTGTTCTACTGGTTATTTTTGTTTGTTTGTTTGTTTGTTTTTTTATTTTCCTGTTTCTTTTTACCCCTTAAAGAGCAAGTATCAGAATACTGACATAATTCTGAGAAGAATTAATCATGTTTTTCTATCAAATTATGGTCAAAGTTAGAAGTGGAAGTAAAAGTCTCCTTGATAATATGCAGTCTTTTACTAGACAGATTCATATGGAATGTTCATTGTTTGGACACACTGGATCAGCAACTGAACAGCTTCTTCTATAAGTAATATCATAGTCATTCTCCTTATCATAAGAGGTTCAGTGACTTTAGATTGTGTCTAAAACACATGATACAACCCTGTATGTAAACAGATCTTGTGAATAATGTGATTTCATACAATACTCTATCAAGTAAATATTAAATCACAATTAGTTGATGCATTTCCTGCTCGTATTTCATGAAAATAATAAGACGGCCATGCACTAAGATATTAACCAGGTTATATTGTTCAGTTTATGCCAGAACAGATTACACATTTTACCTAATACAGATGCAGTATGAACGGTGAGGCATTAGGTCCATGATTTCAAACAAGACTACCAACGTAACAGCAAGTTTGCACTGCTAATGGATCAGGCCATTGAATACACTAATCTGTCTATTCTTTAAACACTCGTGTGGTTATGCAGGACCTAGATCTCCAGCTGTTCTGTCAGTACAATTCTAGGTATGAGGTCTACAAAGAATTTCAAGTGCTCAAGGAATTACCTGGCCTAAACAAGATGAGTTGGATGGCTGCAGAACAGACACTTTGAATCACAGCTGTGTATTTAAGTGCCCAAAGATCTTTGTTTGTAAAACATGTCCTAACAAAGAACTTACATTATGCTTCATAAGGAACTGCCACAGACATTGCCAGTAGTAAATGGCTGGTACTTGGAAAGTTTAAATGTGTATAGCTAAAACAGAGGCAACGTGCATCTGTAAAACTAGAATTATGTTAAGCAGACTTTAACACTAGCTTGTTTTGCACTTAAGCATTAAGCGCACTAATATATTACAATTGTATAAGCCTTTATGTACCCAGTGGTCCAGTAAAAATAGAATTTCCTTTCTTTGTTGCGGGACAGAGGCCTCAAGCTAACTGTACCTCTTGTGCAAGGCCCTAGTCATGGCCATTAGACCTGTTATCAACTAGTTATGAGAACTTACTGTGCGAACCAGAGCTTGGTGTCTGCTGCCCCTTCTTATGATGTACAATTTTATCATGGGATAACAACAAAGGCTTTGAAAATATGAGCACAGGTTGAAAGCAGAGGCCTCACAATGATAAACAATTCACTGATGGTCAATTACTGATCTCTGAGAAAATGCAGCCCTGAGGGCTGAGTGAAGACAGGTTTTGCTTTCAGAGAAGGAGCAACTGAGCAAAGTTAAAAAAGAGCAGCAGGAGAAGCCACATTCCATGGCCTGGGAAAATAATCCTGCCTCAGTGCTGCAGACTGCATGGTCTACAGCATGTAACTACTCCTATGTTTATACAGTCCTAAAATTACATTCAGCCCTTTGAAGGCATTCACAGGCTGATGTGGCCCCTGGTCAAAATGAGTTTGACACCCCTGGTCTAGAGGGAGTGGAGGCCAAGGGTTAGCAGTTATCTAGAAACTCAACTGTCTCACAAAAAGGAAAAGATACCAAATTTGTAGAGCTGGGAGGAAAGATGAAGAAAAAAACAACAAACAAAACAAAACAAACAAACCCCCACCACAAACAAAAAAAAAACCCAAACAAATCACCACAAACAAACAAAAAAAACCCAACAACTACTTCACTTCCAGCTTCACTCATCAACGAGCTCTGAAGGTTGACTATCTTGATAACTAGGATTTATGAGGGGCTGTACCCATTAGCTATGCGTATCATTGCATATTCACAACTAATGTAGGAATTTATTATTATAAACTGACTCATTGGAATAAGTAATGATAATGATAAATAATATGGAAGAGCTATAAGCATGCGGTGTGCCATTAATGTATGCCAGCCTAGTTAAGTTTAATTTTAAAGATTAGAACTGATTTATCAGTCTTCTAAATACTCCCATCCCACAAACTCAAATTTCCTAAGTGATAGATACAATTAGTTGCAACACTGAATGCATGAGGTTCATAGGTCGAGAAGGCCCAACAGAATCTTCATACAAATGAAAAAAAATAAATTTTATAAATCTACCTTGAAAGTCCTGAAGAACAGTGGCAATAGTGTTGGGTGGAGAAGTTATCATGTCCTTTTTGTTCCAGGTTCTTACATTTTGGCTGTCACTGGACTGGCCCTTAGCCATATCATTGGTGACCTCTGCTTTATCTCTACAAAATTATTACCTATGCTGCTTCATTCCCTTTCCTGAAGTACTTTTCTCAAAAGATAATAATTACTCCAATCAATCAGGTATTGCAATTCATAGACATTATTTCTCAATATTACTTGCTTAATATCTTATTGCATGGGTTTAATATCATATACTAACTTTGACCACCACTCACTAAATTTGTATTCCTAGATACAATAGACATCATTAAACCTGTCTTTATATGTGTCACCACAGCAAGGAACTGGTTTTGCTGTTAGCGGTCAATGAAAACAGTGTTAAAAGTACTAGTAACTGTTATCTCTGTTGAAACCCTGTACCTATTGCTGTCTGCATTATCTGCTACTACTTTTTTTCTGTAGCAATCAGTCCATTCTGTGGTAAACTATTGTTAATGACATTTATTTAATGTCTTTTTTTTTTTTTTTTATCACACAATAGAGCAGGCCTCAGCCGAATCTATCATGCAGAATGAAATGCAAAGCAAATAACACACTCACAGACATTTCTTTATATAACACTATCTAGGATGAAGTCACAAGTTTTACTGCATGAATTTGCCACCGGTTCATAGTTAACATTAAGAAAAATATGTTTATGCTATCTTGCCAACTTCTATTACCCTGTATGTTTTATAATATACTGATGGAAAGTGTAGTCCAGCTAAGTGAGCATATATTAAAATGAATAAGCCTATTAGAAAAGCAAGCCTCCTCTGCATCGAATGTAAGGTGCAATAAAGCCTTATTTTCAAGTATTTTCTTTGTTAAAAGGGATACATCATTCTTGTGCCAAAGCTGAATTCATTTACACAGTTCCTGGGTCTTTTAAAATAAATTTCCTTTAAAATAATTCACTTGAAAAAATTAAAAAAGAAAATGAAAAAGCAGTGAAAGGGGACATTGCCAGCTTGTAATGTACTGAAAAGCTGTATTAGTTACTGTATGCTAATTAAGATGGCATTTTAGAAATTTGACAAATAGCAATTTATTCCTCCCTTTCTTCTGCTTCAAAAATACTAAACCATCATATTCAGAAAGTTTTTCTTTATTTCTGTATTTCTTTTTTTTTTTTTTTTCTAAACTTACCTGTCATTATTGGTAGGAACTTCATTTTGCCTTATTTGTTAAGGTGAAACATAAGCAGTTAAATTGTTGGTTTTTTCAATGTAAGAATCAGTGTAATAAAGTTATCTAAGTTATGCTGGAAATATGTTCTACATTAAGTTTAAAGTTAGTTGTATGAACATACTGATTTATAATACACTATATAATATACCTTTCACCAGCCAGGTGGGATATGAGTCACAGAATCACAGAATTTTGGGGATTGGAAGGGACCTCGAAAGATCATCTAGTCCAATCCCCCTGAAGATTCATATGCCTTATGTTAGACTCCTTTTGGACATTCTGAGTGTGAGCAGGTTCATTGTTGGAGGTACAGAAGAGACAGAGATACATCAAGGTAGTGTGGATGAGGTTGGAGTTCTTGATTTGTATAGCTTTTCCAGCATAGTATTGTCGGTTCTTTTGCAAAACCAGTTCTGATGCAGTTTTGGAATAAGAACAAAAGCAAGACAGAAGTCCTGGTGAATCGATGCTGTGGAACAGAACCAGAAAAAAAGGTTCTTTGAGACAATGTATAAAGCAAGCTCCAACTAGACTCTTCTCTGAGTCTATACATAGTATAGACCAAGCTTTTGCTGAGGGGAGGTACACAGGTTGGTCTGTTCCATTTCAGTCTTAATAATCTTATGTTGATATCTTTTCTCTTTATGTGATAAATTACTATTGACAATGCTAAGAGATTTCTACAGGTGATAGAAAGCAAGCATTTGGAAATCAGCGAGGCAAAATCAATAGAACTGTCATGTCCTTGGACAGTCTGACTTGTCTTTTTCAGTGAGCAATTTTATCAGACCAAGGAGATAGCAAGGACAGTCTTTATTCATAACTTATTGTGATCATTCACATGAATTAAGATCAGGCCATCTTTTGTTCATTTAGCACAAGATCTTCCTACAAAAACAAGCTTTCTTAGGTTAGAGGTCATATGGTTATGTAGACATCTACTAATAAATGTTTGAGAGAGAAAAGTTGAGATTGAAGGGATGTGGAAGACATAATGATCAGTGGAGGTGATTCAGGATGCTGTGGTTCCCTCATCAACGCTGTGCAGAGTGTCACATGTTGCACATAATTTCATAGGAGAGAAGCTGTACTGTGTCATATCACACATCTCTCTTCTTCAACATGGCTAGACTCAGTCTTGCAGAATCGATAAATATGATAATCCTGGAAGACAGAAATAACTGAAAAGACTGTATAAGTTGGGGCAGATCACGAAAGAATGAATACATGGATACGACTGTCTAATAGGGTACCTACATTACTCAGTTTTACAACAGCAATCCTTCCAAAGCACCAAAATAGTAGACATGAAGAAGGTAGACTACTACTTAGAGTAGCTTTGACAAAATAGAGAACAGTAAGAGAAATGCTGCTCTAAAATGTTATCTGTGCACTTTTCAAGTGAAAAAACAACTCTAATTACTGTTACTTTTCTTGGCAATCTTTCCACTCCTGTCTTGATTGTGTGCAATATCATTGTACTTGGTCATAGTAGCCAGCATGGCACAGCTGTACTGAGCAAAGAAAAAGTAATCTGTAATCAATTACTTCCAAAAAATCAGCGTTATGAACCTGTAACATTATTTTCCAGATTCAGCAATCAGCAGCTGATAATAGACTGGTTTCTCCAGGGAACTTTGACAACCCTGTACACCAGCTTTTGAGCTGTTATTAAGCCAGTGTCAAGTGTCTTCCTATAATATTTTTTAGATTGTACAATTCATAAAATCACAGCATATGAGAACCAGATCTATTACTTGTGTATGCTGAATTATACTACTGCCGTTAATGAATTTTCAAACTTATAACACTATTATATTTCAATATTTAATGACAATTGTAAAATACCTTGAAAACTACTGTGAACAATTTGTCATAACTATCAAGTATAAATATTGCTGATGAACTGCTTTTTCTCTTAGAAATTCAGTTTCATCTCATTCAAAATAGTTAATGAGAATTCTGTTAAAAGAAAATGTAAAAAACTAATATAAAGTTTAGAAACAGAAAAGAATCCATTAAAAATCACAGAATCATAGAATCATTTCAGTTGGAAGAGACACTCAGGATCATTGAGTCCAATCATGTAACAGAACATCTTGTTTTGACTCATTTATTTTGTTCATTTTGATGCAATTTCATTTCAAACCCCTTTATTTATAGGCTTGTCCAAACATGCTGTTTCTGTCACTGAATGGGTTAGCTACTTTGGCTACTTTGTGAGGTCATTGATGTGACAGAAGGGAGTGGTACTCCTGAGTCAGAAGGGTTGAAACTAGGGCTATGATTGCAGGGCTGTGAACTGGCATTATTAACAAAATGAAACAAAAGAACAGTGGAAGAAAATTGAGTCAATTTGTCTTGTTCTAGCTCTGCTGAATCTGCTCTTTAAACTATGTAAAGTCTGAAACCGAAGACATTAATACAGACCTCAGTAGCTATCTATGTCTTTTGTAGTATTCACATAAGAGTAACGTTACATTACTGCTCTCACTGCTCCCTCACTGATAATAATACCGCTTCCTCTGTCTTCCCCCTATGTGAAGAAGCAGGCAGACTCTAGCTCTTCGTAGGTTTTCTGGAATCATTTGTCTATGATTCTTTAAGACAACAACTACAACATCTTCATCTCTATGAGGCAACTATAGCAGATAATGTACAAAAGTTAAATATGTAATAAATGTAGTCATGTACTAAAGCAGATAATAGATTTATTGGTGTAAGTAGAGGGAAATGGTCCAATGGATCCTCAGTGGCTTTTTTCCTCACCTACTCTCCTCCCCTTCCATAGCGAAAAATGGGAGAAGGTGGTGTAGAGTTACATAATAGGATTCAATTATTCCATACCTTTTAATGTTGGGATGTGTTCACACTCCGGTCTCTAAAGCATTGAACACTGTGATATTCTGAGCATCACACAAACATGTGGCATAACAACACAGACAATACAGACATGAAGACATGAAGATCTGGTGTATGTATCCACAGAAACAAGAGGGGTTCATCCAGATTAATGTCTTCATAAAAATGAAGGAAAAAAAAAGCTCACTAAGCAATAATGAGATTGCATTTGGACGTAACTGGGTGCTATGATTCCGAACAGACCTAAGTTACTCCTGTAACTATCTGTCCCAAGGATCACCAATTTCACTCTCTCCCCTTCAGCCAGTTTCCTTTTGTCACACAACATGCAGAAACTTCTTTTATTTAAGACTTCTACCCCTGTATAGTTGAAACTGATTGACAAAAAATTAATGAGAGTATTTCATAGAAACACAGGGATAGACCATTTTCTCATTTACCTAGGAAATGTAATTAAATATAAATACTCTTTTATGATCCTACCTCTGTCAGTAATATAGAAAAAAAAATTAAATATTTATCTTCTTTGTCTAGAAGAAAATTGCTCCAAATACAGTTCCATTCCCAATACAAAGTTACAAAGGTGACAACTGGCAGGATGATGGGGATAAACTCTGTAGACATGAGAGATTAGGATCATTAACAAAGCTAATGTTGTAGCAGTACTGTTTGTCATGCTCTGAGACAGTGCACCATCACTCATGCACTAACAGTGTCACATGCTGTTTGAGGCCATTAGACCAAAACCATCTGTATGGCAACTTCTGCCCTTAGTGCATGTGACCACCTACTTCGACATCATGTAACTAAGTCTGGCTTCCTTTATAAATACTGTATAAATACTGGAATATTTATTCTACTGCTTGCATTGCCTTTCTCTTATCTTTTCCCTTTTTCTCTCTTCCCAGCCTTGCTTTTTGCTCCTTCCACTCCTCTCTCATCCAATGACAAAGTAGTTTTATTAACTGACAGTTTTTCTTGTACATTCTTTACCCTTTTCCACCTTTAGTGGAATAATAATACCTTTATTTATAGATCAGTACTGGGAGGGGGGAGGGCGGAAGACTGAACAATTTACTTTTAATAATGGCAAAATCTTTCTCTTGAGATTATTCTGATAATTTTCTAGATCAAAACATTCTCATCGCTTGGATCAAAAATAAGTAGTGAAATTTCATTTTCCAATGCAAGGGAACTATTTTTTTTTCCAAAAATTTCAAGTTTCAACAGAAGCTTAATATCTTTCTTGTTCTTAGTTACACGCTGAACAACTATTTGGAAGTACAGGCAACATTCTGAACAGCAGGATGATATTTCTTAAAACAATGTATGCACATTTCTATTGCTATAAATCCGTTGTTTTCAGTGCACCATGGAAATGTAAAGATTTTGCATTTATTATTTACAGCATAATATGAACTGTACAGTCATTTAATATCTGTATTTTATATGATTCAGCTTCTGTCTCCATTTATATTTTTGTTTATGTCCAAATACATTTTTGCAATCATCAGTTAATTAGACTCACTCCTAAGCTGGTACCAAAAACCCCAAATGCAAAGAAAATACTGACTAATATTACATGTACAGCTATTATCTGTATTTCTGGTAGCAGTCTAACAGAAACACTATTATCAGTTGATATAATTAGACTCTCAATCAGTCCTTAGTAATACAATATGCAGTGTCCGCAATTCCTGGGTCAGTGCTCATAGGGCAGAAAGAAATATCTCTGTAACTGCTATATGCTCTGATGGAGGTCATAATTGTTTTGGAATCCTTGTCCCACTTCATTTCACTAACAATCTTACACTAGACTTCATTTAATCCTAAGGATACTAGAGGCATGCTGAATTTATTACTTCTTTCACATAAAAAATAGCCATTTGTCAGTCTAATATTCTGTATTTATCTATGACTCATTAAAGTTAAATGAGAAAACTAATTTCTGTACTTAAGTTCTGCCTTGATTTTGATGAAATTCTGCAACAGCTAGGATAGTGAAGGAGACTCCAAGCTAAAGGAATGTCAGCTATTTGCATGTTCTGCATGCCCACCATGTGCACAGTGGTAAAGGCATGGCCTGATTACCATTGGCCTATTGTGTGGCTTCCAATTGGTGAAGAAATAACGTGGCACAATTATAAAAAATGAGTGCCTGAATATTCCTTTAAAATGTTGTAGGGCTTCCTCCTCTGAAGTTACTGGGAAATTCTTACCAACTAGGAAAAATTAAAAATCCTGAATGTTTCCAGCCTGCACATGCTGTACCTCTCAGCACATAAAATTCTCCCAAATCAGCTGAATGTGCTCTCCTTAGAGGCTGTGGAGCATCTGTGGAGCAGCATTGTACAGATTTGAATACTAGATGAACAACCTGCCTTGAAGGTCTACATGCTCTCCCAGAGCATCTGTGTAAGGCAGAACATGCACAGGCCTTATTTTACATTATTTTTGTCATTTGATGTACTGTATTTCAGGATCTCATTATTCCTTATCCTATTCCTTGAACGCATTTTATTTCATCTTCTTGTGAGACAGCTATGCTTAATTAATTACTGCAGATCTAATAAAAACAATCTGTAGACAATTTAATATTTTTGTGTTCAGTAGATCCATTGTCCACTAAAATAATTTGCTTTGGAGAAAGCAAGACTCTCATTGCGTGGATAATAATTATAGATATCAGCATTTTATGCTTTGTTGTGCAATGTTAATGTACACTGAAATGTGGAGGAACTCAAAACAAGCAGTATTTGGCAGTGAAGACTAACAACAACTGGGTTTCAGGGTTTTTTTGTTTATTTTCCAACCCCCTCAGCTCTGTCTAATAAGTAGATGCGGCAGTTACACTTCCCCCTGCCCCATCCCGAGAACTGATGTGGTAGGTGCATGCACATCCCCTTCTCCTTCAGTGGGGCAGTTAAGGCTTCTTTTGTGAGATCTCCAAGTCCGTTGGCCAGGGTCGTTAGGAGATCAGCGGGGGGGGGGGGGCGCGCAGAGAAACCAAGAAGCTTCTGGGGCACCCACAGCCAGAGTAGGGGGTGTGCAGAGAAGCTGAGAAGCTTCTGGAATGCCCACAGCCCACTTTAAATGCTAGGACTTTGTGACATCACAAAACCTTCAATAATTTTGTATTTGAAAATGTCTTAAAGGCATTAATGAAATAGCTTTCAATGTTCCTGTGAGACAGAAATTATGAGGTCCCATTTTAAAAATGAATTTAAGCAAAACAGTTTCTTCAGAATCACTTAAAAGATAAATAGGAGCACTAAGAATGAAAATCAGATGTTCTCAAACTTTTTCTTGTGCAGGACATCTACACAAAGCTTTTTCTTTCTCAGATGTTGTAGGGCAACTTAGAATAACATGGAGACATCACAGTGTGTATACAGCCCCCAAAAGTAACACTTGCAAAAATAAGAAAAGCAACCATATGTACAATGTTACTGTTCAGCTATTGAAAATTCAATTTAAAAAGCACACTAATAATAAAACATCCTATTTTGACAATTAGTAGAAATAAAATAGCATAATATTAAAGAGAGCTTATCAACAACAATTCTAATTTATTATTGCTATTAATTGTATTATATAGAAGGAAAGAAGTGCTTATGTTGCTTATCTGAACAGCTATGTAAAGCAACAACAGTTCATTAAAATGGCTGCATATAATCATGGTGCCTTAGATTTCTATAAACTTTTCTAGCTGGTCATTTAAACCTTCTGTATGTTTCGTTTTTCAGTCCCCTCAAATAATGTTCTTAACACGGAAACAGTGACCACTAAAAATAATTGCAAGATCTTGTCATACAGCCAAAGGTTTCTATAGCATCAGGAAGAGTGTAGTCATGGCACTAAAGGATCAGTCTTTCCACACACCTGAAGTTCCCTGGAAGGAGCATGAAGCCAGTGGAAAAGTTTCTGTTTCTTAGCAGTAGAGGAAGGTTAGGGCTTCTCCACTATCCCTTCCAGATGTCCTCCTTTACATACGTTCAGGAGGTTTCTCTACTGTCATCTGCTGGATGTAAAATCTGTTCGTTTTATGGTGAATCTCTGAAATGAAACAAACTGGCAGGAGACTGAACAAACAGCATCATGGATTTGAGTCAGGAATCTATTAAAATAATACTTAAATGTAATCTGATTATTTTACGTAAAACTAAGTATTTTAGCACATTTTTATTATTTTTTTCTCTTTATCTCTTTCAAATGACTGTGTTATCCATTTCCATGTGTAACTGAGTCTGTATAAATAAGATGAATGGTTTGTAACAGCATTTCTGATAAGAAACATGCCTTAAGTGTTCCTTAACTGAATAGCATGTTTTGACCCAGCATAATCTGTCCAAACAATAATAATAATTCATAAGTGTTTCTGTGCATAAATAAATTGTCCTTAACCAGAAAACATTTTGAATAAAAGTGAGAATACTGATAGATCTTTTATAGTCCATAGTCTGCGTCCAGCCTTTCTTTATGAGCCATGTATTTTGAAAAATTGACCTTTGAGGAAATTAATTTGATTTCCCTATAACATGCCATTGCACACAAATGTGAGTAAGAATTTTTGCATATGCATATGGTCTTTCCACAAACATTTTTTAAACTATGTTACTATATTTTAACCAGTAGAGACTGGGAATGACCTGGAAATGTCAAACATATTTTTAAGCCTGGAATGAGTGAGTATCAGCTTTCAAGCTCATCAGAAGTCAGGGAAGTAGAACTCAGTTTTGCTTTTGTATCTCAGTTCCCCCCTTATCAGACTAATTAGGCTAAACTGTAAAACATTGTGATTTAAAATCTTACTATTTCATGTGCCAAACTGTCAAAAAGGAACCAAGTCAAAAGTCAGACACAATAGCTATTACATTGCATTTTTAAAGCATAATAAGAGGTATGATACTTAAGGTTAAATAAGAACATCAGGAATCAAACCAAACTGGAAACAGTGTTCAGAAACAGATTTGCAATAGTATTCTGCTAAACAGACCTGAAGACATATGATGGACTAAGAATGCATACATGGACAGTTATTGCCTCTCAACTGACATGCAACAACTTGATGGCATTTCTAAATGTTGTGAGACAGTACATCGTTGATAATTTTAGATTTCAAGACCTCACTTCAAAAAGCATTTTCAGTGAAGAGAGTGGCTAGCAAACAGTTTCAACTTTTCAAGGTGTTCATGTTCTGAATTTGTATTTATTTGTTGACCATCATGTGATGATTTAACAAAAAAATATACTTCATCCTCCATGTAATTACATTCCAGACCAGAATATAATCACCTCAATATTCTCCTTTCAAGTTTTTCTGCTTTTCAAAGTTTTTGTTGAGCAAAGTTATTTTTGTCTAATATTCCTAAAACAAATAAATAAATAAATACAAAAATAAACTAACAAAAAAACAACAAACCAAACAAAAGAAAAAAATGGACAAAACCCAAACCTGAAGAGATTTTTTATAAAACCTTATCTAAAAGCAACTTACCTCCAAGAGGAAATCAATTTACGAATCCGTCAGCCCCAGAGATGAATATCTGGGATAGTTATAAGACAGTAAGAAAAAGTTATAATAAGTATTTTTCAATATTAAGTATATGTCTCAAAACAGTTGCAAGAACATTATTGATATGTAAAAAGATTTAGTTTCCTTAGTTTAAAAGAAGTTTTCTTCCCATAAGAATTATAAATTTAGAAGTTAAATTACATAATAAAGTTTTATAGTTCTATAATTCTGGACATGCATGCTCTGTAGAGAATTTGTTAGTGCATTCCCCAATCAAAATATTTTATTATTGATGCCAAAAACGGAAAGTCTAATAATTAGAGAGGGTTGTTCCAAAATGAACATCATAATTTTAATTTGCTTCATTCATGTGGGAGGTGTTCAAATAGTAGGATGGAGAGATCTACATAACCATCTTAATATATCAAAATACGTGGTATGTTGAAGAACTAGGACAATGATACAAAATTCAAGATTAAAAAACAAAGCTTTATTTTTACCAGATCATTTTCATTTTAAAAAATAACCTCTTACAGCACGTTCTGTACATGTATTAAATTAAGCTATTCAGTGTAAATGAGTTAGAATTCTAGATACTCTTGTGGAAGAGATAAACTCCACAACAAATTCATTAAAGAAATTAATACCATTATGTACCACTATTGTTATGATTTTTCATTAATTTAGAAGACTGAATGCTTATAAATGTATATCAATACCTCTTAGATGCAAACCGCACTAATGTCTTCCTCAATCTAAGAGATAGGCCATTTCATGCCTCACCAATTTATGACAGCACTAGACACAAATGGTGAATTAGTACATAGGTAAAAAAAAAGGCTGGATTATCCCATCACACCAAAACTCTTAATCACTTTCTAACTTACTGGCATTTTTAAAGATTAACTGTTTAGGCATAACTATCTTAGAGCTTGACTTTCATCTCATTCTGCAGTGTAACATCTATGAGTATTAGGACAAAATGAGTGATTGTACCTATTTCTGAAGAGGACTCCTTCCATGAAAAGAAATTGGAAAGATAAAATAAGCTGAGCTATGTTACCCTGAACACTTTAATCCTATTCTAATCCCACAGGACTAATAATCACAGTGGGAAATATTCCCAGGAGAACAATCAAAGACCTGGTAGATGAGGGGAAAGCCGTGGATGTGGTCTGGACTTCAGCAAGGCCTTTGACACTGTCTCCCATAATATACTCTTGCAAAAGCTGGTAGCCCATGGCTTGGACAAGTGTACTCTATGCTGGGTTAAGAACTGGCTGGAGGGCCGGGCCCAGAGAGTGCTGGTGAATGGGGCTGCATCCAGCTGGTGGCCAGTCACTAGTGGTGTTCCCCAGGGGTCAGTGTTGGGTCCAGTCCTGTTTAACATCTTTAACATCTTTATTGATGATTTAGATGAGGGGATTGAGACCATCATCAGCAAATTTGCTGATGACACCAAGTTGGGAGGGAGTGTTGACCTGCTGGAAGGCAGGAGGGCTCTGCAGAGGGATCTGGATAGACTGGAAAAATGGGCTGATTCCAATGGGATGAAGTTCAATAAGGCCAAGTGCTGGGTGCTGCACTTTGGTCACAACAACCCCCTGCAGCACTACAGGCTGGGCGCAGAGTGGCTGGAGAGCAGTCAGACAGAAAGGGACCTGGGGGTACTAAGTGACAGGAAGCTCAACATGAGCCAACAGTGTGCCCAGGTGGCCAAGAAGGCCAACGGTATCCTGTCCTGTATCAAAAAGAGCGTGGTCAGCAGGACAAGGGAAGTGATCCTTCCCCTGTACTCTGCATTGGTGAGGCCACACCTGGAGTATTGTGTTCAGTTCTGGGACCCTCACTTCAGGAAAGACATTGAAGTGCTGGAGCGGGTCCAGAGAAGAGTAACACGACTGGTGAAGGGACTTGAACATAAGACCTATGGGGAGAGGCTGAGGGAGCTGGGGTTGTTTAGTCTAGAGAAGAGGAGTCTTAGAGGTGACCTCATCACTCTCTATAACTACCTGAAGGGAAGTTATAGCCAGGTGGGGATTGGTCTCTTCTCCCAGGCAGTTAGCAACAGGACAAGGGGGCATGGGCTTAAACTCTGCCAGGGGAAATTTAGGCTGGATATTAGAAAGAAATTCTTTACAGAGAGAGTGGTCAGGCATTGGAATGGCCTGCCCAGGGAGGTAGTGGACTCGCCGTCCCTGGAGGTTTTTAAACTGAGATTGGACATGGCACTTAGTGCCATGATCTAGTAAACGGACTAGAGTTGGACCAAGGGTTGGACTCGATGATCTCTGAGGTCTTTTCCAACCCAGTCGATTCTGTGATTCTGTGACTTCTTTCCATCTCAGAGTCTTTATTTTCATTAAAGTAGAAAGAATAAAAGGGTTTTACTTCTGTTCTCCAGGACATGAATACTCTTCAGATTGCCTATAAATGATCCATATGAGCTGTGTCATCAAGAGATGGTTCAGCCTGCAGCATTCTTAATGCATTATTCATATGAAGACATTAAATGTTTTAGGGACACGCAGTTCCTTTAGCATGTTGCACTGCAGCATCACAGTAAGAAGAAAAAAGCTTCAGTAAGAAGTGCTGCTGACCTCGTTAGTTATTTAGTCTCTTGAGTAATCAAATTTTGTTATTACAACTGACTCTAGGTACTACACATCTCAATCATACCTTGCAATGAAATGTCATTTATTTTCTGACTTCACTTGCAATATATTCTGCTTGCTCTTACCTTAGAGCTTTTTAATTAGAAAATAATATAGAGTGGTAGCCATTCAAATAAAACCCAAGGATGTTAAAAAAGTACTCCTTGCAGTGTTTATTAGGTATGTGATTTAAGAGCATGTGTAAGGACCAGTTCAACAAATCTTAACTGAAAGAAAGCTTGGAAAATTATGCAGGATTATGAATATTTATTTTCTGGGAAAAAAAAAAAAGCAGCCTAAGGCAGCCACTGATAAGTTAAATATGCTTTGCTAGTAATTTTGAATGTACATGTCTGGTGTGCTTTGTAAAAAATGAATAAAACTAAATCTTGGACTAGTACTGAAGAGAATTCATTAAATTACAGTGATATTTACAGAGCCCCAGTAAGATCAGGACTGCACTGTGTTAGGTCCTGTACAAATGCATTTTTAAAAGAATTGGCTAGTACTGAAGGACAAAGGGGATGAAAAACGCAAAAAATGCTAATGATTTGTCCAAAGCACACATATAAACATTAAGGTAGGTATACAGTGCTAATACTGGACTACAGAGTTAGATTTCCTAAACTGATTGCTTTAGGTAGAGAAGCAGTACTATGGAGGGCATATTCTATACTTGCTCTTTTCAATGCCCTTTTTGCAAGCACGTAATATACTCACTGTTAGAGTATTTAGCCAAGCGAACATTTGTTCTGGCCTATTATGGCCATTTCATGATTATTGTTTTATAGTTAGTTTTCTCCAAAAAGCAGAATACGAATCTAAGCAAGTTCCTGCAGTTTGCTCCAAAATCTATTCTATTTCTACCTCTTTTTTAATGTCCAAACTTGGTCTGTGTGGAGCAGGGAAATCCTGCTAATCTCTCAATACAGTATCAGCATTGATTGTTTTAGAGTGTTATACATGTTTACTTAACACAAACATCATCAGCTATGTGTATAAATAACATTTGTATTTATTGGTCTCACAGTCATAACTGCAAAATGGCATGAATAAATAAGAATAAGAAACATATACTGGATATTTTATCATTTACAGAAACCCAGCCAGCAGCAAATATTGCCTTAAAGTAATTCTACTAATCTTACAACCAGCTAGTACAGTTTGGAGGGCATTTGCCATGAACACTCCTTGCTTATAATTTTTCATCTCATCTGAAACACGTGGTTCACAGTTTCAATTTCTAACCTGTACTACAGTACTCCCTAGAGGTCCATAGGATCAGAACCAACCCGACAGAGCTTAAATATCCAGCATGGATGGCTGAGAGACCCTAAGCTGAAACTAGAGCCTGGCCAAGATTTTCTTCCTTACCACATCAGAGAAGTATTCACCAATAGTAATATCTGCAAAATAAATCGAGCAACTGCACTCTCCCAGACTGAGCAAGGAAGATCATTCAAGTATTCAGGCTCTCCTCTAACCTGGGAAGTGGTGCTCGTAGATGTTTTGCTTTGTCCTTTATCAAACCAGCTGTGCAATTGCTTCTCTGTGGTTCTGATATGTACCAGAAGCCCCATAGCTTAGCCAGCCAGTGAAGGCGGGGTTCATACAGGAGAGGTTTCAGTTCTGGCATCACTAAGCTTTGCCTCCAAGATGAGACTGGTGCTCACATGAGTGCCCACTCTACAAGCCGTTTACTTTAAGATGGTGACAGGCACTAAAATGGGGTTGTTGGTGACAACTGTTTCTCCAGGGTCACACTGATAGTGCCACAGCTTCCTTTAGATTACCTATAGACCAAGGCAGGAGGTATCATACACCATTCAAGATTAAAAAGCAGTCTGATATGAGAAACTGGTTGCCAAAACTGTCTGATGTTCAGACAGTCTGAATCCTCCCAGCCTGGACTCTGACACAGCAGTCACAAAATTGGTAAATTCAAACCTGGGTCAGTTATGCAATGATTTCCCTGCTCCTGATCTCATGGGGGATTATGTTGCCTAATGTAGAGAATAAATAATTTTCATGTTATCTTGCACAATTTAACTCAATGACTTTCTTGTGCAGAGATATGAATCTGTAACACCTCTTATCGTAAGCTATGAGCAAACTCTACCATCCGTCCCAAATGAAGGAAGATAGCAGTCAGTCTCCAAATGCCTTTAATTTCTTTAAATGATAGTATAGAAAATAATTTGTTTTTAAATGTTGTGCAATATTTATAACATTCCCTACAGTGAGCACAGGAATGCTTAGGTATAGTTGTATCTACCCAAGAAGATCACCATTCCTGTAATTCTATCTTAATAACTTCCTTAACACTGAGAGGTCAATAAACACTAGCTTTTTAAATACATGCACATTTCAGCAGATGCTGGGCTTCTCAACTGTGGGAAGATCAAATACCACTTACCAAAATAATTGCATGTTATGTCTTTCAGTGATAGTTCACCAGGCTCTCTGTAGCCTGAGATATGCTCCTACAAGGTGTTCAACAGACACAATTAGAAGTTTTGAATATTGAAACACCACATTTTAGCAAAATACTGAGGTCAGTTATCTGAAGAACCCTTCTTTCTGGAAAGAGTTGGTTCATTAGATACATAACAGATGAGATTACACAGGGAAAATGTTGCTAAAATGTGTTCAGCTGTCTTTGTGCTTTGAAGTTTTATCTAAACAACTGGCATAAGTGTGAAATTTTTTGTTAAAATACCTTATGATTTAATCAATTAGGATGCAGTTTAAGCAGAGACAAATTTTATTCATACTGTTGCAGCAACAAAAATATGAGTTCTAGCAGATTCCTCAGAGCTAAAGTTTTCCTGTCTTTCTGAATGATGTTCTTTGAGGATGATAAGATTTAGGGTTTTTCATTACATATCTTACATACACATTTTTCAGGTCATCTATTCTGAAATCCAAAGTGTTATTAGTTTCTGATATTTTTGACGAGACAGCTTTCGTTCTTTCACTCGGTATCCCCACACACCTATTAATTTATCTTGCATTACTTCGGTACATGTAGAAGATCCATTTCTATCATCATCAAAACATTTATCTACCCAGATAAGCCTAGGAATGTGTCAGCTCTTTTTAATGGTGTCCCATCATTATTTGTACTGAACTGAACATGTAATTTGAACGATCAGAAAAGATAATACTTAAAATGGGTTCCATAGTTGGAATGACTCCTCAACTAACTCTCTTTCACCTAATAACTTCCTTTCAGATGAAGAAAAGACATCTCTTTTTCTTGTAGGGGCACTTTCACAGCTAATTTTAAATCAATCCTTTTAAAGAGATGACCCAGCTTTTTGCATATCCTTTTCTGTATATAAACCAATGATTTTTGAATCATGTGATTCCTGCACATACTTGTGATCACTAACGCTAACATAAAGGAGACACAATTACTTTCCTGGGTTAAAGGGAACAGAAGGTCAGTATTACGCTTTTTGGTAGCAAGGAATCATGTTCTGAAATCTTCCTCATAGTCACTCCCATTTCTGTTGGAGTTCCTGGTTTTACTTTCCCATTTTGTGGTTCTTTGCTGTTTCACAGAATCACAGAATCACAGAATGTTAGGGATTGGAAGGGACCTCAAAAAATCATCTAGTCCAATTCTCCTGCCGGAGCAGGAAAACCTAGATGAGGTTACACAAGAATGTGTCCAGGCGGGTTTTTAATGTCTCCAGAGTAGGAGACTCCATAACCTCCCTGGCAGCCTATTCCAGTGTTCTGTTACCCTTACTGAGAATAAGTTTCTTCTCAAATTTAATTGGAACCTTTTGTGTTCCAGTTTGAAAGCATTACCCCTTGTCCTATCGTTGGTCATCACCGAGAAGAGCCTGGCTGCATCCTCGTGACGCTCACCCTTTATATATTTGTAAACAAGGTCACCCCTCTGTCTCCTCTTCTCCAAGCTAAAGAGACCCAGTTCCCTCAGCCTTTCCTTGTAAGGGAGATGCTCCACTCCCTTGATCGTCTTTGTTGCCCTGTGCTGGACTCTCTCCAGCAGTTCCTTGTCCTTCCTGAACTGAGGGGCCCAGAACTGGACACAATATTCCAGATTTGGTCTCACCAGGGCAGAGTAGAGGGGAAGGAGAACCTCTCTTGACCTACTAACCACACCCCTTCTAATACACCCCAGGATGCCATTGGCCATCTTGGCCACATGGGCACAGTGCTGGCTCATGGTCATCCTGTTGTCCACCAGGACCCCCAGGTCCCTTTCCCTACAATGCTCTCTAATAGGTCATTCCCCAACCTATACTGGAACCTGGGGTTGTTCCTACCCAGATGCAATACTCTACACTTTCCCTTGTTATATTTAATTAAATTTTTCCCCATCCAACTCTCCAGCCTGTCCAGGTCTCGCTGGATGGCAGCACAGCCTTCTGGAGTGTCAGCCACTCCGCCCAGCTTGGTGTCATCAGCAAACTTGCTGACAGTGCACTCTATTCCCTCGTCCAAATCGTTGATGAATATATTGAATAATACAGGCCCCAGTACTGACCGCTGAGGCACTGCACTAGATACAGGCCTCCAACTAGACTCCACCCCATTGACCACGACTCTCTGGCTTCTTTCCTTCAGCCAGTTCACAGTCCACCTCACTACTCGGTCGTCCAGACCGCACTCCCTCAGTTTAGTTGTAAGGATGCTGTGGGAGACTGTGTCAAATGCCTTACTCAAGTCAAGGTAGACCACATCCACCACTCTGCCATCATCCGTCCATCTTGTTATGTCCTCATAAAAGTCAATGAGGTTGGTCAAGCACGACTTCCCCTTGGTGAAGCCATGTTGACTGCCCCTAATGACCCTCTTATCGCTTATATGCCTTGAGATGGCACCAAGGATAAGTCATTCCACCAGTTTCCCAGGGATGGAGGTGAGGCCGACTGGTCTATAGTTACCCAGGTCCTCCTTCTTGCTCTTTTTGAAGACTGGAGTGACATTCACTTTCCTCCAGTCCTCAGGCACCTCTCCCGTTTCCCAAGACTTGGCAAAGATGATGGAGAGTGGTCCAGCAATGACTTCAGCCAGCTCCCTCAGCACCCGTGGGTGCATCCCATCTGGACCCATGGATTTATGGATGTCCAGGTTGCCTAATTGCTCCCTAACCCAGTCCTCATCAACCAAGACTAACTCCTCCATTTTCCTGACTTCCTCTGGGGCCTCAGCAGTACGGGGCTCCTCAGGACAGCTTCTGGCAGAGCAGACAGAGACAAAGAAAGCATTCAGTAACTCTGCCTTCTCTGTATCTTCTGTCACCAGGGCACCCACCTTGTTCATCAGTGGGCCTACATTGCCTCTGGTGTTAGTTTTATCTGCCATGTATTTGAAAAAGCTCTTTCTTTTGTCCTTGACCCCTCTTGCCAGGTTTACTTCTAAGAAGGCCTTAGCTTTCCTAGTTGCCTCCCTACACCCTCTGACAACAGCCTTATATTCTCCCCAAGTGGCCAGCCCCTCTTTCCATGGTCGATAAACTCTCCTTTTGAGCTTCCCCAGCAGTTCCCTGTTTAACCATGCAGCTCACCCAGCTCCCTTCCTTGACTTCGTATGTGTCGGGATGCTCTGATCTTGTGCCTGATAGAAACAGTCCCTGAACACTAACCAACTATCTTGGGCCCCTTTACCTTCAAGCAGCCTTGCCCATGGGATTTCCCCCAGCAATTGCCTGAAAAGGCCAAAGTTTGCCCTGCTGAAATCCAGGGTTGCAATTCTGCTTGCTATCCTCTTCCTGTCACACAAGATCCTGAACTCCACCATTTCATGATCTCTACAACCACAGCAGCCCTCAACCTTTACCGCTTCAACCAGACCCTCCTTGTTAGTAAGGATGAGGTCCAACAGTGCACCTCTCCTAGTAAGCTCCTCCACCATTTGTATCAGAAACTTATCGTCAAGGCACTGGAGGAACCTCCTAGACTGTGGCTGGCTGGCTGAGTAGTCCTTCCAGCAAACATCAGGGAAGTTAAAATCCCCCACAACAACCAGGGCCTGTGACTGTGAGGCTGCTCTCACCTGCCTGTAGAAAGCCTCATCAACTTCCTCACCCTGATCTGGTGGCCTGTAATAGACATCCACAACAGTATCACCCCTGCCAGTCTGCCCCTTAATTCTCACCCATAGGCTCTCAACTCGCTCTTCATCCATGCCTGGACAGTACTCAATACATTGTAGTTGCTCTCTCACGTAAAGAGCAACTCCACCACCACGCCTGGCTGGCCTGTCTTTCCTGAAAAGGACATAGCCATCCATGACCACATTCCAGTCACGTGAGCTGTCCCACCATGTCTCCGTAATTGCCACCAGGTCATAATCTCCTGCCAGAACATAGGTTTCTAACTCCTCCTGCTTATTCCCCATGCTGTGTGCATTGGTGTACAGGCATTTCAGAGAGTAAGCCAAGCACACCGATTTCACCCTAGGGGTATGGGAGGCCTCCCAGGCTTCATGAACCCTAGAGTGATGCCACACTTATGCAAGCCCAGCTACAACCCCATCCTGCTTAAAGCCTAGTTTAAAGCTCTCCAAATGAGCCCTGCTAATTCCTGTCGCAGCATCCTTTTGCCCCTGCGAGATAAAAGTTTCCCATGTATCACATTTGGACTGTTGTCTTGTAAAACCAGCCATTATCAAAGAACCCAAAGCCCTGCCTGTAGCACCAGCCTTGTAGCCAACTGTTTACAGACTGAATTTTCCTATGCCATCCCATATCATCACCCAAAACTGGAAGGAGGGAAGAGAAAATCACTTGAGCCCCAGACTCTTTTACCATCCATCCCAAGGCCTTGAAATCTTTTTTCATACTTGACTTGGCTTTAAAAAACAAGCAAACAAGAAACCTACCTTTCTCTATTGAAATTTCAGCTTTTTAGGTACAACATGAACTAAAGATGTCCAAGTGGAAATTTTGAACAGTCCCTGATGCTCAGGAAAATTCAGATAACTTTGCTAGCATAAAGTAGCTTTTAATAAACTACTTGTGCCTGTAGAATCTCTCTTGTGTGGAAGAGCTTTCAAAAAAAAAAGGCTTTATAACAGCACCTATGCTACCTATTGTGGTTGTTATTATAGAAATGCTACTGGAGAAAAGAATGTGGAACTGGATGCATATTTGATTTCATTTACACAGTATTGATTTTTGCTTGAAGCTGAATTCAGCTGTCTGCATAAAAAACATTGTAAACATTAGTTTGTATTTTTAAGAAGCTGTAGACAGTATTAGAGAGTATAAAAGATATTACCCTATCTTGGTGTTTCTATTTGCAATATCTTGTACAAAACCAGAAGAGATAGTTTGATTTTCAGATTATTCTTCTCATTTATGTAGCAGTCATGTTGTTTTGCATTACACCTGTACAAATTTCATTTTGATTTTCAATTTTACAATTAAACACAAAATTCTGTAAGATAAAATTTACAATATCCCCAAAACGAAGCTTCTGCTCCAACGCATTACTGCTGCTGTAACTGTCACTTGTATGAGAAGATGCACTGCAGTATTTGCATTGCAAGGAGGATCTAGTTAGCATCTGAATCTCCATTACAGTATGTATGTCTCTGTGCAATCATAGCACAATCCTTGTTTCAAAATATTCCCTCTAAGCCATATCAAATATGTAATTTTTTTACATTTGAGAACAATGTGGTATTCTTTTTTTGACAAATCCATTTATTTTGTACTTTTCTGAATATATGAGAAAGTGACTTGCATTAATAAAAATGCCTACTGTTTCACCTAGGTGTGTGAACCATCTAAGTGTGCAAATGCCTTTATTGAAAAGTGCATTCTGGACTTCTCTGAAGTTTGTCCAAGCCATGCTCTATTTTAGTGAATTTGGATGTGATATAAATAATTTAGGCTTTTTTATTCACAGGTTCAGAAAAACAAATCATATGAGGTAAAAAGATTGAATATGTCCATTTCAAAACTCCTTTTTCTGCTTCAGATTAAAACATATGGCTTAATCATTTTTATGTGAGTGCCTTGCTTACTCTTTTAGAAAATATGAACTGTTCCATACAGCTGCTTGTCTTTTCAGAATTTTATAACAAACTGGGATATCTTGCATCATTATGAGTTTATGGAAAATCAACCTTTTTAATTAAAAAAAAAATATATGTTTTCATACTAATCTGATCACTAGTGAAGCAGAGAACATAACCAGTGAAATGAAGGAAGAAAACCAAAAATCTAATATGATTTGATGTTCCCTCCTATAGTCACATCAGAGTTAATTCTGTCTCATATTAGCAAACATTTTATCTTGCTACAATATGTTCAGATCTTATTAAGGATCTTATTATGACACTTAAGAAGTGTACAAATGCATGAAACAAAAATTCAACAATTAAAAGAATAGCCTTTATTTGATCCAGAATAATTCTTTCTTTGTAAGAACAGCATTTTGACACACTTGAATTAGCATGACCAATCTTTTTTCATCAACAGTCCTTACCTTTTGATAACTAGGCTGGCAAACAAACTGCAAACTCTCAGCTCTGAAAAATGGCATAACTTATTAAGCTATTGCAAACTCATTCTTTATGAAGGTGAGGATTAGATGCTTCTCTTTGATCTCTTTGTTTCCATTTAATTGTGTAGAAGGAAAGTTTATTTTATTGTCTCCAAGAAATGGAAAAATGGAAGGAGAATAATACAAAGAGGTACACTTCCTTTTTTTTTTTTTTTTCCTGAACTATTGTAAAAAAGATAAATAAACAAGTTCAAAGGAAGGACGTAGTTCAAGTCCTTGGAATCAATCAGATACTTTGTTGCAATTCTTGGTATTTTGAATGAGGCAATACATGCAGAAATGTAAATCCTCTTCTAATAACAACAAAACAATGAAATAGATATAGTTGTTGAATAATAAAGAATACAAATGTGAGGAATTGGCAAGTTTAGCTTTGAATAAACTATCCAACTAACAAAAGGATCAATGCAGCTGAGTAAGAGATCTCTACACAGCTATCATATTATGTTCATGATTTAACAATATTTTTATCACATATTAGATCAATAGAGCATAAGGTATGTTTTAACTTCCCAATGTTTTAAAGCACTGTTTTAACTTCCCAATATGAATTATGAAATGTATTAGCAGCCACAAAAAAGTATTTTTTGGCTTGCCTCTTTTTCAGTGATGTATTAACTTAGTTGTTCCTCAGCCATACCCAAAGAATGATTTATTTACAATGCCTTTTTTTTCTTAAAAATGTTTTCATTTTCCATGTATGCTATTCTCTTTTTTCCCAATGTAACACTTCCTTGCTGTTTCAAAAGTAATATGGAGTAATTTGGTTTTTGTTATGGTTTAACCTGGGCTGGCAACTAAGCAGCAGACATCTACTCACTCACTCCCCAACACCTTCAATTAGTGAGAAAGGTACCTCATATGAATCTTCGAGGTCTATGCATAAATCTCTTTTTGCTTGTCTCCTCAAGACACTTCTACATAGCAGGAAGTATATGTAAGGCCCTGATCATACAAAGAGCAGCAACTTTCATTCTTGTCACTCAGATTTGTAGCAGATTTCTGCAGCCTCTTCCATTTGCATTAAGGGATTCTGCCATCACCGCCTGTAATTTCTTTATTTCTATCCATAAAAGGCCTTTGAAACAGGTCTTTGTATTTAATATCATAATATGGATGTTCTTTAACTTTTTTGCATTTGTGTCTTTCATTTCCACCCACTATTTCCTCAAGTCAACAGAAAAAACTTTCCTTGTATCATGAAAGAAAAACAACTCAGAGACTAACCTGATATTAATCATTATGAGCACTAAGAATTTTACATCTGGTGTCAGTCTGGAAGCTGGTTTACCACAGATATGCTGGGTTATCAATTTATGATGGGTAGCAAATCTTCATTTTTTAAATATCAATGTTGTTTCTTGGATTAGTTAGGATTAAAGGTGTCCTGGTTTTGTTAAAAACAAGACCAGTTCTCTTTTGGTGATTTTTCTTTCAGCTAAGTTCTTCTAGGTGGCTGTACTTTTCTGAGTTTTAGCCTGCATATTTTTCCTAGGATGCTGCACTCAGTGCTGATAAGAGACCCACGGAATGCTGAAGAAACTCGTGTTTAGATTTATTACTATGGTAGCTAAGAAAGCCTGATAAGTTTTCCCACGTTCCACTGTGAGAGGGGCATGTTTGAGGAGGGGTGGATGGAACAGGTAACTAGAGCTGACCAACGAAAGTATTCCACCCGATAATCGTCATACCCCCTATATAAGAGGGTGATCATGAGGGTCAAGCTCTCTTTGACCATGGCCGGCATCTAGAGAGGACCCTGCCTGTCTGCCTGTGATCTACAGGCCTCAGGCCCTGCATCCTGCAACCAGGTTCCGGTTTGCTGTGAAGTCCTGCCCATGACTTCCGGGGGCCTGGGCTGCACCTGCTGGAGCTGCCAGCTCCACACACCCAGCTCTGCTGCTGGAGTGATGCCAACTCCGCATCGAGCACTCAAGATTGTTTTTTTTATATTTTGTATATATTCTCTATTTATTAGTAGTATTAGTAAAACCCTTTAAAACTTTCCAATCTGAAGTCTAAGTCTCTCTTCCTTTCCCCTTATTTTTCTTATCATCTTTCCACTCAAAAGGAAAGGGGCAGTGGGAGGTAAAGGGGATAACAGGGAGTGTCTGCCACAGTTTATTGCCGCCTTGCTTTAAACCTTGACAAAAGGTTTATTAGAATAATAATTGTGGTCATCACAGTGAGAAACATCAATATATGCTTTACTACATTTTACTAGCAAGACTGTCCATGATGTCAGACACTAGCAATACTAAGTCATTTTCCTTAGTATGCACTGTGCTATTTGTCCCTGGGCAAACAGAATGTAATGCTTGTCTCTTGGTTTTTCATCATTATCCTTAGTTGACAAAATCAGTAGCATCACAAAAAGCAATTCATATTAATGTACATGATTTTAAATCAATATTTTAACCATGAATACCAGAATTTTCCTTTCTCACAATATAGACATTTTATAGTCTCCAGACTAAATTCAGAGCTGTTTTGCCTTGTACCAAGGGAGAGGAGTCAAAAAGAAAAAACACATGATCTTCCAATGTGGGTTTAATCTGTAAATAAAGTTATTATATTCTTTATGAAGAAACATCGACTGATTTCATATGGAAAGAGTGTTCCTATAACATGTGGACTATAGAGAGTACTATGAACCTTCAAATGTTTCTGTAAGATAAATGGCTCAACACAGCTTCTATCTGCAGAACAAAAGCTCATTTACAATTGTTGTCACTGATTCACACCTAATGCAGCAACAAGAGAAGATCTTCAGAAGAGAGTCCTATCATTATCATTGAAGTGTCATAGGGATGGCTTCAGTTTTCTCATCTGATAGCACCATGTGGATAAATCATACCTTTCTGCTCACATGCTCCAAAATCACTCTTAAGCAGCATATTTAAAAGTTCTTCGGACCTGCGTATATTTCAGCTAATCCTAAGTGAAAGGACCAATATATAGCACTTGATCCACAGCTTAGTTTCAAGTAGTGTGTTTGAAATTATATTTGAAACAAAACTTGTCTTGGAATCAGCCACACTGAGAAAAACTAGATGTAGTTTTTCATTTGTCTGTAGATCAATGTATTCTAGTTCTACTGTAGAATGGTATTTCCCACTCACTACTGATCCTAGTATGTAAGTATTTCACATGTAATATCAGGTTATTTGTAACCTAGAAATCATTATGCACTAAGACAATCTCTTAGAAACGGGCCAGGAAACACAGGATGCTTCTTGGTGATAGCAGCTGGGGCACTTGGTGCATTTTTACCTTAAACACCTTGAACTGCTCCAAGGGAGCCTCAAAAGAGCATTGTGCCAAGCTGCAAAGTGACTAAGTGTAAACAAAGCAATGTGCACTGCTGCCCCCGGGACAGGTAGCCTTCCTGTAATCCCTCACATACACTGCCTGTCTCTGGCCTTAGTTATCAGCTACTTATCACAGAATAGTTCAGGTTGGAAGGGACCTTCAAAGCTCATCCAGCCCCACCTCTGCCACGATCAGGGACATCTTCACCCAGATCCGGTTGCTCAGAGCCCCATCCAGCCTGGGCTGGAATGTCACCAGGCATGGGACATGCACCACCTCTCTGGGCAAGCTGGGCCAGTGTTTCACCACTCTCAATGTAAATGTACTTAAATGTGCTTACACTTATTTCCCAATGTTTATTTACATTACATTCCATATATTTCACAAAATAGAGACAGTTAATTGTCCTTTATTATTTAAGTTCTCTCTTTGGGGCCTTCTCTCAAAGAAGCAACTCCTGTTTCTCAGGTATACATCTTCTTCCACCTCGTACCACAACAGTTGCTCCCACCCAACTATTCACAAATTTTACCAGGGAAATCTGAGGTAAAAGCCTAATTGAAAAGTAGCATCGCATCCTATTACTTACCAACATTTTTGTGTATTAGACTTATGAGCATCTTCCCGAACAGGTAATTTTTTATGAATTCATAGAAGCAAGGCAATTAATCAGTCAACAGGTTTTGTAATTAAAGAGTGATTGGTAGCTAATTAGCTTTGGCTATTGAGATCACCTGCAGCAGGGTGAGGCATTCAGCGTCCCTGAGGAGTGTGCTCCACTGCAGTAGTAGCGCTGAACAGTGATGAGCTGACCTTGCAGACCCAGTCACCCTTTTTAAACCTGTGTGGGGAATTGTATCTGTAAAAGCCCATGACAGTGCAGGTGGTGACAACAAGGTAGTGCTGATGGGAGTCATTTATATGGCCTCTTACTTATTTACAACCTACTGAATGAGCAGTGAGTACAAATACTAGCTTAGTTGTCTGTTGCTGAGTATAAGCAAAAAAAAACACCTTGGGGGGGACAAAAGAGAGAAAAGGTAGGGTCTATTTTGGAAGTATCAAGTGACAGGCTTTTTCAATGCTATTCAGTCTGTTACTTTAAAATTAATGGTTTTTCTTTGAGCATTGCTAATAGCGTTTTGCTGCTTTGAGAAAGACCATGCAGTTTGGTGAGCGCTTTTCATGTTTTTCTTCTGTTGGCTTCACAGGCTGGCTTTAGCTGTTCCTTTACTTGTGTCTTCTATCCTTGCTATAACTAACTTTTTACGTTCAAGTTCTATTTGTTTGCAAGGCATCTCACTAGCTTAGACACGTACCTTGCCCTGGCTTTAGAAGTCTTGCCTACCGGCAGCTAGGCTTAAGGCTCCCTGTCTGAGCATGTAATGTAATTACTGAAGGAATGAGCTTATTATTAAACTTGCAGGAGGACTCTGTTAGTTGCAGCTAACTTTGGAAAAAATTCCAGTCAAGGAAATGTTGAAATTTTAATTCTTCTGTAAGCAGAAAGAATTATACTAACCTTGGCACAGATTAGGAAAAAAATAATGCTTTCTCTTTCAAGTACAATATTTGCTTTCTTAAAACATAAGTCTCATGCACTATCCTTAAAAACATATGACATCAGCTTTCTTCTGATTTTTAAGTCTGAACTTCAGTTTGGGTGCACAGTAACTATCCAAATAAGAAATTATTAAAGGAGTGTAGAGACAAATTTTGAGATATATTGAATATCAGCTGATGATCGGCTATTTTTTAGACATTAGTCATCGTAGATTCATAGAAGAGCCCAGGTTGTAAGGGACCTTGAAAGATCACCATGTTCAACATTTAGTGGGAAAGCAAGCCTAGATAAGATTACCTAGTACCCTGTCTAATTGCATCTCTAAATCCTCCAGCAATGGGAATTCTACCACATTCCTGGGGAAGCTCTTCCAGTAAATGATTTTTCTCAGTGTAAAAAAATTATTTCTTACTTTAAGAATAAATCTCTCCCCGTGCAACTTGTACCTGTTGTGCCTTGTATTCTCCATGTGGCTTCTTGTGAAGAGAGAGCGCCTGTCCTCTTTGTAGCCACCCTGTAAGTACTGGAATACTGTGATGAGGTTCCCCCGAAAGGTTCCCTGATGAGGTTCCTTCCCTTTTCCAGGGAGAAAACACCTAGTGCCTTCAGTCTTTCCTCACAGGTCAAGTTCTCCAGTCTTTTGATAATTTCTATGGCCTTCCTTTGGAATATCTCCAGTCTGTCTGTGTCTTTCTTGAATTTTGGGGTGGGGTGGGAGGGGGGAAATAGTGAGAAAGAGGAGGGGAAGGAAGTGGTACAGGCACCAGAGCAGAGATTCCCTGCAGCCCATGGAAGTAGCCATGGTGGAGAAGGCATTTTCCTGCAGCCTGTGGGGAGGACCATGCTGGAGCAGATGCATATTTACTGTGGCCAATGGAGAGCCCATCATGGAACAAATTTTTCCTGAAGCATTGTACCCATAGAAACAACCCACACTAGAGCAGGGGGAAAGTGTGAGGATGAAGATGCAGCAGAGAGGAACCATTATGTACTAATTGCAACCTCCTGTTCCTCATCTCCCTGCACCATTGTGGGGGGAAAGGTGGAGGTATTGAGAATTAGAGTGAAGTTGGGCTTGAGAAAAAGACAGGGGTGTGGAGGAAAGGTTTTGTTTTAATGTTTGTCTTTGTTTCTCACTGTCCAAATCTATTGCATTTGTCATAAGTTAAATTACTTTTCTCCAAGACAAGTTTGTTTTGACCATGATAGTAATTAGTCGGTGAGCTCCTTGTCTTTCTCTCAACCCATACACTTTTTCTTCTTATTTTCTCCTTCAGCCTAGGAAGAAAGTATAGGGAGTCTTAGGACAGAGAGTGAGAGAGCAGATTAGTTGATGACTAGCATGTCACCAAGGTCCAGCCATCACTAAAAATATAAGTGTGTTTAATATAAACTCTTAAAAACTGTGGGCCCATTGTATATTTTTTCCTACTTCTATCATCAGCATCTTACAATCCAGAACTTGGAGATGACAGAGAGACAGTTTTATTTCTTTTTTTTTTTTCCAAAGCTAAAGAACCATGGCAACAGTTGAGTAACAGAGAGAAAAATGAAGAAACACCTTAACAACTCAAAAATGAGAATTCTATGTAATCAATGAGCTCCTTTGGCTATTTCATTCACACTGATACAAATTAAGTAGTCTGTAGCCTACTGACCCTCAGATTATAGGACTCCTTGCTTTGCTTTAGGAGTTTAGCAAAGCGATTTTCTAAATCAGAATTGAGTTAGAGTATAAATGGTTCTATACGCATTCTTGGATTCAACTCAAACTAAAGGAAGGTGAACTGGCTCAAAAGCCAGTTCACACACATCGATACACTTATTATCTCCAAGCAGATAAATTTGAACTTCTTTGCTGTTAGCTTCACAACCAGATAGCTGACCTGCACATTTTTATGCAAACACAACTTCATTTTCTATAGTCTTTGTTCTTGAACTAGGCTAGCTTGCTTTGTGACCAAAAAAAAAAAGTTCAATGCAGAGAAATATGATGATATTTAACAATGCACAGACTGTTCTAACTCCAGCACTAGTTGCAGCACAGTTCATCAGTGTTGGCATGGCATTACATTAACTATATTGCTTTTGGGAATCAATATGTGCCAAGTGCTACAAGCCAACATATGAACATGCTAAGTCCATTTTATGGCTGCATGAAGATTTCCGTGCTTCTCTCTGCCATGTAGCTTAGAGAAATTAATTTTTACTAACATAATGGAGCATCCATCTTCTAGATCTCTTATCTGTAGCTTTGGTGAGTTTATAATGCAGATAATCAAGGACTGTTGCTTTCCCTGTTCCACTCTGGATTTGACTCCTGTTTCCAGGGTATATTTTAGAATTATTTTATTTCAAGAGACTGTGTTTTGTATTCAGTACCATGACAACAGATTTTAATGTATCTTTTCAATTTCCCCTGTCTATGGTTAGTTATTTTCAATAAATTCTATCAGGTGTTCACAAAATGGTTTCCTTTAAGAAAAGAGGGGGAGCTATTAAATAACTGCACAAGTATCAGAAACTTCACATTCTTGTGTTCTAAATGCTTTGGGTATTTTTTCCAAAATCAGCAAATATTTTATCTTTTCTTGTAATGACAGATTTTAAGTCATGCAACTTATGACTAGTTCTGTTAATTTTAAATAAATAAATACAACACAACATCCAGGATTCTAACTTGACTATAATGTTTTCAAATACTAAACAGCTAGAAACATCACAAAACGGTTTAGTGTTTTGAGAATAGACAGTATGGCCATTTAGCGCCATAGCAACAGTCACCATTAAAGCTCTTTACAATTTTTTGTTAGAGATACAGAGAAAGTATAGACACAGGAAGGAACTAAAATAAAAGACTGGAGGGAAGAAAGAGAGAAGTATATGAGGGAGGAAGGGGAGGGGAGGGGAAGACAGGACAGGACAGAGGAGAGGAGGCAAACTTTTGATTTCCTCTCCTGGCTGTACAAAATTTCCAGTGGAATGAGAGTTTGTTTTCTTGGGTGTTTATTTTTTGTTTGTTTTGATTTTTTTTGTTTATTTGTTTGTTTGTTGTTTGTTTTGGTTTTGTTTGTTTGTTTGTTTAGTGAGAAGTTGGACCAGGCTCTTCTGGAAGAGAACGCATAAGAAAACTGTAAAAAGAAATACACAGAATGAAGGAAGGGTTTTTTTTTTGCTAACTTAGGGCTGAGACTGCTATACATACTAGGCAAGCTGTCTCCTGCCACATAGACGTTGCTCAAAAGAACTGGGACTTCTATAGAAAGCAGCTTTGCAGATAGGACAAAGTGAAGGTGAAAAATCTAAGATCTCAGGAAGCCATTTAGCAAAATGACAATCGTCAGAGTTTAATTTAGGTCTGTAGCATTTGTTTCCTAAATAGATTCTCTGGAAGGTCTAATATATCAGTTTAGGCACAGAAGGCAGGTATGATAACAGAGCTGCTGCTGCTTTGTGTATTTGTTCTTTTCTTCTAAAGCTGGAAAAATATTTTTATTTCGTTGCTGAATTAGGCCTGCTTTCAAAATTATTCCTTTTTAGTTCCTCATTCTTTATTAGCATAAGCTACTTTAGACACAAAATGATGCATAGCATGGGGGAAGTTTGTTCCTTCACCTACAAGTGACACAAATGTGGGATGGAGAGACTAGATATGACTACGCTTTCACATTGTTTCAACTTTATGAACATCTAGTACTGAATACTTTAGAAGAATTTTAGATTCCAAGTTAAGTGGAATGAGAAAAAAAGAATAAGAGAAGCCAAGAAGTTTGGCATATGTGCAGTTTGGAGGGCAGCCTCCCATTCCCTGTCATCCTTAGTGAGGACAAATGGTAGGATTACTGTAGAGTGGAATAATGACAAATTATTTGTGAACTTAGCTTTCCTGAGGGAATGTTTATTAAGACAAGTTTCACTCACACTGCATCAATTATGCTTGGCAATATATAATCATAAAAAGTTAATGAAGTTTCCATCTAATTAAACTAGGTTAAGATATGATCATTCTTCTTCCTGCTGTGTCTGAAATGATAGGTTTTTGATAATCAAAATAAATAAAAACAAACAGACAACCCACACAAAAAAATCCCCAAACCAAACCGAACCAGCAAAACACTAACAACCAAAACGTCAATTTGCAAAGTTGTAGATAAACACAGATAAGTACTTAAAAAGGATAATAAAACTCTTAAGTTACTCCACTTCCATCTGAGATATCCTTACACTTCTAGGATTTCAGCAATAAAGTAATGAAAAAATCACTTGGAACCAAATTCTGAGATCTATTTCAAAAGTCCGTCAAGTAACTCTAGAAGTGCAATATTTTAACTGAAAACAGAACGGGAGGAAGTCATTGTAAAACCTTTAAGCTGGGTACTGTGTCATAATACTCTAAATTACAAGAAGAATCGTATAGTGGCACAACATGACTTCTACAGGTAAGGGTATGTGGATATATGCTAAAACTAACTTCTTCAATGGTTGCATTTCTTTATTTTCACTGTGTGAGAAAACAGTGCTGCAGAAGTAACAGAACATACACAGTGTCATTAAAATTAAAAAAAAAAAAAAGAGTTAAAGATTTAGGGCAGTGTGTGAATTTTACATTTGTAAATTTTAGGCTTATTAACAACTGCAGTGTGCTTTCTATGCATCTTGGTTTCAGCTGAGATAGAGTTCATTTTCTTTCTAGTAGGTGGTATAGTGCTGTATTTTGTATTTAGTATGAGAAGAATGTTGGTAACACACTGAAGTTTTGATTATTGCTGTGTAGTCAAAGATGTTTAAGCATCTGATGCTCTACCAGGTGCATAAGAAGCTGGAAGGGAGCAAAGCCAGGACAGCTGACCCAAGCTGGCCACAGGGGTATTCCTTACCATATGACATCATGTTCAGTATCTAAACTGGAGTTTGCCTGGGCAAATATACTGCTGCTTGGGATCAGACAGACTGTCAATGCTGCAGGTGGTGAGTAGTTACACTGTGCATCACTTGTTTTATATATTTTGGTATTACTGTTATTATTCTAAGTATTTAATTCTTATAAATGCATTTATGTTTACAAATTAAGTAAAACTTTTCTTAGACAATAACATTTTCTGAAAAATAAGAATCCATGAGTGAGTTCTGAATTTCCTGGTTTGTCCTTTGGTTGGTTATATGCTCCACAAAACCACAAACAGCTGATATGTACAGACACTGTGCATTTCTAGTCTCATGTTTTATTGAAAATGAAAAATAAATCAGTATAGGTCATGGGTATTCAGTGTTCTTATTTCCAGAATTCTTTATACCTGTGTTTAATATCTAACATATTTTTCCCCAGACGATTTTGAAGATGTACTTTGGTATCTAGAACTTATTTTAAAAATAAGATTGAACCAGAACACTTGTCTAAATTTAGTTTATAATTTTAATTTTTAATAAATAAAATATTGTCCATCCAATACAAAGATGGTGGTTTTTCTGCATCTTGTAGGTATAAAGAAGATAAACATAGTCAGAACAGATTTTTTTATTTTAAAAAAGATCTACCTTTTACCTAAGGCATAGGAAAGGAACAGAGGGTCTCAGGATCTTAACTCTTAATAGAGACATATGTATAATGTGACAGTTGGTCTTTTTTTAATACAAGCCTACAAAGTAGAATGGCAGATAATACCATGTTTAGCAGCTTTGCCTCTGATTTGGTTTTGGAACAATGATTGACAATTCCATTGCAGACAATAAAATACTTGTTGGTACATTTTAATTACTATATAAAGGCACAGTCATTTCATGGAACTTCAGGGGGTAAAGAAGCCATCAATTGCTCTGCTCAGCTTGAGTTTATTTAAACAAAAGATTTTCTGTTTCTGGGTACATAAACTATACACTTCCAGTCCTTTGTGATATTTATTTCCAGAAGCTTTTCATTTGGGTTATAAAATACCCACGGCTAACCATATATATTAAAAATCAATGTTACAAAGGACAAGGTGATTATAGGCACCCTACAAGTGCTTTGGAAACAAACATTTGTAGAAATCTCTGTGCCACTATTCATTGAGCTAAGCAATAAGTTTAACACTGAAGCCCCTGGGCATTTTAAATCTTTACTAGCAGAATACAGGAAGAAAAAAAACAAAACAAAAACAAACAAACAAAAAAGGCTCATGGCTCTTAAAGCTCCCCTTAAATCTTAAAGCTGATTCAGGTCAGTTTTAATAAGGTTTAATAATAAATAAAAATATATATAAGCTAGATATGAAAACAGTAAAAATAGAAGATATATACACCAGGAAGTAAATATGACATGGCCTTATTCAAACTGACTGTTTGTAACACTTCATAGCCTCTCCAAATTCAAGATACTCAGACATTATGCATCAAGGTAGACACAAATGTTACACAGAGTTACATCTCTCATATTAGAAATACAATTTGTCAGTTATGACAGCATGAGAGAAAAAGTTACCTGGTAGTAGGCTGTGCACTGGTTGATATTTTCTAAGCTACTTTTGGATCTCACTATCTAATTCAGATTAATATTGAGTTAAAATGAACAGGGACTGTGCTACTAGTGTGTATATATGTGATTATTTATATTCAGTGCTTGTGAAAGATAAATTATTTTATCTGCTTGGGCCAAAAATGCTTTTTCTGGATATTTCAATACCCACTTTACATTGATGAGTATGTGTTTAATTTAAAGAAATAAGTTTATTATGTGTTTTTCAAAATGCTGCTTTCATCTTAAGAGAGATAATTTTTTACATTTGACAACTACAGTACTTGTGAATATCAAACATATATGCCCTCAAAGATTCAAGGGTTGTGGAGAAAGTACTTTTAACTACTTTGGATAAGTACATTATCCTACAAATAATAATTAATTAAATAATTAAGACTTTTCATGAGTCACTCTATTAACACTGAATGTTAATATGAATCTGAGGAACTTAGAGTAAACTTATACCTAAGTAAACGTGTGTAATGATCTCTTAGGAGTAAGCTTAAAACCAGCTAAACAATCAGTATAATGATCAGTGCTTGACTGAATTATACTTATTGCTTTCCATTTGGCTCCTAGTCCACAGTTTGTAGACACCGTATTTTAATGTAAGACAAATATATCAGATGATTTCTCATCGTAGGTCAAATTTTCTGTTGAGTCAGGAAGGTTTAAACTTGACTTTTCTCTTTAGCTGGTCAGATAGCAGAATGATGGACATAATACTATTGACAGAATACATACGACTTCAGTCTGGGACCAGGTAGATTACAACATGGGACTATGGTTGGTTTGTGCACACAAAAACTCTTTCATTATGAGTGTTTAACATCTGCTTGTACTCCTGAGGCTGCTTCTTAATTTATTAGAATTCCCTCATCTGTGCAAATTTTTTCCTGGCTAATCCTTGCTTCTTTTTCTGGCATCACTCCTCTGTATGTTTATAGTAATTTTTCTTTTTTTAGTTATTCACTTTCCTTTGTTTTTTCACATTTCTTTCTCAGGCATAGCTGATTACTACATTCATACATTGAGATTATTCAACAGTAAGTGGTTGCTGTACCTCTCTTGCAATGCTGACTGTAAGGTGCCTTTATGGAAAAACAAAACAAAATCACACACGCAAAAAAATATTGACTTCAATACGCATAAAGGAAATAAAATTTTATTAAAAATACTTTAAATGTATTATAGTAAAGAATCAGCCACAATCTGCACATGGGGACTGGCTATTTTTTGTGAAATGAGTAGAATTTTGTAACTTGTTTTGAACTGTTTCATCTAAGTGGTCATGGAACTTTTAGTTGAAATGCAATATATCCCAATAACAGCCTATCTCCACGTATATCATCAGAGGCATTGAAATCTTGTCCTGACTTCATGAAAGAAGAGAAGAATTTTCCCCCTACATACAAATATATAATTAATTTTAAAGCTATACAAAGGAATAGTAAACAGTCTCTGTTTATGTGTGGTGCAAACACTATGACATACTCACTAAATAACTATGAAAATTTGTTATTTGATAAATTCCTGAATGTTTTCAGATGTCTTTACTGGTGTTTCTGAATTTAGCTACATTTTTTTTGAATACTTCTTAATATGCTTCTCAAAATATCCTATGATACTGCTGTTGAGAAGTGCTGTGTAAAAGTGTCCACTGAGTGAGTGAGCTGAGTACTGTAGATGATGGGCTTGCTCAGAATCCCAAAGGAAACTAATAGGAATGACAGGAATTTACAAATTGTACATCCGTGTTCTCAGTTTTAATTACTGGACTTAGACATGGAGCAAATGGGTGGTGGGAGAGAAAGATGTCTAGAATTAGTAAGAGAAACCTGAATTCTCGCATGGGTCCCTGAACTCTGTTGGCTCCCTTTTCAGCTAATTTACTGGTATCTCCCTTTCTAATGTCAGTCCTACTGTATTTGCTGCTTTGTTCAGCATCGTTTTGATCTTGGTCTCTCCTTTTGCATTTTTTTTCTTTACAAAAAATTCACATCTGATTTAGTTTAAATTCTTCATTTTCTGTCGTTATTTGCAAGTAGAATTTGAGACTATTTGAGAATACATCCTTTTGACCTTGGCAAAATTTTGAAGTTATAATCAGTCATTTCCAACGATACAGACATTTTGAGTATCCATTTCTGTGCACTTTAAAGTTTTCAGGTTCTTCAGATCTTTTTTATTCTTCAAATTATCACTAAAAAATATTGCCGCTTTTAAGACTAGATCTACCTCTATGTTAAAACAAACAGGATAAAAACCTTAGAAAAAGTCCAAACACTCCTAACAGTTCAGAACTCACATGCTTGAGAGACGAGTTTATTTTGTCAGAAGGATTCAGTCAATGAGATGACTTAATTTCTAACTCATTAAAATCTAGTCACAACTGGTAGAGGATCCAACTGTCAGTAAATGTTAGGTTGCATCCTTGGATGGAGATTCTAGATTATATTTTTGTTTATTAATTCTGATTATGGAAGATCATAACCTAATTAATAAAATCTCTGCAAGGCAAATGCTTTGTTTTGATTCCTGTCTACAAGTAAATTGCTTTGTGCCATATGCTGTACCTTTAAAAGAAAGGTAGTAAACAGTCAAAGCACACACATTGTCAACCTTAAGTGGTGTAAATCTCAATAAAATATTGCATATGAGTGATCAAAATGTATTTTACTCAACTTTTTTATGAAATATTTTAGCAAATGTACAAAGTAATCCTGAAAGCAAGATTCAATAGAGGAGGTGCTTCACACTGACAGATGCATGATGAGGATGTGCTTTCACAACATCTTCAACCAAAGCCAATCAGAGTTGTTTTTGTTCAATTCACAAGCAATAACTGTCCCTCTCTTGTGCCAGAACTTCTGCACATGTGTAGCTGATTGGTTTAGAGACAGCTGAGTTGACTGAAAACAGTTCCATAAAACAAAGTGGTTAGTTTTCAGCTGCAAAAGCTAAATAAAACAACTCACCAAATGTTTATATGAGTGTCACAGCTGGCACTAATAACTATGCAGCTGAGGCCTGCAAAGGGTAGGACTGCTGTGTAGACAGGCTAGACTGGCTGTAGTTCATGTGTAACTTACCGAGCCAGTAAAGGCAGACTTTGTTTTTTTCCTGTCTGGAGTCAAATAGTCATAAATTGTCCAGTCAAGTCCAACAATTGATATTTATTATAAAAAAAGAGGCATTTCCATCTCTACAGATACTATGACATGCATGCAGGCTTCAGTGAAAAAGAGTGGCCAGTCTGTATCTTCTAGTAAAAAAGAATTAAGATCAGTAGCATTTAAACTATCTAGGCCCTCTGAAGTATTCAAAAGCAAATCCATTATAAAACCTAAATGCTAAGACACACGAGTTCTCATATAAGATGTAAGCACAGAATCAAGGAACGCAGAAAGACAGAAACTGTCAGGATAGTGTCAAATACACAAAGGTGGTCTGACGGACAGAGGAATTGAAGAACATTCAACAAATCTGTTTTAATGCTACTTTACTTTTTTATTTCTTCAACTGCATCTTTTATCAAAACAATTGAAGAACACAGCTGTTTGTATTAGATGCTGTGAATTAACACTTTTATTTTTACTAGACTGTAAACTATCTTGAGCTCACGATGACTTTGCAAATGCCATCAAGTTTTTCCTAACTGAAGAGTCTAACAAATGCACACAGTGAGAGACTGGGTACCTCAGCCTCTGTCGGCTGTCAAAGGAGGGAATGAAGTGTTTCACAGGTAGAAACTGTCTGGACCAAGTGGAGAGCTGCAGTCACGGAAGTCAGGAAATGAGTAACTCTTGTAATCATAATCAGAAGTTACCAGGATTAGTTTTTGTCATGTAACAAGAGAAACAGAAGTGTACTTAAACTCTGAGGATACTTTGAGGTTCTTTCAACACTTTGCTAATTTATTACATAGCTTTTCTTTAAGTGACAAAGTCACTATAGCAGTGGCTGTATTGCATAACTGTCCACATAAAATGTGTAGAATGTGTGGGTTTACTTTATGCAATATAGATCTGGTTCTTGATGAATGGCAGAATGTATATATTACTTTCTGGTTTTTTACAGAATTGTTTGAATATTAATGACATAAACCAAACCTGATTTATCATCTTTTTACAACCGTAGAGTAACTTTTTAAAAATATTGTATCTTTATGAAGTGTACAATTTGTTAATAACTACCTCATTTAAAGTTAGTAATGGAACAATCACAGTCAATCTTGAATTATAATTTTATTGTATTTCTGTGTGCTGAAAATAGCACAACATAGCTGCAAGTATCTTACTTATTTTAGCCCAACAACTGTAAAAATGATTTTATTATAAAACATTATGTATACTGAGAAAAAACTGTGGTTGCTCATTTAAATGAGAGATGATTTATAAGACTGTGTGAGCCCAGTCTTGTATACCTTGGTCTAACTTAAAAAATAGTAGGGAAGCTCAGGATTGTTAACATAAAAATGTAAATGAGATACAGAGCCTTAAATAGGGCAGTTAATGGCTCTTTATCACCTTTTGTGCCCATTGCCCTATCCCCATGTACACACCTAGGGTGGCGCCAAGGTGCTGACAGTCACATCCTCCCCTACACCAGGGCAGGGTGACTTCACCTCCACCAGCTGGGGCGGCAGGTGGTGTGGGATCCTCAGTCGATTGACAGGGTCCTCAGCAAAGGAGTTGCCCAGAGAAGCTGAGAAGCTTCTGGACTATGTTGTAATGCCCACAGCGAGATCTGATCAGGCTAAATGGGGTCCCTGCCAAAGACCACCTTGGAGTAGTCTTCTCGGAGCAGTGGGTCTGTGAACTGGAACCCTCCTCTTAGACTGGGACACAGTGTAAGGAGACTTCTGGGACTGAGAGCACCTCACCTCCTCTGGTGGTGAGTGTTTTTTTACTGGATATTTCTTTGAATGATTCCTTGTCCAACCCAAGCAAGTGTGAGCCCTCGCCTAACCCAGGTGAGTGATTATTTCTTGTGGGTACCCTGGAGTGAGAGGCCTCTAGTTTTGTTTCTTGTGAGTGTATGAGTGCACATTGTGGATCCCCATTATTTATGTTGTCACACCCCAATAATCTCCTCAACTGATATCTGAACCTATACTTTATGTTGTCAGAGTGCTAAATAATTGTATAAACCCTGTTTCTAGTCAGTTTACTGGATACACTTTTCCAGCTAGAATAAAGTCTGTTTTGGAACTGTCTTGTCTGTTTGGTCTCTTTTAGGGTCCACCTAAAATTGACTTTTGGGGTGCCTTCATGACAGTAAACTTGAAGTCCTAATTCTTCCTCCGGGACAACATTGTTTTCTCTCTACACTCTGTTTATTTTGAGAAGAAAATCAATTCAACCTTTAACATGCATTAACTAGAGTATTATGTGAGGAAATGGGTTTATTTTGGTATACATTTCAGAATTTTCCCATTTTATTCAGCTAAACATATTCTAGGAACACACATAAAGGGATTTTGCTGTTTTCTACCATTAGCATACAGTTAAACCGAGGATTTGTGAAGTCAGCTTAATGGTCAATAGTGTTCCTACATAGTCCTAAGGAGACTTTCATGATCTGCAACATCAGCAGAGGGTTACACTGGAGGAGGGGAAAGTATCTACTTCTATCTCCATAAGGCATTAGTAATTAAGAACATATTACTTAATTCAATAGTGTTTTCCTAGCACTCCCAGTCAGAAGTATTACATAGAGGGAAATCACTCAACAGCTAACTGTGAAGTTTAAAGATGTCACTTTTGATATGGAAGCAGGAAGTCAACTAGGGTTTACAGGTAGCTTCCAATGATGGTGGGCTTGGTCAGTTAGTTTTCATAGTATTGAAATCTCCATCCAAACTCCATGTATCTAGTCCGACAGGAGTCCCATCTTATCAATATCATTTAGAAGCAATAATTTGCCATTTTTTAAAACAAAACCAGACAAAAACAAAACCACAAACCAAACAAACAAAAAACAAAACCAAAACCAACCAAACAAAAAAAATCTAAACAAAACCCCAATATCAGCTCCCTTCCCCCCACCCTCCAAGAAAAACGCAATTGTTCAGGCTGCAAATTTATAAACTAATAAAACATTAACATGTAACCCCATTGACTGTAATGACATTAACAATATTTAATTGCAATTTGTGTATTGCTGTCAATGGTAGCAAGTAGTAGGGAAATAGTCAAGAGTCTTTCCAAGGAGCAGAGGCATATCTTGTTGGTGACAAAACTCTCTCTGCTTTGAAGAGCTGCACAAGAAATGCACTGGGGAAGGCAGCTTCTAACTGGCTTCGGAAAATATGAGGAAAAGGCTGGAGGTAGGGGAAGCAGATATGAAAGTGATATAGCACTTACAGAGAGAGTCAGAATTCTCTGCATATCTGAGTATCACATGTCCAAGAGAGATGTCAGTAGTTGTCACAGCTTCTCTGTGTTATCCTAAGGGTAAACCCAATGCAAACCACACAAACAATTGCTGCTGCAAATCTCCACCACCACACATTACTAAGGGGAAAACTGTACCCCCAGGTGATCTTAGCCTTCATTCTTTTAAGTCAAGGAGAATAGTGCCAGATTATCCCAGTGCAAAATTTTGCTCTTCACAGTTTAAACTCCTTTAAAAATCATTTTAATTGGGGTAGGAGGGGTAGCAACCAAGGTAATCTGTGCATTTATACTCTTGTTCTGGGTTCCAGAGGTAGTTGTAATGAACTGCTTGAAGCAAACATTACAGATTGTTTTGCTGCTGAGAGAAGTCAAATGAAACAACCTTCTTTTCATCTTCTATTCTTTTAAGCTTTTGAATTCACTTCTTTTTGAAGAGATGATCCATTTATCAGTCATATCTGCATGAAAGTCCTACATTTATCTAATAAAAATTCCAGTAATTTGCTTTAAGGTGGACTACGTAGATTACAGTCACATACAATTTTTTGTTAAATAAATTAATGAGGACTTTAAAAATTGAAAGGCATAGAAACATTAGCATAAGAACTGGACCCTAAGTGAAAAGAGCTTTCTATACGCAAAAACAAGGGTGAAGGGAGAGAATATTTTAAGCCGCACATGCTTTCCTCAGCGTTGGTGATTGCTCTTTACTAGATTGTCTCTAATTTACATCAAATGTTTATGGTGCCAAAAGCTAGTAATAAAAGATCATTAAATTGAATTGCTAGGTTTGTGACATCCTGAGGTAGTAGGCAGAAAAGCTGATTGGAATTGCTGGAGCAAGATTATCACCTAAACATTTCTCCAGCAATTGAAGACATATTTACATGTGAGCACATGTGAGCAAGTACATAATTTCAGTACAGGAGCTGATAAAGCCTATCTATTTTTAAATATATACATAATCACAATTAATGCAATCCACTAGTATTAATTATATGCTCTTCTTCCGTCAGAAGAACTGTTGTTTAATATCTAATTCAAAATTAATAATTCAGCAGGAATGGATTCATTATGTCTTATGTCAAAATCTTTCTTAATAAGTAAAATAAGGAAAGAGAAGAAGCATGAATAAAAAAGAAGAGTTTCAGTGACCAGATTAATCCTGTCCTCATCAAATCCAGAGAATAAAATTTTTGTCCACCCTAGTAACTGGTAAGACAGCAAAGAGAGAATGTGTGGAAAGTTCCTAAACCTTCGCCATCAGTATACTGTCAGAGTAGATGAAGAGTGAAGGAATAAATAAAGGATAAAATCAAATAATGTAAATTCCAGTATACTCTTTTGCCATCGACATTGGGAACCCGGTAGAAATTTTTATTCTTCATATACTCATATTCAATTGACTATTCTTTTTCAGTTTCTATCCTGTCTCCTATCAGAAAAAATTACTCCAAAAGCAAAACAAAATTTCCTTTGCAATTGCCATAAGGAAGATTGAAATTAGAATGAAGTTATCTAAAGAAAAAAGATTATTCTCCTGTAAATAGCTGACATAGGTCACTATTTCACCTTGAAATTATTTCTGAATAGACTTGGGTAATAGCAGTAAATATAGGAAGATTTTCCATTTGCAATGATCACTTAATTTGGAAACATGTTAAAGGCAAGGAAGAATTACCCTGTTTCTGCACATAAAGATAATACAATTCATTGTTACTATTACTGCTGTTATTATCATTACTTATTTTTGCCATGGTAGCATTTGGTGATTTCATGTAATTATTTTGGCAGAATGTAGCACTAAATCTGCATGAGCTCAATTTTCCTGTTTGACAAATATCTGTAAATAGAAGTCAGAAAATCCTTACTTCACATCCGAATCAAACGAACACATTTCAAAAATACTTGCAGTCTTTTTAATGGAGACAGGGACACAAGAACAGTCAAATAGAGAGCTCTCTTAAGATGTCATAAAGCCAGTTTTGACTTTATGTCTTATTTAGACCACTGTTATGATTTCAGTTTTCTATGTCCTACACACACATATCTCATCCCCAGGTCTATAAACTCCGGGGTTGTGATTCTCTCTGATCTTTAGCAAAAACTGTGTCTCCATGGAACCAAGACTCTTTTCTTCAGAACTACCATGGCTAATTAGTTTTAGGGACTATGATAAAGCAAAGTATATTAAAAAAACAAACAAACAAACAAAACCCCCAAAAGCAAAAAACACCTAACCCAATTCCTACCAGCTTACATTATATATGAGGTAAAACATACTCCTTACCCTAATCTTCTTACAGCCAGTATAGACTAAAGATAAAAGGGAAAGAGAGATAAGAAAGCAGGAAGGTGACTTGCTAAAGTTCATGGAAATCAGCAGCACTATTGGGCACAGAAACCACGTATCTTGGCCCAATAATACGGTTATTTTTTACCTTATTGCACGTCAGGTGTTAAAAAGTCTGTGTGGTTTGAACACATTAGTTGTTTATTTTACACTCTTTGAACATTTGAAGTCCAATGTAGGTAGGCACAAGTACACATAATTAGAATATTTGAAGCACAAGCACATAAAATTATAACATCACATCACACTTTTTCAACAGTTTTTCTGCAGTTCTTAGCTGTGTGTCTTTGTGCTTTACGAGACAGTTAAAGCTTAATCCAAAGGACTTCAGCATATGTAAATCAAACATTGAAATGCATACCTTCTAGGTACCTCACCTCTGGAGTAGAATGCACAACTGTCTTTTGGATACATAAAATGCTAATATTAGCATACTCATATTGGTTATTGCAGTATGCAATACTGAGATTTAAATGCCTTTTTGACTCCCACTCAAAAAAAGCACTTTGCATCATAGTGAATTAAAAAATAATCATATGTAGTTACAAAGTACTGTGCTCCATTTTGTCTCATTGACTTCTGCTATGACATCTATTTCAGACAGTACTTTGTCAACAGTAGCTTTATATAAAAACGCCTTTTTATTCGGGTGTTCAACATCAGGTTGAGAAATGAAATAAAAATACCATTTATGGTCAGAACTTGAATTAGCTTTTCACATATAAAATCTGATTTAAAAATATTAAAAATATTTGACTTGGATTTGTAATTAAAAGTAAATATCAAAGACAGAAAAAAAATGTATAATTGATTTTCCCTTGAAGTTTAGAGAAGAAATTAGTTTCCTTCAATTATGGTTTTAAAAGAAAACCAATTGACTGTGTATTTTGTACTGTAGAAACTCAAAATAAATGGGACATTTTCAGCTGTGTATGTCTGAAGTATTGAAGAAAATAAGGAGATGTTTTTTTTTGTGTTAGAAGCAATATATATGTGTACCAAACAACTATACTGAATCAGCCATTAGTCTGTGCCATAGCTGTCTATTGAAAACCTTTGCATGCCAATGACTGGAATTCCCAGAAAATATGATTTATATTTTTTTTTCCCAGTGGAGAAAACTGGAGTCAAGTGGGAAGCAGTGAATGTGCCTAGGGAAAGATGAGAGTACGGGTTCTCAGTGTTTTAAAATTCTACAATATAAATTTAAAGAGAGAGGAACTACTGATTGTACAAAAAGTTCATGCTCTGATTTCAAATCGTCACATTACAGAATAGAGCCACATCCTTTCCATCTCCACCCCACCACCCACTCTTGCTTTGAATACCTCATCAAGTTCAATGGATTATTCTTCTGTGCATAATTCTTAGACTTCAGACTCCTCTGAGTACAAAAATTATTTGTCTGAACTGTTCCATAAGAAAGACATGCAATATTTCTATAACTGGCTAGCATTTTGAAAACAGAACAACCAACCCTTTGCAGAACAAAAGAGACCGACAGATGGAACACTATATTTAGAAGTTATTTGTGAGCGTTCAAAGAGGCACTTGAAGTTGCTATTAAGATATTGTGACTGTGAAAGTTTTTTAAACAATTGACACAACATGACCGTCTTTTACATGGTGCTTCATTTCTAAGACGTCAAAGATTAGTAAGTCATAAACTGCAGGTTAATACAAAATTGGCAATAAAATACTTCACTACTTAGAGAACTTTTGCTTTTGATATTGTACAAGAAATTAGCAAGAATAACAGAAAAATGCGGTGATTACCTGTAATGCCAGAAAGTTTTGTACATTTGATTGAGGTACTACCTTTTTACCCTGTAGAATAAAAATCTGTTCTAGTGAGTGCTTGGAGAGTATATTTCACATGACTAAGTTGTCATAAAAAGCAAGTAGCACAAGCAATTGAGCCAAATCTTAAAATTAAAAAAAAAATAAAAATTCTAAAGATTTTTTGTTTGTTTCTTTAATTTGCTAGTAATTTAGAGCCTCACAATCAGTGGGAAACACTGAAGCACCTTGCCAGCATTTCTATTGCAGTGTTTCCAATGTCACAAATACCCAGTCACCATTTAGTCTGCTGTTTATATGTGTTTCTCTTAGTCCAGTTGAAGCTGTTCTGTTCTCAGAGGAAGTAAAGATAAGTGTGTTGAGTTTTGATTTTGGATGGTGGAATGAAAAACAACCTGTAACATATTCTTGTCTCTTCTACTGTTTGCTTTGTTTTCACCAGACTTTTTCTAAAACACCTGCAAAATAGACAAAAGTATTTTGCATATTCTTATATAGATATACGTTTTTTGATCTGTAAACATTCAGTTCCCAAACTAATGGACCTAATGAAAAGATTCATAAAGATAATACATTATTAGAGACAGCTGAAGTGTGTACTTTGATAGAAGATAGTTTTATTCAGTTATGTCACTTGGCAAGAAATGGCTACTATTTTTCCTTAAATTAGTAGAAGACACTTGTGTTGATAACACAAAACCAGAAATGCAACTGACATTGTTTTGTTGCTTCCATATATACATCTACCCAGTCAAAGGTATATTAGCTCCCTGAAGTAAAGATAACAACTGTTTTAATAAAACTTTCAGAATATTTATATTAAATATGACAAATTATCAGCTTACACAAGCAGTTTGTATGTTCTGAGTTTTCATATTTATTAAGAGTTAAAAGAAGGGGGAAAATTAATTTTAATGTAATTACTTTGTTTCTCAAACATGGTTGAAACTTGAAAATACATATTTAGGTACACATACACTGCCCCCACGTAAATGGCTCTTGGTTGAAATAACCGTGTTCCTCCTTTTTAGTGTTCTGGAAGCTCTCACAGATTTGAAGCAATTTTTAAGAGCTAGTTGCAGCCCCTTCCTGCAGTAGCAGTATACAAAACACAAAAATGTCTTGGATAATGCTTTCAGGGGCCTGACTACACCTCGGCTCGTGGGGACTTGGCTGCTGGCGCTCAGGGCCAACTTGGACACAATGATGTGGCTAGTCTGGCTGAAGTGCATCAAGACAGCTCCGTTGGGGCTCCCTGCTTTTTTACTCAGAAGCCGATTTAAGCAGATGCTGTCAAGCATGGTCTCAGCCTGATCTGACCGCAGCCATGCTGTGGCCTGGCCAGGACCTGGACCTTCATTCTGACCCCTGACTCATTCTCATCCTGTCCCTATCCCCATGACCCTGCTGCACCATGCCAATGCTGTGTCTGACTTTGGTTCTCCTCGCCAGTCCTTATCCTGATTCCCACCTGTTGGGCTAACATCTTGGCCTGGCCTAGGTCTGTCTCCGTCCCCAGGGAAGTGCTCAATGCTCAGGGACAGGGCTGCCCTGCAAGCGTGTCGTGCTTCTGGCTGGGGTGGTGGGACGAGCCGTGGCTGCCAGGCCCTGCCTTGCCCATCCTGGAGGAGGCCCCACACTTGTAGCCCCTCACTCCCAGGGAGCAACTGGCTCCCGCTGCATCCCACTGTCCTGCATTGGATAAGGAGTGCTCATGGATTTCTGGGGGTCAAGAAAATGTCCTCATGTACATGAATCATTCTTGAGAAGAATAGTTCAGAGATCTAGCTAAATTTAACTCTTAGCTAAATTTAGCTCTGCTGTTTTGAAAAGGATAATAGAAATTAGGCTCCTTTTGTTTTTCCTTTTAAGAATCACTCATCAAGAAGGGTAACATTTCAAACTAAAGCAGGAAATTCCAGAGGAAAGAAAAAAATAAAGTCAGCATGTTGATGAAGAAAAACAGAAAGAAACTTCTGAGGTTAGAGAGAACTCACTGGTAATTTTATTCAAAATATTGAGTGTTTGGAGGCAGACAATACAGATGATGTATCAAAGAAAGTGGCATAAATTTTCATGTCTCAGTAAGTCTCTTTTCCACATATAAAGATTTTTGGCAAATTCTTTTCTAGATTTCAGGAAATATTTACTGTTTAAGCCTTTCTATTTTAGCTCTATAATGCATTTTGCATTGGTCACATGGTGGATAGATTTCATGCTGCTTTTCATCACTTCTTCCATTTCATTTAAGCAATCCTCACTTCACACTTCTATCTAGAGAGGCAGAGCTGGATGTGCATTAAAGTACTATTCTTCATTTTCCTTCCCTTTTTCCACATTGTTCAGTACCCTGAAAAGAGGATTAGTAAATCCCCGGCTACTTAGAATTTCTCAGATGTCACTATGCCTTATACCATTTATCTTCAGTACAGCCATTTGACAAAGTGAAGAGAGCACAAATTTTTCTGAAAAAATAATTGAGCATTTCTGATCATGTCTAGGATGAGAACTATTTCCATATCATATTTTTAAAATCAGATCTTGAGTTAACTGAATGGGAGTAAACTGATTTACAGAAATTAAAGAGCTGACTCATAAAGTTATTTTCACAAGCTCTGTGAATCTGTATTTAAATCTTAATTTCCAAAAACTGACAAGTAGTATCTATTTAGTGGAGTTGTTTGTTCTTCATAGAAACCTCAACTCTGACCAAAAAAAAAAAAAAATCTGACCCTAAATGCTTGGAATAATAATTCTTTTGATGGTTAACAATGATTAAATATAATATATTTCACATTGACTTATACTTACTTTTAAGATAGAAGATTATTATTTGAATATCACTTGGCTAGTGTGGATACTACTTAAAATAGGGGCAAACAAAGAGAATGTTTTTGTTTCTTCAGACTTCCAGAACATCCCTTAGCAACTGGGTCATGGTTAAAAAGTATTTTAACCGTGACCTATCCGAAGGCTGACCTTCATAGCTAGAGTACAACTAAGTGGAAAGAATATATTTAAATCGAACTGTGTGAGTGATAATATGTAACTTCTCATAGTGATTATATGGACAATGCCTTAGTAATGCGACTTCTAGTCCAGCTCAGTCACTCGTATAGGTGAATATAAACAACTTGAAATAAATCTCCAAACAAACCAGATGCCAAGAGTATCAATATTTAATACTTTTTTGCTGTTTTTCCTTTTGTCCCAGAAAGGACCAGAGACTGAGAAAAACCATTTGTAGCAATATGGATTTCAATCAAACCATTCTATTAATTAAAACTGAGAATATATTGAAAAGGATCCTCAATTAAAATTTGTTTCTAAGCTTAGTAGTGATAGCTATTCATTTTTTATATTTCTTGATTTTTAAATTTTTAAAAATGAGATATTTCAAAATACTTCTATTCTGGTTCTCAGACTAGCTTTTCTCATCTCCTCAAAAATAGATATACCAGGAAAAATGAAAGATTCTCAAAAATATATTGAACATCTCCATTTAATGCTTATAATGTTCTTGATGAGCTGACTGATAGTTCAGAGCACAGACTATAATCATAACATTATACAGTAGGTAGGATTATTCTCACAGCAGGAGTATCAATGCTTATTCGTGCATAGTAGGAAAAAAAAAAAGAAAAAAAAGATGAAGAGAGACAAAAAAGTAAGAGTAAACAACAAAAGCATAGTGATAAAATCTGATCTTGAGGGAGGACAGTAGGAGTCATTCAGTGGACAAATGCTGAAGTTCACTAGGGCATACTTGTGGTTATCCCATGATGCTGTAAATCAGCTGATTAAGCTTCTCCACCAGCACATTACAAAGATGTGATCACAAAAAAAAAAAAAACATGGCCTGATGACTTTAGGCTGAATGTATCCTACTTAGCTCTTCTTTATTTCTAGTGTTGTGATGGCTTTTGTTGCCATAGTAATTTACTTTTTTTTAGTAATATTGACTTATATCTTCATCTACTTAGGAAGTTTGCAACCAATATTAAATCTATTTCCCTTAAAAAGGAAATAAAAGCACAAAAGGGCCCATATACAACCTGCTACTGTTAAAGGCTTAAGTAAGACACAAGCAGTAGAAGTGGAAAAAACAATTTATGTCTTTACAGTGCAGCAAAAACAGAGGGTCGATATAGAATCAGCACTTGATTGTCTGTTTACAAGTAATTGAATTTGGAGAAATAATCATGCCGTGGCTAAATACAATGCACCTAGATTGAATCCAGAGGACTTAGTAAGCCATTTGTAGCATTTTGTTAAAGCAGCTATATTTTCTCTAGAATCAACTCAAGTTCAGAAATGGTTTATCTACTATCAAATAGCTCACAGACTCTACCACATCAAATTGGCTTTCTGAAGCACCAGCCTTGGGACTGCTTCCTAGTATGTAGTCTACATGTTTGTATTTAGATTGCCTACATGTTTCCACTACACAGAGTATTCTGACGTCTTTGCAAATGATTGTTAAGGTAAATAAAACATTGTTATATCTTATTAAAAATATTCATCCTAATTCCATAGACTGAAGCAAAAGCTCTAGTGCACTGATGATAGCTTCTGGCATACAACTTTTTAACAATATGTTTCACAACTTGTGAAAAGGCATAAATATTATTACTGTTTCTAATTTTCCCTAGTACTCTTATTTTTTTTTTCCAAAGCTTAATTTTACCATTGTCATGTGAGAGCCAAAGCATGGAGATGTTTGCTGGAAAATTCAACTGTCTGTAATAGAGATTGGCATGATGGACATATTGAAAGCAGCACTGACGAGCGAAAAGGCATAACAGAATTAGCTATGAAGCCAGTGGAATAAAAAATAATCAGGTTGTGTTTGGTGTAACAGAACAAGAAAAGTGGGGAAAAAAAGACATGGTGAATGCAGAGAGCAAGAAAAGGGATCTTCTGGATGAGAATATCCTAACAGTTTACATTTACCAAAGTGAAATTTCAGTATGATGTGCTGAGGTGTGAGACAGTGGGAATATGAGCAAGAGCTGTATTTGTACACATATGGTAGCAAAGACATGAGATACATTTCATTTTTCTCTGAACCTACCCTTGCATGCCTGTATAAATACAAAATAAAAATACAAACCTTTACCATATGGTACATCATTATAATTCTGTGTTATGTTCAACACAAACCTAGTCCTCAGCTTGTAAATAGTAATGTTCATCTTGATGTAATGTTTCATAATACATTTTCTAATATTTTATTGCTTAGACTAAACATGTGTTTAAGTAATGTCTAAATGCTGACGTTATCCATGCGACATCCAAACTAACTAAAGGATACACTTTGTTGAGATTAGGAAGAAAGTTGATTGCAAACTGTCTCCTCACAGACTTTTATAGCATATACCTACTCTGGGACAAGAAGTCTTCAGAGTTATGGAATATCGTTTCCTTAAGAAATAACCTACACAGATAAAAAGTGTCACAGATCACATACAGGTTAGGAGGAAAAACAATTAGTATAGAAGGAATCTACTGCCATCAGAAACTGCAAAATCCTAATTTTTTATTTAGAAAATATTTCTTGAATAAATTGATTTCTATAGTATTAGATTCAAAATTCAATCTGAAATCAGAAGGCTCTTTCGAGTCAGAAGCATTGTTACAAGACACTTAAATTCAGTAAACTTGAATATTTTGGTTTGAGTCTTATCTATAGCAGATAAACAGTGAAAGAAAATGTGAACTGAAATTTTCCCAGTCTAAAAAATAACTTTACAATAACCTGCAACCTTTTCAGTACTGGGGTGTTGAAGAAACAGAAGGATGTTTTTTCCTTCACTTTCTCCTGTTTACAAGTCTACCCTTACAATTTCCGCCTCTCCGCACCTCCCCAGAAGGCTGTGATTTGACACAACCCAAGTTAATTTTTTTTTTTTTTTCCCCAAGATTGCCACCATGATGGAAGAAGATATTGAGATAAAAGATGCTGAATGTCTAGTGGCAAGCTCTTCTTGGGAACAAGCTACTTTGTCCTGAATAGATAACATTTTCTTTAATTCAAATTACATGTACATATACCAGTTAAAAGCACAAGGGACAAAACCCCAGGGATTTGCATAATACAAAATAGGGACTTCTGTTGTGAATATAGACTGATGAGCAAATATAGATGCTGGTATGCAACCAAAATAACCAAAAGCTGCTTATCAATGATAGCCAACCGAGTGAGCTGCCAGAAACTGGCAGGTGAGCTGGCAGAAAACTAGTTTTCATTCAAAAATGCTATTTTAGTACCTTCTAGAAGCTGCATTATGGATATCTAAAGCCACTGTACATATCCCCTCATGCATAAAGTCACATTAGCAAAAAAATGAGATCTATATCTGTTCAAGAATTTGAAATTATAGTAAGGAATAAGGACATAATGTTCTAATGTGCAGTTTATGGAGCATTTCTGGGCTGTCAGTTTAAAAAAATAATGTGTGAAAAGTTATACTTCACATTTAAGGAATAAGAACTCTAGTTATGCTATGTTTATACAAGTCTTTCTTAAGGATACTAGCAAATGACAAATATTAGATTAGATTACTCAGTTTCTAAAAAGTAGATGTGAAATCACAACAAACATTGTACTGATGTTGAAATACACAAAATACTATTCATAATATGTAGCTCGTATTTTCATACCTATTTGTATATATGTCTGTGTAGATATTTATTTATATGTCTTTTCTTATCAGTATAATTAAAAAATATTTATAAAGTATTAGTGTCATTGTCCTCATTTTAAGAAAACAAAACAAAACAAAACAAATTGAATATAGAGGGCTGAATATACTTTTTAGCAAAACCATCAGAAGAGGAAACGCTATTGAACAAAAGTAAATTTAATCCTTTTCTGATAAATGAATCAGAACAGAACAACTTAATTGATTCTAACATAGCCATCCATTAGTTTCTAAATATATGACATGGTTTTTTATTTTCTTTTTTACAGAAAGATGTTTTACATGCAATAGAATGTATCTCTGAGAAGCATCATAAAAATAAGCCAAATCTTGGGTCATAGTAAATAATATAAGTATGTTTCATGTTTATGACACAGACCAACACTAGAGGAGTCTACCAAAGTATTTGTGAGACAGAGCTGTTGTGAAGAGCTTTTTGCATGGATGAAAGTGTTTCAAGAAGAGTAGAACAGGTAAAAAGAAAAAGCAGAAACATGATACATCAGACTTGGCTTTCATGAAAAATAATTTGGCTTCTGTGCTTTAAATGAACAGGAACAAACTACAAATGACATCACTGGATTCATACAAAGTTTAAAACTTTTATATTTGGTCTTTATTTAAAATGGTTAAGGATTCAGTATCAGTTTTAATTTCATGAGCCTGAGGAAAGGCTATAAAGTTATGACAATGACTCACTGCCAGATACAGAATTGTCTAAGTTTGTTAAATCTTAGAATAGGAGAATCTGACTTAACTGATTTATATTTTTTAAGTGTTCTGAAAAATCTTGTTTGATAAGTGAGACAGAGAATATTAATCAAGTAAGCTTTGTAAGATGTCAGAAAATCAAAACACCTAAAAACAAATTGGAAACCCTTTCATTCCCTTTGAAATCTGATCAGAGAGAGAGACTGGGTATCTTGTAAAATTGTGCATTTTCTTAAAGGTTTCATAGATCGTAATTGATGACCTAAGGATAAACTTCAACTTTGTAGGAATTGTTGATGAAGCACTGCCATCTTTTGGTTGTATGAATACAGAATATGGAGGAAGGTCATAATTGCACAGAAATAAGGATATAGGCTGAAATCATAAAATGCTTTTTTGTTCTAACATTTATCTACTTTGTTTTTCTAGATAATTATCTGAGATTGTCCATTAATAGACTTCTTCATTACATTCTAATTTCACCATCCTACCAATGAAACTGATACAACAAAATGGCTGTAGTTCTGATGAAGATGTTGGCTTTCATAGAAACTCAGCAGCCTAGGTTAGTATTATCTGTAATTTTTGAACTTCCTCTAGTCTTTATTTTTACCAAGAACTGATCAGCAAGGAAAGTTTTATTACATACTACATAAATTTGGAAATAATGAAATAAAATAAACAGTAATGTTGTGTCAGAATTATACAAGAATTAGCTGTTGACTCTAAAATCAGCTGCATTTTATATTAATAAAAGTATAAATTGTTCTTTATTCCTGAAGTTATGAATCTAATGTTGATACTCTAAGACTCATTGCTGTGGTACTAGTAAGTTGCTTGAAAATGTATTTTACCACTTACCTACTTAATAGCTTGTAAAGGACACAATTCTAAGTAAACAGTGTAGTAATATGACAATATTTTTCTTGTATGTGGAAGTATTTGTCACATTTAGTAAGTTAGTAGAATTAATAAAAAATGCAGTATATGTTTGGAGTTTGGAAGCTCAGTATGAGATTCTCTTTTATTTAACTTGTGTATTAGTCTTATTGTCATATCAATTTGTTCTATTTAAATTTGATATTGGTCCATAACATTTAAGAAGCAAATTTATAGAAGCATAAATATAATTTTCACATGAAGATTAATATTTTACAAAAAAAATCATAAACTCATGTCACACTAAAGCATTTCTAAATTAACAGTTAAAGGTGTAAGTTTATCAACTAGCCTCACTTTGAATATAAATGGATCAAAAATTCTGCTTGTAAGAAATCATGTCTTAAAGCAGGACTTTCAAGCTCGATTCGAAGAGAAAGAGAATTGAAAATTCTGCCATATGCCTAAGACTTATGATATGATGTTGTTCCTGTTAACTCCAATTTGGAAAAAAGTGTGAAGTGCAAAATATGCTTGCACTGCTAAGGACTGGCTACCAGCACACTTGTTTGAAAATTCAGTTAGCAGGCAATGTTTGGAAGGTCAGAGGCCTGTGATACGGAAATCAAATAACTTTCTGATACTGAAAGATGAGAGGCTTTAACTATTTTTAAAATTAAGACAAGAAGCTTCTGCACATCTGTTGCCTAAGATACTGATAAAGGAGCCAATATCAACATTTGGCAGGTCAGAAAAATGTTACTTCATTTCAGATGCACTGGTACCACTGCCAGAGAAGTTGTAGGTGAGGCTAATCACAATAGCAGCAGAAAGTCTGCATTTGGGGCAGACTGGAAATTCCTTGGCACCATCTCATTCCCCCATCCTGGTGTCAAGCATCTTTTTGGGTACACCATACCAGCTCATAACTCCATCCGCTCACCTGGTCCAGGTTATGTCCTTCATTTTGCTGTGTACAGTCTACTGCCACTGACACTATCTGGGTTCCTGCACTAGGCATTGCATGTGCTCCAGACCAGGGGACCAGCTGCATCCATGCTAATGCTGGATCGATGCAGACCTTGCAGAGAACTATTCTTCAGAAGCAACTCCCTCTGTGGAAGCATTTGCCACCATTTGCACCTCATACCAAGAGAAAAAGATTTTTTCTGCAAACCAAATGGAAGCAAGCCATGTTCCATCACTGGTAAGACTAGCACTATTTGGAAATCTTTGAATTAAGAAAATGATCTTTTCAGAATTCTGGTTAGATTTAAACAGGAAAAGATTACATTTATGAATGTCACGGCCTTTCTAAGATGGACTTTCTTCCATTTTTCCTCTAGATAATATGGTAGAATATAAGATGGTATGAATATGTTTTCATTGTACAGACACGTTGGAAAGTTCAGATACTAAAAATGTCATGCAGAAAAAAATCTGAAAGATGGACACTTTGCCTGAATTTGGAGGGTTGAATAGTGGCAGAGCAATCTCAAATAATCCAAATAACTGAATGACAGATTAGAGTTACATTCCAGTTTCCAAATCTTATTCTGTCAGAAGAAATAAATTATATAGTCTATATACACAGAAGACACTTTCTCACAAATCATTACAGATTGTAACTCTGAGATCCATTGTATTTTCTTTAGATTGCACCATGTTGTTGCCTTTTTTTTTTTTTAATTTATTTTTCTTGAAGAATACAGACCACTTACCAGAGAATCAAGTTGTTATAAATGCTTGTGAGGATTTAGTGTGCAAAAAATGTTCAGCTGAGACCTCTGAGGGATATGAAAACATGGGGAAATTATCAATGAGCAATTTAATGAGAAAAAATAAGGAGGAACACCTACGCACTTTAAGTACTTTGCAGGCTGATTTCCCTCTTAAAATGAACACACAATTTTTCACTAATGTAATTGGAGTAACACCCATATATTTAGTGAAAAAATAGCCATAAGTGTCTCTGTTGCTTCCCTAGCTATCATCACCATTTCAATCAGTTCCGGTAAGACAGGGACATAACGAGACTGCTAATAAACCTTCTTTTTTTAATGTATATCTAGAAATGCACATTTGGGGCTCAGTATCCAATGGGGAATTGACCCAAGCTTCCACACACATACAACCTCATGAACACGTCCAAATGCTAATGGCTGCACATTAGTACTGAAATTGATTGATTGTATGCATCAGAACATCACTATCATATCATGCAAGAAGTTTATAACAGGAAAAAAAAAAATTCATACAATCTGTAGTTAATTATAATAATAATTTTTTGTAAAAGGTTTTAGAACACAACACTGAGAAAAAGAAAAGAGATTAAATACAATTTTTAAACTACTAGCTTTCAGAACCTGAGAATCTGTATTTGCCAATTTTGTATATTCTTTCCCTTAGCACTGTTTGTTGCCCACTTCAGAGGCAGGTTTCTTTGCCAGACAAATGTTTAGTTTGACTCAGCATGATCATCTTTTATGTATGCATAGGAAGGCATGTGTAGTTACACTTGAAGGGACAGCAGAGAGCCAAGATCTTAAAAACCTGCTTCCTAAGTCTTAGGAGTTGGATTTAACTCTAGTGCACTGGTCATCTTCAGTAAGAACATATTCTTTAATAAAACTGCTTCAAGTTTCCAATTATATGGATGAGCTACTTCTCAGTACAGGGTGACCACTGAAATTCTGATATGAAAGTGAAAACCTTATGAAACTGAATACTGAAACTGTGATGGTGATATTAAGGTTGCACAAGTAAGCATGCAAATGTCAGTGGCTTCCTCACAACCAAAAGGGAACAATTTTCTTCCCTTACTTTTGTCTCATTCATTTTTACATTTGCAGAGTATCTTTGAGAAACATTAACTGTTATGTACCTGACTGTTATGTGCCTCTTTTAAAGCCTCATCCTAGGCACATTAAAGTCAAATAAAAGACTTTGATTGGCCCCAGATGGCTTTCAGTCTAGTTTACAATGACAAACAATGTTATAGCTTTTACATTTCTTGTATTCCAGTAATATTGTTGTAAAGGAACTGATCAATCTTCAGTATCACTCCAAAATTAAATCAGCAGTGCTTTGGGTGATCAGCATTTCTGTTTCCATACATGCCATTGAAGGTGAGAAGTCAGAAGGCCACACTTTCCACTTTTTTTTTTTTTCCTATAATATTGCTTTTTTTTCCTTAAAAGGAAGGTTAATGCAAAATTCAGGCATGATAATCTTGCTTATTTAAAGTATTCAGGTAATTTGATGATTTTTCCTAATGGTTCCTGACTGATGATGGTAAAATACCGTCATACTCTCCCCAAAGTGGTGGACTAGCATTTTGGAAAACTCCACAGATTGAGAACCACTGTGATACCTAGTAAAAGGAATACTTGACTGAACTATGAAAGGGGGAAAATGCCAGGAAAACAAAACAAAACAAAACAAAACAAAACAAGGGTAAAAGCCTCTGTTCTGAAAAATGTAAGAGGATCAGTAAGCTCATAAATAAATAGGTAGGATTTTTCATGGAATTTGTTACATATTAGAGAAAAGAAAGCTTTAGAGAAAGATTGACAGGCAGTAAAAAAAGATATTATTAGTTGCTTAAATGTGACTAGCTAAGTAAAAGAGCTTTAATATGATATTGAAAAACATAACTTCTCTGTAAGAAAAACCTGGATACTAATTTTTCCAGATAAAATAATAACAAAATAAAATACAGCTAAGACTGATGTCCATATATGAAATATTGTTTAATAATTTGTGTCAGAAATATATTCACATTGAAAATGTATGGTGACTTCATTTTCCAATGCACTTTGATTCTTCAAAATTATTTTCATTATTCAGTCCAGTTTTTTGGGCTTGGTCAATGTCTCTGTAATTCTACTTTTTTAAAAAAACAAGCCAAACCAAACAAACAACCCCCTTAATTTTAAACAGACAGAAAGAGATAAGATGTAAACGAACACCTTTCTCAGAAAAATCTTGTGGAGGAAGTAAAGTGCCAAAAATAAACTTTGGACAGGATGCTCAGGATGGAGACTAGCAAATACTGTTTCAAGTTTTCCGTTATCCAGATGTCTAAGATGTTGTTCTAGTGTAGTCAGCCATAATATCTCCAGATCTGTAAAGATGATAAAAGAGGACTTAGATATCATGAAGACCTGTATAGAATAGCCTGGAGAAAGAAAATCCTCCTTGTACCCGGTATCTTATGTGAACTGGCACTTTAAAATCATTGTGCAAATTTATCTGGGGTTACAAAATTGAAGCAGTGTCTACAGGTTCTGTAAGAGTTTTCTGCAACTGTAAATAGTAAGTATCCAAGCATTTTATTATGCTTGAAATATCTGACCCAATTCAGGAGTAGTTTCTGCTATTTGGAACGGTATATAATAACTATTGGTTTCATTTTATTCAGTTTTTCTTCTCAGTAAAGCAAAATATCTCATCAGCACTTAGGCACTTTTTCTTTATTGGAAATGTGACAGGTTTGGGAAGAAAGAACTGGGTAAATTGAATTAACAGTGTTGTCTACATCTAATACTTGTACTTTTGGAAGAACACTTTTCTTAGTTCTCCACAAAATTGCTATGAAAATAATATGATGTATAATTACTGGCATTGATTATATATTCACATCTTTGAACACCTTAAGGGAAAACATGTTGAAAGAAAAGCATTCTGAATTTGAATTGGATATATAGTCAAAAGTGAAAATAAAAGTGAAGCAGACATTTGCCTAGTAGGTAGCTTTCAGAAAATCCTGCTTAGCCTTGTACAAAACGGATGGGATACTTGTCTCTCTCTGAAGTAAGAAAATGCATCTATTCATCCCATCTTATTTTAGTCTTATAAAACATGCCTATGTGATAGGGAAGTTGTGATATAAAAGGTGAAATGGTTCAGAAATACAGAGTAAGAAATACACAGTCAAATTGTAATAGCCTGTTTGATTTCAGCAAATATTTATACACTAAGTGGTTGATGGGTGGCTTAACTTTTCACACTCTGCTCTGGTTACCCCTGTCATGACAACTGGGAAAACAATATAAGATAAAGTTACACTGAAATGTTCTTATTTTTTTTCTTCTGAAAATACCCATCACTGAAAAGAAAACTTTTTTAATTAATAGGTATTGCTTTCATTTACAGCCTCCTCAGATTCTGGGGGTTGATTAACTGAAGTCTGCAGGTCTTCCTACACCAGGTTAGGAAAATTGCTGAGTTGTAAGAATATTTTCTTCCTCTGTGGCTTATTAAATGTAAAATTATTTAAGTAGATGGGAAAAAGAAAACTCGCAAAGATCGTTTTCTGCTTGAATGTTAGGACACTGACATGAAATGGGGATATTTGTCATTCCTTCAAACAAACCCCTTTGAATCAGACAAATCAGCAGTTTTAATCTAAATTACTACAATACTAACTATGGAGCTATTGGCTGCCTGGGGGTTCCCTCTTTTGACTAGAAAAGTTTTGATAGTGAGAAATCACACACTCTGATGTGATGTATAGCTCTACCATAGAGCAAACTGCAGAAGGTATGGAATTGGCATGGTAAAGATATGTCAAGAATTTTTCATAGAAGTATATTTCAATCTCAGAGACTCATGTTGTTACCATCAAAACCAGCTGTGTGAATAGTATCAGAAAGGCACCTCAACAGAAAGGCGGAAGACAGCCCATAAAGTACCAGTGATGTAGCTTTGGTAGAAAACCAAAAGCCTTTTTTGGGAGCAGAGCACTGACTGCAACCGTGCTTCAGCTTTTGAATGGGAAAACTGCCTCTCGTTTGTCCCTTCAGTGATCAGGAAAAGCATCCTTATATTCTTTGTAAATGAATAGGACTGCAACCAAAAATTATGGATGGATATGATTAAACTCTATCCTGAAATAGCAATTCAAGAAGATCATTAGTATTGACAGGAAAACTGGTCTCAGGCAGAAAAGATAATGACAATATAGTTGCAAGAAAAACATAGTAAAATATAATAACACACAGAAAGTAATAAAATACCACAGACTTTTCTACTTTCTAATACATCAACTGTCAATATAGAACTTTTAAAAGTCTAATCCTAGATGACATACACTTTTCAAGATTTTCTTTTCTGCAATGTTTTTTGTCTTTTATAGTTTTATTTCCAATGTTTAATCATCTGCCTTTTTCTCTCCACTTCCTTCTTCCCTCTCACCAGGTACTCTTCTTTTCCTCTTCCACCTCCACTGTAGCTTCAACTTAAAGGAAGTTTTGTCAGTCAGCGAACTGGCAATATCTGCCAAAATGGGAAAAGGGGAATCAAGAGAGAACATGACAATAATTACAAATCAGTGCTTACAGATGCAGTATGGGGTGGAACTAAAGACCCTGAAAAGAGAAGCTAGCAAGAAAATATTTTTTCCAATTAAGTCTTGACCTCAGTTGAAGTGTATTTCCTTGTACTAAATCACTATAATATTTTTGGAAAATAATTTCTACTGTGGTAATTTTAAATATGCACTGATCAATTACACAAAACACGTTTTCTACCAAAATTGGAAATAATTTCATTGCATAAATTGTAGGTAATTTTTTTTTAATTTCCAAGGAAAAAAACTTGAAAAATATACTTGAATTTGAATAATTCTGCACTAAATTTTCATGAAACTACATAAAACTATTAAATAGTATTTTAATTCTGAAAGCTCTTTTAACCTTATTCTTCTACTAATAGCTGTCTGAAATAACAGGAAAGCATCAAAGTAAAATGTATTTTATCATAATATTGTGGGGTTTTTTGCATAAATCATATAACTACAATTTTTTTTCTCAACAGAATGAAGGTAACAGCAAGGGCATGATCAGTTGATTGTCTGAATGTGGTGTTCAGAGTACAACTGGTATAATTTAAGCATTAAATAATCTAAAATACCTGACAGCACGATGAATGCAGTATAAATGCCTAAACACCTTTAAGATAGTTCAAATTTACATGAAATAAAATGCATGTATAAACAACAGATAGTCCAATGTTGTACCTGAAAATATTTTTTTAAAACTATAGCTTTAATTCAAAGAACAGGCTTAGAAAAAGCTGTATTTCTTTCCTAAGAAAATAAACTAGTATAAAAGAAGGGAGAAAAAAATCAATTTGAATCAGAACAGGGGTTCTCATTGGCATTAGAAAGAACAGTGTCTGACAATATAAATGAGGAGCCTGTGATTGTGAGGAAAAAGCCAAACTGCACTTGAACAAAACCATTAAAATGTCACAGCCTCTGGGGTGTGATAGGAGAGGCTATTATGATAGAACCTGCTACACAGAAGTAAAATTTGTTCTCTACATGTACATAGAACTGAATACAAAATTGTAAGTACTTTTTGCAAAGTCTTTCTGTATGATTAATATTTTTCATTCAAGCTTGGCTATCAGAAGCTACGCTTTAGGTTGCCTCCACAGGAAAAGCACTGGAAGGTGAACAGGAGAATGTTAAAATGAGAGAACTGCAAAACCTGAACTCCAACAACAATCAAAGACAAAAATGAGAGGGTCCTAGTTTCCATGTGTACATAGTGACATATAAACTAGTTAAAATTTAGTGTATGATCTCTTCAACACCTCTTACAGCATTCTTCATTGCCTGAGAGGTCTCTTTTGGGACACTTGTTGTAGGGGATTTGTTAAATCATACAGCTGCCAACAGTGGTGAGGCTGCCACATCCCCTGCCCTCAAGGTCCAGCCCACTGTGAAGCTGAGCTTGTTGCCCAAATTATACATGCTTTGACATGGTACAAGTACCAACATTTCCACCAAAAATGGAACAGCAGTCATGGGCAGGGGACTGGCCCTGGCTGTGATGGCCACTGCATTCTTGCGAGTTGCCCAGAAACCTCTCCCAGTGATCACCAACAGCACAGGGATGCCCTTGGCCATGCTGACCCTGAGCTGGCCTCCAGCCCTGGCAACCAAATCACACCAAAGGATGGGCTCAGGACCTGTTATGAGATGTTTGCCCAGCAGCAGACAGTGACGCAGTCTGGGAAATTTCTCATGGGCATAGCTTGTCTTCACAATGTTGAACTGACAAGCTGTTGCTACAGACAAAGAGAATTTTCTAAGTAGTGGTGAAGAAAACAAACAAACAAAAAATCCAAACAGTGATTTTTTTATTTTGTACCAGATTTTGTGTTTCTGTGCTGGAAGAATTTTTAAATGACTTATTAGAAGCTTCAGAAGTAGAAGAGCAAAAAAACAGATCAGTCTTACCATAGGAAACAAAGCTATTTCTGCATGTAGAGGTTATGAGGAGCTGAGCAGAAGGAGAAGAATTAAATAAGGTAGGGACATTTAGTGCTCTTAAAGTAAGATTTCAGAACATTTTAAGAGAATTAACTGATTTGTCTAATGTTGTTCATGACAAGTCCTGGGAACTTGTTGTGACAAGAGAATGAAGGTTGAATTCAAATTATGAACCTATTGTTATCTGGCTGCCATAAATGCACAGAAGCTCACAATGTATGCCAGAGCTTTTACTGACATTGCCTGTATGATGGCGCAATCTACTGTTTTTCGTCATTGGTGTTTTAGAAACAAGTATCTCTTTGTCATGAAAGGAAGTTAGTGAACTACAAGGATAGGGAAAGTTAGTAGAATAGAGGACATTTGCTAAATTTACTTACTTTCCATAACTAATATATATTTAAGTGAAAAAAAAAAATCTTTCAGATAAACGTTATTGGAAGTCACAAGGAATATGGAACTTTAAACACATAACTTACTTACAGCAAAATTAGATGCATAAATGACCAGTGATGATAAATTGTTGATCCTTTATCCACAAGGCAACTAGGAGTAATTATTTTTACTTGTAAGAAACTTTGAGAATTCTTGCTCTCAGGACCTTGAATGCATGCATGGGCCTTAGTGGCCCCAACCAACCTCCCTCTAGCCCTCCTCAAAGACACACCCCTGCACCTGTTCCCAATAGCTTCAGTTAAGCTCAGGTCAGAGCACTGGGTCCCTGTCTGAGCTCTGCTGTAGGTGTCCCTGAGCTCAGCCCTGCTTCTGCTGATCCTGACTTCCAGAATGTGCTCCCCAGACTGATTTTTGACCTCACTTGTCACCTCATGTTTGTCTGGTGATGGCTGCATTGCTGGTGGGATGAGATTCTGTGTCCACCCTGCTTTGCTCTGCAGGACAGCACCCTGTCGGGATGGGTACTGCTCTATCTGCCCTGGGGCCACCCTCCCACCCTGGCACTCCTCCCTGCCTTTTAGAACCTTCCATCCATGAGTCCAGTCCCTTACTGCTTGTTTCCTATACTGGCTGTGGCTGATGGCAGCACTCCTGAGCAAAGCTATTTTTTTTCCTGAAAGAAAGGAGGCATTTCTCCATTAATTGGCAAAAAGTAAGTAACAACCAAACACTTTCTTACAGCTATGCAATACCTTTAAATACATACATGAAAACAAAACAAAACAAACAAACAAAAAACCCCTCACAACATTACCTGGGTTTCTAATTTTGCTATTAGGAAGAAGTTGACATACCTAGTTAAAACAGAAGTCCCTCCTGCTCAGATGCAGTCTCTGTTGTTATAGAGTACTATTTTCTTGAGAAAGGTTATTAGGATAATGTCATGTGTTTCAATATAAATGGAGATAATACAAAAAAACACAAAACACAACCAACCAACCAATCAAACAAACAAAAAAACCCACAAAAAACACCCAACTGTTTAGCACTGAAGATGATAATAGTTACTGCAAATCTGAACAAACTAATGTGGAACTCATTTATACTTCTGGTCTGTATAATATCCTGTGACAGAATTCCACAATTCATGAGCATGTAAAGAAGTAGTTGCTCTTGCATATTTTGAAGCTGCTGTTTAATATTTCTCTGAATACACTCTAATTAAAGTATTGCAGGAAATTACAAATGTTCAGAATTTGTTCATTTATGCTAGATCACTCATGTTTTTATGTGCCACTGTTACAACCTTCACCTACTACCCTGTCAAGAATCCTACTATTTTAGTCTCTTTTTCATGGAAACTGTACCATATCTCTGATCACACTTCCTGTCTTTCTCTGGAGTGCTATTAAAAAAAAAATAATTACTCTATCTTTTCCAAGATATAATGCGGCTAATATTAATGGTGAGAGGGCATATGGATCTTATAGTGATACAGTGATGTTCTCTTTTTTGATCTATATTTCTTCCATAATAATTCCAAACTTTCAATAATGTAATAACTTTATTTTAGAAGTGACGAATTAGGGATGTGAGGTCAGCTCTGTAGGAAGATGCATTTTATCAGATAAACTGTGACAAATATAAAAATCAGATGAGTTTTTGAACACACAACCGTTTATTGCTTGCTACTGCATGGACAAGCTTGTGAGGGCTGTATCTACTACATCAGCTATTAGTGACTGTTCAAGTGATATTTTCAGATAGTTGCCTCCAGTCATTTTGAGATATCCCTTCTGGGTTATAATAGTTCGTTTAGATCAATCCATTTTGTACATTCAGCTTTCATACATTCCAGCACTACAGCTCAGATTATTTCAAAGTTTCTCAACATGCCATTCCTTTAGTGTCTTCATAATTATGTCTCTAAATACTTTGTGTACCCTGTTGCCAAATTCAAAATGAGATTGTAAGCCATGCCATGGTCTGGCAAACCATGTGATTTCTAGAGGAGGTGAAGAGTTATGAAAGTGAGGCTTGTCAATATATCACATTTTCCTGAAGTAATTTAGCCTACTACAAAAGATTCATTGATATTGTTGACTAATTTCATAGGAATATTTTTGAAATTTAACCATTAAAATGTAAACCTGGAAATCTTAAGATGTGACAAACATTTTTATGTTTTTCCTGGTTTTGGATAGGAAATATTCAACTCTTAATAATAGCAGCTGTAATGGCATAACTTGCTTGATTTAATGGAAAAGTTACATCAACACAGCAACATGGGAGAGAAAGGAAAAGTTCATCTAAAAATGTTGACAAATTGATAAAAAAAAAAAAGTGAAGTTGCATTCATTTTTATTTCTTTATTGGAATAGTGTGGTATTCATTTTGCTGAAATAAACATGCATTATAATAGTTTGGTGTATTTCAGTGAATTTAACTATCACTGTAACAGGAGCTAGGAGTAGCATAACCACTACTTAACATTTGTCATATCTGTGTAGCATTAAGGTAATCCAGTGATATTTTGTAGGTGCAAAAATTATTTATTTAGTCCTTCCTCAGGATAAATATAACAAATAAACATAACTGCTGGATACATTTATTGATTTTCTACAACAACAATAATATTAGAGGCATTATTAGGACAATGGGTTGATGTAGGAATGCCTTTTAATATCAATGATAGCCTCAGTAAGTGGAATCTCTTTTATCTTCAGAAGCTATGGACTAGATCCTGGTTCCTTCAAAGCAGATCAGATGAAAATGGCCTTAGAAAAATCTTGTGCTTACAGTATATGCTTCTTATATTAGAGCAAGAAATAGCTGATATTAATCCTAGAAAAGTAACAAGACACATTGCAATAGAAAAAAAAAAGTACGCAGTTAATGGAAAAAATGCCAATTATTTCTATTGTGGTTTGAAGACAATATAAGACAGTGGTGTTACATGTGAATTCAGCCTCTTTAATAATATCTTCTGGTAAATTCTGTGTCATTGTTCTCATTCCTTTCCACTCTCTCAGGACAGTGATGATGAAAAGAGCATTATGTTTTACTATTTATTCCCTTCTAAGTTGTCATGAAGGCTTATTGTCTAGTTAGTAGTAAAAAACCATGCAAAATTTGGTGAGAGACAGATAACTATTCTGATGCCAAAATCCTCTTTTATGAAGGCACTGGCAAACACTTATACAACTTCTGGAATAAAACTGGGTCTGCACTGGAGTTACTTTTATGTTTTGACACTTTTCCAAAGAGTCACTTGATGCAAAAGACACAATGCAGCTTAAGTTGTCTGAAAGGCAGGTATATTTCTAGCAATGCTCATATTGCCTTCTTATGTCATTTGCTAGAGGAAAATAAAAGTAATAATTTACGATCAGTACCATACCACACCACATTAGATTTCTTATTTCAACAGTGATGGCTTGATGTCTTCTGTTCTTTTCTGTCTGTATGAGTAAAGAAGAATAAACTAGATCACAATGATTTTGTCTTCCTGATATCCTTCAATAGTTATTAGTTACTTTTATTTGCATACTTCTTATGGACATGTATTAATTCAGATGTTAATTAAGTTATACTGATTTATATTATTTTTAAAATACCATCTAGTTAGTTAACAATAGTCAATTAATTAAAAAAAAAATCATGTAATTCAAAGTATTATTCTTACACTGTTAGAAATGATAGCATAGGATATTTTATTTATAATCAGCAAAATACTGTGAAATATCTTAGTTGATTTTGCTGGTTCTGCTTAGCAAAGTTATTATTCATTCAGTTTTGTTTGTGCATGTTACCAGATCTTTGAACACAGTGGTAACACTTACTTTCCTGTCAAATTTAAAATTGTCACACTATCTCCAGCTTGTTATTATCTGTATTTGCAAAATATCTACAGTATTTTTTCTGTCATAATCCTCACAAACAATAATGTACATTTTTTTTTCTGTTCAAAAACATTACTATTTTAATGTAGTATTTGTGTGTGCACTGTGTGTGCAGAAGAGAAAAAGTATGCAGAGAAATTCCATTACAGAAGCAACCCCTGAAAAAAGAAGACTGGTGATACTAACAATTCTTGTCTGTTTAGAATCATGATGAAATGTGGAAGCTTTTGCTTTGAAATGTCACATAGCAGTAAAATTGATCCTGAACATATTTCTCCTAGAAATTGCTAATTAGTACTCTCACTTTGATTAATTGAAACAACTATTGAATTTGTGTGATGCTTTAGTGATCTCAAAGAAAATAAGAATATTTCATAATTTGAGAAAGATTAAGCAGAGAAGTCATTTTAGCTTCATATTCTAATTACACATCATTAGCTTCAGGATGCATGTTAGATTTGTTCAAATTCCTGATGTACTTTTCTAAAATGGTGTTACCTCCTGTAGATCTCAGAATATCAGGTAATCCTGATTATTAAACAGCAGTGATTTTTAATGAGTGAACAGATAGCAACTTCAGCCATTTTCGTGAAATCAATTTGTGACTGTCATCTCATTTGCAACTTAGGTGCCAGAAGTGATGTGCTTTGCTCTGTAGTTCTCTCAACCTTGCTACTCACAAGATGATGCTCTTACAGTATAAGCTGTATTAATGTATAATTCAAAAAGCATGTGGTTGGTGTGAGTTCTTATCCTGGATTTCTTGTGTCTTGTTCCAGTATTTACACTCTTAGTGACAGTTTGGTACCTACTGCTTTGAGTTCCAAAGTCAGCAGGTTAAAGTCTTAAGTTGACATTTCAAAAGTCAGATGTTGTAGGATTACAGCTGTAACTTTAAAGTAATGCTTTTCTTACCTCCCACCAAGACTGAGAACAAAAATTAGAGAAACCCCTGTGTGTGCACAAGCGCAGGCACGTCGCAAGAAGAACCAGAGGCCATGAATCCATTTGCAAAGGGCAAGTTTTATTGTAGTTACCTCTCTACTGGGGGATCTCTGAAGTAGCACCTAAGCTCCCATGCAGAGGTAACACAAGTGGGGACGCAGGTGCTGGTAGGTTCAACCCCGGTAGAAGATCACCAGGCCTGCTGAGCTCACCTGTATTTCAAGGCTTCAATTAGGTGCAGCCTCTCACTCTTTCTCACAACAAAGCAGGAACTTCAGACATAGCGATAAGGTGCCTGGAGTTTCTCACAGGCTTATGTTATCTAACACAGAAGTTTTACTCACCAAGCATACAAGGTCAGTAAAACAATTAGTGTGTTGTATGTGCTTTTTCTACAGACAAGTCACTTGAGTGTATTTACATTTAACCAACCTCCTCACCATTCTTCTGCTATATTCCATTGCACCCTGGAGTCTTGAATAAATAATAAAACTCTCTATCCTTACACTACACATGATGAAGTACCACTTTTTTTTGTTATGAAACCACCAACCCCTCTTCTCTTTTTCACCTGTAAATTTTTGAAAGAGCTAGTAGATTCATGCCCATGGCTCTCATGTTTATTTTCTGCACTATTTCACTTCATTCCCTTCAGATATTACCTCCAGAATATTTTGTGTAACATAAACCATTTGTTTTCTGATTATGTGCAGCACAGAAGAAGAAGGATATTTATGAACAAGACTGTGATATGATTTAAAATCCTACTCTAGTCTCAGCCGTATCTTTACTGTATGAGATTCCCATTAACTATGAAATCCAGTTGTGATATTCTAATTTCACTCAAAATTGATGTTTCCACTGTTGCTTACAGAGTAAAGAACTATGTCCATCCATTCTTGGGCCTGAAATCACAATTACATTTAGACTTCTAGAAGGTCTGAAAGACATTATTTTGGTTTTTATTTTTCAAAGAATTGTTTTAGAATTGACTTCTCATTAGCATGCACATTCCAGTAAACAAATTGAAGCTATGAAATTTGGTTTTAATTTTGAAATAAGCAGTTTCTATTTCAGAATAGAGAATTTAAGATAAAAGACCACATAATTCTCATTGCTTCACTATCATAAATCTAGTGGTAATCCTGTCAACATTTAGTTTACTCCATACTTGCACTAGTTTGAATGAGTGAAAAATAGAGTAACTTCATATATATAATACACACACACATATATATGTATGTGTATTAAAAATATTCCTTCCTTTTGTTACAATCTGCACAGAATGTTGATGAGGCATGCCAGTCAAAATCACCAGTCAAACCTGAGACATCCAACTTCAAAATTGACATATTTTAATTTACTTACAAATAAAGATTTCTCATAGAAAAAGAAATTTAAAACCATTTTAGAATCTAGATTTTGGATATTTTTCCAGCTGGTTCAAATCAGTATCTTTTGCTGCAAGCCACAATGTAGGTTATATAAGTGTTCTTTGGAAACACTGGGAAAACATTAGGGTATGCTAGTAACACTACATTTACAATATAAGATAATTTATTCTACAGGAATAACACAAATTACTGGATAATTGAAATAAAGTACAAAAGTTTTAAGATCAGAAAGTCCTGTACAATTGCTGCAAAAAAAACCTGTTGTGAATTCAAGTCATTGTTCTTTGATTGTATTTTGTACTAAGAATACATTCAAACAATGTCTCTGCTCATTTTCAAAATAATATTATTTTCATCTGTATATACTAATAAAAAAATGACTTGATTCTGTTAAAGAATCTGTCATATCAAACATTCTTGGCTGTTACAAAGCTGACAAGCTGCAATTCACCAAAACAGGGCACATCATTCTTCATATAAGAAAAAAAAACAAAGGTGCCTTACTTGCCTGTAAAAGTTACAAGAAAGATAAAGCTGCTATAAGCACTAGGTCAGTCCTCTTGATGAAGGACATGGAACATCTTTCCATGTGAAGAACATTTTTCTAGATGAGAATTTGGGGGAGGAGGGTTATGACAATATCCTACAAAGTAATGTTTGGAATAGAGAAGGGGAAGAGTCAATCTTTTCTTCTAATACAAGAACTGAGTATAACTGGTTTTATTAAATAATTTTGCAGGCTAAACACACACCTTTACTAAAACCAGAACTTGGTCTGTACATTTAGATCCAAAGTCACTGGATGATTCAGACTAACTTTGGATTGGGCTGCAATACAGTGAAGTTTTCTTTTTTTCTTTTTATTTTGAAATGTAGTCCATGTGGGGGTCAAGGAGAATGGATAAATCTTTTCATTTGTTGTCTATCCTACTTACTTTATTAAAAAGTTGTTTGCTGTTCTTGCAACATCCTGAAAAATCTATTCAGTTCTTTTATATATGATTCTTTCTTTCAGTTTTACCCGGCCTAACTTATTTATTGAATTCCTTTTCCTATGTTGAAAGGTTTAGTTATTGTTTTCTTTATCTAGTTGTTTGCTTTCTTTCTCTAGTTGTCAGTCACAACAGACACTGTTTCATTTTTTTCAGCCCAAATTTGTACACATTAAGAAATGTTTGTGCAACAAAAAAAAAAAAAAAAAATTAAATCTATTAAGTTTCTGCAAACTAATTTATATATTCATCTTTTGCAAGTTGCCATTTGTTTTTTTCAGAAATGAAACTTTTATAACTAAGAAAAGGAGAATGGAAGAAATAACGACATTGCCAAAAGCAACTTCCAGGTGATTGCAAAAATTCTTCATATGAATCTTAGTTCAAGCAGATATTAGAAGGAACACATAAAAGACTGCTCAATCTACAAGTATCCTTCTGTAGAAAACAAGTAGATAACATTGTTATGTATTTCCATTGAAAAAAGGTAACATTTCTGCATACACAACCAGCTCACAAGAAATAAAAAAATAGTTCTGCACAGATTATCTAAGATATGATTCATCGTGTTTCATAATGACCACATACAAATAACTAATGGCACAAGTGTCCAGACAAAGGTGCTGAAATGTAAAGATGATATTTGAGGTGAATTTTGAAAAAAGAGTATATTGAATAGCTAGAAAATCTCATACATTAGTTAATGTTTGAAGACGCAAGCCACTCTTTTCTTCTTCTTGTCTACCCACAGACTCATTCTCCACTTTTGAGAACTCTGATGGCTATAAAGCAGGGAGACCATCAAACAGGGTTGATACATGTGTGTATAGCAGTAAAAAGGTAGATGGAAAAAGGATCTTGACATTTTTTGATAAAATTGATGGTATTCCCCCTGTATATGTCACTCTGAATCTCTGAATTCCCTCTCTATCCAGCTGAAGATGTGAGAGCTTCATCACAGAATACATTCAGTATCTCTTTTTTTAAGGAACTCTTATTTGGTGACTGGAGATAAAGAAGTAGCTGTTACTGATAATAGACCATTTGGCACGGAGCAGGAAAAATCCATATCCTTCACCTGCTTAATAATAACAGCAGAAAAACATGTTGCTGTATCGAGACTGTTGTTATGCACCTTTATTCAATCAGTTTGTGAAAGCCTGGAAATGATAAATGGTGCAAGTGGGCCAAAATATTTTCTAAAACAACAGTACTGGGATCAAAACTCTCTGAGACAGGTCTTTCTGCTGTATTTCTGCAGTATCTAGGTCAGAGGGTATGTGTCTATGTATTATGATAATAAAATAAAAGAGTCACCTGGGAACAATCCCTTATGATTTTCAAAATATGTCATTTCACATCTTTTTGCTTTCAGTCTGTACTTTATGAACATTTTTTCATGTCCCTAAAATGGTATTTTTGAGTCAACTCAACATTACTGTTCCATTCAAAATCGACTAATAGTATTGTTTTCTATTAATAATACAAATTTATCAAAAATTTGAATGTCAATATTGATGACTTATCAAAGTTTTCCCTATAAAGTTAAAATGCTGACAAGCATTTGAGATAGACATATCGTTTACTTCTGTGTTTTCTGGAAAGTCTGTGAAATATCCTGGTCTTAAAAAAGAGAAAACATTCTATTAGTCAGTCTGCATCAAGTATCAGCTCTTTCCCTGAGTGATACTGAAGAAAGGTGATTTCCTTGGGGGAAAGCCACTTGTCATCAGCTCAGCATTAGGGATGACATTTTCATTTAGTATATTTGGTGTCAAACATAAGTCACATCAGTGTCAAAAACTGTGAGATCTCCTTAGGAAACACTGCAGATCAAAATATTAGCATTCATTATTTTTACACATCAAACAGTTGCTCTCAGAAAGTCAAAGTGGAATCATGAAGTAAAGGAACATTCAAAAAAACCTGTAAAAGCATGCATCATCTGCATGAAAATGTCATCTGAGACCTAAACCTGTCATAATGACTACTAATGAGATGATGTACTGAGAGAGAATAAAAAAGAGGCTGAGATGAGACTCAGTAATAATTACAGGATTCAAATAAGACCCGTTTAAACAATGCAGGGAATGATCAATGAATTAAGTATCATTGAAGACAAGTAAGATCAGCAAAGGTGAGTCCCAAATGATAGCTCAGACTACCTAAGAAGATCTGATAATTAATAATGACAACTGTGGCAGAGGTTTCTACTGTTAATAAACAAATCTTATCAGAGGCTTAGTTAAGAGGTTGTTTGCAGAGCATTTTCTCTGCCTCCCTGAGTCAAGACTGTTACGAGAGACACTGCTGATCATAAGATAAATACAGAAGAAGCATTAAAATTTTAGGCATAAATAAATGACTTAGTTGGTCAGCAGTTATAAACCACATAAAAATAGAATTTAGTTTAATTTGTTAATACAGTGTTATGTAATTGAAAGTTCTTCATTACATTCTTAATAGAATGTGAGAGCAGCAAAGAAATTCCTTTGACCTGCTTTCTGAAAGAAACATGAAAAATAAAAATTAAAAAATATTTTAAACAAATCAAATTTTAAAAATCCCATGAGAGTTTATAATTTTATTTGTGTTAAAGATTTCAGCTTGTTTGAATCATAGTTTTAGTATTTACCACTATTAGAATTCTTCCCTCATTATGATTCTCTGTTTCACCTATGTCACTGCCAAGAGTCTGCAACCTGTGTATCAGTCAACCTTCATCTGCATTGCTTTCTTGAGAAACTTAAGTTAAACAAACTTCATTGGCTCATCATCTAGTATACCAGTATTTGAAGACAGTTTTTTTGGACTAAGGTGGTGGAAAATACTGCTTCTGTTACATGTCTTCCAGACACTAAACTGTTTCACGCTACGAACCTCCGAAGTATGTGGATATACATACAGAGATGCTAGAAAGGGAAACAGCCATGCTAATCTGCACTTTGACAGAGGCAAAAGAGAAGCAGCAGCTGATCTTCATGATAAGAACATGTATGGAATGAGCAGTTTCAATGTACTTTAAAATAAACTGCAGATGGCAGATGAACTCTGCATAGACCAGTGGAAAGATTCTTAGCTTTTTCAAATCAAGACTGAGGAGTTTGTTTCAGCAATTTTTAGACCAAATTCTTGTTGTAGTAATATATTTTTGCTAGAAGCCCCAGATTCATTCAAGACTACTTGCTGTTATTTTGCTTCAACTTATAGACAGTAGTATTGTTTCCCAGCCTACACAGGTTATTTTTTCTGGAGGTGAAGTTGTGATGATATTTCACTCTCTGTTCTGGTGTTGTTCTTCCACTTTTTGTTCTAGTATTTGTTCTTGCACAAAATTGGTTATGCCTTACTGGCCAGTGTTTTGAACAGGGTTAATCATGCATTGCCAGCATTATCTTAATTTGGGTTTTTTTTGCAGTGTTACATCTGTCTTGATAACATAACTGTAGAACACATTCATTACTGAGAATGGAGTTTTTCACTTCTGAATCCATATAGCAGTTAATGCTTGTGTCTTTTACCACATCACTTACACTTGATTCTGAAATACACTGTATAGATGTTCCATTTTCAACTAGCTTGGACTGGATTTTTTAGTAAGTGACAAAAATAGGTAGATTCACTTACTTGTGATTTGTGTTGATAACATAAGTTCTGGTCACATACATGAAACCTTGATTTCTTTAGATTCAGAGAAAAGATTCTACAGTTTTCAGTGAAGAAATAATTTTTCTTTATGTATTTAGCATGGAACACTTTTGACTGGCATACTCTGCATTAGCATCCTTCAGCCTTATCAAATGCCTGTAAATTTAATACTGGCTCTGCTTACCAGCCCTTCGAGAGGTATATCTTGGCAGCTGTTGGATGTCTTCAGCTCCAAACTTTACTGAAGCTGAAGGGACTTATGAACACTCAGCACAGGATTATCTCTGCAATGCCTAAAAGAAAAAAAAGAAAAATAAATCCTTGAAGACATAAAAAAATTTTACAGAAGATGCAGTGAGCTATTATTGATTTCTACCCACTTCAGGCCTAAGTGTGTCCTAACCTTCTTACATATTACTTGAATTTGTGTCATTTACATTTTTATGTTGCTGAATGACAGTGTAGAAATGCATATGTATTATAGAAAAAGTAAATGTGATGTCAATTAACTCAAATTCTACCTTGCAGTTAAATAGGATCCTGAACTAGACTTTCCAAAACTTGACACAGACAAAATGACAAACGTCCAAAGGACTTTGCAATTCATAAAATGTAGAGGCCAAGAAAATAAATTTATTTACAGTACCCATACTTCTTTACATCCACAGTGGCAGTAGACTGAACTACAATCCTTTTATAGAGTTAGGAATTAGCTTTCAATTTGAAATCAATAATGTGTTGTGTGAGGTCACTGCTTAGTAATCCCTAGAATGCTTTGTAACAGAATCTTTCTGATAGATCTGAGGACAAGAAGGCTTAATAGGCTTTATCTAGTGATAATGAATTGACTGAAAAGTGGAGAACTGATGAGGTATTGTGAACTATAGCTTTTTACAAATTATGCCTAGTAGATATTCCTTTACTCTCCCAGAGGCCTTCATCTTACCTGTATGGTTTCCATATGGTGCTTATAGTGATGTGATTTGCTGCTTTAAAAACAATGATTTTTTTTAACAGAATAAATCAGAATAAATAGAATAAATAAACAAGTTAAAAATAGTTACAATTCCTGCTGCCCACTACACTATAACAAGTTATTTTAATAACCCTTTTTAGTGACAACATTCATTTTCTGTAATTAAACTGCATTTATAAATTTAATTCGTGATTTTAATGGGATTGTGTTCTTACATTCATTCTGAGACTTCCCTCATGTTACTGTGCAAAACCCTGAAAAAATGCTAGAACAATCTTTTCTTCCAGTATCTGAATATACAATATAGTTTAATAATTTTATTATCTTGGATATCTGAAAAAATGGTTTAGATTATGAAACATTAAAAATGGTAGTATTAATGACTGTAACTGTGGCAGTGCTTCAGAACATATCTATTCCATTTCTTAATAATGTGAAAAATACACTCTAGGAGGCCTCAAGGTAGTATGTGGTTCATCCTCTGAGTCCAAAAAAGGATCAAATATGCCTAAGCAATTCTTGTCAGATGTTTGTATAGAAATGTATGTGAGTGGACTGAATAAATGATCATGCTATGGCAGTGGTCAGACCTCCACAAAGATGAAAAAAATCTATGCTATAAGCTGACATGGCCACTAGAGATCTTTATCTTTTCCCCTAGTTTTTCTCAGTCCTTTGGCTTTTGTGATAAACTTCTTAAGAGAGTTGAAAACATTTTGAATTCCTCTACCCAGACCAAAGGAGAGCTAAATCTGATCTGAAAGATCCATTCTGAAAGTGTTCTACTCTGAACTAAAAGCCTGTTGTAGCATGCTACAACACTGGCTTCAGGATAGGAACTAAACTGCAGAGAGCCTAAATAGAGTCATATTCATATCAATCTGGCCTATGAGCCAGAACAAATCTTGTTTTATAATTTATTTAAGACTTTATTTGCTTATTTAATGCTATGTATAAAGCAAAAAAACAGAACCTTTTAATAAAGTTAATAAAAAAGAATCGGTTAAAAACTGAGAATTAGGAAGGGGATAATATTCATTAAACATGGCTGATGTTTGTGAAACAAGAGTTAGAATTCTATATAGGTTTTTGATAAGAGTAGGCAAATGAATGGAAGATAACTGTATTATTAATTACTGGAAATATAGAAGCTACTTCTGTCAACAACACATCATTAAGTGAAAGTATCATACAGACTTCCACCGTCCTTATTCTGCTGTGGATATTCACTTATGACCATTATTGTGGTCTCAATAGGTCTTTGAATTTACCTGCTACAGTCAGTCCATGATCGTATGCTACAACGTTTATGCTGTCACATGGGTAAAAATTCATTATAATATATAAGGCACTGGTAGGACTATAGATTTAATACCAAATCCCTAAATTTTAGGTGGTCTTTGGAATAGAATCTGAAGCTCACAGTACAGCACAGGAAACATGACATGCTTCAGTCTAAAATAATAGTTACCTATGAAGACAACAATCTTTAATATCTCTCAGTTCAAGCACCATAACTGAGCCTTAATCCCTAAATCGAGACTGCCTCACTAATTCTCTGTTCTCAATCAGTTTTCAAACAATAATGGACTTCCAGTACCAATGTATTATGTGGTTCTCTACTAGTTAGAATATGTGTCCAAGCAGAAGATACTAAAAGCATAAGTTTCTCAAATTGATGTTTCCATGGCTAGCAGCATACTCTACAGCACTCAGTCAGCAGTATGTCAGTTTTAAATGTGCACAGAACAGAATACAGATGGTTACAGGTCTCTCAGCTTAGAAAAAAGTAGGACTCCACAATTTTAAATGCTTCCACAGCTTGGCTCTTTGCAAGTGTGATTTTATTTCTATTTACTTCGAATTTGTAACTGCGAGTCAGGAGTCCAGCCATAAGGTGTCCTTAGCACATAATTGAGCTGGTCGAAAAAATTTGGAATTTTCATGCCAATCAATGCAATTTTGTTGACATCAAAGAATTGCGATTCTACTGTTTGAACTTCAAGTATACATTTTCAGATTAGTACCATTTTCTAACTGGAAAAGTTTGGCCCACCAATCTTTTTGTAGTTGGCTTAGAAAACTGGTGTTTTATTCAACTAAATTGACTCTCAGGCAGATGTCTTTTCTCCAAGTGGTGATACAAATATTCAGGTAACGTGATATTACTTTCTTTTTTATTTTTCTGTACAACTACCTGAAAGGAGGTTGTAGCATGGAGGGTGTTGGTCTCTCCTCCCAGGTAGCAAGTGACAGGACAAGAGGAAATGGCCTCACGTTGCACCAGGGAAGGCCCAGATTAGATATTAGGAAAAATTTCTTCATGGAAAGGGTTGTCAGGCATTGGCACAGGCTGCCCAGGGAAGTGGTGGAGTCACCATCCCTGGAGGTGTTTGGAAGATGTGTAGATGAGGCTCTTAGGGACATAGTTTAGTGCCAGTGTTAGGTTATGGTTGGACTAAATTATCTTCAGGGTCTCTTCCAACTAAAATGATTCTGGGCTTCTGTAGTTTTATCTCATTTAATAATTAAGGAATTATTGTTTTGTTACATGACCATGTCCTATTCAGGTAGCAATACTGGTTACATTTCACAGTAATTTTATAAAATCTAGTAAAGATTTCAAACATATTGTGTTAAGTAGTCTGCCTACGTGCTTGACGTTAAACAGATGCTAAAATGCTTTGCTGGTTCTTGGCATAAATGACTACATAAGGTGCAGTCAGTGAAGAACCATTTGTTTCTGAGATACATGCTCTTAAAGTTTTCTCTGAAACATACTCTATGTGCAACATGATTTGAGGTTGAAAAGTGATCAAACCACAAACCAAGGTACACTGCTTTTCTAACATGCTATACAAGCTTTTTTAAAAACTCTCAATATGCCACCATGTTATTGAAAGAAGCTCCTTGATGGTACTTGCCTTAGATCCTTGTATTGATTTGTAATGTCTCCTGGATCTCTGGCACTAAATCTGGGTTAGGCTTAAAACTCTGGCTTTTAATGAAAGATATTTTTGATCAGACTTCTTTTTCAAGACACCTTCCACTTAAAAGCTTTTGCAGCTCCCTATGGCATTTGCAGGTACTAAGACAATTAACTTAGCCTTCGTGTACTTTTAAGATTATCAAAGCACTTTTTACCTTCCATGTCACAGAATGATACCAGTATTCTAAATTTTGGGAAACATGACATTTGTCTGTAAATTCTGATATTCAGCTGTTTAGTCTGGATGTGCTCCTCTCCTAGGATTCCAAGATGTTCTTAATTTCCCAAAACAAAATTGTGACATAAGTAACATACATTCTGGTTTTATTTTTTCTGACAATCTTGTATAAAAAAGTTTGTCACATTGTAGCAGATCAAAGAATCTGGTTGTGCACCAATATTTAAACAGAAAATGACATTTGGGCAAACATTCTTGCATAGAAGGTTAAAAAGAATATGATCAAGGCATGAACCTTTAAAACATTATGACAAAAGGAAATAGACTAGCTCCATGGAAGTTTGCACACTTCAAGAAATGTTACTCAGAGTTGAATTATTTTGAATAAAGGCCATTTATTACTGAGGCAAAGTGATTCATATGAATGTCAGTAAAATGAAAAATTATTCAAAACAACTTTTCTTATATAAAACAAAGCATTTTATTCCAAAACAGATGAAGCCCATAAAGCACATGAGCAAAAAATCCAACCCTATCAGTTTTGGACAAATCCTAGCTATCTAGATGTAACCTCAAAATTTCAGATGCAAGTATGAAGGAATTTTCTGGTCCAAAACTCATTAAAGTCAAGAAAAGTATTTGCTTTGACTCTGTCAGACACGACATGCTAAAAGGAACAAACTATTTTAAGACAGACATTGCAGAAAAAACTTCAGGAAATCTTGATTTAGAAACAAAACTTTCATAACCCAAACAATTCACACAAACATGAATTGTTGCATAAGAGTTCACACTTTGTCATATTTTATTAATTAGACTTTACAAACCATCTGTGCAATGTTCTTTGCTAACATAAAATAAATAAACATCATTACTTATATGTTAGTTCACATTGTATCAAGTCATTTTCTGTGTATTTATAGTACAAAAGAGGATCATTAAGATATTAAAGAGGAATAAGGACACTGTAGCTATCAGGATCAGTCAATCTGTAATTTTGTTCTGGATGGATGGATAAGCACTGTTGAAAAAAAAGCCCCAAAACTTCCTGTCAGTCTTCAAGTTTAACTGCATCTTCCCATCTATTTTTGTTATTCTTTTCTGTAATGCCTAAATCAGTTACATGTACTGCAGCTGCATTCCCCCATGTTTTTTAGATTGCCTGTCCCTAAATATAAAAGAGAAAAAAAAAAAATAGATTCACAAAAGAAAGGCTTATTCCAAGTTCACAACTGAGAAGCCAAAAGAAATTTCAATACAATCTTCAGATTTTTTCCTAATTTATATAGCACAGAAATTCCTCAATGTAGACTTTTCTACAGTTACAACTACTTTTCAAAATTTCTTATAAACCTTTGTGATGTGCAGTTGTTTGTGGTTTCTTCATGTATGTTTTATCTTTCAAAATTTAAGGACCTGGGAATGTTATTGGCCTTTGGCACTTTACCTATTAAAACCACATTTTATACAGTGCTTAGCTATGGAAAAAATGTGAGAATTTCTTAAGACTCATTTTATGACAGCCATTTTGAAAACAATAATAAAGACTACTGGAATTTAAACTTGACATAGACAATTGATGAAGATATGCTAAATATTGGTAAAACACAGCACAAATTATCTGCACAGACAGAATACATAAATTGTAGTAAGTTTCCTTGCCTTAAAATAGTTCTCACTCTTTTTGCCTACATTTCAAGTTCATTACTTACAAATAGTTTGAGTGATAATAAAAGCTATGAAATTAAAGCTGTGTTTTAATTGTTGCCACCTGAGACATGAGGTTTCATGAGGTTTTCATGAGGTTTCAGGCACATGAGGTTTCAGCTTCAGTGCTTTCCTCAGCATCCACAGTCAAAACCAGTATAACTTAATTTTCAGCAATATTATATTCCACCACCACAGGGGACCAGTATTGTCAACCTTATCATGCCATCTCACATTGGGACAGAGAGGTTAGTGCTACAGAACTAGCCAAATGGAAGCATGGGTGGACTAGAAGTTGTGCAAGTTTTGCAGCCACACAGAAGAGCAGTAATGTCAGCTATGCAATACATGTTTATTTTTATGCTTGGAGTCAGATGTCTCTCCCATTTCAGGCACTCTGCTTTCACCTCCCAGAATCTAAGTCAACTTTTTCTATTATCTACATGGCTTTGTCCTCAAGTCTAGTAGTCTGAGACAGTGTGCTGCCAAAGTGGCAGATTTTTTTCTATTTATACTATTCCTGTCTTTTCAGAAGTCACCGTTGGCTCAACATATTTACCATCAAGAGAAGGATGAGCTTTTATTTTAAAGATAATTGGCAGTATGAATGAAATAATGTACAATGAATTCTCAGATAAATTCATGGTTTAAAATCCTTGCAAAGAGCAGGCCATAGGTCACACCATAGATGACCTTTTATTATAGAAAAAAATCATAATGATTATTCAATTAACTAATATTTCACTATTATACTTATTTTTTTTTTTATGATAGATATGTGCAAGCAATGCAGACATTTTAGAATTACTGGAATTTCAGGTATACAACTGACTGATTCAGTTTCACAACCAAAGTGAAGAGGAAAAAACATATCAGTCAACATATTTTACCTCCTTTTTTTCATACAAAACAAAAAACAAATTTCAACTTTATTTTTACTTTGTTTTTTTTCCCCTTTTTTAAAATACTTAGTGTGGGGTGGAGGGGCTGGGGCAAGAGAGGAAAAAAAAAAAAAAAAAAGTCAAGGAAAATAAACTATAGAGAAAGAGGCTATGGAAGTTCTGCTGTTACCCAGCAAGAAACATGTAGAGGCACGATAAAGGCAAGGAAGTGGTATGCAGGCAGGTTACTTCAGAATTGACTTTGCTTTATTTTGGCTCTCTGGATATTTAAGTATTCCATACAAGTTGGATGAACTCTAATAGCAGGAGACCAAACTGATTCTATTTCCACAGGGAATAAAAGTGCTGTGGAAGTTTGGGCTTTAGTGTTATGCTCAAAAATTTGTTATGATAAAAAAGAAAGAAACAAATAAATACAAGAATTTGTAAGTAATGTAATTAACATCTTAAGGATTTAACTGTAGAATTACTATTAGTCAAGATGTAGTTATTACAGAAAAAGAAAGAAAAATACAATAAAGAATACCACTCTTACAGACAAAAATCTCATTAATAATGACACAGTTAAAATTGTTGTACACACACTATGCAATATCTATCCCTTTACCTGGGTTATGGTCACCTTCCCCACCCTCTCCGGGGTCACGTGAAAACGAATGATCAGGCAGTTGAAGTTGAGACGAAACAAGCCTGCCAACTCTTCATCCTGAATGCCTTGCAAATTCAATAGAACACCTGTGGCCTGTTATAATCAATGAGAACACTCATAAATACATAAGATAAATACAAAATAAATACAATTTACTTGTCTCAGGACTACCTCAGACATTGGACAAAACTGAAGATTTAAAAAAATGTATGTAGAAGACTAACTGTTCAGCTGTTGCAAAATATTTTCATTGCTGCAGTTCTTCTAATAAAGTACAGAATGACAACCTCTCTCCCCCTCGCTTTTTTAAGAAATAAACATTCACAAAAAACAATTAAAAATAGAAACACTCGGTACAAATGTTACCTAAATAATATTATGTAGCACTGGGGATTATATACCTTTTTGTCTTCTGATTTAATAACAGCTCTTGCCAAATCTCCAGTAATATTAACAGTGTTGTTCTTTTTTTCCATTAAAGCACTCAAGTGTGGTCTAAAAAAGTATCTTTCAGAGACTTATTTTCTTCAATTACTACATCAATACGAGATATAAAATTCATCAGAACATCAAACATGTTGTTGCCGAGCAACTAACGACATTCCATTATGTTTTGCATGTTTTAGACAATAAAGCAATGTTTTGAATTCGCTATAAAAAGTGTTTATATTTGTAATGTTCTTTATTTAAAAAAAAATCTTTCTGTGCTGTTTTTCTATGGTTACCTATGTTTGCATATTATCTCAACTTCAGGTGGAAAACAGCCCTGAATAAGACCTTAAAAATAGCTCCCAGTCTTGTTCTCACTCCAGGATCACCGAGAACATTTGATTTTTGTTTTCTTTGGTCAGCTTTGGAAAAACCCTGTTACCTGCCCAAACATTCAGAAGTACTTTGAAGAGGAGGTGTAGGAAAATTAAAGCTGAAAGAAAAACAAAAACAAACACATACATACCCCAAAAGAATGAAACCAAAACCAAAACAACCAACCAAAAACAAGAAAGAAAACAAAAAAACCTTTTCACTGTACTCACAAGGCTGTTTATTCCTTAGTCTTAATCTCAATTTGCCACATATGCTATTTGATCGCTGTTTTTTCTATTAATTTCCAAACAAAATTTCATCTTTTCTTTGTCCACCTTCAAAAAAGTAATACAAGGAATGAAAGAAAACAACGGTTTCATTCTTCGCTTCTTCAGAAACATTGGATCAGATTTCAATGCTGAACAAATATTTGAAGTAGCTTTTGTAAGCTACTGCATATATTTCCATTGAAGCAACTGTTGAATTCTAATCTGCGGATTAAAAAATGCAGGAGATCACAGAGCAAAATTGTCAATAATGTTGCCACCTCATGTTTGAATAATTTTTTTTGTAGGAATCACCCTCAAATGTGAAAAAGACCTTAAAAAAGAAACTTCTAAAAAGAGCTTCAATTAACACACTAATGAAATAAAAGCTGTTGTAAGAATTTTACCAGAGCACTGATGGCTGTTGAAGATTTCCTGACAAAGAGAAATTAAATGAATGGATATTTCTTTCTATTGTTTTAGTTTATTCAACTTCAGCATCAAGATTGTTCTGTAAAGTCTATTTTATATTCCTCACTGGTAAAAGAGACTTCATGGAGAAAACAACAATAATGCCGCCATGCCAAAAAAAAAGAGAGCTGTATTGAATATGAGATATAAATTATGACCCTACTAAATATTAAAATGCATTCTAGGAACATTTTTTTGGTCCCAGTAAGAGCTTCAGAGCTTTAAGGTTTAATATCAGGTTATATTATATTTTATTATTTTTATTTTACTGCATTGTTGTTTATTATCAATATTGATCAATATGATTATATTACCTGAAAAATATTAAAAAGCAGAAGATTTCCATTTTGTTTATTGTTTTGCAACTAAATTTAATCATTTGTAATTAAAATTAAGATAATATCACTGAATCTGTTTCAAGACAATATACTGCATATTTGCTCTAAATTGCAGAGAATGGTCAAAGAGAGAAGAATTAAATAAATTCATCAGTAGTCCTGACAGATTTCCTGCTAAGATGCAATGAAGAAATAACTTTTGAGTATTTCAGCAGGAGGACCTCGGTTTATCTTATTAGAATTTTTGATTTCTGAATTCTAGAAATAAAAATAAATAAATAAATTAATTAATAAATAAAGGTTATTCTACTTCTGGTATTTCTGTTGCTCCATTATGGCTCAAAAGCAAAAAATATGGTGATCCTTTGGTACTTTGGTCCAATTTATTTATCTAGGAGAAACAAGATATTTAAGTCTGTAGAACTGACAGTGTCATGACAGTCTATTAATTCCTTTTTGCTCTGTTTGCGAATGGACAGTCCTAGTTTGCAATTAACTAAGAATGGTGACTAATTCAGTAATTTTAATTTCCATGAAGAGGTTTACTAATTATCACCCTAAATGAGTAAAGGGCTTTATGCCATTACAGGAAGGTAAAAATTCAGAATATCTGGATAGTATAAGATTTCAGTACTGTCTAGCTAGGACCGAGACAAGGTGATGCTGACCTAAAATTACATGTACATATGTTTTATTTTTCTTTAGCCTCACCTAATTCACTCTTCTGGGAGAAAATAACTCAGTGTTAGAATGTGTCAGTGTTAATACATCTCCACTAATTAGATTGAATGCAATGTCCAAATCTAAAACAACCTTCCTAAATCCTAAAGAACTTTCTGTGGTGCTTCTCTCTCAGATGTGTTATGAAGAAACAATGGTTTCTTAAAAGGAACTCTTCATTAAAGAGAAAAAAAAAATAAATAAAAGTTTTTATAAAATAAGGAGGGGTTATACTCATATTTTAAATGTAAATTGCCACTTATAGAAGACAGGAGATAAGGCCGGGCAAAGACAGATGGGATAATTCATGTCCAGGTAGGTTTAGAGACAAAAATGTGTTGGTTTTCACTCACTCTCTTGGACATAAAGAAATCGTATCAGTGATTTATAACTCTTACTAGACAAAAGTATCCATCATTTTGCAGAAATCTAAAAAAAAGAAATGTTAAGTGTTTCTGAACAAGCTATGGAGTATATAACTTTTAATTCAAAGTCCTTTATTTCAGGATTATTTAGGGAACGTTTCAACCATTGAGTTATGCATTATGAAGACGTACCCTTTGAAAAAAGTTGACTAAGATTTCTTTGACCCTTTAGGCATGTTTTCACTAAACTTGAGATATCACAAAAATTCTAGAAAATATGGAAAACAAAATGATAAAATTGTGGGTCCCTTCCAACTCAGGGTGTTCTATGATTCCCAAGCATTCTTTCTTTACAATGCAATAGAACTGATACATATGAAGCAAACACAAAAATTACAGGAAATCAGAATAGTTCAGGATTAATAATTGATATTTGGTTTCATAGAAAATACTCTAGTACAATAAACCTGCTACTTATTTTGATGCAGTTATGGTTAATAAGGGTATTTACATCCTCAGAGTTTCCCAGTATTTATCACTTCTCAACCAATGAAATAGGTAGCATTGACTTCCACAGAAGCAGAAGCAGAGAGAAGCAGCATGGCATTCAGACTACGTGCCTTTCTCTCAACTCTTTCACTTCTTCACATTCACATTCACCTCACATTCCAAATGGATATCTAAGAGGTTGGGCCTCAATGAAATGCAAACTCCCTATAGCTCCAGGCTTCGTAACATTGACTGAAGCAATGTTGATGTATATATCCTAAAGACATTAAATGTTAATTTTGTGACATGTGAAGAGGGTGGGAAGACTCTACTTGCTGTAGTTATTTTTGTTGAAAGCATTATATTGATACAGCATTTCAGCACTTCCATGCTTAAAACTTAAACCTACAATCCCCTGAATTTGATATACTGCAGGCCAGTTTCTTACAATAAATTCAAGTCAGTCATCGTTCCTTTTCTTAATAATGTCTTGCAAGCATGGCATTTACATTGCACTTTTTTTCTTTTCACTAAACTTTGAATTTATTGCTCAGAAAATATACTCATGAATGATCCTTCACCATGGTATTTTATAAACCATGGATTTGTGCCCTCCCTCATGTAGAAATCAACATTGTGTATAAAACCCCTCAATATCTTCTAACTACTGGTGTGTTACATTAGCTGTTTAAACCAGATAGCTTGCTTTGATATTTAAAATAAACGTAAATATAATCATTTCCAGGAAATCAACAATATTTTAATAAATTAATACCAGTTATTAGCAGGGGAAAATAAGGTTTAATAGGAAAAATATAAAACCATTAAAAACGGCTTTATTCTGAGTTTTGTAACAAACCATCCTCAGTCACAAGGTTACAGATTTAAAATGATTAAACAATTCATGAAAAAAATCAATCTTCATTTGAATAAATGCAATTGAAGATTGCATCCAAACAAAGGGGGAAAAAGTCAAACTGGGGAATGAACACTGTAGAGCTTTAATTAGGAAGAAATATCCTACCTAAGCAAGTGATAATTAGATCTGTTACATATTAGTGAGAAACTCAATCTCTATTATCTTTTGTGAGACATTTTTTATGTGCCTTTTAGGAAATGGAGCAGGTGGGGATTAGTTTGGAACTGTGAGGTGGGCAACCCCTCTGTGATGAAGACTGTGTGTAACATCCTTCTGCTGTTATTTCTTTTAATACTAACAAGCTTCTCACAGGTTAGCTGTGACACATGAACATTTACTACTGAATATTTAAAAATTATTCTAAGCATCTCAGAAGGGAAATGTATTGAATTATTTCTCACAGATCTTCTCAAAGAAGGTATGATGTGCCTCTTTCAGCTACCAAGGAAAGCCTTTGGTTTAGAAGGTCAAATTGCACTTTTGTCTGTTTTCAGAGTTATTGGACATTCAAACGGTGAAACATATTCATCTCACTTTGCCAACACACTATTGCTGTGGACACATCTGTTCTTTTATGCTAGTGCTAGTATTCTGTACCTTTCTTATTTAAATGTACATGAAAATGTCAATCCCTATACAAGTGTGTTTTTTTCAAAAATTGCGTATTTTTTATAAATATGCATATTTATAGTTTTCAAATTTACTGTGAAATATATTTTTATAGTCTATTTATATGGAAATGAGGCTTAAACATGTGAAATTTATAATATGTTAGTGTCATGATCACGTGATATTTTATTAAACAAAACTGGTCTCTTTCTAAAAAGTTTAGATGATAAATTAAAGAAAATATCAAAAATAATAAAGATAGAGAAGAATTGATGTATAGACCAAAAATAAGGAGTAAAGTATTGCATTTGATAGCTAAGTCGGATAATATACTCTATTTCTTATTATAATAATACACCATCAGAAATTATTGATGGTAGACATAAAGGTGAAATTGAGTTTATTATGTCAATGTTAATTGTGATATAAAATAAAATCAATGAAGCAGTAACCTAAAATATTATCCAAGTATGCTTCTTTTAATATGGCATAGCATCATATTAGTCTCTATTTTTGTAGCGATTTTTGCCATTTGAAGAATATCGTAATAAATTTAACTACCACTTTATCAACATACTAGATTCTTAAGACTGGAAGGAACAGTTATGGTCATTTAATTTTTCCTGCTGGATAATGTGCTATAAGGTTTTGCTTCGTAATGTTTGTATCAAACCCCAGACTTCTGCTTGATTGTTGTTCTTAATGTATATGTTTTAATTTAACTGTAAAACAAAGACTTAATTGACAGAACTTCTACCACATCCTTAAAGCTATTCCTGTAGCTAATTTTATCCACTGAGGATATTTGTGGGGTTTTTTCCCTACTATTTCTTGTACTTTGGTAGCAAGATCCCTAGTCTATCAGGATTCAACTTTCCATGAAGGCAGATAGAGAATTTAATAAATCAAAGAATCACAGAATAGTTAGGGTTAGAAAGGACCTCTGGAGATCATCTAGTTCAACCTACCTGCTAAAGCAGGTTGACCTAGAGTAGATCACACAGGAATGGAAACTCCTATGCTTCAGTCTGTGCCTGTCACCCCTCATTCTGTCATTGTGCACCACTGAAAAGAATCTGGTCCCATCCTCTTGACATCCACTGTCGAGATATTTATAAGAATTGATAAGATCCCTTCTCAGCCTTCTCTTTTTCAGGCTGAACAGACCCAGCTCTCTCAGTCTCTCCTCATAAGAAAGGTGCTCTAAGCCCCTAATCATCTTTGTAGCTCTGCGTTGGACTCCCTCCTGTAATTCCTTGTCCTTCTTAAACTGGGGAGCCCAGAACTGGATGCAGTGCTCCAGATGTGGCCTCATCAGGGCAGACTGGAGGGGCAGGATAACCTCCCTTGACCTGTTGGCCACACTTCCTAATGCACCCCAGGACACTGTTGGCTTTCTTGTCTACAAGGGCACATTGCTGACTCATGGTCAACCTGTTGTCCACCAGAACTCCCAGGTCCTTCTCTGCAGTGCTGCTTTCCAGCAGGTCCCCCCTTAACTTGTACTGGTGCGTGGCGTTATTCCTTCCCAGGTGCAGGACCCTACGCTTGCCCTTGTTGAATTTCATCAGGTTCTTCTTTGCCCCGTCCTCCAGTCTGTCCAGGTCTTGCTGAATGGCAGCACAGCTTTCAAGTGTTTCAGCCCTTCCTTCCAGCCTTGTATCATCAGCAAACTTACTGAGGGTGCACTCAGTCTCTTCATCCAGGTCATTGATGAACAGGTTGAACAGGACTGGACCTAGTACTGTTCCCTGGGGAAGCCCACTAATTACAGGCCTCCAACCATACTCTGCACTGTTGATCACAACCCTCTGAGCTCTGCCATCCAGCCAGTTCATGACCCATTTCACCATGATTTCATCCAGCCTACACTTCCTGAGCTTGCCTGTGAGGATGTTGTGAGACGGTATCAAAAACCTTGCTGAAGTCAAGGTAGACTACATCCACTGCTATTTCCTTGTCATACCATCATAGAAGGCTATCAGGTTGATCAAACATAGTCTTACCTTGGTGAATCCACGCTGACTGCTCCTGATAACCTTCTTTTCCTCCACATGCTTGGAGATGACATCCAGAATGAGCTGTTCCATCACCTTTCCAGGGATGGAGGTGAGGCTGACTTGCCTGAAGTTTCCTGGGTCATCCTTCTTGCCCTTTTTGAAGACAGGAGTGACACTGGCTTTCTTCCAGTCGTCATGCACCTTTCCTGTTCTCCAAGACCTTTCAAAGATGATGGAGACCAGCTTAGAAATAACATCTGCCAAATCAGCGCTCATGGGTGCATCCCATCGGGGCCCATGGGTTTGTGGATGTCCAGTTTGTGTAAATGATTTCTAACTTGATCCTCCTCAACCAAAGGAAAGTCTTCCTTTTGCCAGACTTTCTCTCCTACCTCTAGGGTCTGGGATTCCTGAGGGCTTGTCTTAGCAGTAATGGTGGAAGGCAAGAAGACATTCAGTAACTCTGCCTTCTCTACATCATCTGTCACCAGGGCACCTTCCTCATTCAGCAGCAGACCTACATTTTCCCTAACCTTCCTTTTGTTGCTAGAAAGACCTTCTTGTTGTCATTGACATCTCTGGCCAGATTTACTTCCAAGTGGAGCTTCGTTTCTTTCAGTGAAAAAACTGAGATACTTTAGCTTATTCTGAAAGGAAGGCTTTGCAGATATTGAATTGCTGCAAGTCTTATGAACATTTTGATTTTTTCGTATATATCACTAAACTGAGCAGCAGTGAACTAATACCTTAGAGAGTGAGGGTCCTGAAAGTATCTAGGAAACATCACTGAGACATTTCTGAATGGAAGTGAAAAAATGTGTGCAAAAATGCTGAGGGTGGGAGGAAAAGATAAAGTCAGCCACAATTTGTTAGTGTGTTTCACATCTTACCCTTTCTTTAGGTTAATTAGCCCAGATTAAATACTTCTATTTAGTTTCATGGTTCTTTTTGGAAGGGACATATTGTATCAAAGGTATTCTGTGATTTTACTGCATAGAAGATGCCCTGGTTGGAGAGCCCAGTCCATAAAGTAGAACAGTCATTAAATGTCTAAGCATCTGCAACATTTATGTAGACACGTTTAATTTACATGTTGGGTTTTTTCCAGGAGGTTGTAAAGCGTGGTTGAACTTAGTATTTGTTTTACTACTGATACACTTAAGCAATACCAAAAAGCCTAATTTGGGGGAAAATGTCAACAGCACTGTCATTTTACTTGCAGGCATTGATTAAGATCAAATTCTCATTAATATCATAATATCAATAATTTAATGGGAACTGGATGAAGTTCACTATGAACTAACATGAAATATTCAAACAACGTGCTACATGAATATATAGTTACAAAATGTCATTATGTTCCATCAACTCTACGTACTGTGCTGATGTTGCTGACCTTAATTGCTGCTTGGAAATTTAGTGTTCATTGTGAATTAAGCGTTATTTATCAATTATTATTGTTTTTTAATAATCTATTTTCCCTTGTGCTACTTGAAATCACAGGAAACCAGGAAGCATAGTGAGGAAGCATGGGTGGACACATTAACCGTACATTGTTATTGGCTTCTTTAAATGCTTCACAGAAGTAACTGGAAAATTGTATTCTTTGACAACTAACTAAATAGATCATCTGTGGAATATACATAATCACACATACCAGGTTTTTTAATACATTTTAAAATACATTTTATGTCATCTGTGTGGCTTAATATTCTTAGCTTGCTGATTCAGTGATACTAAAGCACCCAAAGTAAAATTTTAATAAGCTACTGTCATATTTGCAATTCAGTTTGCGTCTGTAAGTCATATCAAAGGTCACGAATCAGTTCATATTTTGTCTTCTCCCTTATTTTTTATTTCTGACTCCTCCTTAAAGCTTTGCATATTTTTGTCTGAGCTGTTCTTCGTCTTACAATACCAAATGCATATGAGCAGGAGCTGTTTATGTGTAGATGATAGGGATGTTTATTCCTACTCTTTTATAATTTAGTTAAGCATAACCACACTGCTATTCTTTTATTCTTTCCTACTTCTATTCTAAATGAGATAATGATGACACACTTGTTAAAAAGTCTAGAACCAGAGACTGTGAAAGAGCAGGGGAACAATTTCCATTATATAGGGTCATTTGGAATATGATGCAAATACCATTACTGTTTCTTTATATTCAAATTTTAAAGGAGGATTAATTTTTCATATTGACAGTGAGTGACTATTTTGTGTCCATTTAAAGCAAGTATTTGTTCTTAAGACACAGATATTCCACACAAGTCAAAATTTATTTGAATATGCAATATATTTTTTTAGATTTCTCACTAGGAAATCGGTGTAAATTTTAGTAAAAATGAAAGAAAGATAACTGAGCATCAAGAATCCTTGTGGCAATGCCTGTGTCTACTATAAGTTCCATGACAAAATTCTGCATACCCTGATGCTGCGTATTTTATAATACCTTCAATAACACAATGTATGGTTTTAAACCAATCAGAAAAGTGAGTCCTATACGATTGTTTTAATGAATTAGAGGTGGGCAACCATTGCTTGAGAACTGTCATATGTTGCTTCTAAAAAAAAATAACCCTTCATGTTGTTACATTTGAGAATTTTAAAAATTAGAAGTGGCTTCTCTTCAGATTAACATAGAGATTTGTTAAATTGGCAGGTTAGCATTGTTATCTGAAATCCCATTCTTTCTTCTTAATTTCACTTTTGTATTATGAGTACAGATGGCACGGGCATTCTTCAGTGACCCTTACTGTTCTTGCACTTAAGAGAAGCCATGTCTATCAGTTTTGGCCAGACACAGAAGCTTTAAGATTTGATGACGGAAAAATTAAAGTCACTGATTCACGTGATTATACCTATCTGAAATCAGCGTAACAGTACCTGAAAACTGAACAGAGTGCATTTTTGGCTTTTAATAGTGAAGACAATACTGTGAAAGAAGCTGGTCTCAGTTTTATTTGTTCCGTTGTCACTAACCTAAGAAAATGCATTTGGTAAGGTATAGATAGGTGAGACAAAATTCTGCTTCTACGAAAAACAAGGATCAACAAGGACCCATTCAAAAAAAAGGAGAAAAAAGGAGAAACCAGAATTTTGACTTACAGAAGAATTGGGATAAGTAAACCAAAATATATTTCAAAGTTCCCAGATAGAGCAATGACCACTGTGATACTTTTTTTTTTTTTCTTTTCCCTATTTGATGTCAGTTCTTACTAGTTCTGTGATTTAGTATTTTATGTGTTTATCAAGATTATTCTGTTATTTCTGTTATTTTGGTGCTTTGCATTACTGTTTTTACTTTAATCTCTGATGTGCAAAGATTGTAGGGTGTTTCAGATGCCAATAGGGGCTAAGTGCCATTCCTGGAAAGATATGCTTTTGAACTGCCAAGGAGAGCATAACTGGCACTGAGAGTAAGTAGTTTTTATGTCAAGGTTGTCAAACCTATTTTGCTGCCAGCTCTTGGCTAGAATTCTGCTTAACACCAGATGGCATTGTTTTTTAGATGTTCTTGAATAGAGCAGATTATTAATTCCCCCTGGATATGCTTAGATACCTTATATGATGAATTTTCCTGCCCACATGCCTGTTCTATGTTCCTTCTTCCTTTTTATTGTACAGAAATCATTATTCATTCTTTAAAAACAACAAAAACCAACCAACCAACCAAACTTAAAAAACACAAACAAAAAACTCTATATAAGATGTGCCACATAACCACATGATGCTTATTTTTTTAAGGGAATGTTTTATTTTTCAACATAGAATGATTTGCAGGCACAGTTGGCACTATTCAGACACCTAAAAGTGCACTAATTACCTTGATTGTTCCTATAAATCAGGTAGAAAAGAGGCATACTGATATAAAATATGCTTTTGGTTTTATGAATAGATAGTAATCTTGCAGTGTGAAAGAGCTGACACACACTGGATGGTTGATTTGAAGTACATTTACACACTGTGTGCTTGACACCAGATTGTAGTAGTGAATTCCCAGTTTTGAGGTACATGTGAAGAGGGGTCTTTGTTATAAACAGTAGAAATCGGTAGCAATGTTTCCTTTGCCAAGAAAGCATGCAGTTCAAATTAATAAGATGGATAAGAAGGCCCAGTGAAAATGCCAAGGTAGGCACTGAATTATTTGACACCATTGGAATTTTGATGATTAAAAGCTGTCTTTGTGAATTCTTAATGGGAATGCAGTATTGGAAATTACCCTGCCCTTTTGTTGTGGGAGTGGGGAAACAACCAAAGAAACTGTTTCATTGTATCTATTAAAAATCATGCGATGGTACCAAGATATCTTATTTTCAGTCCAGTTCTTTAACAGTGTAATGTTTTAAAACACTTGAGGAAACCAGGTGTTCCAGAGACAGAATCTCAAAAACTGTACCAAGGATGCTAGTCAATAGTCTTAAGAACACAGTAATTTATGAACAGTTGTTTATGCAGGCAGATTCTGTGAACATCTTGGGATACATCTAAGAACATGCTCCGCAATAGGAATACTATCATCCTCTCAATAAACAGAGTATATATATAATTTTTTTTTTTTGGGGGGGGGGCAGGGGGTGTCTGTTGGTTTGTGGGGTTGTTTTTGGTGTTTTGGGGGGGTGTTTTTGTTATTGTTTGGTTTTTTATTTTCCTTTGAGAGTTAGAGAAAATCTTCTCCTTCATTCATTTTTCTCCTTTACTCCTTTAGATTCTTGTGTTAGGTATGAAGCCACATATGCTTCATATGTTTTATGGTTTATGCTGAGGTCCTCCTCAGGAATAAAGCTGCGATAGTTTTCCCAGGTAAATCTAGTTTTCCTGTAAATCTAATCTTTCTGAGCTGTACATTTTAAAACATTTTTAAAACATAAAATATGGTGTCATGTCTATGGAAAGGTCAGTGCATATTGGAAAGAACTATATTAGAACTTTATCCCTCTAAAGTGTGTGATACAGAGGGTGAAAAAAACAGTCTGCTCTGAAGCATGGGAGGAAGCTGATACAAGTTCTGGAGTGTTGCCATATTGAGTTCCACTGTGATAGTTCCAATTTGGGAGACAGATACGTTCCCCGCATTTTTCCACATCTCAGCATCTGTATTGATTACATCACATTAAATTGGCAGCATGGGTGATTTTCTTTGTGGTTCTACAAGCTGGTTTTAGTTTGGTCATATCACTAAGTCACTGAAAATCTCCAAGGTTCTTTTCAATGTAGTTTTATAACTGAGAACACTTATATTTTAATTTCAAATATCATGGGGTTTTGACAAGCAACTGTAAGGAAATCATACCTGTGGGTATTTTCCTATTATCTAGCAAGGTTTACTATTTCAGTATTCCTTCGTTTCCGTCCCATCCCCTTTGTGCTTGATATACCACAGATAATCCTATTGTTTGGACTGAAAATGAATTCAGTGTTTACTATTCCTGGAGGGACTCATTGTTTATTTGTTTAATAAATTCCTTATGGATGACATTAGGACTTAAACACAAAAAAGTAATATTTTGCTACTACTAAGCAAGGACTGAATTTACAATAAAATACCTTTTGATTACTATGTAGAATCATCTTGCATTTGAATCCTATTAATTAAAAGCAAACAAACAAAAATCTGAAACCCCTAAAGGACCTAGAAAAGTTTTGTTTGAGGAAAAAATCAATTTACTAAGGCAGAAGCAGAACAATCATGTGCATACATCTAAATTCTAAATGAAAAAAATAATACTACAAAATATTTTCTGCACATCCATTTCACTCTCTCTAAAAACATCAGAGGCTGAAATAGCCAACTGTCATTCCAGTATCTCCAGCTACTCAGTTATGAGCCCTTTCGCATAAAGATACACAGAATCTCTCACACAAATTAGTCATTTTAGCATTTCCAAAGGTACCAATCTTGTTAATTCTCTCATGAGGCTGTAGTCCAGAAAATGTTGCTGTTGATGTATCTTTATCAGACAAGCATAATGATCTGAAAGGAGTATATAGTTTTACCATGATAAATTTATTTCAATCTCAGTTGAAACTCCTTTGAAATATGAAAACAGAGATTTGGAAAATAGCGGCAGAAGTTTGGAAAGTTTCAAAGAACTTTTTTGACAATTCATGGTAGTATTTTTTTATGCCAGACCGCCAGTCAGAAGCATTAGCACTTCATAAACACTTTGCATTTGGAGTCTTGTTCTATTTCCTAGCAATGCAGGTGAAGGGAGGACAGTGAAAATGTCAGGGCTGTTGCTAAAAATCCAGACTTCTTTAACTGTCTGGTGAAGGACCCAAAATATGTGGTTTATTATTGACCTCTGCAGAATGTCTCCTTATTATATCCTTATGGTCATATGAAACTGATGTTTTGCCTTTCCCTGTCACTGTGTATCTCCACCATTACCAGCTTACCTTCAGCATTCACCCTTAAGATTAACCTTTTAACATTTCTGGTCCAGAACAAGAGTCTATGATTATGCTACCAAACTCTGTGGTATCTACCAGAATCAGCTCTTGAGACAATGTGAATGTTAACGCTATTGTAGGAATACAAGAATGTGAAGGAAGAAGGAAAAAAATTAAAATGAAAGAATAATGAAAGTAAACACTGAGACCAAGAGGCCATTAAGACTTTAAATCACCAAAGCTTTTAAACAATTGCAGTTCCCTTGTCTTGGAATATTTTAGTCCTTATTAATATATTATTCCATACTCCTGTGCTGAGTCATTCCCTTTTGCATAGACAGGAAATATAATCGACTTTATGAACTCTGCTGTGAAAAAAACCCACATTATTTCTTGTGCTAGGAAGTCAGTCTTTATTCTGTTAACATTGGCTCATCTCAGCTAGAAGTCTAAATAACAGTCTAACTAACAGGTTAACATACTGAGAAGAAACACCTACTCTGTTTTAATGAAATACAATTTTTAAAGTATAATAATTATTTTTATATTTATTTTTTTATGTGAAATATGCTAACAAACAGATTTTAATAAACCAGTCATTCTGAATAAATCTTTCATATTCTTAATATTGTTGATAAATGATACAGATCATCAAAGAGATTTGATAATGCATCAGTTTAATGTATTCTTATAATGGAAGCTCTTATCCACTATCATTATTTTTGTAGCATGTCTTGTTCCTTCAATAGCTGTCATTTAAACCTGAAAGGTTCCTGCAGTGCATTGCCTTAGGGTATGGTTTTTGAGTTTTATAAATAAATGATATCCAGTCTAAAGAGATGGAGTATTGGGCAAATGGAGGAAAATTCTTATGGAATCTTGTCAAATTAAAATGGCAATAGATAAAATCTACTTTGGTACAAGATTAATTTAAAATATAATACATGTTCAATAAAATACTGTTTATTATTTAAAAATGAAATTTGAAATTAAGAACTTTGGATAATAAAACCGTTTATTATTTTATCCAGTTAAATGTTTTTTGGTAGTCTTCCTTATCTTTCTTTCAGCTGCCTTTCATGGCTTCCCGGTAATGCAGAATGGAGTTATTCAAAACTCACTACTACAAGGTTAAGCTATGTTAGGCATTATGCCTTGGTTGCTCTGGTATTTGTGACGTTAGACACTAGAATTTTTCCATATTATTCAATATTTGCATTGAGAATTCTTATTTTTGGTGTGTCTTCATCGAAGCTTCCTAGTAAGATGGGTGCCTGGTATCTCACAACTTCTTACATCTAGACAACTGAGATTAAATTTGAAGTGTATGTACTCCTTTGTAACAGTTTCCAGGAATTTTGCTACCATTTCAAAATGGATTTTAAAGTTACCACAAAGATGAACTGGGACTGAAAGGACTTAAAATTTTTCTGTATTAGTGTTTTAGTTTATCTCAGAAGTATGTTTTTAAAAACGTTCCCCTAATTGTTTCTACTTATTGTGCTTTGATGATGACAGCCAGTCTGAGTGCATTAACTGGATTCCTCTTGGACAAAATCAAACTGGAAAATGTGCTCCCAAAGCACATCTATGCAGTCCAGCCTCGAATGGACATTCAGACCGTGGGACCTCATCAGAGATAGTCTAAAGCAGACACAAGGTAGTGTCCCTTTGGTGAATACCATACAATATAGAGGACTGCATTGCATTTCATTGAATACTGACCTTTTCTTATACAGCTAGTTCAAGACCTGCCATGGTACAATTTTGCAAAACAGAGGAAGAATGCTGTAGGAAGATTCTGCTTTATTGGATGGCCCGCTCAAAGAAGATTAAAATGACAGTTCACACAAATACTTGCTCCCTCTCAAGATGTGGACAAGATAGGTTAGTGGAGAAACTTCTCTACATAATTCAAACGAAAGGCTTAAAGTGATTTTTTGAGGTGCATCAAACACTTTCATACAGCTTGGTCCAGGCTACTTCATGGGCAGTTCCTGCAACTGAGCTCATTATTTGTCAGACTCAAGAAACTGAGATCACAGTATCACAGTATGTTTGGGATTGGAAGGGACCTCAAAAGATCATCTAGTCCAATCCCCCTGCTGGAGCAGGAACGCCTAGGTGAGGTCGCACAGGAACATGTCCAGGCGGGTTTTGAATGTCTCCAGAGAAGGAGACTCCACAACCTCCCTGGGCAGCCTGTTCCAGTGCTCTGTTACCCTCACTGAAAAGTTTCTTCTCAAATTTAAGCGGAACCTCTTGTGTTCCAGCTTGATCCCATTACCCCTTGTCCTATCATTGTTTGCCACTGAGAAGAGCCTGGCTCCATCCTCATGGCACTCACCCTTTATATATTTATAAACATTAATGAGGTCCCCCCTTAGTCTCCTCTTCTCCAAACTAAAGAGCCCCAGCTCCCTCAGCCTTTCTTCATAAGGGAGGTGCTCCACTCCCTTAATCATCTTTGTTGCCCTGTGCTGGACTCTCTCCAGCAGTTCCCTGTCCTTCTTGAACTGAGGGGCCCAGAACTGGACACAATATTCCAGATGTGGTCTCACCAGGGCGGAGTAGAGGGGAAGGAGAACCTCTCTCGATCTACTAGCCACTCCCCTTCTAATACACCCCAGGATGCCATTGGCCTTCCTGGCCACAATGGCACAGTGCTGGCTCATGGTCATCCTGTTGTCCACCAGGACCCCCAGGTCCCTTTCCCCTACACTGCTTTCTAATATGTAATTTCCCAACCTATACTGGAACCTGGGGTTGTTCCTGCCCAGATGCAGGACTCTACACTTTCCCTTGTTAAATTTCATTAGGTTATTCCCCGCCCAACTCTCCAGCCTGTCCAGGTCCCGCTGGATGGCAGCACAGCCTTCTGGCGTGTCAGCCACTCCTCCCAGCTTAGTGTCATCAGCAAACTTGCTGATAGTACACTCTATTCCCTCGTCTAAATCGTTAATGAATATATTGAATAATATTGGCCCCAGCACTGACCCCTGAGGCACTCCACTAGATACTGGCCTCCAAGATACAACAGTTTAGACAATCTACAGAGTAAATGGATAGAAACAGTCACTCTAAACCATAATCTCTTTAAACTTCTTATGCTTTGATAATACATGAACAGTATCACATATGAGTGTTAAAATAACTGTGTACTAAAATGAGGAATGAACTAGTTTTCTCAGTCTTTATTATCTTGTGGGGAACCATGAAAAACTATAAGTCAGATCCAGTCAGAGCGAAGGTCCATCTGGATACAAAGCTTTGCTTCCCTTCTTGGACCAGTTGCCAAAAGCATATTTCTCTGGAAGAATATGAGAAAGAGCAAGAATACATGCATTACTGAATTTAAAAGAAAAAAAAAGTGATGATGACTTGTCTATTTAAATGGTTAAATAAATCCCAGATAGATTATTTGAGAACATTTCCTATTTTTTTTAAAAAAGCTAATAATGGGATTTGCACATCAGCTTAAACCATAACAAAACAAATAACTAGGAACAGCTGCCTTATAGCCTGAAGATGTGCAATGAAGACTCAGAAACAGATTTAAATTGCTTTCCTGAGTAATTAGAAACATGTATTTGTAATGCAGTTTGTATTTCCACTAAAAGAGCCACAGAATTGCACATTTTTGTGGTGTATGGTTGTAAAGTTTTTTAGTATCTAACTCAAATTTTGAAGTTAATAGTGAAAACTGTGCACTTCAGGGTATATATATGCAGAATGATAAATAGCCTTTAGTTTTTATACAAAAAGGAATAAATGCAGAAAACTGAATTTTTCGACCAGAACTTGTTTACTGCATATTGGCATATCTGAAGATTGCTCTGATAATGTGCTCATTATTTGCTTTTCAAAATAACTACATTTCCCCCTTATAGATAGAAAAAATATAAACTTATTTTTCAAAAATATTTATTCTTTTTGTGAAAATTGTAGTATGCAAGGTATGTGTTATGCCTAGTAACTCACTATGCTTCTGATATCTCTGTTCCAAGGAATTAAACCTTGGATGCAATTAACAATATTAAATGAGAATGGGAAGTCAAAGTACTAGGATAAAAAAAAATATTTTTTAAATTAATGAAAAATTCCAGAAATAAAATTAGGGCCTTAGTGCCACTGCATAGAGCCATAGATGTCCTATAATCATGATCTACATAAATGTAGGCATGAAAAGTCTTTTAGAGGAGAACACCACTAAAGAATGAGGGCAGAAAACTGATCTTTTTATTTTAATATTATAGACACAAACAATGAACTAAGATGGCATATTGAAGTATCCTTATAGATCTTGAGAGAGTCTGTACAGATACACTGACAGGAAAAAGATAATCACATAGTAATATATTTCTGCCAGTTACTATCTTTCTTTCTCTACATGTTTACCATTGGTCTAGATACAGTTTCTATATTTGTTTTTATAGTGCAACTTTAAATATGAAACATCTTACATGACAAGATTTCCACTTTAAAAAAAATTATTATTATTTTGGTGAAAAACCTGAAGCACCATGGACCACGTCTTCCTTTTCACTTCAGAAATTAAATTAAAATTTGCCTGTTTGCCCTTCTTATTTAATTTAAACCATGTCTGACTCGGAAGTGGGAGGAGGATGAGTACCAAAGGAATCACTGCTACCTCTTTTTTTAAGTATTTCAGCAACTTTCCAGTTTCTCCAGTTTTAAATAACCTCTTAATTTTCATTTGTCACTCTTTTCCTCTTGAAAGGTCCTAACCTGATCTCCATAATATTTGACAACCTCAAAATTGTTTATACAGAAACCTTCTCTGAGAAGACTGTCTCTTCTTGCTAGGTATTTAAAGAAAGTTATCCTGTTATGCGGCTTTACAAATCAGCATGGCATTTTATTTCTTCTGCTACCTTTATTCTTCAGACTTTCCAAAGTTTGTGTTCACGTTCTAGCTGTCTTCTCAGTGTGGATTTGTATTTCTTTGTCTTCTGACAGATAACTTGAATTATTTGGGACACTTAGGTGCTAATCAACCACTTGTCTTGATAATATGGTCTTCAGTTCCTTATATGCCTGTATTCACAGATTCATAATACCATATTCTTCTATTTTCTTCATATATGTCTTTATTTTATAGAGTTTCCACTCTAGGCAAAATACAGATTAATATGTATAAAACAATCTGTGATTACAAAAAGAAAAAAAAAAAAAAGAACACTTCTCTCATCATAAAACAACAATAAACCCTAAAAATCTATACCTCACACCGCTGGGTACGAGAAAGATACAACGTGCATAAAGATTATCTGGATTATCATTGTAAAATTTTGAAATAAAATAGGTGTAAATATGGTACAAACCACTTGATGGATCATTGGCGATATAATATAAAGAAGTAATTACAATTATTCATGTTATGTACAAACCTAAGAAAGAATGCTTAACTGAATATTGCACATGAACCTACAGAGAAGTATATCTGCAAATGTGAAAAGAACAAAAGCAGAAGTTAACAGCCTTTCAAATTCCAATGAATATAAACTATTTTGTATATTTCTTGGAATTTCCTTGGTCTATGACAAAAGGTGAGAAATAATTTTGCAAACAGATACACCTGAGAATGGAAAAAGAAGAAATGATGGGTTGAAATTTTCTTGTTGATATGTACCTCAAGAATTTCATAAGCAGCATGTTAAAAACTTAAAGAAGTACTTCTTAATGTGATAGCAACATAGAGGAAACATGTATTTTTGAATACAATTAATATTACCTGTGCAAAACATGTAAGCAAAAAAAAATAAAAATCCTATCATTCCACTTGTGTTTCTTGCACTGCACTGAATTAATTCACTTTGGCTAATGTTTATTCTGTTTCTATTTTTTAATGCACTTCTATTGTTGCTATTTCTGCTTTGTTCTTTTTCTCATTACCTAGAAAATAACCAACTCATTCTAATTATTTTTATATTTCCCTGATACTTTCCCAAATGCATAAGCAACAAAATATAAATGCCATGCTGTTTACTCACTGCTACAACATAATAAACCCACTTACAGTCATCTCAAAAGCCAATAAATTTAAAATTTGTGATTTTGTTTATCACTGACCACTAATTTAATCTTCGTATTTCACTGTGAGACAGTAGACCACAGAAAACTGAGGAGTAATTTCCGGATCTAAATTATTTTTAGAGGTATTACTGAGCTGTCCAAAACTTCAAGTAATATTTATGTGATCAACTGTGAAGCAATTTTCAGTGCTTATTCGCAGATCCTGTTTTAATGACAGGCTTCAAAGGTTGTTTATGTAGCCTAGAAAAAATGTCAGGAGAGGACAATATTTTTCTTGACAAAGTATGTGCATTTACACACTAATAGCTCTGCAAAGACACACATAACAAGAATTCAGAAAGTCAGCACAGTGGACTTTACCTGTCACTAAGAAATTCAATCATTCTTAATAAAACTTAGGTTTTAAAGACCTAATTTCTCTTTTCTTTTGAAAATTTTTTTGCATCTCCAGAAAATATGTTTTGTTTCACAAATGTTAAGTCATCTTGGAATGTCTAGCAATAGTAGTGATAAATATTGGCAATTAAACAAAACAAAACACAATATTTATTTAAGAAGGACTGAATTTATTAATCTTGGAAATTAATAATGTTAGTTAGGTGATATTGGTCATATATTTCAAACTCACTTGAAGACAATTACTGTTCAAGCAGAGCAGTGCTATGAGCTGCAAGATCATGTAGACTTGTTGCTAGTGTGTATTGCTAAGGTACAAAAGGATAAATATGGAAAAAGTGAGTTTTTGAGTTCTCAGGTTTTTGCTCTTACCACAAACTGATCTTAGAATCCCAAGGAATAGGATGGAAATATTTGGAGTCAACCCTCAGACTCCAATATTGAGACTGAATTTGATCCTGCCTTAAATGACAGAGAGGTGGTGGGAGCACAGGTCCCCATACAAATGATCCAGGAGCAGGAACAAGCAGATGAGGTGGGGCAGATAGTGTGTACTCACTCTCCAAAGGAGTTAACTGCATTTTCAGAGATCTCTCAATGGAAGAGTGGGGAAGGAATACTGGCATGGATTTTGCCAGCTTGGGATAGTGGAGTTGCATCTATCCATTTATTAGCAGATGAAAATATTTTATTAAGCCCTATAGCCAATAATGATAAGATACAACGATATGCTCAGCTGCAATCTGTCAGTGGTCCTGACAGGCAAGATATTATTGCACCTACACTATATCAGTCTTTGTGTGAAGCAGTTTTAACAGCGTATGCTGAACCTGTTGAACCTGTGTTGTACCATGGAACAACTACCACAGGGTAGCAGTGACAAGAAGTATTAAAATGCAACTTTCGAGAGGAGTGCCTGCTTCACTAATACCCATGATTCTGCCAGCAGTGATAAATGCTACAGGTAATGCAGGCACTCTAGAAAATGCCTTGAGGGAAATTTGGGCTGTAATTTCAGAACCCACTGTTTGGGTGGTGCATATAGGAAAGCCAGCAAAACTGAAAGAAGTTACCGCACGAGTCATGAGAACACAAATGTGGAATGATTTTGTACAAGCTGTTATCCCACGATCAGAAATAGGTGGGATCATACCATCAGAAAGGTTTTGCTGCTTGCGAAAGTTAATGCTTATGTAAAAAAGCTGACCAGCCCTAGCCCCACCGCCAGCACTGCACCCTCCACTCTGCCTGCCACCTCAATGCAAGACCAGTTTGCCTTTACCTGGCTACAAAAGCAATATACTTGCCAAGTATTGTCCCAGAGATACACATACAGTCCCTCCATTTGCCACCAAATAACAGTAGCTGATATAGCACTATGGTTGGGTACCATTACTGTTTGCCATTATATTGATGATCTGTTGATTATGGCAGTGTCATAACAAGAAACTGAAACAGCTGCTTAATTTTTGAAGGTGTATTTACAGCTCCAAAGCTGGGCAATTAATCTGATGAAAACACAGGCCCCCAGTGCTTCTGTACTATTTTTGGGAATAGTTTGGCATGGACAGCTTGGCGAAATACCAGATAAGGTACAGCACACAGTCCAGCAGTTTTTTTACTAGATGGAGTAAAACAATTATATGCCTTTTTAGGGCATTGGAGAACTTTCGTCCCTACATCTTCTGTGGACGATTCCCCTTGTGAAGGGTTAATAGAAGAGCACAATAAAGTTGATTCACTTGAGTCTCAAAACAGTAAGGAAGCAGACAATATGACCTCTGCCAAGCTGCATGCTCAAGCTCTAAATGTGCATACAGCTTGTGAACATGGATCAGCTTGTAGTGCACATGCATGGGACATTACTCACAATCAAACCCCTTTGCTATTATATACTTGCAAAACATGCTCACATCATTGTGCTACTTGTACACAGCTACATTTAAGAGCATGGGGAAAGGTAAAATGGAGTCAGTAGGCCTTGAATACCTGTCAGGTTGATTATATCAGCCGCCTAGCCCCATGCAGGAGGTGGCAATATGTATATACTTCTGTGGATACAGTGTCAGGACTAACTATAGGGGAAATGGAATTATTCACACCAATGGATTGTGAAGTGGGACTGCAGCCTATTGATCTATATGTAAAAATTCATATAACTCCAGAGAATGCTGTATGGTTTTGTACCCTGACTGCTCCTCTTATGTTATATCCTTTGCTAATATCAGATTCTCAAGTTCTTGTATTTCAGGTATCTTCAGTGAACACCTGTGTTTCACCTGGAGGAGACAGCACTGGAACAATGTTATTGGTGTCACAGACCCAACATCCAACTGAAGTCCAATCTGAAAATGTGCAGTCAAGACTTTCCAGTCTGCGTGGGCAATTAACCTACACCAGGTTGTTAAACCCATAGTGATACCAGCTGAAGGAGCTGGAACTGCAGCGTATGTAGCATGACAACCCTTGTATCTGTATTACAGAATTGTGCTATGCTAAGGGGTTTTAACATTAATGTTTCTTATTGCTGTGTTCTCTGAGTAGGTAGTGGCTGTAAGTGCTGCTTTGATTTTGAAGGCATATGTTGCTTCAACACAGATGATGAACTAGCAAGCATGGAAGACAACATCTCACATCTTTGGAACTAATGCAGCAAGTGAAACAATCTACTGATAATGCCTGGCTGCATGACTCATTTAATTCCTGGACAAGATGAATGGACACCTGATTATTGTAGAATTATGCATTATTGTAGAAATACGTCTTTTCCTTTTTTCTGTACGTGTTTATTGTGTGCCCCTGTAAATTGCTGTGTACTACACCTCACAAGCCCAAACGAACAACTCTGGCTTTGTTGGCCCCAGCAGAAGCAAGTCACGTGAGTGAGGGGGTGGAATGTATAGGAATATAGTGAAAGAATGGCAAGTAGATTGGTCAAATGTAAATACGCGCAAGTGACTTGCACCTGTCTGTAGAAAAAGCACATACATCACACTAATCGTTTTACTGACCTTGTACGCCTGATGAGTAAAACTTCTGTGTTAAGATAACATAGGCCTGTGAGAAACTCTAGAACACCTTATCACTGTGTCTGAAATTCCTGCTTTGTTGTGAGAAAGAGTGAGAGGCTGCACCTAATTGAAGCCTTGAAATACAGGTGAGCTCAGCAGGCCTGGCGATCTTCTACCAGGGTTGATCCTACCAGCACCTGCGTCCCCGCTTGTGTTACCTCTGCATGGGAGTTTAGGTGCTACTTCGGAGACACCCCAGTAGAGAGGTAACTAAAATAAAACTTGCTCTTTGCAAATGCATTAGTGGCCTCTGGCTCTTCTTGCGACGTGCCTGCGCTTGTGCACATGAGCTCTCACTGATTTTTCTAAGTGGAAGCTGGCTTGATAAAACATGTTTGTTATCTTTATGATATTATGCCATTATCTTATCCAGAAAGCTCTGCAAAACTGATGGTGAGAGGTGAATGGATGCAAGATTCATATTGGATAAACGAACTACATGTATCAGATTCATATGGAGAGTTTCTTACTGAATGTAGCTGCTCTTGGCTCATGGAACTTAGATCTCTGAATTTTTGACTGCAAATGGAGATAAGCCTACGCTGGTTAACACAATGTTAAGAACATTCTCAACTGTAGCTTAAATAGTGCTGTGAGGATAAATAGTACCTGGAAGATGTCCAAATTTGGAGCAGTAGCTCGTAGTTTTTTTACTTATAATTGAAGGTATGTGAATTAGAAAAGGGAAAAATGTTTGAAAACATATCTTTTAATTTTATAATAGATTTTGCTCTCTATGTGCACTCTATTACTTGCCATATGTGAAAAATACAAGTAGAACAGAAAGTTGTTTCTTTTGCTCCATTTATTCCTGAAAAAAGCTTCTCAAGTTCTGTACCCTCTATATGCAAGACAAACAGATCTTTTTTTCTGGCTTTTTGTAGAGTGCAGCGAAAAGCTATAATGGGAGAAAGAAAAAAACAAAAACCTCTTTTACTTGGATCCTGTGACCACAACTTCTGTAGCTGCATTTTTCCAACTGGATTTTCAGTAAGTTTTCAAACACTGTTGCTTATTATGTGCATAAGATGTAGAGCAACCTGGCTATGGTTTTACCTGTAGCGTCTAATTGATATGTTAATAAAAATGAATATAATAAATTATTTGTGATAAGTCAATTTATATTCTACATCATGAATAGCTTATGAATATTCAAATAATAGTTTCCATAACCTGAGGTATTGCTTTGGTTTGTTTTTTTCTGTGTTATGTTAGTACCTTCCCTTCCTTCCCTCCCTCCTAAGTCATAGTAAATCCAAATTTTCCTTCCTTCCTTCCTTGACCCTATATGAATTCTCAAAAATAGTTTAATTATATTTATATTTTGAAAGAGTCAGTTACGTGATGTGATGAAAAACTACGAAACTGTCTGCATCTTACAGGCTTTAGAATTTTAATAACCTGGTCTTTTGTCAGTCCTCACTAAATAGTTAAGACTATTAACAGAAAAAGGTGGTAGTACTTTAGAGGACCGGTAAGTTCATGGTTTTATCATTTCTTATAAATGATTTCTTTATAACCTGTCCTTGTTCATGCTTCAAACACAGAGTGTAGGTAGACAAGTGAGTTTTGAACTCGGGACAGATAAAGGTGTAAATACCAAGCAGCAACTGAATCTACTTTGAAACTAGCTTTACCATTCAACTTAGTGTTCTTCATGATTCACTGGCACTTAACAAGAACGGACTGTCAAAATAATGTATGTGATGTGGTCACTCAGACTCGGTGTGCTGAATTTTTGCTGTGGTGAGAGCAATACATGGGTCTCAAAAATGTTACATGCATCACATGTCCGTCCTTTGCTTGTTCATAAGAGTGGGAATTTCTGTAATAGCCAAGCAAGTTTTTTAAACGTATGAGAAAAGGAGAAGCAGACTTTTACAAAAGAGAAGGCCAGATCATTTTGTGATGTGGTACCATTAGTGCAGTTCCACTGATTTTACTTGGGGAACTGTATCATTTATGTACAAATTATCTGCACGGCCTTAAAACTCAGCTTAAAGGCAGAACAGTGGAAATAGGCTAGTTGTCTGTATTTATGGCTTCAGTGTCGACCTTTTTGTTGGTTGTTTTTTTTTTTTATTTGATGATTGTCTTAAATAAAGATATGTTGTATTTTTTAGTCTCATGTAAACTTTCTTCTTCCCTGGACAGTTTATGGGACTAGAATTTAAACTGTACTTCTGCATTGTCATTGAGTGTCACAGAGGCACATGAACAATCACCTCAGACAGGTAAACTCAAAGCTATTTATTCAACCAAAATTATTCAGGAGAAAACCACAAACTGAGTTTATCCAAAATCATTCAACACTCCAAGAACATTGTAAACCAGAGATTCAGCATACCAAGGGAAATCCAATTATTACATGGTCAACACAGGCTCAGGGGATCCCCAAAATTTGGAATGATGATTCAAAACGCACATTCACGCATAAAACAAGGACTCTCAAAGGCAGCTGAGAATACACAATCACCAATAGGTGGAGGGCTCTCAAGGGTAACCCAGAATGTACAATCACTCACCAGTAAGACAAGTGTACTCAGTCCTCAGGGAAGTTTCCTTAGGTGATGTCCTGACTCAAGAAGAGAGCCCCCAACCACAGACCCACTCCACATATATCTGCTCTGAGAAAGGCCAACTCAAAACCGGTTCCTCACTTGAGCTCCATTTACATTCTAGTCAAATCTGGTCTGTGGTCATATATGGTCAGTGATCTAGAAACTTCCCTCGACTGAGGCATGTCATTGGCTAAGGTCTAGTTGAACAAGTGGCATGTAGATGATCATAGTAGTCTACCACTATAGAAGTTTCTGGTGTTATCAGGGGAGAGGGAGGCACCTGCCACACACATAGATATTATTAACTTATAAAAATTATTAACTTCCAAGACAATGTAAGAGGTTATGTTTGTTTTAAACAGTATACTTATTATTAGTCTGGCTTATTCTTTAAACATGGACTAAAGAAACATAGAGTATCACAACACATATATTTGTTATACCAAAGTCAAATAGTAATGGAATTGACTTTTTTAAAAAACAAGCAAACAATCACTCTAAAATTATCTGCAGCTGCAAAACATAATTATTCTAAAGGACCCAGAAGCCTGTTCAAATCATAACCCATACAAGAGAGTTACTACTCTTTAACATATTTACTGTCCTTTTCTTTTGCTGGTGTTATTTTTGATGACTAAGAACATACTTATTTGCTCCATGTTATGCAATATACATTTTCATGCAGATTTGAAAAGGCAGTCTTTCTAGCAGACCGAAGCTTCCTGAGAGTTACAGATCTGGACTAGTTTCAGGAAATGCAACAGAAATTAAGCTAACAAAATACTTTATTCTGTTCTAGCCCAGAATGAAAACTGATCTGCAACCCCAAGTTATGGCTAAAATACTTTCAGAGATTAGTGTTGCCTTTAAATAAATTAATGCATAATGTATTAAAAAATAAAGCTCAAAGGTGTGTATTTCACAGCACTGAGAATCTGCATTCTTCCACAGGAATAATTTTTGCTATAGCAGATTTATTTCCCATACTGTACTTATTATTCTATTTTGCCTTTTAAAATGTATACCTAGTTTTGTTTTCATGTTAGTTCAGTAACAGTGGCTCAGAGAAAAATTTTTTGTGACAAAATGAAGGAACGTCCACAGCCTTAAAAATTAAAACTATAAATATTTATTTCTGTACTTCATAGTGCAGGGGGGAAGATCGTATTTTAGGATATATTATCTGCTCATAAAATTTTTTTCTCCTTTGTTTTTGTTCACCTACTATTAGCAAATGCTATCTAAGCTCAAGTGGTAACTATAATTTCCATAAAAGCCATAGTTTGAAGGCTAATAGGAAAAAAATCATATAACTTCAGGCAAATTTCTTTATATTAGTAACTTTAAAGTAGTCTCAAATGAATGAAGAAGGATTAATTGTAGTTCCTTGCTACTCCGAACACTGATGAATAACCTCCATCATTACAGGTTCTTTATTATTTACTTTCCTTACTTAAGGAAGGCAAATGTTTTTCATCCATTTTTCATAAATATATACCTTTGATGGAGTAGTTTGGTGAAATGATGAGCTGATCTAAGTATGTCATCTGGCCTAAGTACCAGATTAAGAAGTTGACAAATATTCCGGGGGGGTGGGGGTGGGGAAGGAAGGGGGGAAGGAAGGAAGGAAGGGGGGGAAGGAAGGAAGGAAGGAAGGAGGGAAGGAAGGAAGGAAGGAAGGGGGAAAGGAAGGAAGGAAGGAAGGAAGGAAGGAAGGAAGGAAGGAAGGAAGGAAGGAAAGAAAATTTGGGATTTAGATTTACTACGACTTCACAGCTGGGGTAGGAGGTTTAAAATCATTATAATATAGTTTACATAGGGTAGTGTTTTTCTTTTATAAATACCTCAGACGATCATGAAACAGGGAAGGCAAGGTTCATATGGAAAGTAACGTTTTGTAAGATAAAATCAGAGGAAGAAGCAAAAACTAAAAATTTTAAGAAGTGTTTGTACCCTCAAAAGCATCTCTATTAACAAAGATACAGTTTAATAAAAGATACAACATCTCAAGCCTTGCTTACTTTAAATAAGCATTTAATTTGCCATCTAGGAACTTAATCAGACTTTTATAATAGAATTAGAATACATTTTTACTCAGCAGTTATTGCCAGTGTTTACACTTACTGTTGTGAAGAAGATAAAAATAGTGCAATGTTTTTATGATTTTTTTCAGCCTAAGAAATGCCAGGATAATATGTGGATATGCTATTCCATTAAGAATGCAAAAATACAAAAGTACAGAGGTTTTGCTACTGTTTACTATAGCCTGCAAAGGGGTTGTTTTTCTCTGTGTCTTGAACTAGTTTAATTTTTAGCTCAGAAACACCTGATATGGTTTTACTAAGTCTTTCAAAATAGATTTCAGTTTTAGGCTTCATCCAGGATCAAAAGGAGTCAGATAAAAGGAAGACTGAGGGAAAAAAATATGAATGGACAAAGTAGGTGACAATTAAAAAAAAAAAAAAAAAGTAAATAGTAAACAACAATGCAGTAATGTCCAAATAACTTTACACAGCATATACGATGTGTTTGTGTGAGAGAAAGAGAAAGGGAGGAGGGGGAAGAGAAAGAAGAGAGGGAAGTGAAATGGAAAAAAAGATTACATTTTTCTTAGTTATTTTGGCCATAATTCCTTAGAGCTTCAGGAGAAGGATGTGTTGGCAAGATGTTAGGGTGATGAGTATAGATATGTCCTTAGAAAAGAATTCTAGGACAGTAGCTACATTTTTGCCTGATGTTGTGTAATTTCCACCAGTGAAGGATTAAAACTGATCACTAGTATAAGGAGAAAAGACAGAGAGAATTGTAACCTCATCTGTCTCTGTCTCCTTCAAGATGACTTCTACCAGAAATACCAGCATGTGTCAAATTTCACATGCTAATTATGAACGGGGATTCAGAAGGCTGAGTCAGCAAAAGGGGTTCTTGGTGCAGTTTTAATACTTAATACTTTTTGGAAGGCAAAACACAATCTGCTGTAACTATTTTAATAAAGACAGGTCATATTTTTCTGAAGTGAATGCCCTTTTCCCTTGACAAATGGAAATGCTGGTTTAATCCCTGGATCTTACACTCAAAATCCTATCATGGGAAAAAAAAAAACAAAACAAGGTCAAGAAATTGCTAGTGTAATTGTAATCTTAGAAGTCTAATCAAAGTGGTTTTAGTACAGATTGAATTATTACAGAAAAATAATGAAAAAATGGAGCTAATAATACCACTATTAAAGTCTCAATAATGATGTAGTTATAATTGTTGTGCACACAAGTCCAGTTTCTACTTCTTCTGTCATCGGTATGCTGCTCGCTAGGATCTTAAAGTTGGTGATTTCTGTCTGCTGGGGTGGGGTAGGTCAGTTCCTCAAAATTCTGCACACTCCCTGAAAGGAGTTTAATATTCAGTTTCTTCTCTCTTCTAGGAAATTATTTGGCGTAATTTTTGCATTCTACCTATGATACCTTTCTGTCTGTCTTCATTGGTTGACCACCTGTGGAGTATTTCATATATGTTAAATTCTTTTTCCTTGTTCTTGGCTGTATCCCTAAAACCACTTTTGTGCAGCTTCAGATCTGCATTGCTTTAACTGACCGTGGGTATGTGGGACCTCCAGTGGCAGGCCTGTGACCTGTCCCTTACACCAGGCCTGTGATCCTCTGTGTCACATCCTGTGCCTCCACTTCTCAGGACCTCTGCTGTCATACCATGTTTGTATATCTCTGCACTGTGTCATCATGTCAGTTGTAAATATCTCACTCTGAACAGAGTAACAAGTTATTGCAGTGGCACAGTACAAAATACAACAAATTATGCATTGCCTGGCATGATTACAACTAGAAAATTAGTTATAATTAGAAAAATTACTGCTTATAGTCAAGCTAAACACCAAAACGCTGGCAGCTCAAGACAATTTCAGGCAAAGTGAATGTGACAAGTCTTCATCCTAAGGTCTTGCAAACTAATTGTAATACCTGTGGCCTCTTAAAAGTGTAGGGTGTTTTTCTAGATTCTGGTTTGTTTTTTTTCATAAGTAAAGATCATTATGAATACAATGAGCTTTGTTTGTTTGTTTTTAAATGAGAAACAGTCTGTTTCTTGACTAAAATTCCCTTTTCTTTGTTTCAGAGCAGATCAGAATGTAAATTTCCTTTCTTGTCTGTCCATCAGAGTCATTGTTGATGAAATATGCAGTTGCGCTTAAAACAATTTCTTCAGGCTTGATTTGTTGTATAGATTGCACTTAAATGAAGGGATGCACTTTGTTTGAAAGGAGTTTGTTCAGTGATATTTAAGTTTTGAGAAAATACAATTTCAGTGTATCTGAGAAAAGAATCTCTGTTAACCTTTTTACTATGTATATGTCAGTGCTTTGCAGATCAGGACACTGGAGTACTAACCTTTTCTATTAAGTTCTTTAAAATGGTTAAAAAGAATTGTGAAGTTGAGATTTATGTTTAAGCTTTTTTGTATTGTGTTTAATAATACATGGTAATAATGTGCATTGATTGCAGAAAGCGTAAACATTGCAGAGACCTAGTGATGCTTTATGTTATTTTTACAGTCATAAACAATGCATTTTTTCAAGATCTGATGTAGCCATACTTTCAGGTTTTTTTCATACTTTTTTTTTTTTTCATACTTTCAGAAAGATAGGAACCTTGTGCATGTGGCAGATATGAGGTTATTAGAAACAAGGATCTAAATATATAACTGCATATTCAATTTCCTGGTTACCAAAACTTTTACACAATTAACTGTGCAAACCCAAGAGAACCCACTATATGAACTCCTACACTTCCAAAATAAATTCTACTAAGAAGTGGAATACATGATTTGGCATACTCCTTCAATTCAAAATCACACTAAAATCTACTGTTCTGTTTTTTTCTTCTTCAGACATATTTAAGAGGTTAATAAACACAAAATCAATATGTTAGAAAGACTATACTCATTTGGATTAATATTTCTATCAAATAACCCACTGTATTTCCAGAAGTATATTAATCTGAGTAATAGTAGTCCAAACTGACTTGGGGAATGGAAATAGTGTTCTGCCCTGTTCCATTGCTGATGTTTCAGTGGAGAAGTGAGAAAGGGTAAATTAAGCAAAATTTAATAGAAAATTTGAATGGCAATTGGCAATCTTACACTATATCAAATACAAAGAAGGCAGTAATAACCCATAGCGCTAAAGCAAACTAAGAGTAATTAAAAATATATTTATGAGATATTCTACTTTCAAATAGTTTTGAAACAGATAAGTACTGCATTTGTTTCCATTCTTCAGCTCACTAAGCTGATAGAAGTTTTTAACTGTCATAACTTTAGATACATAACCTTTATTATGGATCAAATGTAACATTTTGCAGCAATATCTATAAGTAGTTCTGCATTACATTGAAATTTGGGGAGTAGTGTGACGAAACTGGTAGAATCTCTAGTTGATACTGATCTCAAAAAAATATTTCTATTTAAGGGTGGAAACTAACCCTTAAACTCATAGACCTATATGCCCAATTTAGACCTCTATGCCCAAATTTGATATTTTTTCACATCTCACATTTTCTTCTAATGTGCTATAAAACCTAGTGGTAATGTAATAGTGCTATTTTAATAAAAAATTCAAGGTTTCATCAGGTCTTGATTTTGAAATACCTGTTTAAAAAAATGAAAGGAACATTTCGAGCTTTGAAGTATTGTAAGTTTTTTGTTCATCCTTAAGCTCCATCAAAAGTCAGCTTATTCGTAGGTGAAGAGGCAGTGAACTCCTGAATTTGGTTGAGGAGAATTTCAAGAAAAGGTATTTAGTTTATAAAGTGGTTTATAATGGAGGAAAATTTGTTTGTAGTAGTCTGTTAAAAAAGGGTTGTAATCAGGTATGTTTAATCAATTTAAGTAGAATTCTACAAACTTGCATAAGAATTAGCTGGATTTTTTTAGATAAAAAAACTTCACAGAACACAATCATGAATTTTTCAAATTAAAGATGCTCAGTTTTTCTTGTTGACTGCAATAAAAATTGTACCTTTGTATCTTGCACAGCTCTGGTTACAGCCTCTTTGTGACCGTGCCCATGACTTTTGGCCTTTAGTCTGCAGTACAAATATAATGACTGTTAAGTGGGGAAAGAAGTATTAGTAAAAAATAATCACTCCCTATCACCACTCTAGAGTTCAGACCGAGTCACTTAAAATAGTGCACATGCCTCATTATCAAATATTGTGTTTTATATGCCTTTAGCAAACCCTAACCTCTGTGGAAGAACTGTCATTTACTGAAAAAAATAAAATTCAAAATAAAGCTTCCCTTTTGTCCAGACTTACTCATTTCAGTGTAATTAGCTGAAGTTGGATTATTTCTTTCTTTTTCTTTTTCTTTTTTTTTTCACTTGGGACACATATGGAAACCTGTCACTAACCTCATAAGGCAAAAACAATTTTGCAGGATGGCTATACAATTTTGTTTACCTCATACTTTAGTATTGATACTACATCTGATTCCATTTATTTGTCAAATGCACAAATGACTCTGATGGTTAATGAAATTTAACCCAAGTAGTATGGCAGAGTTGAACAATTACTAAATTAATCATTAAAATCTCATCAAGGGGAAAGTTCCCAGACTTTCATGCTGTCCTTTTCTGCATTCACCATCTCTTCTGCAAAGTTAGTCTGCAACAGATTAAAAACAATGACCTCCATTTTTTCCTGTGTAATAATACTTAATTTTATATTCTTTAGTTTGATTTAATTTTTAAAGCCTATTTCAAACCAGTGCTTCCTATTGCTTGTTTGGCATACATATCATTAGTGTAGCTTCATAGATGGCCATTAAAACCAAGATTTAACAATGAATTCAAACCATTTAAGTGACTAGTAGACCCAAATCCAGAAGAGCAAGCAGATATCTAAGACAGACACAGATAGAATTTACAATTCTGTTCTCAAAATGGTAACCCTGAAAAACACTGTTAAACTATTTGAATTTTGCTTATACACTGCTTCCACCTTAGATTCAGAGCTTTCTTGACAAATCATAGAATAATAGAATAGTTTGGGTTGAAAAGGACCTTCAAAGGTCATCTAGTCCAACTCCCCCTGCAATGAGCAGACATCTTCACCTAGATCAGGTTGTTCAGAGCCCCATCCAAACTGACCTTGAGTGTTGCCAAGGATGGGGCATCTACAACCTCTCTGGACAACCCATTCTATTGTTTCACCACCCTCATAATAAAAAAAAAAAAATCTTCCTTCTATCTAGTCTGAATGTCCACTCTTTTAGTTTAAATTCATTACCCTTTGTCCTTTAGCTACAGACTTCACATCTTTCTTATAAGATCCCTTTAAATATTGAAATGCAGCAATAAGATCTCCCCAGAGCCTTCCTTCTCCAGGCTGAACAACCCCAACTATCTCAGCCTTTCCTTATAGGAGAGGTGTTCCATCCTTCTGATACTTTTGTGGCCATCCTATGGATGTGCTCCAACAGATCCATGTCTTTCTTGTACTGTTCTAACAAATCCGCTTTTGCAATTCTGTGCAACCTGACTATCATCCCAGTTTAAAGAGCAGTAAGTTGGTGTAGGTTAAGCTGAAAGAGCACACAGTCCTGAGACAAGTGTTTCTCCACAGGAGCTGCCTCCAGGGCTTGATCTCCCAGGTCTTCTAAAAAGACATCTGACTTTTGCCAGCCATTTAAGGCTCCTTCCAAAGTGAAAACACAATGTTTTCTTAATTCTAAAACAGTAGCCAAGAGAGGAATCCCTTTCTTTTATATAATGCTAGCAAGAGTACTTTCCTTTTACTCAGTTTCAGTTCTTTCCTGTTTCTGAGGGAATTCAAATCAACAGATTCTACCTCCCTGGAGATTATTCCAAACTCAGTGTTACAGACAGTTCTGAAACAGAGAGATATTCTCTGTCCCTGTTAAAATTGTGCTGTGGGGATAAAAATAAATTGAGAATTGTTGGAAAAGAAGAAAGCACACAGGCAGTGGCCAGATAAGGTGATTTTTGTGACACTGTATCTAGGTCATAGCCCCAGACCTTTTTATTCAAAAATACTTAATACTAATACAGGAACATTATTGGAAGAACTGTAATTGGAAAACTTCCTCTAGGTTCAGTGTCTCAACCAGCACACTGCACTCTTGTTCTGGCTTTGTCTTACTCCCTTTTCCTCTCCTTTGTTAGAAAGTCTTGATTGTTTTCTATGTAATCAGGTAGCTTGTACAGTGTAGAAAGAGGTTCTGATGTACTAGTTGATAGAAGTGTTATAATTAAGGCAAAGAAATAGTTAAACTGATAAGAATTGATAAGTATTTGAAACACCACAGGCTGAGGACAATGTTAGACTTGTCTTTCTGCCTTCATGCATCTGTATTCTACTCACTGGAAAATCATCTGCTGGAGACTGAAACATCAACTTACACAGAAATTTTAGAAAAGCTAACAGTCTCTATAAGAAGTATTAGTGTGTGGGTATTGTTGAAAGAATTTCCCGCTACTTCCAGGGCTGTTGGGAGGTGTTAGGACTGATGCTCTCTCAAAAAATCTGCCTCTAACCATTCTTCTATACTGCTCAAAACTGCTAGAGATCACTGTAAGTTACATCCCATACAGGCTGCTTAAGACTCTCTTCTGAAGCACTCATTCTGCTTGCACTCTCATCCAAAGCTGATAGACCTTCGCCTGACTGAGTTTCAGTGACATCTAGGATTTGTCTATATGGACAAAAGCAGACAGAACTGAGCGTAAGGATTCAGTTTGGCCTTGAAGAATGCACAATCACGTATTTAGTGCTTTGTTCGTGACAATATAGCAAGGCTTTTCTATTGCACTCTGCTGATGAATTTGTACTTTTACAAGTATTTTTGTGCAGGATATGGACATCGTATGTTCAGAAGCTTCATGTTCACCACTGCATGGTTCTTAAAAAATACAGGTACTTTCTCCTTCCTCCCTTGCCCTCTTAAATAAAATCGCCAGAATTGCAGGAAAAAGCAGGGCTCTTTAGAACTCCCAAATAATTCTTGGTCCCCAATGTTTTTCTTAGATCATTGAACTATAATAATATTCTGACTTAATTTTTTCACAATCAAAAGTGAAATTAAGGAGTTAATAAAATCTATTCAAAATGTGAACTTAATTTGCAATGTAAAACATCTTGAAGGAAGACATTGCACACAGAACTTACCTATTAGCTTATTACTATAAAAAGATTCATACAATTAAATGAACACTATTTACTCTACCTACAAGGTCCTCATAAAACTGTGTTGCCATGAGGAAATATAATATCTTTTAACATGCCAATGAGACCATAAAATTAGAATTGAAATTCCCAAACTTTGAGTAAAGAAAAATAATAGTAAATATAAGAGAACACAGACAGCATATGAAAGGTTTAAGCTCAAACTACACTGAAAAGTGATTGTGTTTACTTACCTGATTTTCTTGCAGTCTGGGTCTCATCTCAGTATCACAAAAGCCATTTCACAGAGTCTAAATTTTAAGGAGCCATCAATCTATTTGAACACTTAGTTTATATCCTTACTGTGCAAATATACAAATCACATGCGATTATGTATAATGTACCCCAATAAACAGGATCTTTGGCCATCACTAGTAAAAGGCCATATACTTTGTATTATATGGACAGTGTGGGGTCTCAGAACTGCTTAGGGATTGCCTTGGACTGAACTGGTTTTAATTTGGTTAAACAGTTGACTGGTGACCAACTGACCACTACTTCATCTGCTTTAGCTGAAACATTGTGAATGTCACCTATGGTAGAACTATGACCCACCAATGTAGTTACTAAACAATGAACAAAATTTCTTTGTATTGTTGTGGCTTGGGAGGCTATTGTGCAATTTCCAAACTGTAGCTTGGAACCAATGCAAAGGAGACAGACTGTGATGTGAAAAGATATAAAAATAAACACAAATGGATCCGAGTCCTAAAGAGGTAGAAAGCCTCACCATGAACATGATGCTTCTCTACAGACCTGACCTCCTCCCCAGTTCATGGGAAGACTGGCACCACTGACCTTTGGACCCAAAACCACATTGGTAATACAACATAGCACCAATAAAAATGGACAAATACTAGAAAATTTTCTTTCATGATAGCTTTAAAGGTGCTATTAATGCAGCTTCTCTGCGTTAGTTGGGTGCTGAAAGGAAGTCTTATCTTAGCTAGACTGGAGATAAATGTGTTCCCTTTAGACTGTTAAGGTTTTATTAAACTGACAATTGTATATATGGTATGTTCTCTTTTGCCCACAATAATATTTTGTGTATTTGTATCTATATATGTAAGCATGTGTGTGCAACTATGTAATATTTATCCATCTCCCGTTAGGCATTTGCTGAAATCTATTGGTTCACCTTTAAATATGATGTTAAGAATTCAAGATCTTCCCTATTGTTCTGCCTCTACCACACCCCTCATCCATCATAATTTTTAATGTGTTTCATCCACTTTCACAAATCCTTCTGTTGCAGGTGTTCATAAATCTGTTTGCTCCCAGGATATATTCTTACCCCCTAAGCTTATTAACTCATAGTCCCTGCTTCCTAAATTTGTGAGCTAACAGATTTTCCTTCCCCCCCACAAACCCATTTGCTTCAGCAATCCATATGTTTTTTCTCCTGTGCTGAGGTAGAAATTCCCTGTTTTAGAAAGATAATCTGCTAAATGTCTCTCAGGGAGGTACAAAGAAGGAAAGCAGACCAGGTTTACTTTCACGGTTTTGGATAGCAAGAACAGGGGATAATAATGAAGCAGGCCTTGTATTACTTGGGATTTCAGTTGCTTGATAAGCTGGGTTTGGAACATAGTAGAAAAATCTCCAACAGTATTTCAAAACTACCCAGCCCTGTCAAGAGCAACAGCACTCACTTCCTCTTGCTTATGCAAAAGCTGCCTACAGCTTTTTAGAAAGAATATATATGTCAGGGAAGGAGTGGGGAGTGATCTTAATCTGTGTTGTTTGGAAATGAACTGACAGTTGAAAGGGTGGCTCAAGCTACATCTTAGAGAACAATTTCAAGATTTCTGAAGTGAGATTTTTCTAATTGCAATTTTCGTTTTAAAGGTGGGAGTTTTGCAATGTTTTTCAAATAATCAAAGGAAAATAAGAATGCGAGTTGCCCAACTGATGAAAAACACAACAAAACAAAACAACAAACCAGGGACTATCTTGAGATGATGCAAGGAGTTCAAATTGGGATTCATGTGATACCATATGCTCATGATTATTCCAGTAAATATTGGTTTGGGACATAAGAGATCAGCAGCTGTACCTTGCAATATCAGGAATGTTTGTGACATTATTGGACACTTGGATACTTGAATAAAGGTAGAAACTCATGAAAATACAAAGCTGAAACTGAATAATAGGTCTACTCCCACCATCTAGGAGGTGGGTGGTATATGTTCATCAGAACATTCTTTAATCACATTTACTTCACACTGCCACTGAAAGACGTTTTGCAGATATTTTTATTATAAAAAGCAATGATACAATAGGAGGGAGAATGGAAAAGACAGTGATTTGTATTGCAGTATGCCAGCCTTGTGTGTTGCGAAGCAAGTTATTCCAGTTTCTTTCTTGTTTCAGAATGTAGGCCTATTAGATGCTAAAAATGGTAAGATTATCCTTTAAAAAATCATTCATTATATGATATCAAGTCTCAGAAGGGAGTCTCAGAAGAAAGTAGCGTACACTTGAATTTAAATGAGGTCCTGTATTGTGATACTTATAAGAAACCCACAGACAAATCCAATTTTAATGAGGTCTTATACTATATAAGGAGCAGAAAGCAGACTGTTATATTTTCGAAATGAACTGTTAAATGTTGCATCTAACCAATGAGAGGTAGTAAGGAAAAGACATTCATTGTCTAAAATGAGCTATGCAAGAGGTGAAAGCATAAGACATATAGGAAAAAAAGGTTCATCTTGCTAACCTCTTCACTGCTTTTTCTTCCAAAAGTTCAAATGTTCACTAGAGATGCATGACACTGCTGAGGATGACGAACCATAGCAATGATCGTACAGTAGTCCTTTATACATGTTATTATTTATTTGTTTTACAAAGAAATCCAGAAGATCTAATTAAGCATTTGGCCTTAATGGAGCTGAGTGCTGCATTGTGTGATAGACAGAAAGAAAGGTGGAAGGAAGTAAAGGAAAGAAAGGTAAGAGTACAGTAATTCTGACTGGAATGTAATTGTACAGACAATATACATTTTATTCAATTAAAGGAACTGAAGTTTTCAACATTTATTTTAACTCTGATTTTTAGCAAGATTCTAAATGACCTTCCTTCTCCAGCTAAAATATCTTTGGTTATTTTTACATGTTTCAATTTAATATTATAAAAACTGTATTACAGTGAGCATATGGATGATTATTTCAAAGGGAGATAATACAACTCTTTTATTTCAAAATCAAAAATATTAGATGCATTTTTCTGTCATTAGATTTGTTTTCTTCCAAAACTGAAGTAATAACAAAATCAATACAGTTCTGTGAAGGAGTTTGATTTTATCAGACCTTCATTTTCCAGAGGAAAATAGGTCTGTCAGCATTTTCCTATTCATTTCTGTGAACAAGTATTTTCTAGAAGCACTCTTTTGAAAGGTTTGAAGAAACAATTTGACACTTCACCTTACCAATAGAACCCTAACTAGCCCGCTTTAAAAAAGCTCACCTTCTAATAGATGAATAAAAGAACAAATGGCAATCAGTTAAGCTTTTTCACAGGAGGGTACCAAATTATGAGCAGTCAGCAGTGAAAAAAGTATAAAGGATCTGCAAAGATAAAATGAAACACCAATAACAAGGTCAGATATAACCCAGACTTAAATTAAAGAGGAAAACAACTCCCTAGGCTTGTATTAAAACCAGAAAAGACTGTCTCTCTGCATAGCTAGCAGCAATAACATACAGTTATATGTTAAGTATGAAGTGTTCTAATCACAGACATATACATTCCTGACCTTGAAATCAAGTTGTTGAATGACACAAACAAATAAAAGTGAGGTTAGATGGAAAAGATGAAGATGTGTAGCTAAAATAAAATATTTTAACATAGCTAGTAAGTCTTTTTTCAGTATGTAACAGTCACAAATTGCCCAGCCTGGAATTTTCTGTCGATCCAGTAGCCAAACTCCTTATCTGAAGTATTGCTTGGTGCCTCATTTTGACTTTCAGAGGACGTGAAGTATTTTTTTCTCCACAGAGCAGTGAATTTTGGAACCTACTTGCACCACAGGTTGTGGAGACCAAGGTTATCAGCAGGTTCAGAAAGACTAAAATTAAGTGTACAAGTCCGTTGATAGAAAAAAGGCTAAGTATAGGAAATAACTCACTAAGAGCTCTGATGCAACATCTGGAGGACCCCATGGAAAATAAGTCACAGAAAATGTCTATTCCTAAACAGCACCTCTTGCCATTGTCTGAAATAGACATAGTATCTTACTGTCTGCAGGAGGGAGTGGGGGTGACATAGACCATTCATCTGACACAGGGCAGTTAACGTTCAATATTTCTAAGCATTGGTTAAACTGGTAAGCATGTGTAAGAATGTATCATCTCTTATTCACAATGATACCTTGTAGAGATTTTTCACTACTTGACATTTAAATTCAAAACACAATTAAAGAAAGTATGCTCAGGAACAAAATCAAATCTGTTTTCACAATAATAACTCAAAGAGTATTGAAAATCAGTTGTAGACCACAAACATTTAACAAGAGATGCAAAGTTAATAAACTTAATACATTTTCAACCGCAAATTTTCTAAGATTGCCATTTGATACCATTCTTGTGCAAAGCTAATGCAAATGTTTGGGTTTGAAAAGCTGTGGTATACAAGGCTTTTCTCTGTGCCCAAGCTGTAGTTTCAGAACTGCTTATATCTTACATGGGAGTTTAGGTATGTGACTGCTCACCCAGTCGGTTCCCTGGGAAAATGTTGTTTGCATAAACAAGATGCATCATTCCTTCTCAGCTGATACGTATAATACAAAATACGTGCATATTTGCTTAATTACTCCTATTGTGATGCAGCTATTGGATTTTTATTCCTCTTACTCATATCTCCTCTTTTGTGACATTTGCAGAAAAGCCCAGTATCCAAGGCACTTTGTTAAAGCAAGAGCTTTCCTGTGTACTTCCTCAGCCCATGAACAGCCCAGTGTCCAGTTTGCTCCACAGGAAATCCTGTGGCACAATTCATTTGTTGGTGTTTGATTCCTGGCCAGAAGCAACCTGAAGACCGCACAGTCTTCACACTTGCTCCAGTGGGAACTGGAATGCATTTCTGGTCTGTAGCCAACTTCAGTTATTTTTTAAAGTAAATTTTAAAAATGGTGTATGTTTCCTTACAAGTTCAAAAAAACATAGCCACAGTATGAAACAAGGGTTGAAGTCTTACTTATTTCTTCACTTCTCATTTGTGTTATTTAAGTGTAATGTCATTTATAAAACGAATAGCCTTGATTACTCAGGTTTTTAACTCCTCTCACCTTACACATCTGTATTTTTAAACAGATGCCAGGGTGTAAAGACAGGCATCTAGGAACTAACAATATTTTGTCTTAGTGTACCTTTTTACCATAGTAAATGACATTTTCGTTGTACAGATATGTATTTCTGATTGAGCAAAATAATATTTTCTATGATTAAGACAACATAAAAAGTAAATCACTCACAAAATATATTTATGACTATATATCCATACATAGTGCATATTGATTATGAAATATAACATTTATACTTTTAGATTGTATGTATTGCTACATTAATGATATGGAATGTCTTTATTGAGGATATGGCTGCTGTTTTTCAGTCATTTAAATCTCATTTGTGTGTGAATATTCTTCCAAAAGAAGTTAATTGGAACTCTTCCCAGTGAACACATTGGAGTGACGTATTCCATGATCTTCACTTTTTAAAAGTACTGCTGGTGAATGCAGACAATTATGAACATTTTTTCCCACATATTCTTGAAGGAGTTGAAGTGATTGCAATCTTATCTAAGCTACTATGAATCTGTTGAACTTTGGTGTTTTTTTATACTTCTTAAATACAGTGTTTGAGGCCCTCAAAACATTTACAATATTTAGTCTTGAAACACTCTTTTGTGAGAGGGAAGAGCTACTACTCTCATTTTAAAAATGAGAAGAACAAGACACAAAAGTAAGATTGTTGTGTAGAACAAGGAAGTTATGTAAGTGGTCTTGAAAATCAGTATTTAAGTGAATCAGTCACAGGCACAGTGACAGAATGGCACAAAAAAAAAATTAGTTTCAGATTTTGAAAGCTGGGGCTAACTGTCTGACTGCTGAAGTACCTTTCTAAATAAAGGTATTATATATACATGAACCATAATTTAAAAAGGTCACAACTTTCACATATATAAAGGTCAATCATCTACAGCATATTTTAGATAACACAACTATCTAGATATTAATCTTCTGTCAAACACGGATCTATAGTTACTTTAATATATACATTTGTGAAGAAAATCGGTCACTTAAGATGATTCAGAATTTCTTTCATGAGTTTACGTTGCTCCCACTGAGTTTTTTGTTTTTCAAAGAACAGGATTAAGCTTTTTAGGAAAAGGATAATGAAAAGGTTTCTGATTATGTCAGTTTTAACAAGGAAATAATATCACTTTGGATAGTATCATTTATCTTTTGTTCCAAAGAACTGGACTCCTGTTTAGAGTTCAGTAAGCAAAAAGCCATTCCTTGCTTAGAGTTTTCTATATAATCCAATTGACATATACTTGTTAAAATATTAAGTGTGAAGTATTTAGGCTAGATTTAAGTGCAGTAATAAGTAAAGGGATTTGCATGATATTGGGCACTGATGCCAGCTTTGAAATGCCAGCATCGTTTTTCATAATTGAAAGCACAGTGCCTTTGCAAAGAATAATTTATTGAGACCAAACCGCTGTTTCAATAAAGTATTAGAATTTCCTGCATAGAATAGCCCTTGGGCAGCATTCTGAAGTAATACTGAATTGCTATTCTAATCCACAATGGAACATTTTAATAAGTGTGATAAATGACTCACAAAGGGCTTCAGGTTTCAATGTCAGTAGAATTAGAACAAGGCAAAGGCTGGGTCTGGGTGATAGATGTAGAGGATTTTTGTGGTAAACAGTTTGCAATGTCAGGACAATACCAGCTTATTGAACTTTCAGAGGCTAAATTCCTGTCCATTTGTCACCTTGTTGCCAGCAGACATAGCTGTAAGTAGAGTAATAGACTTACATTCTTTGTCAGCTGATACATTTCTGTAACTCCTGGACATCTTCAAAAAGATCAGAAAAGGAAACATTTAACAAATAGAGGAGAAAAAATCAAAATATTAAATAAAATCAGAAATGCTTTAAATTAAAAAATACAAATAGCATTGAACTTTTATTCCTGGAAATATTTTTATCTTGTAAGCACAAAGGAAAAAGAATTCCTGGTGCAGCTAATCCTCCCACTAAGCAACTCTGCTTTTTACAATAGTTTCAAACTTCTATGAAAAGAGTCTCTTTTGTTTGTTTTCAGCCAAAAAGAAAGAATTAGATGGTCACAATGTTTACTGTTTCTTGAATTAGAAACAGTTTTAATATTTCCTTTTTAAGAAGAATCAGAAATTTTCTATTTTTCTGAAGTTTTCCATCTCATGTCATATTCATATCAGAGGTAACAATATCAGGATTTCAAACAACATAAAAAGCAAGAGAATGGAAAACAAGAAGCTACTTACCTATAGATAGAACAACAGTGTGATTGAATTTTACAAGGTTAGGTAATACATTGAGGATAGTCCCCTCTTGCCTAACTTTTACTATCTAAAACTGTATTGTTGAGTGTAAATTAGTTTCTCAGGCTCCCCCTGTCATTATGAGAATGAGCAAGAACAGCATTTCATCTTACATGTTCGACACTTTCACTTAATGTGCCTTTTTCTCTCCCTGCACTACACAGGACACCTGTTTTAGTCTTGGTTGCTAAATTTATAGAGTAAACATTGGTGAGGCGAATCATATTAAAGGAAAATTTTCTGTTACTGTTGTATTCCTTGGTTAGGACATTATCTTTCTGTAAAACAGGCTAATAGGGGGATAAACTACTATATTTTTTTCTCACCACAACAACAGAACTAATACTCTTTTAAATTACTGTTAAAATGCTCGCTGACTCCAGTGGTGGTGATTCAGTACTTGTGCAAAACAGTTTTATTAATCTTTTTTAAACTAGTTTTGAAATACTTAGAATCAAATCCTGAAATACTTCGTACTATCAGTCTGTTTATTTCCTTATGTAATGTGTGGTAATTTAAAGTATGCAGAAGTTGTCAAGGGCAACAAGAAGAGCCTCTGCTGCTACATTACTAGTAAAAGGCTAAGCACGTAGTGTTTTAAGCCAATTTCTGATTGCGATGAGTGATTTAGTGACAGTGGATGAAGGTGAGACTGAGGTACCTGATGCTTTTTCTGCCTCAGCCTTCACCAGAGTGTCCTGGGCTCTGTGCCTGGCTTCTGTACAGCAGATAGGGTACAGCATCCAGTTTTGAACAACCCAGTACAGGAGAGATACTGATAAAGTAGGATGAGTTCAGCAGAGAGCCCCAAGATGGGCAGGAATTGGAGCACTTATCCTGTAAGGAGAAGCTGAATCACCTGGACATTTTCAGCCTGGAGGAGAGATGACTTTGGGGAGACCTAACAGCAGCAACCCAGCACCTATGGAGACATGTTTTGCAACAGGAGGTTCTGGCCCATTATGATTCAACAAAGAAGTGCACTCAGCCTCTAAAGGATCATTTAAAATGCTATTTATTACAGCTAAGGCTATAGGAAGAGAAAAGCATAGATAAACTTACATCCTTTCAGATGCTGGGAATCCTGAGTGGTCTAGCATTAAACAGGACTTCAAATCATGTGCAGCATGCCATGCAGACCCCATCCATAGTAGATATTCACTTCTTTCAATCATTCAGGCTATTATAGCATTTTCTTAAAAAGTTAATAACTCCTACAGTCAAAACAGAAACAATACTCTCATGCACTCTTGCTGCACTTTCAGAAGGCAAGGCTGTGGGGGTGGTGGAACCCCTAGTACATGGCACAGGCCTGGGCATACTCAAGTTAACTGCACTGTGGATCACTCACTCAACGCACCGTGGTCTTGCAGTCAGGATCACTGTGGCGATCACGAAGAAGACAGAGACAGGCTCTTCAGTGGTGCATGATGTGAGGATGAGAGACAACAGGCATAAACTGAGGTTCAGACAGTAGATATGGAAAAATGTTTCCCCTGTGAGGGTAGTCAGGCAGCGGAACAGACTGCCCTGAGAGGTTGTGCCATCTCCATGTTTTGGGGGTTGAAAGTGTGACTGGATCATGGCCTGAGCAATTTGATCTGACCCTGGAGTTGAACTAGAAACTTCCTGAGATCCCCACGGGAGTTTTTCAATGATATTATGAACCTATGAACAGGTAATGTGCACTATTCTGATCAAGCATTTTACTCATATTTTTCTTTCACACTGAAGAAGTGAACACACCCATGGAAGAAGCAAAACCTTAACCCGAGCAAATTTAAACGTAAGGAATTATTCTGAATACATAAAAAACAATAGTGATAATTCTTGCTTTGAGTTTATCTTTGTAAATTGCAGATACAGAAATTACTCTAAAGGCCAAAGAGTATTTGAATTCCTAACACTTGAAAAGCAGAAAGAAATCCAATGGAAATGTGAGCTATTTATAAAATACTTGTAGGTCTTTCACTTCTTAATCTCAAAAAATTCTACTGATCTTTACTTGTCAGTTGAAGGATATGTGGTACAAGAAAATAGAAGTTTAATTAACATTTAATTTCACTTTAATTAGCACTTGACAGAAATGTAGATGCTCTGGCCCATCTAGCTATTTTGACTCAGTCCTTCCTAGCCTACAGTATCCGATTCAATCTACATTCTGTATTGAATAGTTCTGACACAAATTCAAGTTTAAAAAACCACCCCACCTCTCAACAAAACAATAATGCCTAAACTTTTTGCCTTTTTTAGTTTCCTTTTTTTTTTCTTTCAATCCTCTGTATAACCAGAAGATGGAAATATTTATTCCTAAAATACATTCTGATATATAGAAATAAAAATGCCATGTATGTTTTAAGTCTTTCTAGGTTGTCCCAGACCAACTATCTGTGAACTGAATATAAGTTTTAGAAAATATTGTGCGAGAAATTGGTAGTCCATTTTCAGTTGTTTCTGTCCTCCATACTGTAATATTTTTATGTAATGTGAACACATTTGATTGGTAAAAGAAGAAATTTAACATATGTACAGTAATGTTGGTTTAAATGAAAGCAAAAGGCTGACATCACATGTATCCCACAGTGCTTAAAGCAAAATGGCAAAATTACATACTATTTTATTAATTAAACCCACTCTCAGAATCTATATTACCTATTTTAGTACTGGGATTATTAGAAAAATAAATAAATAAATGTCAGTATTTATGCATAGCTAGGCTATTAAGACAGGTAAGAGTGGGCTGGCGATACTGGATTTAAAAAATTAAGACCTAGTCTTGTACCACTGAAGTCTTTATCAGTTTTGTAAAACTTTGTAGTGAACTTTGGAGACATCTGTGTATGTGCATATGTGCCTACCTATTTAAATACTGCACAAGACATGAAACCAATTTGCAGTACTAATGTCAGCCTTGGAGAGAACTGAACAGTGAGCAACTTACCAAATAATCCTCTTTAGTTTTATTAATTTCTAAATGTAAGCGGAAGAGAATAGCCGGTTTATGCTGGTATAACTACTGCATAAAGTTTCTTTCTAGTAATATATGTGTGTTTTGTTTAGTCTAGTTTTAGGTGTCTGAAATAAACAGGATCTCTTATGAGTTATTTACAGAAACTCATAGATAATAGAAATCCAATCAGTTTCACACTTTGAAATTTTTTCCAGATACTCAGAGTTATTCTTTCCTAATTTTTCATATTTTGTAAAGCATTTCAAAACAGAAAATTACAGAAGAGCAAAGTAAAGCTATTCAGAAGTCACACACTTTCATTGTCATTTCACGTGGTGCCTGTTTCTCCAGTCCAGCCTTTTCTTCCTGAAGTAAGCTATAGTTAAAGTAAATCTCAGTTATGTAATGCAAATGTCATTATGAGAAATAAGATTGCATGAACTCTGAAAAGTCTACAATGCACAAAATAAATTGCCGTATACCTCTTTGCATTTTGTTTTGTTTCTTTTTTGTTTTGTTTCTTTTTTGTTTTGTTTTGTAGACTGTTGAAAAAGGACAGCAAATAGTTCTTCTCATCTGTGTAGGCATCAGAAAGTGATCTACACCTGCTTTTGCTACCTTCCTGTGTTTGCTGGGTACCCTTCATGACAAGTATGATGTAGCCTAAAGTCTTTAAAAGGTAAGACTAAACATAAATCTCAAAGCACATACGTAGGACATCAAGGAAAATACTTTTGTTGCGGTATTCTCATCTTAAGAGTCCCAATGGCACATTTCAGTATATGATATTAGCTGTGTTGGTGCTCTTCCACTGTTATTGACACACTTAACTATGTACTTATGAAATGTGTGTTTTGTTATGCCCAATGATATCATTAGTTTTTTTCTGTCTGAACAGCTACCTCAGATGTAATGCCTTGAAATTTGCTTCTTTTCTTAAATGGAATTGCTGCTGAGCAAAAATGCTTCTTGATTTTTTTTTTTTTTTAATTCCTGTTCACATGGCAATTTCAGCTAAATGTGTTTCACCTAGATGTGGTTATCTGCACCTCAAGTCCTTACATGCATTTATTACTTGACTGAAGAGATCTGATCCTCAGATTTTAAAGCTAGTTTTATGATATTTAAATGTCTGCATACAAGTGATTTTTTTTTCAAGGTATAGACTTCTGCTGGCAGGTCTGTGCCCTTGGCAAACCAACAGATTGCTGATAAAATGCTGAAATTCTCAGTGGGGTTTTTAGTATTCTCCTAGTTTTACCACGATTTATTGAAAATTGGTACTAAATAGGATTTTTTTCATAAGAAATTATAAATAGTATCCTGTAGCAGCTGTTACAGCCTCTGAGAAGCTTTGCTTTTCAAAATAGCTATAGATTAATATCACTGATTATATTAAACCCTATAACATTCAGAATATTTTTCAACTTTTGGCCATGTCACTGAGCATTGCAATATTGTTATTAAGTATTTTATTTCGGACTTGTCAAAAATCCTGTCACTTTATAACTTTTTTTAAGTTCAGTGATTTTTAAGGACAGTACTGGAATATTCCTCCTACGATAAAAACAACAGTTCCTAATATAGTGTAGGCTGGTGTTTATTCAAGGGAAAAAAGAATAAAATGGCATTACATTTTTGGCTTCCTACAACTACAGGCAGGTTATTGGTTAGAAATTATTATTAATAACTTAAGGGAATTAGAGAGTGCACAAAAATATAGGCAGAAAGCAATGGATTTCACACTTGCAGTGCATCCATGATTTATTCAGTGCAATTCTGTTTGGAAAGGTATAATAAAAATAAAATTTCGGTTGTTTAGGTGGTTTATTGGATTTATTTTTCTGTACATAGAAAATGACTTTCTTATTACTCCCTTGGCATGTGAGATGAATTGATAGTAATTTAAACTATACTTCAGATGTATAATGGTCAGAATGCAAAGTAACAAAACATAATAGGAAACTTAAAATGGACAGCATTAGCAATTCCTTGAGATTTTAATATTGCCTTGATTATGGTGTTTATTTCTGATGTTTCTGCTGTTTCTTGGGACAAGGAATTTGTCAGTCTGAGTGTTTATTCTATGAGACTGCTATACGTTGCTGATGTTTTTAGGGTATTGCCAAGCAACAAATTAAAAAAGCAAGATAAAACTCAAACCAGTTCTGACTGATTCAGTGACACTTATTGTCTGTATGCTGGTTGATCTTTTCTGTCTTGCAGACAGAACTTTACATCTTCACTTGGACACTTGGAGTTTAAGTCATTACAGAATCAAAAATATTGCATTGATCAGTTGTGTGGGGTTTCCTTTTGGTTTTTTGTTTGTTTTGATTTAAATTTCTCCACCAATTTCTTCTGTTCCTACAAAATGCCAAAACAATACAGTGAAAGATCTATACAGGTCAAATTTTACCGTCTCAGATGTGGAATTGGAAGATAATAATTCTATAATCATAGAATTGTAGAATGTTTTGGCTTAGAAGGGACCTTTAAAGATCATAAAGTTCCAACCTCCCTGTCATGGGCAAGGACATCTTTCATCAGATTAGATTGATCAAAGCCCCATCGAACCTGACTTAGAACACTTCCAATGATGGAGCATGCACAACTTCTCTGGGCAACCTGTTCCAGTGTCTCACCACTCCCATAGTAAAGAATTTCTCACACACAATCTAGATTTACCTTCTTTCAGTTTAAAACCATTACCCCTTATCCTATCACTATATGACTTTGTAAAAAGTCATTCTCCGTATTTCTCAGAACCAATAAGGTCTCCCCAGAGTCTTCTCTTCTCCAGACTGAACAACCCCAAGTCCCTCAGCCTGTCCTCACAGCAGAGGTATTCCAGCTCTCTAATTATTTCCACAGCCCTCCTCTGGACCCTCTTCAACAGCTTCATCTATTTCTTGTACTGAGGACTTCAGAGCTGGATGCAGTACTGAGGTGTGGTCTCACCAGAGTGGAACAGAGGGACAGAATCACCTCCCTTGACCTGCTGGCCATGCTCCTTTTGATGCAGCCCAGGATACTACTAGCTTTCTGAGCTGCAAGTGCACATTGCCAGCTTATATCTAAGTACTTTATGTAGTTACAGTGAGGATAAAACGCGAAATGATCTTATGAGCTTATAGTTAATACAGTTTCTTGCATTATTTACCTTCACAGCTCTTTGATACAAAATAGATTGCTATACTATGTTTGTTGGTTAAATATCTTGAAGTTTTGTGAAATGTAAGTCCGTTTGATTTAGTATTAAACTAAAATGTTCAAGTTCAATCACTAAACTGATATGTTCAAAATATCATATAAATATAGGTTTTGGGAAAGATCTTTCTACATAATCTTCAAGCTAATTTAAAATTATACAGTTAATAAGCAATGCGGTTAATAAGTACTATAAGAAAAATAGAGTAAAATGAAAGACATGGCTGAGGAAAATGATAAAAATGCATTTTAAAAATTCTGGATCTGTTGTACTCTTAGTTGTGTACATGTGAACAAAAAGTAATTCCAATGATATTAAATCCCTGGTGACATGACTCCCCAGAGTATTGTCCTACTACTTCCCGCCTCATACTCCCTCTTTTTCCTTCACAAACTGTGAAGCTAATGAAAAAAAAAAAAGCCAGGCTGGCTACAGAAGCATTAGGTCTTCGGGGATTCCTCCCTGAAGTAATGTGTTCCCTTAAGATTAACGCAGCAGAGAGTGTCTGGTTCCTACTTCCATCCTGCTCTCTCTCTCACTGTCTGAAGAAATAATGCTGCAACTACAAGTTCTAACATGAATGGACAGCATCAGAATGATGAAAAAAAAAAAAAATATATATATATATAGCATTCCAAGCAAAGTAGGAACCTGAACTGATTTCTAAGACATTGCTTGAGCTTTTTAGAATCAGTTTCATCACATCTGAGTACCAGGTTCAGGAAAGTGTCGTGAAATTAGAGAACTGTACTATTCCAACAGCAAAATATTTTTTAAGATCTTTTAGATAGTTTTTTTTTTCCTTCTCCTCTTGCAGACAGTATTCAGCTCTGTAAGTAGTCTCATTATTGAAATAAGACTATTCAAAGGCTTTTTATGAATACTAGTGACATAATCTTGACCTTTGAGAGGACCTGAATGAAAGCATTATTTTTATCCTTAAGATCTGGATGTTCATTTTTCTGCCTGTAATTATCAAGGGAGCTGAGCCTGTCTAAGGCTTTGTACCTACAGACACAGAACTCTTGTATTTTATATAATATCTATGTCTATCTATACAGAGACATATATACACCATTAGAGTGCAAGGGAAATTTCAATAAAAATGGCAGATAACTTGCTATCCCTGTCAGCTCTCCTGTATTTTTAAATCAATTTTATCTTCCTTTTTTTTTTTAAGTTATGTATCTATTTTTTTTTATTATCACAGGCATAGACACCTGAAAATAGATGATAAAATTAAAAAGATATTTGCATCAATTAATAATAAGCCTCCCTACATTTCCATGTACTGTGTTGCCTGAAATTATGAAGAGCAGGTAACCCATCTGCTACCAATGTAAATTTAGAAGAAAGAATCAGCATATCTCATCTTCAGCAACTGCATTATCTGTCCACTCAAAAAAAAGGAATAAAAGAAAATTTAAAAATACGTAACACACATGCATTCAATTTCCACAATGTTGAGGCCTTTAAATAATTTAACTCTCTGAAAGGAATGCAAGTGCACTAGGTACTTAAAGGATTATACTATATAGACAGTCATGCTTTGTAATTTTATTGAAGACACGATTACGTCACCTGTTTATATTTCAAATTCAAACTCTAAAATAAAAATTCAGTATCTATCTATTTGGACATAAAAGTTCAAAAGGACACTGTTGTTTATTAAAAAAAAAAAAAAAAAAGTCAATTGCCCTTTAATCCACAGGAAAGAAATTCTAGAGTGGAGCACACAGCAACTGCTGATATGATTCTAACCCAGGAGAATATTAAATGAAATAGTGAAGTAATGGAAAAGATGAGCATGTTAAAAGGGCTGAGGCAGAGACCACGAGAAACTGATGATGCAATTACCCTTCTTCTAGGGTGTGCAGTACTAATGTGATAAGGGCCCACATAGTTCAACAGTAAGGACGAAGAGGCTAACAATAATTCTCAATTTAAAGTAGGTTTTCTTTGTGCTGGTAAAATACCCTGCATCTCAATGATTAGAATGCCAAGAAAGTTCTACATTGTGTTATGTTATTTGCAAAAGAAAATGCTAAAAGAGAGGAACTCAAATACTATTTAATGAGAAGTGAGAAAGCTAGAGAATGGAGGAAGAAAGAATTGAGCAAATATTGAGTTTAACACCCGCAATACATTACTAACAACAATAACGTACTGAATATTTATAGAAGCACTAGATTAGTAAAGCTCCCTGAACATCCCTCCATTGTTCGTCACAGGCAAAATTCACATTTAGAACCTGCCTTGCTCTCTAATAATGTTTGACTTTGTGAGTATTTTTCACATAAAAGGTAATCTTGCTAGATTGACCATTCACTTACCGTGCCTTTTATAATCTGTTATGATTTGTAAAACTGAAGCTTCTTTTTGAGCTGAGCCAGAATGCAAAATGCTGTTTGGCTAGTGAAATTGACGCAGCTTGAATGATATTTTTCCTGATTTAGTTAAATGAAACTGAGTGCAGAGTAAATTTGGCCATATATCACATAAGGCTCTTACAGTCATTGTAAAGCAGTTAAGGAATCAGAATGAGTCTTATTTTACTTGAAAGGCTATACTACACCCTAAGGAACTGTTGTGGTTTAACCTCAGCTGGCAACTAAGCACCACACAGACTTTCGCTCATTCCATCCCAGTGAGATTTGGAAGAGAATCAGAAGGGTAAAACTGAGAAAACTCGTGGGTTGAGATAAAGACAGTTTAATAGGTAAAGCAAAAGCTGCACATAGAAGCAAAGCAAAACAAGGAATTAATTCACTACTTCCCATTGTCGGGCAGATGTTCAGGCATCTCTAGGAAAGCAGGGATCTGTCACACGTAACAGCTACTTGGGAAGACAAACGCCATCACTCCAAACATTCCCCTCTTCCTTCTTCTTCCCTGCACTTTATACACTAAGCCTGATGTCATATGATATGGAATATCCCTTTGGACAGCTGGGATCAGCTGTCCCAGCTGTGTCCTCTCCCAGGTCTCTTGTGCATGCCGACACCACTCATTGGTGGGGTGGTGTGAGAAGCAGAAAAGGCCTTGACTGTGTAAGCACTGCTCAGCAATAACAAAAACAGTGTATTATCAGCACAAATCCAAAACATAGCCCCTTACTACCTACTATAAAGAAAATTAACTCTGTTCCAGCCAAAACCAGCACAGAAGCTATACTCCACTTTCTGTAATATTAATGTAAATAGCTTCATCAGTTAATTATATTTTTTTACAATAACATTTGGAGAGGTTTTCATTATTTCAAGCAAAGTTCAATGAATAGGTTATGTGTTCCTTTCTAAATGTTACCATGGCTCAGTTTATCGATACATCGGTCTTCAGATTCCACACTGGTTCAACATTTTATACAATGTTGTCACTAATCTTCTGGTAAAATAAGTTGTGACCATTTTTGTACAAGATCTTTCGAAGGACCTGCAATTCACCCTAAAGTGAGAAGAACGTTTGTCTTACAAGACAGTCAAGACTGAGGGCTCTGAAGGCTGTAATGATCTGCTTTTTGCTCATGGGTTTACTAGTAACTATAACAGTTTTGCTTATCTCTGTGTAATGACTTCTTGTTTCTAATATTAATTGCATTTTATGGGAAACAATTTTGTGCACTGGGGAAATATGTTATTTAATAATGTGTAATACCAAAATTTAATACTGTAATACTGTATAAAAATGCAAGTGGCTTCTTAACATTTCATGTTTATGTAGTGTACTGTAAAGTAGATTTACAGTTTTAATTGACTGAAGATTATCACCTTCTGATATCTCTTTGGCAGTCTAGAACTGAGTTTGGTCTTATTCCAATTTTAGTATTTATTTACACTTATTTCTTCAAAGCTGGGAACTGTAGGTGTTGATCCAGCACTTCGGGCAATTTCCCCCCCAAATTAGGAAACAGATTCCAAGACATAAATAAATGTTTGCCTATAAATATAGCAGACTCTAACCACATCAAGAATTTGAAGAAAAAATGGGAATAATGCAAGGTTGGGACTTCAGTGTGCCCAGAACATTAATTAATCCAAGCTTCTGTAGATCAAAGCTGTCCAATGATATTCTTCATCGGCTTACCTGATATGAAGTCTGTGAAAAACTATCACGATCAATGAGAATTTATTTACATTTTTAGTAAATACAAACTGGGACATGATGAAAACTGTAGAGGTTGTCATTCACAAAATTAGGATAAAGACACATTAGGCACCTGGGAAACAGGAGCCAGCCCACAGATACAGGTAGTTATAGCTGCATGCTCTAGAACAAGCTGCATAAAACTTTTGAGAGGAACTTCTCCTTGTGAGATCAGGGCTGACATGCAGTATAAGTATTCTTTGGCTACTCAGGCAAATACTTACAAACACAAATCAGACACTGGAAAGCTCCCAGAAAAAAATCCAAAAGGACCAGAGCATACCTCCAGCATGGTGCAGGAGCATGGCTTATGTGGTTGGGACAGATTTGGGAAAGAAAAAGAGAAAAGGTTTAAGCATGCAACACATGTTGACTAATGCAACAAGCATCATTAGGACATGCTGAAATGAAGGAATCGTGCTTATACAAACAGACCCCTTCCTTGTTAATGTTCCCCACAAAGAAAGGGATGTATGGACTTTTCCAGAGGACCATCCTGTGTTTTTGGCATTGCTTAGTTGTTGAATTTTTTCTTGATTTTCAGAAGTCACAGTGGTTGGGAAGTAACTAAAAGATCATAGAGTAATATAATGTCTAAATAATGGCCTTTTTTAGTAGTCTCTGCTACTCCATACAGCTGGTGAAAGTCATACTAGGCTGGCTAGAGGGAATACCATAGCTACAGATCATGAAGGACTAGAGGGCTTAGAGGATGATACAGCACCTCAGAGACAAACAGATCTGAATGGTACATGCTTTCTCTTAATATAACTGCAGATCAAGTGATAATTTACAAATTCCACAGAAAAACAGTGATTCTGTCCAATGTCACAATGAAGATTAGGAAGGTCATTTGCTCACCCAGGCGAGCAGGCACCAGGTCTTCACAAAGGTCTTCAAATTCAAGTTTACTAATCCTTAATTTCCTAGGTTTTCAGTTGGTTAGTAGATGCCTACCAATGTTAATTCAATTAGGATTTTCAGTGTTTAGGAAGACTACTTCCTGGCTTGTATCAGGAATAGTGTGGCCAGCAGGACAAGGGAAGTAATTTTGCCATTGTACTCGGCACTGGTAAGGCCCCATCTTGAATATTGTGTTCAGTTTTGGGCCCCTCATCATAAGAAAGGCATTGGGGTTCTAGAGAGAGTGCAGGGGAGGGCGACAAAGCTGGTGAGAGGTCTGAAGCACAAGTCTTATGAGTAGTGGCTGAGGGAACTGAGGCTTTTTAGCCTGGAGAAGAGGAAGCTGAGGAGAGACCTTATCACTATCTGCATCTACCTGAAAGGAGGTTGTAGCATGGAGGGCGTTGCTCTCTTCTCCCAAGTAGCAAGTGATGGGACAAGAGGAAACAGCCTCAAGTTGCACCAGGGGAGGTTTAGACTGGGTATCAGGAAAAATTTCTTCACCAAAAGGGTTGTCAGGCATTGGAACCAGCTGCTCAGGGCAGTGGTGGAGTCGTCATCCCTGGATGTGTTTAAAAGGCATTTAGATGAGGTTCTTAGGGACATGGTTTAATGCTAAAGTTATGGTTGTGGTTATGGCTGGACTTGATGATCCTGAGGGTCTCTTCCAATCAAAATGATCCTATGATTCTAAACCATGTTTCAGGCTTAACGGTCATTTACAAAATAAATAGGAGATCTAAACAAGGAAAGAAAAAATTATCCAAATGGCTACTCTCTGTATGTGCAGTCACTATGACTAGCCGGCCTCTTTGTCCATGATCATGACCTGAGGTCATAGTTTTCATTTATTAAAAACTCTTTTGCAGAACTTGGATGAAGGCAGGGGTGTTACCTTTGCTTCTTTAATTAAAGTAGTTATTACAAAGCTGAACACATGCATTGAATGACCTTTGTAATAGCATTTCCTGAAGCTGTTTCCCAATTTTGCTAAATAAATTATTAAACATTAATTGTAGCTAACTACTAAATTCATATGAGAGATGAAAACAGAGAAAAAAAATGCATTCTATTCTTTGTCACATTCTTCCCCATTTTGATATGTAGGGGTCTTCTGCAAATTTCTTCAAAATCAGGCTGAAACACAAGCATTTATGTCAAATAGATCAAGGTCTGAGCCTATAGGGATGATAAAATCCCACCAGCTAGTGCTCATCTCCTTCTCTCGAAACAGATATCCAAAGAGGAGAAAGGTGACCAGAGTCTTAACTTTGGACCAGCTAACATCTGGAAGAAATAGGGTAGGTAACAGCTACCACATCAGCTGAACATCTCCCCTTTACAGTTGTGGATGAAAAAAGGTTAAATGAATCTAGGATCTACAGAGCTATTTGCAGATCTCATTGTTTTACCAGATAAGGTAAATGTTTCTGCAGTTTGATCACTGTTAGAATTACCAGCAGTGCTCACTGAGTGCCAAGAGACGTTTTCATTGTATGAAGAGCAAAAAGGAGTGGGTGAATTGTGCCGACTCTGGGCACTTATCCAGAGCCTTCCAGTGTGGTCACAACTTAAATTTGAAACAAAACAGTTGGAGTGAGATGGCTGTGTTAGAGAAGCCCATTGTTTATTCCTGTTGTATGATGGTTTTGGCAAAAATTGTTGTTTCCAAAATCTTTCCAAATAGCAGACTTTAGGAGTAAGAACAAGAGTCAATCTTGTATGAGTGTAAGCAAGAGCGAAAGACAATCCTTGAGGTAACTTTCAAAGACAGTATAGAGCTACAGTACCAGCCGAGATGGCAATATAGGCATACAACCTATGTATCCATTCTCTTTTCCTGTTGTTGCAAGGTCTTCCCTCTCATTAAATCATTTTGAGTATTGTTGTACTGTTTTGTTGACTAACTCCTATGCTACTTTTCTGTGTTGAACTATGTTCTGTCATACTAATGTCAAACTCAAAGAATTCCATTTATTTGGAAATGCAAGCCAGTAAGGACAACTGTGTATATTCTTGAGCAATGACATTTAATGCGTCACTGGAACTGAGACACATCCAAGCCTAAAATCTGAATTAGCTGGAACTGAAGAAGGTTGTTCTGGAATAAACTGCTTTTTTGATATCTAAGTATTCACACAAGGGCAGAAAGTCAATCATCTTGTACAACTACAACAACATTTTTTCTGTAGAAGCTGCTTGTTATTTAATTTGTTCACATATGTTTATCTAAGAGTTGTAATATAAAGTTCTTTTTAGGTTAACACAAGCAAGCCAAAAGCAGAACAAAATATCTACTACAATAGCTTATTTGAGCATAAGTAGCCCATAAAAACACTAGAATAATATGTTAACAAAGAAACCATTTAGGGATGAATCCATCAATTAATTCCTAAAGTAATTTTTTAATTAATGGTTATGCTAGGGTAATATCAGAAGATAGGTTCCCAATACTTCATTGCTCTGTACTCAAATGAGTAAGATATCCTTGGAACAGATCTTGCTTTACATCTTGTAGCCCCATCATATGGAAGTGATTTTACTAAAAGTGATTTAAGTAGTTTCCAAAACTGGAAAAGTATTATTATTACTACTACTGCTACTTCTTTCCATATTTTGCAGCTGGATATAAACATTAGTGCTAAAGTACAAAACACAGATATTTGATCAGTTTTCACGTGACTTCCTTTTTCACAGAATTTAGAAAAAACTGTGAATTTAGTTTTTGTTACAATCAATTTAATAACATAGTAATTAATAAATATGATAGCTTTAAATATTGAGTACTTTACATGAAAAATCTCCTGAACTATAGTAGTATTTTTTTTCTTTCAGGAAATTAAAAATAGCTTATAATCAATAACAGAAATGCCAGCTCCGTCAAAATGATCACAAATAGCACAGGCAGCAGTGATCGTGTGTTCAAGTGACTGCAATACAGCAAATAAACTGTTCCTGTCTGGAGGAGTCGCACTTAGGGCCCTGTCAACCTACGTTGCAGTGTGCCCAGGTAACTGAACCAAACATTTCCAACCCAAGGATCTACAGATGACTAACAACTCACATGTATGTGCACACATCTCTGTTTTTATCAGACAACATGTTTTAATGTGTTGGAGAAAAGACAATTTCCCTTTAATACTTGCTAGGGTGGAAAAAGAAAAAATAACACAACAAACTGACAAGGAACATAAGAACTACACTGTCATGCTCCCAAACCCAAAGGACAGCTGCTATCAGCATCAAAAATAACTACTACAACTTCTAAAAGTTGCAATATCTTCACACTTATCTCACTTATCAACTTATCAGTTGAGTCTCATTTATTTATTTATTGCTAGCTGCACAGGCCCTAGGCAGTACACAGCTCACATCTTCCCTGTCACACAGGCATACACAGTAAGTCTGATATACTATTTTCTCAAAATAAAATCAACAGAGCCAGAAGAAACAATAAAACAAGGGACAGAGTTTCAGGGAAAGTGGAGACAGAAAAAAAATTAGAAGTTCCAGAGCTGGAATGAGATAATCAAAACGGGTTTGAAAAATGCTTGACAAACACTGGAAAGATTTGATGGAAAGAAAATGCAATTAACTGCATTTGTGCAAACTAATTCACCTCTCAAAAATACATGTTCAAGTAGTTAATCTCCATAATGAAAATCTTATATGAATTGAGTATGTAGTGCTTATCCAGGTCTGCGCAGTAGAGTAACAGAGTAGCAGAGTAACAAAAAATACCTTAGATTATAAGACTGCAGAGGCCAGTTTCTCATATGTTGAAAAACAGGTGTCTGACTCCTACTGATTTTAGTGTAATTACTCTTGGAATAAATGGGTGTTCCACATCAGAACCTTGATCTTAATACCAAACTCATATTTATTTAGATAAACATAAAGTTACTCGGAACACCTACCATTGGAGTTCATGGAAGTCATTAGTGGAAGTAACATTTATTCTACCTGGTCCTCCACAATTAACCCACACACCTGATCTGTAAAGTTATTTGTTTGACGAGATATATCTAAATTGACACTTCCATGTTTTTTGCAGGGACCCAAACCATTGCAAAGGATGTGCTTTTTTATTGATCTATAAAACTACATATGAAAAAAGGGGGTGCAAGGTGTACAATGTTGTACTAGCAATTTGTAACCTGGAATGCCATAAGGCTTCTCTGTTTGCCATCTTGATTTTCAAGGTATATATATATATGTGAAATAATATTGTGTGTGCGGGTCAAATTATTTTCAACATTTAAATATTGACCTACTGCCACAAGTAAATTGGTAAGATCATTTGTATAGCATTTGCAAGTCTATTCAAGTCTAGCCAGGTATAGATATCCAAACAAATCTGAACAGTTGCAGAATAATGAATGTATATTGTACATGCCCTACTCATACAGATTTTTATTTTTTTTTTTAATACAGTATTTTATTTTTCTACAGTACAAGAGACTCACCATTAGATGACAATTAATTCTCCCAGGTGAAAACAACTTCACATACAGATAGGTTTGTGTCTGTGTGTACATACATGAAATTTAAATATCCAGAGGAAGATCAGCTATTCTTTAAACAAATTTTCTTGGTTAGAAATTTGTGAGCTACATTTCAAAGAATTAAGTGCTAGAAGTTAGTGCAAAAGGAATTACAGTTTTTGCATTGTTGAAATTTGCTATTTGATATTGGAATACATTATTAAATGTGGTCATGTAATACATAATTTTAATGTGCTTTTCTTTATTTTTTTGCTACTGACTTATTACTTGTTATTTATTTTGTATTTATTTTAGAATATGGACATTATGTTAGACAAAAACCAAATTCCATTAATTTTCTAATTTGAGTTCAAAATGAGTTGTAAAGCAGTAGAGAAAACTGGCAACATCAACAATGCCTTTGGCTCAGGAACTGCAGACGAACATACAGTGCAGTGCTTGTTCAAGAAGTTTTGCAAAGGAGACAAGAGCCTTGAAGTTGAGGAGCATAGTGGCTGGCCATCAGAAGTTGACAATGACTAATTAAGAGCAATCATCAAAGCTGATCCTCTTACAACCGCATGAGAAGTTACTAAAGAGCTCAACATTGACCATTCTATGGTCATTTGGCATTTGAAGCAAATTAGAAAGGTGAGAAAGCTTGATAAGTGGGTGCCTCAGGAGCTGACCAAAAATCCAAAAAATAATTGTTTTAAAGTATCTTCACTTGTTATTTTCAACAACAAATAATTTCAAATCAGATTGTGACATGTGATGAAAAGTGGATTTTATACGACAACCAGTGGTGACCAGCTCAGTAGTTGGACAGAGAAGAACCTCCAAAGCACTTCCCAAAGCCAAACTTGCATCCAAAAAATGTCATGGTCACTGTTTGGTGGTCTGCTGCTGGTCTGAATCCTGACAAAACTATTCTATCTGAGAAGTATGCTCAGCAAATTGATGGAATGCCCCAAAAACTGCAGTGCCTGCAGTCAGCATCAGTCAACGGAAAGGGCCCAATTCTTCTCCATGACAATGCCTGACTGCACATCACACAGCCAACGCTTCAGAAGTTGCACAAATTTGGCTGCAAAGTTTTGCCTCATCCGCCATATTCACCTGGCCTCTTGCCAACTGACTACCACCTCTTCAAGCATCTCAACAACTTTTTGCAGCAAAAACACTTCCAAAACCAACAGGATACAGAAAATGCTTTCCAAGAGTTTGTCAAATTCCTACAGGAGTAAACAAACTCACTTCTTGTTGGCAAAACAGTGTTGATTGTAATGGCTCTTATTTTGATTAATAAAGATGTGTTTGAGCCTAGTTATAATGATTTAAAATTCACATTCCAAAACCACACTTGCTTTTGCACCAATCTAATATATCCATTTAAGTAAAAATTCAGGCACAATAAAGTAATCCATTTAAAAGTAAAAAAAAAAAAGGAAAAATCATAATTACCTTATTTAAATACTGCTGTGAGACCATCTCCTTCCTTATTTATTATCTTCTAAAGTATTATTTATCACAATATGACAAACATCTGAAAACTCCATGTCTTTCATAAAAATAGCTATAGCTGTACATGCTATTGATATTGCCAAGCATTTTTTAGCATTCTGCACTTTTAAATTCCTTCTGATTAAAAAAATAAATATTTGTTATTATTTTCTTGCAATTATCTTAAACACTCTTATTTCTTTTCTACTTGTAAATGCAAGCAAACAATATGAGAAAAATAAACATAACCAGCTAACTTAAAATCACACACAAGCAATTCTATGCCAAATATTTTGACTGCAGATAAGCTAAGAGCTGAAACACGAGTGATTCAGTATAATGATTATTATTATTATAAACCAATTCTAAATCAAATACAATGGTTTTGATAATCTAATTCAACAGACTTCATGTCTCAGGTAGAAATTTACCTGAGAATTTTATACATTTGTATGTGTATTTGAATTTAATTTTCAGTGAAAAGAAATTACTAAGTGCCGGGAAATTAAATCAGTGTATTCAGTGATCTTCTTTTTCCACTGTTGTTCTTCTTCAGATTACGTGTACTGTTTAAACAAATTACTGGAATCTTGACAGTATTGCTCAAAAAAACAATTGTGGAAATTTCAAAGTCCATTCTTAAGTGATATCCTTATTAACAACTAGTAAATGAAGATAACTAAAATGTGGCAGAACAGGTGGTTGTGAAGATAGAAGAGCCAGCTAGTCCTTATTACTGATAATTACTCAGAAGCAGGAAAAATTAGATTACCTTTGTAGTTCCATACATTTTTTCAAATTAGTCATGTAAAACCTACTGTAGTCTGTTTTAATGTACTCTGGTTATAATGCCATTGAAAATCTGAATTTTTCTTACAGCATAGAAAGAAAATTAATTCCAAATGTAAAAAGGACCATCTTTGTTTAGTCTTTCAAGTATTAATATTGTGAAGTTTGAACTGTCAGAAACAGAAAACATAAATAAATATTGAATACTGAACAGTTTATTTCTTGAAACATTTTAGAAGCCATTCCACACTAATAACTGCATGCAATAATAAGATAATAAGATAAGATAATAAGGTTTATTTGGAAATTATAGAAGACTTGTGTAGAACTACAGATGCTATAATCTCTTTTAATAAACCTGGTTCACTACTTCCATCAAGAACCAGAGGAAAATCTGGCTGACCTGACACTTGGTTATAACAAAGAGGAGTCTCAGAAGCCATAGAAAAGTAGCCCTTTTAAAAGTTTTGGTTTTGTTTTTGTTTTTGTTTTTTGTTTTTGTTTTTTTCCCTAAGAATTAAAAATAAAATATTAAAATGATAGGAACAGATTTTGTTTCATCTGCCTATGTTAGAATTCTATCTTAGAATTTGCAAACCATATTTTTATTTAAAAAACTTATTTGCAATTGTTTTGACTCTAGGTGAGCTGTAGCCTGTTTGTGCATCATTCACCAATTACAATTATAATTTGTGTATTGCTTTGTAAATACACATTTTTACGTTCAAGACAGAAGTAATTTCCACAAAATCCAATTCTGATATTGTTTTCTATTTAATGAATACGAGTTTCTAGATGCAATACCGAGGTTTTTATGTCTTCAGAAGAGCAATCTATTAATTTTCCACTAATGGTTCCAGTACAATTATCTTTGAGCACAATACATGACAAGAAATATCTAGAAACAGCCATTTTGCGTATTTAGAAAGAAAGAAAAAACCTTTTCTGTTTATTAAAAATATAAAAAAAAAATCAGAGAAGGGTTTGTAATTCATTTAATGGTAACCTTCTCTCTGTGTCTCATTGAAGATGATGGCAGATATACTGTCATGACATTTTAACATTTCTACCTGTCCTGCAGCATATTTTGCTACCTAAAGAGTGAATTTCACTGATTAACACTGTATTCCCCTGAAAGAGGTACCTCTGGCCTTCAGGACAAGTTGATTTATATTTCTCTAATACTGTAAGAGAAAGACTGCTATGCGTGAAGTGCATTGCATTATTTTGTTGAAGTTCAATATAAAAATGGAACATCACAGATAACTCAGAAAATATACATGAAATAGAAAAGATACTGCTTCCAAGGGGAAGACCAAGTAATAAAAGTTGGTGTCAAATTTGAATAAGTAATCATGCACATAGTAACTTTGATAATTTTTCAAGTAATCCGGTAATCAGTCTTTATTTTCTATGTATGTAGTCTTCCTGCACAAGTGGAAGATCAAGAATATACTGAAAACTTGTTAAAAGTGTGATAGGTGATTTATTTTGTGATAAGGGGAAAAAAAAGTCATTTAGACAAATTACAGATGGTTAGTAGGCTACCACATGCACTATCAACTGCTTCATCTGAAATTAGTGGTTACGAAGTGTTACTGTTAATCAAGGGTTTGTACAAACAGATCATTGTGCTCTTGTGACAACTGAACATTTGATTTATGCTGGCAGACTCTAAAAAGTGTTGTGAAACTATGCAGTGAACCCTAATGGAGAAAGTGAGGAAGAAAGAAATGCTTTTATCCGTAAGCCAACTACATTTTTCTTTTTAAAGGTCAATCAATGACAGCATGAACTTTTTCTTTTTCAATACTGAGAAGCAGCGATAAATTCCTTTCACTATACATGGTGGATCAGGTACATTTCTGGATGAGTTTTAATTCCAAAAATCATAATAAGTGACTTTCTTTTTAAAATCACCATTGTTTATCTTGACAAAAAGATAGCTTATAAGGCAGTTTTCTTAAGTTTCCACAATATTGATATTTCTTGTCAAACTGTCAATCAAAAATAATTTATATTAAAATCCTTCATTTTTCAAAACTCTTTTGATATAGAAGTTCAAATATTGTCCATAGTGAGAGGGAGATGTATAACGTCTAAGCCATGCTATGTACTCTAAGATCAATTTTTAATCAAGTTAGGTACACATTTGAAGAAACGAACCAAACTAACTTATGTTGTTTGCACATTTGGCCAAATCCAAGACTGATTACAAACCTATAGGAGTTTGAGTAAAGGTTGAGTGAAAATGGAATAAGAACTAAAGGATGTAATTCATATAGACATGTTTTATTGTTGTTCTGGAATATCTTGAAGTACAACTGCTATAATCACTTCACATATTGGTGGATGTGATGGTAGAGCTTAAAGTGAGCTTCATCCTGATGTAAAGGATAATAAAACATCAGAAGAGAAAGGAGGTTGACAAAGAGACAAGGACTTTGCATGTACATGGTAGCTATGGAGAGTGCTTTAAATCTAAAGCTACTTTAATACTTTAGGAACAACTAAATTCACAGCAATTAGTGTCCTAATGGGTAGATTTCCTGTCTTTACATCACATAGACTAGTTACTCAGGCAAAGTAATAAGGATTTTTAATTACTGAAGCTAATTAGAGTTTCAATTTATTTACAACTGTCCTTAAAATTAAATTTAAAATACCTACATTTATTAATTTAATTGTCTTGTTCTGATTAATGAAAACAGTGTTAACATGCAATTAGCATAAATCTAAACCAGATAATATTTTTGCTAAAGCTGGTGTTGAATTTGGATACTTATGTTCGTTTATTCCTGTTCTGAAACTCTCTGTTTTTAAAAAGGACAAAAATGGGGAAATGGGGACGTTGGAATACATGTTATACTACAATATGGTAAAAAGAGGTTTAAATACGGCACAGTGAATAAGAAAAACCTGTATTATCTGAAAAACTTGTATATGTTTTACTGACTAAACCGAATGGAAAAAATAAACCTTTACATTGGTGGGAGAATCGTGATAATCCAAAACACTTTTGGGGGGCAATATTCTAGCTAATTGTGTTGCCAGTTATAATTAGAAGAATTATTAATAACATGGCAGTTTAAAGTTCATGGCTGGTGCTCTCTCTTTTACACAATGCCAGCCAGGCAATTGCTTTGTCACTTACAATTAAGGTGTTAACACAAAGCTTTAAGGTCACAACTGCTTTAGCACAGTGGAGTAACCTAGACACACGTGGTTATAATGTTAAGATATTACTCATGTTTAGACACAGGTTATTTAAATCTTTAACTGCGTGTAAAATGAATTGAGTTTGTGACCAGCAAGGTGTCTTGATTAAGCGACATTATATATGCTACGATATATGTGTTAGTGAAAAGAGATACAGAAAGAATGACAGGTTGTTCCCATCTTTGTATTTCTGCTACCTGAACAGGCTGACATCCCAACAGAGGACCCATGCTGGCATAGAGGCTGGCATCGGGACCTTGTATTATGACATACTTTGGGTGAAGGAAAATGGGAACTGAACCACTGCTGTAACCTCCCTATTTATGTAAAATCATCAATTAGATTCCACACAACTTTCTTCTCCATCACTTTGCTCACATACATAATAGGTGCAGACATAAATACGGTGAGTGAATGGTAACTATTTGACCCGTGTTGATGGAAGATAAATTCACTTTCAATTTTGAAGTTTTTCATACAAGGTGACCACCAATTTTTCATCTATTTCAGGAGAAATAATAATCAAGAAACAGCTTATATTTGAGGTCATGATATATTAACTATATGTAGCAAATGTGTATCAGAAATGCATACCCCAAACAGTGCCTGATAACCATTGCATCATATAACAGACTGGTAATAGTAGTCTACTAATCAGTCTTCTCATGAGTCTGTTTCCATAGTAGTTTTGAGGTTTGGGGTTTTTGTTTTGTTTTTGTTTGTTGTTTTGTTTGTTTTATTTTTTGTTTTAGTTTTTTTTTTCTCTGTGTATTGAAATACCTTACAGAAAAAGCCATAGTCAACTTCTCAACTATTTAAACTGTTATTAAAGTATGTAAGCTATTATTTAAACTGAGACTATTTCCTGAGAATTCTTCTCTAGAAAGATTCAAGGACCCTGAAGACGTCCTCAGGGAGATGTCCTTACCTCCAGGAGGTAATACACGGAGTTCAGCTGGCGCTGGCTGAGGTCAGCTCCTTCACTAACAAGAGCTGTTGTGAAGGTAGCTGGAGCTGAGAACCAACTCCTCCTTTCCTTGTGAGCTGCATACAAATCGAGGTTGTACTGCTGGACCCCTCTGTACTACAGTGAAGTTACAACTGTGCCTGGTTTGCCCCCAAAGCCCTGACTGCGCCTCGCTGGTTTGGCTTCCTGGCTTGCCCTCAGACCTCCCTCTTCACTGTGGCCTTGCTGGGTGATCACTGGACTGTGTCTGATCTGATCCCTGTTTCTGGATCTGGTCCTGACTCGGGCTTGTTGCTCTACATCCCCGCTCCATGTTGGTGCAGCCATTGCTCCCTCCTGCCCTGCCACCACACTCAGCTCCAGGTTTCCTTCTGCTGCGGAGAAGCCAGCCCTCACTGTCCATGGCAATTCTGTCCTGTGCTCTCAGTCCTCTAAACAGATGCAACCATTTCTCAAACAGCTTTACATTATCAATAGTATTCTGAGAAAATTTGTAATTTGCACGTGAGTGTGAGGTTCATAACATGAATATCTTTTGTTTCTTATCAAGGAGGTAAGTGATCTCCCATCCATTTGTAGGTGCTTATTACACTATCATGCCATTCTTGCTTATGTTCATGTGTTCTTCCCTGTCATCTCTCTTGATTTTTCTGCCCCCTCAGGCTCCTGCTCCTCACACTTTTCTGCTCATGCAGTTCAATTTCTGATTTATAGATTTTAATTTTTTTTACAAGAAGTTATGTAGGGAATGAAGATTAGAGTTTCAGTTTCTGAGTGCCATAAATGAACATAACTGTTTCTTGCATTTATCCCAAATAACCTTCAGCAAGATAACACACAACTTCAAGTAACATCTCAGCTGGAAAAAAAAAAAGTGAACTCCTCGTCTCTGTAAATTAATTTTCTCTAGTACTTGTGTACAGACTTAGGAGCTTCTTAATTGATCTTGAGATAGAGAAAAAAAAAAATGCAGGTTCCCTCCTTGTTTTTGGAACACTTCCTTGAATTTTCTGTACTTTAATCAAACAGGACTGAAATGACTAAAGAAAGGATTTAGGAAAAAATACTGAATGAAAACAAGCTCATAATGATTTAGTAAGAGAAAACAGGAACCTCTCTGCCCAGTCACCTCTTCAACTGTTTTCAATAACTAGTCCAAAAGACCATCAGAACTAGAGCTTGAGGACTGGTGTATTTAATAATGCAATATATCTATGTTTCCTATTTTTTTTTTCCCCACCAGCAACAGGAAGCTTATATGACGCAGCCAGTTAATATGCAGTTTTACCCAGTCCTATCCGAAAGCAGAGAACCTTTGCCCCCAGATCAGAGAATTTCTACTTATAAATGAACAAAGTAAAAGACCAAGGCTTGCAAGTAACTGTAATACAGCAAACTCAAGAATATGTGGGTGTTTCTACTAGATACTTTGAGTACTGTGGTTCTTTTGTTCACTTAAGAACAGTAAAGCTTATTATTGATCTCTTAAGTTCAATCAAAATGTTTCAAAGATAATAATTCAGTGGGAGTGAGGCAAAAGGACCTTGTTTGAACACCTGTTTATTATGCAGAGAGCAGAACTAAGGTGTCATGACTGCTTTTATCTGATCGGCAGTGTATTCTAATGAAAACTTGAAGATAAATCCCAAAAATAGCTTAGGAAAGGGAAACTGTGATTCCTCACTTTTACATGCCTGGTCCTTAAAGTATTGTGTTAAGTTTCCATGCCTAAATCACAAGGAAACTTAGGTGCTTCAGAATTAGATTCAAGAGAGGCAAATTCTGAGCCACAAACAATGCACAGACTGTGGCATTGCCCAAAGGTAACTGACAGGGATGACAATATGAAGGAAAATGAATTGAAATGCAAACTTTAATCACTTCAAGAACTGTTCTCATGAGTTTGTCTTTTTTTTTTTTTTTCCCCTGGAGCTAGAGTTGTTTCTGAATCAGAAGTCTCTGCTCAGCCTGAAACAGAATTGATCCAAATATATATTCTCAGCTACCCCTTCAGAAGAGAAATCTAACTAAAAATCTGTAAAGTTGTATATTTAATAATGTCATCCCTAAAAACACTACGGATGTAAATGGAAATTTCACGATTCTTCTTGGATTTCTTGGAACATTAGTTTTCCATCCCTCATAAAAGGAATAATTAATTGCTACTTTGCCTTTCATTCCTTGCTCTTTCAGATTGTTAGGATTTACAAGGCAAGAAATTTGGGAAGAAGAATGAAGCAACTGTGTGAAAATGTAAGAAATCGTATGATGGAATACCAAGGAATTCCATAATGGGGGTAGAACTGAATCTTTTCTTCAGATTTTGAAAAGTTTGAAGGTTTTGCTTGACTAATTGTAAGTGGAAGGATCAATTTATTTTCTGTCCTATCAGATTCCTAATCCACTTAAAGCCTCTATTTTTTAAAAGGCATATACATCAATTGCTGATAAAGTATAATTTAAATTTTCACTATTATGTTTATTTAATTTTCTGACATTTAAAGTGATATCTGTAGTGCATATATGAAGTAAACTGAAAATACAATTTTCCTTGTTTCTATGATATATTATGGTAGCTATGTAATAATTTCTCTAATATCACTGTATAACATTCAAGGAACACTTTATGTCAGAAAATTATTTTGCAAAAACTTGTCAGATAGAAAAATAGACATAATGCTATGTATTACTGAAAGTCTCTGGAACAAGAGAAATAGTATTTATCAAAATATCTTAATATTTCCCTAGTATTTTCTTTAAATGATTTAGTCTTTCTACTAATTCTCATCATTTGCACTGATAATTAAGACCAGAATTATACTAAGAAGCAAAACACAAAAGCAGAATTTCCTTCTATTTTTATAACTGGGGTTTAAGTGAAGAAATAACCAGAGTTATTCAGCTGAGAGGCTGAGCAACTTCATTCTGTATGAGGCTGATCAGTTTACTTTGAAAACTGAAGGCTGTTTCTCTTGTTTTAGAATCTCTCTATACTTTATTTTTATCCACTTATTAGATAAAAAATGTTTCTCAGAATCATTTTAGTATCAGTTAAAAGGAAGCTTATCTTCATTATCTAGTCATTGGTGTTAATTGCACCATTAGTTAAAATATATGTTAGTTGTTTCACTTTTTTACTTTTTCCTTTAAATAAATGATCAGAAGAGTAAAACATTAGCATTTCCATCTAATTCAGCACCTACATTGCATCTGTACCTATTCCAAATTACTTTTCCCTTACTTTAAATGATGTGAAAATGTTGCTCCTGGTTAAAAGAATGATGTTTTTTAAAAAATTATAATATAAAGTAAGATTCTCATGTTTTATACGACACCAAGAATATAATGAAAAATCTAAGAATACGACTGTAAAGCTTGTAGGATTAATTAAATAAATTTATTAAACCACTATAGAAGATTAATAAAAACAATGTAGTTAAAACAACTAGATAAGATTAATTCAAATAAATAAGAATATAAAGTTTTTGACAAGATCCTTAAGAATACCGGGCAAAATAGAATTCTTTCAATTATGTTTTATTAGTCTTTCTGTATATATGAAAATATCAATTTGTCTTTTTAATTTACTGGTATTGTTGTGTGACATAGAAGAATTCAAGAAATAAATTAACATTCTAAATATTTTCTTAAATAATGTAGTAGAGAAAGTTTCCCAAGTTATTTTGTTATATTCTCCTGTTAAAAGATTTAGAGTCTTTAAGAAATTTTACACATTCAAATCCTAGTCCTGGAACTACTTGCATGTATACAGCTTTACATATTGTGTGCTTCAACCATAGGCTTTTGAAGCCTATAAAAGGAAGAGATTTGAAGTTATAAGCCCACACTATGCACAAATGACAATAGTTAATTTATTTCATGGTAAGCACATAAAAGACAGAAAAGAAGAATAAGCTTTCAGCTTCAGCTAGGTATTAAATTTTATATTTTAGTTCATTATTGTAGATGAGGAAGTGATGGGGTCACTAGAACTTTGATCTGAATTTTAATTTACAAGATAGAAAGCAAACCTTTTATTTGTATTTTTAATATGAACATTACTCAGCAACACTTCTGATGAATGATCTAGTCTGAAGTTATGCTTTTAATAGTACAATTTCATTGAACTTTGAATAAGGTCTCAATGATCAGTTTTTGTAGCTAAGTGTTTAACAACACTTAAGAGGTGGCTATGTATCACACTAGGAGCAATAGTACTGGAACTAATAGAATAAATTGATGGAAATTCCATCCAGAAGATATCAGTTTTTAAACATTTTGTGAATCTGAATACTCCTCAGGAAGTATATTGGTCCCAGTGGAATCGGTAATGATAGATAGAGCTGTGTGTCATCAAAATAATAGTGATGAATTAGCTTATTCCATTGGAAGATTGAAGTCAATGATAGATGGATGATAGGAATCAGTGTTGTGAGCAGGCAATCTCTCATGGAAAGCAGATTTCTGAGACAGACTATAATTTTTAGGTAATTTCAGGCCTAAGACTCTCATATATTCATTGATAGGTGAACTAAGGAAGGCTTACATGAATAAACCTGAAGGAAAAAATAGTCTCTGTCCAAAAGTACAGTTTTTTAAAGGTTATGAATATAAGATTGCCTGGAAAATTCACAAAAAATTAATAACATTTACGCATTTATAACCCACAATAAAGTATGAGCTATTCCTTATTGACGAATTAAGCTCAACCCTTTTGGCTAAAGACAGTACACATATGTAAACCCTATCTTGCACGTACAGTGTGCAAGATATCTACCCATGGGTAGATATTTACATGAGAAGAACCTTTCATCTCTTACTTTTTACAACACGGCATACTGCCAAACATATTTCGATGCTGTCCTGCATATTATTCCAAAGGGTTGTTATTAAAATCCTCTGTAAGATATGATAAAACAAAAAGAAAAAATTGCCTCGCACATTGCATGAAAGTACATCTGATTCTAATCACACATGGAGTCTGTTTGCTATTAGCATTTCACATTCAGTATTATTGAGACATTTTCACCTTTTAAAAATAACTTACATGCTTAGAATAGATCTTTATATTCATGATAAAGTAATTAAAACCACTAAAAAAATCATTCCTAATGCAATTGCAGATTACTTAAGTGTAATGAGAAGATTTCTGTGTTTTACAGCAGTATTTATTAAAGTGTATCTAAAGTTATAAAAATAAGTTTATTCATTAATTGCATTCAACTGTCTATCAATACATAACAGTGATATATTTAACTATTTGCCCTATTATAATTACTGTCAACTATTAATACATGACTAGGACAGGTCTACATGAATGGATAATGTAGGGACACTGATTTTTTATTTTTTTCCAGTGGTTTGTGATATGAACTAGGACGCAGCTTTTTGCTGCATGACAATGCAAATTCAGACTAGATATACTAGTCTTTGGAATAATGACCCTATTTTTTTTATATACTCATTAAAGTAGGGACAAGAAGTTAATATGTTGTTCTGTTCACCTTTAATGGATAGTATCTAAGGTACCCGTTGTCATGTACTGATAAGGATAATGGCCAAAACATTGTGGCAAAACCAATTCATCCAGCCACATGAGATGATACATCCAGTATAGGGTGAACTGCGATTTACATATCAACGACAAGCTAATGAGCCACAGTCCCTGCCGGCTGGCCGATAACAGAGGTGGGGGATGAGCCGCAGGGCACATAGCTTCTGATATGCCCAGCTTGGCACACAAGGGGAAAAGCTGAGACCCTTCAACATGGCCTGAGACTTGTCGAGACTTGTTGATCTTCCGCAATCACTGCTTTCCCCCAGACTCTCCTTTACAATAACACCTCCACAAAAGAAAACTTACGCAAGCGACTTGTAGAGCTATAAAAAAACTCACCTAAAACAGCACTGGGAACTCACCACCCTGAGGACCTCTCCACCCACCAGCCTCGTTGGGGGAACCAGACCAGACACCAGAGGACACTAACTACAAATCTCAACCTCCTTGCCACGAGACACTGTAGGCCACTCATCATCAGACAAGTCCTGTCATTCACGCTGCAGAGCCGTAAGGGTGGCTGGATCCCTCACCTGTTCTTTCTTCCTTTCTCTCTGCTCTTTCCTTCTCTGTTTTTTTCTATATCTCTATTCTCTCTCTCATACCTTAATTTTCCTTCCCTCTCTCTTACTCCCTTTTTCTCTTGAACATATAAAAGTAACACCATTTTAAGTTCTGCTGCTAAGGTCTTGTTAAGTTTTGTATTGCAGTTACTAAGTGTTGCCAATCCACCGTTTGTAGAAGGGCTTTTGCTGTTATACTTTTGCCAAAACACTAATCACTGTAACTAGTATTCCATCATGGGCTTTTAGTAAACTCATAATTGAATTGGACCTCTCGAGTGATTGTCTGTCATTCACTTCACATACCCATGCAGAATTACCCAGAGTTAACTCAAATCTGGTCTCATCTGTTGAGTCAAGGCGCATGTTGCGTTCAGAGTTAACTCATCCCTCATCCCATCTGTGGGACGGGACACCCGTCTGGAAAACACTGATGCTTAACTGATTCAAAAAGTCTCTGTAACGAGAATCTGAAAGTTTTCAGCCATCATTTGAATGCTATAATATATAAGATATATAAGATATAATATATATCTTATATATTATGATTATATATCATACCCCTCTATCTACCCCTTTGCAGTTCTTTGTGAGTTTCTGCTAGGATGTTCTGCTAGGATTCTGATACAATGCAGGATTAATTACACTGAATGACCAAAATAATCAAGAGGTTAATAAAGAAATAGATTTCTTTTTAAAATAGTTTAGTGATCTGTTTTCTGCTGTGTGGAGGCTAGAAGAGACAGGTAATACGTTCGCTGCCTGGAGGATGAGCAAGTTTCTGGTGCCATTCACCTGTGACCTTTCTGGCTGAGGGATAATAGAAGATCTCCAGAATTAAAGAGCACCTTTCAGATTAAAAAAAGGTTGGATAATCTTCAGGGTTTAAAATGTTTTACTATTTCTTTTGTTTTATCTTTTCTCTTTACAAATGGCTTGAATAACAAATGGCAGAGTGTTACTGATACTAAAGCCATTTTCTTTGTGTAAAAAAGGGGAAATGAATCTCTAAAAGGATTGAGATGTAATTAAGATAAAACATATTCTTCCAAAATCTTTTCCCCTGTAGCTATTGACTGTTCTTGATGTTTGCATGTTGTGCAGTGGCTAAGGATAATACCACTCATTACAGAATTAATGTTCAAGAAATCTATCCAAAAGCCATGCCATTTACTCTGCTATATCCAACATAAACATACACGAGAAATCGTGTCTTATACAAACTCCTATCAGATCATTCATTTTAATAGTGTCCTGTCATGTGAAAAGGAAGAATTTTGCAGGAGTCATATCTATTTAACAGCTCATCAAAAGCTAGATTCTTTTAAATCCTATTGCTTCAAGATGTATTTTTTACTTCTATGTTTTATTTCACCTTATGGATTTGATATACAACTATTGCGTAAATTTCAGCCTCCCTTTTGTTTGGTTGGTTTTCTCCTTGTTTAGTTGGACTGTTTGACATAGAGGAAGAGTAAAATTCTAATGCAGAAATATATTCCCACTTCAAGATCAGAGGGAATTATATCAGAAAATATTCATAGCAATTTTAAATAACTCTATTTCAAGATGAAAGTATTCGTAAATCAAAATCACCTTAATTTAAAAGTGTAGTATTCTTCATATCTAGTTTTATTGCAAGTGGATATCATTTAGTTAAAATAAATGTGCATGAAGATAAACGGCTTTTTGCCTTGTTTTATTTTGTAATTATATGAATTTTTTCTTTATATGTAAGTAACATATATACTTTCATTCAAATAAAGGAGTATACATACTTTAAATAAAACTCAGAATAAGTGTTCCTAATATTTCATTTGTGCTAGGTATTTTATTTCAAAAATCCATTAAATCCTTTGTCACAAAGTTCCTTGGGGATGGGAGGGAGCCTGTTTGTATTCTGCATATAGTAGGTAAGACTAATGACTTAAGAGTGGCTTATAACATGGCCTACAGGCAGAGTAGGGCTGTCACAGAGGCACCCAAAATTACTCCAAGAAAGTAATGAGCTTAAACCAGCTTTAATTTGGAACCAAAACCAAAAATAAAAAGACAGACTGAAAACAAATGACAGAAGACAACAAGAAGTGGAGCAGCAGGGAATCCAAAATCAATTAGCACCCTGAAAACATTTAACAAACTACAGGTTCAATATACCAGGTGAGGACATGATTACTATACAACCATGCAAGAATGATGGTCCACAGCATGCAACATGCTCATAGAAAGAAGAAGTCTCTCAAGGATATCCAGAAGAATTAATCACTTGCCCAGGGTAGGACAAGGGCTCACTCAAGGATATAATCAGGAGAAATAATCACTCACCAAGAAGGAGGTGAGGGCTTCCAGTCCCGGGAAGTCTTCTTAAGTGGTGTCCCTTTTTAATGGGAGGGAGTGGATCACAAACCCACTGCTCCCAGAAAACCCCTGCAAAGTGGTCTTTGCCGGGGGCCTCATTTTACAGCCTGGTCGGACCTGGCTGTGGTAATTTATGGTCACGATTCAGAAGCTCCTCTGCACCTAGGGCACCTGTTGGCAGCAACCAAGGTGAGGGCAGACACAGTGGGGCACAAAAGGTGCTAAAGAGTCGTCAGCTGCCCTGTTGAAAACCTTGGACATTATCAGGGTGTGTGCAATTGCCACAGGGGTCTCTGACCAACCTGGCTTTAAGATGTACAGCAGATATATACAATCTTGATGTTACAGACGGGTAGAGTGAAATCACCGCATCTTGTTTGCATGTTCCTTGTGTCCTTTTCAGATTAATCAAGCAAGAAGAATCAGGATTTGTTGATCAGGATAACTAAGCTAGCACTGGAGATCCTACACGAAAAAAAAAGGAAATTACTGGGCATGAGAAGGTAGGACAGGAGTTCTGATTTTCTAAATTATCCTAGCCCTTGAGCTAGGATACCCTTTCATAGTGGTCTTAGGTCAGTGTGAAAACTAAAGTCAAGGTCTAACCAAAAATGCTGAATATATCAGGTTATCTAAGTATTAATACAAATGGAAATATTCTAAGAAATCAACTGTTATATGGAAAATAACATTATATTGAGGGAAAAAAAGTCAGATCTAGAAGAAAATAATACATAAATAATTTTCTTTCCTTGAGCAGAGTAATTTTTAACTGCATACCATCACCATATTTGCCTAATTAACTTTCGTTCATCCATCAAACACAATTTTGAGAATCATGCAGAATATAGCTGATACTCATCTTTGTTCAGGTCATTGTGATTTCAGATAAAAGCTTAGTAATTGGAAAATAAACAAAAATGCCACATAAATGACCTAATAATCAACAGTTCTTAAGCTAAAATAAATCAGTAATGTAGAAAGAAGGTCCTTTTAGGTTAATTGCAATGAAATCACTAAGCTCTTGTATTTTCTTATATTTTTACATTTTGTATGGCTGAGAGAAAATATTAGAATTAAATTAACATTGTTTCATTATTATTTTATAAAATTAATAATTTGTTGCCTCTTAGAATGTGCAATAATAATAAGACTTCATTAACTGTTGTATATAGCTTTGTCTTTTGAAATGACTTCAGTTCTTGCCATAATGGTCACTATTGCAAGCACCCACATGGACAGAAGGACAAATAGGCATTTACATCCTAACCAACACTATTTTAAGGGAGACTGGGCAGGGGCTAGGGGAAGGAGTGGTGTGTCTAAATGGAAATTATATGTTTCCAAAGGTATATGAAAGACGTTTAACGCTTCCCAGTGAAGACACAGAAATAATATGGTGAAATGTTTTAATATAATGGAACGCTGAAACTTTTCCTGGTGTCCTGTCCACAGTATTTTCATGAAGCTTGTGTGAATTATTAGAAGTTTGCAAAAACTTATCACTTTGTCTCATCTTTTGCAAGGGTCCAATGCAGCAACGGTCTCTTTTTGTACAGCTTCCTCTGTGTGAACCAGAAGGAAAATCAGTCATGAGATGTTGGTTCTGTAGGTTAATTTTCACCTATGATCTGGGTTTGGCCCTTTGAAGGCAACCGCAAGGCTGATGTGGCCCCCAGAGAAAATGAGTTTGACTCCCCTGATCTAGAGCATCCATTCGCAATTCAAACTTCAAGAAGTTCTAATGCTTGGAAAGATTCTCATATCAGTGTTGTGGTCGCAATGTTGAAGTCTAGGCTGAATGCCATCAACAAAGGGTCATGGGACAGTCTGTGATGGGCAAAAACCTCATCTGCATCTCTAGTGTGACTTATTTTCATCCTGGCCTAAAACCACAAAAACTTAGAAAGCATTAAAAAACTGCCGGTCAGATCAGAAGACTGATTCCCCAATAGTTGAAATCAATAATGTGTCTCAAAGAAAAATTGATGTCGAATTTTAACAAAAACTAACTTGACAAAAAGTCTGGGTTTATTTGTTTTTTTTTTGTCGGTAAGAATATATTTTCCAGGTTCATTTTATTAGTAAAACTTTTTGCACAGCCTTAGCATCTTTCCACATACCACAATTTGCTGGAACTAATATTGCATGAGATAATTCATTAGGGACAGATGATGCAAATTCACTAGCTCAGCATATCCCCAGTGAAGATGTTGCACTATTAGATGTATACAATTCTTTTGTTCTTCTTTCTCAGCAGTTATCCTTACTGATACAGTCAGTGTTTCATCTCAGCATGAAACAACATTAGATAACATTGCATTCTGAGGAAGTGGAAAAAACAAGGGCTCCACAAATGAGAATGAATTAGAAATGCTCTTGCAGTAGAGGCCCTGGAGTTACAAACGAGAAACTGATGAATGTACTTAGTAAGAGACTTTATATACAATCTTTCTCCTGCTGTAAATTTCTTATTCTTTAGTATATTCTGCTTCTGAAAGGCATTTTTTGACAAGTGCTAAAGCAGAATTTCCATACATTATGTGGGCTTTCCTAATCAGTTTATTATTTTGCTTTTATTTTTTTTAGTAAGAAGTGTCTGGCCAGAGGACATTTCATTACTATTGATATTCTGAAAATGGACATGATTTTCTTTGCAGTGTAAGTTTCTCCTGTAGAAACAGATAAAATGACAAAGTAAATAATGTGATTAAGACTTAAAACAAAACAGACCTAACTAGTAAAGTAACAGCTAGCTAATCAGGAACCTTTTATAATTAATAAAAGTTTCTGGGATGTGATTCTTTTAACCTATTTTGGATACATACAATACAGTATGCTAAACTGCATCACTACCATAGCCATAGTGCTTTATTATCTTTAAAAGCAACTTGCATAACCAGTTTCTGTCAACCTACATGCCAGGTCAGATGAATTTAACCCATACATTCTGTTAATGCCTGCTGCAAAACTCTAAGCTATTTCTTCAAAACAAGTTTTTTCCAGACACATGTAGTTTCTGACTTCATTTCATTCAGTCTATGGCCATAGATGTGCTCTGGAATATTTTTTTCCAGCTAGGTAAAAATCTTAGTCTTATTAATAATGCACCAGGAGGGACTATAAAGACATCACATATACACACACTTTGTATCTGTGACTAAGCACAGATTAATAGATACTGGTATCACTTCATCATTACCAAGTCAGAATATTTTTTGTTCTTTTCATCGGGTAATGCTGTCTATATGTATCTGTCCCAAGGTTTTGAAATCTATTATTTTCTATCTTGGATTTAATTCAAACAGGAACAGAAAATTATTTGAATAATTTTATGAAAGAAGTCCTAAGAGTTTTTTTATAGTGAATATCATTGCAATATTCAAGTTTATTCCTGTAAAAAAAAAAAAAATAAGTTGCCTTTAACTACTTAGAATTTGTTAAAGATAGTTACAAATTCCTCATTCATAAAAAGAATCAGAAAATCTTGCCAAAGTTTTGGACCCCACTGGAGAATACACTAATGAAACTTTTTTGACATGCAGCCCATTTGTAAGTAATAGAGGTCTTAATTTCAAATAAAATCTTTCAAGATTTTTCTAACTGTGCTTTACTTAATTGAACTCTATAGTCATTTATAGGAAGAAAACTAGTTACAATTTTTTAACTTGTAATTTTCTTTACAGTTAAGATTAGATACATTTGCTAAGGCATATGCTTACTAGACTGCATATATTTCTCATTTGAATGTTGTTAAAATTATTTAAAACAAATCTATATCTAACTTACACTTGTGCATACATATCTTATGCAATTCCCTGTGAAAATCAGTTTTAAAAAGTAGTATTTTATTTCTGTCAGGGAACTTATATTTCTCTTCTGTAGTATTAATAGGTCTCCACTAGAATTATCTCAAACACTCAAACCTGAGCAGCTTTACCTAGCCATTCTACTAACATAAAGAATTTAAAAAGAAAATAACTTAAAGACTTTTTTTTTTTTTTTTTTTCTGTAAGTATACAGTACTCCTAGGAAAACAAAACAAAAAAACTGCATGCAACAGGAAACAGTTCTGTAGCAATCATAAATAAGCATCATGCCCTAAGTGGTATAGAATCATAGAATATCTTCAGTTGAAAGGGACCCATAAGGATCATCGATTCCAACAACCCGCTCCTTGCAAACCTACCTTAAACTAAACCATATGACTAAAAGCATTGCAGTCTGACACAGTTGGTGCTATGACCACTTCCCTGGGGAGCCTGTTCCAGTGACCAACCACCCTCTCAGTGAAGAACTTTTTCCTGAAGTCCAGTCTCAACTTTACCTGATGCAGCTTCATTCCATTTCCTTGTGTCCTCTCTGGGTCACCAGAGAGAGATCAGCACCTCTCCCTCCTCTGCTCCCATTGAGGAAGTTGTAAACTGCGATGAGGTCACTGCAGTAGCTCTATATCATTTGTTTGCAAGCATTTATTCCTTCTTAAACTTCCTAGATATCAAATTTTAAAGTAATGGCACTTTTCATGCAATTTCAATAAATACAGAAGTAGTCTGTAGCTTGTTTTCAAAGGTTATCTAATAGCCAATTTGTCTTTTGCTTTTTGTGAAAAGCAAATGCGAGCCATGCTAATGTTAGTTACTCAGTATTACAGAACTTAATAAAAATAAGTTACCGTATAACTTAAACTACATATATATGCACACATTAATAGATAACATATTGTACACTAAAAAAAAATCACAGAAGAAAAAAAACCTGCATCAAATTCAAATTCTTCTGTCTCACTTTATACACTGCTTATAACTTATAAATTAGTCCTAAGGATTTGATTAATTCTCCATTTGCATGCATGTAATATGCATGTATACACACATGCACATATTCATACAGGATGCATCTTTTTATAAACAGAGTTTATTATATATACTAAAAGACAACATGAATTCTTCAGAGTTATTCGGGCTTACTTTGGGAATCACATTATCTGTATTCTGTGAACAGGTATGAAAAATTTCTCCCACAGTCTTCCCCCATTATTCCTATACAAGCACTCCTCATCCCCTCTAATAATCAGGTAGTGAGACTTTTCTTTTTCCCCTCAACAGTTTCATAAATAAATACATTTATTTCTACTGTCTTCAACTTGCGTAACATTAACATAAGAGTGACAATAAATGTATTAACATATTTCTTTACTTTTCGGGAAACACAACAGTTGAAATCCTTACTTTAGTGAAATTCTTACCCTAGGGAATTTTGGCACTGACTTCATCAGAGTAAGGGTTCTGTTACCCAGTATTTTGTTACTGCAGTTTATGGAATATATGCCTGCAGAACACAATGTTCTATTTAGCAACAGTTCATCCTCACTTTTGCTTCCTGATGCTGAATGGGTTGGAGCAAAAGCAAGGAACAAGGCATTTTGCTTTTGCAATAGGTGTATGTGATGAAGCAGCGAGTTGCAATCAGGTTCATAACTACTTTTGAATTGGCAAATCCTTCCCATTAGAACTCCCAAGGATGATTTCAGAGATTGCTGAAGCTTTAAATTGCTGCTGAATGACCTGAATATTCTTATTTTTTTCTCCCAGAACAAACAAGAATGTGATTCTTTTGTACAAAGTTGGTATGGTCCCACAATTTTAGTGACATTTTGAAAAGAGGTCTATCTGATGATAGTTTGCAGTTTCAGGATGTCTTTTACTAAGTGTCACGTATTTTTACAGTCATCATGGTAATACAAGTTTCAGATTACAGTTAAGCCTTCTATAATTTGAGTTTTTAAACACTGAACTAACTTTTTATAATGCTAAATATGATATTATATTACGTAATTTGAATTGTTGAACTACCAGATTCAAGCACCAGTATTATTAAAATAACACAGAAGAAACTGCATTAACTGATTCCTTTGTCTCAACATATGCTCGTAACAGAGCAAATCTGTTTCAAGAATTTGATTAATTCCTCATGTGTATGACTTTTTGTTACTTCTGCGTTGTTCGTAACAGTTTGATGTTGTTCCTGGAGGATAATTAATTGTCCTGAATTATGCTTTTAGCTAATGAGAGTGTGACAAAACTTTGAAGAGTGTAATATAGAATAATTACCTTTTTAAGACACTTAATAGTAATGCTATATAAAAGTGAGATGACTCATTGAGCTTAACCCACATCCTTCACTTATGATAAGGGTTTTTTTTTCAGCAGAAGCTTGCATGAATGCTAGTGTCTGCGATACAATGACTCTAAGCTTTGGTGAGGCAGACTATGAAAGCGAATAAAGATGCTGTAGCTAGAGGACTTTGTGAGGCATTTTCTGCTGGCTCCTTCATGTAAAAGAAATTTCCTCAGCACTGTTTCCAAGAGATGTCTGACTTCTAACTCTATTTTATGGTTTTTAAGATAAGGAGAGCTATGTAGATTGGAGATACTTAAACAATGAGTTTCTTCTGCATGCCTGAAATTATTGCAGATCAAGCTTGCCTTGGAATAGCATTAAGTTTGAAACAATGAGTTGTTTTTTTCTGTAGATTTCTGTGACCTTTCACATACACAGAACATTACAGGAACAGTAATATCTGGAATTTTGTTCTGCACAGTTTGTCTTAAGTTGATATTTTCCCCCATAAAATTTAACATGCAGCCACTCCTGTGTTACATGTTTCTCTATACATTTATTCATTAGTATAAATAGAAATGAAACTCCCTGAATTCCTCTTCTTTTTGGTTTCTATAAAGGTCCTAAGCATCTCTAGTATAAGAATATAAATTAATACAGCTTTTTAGCTAGCTCCATTCTGTCATTTCAATTTTTAAACTCAGAAAGTTCTTTAATTTTTCACTTGTTCTGCTTACTACAGCACACCCACATTCCAGTATTGGAGGTATAATTCCTGATTTCACAATTTTCTCAGAAGTTTGGGCATTTAATCATGATGAGATTTCTTAGGGTTTGACAAGGTTTTTCAGACCTTGGATTAATATTTAGTAGCTGCCTTGGAGATCATTGTGATTAGTGTTAATTCTTAACTAATCTGTGTTTGTCATCTAAATGTATTTCTACAATATAAACACTTATGTGTTATGAAGACTTTTGTGAAGTATTCTATAAAAGAATATGTCTCTGTGTTGAATAGTTATGTTACGCAGTAAGTTTTGGAATTCCACTTGTTTAAATAATCAGTCTATATATTAGGAAAATTCTTCAGTTTTTAAACAGAATGGAATGTTTAGCAGAAAGGAGAATTTCCATCCTTGTCAATGGAAGTAACAGCCAAGAAAACAGTATCACAGTATCACAGTATGTTTGGGATTGGAAGGGACCTCAAAAGATCATCTAGCCTAATCCCCCTGCTGGAGCAGGAACACCTAGGTGAGGTCGCACAGGAACATGTCCAGGTGGGTCTTGAATGTCTCCAGAGAAGGAGACTCCACAACCCCCCTGGGCAGCCTGTTCCAGTGTTCCGTCACCCTCATGGAGAAGAAGTTTTTTCTCAAATTTAAGTGGAACCTATTGTGTTCCAGCTTGATCCCATTACCCCTTGTCCTATCATTGTTTGCCACTGAGAAGAGCCTGGCTCCATCTTTGTGGCACTCACCCTTTATATATTTATAAACATTAATGAGGTCACCCCTCAGTCTCCTCCAAACTAAAGAGACCCAGTTCTCTCAGCCTTTCTTCATAAGGGAGGTGCTCCACTCCCTTAATCATCTTGGTTGCCCTACGCTGGACCCTCTCCAGCAGTTCCCTGTCCTTCTTGAACTGAGGGGCCCAGAACAGGACACAATATTCCAGATGTGGTCTCACCAGGGCAGAGTAGAGGGGAAAGAGGACCTCTCTCGATCTACTAACCACCCCCTTGTAATACACCCCAGGATGCCATTGGCCTTCCTGGCCACAAGGGCACAGTGCTGGCTCATGGTCATCCTGTTGTCCACCAGGACCCCCAGGTCCCTTTCCCCTACACTGCTCTCTAATATGTAGTTTTCCAACCTATACTGGAACCTGGGTATTTTTCTGATTAAAACAGTCTTGCCAAAGAATTAAGTTCCAGCTACAGAAGCTGTTGAAGTATTCTGACAGCATTTTAGTTGAATGAGAGAGAAAACTTCTTGGGAGTTGAACTTAAGTATCAATAGTAATGAGTGTGTTTTTCATTTAACTCTGTAGAGTTTCTAGACCTCATAATAATATTTGGATTGTGCCACATAAGTTAATCTTAGCGTTGTTACATAGTTCTCATAGTTATTACAGGATTAAAAAAAAAAAAAAAAGAAAGAAGAAAAAGAAAAATTGTGGGAACACTAGACTCCTCTCAGATTGTGTAAGAGCGCAATTAGAATTTAATGATGACAGATACTGGAGCATTCATCAACAAACTGGGTTAGTAATTCAGTATAGTGATTTGGGAGAAACAGATTCTACTGATATAACTAGACAAAAGTATACCTGAACTTTGCAGATCTTCAATTTGTAAACTTCCTGATCTGAGTCTTTCCCAAAGCAGTTAAACTTTTTAAAAATAAAATGTTCTGTTCGATAAAAAATAAATGTATGTTTCTCCAAGAATACATTTGTGTATGTGAGGTACATTTCCTAATCTAGTCCACTCTGAGAATGTGAGTGATTGCTGCAAATCTTCCAAACAGTTCCAACAATGTGGTACTGGTATTCTGAGCAAATGCCATATGTCTATTCATGAGGCAGAAAGAAGACCTTCAAGTAGAAAAAGCTTGACCATATGGAGAAAAACATCTAGAATATGCCATTAACGATGAAGGTAGATTTCTGATTCTTTAATCACTGCACAGGTTATTTTTTAAGTGAAATTATAGAAATTAGTACACTACTAATAATCTAGTAGGCTAGACACTTTTCAAGGATTTTTTGAATGAGTTTTGCTGCCTAGAAAACTAAAAAATAACTATCACAACTGGAGTGACTGGGGAGTAATTTAGAAATTTAGAAGTCACATTGTATCAAGCCTGGATTTAACATCATGATTGTGTAATTTATTATTTTGGTATCTGTGTGTTGTCATTTTAATTGTATTAATATTAATTTTGTGCCATAAAGAAAACCAATAGATTTATAACTTATCAAACCAGTTTAAGTGCAGAGATGCTGAAGCTATCAAAAATATGTCTACTAACTCTTATGTTGATTTTTTATCTTTCTGTTCTAATTTCCATGGGATTCAATTAACTAAATGGTTTTCAAGGTTTGGACCACACATGCTAGTGTGAGAAGGTACAAAGTGAGATTTTCTGTAATGGAGAAGTGCATAAGATCGATATTGTAGCAGGGTCAGGAGGGTATAGGTTATTGGAAGAAGACTGTTTAATGTAGTGTACCAAAATCAATTGACAAAAAAGAAATTAGTACAAGTCGATTTCTTACTCCCTGACTTTTGAGTCTTAAAGGAATTGGATTGTGAAAGCACCATAAACGAAAAGGAAAATAAGAAGCTCTTTGATATAATGCAGAGTAAAACATGTAAGAATCATTTATTGGGAGTTATTTGCAATTTGTTAGGAGTAATTTGCATCAGCTTATTGATCAAACAAGCTGTGGAGAACAGTGGAATTCAGCTTCTGTCTAGTGAGTAATATTTGGAATATTTGTTGAAATAGCTTTGAAAATATTAAAGTAGGTTAAAAACTTGAGGAAGGAAGTCATGCATTGGCAACAAACTGGCCTCTTTCATACCTGGGATATCAAGTCAATTTACCAGTTGACAGACTGATAAAAAACTATGACACTAGATTTTACCTCTACAAATGACATCAGAAAATTATTCACATTTTTTTGACATATTATATTCAGCAATTTAACAAAGCAAACTTTGTGGAACAACATAGTAATGCAACTGCTTTCCTCCTTTGAAAACAAATGTTCAAACATTCTGTCAATTCAAGCAAATCATGTGGCTTTATCCTAATTTTTGGTGGACATTTGTCCTTATTACATAATTAATCACAATCTGGCATGATTAACAGGCTTTGTTTTTAAAAAACTTGGGACCAGAAGAACAGAGGTGTTGAAAGCCAAGCCTGCAGAACACAGAGTGGGAAGCATAGGGAAGCTTGCTGTAGAACACATGCAAGTCAGCTTTATTAAAGCAGAGTACCTCCTTTAGAATCCAGACTGGCATATAACCAAAACAAGTCTGAAAATACGTGCCATATGCTTTCTGAGGTCTGGCTTTAGGCAATGGCTGTAACTCCTACTAGCGCTCACATCATTCTATCAGCAAAAATGAAATCTGATAGCTGTACTGACAAAAAAAAAAAAAAAAGTTTTTTCATGTAGTTTGAAAAATACTTTTTCAATATAAAGCCAAAATATAGAGAAACTGCTATGGGCATAAAGAACTCTGACATAGATTTTTTTCTAAGCATCAATTAAAAATGAAGATACTGTTCCTGAGTGATAACATACATGTGTTATGCCAAAGAGATGTCAGTAAATTTTCCACAATGCATCACACATTACTCTGTTTAGAAACATAAGCTCCACATTCTTCCTGATAAATAGCCTTGGTAAAGCTTTAGATTGATTCATGGAGGTGTTAATTAGAATTAGTGTTTTAATTCCTCCCTTGGAAAGTCAGATATAAAGGTTTCTTCAGGATAGTTCAGCTTCTATAGTCATACTTTGCTATATTTTAAAAAGTTTAAGTGGACCATTTTAAAAAGTTATTTTCTACTGATAAAAATATTTTTGTTGTTCTCACAATGGATTTGTCTCTTACTTTGAAATAAGAACAGAATACTTCTAATAATAAAAACTCAGTCATAAGAACTTTGCAAAAACCTTTTACCTAGATAAGAAAATTGATGTGAAACCACTCAGCAAAATGGTCAGTGGTTGCTCAGTGAATCTTATAAAAAATTTCAATGTATTTTTGAATAAAATTTCATTTTAATCCCATCTGGAAAAGACACACAGAGTGATAGTAACAAAGGCTAGTCTAATCTGAAAACTCGTAAGAGCAACTTGAATACACTGTTAATTCAATTACTATTAAAGGTTACTAAGTACTACACAGCAGCTTGTTAACCAGATTTTTAGATGTGGAACTTAATGCTAAGGTGTGAACTGCAATTCGGATTTCAAAATCAGCATTTGATGAACTGTTGCTCATACTGGCACATATTTCCCCTCTCCAGAAAAGTATGAAACATATAGGAAGCCATGGCCAAGTCTACTTCTTAAATCAGTAATCCTGAACTTTTCAAAAACAAAAATGGAATTTCACAACCTGTTTTGACACTGAGTTATACTTTTAAAATATTTTAAAATGTCTTAATGTTTTACTGAAATACCAGGTAAGGAGGTTAAGGAAAATGCTCATGTCCTAAGCATATGTCTGCTAACTAAAATGCCAATAATGGTTAGACATGTTTTTAACTGGAAGCAATGGTCGACATAAAAGTACTTGGCCACATTGCATGGTTCTTGTACATCTGTCTCCCATGGACAGAAGAGGTGAGCATGCCTGTTTTGTCATCTGCCCATGACATTTCAAACTTGCACTGAGACATTTCTGAAATTACTTACATGTTTCAGCAGAGCGTAGCTATTTAAACATTGCTGGTCAAGAAAAAAATAAAGGTGTGAAATATGTGTTTAGAAGTTCTTTAAGATGTCTTTTGTATTTATAACATTTAAAGTCCTTTCACTGATACAGGTTGTTTGGATAAACAAAGGATAGGTGATGCAGAAATATCAAAAATTGCAATATGGCTTCCTCTTAAAAAAACTACTTTTAAACATGACACATGTAAATGCAATTGTCAATGCAAATCCAGTGAAAAACAATTTCATTGTCTCAGTTCCTCACACTTGTTATCTTCTCATTATTTGAGTTTTTACAAATGTGATGTGTATATATGAGCTTAGTGTCACTATATGTTCTCAGAGTAAAATCTGTAAGTAGTTTATTTGCAACTTGATTCAGCTTTCATATCAGGCAGGTACCCAGTGGCAAGAAACAAAAAAAGTAACACACCCTTGGCTGCTCCTTTCTTTGCCCCCCTCCCTCCCCTCTCCCTTTTTTTTTTTTTTGTATACTAAGGCACAAGTTCTATAAGTTATAGTTTTGGTGGCTTTTTGTCTTTTTTTTTTCTTCATTATCACAGAAAAACTCTTGCCCATTCCTGTTACAGTAATTAAAATTACGCTTTATTGTGCTGTTATCAGAATCTCTTACACAGTTGCAAATATTTCTGCTCTCTCACAAGAAGAACACCTTGTATATTGTATGTCCCCATTCTGTCACTTAAAAGGATTAAAAGATTCAGATTACAGCTAAATAAGAATATAATACCATTTCACTTCTTATAGTATTTGCTTTGGTATTAGAGTCAGAGTACGTTACAAAGACCACTAAAATGTACTGTTTCACATGTTACAGTGAAATATTCAGTCTGTAACAGTGGAAGGGCCCACTAAACAGAACTTATGGCCTTGGAGACTTCCTAGATGTCCAGATTTTAAACCCATGATACAAAAGAAAGTGTCTATTTCAATTCCCTTTAATGTTTAGCAGGATTTTTTTTTCCACTTTATGTGGATACCTGTATTATAAACACACATTTGAAATAATTTTCACGTACTTGAAAAGTCTATTTCCATTTTTAGAAAATAGTTCACTTTTTCTTTAATAGGATTAAAGTAGGTAAACCAGAGATATGTTTTAAAGATTTGTATTAGCATAGTTCAAAGTACCATATACTTTCTGCACACGCATATGGTCTCTGGACTGTGAACTAGCCCCTCTGAGGGCAATATTTCCCAGTTTCGTTATCTACACAGTGTGTTACAAATTGTTGATAAATTAAACATGTGGTGTCAAAATGACTCTAAGAAAATCTAACTTGTTAAATATTATGTAAAGCAGTGTATTTTTTTCACAATGAAACTTGCTTGATGGAAGGCAAAAAGAAGCAACAGTTGATTAGCTACAGCCAGCCTGATCAGTGTAGAATACAGTTCAAGCACTGCGTATTTGACATCTTGCACACTCAGAATCACCTTCTGTACTCAAAAGGTGGTTAAATAAATCATTATGACTTTCTAGGCACCTACAGAAAGCTGAAATTTCTCTGAAACACCTCTTGCTATGCTACCCAAGGGAAGAACACAGCTTTCTGAAACAAACAAACAAATAAACAAAACCCCAGACCGTGTTATTTGCATTCTAAATAATGAAAATAATCTCTTTTACTGTTAAAAATGCTACATAAAGATTATTTGTCAAGTAGGATATTGTCAGTACTGTATGTCATCACATAGCATTGCTATAGCCACTTCCAAGACTATGATTTTTTTCTGCCTAATAAACCTAGACTCTGTCAATATCACTGAGAACCCATGCATTTAAAATGAAAATGCATTCAGAAATGAATACTTACGTTGAGATTTAATTTTGAAGTTGTTTTTGTAAGATGAGAATATGAGAAATGTGTCAGATCAATGGTCCATCCAACCTGTGACTGTACCTCCAGCACCATCAGGAGATATTGTGAAAGGAGAGCATACAAGCTTTGCCAGTCCCCTTCAGGACATTCCCCTTGTTTATTCCCAGCACCTTCAGCCTCTGGCCTTAGGAATGGTAGGTACCTACTCCCCTTTTTATGTATTCGTGGACATATTGTCCATGAATCTGTGTAATCAATTTTTTAAATCCACTGATATTGTCTACCTCGACAACCTTATGAAGCAGCAAGATCCAAAAGTTCTAGTACAGAGGGATTTGATTAATAACAGTCTTATTTTCTCCATATGGAAGAACTTCTGATGTTTACAGAAATGGAGAAGTAGATGGTTACATACAAAAACCTCCCCATTGCGTCTTACGTTTTTTACTTTTGTGGTGTTATTGCAGATTTCACTGATGATTTCAGAGGAATGTAAAAAGTGCCTTCAGGATCTCTTTCCTGAGATGTAAATACCAGTGACATGCACAGCATTGTATAAGCATGGCTTAGGTTCTATTTTCCTTAATGTGTTATTTTACACTTATCCATGCTGAAGCTTATCTGCCAGTTTTTTTTTCACCCAGTTTTGTGAAATCATTCTTGAATTCTTCATCATCCATATGATATAGAAATGCTCAAAATAATTCAATATTAGCTTAAAAATTTCCAATCTATTTTCTGAAGACCTCCCTCCCAAAGAAACAAAAACAAAACAAGCAAAACAAACAAAAACAAATAAAAACAAATAAAACCCCAAAACAAATTACCAAAATGAAACAAAACCAATCAGCCAAAAAAAATACCCCACACCACCACTTGTTTATTTTAATTACAGAATAACTTCAAACTGCAGATTCAAATCTGCAGCCTCTGGGAAAAATAAATAAATAGATAAATAAATAAATAAATAAATAAATAAATAAATAAATAAATAAATAAATTTTAAAAAAATCCTTTAAGAAGAGAGTCACAAAGGAACAAAACTGCACAGCAAGGAATGCACAGAAACAGAATATTAGGAATAAAACTATTGTAGTCCTTACTAGATTAAACAAGACAAAACTGTATTTGCAGACAAGCTATTTTTGTTTATTAAAAAAAACCAAACAACACAACTCTAATGGCATACTTTAAAATCTAATGTTCTCAGGAAGAAAGAAGTATATGATTTGCCCTTTTTTCCAGAAGTGTTTGACTGGTACATTGAAACATTATGGTTAATCCCTTCTAGAAACCTTTAAAATATAGTCTTTGTACATAACTTCTCTACTATTTGATTACTGAAGTGTCAATACTTATCTGTAAAGTCTAGAACATCATTATGTGAATGTAGAAACTCAGTCATGACACCCAAGTTTGAAAATCTTGCTGAGAATCTAAGTAGGATGAAATATAAGAATTGCAGGTATACCTCTCCTTCAGCTACTGATTTATTTTCCTGTTCACCTCTAAAATGGTCCTAAGAACATGCTCCTCTTCTGACAGTCATTGTCACACCCATTATACCTACTTTTGAGGCCCTAAAACAGCTTTTAACATGTACCTCTGACAGTTCTTCACCTCTACTGGCACTTCCCCAGTCAAAAGCAAAGTCATATCATCCTCATCCTTTTCTCCTGTCTCCCCTATCTGTTACTGCTATGCTGAAATATATAAGTGATGAGATGAGAAACAGGAATGAAAGAAGGCCTGTCAGTGTGAAACACCATTCTTTTCTTTTCCTCCTCTACATAATATAATAATCTGCAAAACAGATATCACTCTCTTGAGGTCTACCATAGTGGGCAGTTGTTCTGTACTATGATTCGATGAAACTCAGTGCTCTTCTGTTTCTTTCTGTTTATCTCTACATCAAAGCTGCAACACACAATTGTCTCTTTGTCTTTTAGACAGAGTGAAAAAAAAATGTTTGAAGATTATCCTTTAGTTCATAAAGGCAAACACACCAAAGTGTAGACATACCAGAATCCAAGACTGTATGTGTCTGTTTTTGTGAATGCCACACTACATTTTTTAGGTTTATAACATGAGGATATACTTTTCTATCCTCCAAATCCCTGCCTTATTCAATTTAGAGACAGATAGTTCTTATTAATTACCAGTTTTCCCATTTTTTTGTGTGTTCATCTTGTTTAATAATCTGTATCCAGACTTATTAGCTGAAGATTATTCAAATCCTGCTTTGAAGACAGAATTATTTTTTTCTTCATAGATTTTTTTTATATTGATCATTCATATAGTACTGAGTGCTTGACAAACATTACAAAACATGATGATGAAAGTTATGGAATGTGTTCTATTGAGAATGGTCAATAAACTGGGATTGATGAGCTGTGAAGAGTAAAACCAGGGGAATATGCTAAAAATTTATGAGTCATGAGTGGCTTGGGAAACTCAAGGGAGAGAAAGTTTACTCTTTCTTCAGGTACAAGAACTGAAGGATAACAAATGAAATGGATAAAAATCAGGTTCAAAAAAACACCCACTTTCTTTGCAATAAAACAAGAGTTTGTATCTGAGGGATATTGCAAATGAGCTATTATATAAATCCATGGAGGAGAAACCCATTGTCAGTTACTAAATCTGTAGTGATCTTGGACAAATCAAGATATTACTGAGCTGAAACTAGTAAGACTCTAGGAAAATATTAACGAAGTGGGTCATGGGTACTTTCCAAGTTCTTATTTTTTCCTTAAGTATGTGTTTATCGGTTCTGATTTAATTAGGATTTGGGGCTAGGTGTACCTCCAGTCTAACCAATTCTAGCCATTCTTATAGCCTTATAAATTAACAATCAGATAAGTGGCTATTGTTATTATTATTTTCTTTTTTAAAATAAGGAAATGAGATACAAAAGAATATAAAACTTTTGTCAAGGAAAGTATATAAAAAAATGATGCTAATTAGTTCAGGGAGTTGAATTACATGATCAGTTGAGGATCTTTCCAAACTTAAGTTTTATGACTGAGGTATTAAAGTTACAGACGTTCATTTATTTTTTAAAAGATCCTATGATGCACTGAAGTTGAAGGAAACTGTTCCAACCATACTAACTAGGTCTTAACTGCCTTGCATATTTAAATAAGAAGAAATACTTTAACTATTTAGAATGTGGTATCACTTTATTCAAAAAGTGAATCTGTGTATTATAATTCCTTCTTTTGACCACTCTGACACCTATTTCTCTTCTCCAGTTTCAAAAAGACAAGCTATCTTATTTATGTAATCCTTTGGAATCCAGTCTGAGGTCCAAACTGGTGTACCTTCAAGCCTTTTTTCAAGCAAGAGGAAACTCCTCCCTATTAGAACCAGATTTTTGGTAAATTTTAAATCCACCAGTCTCGACTCACATGTTGTATGCAAGACACAAGCTGAAGGTATGAGGAAGACACTGATATTCCTTCTCTATAAGAAAGAGTCTTTTTTAGAAATCAGGTATTTTTACAAGTGGATTTTAAAGCTCTTTTCTTTACAAATCCAGCATTTACTAAGCCTCCTAAATCAGACTTCTGTCAATCAGTTCCTAGTACAAAGGCATACACTCCTTACAGAATTTATAAGATTTAATTTAGTATGTTAACTATTAATATCACCTCTCCATTACTTTCTGGACATTGATTCTGTTCCTTAATTCTCTTATATAGTGTCCTGGTTTTGTTAAAAACAAGTTTATCTTTCAGTGAATTTGCCTGTCAGCTAAAGCCTTCATATTAGCTGCATTTTCCTGGAGAACCAGATACATGTTTTGATAAACATAGTAATGGAATGCGAAGTTATTGGTAAGCATGGATGCACCACTCGCGAGAGGGGAAACGAGAAAACCGGTGACCAAGAAACTGACCAACTGAGTATAACATCCCATTCACGTGAATACTTCATATAAAAGTGGGAGATCACGAGGATCTCGGCCCTTTTTCCTTATGGCCGACATTAGGAGAGGACCTTGCTAGTTGTCCCTGCGAACTGAAGCCTAGTGACAGACTGAATCCAGCTCCGGTTGGCTGCAGAGTCCAATTCAGGACTTCGGGTGCTGGCTCTGCAATTGCTGGGACTTTCAAGATTGGTTTTGTATATTTTGTGTTATTTTCTCTATTCTTATTAGTAACATTAGTAAAACATTTTTAATTTTTCCAACTCTCTTCTCTCTGTCCTTCTTTCCCTCCCGATCACCTGTCCTTAGTGGGAAGGGGGGAGAGGGAGGGGCCAAAGGAGGAAGCGTGGGGAGAGGAGGTTAACAATACATCTGCCACAGTTTTATTGTCACCCCACAATCAAAACCCTTGACATATAGTAGTCATACATTTCCTCACTCCCTGAGATGCACATACATACAGTGTTGAGCTGTGTGGCAGATGTTAGACCATCAGCTTTTAAAATAAGTTTTCAGACATAAGACCTTTCTTTTTCAGCCACCTGCAAAAGGTGGAAAAGACCTTGTAATTATCTGATGTTTCATCAGTCACAGAGTAACGTGGGTTTGCCATGGTCAAAATCATTGACATCATTGAACAATACAAGTCAGAGGCCTCAAGGAGTAAAACCAGGAATATTATATTACTTTATGGAGAGGATAAATGGATTAATGTGAGAAAATTTGTTGTGTCCATTGAGGTTTTCAGTGTACCCTTGTGTGAAAAGATTTACAGATCTGCATTTATAATATTAATACGATTCTTTTTTAGACTATAAGACAGAAGGAGATCATCCCTCTACCAGTAGTCTGTTTAGTATTTTGTTCAGTATTTATATCACTCTTTCATTGTTCAAATTCTGAACATTTCCATTTTATATGCAAAAATTACTAAACCAAGAAACTCAGCAATGTTGCAGTGTAAAAGAAGAAGTCATTTGAAAGAAATATGGATTGTTATTTAGAGCACTGATAAATTTAATTTTCTACAACCGGTGCATAACTATGCATTGTCTGTAAGTTTCTGAGAGACTTTTTACAACTCATCTTTATTTGTACCCTTTTAATATGACTTGGGCTTTTACAAGTCTATTTCATGAGCAGTAATTTTGTACTCTCTGTTTCACAGATTGTTTAGATTTAACCTTAATTATTTTCCTTTTGTTAGGTGACATTTAGATATTATTTTTCATTTGACAAATATTTTAACAGTTTTTTTTTCTTCCAGAACTATTATGTTTCCAATGTTTTGTAGAAATAGATCTCAAAGATATAAATATTGTGAGGCTGCAATATTTGGTCTTACATTTGTCAAGGTTTAAGGCAAGGCGGCAATAAACCGTGGCAGACACTCCCTGTTATCCCCTTTACCTCCCTCCACTCCTTCCTTTAGATCAGAAAGATGATAAGAAAGACAAAGGGAAAGGAAGAGAGACTTAGACTTCATGTTGGAGAGTTTTAAAGGGGTTTTACTGATACTACTAATGAATAGAGAATATATACAAAATATACAAAACCAATATTGAGTGCTCAATGTGGAGCTGACGTCACTCCAGTAGCAGCAGAGCTGGGTATGCGGAGCTGGCGGCTCCAGCAAGTTCAGGCCAGGCCCCCAGAAGCCATGGGCAGGACTTTACAGCAAACCGGAACCTGGTTGCAGGATGCAGGGCCTGAAAGCTGTAGATCACAGGCAGACAGGCAGGGTCCTCTCTAGATGCCAGCCATGGTAGAAGAGAGAGTGACCCTCGTGATCACCCTCTTATATAGGGGGTATGATGATTAGGGGATAGAGTACTCCCATTGGTCAGTTCTAGTCACCTGTTCCATACACCCCTCCTCAAACATGCCCCTCTCACAACAGAACGTGGGAAAACTTATCAGTCTTTCTTAGCTACCATAGTAATAAATCTAAACACGAGTTTCTTCAGCATTCCGTGGGTCTCTTATTAGCACCGAGTACAGCATCCTAGGAAAAATATGCAGGTTAAAACTCAGAAAAGTACAGCCACCTAGAAGAACGTAGCTGAAAGAAAAATCACTGAAAGAGAACTGGTCTTGTTTTTAACAAAACCAGGACAACATTTTAAATCAAAATGAAACAAAACCAACCAACACCAACCAACCAACAGAAAAAAAATCACAAAAAATCCCCACAAACAAACAAACAAGTCCCCAGCCAACCAAAAATATAGAGGGGGGAAAAAAAGAAAAAAAAAAAAAAAAAGCCTTTTAAAACAGGATATGCAAAATAATTTAGGCAGACCTTATTTAACTTGAAATTTGATAATTCTGATATCTGTAACAGTCTAGATGGAGAAATAACAAACCCCATTTCTGGTGTGGTTTTGTTTTTTCTATTTTTTACTCCTATATTATTAGATAAGACCCCAGCAAAATAGATGGATTCACAGCATGTTGTGAATACCGTATGACAAATAGCCATGCTTTGACTGCCTTCTCTTCTAGTGTCAGATGCTGGAAATCTAAGCTTGTTCATGTTTTCCTTTCCTTGAGAGAAGTATCAGAGGTGTGTTTGAAACAGTAGATACCTGTATTGGGCTTCTACCAAAACCATTGTATATTGCTACAGTGAATTCCAGCTGTTGGTGCTCTTCTTCCTAAGAATCCCTTCAGTGTCTCTTCCCTACTTCTTCCTTCTCTCATCCCTTTTGTATGCTCTTAAAGTTTCATCTGCTTCCTCTTTTATGAGGTCCTATATTAATTAATATATAATCCAGGAACAGAAATCCATGTATACCTAATTTGCTGATACAAGGAAGATAAACTAGTTTCTACACAAAGTAGTGCCCTACCTAACCTCACACTGAGTTGCCTTTTACTGGCTGTCCGTTTACATGTGGGCTTTATAGGGAAGGTCAGTCCTTGGGGATCAGTTTTCAAATTACAATCCTTTGCACATCTGACAATGGGAGAGGTGCTCTATTTTGGCTGCTGATACTTTCAAAGTAAAAGAAGTCCTGGATCAAGACTATTTAGGTGTTCTTACAAAGAGGAGAGCTATAAAATATGGAGTTGTGGGGGTGGGATCCTTCTTCCCACAGTAATCAAACTGCAGACTATAACTTATTCTACAGATAATATATCTTTTATCTCTCATAAATGGTTCTTGTCATGTGTACATGGTACTGTGTATGCTCAGTTTGATTTTAGTAAATGTAAGAACAATCTGGGTATACAGAAGGACAAAATATAAAACTGGCTGACAGAAGCATTATGTCAGAGCATCACTGTTTATTAAATAGGAAGATGGTGAGAAACATGTATGAGAAATTTCACTACACAAGCAGCACTGATCTATCCAGTATAGTTGCTATGGACAGTGACATAAACAGAGAAAAAAATGAAATCAGGTTCCAGAGAAACCAATGACACTAAATCTTAACAGCTGTATTTAGCCATGAACAAGCCTGTGATTGTTTTTGAGCTGTACATAAGCACTGTGAAGCAGAGATATTTACTGAAACAGGTCTGTAACAGAGGTGTCAGAATTTGTATCTGCAGCTAGATGTACACACAGCAAAATATTTTTTAGAATCAGAAATGTGAAAATTAAGTGCAAATTCCGTGAGGAAACAAGAAGAGTCCTCTGAGCCAGTGGATGGGCTCAGCTGTGCCTACAAATACTACAAAACACAATTGCAAAATGTTGTATTGTTATCAATCTTAGTGGAAATAGAAAATTAATTCAATTGATTACATCAAAGAAAATTCTTATAACAGTATGATGTGTTTGTTTTATTTCTCTCTTCACCTCGTAACAAAATTTGGCTAATAATCAGTCCACAAATGCAAGCTGCTCTTGCTGTTCTTCAGTCTAAAACTTGTCATCACTTCTTTCAGTTTTCTCATGTGGACAAAAAAACCCCAACAACTAAATATGAAAGCTCTTCCTCATAATAAACTAATAGAAAGTTATTGTTTCTGCTCTTCCATTTTTTTTCTTGTTGGCTTCTTCTCTTTTGTGGTGGCTTGCTTCTTTTTTTTGTACTGAAGTCCACTAGTATTCTGTATGTAAATTAAGACGTGCTTAAAAATGAACTTGAGAAACAGTGCTGTCCTAGACTGCAAAAGCAAATTAAGTAAACTTATTACCTTTCATAATTAAAAGGTGCACAATTGGAAAATAAAGTTGATATGTTGACTATGATAAGGAGCCTGGAGAATACTAAAACTAGGTGAGTGGAGGAAAAGGAAGAGAAATCCAGAGAAAAGGAAATAAAGATTTTGTGGTGTTACATGTCTTCCTTCTGAACCCAGACCAGACAAGAGCTGGGAGCCAAGTGGGTATCTGTTTATGCAACAGACATAATAAATACTTCTGTTAGCCACATGATTAACTATTACTTCAGGGTTCCCTGGATATTCATATGCAAATGATCTACACATGCCATTTTATGCTAGCATGGGGCACTGCTAATGCTATTATAGCTTTAGGAGAACAAATACAATGGACAGAAAAGAATTATCGTACTTTATCATAGTTAGGTTTTGTCACGGAGGCACCCTGAGATTAGTTAAGGGACAACAGGGTCCAAAACAACTTTTATCAAACCGGTGAGAAACAGGTGTGACTTGAATACAGGTTCGGATATCAGTTGAGGAAAATTATTAAGGGGCAGCAACTGATAATTCCGGAGGTCCACAGTGTCCATACACATGGCTTCACCCAGAACAATACCGGAGCCTCCCCTGAGTCCGGGAAGAGTACACACTTGCCTAAACACGGTGCGGGATTATTTTAAAGAGATACACGTACTCGTAGAGAGCACGAAAAGTGTACACTCGCAATTCTGCGAGGGTAAATTTATAATACACTCGCAATCCTGCGAGGGTTAATACACGTGCAAATGTGCACGGAATATTACACGTGCTTATGTGGAAGCACGGGAGGAAAATACACTTGCGATTGTGTGAGGAAATAATTTATACACGTGCTCTTATTGAGCACGGAAAGTTACACGTGCAAATGTGCACGGAAAGTACACGTGCTTGTATTAAGCACAGAAAGTACGCATGCAAATGTGCATGAAAAGTTACACATGCTTATGTGAAAGCACGGGAGGAAAATACACCCACAATTATGCAAGGATCAATATTACACGTGCCCATATTGAGCACGGAAAGTTACACGTGCATATGTGCATGGAAAGTAAACACACTCGCAATCCTGCGAGGAGAAATTTTACACCCGTGGAGGCAACGCAAGCGGAGTCTCCGTCCCAGGGAGGGGGGCTCTCGGCAGCAGCATCCTGCTGGTGCTCCGAGAGACCTGCGACAAAGGGCAGAGTCTCAACGAGAGTCCCGTTTTTTTAGGCTGATCAGATCTGACTGTAGGCATTCCAGAAGCTTCTCTGCACCCCCACACTGGCTGTGGGGGTGCCCCTGAAGCTTCCAAACATCCCCCACACTGGCCACAGGTGCCCAGCAGCTCTCTGGCACCTCGGCCCTCCCTTCTCCTAATGGCCTTGGCCAGGGTGCTCTGGGTCCAAACAAAAGAGTCTGTTAGCCTCAAGTAGCAGAGAGAGAGGGAGGTGTGTCTACTCCTTTCATGATGAAGGAGGGAAGGGGAGGGAGCGGGGTTTGCATCCTGCCACACGTTTACACTCTGTAACTTGTAGTTTTGATGGCAGTAACTGATCCAGCTCTGGACAGTTGTATCAGTGCTGGTCTTAGGCATAGCAGAGACAGCACTGCTGAGGTAGTCTGAAAGCTGGGATGGGGTAATGGGTTCAAATTGGAACACAAGATGTTCCACTTGAATTTGAGAAAAAACTTCTTCTCAGTAAAGGTAGCAGAACACTGGAACAGGCTGCCCAGGGAGGTTGTGGAGTCTCCTACTCTGGACACATTCCTGTGTAGCCTCATCTAAGTGTTCCTGCTCCAGCAGGTGGATTGGACTAGATGATCTCTTGAGATCCCTTCCAATCCCTGACATTCTGTGATTCTGTGATTCTGCTATGTTAGATGAGTTTAAGAGAAGAACCATGTAAACTGAAAATCTTTTGGAAATGAAGGCTGGATTCTAGACCATGGTTCTGGCAGGAAAAGACCAATGGGAAATTATCTACAGGGTTCCAACACTGGTATGCAGAATATCTTTTTTGCACCTGTGGATTTGTTCATAGATATGACATGAGTATCTATCTAAGGTCATCTTTATGAATTGTTGAAATTTCTGTTTGCTTTGGCATATTTTGCCAGTGTACCACCTTATGGCCCACATTTTAAATGGGAAGAATAAAATACAAATATATCATGCTACTATTCAAACACACCTTTTTGGGTGGTCTTTCTTTGTTTGTTTGTTTTTTGTACAAAACCATGCTATGTTACTTACTGACAAGTATTCTCTAATCCTTAACTTTTCCTCCTCCTCTTATCTGCTTCTTCTCATCCAGTTTTGGCTCCCTTCACTCTTTCTGCACAATCTGGTGCTAAAGCCTTCTCTTCTGCTGCTCTTGGCATCTGAAACAACATACCTCTACTTCTCCGTTTAATTTCCTTTTAAATCTCAGCTGAAATATTATATTTCTTCCCATGTTTATGCCTTTCACTCCCCTGCTGCTATAGTTTGATTTGCAGTTTTACAAGATACAAACCATAATTGCATACTTCATACTGAAGAAGCTAGAAAGAACAATTTGAACAATTTTGAATTTTATTTTTAGAAGAGATTTCCTTTTTTTTGATAGTACTCTCTTTTTACAGGGCACCCCACTTACCTCATACTGTTAGTTTACTGAAAGTATATGGCACTAAAATTACAATTATATTTCTTGCAGACATATAGTGATTATGGTTGAATTAGGGTACTAGAAAATTAACTTATTCTCATGAAAAATGTTTGCTTTCATGATTTTGTTTTTCAGTCATAGTTTTCCTAATTTGTGTTGATTCAAATTGCAGCTATGAATGTGAAAGAGCACAGCGGGTAACATGAGGAAGTGTTCTTTGTCTGAATTCTTTGCTTTTATCTGGAGATTTAAAAGGATAAAGTAATCTCAACCTCATTTTTTCTCATGTCTTTGATGCCTGTGACAGAACTGTAGAGAATGGGAGACAACTGCTTCTGTATGGCATTTAGACCACCAATCTGCTGTAATAAAGTGATTTTGCTGCTATAGCTTCTGGACTTTGCTGTGCCTACCTTGTTTAATAAAAACAGTTTATTTTCCTCACTTTTTTTTTTTTTTTTTTGGCATGAGGAAGCCGATCTTCAGATTAGATTCATTTTACTAGAGACAATAAAACTTTCTATATTTTTTGGTTAAAATATATGCTGTTGATTCACATAATTAACTGTGATACCATATTTCACTGGCTTTCTGCATTTTTTTAAAATATTTTTTCTAAAGAAAAAACAATCCATTGTGTTCTTGAAACACACAGACATTTATGCATGAGTTCCATCTAAGTGACTGAGGGCTAAATATATGTTTTTATTTTTTTCTTAATGGAAGCTCATAATTGAGTAATAGTATGTGAAACCCATGTGGCACAGTGGGAAGCACAAAAAACAAAAAAATAAAAAGAATCTGAAAGACTGTAGTGACATGCATGTATTTGAAATCAGGAAGATGTAAGAAAAATCTAAGTCTTGTCAGTCACATAGCATGAAGAAATGAAATTATGCAAAAAATGTGGTTAATAATGGAAATATACCACAACACAGTGTGAAACATGCTCTAAACTATGATATATTATTATTTAAAATAATCAGTAGTAATCCACTTACAGAACAAAATCACAATATATAGAGTACCTGTTTTACATTACAAGATGTTGCTTACATTATTTTTCTGAGTTTGCTGTATTTGTTCTACTGCAAATAGTTCTTTTTTTCTATAATTAGTAACTAAAATTGTTTCAGAGCTAAAAGCTCTGAAAAGCTATAACAATAATGCCCAAGTGGGGTGTGTTTGTGCATACAAGTATGTACACATGGGAGAAAAGTTACGAGGATATCTCTAGTGCTTCATGCATCCTGATGTTAAGAGGTAGAGCAGATCTACACTTTTTCCTGTCTCTGTTTAGACAAAGTAGGGACGAATTGGATTATATTCCTGAGACTACATCACTATATGGTCTATCAAGCAAAGTATGTTCCCTTTGCTTGATCTTGGACTTCTTGTGTGATAATCAGCTTATATTTTTCTATAATACACTGTCAGTTTGATTTAACTGCCTGTTTGCCTTCAGAGTTCCATTCTGCAAATTGCCCACAAGTGTTAATTTGCTCCCAGGCTCAGCTTCAAGAAAGGTGGAAGGGGAGATAGAGTTTTTGCCAGCGCACATAGCCTGCAGACTTTTTGGATATGGGTTTAATCTATTTCTTTTTTTAACTTAAATTCTCTACTTGAAAACTATGACTAGTACTCCACAGGTATAATTTTGAGTTTCCCAGATCCTACAGTTCTGAATACTGTGTGTACAATAATGAATGGCAAGAGCAAAGACTTCCTGTGAAGACTATCCTATCAAGTCATTATTTTATTTTGGGTCACTAGCTGCCTTGAAGAACTATCACTTAAGCATGTTGCCTTGCAGGTCTATTTCTAAACAAAGATTATTAATGCATGAATCATTTCAGTAGCTGATGGAGTATGTAATTTACCGAATATACACTTTATTAGTTGCTTTTTTCTTAGCATATTTGTTATGTCTACAGTTACACAAACTGAAATTAATTTAAAGGCTAGTCACTATAGACACAGTGGCTCAGCAAAGATAAGAGGAAGAGTGTCAGGCCAAGGACCCTAGGTAACTTAATCAGTGAAAAGGGAGCTCAAAGAATTGGTTGCATCTAAGCCATAATTTTGAAATTATTCTCCCAATAAAACAGTTTTTCAGTTGCTCCTGGTGTGAAACCAACTGAGCTGATACAATCAAAGAAGCTTTTCCAGGAAGATCTTTTAGACTGAGGAGGGGCTAATCCTGTGTCTTGGTTTCAGCTGGCATAGAGTTAATTTTCTTCCTAGCCACTGGTATAGTGCTGTGTTTTGGATTTAGAATGAGAATAATGTTGATAGCATGCTGATGTTTTATTTAGAATCATAGAATCATTTCAGTTAGAAGAGACCCTCAGGTCATTGAGTCCAACCATAACGTAACCTAACTCTAGCACTAAACCACGTCCCTAAGAACCTCATCCAAATGCCTTTTAAGCACCTCAAGGGATGGCTGACTCTACCACTTCCCTGGGCAGTCTGTTGCAATGCCTGACAACCCTTTCTGTGAAGAATTTGTTCCTAATATTCAATCTACACTTCCCCTGGCACAACATGAGGCCATTTCCTCTTGTCCTATCACTTGATACTTGGGAGAAGAGACCAACACCCTCCACACTACAACCTCCTTTCAGGTAGTTGTAGACAGCAATAAGGTCTCCCCTCAGCCTCCTTTTCTCCAGGCTAAACAGCCCCAGTTCCCTCAACCGCTTCTCATAAGACTTGTACTCCAGGACCCTCACCAGCTTTGTCACCCTCCTCTGCACTCTCTCTAGGATTTCAATGTCCTTCTTATGATGAGGGGCCCAAAACTGAACAGACTATTCAAGGTGGGACCTCACCAGCACTGAGTACAGTGATACAATCACTTCTCCAGTTCTGCTGGCCACACTATTCGTGATACAAGCCAGGATGCTGTTGGCCTTTTTGGCCACCTGGGCACACTGCTGGTTCATATTCAGTCGGCTGTTAATCAACACCCCCAGATCTTTCTTTGCCAGGCAGCTTTCCAGCCACTCTTCCCCAAGCCTTTAGCACTGCCTAGGGTTGTTATGACTCAAGTGCAGGACCTGGCACTTGGCCTTGTTAAACCTCATACAACTGGCCTTCGTCCAATGATCTAGCCAGTCCAGATCCCCCTGTACAGCCTTCCTACTCTCCAGCAGATCAACACTCCCACCCAATTTGGCGTCATCTGAAGACTAAGTAAGGATACACTCAATCCCCTCATCCAGATCATTGATGAAGAGATTAAACAGAACTGGAGTACCGAGCCCTGGGGAAGACCACTTGTGACCGGCCGCCAGCTGGATTTGGCTCCGTTCACCACAACTCTTTGGGCCCAGGCCTCCAGACAGTTCTTTATTCATTGCAGAGTACACCCATCTAGGCCATGAGCTGCTAGCTTCTCCAGGAGAATGCTGTGGGATATGGTGTTAAAGGCCTTACTGAAGTCACACGGCATCCATACCCTTTCCCTCATCTACAAGTTAGGTCACCTTGTCTTAGAAGGAGATCAGGTTGGTCAAACAGGACCTGCCTTTCATAAGCCCATGTTCACTGGGTCTGATCATATGGATCTCTTGTAAGTGCTGTGTGATGTCACACAAGATCATCTGCTCCATGACCTTGCCCAGCACTGAGTTTAGACTGAGAGGTCAGTACTTCCCCAGATCATCCTTCCGACCTTTCTTGTAGATGGGCATCACGTTAGCCAACTTCCAGTCAACTGGTACCTCCCCAGATAGCCAAGATTGCTGGTAGATAATGGAAAGTGGCTCACTGATCACCTTCTCCAGCTCTCTCAGCACCCTTGGGTATATCCCATCTGACCCCATAGACTTTTGGGTGTCCAAGTGGTGTAGCAGGTCACTAACCATTTGCCCTTGGATTATTGGGGCTTCATACTGCTCCCCATCCCTGTCTTCTGGCTCAGGGGGCTGGGTACCTGGAGCACAACTGTTCTGACTGTTAAAGACTGAGGCAAAGAAGGCATTTAGTACCTCAGCCTTTCCCTTCCTTAGTTGTTGGTAAGTAGTCAAGGTTCCAGGTACACAAGAAGCTGGAGGTGGGGACAGCCAGGACAGCTGACCCAAACTGGCCAAAGGGATATTTGATACCATTTGATACTATTCGCCGTCATGCTAAGTACATATTTTGTGGGAAGATGGTTAGGGGAACTGCTGTTCAGGGATGGGCTAAGCATCGGCCACTGGGTGGTGAGCAATTAATTGCATTGTGAATAATTTGATATATATATATTATTTTTATTATTATAATAATTATTAATATTGTTTCCCTTTCTGTCCTATTAAACTGTCTTTGTCCTTACCCACAAGGTTTGCCTCTCTGATTCTTTCCTACATCTCGCTGCAAGGTGGGGAGGGAGTGAACAATGGTGTGTGTGGTGTTTAGCTGCCTGTCAGGTTAAACCACAACACCCCTACAGGGGTATAGAATTCATTATGAGATGCAAGGGAGGAATTATTTTGGGACCATGTAAAAATTATTATGGGATTTTTAAGGAGTATGTGGCACGTGAGAAATCCATTGTGAACTGTTTAGGAGAAGGATCAAAGGCAGAGAAAGGAGGAAGTTGGATTAGGAAGAAACTGCACAGGAAAGAATAAGAAAAAGGGAATGAAGAGCTTGTCAGGAGTAAACAGGTTGCCTGTCTGGCCAACTCCCACTCCTCAACTCCACAGTCTATCCTGTCTTCATATTAAACTCCATTCCTATCTACTTTTCTTGGTGAGGTTGCTCATATTCTGCTTGTCTGTGGTACTAGTAAACTTCAAGAGGGAGTCATAGTCAGCAATTAGAACAAGCGGTCTAGGAGCCAGGTACCAGAGAAATTTGAGATCTGAAAGCTGGATCCTGGAAAGAGCAAAGGTCTGAGAACTTGCTGCTGAAGGGTCCAGTTGTCCAAAACTGCTGCTGAAGAGATGGGGGGGTCTGGGAAGACCATATGTCTGGACTAGCTACTGGAGTATCTATTTGTATCCATTAGTGGTCTTCAGCCCTAATCAGCTGTAGTGACGGAACAGGATTAGGCTATCTATGGCCTTCATATTTGTGTAACTGCTGTGTGTTTTCTGTCTATACTGATCAGCATGGCTGGTCATGTGTGAGTAGTGTGTACATGTGCTGCTATCGGGAATGTCTGTTGGATGAAGACATGGTGCTGCACCAGCTTCATATCTACCGGGCTATTGAATTCAGAAACCTCTATGTTATAAATATATCTAAATTATATAAAATTATATATGTGATATATAAATATATAAAGCTTATTTTAATAGAAAGCTAGTATATTGAAAAATATGGAAACAAGCCTGGAGCTAAAATGGGGGAGGATGGCACTGAAGCAGTTCTTGAGAAGCACATGCTTCTAAGAGGATCAGTTTATATGGAAAAATGAAGAGGCTAAGGTTATGTAGTTCACAAGATAAGCCACTCAGGTTGAGAAAAGGATAAAAGCTGACATGAAAGCAGAATTCTAAGAAAGTAAAAAGGGATGCTATAACATAGACTGCATTGCAGAAATCTCTGATTTGGCAGTCAAGTCTTGATATGGAGAAAAGGGTGATAACAAACTGGTACACATTATAGAAGATAAATTTTAACTGGAATATAGCATCTATATATAATCTGGGAAAGTAGTTTAAGTTCTCAGCATGCTCCTATCTCTATTAGATTATCCTTATTATTAGATTATCCTTGGTGCCATATCAAGGCATATCAAGGATAAGAGGGTTATTAGGGGCACTCAGCATGGCTTTACCAAGGGTAAGTCATGCTTGACCAACCTCATAGCCTTTTATGAGAATGTAACAAGGTGGATGGATGATGGCAGAGCGGTGGATGTGGTCTACCTTGACTCCAGTAAAGCCTTTGACACAGTCTCCCACAGCATCCTCACAGCTAAGTTGAGGAGGTGTGGTCTAGACAATCGACTAGTGAGGTGGGTTGCGAGCTGGCTTAAGGAGAGAAGCCAGAGAGTGGTAGTCAAAGGTGTGGAGTCTAGTTGGAGGCCAGTATCCAGTGGAGTGCCTCAGGGGTCAGTACTGGGGCCAATATTATTCAATATATTCATTAACGATTTAGATGAGGGAATAGAGTGCACTATCAGCAAGTTTGCTGATGACACTAAGCTTGGAGGAGTGGCTGACACGCCAGAAGGCTGTGCTGCCATCCAGCAGGACCTGGACAGGCTGGAGAGTTGTGCGGGGAATAATCTGATGAAATTTAACAAGGGAAAGTGTAGAGTCCTGCATCTGGGCAGGAACAACCCCAGGTTCCAGCACAGGTTGGGAAATTACATATTAGAGAGCAGTGTAGGGAAAAGGGACCTGGGGGTCCTGGTAGACAACAGGATGACCATGAGCCAGCACTGTGCCCTTGTGGCCAGGAAGGCCAATGGCATCCTGAGGTGTATTACAAGGGGGGTGGTTAGTAGATCGAGAGAGGTCCTCCTTCCCCCTCTATTCTGCCCTGGTGAGACCACATCTGGAATATTGTGTCCAGTTCTGGGCCCCTCAGCTCAAGAAGGACAGGGAACTGCTGGAGAGGGTCCAGCATAGGGCAACAAAGATGATTAAGGGAGTGGAGCATCTCCCTTATGAAGAAAGGCTGAGGGAGCTGGGTCTCTTTAGTTCAGAGAAGAGGAGACTGAGTGGTGACCTCATTAATGTTTATAAATATATAAAGGGTGAGTGCCACAAGGATGGAGCCAGGCTCTTCTCAGTGGCAAACAATGATAGGACAAGGGGTAATGGGATCAAGCTGGAACACAAGAGGTTCCACTTAAATTTGAGAAAAAACTTCTTCTCAATGAGGGTGACAGAGCACTGGAACAGGCTGCCCCGGGAGGTTGTGGAGTCTCCTTCTCTGGAGACATTCAAAACCCGCCTGGATATGTTCCTGTGCGACCTCATCTAGGCGTTCCTGCTCCAGCAGGGGGATTGGACTAGATGATCTTTTGAGGTCCCTTCTAATCCCAAACATACTGTGATACTGTGATACTGTGATACTGTGATACTGTGATACTGTGAAACTGTGATATTGGTATGGCAGTAGAAATGATTAAAGAGGGATAGTTTGGAGATATCCTCAACAGAATTATTACATGATTTGTAAACCATTTGGTTGTATTAGAAAACAGATAGAAAGGAAAGGCATTTGTCTCCAAATGTTGATCCTTTCAGAGAACAAACGTTGGGATATTCCATAATTATAGCAGTGCCAGACAACAGGACAGTCAGAGGATGATAAGAAGGAATTTAATCCAGCATAAACTCTCCTTGGTAGTGCTAGACATGGGGGACTAAATGACTTGAAAAAGCCAGAGTCTAAACAGAGATAAACGACCTGTATGTTTTACTGTCTTACATGCCTATGAAGATATGTTATGTGAGGATATACTCAAGTACAAGAGGACAAAAAATAAAGAGAGTTTGCTAAAAGTTTTAATTGGTTTTGTAAATCTTTTGGATGAGCTTGGCTTAGCTTCAAATATGGTAATTCAGCAATGTAGTCCCATGTTTACAATGAACTAGTGTAGACAGCAAATCTGGGGCAGTAAGTTTAAGTCTCTAGAAAATACTCTTAAAAGTGTGGAAATATATAATACATAGAAAACAAAACAAAACAAACAAACAAACAAAACAAAACAAAAAAACAACCTCAAGTTTTAATCAATACATGCAGAATTTAAGATAATGCAACCAACTACAAAAACTAGTATGATGTTTTTACACTTATAATTTAATGAAGAATAAAAATTAGTTTGTTTCCTCACAAGTCTCTTCTAAGATTTCTTGTCTTTGTAATATTTAATTCATATGTTTGTGCTGAAATTTCAGTGGCTTCACCTTCAATTGTTTGTCCTCCTTCTGCCCTTCAGATGAATGCAGTACTTGCGGTTATGAGCTTTCTCCTGAGGCTTACAATAAAAAGACTCCCAAAATGAAAAAGGCATTTCTTGTTTGGTAATTTTATCTGAAAAGTTGTGTAATTGCAAAAACAAAACTTTTCAACAGGGTTAGGCAAACAAACAGGAAGTAAGTTTTGCACTGAATGACACCCACTGACGTTTAAGCCTATTCTCACTTAAAAAATTAGCTGTTATACCAGCTGAATTTTCTGACCTAGAGTCAGGTCACAAAGGAACTATTATTTTTAATATTTTCATTATAAAAATAAAAATTGAAACTTAAGTTTCATTGTGACATTACTTCAAATGTAAACACAATGCCAAAAAAACCCACAAACAAACAAAACAAACAAAAAAACCAACCAACCACACAAAAGTTATATTTTGAATCAAAAAAGAGATGGGGAAAAAAAACCTCTTGGTTTACTCATTTTATCAGCAGGAAAATGAGATAAAATTAGTCTAAGTGCATTATGTGGTCCTATAAAACCCTGCTTCAGAACCAGGAATTAAATTATGTCAGATCACCAACACTGGGCCTTTGCCTTACACACAGACACACACACACACAAAAGTAAAATACTGTAAAATAAGATCCGTCTCTTGAAATCATGAAAGATACAGACAACATCAGAAATACAGACACAAAATGTTTCAGTTTCTGTATAAAAAAGAGAGACTGAAACACCTCAGACACAATAAAGATCCTTCAGGTTCTTCAGAATTTATGAGAAACTAAAGTTGCCTCTAGATAGTTTACTTGACTGACTACCTCTAAAATGCTCAATGATTGCTGAAAAAACAGACTATTTACACTGTACACCCACACAGCTGACCAAAGGCTTTCTACAATTCTTTTTGTCTTTTTTGCTTTGTGCTGCACTAAGGTTACATCTCCCCACAAAACATAATTTCTTTTACATGTATCATTGTCTGTATTTCCCAGGCATGGATATTTCATTTCAAGGAACCATAACAAATGGAGCATTTACATTTATCCTTATTTTATAAATACAATAACACAGTACTCTGTTTCTGATTGTCATGGATAAAATACCATCTTCTGACTTTCAAGGTTTCTAAATCCTTCATCCCATTAAGGGATTATCTGGGAGTGCTACCATTTTTTGGCAATTTTTTAATATATTAGGGAAATAAAAGAGGGGCTCCCTATCTCAGACTCTTCCTATTTCTTACTACTTCCCTCTCCTGTGGGTCCCTTAAATGAAGAAGCCTTGCTGAGTCCACAGTACTCTTCCTTTCTCTCCTGTGTACATTTCCATCCAAATAGACTGGGGAGAATCACTATTTTTGAATTTTCTTTGAGCACTGACATAAATGAAAAAGATGACAAAGAGAGAGGCAGGAAAAGATGACAAAGAGAGAGAGTGAAAAAGAGACTGGCACATGTAATCAGAATGGAGACACAAAGATACTGAAGGGCACACTGAGAAGAGTGACAGGGCTGGTTATGGTTAAAATTGTTGAGTGGCAACAACAACTTGTAAAAGCAGACATCTCAGACATAACCCCTGAGAAATACACTCTTTATTTCATCCTTCCCACAAGTTTTCTTTTTCATCCTCATGATTCTTTCATGTAGACTATATCCTGTAATGTAGATGTCTGAGTGGATTAGGTTTTTTTAGAGAATATTGAACTCTGAAGAATTCTGTTACTGTAGAGGGTTCTGTCCCACAATTTGTGATGGCTGTGATTGACAGCTAGTAAAAGGTAGTTTCTGAGGCTTCTTCCTAATGTGTTTATCCTCCCTTTTCATTCTGCACTTATTGGTATTCTTCAAGGCTCTCCACAGAAAGTATTTTATGTATCTATATATAGGTGCTCAATATGAAGCATTCCAGTTTTAACACGTTGATTGACAGCCTAGTTCTACATAGAAGTGTTAAACCCACTGTATAAGATCCACCTTTATACTTTGCTTCTTTTCAGAACCTATTCCTTGATGAGTATCTGTAATTTTCATGTTTAAAGTACAGGAATCACAGTCACAGCCTTCCAACTAACATGAATAAACCAATGGACACAGGGAGGAATAGGATGGGCCTTAGCAGATGCTTAGGTCCATTAAAGGGTCCTAAGGATCTCTTCTTTAAATCCACAGTGCCTTCCTTTTGTGTTCAATGAGAGGTTATTTCCAGATAGAACACATGAGCACAAACTATTTCTCAGTATTAAATATGTAAGTGGTTTTACTCATGAAACATAACCACCATACTACAAACTGTTTTGGCTTAATGCCATAGTGTTTACCTATGATGTGGAATACCAAAATGCAATTGTCTTTGTCTGAACAAATCCAAATATTAGACTTCGCTTAGCAAAGTAGGTTATTTGGTGTCATAAGAGAAATCTAGCACAGACGTGTTTTTATCATTAGTTTCTATTTACACTAAGTCAGCCTCTTTTCTTACTCTTTAGTCTCCAGAACACGTATTTTGACTTTTATCTGCTAATTCTAGCTGGTACTATTCATACATATAGAACTGTAAAAAAAAAAAAAAAAAAAAAAAAAAGGAAACAGAAAAAAAACACAAAACCAAAAACTGTTTAAGAAATCCATCAAAAGACCTCATCTAATTGTAGAGATTCTAATCAAGTCTTAAAACCAGAAACAAGATTAAAATAAGATTTCATAGTATTAATTTTCCTCCGTTCCTATTTTTATGTTATTGCAAACATGTTCTTGTGCTTAGTGCAGTTGAGTATGTTGTAAATAAGCAGAATGATGTGTACAAACCATTTTGGAAAATGAGTAAAAGGAAATACATGTATGTGAAATCTTTAAAAAAAAAAAAAAAATCCCTAAAAACTTCCCCCTGCCCCTCAAAGAAACATGACATCTGCCTGTCTCTTTTATCTCTTTCTAGCTGTGCCATAATTTAGGAAGTTCCTTTTGTTAGAAATTTATTTTTTCTTTTTAGGCTTGTTGATCTCACTCTTTATCTCAGCTTGACTTGCATAACTCAAGTTTAGAAGCACTTCTCCATGTGAGGACTCTTCTCTGTAATTCCCTGTTTTCACTATATCGGAAGGAACTTTCAAATACTTTAAGTGTATATATCTATCTATCTATCTATCTATATATATATAATAACATCTATGAGTGTAGTCAGCTGTCTTTTGCTAATGATTTTGATTCTTCCATGATTTCTTATGGTACTCATACACAAGCTTTCCAATAGAGAGTACAATGTAGGTATTGCTTTGCTATTGAGAAGAAACAACAATAAAACTATTTTGATCCTATAAATATGACTCAAACACAAAATTTTTGTATGTTGTTTGACAAGAAAGGTAAGTAATTGGGGCTTTGTCACATGAAAGCCTAACTTCCTTAAAACTGATAAACTGATAATGTGGTAGGACCAGTTGATCAATTTATCAACTTTTACATGCCAGACGATGCCTTAAGAAAGAGACATACAGAAGTTCACTCCTTGTGAAGACTGAGTCCTTGAAACTTAGAAACACACCTTGAGAGATTCGGTGGAGAAGCTACAGGAAAAATTAGTACAAATACTATTCACGTGCACCTGACAATAGGCATTTCCTTTTCAAGGTGATATTGGTCTTGATTTTTTTCAAGGAATGAGAAGACATTACTCTGGGGTTTATTTCATAAGTAAAAAAAAAAAAAAAAATGACAGCTTCTAAGGGAAGTCATGGCTGGGTGTCTTTGCAGTTCGGAGAAGTTCTACTTTCTTGTCCCTGGTGCAGATTTAGGAGGCCTCACACTCAGGGGTGTTTATCCAGTCTTCATCAGATAGATGTGGCTGCTCTAGTTGCTGGTCTCCAGGTCTCCAGTCGCTGCCCACCAGGTGCAAGGGAGGAGCAACCAGGTTGTGTAGCGGGTGAGTCCCACCCACACTGGGCTGCAGCAGTGGGTGTGGTAGCTTCTGCAGCAGGGTGCAGAGAGCACTTGTTGCTTGTCAGCCCCTCTAACTTATTGCCAGCATCCCAGACTGCTGACGACCATGGTCGCCTCCAGGAAGAGAGCTTGTCTCAAACAGACTGTGGCTACGCAGTCTGAGGAGGTTCTGTCTCGAACGGTGGCTGTTCAGGTCTACGGCTGCAGGGGGTGCCAGAGCCTGCTGCTGCCGGGGGAGGGAGGCCAGCACTCCACCTGTGTGAGGTGTGAGCAGGTGCAAGACCTGCTTGACATGGTTCTGAAACTTAAGGAGGAGGTTGAGAGTCTGAGGACCATCAGGGAGTGTGAAAGGGAGATCGACTGGTGGAGTAACACCCTGACGTGCCAGTCGGAAAGGTCCCAGGGAGGCACCCCCCAAAAGGAGATGGACCTCCTGCCCTCTCGGACAGAGGCAGAAGTCCTGAGATGGCCCCGCCCTTGTTGCTGTCGGGCAGAGGTAGGGGACCTAAAAGACGATGAGGGCTGGAAGCGTATTCCGGTTCGGCGTCACGGGCAGCCCCCCTCCCTGCCTTCTTTGTCTCCCCAGGTGCCCCTCCGTAATAGGTTTGAGGCCCTGGATCTTGAAGAAGAGGTAGGTGAGGAGGTGGTGCCAAGCCTGCCTACAAGATCACATAGGAAGAGGCGGTTGACTTCACAACTTAAGACTGCCTCTGATAAGAAAGAAAGAAGGGTGATTGTAATAGGAAATTCCCTTCTGAAGGGAACAGAGGGCCCAATATGCAGAGTTGACCCTCATCTTAGGGAAGTTTGTAGTCTACCTGGAGCCCAGATCAAGGATATCGCTAGAGAGCTCCCCAAACTGGTGTGCCTGACAGACTACTACCTGCTGCTGGTCTTCCAGACAGATGGGGAGGAAGCTGCTTCCCGTAGTCTGAGGGGAATGAAGAACGATTTCAAGGTCTTGGGAAGGATGGTGAAAGACTCAGGGGCTCAAGTGATCTTCTCTTCACTCCTTCCATCTTCAAGGGACAATGTGGGATGGAATAGGAAAATTCAGTCTCTAAATGGTTGGCTCCAAGACTGGTGCTACAGGCAGGGCTTTGGATTTTTTGATAATGGTTGGTTTTATAAGACACCAGTCCAGACAGTGTCACGCAGGAAAGGTTTATCTCACAGGGGCAAAAGGATGCTGGAGCAGGAATTAGCTGGGCTCATTTGGAGAGCTTTAAACTAGGCTCGAAGGGGGATGGGGTTGTAGCTGGGTTTGTCCCAGTGGGGCAGCATTCTAAAACTGATGAGGACCAGGTGGCCTCCTGTGCCCCTAGGGAGAAATTGGTGTGCTCTGCTCGCTCCCTGAAATGCCTGTACACCAATGCACGCAGCATGGGGAATAAGCAGGAGGAGTTAGAATCCTGTGTTCGGTTGGGATATTATGATCTGGTGGCAATTACAGAAACATGGTGGGACAGTTCACATGACTGGAATGTGGTCATGGATGGCTATGCCCTTTTCAGGAAAGACAGGCCAGCCAGGCGTGGCGGTGGAGTTGCTCTCTATGTGAGAGAGCAACTACAATGTACTAAATTCTGCCCAGGAGTGGATGACGAGCAAGTTGAGAGTGTATGGGTCAGGATCAAGGGGCAGGCTGGCAGGGGTGACACTGTTGTGGGCGTCTGTTACAGGCCACCAGATCAGGCTGAGGAAGCTGATGAGGCCTTCTATGGGCAGTTGAGAGTGGCCTCACAGTCACAGGCCCTGGTTGTTGTGGGGGATTTTAACTTCCCTGATGTTTGCTGGAAGGACCATTCAGCCAGCCAGCCACAGCCCAGGAGATTCCTCCAGTGCATTGATGATAACTTCCTCATGCAGATGGTAGAGAAGCTGACTAGGAGAGGTGCACTGCTGGATCTCATCCTCACTAACAAGGAGGGTCTGGTCGAAGCAGTAAAGGTTGAGGGCTGCCTGGGTTGCAGTGACCACGAGATGGTGGAGTTCAGCATCTTGGGTGGCAGGAACAGAATAGCAAGTAGAATTGCAACCCTGGACTTTAGCAAGGCTGACTTTGGCCTTTTCAAGCAATTGCTGGGGGAAATCCCATAGGCAAGACTGCTTGAAGGTAAAGGGGCCCAAGATAGCTGGATTGCATTCAGAGATTGTTTCTTCCACGCTCAGGATCAGAGCATCCCCACACGTAGGAAGTCAAGGAAGGGAGCCAGGAGGCCTGCGTGGTTGAATACAGATCTGTTGGGTATGCTCAAGCAGAAGAGGAGAGTTTACAGGTCATGGAAGCAGGGGCTGGCACTTGGGAAGGCTGCTGTTAGAGGATGTAGGAAGGCAGCTAGGATAGCCAAGGCCTCCTTAGAATTACAGCTGGCGAGAGGGGTCAAGGACAGCAAAAAGAACTTTTTCAAATACATAGCAGATAAAACTAATACCAGAGGCAATGTAGGCCCACTGATGAACGGGGTGGGTGCCCTGGTGGCAGAAGATACAGAGAAGGCAGAATTACTGAATGCCTTCTTTGTCTCTGTCTACTCTGCCAGAGGCTGTCCTGGGGAGCCCTGTACCCCTGAGACCCCGGATGAAGCCAGGTCAATGGAGGAGTTTGCTTTAGTCGATGAGGACTGGGTTAGGGAGCAATTAAATAGTCTGGACATCCATAAATCCATGGGTCCAGATGGGATGCATCCGCAGGTGCTGAGGGAGATGGCTGAAGTCATTGCTGGACCGCTCTCCATCATCTTTGCCAAGTCTTGGGAAACGGGAGAGGTACCCGAGGATTGGAGGAAAGCAAATGTCACTCCAGTCTTCAAAAAGGGCAAGAAGGAGGACCCGGGTAATTATAGACCGGTCAGCCTTACCTCTGTCCCTGGGAAAGTAATGGAACAGCTTGTCCTTGGTGCCATCTCAAGGCATTTCAAGGATAAGAGGGTTATTAGGGGCAGTCAGCATGGCTTTACCAAGGGTAAATCGTGCTTGACCAACCTCATAGCCTTTTATGAGAATGTAACAAGGTGGATGGATGATGGCAGAGCGGTGGATGTGGTCTACCTTGACTTCAGTAAAGCCTTTGACACAGTCTCCCACAGCATCCTCACAGCTAAGTTGAGGAGGTGTGGTCTAGACAATCGACTAGTGAGGTGTGTTGCGAGCTGGCTTAAGGAGAGAAGCCAGAGAGTGGTAATCAATGGTGCGGAGTCTAGTTGGAGGCCAGTATCTAGTGGAGTGCCTCAGGGGTCAGTACTGGGGCCAATATTATTTAATATATTCATTAACGATTTAGACGAGGGAATAGAGTGTACTATCAGCAAGTTTACTGATGACACTAAGCTTGGAGGAGTGGCTGACATGCCAGAAGGCTGTGCTGACATCCAGCGGGACCTGGACAGGCTGGAGAGTTGGGCGGGGAATAACCTAATGAAATTTAACAAGGGAAAGTGTAGAGTCCTGCATCTGGGCAGGAACAACCCCAGGTTCCAGAATAGGTTGGGAAATTACATATTAGAGAGCAGTGTAGAGGAAAGGGACCTGGGGGTCCTGGTGGACAACAGGATGACCATGAGCCAGCTCTGTGCCCTTGTGGCCAGGAAGGCCAATGGCATCCTGGGGTGTATTAGAAGAGGGGTGGTTAGTAGATCGAGAGAGGTCCTCCTTCCCCTCTATTCCACCCTGGTGAGACCACATCTGGAATATTGTGTCCAGTTCTGGGCCCCTCAGTTCAAGAAGGACAGGGAACTGCTGGAGAGAGTCCAGCACAGAGCCACGAAGATGATTAAGGGAGTGGAGCACCTCCCTTATGAAGAAAGGCTGAGGGAGCTGGGTCTCTTTAGTTTGGAGGAGACTAAGGGGGGACCTTATTAATGTTTATAAATATATAAAGGGTGAGTGCCATGAGGATGGAGCCAGGCTCTTCTCAGTGGCAAACAATGATAGGACAAGGGGTAATGGGATCAAGCTGGAACACAAGAGGTTCCACTTAAATTTGAGAAAAAACTTCTTCTCAGTAAGGGTGACAGAGCACTGGAACAGGCTGCCCAGGGGGGTTGTGGAGTCTCCTTCTCTGGAGACATTCAAAACCCGCCTGGACATGTTCCTGTGCGACCTCACCTAGGTGTTCCTGCTCCAGCAGGGGTATTGGACTAGATGATCTTTTGAGGTCCCTTCCAATCCCAAACATACTGTGATACTGTGATACTGTGATAAACGGTATTTCTGATATGGTTACCTGGGTACTGTGTGACTCCAAAATGCTCTCCTCCCATTATCCATGGTATTTGACCAGTTTTCCCTTAAGTATCTCTAAAATCCAGCCATTACTCACCCTCATGGTACTATCCTTACACTGAAAACTGGTTTTCTGAGCTACACAATCTATTATTTATTACAGAATCATAGAATGTCCTGAGTTGGAAGGGACCCACAAGGATCATCGAGCCCAACTCCTGTCCCTGCACAGGACAACCCCACAGTTCACATTATGTGTCTGAGGGTGTTGTCCAGTCTCTTCTTGAATACTGTCAGCCTTGGAGCCATGACTACATCCCTGGGGGAACTCGTTCCACTGCTCCACCATCCTCTGGATGTAAAACCTTTTCCTAACACCTAACCTAAACCTCCCCTGGCATATCTTCCTGCCATTCCCTTGCAATCTATCATTGATCGCTAGGGAAAAGGGTTTGGCGCCTGCCCCTCCTCCTCCCCTTTTGAGGAAGCTGTAGACCACGATGAGGTCTCCCTTTAGTCTCCTCCTCTCCAGGCTGAACAAATCAAGTGACTTTAGCCTCTCCTCATACAGCTTTTCCCTCCAAACCCTTCACCAACTTCATTGCCCTATTCTGGACAGCTCCCCCCCGATTTTGTGTCATCAGAGAACTTACTAAGCAATCCCTCAAGTCTAAGTCATTTATACAGACATTAAAGAGCACTGGCCCTAAGATGGATTCCTGTGGAACCCCGCTAGTGACTGGTTGCCAGCCTGCCATAACCCCATTTACTAGAACCCTTTGAGCCTGGCCTGTCAGCCAATTGCTCACCCACTGCACTATGTGTTTACCCAGCTGTATCCTGGCCATCTTGTCCAGGAGGATACTATGAGAGACAGTATCAAAGGCTTTACCGAAATCCGAAAAGATCACATTGGCAGGCTTTCCTTGGTCAACTAGGTGGGTAACCTTGTCATAGAATGAAATTAAGTCTATCAGGCAAGACTTTCGCCTCACGAACCCGTGCTGGCTCGGACCAATGACTTCGTTGTCCTTCAGATGTTTTTGAATAACTCCCAGAATAATCTTCTTCATGACTTTTACAGGAACAGAAGTGAGGCAGACAGGCCTGTAGTTGCTGGGATCATCCCTGTTGCCCTTCTTGTTGATTGGGACAGTGTTTGCCATCTTCCAGTCTTCCAGGACCACTCCAGATTCCCAAGAGCATTGAAAAATCATGGAGAGAGGTCTCGCTATGATGTCAGCCAGCTCTTTAAGCACCCTTGGATAAATCCCACCAGGTCCCATCAACTTGTATGGATCTTGCTGGAGTATCAGATCCTGTACAAGCTCCAGATTGCTTGGGAGCTTATCATTCTCACAGCTGTGGTTTTCCAGCCCAAGGTTATGGGGGTCCCCCAAGTCCATGTTGTTATGTCCAGAAATTTTTCATTTCATGTTCGGTAATTTCTTATGTTCTGTTCCATCATCTAACCTTCAGGACATGGGCATAACCTGTCTGCATACCTTAACAACACCAAAGCCTCCTTACACAATCTTTCTTCTCTCATATATCTGTAATTCCAGACACAATCTGCCTTATAATTTACACAGAATACCATGAGAATAACTGCACTCTCTTTTAAACTTTCAAATTTTTGAAGTGCTCTGTTTCTAATATTTTCTAAGAAAAAAAAAAAAAAAGACCTCTGTTTCTTACAATTACTGTCATTTTTTTAAAAAAGGTACTTTTCTGCTGTTAAAAAAATAGATCAATAGTTGTCAATCAGCTATATCTACCACTAAATGACTATAATCATAAATAATTAACAACATCTTTGTCAGGTTTTTAAGACTGATGGCTGTCACAGCCAGGCTTCAAGTAGCAGATAAAATTATACTTAATTCTCTAATGTTTTTCTTATTCCATGTCTCATCATATTACCTCTAATAACAATGTCCTTTTCCCTTGCTGGTGTATGAAACATATCTTATGAGAATGCAGCCAGCTACCCTAGTTGTTTTCTGCATATGTATGGCATATATTAGTATTTCAGTTTTGTGAGTTATGCTGTAACTGTCTTAGAGTGCTGAAAGGAATCTTGTTGGAATTTGAAAATGCAAGATCTACAGGTCCAGATTTGGAGAGTATAACGCAGGTTGTCCAACTGTCACATGGCAAAACTGAGAAGTAAGAACCTTTTAAACTATTACTTTAATGAGGTTAAACTAGGAAACAGCTGAAGTCAATGAAGATTGATGTTCTGACCATATTTTTGCTATTTTCAATGAAGACATGCAAAAGAAAGCTCTAGGCAAAAAGAGGCTGCGGGCAAATGGGACCTGTAGTGAACATCTGTGCTTGCTTTTTTTCTGTTACTAAATGAATGTTAAGCTGGTGATTCTAAATGATTTAAGGTTGACAGTGTTAGGTCTAATAATAGCAAACTAAACAACATCTGGTGTGGTGGAAATAAAATGATTTGGTATAACACTTAAAAACTCCCATGAACAAGTAGACAACTTTTTTTGATTTTTCTAAAGGACATATTAAGCTATCACTTTTAATGAATAATATGAAAAGATGGAATGTAGATTCTTCATTAACTTTATTGCATAACTGTGTGGGTTTATTTCATTAGGAAGCTTACCAGTAAGACAGTTATTAGTCCTTCCTCAATATTCTTACTCTTTTAAGGAGTTTGTTTCTTTGTTTGTTTGTTTTATAATGTTATGGTTATTTCTGTTTTACTCCCTTTCCGGCTGCTTTCCTGAATGGTCAACGGTATATTCAATGGTATATTAAAAAATGAAGATTATATACCTGGGAGTATCAGAAAAATGAAGTTTTGACTGAAAGTCACAAATACGCCTTTGGGAAATGCAAAAAAAAAAATAAATCTAACTGTGTGGGTGAAGTGCTGAAATTAATTGGTAATTATAGGGGCATGTCTCACTGGAATTTGTTTAATATTATCTATCACAGCTTCTTGCTCCAAGACCTGTTTACTACCTCAAAATTTCTGCACTAAGTATAATCTGTACATAAAATATTCCTAATAATTTTTTTCTGTATAGAATTTATCATGATAATCTGTCCACATTCTATATATGGTCATGGAATCTCAATAAATCTACAGAAAAGCAACAGTGGAACAAATATGCATGTACATATAATATTCCAAGCCTCTTCATGTAAAATTATTTTTGTGCAGAAACTTCCCTACATATTCTATTTTTATCCATAAGTACAAGCACAATTAGTAAAATGGCATTTAAAAGTTACTTTTTTATGGTATTTAAACCAGGACACAAAAAAATGTTTAGGAAATTCACCCATAAACGGGCACTTTATTCGTTGCTCAGACAGCTTCTTAAAACAAAGTGCTTTGCAAAAGCCAGTTTGGATTTCTTTTCCTAACTCCTCCATTTAATTATATTGAGATGACATTTTTGTTTGTTTGACTCTGCATGTGTGTGTGCGCATGTATGTGTATATTTGCTTTAATTGAGATTGTAAAGACACTAGAGGTGAATACAGAATCTGAGCTTGAAATGACACAGAAATACATTATTGTTTTCATTAAATAAAACATTATTTTGCTTCATAATATTTCTGACAAATCTTAAAGTTTGCTTGAAATAATTTTTGTGTTTTGTACATATTATTTATTACACTTAGCAAGCACGGCTAATTGGCATAACTGAAGTACATGAATAACAATGTGGCTCAAAACTACAAAAGAAAAGGAAATTATGTTTATTTCTTATAAATAAATTATCAGTCACTATGCATTATTTATATTACACAAATTTAAACAATGTATAATACATGAAGATAAATTTACTATATATGGAGCAAAATTAACTGGGCTGTCTCGTAGGACCTTTATTAATATTGCAAAACCAGTATTATACTACTGTATAATTAATTTTTGAAGACTATTTTGCATATGTTTTCCTAAATCACATCACTTAAGGTAGAAAATGTTACATATCATGTGCTAGGCTGATAATACCATGACAAAGGTGTGTTGTGAAGCATGAGACAAAGTCCTTTAAAATTCTGGGAAACCATGTTAACTTTGAACAAAATACAAAAATCATCACAGGTAACTTAAATTTTCTTAAGACAAAGTATTGTCCCAGCTGTCTGTCTTCAAGCTCTAATATGTTCATATGAGCTATGTATTTTATGCTAATTATACTAATCAAATGTCAGGGAAATTATTCTACAGCTAAATGAAATCCTTATACTGAAAAAAAAAACAACTTCCACATATATTTGTCTTATAATAGTCAAAATGGAATTAAAGAGCTATCTGGTTTCTTTAAAGCACCTAGTAAAGCTATTCAGAACTCTGAACTGCTTTTTGTCCCAGATTGGGGGTTCACTTCTATTTTAAACATATATTTTCTTGGAAACATATTTTATGTTTATATTCCCTCAGGACATGTCAGTAGAAGTATCATTATATATTGAAAGTAGGAGTGTAACTTTGTTTTCTATGCTGTTTTGTAGTAAACAGAATTATATAACACACACACATAAAAAAATCAATTTTTATCAAAGCCATGTTTCCTAAAGGAAAAATATTGTGTTCAAAAAGTTCATTACTGCTCCAGCCCAGCTCTCTTGCTTACCTAGAATGTGGGAAATTCAAATTAAGATTATCTTAGATGTATAAAACTCTCATCTCCAAAACAGCCTATAAGATGTCCCACACTTGATACCAACAATAAGGTTCTTAAAGTCACTGCTAACACTTATGCTATAAATATTTTAATAGAAAATTGTCATAATGGAAATTGCCTTGTAGATGGCTCAATTTGAAAAATTAGTTTTAACTAAACTAAGCTACAGCTGAATTTCACTACATACTATGAACTATACACTTCTCAAGTTTTAACATCCTAATTAAATAAAAAAGAGAGTTGTGGAAAATACTATGAATGATTTTTTAGTTAGTTAGTCTGTTTTTTTCTTCTGGCATTTCCAGATTTATTTTCAGTGCTGTTGCGGTCAGCATACTGTGAAACAAAATTTTATTAACTCAAACACATCTTTCGTAAAAATGTGGATAGTATAGGTGGGTTTATTTACTTTAAAACATTACATGTTTATAACAGTGACAGAAGGATTTGTAATAATATCTGGACATAAAGTTTTACTTTGGTGCATTTGGTGGTATGAATGTTGCTATAAAATTGTCTAAAAGTTATTAGCCATTTTTTTTTTGTTTTGTTTTGGTGGGGGGGCAATGCATTCAAAGGACAAAAATGCAGAGAGAAGCAACTGTTTCTGTTTAATAACTTCTCTCTTTAGGAACATACAATCTGACTGAATCTATGAGTCCGGTATCTTAATGTGAAATTAAGTAACCTTATGTACTTCACACAATTTTCATAGTATTTAGCAGAACTTATGTATTTGCAGATACAAAAAAGAATATAATACATGAGAAATACAGTATTCCATAATGTGAACTAGTAATGTTAGTACTTAAAAAGAAGATTAATATGACTTAGTAGAATAAAAAGTTATATATTGTAGGTCTACCTAAGTATTTTTTCCAGTTTTGTTATTATTCTTCAGATTACTGGTTCCTGAATATAATTTTAAATATTAGAGCCTGAAGCAAAGCGTCTGAATTTTCGAAGACTTCTAAGAGCAGTAGGTGCCAAAAAATCAGTGTTCATAAACAGTATTTCAGATTTTTGAAAATGCACAAAAAATAGTCTCAAAAACCACTCTCATGAAATTTTAATCTAAGACATTTAAAAAAACCCTATACAAAATCTATAAAAACAAAGCAAAAATATTTCTCTGGAACATTTTCACAAAAATGTGTATTTACTGGAGATCTCTAACTTGAATGAGGATAACTTCTCTATTTCTCCCCAAAGATTTTGTGACAGAAGCTGTGATGTGGTTTAGGCTGCTAGGACAATATTTTCTTAGCAAAGTAATGGTAGATGTTTATATTATCTCTGAGAGAGATTATGAGATCTAAGTGGTTGCATGGGTGCTTCTGTAAAACTAAGGAAGGATGCGAACACCTTTCCCAGAAGAATTTCTGTAGCAGATGACAATAACCCATCTTTCCTTTAACCTTCCCTTAATATTTAAAAATGAGAAGGATTATTAAAAGTGAGATAATAATGAAACTTCCCTCTCAGTATGTGAGGCAAAATATTTTTCATCAGTGTTGAAAACTGCTGATCATTTAAAAAAGTGTCCTTCTTCAGTCTAAATACACATCTAAATCTATATAAATAAATGTTAAGATTACATTTTGATACTTTTCAATACATTCCAGTTTGAATACTCACTTTTAGATTTACATATGGCTTCCCTGTGTATGAATGGATATTTCAGTTCAGTGAGAGGAATTTGATAGCTTCTGAGTAGTTTTCATGTAAAATATACTTTCACTCTGAGAAAAACAGTTATTTGGGTTTATGTTAGTTTAGACCTAGAGTAACATTTTGAGCAAAGCGTGTCTTCTTTATCACATCAGACCATCCCCTGGAGGTAGTTCAGCCAGGAACTGAGGAGGAACTTCTAATCATCTAATGATGAGAAAAAATGGTACTTTTATTTTCCTCTAATATTCTAGTTCTAATTAAGGACAACTGCATACAACTTCTCATGGACATTTAGAGGTGTGAACTTAATGAAAAATGAACAGAAAAGATTTCTAGACTGTAGTCTCAACCCTTGCATTTTACCTCCCTATATCCCTTTCAATAAGTACTATCAAATGGCACGTTTTATGTCACAGTTGCTGCTGCAATATTTAGACACCAGAATATGACAGTTATGGAATGTGTAGTCTTAGAGGTTCTCAGCTGCCAAAGAGTTAAAGCCTAGTGCCTTTTCTTTAAAAGTAAACTATTAGGGCTTTTTATGTTCAGTATTTTAACCAGCTGAAGATCTTTGGTGAGAGGACATATTAAAACCTCTGCTGGCTACTGGGAAATTATTAAAGCCCTGTGATTTCTGCGCTTCCTCTAGTTATCTCAAATGTCACAGTGACTGATGGCCAAACATCTTTTCTTCTGTAATGTTTTGGACTTTGTTGCTTGCCTTGAAGCAGATAATGTAGCCACAGCAAAATGTGAAATGGTAGATAAATAATTTGCCTTGTTTCCTCTGCTAATTTGCACCTAGAATAGACAGGATACACTTGTTCATCTATCTCAAGATTGTTATTTAATAACATTGTGGTGGCTGAGAGTAGACGTGTGCAACATACAACAGGAAAATTGTAGGAAAAGGCTTTATTCCTCCTGGAAATGCAAGGTGTTTTGTGTCTGGATAGTACAGCAGTAAGTTTCTTACTCAGTTTTCTGTAAACTTCATGAAAAAATAAGTTAAACAAACAACCAAACCAAACAAACAAACCAAACCAAACCAACATATCAACAAAAACCCAAATAAACATACTAAAAATAAAGTGTGAACTAACCAAGTCTTCTCATTCAAGAACACTGATTTATCTGAAACATTGTGGTCTACCAATAATGTGGTGAGGTTCTTTTTTTTTCTTTTTTAGTGTTTTGGGGGTTTGTTTGTTTGTTTGTTTTAAATATGTATATATTTTATGTTTTGTTTTAATTTTTCCCTATCGGAAGTAACACTATGAAACTACCTTGCATTATGACAGAGGTGACCAGGTGCCAGCTGTTAAACATCCAAGTTTGGTATAAACAGACAATTAACAGACTGACAGATACAATGAACTTTTTTATTTTCTCAGTATCTTTGTCAGTTCAGTTCTGATCCCTTAATCTCAGACGGGGAACAGTAAGAACTAGAGAAAATCATGAGAAGGGTAACAGGTGAGATCAAAGCTTTGGTTGACTTCTGTACAGGGAATAATTAAACAGGCAAGAATCTTTTAGACTGAAAAAGACATGACTGTGAAATCATATGTTTAAGTCTATAAAATCGTGTGTTGCATGAATAAAGGTGAACACAGAACAATTTTTCATTGTTTCTTCAAATTAAGGAATAAAGTGACAAATATATTCTAGCAGCTGTCATGTTCAAAACATATAAAGAAAGACATGCATTGAACTTTGTAATATGATAGAAAGACTATGAGTTCAAATAAAATAGTCAAAATAGTGCAAAAAGTCCATCAAGTCCTGTTAAAGATATCAGTACAAATTCAGACTCCTACATTTGAATTAGTCCGAATAACTTCACAATCAGAAAGAAGAAACAGATATTTTCAGGATATAAAAGATAGAATTCTAAAATAGTGTCAGGACACTTGAGTGCAACTACATGCCTCCTTGGCCTCAGCCAGCCTCACCTGAAGATAACACCCTCCTACATACACGCATGCACTCTCTGACCCTCTGCCCAGGAGCATTCAGTCCTCACGTGGCTTAGCCTTGCATTCTGCCCTGCCCTTTTTACATCCTGACTTGTCTGGATTTTTCTGAACTAACCTCAAACCTGACCTATTACTTTGTATTTTTGTGATGATCACTGAATTGTCAATAGGACCAATGGTTATTGCCATTCCTGCTCTGCTTAATCTACACAGAGGCTACAGGACTGTGCTCAGCTGGGGAGGTCACTGCCCTGTCTGTGCTGGGTTCACCCTTGACTCCGTTTGTTAAAAGCCCTGCTCTTGCTTCTCTGCAACAAAACGTTGTAAGAGATCAGAGGAGTAACTCCTTAAGTGTCTGTTTTTTCTAGATTTAGATGATGATAGTGTACATTGGGAAAATACAACTTTTCGTTTAACCTTTTCATACACCTTTCTCTGGAAATCCAGCCAAATTCCTTGCCAGAAGCAGGCAAGGTATCAGTCTAAATGGACTCTTGGTCTGAACTGGTACATTCTTGTGCTCTAAAGTAACCAGAAACTCCCTGATAGGATTCTTTTGGATGCCTTCTTCAACAGTGCCTATCTGTGGCATCATTTTGTTTTTATTAATAAGAGAACTGACATAAGAGTGTGAAAACTACTTCGAGATAGACACAATTAATTGTCTGTGCATGCTCAACAATAATATGTTTTGTACACCTATAAAACCTTTTTGAATCCTGCAATTCCACTGCAAAAAGTACAAGTATACAGTGGTCCCCATTGCATATGCTCTGTTTTCTACTATGATAGATAGAGCCCCTGAGTTTTTTTTTAAATAACACTGTAGTCTACCAAACGGTCTGTTCACTGAAATTTCTCCTCCTTTTCCTGACCTATCCAGTAATTGTACTTTCTGTATCAATCAACGTCACGAGGTTAACTAGCAGGAAAAATTGTCCTTGTACAGATACAACTCACTGAAACAAAATACTAAGTGATAAGATGCAGGCAACTTCCAGCTGAGTGGAAGAATAAGAAGTGTAGATAGGGTGTCAGTCTTCGTAAAGAAAAGAATAAAAATCTGTGTCTTAGATGGATGGCATAAAAGACCTTGTATAACAGTGAAACAAAGTTCTCTGTGTAATACTGAAAGTTACTTACAGACTGTGTGTCAATCAGACCATTTTTCATAGCTGACAGTTCCTGAAGGAATTAGAGAGAAAAAAAAATCTAGTGTCACATACTGAGACTCTAAGAGCAAAGTTTTTCCCTTCAGATTCATCTATCTCTGCAGACTTCTGATGGGCTTGACTGATCCCTCTGAACACAAGTTTGACTTTGTCACCTAGTAACATGGAAAAATCTTTGATTCGTATTATACATGTTTGCTTGCAAAACTCACGCTATTGAACAAACATATCTATAGATTCACTATAAGCAATGGCCTGAAGAAAGGATTAATGGCATGAATAAAAAGAAAAAAAATAGGTTAAAAAAAAATCCTTGTATGGTTAAGGGACAAAAATGCATTTTGGATAAACTTCTGCTGATTAGAGAAAAGATGAAATTAGAGCTGAAATCCACAGTTCTGTGGACAGAAAGACAGCTCAAATTCCCAGATTTAATATTTTTTTAATAGGATTTTATTTACAACTTTTTGAGTATGAAAAGAATGTATCAGGTCCTGAATGAGACACTGAGGTAGCTCAGCAGTTTAGGAAATATCATTGTTTCCTGGATGTTGCTAAAATTATTCCCTGGATTATCCAGGAATGTGGAAAAAATTACATAACTTTAACTAGTTATTTCATTATTGATAGTCTCAGTACGTTTTAAGATAGTATTCAGGTTCCCTTTTCATTAATCACAAGACATTGATATAGTGTAACTCTTCACTGAACAGAAATAATCTTTTATTAATAAATGTGTCCCCATAGCCTAAGAAAGTGTATGGCTGTTGTATTTCTCAAATATGTGGGTATTTGCTAGTAGAAAAAAATTAGTTAGCTATTAAGACGGGTACCACAATGGAGATACAATTAACAATGTGTTGTGTTTGTTTGTTTGGTTTTTCCTTTAAAATGCATGTATTCTTGGTTTCTATGGGATTTTTTATATATTTCATTTTGACATAGCCTTCCACATAACAACTCTTCAGGGACAGAAATCCTTTGATTTGTGCCCTTTAAAAGGCAATTTTAAATGGGGGAATGCTCAAAATATCCTGTATCTGTCTTTACACTCCTTAGAGGTCAAAGGGTTTTGCTTTCTCTGGAGAAGCTTTGCAACTTCCAAGCAGCTGAAATTATTTCTGTTGACCCCAGGTTTCTACCACATCAAAAGAACAGATTTTGAAAAGACACAAAATTGTAATAAAAACAAGCAAACAAATAAAAAAATGAAACACATGACACACAGAATATGACTCAGTCTTTATTTCTCGTAAGTATTTTGTGCTTATTTAGCTTATTGAATCTGTTCCCTGATGTTATTGTGCAATATTTTTCTTGAAGTGTTTTTTTTTTTTTTTTTAAATATTGTTAACTTTCTTCTTTTGACATAGTAGGATACCTAAATATAAAATTTAAATAACATCTGAACATTTAATTTTTCACTTAGTTACAATGGAAACCTTTCTTGCTCAGCCCTTCCAGAAAGATAATGTGAAGGCAAATATTCCTTGAACATATTTTCACTGAAACATTCTGACTGTTGCTAGTTTAGATTGTATGTTATTGAAGCTGAAGTAAACACTTTGCTGAAATGAAATGCCAACCATTTTCTTCTATTCTGAGATCATTTCTCTGTTACACAAAGGTTCCTAAACTTTGTTTCTGTATGTAAAATTATCTCAGAGATAATTAGTTTTCTTTCCCATCCATCCTGAGGTGCAACTAGACTCTGAGGGTCTTGATCATAATTTTTGAAACTGAGGTATGCAAGCCACAATTAATATTAATAGTTTACAGATACCAAACCCATTGTCACAGAATTAACAACTTTTCAATTCAAAATATTGCTCCCCTTACACCTCCTATACATTCTTGTAGAAATTCTTCAGAAAATTTTCTGCATATCTTCTGTGCTATATAATAGATACGAATTTTGTCATTTGTTTCAACAGAGCCAGATGTTCATCCATGTTATTTTGCTAGTAAGTTCAGGCTTACCAAGAGTTACCAAATACACAGAAAGTCTTCAAGTCTCTGCCTTTCTTCTGTCAGCTGATGTGCTTATTGCAGAACTAAACTGGTTACTCTGCAAGCCATGATTCATAAATGCTTCCTGTAGAATTGTTAAAAATGTCCAAGAGACCAGCTGACCTAGATAAGGTTTGCTGGGGAAATTTTCATGCACAGGAAGAAAGAGTACTTAGAAAAGCAGATAAGAATATTACCTGTAATCCTGTAAGTCATATCTAAATGGTATTTCATCAGTCGTAAAGGGATAGGAAGTAGGCTGGTGAGCTGGTTCCTTTATTTTGCATTAGACAAGCAACTGGCATCGACTCTGACTTAGCAGAAGCACTGAATGCTTGCTACTTGTGTTTAGAAATAACTACACTCCTATTATTAGTAACTTGATTTACTGTCCCTACAAAACAAAACAAAACAAAACAACAAAATAAATTATAAAGTTATTTACATGGGACAGAATTTTTGTTTCGTGACTAACATTTCATTTTGTCTGTGAGTAAAGAATCAACACAGAAATAAGCATGGAGTCACATAATAAACTCTTACACAACACAAATAAACTCTTACAAATAATAAATGTAAAACAATGAAAGAAGAATCACAAAAAAAAAGCAAATTTGAAGATGCGCAAGATGCAGAAAATGATTCTTCCTCAAAAAAAAGTATGGGCCATTTAAAAATGTACAGTTGAAATCAGCTCAATAGAAAACAATAAATACATAATATAAATTGTTAGTGAAATTGATTTCAAATTTTGATACAGATATGTAAATAACTCAGAACCAGTCTTGGAAAGATAAGAGATTATGAACTCCTTCTACAATAAAGAGCTAGACCCAGCTATCAACAGCATTTCTAAATTCATTCATTTGAGCTAACACTGTGGAAACATTCGTCTTGAGCATCTAAGTGAAGAAGACAGAATCCTGAAATTCAGCCAATGGAAAAAAGAAGTAATCCTGTGGAGGTGTCCATTCCATATTTCTGACCAAGAAAAATACATTGAATTGTCATACGATCCAAAATGTGAGCTCTTGAAAAATCCTACATAACATTTACTAAAAATAAAGCTATCTAATAAAGCTCATTTTATATCAGATTCTGAATCATACTATTTTGATTTGAGAGGTTATACATAAAATAAATTAAATTTATGACAGGTCTTGGCAACTACTATATATTGATAGGGTCAGATTATAGACTATCAAGTCTGTTTGCGAAAATAAATAACAATAGACCAGAAGAAATAGGTATTATAATAACAAAGATGCTTGCTTATCTATAGTGAAAATCTCCGCTTTTATTAATCAATATTTACTTCAGTCTGTGTTTTAGTTTCATTGTACCTAACACAAGCTAACATAATCTTGATATAATGAAAATTTCTAATGGAAGAACTGAGCATTTTTGCTTACCTCCAAGTTGTTCTCCAAAAGAAACCCACATACTTCATGTTAATGATGGTGCAGAATATTTTTTTGATACAAATCAGGTAAAAACTAGCTAAATAATACACATTGAACCTATATCAAAATAGTGGAAATTTGCACCGAACTTTCTAAATTCATGGATTATGTCAAACAAAGGTACTAATGATGTAGCACTGGAACTGTTTGACCTGAAACTCAGACTGTTTTATAGTTCAAGGAAATTTATGCTTTCCAAATGAAAAAAACAATGAAATATGCTATGGAGAAAATATATTTAAAAATAGACCCCTCATTTTATTAATAAAACTTAATTTTCCTCAGCAGTAAGTATTTCATAAACCTTTTTCATCCATATAATATAATAAAGACAGAAATAATGACAGATGTGTGGGATGGCAATGAAGTATGTCTCAGATGAGAAACCAGTACTAAGACACATTTGAAGAGAGGAACTCAAATACTGGTTAAAGTGACTACAAAACAAATTATTCCTTTATCACCCAAGGTTACAGAGTGTACTTGTGTTTGCACAGCAGAAGTCTAATGAGCAGTGAAAATGATAACATATTGTGAACCCACAGCACTGAAGCATTGATTTATAAAGGCGATAAAGCACACATGAAAAACTATTGTTTACTAATTTTCTTTTTCATCGTTACCAACACATTCAGAACTTGGAGCAAGTGAACATATTATTTCTTCCATTAGAAGAGTAAAGTTCAGCTGATGCCTCACAGGACTTCCTGATCTGAGGGAAGAAGTTGTTATCTCAATTAATTGAATTCTTTGGTGGGAATCCAACTAATTAGTCTTCTATTTCCTGAGCAAAGGGAAAACAGCTCTGCTATCCGTGGATGACAAATAGGGGGCAATGGAAGTGAGAGGACGGGGCACATTAAAGCAGTAGGACAATCTGGAATTCTTCAACTTTCCCTCAAAAAAAAAAAAAAGAAACCCAAACAAAACCAAACAAAACCAAACAAAACCAACCCTAAACCAATGAACCAACCAACCAACCAAAAAAATCACTAAAAAAAACAACTTCCTGAGTAATCTGATTATTCCAAGTTTATTGAACATTGCAGGTTGGTTTAATGATCAAATACAGGTCTGCAAATGATACTATACAAAACTATAACTTTGTTTCAGATGTCTAATAGAATTGATAACCTAGCAAGGATGTTGCACACAACTGTCAAGTCAGACTCCTGCCTAGGTAATTGGAGAGGCTCTTTGTGCTATCATTTGGTTATACATGAAATGTCATCAATAAAACTGTTTCAAATGAAGATTGATTGTCTTGGAATAGAGTACGTTCAAAGAAAGAGGATCCTCTGCAGAAGGATCTGACTATCTGTCCACTTAACAGAAGCTTAGCATGCTGAAGAACATCTTGTATTGTTTGGATTCAATCCATCATTAAACATAAATGAGAGGACGACTGAGATACACAAATGTGCAAATGCCACATGGATAGATGTATTAAGGAATCTGTAACCATCTGGACTCAATATGGAACCTAAAATATGCCCATTTATCAAATTATAATTCCCGTGCAACATAGCGCATAAGTACTTCAGTGCTGATTAAAAGTAAATTGTTTGGAATTCATCAAACTGAGTTCATAAGCAATCATTTATACTTGCATACCATATATACTTCAGATATTAAGTTATTCTTGTCCAGTAGAAATATGCAGCAATGATAGCCTTGTTCCTGCAAAGACTTATACATGTGCTTTAATGGCTTAAGAAATGAGTCTTATTAACTCTAACACAACCATTCAATCAATGAAATTGAACATATGCATGAATCTTTGCAGCAAAAAAGTTTGAGAAAGAATCATTTTAACACTGAACTCTGTGTGAGAGAGTAACACTCAAGGCCAGTCCAAAAGTTGTCTGTGACTGTCTTAGAATATTAAGAGATGTAACATAATGAGATAGACATTGCCTAACTTCTGAATTGAAGAGACAGGAGCAAGCCACTTACTTTACCTATTCCTCTTGTCTGCACCTCCTCATTCTGGTTGACTTTACAGCTTTTAATCATTTTAATTTAAACAAATTAAATTAGTTAATTACCTAACTAATTAAATTAAAGTCATAGAACAAAATTCTGTCTATGAAAATAATGTGTGCCAAGTAAGACCTGAATAACAGTTTTAGCCTCGTCTATATAAAAGAGTACTAGCAACTCAACACTATATATTCTGTAATGGAAATGCAGGAATCACACTTGCATATATATGAGTTTTGTTGGACAACTTGAAACTATCAGACAAATTTCTGAATATATACTTTAGATCCTAGAAGGACATATAATGACCACAACAACTTCTTTATAAGTCATGGCTCATCAAAACCATAACAAAACCATTCCAGAGAATGTGTTAGTGGCAGGGAGTGGTTGAAAACTGTTATTCTGAAGCAAGATTTTATTCATATGAAAACATAGATATTGCCTTCACTACAGGACTGCGGAGAATGAGAGACACATTAGCTAGATTTTCTTCTGTGGAGATTAATCGTGAAGGAGATTTTCACCACAGTTTTGGACAAAGCTAGATTTTTTATCTAGTAATGGAAATCTTCAGTGTCAATCAAGTACTGATACTTAAAGAGTATCTTCTACTGACTGACAGCTTTTAAACCAATACTAAATTGCCCATGGAACTACTGAGACATCAAACCTCATTGGGAGGCATCAAATCTCATCATTAAGAATGCCATTTAAGAATTCCAGGGGCTTACTTTGTTCCTAGCGTTTAAAAAGAATAAGAAAGCATTTGCCATAGTACTATCAGACAAAATAATTTTAATTTAATTCACTTTCCTCTTTAGCTTCTTGGCTTCACTGGTCACTTCTCCTTTAAATCGTTTTCCATGCCTTTATTCTCCGTAAGCTGTAATAATAGCTATCATGACAGATGGAGTAGCTGGGCAAGTGATTTGGACTGATGAATATTTTCTCTGCATAATCAAATAGCTGGAAATAAATAGACTTCATTTTACTCCCAATTACAACAATATAAACAAAAGATAAGTCCTTGGACTTCAATTGCCATTGATCTTCATTGGGGACTGCATCAATGTGTCAATGAATTCACATGAGTATTATAGTATTTGACCCACGGTTTGGCAAAGGGTTATTACATTTCTCAAAGTGCATTGTTGATCTTGACCTTTATTTTGACGTTTGACATCTTCATTGATTTTTCTCCATTTGGCTACTGGCCACTAAGTAGCCATCTGCCTACTTCAATTTTAGTTGAAACTGGATTCACTTGCTCTCACTAACTGATATACAGCTTGTTTTGTCAAATAGTGTGGATTTTTTGTCTTGCCTTATTGTGATTGGCTTCCATTCTGTTTTTGCTGTTTTACAGCCAAAAGAAGTTAGGCTGATTTTCCAATTTTTTGTGTCTCTTCCTTTATTTTTGTCATCCATGGCAAATTAGTATCAGTATACTAGTTTGGCAGCTCAAATAACTATTAATTTTATTGAAGTCACTATGACAATCACGAAATGAACTAGTAAATAACCCTTCCCCACCAACATATCAGATCCAACTGATTAGTCAATAATTATTTTTTCTATACCTGCATGTCTGTACATCTATTTACTATATAAACATTGTTTTAGACCATTCTATGGTATCCAATATCTAGGTTTACTGATCAACATATGTATTCATGCCTGTGTGTATGATATGCTGAAGAAAAAAGTTAATGTTTTCTTTAATTTCTCTTTGGTCTGTGAAAACCCCCCTTTTTAAAACTCTGCAAAACATCAAACCATATTAAGGCAATAGGAGTGCCCTAAGCCCTGATTTGTGAAGCACACCCATTATAAGGTATTGTATTACTTCGTGCTCCTGACATAGAATAAATACATCCTAATGTTTTGATATTCACTTGAGAAAGTTCAAGGCCAAAAATTCTGGTGTAAGATTCCATCATGTTATTCAATATTGCTTGATTATTTATTTCATCATGGAAATGAATGGACTGCCACATTCTAGCTTGAACATAGTTATAATTACATTTCATATCAAGTTTTGTTTTTTCCAAAACCTGTGCATCACAGTAAAAGCATTTCTCTTTAATTCTCATTAAATAAAGCATTAAATTTATGAAAAAATGAAAAGTAAGATGGAGATATTTGACCCACTAGCATTAGTGGAGCATCATATTAAATGGTGCAGTGTGCCATATTGGATTGTGCCTCACTAATCTAAGCATGCAAAATATAAGTGACAGAAAATTCTCAACAGAAAACATCCATGGTTCTACTTCAAAATAAATATCAGAACTGAAACATTTTGAAAATGAAAGAAGACAATAACAAATAATTCTGATGATGGTACCATTATTTATATTAAATTAATTGTTATTACTTTTCACTTTTTCAATAGAAACATAAAAATTATAATTAATACATCAACATATATGTGAGTTTATAAAATATTTTAATGAGAAGGTAACACAACATAAATTAAATACAGTGCTTGCACATGAATATTCTTTTCAGCTCTCATAATTACAGCACATATTATGTATATATGCAAACCATCTTGTTTGCTTTAACAAAATACTATGCTTTTGATTTTAAAGCCTAGCACAGCTACAAAATTAGTGAAACTGATTGATGAAACTTATTCAAAATTCACTTAAACAGGCAGGACTGCTTGGATCAGGTTCTGCATAGTTAAATTACATTGTAACCGATTAGAAACAGTTAAATACCTTCTTTCATTACCGTAGAAGACAAACACAGTGATTGAATTTGCAATCCAGAGACTACTTCTCTGGGAATACATTATATATTTAATACAATTCATGTTGAAAACAGAATTTACTAGAACACATATTGTAACACATACTCCTAAAAACAATCAAACAAATAAACAAACAAAACAAAAACAAAAACTAAACAAAACACAAAAAATCTCACCCACACCAAACCAACCAACTAACTAAACACAACAACAAAAAACAACAACAAAACACATAGGTATTTGAGAAGATCATAGCCGTGATAATTAAAAGTAAATAGTCCATCTATCCTTGAAATTTTACTATTTTTAAGTTCTTGTTTGAGATTATGCTAAAAGAAAAACAATATTTTCATAAAATCAGTTGTCAATACTTTTAAAAAAGTTTTTCAAAAAAGGGCTCTCTCTTTTCATGGGTATATTGACTTATTCTGTTAGTTACCATAACTGGCATGTTGACATTCTGCAGGGCAAACAGACTGAAGATCATAAAGCCTTATGTACGATATTCTGAGCTGAACTGTAAAGTCAGATTTATCAGGCTAAGAGCAGCAAATAACATATTTTGAGTATTTATTTTATTGAGTCTATCACTAGTAATTCACGTTTGTAATGAAAATCAAATTATTCATTTAGGTTCCCTGTAGAGGCACAAAGAAACATACTCAGGTAGGAGTGGGACCCAGTATACTGAGAAAGGAACTGATGGATCTGTTCCTGAGGAAGCGCTGAAAACAGTCAGTGTCAGGGAGTGGAATTGGTAATGTATCTCTGAGCTTTAGCTTTTTTATCACTTCAAGACACATGGCTTTTTTTCCAGATTTGAGTTAAGTAACATTGTTCTTTCAAATTTATGGCCATAGTCTATATATTCAGTCCAACAGAGGAGGGACCATAAATAATTTCCTTCCTTATCCCCTCATACCTTCTTTCATCAGTTCTTTTATATCTCGGTGATTACACAGATTGTCTAAAGAGAAAGGTTGAATTACCCTCTTTATCTCAGATGATCTGTATCTGTCTCCTCCGTTATCGTGCTGTGACCATTAAGTTATGGGTATTTTGGAAACCCTTTGAAATTTTATTTTTTTTTTTTAAATCACTTCGTTTTTCATGGAATAGCTAAATATTAATTGGCCTTTAGTTCACAGATACATAGTGTTTCATAATCAGTATTAACTCTATTGTCTGCAGTAAATTCAGTTTGTGAGCTCAAACACAAGAATTTCCAAATGTGTGAATAGTGTTCCACTGACAACAGCACTACTGAGAGTGGTATCACTCATATTCAGGCCTTATATCCAAACATGTTCAAAAAGATTCAGTCCTCTGCACGCACTTGTGATTAAAATGTGTTTCTTCCCTTTTTCTTTTTTTTTACCACTGTAAATATTTTGGGATACAAGTCTAATGACCAAATTACCATATCAAAGAAAACCACAGCGGCAAAAGGCACTGATGGGTTATCTTTTTCAACTATATAGGGAGAAGCCAGACCTTAAAGAACATACTCATGCTAGATTTTTTTTTCCCTCAGGGCTTAGAAAATTCACATTAAAGGACAATGTAGAAGTTTGCTACAGTTTTTTAAGAAAGAAAAAAAAATAATGACCAGACTGTTCTCATATAGCACATTTTTTTCTGTTCTCTGTAAACCACTATTCAAATACTGACATTCTCTGGAACAGAAGTATACCTCAAATTAATTTGGCAAGACTGTCTCTTGATATGGAGAAGACAATGTCAGAGGTTCTCTCAAGTCCTTGACAAAGAAAGGATAATTATTAAATACTTATGGAGGTATCTATCTGCTCAATGACTACTTAAAATCTATTTCACTTCTTTGTCTATCACAAATGAGACTGATGTTTTTCTTTCATTATGGCAAAGGATGTGACCTATTCATCAAGTGTTTGAGGCCACTGGGTAATTTTGAGGGATATATTAAACACTCTAAAGGGGTATCATGGCATTTTCCTTTGATTGCTCAGTTTCTTTCTATTCCCTAGTAAGATCTCTTCAAATTTCAGGTGTTTTTATATCCTCTTTGCTACCATGTAGACCTGTTACATGGTATTGCCATTAATAGAAACAGGCCAGAGGCATTGAACTTAATTTAAAAGGCCTCAGGACTCAGGCTTGTTTGGCTTGTTTTCTCTTAACTTTTGACCTACCTTGGTCACTTAGTTTAGATGTAACAGCAATTTTTCTAACTGGCTAGATGTTTTTGGCTAATTTGTTTATCTATGTGTGGTACTAGCAAGGCTTTACAAGTTTACAGGGAAAAACAGGCCTGGTGTGACAGCACAGGCCTTGAGAAGTGGAGACAGAGGCTGCAGCATAGAGGAGCACAACCCTGGAGTGACAGGGGATGGAGCACAGGCCACAGAATCAGAGACCTCACAGCTATCAACAACTCACCAGGAGTCAGATAAAGAAATGCAGACCTAGAGCCATACAAAACTGGTTTTAGGCTAAACACAAGTAAAAGCCATCACATAAAGTAAAACTGGGTGCAATGTGAAGCTCTAGACCAACAAAGATAACACAAGGTGTCAAAGCACATCAGCAGACTTGCAAAAATGACCCTGAGTGGATTTTAGAGAAAGAAGGAAGAAATTTTCAATACCAGCATCATGTTTTTTGTAGTGAAGAATGCCAGAGTTTGAGATCTCACCATAACACCATGGGAATGAAACCACCAGCCTTAAGAGCCAGAGACACAGGTGAAGAATGAGAACAACACCAGGAAAAGGAGTAGAAACTAAGAAGTGCTCATATAAAAGTTCTAACTCTGTTATTAGTACTGAAACTTTTTCTACATAAAAATTTTCTTTCTTTTTCTACATTACTTAGATCCAGAATAATGTTGATGAGACTGCTCGGATTTCAATTATACCATCAATAAATTTCTAGCTTTAAATACAAGTTTTGTTTTCTCTTCACCCATAAACGAGATCGTGAGCATTACATCCTGACAAAGAGACCAGAGCAGTATCTTTCAATAACACATATGCATGAAAATTACCCTTTGAACTTTGTTCCTTGAAACTGAGTTTAGATGGTTTGGATCTAGACATGAAAATTTATGATGGCCATTGCTACACATGTAGAATGAGTTTGACTCCCTTGCACTGGACGAAGATTTGCAAGAAGAGGCTGCAATGACTTAGACCTGCAGTGAATTTGTCCCACAGGATATATTTAAATTAATTCTGCTGGAATTTGTTGTAATGAACTATTCATAAAATGTTATGAACAGCTTTCATAATTGTCTAGAATTTCTGCTGAAAAAATGTACAACAGTAGATTCAAAGCACTACATGGACTTTCCCAGTCTGTCAATATCTGTCAAAATGATTGCCTAGAGGGATACCTAAAAGGAAGAGGAGTTAGATGGAGAATGTAAAAACCTGTCTGCCAGGTGAGGAAGAATTTATATTATTATTCTGTCTTTCTCTTTGTTCTTTTCCTTTCTCTATATGTTTATCTGCCTATGTTTTTGCAATAATTGCCATAGGAATAAAAACCAGATTATATACATGATGTACATTCTAATGAAACTTTGAAGAGATTGTATTTTTGTGCTATTCATTTCTGTTTCCTACTATAAGAAACAAGGTATTAATGTCAAAATAAATGCTACTCCATTTAATAGACTAAAAGTCAAAACACATTCCTACTTTTCAGCAGCTCAGAATACAGTCTGTTAGTACAATATTTTAATATAAAAGTAATCAGAATAATTATCAAAATCTTCATTATGTTCCCTGAGGCACTAGTACCCATTGAGTTTTATGTTGCTAAAGTTTCAACCACCTTACTTACCTACCTACTCTATGGAAATGACATACAAATTAGAGCTTGATTGATACAGCACTGAAATAGTTATTTTAGGGAAAAGTATAAATCTTTTCAGCATACAGTCTGTTAAAAACTGCACGTTTATATCTGCAATAAGACATAAAACATATATACTGATATTCCTTTCAGACTCCAAAGACAAATAGAATTCCATTATGGATACTTGGAGAAAGAAAGCAATCACTCCTCTCTGCTCTATAAACTGATTTATTGATTTGTATTCTTTGGTACCTCCTAGATACTGCAGTACAAGAAGACAGAAGTGTAATACTGCATAACAAGCTAGCTGATGGTTAATCAGCTGGATTTTCTTTCCATCTAAAAATAGATTTTCCAGTAAGTGTTTCTATACTTTATTAAGGACCAAACCTTTGCATCTGAATATTAATATTCATATTTAGAGGTGGAAGATAAATGTATTTTTTACCAGCAGACTAAGAGGTCCTTAAATGCTACCCTGTTGTAATGTCAACTTAAAACTGAACACACAGAGCATTAAGTTAAACATTGTGGTTGGATAGGCTTAGGCCCATTTTTCATCAGATGAAGAAAACAAATACAAAAGGACTCTTAACCCAAAGAAGTAGAAACTGCATTATCTTTCTTGATTTTGATGTTTAAAAATAAGTCTGATTGCAGTTATTCTCATATCTAACATCAGTCAGCAATCTCTGGTTCATACAGCCACGAAAGTCATTGTGGAATTATATTTGAATGGCATGTTAGTAACAAGCTTAAAAAATGTGGTTACATGGGTTTTTCAGTGCTATTCAAAATTTTTAAGAGATTTTTTTTCCATCTAATTCCATTATTCATATTGCCAAAATAATATATTACTGAATAATCTTTGTAGAAGAAATATGCATATTGTTGGCTAAAAAAACAAACAAACCATTTTCACTTAAATATATGTTTCCAAAATAGGTTTCCAAATGCATGCTCTCTCATGGGATGTGAACAGTAGCACAGATGATTCTAAAAGGGAACTCTGATGCTCTCCATAGCTTTATCTTTTACTATAAAAAGGAAAGCAAACCCAAAGGATGCTGTGCTTGCAAGGGAAGCCTTCAAAATGCAAGTGATAAAATGTTACCTAGAGAGACATTTGCCCAAGGAACTAAGAGCGCCAGATGCCATTAATTCTGAGCTGTGAAATGTCCTGTTTATTTCACATGATGCAGAAACTGAGAAACAGATTTTACAGTTTAGCATTACTAACTACTTCACTCATTCTCAAAGCATGTAATAAAGGAAAAATTCATACTAAAATTATTTCTCACAGTGTTTGTGTTGAGGAGGAGGCATGAAAAAGTAGACAAGGTATGCATGAAAATGTAGAAATCAAGATGTGTAAGCATTCAACACAGCATGATGGGATTGCAGTGAAGTCTTCATTGGCTCCCCCAACTGTAAAGCAGAGATAACAACACTTCCTTTTTGAAAAACTTTAGGATATGCAGATGGATTTCAATAAGGGTGAGGTATGACATAATAGGAAAAAAAATTACTAAATATCCTTCTACCCAAGAATGATGGGAAAAATTTTGAAAAAAACTTTTGAAACTGTCCAAATTCAAACAAGAGCAATAAAAAACCCCAGTCCTTTCAATTAAAAATATGAACACATTAATGAGCCATTTAAATAACAGCTGAGTGATGTCTTCCAGTGCCAGCGTGTCAGCTGTGGGTCATCTGTAGAAAGAGAACTTTCGCTGCTGTTGCTATTAAAACGATATACTGAGAAACAGCTGTGTTACTCTGTGTCAGTGTAATGTATTACAAAGTGAGAGAACTGAGCTGCCATATGAAAAGCCAAGATTTTTTCATCTACTTACAAATTTTTCATCTACTTACAAATTACATTCAAATGTAATTTAATGTAATCATTTGGTTACTTATATTTATGAACATTATGTCTTCATCCATTGCTATCAAATATTTTGGACCTCAAAAGTGATCATTTTGCCATTTCTGTAGCACTTTTCATCTAGTCAGTTGGATTTCCCTCTGTTTCCTTCAGTCCCACTATTTTCTACTTTATGCCCTGAGGATAAATACTAGGTTGGCAACAAAAAGAATATTGATTCATTGTTTCAAAGAAAACAGAGGGAACTATTTCCAAAGAACTTTATCAAATTTTACAGACAGGAAACAGCCATTGCCAAATAGACATTGCACTGAAAAATCTTATTTGTATATAACATTGAAATAAATACAGGTAGAATTTGTATTATTTAGATATCTGTCACATAGTTGCATATATTAAAATCAGTTATAATCTCTGGAGATCTTATCTATAGAGTTTTTGATGCAATATATTTGACTAAATGCAGGTATTTATGATAAAGTGACATGAATGATTTGTATTTTCCATTTATCTTATTGACTAGATTTCCATTGACAGTAGGACAAGAACAGAGTCTAACACTCATGGTATTTGTCTAAAGTTAGACAAAATTAAGCTCTTCCTGTGTATGTATAGACACATACAATTATGGATGTATGTACAAAAGAAAGTTCAAGAATAGTGTGAGCTGGCATAGCCATCTTAGGCTGGCTTACTCTGAGAAGTAGATATTAAAGACATCATGGTACACATTTCAGTATAGTGTAGTAAACAGAACACATTCCTAGAATTACTAGCTTGTAGTACAGTGTAAAATTATTAAAGAGTAGTTACCTTCTTTGATCAGTATGTGAAGAACATCTATCCAAATTACATGTCTTCATCCACTGTTCTTTCTCATTTTACCAACCTGTTAGTGATTTGTTTGATGCCTTACTAAGCTATGGAAATACCTATAGAAGCAACAGCCTCACAAATTCAGGGGTCTAGCTTCTTGTCCACAATTTTGGCATGGTGTTTAGTTGCTAAAATGATAGCACAAAAATCAGTGGAACATTAATAGATAAATGTGAGATTTCAGTTGTTTAATTTGACTGGTTTAGTTTTCTCATATGAAAACAGACACAGGCTCTAACCCTGAGTCTTACAGAAACCTATACTGTGCCATGCTAAGCATTTCAGAGAGTAATTTGGTGGTCTCTTCCTGAGACTGGCATTCACAATGTTGGACTCTATAGGCATCTGATGAAGAAAATTTCAAACAAGATGATTGTTCAGAATATTGCCAGGTTCTTTTGGAATGAGACAGTGGAAGTTTTCATATTTAATGTGTATGGTTTAATTTTTAATAACAAATTTAATTATTTCAGGTTATTTGACATTACACAGGATTTTGATTTAGCAGAGTGATATGGCAATGTACTTAAATCACAATACAGCTAAAAATTACGCTTAGCCGAGCATACCAGTTGCAATACGAATGCAATTCTCTGTACTGATCTCTATAATATGCTCACTGTCATGATGCCAGGTGTCCCATCTCTGTGAAGGAATATATGGCTTGAAGCCATCTCAAGTCTATTGCTGTCTTCAAGTTACTTTTGTTGATTGTTTTTTTTTTTTTGTACTTCATGATAAGTTGAGCCACACATACCCTCCACATCCAATCCCGTGCTTGCTAATTCAGGAAGACATTTGCACTCTTTTGACTGACTCAGATTCAAACATCTACACAACTAAATGTTACTATCAACTGATACAGCTATTTACATATAATAAAGGACACACCCTAGTTCGCTTTCTGCTGAGTCTGTTTTTCTTTGCAGTAGGAGTGATCAGCCACTCCACCCATTCTTCCCTGAACTTCATAAGCACATTGCTGTTGCCCATCATATCTGAATTTTCTTCTCTTGTAGGACTGTGATTGATCTGTCACAAATAGCCATAGAATGCAATAGGTAACAGAAGAAATTAAGGTCTTCCTCTTTTACGGATAGTGGCACCAGTCTGCACTGTCTTATATAATGTTATCCTAAACTAGTAACTAATTGTAGTGGTGCTCTAAACACCATTTAATATATTTGGTGAAAGTTATGAGACTTGCAAAAGAGGAGGTGCTTAAGCAGCTAAATGGTGCTTTTTTGGTGTTGTTTTGTTTCGTTTGGGGGGGGTTGTTTGTTTTGTTTTGTTTTGTTTTGTTTTGTTTTGTTTTGTTTTGTTTTGTTTTTATCAAGCCATTCTGAGTACAATACTTATGGTCTGTCTAAAGAATGCTTATGTATTATAATCACTTTGTGAATATCAGTCTTACTGACTTTTCTGAGAGTGTCACAACTTAACAGGTTTCTAAGTCAGCCAGACACATGAAATGAAACATGTGAGTCTGCAAGTCTTCTACAGTTCTGGAAATGTTGGCAAGCTCTAACAACAGCCTTTCTGGCACACAAGCTTCAAGAAGATAAAGTTTGAAATAGAGTAAACTCAGATTTTCCGAGTAAGGCATATTAATAAAAAACTGTGTGTAAACACTCTTCCCTTTCCCCACTGTTTTATTTCAGGATGAGTAATTTTCTTTGGTCCTTCTGTTTTACTCCAGCAAACTTCAGTGATTAGCAATGGGTAGGAATACCAGTTTAGTTCAGAAACTTACTGTATTAAGTACTGTAAGAAGAACATGAGGATGCCTGGCCTCGGATTTTTCCATCTGTCTCCGAAGTGAAATGAGGAGTTATATTTGTTGAATAGAGAAATTTAATAATACAGGTGATTTGAATGGTGAAAATACGGATTATAAATGAATTCAATTTCTATGTGTACTTGCCATACTTGAAAAAAAATTAGAGTTTTTAAAAATATCATATGTAACTGTCATATAAAACACATCTCTGTGAAAGAGGGAGTTACTACTGTTCCACTAGAGATCAAAATAGGTTTACCAATTGACTTTTCCACATATGTGTCTACTGGTTTCCACCCCCACCTCGTCTGAGAAATGTCATAGTTTCTCTCCTTATATATGTGTTTAGGAATCCTACAATGATACTGCTCTGACTAAAAGCTTTATTTCAAACTGACTATCTTAAGTAACTTCATGAATAATAATCAGTATTCATTTAGTAGGTGTGGAAATACTACTAGTACAATATTTTAATGTAAAAATTAGTACTTGTTAAAATAAACCATAAAAAATATACAGGACAGGAAAAAAATAAGTTGCGGGTTCTCTTCTCTTCTCTTCTCTTCTCTTCTCTTCTCTTCTCTTCTCTTCTCTTCTCTTCTCTTCTCTTCTCTTCTCTTCTCTTCTCTTCTCTTCTCTTCTCTTCTCTTCTCTTCTCTTCTCTTCTCTTCTCTTCTCTTCTCTTCTCTTCTCTTCTCTTCTCTTCTCTTCTCTTCTTCTCTTCTCTTCTCTTCTCTTCTCTTCTCTTCTCTTCTCTTCTCTTCTCTTCTCTTCTCTTCTCTTCTCTTCTCTTCTCTTCTTCTCTTCTCTTCTTCTCTTCTCTTCTCTCCCTTTCCCCTCTCCCTCTCCCTTTCCCTCTCCCTCTCCCTCTCCCTCTCCTCTCCCTCTCCCTCTCCCTCTCCTCTCCTCTCCTCTCCTCTCCTCTCCTCTCCTCTCCTCTCCTCTCCTCTCCTCTCCTCTCCTCTCCTCTCCTCTCCTCTCCTCTCCTCTCCTCTCCTCTCCTCTCCTCTCCTCTCCTCTCCTCTCCTCTCCTCTCCTCTCCTCTCCTCTCCTCTCCTCTCCTCTCCTCTCCTCTCTCCTCTCCTCTCCTCTCTTCTCCCCCTCCCTTCCCCTGTCTACAGTTTGTTTCTATGCATTGCATAGAAAATTGAAAGCTTAAAATGGGATTCTCTACTCAAGCAGGTACTAAACAAAGTGGACAGTACTGAAAGGAAGTGGAGCAAATGGCCAGCTGACATAACGACAGGCACTAGTACGTGGCCAGCTGCACCTGTTTATTCATTTGGGATTCCCAGTATGCTAATTTTCTAATATTTTGCTAAAGATTCAAGAAACTTAGTTCAAAATTATCACACTGATGCTCTGCAGGATTTGACTTCAGAGCAAGTGCTCTATTTTCTATTCAGAAGAATATCCCTCCCAGAGTATTTTTTTCAATGTGTCTTTTCTTAATATAAATAATTTAGAAGTTACAGAATGAGAAAAAAAATGGCTCATCATCTTGCTGTTCAGGGAACCTTAGGAAATGAGAGTTAAAGTCTCTCCTCCAGTGTTTTGTAACGTCACAGTATCCTAAGTCTAGGCAGTCTTCAGGCACCTTATTTTTAGCATTCATTTTAGTAATATTTTAGGTTCAGGAATAATTTTTCTCTCCTTTTCAGATTAACCTTGTGGAGGAAAGGTATTTTATTTTTTATTCAGCAGTGGAGTCCAGGATATGGGGTTAAAAAAAACAATCTAACAGTTACCCAGTGCAGGTAATAATTTGATAGTGTTACTTCCTCTGTGGCAAGGACTAGCTCTGTCACAGTTGTAGTGGGATTCTTGATGTTTGGTGTATAGAGGTGATGTCTGTAGTTTAGGACATGTTAGCTCCTTTTGCAGTTCTGGCCATTTGGCCACTGTTCATGGGGCAGGATGAAATCAGTAACTGCAGAGGAAACATGCTAGCCACAGAGCTGGAGGCATCCCATCTTCACACAGTATAGGTTCTTTACAGAAAATGAGAGAAAACCTGAGGGCAACAGTAGTTGGAGTGGAAAAGGATTGTGGTTTTCCTGTACTTGGGCAAAAATGAAGAGCAAGGAGTTGGTATACTGTATCAAATTGCATTATTAAAAGGCACATATTCTGTTCTGAATAAATCACCACCTAATAAAATGAGAATTTAGTTAACTTATCAGCTATCACTACTATCTTATCTTTCATTTTGTGGTGTTCACAATGATTATGTTGGTAATGCACAAGGAGAAATGGAATCCAACCATACCAGCTTTAGACCTTCTGACTCTGCAGTTCTGACAGAATTAAAGTGTTAAGAGGTTATTGTATAGACAATGAAGCCAGCAGATTTTCTTCATGGTACACTTAAGAGAGAGTTCTGTCAAGTGAGCTGTCATTAAGACAAATTTACTCTGAAAGAAACAACCCAATTCATTTTTTATTTCCCTTAATATGCATAGAAAATTGTATGGAGAATCATGAACAACCATACTGAACTATTTCTTACAATCTGTACAAAAATGATTATGTCAGAAGATGAAAAACAATAAACTCCATATTTTGCTGTGAAAATGTCTGTAGTTAAAAGCCTTATGCCAAGTTATTTCTTAACAAAGCAGTAAACTCATACACCTGTGATCTTCACTCCTGAAAACTCTTTATCCAACCAATAGTATAACCAGGAAACAGAGAATCACAGTATCATTTAATTTGGAAAAGACCTCTAGGATCACCGAGTCCAATCGTTAACACTGCAAAGTCTACCACTAAATTATGTCTCTAAGTGCCTCATCTAGATGTCTTTTAAATATGTCTAGGGATGGTGACTAAACCACTTCTCTGGGCAGCCTGTTCTAATGCTTGACAACCCTTTCAGTGAAGAAATTTTTCCTTATATCAAATTTGAACCTAGCACAACTGAGGCCATTTCCTCTTGTCCTAGATGCCTTATGCCTCACTGGATCTAACATTCACATTCATAAACTAGAAGGTGTTATAAGGCACTTTTTCCCATACATTTTTGTCACTAATACAATTATCTTGATTTTCAGTTGTGAAAGAAAAAACCTGAAAATTATCAGAGAAAATAAAAATTTAGGAAAAATAAAGTATGCACAGGAGAATGAGATATGACCCCAAAATAATAATCAGCTTTGCACCCAAGAGAACAAGCTGACTGATTACAGGAAAAACTTAGAGTTGTGAGACTAAAATTGTCAGCAGACACATCTTTAGAGGCACCTTTTCAAAGGGCAACCATCTAATAGTATGAATTTTCTGTTCACTTTGATGGGGTCATTAATATACAGATTCAAGTCATTTAACACTAAGTAAAAGAGAGTAGATAATAAAATCTTTAGTAACAAAATCAAAACAATTCAGTGAGAACAAATTTTCCACACATTACAATGAAATAAAGACTGAGGAAGAAAAATTTAGAGGCAGAACAAAAACAAAAAGAGATATAAAGCAATCTGATATTTACAATAGCTCTGTATCAAGCATGATGTTCTCGTGAGAACAGAGATGTTGTTCAACAGTATTGGAAATGAAGAAGCACATTAATGTTGGATGCACTAAAAATCGAAAGTACATTACAAGTTGCATTTCATCTGCACTGCATGAGCAGTGATGTAGAAGACATGTGGTTCGCTGACTAACAATAAGAAGTGGCAGAGATGAAGATGTCCTTGAAAATGCCCTTAGTGTTCCAGCTGACCTTTTCTCTCTAGAAAATAATATGATTTATGAAACATTTGTTTTTAGGCAAGGCAGACAAAAGGAGGTGAAACAGTGACCAGTTTTCCTGCCAGGTTGTGCCAATAAGCATGCACATGGGAGTGTATTGAGCTGGATCCGTCAATCAAAATGCAAATCTTGTGTCATTACTTATTATCCAGGCTCTGAGCAGGCTCTCTGCAAGAGAGCTCATGGCTGACAGATTTTTGAACACTAAATCAGTAGTGGTACCAGCAGAGACACAGAGCCAAACCAGGAAAAATGCTGTGCAATTTATTAGCGTATCAAAGGGAAACAATACCATATTCCCAGAAAGCCAAGCCTTAGGAAATACTATTGATTGTAAGATACTTAGAGAAGCTGAAGCAGATATACTACCTTGGAAAAGGTATTCCTCTTATACAGCTTTGCTAACAGGCAATACATCAACAAAAAAATACTTTGCTGAGTTCATCCTGTCTCAAATCAAAATCACAGAGGAATATAGAAGAGATAATATGGTGAATATGAAAAAATTCAAGTAATTTAATAAAGGAGTAAGGTAGTAAATGATACAGATTCAGAGGATCAAAATATATTATGCAAATCTCTCTGAAATTGAAGGGCATTAAATAGTTAAAGATAAAAATAAGGAGAAATACTGAAGAAATACCCATGCTATTTGGAATATGATTTTGCAAGAGAAGAATCCACAAAAATTAACTGGGGGAAAAAAAAAAAAAAAAAAAAAAAACTGCAAAAGCTGGAATATGTTTACATGAAAGCGAATCTAAGATTTTGGGAAAGCTGAGACTGAAAACACACAGAATGCACAGAAGGAAATGGAAGAATTTATAAAAAACACAACATAAACCTCTGGCAGGTCAGAGTGTAGAAAAAGATGTATCGTCAAAAATAGATCAGAAAACAAAACACACCACACAGGACTGGTAGAAATCTGAATGTACATTGATAGTACAAACACGGAGTTAAATGGAGCCTAACTTTCTATTCTGAACATTTCAAGGATTCCCAAGAAGACAATGTGATTTGTAAGGAAGAGGGAAAATAGCAAAAGTTTGACAGAATTCAGGAAGGTTCACAAAGAAAAATTAGTTTAACTTTTAGCACTTTACTAGAATTATTAAAATCAAGCAGCAGTATTATTTCAGAGAACAAAGCAAGCTAGGTATCTGGGAGAGGATATGGTTTCTTTCTCTGAATAACAACTCAGTGCAGAGTAACAAATATGTCCACATAATTAGAACATCAAGAGTGACTAGTATAATTTATTTTAATTAATATTCACAGATTTATGACAAAGAACAAGATATGATAACATAATAATACTGTTTGATAAGTCAAGCATTCACATCAGCAAAAAGAAGCTTGTATGTCATCTGTGTCATCTTACTTTCCATTCCAGAGCCCTGAAGGCACCACCAGTTCCGTGGTGTAAGCAGTGGGGTTGTCACATGCAGGGACAGGAGTTGGACTCGATGATCCTTGTGAGTCCTTTCTAACTCAGGATATTCTATGACTCTATGAAACCTAACAGACCCCACTCAGCCTCTCTGGAGCCTCCCCCCACTCTGCCCAGGGCTCAGGACACCATTTCAGCCACCCAGGACTGTGAATCTTTGCCCCAAAGGTGCTGCAGCAGGGTGAGAATCCATCTTCCCACAGCCTTACTGGGCTATGGGCCCTGCCAAGCCATGCCTACCTGCAGGCCTGCATCCCAGCTCAGTCTCAGCCTGTCCTTAGCCCCAGGGAGGTGCCCAATACTGGCGCTGGGGTTACCATGGACGCCACTGGCTGGGGCAGTGGGACAGGCTGGCTGCAAAGCCCAGCCTTGCTGGCCCTGGAGAGCCTCTTCTGGTCCTGGTTCCTAGCCCGCAGGTAGCTGCCAGCTGTCAGTGGCCACTGCTGTGGGAGTTAGTTCTTCAGTACAAATTCAATGTGGTACAGTCTGTCATCATGAGCCCTTGCTGATTTTTCCTGGATTACCACCTTATCCCTGAATCACTGAGTCAAAAAAATTGATGGTGCCGACTTAAAGTGAAACTATTTGTTTTCTGGTCATATGGTGCAGGTTTCTTTATTTGCTTACATAAACTATTTCTACTCTGCTGTGAATACCATTTTTTTTCTGAATGTCTATCACTAGAACAACTTCATTTTTACATTCTTTTTCAAAATAAAATATTCCCATTTTACAGCTTAGATGTGAGATGCAGCAAAATTATGATGAAAAGCACACAGTAATTTTGTATGCCTGTGAATTCCTTTCCTAGTCTGCTGCCACTAACTATATGTTTCAAACCTCCCACTGACTCCAATTAGAGGCTGGAAAGCTAGAAATTTTGATTGTCAGATCTCAGTGTCTCAAATTCAGCAGCGGAAATTTTCACCATTAACATGTTATAAAACTAAGAAAAGTTTTAAGTGATAACATCATATAAGAAAACAGAAGGTAAGAAACCATCATACAAGAAACCAGAATATCAAATCCAAGTCCTCAGACAGATTTCAGCTGCTGAAACCATGACTCAGTCTTGTTGTTATGTATTTAGCTGTCTTATTCTGCATATGACTTCCCACGTCTACAAAAATATGAGATACTCTTCCAAGGAACAATTTCCACCCATAGGCAATGCCATCTTATATTTCTGTAGCTTATAAGTTTCCATGCAGCAAATTCACATGCCAAATAGATCCCTGTATGTCTTCATGAAAAAACAAAAAGTCAAAAGCAACTTTTCTATAAACAATAGATATCTAGATGTGTATATATTTTTTAAGCTATATAATTTTATTGATGAAATAAATTTATGTGAAAATGCTGAGACATTATTTCCAAATGTGAAAAAAAGTGGTTTGAAAATATGTAAGTCTTACTTTTTACATTTTTAACAGCTTTTACAGGGATAAAAATCTTGCATTCCTTAGACAAAAGAAAATACATTGCTTCTTTTGTAGTATCCTCCTAGATCAAACTCCTCAAAGTTTATTGCACCTATCTTTCTTTAGAATAATAAAAATTACTATGAAATTCCTTTAGACTTCCACTGATGACCAAACAAACTAGACAAAGGTGACACTGTATTTACAGTCTTGCTATGAGTAGAAGGTGCACTATATATATATGGAGCCAAGAATTTGTTGCTGGACTAGTTAAAAACTTAGCAATCTCATCAAAATGCAACAGTTATTCTAGTTACAGTAATACTTGTGGTCCAAATCAATACATAAATATTTTATCAATAATACCGTTAAAATGTTTATACAAAGTAATTTACTTTTTTCTTTCCCTCTTCTTTGCTAACCAGGAAACTAATGGTTTTCCTGACTTCCTGAAATGTCCCTGCAGAGTGACTCCAAACATCTGCATCAGATCAATCAAGATGAGACTGTCAGCCAACATGGTAGTTCTAAAAGGAGTGTCAGAAATCTTTAGGTCACTCTTAGCCCACAGAGGCAGTTTTGTGCAAAACCAAAAGACCAGTTTTGTGGTCTTAGACTTGGAGAGGAAGGGATTGCGGCTGGGTATTCCATTAGACCAGTTTACTTTGAAGTGAAAGGCAAGGAGCAGTTAGCCATAGCTGCTTAGCTTTTGAGACAAGGCATTTGCATTCAAATTAAAAAAATATGACTATAGCATTATTCTGTCTTACAACAAACTGAAAGTAGCTGAACAGAATCCATATTGAAAACAGTGAAAGAATTTCATCTACAGACAGAGAAAAAAGCCTTAAAAAAAGATAATTAATGGAATGTGAGTACAGAGAAACACCTGAGCAAGGAACATGCATTTTTTTTCTTTAATCTTTCTAAAAAGCTCTGTGCTTCAACTTTGTCAGTTGTGTGACTTGATGTTGTGGCTGACTTTTTTTTATGATTATGTTAGTTCATGTTCAAAAGACTTGTTCTATTTGTGTAGATAATTAAAATGTCTTTTGCTTTAAAAGGTGATTTGGCTAGACTTAAATCAGTAGAAATTAGGCACTTAGTACAATTAAGTAGTTTAGAAAACCCCACTTGTGGTTTCTCCATAGCTTTAGAGACCATCTCCAATAATATGTCTTCTGTTGTGTTATCCTGTTCATCAGAAATATGTCTCAGTATAGCATCCTTAAAAAATAAATTTGCTGAGTTTTATGAAATTAGTGTGATTTTTGGTTTGAAAGAAATGTTCAGACTTGTAGCAAGGATGAATGCCTCTGTGATGTGATGAATAGGAGTAAAACTACCTAATGCTGCTTCAGGCAGGAAATTTTAATACATAATCTCCTCAGGTTTCTTCCAACCTGAATTATACTGTGATCCTGTGACATACAGTGAGATATTGGGGCAGAGATTTGTGGTGACAGTGAAATGCTGGAGATGAAAAGGATGAAGGCAAGTGTGGCTCAGCCTTCTAAATGTCTTGCCTGAGCTCAGAATCTCCTAACTCATTTAGCAAGCGAAGAGGTATGGGGAACATGCAAAAACTCTTATACTCTAGCTTGTGCGTGTGCGTAATTTTGGCATGCAGCAAACCCTAAGAATAGCATTCAAAACTGACAAGTGTCTGTATGGCTACTTACTATCTTCTTTAAAGTGAGCTGCATAACATTTTTTTTTTTTTCTTTCCTATTTAAAGAGGCAGATTCTGAACACTGAAAGTTAGTCTCCAGGCAACCATCCAACTTTTCGGTAGCTGGCTAGACACCACTTGAATCATCCATGTATGTGTAGCAGTTAACAAATGACTGTCTGATGCAAGACACAGATTGAAATTACAGCAATGAAAGAGGCAGATTTCCTGGTTGAAACTAAGTAGTTCCATCTTGACCTGTGTTAACATTCTCCAGTGCAACATGTGCAGATGAAAAAAAAATTTGGAAGCCATCTTACATGGTTTTGTATTTACAAATTCACATACAAAAACTTATGGAGTTATAAAAAACAGATACCCTTTAGAATCACACAAATATACACGTATATAATCTTCATAGGAGACAAATATACATATATGAGTAAACCTATATGCAAAATTACAGAGATAGTTCTGTAGTTATCTACATCAGAAGAATAGAATATAACCTATGGTAGAAAAATTCCATTGTATAACTTTGGCATTTATTTGTCATAGGATGCATCATAAAGAAGGTAAAACTAGTCTAGCAGACAATCAAATCATATTATCCCTTTAAAAAACTACCTGTTATAGACCTTTCAAAGCATGCCATATTTGATGCCCATAACTGCTGCTTATTTGTCTGGTGTTTTCTGTTTTCATGTACAATCTAATACTGATCCACAAGTGTGGAAATACTAGTAGAGCAGTCCAAGGTTTAAGTCAAAGTCTGTCTACACAAGAATGTCTAGGTTTAATTTTGTATATGTCAAAGCTTTATTTTTCAGCGCCTGGGGGAGACTGCCATCTTTGTTTTATTTCAGTCTGTTTACTTTTATTAATTTCATCACTTTTATGTACACAATGTAACTGAGCCTTTTTTAATCTGAATTTAGGGCAAGAATGGTATAAAAACGTCATATTCCCAATATGTGACTTATTTACTGACAAAACAATGAAGTCACACAAAAGAATTGTGTTTGATTTCTTAAAAACTGTTTGATTTTCTCTTTCACTTTGACATTTTGTTTCACATGAAGTAACCTAAGAAAAAAATATAGTTTCCCTTAGTATTATCAGTTTATATCCAGTATGCTACTATTAAGATATCTAAGAACCCTTTTAGACTGTTTCCTATAATGAACAGTAAACATTATGATAGGAATAAATATCTGCAGAATTAGTTATAAGAAGAATAATCTACCATTCTACTTGAGAAAAACACATCTGGGAGAACTGATTTACTTGGTCTTTTGCTGTCTGTCCTAAAATATAGTATAGGCACTTCAATTCTGCTTTCACATCAGAGTTCAGAACAAATATGTGTTGATGTTATTGAACTACAATTTTGTCAGCTTCTAATGCAAGAGATGGCCTTGGTTCATCCAAATTAATCTATTTATGCTCAACAATAAAAAACCTAATATTGTTGCTTGATTTATTTTTTTCTGGTGTGTTTCATATAATAATATGCAACATTTTATGTCGGTTCTGACTCCCTGCACAATTATGTCTTTTTTTTTTTTCCTATGTCTTTAAAATGTACAGGAAAAGTTACTAATATCTTTAAAATGGCTAAGGATTCAAGAAAAGTTCCTAAAGAAAACAACAAGATCACAGTAATTCTGATGTTCAGACTATCAGCATAACAAGAAACAGGAATGATCTTACTCAAGTATTAAACACTGTGCAACTGACTAAGTCACGGAGAAAAGGTATAATGTGAGATTTTGGATTGCTAGTTAATTTTTTCCTAATATCTATTATGAAGGAAAAAATCTCCATACAGTTCATTGACAAACTATATCTATCCTGTGAAGACTTTTGCTACATAAAAAATGCTCCAAGCCCTATATCTACTTTATTTTCTGATCTATCAGGATTTGATGTCATGAGGAAGTAGTCTCCCTCCAAAACTATGACTACATGTGTTCCTCTACATTGGAGTAGCTTGGCGTTAGACTGTAGTTTATGCTGTCAAAACTTGTGTGTGTGAGCAGATGCCAGATTTCCAGAGTTGATGCACAAAGGGAAAGTGCTAGAGCTCAAACTGTCAACACCTCTATTTGTGAGCAGATGCCAGGTCTCGGCAGAGTTACAACACAATGGAAAAATGCTTCAACTGTCAACACTCTATATGGGAGCAGATGCTGTGTTTTGGCAGAGTTAAAAGTAAGAGAGGAACATAGTATTTACACCCAGCTTGCAAAGAAAATCTGGGCTTTGGCGAAATTTATGTCAAGGAGTGATATAGCGTAGGATCTCTCTACTGACCATTGCTTCAGCTCATACGTTGAGAGTAGGTGCTGGGAGTGAATAAGCATTTGGCATCCTGCTCTAAAAATTTAAATCAATGTAAATTGGGAGAACAATAAAACAAAACAAAGAGCAAATATGTTGTCTATTTTCCCACTGTTGAATCTAATTTGCAGTAGGGGTTGTTGAACAATCAACATTTATCTTTGTGGCTTGTAATGGTAAGAGAGAGAATATGCTTAAGTAAATGGAGTAAAGGACAAAACCTCTACAGTCACGTATGAGAGTGTCAGGAATAGGGGATATAGACTGCAAAAATAGTTAAATTGAAATATGATTTTATAAAAGTATGTTTTAACAAAGTTTGATGGCAAGGCTCACTCTATTACTTACTTCACAAAGAATACAACAACGATTCAGAACTATCAAGACAGAATCAAAGTTACCACGACAAAATAAAAGTTACCAATATAGAATCTTAGTGCACTAATATGAAATATGATGTAAAATACCAGTTACTTACCAAAGATCTCCAGTTTGTAAAAGGTGTCTCTACCTTCATGAGCAACCATGAGAGATGTTTCAGCTCAGGGGGAGATCACCACCAAGCAGCCAGCTGATTAACAAGGAGAGCTTAAGGAAGGCCCACTTAAGCTGTCATATTTATGGAATAAAGTGGTTAGCTTGTAGTCAAGTTAAAGGAAAAGGTATGTGTGAGACTCTTTGTACTCACAACTTTTTTCCTATATAAATGAGTCTTGGAAAAGCTACCTTCTATTCACATGATTAGTGTTCCAAGCTCGTATGCATAAATGCTCACTGTCTCAGTCTGTTCCTTTCTGGGTTTTCGGAGAACAGCTTAGAACCTGATAAGTTCTTGATCCAGGTACAGCTTAGGCCTTTGCCTTCTTTAGAGCCAGTACCAAACTACCACTAGTTTGGTTAAGGAGTTGCGTACACCCGTCACAGAGGGACTATGTTTTGTCCTTCAATGATTGCTTCTCCAATTACATCTTGTGTGTAGCTGCAACCACATATTTTGGGAATATCAATGCTGTTAAACACTAAAAGGATTTTTGGGAACTTTGATTCAGAAGGAAATAGAAGAGTAATATTTTGAAGAAGTACATTCCAAGTGATAAACTGAAGAGAATTTCGATGTTTTGTTTGAGACCTCCATGTAACTATATCTATACAAAGACTTGCAATAAATCAAAATTGTTAATATTACTTGGTTTTATATATGCCTACAGATTTAAGTTTACTTTTCTAAAACAATGTTATACTTTCGTTTTTTTTTTTTTTTTTTCATCTTGAGATGTGAAAAGCAGTGCTCAGAGATTCAGATGTGCTGGCATTTAACATATGATACATGTTTTCCTGTAGGACTGAACTCAGTGCTGTATTAGGAATTTCAGCTACTGGTTAGATCTTTCATTATAATTCATCCTTTTCTTTTATCAAGGTAGGTAAGAAGTTGAATAAGCAATGAAGAATACCACTTCTATAGATGAATACCCAGGACTGACTCAGGAGAACCACATTCTTCCATTTTTGCCACACAGTAAATACTGATAGAAATAAGGGGTAACTCCTGATAGTGTCTCTGGGACACATTTTGCTGAATACCTACCAGTCACTATTATAATGAAGAGTAGCCAATGACTTAGGAAATCGAAGAATGAGTAAACTCTTCTTGTTTACTGTATACAGGAAGCAGGTAAACATGGTGTTACCTAAATGAAAAGTGGGTAAACCTGTGTTTATTCTCAAGTACACCAGTTATGTCAATATGTCTCATGCCAGGGTCAAGTCAGAGCATAATCAGGAAATTTTAAATGAATACATACTGTATAATTTCTGCTTATTATTTGCTGACCTTAGGCAACAGAAGCCAGCATAGTCTAACTATTCAGTCACTCATAACTTTTTGAAAATGTCACCTGTCAGTCTGAAATTGTCAAAATATATCTCCATTCCTAAGTAAACGAGGAGCTATGTTTCTTATTTTATTGAAGAATAATGAAAAATGAAATGCTATGTAACTTTCTGAGGCTTTCTTTTAAAGTAGCAGCTAATTAATATAATCAGGCAATTCAGGATGAGAATGCCAAAGCTAACAGATAAAAAAAATATGTTATAAAAAGATAGAAAACTGTTAGAGCTGTAATAATAGACAATATATATATATATATATATATATATATATATTGCTTTATTTCCTATATGGTATAATATTCAACCTAGAAGTCTCAAGGACCACCTAGAAAAACTTTAGTGCAATGTATAATCCAAACTTGAACAGAATTATACACTTATTTAAAATAGATAAGACATTTCTAAAGCTTGTCTTTTAGCTAAGAAAGAGTATTTTTTCATAAAGTTATTTACTAATAGAACACCTTGGACTGGAAAATACAACCATAAGACACAACCATACTCACTATTCAGAAAAAAAGTTTAAAATGCATACTGATAATGATGAGCTTTCCTTCATTCTCAATCTATATTAGAGGGCAATAGTTTCCTTAAGCAAGATCTTTCTGTATTGCTAAAAGTGCTATATTTCTTAGTTTCTGATATTCAGTGGTAGACTGGATATCAGATGTAGCAGATGGACTCTTCAGTGTTCACTGGCCAAAGTGAATAAGTTTTTATTTCAGATACCCAGAGCCAGTTACTATGAAGGTGTGCTTCTTGTAAAACACATTGTACAATACAACAAAAAGGACACAATTACAACTTGCTGTAATGGCCAACTCTTCGAAAAACAGAGACAATATACCAAACAAAACATGGTAAATCATTATCTAATTTAAGGCCCAAGGCCTCAGAGCAATGAAATTGTGGATGCTTCTCTTGATGCTAATGCTTTTGGATAGGCTATCAAAAATTATAATTTAATTCATCTCTTCACTAATGACAGATTTCTTATCAAAAATAATTCTGTATATTTTCCTGTGTACTAAGTTTTCAGTAGACCAAACTTTCAGTACAATCCTTCCACAGGAATTCCCTTTCTGAAACAATGTATTTTTAACAGACAATTTATATATCCAGAGAGTCAAAACGTATATTTTATAAATGAAACACCACCACCACTCACCTCCACTGTGTAAGGCACAGCAACCTTGAATATTCCGTACCTAGCTAGAGATTTCCTGGACATTTTGGAACAGCATTCTGGATTTAAAACAGAGAAATGAACTTGTTCCAATCATATGATACTACAGTACATTATTATACCAGATTGAGTGCTATGAAATGTCATTAAAATTATCATTCATGTAGAAGAATCAATACGATTTTTCTCTGCAAACTATATAAGAAAAATTGTGGGAATGTCTGTAGCTCACATGTATTAGCTTGCAATCTGCAGATCTACTTGATGAAACATATTAGGTGACAGCATACACGTGTAACAACATTTAGGTTTGGTGGACCAGATGCTCGGCTGTGAATAGGAGTAAGTGGAACTGTTTTGTCTGTTGAACTATTTTATCTCTCCAACTGATGCAAATAAATGCTGTTAACACTAAAGGCCAAGTGTTCTCACTTCTGAAAAAAAATAGGTCGTAAATGCAGAATCTGGTCAGAGATATTCAGCAAATGAATAAACACCTGTAAAAAATTCTGTTACATAGTTTAGCCGTACTATCACAAAAGTGGGGGAACTTGAGTACTTTGTACCTGCTCAGGGCACTGGATGTACTCCAATTAAATGATACACTTTTAGCTGTTCTTTTGTTAAGCTGTCCCCTGCTTCAAATAGATCTTTGCTGGGTGCAGTTCTACTATAAAAATTTAGGATATACCTAAACTATTCCAGATATTAAGCCAGTCATGCAGAAAAAATATTCAGATAATTAACAATGCTTCCCAGTATAATAATTTTCCTTTGCATACAGCAAAGTGTTTGTCCAAACACTCAGCATAATTTGGTAATTAATCATAGCATAAACATCTGAACTTTTATTATCCCACTCACAAAATTCTGTGAATTAGTGTATATTGAATCACCTACATGAAATTTCTAAATGTTTAACAGATTACATGCAAAGAGTATCAAGGTACAACATAGCCATCAGGTCAACATCTAATCTAATTGAAAGGTAAAGTTATGCAAAAATGCAAGATTAGCATTAAAAATTGCCCTACTTTACAGTATTTGAGGGAAAGAGAAAAGAAAAAAGGAATTAAAAAAAACCCCACATAACCTTGTCTACAAAGTTTCAGATCAGATGTTTGCCAGTCACACTTTTGCAGATAATTAAGTCTGTGTTAGAGAAAAAAAAGTATTTCTGTGCTGTATGTAGATGATACTTGGCACTTCAGAAGTACTTGCTTTCTGAGGAATCTAATTAATCTTCACAGCATTCCTGTGAAATAAATCAGAACTATTATCACCATATTATAGATAAAGAAATAGATAGATAACAGGCCAGGTGTCATGATGCAGACAGGAAACATATTAAGACAACAGGTATAGTTTCAGCACAACTGTTTTAATGATCCTGACCATTAAGCAGACAAATCTGCTGTTCACCTTCAGGCTTCTTTACAATTCATTTTTCTAGGATATGTTGATATATGACGCTTCTAAAACCATATACATCTTGAATTTGTAAAGTTAAATTAGTTCAGAGATGGATGTAAGAAGTCCTACTAAGAATACATGTATATAACAAAATCAAACAGGATATGAATTCTTTTTAAAGCTATAGAAGTTAACTTGTTAAAGAAAAAGAACAAAATACAACAGACCCTCTCATTTCCTTTTGATTCGTTCTGTGGTTTATAGCAAAATCTCACTGAGATGAGCACCTTTGCTTCAGTTGCATGTTATGTTACTTCAGAACTTGAGTAGGCTATTTGAAAAGCTGCAGTAATAACACTTCCAGTTTTCTCTTTCTTGGCCACACAGACATGTAAAAGACTGCATAAATTAGCCCTAATAGTCAAAGGGGTACACATATGAACCACTGCATGGGGTTTATGCTAAAACTTCTGTATTTCTGTAGTGGTTTTCCTTAGTTTTGTTCCACTGTGCTTCAGATGGTCCCAGACAGAAAACAGCATACACTTAATGAATTTACTTGCTTATTTTTTATTTTCTATCATGACTTTTTAACAGCTAAATAGTGAGACCTGACTCTGAAGTTCTATGTTCTTGAAACACACTGCAAGTGTAAGATAAAAAATTTGCACCAGATTGTACCCTACTAGCTTGTGATAGTACTTGTGAAGATCATTCTCCATTTTCTTGCAGTAAATTGCAAAAAAAAGTGAATGAAATCTTCTGGCCCTAAATCAGTGAAAAAAGTTTGAGACAATATTAAAATGTAAACTTTTCAGTATTGCATGATACTTCCAGCTTTAAAATATATTCAACTGTTTATCATAATCTATGCTTATGCCACACATCTATCTGTGTCCAGTCAAGCCTTGTAGCATTGCTTGCCCACCAGGAGTGCAGATGATCAGGTTTTAGTCTCAGCTGTAAATAGCTGTCAACACTTTCTCCTTGCTAAAGTTAGAGTCAGATTTAAAAAGACCATTTTTTTTTTCTCCTGTTAGTTCTTAACTGGTATCAAGTTGGAAGTTATTAGTGGCATCTATATTCCTGCAACAGAATGAAGTGACTAGCATTTCTTCGATGAAATGGACTGTCTATTGTTTATGTCTGGCTAATTAACTGCTTTCTTCTGACAAGGACAAGAGTGTTCCTGGCTAAATTACCATACAGAACACTAAAAATAAACATAAGGAGGGTGTCTCTCTTGTTGGTGCTGATGTGTGGTGTGGTTTTTTTGTTGTTTGGTTGGTTAGGTTTGGGGTTGTGTTTTTGTTTTTGTTTTCCCCAAAAGTATTGAATTAAGTTTTGGAAATCTTAAGCATGAAGGTATTTCAAAAGCTTTTCAAAAAATTCAGGAAATATAGATCCATCCCTGACTGAAACATCAAAGCCTGAATGCAATTTACGGATCAAGAGGATCTAAAATTAATGTTTGCGAGAACATAGTAGAAATGGCTTAGTCTGGAGCCTTATTCTTACACTTTTCCCTCTATATTCACTGCTAGCATGTCTCAGAAAAGGAATATTTGGTTAGATATTCACACTTTGGTGTGACTCAAATGTTTGAATCTTGCTTCCATTTCACATTCTTAAAGGCACTCAAATACTGATGTAATGTTCCCTGCATGGGCCTATAAAAAGAGAATGAGTGGGAGAAGTTGTTGAAGACCTCTTGTTATATATTAGTGTAGACAAGATATGAACAACATAGTAATGAAATGATAAAATGGATTTGTGCTCAGTTCTCGTATAAGTTGTAGACAAAGTCTGCATTCATGCATGTGTCTATGGGATTGTGGAAACAGAGCAAATGCAGCATCCAAAAAATACATCACTTTAATTTCCAAGTTTCTGTATTGGGTATAAAAGGTTGAGTTTGGCAACAGAGACTGCAGAATGTCTGTGTGGAAGGAGGCCATGAACTGCCCTGTGCTAGTCACAGTGGTTCCAGGTGACCCGGATGGCAACAGCCCATTGTGCCTCAAATGTTCAACCTGCCAGAGGAGCACGAGGTGCCTCTGCTCAGGTGTGCTTGAGAAAGGATGGCAGCTGCTGGGGGCAGGAGACACAAGAATAAGAAATGTGAGAGGAGACACAGGAAGACACTCAAAAAATGAGCCATGAGGAGGTAAGTAAAGAGGCAGGTTTGGAGAAAAAGGAGGAGGAATGTGGAAGGGGATTTTGTTGGGGACATGACTGAAGATGGTCTCTTGGAAGGAAGGAGGCACTCCTGATGAAGGAGGGATGTTCTAAGGGGCTGCAGCTCATGGAGGACCCATCCAGGGGCAAAGACACCCCCAAAGTCCTGTGAAGGACTGGGTCAAGAGAAGAGGAAGAAGCAAGGAATGACAGAAATAAACTGCTGTGTGTTGACCATTGCATTTCTGAGGGGTAGGAAGGGTCTGAGTGGAATGTGTGGTGAAATCAAGGGGAGTTAAAATGAGAAAGGGGGAACAGAAGTGCTGTATTCAAGCTGAGCCTGAAGACTGGGTAGAAAAGTCATTTTGCTAAGTGTTTAACTCATTTCCCCCCATATTAATACATGAATCAATAATTAAAAGTTCATGTTGATTAAAAATAAAGTTCCTCAAGTCAAGACAGCTTTGATCATGACAGTTTCATATGTGTATATTTCCATATTCAATGTACCTAATATACAAATAAACAAACACACACTTAACAACTGATGTACACATAGCATAAATATCCTGCATCCCCTGTTAATGCATGCTAATTACCTGAGTATTTTCCCTATCACGCTCTTTTATCAAAACTCAGAAACAAGCCTCTTGATCCTCCTTTCGCAACATTTTCTGGATGGGCAGAAGGAACACTTAGTCCCTTTACATTTCCAGTTTCACATATAAGCACTTTCTGGCTGGATGCCTTACTTGTTCAAAATTTTTTTAAGTTTATGACATTTTGTAGTTGCAATTAAATAGAAATAACACCCCAAAATGTTTAAATTTTGCAGACTCAGAGTTAGCTGAAAAAAACAGAGAAAAAACAAATCTGAACGGCAGACATTTCCTACATAAGGCCACCTCATTCCACTCATATGTGAAATAAAAGTTAAAACAATTATCGCACACATAGAATTTCATGTCTCCTCTACTTAAACACATTATTCTAAAACAATTATTTTAATGTCATCCTATATAACTTTTAAAAAACTATAATTTAGAAGTAAAAAACTGATTGTTTTAGGCTTCCTTTTCAGTTGATGGAGATAAATAAGTCTCACTCTTTATTTAACTTACGCTGAGACAGACTTGTAAAACAAGTTAGATGACTGATTTTGGAAGTCTGTTTCTTCTCTTTGTGGCTGCAGAGGAAATCTAGACAACTAGTATGAAGAAAATTCATGCATAGCAGCTTGCTTTGCAATATTTGCTTAATAATGATTTCTTTAGAAAACTCAGAAATAGATTTGCTTTCCAGATTTTCTACCAGTTTAGATACCTCCAAATACAGAACATTCAGTAACAAAATTAATTTGAAAATAAGTATTTTCTTGTTCTGCTGACACATCATCCAAGGGCATAAAGTTGATTTTTTTCTTTTATATACATACCAGTTCAAAGGCTGATAAATATAAAGAACCCTCCCATAAATCTTTTATGTTTCAAAGAAAGCTTAATGACAATGTTTTATTACATTTCAGTAGAAAAAAATTTATACCTCTCTTTTTTTCTCATTAATAGGATAGCGTTAAGACTATCTTGCAGAATAGTAATGCAAGAACTGGAAACTGACACATCTTCTGAGATGTTGGTCATGCTGAATTACTGTTTGCCAGTCTCTTCAAGCCATAAACAGGTGGAAATGATTTCACATGCACATTGAATTTTTTGCTAATTAAAAACTAGTTGTTGGTATTTTGGAGTACAGTATCAATATTCAACACAGGAATTTCCGTCAACAAACAGCCCCAAATAGGCAGCAAACAGTGCAGAACCATGTAACAGAGTCAGCAAGGAGATCCTCATTTCTGCTGTAGGAACGTTATCACCACAAGCCCTCTGCCAACTTTCTCCTTCCTCTGTTATATCTACTCGTTGGTGGATGTCATAGTAGAGGCTGGAGCCAAAACACCCTTCATTCTTCACCTACTGGTGCATGAAGTAATCTGTGACAGATGCTGCGACATCCTGCAGTATTCAAAGACCAATGTATTAATTTAACAACTGTTTTTGCAGCCTTATGGCCTTACCAATGATTGCTTTCCTGGATAAATGCAAAGATAAAGATTGCCTTCTACAGGAACTAAAGATGATGTTCAATAGAGTGTTGTCAAATTATTTATAGACATATATCCAATGAAACAACAAAAAAGAAACAACATAGGTAAGAAATTTACAAGTTTCATGAGACTACTGGTGTCAAAGAAAATCATAACAACAATTCTACATAACACCGTAAAAACAGTGGAATAAAAGCTTTCAGGCTCACAGAATTACATAATTTGATCTATAAGGTGAGATATCATCTGAAAACTGAAACTTTTGAATCAATGACCAACTGAAACTTGTTATGTCATGTGAAAATGAGTTATCATTTTGTAAGGCAGAAATAAATATCTGTTGTTAGTAAATTTAAATGTATCTTTTCTGATTTACCTTTGTTTCAAATAAATAACTGTGTTTGGTCAGATTTGATTTACTAGAATTTAATCCCATGATTATTTGGCCAAGATTTGGGTACTCAGACTTGTAGAGATGATCCTTGTGACTGAATGGACAATCACAGCAAAGGAGCAAGGTCTAGAAGAGGAGATGTAGTAGATGTCACTCCTATATAGAGAGGCAGATAAGCATGTGAGATCCTGAGGCAGGTTAATGGAGAGTACCTTTGAAAATTGTAGCAGTGTACACAAAAACAGGAGGATGTTTTCCTAACAACTTAAGTGACTAGAATCTAGTGACAGGAGTTGTGTTTCAGAAACACAAGTAAGAAAATACAATTTCATCAACTATTTTAAGCAACAGTGAAGCTAGATACTTGGGATCCTTTAACATGTGGAATTATTTAAATGTAAATATATGCTAAACACAGTGCTTGGTCAGCTGGCGTAATTTATTGAAAAAGAAAACAAGTTATAAATATGAATCCACTAACTTGTTCCAAAGAACTCAGAGAACAAGAACTTATTTTTTTAGTCAGAATTGTGGAATTGTACTGAATGTACTTCAAATTTGGTCTAACGAAGCGATATTTGCAAATGAAGTAATACAGACTGCAAGGACAATATTAAGTTTATGGATAAGTAATCTGAAATTTGGAAATTAAAGTTTGTGTATATTTTTTAAAGATTATAGAAAGTCACAGTGTTTAAACTTGAATTAGTTTGTTTATTCAAGTAAAACAAACATTGGTGACCTTATTTATTTTATTTGTGTGGCCTTAGCAAATTGAAGTGATGATAATTTGGGGTTTCCCAAGTGACAAAATTACATCAGTAATAAATATTTATAAGCTACTGCATAGATGCTATGGACGTTATTCTGCAAATCAAAAATTGAAAAAAAAATACTATAACCAAAATGCATTTAGGATTTTTTCCTGGTCTACTTATAAATATGTGGGGAAAATCTTCAATAAGAGAATAAGAACATCAATCGGTTCAACTCAGGTCTAAATTATACAGATTAAAGCAAGATCTATCCTATTTATGTAAGTTGTCATAAACACAAAATCGGGTGTACTTCTCATCTAGCACAATACAATTTTTATCATAATGAATGTAAATTTCCCAGGATATTTCTTTCATTAAATACCTTTTCTAGAAGGTATGCAACAAAATTTTGTAAATTTATCATTATTTATGTAATGTTCCATCCTTGAAAAATTAACTATAGAGGCCACTTTCCCATTCAATGGTGGAAAAAAATAAAAAAAGAAAGTATGTAAGGAATCAAATCAACAGTATGAAAACCAAACAAAACCAAGATTCTACACTGGAGTTTTAGATCAAGTACTTATAGAACTCAATCTTCCACTTCATACTGAGTCGCTACCAAAATACAGCACTATCATAACACAATTATGTCCTCTGTACCTACCTGACTTTATCTAGAAGAAGACTGGCTCAATTAACATTTAGTACAGGTTTTATAACCCTGTACAATCTTTTGTACTTATCCTAGAATTTATGGATGCAGACACTAAGTTAAAAACAAAAAAAAAAAAACAAAACAAACAACACTCTAAGACCCCACCTAAATTCATTATAAGGTCAAGAACAAAATAGAGACTCCTGAATTCTTTACCATTGGTCTAATCAATAAACAGATTTTTTTTTTGTCCTACTTTATAGCTTCTATCAAGTTATATTTTCTGCCTTTTCTTTGAAAGTCTGCATGGAGAAAAAAAAAAAAAATTAAAGAGGGAGACATGCTCCAATATCCAAACTGTGACTTATTCTTTACATATCACCAAAAGTAAATACTAGATCTTTTCTTTTCTTAGACATACGTACTTCCTACTTGAACATTTAACTCTGCTACAAGCAATACTCCATTTAAGAAGAAACACTCAAACCAGTTTATATCAGAATAAATTGTCTGCATTTATATACTTGGTGTCAGTTCAATAACTAATTGTGAATTTAACAGGCTGCAGATATCACTATCATCTTAATATTCAAGCACCCTTTCTTTACATCTGATTAGTCCATGCCAGGGGGCAAGGAGCAGTCAGTAGGAAAAATTACTGCTCCATTAAACAGTATCTCTGGGCTTCCAAAGGCCATTTTTTTTCAACAGGCAATCTTTTTTCTCATAATCTGAATAATTTCATTCTTGAGAAAATACGTTTTGATTATTGTAAATGACCAGGTGTTCTCTTCATTTTTTCCCTTCTCACATCAAGGTTTAATATAGTCCTAAGGCACACTTCTGATACATTGAGTTGGACAACAAAAGGCTGTTTAAAATGGGGAGTATTCAGTACTGAATCATTGCATAAATTGTGTTTCAAATCTGTAAGCCTGATAGTCATACGTTTATGTCTGTTGTTTTCTCTGTCTAACCTCCTAGAAGATGAGATTTTAGAGACTTGAATAGTAATATCAGAAACAGTCTTTGTAAACTGGTGAGATAAAGAGATACTTTAATGATGTTCTTTTTAGATTTTTACTATATATACTTGCCTCAAATGTTTTTTGCTGTTTGTTTGTTTGTTTGTTTAATTTTAAAAAATGGCTAACACCAAGATTTTATTCATAGTTCAACAACTCTTAACTGTGAAAAGAAAAATGGACTGCAGGGGAATCCCTGCTCCCGCACTTGGAGCACCTCCTCCCCTCCTTCTTCACTAGCCTGGGTGTCTACAGAGTTGTTTCCCTCACATATTCTCACTTCTCTGTCTGCTGCTCTTGTTGTGCAGTAGATTTTTTTTCCCCTTCTTAATTATGTGATTGCAGAGGTGCTACCACTGTCACTGAGGGGCTTGGCCTCAGCCAGTGGTGGGTCCATCTTGGAGCCGGCTGGCACTGGCTCTATCAGACATGAGAGAAGCTTCCAGCAACTTCTCACAGAAGCCACCCCTGTAGCCCCCCTGCTACTAAAACCTTCCCATGCAAACCCAATACAAATACTTAGTGAAATCTGAATTTATTTGCCTAAATTTGTTGGTAAGTGCTATTAAGAAAACTCAATATGTTGCTAAACCTTAGTAGCATTCCAAAGATTTGATCTTTTTTCCCCATGCCCTCCGTTTTATTTTATTTATTTTTTTTTTAATTATTCCTATTTCTTTCTTACAACTTCTTTTGCTGGTAAGTGGTGGTGGTTTTTGTGGCTTTTTGGTTGTTTGTGGTGTTTTTTGTTGTTTTTTTTTTTTCAGGGAGCATTGAAAATGCTAAATACTTAAATTATATGATAATAATAATAATAATAATAATAACATCATCAAAAATAAAAATCATGATCACAATGATTTTATTCTTTTGTTCTTTAAACATTTTTGTTGCTTCTGTTACTGCAGTGGGACATGAGTGATCCCAGGAATATATTGCAAGTGACAGAACACATTATATTTTATAGGACCTTCTTTAGCACCTGCTTTTCTTCATGCTTCTTCAGCATTAGGTTTTATTATACTTTCTGACATTCTGTAAAAATGAATTGGTTTTGTGCATTTGGGTGTGATTTGGTTTATATGATATAAGTCATCAGATATTGAAGGCAGTGGGCAGATAGTGTGATATTATGTGGGCAGTTTAAAAGCTTTTTATCAGTTTGGTTTTTTTTAAGATGTCAATCTTCTCCCTTTGATGACTATCAGGCTTCAAAAATATTATCTCCTTATCTCATGCAATCTATTAATTACTTATTACTGGCTTTTTTTAATGTATAACCGGAGAGTGTTCATAGCTATTCAGGTTGGGAAAATCCAGGTCTTAGATTAAACTCTCAACATAGATCAATTTATGTGTTTATAATTACTTAGGTAGTAAAGTTTTATTAATTGTGAAGCTTTTTGTGACAGAGACATTCTGTTGCCCTGTATACATGTACACCATTTTGTGTAACAGAATCTTCTACTCAGCTTTCAGAGAAAAACATTTTGTACTGTACTTTTAGTATATGTCATGCCTAAGTTATATCACCAGTGTGATCTTCTCCTACTTAATCTAAACAAAAGTAATTTTAAAGTGATTGGGTGGGAATGTCAAACAATGTATGAGTTATTATATAGGAAACTATCCCAGGAGTCTGTTTATATAGGAATATACATTACCTGTTTTTATTCTGGCTAGTAATAACCAAGATAGAAATACAATATAAAATCATATAATTCTGTTGCTTAGGAGAGGCTGTATAAGAGAGAGACAGATGCAAGAACTGTTGCAAAAATCTTGCTGACAGTTGATGAGTGCATGACAGCCTGCAGACACAAACAAACAAACAAAAAGTCACTTTCCAGAGGCAGGAATTAGTTAGGTTGATAAAGACTTAAAAATTGTTGTATAGAAATATGAACATAGAGGTCTGAGAACCCTACACATATGAGAGCACAATATTTGAATTCTGCTCTTCTTGTAATATATCTTCAAATGAAAGAATAAATACTGCATAGTTATGGAGAAGTCATTTTTATAATTAAAAAAAAATCTAGGAGGAATGTTATGCCCTTTTTGATATACATCTGAAGGGTTAAAAAGAGGATCTATGTGTTGCCATGTAACTGAAGTATCATAATAACTGATATAATAATAGCAATAATAATATCAGTACTAACATTCATTCCTTAAAGTTCATCATTAATTAGATAAGGCATTAAAATGTTGGTACTTTTGTTATGTATATCTTAAGGACTATTGCCTCTCTTACCCTGACAAAATACTGAACAGCAAAATTATTTGGAATTATATTCCTTATTTTATATAAGGAGTGTGGACTAAAGAGATAAAATTAGCACTTATTTAGTATTTTTTAATAATATTGACTCAGCAAGGATGCAGTGTGGAATCAGCAAGTTCTGTGGCTGTGTGCAAGATTGAGGTGGATGAGAGGGTTCCTGGAGACAGGGAACCCCAAAGAAGAGAAGAGAGTCCCGCCAGGAGCCAGCAGCTGATGCACCTTGGGCATTGCCAGGGCTGACCATGGGAGATTTAAACACCCCTGGTGAGTGTGGGCAACCAGGGTGGATAACCAGGGTGTGGCCCATCAGCCAGTGTGTGGCAGAACAGTTCATGCTGCAGTTCATGCTGGAAGGGCACTGCAACCTGTGTGTCGGTCCACAGCCCAAGGAAGTGCTCTAGGTCTCTGCCATAATGACGGGCACTTGCTTCAGAGTTAAATCCATCATTCCTGCAGAGAAAGCCCTTGAGGTGTCTGATGCTTCCACCCTGACTGAACTGGTAAGGAAGGAACCTTTAGTACAGGTAGTAGGTTGCAGTAAGTACCCAGACCCTTCTCCTGGAGAAAAAGTAAGTGGCTGCCTAAGATGTGTGCAGGTTGATGATGTGTTACATCAAGTGGCTGTGTTGCAGGAAACAGTTAAAAGGCTGCACAGTATTAGAGGATCTGAGACAGAGGCAGATAGATGGTTTCAGAACCATGTTTCTGTAGTGGGCACCACTAAAGATGAATGCATCCCTAAGAGCAAGAAATCAAGCAAAAGGAGGAGGAGACCTGCAAGGATGATCAAGGAACTTCTGACAAAACTGAAATAGAAGAAGGAAGTTTACAGAATGTGGGAAAAATGGCAGACCACTTGGAAGGAATACAGGAAAGCTGGTAGAGTATGCGGGGAGGTGGTGAGGAAGGCTAAGCGAGACTTCAGTAGGCTGGAGAGCTGAGCGGCGAAGTAGCTAATGATGTTCAACAAAGGCAAGTGTAGGATCCTGCACCTAGGGAGCAATAACCCCATGGACCAGTACAGGTTATGGGTTGACCTGCTGGAAAGCAGCTCCACAGAAAACCTGGGAGTCCTGGTGAACAAGTTAACCACGGGCCAGCAACAACCCACTGTGGCCAAGAAGGCCAGTGGTATCTTGGGCTGCATCAGGAGGAGTGTGGCCAGCATGTTGAGGGAGGTTATCCTCCCCCTCTACTCTGCCCTGGTGGGGCTGCATCTGGAATATTGTGTCCAGTTCTCTGTACCGCAATTCAAGAAAGGCAAGGAACTTCTATACAGATTTCAGTGGAAGGCTATAAAGATGATTAGGGGACGGGAACATCTTTCTTATGAGGAAAGCTGAGACAGCTGGGTCTGTTTAGCCTGGAGAAGAGAAGTGGGTCTTATCAATGGTTATAAATATCTTAAGGTCAGGTATCAAGAGGATGGGGCCAGACTGTTCAGTGGTTCGTACTAGACAGGATAAGGGGCAATGGGAATAAACTGAAACAGAGGAAGCTCCATCTTAATATGATGGAATATAAGGAGAAACCTCTTTACTTTGAGGGTGACAGAGCACTGGAACAGCCTGTCCAGAGAGGTTGTGGAGTCTCCTTCTCTGGATATATTAAAAAAACTGCCTGGATGCAATCCTGTGCAACCTGTTCTAGGTATAACTGATTTAGCAGGTGGGTTGGACTAGATGATCTCCAGACATCCCTTCCAACCCCAACCATCCTGTGATTCTGTGATGTTGTGATTCTGTGATGTTGTGTTTCTGTGATTTTCAGGATTCTTTCTGTAAATAATTTCTGAATACTTAGAAGTACATTAATATATTCGGCTTTTGAAATTAAGCTTAAGTAAGAAAAAAATATTCAAACTATCAACTGAACTTAAGAAATGTTTATGTTCTTTAAATACTTAATCTTATTTTGCAGCTTTTTTTTATTTTACATTGTGACAGGAAAAAATTGTAAGTGTATTGCAAAACAATATTACAGGTCATAAAAATTTTTATAAACCTTAAGAGAAATGTGTGTTGGTGTAACTGCAACACAGGATTGCAATTTCTCATCTTGTGCAAATAAAAGGATTTCAGAAGAGTTTAGCAACTTAACATTATATTTAGTGCACTAATCTTGCTTTGAAATATATTGTTTACTCTTGCTTTTTTTTTCGGATATCTTTACTTCGTAACTGTACTCAAAAGGTCAACCTATACCTATCTTCATTGTAAAATAATGATTTCTTTTGGCAGAACTCATGTTTAGTTGCCTGCAATAATTGTTGCTTTTATTTAAAAGATTAAACTAATTGAAAACTTACATCTGTGTGTATTTAATACACTTATAAAATATATTAAATGCATTATTTTTTCATACTGTTTAAACACATGTTTTTGAATATTATGAGTAATTTTTAGCTGGTCAAATCACCTTTTTTTTTTTTTTTTTCCTCAGTGTTTCCAAACCTGTCATTTCTTCCCTTTCTGTGTTTTCCTTTCGGGGAGAAACTGCTAGAGGTATTGACTGTGTCTTGGAGGATGATAAATACATAAAACCAATTAAATCCTAGTAAATAACAAAACCACAAAAAGTCTGTTCTGAAAAAAAAAAAATAAGATATTTCACATTTAAAGACCCAACAAAACAAAGCAACAACAAAAAAACTAAACCAAAACAAAAACCACCATCACCACCAGAAGCAAATCCATGAATACTCACTCCAGCTATTGATGCAATCTATATCACTTCTCCACTCTGCCAGCTACTGAAAGCCAAGGCTACAACTCGGCCTCAATATGAACAATGAAGGTAGTTTTCCACTATATATTTTACTTCAGCTATACAAATCCTAGACTACACTTCACTGTTTCCTCTCTTCTGAATTATGAACCCATAACTTCATAACCATATTTTATGCTTCTATTTTCTGGATTTTTAATGCAATATTTTGTGTTTAAAAACAAAGAGGTGAAAAGAGAAAAAATAATTCCATCATATGAAGCAGGTGTGGTTCAGTGCAGACCTATGCAACTCTAAATGTTGACCTACTGCAAAGGCAGAAAATGAGAAACTTTTTGGAGAGAAAATAAGTCTGACAAAACAACTGTCCTTGGAAAAGGAAAGAAAATAGTAACAAAAATATATTTTGTTCCTCCAAAATTTAGATGGAGACTTTTTTCTTTCCCTCTCACCTCAGTTAACCATAAAGAAGTAAGATTTTTCAGTCTATTAATCCAAAGGATTATTGAAGTGTATGAAATCTCTAATTATGTTTCTGCCTTTTACAGTTGGATATTTTAACTTCCTATTAAAACTACTGCAAACATTTTTATGACTTGAGAGTCTTCACTGAATTTATCTCTTTGTGTTTTCACTGGTATGTAGAGCAGATGGGAAGAATAGAAATAGATGGACTGTATAATTGACACATAACAACTATTTGAAGGTTATATTCTCATCAGGATGCAATTTATACTGTTGGCCAAAATTGCAAATTCCAAGTTCAAGATGTGGTAGAGAAAAAAAATATTTTGGGCACCTAGATTAATTATGTTTCAAATGTGGTAAAAACTTGTCTACAATAGAGAGCTTTGTATGGTTACTCATAAAATGCAACTTAGAGACTCTGACATATCTCAAACTCTGCATGGGCTATTTTATTTCCCAGCCATAACTGTCAAGCATTTACAATGCCTTTGATTCTACACATGAAAAGTTTTACAAATTATCCAAGGCTAGCATTCTAGGCTTCTCCTTTTTAAATTTATTTCTACCTTTTGACACTCCTCCCCACCCCCAATTTGCTAGAATATTCAGTATCCTCTCACAACTGTTTCAGTGGCATGATTTTGTCTCTCTTAAAGTACACCAAAATATATTTTGTTTGTAGCACAAGCATCAGAATTATCAGATAAAGTTCCACTAAGACATATGAAAGTACAATGCTTAAATAATTTGTCAGATATTAAACACTGATATATGTTTTTAATGTCAAATCAATAAATTATAAGACTGTGAATTTGCTGACAGTTTTTAATTTTAAACCCAGAGAAGAAGAAATATATTTTCCTATGAAATATTAAAAGAAAACAAAGATTATTCTTAATTAAATGCCCTACCAAACAAATTTCACACTCTTTTCCAGGCAAACAAAGATAAACGGTAGTGAAATTACTTGTTACCTCTCTTCCACCTCTGCTTCCCATTTGTGCTTCAAAATATGAACAGATTGCAAATAGATGTCATAAATAAGATCTTTCTTTCATGTTTCAATTACTGATTAAATAAAAAAAAGTGAAAGTGAAACTTATGCAAACTCCAACCAAGCTGAACTCCTTTTCAGTTGCCTATGCTTCATGGAATTCTTTACCTTAAACTCCTTTGGCCAGTCTCTTGCTGCCTTTGTAAATGTGCAGGCACTAGGGTACATGAACTTGAGACCAATGAGAATCTATTAACCAAATTTCTAGTGCAAGCCATCCAGGTTACTTATGAAAGAGCTGATAGGTGTGCACAGAAGAGTCAAATGCCATACAGGGACATCAGCTTAGTCACAGAAGAGCATGAGATGCCCAACAGCATTGCACTTTGTTTATGCTGTTACAAACCTTCTAGAGATCTCTGTAGAAACAATTTTGAGAAGTCTTTGAGGATACTGGTATTGCATTATTAGTGTCTTATGAACTATTTGATTTGAAAAGAGCTTAATTGCCATTGGTTTCTCATCCTACATTCCCTGTTCTGTCCAGGGGTCAAGCTAGGGGCTTGGACTGGATATGACAGTGAGGAGGAGAAAATGTAGAATCAGAGAATCATAGAAAACTGGGGTTGGAAGGGAACTTTAATTATCATCTAGTCCACCCCCCTGCAATAAGCAGGGACATCTTCAGTTAGATCAGGTTGCTCAGAGCTCCATCCAACCTGACCTTGAATGTTTCCAGGAATGAGACATCTACAACCTATCTGGGAAACCTGTTCCAGCAATTCACCACCCTCATCGTAAAAATTTCTTCCTTACATCTAGCCTGAATCTCCCCTCTTTTATTTTAAAATCATTACCCCTTGTCCTATTGCAACAGGCCCTTTTTAAAATGTCTGTTCCCATGTCTCTTATAAGCCCATTTTAAGTACTGAAAGACTGCAATAAGGTCTCCCCAGAGCCTTCCCTACTCCAGGCTGAACAACTCTCTCAGCCTGTCCTTATAAAAGAAGTGTTCCAGCCCTCACAATCATTCTTGACCATTTTTGTGGCCCTCCTCGGTATCCACCCCAACAGGTCCATGTTTTTGCTGGATGCAATACTACACAGGTGGGGTATCACCAGGGTGGAGGAGCAGAATCACCTCCCTCGACCTGCCAGCCACACTTCTTTTGATGCAGCCCAGGATGTGGTTGGCTTTCTGGGCTGTGAGCACACATTACTGGCTCATGTCCTGTTTTTCATCTAACAATTTAGGTAAGCCAGAACTGTATTTCCTTCTGTCTTCCTCCTCTTTTCCTCCTGAATCCTTGCAACAGCTATGTTTATCAGACTGAAGTTTCACGTCATTTTCTGTAAACAAAATGCAGTAATAAGAGGGAAACAGAGAGAACACCTGAAATCACAGATGAAATGTCTATTTTAATTTTAAAATCTCGTAGGGAGACCCTGATGTTAGGAAGGTATCCAAGATACAAGACTGGATGTTTTGTTTCCAGGCTCATCATCATAATCAAGATATAAACATGGTATAGAGCAAGATAATAAAAGGAAAATCTTTGTCATTACTCTATGAATAGTAAAAAAATGTTGCTTCTTGGTTGATAATAACAAAGTTATTTTTCTGCAAAGTTGCTTTTCTGCAGTTTATTGTCTCACCAGTTTTAAAGTAATGTTGAATTTATTAACCAAAACCAAACCCAGACCAACCAACCAACCAAAAAAATCTAACAACCCAACCGTAAACCCTCCTAAAACCAATGTAATCATTTGCCCTTAGAGTTAAATAAAATGTAAAATATGTTCTGAGGCAAAAAAAAAAAGAAAATAGTTTGAAAACTTTGTCTTTTTTTTTTTCTTTTAAAGAAAACGTCAACATTTTATATGTATTTGTATTACAAGATATAATTTGGAAAAAATATTCAAACCAAGATATTTTAGACTTTTTTTTAATATTAAAAAAGTCTGTGAAGAATTCTTATTTTTGAAACACAACAATTTCTTCAGTAAAATATGAAAAAGGTAAATGTTGATCAGGTCTACGTATAATACTAAAAAAGAGTAAAAATTAAACCCATGCTGATAGAAATTGAGCCTGTTGAATTCTTCTATTCATGTCAATATATACCTGACCAGTTGAAATCTGCTTTCTGATCCTGCTAACACAAACAGGAAATATTTTGAAATGAGCTGACAATATGTTGAAAGTCAAAGTTATGTGTGCAGATGGGAAAGGAGTGAGGCAAGTTCAAAATTTCTAAGGCAAAACGCAATTGTATTGTGATGATTTAATTTGTTTTATTTTTTCTGTTGTCCATTTTAACACTTCTCCATAAAATTCTCACAGTGTAAGAATTTTTTTTTAATAATTTAAAACAACTGATTTTTCTTTTTTTTTAACTTGGAAATAAAATGCCTACTGGAGATCTGAAGTATCAGCTTCCCAACTACTATTGCAAAGCTGAATAAATCTCTGCCCAAAAAGGTCTTACTCAAGCAGATGCTGCCAGAACATGAGAAATGCAAAGCTTCCTTCCATCTCAGCTGTAGGATTTAGATGCCCTTAATATCCTGATAAGAACCTTCTCTCCATGGAGTATCCTGGCTAAAGATTAACCTCCTAGGTGATGAGGTATCCAGTTTTACGGCAGATAGCCGACAATTTCAGGTTGCCAAGGAGACGCTTGCTGGCAGTAAACCTTATCCTGGGAAATTTGCCTGGCTTCTGTCAGAAGATTCAAGCAAATCAACACCTTCCTACAAAATTTAACAATTTTGTCAAGTTGGCACTTTCTGATTAAAAACAAAACAAAACAAAACACAAAAACCAGACAAAAAAATAATGTTTATTTTAGTCATAAGTGTTCAAAATTTAAAGAGATCTTAAAAAAACCCACAAAGATCTGTTCTTTTAGAAAGCTGCCTGACTCAATGACAAGGCTGACACTCTGAACCCTGTCCTTAACATTGACTTAATTACATAACTTTGATGATGTTATCTTACTTCATAAGTATATACCCAATTTTGCATTTTCAATATCATTTAACCAGCAATGGGGTCTGTGATAACCAGTTATAATTTTTCGATTTTTGGGAGAGGTTAGCAGTTCAGTTTTTTAGGGTTTTTCCTATTATTTCTTTGGAAGATTATATGGAACTGCTCCAGTATTACAAGCATATAATAAAAACATCAACTTAATAAAACATATTTCTTAAATAAATAAATTTTCCCAGTGCTTTACCCATTGTACTTTCTAGCTACCATTAATGGCTTTTCTAAGGTGTATCTCAGTCCTTGTAGAAATACATACAGTTCAAATGGATTAATTTGAGCAACATGTTCTAGGGAAGCAGGACAAAATAGAATCAAGAGAAAATTCGTAGTTGATCTGGAATTATAGAATAAGTTTTATTAAAACAGTTTATGCATCACACTTCTATCAGGCAAACTAATTCAGTCAAAATAATTCTGCAACACTCTCTAGATTCTTCACATGTGATCAAAATCAAAACCTAAGTGACCTATTAAATCTTTTTATCAGTTCCCATGTTAACAAAACAATGCTTCACAGTTTTATGGCCAATGTATTTATATTATATAGAAATAGGTAAACTTTTGACATTAGAGAAGTCTCAAACCAAGAAATGTATAGGTAGACTTATAAATATGTAAAAAAAAGCTTTATTGATAATAGTTATTTCCTCCTCATGTCTGATTTTGTGGGGCTTTAAGACTTGTTCCATTTCCCAGTGCTAGGTGAATTTAATATTATTTTAAAAATACGTACTGGCCTTCGCATGTTTCAGGTGTTCCTAGACCATCAGATGTAATGTTTTTCTCATTATTTTATTACCCCACTCCAACCTTTAAGATCAGAGACTGTAAAAAACCTATGTAAGCCGTATAGCTTGCTCAAAAGAGAAAATAAAATGTGGGTCTGTGTCAGATCAGAGGCACCAGATTCTAGATGATTTATGTGTTTCTTATGTTGCAGAAATTGGTTCTAAGGTATGACTTTAGTCTTCATGTTGCATATATGATACAGGAAAGCCCAGTAGAGTGTGGAGCTTTTGTAGTGTGGAAAATCTATGAATTTCATTGAGATCTTTAAATCTATTTATTCATTTATTTTATCTAAAGTTTCATTTTTCTTAGCCATTTGTTGAGCATGGACTATACTTTATTGTAAAGTTATAGAGTGAATTTTTCATTTGACGGTCTATCTCCTTTGAAACTCTATAGCCAGTTCAGTTTCCAAAATAAGTTGCTGAAATACACTCCACAGTGACTTGTAATGCTACTGTTTGTTCTCTTGACTCCAGCCTTCAGCTTCACAATGCAATCATATATATTTTGAACTACTACAGCAGACGTATCTGATATTTTTTCTATCAACAATAATATTAATTTGACCTGTTATTCATTGTTTTCTACACAAGTCTTGTTTTCTACTTTCCCACTAAAGACTGATTGTCTAAGATACCTGTTGGTAGTAAAACTACATTCAATCCTGTGTTTCACAAGCTAAAGCGTGTGTTCAGACATAGACATAGATCTTTGCTTTTTGAAGAAAGATTTCAAGGACAAGAGTCCTTTGGTATGAGATTGTGTTCATTAAAGCTTGAATCTGCTGCTGTTTTCTTCAGAAGACTCGTAACAAAAACTAGCCAAACAAAAAAACAACAACAACAACAACAAAAATCCAAACAAAACAAAGAAGAATAATACTTCAGATTCAGACCAACCACTAACTACACAGGTAAAAAGACAAAAATGTAATTTCAAAGTGCTTTCCTTTATTCAAAGCCTCTAGACAGTTTTAATAAGGCCTAGAAAACTTTTAAAAGTTATTATTTCACTTAGAAAATTTTTCTTTAGTCTTTTCTAAATTCAGTTGTTTCTTCTTGAGAGATGACACCTTTTCTACCTGAACTCTTGGTTACTACATTTTTCCTTGGTGTGTGATGTAAACTTCATTTAAAGTGACTAGCATAATAAAATGATAACAAAGCTTTTCAAAAAGGAAGACTATAATTCTGTGTTTTCACACAGTCAAAAATTTCAGAGAACATAAGCATTGCATACTTCTGCATGTATAAAAAAAATGACTTCTGATTTTTAAATTGTTGTGGTTTGGAAGGTGATCCTTACCATCTTAAAAAAAGGAAGAGGAAGAGGAAGAGGAAGAGGAAGAGGAAGGGGAAGGGGAAGGGGAAGGGGAAGGGGAAGGGGAAGGGGAAGGGGAAGGGGAAGGGGAAGGGGAAGGGGAAGGGGAAGGGGAAGGGGAAGGGGAAGGGGAAGGGGGAGGGGAAGGGGAAGAGGAAGAGGAAAAAAAGGAAAAGGAAAAGGAAAAATCAATGGGTTTGTGTCTGTTATCTATAGGAAACTGAATTCCTTTGTGTATATTAAATTTTATTAGAAACTATTTGTAATTTTGGACACTTCTCATGTAATAGCTAGCTGGAGCCATAACAATTTAGATTCTGATTTTAAATTTTGAATTCTGAATTTATTCAGAGGTACATTTGGAATTTAAAAGGACTCTGGTGGACCAGAGTGAAGGAAACAGACATCATAGTTAAAAATACTTACTGTCTTTCCTTCCTCAGTTGCACTGGATATGGATTCTGTTATGCTTAGAACCAAGTTTCTGGTTATGGTAACAAAACTAGCTAATGCTATTTTAACATACTGTGAAAATAATCACTTTTTTGATATCACAGCTGTACCACAGGGATAAGCCACCATTTTCCACATAGGAATTTGTCATGACCAAAAAATGAAGTGCTATCGTTTTATTGTGTTTTAAGATCTTAATCCATTTTTGTAACTGATTATTTTTATAATATGCTGGTGAGACAGGTAGAAAAGTTTATTTTATATCTTTAATGATACAAGGTCTCATAATTTGTCTGTGAGTGTCCAAGTACTGGCTGACAGGATTATTTAACAGAAAAACAATTTCTTTAAGGACATCTTTGGTCTTGGTAAATTTAACTAGCTTATCAAAAGACTTATTTTAATCAATGTTGATATATCAATTGATATAATTCTGGTGTTGATCTAGGGTCTAATTAAGCAAATAGAAAGCCTTGACTGAAACACTGTAGTGAGCTTGCTTAATATTGAGAATTGTCAGTATGAAGTCTGTGTTGTGTTATTATGTTTCTGCCATTGTGTCCTGGTTGTGTTCTGTGATCTATCTGTGTGAACAGAAATGTGATTTGAAGTTGTTTCTTAAAAATAATTAAAGTGATTAAAATTGATACATATATATGTAAACACTTGGATGCATAGAGAATCTATTTTCCTTTAAAGCACCATTTGTTAAAGGAGAAAAAAAAACAAACAAGACTGAACATATTCTTTCTGTCCGTCTTCTGAAGAAAATGTAATGTTATCTATGTCTCTACACTGCTTCTGCTGGTACCTTTCAGTCCATTTTTTTTAGCTCTCCAGAGTATTTATCTTTTTTTTTTTTAATTTATAAAAAATAAGTGCAGCCACTCTCTAAGCCTTTATTTTGTTCAGTCATACAAACCAAGCCAGTCAATCTACTCTTCATTCTCCTGGTAATCTTCATAACCCTTTTCTGCATTAATTTCTGTAGGGCTCAATATGAATTTCAGTGAATCTTTCAGAAATATGAGTGTCTATATGGTACATTGTATTTTGGAGGATGTGTTATGGATATGCCTTCATAGTAATGCTCCAGAATACCTCTCCTAATATATTTCAGGGTTTATGTTCGTAGATTTTACAGTTTGTACCTCTACAACATCGCAGTGCAGAGTCATACAATAAGTCGAAATCTGTCCAATGCATCACGCTTATGTCTGGTTTTCCAATCTGCATGACAAAGTACTTGTTAACATTTGAAAAGTCATTGTAAAAAGAGAATGCTGTGAATTTAAAGCTCAGTAGACCTTTGAATATGCTAGTAAAATTCTGAAACTCTCAGAACTGATTTTAAGCAGTATTTTCCTCCTAGTAAATAATAAAGAAATAGAAAACTTCAAAATACTTACAGAATGAATAAAATACTTTTAAAATTTTAATAGTGAATGGTTGCAAAGCAAATGAGATATATGTTAGTTTAGCATCATGTAGAAAGATGTTTTAGGGCATTTGACTTGTCAAGAGCTGAGGATAGAGGAGTTGAGAAAGTCAAAATATATAAAAATTGAAGTCAACATACACAAAACCAAACCAAAACAAAACAACAGAGATACAGAGAATGGGCAGTAGATCATTGGCTTCTTTTATACTGTACCTATGTATGCAGCACAGTAATTTAAATCTAGATGTGCTTTATAATGTGAGACTAGTTTTTTAAGCAATATGCATTGCAATGAAAGAAAGTTTGAACATGCACGTTAATACCATTTTTACTGCATCATAATAGCACTTAATTATTTGTAATAATGTCAGAGGTAGTGCAGAGTTCTTGAAACGGTATAGGGAGTGTGTGTGTGTGTGTGCCTGTATGAGTGACAAAGGGTCCAACTCAATGTCGCCCTAAGTGCAACTGGTCATTCAATGATTCATAAACTGTGAGAAAATACATAAGAGACTGTGGACCTTCTTGTGCTATTTACTGTTTCAAAGTTGCAACTGCTCTGATAATGTTTTAAAGAAATATTTCAAGGAAACTTAGAATAGTTGAGAAAAATTTCGAATTTGTCATTACCAAAAAGAAATAAGAAAATTCATTTGTCTAAAAGTTCATATTTAAAAAGTCTCACTTTTTTTAGTAAGTGATTTTTTGAAAATTTAGTTAATTTGTTTTCCAAATTTTAAGTTTAATAATCATGCCTAACCACTAAGTGGAATAGAAAGTTAAAAAGACTCCTTTAGTGGATTTGCATGGATGATTGCAGGTAGTAAGGAAAATAACACAGTGTATTTCTTGTTCTCTGTTCTAGAAAAATTTACTCTCCCTTAAGAGCATTCAATGAGCTTCACGTATGAAATTGTAACAAGCTATTTGGCAGGTCCTTCAAAGTCATCTGTCTAAAAAGCATCTCTCAGTTTTCTGACTGCATTAGATCTTATTCTCACATTTTAAAACACTAAACCTTTTCATTCTTTGTCATATTATTTTTTTTCTGTTAGTGGTGGCTTTTTGTTTGGCTTTTTTTTTTTTTTTTTAACCAGGAAATTTATTTTTTTTCACATCTTTGATCACTTTCCAATCCTTACATTATCTTTAATTTATGGTAACATCTTTGAAGATGTTAAACAGCTGCAGTTCTCAGTGATTTCTGCTCAAGAAAGAATATTATAGAAGTATATCTAATATATTCTTCCTGTCCTTGTTTTCAAAAGCAGACATGCTGTGAAGACAGTTAAATTACTCTTCATATCTAAAAGCTTGATTATAAATGTAATACTAAATGCTTTTAAGGCTTTCTAGTGTAGCAGTGAATATGATGACTGTGTTTTATGGATATTTATGATAGTTTTAAATTTCCAAGTCCCATCTATTTTGGAGAAGTCTGCTTGTATACCTAAAGTTTTTAGATTTGAGGTTTCCTGCTCTGTTTTTGACATCTCTTCATTATGTCAAAAAGCAGGCAAATAGGTGAGCCTTGTCACTGTGATCTGAGCACTTCACACAGTGACTTCTCTCCAGGATTTAACCTTGTAAGAGTTAAATATCTACTCTAAGCCATTCTGATATGCTTCCTCCCTGAAGCTTTTGTCTTCCTAACACTTCTCACATATTGTATGTCTTTAATTCACGCAGATTCAGAGACCTCCAGGTCAAACAGAAACTTGATCTTTGCGTGCTCATTTTATTGTCAATCTGTGTCCCAAGCATCTGCAAAGATTATCAAGTTTTACAGTCTTACAAATTAATTGCCCCAATTAATTTTTCCAAATTGTGAATAAAGAAAAAGATTGACATGTAAAACTATTGTTTTGAATGTGCAAGTATATTGCTCTCATCAATGTGTCATCATTTTAGGAGAGGAATACACTGAACGTCATTTCCTTATTATATTAAAACAGTTAGTAATTCAGTTTCTAGACTCTGTATCGTATATTATTTTGTTTTGTCCACATGTACCGAGGCTGCTTATATATGACATTTATACTAAATGCCACAACTAGGTTTTGGGGCTCTTGGTACTAACATATGTCGACACCGAATGAGTAGTTCTGTAAATCCTAGAACATGTGAAACCTAATTCCCTGCAGCTGTTCTTCCCTTCCTTTGTAGTAAGATGTTAAAAATATGACTGACCTCATCTATGATTCTATGATTCTGACCATTTTATGTTTCTATGATCTGTGAGTTCATATTGAGGGGGAAAGGAGTGGCAGAGAGGAGAAACAGAGTAGTCTGAGGTTTCTTTCCTGTTCCTAAAACATGCAATGAGATAATGTATGAAACATTTAGAGATATCTTAGTGAGAAATGACTGCAGACTATTTAGGAAAACTGGTATAAACGGTAATCCTTCCCCAAGGGTTTACCATATGGGATACAGCACTTAACAGATGAGACAAACAGGTTAGAGTGAGGCAATGTACAGTGTGAGTAGATAATTTTTGTCCAGCAGTAAAAGGCACAATAGATTTTTCTTACCATTGTCAGTTTGTAGTTCATTGATAATGTTTCGATTTTTACTTTCTTAAATATTGAATTTCACAGCAATGCACATTTTACAACTTCATTAAACTGGTAGATGAAGAAACTATAGAAGACAAGGAATTTAGTGTAGAAAGACCTATTAAGTAAGGCCTCTCTAAATACATTTAAATGATCATGGTCACAAGCTACTCATAGTTCAGGAAAGGCAGTTAAACCATAGAAAAGGAATGCCTGAAGCAAACTAAGTTCAGATAAGTTTTTGAAGCAGAAGTGTAAAATAGACTTCAAATTGGGTAACACTGTATAAATAATTATCTCTAGGAGTATCCTTTTATTTTTTTTTTTCCTAAAATAGTCCTTCACAGATCAAAACTTCTCCCCCCACCATCTCCGCCTCCTTTCAAGGGGAAGGTACAAATACTTATTGAGCCCTTAGGGTTCAATTCACCCGAAAAGTAACTGTGACCTTCTCTGCTGTGCAAGTCTATAAAAAAGCAGCAGGTGGTGTCTCTGTGGCAGTTTGACCTCTTCAGCTGCAAGGTTATTTGGCATGCAAAGTACACTTTGTTATACATTGTGTTTTAAAAAGATGGACACGATTTCAAAGTAATGTGATTTCAAATTGGGTCCAACTTTTTGAAACACCTTGTACTGATAAAGGACAAGGGAGGGGAAAGGGAAAATAGGACTGCTTTGTAGGAAATGGAAGAAAAAGAGGTTTCACAGATGCTGTCTAAGGAAGCTTCATTAAATTATTTAACGGAATAAATGGAACCTAGAGCATGTCTTACATCCACAGCAAAAATATATCATCCTAGGTTTTAAAAAGTGAGATGTAAATTCATAGGTCTAGATGAATAGTTACTATGATACTAACAGTAAACCACAGAAGGAACAGAGACACAACATCACTTACAACTATGACCTTGATGGGCCTGGGTCAGAGACTGAAAAGGATAACGACTCAAACATTGTGGCAAAAACAGTTCATCCAACTGCAGGAGATGGGACATTCCAAGAAGCAGGAGATGGGACATTCAGCACAAGGTGAATTGCATTTTACGTATCAATGACAAACTAACCAGCCACAGACAAAAGCCAGCTGGCTGATATGGGAGGGGGTGAGCATGTAGTTCTGTCTTCTGACAGGCCCAGCATGGCACTAAGGGAAAAGCCGAGACCCTTCAGGATTTTTCTGTCACCCCCCCAGTGATGCCTGCACGAAAGACCAAAGATCCCACAAGTAGGCAATCCAGAGGACTATAAAGGCCCACCTAGTGCAAGTGGTGGCGCCCACCCACCATCCTGGGGACCACTCTGTCCAGCAGTCTCACCGCAGTAACTGAACAAGATGCTGGAGGACTGGATCTGAGACTACAAACCCGATCGTACACAAAGCAGAGCCACAAGCATGGTGAAATCTTTCCCTCCCTTATCTTTCTTTCTTTCTTTTTTTCTCTTTCTTTCTTTCTTCCTTCCTTTCTTCCTTTCTTCCTTTCTTCCTTTCTTCCTTTCTTCCTTTCTTTCCCTCTTTCCCTCTTTCTTTCCCTCTTTCCTTCTTTCCTTCTTTCTTTCCTTTCTTTCCTTTCCTTTCTTTACTATACTTTGTTCTTTTGCTTTCCTTTTTATAACTAATATAGTAACATACACACACAGATTTAGAGCCCCGCATGTGCTGCAGCCTTTTTTATGCTTACCAGTTGAACCTAAAATAACATAAATCCTTCTGCCATCAAATCATTTGCCAATTAGGCCAAGCTGCAAGTAAAAAGCCTTTTGTTTACAGACCTTAAGTAATGTGCATACTGTTTTTCAACCAAGGAGTCCCACGAACCTGAATCACCTGTCTCCCCACCCATACCTCTGGGTAGAATGTGACAGCCTGTTCTAAAATATACCAAAATAATTAGGAATCTCTTTGCTCATATAATGGTCTTTTGCCCTAGTAAACTTGCCTTTTTGAAGTGCAGTGGCAGTGTCAGAATATAACATTAGAGAATTTAGTTCAAAACAACTCTTCTTCACCTGTCTTTGTGGTAGTGTTTTAGCTGTCAAGCAAACAATTAAAAAACCAAAAGGGTCCTGCAGGAATGACGTTATCAAAGTAATGTTAACTAAATATCTAAATATTCAAATTCTGTTGCTCCATTTAGGTGATTGTTGAACTTTTAACAAGGAAAGAATTTGTAAATAACACAAAGCAATTTCTTACAGTTACATTTTTTTTTTTAATTTTTTTATAATATGCAGATTTCTGAAGTCCAGATCCATTATGAGAAAATGCTTCCTATACAGGGAAGTGTTTCAGTGAAAGAAAGTTTCGGTACTCAGCAATTCAATATTTCTAGCCATAGATTGGAACTAGTATATAAAGTATATTTAAAAACAATGAAAAAAACCACAAACAAACAAAACAAAAAACTTTCAGTTTCTTGCCAGAGGCTGTCCTGAGGAGCCCTGTACCCCTGAGGCTCCAGAGGAAGTCAGGACAATGGAGGAGTCAGCCTTAGTTGATGAGGACTGGGTTAGGGAGCAATTAGGCAATCTGGACGTCCATAAATACATGGGTCCAAATGGGGTGCACCTGCGGGTGCTGAGGGAGCTGGGGGAGGTCATTGCTAGACCACTCTCCATCATCTTTGTCAAGTCTTGGGAAATGGGAGAGTTGCCTGAGGACTGGAGGAAAGCAAATGTCACTCCAGTCTTCAAAAAGGGCAAGAAGGAGGACCCAGGTAATTATAGACGGGTCAGCCTCACCTCCATCCCTGGGATAGTGAAGGAACGACTTATCCTTGGTGCCATCTCAAAGCATATCAAGGATAAGAGGGTCATTAGGGACAGTCAACATGGCTTCACCGGGGGGAAGTTGTGCTTGACCAACCTCATAGCCTTTTATGAAGAAATAACGAGGTGAATAGATGATGGCAAAGTGGTGGATGTGGTCTACCTTGACTTCAGTAAACCATTTGACACAGTCTCCCACAGCATCCTTATAGCTAAACTGAGGAAGTGTGGTTTGAGTGATTGGGTAGTGAGGTGGACTGTGAACTGGCTGAAGGAAAGAAGCCAGGGAGTTGTGATCAATGAGGCATAGTCCAGTTGGAGGCCTGGATCTAGTGGAGTGCCTCAAGGGTCAGTACTGGGGCCAGTATTATTCAATATATGCATCAGTGACTTGGATGAGGGAATAGAGTGCACTGTCAGCAAGTTTGCTGATGACACCAAGCTGGAAGGAGTGGCTGACACGCCAGAAGGCTGTGCTGCCATGCAAACAGAGCTGGACAGGTTGGAGAGTTGGGCAGGGAAAAAATTTGTGAAACAAAACAAGGGCAAGCGTAGAGTCTTACATCTGGGCAGGAACAACCCCAGGTTCCAGTATAAGCTGGGGAAGGACCTGTTAGAGAGTAGTGTAGGGGAAGGGGACCGAGGGGTCCTGGTGGACAGCAGGATGATCATGAGCCAGCACTGTGCCCTTGTGGCCAAGAAGGCTAATGGCATCCTGGGGTATATTAGAAGGGGGGTGGTTAGTAGTTCGAGAGAGGTTCTCCTTCCCCTCTACTCCGCCCTGGTGAGACCACATCTGGAATATTGTGTCCAATTCTGGGCCCCTCAGTTCAAGAACGACAGGGAACTGCTGGAGAGAGTCCAGTGCAGGGCAACAAAGATGATTAAAGGAGTGGAACATCTCCCTTATGAGGAAAGGCTGAGGGAACTGGGTCTCTTTAGCTTGGACGAGAGGAGACTGAGGGATGACCTCATTAGTGTTTACAGATATATAAAGGGTAAGTGTCAGAAGGATGGAGCCAGGCTCTTCTCGATGACAACCAGTGGTAGGACAAGGCGTAATGGCTTCAAACTGGAACACAAGAGCTTCCACTTAAATTTGAGAAGAAACTTCTTCTCAGTGAGGGTGACAGAACACTGGAAAAGGCTGCCCAAGGGGGTTGTGGAGTCTCCTACTCTGAAGACATTCTAAACCTGCTAGGACACATTCCTGTGTAGCCTCATCTAGGTGTTCCTGCTCCAGCAGGGGGATTGGACTATATGATCTTTTGAGGTCCCTTCCAATCCCTAACATTCTGTGATTCTGTGATTCTTATGGCTGGAAGCTCTGGAACTTCTAAGAACAACTTTCAGCACCAAGATCACTGCCAAAGCTGATGGGTTCTACATTCCTCTTTGCTAAGATGAGAAGGATCAATACACTTCCAGGTCAGTTCTCCTTCAGTAAAAGGAGAAGTGGGAAAGAAGTGAGATGAGAGAGTGGCAGAAGCCATTAACTTACCGGTCAAATACATAGAAACTAGGGTTCATTTTTTTCTTGAAAATGCATGAAATAAATACTTTTCTTAGTTGAAATTGCATATTTCTAAATATGGCATTTGGTAAAACTTTCTGAGTAAAATATTTGGGATTGTGGCATGCAGTAAGATAACACTTTCTAATAAAGGGTCAGGCTTTCACATTATTTTATGAAATGTTAAGACATTTTTAACTAAGAAATACCACTTAAGGTCCTTCAAAAAAAACCAACAGTGAGGTTCCTCTCTCCCAGTAATTAACATCCCAGTGCCAAGTGCTTCTCAAACTGGATATTATACCGCCAAAACTTTGACATAGGTCTATTTATGTTAAACCAGACCTATGCCTTATTGTAGACTAATACAGAGTCACTCACTCTTATGCAGTGTAAAATCTTAAAACTCATGTTTCCTGAGAGCTTTTTTTCTGCTGTTAGATGGGATGTTTAGGGGGGTATTATTAGCTTGTTTAAACAAAACTGCCATTGCTATGCAAAACTTTTGTACAGGACTAGCACAAGGTAGCTGGTATCAGAGTGGCTTCATAGCCTTTTCAAAGACATGTTCTGATAAGGTTTATTATGTTTTGGCCATGTGCACACAGTGACTATTGCATATTAATACTTGGCACAATGTTAATGTTATAAAAGGTAGTCCCCATTTAAGAAGAGAGAACTATATCACTTGAATACTTCTTTAACTCTATTTAAGTGTAAAATATGTTAAATTGCATGTAAGTTTGGTAAAAAGGAGGGACAATTAGATAATCTTTTGTCAGCAATAAATGATCTTATAAGCTTTTTAGCTCCAACAGAGATATCAACATCTTTTAGTCTAGTTATCATTTCCTTTAACTTCCTGGTCTTGAAGCCAAAGTTCCCAATAACTGGAAGTTCCTGATAGGTGCATCTTGATACAGAGACTTGGACACTTTCAGGAACTTTATAGAGACTGTTCCTCCTTCTGAGTTGGTAGTCTGGTAGACTTTTTTGAAGTCTGTCCAGTAGTTTTGTTTAATGAAAACTGTGCAATTCTGTTTTGATTGTTGGTTTGGTTGAGCCATCATCTTCAGAAAGAGAGGGCAAGGCAAACAAGACTTTGCCTCCAGTCTAAGCACATGAGAGAGGTCTTCTTCATGGGGGAGGGCATGGTAGAAAAATTCTAGTAGAAGAGGAGGAGGAGTACATCACAGAAAGGAGAATATATTCATGATTAGGGAGAGAATTCTTAAAGGAGCTGGAGAATAAACTGGTGTTTGGCCTTTGCAGACTATGGCCATTGCCCTTGTCCTGCCGAAGAAGCAACAGACCTGTGGAAATTTTGGTGTGTGTTTTCATGTTGCAGCTGAAGAGATAATAAAGAAGTTTATAAAACCAAACAAGAATACCTACTGAATCTTGGTGAAAGCTAAATTACGTATATCCTCTCTCTTTTTTTTTTTTTTTTATTTATTGGTGAAATAATAAGGAAGCAAAAAAGTCTACATTTTTTCTATTTCCATCACTTATAATTGTTTTGATTTACCATAATAAAGCTTTCCAATTCAATGACGAGCAGTTGTGTGAAGTATAAAGGGTTATTGATCATGGTTCAAGTCAAGATAATTCTAAGAACCCCTTAACAAACAATATATTTCAATATAATCTCTCAGTTGCTCCCGCTCAAAACAAATAATGCTGTTCTTCATTTTAGGCTAAATTTAAATATGACAATTTTATTTTTTTTTTTTAATTTTTAAACAAGGATTGTGTATTTTATATAATTAAAAAGCTTTACTTACTTTAGAGCAAAATATTTCATATACTTCAGAAATTATTTTTCCAATTTTACTGGGTATTATTTATTTGTTTTATTTATGTTCATTCCTGTAAAGAATAAACTAAAAGTATAAAAATATTCCTTTTCAGAATGTGAAAATAAAACATACTGGCATTTTCAAATGGAGTGATTTTATTGAGAAAATAGAATAATTTGTTATTTTCAAAATATTACCAGTGATCTTTGTAGTGGGTCAGCTGAAACTATTCACTGACTTTAGATTATTTCTTAGACAAGTCCAATTAACTTCTGGCTTAGTAGATTTACTTCTTATAAAACAATATAATTTCTGAGCTACAAATAAGAAATGTAAGTATATATTTATTTAATTATTAAAGCATAATGACATTTTCATGTTCTTATGTTTACTGCTTCAATAGTATTTGCCAGCCTAACTCAGAAATGAATCTTCTCACTGTTTTATGCACACTGAATATATCATAGACATTAATCTCAATATACAAAAGATTGATATATTATTCTCAATCCTAAATTAACTAAATATTCAAATATCTCATAGCCCTAATTTTAGATCACTTTTATGGTACTGAAATTCACCATTAAAATAGTTGCAGGCTCTTAGAAAATAATTTTTTTTCAGGAAAGGAATGGAGAGAATTTTTTAAGAAATGCCATGAACTGTAAAAGAAATTATTAATCTCCTTCTCTGTGTCTGTCCCATAGTCAGTACTGTCTGTGAAACCTCATTGGATTGTACAGAAGGTATTGATTTTGAATCTTTAATGGCATCTTTAATTCTTTTAACTAAATCAAGAGCATTAGCCAGATTTAAATCTTTCTCTCTTAACATTTTTCCTCTTTCTCTCTCTAGACTTGAAGTTATTTGTCTTTTCAGGTATTTAAACATGAATCATTCTATGAGCTAGTGTACTAAATGTCTAAATAAAGATAAATTCCCGCAAAGCATTTTTCCCCTTATCATTTGGTTCTCAGGGCTTCTGCTTTCCAAAGGCAATAACAGTTTCTGCCAAAATGTTTGTCCCCAGTCTAAGCTATTTATCAAGTGTGGCAAATGTTTTATCCAAAGCTGTAAAATTAAGAATAACATTTGATATGGCAGGTAAGTTATAAAATATCCTTCCTTAATCCAGCCTCCCAAAGGTGCAGCAGAACTAAAAGTGACAAAAATACCACAGAAAAGATTTTGATTAAGTGAAAAACCAATTAAGACAGTGTGCGGGGCTGTATCACTCATTCATCTGTTGAGTAAGGAAGTTCATAACAATTTAGTGGCACTTTCTTTGTTTATACCTTTCTGTGGTACTACTACTACTGCACGTGATCAGGTCAAAGAGACCCTAAAAGGGTAAGATTAAAAAAGCAGAATAACAAATACCATCCCTACTAAGAAATTATATTTATATATATATATATATATATAAATATATAATTATTTTTAATCTTATATTCCTTATATTCCTATATAATTAAATCAAGATGAAAGTATGACAGCAGCTCTTATTAATACATGTATTTGCAGTGTGAGTTGGCTAGACTCAATAAGTGTCAAAGCCCAAACATCTCACTAAATTATGGTCCTGATCCTGAGATGTTGTAGACTTCATGGTGCTCTTTGGTTTAAATCAATGGAAGTTACAAGAAAAGGTCTTCTTGAATTGTTGAAAGTGTGATTTTAAGAGAGAGAGGAAAAAGAGCTTTTCATAAAGGATGCAGAGGTTGCCTGATGGAACCTATAGCACAGTGAAAACAAGTGTGATGTACTTCTACCATTAACAGATAATTAAAACAATTTAATTATTAATGTCATGTGACTATAATGTCTCCCGGATTTATATTTTACAACTGATTTTATCTTGTTTCAAAATTTCAGAGTTAACAGTGTTTTATCCCCAGATACTATTAATATTCAGCTCAAATAGTAGATAAAAATTAACGGGAATATTATTAGGATGGCCAACTTATTATTGTTATATACCTATTAAATATATTTTAATATAATGCTTAATTTTTCAACAAGACTTTAACAAGACTTATTTAATGTAACCTGAATCTTTACCTTACCAGTAAAATCTAGAGTAGATGCACCATTACGGACCAAAACGTGGAGTATTGGGCTCATCATAAAGCAGTGGAGTAGTAAACACTGCACAGCTCAGGTTGAGCTTGACATGTGAAATGCAAGCTCCTTTTGTAACTTGACATTGTTTCTATTTTAAGTAAACAAGATTTTATTACCTGCTTTGCTTCTTCATAATTTCAACATCTGTGGAAGGTTTCTTGTGCTTTTTCATTCAGTAAAAGGCGCTACCAACAGCCTCTGACTGCTTCATTTATCACTGTAATACTTGTTACTGCATTTTGAATTGATTGTTTCAAAGATGCAGACTACTCTTAGTTCAGTAGGTAATTTTATGCTTTGTCTGAAGTGTCTTGCTTCATGGTAATAATAAAATATATTTTTCTCAGATCTTTATCAAGGTCTAAGTAATAAAACAGTTTGCAGTAGACTTCAGCCTCTAAATTAAGATACGTTCCTTTTTTCCACAGAGACTGAAACCCCTGTACAGTGTTCCTCTAAGGAGCATCTCAGGTGTTTGAACTGTAGCGTTCAGTTTGCAACAGAAGTCTGGATTTCTAAATTGAAAAGGAGAAACATGCGCTATAGCACTGACTAATTATAAAATTCCTAATATATTCCCTTTCCATAAAAATAAAGGATTTCTTATAACTTAATTGACTTTGTCATCTTTTTAAGCTTCTCTAGAGGCTGTTTTTTAAACCTTGAAAGTTTGCCTGCAGGCTGCTCCAGAGGACACTGTTCTTTGCACATTACATACCAGAGAAAAAGTGTGTTTGGTTTGTTGTTTTTTTTAAATGTATAATACATATTGTGCTGAGGTGAACATTTAGAAATATCATACCAATCATGTTCAAAAGTGGGAGTATTTTACTGCCAGGAAGGTCCTGGATATGGGAATTTAAATTCATTAACCTTGAAGAAATCTATTTTAAAGTCTGTCATTAGTTTCATAAGCCAGTCATTATAATTTTCAATGCTATGCAGAGCCTTTTCAGTTGGGAATTAGAAAGGTTTTGTGTGCTTGAGAAAAAGATGTATCCTTCTTATCCACTGCCTTTCCTTGAGTCTTTGTATTGTAAAAACTTGCATGTTTATGAAGCACTGGGTGTTTTTATGGTCTAAAAGTTAGTTTGCCAGTTTGAACCACAAGTATTTTCATTTCTTTGTCTTTATGTTAGCTTAACAATATTTACTATGGAAATCTCAAAGTTGTGTTGATTTTTTTTTCTTTTTTGAATAAGCTTTCTTTCATTAGTAGCTCATTATCATGCTATTCTTGAGATAGTCTTTCTGTGTGCCTTGTCATTCCTAAGAAATTAAAGAAAGATGTTCCAGTAGCAAGTAACAATAAATTTGCTTCTTAAGTCAGGAAGAGAAAGAGCAGCAGGTTTGAATATATCTTTCCATATGCTGTATTTTTTCCTGATGCCAGGGTGGTTAGAATATGGATGAAGAACTAGGTAAAGTTGATTCTGGGATTCACCAGTACATGAACTTCAGAACCAGCCAAGTTAGTGGACAAGAGTGAGTTCAAATGAAAACGGAATTGCTCAGTTTGACATGTAGAAAAGTATTTTACTTCAGAATAAAGGTCAAATTGTAGAAGAACTGTAGTTTTCTTTTATTAATCTTTAATCAAAGCATGAGACTTAGTGTTCTGGAAGTAAAAGAAATAGTAAAGTAGCTTTTATATTGGCTGAATTAGGTGTTAAAAATAAAACATTTAAGTACTTTTAGAGAAGTCTGTAGTGTCCTATGAACACTGGAAAAGGATGAATTGAAGTTAAACCAGTGATTTTCTTTTTCTTTTGTTAATTGTCCAGACCCTCAGTATGGGACATGACATGGTGTAGTGCACCACTTCCTGCAAAATAATACATAAAACCAGTAATCTTAAAGGAGCTCTACTGAAAAATTTCTTCTGAACATTGCTATTGCAAGAGTGAGACTAGCCCCAAATAACAAAAATGTTTTCTGCCTTGGATACCTCTAATTTACCTGGGATATCTGCAAAGAAACATAACACTTCATTTTCTGGTTACAAGTGAGTTTGAAACCATCTGTGTTGGAGAGCCCAAGATTAGAAAAAAAAAAAAAATCCAGAAAAAAAATACAAATTAGCTATTTTTTTCCATCAAAATCTATATATACCTGCACAAAGTTTAATATGCTCCTCCTCCAAAAGCTTTCCTCTGTCAAGAAAAGTATGTTTTCCCTGCCAGCACGAAATTCTCAAGTATAAACTCTGAAGTAATGTGAAAGAAACACCTAGACTTCCGCCCATAATACTTAATAATCAAAAACAAACCTGAAAAAGCAAAACTTGGAAAATAGAACAGTGAAACAAAAATCTCAGTAATTTTGAAATGGGGTTGCTTGAATCATGTTATGTTAGCAGAAAAATCTCTGAATCCTTTGAATTTCTGCTGTACAGAACACACAGATTTTTGTCTTATTCTGCCTCTAGATTTGTACCGTAAACACTTTCATACCTTCTATATCAGAAATACAACTGAAAATATACATTCCTTTTCTTTTCTTCAGATCTTTTCTCTGTTTTTTTTTCATTCTTTTTGTGTCCAAAGTTTTATTTAGATACACGAATTATCTTTCCTTTTCTTGTTCTTTTCTAGTATCGTCGTTGTCTATGTGAAATCTCTACTGTATACAGATTATTGTAACAGTGTACCATCTGATTAGTGTTGTTTTTTACAGCACAAACTTCCTAGAGCTTTGTCGTGTTCTGTAAATTTATGTACAACACATGCAGTTCATATACTTGGGATTTTTGTTGTCTCTTTTCTGGAGGCTCTGATCAAACAATTTTTCAATTATAGGTTTATTTGTTCTAATAGTTTTCTTTGCATTCACTGTGGATTTAACAAAGGTCTAGAGGAAAAGTATGGTGGGAAACTTAGATGTAAACCTCTGTTAAAATTCCCTGATCCTCCCCATATACAAATGCCTGCACATTCAGGAAGGCAAATTTGAGAATATGCTATCTCTCTCTATGGAATCCAAGCAGTAACTGTGACATTCTTAAACATGTGGAAACCAAAACAATGTGCTCTCATTTGGGTGTATTACTGTAATAGTCAACAACCTTGTTTTACCCTGTCCTAAATTTCTTATAAGAGAGAAAATCGCAGGCTTGTGAGAGAGCAGTTAGCCTTAACACTATGAGTTAAAACAATTTATCAACCCTTATTTTATATTTCAAAAATAGGTGCAGTCTTCATATATATACACTTCTAAATTTCTTTGTATTTTTTCTATTTTCTGTCATAATGCCATTTCTATTCATTAACATTTCTGGTGGAAAGCTTCAACCTTTTTCTTCTTTTCAGTTGAACTTTGGGTGCTCATCTATTTTGCATTTCATTCTAAGGAGGAAAAAGCTAGTCACTTACCAGCTCTGTAAATCACCACTCCTTCAGAATGATTCCATATTTTAGCTTGCTCAGTTTAAAGGTAAAATACCCCAAAAACCTACAAGACCTACAAAGCCAGTCAGAGAGGTACACTGAAGGAAGAATCACACACAGTCCCATGAATTGACTGATTTCTCAAGAACTCTAGATATGAAGCATTTTGCATTTTTTCTTCCTGTGGGCAAAACAAGCAGAAAGGGACAAGGAGGGAATGGATGACACCTCTGTCCTTGAGAAAGAGTAAGAGGAAGGCAGAGATCTGCAGCTTGCCAAAGGCTCAGATACCAGATGGTATAGAGAGACTGCTGAGGCTTGTCCAGCCATTGGATTGTTGTGTGCTGCTGTTCATCCACATGGGCACAAGTGGTACTATGAGAGGAGCTGTCAACCATATCAAGAGTGGCTTCACAGCTCTGGATGTGAGGGTGAAGGGCATGAGAGTCCACATAGCTTCTCCTTAATCCTGATGGTAAAAGGGAAAGGCTTGGTTAGGAGCAAGTGGGTACTGCAGGTTGATAACTGGTTGCACAGCTGGTGCAAGACAGAGATTTGGCTTTAATATCACATGGCCCTTTTTGAGGACTGAGGACAGCTGGACAAGCCTAGTTTTTAGGGTCTAAAAGTGGAAGGAAGTAAGAGTGGAGGAAAAAGGAAAGAAATTAGTGCCTTCATTCATATACTCTGCCATTTAAAAATGAAAATTTATTGATAATTTCAAAAATAGCAAATGATTTCTTGTTTCTGCAAAAAATGTATTTTCCACAACTGTTACACCTTTTGTATACCATTCAATGTACGTCTTTTCTCTTTTCCTCTGTCCCCTTTTTCACATATCTGATATGCAGACCTAGTCTTCCAAAAAATATTTCAACATAAAGTCTGTATTATGTGTCTTATAAAGATGCAAGGGTAGCATCACACTTTACCCTTAATGAACAGTAAGAAAGTCATATGTATTGGTAATTAGTCAAGATTCTTCTTTTACGTTATATGGTAATTATGCCTGCCTAAGGCTGGATGGTGTGTTGATAATGACAGGAATACACTTTATACAAGAAGAGAAGAAAAGCAACACACAGATGAGAAAGAATGCAGACTTAGAGAACTGTAAGGACATGAAAGAAGGTGCATATATTTATCATTTGACAAGAGAATATATTCTTTTTTTAACCTCATCTAACTCACTTTGTCTGCTAATTTGTCGGGAGAGCTTGCACTCCACTCAAGGCTGCATGGTTCAATTTGTGAGTTTTACTCAGGGTATCATCACATTGTCTATTTCATACATATTTAAAACGTAAAGGGCACAGGCCATTTAAAAGGTAATAGATCTCTCCTCCTATTTGCACATATGCTACCCCTCTCAAAGAAAAATCTCTCCACCAGACTTCTTGACATTGAAACCGCTTGTGGGATTTCAATTGCAGAGGCACTAGCAGTGGTGTTTCAACAGAATATTGGTGCCTAGAAGTAACTGAGGACAAGAAAGCAATGGGTGTCAGGAGTTATCACATAATTGATTTGCTTTAACCCTAGGATCTACATAAGCTTTAATATATATTCATACAATGAGACAAATTCATTTAAAAAGTAAAGATAAATGATCATGTAAAAATTGACTGTGCCATCAGAATCAAAGGGTAGTGATCAAATGGCTTGACATCAGCAGTGACCTGTAACAAACAGAATATCTGAAGGGTCATCCTGGGATCAATAATGTTCAATATCTTAATCAATGATCTAGAAGATAATATAGAATTCATCCACAGCAAAGATATTACTATGCATATAATGTGAGAGGCTGATATGCCAACTGTCAAAGCTACAGTTCAGAGAGACCTCAGGAAAGCTGACAACTGACCCAATGGAATCTATTGGATTTCAGCAAGTAAAATGTCAGACTTCTGTACTTTGGACATTTTTGGCAGGGTCTGTTATGACAACACAAGGGCTAATGATTTTAACCTAAGGGAGGGGAGATTCAGGCTAGACATGAGGAAGAAATTTTTTACAATGAGGATGGTGAAGCACTGGAACAGGTTGCCCAGAGAGGTGGTAGATGTCCCATCTGTGGAGGCATTCAAATCCAGGCTGGACGGGGCTCTGAGCAACCTGATCTAGTTGTAGATGCCCCTGCTCATTGCAGGGTGGTTGGACTAGATGACCTTTAAAGGTCCCTTGTGCGGAAGACATCTCCACGACATCCCTTCCAATGCAAACTTTTCTAACTTTTCTAACTAACATGCACAGGTTAGAATACCAACTGGCTAAATAACCATATACCATGCATATAGATATGATTCCTTCTTATCATCTCCCTGTCTCCAGTTCCTTGAAGTTTGGAGAATATGTCAATCAACAATGTAATCTTTGTGTAATCCTTCTGGAAATAGTTGTAGGGAACTTCCAGGAGCAGAACTAGCTCTGGCCAAAATAAGTCAGCAATATCGTGAAGTTTTGTTCCTTTCTTTTGTTGTACAGTATTGGAAATACATATGATATCACAACTGATGTGGCACTGGTGTTCAGTTTTGGGCCTCACTATTGGAAAGACATTGAGGTGCTGGAGAGAGTTCAGAGGAGGTCAGCGAAGCTGGTGAGGGTTCTGGAGCACAAGTCTTATGAGGAGAGGCTGAGGGAACTGGGGTTGTTTAGCCTGGAGAAGAGGAGGTTAAGAGGAGACCTTATCGTTCTCTACAACTACCTGAAAGGGGATTGTAATGAGGTGGGTGTCAGTCTCTTCTCCCACGTAACAAGTGATAGAGGAGATTTATACTGGGTATTAGGAAAAATTCCTTCACTGAAATGGTTGTCAAGCATCAGAACAGACTGCCCAGAGAAGTGGTTGAGCCACCATCCCTGGAGATATTTAAGATACATGTATATGAGGTGCTTAGGGACTGGTTTAGTGGTGGACTTGGCAGTGCTAGCTTAACAGTTGGACTGAATGATCTTAAAGGTCTTTTCCAAACAAAATGATTCTATGATTCTAAGAAAACCATGACTCGTTTTAGCAAATACTTTGACACAAAAGCAGTCTATTGGTAGATTAAAGTTGATGCTGGGGTTCATTTTATTTCAGTCATATGCTGTTTGGAAGATTTCTCTTCAGATTAGGCTTAATTTGGTCTCCTGGGTGTAAAGTCCCCACTATAGATGTAGCTCAAAGCTTTCTGAAGAACTATCATCTCACAAACCTTTGCTTCCTTGAGTGTGGGACTCTTTTGGGAACCTCCATGGATGTATCATACTATTTTCTCACCTGTCTTATGACAATCATGAGAGCAGATCAACAGACATGTCAGGTGCCCCCACCACCATTGCCTATATAAACATCAACATATAGAAACTTTAATTCTGGTCCTGTGCAATTTTCAAGTGGCACCATGTGCCTGTTGCCTCCTCCACCTTTCCACCGACACTGTTCATCATGAGACATCCTAAAGAGGATGTGGCAGATTTAATCCTGAATCTCCAGTTAATATATTCACCTGGAAAGTAACAGGCAAAGTGCTGACTCCAAAGTCTCATGATATTGTCTTTCCCAGAACAGAGCACATGGATGATATAAATAAAGCCACTCAGGACACTGCTTTCCATGGATTTCTCTGCTGTGGGGATAGGATGGTAGAAAGCTTTGAAGGAATCAACATTCCCATAAGGTGTTGAAACCAACATATATGTGAATACACAAATTGCATGAGCTATTATTCAATTGTTTTGCAGATCCCTGTGTATGGCCAGTATATCTATGAAAACATGACAGGTTTCAACGGAACAACTAATACCTTCCTGAACTAAGACTCAATGGAGAAGCTGGTGCTTTCCTGCTGGGCAGGAACAACAGTATCTGTGACACTGTGGTGCTGTTTTGCATTGTGGTAGATGCTGCATGCCCCTTTGCCACTGAGTCATGAGACTGCTATCTGACATGGATAAATATATGAATGGTAGAGGAAAAGGCATAGCATGGGATAGAAGTACTAAAATCAAGAACAGAGACAGAAAACTGGGAGAAAGTTGTGGCCTTTACATTGCCAAAATATACTTCATCCTAACACTAAAACACCTGGCCAATATGGTCTAAACTAAAGGGATAAACTCAACACTTGCAGCGGTGACAAGAATGAAAGAATCCCCAGCGATTGCCACATTTTCCAGATCCAGCAGCCTCCCATGTCCTTCCAGGAGATCTGGACATATAAATCACTTGGATATAGCAGCTCTGTAGCTTGGGAATGCATATTAGCTGATCAAGTTGATTTCCCTTCATCCCATAGCAGGCCCAGTATTGTCACCCACAAGCAGGAAGACCTCCTTCTGGAGCAGCCATAATTGGCACCTATCTGGTGCATCCTGCTCCTGAGTTTCTGACTGGTCTCTCAGTGGACCCAAAAGATTAGATCCTGCTGAATATCCTGGATGACATTTGTGATGACAGAATCAATGGTCTCCCTCATCTGTTCAAATCAGCACCTAGGCACTGGAGCACTGCAACCTGTTATTCGAGATGGCTTTTCTGGTGGAAACTGCCTCCTTTCTCCAGTAACATGGGGTCAAATCATCAGGGAGAACATGGATGCTGCAAAATCTCTTCCTCAAAGGAGAGCAGAAGAACTAGCCTGTCAGTCCTTAAATATCTGTGAAGATATAACACATTAGCTTTCTGCCTAATATCGTCCTTCCCACAGATCACAGCTTCTGAAAAACACAGTTTCTGCAGATCCTTGTCCTGGTTTTGTCCTGATCAGCTCCTGTGATGGATGGCTGAAAATAAGCTCTGAACAGAATAGGGAGATAAGGAAGGATTAGTGGAACCTCAAAGAGTTGAGGGCTTGCAGTTGACAGCAAATATGAAGGCATTTGGTCTCTATATATCAAGAAAAGCACTCTGTGGTGTCTGAGAAATTTTTGAAGATTCAAGGTCACTTGCATGATAGGTGTGAAGTCCTTTGACAGTTATTGAGTGGAGGCATTTATTGGTTTATTGGTCTGTCACGATTCCAGAGTGTCTGTTCTGAAGCTGCTTTGTGAACTATTCCAACATGTAATGGGTGGAGACAATCAAGGGATTTTCTTCAAAACCTTGTTACTGCTCCCACTCAGATTGCAAGTGCAGACAAAACCTTAGACAACTAATTTAATTCTGGAACTCTTAATACTAATCTCCTAGTTCCCAAGTCTCTAGACTGCCTTTGTCTTTCTTTCCTTAGCTTTTCTGTCTGCTGTTGTAAAGGCTATGAATGATGTTTGATTTTGTGGGTTTGGTTCCTTGTTTGTTTATTTTAAAGGTTGTTAGACTTCATGCAATCATATTCTAAGATCAGGGCTTTTGGAAATATCTAAAAACTGTGATATGAGGCTACCTTTGTAGTGAATAAATAAGTACTTTAGTTCTCTTGGAGAAACATCATACCCTTTGAACTACCTCATACTTCTTGTGTTCTGCTGATTGATAGCTTTATTGATTTACAATAAATATAATTAAGCAATCTGTAGGTATTTGGTTAAGATTTAAAATTATTTCTGAAGACAAAACAAACCACCACCAACAAAATAACAACACAGAAAAAAGAAAAAAAAAAACCCTAAACCAACCCATTTTGTTAACTTAAACTCTTTCAGGGGGTTGCTAATTTGCTTGTTTTAATGCTAAGGGTAAGCAAGTTTTTGCTGCAGTGCAGGTATTGCTAGCATATGTACTTGTACTAAATGAAGATGAGGTAAATGAAGTAATCAGAAATTTTCAGGATGTAAGAACACCTCTGGGCATATTTAAATATGCAAATTAAACAATAGAATCTTACAAGGGTTTTTGTTAAGTGTTTCAGAAAATAAAACTTGTTGATCATTTTGTAGGGGTAAGTTCTGAATGAGACATTTGAGCACAGAAGTTTCCAAAATGTTTCCAAAATTCAATGACCCCCTTTTTTTTTTTTTTTTTCCCCACATTTCCTTCAAAAGAACACATTTCAATTTCAAACCATTGAAAGATGACATGCACATATATAAAAATACCTGGAAAGGTTGCACATGTATTGAAAGAGCAAACATGTTTGAAAGAGTGCAGTTTTAACAGTATTTTGGTCCTTCATTTATTTTGCATTTTAGATCGAGTGCTTTAAAGAAAAAAAATCTTGTTTTCTCCCTGTTCCTTACAGATTGCTATGTACTTACTCCTTACAATCAAATTCATCACACTTTGAGGGGAAGGGGTAAATATGAAAATAAAACAAGACAGTGCTGCATATTGACCAAATTTGAAGAATCACCTCAATTTAAAAAAAAAAAAATTAAAAGCTTTAGAGCTTTACAGTGACAGATCTCACAGGCCACACAGCCTGTGTGAAATTGGATTCAGTGTGATTATTTCTGGGCAATAATTCAGAGCAAATAACATCAAGAAAGGCTTGCATAAATCCTGACAGAAAATGTGGATTTAAATAAACCCGATAGGTTGCAAAACATATGAAATATGCTTTGTACTGTGCCTTGGAGACACATGGCCAAATCCATATTCAAAAAGTAAAAACAAACCAGACTGATTTGAAGAATAAATTACTTGTCATCGTGATCTTTAAAAATGCCAGAATTTAATGCAAAAATATAATCCTAACATTTATTGCAGTAAAAATAAATGTCAACATGTTAGACTTAACTGGCTAAGCCTTGTGGTAGCATTTCTACAAAGTGAAAGGAACATGACAAGTTGTATTTCACATTTATTAGAATGAGATTTGGTCTTCTTTATCATAAGCAGTAGATTTAAACACTTTATTTTAATTTACTTCACAGTATTGAGAAAAACATTGACTCAGATAAGAAGTGGAATACCATATACACTTTTCTCTGAAGCAATCAATCAATTTTAGAAGCTAAATATGTAATATGACAACACTAGTGCTTTGCAGTAGAATACAAAATGTAGCATAAAATATTTGTGACATATCACAGACACTATTTAGAATCGTATCTGCTATAACATTGTAAAAGTTATGGTCTGCTATTGGTTATAACAGACATACCTTCATAAACATGTAAGTGCATGTTAATATCCAGAAGGACTATATCTGAGAGCATCTTTTGGCTGTCTCTGGTACATGTCTAGAGACATTCATTGTTCTAATTCCTTCTTAAACTTTGTTATTGTGTAACATTTGTGCACTTCCTCACCTTGCATTACTTATGACATTATTTATGCCTTGCAAAGTATGTTCTTACATATTATCATTCCATTACTAACATTATCACACATATGAAACCAATCATAGAGATCATTTTTCTAAGGCTTGTCTTCACAAGAAGCAATCCAAATCCCTTGGAAATTAGTACAGTTCTTCCTGGTTTAATAGTTAAAGTATAACCTTTAAAGGCTTTTAAGTTATCAGTTTTTGCCTTACCAGGTTACAATGTTTAGATCATTTTATTTCAAACAGCAAATAATATTTAAATATCTTTTATCTAGAATAATAAAATAACATAGAAATTAAAACATCCATATCATAACTGCAGTAAATACATATTTGAAATAAAAGTGTTTAAAATAGTTTTAATTTATATTTTTAAAAAACACATTAAAAGAATATACTTAATTTTGCAAAATTAAGCACTTTGAAATTAAGAGATGACAGATTTCTACTTCTTCATGCAATATTACTGCAGCCTCTCAGTGTTTTTTACCTGACAATGACAGGGGTACCTATCTATTTAAGACAAAAAGCACACAAATAATGGAATATGTGGTTATGTAATAGAAGAACAGAAACATTCAGGTTGTCAGAATACAGTGCAGTTATACATGAATCCCTATCTAGTACAAACTGTTCATTTTACCACCTTAAAAGTTATTTATGCAGAATCACAGAATCACAGAATCACAGAATGTTAGGGGTTGGAAGGGACCTCAAAAGATCATCTAGTCCAATCCCCCTGCTGGAGTAGGAACACAGATGAGGTTACACAGGAATGTGTCCAGTCTGGTTTTGAATGTCTCCAGAGTAAGAGACTCCACAACCCCCCTGAGCAGCTTGTTCTAGTTCCAGATACATAACAATATTTTGAGATAGTATTTCCAGTTTTGCTTTATGTTTTCTTTTAATGTTAAAATTTCTAATTGTTTTTGAATAGACAATGACAAAACCAAATATTACATCTGATGATCTCCCCATAGTTCAGGGAAGATTATAGATGTATTACATAAAAGAACCTACTGCAGTTTCCCATCTTTCTTGCTCCAGGAGCAGCAGCAAAACCATTCTGCATGTGCCAGAGCTGCCAAGAGTTGCTGGTATGTCTGACTGATGTTGATGGCTGTGGTCTTGTTGGAGCTCCCTGTGAAACCTAGCCCAAGAATTGGGAAACCTAACTGATTTACCAGAGCAGATGAAAGAGGAAAGGCTGAGGAGAGAAATAGGACCAGTTATCATTCTGGACTCCCCTAACTGGCTCATTTACTAAAGCTAATAGGCACAGGTAATAGAAATCAACAAAGGGTCAGTTTTCCAGAGAGTAGGTTAAAAAGATTCTACCTCAGAAAAGAGCAGGATCACAAGAGAAGATCAGAAAGGATCCAAGATTAATTAGAAATATTTTCCTTTCCCCCCCCCCCTTTTATTAATATCACACATAAACATCTGCTTCAATCTTTTCTTTGAAATAAGTTAAATATTTTAAATTTTCACTTCATTTTTTTGACATGCACAGGCTTGGCTAGTAAGATGTAGGAGCAGGCTAACTTGAAGGAGTTTTTCAGAGAACTGGGTATTTTCATTATTCTGTGCAGGGGCTGAAGCAAGCTGTCTCCTTTCTGGTACTTACAGGCAGAAAAGTCTGGTACAAATCAAGTGAAAGGTCTAGCGGAAAGCTTTACAACCTCTGAAAGTGTTTACTTTTGAGGAAGTTCTCATATAGATCATGTCATAACACTGCTTTAGCATTTGGCATAGGTCAGCTTTGGCTCTCAGGTGTTTTAATGGATTCCACTCCTAGCAAATCTTTCCCTTGGAATGTAACTCCTAAAATGGGCACTACTGACACGTTACAATTTCTTTTTTCTTTGTGGGGGTTTTAACACTCTTACATGTAAATACCTTTCTTACTCCTCCTATAAATTTATTTCATCATTCATACTTCTGACAGATGGTATGTGTGTACCACCACTAAAAGTACGTCTCTTAAAGGCCTTACATTACAAACCTAGGAATTTCTGGCACACATTATTTGCGTAAGTGACTATATGACAGAAAAGTGTATGCTATATACTCAATATATTAGTAAGCTAAAGAGAGGAGTAATCTTTCCTTTGAAAGACAAAATGTACAATTACACATTTAAATCTGAAATATGTGCTGTGAAAATGAGTTGCAGCATATATGGATAATTGCATTTGAATTTGAAACTAGTTAGCACTTTTGATAATAAATAAGGTTCCCAAATGTCTAAGTACTATACTGTTTTGTATAAATACTAAGAATAACAGAAAATGCAATTACATACACTAAACACATGCTGCAATGAAAGAGTGATAAGTTATTATAACGTGGTTTTTCAGAGGAAACCAAACTCCTGTTTTCAGTGGAATCCTTTTTCCATATAGCTTTTATATCATTCTAATTATAGATATATAAGGTTGACTACAGACCTGACACTGATAGACAAAAACGTTTAAAAATTTCTACGTATAAAAACATTTAAAAATGTTTAAAAAGCTTCTGATATATCACAAACTGCGTATACCCCTGGTCATATAATTTTGTAGGTTACATGAAAAATTCTCCTTTCTTTTCCTCTCCAAAAAACCCTCATTATATTTTTATCTGCTCATAAAACATTCACTAAAGCAAACAGCATGTTCAGGGAGTAATATTCTATTTCATGTTTCCTCTGCTTTGTAAAGAAGCTTTTTTATTTTGATTTATGTTTCATTGCCCCCTGCTGTTTGATAAAGTGCTTTTTTTTTTTTTTTTTCTCCTTTAAAGAGTCAACATCTCAGTCTGCTTTCTTTATTAGCAAAAAAAGAGTTGGACTTGAAATCATCTCCTCTTGTTATGGTATAAGATTTAATATACCTTTTCTTCACCTGAAAGACCGAAGTTTTCAAATAATGTAGTCAATGCAATTAAACTATTATAGTAACACAGCAAAATGAAAAATGCTTTCAAGTACCATTTCCTGCCTTACAGATAATATTGAGAAAATTTAATATTATATTCATATGCAATATCTCTTCTATTTTTAGTTACTGTCTTGGGATACAGAATGCCTCATAGGCCCATGTGAAAAGACACCATTCCTTACATACGCAGCTCTATTAGTATCTACTCCATGAGGAAAATTCTCAGTTACTTGATGTTACTGTTCACTTAGTTCTCCTCATCACCTACCTCAATACAGTCTTTCTGTGTTTTTCAAAATCTTTACCTAAAAAAGCTGAATAAGTTAGTGGTGGTAATTTTTTCCTCTGTAACTTATGCAGAAATTTTGCCCAAGCCATGCTTGTTTAGATAGAGAAGAATTCCTACAAGACTTCTCCAGTAGTATAATGATGTTACAAACCTGGATATGGCAGATATTGACTGTATATACCAGCAGAAAATCTGTCTACCCTATGAATTGTTCCATTCTTTAATGAGTTTCTTTCTTGGTAGAGAAGTTTCTGCTGTAACAGAACGAGATATTTTTTTAATGAATGAGGCACACAGGTAATGACAGCCAAAACTTGGTACAAAAACTTCCAGAAGTCACAAAATAACATCAATGTAACCAGAATTGTGAGATTGTATTGAAAGTTGTGGGATTACTTTAAAAAGTGATTTTAGAAATGTTGTTTGAGCTTACTTTTTGTGTTTTGGTTTTTTTTTTTTGTTTTGTTTTGGTTTTGTTTTGTGTTGTTTTGTTTCGTTTTTCAGACTTCTGTACTTCAGCTTTTCTCTGCAACAATAATGTCTAGCATCTTAAAAGAAACAAAGGTATTAAAATTATAGTTTTTAGTCTAAATCTACAAACATTTCTTAAGACTACTGGAGCCCATGCAGTGACATTTGTACCATTGTCACTGCACCCAGCAGGTAGGTCTACCTACATGAAGAGTAGCCTGAAGAGTCATGCTGATATCTGGTTTACCTAGGATGCTGATCTAGTCTAAATTTAAAAATCTGGTGACTGGCTGTACCAAACTGAGATAACATGTGTTAACTTTCTTTCATTAAGATGTCATTTCACTTCATGTTTGTCAGAGGTGAACTAAGAACATAGCCAATTAATTTGTTCAGATGATTTGGATGACTTGATAATTTGTCTAAGCCCTCAGGCTGCTTAGTAACAATCCACAGTTTGTAGTGCAGTACAGAGGTGGTATACTCAGGCCAGATCAGAAGCTGTGTAGCTGTGATACGTCAGTATAGATGCACAGCTCTATACAAGCTTATTTAGAGTATTCCCTGTTTTAGGAAAGAAGCAGCTATAGATAGAGCCACAAATGAATGTTTCTGCTATTCAGTTAACCAGACTCACAAGTGGGTTTTTTTTGGAACAGATTAACTGGCTCTATCTGCCCACATCACAGAAGAGTGACAAACTAAGATGATAGCACAAAGAATTACTTCAAAATTACCAAATGGCATGAAGATTTACTTCAAAAATTAGTTTTTTGTGGATTTTAGTAAGTCTTTTGATACTGTCCCTCACAGCATCCTTCTGGACAAGTTGTCCCACTGTAAGATGAACAGGCACATGGTCTGCTGGGTGAAGAACTGGCTGAATGGCAGTGCTCGAAGTGTTGTAGTGAATAGGGTTACATCTGGCTGATGACCAGTCACTAGGAGTGTTCCTCCAATCTCAATCCTAGGGCTAGTTTTGTGCAACACTTTTATCAATGATCTGGATGCAGGACTTGAATGCACCGTTAGCAAATTTGCTGATGATACCAAACTGGGAGGTACTGTTGGCTCTTCCAGGGAACAAGAAGCCTTGCAGTGGGATCTAGATAGATTGGAGCATTGGACAGTCATTAATGGCATGAAATTTAACAAACCCAAAGGCCATATTCTTTACCTGGGATGGAGTAATGCTGGGCAGAAGTTATAACCTGGGAGAGGAGTGGCTGGAGAGCAGCCCTGCAGAAAGGTATAGGGGATTGCTGGTTGGCAGTAGGCTCGATAAGAGTAAGCAGTGTGCCATGGCAGCCAAGAGAGCAACCTGCATCCTGGGGAACATCAAATGCAGTATGACCTACTGGTCAAAAGAGGTGAATATGCCACTGTGTTTAGCATTGGCTTGGCTTCACCTTGAGTACTGTGTACAGTTCTGAGTCACTCAATTTACTAAGGATGTGAAGGTACTTGAATGTGTCCAGAAGAGGGCGACAAAGCTGGTGAAGGGCTGGAGTGTATGTCCTGTGAGGAGCAGCTAAGGACTTCGGGTTTGTCTAGTTTGGAGAAAGAGGCTGAGGTGTGACTTCATTGCCCTCTACAGCTTCCTGACAAGGGAAAGTGGAGAGGGAGGTGCTGAGCTCTTCTCCCTGGTATCCAGTGATAGGACGCATGGGAATGGCTCAAAGCTGCACCAGTAGAGGTTTAGGTTGGACATTAGGAAGCATTTGCTTACCAAAAGGGTGGTAAAACACTGAAAGAAGCTTCTTAGAGAGGTGGTTGATGCCCCAAGCCTGTCAATGTTTAAGAAGTGTTTGGACAATGCCCTTATTAATTTACTTTAACTTTTGATCAGCCCTGAAGTGGTCAGGCATTTGGACTACATGATCGTTGTAGGTCACTTCCAACTGAACTATCCTATCCTATCCTATCCTATCCTATCCTATCCTATCCTATCCTATCCTATCCTATCCTATCCTATCCTATCCATTAGTTATCACTGACCAGCACAGCATTTATGTCTGGTCTGCAAGAAATTAAAATGGAGCTCAAGGCAAACAACAGAACACAGAAAGCATCTTGAATGAAACTGAGAGGATGAAATAAGTTTTAAGGAGAAAAATTAGTATTTAGGCTGATGGAAGACTGCAGAAACATGCTTTTAGTGGAGGAAGGTACAAGGAAAAGAATAATTGGAGAAGTAGGAAGGAGACAATGAAAATTTGAGAGAGAAAGGAAGAAGATAAATGTGTACAGAACAGAGGCATTTACATCCTTAGGAGCACAGAAATAAATTGTAGCCCAAAGTCTAAAGCTGTAACCCTTGATAATAGTGTGATTATGAAGACATGAGTCCATATACTGTTCCTTCTGTAACACCCCAATACACACAGTCGTATCTACATGTTTAAGCTTTGTTTGCAAACATGCTGCACTGGATCCAAACTTCATATCCATAAAATAAGAAAATATGTACCTCCTTTCCCAGAAATTCCTTCCATGTTTTTTGGTCCAGTTTATTGTTGCTTTGATTTTCCTGCACAAAACACAATGTGTTATCATTTTGTAATAATGTTTGTTTATCTTGATATTATTACCAACTAAGAGTTTGTTTGCAGTCTTGTCAGAAGCTGGAGATTGTTACTTGCAAAGTTTGAAAGGACAAATTATCTTTGTTATTATATAGAAAGCTTTAGCATTTTATTACAAATCAATGGTGTTACTTTTTTCGGTTAACATTCTGGCTGCAGCACTAATTGTTTTGATACTTCTTGACTCATATTTTAGAGTTCGGGAATTCATTTATGCAAGTATTCAGTGGCATAGCTATTGGCACTGGAAACCTAACTCAAATGCATAAAGACTTCCTTTTGGCTCATTCATAATTTTAAAATGAGCATCATGCTACACAGCCTATGATAGATCCTAAGTGGATATTTCTACATTTGGGATCACTTTGCAGTCAGTTTTGTTCCTCAGAAAATCCATAACACATTAATTTTCCATCCTAATCATTGCCTCTTTCCAAATCAACCTTAACTGAATTGTATTTATTTTTTTTTATTTTGGTCATAAAAAGATTTTAAAAGTCCTCACTTTCTCTCTTGAATATAAAACACAAATTACATAATAGAAAAGAAAAATAAATGTATAATATAAGAAAACATTCTGTCTGTTAATGGAAATTCCTCTTCTGTTTTCAAAAGTGCAATGAACACAGAATGAATTTCTGGGATGCAAAAAAATGGAAATGATAAGAGATTTCTAAGGCATAAACAAAATTAAAAACCAACATATTCAAACCTATTTACAAAAAAGCCCCAAAACACTAGTGAAAAACCCTTGAATCTCGCTTTTCAATTAAACTAAGGAATTGCACATACAGACTTTGTTTAGAGCTTAGAATTTTAGACTACTTCCTTGTGAATAATTCTGATTTGAAACATTCTAATCTGAACCAGGTCCAATTGTTTATGCAGCCTAGATCTTCTCAAGCTTTGTCATGTTATGTTCCCACATCTGCTGAAATACAATCTAGCAGTCTAATACAACCCTTGGTAAACTAATCTAGGAATATGAAATGAGTTAAATTTAAGGAAGACCAGGACCACTTGTTTGTTTGTTTGTGTTTGGTTTTGTTTTGTTTAAATGAGGCTTCTGGTAAAAGACAGCAAGAAGTTTGTTTTTTTAAATCTTTCATAAAATTTTAGAAATGTGTGTTCTATCTGGTTTTCTTCCTAGTTATTTGACAGCTTTCCTGAAAACTGTTTTTTTAGGAAATGCTTATTTGTGCTACTTTAGCATGCCAGTCTTTCTCTTCTGTTTCTCTAAAGGCTCTATGACTCTCAAATGAGTTGTTTATTCATTATATTTCCAAACTAACTTGCTGCTATTGTTTTTACTCATTCTAGCTGATAGTAGAAGTGTCAGAGTTCGTTCCCTTTGGCCATTACATAGAAATTAAATATTAGATTAAATGTGTGTTAAATCTGAGGCTAAACTCTGTGGAGGCTTGATGTCAGCTCTGGATGTTTTACAATATCATGAAGGTTATTGTTTAGTTTTGTAAATCTAGAGAATTCCAAACAACAGCTTTTTTGTGGTCGTAGTTGCAAATCTTCCTGCTCTATAACAAAGCCAGTTGAATGAAACAGAAAAGTTTCCTAGTTTCTATAGAAATAGAAGAAGTAATCAGCATAACTGCTTCTCTATAGGTTCCATTTCTTTCAAGCCACACTCCGCTCTCTTGCAATACACATGAGGTCTGGTAATCTCTGACAATGTCAATTGTTCCAGCTTATTTGGTTGCTTGTAGAAACAATAACAAAACCTGTTTCTAGAATGTAATTTGGCAGAATATTTAATTATCAAAATAATTATGCAAGAATGCTCATTATGTACTTATGAGACATAAGGCCATATCTGGAATATTTCTTAGCTTGCATATCTTATTCTTCCCAAAGTAGAAAGTACACACAAACATTTGTATTATATAAATGTGTCAAAAATATTGGTGACATTTAATGATAATATACCAGTCTAGACGTGGTATATCTGTTATTGCAGGGTGCACTTTAGAGAGTTTTTTTGTTTGTTCCTATTATTTGTAATAGAAAAATCCATCTTTTGAATTAAAACAAACAAAAAAGTTACAATAGAATAGCTCACCATAGTGATAGGTTTGACATGTGTCAAGGTTTGTAAGGCAACAATAAACCACGGCAGATGCTCTCTGTTAATCCCCCCTCCACTCTCTCCTTAGATAGCAAAAAGTAATAACAAGCATAAAGAAGAGAGGATTTGCAAGTTGGAAAAAAGTTTAAAATACTTGACTAATGCTACTAATCAACAGAGAAAATATGCAAAAGGTACAAAACGAATCTTGACTATCACAGGGTAGCAGCTCTGCCTGATGTAGAGTTGGCGTCACTCCAGCCGCTGCAGAGCAGGCACCTGGAAGTTCTGGGCAGGACTTCACAGCAAAACTGGAACTGGATTCAGGGATGCAAGGTCTCAGGCCTTGGATTTGCAGTCAGACTGGCAGGGTCCTCTTCAGATGCCAGCCATGGTCAAAGAGAGTGAGACCCTCATGATCTCCCTCTTTTATGAGGTGCATGATGTAGATGAGATGGAATACTCAGTTGGTCAGCTTTAGTCACCCATTCTGTCTGCCCCTCTTTGGAAATACACCTCTCTCAATTATGGGATGTCATCAGAATTCTTAGTTGTCATAGAAATAAATCTAAACATGAGCCTCTCCTGCATCTTATCAGTCTGAAGCGAACAGCATCTCAAAAAATATGTAGCTAAGTTCGGGAAAGTGCAGTTACTTAGAAGAACTTGGCTGAAAGGAAAATGCACTAAAAGAGAACTGATCTTGTTTTTAACAAAACCAGGACAACATACTAGGTTAGGAATACACTTGAGACATATTGAACTGGTCTGTGTTAATGTCTGTAATCTAGATTTTTATTTGAAAAGTAGATCCTTAATATAATTAGAAATGTGTGAGTACAAAACTGTTTTCAGATTAAAATTTCACAATTATTGTTTTCTAAAAGTTCTGATCTAGACCACAACCCTACTATTCTAAGTAAAGTTCAAACAAACATTAAAAATAGTCTTTGTTTCAACAGGTCATAATGTAATCAACAATATGGGGAAAGAAAAAAAAAAAAAGAACTACAGAAAAAGCATTGTTACTCATGAGGTTAAAGAGAATTAATGATTAACATCCCTCAGAAGTCCCACAGAAAGTTAATAGAAATAACATTTTCTTCCTGAAAGGGATTAAAGCTTGTAATTAGCTATAAATTATACCCATGTGGAAGGGGGAAAGTAAGAAGCATTCTGTACACACTAAGAGAAAAAATATTGCATGGCATTTTTTTTTTCCACTCTTTTCTCAAAATATTTTAGGTCTCAAAACAAATCTAGTTCCTTTTTTAGAAGCTAAAAAGTATTATTCCAAAACCAATGTTGACTTCCTCATTTATTTCATCTGCATAACAGCTGTACGGTTATGAGAAGTAACAAGCTGAAATAAGCCGGGATAGGTAAGCAGTCCTGAGTCACAAGATAAAATATTGACAGAGAGCAGATTCCCTACTCAAGGAGAGGTTCTATCAGATGGCTATAGGTAGATAATCCAGATGTTCAGATGTAAATCAGAGAGCTTAATTTTAAATCATTCAGGCTTAAAGATTAAAAGCCCATTTTACCTGGATTTTTATTTACAGTAATGCTAGCCACTCTTTGTAATACTTGAAGGACTGGAAAGGACTGCTAGTAAAATTTGGACCAGGATGCTCTGGCAAGTCCAGGTGTGAAGTCAAAAGAAGGAAGTCTGCTCAGAAATCTCTGCTTTTCTAAGATTTGTGTAGATTTTTCAACAGTTTCAGGCTTTTTGTTTGCTTGTTTATTTGAGATTAGACCTTGGTAGAAATTTTCTTATTTTTTTGTTTAGAATTTGAGCTAAAAAGATAATAGTTTTTTTCTCTGTAAGATATAGTAAAATTGCTGCCATGTTATGTGTGCCAAAGAAAAAGGGAACATTAGTGGACATGTATATATGCTTATATTTATACACATGTACATACACATACATATATATCTGTGTGCATATACATATAAGATCTGTAGACACTTGTACAGATATTTGTACAGGTATTTGCCTGTGTGTATAGATGCATGTAAAGTGATGGAAATATGCTTTCAATGTGAATGTATTAAAGAATGCAATAAATATTAAGAAAACAAGACAGCTGTATATTATTTTTCATTATCTTCACCATTCAGTGTATAATTCTAACATGCATTTCTGCATAGTGTCAAATGTCTACCCTGAATGCAGAATTACATGAGGTTCTCCTTTAGTGTGGTACTATAGGAGTCTTCGTCATATTCTCCCTGTGAGATGAAATGGTTCCTGCAGAAACAGAAACTGCACAAGCCTTTTGCAAATTCACTATCACAGTGAAGATTAGTCTTCATGATGGTCTCATTCCCACGTCTTTATTTATTCTCCAAACTGCCAGTTACACAAATCATTGGCTCTACATATCGGATTTGTTTGCTGTGTCTAATTCAGGAAAATCTCTCTTAGGTGGGATAAACTATCCATCCAGAAAAAGATAACACAGTCACAAATCTCAAAAGTTCTATTTTAGGTGACTTGACTAATCAGAATCCTATAACAGATCTTTATCTTTCTATGTGATTTTAACTGGTCTTTTTTGTTCGTTGGTTGGGTTTTATATGCTTTCTACATTTTCTATGCAATGTTCTTAGTTCCAAAGCAAAACCTTCAGTACATACAAAGCCATAATGCCCTGTGTACTGAAGTTTCATTGTACTTTCCTCTTGAATTTTCTTAGTGTTATGTCCTGATGCAATTCCAGAGAACAAATTCTGTGATACTTGCATCCTTTCTTTTATAAACATGATGTCTTGATCCTGGCCAGCAACCTGAAGTGGGTTGATCTTGGCTGGCTGCCAGGTGCCCACCAACCTGCTCTATCAATCCACTTCTTCAACAGGATAGGAGGAGAAAATATGACTAAAAGCTTGTGGGTTGAGATAACAACAGGGACATCACTCAGCAATTACCATCATGGGTGAAACAGATTATATTTTGGGAAAAATAATTTAATTTATTACCAATTAATAAGAGAGAAGTATAATGAGAAGTAAGAACAAATCTAAATCCACTTTCCCCTTACCCTTCCCATCTTCCCAGCCTCAGCTTTGGTCTTGATTTCTCTGCCATCTTTCCTCAAGTGATTCAGGGGACAGGGGATGGAAGTTGTGATCTGTTCATAATGCTTTTTCTCTGCCATTCCTTCCTCCTCATGGTCTTCCCTCCATGGCAGATAGTCCTTCCAGGACTTCTCAAACATGGGTCCTTCTCAAATTCTTCAAGAACTGCTCCAGTATGGGTCCTTTCCACAAGATTCAGTCCTTCAGGAACAGATTGCTTCAGCGTGGCTGCCGAGCAGAGTCAAAGTTCTTGGCAGGAGCCTGCTCTAGCATGGGCTCTCCATGGGGTCACAACTACTTTTGCAGCACGTCCACCTGCTCCAACATGGGATTCTCTGTCAGCTTCAATGTGGCTATCAGCTCCACTGTTGATCCCCATGGACTGCAGGAGGACAACCTGTGTCACCATGGTGTTCAACATGGGCTGCAGGGGAATCTCTGCTCTGGTACCTGGAACACCTGCTTCCTCTCCTTCTTTACTGACATTGGTATCTGCAGGGCTGCTTCTGTCACATATTCTCACTCCTCTCTCCCAGCTGCTGTTGTGCAGCAATTTTACCCTTTCTGAAATATGTTATCTCAGAGGCGTTAGCAATGCTGCTGATGGGCTCAGACTTGGCCAGAAGTGGGTCCGTCTTGGAGCTGTCTGGAAATGGCTCTATCTGACATGGGGGAAGCTTGTGGTGTTTTCTAACAGAAGCCAGTCCTGTAGACCCACCTCTACTAAAACTTTGCCCCATGTAAACCCAATATACAACCAAACACCTACCCTTGTTTGACTTTGTTGTAAGTGCTTTACTTTTTTTGAGTAATTTAGAATATAGGGGAGCATTAACATTAATAAAAATATTAACACCTTCAAAAGCCTATGTATGAGTACTGTGCAAGCAATTCCAAGTATTGAGTCAAACTCTGTTGAATATATATGTGTAAACATTTGCAATCTGGTAGTCCTTAAACAGTAATTCTGTAGGTGTTAGGTGTTAAAGAAAATAAAGCTAAGGAGTCCCTCTGAACTTGATTTGTAATGATAAGTTAAAGTCAAGTCTTCAATCAATTTGCTTGACCTTACCTTTATTGGTGAGAATAGTAACAGAAGCTGATTTCCCAAATATTCTTTATAAGGTTAGTAATAAAAATCCAAGACACAATGAGGACAGCATAAAAAAAGAATCTGTGGTTTTCCCCTTTTTGTGTTTTTTTATTTTTTTCAATTATGTACATACTCTTCCTTTTATAACATTTCTTTTAGCACTTTTTCATTAGCACAATTTATTTCACTGGGTTATATAATCCTTAAGGCTTCTTACTCACTTACGGTAAGACCTATACATTTAGTAAAACTTTATTTCTAAATTATGTCTGAATTGAATTCTGTCTATCTTCTAAATTCATTAAATGAATTTCCAAATTTTCAAAAATTGTTTTCACAGTTTGCAGGAATAAAATGTTGGCTTAAAGGTTTGTTTGTTTTTTTTTGGTTGGTTTGGCTTGGGTTTGTTTGGGTGTTTGTTTGTTTGTTTGTTTTTTGTTTTGTTTTGTTTTGTTTTTATTAAATGAATTTCCTAAAAGTATTAAGATTTTTTTCTTCACTACTTTTGAGTGGGTAAAAAAAAAAATCAAAATTATTGCTGTATTCATAAGAAGAAAGCATGTTCTTTGCAACTGTCCCATACAGAAAATTGTATTTACAGTGATATTCCTGTGCTTTACTTGAGGGATACTCCATATTGCACTGAAGAAGCGATTCTCCAGAGGCTGTTACTAGCTGAATCTAAAGAGAAATCTTCTTATAAGACCTAACTTACAATTTAAACTAACCTAAAAAACAAACAAACAAAAAACCAAGCAAACAAATAAACAACAAATCAAAACTCAGACTTTCCATTTTCTTTGTGTAACTCTTTGTTGGGGCAAATTAATGATGACTCTCATGACTCTCATGAAAATGCGTAATTCCATTAAGGTATTGCAGAACCAAGCCACATTTGTTTGTTTTCTCAGAAAAAAGGACAACGCTTGGATTGCTACAATGAGTTACACATTATATAATATATAAAATATATGTAAAATATATATAATATATAGAATATATGTATAATGTAATCTAGTATAATATAATATAAATTATATATAATATATATATTATTTGAAGACTTTAGATCAGGATATACTGTAGCTGAGACAGATATCAGAAGAGCTTGATGAAAAAATTACAAGACATTTGTAATATTTCTATTTTTTTTTATGTGATTCTGTATCTGATTTTACACAGCATTACATGGAAAACAGTCAAGAAGTTTTCACTGTTTTTCTTCTTTTTGCAACACCACTCTGTCGTGAAAGCTCAACTAACATTAAACTATATAATCATAATTCTGTGATAAATCACACCATCCTCAAAGACAGTAGTGAAGAAGGAACTAACAAAGGAACTGAGTATCAAACTCATCTGTCACCCGTCAGTCAAATAGAAACAACTCCTGTCCAGGAAGAATGTGATTAAAATAAAGGGGGGAAAAAAGCAAGACTATTTCTATATGAAGGCTAATAGAAACTGCAGGAAATCCTCATGAGAGCAACTTGCAGATGTGAGGGTTGGTTTGTTGTTTTTTTTTAAAAAAAGGAATATAGGGGCTGTATACTCAGGTACAGAGAAGTTCAGGCTCCGCTCACTTCCAAAGTGAAAAGCAGGTAAATTGAGTTCTATAATAGTCTCAGAACAGGGAGCATTGTAGAAGCAAATAGCAGGTCCTCTAGAATTCGTGGCATGCATGTGAGCTTCCTTCTGTCTGAGAAAGCTTGTCTACATAGATACCTTCAAACAATTGTTTTTCTTCCTGGTATGCTCTTAGGTAGTTATACAAGCCAGCTCTCTTCTGGAAGACACCGAGAATGTTTTAATGAAACAGATAGGTGAGCTGATGTTCAGTTTGGTATTACTTCAAGCTGTTTTTCAGAGTGGTGCTGATTCAGAGCACAGCTGTTTTGGATGTATAATAGTCTATATATCTTTGTTATGCTGCTTAGCTAGAGAACTATTAATATAAAACTGGTTCTTATTTCCCTGAGGTTATTCTATGGTGGTTTCCAGTGTGACAACTAGGAAAAAAGTGACCTGTTGTAATAAGCAACTATGGAATTTCAAATTTTAAATAAATTTGTTGTTGCTGGATCTCTCTGATATCCACATCAAAGCAGTGCTTTAGAAATGTCAAGTGGTGTTTTTATTTTCATATGGAAATGCTAAGACTAATTAACAATACTTAAATCACTTAATATAAATGTGTTTTGTGGTTAAAGAAAACTTATGTAATTGCTAGTTTATCTTTCATCCTGTATCCCCAGACATGTAGACACAGTAATGACCTTCTGGAAAGCATTTATACTGCTAAATCTAGTTAATTTAAAAAAATAAAAAAAAAAAAAAGTGTCTCACACTTTACTGCTATATGACAATGTGGAGAACAATTACAATTTATTCATGTCATTAACAAACACTATGCTTTTCTATATGGTATTGACAGTCTCTTTTAGACTTTTGCTACAATTATCTTGGCACTTTAGAGTACAATCAGTTTGAGAAACACTTAAGAACCTCATGTCCAGCTTCTTAGCAGATATGGATGTACTTCTGCTCCTAAAAAAAAAAAAAAAGTTTATGTTCAGAAAATTTATTTTCAGAATTAAATGTTGTCATACACTTTATAAGTAATATACTCTAAGTCTCAAAACATATTAATTTTTGAAATGCCTGTAAAATATGGATTATAATGTACTCCCTGGGAACAAGGAAACAATAATTTATAAAATTGAGATTTATTTTTTTTTCTAGAAGTCCATAACTGTGTCAAATGCAGTGTGAGATCTTACAGGTGGAAGTGGGGGAGGGGGGCACAATGTTGTTCCACCTCTGTTATTGAAATGAAAAATTGTGTTAAATCCAGAGTTTTTCTTCAATTGCTGGACCAAAACCTACCCTGTGCCTTTTATGAACTCAGAATAAATCTGTGACTCTTTTTTTGCATAGTTTTAACATTTCTTTCTTTGAGCATGGATTAAGGTGGGTCTGATTTGCACTTAAGTCCAAATCTTTTGTTCATTCATGCTGTATGAATATAGAATCATTTGCAAGCAGATATGTGAGGTTTGTCTTAAGAGCCACCCCAAAGATTTTGCACCCAAAATCTATAGAAAGGTCTAAAAAATTATGGAAAGATCCACTATCCTGTGCCAATCCACATCTTACCAGGGATCCCATCCTATCTTTTTAGGAAATTATGTTAATTGGTATAAAAGAGATGAATGGTCTGGGCTTCTCTCTGGAAGTTTCTAAACTTTGTGTGGTGTGAACAACGTAGAAATTATATGTTAATGTGGATGCATAAGCCAAGGGCAAGAAGTGTGAAGGACTGTAGCTTACTTTCTCATTAAAGAGGTAACATATGGCATAGTTATTGTCTTAAACTTAATGAAGTTTTATGTAGTCTGACTTCCCTTGTGATTCATTGCTCAGCTTAATATCCAGTGATTTACCATGTAAATGCAGAAGACACCTATAAAGCTGATTTTTGGGGTGTGCAGAGAAAACCTAGTGATTTCCACTGCACATATGAAAGTGAGATTGCAGGACTGAAGGTAAGAAAGCAGAAGTTTAAAGGACACTGAAATATTTAACTTTCAAACAAAATGTGAATTCATACAGTTTATAGGTGTTGCGGCCTTTCAGGTGCACAGTTATAGAATGGCTGAATTATTACAGGATGGCTCTGGATGACTGATTTAGAACCTCTCTTGAGATGGAACTCAGAGTGACCGTGATATATAGTTGTTTGGGCTTGAGAGAGGAAGGTGATTTGGAATATGGTACTGTTCATAAAATTGGCATCTATGTCTTAGCTGCATGCCACTTTGATAGTTTAATTATAAATATATCACTTAAATCTCTCTGGAAGACAGGTTGTTTTTCAAGCATATTTCGACTTAATCGAGCAACTCAAGATGAAGTTCTATGGCTTATAAAGACAAAAAGACTGGATTGTTACAATGTGTTAAAGATCCTTTACTTTTCCTAGATTAGAAATTTTGATCTCCGATATTCAAGAGTATTTAGAATGTTATCCAGCTTAAGAAAAACACCTGTGCTATAGATCAGACTGCTTTCTAAAGTTCAAGTTAAACAATTTTTATATAATTTTTTAAATCCACATTTCCTCAGACTCCCTTCAATATTGCTATGTCTCACAGGCCTTCGAATTCAGGCATAGGTGTAGACCTCATGATCTGGCATCATTTCAGCAAGAATTCTTGAGATTCCGTTTTGATAAAATAATTTATTTGGAATCAAGTATTCTAAAGTTTTGCACAACTGGGACTCAGACTGTCTATAACCCTTTCAAAAGAAACTCATCTTCTTAAGGATCTATTTAATCACAAATAGCTCATACTCTCCTTTAAGGGAGTCATTATTTCTTAAGTTGATGAAGTTAAATTAGAACTTTGAAGTGGCGCGAATTAATACAGCAAAGATAATGCATGTTGACCTGGATTTGGCTCAAATCTGGTGGGTTTGCAAGTAGTGTGTTGTAAGAACTGGGTTACTGGAGAGGACTTGCTTGGATGATGCATGCTGTGCAGTGTATGTGGCAAGTGTCTTCAAGATTTTGTCTTAAAAGTTGTAAAAGTCTGGTCAATGTGACTCAAACAAAAAAAGTACTAGAGAAGTATTTACTGTAACAAGAATATCCTTGTAATGTTATATATGTCTATAAACAATATCTTATGTATTTATCTTTATATGTATATAATTATATACATATGTATACACACACGTGCACATGCAGTGAATTCTCATTTCAATCCATTTTCTGAAACAAGTCTTCCATAATAGGCAGCTCTGCTACTGTCAGACAGCTAATATAGAGCTCTGCTGTCTAGTCTTACATGTGCCACACATATTTTCTTTGTGCTTGGGAAATGGTGTAATTTCCAGAATTCAGTTGGTTGAGAATATTGATGCAAGTTTTTGTCAAAACCACTCGGTTTTCCCAGATGTTTTCAAGGCTACAGCTCCAAGTCTTCTAGTATGCTTTGCATTTGTTGGATTTAACAGACAAGCAGGTATATGCACATTGTACTAGGTCTTAAATCCATCCCAAACTGGAACTCCTTAAGTTATTGGATTGTTCTGAGGAACTGGGAGACCAGTTTTAAGAATGTCTGAAGTGCCTGTGGCCAAATACCATGTTTTCAGAAACAATCAACAACTCAACAGAAATAGTCTACGACAGATCTTAACACTGATGTCTTCCCATGATCCTTTCCTGGTTTCTAACCACTCAGGCTTTTGGACTTTTTTTTTTTTTTTTTTTTTTTGAGGGTGGCCTGGGGTTATTCAGTATTTATTAGTAGTAGTTAATATTATGAGTTCAATAGCAAAAGGAACGACAAATTTCAGCTTAGGAAAGTTAGAATTCCCAGGACAAACATTGTTTCTGTTAATGCCCATTCATGTGAGATTCTTGTTCTACTAGTAGAAAGGATAAAAATGTTCACTGTGTTTGTTTCATCTATGAAAGTAAAACTAAATAACGATTAATTAATTTGCAATACTTTTTGTGCAGTATTCTTAACACAGATCTTACTTTTCAGAATGGTGATACCTTGGATGAGGATGACATTCTTCATAAAAATAAAAACCTAACTACATTATTTTAAAGAAATGCCGCTAGTATATCATTATTAGTGAGAACGCATTATAAATGTCTATTTTTAATATTTTAAATTGAAAACTTTACTATTTTTCCCACCACGGAGTACAAAGGAACAACTAAAGAATGGTTAAACAAGCAAAAGACTAAAAGACTTCAATTCTGTCTTTTTTACCCTCCCCCTTCTCTTCACAAAGGAAAAAGTGTATTGATCATTGACATTCTTCTCTCAAGAGATGCCTGAAATGACTGTGTCCTTGATAATGCTTGTCCTAATTTGGTGTCTGATTAAAAGCCAGATATCTATTCTTTACTCGCTCTCCTTTACAAGACTTCTGGTGGTCGAGGCTCAGGATGTTTAAGTTTTCCATAACTTAAAAATATTATATAAAAACAAACAAACAAAACAATGAAACTTTTAAAAAGCAAAACAAAAAACCCAACACTTGACTTCATAGAAAACACACCAAAAAAAAAGGAATGGAAATGTCTGCAAACAGCAGTACTTCAAACTAAATTAATATGGTTAAATTGCTGTATAGCATGATACTGTCCTCATGATGCTGCATTAACAGAAAAGACAAACAAGCACTACTGTTGGAAAGTTGGCTTTTCAGAGTTTTTTTCACGTCAAATATTAGCACACATGGCCACATCCTTCATATTGGTTTTAAGTGACAAAATTTTGATGGCAGACAGGGGGGATGCAGGGGTGGCTTCTGTGTGAACAGACCAGGAGCTGTCACTGTCTTGTGAAGAGCCAGTTCTCCAAAATGGACCTACCACCAGTCAAAGCCAAGCCAATCAGCAAAGCTCATGGTGCATCTGTAAAAATATATTTCAGAAAGGGTAAAACTGCTGCACAACAGCAGCTGGGAGAGAGGAGTGAGAATATGTGACAAACAACCCTACAGATACCAAGGTCACTGAAGAAGGAGAGGGAGGAGATGTTACAGGTACCAGTGAAGAAATTCCCCTGCAGCCCAAGCTGAAGATCACGGTGACACAGGTTGTCCTCTTGCAGTCCATGGAGGTTCACAGTGGAGCAGGTAGCCACTCTGAAGCCAAAAGAGGACCCTATGCTGGAGCACATGAATATGTACAAGGAAGCTGTGACCTTACAGAGAGCCCTTGCTAGAGCAGGCTCCTGGCAGGACTTGTGACCCCATCAGGGACCCATGATGGAGCAGTCTGTTCCTGAAGAACTGAATCTTGTGAAAAGGACCCACACTGGAGCAGTTCTTGAAGAAATGTACCCCGTGAGAAGGACCCATATTTGAAAAGTCCTTGAAGGACAGTCTCCTGTAAGAGAGACGCCATGCTGAATCAGGGGAAGAGTGTGATCAGAGAAGTGTTTTTTGCTTTATGAAATATACTCAGTGTAAATGTATGTCCTTAGTATTCTTTCAGAGTCTCAGGATTTGGTATGAAAAAGAGAAAATGGTTGGTCTCTGATTTTTTTTCCCCACTTTGATTATACTTTCAGAATTGATATGCAATAGAACAGAAACTGCAATACTAGGCATTTTCAAAATATTAATAAGCACACATTTCTAAATACTTTTCATAACTAATCCCCCAAATTATATCTGCACACACAGTTCTATGTGTGTACATGTGCATACACACCCTGGCATAACCACACCCTTCCTTGAGACATGTGGGTTATAAGCACACACACCCTCTCCTGATACTGATCAGCCTTCTTCTAAAGAAGATGTAGTGGAATATAAAAGGTTGAAAAACACATGGCAAAAACTACAAAATGGCTGATACTTAAGTAAGACCAAGTAGATGACTGAAAAGATCTGTAGTAATATAAAACAAAATGGTTTGTATACTGTAAGAAGACATGAGTAACTTTCTCGTACCATTACTCAGTACAAGAATCATGTGCCATCAGACCAGTGAGTGGGAGGGTCACTGTTGTTAATATCCAAAAGCATGCTGTCATAGACAAGCATGTAATCATAGACCGTGCTGTATTACCATTTTTTCACTAAATAGTTATAAGTAGTATATGGGTTGAGAAATAGAGCTGAAAATTCTGGGAGTGCCTCAGTGCTTAATAGCTATAATGACCTCTGTGAGACTTGAAATTTGGGGAATCACTGAATTGCTAAACCACTGACAGTGTAGATTATCCTAACTTCTGACAATCCTTGCCTTCTTTCTTATTTTCTTTCTGTCCGTTGTTAAAAGATGGCAAGTATACTGGTTGGAGGCAGTGGAAAGCAGATGTCTGAGAAGTATTTTGAAAGCTTGCAGGATTCAACAAAAGAACTTCAGGTAAGAGAGGACTCCACAGCGCAATGTGGGACTCGCTTCTTGGAACATGTTCATTTAAATGGGTGGTTGTGCTGTGAACTGAGAGAGTGTCATGGGATCCATTTCATATCACTAACAATGACGCAGTGGGTTTTCCTGTCGTGTTGACACACATTGATCACATCTTCCAGCACAATAGCATAAAATTCTGGCTCTTGCGTGCAGAAAAATTGTTCACATACTGAAATTAAGAAATAGCAACAGAAGTAGTGCAATAGAATGTTTGGGGATGGCTGGAGTGTCTCTTCAAGTAAGGATGGGCAAGGTGGAGGGTGGTGTTCCATGCAGCTGTGGTCCCTCAAGTTCCTTGGCTGCTGCTGAGCAAAGTAGCAGAGTTATCTAGGCTTGTAGTGGTGGTAGAAATTGTGATTTCAAGTAGCCTCCTCCTGGAGTGAAGTGAGAGTCGAAGTGAGAGAAGGGCCATTAAGACAACTCCAAAAGCTGTTTCATCTTACTGGTCAAAGGGAAGTGGACAAAGCCATAATGTCCCCTTTCTTGTTGGAGATGAGGATTGTCCATATGACACAGAGCAGGTCTTATGATCTTTGATTATCACAATCATGTCCAGTGATCAACAAAAGTATACAGCTGGATTCATCTCAATTATCTCCAGCAGTAGGATTGATTCTGCAGGTGCTAAAATCCAATGTCTGCACTGGGTATAATTCAGAGGATTTCACTGCAGGATAAGTAGCTGAATACCTGTGAACAATAGATGTGCTTCTGGAGCATATCTATCAGCTTAGTTGCATCTGGAAGGTATCTAGTTTGTTTATTCTAAAAATGTAGGCCAAACTTAGTAAGTAGGAATGAGGAGAAAACTTGCTTTAGAAAAAAACAATAAAATAACCAAACAAAAAAACCCCCACATTTCTGGTCTGAATTTAGAAAACTTGTATATATATGCCTTGACTATGAATCTCAGCATATAGGTTGTTTTCCAACATGTTTTGTATCTCATGTTTCCATTATATGAAGTAAGGTAGTGTTTGTCTTTCCAAGCATACCATAGATTAGCCAGTGATATGACATCAAAACACAACACACTCTAAGAAACATCACATGGTTTATATGATATTTTCTCAGCTTCATCTGGACAATTTTACAAGGCCTGAGTTTACCGCTAGAAACTAAGAGCCATATACATGGCGTATCTACTTCAAAATGTCATGATATTCTTCTGCCTTTATCATGTTACACTTACCATTTATTCTGTCTTCAGTCTGATTGCTTTGATTACAAGGAGATTATGTCATTTGTTTGAAGAGATTAATCTTTATAGATGTAAAATGCCAATTACAGAAATAGAAACTCATGACATAGTATAATCATATCACTTTGATAGAACACATAAAGGCTTTCTTTCCTTGATAACATGGAAGTTCAGCTTAGACCAGAAAGACAATTCTGTCTGCATTAGACTTTTCTTGTATTAGTTCTATTTGGTTTTAAAGTTGTATAATTTCTCCCTTTTCTTCTCCTAAAAGGACTTCTCAAACACCCAGACTAAGCCTTTAATTTTTTTTTCTTATTTTTTTTCCAACTCCTTCCTTAAAATTTCACTTGCAAGTAAAAATATAGAAACTTAAAAGTTAAAATTTGAGCTGATGCAGAGGCAACTAACCATCATTCCACACTAAAATCTCACTTTCTTAACCCTTGCATTTTAAGGAAATCCTTGTATTTTGTAAGCCTTATTGACTAGTACCTTTAATATTAAACAAAACTAATATAACATTTTTGTGCAGCATCTAGCAGTCTGAAGCCAATGACTTCATTCTATTAATGACAGTCAATATATATAACTACGTAACTTTATGTGTTGATCATGAATAGAAGACACTAGGTGAGAAGGATCAAAACTTTAAAACATACATAAATACACAGGAACACTTTCTTAATAATGTCTCCATATAATTGCTTCAGTGTTCTTACCTTATAGTTTTGTATAGAAATGTTTTACCCTACTTCTCCTGTCCCATGAGTAGCTTTTTCTTATTTTAATTGCATCAGAATGGAGGGATTTACATACTGTTAATTTGTTGCTTGACATTTTTTTTTTCTAAGCTTCTTGATTCTCCCTGAACAATACTTCTCAAAGTAAAGAATGGCAAGAGTACAAATTGGCAGAGGTTTGGGAATCTTCTTCCAAAAATTGGACAATTTTCAAGGAGAGAACGTAATCGAATATCACCCTCAGGGCACAATGTTCAAAACTTCATTTACTAGTATTATAAATGAATTCACTCCTTAATTAGCAACTTGGAATGTGAAAAGGAAATTACATGATTGGTAACATATGATGGAAATGAAGTATGATTTTTTTTTTCTGGACCAATACTGCTGATATATGAAAATCTGCTCTCGTAAACTGTTACTTACCCTGGATTCTGCAGCTGCAGGCTGATTAAAACTCAGCAGGAAGAGCTATAATAAACAAATACCACCTGCTGCAAGAACAGGTGCTTGTGTCTTAATTTAGAAACCAAACTAAAACAGAAGATGCCAGTGGGCTGAAGTAGATCAGTATTTGGATTGACATAATTTGTTACTACTTGTCCTCAAACTTAAAAGCATATTATTCTGCTTTCAAGACTCCTTGATATGGATTCAAAAGTCTTTTCTAGTAAATGAACAGCTCTCTGCCTTCTCTGTGCAGCTGTCCATTCTCCATACTACGAGCATTCACTGAGAGTATTTGTTTCTCCATTCACTGGTGTATAACGTAGTGTCTTTGACTGAGAACACTGTATGCACAAAAAAAAAAGTAAAAGTAGCATTTGATATTTTATATAATTTCACAAATCTCATTGGTGATTTGTTTAACATTTGTAGCCCAAACAAATAAATATAGTCATGGGAATCTATTGTGTCTTATCTGTTCTTTGAAGGTTTGTATTCATGTTTGCAAAAGAACATATATATTTTTAAAAAGAAAGTATAAATCATTCTGCTTCTGATATTTTTCTCAGTGGCACTTCTGATGCAAATGAGACAAATTAATATCTCTCACAATGAAAGTGAAGGTCGGTTCACTGTGTGTCTTTCATGTTTGCAACTTCCTGGTGGTAATTTCCAGTTGCAGAATTCTTTCTTCATTATAGCGGAACTTAAGCAATAGCCATCAGAGTAGCTAATTGTCTAGATAAATACATAAATGGAGAAGTTATATATCTGTTTGTGTAAATAAAAAATGCAGTAGAACGCATATTAATGATTGTAATATGCTTTTAACTAAATCCAGAATCAATTAGTCTAAACGGATGCAGTCTGTACCAAAGAAACTACTGCAAAGTTACTTTTGTGTTATGACATGTCTCAAGCTACTTCGCAAAAGGATTTCACTCTTTTCAAACCGTAGGTTACAGTGGATGTCTTTAAGATAGTTCATGGTAGCAGATAAAACTTAAAACCAGCAGGGGAAGAACTCCAAGGTAACAAACAAAATTTTTGAGAAGTCTATTATTTTTCTCTTTTGCAAGAGATGTCACATATAAGTAAATACTGAAATCCCATAATACTTAAAGCAGATGTGAAAAGTTATTACTAGGAATACAGACAATATACAAAGTCATTTAAAATCTACACACTGCCAGAAGTATGGATTATGCAAAGGAAAAACTGAGAACTAGAAAGCTTTTGGGAAGATTTAGCATATTTCAGATGTAAAAATTCCTTTCCCATTTTATTTAATGAGCCTGCATGGAATCAACAGGAGCTGGACCAGCATCCTGCCAAAGGTAGGATTACCTGGGGTTTTTGCTTTTGAATTTCTGGAAGTCTACATGCGCAATAATCTTGGAGGTAAATGATGTTTAAATCATTCTTAGATTGATATACTAAAAGAGACAGTAGAAATTCTGTTTGCTAAAATGGCCATAGAGCATTTTGACAACAAGGTAGCTGGATCTCTTTCATTTTACTTGAGTATTGGAGGTAAAATGTCCCCCTCTCAGAAAGAGGAAAAAGGCAGATCTCATTACATGGGTAAAATCCACTTGTACTAAAGAAGCCTAGAACTTATTAAAAATTACATTTTCTACATTAAATATAATGAGGTATTAAAATGAGATTTAATATAGGTGAAAATGCATTTTATAAGATAAAAAAATATCACTTCCAATTATGCTCATAAGAACATACACATTGTAATGTTGCATACTTATCATGTTAAGGTAGCAGAAGAGTCCAAAATGAAGGTAGATCACAAAGGGTGAATAGACATGAAGTGATGTGGTGAAGGCTTCAACTACAAATGGAAGAACTGATCACAACAAACAAAGGCTATCTTGGCCTACTTTGATTTTGATTACACATGTAGTTTCTTATTTTACTTCATAGCTGACAGTTTTGGGTCAAAACAGGGTGAACCCTTCTGCCTGATTTTATCTCTAATGGTGTAATTGGACTAGGCTGTGAAGGTTTCTTATGAAATTAGCGGTGTTAAAGTCTTAAACTACCTGCATGTAAAGTGTCCTGACTGTGCAAAAGTACCAATATCTTATTTTATTATGCTTATTTTTAGGGGATATCAGGAAAGTTGATCTAATAGTTAGCTGGCTTATTTTCAATTAAATAGGTTGTAGCAAATTTCATTTTAAACATTGTCATGGTGTGAAGCCTACCATAAAGAAAGCACTGCACAAATAAATTAGACTTTGGTTAAATTTACCAAGTCTGACTAGATTAGATCAGGATGAGCTGAAAAACAAAGATGCAATAGACAAACTTTGTTAATTTATGTGACATTTGCTGATTTCACACTTTTGTAACATATTTGAGGCTGGAAACTAGTCTCTGTGAGAAAGCCTGATGAAAATGGTGACAACTGCTAATTGTCATTGAATAAAAAGCAAGTCAAAGATACTAGCCTCAGGCTACATGATTAGGAGAGCCATTAGCAGCTTGTGTTGATGTTCTAGTTTATAATGCAATAAATAGATGAGACAGTTACCCATTGGGAGGTGAGATTAGCACATCACATTGACCTTGGACACTATGTCAAAAGCTGAGCCCAAGGTGGAAGGAACTGTTTTGCACAGGAGACAAGCCACCAGCCAGGACTAGGGCACATACAGTATGAGTGTCCTGTGCCCCTGAGTCTTTGCTGTCAGTCTAATATGGATTTAGAAGGGCAGTAATTGTGATGGTACGATATAGTTTGTATTATGTAGGATAAAACACTTGACTAGGTATTGTTATCCATCACTGCATTCAATATGCTTAGTAAATAAACTCTAAATTATGTCCAAAAGATGATGCAGTTTTGTTCTTGCAGCCACTGTTACAGTTGCCTCATCACAAGAATCAGCTGCTTTTTAAATATCGAATGTCATGACAAAGGCGTTTTCTTTTCAAACTCTCTGTACCTCATGATTCTCTTCTTGAAGAGAAAGTGGACCAAGAGAGTTTGGAAATAAACAAACAAAACCAAACAAAAAAAAATCCCTGTTTCTGTAGCAAAAAAGATAAAACTGAAAGTACTGAAAGGTGGACAGACGAAACATCAGTTTTCTTCTAGAAAGAAATGTTTCTTTATTCTTACGACACAGTTTAACTCATCAGCCCACATAAAAAAAAAAAAAAAACAAAACCTACAATATCTAATCAGTTCTTATTTTCCACAGGACTGTGAAAAACAGAGGTACATGATAATCCAAGATGTTACAAGTCTAGGATTTTATTCTTTTTTTCTTTTTAAATTATTTTTATTAAATCATACAAAAGATGGAGGGTGGTACAGGAAATAGTTCTCTGCTTCTTAACCTTGGGGTTTCTTTTGGTTTTGTTTCTTGTTTTGTTTTGTTTGTTTGTTTGTGGTTTTGTTTTGTTTTCATATTTTGTAAGCCAAGAGGCTTTCATGCATTATATTTACTTAAAACACTTCTTCACTGCTCCTGAAAGTGCACAATGATATCTGATTATTAGGTAAAGGTTTTCTGAAAGAGTTGTTCGGGTTCTTCAAATGCTCTGTAAAGTATTTCTTCCATTCTTCTTTATCCAAGATTATTAAATTGCTTTCAGCCTCAAGTTGTCACCCATGACTAAGATGTCAGATGCATTGTTTGTTCTGGTAGTGCCTGAGGTGCTGCTGGTGTCTCAGTGCTAGTATTTGGTATACATCCACTTGCATGGACAGAAAGGTTAATCATGGTATAGTGGCTGTTTCCCCCACCAACAATTTCTGTGTTGAGACAGAGTCAAAATTAGACTATTATTGAAGTGCATGTTATTAGAAATAGAAATTCAAGATGATGAGTGATTATTTATCTGAATTCTGTTTTCCAGTCTGCTTCTGGGAAAGGTGACATTGCCTGCTCTTGTTTTACTGGACTTGGAAGAAGAAAATCAGTGAAGCTGCTAAATGTCTGCAGTAACTATGTAGTGAGTACATGGTTCAAATGAAGAAGGCAGGTCAAGGGAAAGGGATCAGTGGAAGAAAGTCCACACTCAGGACGGCAGGAAAACAAACATGACACACCTGTCTCAAAAGGGGAAAAAGATCCTGGGGCAGCAGTCAGCAGGGCTCATTGAGAGGGCTTTAAACTAGATTTGAAGGGGGAAGGGGGAGGAAAATAGGTGTGGCAGAGGCAAACCCAAGGGTGAGATGCCAGTATTTGAGGGAAGTGCTAGCCAGGCCCTTTTGTCTACCGTACCAGTAGAGATAGGGAATGGAGAGCCATGTGGTAGGAGAAACACAAGGGTTATTGATGTGTTAGAAACCGTTGAAGCACTTGAGGATGGACATAAAGGAATTAGGGCTTCTCACCAGAAAAAGGTGGCAGGATCAACAGCCCAGCTGAAGAGCATCTGTACGAATGCATGCAGCACTGACAACAAACAAGGAGGAGCTGGAAGCCCTTGTGAGGCAGAAAAGCTATGATATAGTAGCCATCACAGAAACATGGTGGGACAACTCCCATAGCTGGGGTGCTGCAATAGGTGGCTATAAGCTCTTCAGAAGGGACAGGCAAGGAAGAAGGGGAGGTAGGGTAGTCATGTATATTAGGGAGTGTTATGATTGTCTGGAGCTTGATGAGGTTGATGATAGGGTTGAGTGTCTATAGGTGAGAATCAAGGGGAAGGGCAACAAGGCAGGGGGGTCTGTTACAGATCACCCAATCAGGATGAAGAGGCAGATGAAATATTTTGCAGGCAGCTGGGACGAGTCCCTCGATTGCTAGCCCTTGTTCTTATTGGGAACTTAAACCTACCAGATGTCTGCTGGAAGTACAACACAGCAGAGAGGAAACAGTCCAGGAGGCTCCTGGAGTGCATGGAAGACAACTTCCTGACACAGCTGGTTAGCAAGCCTACCAGGGAAGGTGCCCCACTGGACCTGTTGTTTGTAAAAAGAGAAGGACTCATGGGCAACGTGTTGGTTGGAGGTTACCTTGGGAACACCAAATCAGGTGGGAGTGTTGATCTGCTGGAGGGTATGAAGGCCATACAGAGGGACCTGGACTGGCTGGATCATTGGGCTGAGGCCAATTGCATGAGGTTCAACAAGACCAAGTGCCGGGTCCAGCACTTGGGTCACAACAACTTCAGGCAGCGCTACAGGCTCGGGGAAGAGTGGTTGGAAAGCTGTCTGGCAGAAAAGGATCTGGGGGTGTTGATTGACAGCAAGCTGAATATGAACCAGCAGTGTACCCAGGTGGCCAAAAAAAGCCAACAACACCCTGGCTTGTATGAGGAATAGTGTTCCCAGCAGAACCAGGGAAGTGATTGTATCACTAGAGAGAGTGCAGTGGAGGGCGATGAAGCTGGTGAGGGGTCTAGAGAAAAATTTTGATGAGAAGCAGCTGAGGGAACAGGTGCTGTGTCACAGAGGCACCCCGAGGCTAGTTTAAGGGACAACAGGGTCCAAAACAACTTTTATTGAACCGGTGAGAAACAGGGTTTTAGCACTCCGAAAGTGACTTGAATACAGGTTCGGATATCAGTTGAGGAAAATTATTAAGGGGCAGCAACTAATACAACAGGCGGTCCACAGAGTGCATGCACATGGCTTCACCAAAACAATGCCGGAGCCGCCTCTGAGTCCGGGAAGAGTACACACTTGCCTAAACACGGTGCGGGATTATTTTTAAAGAGATACACGTACTCGTAGTGAGTACGGGAAGTGTACACTTGCAATTCTGCAAGGGTAAATTTATAATACACTCACAATCCTACGAAGGTTAATTTACTTACACGTGAAAATGTGCATGGAATATTACACGTGCTTATGTGGAAGCACAGCAGGAAAATACACTCGCGATTGTGCGAGGAAATAATTTATACACGTGCTCGTATTGAGTACGGAAAGTTACACATGCAAAAGTGCACGGAAAGTACACGTGCTTGTATTAAGCACGGAAAGCATACGTGCAAATGTGCACAGAAAGTTACACTTGCTTATGTGGAAGCACGGGAGGAAAATACACCCACGATTATGCAAGGATTAATTTTACACGTGCTCATATTGAGCACAGAAAGTTACACGTGCATATGTGCAGGGAAAGTATAAATACGCTCGCAATCCTGCGAGGAGTTTTACTCACACCCGTGGCGGCAAGGCAAGCGGAGTCTCCATCCCAGGGAGGGGGGCTCTCGGTGGCAGCATCTTGCTCATGCTCCGAGAGACCCGCCACAATGGGCGGAGTCTCGACAAGAGTCCCCTTTTTTTAGGCTGATCAGATCTGACTGTAGCCATTCCAGAAGCTTCTCTGCACCCCCACACTGGCTGTGGGTGCCCCTGAAGCTTCCAAACATCCCCCACACTGGCCGCAGGTGCCCAGCGGCTCACTGGCGCCTCAGCACTCCCTTCTCCTAATGGCCCTGGCCAGGGTGCTCTGGGGCCAAACAAAAGAAGCTGTTAGCCTCAAACAGCAGAGAGGAAGATGTGCCTACGCCTTCCATACTGAAGGAGGGAGGGGGAGAGAGGGGGGCTTGCATCCTGCCACAGGCTGTTTAGCCTGGAGAAAAGGAGGCTGTCTACAACTACCTGAAAGGAGGTGGTAGCATGGAGAGTATTGGTTTCTTCTCCCAAGTAGCAAGTGATAGGTCAAAAGGAAATGGCCTCAAGTTGCTCCAGCAGAGGTTCAGACTGGATGTTAGGAAAAAATTATTCACAGAAAGCGTTGTCAGGCATTGGGACAGGCTGCCCAGGGAAGTGGTGGAGACACCATCCCTGGAGATGTTTAAAAAGTGTTTAGATGAGGTTCGTTTAGTGCTAGAGTTTAGTTAGCACATTGTTTAGTGCTAGAGTTAGGTTAGGTTAAGATTGGACTCAGTGATTCTGAGGGTCTCTTCCAACAGAAATGATTCTATGATTCTAAATCTAGAACCTACTTCTGAATTTTTAATATTTTGTATTTTAGAGCTTGTGTTCCTGTGGATTTTACTCTGTGATCCTTCTTCCTAGAAAGAGTTGCATTTGATTTTGAGTACTCTAAAACAAGTGTTCTCATTTTTGCTAATAGGGTGGAAGTCTCAGAAAATATTCCAAATTTTCTGGCATTCCGTCAAATATTCTGTGGTATTTGGAATTCTGGCAGGATGTCCAAAACAAGAGAATACTAGGCTTATAAGGTATTTGTAAAAATAATTTCTCAAAGAGATAACTACAGTTGGCTGATCTGGTGGACAGTATCATTGCAATATCCCATTGCCTTTATTTTACTTTCTTCTAAGAGATTCTATATGTGTAGACTTTACAGTATCACAGTATCACAGTATGTTCGGGATTGGAAGGGACCTCAAAAGATCATCTAGTCCAATCCCCCTGCTGGAGCAGGAACGCCTAGGTGAGGTCGCACAGGAACATGGCCAGGCGGATTTTGAATGTCTCCAGAGAAGGAGACTCCACAACCTCCCTGCGCAGCCTGTTCCAGTGCTCTGTCACCCTCACTGTGAAGAAGTTTCATCTCAAATTTAAGTGAACCTCTTGTGTTCCAGCTTGATCCCATTACCCCTTGTCCTATCATTGTTTGCCACCGAGAAGAGCCTGGCTCCATCCTCATGGCACTCACCCTTTATATATTTATAAACATGAATTAGGTCCCCCCTTAGTCTCCTCTTCTCCAAACTAAAGATATCCAGCTCTCTCAGCCTTTCTTCATAAGGGAGGTGCTCCACTCCCTTAATCATCTTTGTTGCCCTGTGCTGGACTCTCTCCAGCAGTTCCCTGTCCTTCTTGAACTGAGGGGCCCAGAACTGGACACAATATTCCAGATGTGGTCTCACCAGGGCAGAGTAGAGGGGAAGGAGAACCTCTCTCGATCTACTAGCCACCCCCCTTCTAATACATCCCAGGATGCCATTGGCCTTCCTGGCCACAAGGGCACAGTGCTGGCTCATGGTCATCCTGTTGTCCACCAGGACCCCCAGGTCCCTTTCCTCTACACTGCTCTCTAATATGTAATTTCCCAACCTATACTGGAACCTGGGGTTGTTCCTGCCCAGATGCAGGACACTACACTTTCCCTTGTTAAATTTCATTAGGTTATTCCCCACCCAACTCTCCAGCCTGTCCAGGTCCCGCTGGATGGCAGCACAGCCTTCTGGTGTGTCAGCCACCCCTCCCAGCTTAGTGTCATCAGCAAACTTGCTGATAGTACACTCTATTCCCTCGTCTAAATCGTTAATGAATATATTGAATAATATTGGCCCCAGTACTGACCGCTGAGGCACTCCACTGGATACTGGCCTCCAACTAGACTCCACACCTTTGACTACCACTCTCTGGCTTCTCTCCATAAGCCAGTTTGCAACCCACCTCACTACTCTGTTGTCTACACCACACCTCCTCAACTTAGCTGTGAGGATGCTGTGGGAGACTGTGTCAAAGGCTTTACTGAAGTCAAGGTAGACCACATCCACCACTCTGCCATCATCCATCCACCTTGTTACATTCTCATAAAAGGCTATGAGGTTGATCAAGCATGACTTAGCCTTGGTAAAGCCATGCTGACTGCCCCTAATAACCCTCTTATCCTTGATATGCCTTGAGATGGCACCAAGGATAAGCTGTTCCATTACTTTCCCAGGGACAGAGGTGAGGCTGGCCGGTCTATAATTACCCGGGTCCTCCTTCTTGCCCTTTTTGAAGACTGGAGTGACATTTGCCTTCCTCCAATCCTCGGGCACCTCCCCCGTTTCCCAAGACTTGGCAAAGATGATGGAGAGCGGTCCAGCAATGACTTCAGCCAGCTCCCTCAGCACCCGCGGATGCATCCCATCTGGACCCATGGATTTATGGATGTCCAGACTATTTAATTGCTCCCTAACCCAGTCCTCATCGACTAAAGCAAACTCCTCCATTGACCTGGCTTCATCCGGGGTCTCAGGGGTACAGGGCTCCCCAGGACAGCCTCTGGCAGAGTAGACAGAGACAAAGAAGGCATTCAGTAATTCTGCCTTCTCTGTATCTTCTGCCACCAGGGCACCCACCCCGTTCATCAGTGGGCCTACATTGCCTCTGGTATTAGTTTTATCTGCTATGTATTTGAAAAAGTTCTTTTTGCTGTCCTTGACCCCTCTCGCCAGCTGTAATTCTAAGGAGGCCTTGGCTATCCTAGCTGCCTTCCTACATCCTCTAACAGCAGCCTTATATTCTTCCCAAGTGGCCAGCCCCTGCTTCCACGACCTGTAAACTCTCCTTTTCTGCTTGAGCATAGCCAACAGATCCCTATTCAACCACGCAGGCCTCCTGGCTCCCTTCCTTGACTTCCTTCGTGTGCGGATGCTCTGATCCTGAGCGTGTAAGAAGCAATCTCTGAATGCAAACCAGCTATCTTGGGCCCCTTTTCCTTCAAGCAGTCTTGCCTGTGGGATTTCTCCCAGCAATTGCTTGAAAAGGCCAAAGTTAGCCTTGCTAAAGTCCAGGGTTGCAATTCTACTTGCTATTCTGTTCCTGCCACACAAGATGCTGAACTCCACCATCTCGTGGTCACTGCAACCCAGGCAGCCCTCAACCTTTACTGCTTCGACCAGACCCTCCTTGTTAGTGAGGATGAGATCCAGCAGTGCACCTCTCCTAGTCGGCTCCTCCACCATCAATGAGGAAGTTATCATCAATGCACTGGAGGAACCTCCTGGACTGTGGATGGCTGGCTGAATGGTCCTTCCAGCAAACATCAGGGAAGTTAAAATCCCCCACAACAACCAGGGCCTGTGACTGTGAGGCCACTCTCAGCTGCCCATAGAAGGCCTCATCAACTTCCTCAGCCTGCTCTGGTGGCCTGTAACAGACGCCCACAACAGTGTCACCCCTGCCAGCCTGTCCCTTGATCCTGACCCATACACTCTCAACTCGCTTGTCATCCACTCCTGGGCAGAATTTAGTACATTGTAGTTGCTCTCTCACATAGAGAGCAACTCCACCACCACGCCTGGCTGGCCTGTCTTTCCTGAAAAGGGCATAGCCATCCATGAACACATTCCAGTCATGTGAACTGTCCCACCATGTTTCTGTAATTGCCACCAGATCATAATATCCCAACCGAACACAGGATTCTAACTCCTCCTGCTTATTCCCCATGCTGCGTGCATTGGTGTACAGGCATTTCAGGGAGCGAGCAGAGCACACCAATTTCTCCCTAGGGGCACAGGAGGCCACCCGATCCTCATCAGTTTTAGAATGCTGCCCCACTGGGACAAGCCCAGCTACAACCCCATCCCCCTTCAAGCCTAGTTTAAAGCTCTCCAAATGAGCCCAGCTAATTCCTGCCCCAGCATCCTTTTGCCCCTGCGAGATAAACCTTTCCCACTTGACACTGTCCGGACTGGTGACTTATAAAACCAACCATTATCAAAAAATCCAAAACCCTGTCTGTAGCACCAGTCTTGGAGCCAACCATTAAGAGACTGAATTTTCCTATTCCATCCCACATCGTCCCTTGAAGATGGAAGGAGTGAAGAGAAGATCACTTGAGCCCCTGAGTCTTTCACCATCCTTCCCAAGACCTTGAAATCGTTCTTCATTCCCCTCAGACTACGGGAAGCAGCTTCCTCCCCATCTGTCTGGAAGACCAGCAGCGGGTAGTAGTCTGTCAGGCACACCAGTTTGGGGAGCTCTCTAGCAATATTCTTGATCCGGGCTCCAGGTAGACTACAAACTTTCCTAAGATGAGGGTCAACTCTGCATATTGGGCCCTCTGTTTCTTTCAGAAGGGAATTTCCTATTACAATCACCCTTCTTTCTTTCTTATCAGAGGCAGTCTTAAGTTGTGAAGTCAACCGCCTCTTCCTATGTGATCTTGTAGGCAGGCTTGGCACCACCTCCTCACCTACCTCTTCTTCAAGATCCAGGGCCTCAAACCTATTACAGAGGGGCACCTGGGGAGACAAAGCAGGCAGGGAGGGGGGCTGCCCGTGACGCCGAACCCGAATACACTTCCAACCCTCGTCATCTTTTAGGTCCCCTACCTCTGCCCAACAGCGACAAGGGTGGGGCTGTCTCAGGACTTCTGCCTCTGTCCGAGAGGGCAGGAGGTCCATCTCCTTTTGGGGGGTACCTCCCTGGGACCTTTCCGACTGGCACGTCAGGGTGTTACTCCACCAGTCGATCTCCCTTTCGCACTCCCTGATGGTCCTCAGCATCTCAACCTCCTCCTTAAGTTTCACAACCATGTCGAGCAGGTCTTGCACCTGCTCACACCTCACACAGGTGGACTGCTGGCCTCCCTCCCCCGGCAGCAGCAGGCTCTGGCACTCCCTGCAGCCGGAGACCTGAACAGCCACCGTTCGGGACAGAACCTCCTCAGTCTGCGTAGCCACAGTCTGTTTCAGACAAGCTCTCCTCCTGGAGGCGACCATGGTCGTCAGCACTCTGGGATGCTGGCAATAAGTTAGAGGGGCTGACAAGCGACAAGTGCTCTCTGCACCCTGCTACACAAGCTACCACCCCCGCTGCTGCAGCACAGTGTGGGTGGGACTCACCCGCTACACAACCTGGTTGCTCCTCTCTACACCTGGTGGACAGCGACTAGTCGCTGCCCTCCCAAAGGATGTTTCAAGGCAAGGGGAGGGGGTGTGGTCGCCGTCACCGTGGGAACGCCCCCCGCCACGTCAGCCGCTCTCTCGCAATGGCTGCCGGGGTTGCAAGGACCGGGACTTGACGGGAATTACGCTGTCCTTGTACGTTTCCCTCTGAGCTTCCTAATCTCGGCTGAACCTCGTGGTCGGCTGAACCCCGCCGGCTCCGGCTCTCGCTGGGCTGGCTCCGATCAGCTGACTTTATCAAAAAATATATTTTTTTATTTGCTGGTATTAGTGTAGCATATTTAACTCTTGTCCTTCTTTTCCTTATTTGCCTCAATTATGGTGATTTCCCAAGTATTATACCTTTCTATTTAATCTCCAAGTGCTCCAGGTTATAGCATTACATAAACTTTTATTATTACTGTTAAGAATAACAATAAAGGATAGTAAATATTTTACTAGATTTTGTATAGTGTAAATAAAATATCACAATGTTAAGTGAAAATATATTTGGTAAGATTAATGAGATTATTGTCCTGGGTTTGTGTTTTCCAAATTTCATGTTGAAGATCTGGTTTAAACTTACAATAACATGCAATACAATCCAATCAAGTTACACATGCAGTGTTTTAATTTGGCATGATAATGTAAAGATTACCGCTGGCATAAGGATAATAACTTTTGTAGAAGAATACGCTGTAGAGCTAATGCTACTACATAGCTTATCTTGTGCTGTGATGAGAGCTGTTGCAGAAGTTATTGCCCTGTTTGTCTCATGAAAATCATAAGGTTCAGATTTCATAATTCCTTTTCTGATGTGTGTTTTCTAGCTTTTGTCTTCAGACTCTTCAGCCTTAAGCCTAGCCGATTCATAAGTCCATACAGAGTGTACCTATACTCAAACACATCTCCTCTAAAACCAATGAAGAAATTCTGGATACTTGTACTCATTATTTTGTTTCCAAAGTTTAAACAAATACACACTTTTGCAGCCTACATCCTATGGGTCTCTGAGGCCTTCAACTTCGGAGTCTAAACATTCATTTATTACGAGAAGTGTCCACCAAGTTTGTCTCATGATGGAACAAGGTGAATTGATAAGCAAACATAAACCCTCAAATCTGTGCTAGGAGATTCTGTTGTTTTGGAATATTAGATCAGTAATGTCCACCATGTCCTTATATATGCAGTCTGCCTGGGTCAATGTTTATTTTCTTCTAATTACTTGCTATGAAGCTGTGCTTTGGATTTGTGTCTCTGTGTAGTATAGCTTTTTAAACCTTCAGAGAATTGATCCTTTTTCACAAGGGAAACATAAGAAGTTCTTGGAATTAAAGGCGTTGGGGAAACCACCCCTAAAAGGAGGAAATACATTAAAAAGCTAATCTTTTATTGTCTCATTTCTTATTATCAGCTTAGCGCTGATCTCTCACTCGAGGTAGTGGTCCTAAAAATATGCTATTTCGTATTCTATATTCACTCATTTCTCATAGTTTACACAAGAGTTTTGCCAGTACCTCGAGATGCAATTACTCAAATAATTGTTGTATGTTACATAATTGTGATGAAACGTTCAGTAGAAAACCCATTTCCTCTGTTCTCTGAGATTAAAAGGAAAGTATAAGGTTCTAAAAGCATAACATGACTGACTAGGTCAAACCCTTTACCTGTATATCTGTCTTCTATAACATTTTATAAATGTCAGTTATGGTACTATATGGATGGTAATAGCTTTCAAAGGCTTCATACAAAGCTATGGAATATGATTTTGGATAAATGAATATGCATATATTTTTATTCCAGTTTATTGGGTTTCTGAAGCAAAAAGTCATGATCAATCATCCAGAAATATTGCAAATTGCTTATCATATTTAGAGTTCTGCAAACTTTCAGGGGAAAAAAAAGCATCTTGGATATTACTGGAGTTAGTATGCAAGGTAGTGAAGCTGTATCATATTCCCTACTTCTACACTTGTTTTTGAAAGAAATGAGTGAATGTTTTTCAAAGGAAGTTTTTAAGATGAAAAAAACAGAACTGCAAGATTTATAAGTGGTCATTTGCAACAAAATGGAAAACTATGAGCAGTGTATTAAACTAGTCAAAAATATGAACTTGTTGTTCCCTACTGATTAGGCCTTTGGCCTAATTACTCCCATAAAGTAGAATGGAAGCTCTCAGAGTTTTCTATAAACCTGTCTGTCTGCACACATGTATGCCACTTCATTCAGCTGGCAGGCAGGCTGATCAATACTTGAGTCACAGAGTTTCAGAGATCTGAGCCTTTTCATTGTCCCCTTTCTGTGGCAGTGACGACCCTAGTATAAATGTGTAAAGAAAGACAGGTGGGGGGAAGTGTGGCTCAGGTAGACTTATTACTCCCCATTAACCTTTTCCAAGAGAATTTCAGATCACAGCAAGAGAGTTGGTTCCAGTTTAATGTTGACCTAGAATACCTGTGGTAATAGCACTGAGATGAGGCAGTGGATTGAAAACTACAGGCTGTTTCAAAAAGATAGACGCAATTTGGCAGGGCATAGAGTTTCAAATTCCATTCTTCTTTTTGAAACACCTATAGATCATGACACTATTTATAACTGTTAAATGCCTAGTAGTATGTATTTATTTATGCAAAGGGATGGATCAAACTCTCATTAAAATCCTCAGAAAGTCTCTTAAACATTTTAGTGGAAGTTAGTTCAAACCAGTAGTATAAACATCAAACTCCACCAAAAGTAGTCTTCAGTATAGTCGTGGAGTACTAGACCTTTAACAAAAGGAAAATATTGGCACTTAAAAGTAAATGGTTTCTCATCAGCAGGATTCACTCATTAAAAGCAGACGTATACTGTCTTCAGCTTAATGACTGTTCTTATTCTTCTAATATTTAAAAATGTAAATGTTTTGAATGGCACAAAACTTAATACAGCTCCAGATATAGGAAAGTAGAGAAACAATACACAAATCCTGTCCTGTAAATTGATTCTTGCCTCTTCATACGGCTGCTAAATATGAATGTTTGTAAAGAACTCTAAAATAAATATTTTTAACATAAATATCTCTAATATAAATAACTCAAATAATTTCAATGCGTAGAGAACATGTATCTTAACTGGCATGTGAAATTCTTATCTAATAAGTCATATCTGACCTGGAGAATATTCACATCATTTTACTTGTTTGCAAACTAGGCATCTAATTTAAATTAATCCTAATTTAAGCTTTGTCAGTAATTAAATTGCAGAGAGACTTTCAGGGGTAGTTCAGCCCACTTTCAACAGAAAAATAAGAAAGTAGGATGCTCTCTAGAGTTGAGTGACTGACTCTTCTTATTCCTGCATTGGTTGTTGAGGGAAAAGGACAACCATCTTTCCTAACATCTTCAGTTTTAGAAACTGGTAAGAAAATTCCAAATTTCCTGTATCCTGGAATACTTGGATATGAAAAATTACTTGGCCCTATATATTTTATGTTGAACAATCAAACCAAAATCAGTAAGTATTATTTTGCCTCATTAATAGATTCCAACTTGGGCTACTGTGCAGGAGAGGATGAAAACATAATCTGAGGACAAACTTTGAACTCCAAGTGTTCAAACAAAAGTGCTGGATTCATAATCCAGCCAAATAAGAGAATAGATTTGTAAAAACACAGATTCTGAAGCAGGAAGTACTAACTATAATCTAGAACTTGTAAAGGTATTACTGGGACAGAATTATCAACAAGACAATATTAATCCTCTGATGAAATGGAACATAATTCAAAACCACAAGGCCACAGGTTTAGAGATTTGTTTCAAAAAAAGTTTGCTTTACATTGGGAATCATCAGCTGGAAATAGAAGAGTCAAAATGCCTAGAAAATTGCATCAAGAGTATGTGGTAGACATGTGATACAGTGAAAGAAAAAAAAAAAAGCTGTTTATTTTATATCAGAATATTTCCAGTAGTCAAAGTAAATCTCTCTTCCTATATGATAAATCTATAAAAGCTTTTGGAGGTTATTTTCAGAAAGGGTTTGCCAATAGTAACTTTTGTTGCAACTACATCTAGATTTTATTTAGTTTAAAAGAACTGACGGGTTTCACCAAGATGAACATTGAGCCAACAATGTGCCCTTGCCTCAAATAAGGCAAACAGTTTCCCTGGCTGCATTAGGAGGATTGTTGCCAGCAACTCAAGGAAAGTGATCCTTTCTCTCTATACAGCACTGGTGAGATATGTCTGCAGTGCTGGCTCCAGGTATGGGCTCTCCAGTACAAGAAAGACATGCAGAGAGAGTCCAGCACAGGGCCACCAAGATGATGAAAGGACTGGAGCATCTCACATCTGAGGAAAGGCTGAGAAAGGCAGGACTGTTTAGCCTAGAGAAGGCCTGGAGGTATCTCATCTAAGTATATCAATATCTGAAAGGAGGGTGTAAAGAAGACAGAGCCAGGCTTTTTTCAGGGGTGCACCTTGACAAGGCAAGAGGCCATGGACACAAACTGAGGCACAGGAGGTTCTGTCTGAATATGAGAAAACACTTTCATTGTGGGAGTGACTGAGACCTGGCACAGGTTGCTCAGGGAAGTTGTGGAGTCTCCATCCTTGGAGATATTCAAAAGCCATCTGGACATGTTCCTGGGCAACTGGCTCTAGGGCATTCTGCCTAAGTAGAGAGGCAGGGCCACATAATCTCCAGAGATCCCTCCAGTGTGACTTCTGTGATCTTAAACTTAGACCCTTTGGTTGGAACCTTCCCTGCTCACTTTTGAACAAGTTTTTCTGCCTAGTTTATTCTAAAGTGGGTGTATTTATGGCCTCAGTTTCTTAACTGTTGACTACATAGCTTGAAAGTAAAACTGTCCCTAAAAGTTTTTGCCATGTTTCAAACTTTCAGCTTCACTGTATTGTCCTTCTGATGCACAAAACTTTATAAATCTAGTTTCAATAATTCAGCTGCAGGCAGTTTTCTTAATTTTATATTTCTCTGACAAGTGTCACCTGATTAAGCAATACCCATATTTATATTGACTGAAATTCTCAAAATGTTGTACTTGCAACAAGCTTTTTCAGAAACATCTCTTCAGGTGGCACTTGCCTTTCTGGTCTGCTATTTTTTGCTTTGCTCTTTAGGATTGATATCTTATTCATGAGACCTACAAATACACTTTAAAGCAACTTAGCATTTTATTTTGAGCTCTGGTTGTTCAAACTATTATCTCTACCTCTCTCTAGCATTCTTTATTATGCTATCTGAACAGAACTAAAATAATATTAAATCATTCTTGTGTCTGAAATGGACTTCTAGCTTATTTCCTTATGTTTTATTATGAAACAGTGAAAGAAAGATACTCTATAATAGCATATTCTATATGTTCAGGACTTATAGAAACTGTAAATGCTACTTTACACCTAACAATTACCCAATATCTTACCTTTTTCCTTATAATGTGTGGCTTGGTTATTCCATTTGGGAGGCAAATAAAGTCAGTATAACAACTCATTCACAATACTGAAAAAAAAATGCAACCTCATATGGGTAAGTACTTTGAAAACAAGTATGTAAAAAAGATGTTTGTACTAGTTAGTGTTTGGTAAAAGAAAGGATGAAGGGGTTTGAAGGTTTAGTTGCAGGGATTTTTGGTGGCTTTATTTTTTTGTTTGTTTTGGTTTTGGTTTTGGTTTTGGTTTTGTTTTAAAGGTTTCACATTTAGAGGGTTTCCAGGGCATCTGGTAACACTTTCAGCTTCTACTGTAATGCCACTGTCAGTGTCTTTTTTTCCTTAAACCTTTGATATAGAGGAAACGCTTGTTCTCTGATACTTTGCAGAGCAAAGCATAGGGGTAGTATGGGAGGGAAATACTGTGATGTGTAAATAATAGAGTTTTGAGTAGTTTATCTGTTTAGTCTTCCTTTCATATGATGAAGTTGACATTTCTAGTATGTTGATTACTTTATATTTCAGTTCTAGAAAAATAGAATTTTCTGTAAGTTCTTCCATTAACCTAACTTATTGCTTATTTTTCCCCTTAGAAATAAGATTAATTTTCCAGAGATTCAGGGAAACAGCACCATATAACGTAGCGTTTAGTGATTCTTTCATGGTGGTGAAAATTTGCATTCTATTTATGGAAATGGCAGTGTCCTATTCATTCCTATTGTATCCTAATACTGTCTGTGCATTATACAATACATTATTTCAGTAAGCATCATAGCCAAAATAACAGTTAAACACTTTCATTCTCTCTTTTGTTCTATGAATCTGGATTCTTTTCCTTATATAACATTGCAAAGCTTTACAGGAAGAAAATGGCAAATGTCCTTCTCTTACGCTATCTAAAAAAAAAGTATATATATGTTTCTGGCTGTTATTCAGAAAGGTAGAAGTTGTGTGCTGCAATACTCTTCCGAAAATACAAAAGCCTTAATCTACACTTTGTATACTACAATTATACAAAAAACTGTCACAATGACAGTGTTTTAGAAGTACTCCTGTGCAGAAATGCATCTCCTTAAGATCCGTATTTGGGTCTCTGTTTTCTGCTGTCTTAAACGTCTTATGTTTCTTTTTAGAGAGCTAGGGTGTATATAATGTCTTGGGCTCTACTTCACTCAATTCCAGACTGATTTAGATTTCCTTATCTTTCTCTTCTTTTGAAGATATCATGACATTTTTTCTATAGTCATTCCAGCACTAGTAGCTTTACTAGTACAAGCAATATAAGAAGAAAATGATCAGCCTTACAAAACCAGTCCCTATATACATTAGCAATATTACCTTAATAATGATGTCAAAGTAGCGGTAGTCTCACTTAATTGATGTATTCACACAGCACTAATTGCAATTTGTTTGTAATATGAATTAAAGATTGAATACAGACAAGGGTCTTTGAACACTGCCAGAATAGATATTTAAAACTAAACTTGTTCCTGCATATTTGGGCCTGAACATATAGTTCCTTAGCGTGCTAGATATGTTTGACTGCAGGTTCTTTTGGATGGTCAATCTACCATTCCTATTTTCAGGGAAGATGTGCGTTTACTTCTCTGTAGCACCGCTGATATAGGTTACTGCTAAATAAGACTGTAACACTAACATAAAACAGAAGTTGAAATTGTGTGATACGTGAAAAAGCCAGCAGCTCAGTCACTGAATTTATGCGATTGTGCTAGAAACGCATACAAGATTTGAGGGAATTCTTATTATTTGTTTCCTTTAGATTTTATAGAACAAGCATGACCCATGGAACTTTCCTCCAGTAACTGCTCTTAAAATCACTTAATGAAATCACTGTTCTGTTCAACAGTTGTGGGTCAGGATCTAGTTATTTCTACAAGTCTGATAGGCTTTGAAGTTCTGTTCGTAGTACATGAATCCAGCATGAAACGGGAGTGAATTACAAAGTTCTTCCATATCTGAAAGTATTAAGTAAAATCCCTTTTGTGAACATTGCACAATAATTACTCACCTCTAACTACTGAAGTCCTTACTACTACTTCAGCCTGTGAGGAATGCACAACAGTTCTGAGACACAAAGGATGAACCTTCATTTGGAGAATGAAGGTTACTAAGTAACTAACCTGTCCACAAGCCAATGTGGAAAGTGTGTTCTACAATATTGTGGACTAGCAAGAACTCTGTAGTCTGCCTTCAAATATTAAGAATGAAATTTTGAACTGGATTCTTGTAGCCTAGCAAATACAAAGTTGCCACTGTTAGCAACAGCTGACAGGCTTTGTACAGCTTTTCAAGGCTTTAGGACTTTGCATGTTTTGACTGGTTTCATCTTGACCTGTCTGAATAAAATTAACTTGTTTAACCACATGATCACTTTTCTAATGACCAGGTAATTATTACCCTATTTCTTATTTTTAATTTAGCTTTATATAGCCATGTGGTATAAATTTTGTCTAGCAGTAGAAAGTAATTATTCTGTATAGAAGGAAATATTTATCACACTAGCAGTAGTAATAGTAAAAAATAATACAGGTATCATACAACAGCAAAACCCTTGAAAGGGACACAGTAAAGTGTAGAAGAGCACAGGCATATGACACGCAAGAGGAGGCAGAGGATGATATGGGAGATCCCATAGCTATAAATAATTCACCGGTGGTAATTTAAGAAAATGTGGACTTGATTGCTTAGCAAAACCAGTCTTAAGGTCAATAAAATAAAATAAGAATAGTTAACCAATGTTACCCAAAGCAATGTGTGAAGCTTTTAATATTATTATTTATTTTCTTGTTATTCTTTAATAATTAAATCTGGTCCAATAATCACTGTAGGAAAGAAGTAATTTGACTTTGCATATAAAAGCACGTTTCCTGTGTTCTGTAATAACGTTTTGGTGTAATGTCCTCAGTCCCTGCCAAACATTTCACTTAAATGAGAGCTGTGTTGATTTGTAGCAATTAGGAGACTGGTTTATGTTGTTAAAACTCTCCCAGAGTTTTCAGTGTCAGGAGCTGACTTCTGCTGTCAACAATTTAAGTGCAGTCTATCTGGGTACCAATTAGGCAACTTGGGATCTTCTCTCTGAAAACAGAAAGAACAATTCCCCTCTAATTTTGGTCTACGCTTAAATGAGAAATAGAGATCTTTATCATTGCATGTTCAACTGCATCTTCAATTGCATGTAAAATTAATTGAATGAGTTGCATGTAAAATACATGTTCAATGCATGTTCAATTATAATGTGAAAATGTTTTACTCCAGTACATGGCAAGTATCTTATTGTTCTAGCAACAGTCCACCACTTTGAATTAACTCTGCAAAGACTCAGAATTTGAACTGATCAGGCTTGCATTGTCTGAACTTGGCCTAACCGAAGTAATTTTGGCAGTCCCTGTTACTGCTAAAAAGCTAACAGTATATTACTTTATTTTGGGTTTAGCGTAGCATAATTTTGTAGTCTAACACCTACTGTTATAGTCACGAATGATCACCAACCAACCACATGAAGTTCAACAAGGGCAAGTGCCAGATTTCGCACCAGGGACATGGCAACTCTGGCTGTACAGACAGACTGGGGGACAAGATGCTGAAAAGCAGCTCAACGGAGAAGGGTCTGGGGTTTCTTATCAATGGCAAATTGCACATGGCCCCCCAAGAGGGCCATCCGTATCCTGAGGTATATCAGGCAAAGCATTGCCAGCCAGGTAAGGCAGGTGATTGTCCCACTCTGCTCTGCACTGATGCAGCCTCAGCTGAAGCACTGTGTGCAGTTCTGGGTGCCACAGTATAAAAAAGATATAAAGCTACTGGAGACTGTCCAGAAGAGGGCTACAAAGTTGGTGAAGGGTTTGGAGAGGAAGCCATATGTGGAGCAGCGAAAGTCACTTGATTATTTCAGCCTAGAGAAGTTGGGACTGAGGGGAGACCTCATCATGGTCTACAGCTTCCTCACAAGGTGAGTAGGAAGGGCAGGTGCTGATCTCTTCTCTTTGGTGACCAATAGCAGAACCCAGGGAAATGACAGGAAGATGTCCCGGGGGAGGTTTAGGTTGGACATTAGGAAAATGTTCTTCACCCAGAGGATGATGGAGCACCGGAACAAGCTCCCCAAGGAGGTAGTTATGGTCCCAAGCCTGACAGTGTTCAAGAAGAGACTGGACAACACCCTCAGACACATGGCGTGAACTGTGGAGTTGTCATATGCAGGGACAGGAGTTGAACTTTATCCTTGTGGGTCCCTTCCAACTCAGGACATTCTATGATTCTATTACAATAATTTTAATATGTTCTGTAACTAATGGATGCTTATTTTATTCTACTAATGCTACTGCTAATAGCTAGTAATAACCAGCACTTATTCTATGGAAAGCGGATTATCTATGAGTAATAATTTACAGGATAGCTACCCTAAAAGTCTTGGCAAAGGATAAGAGCAGAGTCCTCAGGGATATAACGAAATCATCAGTGGCATTAAATAAATGCTACCTGAGAAGTCATGTAGAACCAGCTTTAGAGATAACAAAAAGAACAAAGAGCAAATGTCCAACACACATATAGCATGCAGCACTTACGTAAAAAATTGTAGATTGTGGACTAATCAAGAAGAAACTGTAGAGTATATACGACCCTAAACAGACAATGGAGTAAGTATGATGTCATTCCCCTCCAGTGAAAAACTTGGGAAAACTAATTACTTGTCATTAGTGTGGGTGTTGCCCTTTTTTGTGTTTGTTTTGTTTGTTTGTTTTGTTGTTGTTTGTTTGTGTTGTTTGGTTTGCTTTGGTTTTGGTTTCTGTTTTTTCTTTTCCTTGTTTTGTTTCATAAAAATTGAAAGGTGAGAATAATATCAAAGAAACAGGCAAATAGTAGATAATTTTGACTGTATCATGAAAGGGAATTAACAATAATTGAATACTCTGGTCTATAATTAATACCATCACTGTAACTGGACTAATAATAATTATTTGATTATATTGTTAATACCTTAATTAGACAATCAATAAATGCTTGGGTTTGTATACGTTTCTCTAGCCCACATAACTGTTACAATGTGGTTGGTTTGGTACCAACCCTTCAGATTTGGCTGTGGTTTAGAAACAGCTATGTGTGTCACTACCTGCTGATGTTGTCTAAAAACTGAACTGAAGAATGACACGAAGGGGAAAATACAGGTGACAGAACTATTTAGAGGATTTGGGTTATTTCAGACTTCTCTCCTGTAACCAATTCCAGATTTTGTTCTGCTGACACTTGTAACCTTTCCATTATTATCCTGTTTTCATCACAAAGTCTGTACAACATATTGCTATGGTGGAGTGGTAAGTAATTTCTCTGATAGTTATATCTTTAGAGACTCTGCTTTTAATTAACGTAGGATATTGGAGATTAAAAAGTGTCGTAGACAATATGTATTTGCAACTGTAATAGCTGTTTAAAAGATACACAAATTTAAGTAAATGTTACCATATAGTAGTAACTCCAAGTTACTGTAAGGTGAAGATGGTGCAAGATAAAGCTTTCAACATCTAACGTGGTTTTTTTCCCCAGAGCTATTATTTTTTGAAAACAAAACAAAACAAAACAAAACGAGGAAAAAAAAAAAAAAAAGAATAAATCCATTTCACGTAAGACAGTTAGCACACAAATATATTGTGACAAATTGCCATCTATCTTCAAGTCTTTATTTTTGAAAGAAAGGGAAAGCTGTGGAAGAAAAAGTGTATTAACATAGCCAAATGAGTGGTTTCTGAATAATATTCACTCCACAGTAGATTTACATTAAATGCTACACCTCTGCATTGTATGTCAAAGTCTTGGCTTTGTTCAGATTTTTAGATATTTTGAAAAGTTTAGAGGCTTTGTCTAAGCTTTGCCTGACAACTGAGATGAAATAGAAGAGATGAACAGTGTTCATATGCAACTGGCAGAACTGCTGAATACTGTTTTCTTTCTGAGCAGAGTGGGTTGAGAGCAGAATGAGAAAACAATTAGAACAATTACACAGTAGAGGGAAAGGACTCATAGCTAATGAAAATATGAAGTATCTTTTTTAGGGCTTAAAAAGCGTTGCCCATATCAAAACACTTTCTAAGTTACAGTATCAATTTCCTAATCTTTATTCAGAATATTGCTTAATAAATGAATTTGCTTTCTTAAACGGTATGACATCTACTCTCTGCTAAAATCTGTAGATGTAACACCACCTCCTAGAAGCCCTATAGCCATATTACTGAATTGTGCGGTTCAAACTAATTACTGGGAGACACAGTAAATTAATCTAACAAAATGCCTACTCTCTGATTCTTCTGTTTTAATATAAACTGCTTTCTCAGAACGGTGCTCCATTGCACAGATGCAGCAGCTCACAAATGTCTGGAAGCACCAGCACTTCTTACTGAATGAGTGTTGAAGTCACACCTTCATGTTTCTTTTAAATTCTGCATAGTAATTCAGCAACATCCAGCCACCAGAAATACTGAGCTCAAGATAAATATTGACTTAATACTATATTACAGGAGCAAGAATATGGGTAGAGGGAGAATAAATTAGTTATTTTCCTACTGAAATGTAAGTTTCTGGACAGCTTCATCCTGTGACTTCTGTAGATGATGTTTCATTAGCATTGTAACTTCACAGTTTTGATTTTTGAAATACACTTCCTCTAAATATCACCTTAGAGCAGAGAATTGTATTGCATTCTCCCTCCAAGACTTTGTCATGTATGTATTATATGATGTATAATCAACTGATCTAACAGGCAGATACTGCTCAGAACGGTGGTCAAGTTCCATCAGCTTCCATTTCACTGGGCTCAGTGATCACATAATGTGGTGAGTCACTTCAAATCTAGAAAGAAACTAACCTAGTTGGAAGGGGATCTTTAGTAATCCAGCCTTATAACTGGTAGCATGAATTGAATATCTATTTTATTAAAGGATATTGTACAAATAAATGTTGATTTATTGATCTGTGAAAGATTTAATTCTTTATCAGTTCTTTCTTTCAGATACAGCTTAAGTCTTTAGTAGCCTTGTCAAGTTTGGTAATTTTTGTTCTGCAAAGAAAATATGTGTAAGAACAGTGCTCATCAAATACTTCTGAAATTGACAACGTGTGTTGCAATGCAGTCTCTCACCTGAATGGCTAATAAGCACATCCTAAAAATGTCAAAATCTTACACTGAAGACTGGAATAGCTTCAGGCAACTTGCAGTGTTTTGGGTAAAGCCATAGAGAGTTAAATGGAAATAGTTGCATACAATTACAAGTGAAAATAGCTAAATAACAAACTTAGTTAAATAATAAATTTAGTTAAATCTATTATGTATCAAGTGTCACTATTAAAATGTATTTATGTGTTTTATTTGTTATATTTACATAATATAATAAAATTTCTGGAAATCTTCTTCAGAGATTTTAAGAAAAGAAAAACACACAACACGTAGTTATGTATTTGGTTGTTGATAAAACATATTTACTGAAACCAGACTTTTCAAAGTGTTGTTCTTCCTTTTTTTTTCTCATGAAGATGTGCAAAGGTAGGCTAATTTGTTTTGCTTCCTTGTATCTTGCCTTTTCATCTTCCAAAAATATTGAAATAAAAGATCTGTATCTGAGGTATTGAATTAAAAATAATTGGGGCCTTATAAACTTGTGATAATGACCGAACAGGTATAAAAAAAGATCAAAAGATGTGAAAATCACTATCAAGCAACAAAAATATCTTTGCACATTTGGTATTTAACATCAACAGGCATGTTAATGAGATTATAAATAATAAAATTATCTACTTGTTGGAGAAAAAAAAAAAAAACTGTAACAGACAAATCCTGCTCTTACCAATAATACTAATACTACTAATAATAATAAAGTCATAATGGTGGTGTTAGAGTTCACACATACTTTTTTTTTTTTTGTAGTACATACAGGATGAATAAACATTAATTGGAGAAGAAAGCTGAAAGCAAACTGGAGTACACATACTTATTCACATTTAAATTTTGTTTAATTAAAATTACTGTATGGTGGATCAAAAAGAGAATAGTTGACAAACTCGTATATTGTTCTTACTTGATATATAAAAGGTTTTAGTGTTTGATAGCCAGAAAGACAGCAACTATTGGTGTTAAAGATACAAAACAATAACATGAAGTAGTTCTGGGTGGCAGTGGTATATTTTCAAATATTTGTTGAATTTTAAGAAAGGCAGTAACTTATATGTTGGAGATTTTTTGACTACCTAACAATTTAAGAATTAGGTAATTATCTACACGTTGCTATCTAAAATTGTAGTTTCAGGTAAGGACATAATGTGGATCCTTTCCCCCCTGAAAGCAGTCTAAAACAAAAAAACAGCTAGTAAACTCTGAATTTAAGAGGCTAATTCAAGAGTACTGAAAATTAACCTGAAATGCTTTCTGGATCAAGGAGAGATTCACACATATGAATGACTATACTTATACACGGACAAAATGCTCTCCTATACACAGGTATTTTTAAATGACAGTTTGTTAAAGGCACAAATCAGTTAAGACTGAGTTTTGAGAGCAAAATATGCTTTTGTAGTCACTGGGTTTACAATTTTTTTCAATCTCATTACTTCAGAATTAGTTTGTGGTCAATCCATTAGGAATTTTTGCAAATGTAAATCAAATCAAAAGTCACATTTTCACGATATATTTTTTTGTGAAACATCTTTGTAAACAAGCTGCTTAATAGGGAAACTGCAAGTAGGTTCCTTAACAAAGAAACAAAACAAACCCACCTAGTTCTTGTAGCTATGATGTGCTGCCCTTTAGGCTCCCATTTCAACATTGAGCAAGGAAACAGTATTAGAAAAAACTGCTCTCATACTTTTTTCTTTCAAATTTTCAAGATTTCTCAGTTTTTCTTTTTTTTTCCCCTTTGGCTTATGCACATTGTCTGTCCTTTGTCCCACTAGGTACAAATAACATGTTTTGAGGTAAAAGCCATTAAGGAGACTGATCCAGATGGCAGTGTGAATTGGTTGTGATTTCAAGCTGATTGTAGTGTCAATGGGATACTTCAAAACAGGAAGCCTAGCAATTTAGAAAGAAATGTCTTTTAATTTTTTTTTTCATTCCCAAGTGTTCTCTAATTTGTTTATTAATATGCATAATCATTAGGAAAAAAAAAACAAAACAAAACAAAAAATGAAACAAAAAAAAAGGCGTTGCTGTTTGTCTGTTGACATATTCAAGTACTTCATAGATGCGCTTTAATCTACATTAGTTTTAAGACTTTGAAATCAGTCTATGAATTACTGGAATACATCAAACTCTGGCATGCAACCAGCCCTCTCTAAAACAAGTCTCATTTATACAAAAACAGCTGCAACTGTAATTGTTTCCATGTGGCCAAGTAAGACAGAACAGTTAAAATGTAATGAAGAAGTGATAGAAATTATCTCCATTATAAAATAATCACCAAAGAGAAGGAGTAGTCTTCTACTCCTTCAGTGGCATTCACTGCAAGATCTGTATCTGAAAGCAATAGAATTTCAGAATGAAATTCAGGTTATGTGATGTCTTCACAACTGTTTGATGTTTTCTAAGGACAAAATGAAGAGACAGTAGCCCCAACTTCAAAAGCTTTGGTATTTTTGGGCATCGTCAGATCTTTCTCTGGTCAAACATGAGGCAACTCTTTTTAGCTGCACAAATATTTAACACAAATATAGTAATGAATCCTCATAAAACTGAAGTTACAGTTTTAAAAGTAGTTAATTACTTGCAGTGACCTATGTCAAATAACTTTGCCTGTTCCCAGCAGTCTGCAATGATGTTATTCAAAATTGGAATTTTTCTATGACCTTATTATGTTATCATAAATTCTGCCAAACAATATTTTTTTGCTACAACTTCAGTATGTTGGGCATATATATTCAGCAAACCAAAATGTTAGAATAGCTGGATATCATACACTCCAGATGGATCCTCCTACATAGATACTGTGGAAATTCCAGAACATATACTGTAGATGAGTCACAATGAAGGATTTCAGTGAGAGGCTCTTAGTCATTATATCAAGTTGCAATTAGTAGGACCTCTTTTAAAGTTTTCCTGTTTTCTCTGCTTGTTTATGATCACTTAAATGGTCAAAGCATAAATATATAAAGATTTAGAGGAAACTATATAACATATATATGAGTGAGAAGATTTGTATGCAAAGTGGATAAACTGAAGATACCTTATAGGTCTTTTTTGAAGCAACTTTTTCAAAGATGTCTTTTTTCATTATGTTAAGGAATCCGTGAATGTTTTTGAAAAGTATTTCCTAGTATGCTTGCTTATTACTTTTTCCTCTGTTTTTAATAATAATGTTAGCTCACATGTGGTATGGTTTCTTTTGAACATAAGTACAGAATTCCAGCAATTAAGTTTTCATAATTATTCATAGGAGGTACCTAATAGTAGAATAATTTTACTTTCAACATGTATCAATTCAGTATAATTAGTAAGAAAGGACTTCTGCTTTCATTAGGGGAAATCCTACATAAGCAAGCTGTGAGATGACAATTCCATTCCATCTCTCCATACAGTCCTTGATTTCCATGTGAGCTGTTACTGGTTGTAGAAATCCTTCATGAAAAAATAAAGAAGTTTAGTTTATCATTTTGACCTTGACATTCAACTAAAAGCACACAACTTCTTTTTTATTTAATTCAACACATCTATGAAATACCTGTTTGTCTCATTATTAATGACAGATTAATTGGTCATTGTAATTCTTTGGCCTCTATCTTTTCTCTTGAAGATAAAGGAGCAAAAATCAATGGTAGATTGTAGGCAATATCAATTCTACTTCGTATTCAAAATACATTAATGAAACATCTACTAAAAGTTGCCTTCATGTATTATTACAGAATCAGAGAATGGCTGGGATTGGAAGGGACACCTACGGGTCATCTTGTTCAACTCCCCTTTTCAGGCAGGGCTACCTAGAGCAGATTTGCCAGGAACATGTCTAAATAGCTTGAATCTCTCCAAGAATATCTATATGGACAACCTGTTTTTTTGCTTAGTCGCCCTCATATTAAAAAAGTAATTATTTATATTCAGATGGAACCTCTGGTGTTTCATTTTTTGTCCATCGCCTCTTGTTCTGTGACTGGATACCAATGAAAACAACCTGTTTCTGTCTTCTTATGGTGGATCTGGTGGGGATAGAGTCAGCTTTCTTCAAAGAAGCCCCTATCGTGCTGCCCTTGCATTTGTGACTAAAACAGTGCTGATATGCCAATGTTTTGGCTGTTGCTGAACACTGTTTGCACACCATCAAGACTTTCTCTCCAGCTCCTCCCCCACCTCTCCCTTCCCCAAAGGCTAGTAGGCTGGGTGAGAGACTGGGAGTGAACACAGTTGGGGTATCTGACCTAAGCTGACCAAAGGGGTCTTCCACACCATTATGACACAGCACCTAACCATAAATGCTGAGGGAAAGGAGGATAATGCAGAGACTTTAATGGTTATTGTGAAAGGAGGATAATGCAGAGACTTTAATGGTTATTGTGTTTGTCTTCCCAAGAAACTGTAACCCATGCTGAGGCCTTGCTTACCTAGGAAGTGGCTGGACATCTGTGTGCAAATGGGAAATAACGAATAAATTCCTTTTTTTTTTTTGCTTCAATTCAATATGCAGCTTTTGTTTTTCTTTTTAAACTTTCTTTGTCTCAATCAATGAGCTTTTTAATCATATTTCTTCCCTCTGTCCTGTTAAAGAGAGGGAGTGAGAGAGCAGCTGTTTGGGGGCCTGGTAGCCAGCCACTCACCACACTTCTTTACACCCTTTCTTCAGACACTTGTATATACTGATTAGATCCCCTGACCCTTCTCTTCTCCAGGCTGAAAAATCCCAGAACTCTCACGATTTTTGATTGGCCTGTATTTCTTTGATCCTACTTCATGCTCTTCTTGAAGATAGGAGTGGCATTTACATCCCTGCAGTCCTCAGGCAATTCTCCCTGTTGCAATGATTGTACATCTATTGAAAGTGGTATCATAATGAGATGCTGCTGAAGACCTAATGATAGACATCATATTCGTAGATTATTCATTACAAACAGCAATATGACTTAAAAAATGTGGTAATGGTGTAAGACATACCAGATTTTTTTTTTTTATCTTCATAAACAGTGAATATTCTTATTTATTACTTTCTACCCTTTCATTAGCTCTCCTCCAAGGTAGTGTTTCCAATTAAGGGTTTTTCAAAATTTGCTTCATTAGTATTTTTGAAAAATTCTGAGTGTAATTTAACCAGATACATGACACAAGAATATATATCACAGATAGGAAGTACAATGCCTCAATCATAGTACATTTATTATGAGCTTAAAATATATATTAATATCAAGCATGCTAATCTTGCCAAAGAGAACACATACAAATTCTTAAGAGGGGAAGTATAAAGGAAATACATTAAGACAAAAAGGGATGGGAGGAAAAAGGCACTGTCTAAAACTGCTGACTAAAAGTACTTCTTGAGGGAAAGGGCCAGAAATATGTTCCAAAACAAACAAAGAGAAAATACAGCAGAACAGTTCAAAGAAAAATGCTCTGAAAGAATTTACTGCCTTGTGGCTAGAGATGACATTGAAAGTAGCACAGACACAAGTTGATTAAGCTGCTGTCAACATATTTGGCCCCAGGAATCAGTTACTATTGATTTACAGCTTACAGTAAAGAAAAAAAAAGCAGCAACTTATGAAAAGAGCTGTATTCAATAAATTCTATTAGCATACTCTCTGCAAAGGATGAAAAAAACAAGGTGGAATTAATCTAAGGAAAAATTCACATCAAAAGACTGTGTTAGAACCAAAAGTGCCCTTTGTGTTGCAAACCCATGAGAAAAATGAAAGCATAACTGATTTTTTTTTTTAACTTTCTTCATCCCTAAAATAGTGGCATATTATAGGTAAGCTTTTAAAAATCAGTATTTACTATATAAAATGAGTTGCTAAGAATAAAACATGATTGCTTCATTCATATGTTTATTTAGACATTTTGAAACATAAAACACAAGTCCTCTTCTCTGAATGACTGGCTTTTCAAATGTTTAGACCCAAATGCGAATATGTCAATCAGACCTTCAGAACATGTCCCTGTCACATAGGGAGCTATAGCTGCCAAGAGTCTTGTCAAAGCCTATCACAAAGGATCTTGCAGAAAAAGATATAGAAAGTGTGACTGTAGAAACACAAATAGAAATACCAGATCTGTCAGCAGCAATAGATCAAATAAATAGGGTATCAGCTAAAATGAAATTTAAGTATCGACAGCAAAATTTTTAATACCAAGACTTGGTAAATTGATGCTCTAGTAAAATTTAATTAGGTACATTCTGTACACAACCCTAAAATAGTATCATAAAACCAGTTGTTCTTTTATTAGATGATAATATGTGGGAAAACATACTTTTATTCTTTAAGTATGTGTATAAAGGTAGCATTTACCTACCTAAGCCCACTCTTTCATAGAGATGCACCCCTACCTGTAGTTCACATTTGTCCATTTTATTCTTTTAACAGCTACAGAGGCATAGATAGCACTGCATTTTGTTGTTTTCTCACAATTTTTGCTGGTTGGATGTTTGTCCTGCAAACTACGTATTTTCTTGCCAGCCCAGGACATGCAGGAGAAAGAAGGAAAACATGCAGTTCACTCTTCTTGCTTTGAAAACCAACAAATACTTGAAGCAGCTGAAACTGCTCAGATGAGAAGTTATAATGGGCAGGGGTTTGGAACATCAGACAGAAGTCTGCTTTTACATGTTTAAGACAGATAAACTCAAACTAGATACAGTGTGCAGCAAAAAGTAATGAGGTGATCAGGAGAACAGAGAGTCTCTCATGCAAAAGAAGAACAAAAATATTCATTTTGTGAATCAAATAATTTGTGAAAGAGGATATGGTACCAGCTCTGGGATAAGAGAGCAATAAGGATTTATAAAGCTTCAGCATAGTGCCATGGCAGTGCTGTCTTATAAGATAAATAGTCCTTCCTGAAGTTTATCAGTCCACCCTTCACCTAGTGTGGCATGTTGGATAAGAATAAACCAGTATCTCCGAGGAGAGGTAGTGGGTGTAGGAGATAGTAAGGTGGTTCCAAATATCAGGATTATAGTGACACTATCATAGACAACACTGCTTTCTCAGTTAATAGAGCTGAACAACTTTGACAAATACAGAATCAAAAAGGAGTGAAAGTGCTAGATGACTCAATCATATTATTATATTCAGAAGCAGATTTTAGGTAGTGTGAATCATATGTAATCCCATCATCATATGTAACCTTACTCCACACAACCAGCTGTCTGAAGTAACAAGTTACTTTAACAGGTTTATTAAATGACATGTTTACCAGTTTAGGAGCTTGGCTGTTTGTTCCTGCAGGCTTGTTTCTGTATATTTACTGGGAAATTTCTACTTCAGAAAGTTGTTTCTGCCGGAATGTTTTCTCTTTTTCTGCAAACTCAGGGAATAGTTTCTGCTGAGCTTTGTAGTTCTACAGAAACTTAACAGACCTTTCATCCACCATACAAGTTTCCTTTTTATGTGCAGTAACTTTATTTTGGGGAATGCTAAAGTAACTAGATCTTGTTCGTGTTAGCTGAAAATAATTGACTGAATAAAACAGAACCATATAAGCAATTGTAGTCTCTGGCAAGGACATCTCTCATTTTTCAAATACCTTGTAGGTAGTAATATAATCTAGAATAATCTTGTATTAATAATATTATTGCAGAATCCATAGTTTCAATTGCAATGCAAGCTAAAGTTCAAATCCATATTTCAGGAAAAAAATTTATACTTGCACATGGTATTTTTTGCACCCCAGTCATGATGCAAATAACCTCTACTATCATAATCCTCCTCTGCAAGTGGCAACAGGACATGAAAAAGTAACATTTTGTTAATTAAGATGATAATTTGTTTTTTCATGGATAAGGTATGTGGGTTAATATATCATAGAAAATGGAAACATTTCTGCTTTATGACAAGTGAATTATTAAGCTTTGAAAGCAGTGTGGAAGTAGTAATACCACAGACAGAAAAAAAGAAGCGAAGCCATTTAAACAGGATTAGAATGGTACCTCCATGTGTTAAAATTACTATGCAGTTTTTCTGAAGGTTTGGGGATTTCCAAAGATTTGTAGTATTTTAGGCTTTAGTTATGCTAAGCAAAATAGAATTTAATTTTTATGATCCAAAAAGAGTATTTATGATCACAAGAACAAAACTAGCAAATGTCTGTTTCAGAAAGTAAAAAGAGATGCTAATAAATTTTTTACAATTTTATGAAGTTTCTAAGAAAGTATTATCACACTATGCCACTGTGAAGAAAGATACTTGTGACTCCAGCAGTTTTCCAAACAATCGTTGCCACAAGCAAAACAGTCTCAACTTGGGGAATTTTTCTCAATTCTTACCAATTGCCAAACTTTTAATTACAAACTTAAGTATTGAAGAAAAGGTTTATAAGCAATTAAATACTTCAGAAAAACAATTCCTTCCCCTTCTGCAGGGTCAGCTTCCCATTTCATTGCCTCGATTTCCCCTTGTTTTCTACACACATTTCATTTGAGACAACAGAAGACGCAGGAGGTAAGAGTCAGTGTGCAGTGATTTCTTACTGCTGTCCCTTGCTTCTTACTGCTTCCCTGCTCAATCATGGGTTGTCTGTGGGATGAAGTCCCTCTGGGGGTGTCCTTGCTCCAGTGTGGGGCCTCCATGGCCCACAGAACCTCAGCAGCATCCCTCCTATATCAGAATTTCCTCCTTTCACGATAACATCTCCAGCCATGTCTTCAACAATGTCCTCTTCCACGTTTCCCTTTGCTGTTTTTTCTTTTCCCAAAGAAACCTTTTCACATACTTCCTCAGTGATCACCTTTTGTGTGTCCTACTGTATTTTCTCTCACTGTCTCCCTTTTGCACCTCCTGCCCCCAGCTACTGCCACTCTTCCTCAGACACGCCTGGTCAGAGGCATGGTCTGCTCCTCTGGCTGGCATGAAGGTTTGAGGCAGATTTGTAACAGAATTTATTACAATAAGGAAGAGTTTTCGGTTGTTTTATTTGGTTTCAGTGAAAAAAAAAAAAAAAAAAAAAAAAGAAAAAGGAAAGGGAGACATTTTTTTAATTAAATAACAAAGGCTAATTTTTGATGCTTCATCTTAAAGTAAAAACAAACAAACCAAACAAACAAACCACTCGAAAACCCAGACATGGAAACCTCCTGTGCTCCAAAAGAAATATGATCTGAGTTGTTCAAAAGAGTGAAAAATTCTTATTGAAGAGTGTGCATATATTATGGCTTACTCAGTCCTGTCTTCAAAATCTGTTAATTAGATTGTAGAAGTGCAAATGAGGTTTAACACATCGTTATCTTGGAAAAAAGTTGAGAGGGTTTTCGATTTCATTGCCTTACCTTTATCCTTTTATTGCTTTATAAAAACAGAAATAAAAAATGTGAATGAGTTAAAAGGCCATTCTTGTTATGATTTTAGAAGAAACTAAGATTATAGGACAGAGTTTTGTTCGCATAAAAACATTTTATTAAATTAGAAATATTCACCAAAGCTTGACTTTTATTTTATTTTTTTTTAATGAGTGCTGTTTATAGATAATATATATAAAATACTGTATTTTAGGATAAAAAGCTTTCAATGGCAGCATTTAATTAATATACATAATATAATTTGTGTTACACATTGTTAGAGAATTCACATGTCAAAAAATGCAAGTGTTTTCTGCATACATGGGAGGAGATTTATAACTAAAGAGAATATTATCGAAAGCATATATATATTTGCAGCTTGACTAAATCAGAGTTAAAAGAATACAGAAAGGATCAACATGCCATGTGGCTGCATATTATGTATGAATTTCATTTAGTTATTGATGTCTAGATACCTATCTCATTTGTAGTTCATGTACATTTTCAAGAAAAGTTTGCAGTTTTAATTAGCTGAAAATTGAGCACAGTATCAAACTATCTGACACCTTTAACATGGAAAATTTTTTTCTGACTTTGTATTTCATCTGGCTTCCACCTCATGTGGTTCCTTATTATGTCTAGATTAGAGCCTTCTACTATTCCCTTCTGATTAAGAACTTGATTTTGTACTTACATACAACAGATGACTTGTTCACTGTGAAACAAAAGAAAACAAATTGACACACAATCTTCAAGAAGATTGAAATGCAGTCTTTAATTTCCTTAAATAACGTAATGCCAGCCCACATCTATTTAAATCTGGACTTCTGTGTTCTTCAGCCATGTGATCCTGTTCCTCCCTTACCCAGGACCTGCTGCAGAGAGCCAGATCAAGAAGGTGATCTGAAAAATAACCCAGCATAAGAAAGTGATTGTTTCAATCTGAGCAGTTCACTGAGTCACAATAGTGCACACTCACATGAATGTTGCTGCTGGCAGAAAATGAAGGGTAGTAATAGGAGCAGAAGCAAATGGAAATACAGAACTGCAGCAACTCAGATTGGCAGAAAGTGTACTAGAACTATACCCTACATCTTCACTGCATGACACTTTATTTGGTCTTCTGTTATTTCCCTCATCTTTTCCTGTTCAAATTTTTCTCACCTCTTGAAAATGTCAGCATTAGAACTCTGTCTACTCAGTCTCACAGGGCCATACACAAAGCTGTATCCCCTTATTGAATTTGCTGTTTTCCTATCTATATATCGAATCACCCTTTCTTTTCATTGAGCAGTGCAAAAGGGAGTTATATATTAGTTTTTCTATTATCATCCCCAGATTGTTTGTAGGCATCCATTCTGAAAATACAGCCTGTCTTCTTTGCTTTTGGACATACAACTACATTTGCTTTAGCAGACCTAGCTTATCAAAGAAACAGTCTTGTTTCATCTGACTATTGTAGCTATCGTTTTCTCAAAGTTGCCAATGTGTTTCGCTGTAGATAAGTTTTTGGTTATCCAGGCTGCTGCTGAAAATTTTGAAATGTGTAAAGCTTAGTAACGCTCCTTTTAAAATGCTACTAGAAACATCATTTGCCTCAGTCGTCACCAGCAAATGCTCTAACCACACTACTCAAGTTGCAGAAGGCAAAGACAGGGACTGGGAGAATGAGGAATTGCCCACTGAAACAGGTCAGGTTTGAGACCGTCTAAGGAATATAAAGGTGAACAGGTTCATGGAGTCTGATGAGATGCATCTGCAGATCCTGAAAGAACTGGCAGATGAAGTCACTAAGCCACTGCCCATCATATTTGAGAAGTCATGGCATTTTGGAAGTTCCTACTGACTGGAAAAGGGGAAAAGTTGAAAAGGAAAAAAAAGGAAGACCCAGGGAACTACAGGTCAGCCAGTCTCACCTCTGTGTCTGGCAAGATGGTGGAGCAGATCCTCCTGGAAACTCTGCTAAGACACATGGAAAAAAGGAGGTGATTGGTCACAGCCAGCATGGCTTCATTAAGGGAAAATCATACCTGGCAAATCTGGTGGTCTTCTACAATAGATTCACAGCATTGCTAGATAAATGAAGAGCAACTGATCTCATCTACCTGGACTTGTGCAAAGCATTTGCTGCTGCCATGCACAACATCCCTGTCTCTAAATGGGAGAGAAATGGATTTGACGGATAGACCACTCAGGAGACAAGGAATTGGCTGGATGGTCACACTCAGAGAGTTGCAGTCAACACCTTGATGTTCAAGTGGAGACCAGTGACGAGTGGCATTCCTCAGTGGTCAGTATTGAGACCAACGCAGTTTAACATCTTTGTCAGTGACATGGACAGTAGGACTGAGTGCACCCTCAGCAAGTTTGCCAAAGACACCAAGCTGTGTGGTGTGGTTGACATGCTGGAAGGAAGGGATGCCATCCAGAGGGACCTTGACAGGCTTGAGAGGTGGGCCTGTGCAAACCTCATGAAATTCAACGAGACCAAGTGCAAGTTCCTGCACATGGGTTGGGGCAATCACAAGCACCAATAGAGGCTGGGAGGAGAATGGATTGAAAACAGCCCTGAGGAGGATTTCACAGTGTTGGTTGATGAGAATCGTAGAATCGCTTAGGTTGGAAAAGACCTTTAGGGTCATCAGTTCTAATCCTTAACCTAGCACCGCCAAGTCCACCACTAAAACATGTCCCTAAGCTATTTTAAAGAAAACACCCATTTGTGTGGCATGGTTTTCTTGGTGAATTTATGCAATAAAGCTTTAAATGGCTTTGTCCTTGAAAAGACCTGGCTCAGAAAAAGTCTCCTGTACTCCAGTGTTTATATTTAAAGATATAAGCAGAACTTACGTGCTTAATAAAAGATCATAGCGACATTACTTAGAATGTGCAGTCAGCAGTATCAACATTTGGCTTGGTGTCTACTATTTAACATGAAGAGAAGAATTGATGTTTCTACCTGATATCAGGTATATCAGGTATAAGTTATGATACTAGATGCACTGGTGAATAAGTGGAGCACAACTCTAAATGTGGAGCAGTTAGACTTTTTTTTTTGTTCCTAAGAATTTTAAAAGGCACTGATTCAAGAAAATTATGCACAACTTGCAGAGATTCATATATGTATGTGTGGTAGTTCTGATAAATCAAGACATTTCAGAATCAAAATCAGGCAGTCTATCTTGACATCTTAAGAATCCAGAAACATGAAACTTGGTGGTTCATTTATGAACTGACCAGATCATGGCACTGCTTGTTTCTGCTATGTGTGCTAATTTTATTTTTCTATTTATATTTGATTATAAACTGTAGTAGATCTGAGAAAAGAGGTTCCAGCTGAAGTATTCTGCTATTCAGTCAGTTAATCCTAATGCTCTAAGACTTTCCATGCACTATTAACATACATCCCCCATTTATGCAACTGTAGACAGTAAAAAACCCCAAAATATTAATATATATCTTTCACATTCCTTTCGTACAACTGCAATGATGTAGATAGAAATTACTTCAGATAATTCTTAGGCTCGTGATAGTATTTTCTACACAGTTTCAACATTCTCTAAAGATATACCAAAGATGGGCAAAAATGAAACAAAATAAAATTATTCAGCTCCACTGTGCTTAGTATTTCTTGGCTGGTATAGTTATTTGTTGGTTTTCTTTTAAAACTTATATATTACTCCCCAGTTATGGTCCTAGATGTGTTGATTATCTATTGTAAATTGAAAGGTTCCAAACTATTATTTTACCATAGGAAAAACAATATATAGTTATTTTAGAAATAATGAACAAAAATAAGAGTAATTTTTAAATTTTTAATTCATTTTTTTAAAGCTACCATTATATCTCTGTCCTGATCCCTTGACAAGACAGAAATAAAAGAGCCCCAGGTATGCCACACTTGTATGCGATAGCGATTGCCCATGTGACAGTCATACTTATTTGTGTCAACTAATCATGAGAGATATCCTTGCACTTAAAAAAGAAATTAGCCTAAAATGATTCTTGGCTGAAACTATATATTAGGCTTTGCATTTTTGTGTTTATTTACATGGAATATGTAATTAAAACATTTTCTAAATATTGGAAAAAATTCTAGTTTATAGTCCATAACTGTTCCGTGGAAGACATAAGAGGAATTAAAAATGAGGATGAAATCACAATCCTGTTTAAACTAAAGAAACAGATTGTTATCAAAAGTCTGCCAAGTTGGAAGAAACACTCTCTATAGTTCATACATGACCTTTTTAGCTACAGCATTTCTTAAGATTATGTATCGTACTATCAAGAGCAATTTTTACATGGAAGTTACTATGTTTTTGAACAACGTGTTTCTGCGTGAGAAGAATCTATCAGATCCTGTCCGTTGTCCCATCTAGGGAAACTGCTTCTCCCACAAAAGTAGTTACTTCTGAAATGGAATCATAGAACAAATGATAGTACTTTTCTCAGAATTTATTGTTGAAGGTTAGTTCAACTGAAATGGCAGAGTAATACTAATACTAATAAGGAAAGTGAAGTACAATGTACACAGCACAATTGGATTAAGCAATTTGTATGTGAGTATAGGGAATGACCCACTTATATTTTATCAGTGGGTTTTTCCTGCTGAAGAATGATTTTTTCCTCCACCATTCCCTTGCAAGAGAAACTATTTAATATTTACTTTAGACAACTTCCCTCTGTTTCATGTGTTCTCCTGCAGTCACTACAATAAAAAATGTAGTTTATAATCTGATGGAGAAGTAAAGTAATTTTTAACTTGTAGATCCTCCAAAAATTTTCCTTTCAAGTAAGTTACTATTTTCACTTGTGGAAAATGTAATTTCATCTGTCTAGAGCTTTTATTTTTCTAGAAGTTTGTGTTAAATATTAACCTAATACAGCCATATCGCAACTGTAAATGATTAAACCTACTAGAGTAATTCAAACATCTTATTCTTTCCAGCTGAGTAAAATCCTAATTCTAAAGACTGCCGTAATGAAGTGTGATATATTTGCATTTCAAAACAACAATAATGACGGCAGTGAAAAATATTTCACAATGCACTCTTTTTGTAAAACTAGATATGGCTTTAATCTTTATTATAATGTCACCTGCTGCTGCCAATATGCTTAAATATCTTTCGTAGTTTTCCTCAAAAAATTGTTTTTCTTATGCATATCACCTATAAAAATCATTCTCAGCTTCACAGAGACGTGACATCCTGTGCAAAGCTGAACGCGTTTTCCCAGGCTGTTTACTAAAGAAAAGTATTTTATTCAATCTGTCTGGCTGTCTGTTTCTAATAACTTTCTGAACCCGTTGGTTAATTTCAACTAACTCTAAACAAAATTACAAGAGAAGCTGCAAGGAAATTACTACTTACATATTGAGCAGAGACCCAAGTTAGGCATACTTCCGTTTGCATACTTCTTTTAGTATCAGTTGTCCATCCAAAAGCACACAATTTCTCATCATTTGATTAGCTATATTTGTCTGCAGACTAGTATTGATGCTGTTTTTTCTTGACTAGTATGAATACTGCAGAAATATGGGGAGACTTGAAAAAGGAGAACGAAGAGGACTTGACAGAAGAGCTGGCTAAGTGACAAAATATTTTAAGTCTTAGTCTTTATTGCTTAGTCTTTATTGCTTTCACTATTCAAAACCAGCTTGTTCTTCTTTTCTGCTTTATTTTCCTTGTTTTAATTTATGGGAAGATTAATTTTAAAAAATCAATTTGTTTAAATGCCTTTTATGCTTGAAATGCAAAAAAAAAAACAAACCACAACAAACAAACAAACAAACAAACAAACAAAACACGAAAAACCAAACAAACTTGAAAATAATGTGTATTTTGTAACTACAGTAAAAAGAAAACACATAGAAAGTTCAATCATCAAATGTGAAATTGCCACTTTTGAAAGAGATGCAGGGATTAACCTCCTCACATTTTGAGGTTTGGAAAAAATACTGGCAAGTTTAGTAGTATTAAATTATTATTCTTTTATCCAGAACATGTAGATTTTAGTGAGAATTTATTGCCAGTGACCAGCTAAGTTACTATTCTGAAAGTGCAGAACAGTGTCACACAGCTCGGTCAGGGTAGATCATGTTTGTACACAGATATTATGATCCCAAACAGACATGAATATATCTTATAACTCACCAGGATATACAAATATAGTCTATGGGTTATGTCAACTCAGCCACAGGGTTTCTACCAGAGCTGACTAATATCTGGCCTGCTGATATGGCAGGTAGGTACAGCTGACTCTAGTTGAATATTTAGACCTACTGGCTCTGTGTGGAGGCAGTTATAGTGACAATCACTATGGCTTACAAAAACTTCTAGTTGTGAAAAGTAATTTTATTTAAAAAGCCAATACCAGTAAGATTCTTTTTGAAATGATGGTGCTGTTGGTATTCTTAGTTTAGCCAGGATATGCTCAGATTGAGCAGTAATTGAAAACTTATCTACGGAGTTGGCATAAAATAGGTGACAGTTTGTGAACCCAAAGCATAGGTGTGAATCAGTAGATTAATTTCAGAATCTTTGTATGGTGTCTTGCAAGTAACAAGGTACACGGCATGTAGAAGTAAATCCTAGTATAAATTTGTGACAAAATAAAGCCCAAATACAAACTATGTAAAAATGCCTTATTATATACTTGTATGTTGGCCATTAAGTCAATGAAGGCACAGCATTATTTTACTAGTGATTTATGTGATGAAAACATGAAGCTGGGCAGCTATTAGAAGTTTCGCAAACATAGTCCTGTTTGCTAGTGAAGTTAATTGCCTAATCATTATGCAACAAACCTAATTTGTATTTTGGGGAACTTAATCATGTTTGATAAAGAATCAAAGAAGCTTTTTGTCTCAAAAATACCTTTAAGATCATTGTATTCAACTGTTAACCTAACACTGTGAAGTTCACCTCTAAACCATGTCCCTAAGAACCTCATCTACAGGTCTGTTAAACACCCCTAGGGATGGTGACTCCGCTACTTCCCTGGGCAGCCTGCTCCAGTGCTTGAAACCCCTTTCTGTGAAGAATTTTTTTCCTAATACCCAAACTAAACCTCCCCTGGTGCAATTTCAAGCCATTTCTTCTTATCCTATTGCTTGTTACTTGGGAGACCAACACCCTCCATGCTACAACCTCCTTTCAGGTATTTGTAGACAGCAATAAGGTCTCCCCTCAGCCTCCTTTTCTCCAGGCTAAACAGCCACAGTTCCCTCAGCTGCTCCTCATCAGACTTGTGCTCCAGACCTTTCATCAGCTTCGTTGCCCTTCTCTGAACTCTCTCCAGAACCTCAGTGTCTTTCTTGCAGTGAGAGGCCCAAAACTGAACATAGTGTTTAAGGTGTGCTCTCACCAGTGCCAGCTACAGGGGGATGATCACATGTAAACATAAATGGAAGTTCAATTACCTTTCCAGCTCTGCCAAATGATGGAGATTCATTGTACCTAATACCTTGTTTGGATTTATTTAGCAAGAAGGAAAATTGTTTAAAATACTCCTAAATTCCAAGTATAACCCTAAATATGAACGTAACTAGGATTTAAGAAAATGAAAAATATCAACCCAGGAATTAATTGGACATAAAACCCCAGAATTAAAACACCATGGATTCAGAGAAGCAGATGTACCACAAGAGTTTTGTCTGATCATCAGTTCTTAGTGATCTTGTAGTACAAAAAGGCAAAGATTGTACTATTTGCTGGTTTTATATTTGTGAAATACAACCTTGTACCACTTAAGGAGTTCTGATATTTGCTGCAGTGAGTTTTCAGGTTTGGTTTTTTTTTTTTAAATGTGTCCATCATAGTAATGTAAGAGTCAGTGAAACCAGGAACAAACACACTGCTTAAAGGAACTAATTAATTAAACAAGGTTGAATACAACAGCATGGAACAGAAGATGTTTAAAGTACCCTTTTTCCTCCTTATTTCTGCACCACAGTGACTAATGTTTATTAAGTTCCCACAGTGAGATACTGAGAGATTTTTCTCAAGATCTCGTGCTGTTTTAAAAGGAAACAATGGCTTGTGGTAAAGTCAACTCATGCTGAGATACATTAACTGCACCATGTTATCAGCTGATAATGGTTCTATTACCACATTACCTACTGTGTATATTTGTGAATTCAGATATTTCCTTTTTAATGGACTTGAGCCATTTTCTTTGAAATGGCAAGTATTGGGCATTATGATACCATTTTGGAGGCGGGGTGGGGAATACAGACTTTTTGTTTGTTTTTTTTTTTTTTGTATGGTGGATATTCCCTCTTTAAAGTACATTTATTTTTATTCTGTTTTCTTCCTTTGAGATTTCATTGAGCCTATTCTTACAATTAAAGAAAAACACAGAAATACACCATGCTGGAGACCAATTGCCACATTATAATTTCTGAACATTCCAAAAGGGAAATAATGTAACACAACAGTAAACAATGACTCCTATGTTGCATAATTGACAAGCAGTTGCTTATGTATAACATTTTTTTTTCCTAGTCAGGTGGCACTGGACAGACTCTGGAGTGTAATAGAAAGTCCAGTTTCCTGTTCGTTAGAGGAGAGTTGGAGATGAATACACATCTTCTAAATTCAGCATAATCAGTATGCCTATCCAACCACACACTTGTCACACATGAATCATAGAATTATAGAATGGTTTGGGTTGGAAGGAACCTTAAGGATCATCTCGTTCCCTTCCATGGGAAGGGATACCTTCCACTAGACCAGGTTGCTCAAGGCTCCATCCAATCTATCCTTGAATATTTCCATGAATGGGGCATCTACTAATACCCTGGGCAACCTGTTCTGGTGCCTCACCACCGTCATGGTAAAGAATGTCTTATATCTAACCTCAGCCTTCCCTCTTGCAGTTCAAAGCCATTACCCCTTGTCCTGTCACTACATGACCATGTAATAAGTTCCTCTCCAACTTTCTTCTAGGCCCCCTTTAGGTACTAGAAGGCTGCTCTAAGGTCTCTCTGGACCATTCTCCAGGCTGAACAAACCCAGCTATCTCAGCCTGTCTTCATAGGAGAGGTGCTCCAACCCTCTGATCATTTTCACGGCCCTCCACTGATCTCATTGCAGAAGATCCAATGTCCTTCTTATTTTGGGGACCCAAGAGCTGAACACAGTATTCCAGCTGGGGCCCTTGCCAGAGAAGAATAGAGGGGCAGAATCACCTCACTAAACCATGCTTCTTTACATGCAGCCCAAGATATGGTTGGCTTTCTGCGTTACAATACCAACGCCTCCAATGCCTTCTCCTGTAAGTATTCTCCACTCAGCCTGTGTTTGTGCTTGGGATTGCCTCGACCCATGTGCAGGAATTTGTACTTGGTCTTGTTGAATTTCATGAGGTTTGCACAGGCTCACCTCTCAAGCCTGTCAAGGTCCATCTGGATGGCATCCCTTCACTCCAGCATGTCAACCATACCAAACAGCTTGGTGTCTTTGGCAAACTTGCTGAGGGTGCACTCAGTCCTACTGCCCATGTCATTGATAGAGATGTTAAACTGTGCTGATCTCAAATACTGACTCCTGGGGGTTATATTTGTATAGTGACAATTACAGTGTGGCTCATGTCTACACAAGACTCAAAATGCTTCTGCAATGGAAATAATTCACAAGGGAGTATAACTTTCAGGGCAGGTGGTGATATCTGAAGATCTTAAGTTTACCTGGGAGTTCTAAAGTCTCTTTGGATGTTCTGGACAGCTGAAATGGAGATGTGAAAACTGTCATTATGCAATTTGGGAAACTTCAACTGAAGACTTTTTGTTTCCTTTTTCCTAGCCAAAGGGGGCTAGAGTTTAACTGTTCTTTATTTTTTCCAGATTATAAGAGTGCAAGACAAGACCGTGGTTCTTTCATGTGCCTTTTTTTTCTTTTTAATTTTATTCTGATGAGCTCCACTGCAGTCGACACAGTTCAGCCAATGCTTCATGCTATCAATAAATGCAAACAAGATATTACAGGAAATTCAGAATTGGGAGTAAAGTTCTGTGTAGCTTTATTGCCCTTTTCTAACATATAGCCCTTAAAAGTATCAAGTTCTTTGTATTTTTCAGTTCTGTATAGTGAAATAGTCCCACTCAAATTCCACTCTTAAGTCTGAGAATATGTTTGGTGAACAACTCATAATGACTTTTAAATATGTATATAGATAGATGTCCATTGTATAATTTTATATATATATGATGTATATTACACGTAGATCCAGAACTTCAAGGAATTCTCAGTTTCTATTGGTTATATTTATTTGTTACATAAGACACAATGTTTCTAGTCCTTTTACTGATATTGCTGGAGTATACATTCAAGTATACATGTCAAAAAGTGCTTTCAGAGGTAGAATGCCCTTATGCAATACTGGTGCTAAGTCTGACCAAGAGAGAAAAATCATACTTTAAAATAGAATTTTTTTTTTTTTGTCTTCTTTGAATCCAGAATAACCAAGGGATATTTTATAAAATAACAACCCAGCAACTATTTCAGAGTGAGCTACTGACACCCATTTTAGAAGTCTGTCCATTTAGATGTCCATCTGTTTAAATTATTGGAGAAGGTGTTACCTTTTCTTTTTGCTTTGTACCACCTTGCCAAATGGATTTTAAATAGCATCTTTAGATGCTGCTGTTGGAACTATTCTTATGACCATTTTTAGAGCTTAAAGACATAGAATGCTATGCAAAGTGATCTTTTACTAAAAGTTAAAAGTTGGGTAGGTAACTCAGAACTAGAAGTAGAATAGAAAAATGGCCCAAAATCATAGACTATCACAAGTGGTGTAGGCAACAAACATATATAATTAAACTCTTGTGGCAGTAATTTCAGTAAATAGATATTACTTCACAAAATACTTTTGATTTTTCATATGTGATCTGGAAAAAAAATTTCATGCTAATAAATAAGTGAAAGCCAAAGTATCATAACTGGGAGTCTTGCTGAAGATATCTTAACCTGTATAATTACTTCTTGGGATGCTTCATATGAAAATCTATTACCCACTCAGAAAAAGTAAAACAGGAGTTACAGAAAGTTTTTTATTACTATCCCTGTTTTCTTTAACGTTTTCCTGTTTTCCCCACTCATATCTGGCAGTGAAATGAAATGATAAGACAGTGTTTAATATAAAACTATGCAATCATATTTTTAATAAGTGGACTGAAAATTCTTTTGTTAGAAAAGCCTTATGTTTCAATATATATATTTGCAATAAAGCGAAGAACAGGAAAACACCTATATAGTTTGAAATAGAAACAATATGATATTGTCTTCTAAATATATGATGATTGTTAATTTCACTGTCACATTTCCTTTTTAATTTATGCAGTTTATTAAGTTTAACCTGCATCTACAGATGAACTGAAAAACAACAACCAATATGCAACAGGTAAATTGAATGTATGCACTTTAAGTACAGACTTCCATAGATGAAAATTGTAATTTCATCTGATTTTCTTTCTTAAGACATCATATTTTTTGGAATCACCCCAAAATTTAAAGGTAAGGGTTAGCTGTGTCTGTGCTTCAGTATGACACTAACAGCAAGATTACGAGGGTGAAGCGCGACATGCAGTCATAAATAATATAATTATTTTTAAGTTTATCATGGATTGTTAAATGTGTCTTTGTTTTGCGAAAGCTTTGATAAGTGTATAACCTATGTAACAGCAGTTCAGTTAAGGACTATGTGTGGTAATAGATCAAATCTGGCAAAATGTACATTGTTTACAGATTTAGAAACCATGGTAACTAATTTTTGTATAATAGTGTCTCTAGAAGTATTGTAAAAGCATCTTTCTTATGACGAGAGGCTGAGAGTGCTGGGTTTGCTCAGCCTGGAGAAGGATGAGATGGGGTCTCAACAATTTTTACAAATATCTCAGGAGTGGATGTCAAGTGGATGGGACCAGACTCTTTTCGGTGGTGCCCAATGACAGGATGAGGAGCAATGGGCACAGGCTGAAGCATATGAGGTTCCATCTGAGTCTGAGGAAAAACTTTACTTTGAGAGTGACAGAACATTGGAACAGGCTGCCCAGAGAGGTTGTGGAGTCTCCTTCTCTGGGGTCATTGAAAACTCACCTGTATGCATTCCTGTGCAATCTAGTCTAGGTGTATCTGCTTTAGTAGGTGGATTGGACTAAGGGATCTCCAGAGGTCCCTTCCAACCCTAACCATTTTGTGACCCTGTAAAAGAAACACTTATACTGTTGAAAAATGTAAGCATTGCCAAAACTAATATGCAGCCTCTAAAACATGATGTTTTTTGTAGTTAAAGGGAACAACAAAACAAACAAATACTTAGGATATGGTTCTTTTTTTTTTTTTTTTTTTTAATGAATACTCAAGTAGTTTACCTTAGACATGAAATCAGGAATAAGACAGAAGAATAAAAATAAGTTTCAGGTGAGTCAAGTGGAACTAGATTTACTTAAAAGCCTGAGACCATCAAGTATTATTAGTGTAAATAGTCTTAGTCACTATTAAAGACAATTGTTGAGAAGTAGTCTTATGCCCATGAGTGTTACCCTTGAAAACCTCCTGATGAACAACCAGTGCTTGAATGAACTTGTAGTCTGGCAGTTTTAGGACAATCTTTGTTTTGCTCAAAGTCTAGTTAAAGATAAAATGTCCTTCAAACGAAATAAAAAAAATAATGGCCAACTTTAAGTGTGAACAAAATAAAAATGGCTATAACTATTAATTTATTTATGGTGGTACAAATACAGTCCATTTTTTTTAATTAGTACAAAAGAAAACTAATTAGAAAAGCTACAGTTAAAGGTTGTTATATGCAAAACAAGCAAACAAACAAAAACAAAAACAAAAAAACCCCAAACACACAAAAAACCCGAACAACTTATAGAAGTTGAAACTTTTTCTCACATGCCAGGTTCAGAGACAATGACTAAGGTCAGATAGAGCCCGGTAATCACACGGGATTGTTGGTGCCAGGGCATGGCAGAAGTTAGCCCATAGGTCAGGGTCGCTGTTCAGATAAATAAGTGGCTCAGAAAGGCACCACTGTGACATAGCTGCAGTGTAGCTGAGATCGGTCTGGGCTTCGTCTCAGATGAAAGCAGTTTGCATGGACAGGAGATCAGCCACATCATCCCTGCTGGGTACCTGGGAACCTCTGCTGAGGCCTCTGCTATAGTGTTATTTCAAAGACACCATTGCACCATCTCTGAATTGGTCCTGTGCCCTAGCAGCCAAATCTCCCAGAGGAGGAATGTACTCTGAGTCATTACGATTATTCTCAGAGACATCAAGACAATGTTTTCAGCATGGGACTTAGGGGCATCATGTTGGCATTCTCTCAACGCTCCAGGTGTGGGGTGTTAATTAATGGGGCTTCTTCCTCCTCTAACCTGGGAAAAACATATTCTAGAAAATTATAGTTTTCCTCTTTGTTCTAGGATTTACTTGGGACCATTTTGTATGTTTTCTAACAGACTTTATACTTCGCTTCCTCTTTTCTGCTCTGTAACTCTGTGTTACATTTGACTCTACCATAAATGATGTGCTGTCCATACATTAGATATTGCTTCTTAGTTCTTTCCATTACTCCAAAAATCAGTTTTGACCAGCTTCTAAGTTTGCATTATCAGTAATGTCCACAGAGGAGGTGTTCATATACTTGGTAAGTCCACTATGACTCAATTTCGACTCCCTCAAGTCCCCTGCTATCACCCTAGTCCTGTACTCCTACAATAGATGCTCAATAATTATCATAGGGCCATGGATCACACATTCTCCACAGAATAACTAACTGTTGTTCCTATCTATGTAAAAATCATTAACAATGTTATAACACAGAATCATGCAAAGCCAAACAAACCAAACACAAATTAATAGCCACTTGGTCATTGCCTAATCGTTCTTTCAGTTTAACATATTAAAGCAAAGCTCCAAGCAAATCAAGATTGAGTCCAGAAAAGGCCAGACTTACAGCCCAGCCTGAGGCTTTGTGAAGTTAGTAAAATGTCTGTGGCACTTATTACCAATAGTAATATTGTGTTTACAGTGCTCTAGTAATTTTTTAACTAAAAAGACACATTAAAAAAAATTAACAGTTTACTTCATAATTTCCAAGTTTATATGGAATCATGCAATCTGTCATTTACATTCTAGGAAGTAGGTGTCACAGTATTAGTTTTCATATAGCTCATTTTCTAGGACATTTCTTAGTACAATGACATCACCTAAACTCAGAACCTGTAAATGTGAATGTAACAATTAAAACAGTAGATAACGTATCTTGACTGTGTTCCTTTTTTTGAAGTGTTTGTTCTTGTGTGTTGAAAACAGGACCAATATGGAAGAAGATAAATGATTTATTAATTTTGTTTAATAAAGATTAATTATGCAATAATATGTCTATCAGATATTGGTAATAGGGAAATTCCACTTTTCTTGAAGTATATCTGTGCTATATCTAGAACTTATATGAATCATTAATATTGTTTACAATTTATACCATCTCTGAAGGGCACTTTTCTGATCTCTTTTATTTTTCTACGTTTTCTTTTAATAAATATCACACTACACTGACCCATAAAAGATCTATGGACCCATAAAACCTTTGTCTACATTGGTGATTCTATTTGGGATCTATTGTTTCACCATGCTAAAACAATGATGGCAAATCTTTTAAAGTCAGTGGTTGGATCCATCCTACCTAAAAACATGAGGTTATTCCTTTCTGTAGGCAACACTGTAAGATTCATTCCATGTGGTACTGAGATCAGTGTATTTCTCTTTGCAGTTCACAAACACATGAAAAGAAATAAAAGGCAATAGTTCTTCACAGAACATGTTGAATAATAGAACTTGGTATTGTGTGTGGATTCAAAAGTTTTTAACTTCAGAAGGGGATGGACAAGAGAGAGTTATTAAATATGTATAGAGCATTTATAGCTCAGAAGACTGTGATGCAGTAAGACTAAAAAAGTATGCAGGGAAAGTACTACTGTGTATTTTTATAGTTTTGTGCTTTCTTCTCTGTGTCTGCTTTTGGATATTATCAGAGACAAGGTAGAATTAGATGTACCTGTGAACTAAACTAGTACAGTCATCCTGATTTTCTGTATTACTTGCCACAAAAGCAGGTATGCTGAGTTTATAATTATATTTAGTTATTTGCCAGAAACCAGGAAATAAAGGAGCAAGGGAACTCTCACAAACATCATAAACATTTTCAGGTTCCTTATCAAGTGACGTTTACCACTTGGCTTTTGAAAACAAGATGAACACTTTTTAAATTTAAATAAAATCACATTTACTTTCCTATCATCTACTAAGTTAGAATCACTAATGATATCACTGGAAAATAGAAATATAACAGTTGAAATTCTACAGTAATTTTTTAAAATATAATCCCACTGGTATATAGGTCTTGTACCTTCCTGCTTCCTACTGATTTATATACTTTTTGTATCTTGTTCCTTGTTACACACTTCCAAACTGAAATTTCATTTTACTTTTGTCTGTACAAAATTTTGTGCATTTCTACGTTCTGCATGTGACGTCTTGTGTGCTTAATTCATATTCATATTCTATTTAAGCATATTTCAAATTCTAGTCCAGAATTGTTTCTAGTAATTCTAAAAAACTAACACTTATCAGTGTAGTGTTGTATCGCCAAGTCCACACAAAATCAATTCATTACAACTTCTCCTCTGTATATGAAGAACTGATCCTCCGATAATTTCCAGCTCTTCTAAATTAGTTTTGTTTTTCAAATATCTGTTTGGAACCTCACATAAAGCCATCTTCTGAACAGTCCTAATTTTTAATATAGCCCAAAGTATAAATTTATTTATATTTTTTCATAATTATTCCCTAGTGTACCTAGCGGGGTATTGTTTTCCAGAACATGATTATTTCTGAGCTGCAGTGTTGCAAATTGTGTATGATCTATGAACTTCTACCATCTGTATGTAATTTTTGTCAGCCACTTTTTGCTGACGTACCTACACAGAGCTTAAGAAGTGCACCAGTGTAATAGAGCAGTACAACACACTAGTACAAATAACAAAGAAATGTGACAAGTTTACACGTATTTTAAGGGTGATTTCTTTCTGATAACATCATATTATGATAGAATGGATTTCTGCAGGGGTTTCAATATGGTTTCCCACTGCCACTTCCTAGGGAAACTGATACATGATGGTCTAGACTAGAGGTCTGCATGGTGGGTGGGGAATTAGATGATGGGCCACACTCAGAGTGTGGTGGTAAATGGCTCTTTTTCACACTGTCAACCTGTCACATGCGAGGTCCACCAGGGATCGATATTGGGCCCAACACTAACATCTTCATGAGTGATCTGGAGGATGGGATCAAGTGTACCCTGACAAAGTCTGCTGATGATACCAAACTGAGTGGGGAAGTGGACACTTTGGAAGGGAGAGACATTCTGTAGAAAGACCTAGATAGACTGGAAGAGTGGGCTAACAAGAACCTTATGAAGTTCAATGAGGACAAGTGCAAGGCCTTGCACCCGGGAAAACACAATCCAGGAGCGCAACACTGGTTGGGATCTACTTGACTGGGGAGCAGGTCTGTGAAAAGGGACTTGATGGTCCTGGTAAACAACAAGGTCAATATGAGTGAACAGTGTGCTGCTGTGGCAAGGAAAGCCAGTGGCATGCTGTGTTGCATCAACAAGGGCACCACCAGTAGAGATAAAGGAGTCATTATGCCACCTTACTCAGCATTTGTCAGGCCTCACCTAGAATACTGTGTTCAGTTTTGGTCCCCGCTATACAAAAAAATATGTGGGAAGGTTGGAAAGGGTCCAGAGAAGGACTACAAAGATGGTCAAAGGACTGGGAAGATGCTGTATGAGGAAAGGCTGAGAGAACTACGTTTGTTAGCCCTTGGGAAAAAAAGTTTATCACTGTGTATTTCAACGGTGGCTACAAAGAAGATGTAGACTCTCTTTTTAGAAGGAGTCACATGGAAAAGATGAAGGGTAATGAGTACAAGTTACTCCTGGGGAGATTCTGATTGGATACAAGAGGGAAATTTTTCACAATGAGAACAATCAGCCAGTGGAATAATCTCTGTAGGGAAGTGGAGGATTTCCCAACATTGAAGGCTTTAAGATTCAGGTGGACAGGGTGCTGGGCCATTTTGTCTTCGCTTTTGCATAGAAAGGTTGGACCACATGATCCTTGTAGTCCCTTCCAACCAGGTATTCTATGATCAAATGATTTAACATTTTGGGTTATTTTATTTATGAACAAAAAACAACTCTATGTGCAGGGGCAATGGAGGGAAAATCTGAAACAAAATATAAAATCAATAATATTCTTTCCCAGGAAACCTGGTCCTGCTGCTAGAGCTCCAAAAAAGAAGCTTTCAAGCAAGAATTTGACTAAAAATGAAAATGTTATAGCCCTTCCTTACATCATCCAGTATTTGTGAGTCATCTGAAATTCCCTTCAGATGAAAGATTCCAATAGAACGTTCATAAGAGTCTACAAATGGTGAAATGTGTCCTTAAGAAATAAAATCAATCCCAAGAATTTCATGGTTCCACTCATTCCCCCATTTTATTTATTTTTTTTCCGCTGTGAAAGAACACAGTATCAAACAAGATGAGACGAGACAGAGATGCTAACTTAAGAGAGAAATGGCAGCAACGGGGACAGCACACAAATGAAAACAAATAAACAACCACTCACAAACAAACGAACAAACCTAACAAAGAAGTTATGAAAACCAAGAAGCTGTCACACTAGGATTCATGAGATAACATCACTGATAGAATAGGATGAAGAGGGGTAACACGGACCTTAGACATTGAAACAGCAAAGAGAATAAAGAATTAATACTAGGCTGGCATGGGTACATAAAAGATTAAAGAAAAAAACTGCAAAACAGCAAGATATTAATGCAATTTCAGAATGGAAAGAATGAGGCCAAGTGTTGTCGTGGTGGTCCTGTAGAGCTGCACCGCTGAAAATTATCATTTAATCCAAACTGATTACTAAAAATCATTTTAAAAAATCAGAAATTATCCAAGTGTTACATTAAAGATTGGAAGATACAGTACAAATCAAGTTTAAGCAGCACTTCAGAGGTGTTATTTTAGTTTAACTGTTGAATATTATAGAAACTGGATATTTTTTTTTTTTTTTTTTTGTGAGGAAGTGAGAATGTAAAGAAATTAAGGAATATATGAATATCATAACATTCATAGAGATTACATTACAATGTGGTGGATCTTGAGATGCATAACTTCTTTGTTGTGCCTCATTGTGTATCACATTAAGGAAGTGATGGCTGGAATTCATTTTCTAAATGGATAGGTAGCAATGGTCAATAAATTCCTTGCACTGCTTGTGTATGTGCATCTGTGACATCATTCATGTATAATTTTACTAGCAAATGATGCCAAACTCCAGAGGTTGTTAATTTGTTCTTTTGTTTTCTTTTTTTTTTCGCCCTTCTTTTCAAAAGAGAATAATTTTCAAAAACTAAATTATTATGTTCCACATTTAGTCGAACATTCAAGATAAACGGATAGAAGGAAAACAATCATATAACAGCCAAAAACACTGAGTAACTTTCAGGAGGGGACCACTGGCAGTGTCCACCCATCACAGTGTAATATTATTAGCTTGAACTTGTACCTTGCAAGTAGCTTCCTTAAAGGTACTGCACTATATTACTGTACTACACTATGTGACTCTTTTGTAGAGCACCCTGAAAATCTTATATTGCTTGATAATTTCAATTATATTCCTTCTTTACTCAATGAAAATGTGTTTAACCAAACAGCACTAATTTGACTTATCTATGAATGATAAAATTATTTTCTGACAATTCATGTCACACATCTGGCAATTTGCTTATGCAAAAAATGGGATGTATATATAATTTCAAGAAATAGAAATCTAGCTGCACTGCATTCACATTTAAATTCTAGATCTGTCAAGTCCTTTTTCATGTTGATGCTAGCGTGTTGATCGTATTTCTGTTTATTTCTGCAATGTGGTCTAAAATTGAGTAGTTTTACAAGCCCATGTCAGAACTTCTCTGTTTCAAGGTAAAAACACAATGTATTTCTGGAATTGTTTCTTCTACTTGATAGTTTTTTAATGAGCTGTGGGGTTTTTTTGGTTTTGTGGGGTTTTTTTTGTTTGTTTGTTTCTTTATGCTTCTTCATTTGATTTCATGCAATAATTTAAAGCCCAAATATATAGAATACTCACTAAAATTTGAGTCCTGATAAGACAATAGAATGCTCTCCCATTTTTCCTGTGCTCTTGAGACAAGATAACTGGTGCCAATCCCTCATTCTCAAACTGAGATCCTTCAAGACGTCTTTGCCACTTACTCTCCATGGGCTTGAAAAGCCTTATCTATGGTAGGAATATAAACTATAGTTTTAGGATTTTTTTTTTTTTCCATTTTGAGCCCTTCTTATCCCGCTATTATTATAACTCTACCAAGGGCCATATATTTGTTACTGTGTAAGACAGAAAACAGTGTTCAGAGTTGCCTTGCAGCAGGTTTGTGGTATTCCCAGTAATTAGGTCATGGGAATTGTTAGACAGAAGAAATGGATCTTTGCGGCCTAGAGGGAACTTTGCTACCACCTGATTGATTCCAAGGTTTTTGCATGGAAAACTTGTCCTTTGATGATTAGTTTCCAAACCTGTCTTATGGCAAATAGTGTTGTTTGTTCATAAAACATGCTACAACTGTCTCTCCCCAAGGCTCAGTACAACAAACTATGTGACAATAGAAAGTTGGCTAGAGTGTCAGTACTTGTCATCAGTATGAGTTAACAGGCAACACAATTTAGAAATGCTATACCTAACAAAGAAAGAGACACAATTTTAAGTTTCATTTGTTCTAAGCATGGAAGTAGAGCAGAAGGCCTCTAGCCATATGTATATGTATCTGTATAGACACATTATGTACATTAGCGTTGGGAGATCTATTTGAAATATAGATCTGTAAGCTGTACATATGTATTTTATAAATTTATATATGAATGTAATCTTAGTGATGTTACAGGCTGAGAAAGTCACAATATTACAAACTTCAGCAAGACAGAAATAACCGAAAAAATATTTCAAATCATTACTTGGATATAAATTGTTAACTTGAATAAGTCACCATTGAATACTTTCTTTCAGTGTTCTGCACACCACTACATAAAAATAGGATCTTATATAGTAAAATAACAACAAAAAACAACAATATTTTCAGTGATGGTATATATTCTAGCCTAGAGCATTTTCAAGTCATTCAGAATATCTTTAGTCTTACAAATTGATCCACATAAATTTAGGAACAAAGTTAACTATGCTGAAAATTCATTTGTATAAATTGCTTTTTTCAAATTCATTAGAAACCTTCAAAAATTCCACTTGTACATATAGTTAGGTTTCATTGCAGTTAGTGCTAACATGTAGCAAGGATTTCTGAGAGTATGAGCATGGAATGATAGCAAAATCTGTGAAAATGCAGTGACAGGATGATAACAGGCCCAGGAATACAAACATGTATGACAAATGGTCACTGAAAGAATGCAGCCTTGAGAGCTCCATAGAACTCATTTTATTCCATAGCAAAGAGCAGAAAAAAATCATCCTATATATGGTGAAACTTCAGAGGATAAAAGACAGCCCCATCATGAGCAAAAGAAGAACATAAAAAATTATGCCAGCATTCTGCCCTCTGCATAGGGATGCTGAACCTGATCAAAGCTACCCTTTCTCCTCTTTCTCCTTCAGTGGAGAGAGAGGTTGGTTTACTATGTTTTGCAACTGTAACTCAGCAGTCAAATTTAAAATTACTTTAAATTTAACTGAGTTAAGTAAACTACAATTTTGAAGAGCTGTATTTGCTTATGTGTGATTTTTGCTTCAGTCTTCCAGCATAACAAGTTAGTTGACTACAAAGACTGAATCAACTTGGATGCAACAAGTGTGAACATGAAATCATTACTTTAGTGTAACAATATACACTGGACTTTTATTAGGCAATTCTGATATTAGAATTTGAACTCAGGTTGCTCTTTTACTCTCATGACAAGAGATTAAGGTCTGAAACATTATCTTCTTGCCTTAAGAACATGAAAGATGATGATGAAAGATGATTTTGGCACAAATTTCAATATGTGCCAAAATTAAAAAAACAATGCCATCCAGAGATCAAGAGTTTGGTTTAAGGGGTCAGGAAACCAACTAGAGAACAAAGAAGGAACAAACTGTAGGATTAGTACATATTCTATCACAGATCACTCAGGGGCAACAGGGACACATGCAGATTTTTTTCTTTTAACATTCACAGTAATAGAAATAAAACTTGCTAAGAACTTAATTCTGTGGAGCTATATGGATCACAAATAATAATAAAATATGATAATAATGAGAATAGGATTAAAACTTTCATAAGTGATAAGCCAAGAAAGAATATGGCAGGCTCATCATATGCATCAGCAGATTGCTCAGGAGTATTAAGGAAGGTAATAATTCCAGTAATGAGACTATAGTAACAACTGTCTTTAGCTTGCTGAAACAGGAAGGAATTATCTCAATAGTTTTAAATTATCGTAACTCTGTTGAAGTCATTGAGAGAATATTAGTTTATGTCACTGTATTCTGTAACAGTTCAAGACTTACTAGCATAACTGACACCACAAATGAAACAGTGGTAGCAAAAAGTGTTAGTATTATAGTTTTGATTTGATATCTTGATATTATCAGATTGAATTGCAGGAGAAGGAGAGATCAAGGAAAATAATGCCTTTGAGACATCTTATGGATGCTTTCAGTCTTGGGTGTTGCCAGACTGACGAATGATCCCATACTAATCCATTAAGTTGTTACAGAGCTAAACAACTCTAGGGAACAGTAAACCTCCTCGCGCACTTAGAAAATTTCAGTGTCATTGTCATCATCTTGAGTTATGGATCTTGATGTTTAGGATACCAAAGTTTGGATTGTCTGAAAATGAGTGTAAAACACGGGACAACATGACCAAGCAAATGTCCTGTTTGGCAAGGAGGGCGTAACAGAAATGATGCTTGTGACACCATGTAGACTATACAGTGAGACTGTAGATACACTTTTGTTTTACCACAGATAGGTACCAAAGATTAAAGACATAATACTGTCATGCTGCTGATTAGGGCAGTCTCAGTGGATAGAGATTTATTTACAAATCTTCAATATTTCTAATACATTAAACATTAATATTAATAGTTTCAAACCTTCAGTGTCAAATCATAGATAACATTTAAAATTGTATCAAAATTGTTCTCAGATTTGCAGATGATTTTGGAAAGAGTGGATAAATAGACAATAGCTTTTAGAAAATGCTGGAGGAAATAATAAAATTTGTCTGTAATATTTTAGGAGGCACTTGAATCCCACCCCAGCTGGGCAGGTAAATGAGTTCAGATTATTTTACTTTAATACTGAACTTAAAAATGGTGATGTTTGGTGGGATCAGGAAGCAATTACATTATTTATCTGATGACAGTCAGCTTATGCACAAAGAAAATGGTCTGTTGGATAAATAACATTATTAGGTTTGTTGTGTAATGAACTATATTTTAACATTCTAGTACATGCTAAATATTAAATAATGCAAACATGTTTTTAGCATCATCTTCATTAATATAAAATCTGGGTCAACATTGTTCATATTCAAATGGATTTTTTTATTGGTTCACTTCTGGCTGAAGATTGATGCTAGAAAGTTTGGGCTTTCTATAAGAGATTTTACTGGTCAGCCAGGCTAAGGTAAGTTGTTGTGTTAGACTACTAGTGATCCATGTTATCAGCAAACTAGTGCAAGTGAAGATTGCAGAAAAAAAACCCTTACAAAGTTATATTCTTTTATAGCAGAGGTACAAATTGGAAAGTATCTTATTTAAAACTTTTACAGATCTGTGACACTGTCTGTGAAGTCTCCAGTTATTTCAACTGCAATTCCGGCTCTGAGCTGTACCACTAGCACACACCTCTTGAACGAGTTGAAAAAGTTCTAGTTTCACATCTTTTAGTGAAATTTGATATAACTAGCTACATATATGGCTAATATTAACTTGCTTCTCTAATTGTTTTTTAAAAGTCCCTTCCCCATTATATATCTCACAAAACATTAACCTTTAAACTTAACAACAACAACAACAAATCAGCAAGATAATGTCAGAATACTAATCAGGGCAAGATTCCATCAGGAGCAGAATTTCCCCCAGAAGTCTTTTTTTACATCACAGCTGGTTTACTATTGCTTATTTTGCTACCTAACACAGATTGTAATGATTTTACTTTAGTTTCTTGCATGCTTCCAAGAACTCTGGATAAGAATGTCATAAGGAAAAAAAAAAAAAAAAAAGTAGTTATAAGAAAGCAAAAAACAGAAGAACAAAATAACTAGTGGATAAAACTTCTGCTGAATAACTTTGAAATGGTGACGTTTGCAATGTTGTTATGTTTTACAGAATCATCCTACAATTCACATGGATTATTTTCTCCTGTATCGTCATTTCCAGAGTTATACTCACTTCTAGAATTATGATAGAAGAACAAAAGGTTATTTTTAATGATGTTCTCACAAAATTGATCCATTTTTTCCTCTGCTAAAAGCTTTATATTTTCCCTGTTGGGTGGAAAAAAGGTTTAGTGAGCAGTTCTGCTGTGCATATCATCTTGTTATTAAACTGATAATCCACGTCAGATGTATAGGAAGGAAATCAAAAGCAGGAGGCTGTATGTAATGGGGTTTTGCAGATTATAGTGAATGACAGACATAAAGACTCCCAGCACATGTAGTAAGTAATTCATAGAATAACATCCAAAACCTTGTTTTTTCCAGTTTTGCTACTTTGGGTAATTTAGTACTCAGTTGTTCATGCAAAACTGTTATGAAAGACCTGTCAGAAGTAGTTCTGTCCTCCATATCAGTTTTACCAGGAAAAAAACATAGGGCCTGATTCCAACTTACTCTAATTGCTTTAAATTTACATGTGTCTACTGATTCAGTATTCTGGAATTGTATTACTGTACCACAATTATGTATGATAGAATAAGTTTGTGTGTTACTAACTAGTGAGGAGGAAGAAAATAATTTACATATTACACAGAATCTACTAAATATGCTTACCTTATCAGTTCTGTATCCGTGCTTCAGAAATGCATATATTTCTTATATGTTTATACACACCAATCGAAAAAAATAAAGATTCTTGTGAATTAAATACCTTTTTTTTTTTTTTTTGTGACTTTAATTATCAAAAGGTATTGACAAAAAGAGCTAAGCAAATAGCCATGTCTATGTTGCCTAGCTGGCATATTTTTCTCACTTTATTAACAGCATTTTATTTGTGTTACAAACATAACAGTCATAATACTCACACCTTTAAAGTAATAAAAACTTGAAAACTTATTTTTTTCAGAGTTCAAAACTTATTTGCAGTATCCCATAATGTTTCTTTATTGTTCTTGAAAGTATTCAGTGAGAAAACATCATTTTCTGTATTCCTTTTACATGCAAGATATTTTAAAATTATTTTTAAGAGACATACAATTGTTTCAACACAATTTTTTTCTGTTTCTGTTTCATTGTTCATTACATCTGCTGTATGTTCTCTATACCTGAACAAATAACTTTATGGATTCCAAAGAATTAATGAAGCAATATTAACATTACGAGTATAAATTAAAGATTAATAATAATATAGTCTATGTACTCATCCCTTCAGGCCATCACCCACTATGTTGAGAGACACACTTGTTTTTAAATAGAATAAAAAATATCCAATAATTCCATTTTTGTTCTGATATCCTTTCTCACTAAGTGCAGGATCTCCTTTCTTTTCTTCATTTTTCCTTTCCCCTAAGCATATATTTTCATTTCACTACCTCTTAGGAAAAGACAATTTTTAATAAATTTGTCCCAATGTTTTCCATAAGAATAGATGTATAAAGAAAACCATTAGAACATGCTGTTTACCAATTATTACCTCCTTTAGTTTTGATACTCATGTCAAAATAGTGAACTTGTTTTAATAGTTTTCCATTAGAAACTATTGGTACTGTGAGGTTTTCACAAATGGTACAAGGGATTTTTCCCTACTGACTACTCTGTTAGATTAAATTTATAATACATCTTCTTCCTCATATTCCAAGCTGTCTTGGCTCTGACAGCTGGCTTCACTCTGTGGTCTTGTGTATTTCATTCATTCTAATGTCTAAATCAAGATAATTGTCTTTTCTATACAAATTTATGCTGTTCTTTCTTTTTCCCAACATATTTCCAGTTTTGTGACTATCAATCAAGTGCACAACGAACATTCTTAGCATTCCTTCAAGAGTTGTTGCCATTGACTTATTTCTTTCCTGGATATTAGCAGAATTTTTTCCATTTAAGAACAGAATAGTTAAAGTAAGACAATGCTTACGTTTATCTGCCTTGTCTGCTTACTAACCTTGTGATAGGTCAAGAAAAAATATTTGCACTGGTAGCTTCCCAGTGGTGAGTGAAAATTAAATCTCCAGGCTACCAGCAGGATCGGTGTGTTCATCCCCACATACAGGTAGCATGCTCAGCAAATTGCCACATGATGGACCATGAAATGATTTGCGGATCAGACCAGACTCTATCCAGTGTGTCCAGCCTTCTTCAGTTCCAAGAAAATATACTTTCCTAGGCTCATGAAAAACTAAACCTTCTTTTAAGAATACTGACTTAAAATTAATCAATTCTAAAATGTTTTGAGGCATATGTATCACTAAAATAATTTTTAAAAAAAAAAAAAAAGGACTCTGGAAAATTTCTGACCAGATTTATTCTTGCATGCCAAATAGAGTTATTTATTTTTCCAACCAGACTGTGTAGCCATGCAGATTTTGCTGTTAATGAGAGAGAAAAGACACAGTCGATAATCCCCTAAAATAATTGTTTCTTTCATGGTTAGTTACAGCCCAAATATGTACAACCAGAGTGAACAGCTTGACTACATACACTCCTGAATATCCCAGGAATACTTGCAGCACTTGTGGAACAGGTTACAGGCATTAAAAATGCTTCCTGTCTTCTTTTTGTTCTAGAATGACAAAAAGCTGTGTGTGACGATGTGTGACTCTGAAATCCAGGAATCATATGCTGCTTTAGGGGAAAAAACAAAACAACAACAACAACAACAACAACAAACAACAACAACAACAACCAAACAAACAAACAAACAAACAAAATCCCCACACCAATTCATCATTAATATTTATATTTGCTTGTCTGCTTAGGGTTGAAGTTCAGGAATGATGCTAAAATTCTATATCTAATGCAATTTTCTGGGTATGTGCCTTCTGAAAAGAGACCTTTGATATGAATACCTAATGGAAAATCCTGTTGTGGCACTGACCCATGCTTCTTCCCTGTTAATGCTAATCTGGAGAAGCAATTCTCATCTTTTCTAACCAGATGATTTCTTCTAAATTTTATCTTTAACCGCCCATGTGATGTGAATTCATCTTCAACATACTCCATAGCAGTTGTTCAACCTTCATAAACAAAGCTTTTTTATCATTCCATAATGCGTTAATGAGAGCATTAGTCATCTTTTCTTGATGTTTTCTCACAAAATATATCAACGTGCCAGTTTAAATCTGTTACGCTTTGAGAATGAAGGACAGAAGTCCTATGAAGATTTTATTGTAGTTATTGAACCTCATTAACTACAGGCTAGGAAAAATAGGTGTAGTCTTTGTACAAATGTGGAAACATTCAATCTGAATAAATATTTTCACTACCTGAATGTTTGTGTTAACCTTTCCAGCTGAGGTATGAAGAAGCATGCAAATATGCTATTTTGACTTTGTACAGCACAATATATTCCTGCTGTTTTATTTTCTTGATACAGTAATATAATTTACTAGTGTTGGCTGGGGATTTTTTCTGCATCTGTAGCTATGTTATCATGATTCCGTGTACCATCCTGGATCCCAAGAGACATGACAGTTTAGAACTGTTAATGATCTGTTTCATAATTATCCAGAACTGAATACTGTGTATGTTGGCATCTTGCAATAAATTTACACACCTAGCAGATAGGAGGCCATTTCTTTGGGTTTTCTATTTAGAGATGTATCCTGGTGGAATTTCTTATATTTGCTTATTTATTGCAGAGTTCTGATTTTATAGGTAGGTTACATACAGTGCGTTTAGCCTTGCCTCAGTGTCTGCTCATTTCAGTCTGGTCTCCACACTGTGACTGCTTTCCCCCTCTTGAGTTTGCAACATGGATGGCTCCCTGAGTGTAGAAAGATATGTAGCACAGCTTGAGCGTATGTAGAGGTTTAATATATGAGTTTTGGTGGAGCCTGGGCACTGAGCACATGCAAGCAACTATGAGTTCACAGGAATGAATTGCACATAAATCAAGTCAGAAGCAGATGCTCAAATTGCATTGCAAACCTGATGCTTAAAAACTCAACACAGAAAACACTGGAGACCAAATTTGGTGGTTTGGCAAGAGTTTGGAACTTTTGAAACAGGAACAGTTAGGAAAGATGAACAGGAGTCTAAATTATCTCAAACAGTAGGGTTTTGTTGTCATCATGAATTTTTCTTTGCCTGAATACTTCTAATTTGGTCTTTTGGGGGACACGCAAAGCATAATGTCTGTTCCCAGGTCTCTTTTCTGTCTCCACAAAACCTCTGCCACAAATGTCCTTCTCAAGTATCTGCTTTTTTTTTTTTTTACCTCAGACTGTACTAGTGTCATAAATATGCTAGCTGTAGTAACTGCATACCAAGGACAAAATTGTGTAAGTTTGCTAATTAGAAATTCAAGACATTCTGAGTGCTTCACATATGAAGTAAGACTTTGTCCCTACAGAATTAGCACTATTATTCAGTTAAGTAGAACACAGATTTATTTGGACCTTAGTAGACTGAACAGCCTTCAACTTTCATCGTCTTCATCACAAAGGTACTGAAAGTGGTTTTAATGTAGTGCATGAATCGCATACTGAGTTTAAGGAGATATAGTCAGTTTTTGATGGAAGCAGCAAAGAAATAAAAGAACAAAGAAATTGTTTAGAAGTTCAATGCATATCCCCTCATATCAATACCTCTACCATGACTTACATTGTGTTACAGAAAGCAAAGAATACAGATTTTAAAATACAAGTCTCTGAATAGTTCATACCATTAAATTTCATAAATATAAGCGGAGACTTCCTAAGGAAAGAAAAAAAAAAAAAAAAGAGAGTTATACAAATTCTAAGAAATGCTTTGTTTCTTGGAGATATTTTTTGTCTATTATTTCCTCATTCTATCATTTTGAAGGATGAAGTATTCTAATATTAACTTTTTTTCTTGTTTGACATGTGTTTGTTAAACTTATAATTAGGTATCAAAATTATGTCACAGTAGACTAAATAAAATACACTTCCATTTTTATTCCTTACTTGTCCATACTGAAGAGAAAAACCCATGCTGAATCTGATGAAAGTAAATAAAATCAAAATAAATAAGTGTAAAAATGTTTAACCTATGATCCTAGAGTACAGCCTCTGTATAGTTTCAATTTAACCAGTATCTGAGTTCATTGCTACAGTATTTCACATTCACTGTATGTTTTATATGTGCTATCACTTTATTTCTCCTAGTCATTTTTTATTGATAATATTAAAGGCATGAGGTCAGCTCTGTAAAGATATGTGGAAATTAAAGGCTATGTGAATACCTGGAATGTAAAGATATCTTGTTTGTGAGAGTATTTGATGAGTAGATTACTGAATAGAAAACAGAGAAAAGAGAGAGTAAAATTAGTAAGTAAATACACAAACCCTAACAAGCAGGAGATAACAGGAACAACAAGGAAGATGAGAACTCAGAGGCTCCTGATAGATGGGCCACTGACAGATTCACTAAAGAGTCACCTTGAAGAAGCTCAACCATAACTTTGTAAGTGGTAGGAAGGGAGAAACAAGATTACCATGGGACTCATGGGAATTAATACATTTTTTTGTGGGATATATGAAGACCCTGGTGGGATTATTGAAAACTTGGTAGGGGATGTTTTAACAGGATTGTGAAAATGTGTAAAACTACTGTAGTGTGTTTAGGGGAAGGGCCAAAGAGGGGAAAATGAAGGGAGAAATTTGGATCAGGGAGGAGCTGGGGAATGGAGTGAGCAGGAATAAAACACCACATTTAAGCAGGATGCTGATGATCAGTATGCTTGTGTCGTCGAACCTCATGACTTGTCAACACAGTGATAATAAACTTTAAAGTTTTGTAAAACTTATTTTCCATGTGACTTATCTCTCCATTCTGTATGTGGGTATATAGGTGAACCAGTGGTAAACTTTGAGGTGTACTAGCTGATATGTAGGAGACCAGACTAGAAAGAATCTGGAATTTCTTTTTTTTTTAACTAATAATTGATTAATATTTTAAACTGTGAAGAAGAAACGTTTCTGTATGTTTTGTACTTTACATGGTTGCATCCACTCAAAATATGCCGGTATAAAAATAAACATTCATATCTCTAATATCAAAGAAGTAAGCAACTGAAGGCTAGGATCTTATCTTTCTGTTTACCTGTAAAGTGTGGTTCCCACTTGATACACTTCATAAATAACTGATGATTTTTATGTTAAATATTGATATTTTCAGTTACTTGTTCAAAACCATGATTAGTATATGTGACAGGAGGTTTCACTGTCCTTAGGAGACTGCACTGCAGGGATGCATTACCCTTGACATTCACCTGTCTAACTATCTGCTGGAAATGTACACAAGCAGTCCAAATATTTTGGTGTTGATTTTTAATCAGTAATATTTTTAAACATTTCAACCTAAAATTTACAAGTGTTAATATCTTAGCTAACATGTTTGATGCATTGTGTCACCCTAGATTGCAATAATGTGACACAGTATGCAAAGTAATAAGGTAAGAGATAGTTTGTATTTCTTTCCGTCGCAAACAATAGTATGATCTTGGGTGATACTCAAGGTTAGACTTGCAAATCTACAAAATATCTTTGAAGTTCCTTTTGACAGTGAAGTTGAACACAAAATGTCAAATACAGACACTTTAAAATTGTGCAGAAAATATGTAAAATCTGTTGTATAAATACAGTCTTTCAAAGGCAAGAAAACAAAACTAGTCACATTTATTGCAACATACTTGTATAATAACCTTTTCAGTCTAAGTATTTCACAGATACATACATTCAACACTAGGGAAACTTATGTGTAAGAGCAAGACAGTTAAAAAAAGGATAAGCAAAGAGAAGAGCATAAAATGCCTACTACTTGAATGAAAGATAACTTGATATCTTTACAGCTAAGGTAAATTCTAACATCTGTCATAGAAATGGTATCAATTTTTAAAGGATTTAGTTTGTATCCATTTTTAAAGGATTTAGATGCTTCATGATGTTTTACGCAGAGTGCATATTCTTTAATACTACTACTTTGTGCAAAACAGTAACCAGCTCTGAATTTCAGTTTCATATTCTAACTTTGAAAAATCACTGAGGTCTTCAGCATCTACTTACCTGCAGTTCTGAAATAATCTGGAGTCAATCTTGCTGCCAAGACTGTTCATGCATTTTATATTAACAGTCATTGAACAAAACCAGAGATGACCCTGGGACTCCCCAAGCTAATGAATATTTAACTATTTTAAATAAAAAGTGAAACGGCTTCAACAGGATAGATTTTCTTTTACTTACAGAAAAGAAAATGAATAACAAAAAAATAAAGTTTTAATTTTAATGGCAGTTGTGGTAAGATAGTGACATAAAAAACTATGTCAATTCAAGCTAGGAGACAGAGTACTGGGAGAAGAACAACTCGTGAAAGCATGTATTAAATTGCAAGTCTGCAGTACAACAAAATGGAGGAAGTGGAAGTAATCAGTAATGGTAGGGCTAACAGAAACATGAACGACACAGTTAGCAAAGCATCATACCTCAAAAAAAAAATTAAAGTGTATGTTGTGTGCAGAAATAAAAGACATAAGTAAGCATAACAGTGTGTTATAATCTGTAATGAAATATGAATGAATAAGATAATTAAACAGAATACATTTGAATAAGGGTTCGTCTAAGTCAGTGTGGTAGGTTGACCTTGACTGGCCACCAGGTGCCCACCAAACTCCTCTATCACTCCCCTTCCTCAGTAGGACAAGGAGAAAGAAAATAACAGGAAAAACAAAACAAAACAAAACAAAACAAAAACAATACCTCATGGGCTCTTCACTAAACAGAGGCTGCATGCAGGTGATTAGATTGTATCTTCTTGTGATTCTGTTCCACATATTCAGCACAGACTTGGAATCATACCGCATCTAATCTTCACAAGAAAACTACCCAAAAACCCAGTCCCAGGTAAAAATGAGACTTGTTGTCGTATTTTGTTCTGCTGCTTGATTCGAAATGTTCTGTTCACTGATCGCTGTTATACTTCTCTAAAATAAGCCTCATTCTTCCCTTCCATTTATACATCCTTGGAAGAACATAAATGGCAAAGTATGCTCTGTCCTCTGCAGACAACAAATCTCCAGGTAGTGTCCCTAAGAAATCTATTTCAATTTCTATTTTAGAAAACCCTACCAAAAAAATAAGTTCAAGATAAACCTGATTTTTTAATGTTATTTATTATGTCCCTTTGGGAAGTAACTTCATGGTAACAATTTTCTCTGTATGTAACATAACAACCATCTTTTTAAAATGCTCTGAAATCTAGAGCAGAAAGTGTCCTGGTTTTGTTAAAAACAAGACCAGTTTTTCTTTTAGTGAATTTGTTCCTTTCAGCTAAGTTCTTCTAAGTAACTGCACTTCCCTGAAGTAAGCTACACATTTCTTCTCAGACACTGTGCTTGGTGCTGATAAGATCACCAATGGAATGCTGAGGAAGCTCAAGTTTAGATTTATTGCTATACCATTGCTGATAACATCCCATAATTGAGGGGGCGCTTCTTGCAAGGATGAGCGGACAGGGCAGGTGACTAAAACTGACTGAGTATTCCATCCGATCCACGACATACATCATATAAAGGTAGGAGATCATGAAGATCTCACTCTCTTCAACCATGGCCAGCATCTAGAGAGGACCCCACCTGCCTGCCTGTGAGCTGAGGCCTGAGGCCCTGCGTCCCTGAATGCAGTTTCTGGTTTGATGTAAAGTTCTGCCCATGACTTCCAGGTGCCTGCCCTGCAGCCGCTGGAGCCACGCCAGTTCCGCGCACCACAGGATGGATTAAACACTGCTCTACCCCAGGGCATTCAAGATTGGTTTTGCATATTTTGTATCATTTTCTCTGTTTATTAGTAGCATTAGTAAAGCCTTTAAAACTTTTTTCAACCCAGCAAGTCTAAGCCTTTCTTCCTTCCGCCTTATCATATTTCCTATCAAAAAAGGGGGGTGGGGGTGAATGAGGGGGTAACAGAGACCATCTGTCATGGTTTATTGTCACTTTGCTTTAAATCTTGACAAATTTAATTGTTGGCCCATATGGGGAAAGAGAAGACCAGGACTGAAAGAGATCATGTCAAACCATTTAAATAAAAAAATTTACTCTAAATAGCACATAGTTTTGTTTTCTGCTGTGCTACTACTGGCTCCTGGGCTATTTTTGTGTTCTTCTACAAAGTCTTTTCTTGAAAAAAATGCCTGTGAGAAAGTATTACCAATTATTGAAGTTTATATCTTTTATATGATATATCCTTGGATAGCTCCAGCTACAGAAATATTGTTATTACGTTTGATACCTATAAGTTTCTTTCCTTGACCATCACTATTTTATATGTTCATTTCCTTCTTTCTTATCATTTCTCTTCATGTGTATTAGCAGATAATTTTAAGAAAACATTTTTATCTTTTTCCTAAAAAGGTTATACAAACCTATGAATGAACATTTAAACCTCATAGTGTAAAAAATATATGATTTTTCAAATTTTCTGTCTATGATAGTTTATCTACATCCATCTATGAAAATAGAATATCTGTTCAAAATGTGTACTATCAGCAAGTTTGCTGATGACACCAAACTGGGAGGAGTGGTTGACACACCAGAAGGATGTGATGCCATCCAGAGAGACCCGGACAGGCTGGAGAGTTGGGCAGGGAAAAATTTAATGAAATATAACAAGGGAAAGTGTAGAGTCTTGCACCTGGGTAGGAACAACCCCAGCTCCCAGTATAAATTGGGGAGTGACCTATTAGAGAGCAGCGTAGGGGAAAGGGACCTGGGGGTCCTGGTCGACAGCAAGATGACCATGAGCCAGCGCTGTGCCCTTGTGGCCAAGAATACCAATGGCATCCTGGGGTGTATTAGAAGGGGGTTGATTAGTAGGTCGAGAAAGGTTCTCCTTCCCCTCTACTCTGCCCTGGTGAGACCACATCTGGAATATTGTGTCCAGTTCTGGGCCCCTCAGTTCAAGAACAACAGGGAACTGCTGGAGAGAGTCAAGCGCAGGGCAACAAAGGTGATTAAGGGAGTGGAACATCTCCCTTATGAGGAAAGGCTGAGGAAGCTGCATCTCTTTAGCTTGGAGAAGAGGGGACTGAGGGGTGACCTTACTAATGTTTACAAATATATAAAGGGTGAGTGTCCTGAGGATGGAGCTCTTCTCGGTGACAACCAGTGGTAGGACAAGGGGTAATTGGTTCAAATTGGAACACAAGAGGTTCCACTTAAAATTGAGAAGAAACTTCTTCTCAGCAAGGGTATCAGAACACTGGCACAGGCTGCCCAGGGGGGTTGTGGAGTCTCCTACTCTGGAGACATTCAAAACCCACCTGGACACATTCCTGTGTAGCCTCATCTAAGTGTTCCTGCTCCGGCAGGGGGATTGGACTAGATGATCTTTTGAGGTCCCTTCCAATCCCTAGCATTCTGTGATTCTGTGATTAAGAAACATAATGCTTAGATCTTTTGTTTAATATCTCAGATGATGGAGATTCCACAAAATCTCTGAGCATTGTGTTCCAGTGTTCGATCACCTTCATAGCAAAAAAAAGAGTTGAGCTTTTCCCCTTATGTTTAAAAGGAATTTCCTACATTTCAGCTTGTTCCCATTTGTTCTTTTTCTTTCACCAGGAACCACTAAGCAGGGCCTGACTCTGTTGTCCTTACTCCCTCCCATCATGTATGTTTATATGTTGGTCAGGTTCCCCTGAGTCTTCTCTTTTCCAGGCTGAGCAGCTCTTCTGGCCATTCAACATGTGACAGATGCTCCAGTCTCTTGATCACCTTTGTACAAAATAGAGAAGTCTGAAGTTCAAAAATATCAAATTCACGTATTGACATTTTTAATAAAAAATTTGTTTAGTACAGTATCACAGATTAGTTTCAATTCATGTGGTGTTACCTGGCTCTTCTGACATTTTGAAACATAGTCTAATAGTAAAACTTGATTTATTGCAAGCTGGCTTTGTGTGTCATAAGTTAGTATGTTGCATGTTTACAGGTCTGGCAACACCATTACTCAGGACTTTCACAGAATGGACCAGAAAAAAACAATGCTTTGTGAGAAACATGTAACTACTAATGCTATTTAATAACATTTAGATTTCATATATCCTGGAAAGTGTTTCCAGTGTACCTCTTCAAAGCTGACACAACTGTTAAAGTATGTATGAATAATATATTATACAGTTTCATCAGTTATGTTCTGCAGTAAAGAATAATTTTCTGAGAAGAAAATTAATTAATATAAATATTTAATATTTAACTATATTAAATATCACAAAACCATGGCACTGGAAAGGTTAATAAAATACACAAAGTTTGTTGAAATCCTGGTTCTCAGTGACCCACAGCCCCTCAAAATTTTCAGTCCTGAAGGGTCATCATAATGAAATAATGTTCACTGTTATGTCAGCATTATGCAAGGAAACACAATAGAGTGTAACAACAGGTCATCCCAAGAAAGATGCATCAAGTCAAAGAATTTAGAAAATTCATGGTTAACTGCAAGCAGAGGTTAAAAATATTCACATTTCCTTCTATAAAGTGAAAAGAAATGAAAAAGTTTAACTTAGAATCATAGAATGTCCTGACTTGGAAGGGACTCACAAGGATCATTACATCCAACTCCTGCCCTTGCATATGACAACCCTAAAATTCACACCATGTGTCCAAAGGTGTTGTCCAGTCTCTTCGTGAACACTGTCAGGCTTGGGGCCATGACACCTCCCCAAGGAGCCTGTTCCAGTGCTTCACCACCCTCTGGGTGAAGAATCTTTTCCTAATGTCCAACCTAAAACTCCCCTGGCACATCTTTCTGCCATTCCCATGCATTCTGTCATTGGTCACTAAAAAGAAGAGATCAGCACCTACCCTTCCCACTCCTCGTGTGAGGAAGCTGTAGACCACGACGAGGTCTCCCCTCAGTCCCCACTTCTCCAGGCTGAATAAACCAAGTGACTTTAGCCACTCCACATATGGCTTCCTCTCTAAACCTCGCATCAACTTCATAGCCCTCTTCTGGACACTGTCCAGTAGCTTAATATCCTTCTTACACTCTGATGCCCAGAAATGCATGCAGTGCTTCAGGTGAGGCCGCGCCAGTGCAGAGTAGAGCCCGGCTGGCAATGCTGTGCTTGATGCACCCCAAGACACAGTTGGCCCTCTTGGCTGCCAGGGCACACTGTTGACTCATGTTCAGATTGCCATCGACCAGAACCCCCAGATCTCTCTCTGCAGAGCTGCTTTCCAGCATCTCGTACCCCAGTCTGTATGTACAGCCAGGGTTGCCATGTCCCAGGTGCAAAATCTGGCACTTACCCTTGTTAAACTTCATGTTGCTGGTGATTGCCAAATTCTCCAGTTTGTCCAGATTCCTCTGCAGAGCCTCTCTGCCCTCGGGAGTGTCAACAGCTCCTCCCAATTTTGTGTCAACTTATAAACATTCATGTTTTCCTTTCTCTCCCCATAGACATTTTATGCACTGGATTAGGAAGTTCAATATTTTCTCTGTGTTCTGTAATCATATATATATATTTTTGTTAAAACTGGTTTTGTCTGCTTTCTGTTTCAGGATTTCATGATGGTTAAAGAAAGCCTTCTGTGATTATTTTTAAATCCTATTAAGTCTGATTTTGACTTTTTTTGTAGTCATTGCTTCAATAATATATTGATGCCTGGATTATGGGTGGCTTAATTCATATATAACTATAAGGATTTCCCACTGACCATACAAATTTAATATCAAGCAAGGGGGATTACATATCAGAGAAACTTTTTAATGTGAGAATTCATTTCTTGTTCAACAATTTACATATGAATAAAATTCTGAAATGTATTCTATTATGTGGCCTGTTTATTTTAAAGACTACCTAAAAGGAGAAGAGGAAGATTGACTAGTTAATCATAACCTTCAAGGATTGTCTCACATATTATTACAGTACCATTAGTCATATATCCATTATGGAAATTGTTTGATGCCCTAAGAAGTATGCTCATTGAAAAAAGGCCTTAGTATAGATAATCATGCAGTCACACATTTTCATATGATTTAGTTGGTACCAAAATGATGGTCATGCACATTCATAGGACAGACATTTCTGTGGCACCTAAACATTTAACTGCCCCTTTTGCCTTTAAAAATTCCTAGATGACAGAGAGGAATACACTGATTTAAAGAAGCAAAGTTATATAATACACATCCAAGTTTCGTACTTGTAAAACCTACAGACTGTGGCTTCCTGAAACAATTATTTGAATATGAAATCATAAAATACAAGACTCACAAAAGGAGAGTTTTGTGACTCAGACAATGCCTGTAATACATCACCTAAGTAATCTAGTCATTGAACAATTACATTTCTGCAGCTTTGTAAACTCACAGAGAAAGGCAATATATAATTTACAATACTTTCTGGTTTACTCTCTCTTTCCAGTCATCAAAATCAATGTTAGAGAAAACTATTTTTCCTGCATTTTTTCTGTGTGCATTTATATGTATTAAGGCAATTTGATGAAAAATTTTAGTAAATTTTTAACTATTAATGGCATATATTATTTAATAAATAATATTCCCAGTCTGGAAGTCAGATATAAAATTATAGAACTTTTGACTGAATTGTATGACTAGATTCACAAAAGTCATACAGTATCTGGTTTTTGGTTTTCAGAGTTATTTTTAAGTTCAAAGTGTCCTCAGATTATTTTTCAAGACTTGTTCTTTTGCTAGAAAATAATTTAACATATTCATTAGGACAACTGAATTGGAAAAACTATAGGTGAAAAGCTTACTCAAGATAAATAATTTAAAAGTTACAATGAATAATTTGGTACAAGTTTACAATAGCAGACAAGTGATTCATAGCTTTTTTCATTCTAGATGCAACATTCACCAAACTCTGGTTTCATATAAACAGAACAACTTCATTATAAAAGTACAGTATAAATGCAGTGCTAGTTTTTGTTGAGAATAACCTCATATTTAATGAAGCGGGTTTTTTTTCCTATTTCCAAGTGTTTGAATTATTTAAAAATAAATAACAATTTAATAACATTTCTATTCTTAAAGCAACAGGAGAATATAATAAAAAAGCTTAATTGGCCAGACATTGTGATTGGCTGAATATTTGTAGGTGTTACAGCTTTATACTATATGATTAGAAAAACAACATAAGTTAATTTGGAGAGAAGATTAAAGCCATAGTAAAACAAACAAACAAAACCAAAAGAACAAACAAACAAACAACAAACAAACAAAGTGATTTGGTGGGCATTTTTTGTTTGGTTTGGGGTTTTAGGCTTGGTTTGGTTTAACTATAATAAAAAACAATATGCATTGGGATAAAACAAATTAATCTTCTTCTTATTTTTTTCCCAAGCTATGCTGAGCAAACTCTGATGTAAAGGATCTGTATGTTCTTTCATTCCTCTTAATTTCTTTTTGCAATGAATTCACCTTTCACTGAAACTGAAACCTGCGCAAAGCCATAGTAACTCCGAACAACCAGAATTGCCTAACTCCTTTATGCTTTCTTAGTATCAGGGAAGGAAAATACATTCTGTATTGCACACCATCATTAAATGACTGTGCTCATAATAATAGCAGACAACATCAATGGTTGTAAATAGCAATATGAGGGAAAACAATGACAAGAGCAGTTGATAATTGAAGTAGTTTTCTCAGAGAATGCCATATAGTCAAACTATTCCAGGTTTTATGTTTCAGCAAAGGTGATTAAGGGAAAAGATATTAAGTGTACTTTTCACTGTGTGATGAATGCTGTTCTGTAAAATCAAAGTCTTATTTCTGTCTATCTTATATTTGAAATCTGCATTCATACATCTGCCTAACTTTGAAAGGAATAATAATTTTTAGTTTTCTTACTGAAATATACACTTAGCTGTAAAATTTTAAAATGGTGTATATGTGTATATGTATATATATATATTTTATATGTTTTTTTTTTCTTTCCCAGGGAATTACTGAAGAACTATATCCATAAAGTCAGGTAACATACAAAGTATTAGACAGGAAAATGTTTTTGGCTCTCTGAAACCTTAAAATATCCTGAATTGGAGGATTGTTCAGCTGCTAAGATGCACTGATTCTTCTTGGAGAAGGGCAGTGTTCTAAAGTTATTTAGACTGAGATTCACAGGAGACAGAAAATGGCATATCGGTATTTCTTTATAAATTGCAGCATGAACAGAGAATATTTCTCTTGTGTTTGTCCCTCAATAAAACATAAAATAGATCTCAGCAGATGCAGGTAGATTATAATATAATGAGTTCAGTTTCATAAATTCTAAGATGAACTGATCTGACAGTTATTTTTTTTCCTTGAGAAATTGCAGTCCACTCAATGGGAAGGATTAATTTTCAGGCCAGATTTTTTTCATGAGTGAGAATAACCACACTTCTATTATGTATCTAGAATTTCCACATGTAAAGCATACATTAAATTAGTAAGTGGAATTAGGTGCAAAATCAAATAAAAATATAGTATTACTGAGTACAGATTATGCTAGTTATTTATCTGATCTTGATCAATCAAAGCACGTTCTCTATAGAAAACATTAACACAGTCATTTCAATAGCATCTGAGATTTTGTTTTCAAATTTGATAATGTATGCATGAAGCTATTAGTAATTGAAAAAGCATATGAAAAGTCACAACAAAAACAGACTTCTTAACTGCTTTAAGTATGTCTGCATCTTTACATAACTGTGTGGGTTCCATGTCTGTTTACTCTCCAAGAATAATGAACAGAGTTAAAGCATTGAGGAGAAGTAAATATATGCAACCTTAGCACTTTTTGCTAACATAGAAGTTAGTGATAAGTGTTGTGTTGACAAGGTTTCACATGTATTTGGAGCATGGGCTGTGGAAGGCCACGTCTGCCTATGAAATTTAACATAGTTACCACTGCTAAATGTTATTACTAAAGTTGGAAGCTTTTGATCCACCATAGAGACATCTGTTCCTTAAAAGAACATGGTAGTAGTGTATAAGTTACATGGAGCAGAAGAAGAGAGAACTTGATGATATTTGCTCATAGATTTCACAGATTCTTGCTCACAGCAGAGGAGTAATAAGATTTCAAAATCCTGCTTGCCATGGTAGATAGAGATTTTCTTGAATGTGGGCTCTTCTGCAATTTTATTTTTTCTTTTCTTTCCATTCTCTTTGAGTCTATTCTTTGTTCTCACAGACACATCTTCCATCATCCTACTCAAATGGAAAGTCCAGTTAAATTGTTTGGCTTTCATTACATTTACAATATGTGACTCTTCATAACTCATTGTTCCTTAGTGGATAGCATTCATTATGTAATTTGCCTCTACAAAAATGGGATAAAATTGGAAAGACAAACAGACAAAATGAGTTATTTGTAATGGAAAGAAAAGATAAAAAGAAATTTTTATGGATGTATTATAGAATAAAGTAAAATATATAGGTTAATTACTCATGGGAAAGAGAACAAATTATGATTTAAACAAAGGAGGCTTAAGTAGAAATTGCTTCAGTCTTTGCAAAATTAATTGTGTCCAAACGCATAACAACACTAATCTAAGCACAGAAATATGACTGTAGGCTGCAATATGGAAAGAAATCATGGAGGAATACTTAGAATTCAAGCCTTTGGTGCTTGAGGAACTGAGGAACTAAAGAAACCAACACTCCATTAAAAATGTTGAAATAATCTCAACCTGTGGTCATGCTTGAACACTTCTGAAAGAAAGGACACTTAAAATTGGAGAGGAAGGGAAATAAAAAGAGAGAATACAATTAAAGCCAAAATAGAATAGTAACACAACTGTTTTCCTCACAAGGTCTGTAGAGAAGTATTATCAAACAACTAGAAGATATACATGTTAAAAAAGCACCTAATATTGGTCAAGAACATTTGATGTCATAGCAATTTAGTTTCCTTGCTGTTATGCTAACAGAATGATGACTGAGGAGGAAGAAAATACTACGATATTCACTAAGGTCAGAATAAGGATTTGGGGACTCCCCTTTATAACATGCTCTCCCAAGAAACATCAAGGAGCATTGTTCATATTTTATCCATGTAAAATGAGTGTACAGTTGTATGAAAACCTACACTCAGTATTTATTATTGATTCACTGTCTATTGGAAAGATTGCAAGTGACATCTTTCCAGGGTTTGTTCTACGACTGGTTCCATTTAATATTTTCATTCATGAATTAAATGTTGATATACAGTAATGTGTACAGATGGTGTCAAGATAGGAACTGTTTTAAGTGTTTTAGAATATCAGAATTCAGTGTGATCTTGAGAACATCGAAAATTGATCTGAAATCATCAATAAAAACAAAGTATGAAATGTTGCGATTAAGAGGCATAAATAAAATGTGTACAAAAATGTGTGCCAAAAAAGAATGTAAAACTGTAGTGAGGCCACAAACGAAACAAGATTTTATCTGTTGCTGTGTATGTGTTGCCGTGACAAAAAAGGCATGTACATTCTAAGATTCACTTGCATTTGAGAAGCATTTTGTATTATGTGGGGGACAACATTATTATGTAAATGTGGAGGACAACATTTCTATTTTAATTTGGTCACAGTTGCTGTCTAAATAGGAATTTGTTATTTTTGTTGGCCATATCACACCTGTTCTGAACAAGCAACTGCGACATGCACCCTTATGTCTGGGACTGTCTGACATTAAAGAGTGCCATTGGACATACTGGTGTGATTAAGGTCCTGCATGATTTGGAAATCCCAGACAGATAGGGTATAGTACTAACGAGAAAAATCAAAGGTGCTTTACTCTCCCTTTTTTCCCCCTAAAATGTAATCAACAAAGAAAGGTTGAAGGAACTGTATGTTAACACTGGAAAAAGGGTGATGAGCAGAAATAGTAATAACCTTCCAAAATGTAAGTTGTCCTTAGCAGAAAAAGAAAAAGATACCAGTTCACTGAATGACAATGAATATTTTGGTTTGATAGTAAGAAAAAATGATCTAATTGTAATTTTGGTGAAAATAGAATAGGCTACATGGCAACACAGAGAAATAACCCTAAATAGAAAGGCTTTAAAGGAAAATTAATTTGATACTCTTGAGTTTGATTCTGAATGTAAGTAATATTACTTTAGTGAAGAGGGATTGACTACATGGTCTTTTGAGGTCCTCCCTCGAGGCCTCTTTTTCTAATTCTCTAATAAACATACACTTATTATTTGTTATTTTATGACACCTAGGAGACTAACTGATAGAACAGGATCCCTGTTGTGAGAGATTTAGTTTTTATTAATGGAATTTACAACTGTATCCACCTGTAGAATTATTATCCAATGTGAAAAATATAAATTGTTACCATATTTTAACTGTTAACAGTATTTTGCTCCACCAAATGTTCTTTTATTTTTTTTAATGGGCAGCTCTATTCCTTTTGTAGCTCTATATGTTTTGTAGAATTGTGTTAGTGTCAAAAGGTATTACTTGACATAAAGGTAATAGGAAAGAAAACAAATACCATTTTTAACCTGTAATTTAATTCAAACATTCATCATTTTGAAAAAACAAAGTTTCAGTTTAGATCAATCATTTCCTATTTTAATTTTGGATTGTGCTTTTAAATTAATCTCAATGAAATGAATTCATAGTTCATTACACGGAATCTAATTACTTATTACATATATTGTAGATAATTACACTTTCTTTCACAACAGTTTTACTACTGGAAATGACACAAAAATAGTTGTAATTTGTTCATTATTTATGCATTGACTACATACTGATGAATAGGTAAAGTACTTAAAAGATAATACCATCATACTTCAATTTACCAGTAAACCCTACTAGAAATCATTAATAGACTAGAACAAAATATATTCTTTAAAATATATGTATTTTCTGAAAAAAAAAAAAGAATATTCTAGAAGAGTACTGCGAAAACACCAGTCTGAATTTAAAGTGTATTAAGTTGCCCATTGTAAATAAACATAAAAGAACACAACATTAAGTAAGGTCCATTTACTGTTTTATTAGACTGTTGAAAATAGACCACTGGCAGAGGCAGGAGGTACCTTGTTACAGGTGAGAGAATAAACTCCCTGATAGTGCAGCCTTGTCACCATTACCCATCACAGTCAGTAAATGACTGACTAAAATGTACCCATGGGAACACTCTGAACATTGCAAGCTTCCTTGGCAACCAAAAGTGCCTACAGACAGCCCTGCCTATCACATTTTATAGTCTTTCTCTTTTCATATCATCTTGTCGCTTTGAAGCCCCGGTGCACTGTTTTTCCTGGAGGGACATTTTGCAGTTCACAGATAATACACGGTATTTTGCAATTCACTGCTGTCTTCTACCTCCCATTCCTGTCTTATGGACTATTGCCACTCACAGACTTCATACTAAATCATCCTACCAATGTGACAAATATTACTAGAAATGGAAAGGAGGAATTTTGTCTTTGTTGTTTGGTTTTGATATTGATGGGAAAGGCTAAGGATTAATTCTGCACAAGTGCCTAACTGCCATTTCATTCTTTTAACACCTTCAAAACGATTCACCATTTTAATGTTTGACCTGGTGGATGGCCTCATAATCCAGAACCTCAAAGATATTAATTTTATTGAGAGTGAAATTAGCTTGCATGCAAAAGAAATTGGAATGATATTTTAGTAGAGGTAGAGCTAACTATGTTAAATCCAGCAGCAACAGCAATGTTCCCTGGGAATTAAAAAGAACTAGATATACCTCTCATAAGCAGTGACAGCAGCATTTATTGTCAGGCATGTGCATTATCTTTTTTAGTCCCCCCTGTGAAGTCATTCCATTTTTTTTTTAATAAATATTCATGATGATGCATTCTTTATCTTTGAAGAAATGAAAGAGCTTTGGAGAGTTTATGCTGGACTTTTTCATGGGACATAAAACGTGGATTGCACATTCAGCTTTGCGAGTTGAGGTTCTTTGTGAGAATCCACTCTGGTGAAGGTGACTCAGGTGGCTCTGAATATTATGGAAGCTCTGGAAAGTCCCTTTCTTAGATATCTAGCTTGCTTTGCTCCATCTCTGATTCAGAACTTTTGTTGCCACTTAGTGTGGCAACTCAATGTTATTAAATCTGTTAATGTATGCATATCATCCTTTGTGTCCACTTATATGAGCTTAAATAAATGACAAGGATCATCATCTGGACTTTGGAGTCTAAGAGGACTTTTACTGTTCCTAAGTAAGAAAACTTTTACAAAGCTTTACTGTTTTCTAGGCATTTCACAAGGGGGATTGTAAAAGAAATTACTGGGATCATTAGATAATGCATAACTTTGAAAATAATATTTTGATTTCCAAAGAGTTTTCAGTTCTGCAATCCTATTTTCTGGAAGGTATACAGAGATATTATAGTGTGATGAAATCGCATTAAGTCACTCGTCCTTTAGAAGCGAAATAACTAAATACATCATCACTCTCTGGATAATATGAAGTTTCTTTATTTTAATTCAGAAATAACTGATGTATAAACACTATATGACTGTGCTCTTTTCTTTGTATCTGTGTTGAATGCAGTATCAATCTACAGGAAATTCAATTTCCTTTTTGTCTGGTAAGAAAGTTAACACAAAAACAAAACAAAACAAAAACAAAACAAACCAAACAAACACAAAAAGCCAAAACAGATGTAGAATCACATACTTCCACAATACAAAATCATTTAATATGATGTCAACAGGTTTATCTTTAAAGTTGTTAAAATAATATTTAATATATTTACTATGATTTTTGCAAGATGTATTTAAAGAATTGCAGCTTACATATATATGTATATATATATGTATTTTAATTCAATTAGAGTTGCAGACAGTAAGAATGAACTTCGAACAGTGTAAAGAATTTTGTAGACATAGGTCTACAGAAGTAGAATATATCTTGGGTCCTGCGTAAATTGCTTTGCCATATTTGTAATTTTATTCTACTACTATGTAATATTTTTTCGCAACATGCTCAAACTAAATATGAACTAGTTTTATTTATGTATTTTATATATTAATTTATTAAGGCATCCTTATACTGGAAACTTTTTTTTCAGAATGCCTTAGAATTTTTCATGATTTCTTGTCACTGTTCTTAAAAACTTCATTTTCCTAGAAAATTAAATAAGAATTGTACAGATTTGTACCAAAAAAGGATACCAGAAAAACGCCTCAAAAACACTTTGAAAAAATATTTTCCTGTCTATCTTGGACATAATTCAGTGCTATTCTGGATAAAATTTGGCTCCTACATCACATAATTGCATTTTCCTGCCAAACAGGTGCATCCCACAAGAGCTACAAAGTGAAAAGGTGATCAGATAGTACTATGATAATTTCCTTTCACCTGTTGTTTCCAGCAAGTGAGTTACACACTCAGAGTAATTTATTTTTTTTTTAATTAATCCTGAAGGAGGCTTCATTTTGTTGACTTGGTATTTAATTTATTTACAGTTACATTTCAGGCCACTTTTATTTTAGTTCTCTATGTTAGCCAGTTATTTCTTGATATTCTATATTAATAATACCACTTTGGCATTAACAGCTTTCATTGTTGTACTCAAACTTTTTTATGTAAATATAGCTATTGAATTTGTTAACCAAGACTGGTCCTAAGACCGATCTTGAAGAAGTTCAACAGTAACCTCATCTACACCTGAAAGCTCCTCTTTCCACACTACTTCTTTTTCCTTCTCTTTTACCTAGTTTCCACATTAAAGATGTTTGGCCAGTCTCTGTTACTTTTATATTTTCTTGAGTAGTAACTTTTCCAATACTGAATGAAAAACTTGATATCTATTGTACTCCAATGCTTTAAAATAAATTAAGAAAATAAGCTTATATGTCAGATTGCATTAATCTGAGAATAATAGTTCTGTCATTGTCACGTCAACAGCAAATATTTGTTTTGCACTATTACTGGGGAACCAGTGTAAATACTGTAATGTGATGAAAACTCCAGGAAACCCCCTTTATACATGAAATATAAATTTCAGATTTTGATTTTGATTCTTCAGACTGAATCACCATTAAAAAACAAACAAACAAATAAACAAACAAAACCAAACAAAAACAAAAAAAAAAAACCAAAACCAAACTCAAAACAAACAAAAAACAAAACCACACATACATGCATACAAAAAACCAACCAACCAAACAAACAAAACCACACCAGAAACAACCAGCCAACCAACAAAACCCACCTTTCCTGTATTGGTCTTTAAACAATCTCCTTATATTTATTTTCTCTGTATACATGTTCTAGATGGTGTAGAAGATAAATCAGATCACATGTTTGTGCTTTAAACTTTCCAATCTAGTTTTTTGAAGCTTGTGAACTGGGACAAGTAGGTATGTAACAGAAGTTCCTTTTCTACAAATATGGTAGAATGTCAGGAGATAAATAAATATGAATATCCATGGTTCAGAATATTTTTGCTTGTATGTGACTAGTGGTAGCTCTAGAACACCAAAAGCTGAAATAACTCACCTGTGATGTTTCCATCCAGGCTTTTCTACTTTACTGTTTATCTGCCACTTTCTACAAACTGTAACAGAAACAAATGCATGTAACTTTAGCATATTAAAATAATAAATTTACTTTTTTGTTTGTTTGTTTTGTGTAGAATCTTCTGCAAATTTTGTGTTCAATATGTGTAGGACTAGAAAATAAATAAAGTTTGACTGCATATATGAGGAAACTAAGAAAGACAGGAAGTTTTACAAACACTCAAACAGGGTGAAAGAACAAATGTGTGTGTCAGGATGAAGAATCAAAATAAGGATTACTTCAGGAATGAAGTAGTGAATAATATCCCAAGACAAACAAACAATAAAAATCACTCTAATAACTTTTGTTCCTTGCTGACCATTTATACCCATTTCAGAAATTTTACCATCGAGTATGACAGTTCAGTCTTTTTGAAAATATATGTTTTGATCTCACTTTACCCACACATAAGCAGGATGAGGATTTCACTAGACTTTGGTTTTAGGTGAGTCATGCACTGAAGAATCCAGAATTTAGAATTTCTATAAATTATAAATTCTATTATATTAAGTATCCAGTATATTAAGTATTAAGGCCAGCAATTTTTTTTTGTAAATCCTTCATTGCGGAGGTAACAAAATAAAAACCTCATGAAACTCTTGAGGATTAATCACTACTGGTAAGTAAAACGACTTCTGTTGAAGAGACTTCCTTGGGCATTTTCTTTTCATGACGTACTAGTCAGTATTTCTCAGTTCACATATGGTGTTAAATTAACATTAACTGTTTGTGTCTGCCTGGTCTGACTTTTTGACTCCCTTCTTTTTCCATCAGTGTTTTTGCCCTAAAGTGCTTAGATATTTCCATAATATATGCAGTGACAGCTACAGTAGTTTCTTAACATTTTAGTTTAAAAATCACTTCCCCCTTTGGCCTGATAGGCTGTACTGAACTTATTAAACTTGGTACGAAAAGTAAAGTGTAAAATAGGAAGATTATAGTATATTGCTCTTAGGTTAGCACTATCAACTTAATCCTGAGTTAACTAGAAAAAGTCAGTTATTGAATGATCTGCCTATTATTTAGATAAATGGACATTATTCACCCATTTATTTATAACTTCCAGCAATCTAGAATTTAAACTATAAAATACTTTATGATATATTATGGAGAATTTTTTTAAAAAAATTAAGAACATATTTTATTATATTCAAAGCATGTTTTTATTTTCTCATTAAAATTTTCACCCTTAGATCTGTAATTGTAATTATTAATAAAAAATATTATTTTTAATTTCAGAGAGTGAATGATAATTGTAAAAGCTGCATGCTACAGAAGTTAGTTGGATTTTGATTTTGTATAAATATTCACAACTCAAATGATTCTTTAAACACCACAGCTATTGTTTAATTTTGGGATGTCAATGGTAGCACTGTGGCTCTGAAATAACTCAGCATGTTTGTTAACTCTAAGGAAAATATGTTTTACAAAGCCAGAAAAAATACCAATGTATTGTCACATAAGATCCCTTTTCACAAGATTTCCACAAGATTTATTACCAAGTAAGAATGTATAGGGTCTCCACACATCTAAGATCAACTGCTTACCATGGCAACAGTGTGTTGAGAGAATGGTAACTATGAAATGAATTGGCAAGATAGAAACTGATCCAAAACATTAAGAGAATGTTCACTGGTTGTTTTTTTGTTGCTGGTGGCATTAAGCTGTTGCACCAAAAAAACTTACAGAGGGGGAGGTTGGCTGGTGGTTACTTGCATGTTACTTGCTCAGTGTGAGGGATGTTCCCTCAGCAGGCATTATGTCTGACAGCACTGCAAGGATCATAGTGTTCTTACTAGCGGGATCCTCCCTTAGGATTTAGGAAGTCCTGTCTAACCAAAATGATAATTAGGCATATGCCTGTTGAGGACTTCAATGGTTATTACAGAGGGTGCAATTGCAGTCTTAGGAATGTACCCAAAGTTGATCTAGTTATAAGGGATGGTCTTATTCTTTACAACTTAAAAATATAGAGAATTGTACCCCACATATATGCTCTTTTCTCTCTGATTGAGCACTTGATTCATGAGACAGAATGTATATTTAGCGTGTTTGCATGTGACACCAAATTGAGGTGAGCCATTGATATATGGGAGGGCAAAATTGCCATGTAGAAGGAACTCAACAAGATGTAAGAATAAGCCAACAGGATCTTCATTAAATTCAGCAGATGTGTGAAAGTCTCGTGTCTGGGACAGAACATCTCTATACATTAATGCAGGTTTCAGGCTGGCTAGAAAGCAGCTTTTCAGAAAAGGATGTGAGTCCTGGTGGAGAAGAAACAGAACAAGTCAGCAATGCATGTTGAAGATAGTTGCCTACTGGGCTGTGTTAACAAAAGCAGTTGAAGGGAAATGCTTATTTCCTTCTACTCAGCATTCAGGAGCCCAAATCTGAAAAACTGTCCAGATTTAGGGGTCCCAGTAGGAGACACATAAAAAACTATAGTCCAGTGGAGCGCCACTAAGATTGTAAGGAGTCTGGATCACATGTAACATGAGAAGAAGCTGAAGGAGTTGCATTATTTATCCTACAGGGATTACTGTGGGAGGGCAAACTAACTACAGTGGTCCAAAAAAAGAGGCAGGACAATCATATTAAAAAGCTGAAACCAGACACTGAAGTACATGGCAAAAGGATAAGCAAGGGTAACTAGCTGCAGCAAGGGAAAGTGTGACTGAAGAACAAAAGCACCTTATAATGATGATGATGAAGTACTGGAGCAGGTTATCCAAAGAGGGTATGGAATCTCCATCTTCAGAGATTTTCAAAAGTCAACTGGATATGGCCCTGAGAAACCTGATCTAACTTTGAAATTAGTGCTGCTTTGAGCAGAAGGTTGGAATAGATGATCTCCAGAGAGCTCTCCCAACATAAACACAATTCTGTAATTAACATCAAAAGTGTCATGTCCACCGGCTTCCTTACAAGCTCCTCAGAAACTTTCAGCGAGATACAATCATGAAAGTATATGTGAAAAACGATCACTCATATACTTTGTTCTGGCCATTGCTGTTGGTCAATTTGGCATTAAACATCACAGTGGGATGCTGAAGAACTGAGCTAAGGAACAAGTCTTTTTAATTCCTTTGAGAAATAAATAAATACAAATCTAAAATAATGGATAAAAATAAAACTTTCAAGATCCTCTATTAATGAGACTAATATTTGCATACATTTAGATATGTCTTAGGAAGGTGGCTGGTACTTCTTCTGCCCTGTATAACTCAGAATAATCAAAATGGACATAGAAGCAAACTGCAATGAGTACTTATTTATGATATCAGTCAAACAGAACATATGTGTAATTCTGTTTTCTACCTCCTTAATTTGATTTTACCAGTTATTACACAGATAGATTTCTCCCTTAACAAGCAGCAGGAAGATCTTGAACATGCTGAACTGTAAGGAAAAAATCATTAAGAACATTTGCAGTAACAGAAAGCAGAGGTATGCTGTAGAAAAGAATTAAGTTGATGAACCCTCACTGCTTAAGGGCAGGGGCTATATGGTGGAAGAAGAGGGAGAAAAGAACCATTCAGAAAATTGTATTGAAGTGCAAGCAAAGTAAAGAAGCAAAGAAATCTGCATTTCAGGCACTGTATCTCATTTGTCTTGAGGAATGCAAAGCATTTCAGAATTGCAGATTCTAATTGAATAGACAGCACTAGGAAACAAACCATCTGTAATGAATGACTACAGGTTTGAAGGAATCAGGCAGGTTGCCAGGTGCCACATACTGCAAATGAGTTTTCAAACAAATGAAATCAGACAAATTCCAGCTATTAATTTAATTTTTGGTGTGGCTGTAGGGCAGATAACATTAGCTCCATGTAGGAAATATTTTATTTCTTTTAACTTCAGTATATTCATCTGCATCTATGATCTATAGAAAAGAAACACAATCAAATACTGTATGCAATTCAATACTGGTATCATAGGAATATCTTCTATAGGCTTTCACCTGTGTGGCCTTTTACTCTCTTATCAACACATATCTTAAAATGTCTGTGTCACATATAATTCTCAAAAGATTTAAATTAATTCTAATGGAGATTATTCTGACCTGGAAAGGATGATACTTCATTTTTCTTTAGCAATAGACTGGTTAACTGGATTAGAAGTAGGAAAAGCCTCCAAACAGTAGGGGTACCAGTACAAGAGAAGGAAATAAGATACCACCTTTCTGAAAGATTCCATTACTAGCAGCTTGAGACATTTTTCTGATATTTTTGTATGTTATATTTCTAAGTATCAGTGCATAGCTTCAGCATCAAAGCTGAGCATGCCAATATAACTCCGATGAAAGTGTACATGTTACTGAAAAAATGAATGCATTCCATAACATATTTAAGCACCAAAACAGACAGAAATTTGAAGGGAAATCCACAGAGGTACAGAACAATGTAAAATGTTAATAGGCCTAAAGTATATTTGATGCATGATGCTCAGGACAAGTTGTGCATTTGTGTGTACTTTAGTAAATATTCAAAATAAATAGGATATTTAAAATATCTTGAAATTTAAGACATTTTATAGTTCAAAATGTTAAGTATATTAAAATGAGATGCAACCTTTCCACAAAGTTTAACCAAGATATTAAGGTATATTAAAAGAATAGGAATGAGAAATAATAGAAAGAAGCTGTAATTTCCTGATAAAGTTCTGCCACTGACTTTTTTAATGCTATTACTTGCTTTTTTGTGACTGTATGGATATCATTTATTGTTAAATTGATAAACTGTCTATTTGTCTATCACTTGTGCAGAGACATTTAGCTAGATTCCAGCCACTATTTATATGATACTGATAGAAAATTTAACAATTATACACAAAAAAATCCTAAATTAAACTAGATTTCTGATGGTGTGGTTTTGTTTGTGTTTTTTTTTTTTGTGATTTGGGTTTTTGTTTGTTTGTTTGTTTGTTTGTTTTTTTCCTTCAAACATTTGCTGACTGAGTAAAATTCTATCTAGGCTGTGTTTTGCTTTGCCTATAGACGTGGTTTTTTATCTGTTAATGGAATATTTCTTATTACTTAAGAGATATTGCCAGGTTGAGAGCCTTGCTCAGTGTAAACAATTTGGAAAGACAGATAAACAGATTTGTTACTTCAGGGGTAGATTATCACACATTTCACATCGCAGCATTTCTCATCTAAAAGGCAGCAGCTTAAATCTTTGTCATAACCATCCATTTAACCATAACTCTTTAGTTGTAAAATATAAAAGTTTATTTACAATAATTTATTTTTAATATAAGCTGATTTATAATTACCTGTTGCCACTCCACTGCAATTGCTTCGTTTAATATTTTAGTGATATCAAAATTAGGATGACATTAAATATTTTCTGCCTATGCTCTCATGGAAGTCGTGGAATTGCTTTTTAGAAGCTGTCATAACTTTCTGCCTGCTCATGATTTAAAATGCCATCAAAGAGATCTAGAATTACCACAGCTTGTAATTGATGCAAGCATTGCAGAGTTTATTATTAGCATTTGTTACAAGAACTTCTGTATCTTTTGGGAAAGACTGAGATAAAAATGTATTTAGGGATATTATCATTTGGGGATTGTGACATCCCTCCTTTGGAGCTATCAACTGTGAAAGAAGTAGTACATATTCAGGAGTACCTTTGAGATGCTGCATAGAATGGTAATATGATAAGAATTCTTCAGTCTTGTTATTGTTTTATGTAGGTTTCAAAATGCAGGAAGGGACTTTGAATTCCTAAGATCAGTTGAAGTTATGGAGCAAATCCATCACACTTTTTAACTGACAGTTTAACAAATATAGAAATAATATTTAAAAATTCATGAACTTTTAATAGTCTTCTCTGAATTTTAGCAAGACCATATATGCTCTATGGTATATTAAATTTGCATTATTTAGTACTTGCATTCTCTCTATGTCTTTCCAAGGAATGCAATAAAATGCTAATTAAACCCCATATTTGCCACTGAGGAAACTCAGGATTTGTCTAGTTTCAACGATTAAATAAATTCTATATATCCTTAGGTAAGCTGTGCCTCTAGACATACTAATCATCAATATAGATATGTATTTTCAGTGATGTGTCCCATTAGTAGGAATGTGCAGAAGAAGCAACTAACTTTTCTATTATTGAAGTAATATTTCTTGAAATAATGCTTAGAGAATAAATATTTCTATAAGCCAACTAGAGGAACATTTGAGGTTTAATGACCCTTTATATCTGGCTGTAAAGCACAAGCACTACTCAAATCAGTCTCTGTATGCATTTTGAGTTTGAACTTGTTCCTATGGGGACAGGGACATAGAATGGGATAGGGTTATGATATTTAACTGAGATTTTCACTGATTCTGTACTTCTTTTCTTTCTCCTAAGCCTCTTTTTGGCACATGTCCAAGTTTATCACCTGTTGTTGTTCACTAGTATTTATATTAGGAAAAGAAAATATTGTGCACTAACTAAACAGAAATATAATACAACTGCAGTGAAAGCAAGCTAAACCCTATAAAAAGAATAGCTCTCAAAGGGGATATTAAGGCCAGGGTAGAGATTGGTTTATATTTCTTCAGAATCTGTTTTGCTCTCTACTGCTCCATTTGGAAATTTATGTTTTCTCTGGGGAAGTCATAACACTTGCAGTTAAGTACATATGTTTTCTATAAAATAATCTTCAAACTAGATCACAATCAATCAGTCAGTTTGTATTGAAGTAAGTTACTTCAGGAAAAAAAATAAACAAGGAAAATCTTTACTGTACAAAATTGCCAGTATTTTGCAATATTAATGAGTTGGAAATTCTTTTCATGTAGTTTTAAAGTTCTTTTATATAAAACAACAAAAGAGTAATAACAGTTATTGTTCTATAACAAGTTGGAACCTAACTGTGTGTATTTTATTATAAAATTCATTTGGCATTGTGTTTTTAATTAGAGATAGAAAGATTCATGTGTTTGTTCATTTACTGCTTTGTGCTGGGAGAATGGGAGGGAAGATGGTCAGCAAGAAATAAAGGAATTGAAGAAAAGCAAAAAAACCCACACCAAACCAATCCAAACCTGTAAACATTTCCATGTAAGCTTCTACACTCACTTACAGGCCCTACCAACTGATACCTTTTGTTTAGGTATTAATTACAGTTAAAACTGATGAAAATAAAGCATTAAGGTCTTATATTTTCATTTGAAAATAAGGTTTTTTTGTTAGTTTAAGTTTTATTTTTGTCACATTAGCATTTTCTAACAAATCCTAAATCATTGGTATTTCTCCAGTCAGGCTTAGTAGCCACCCAGAAAACTACCATAACCAGAAATAACTGAAGAAGGAACCATGATATGGACTGTATGAATTACTGATAGTAGATCCCACATGAAGGAATAAATCTCTGGATTACTTAGATCACATTGCAAGAATACTGTATTTTTTCTGATATGTCCAGCATGTTTGCATAGTGAATTTATACTGTGTGCTAGTCTTCATCCATTCTCTTTCATCTCAGAATATGTTGAATTCCATCACTTTGGCTATATAGTCTAATGCTGAAATTTAATAATATATAAGAAAGTTCTATCTTGTTAAAGACTTGCTGAGAAACAGAGAATAATTGTATTAAATATATTATTAATTTTTTCCTTTTTCTACTGAAGAAATCACAAAGAATTTACTAATATGATAAGAGTTCACACATTTGTAACATGAAATTCAACAAAATTACTCTTTAATGGTAAGGAACTGAAAAAGTATATTTTAAAATCCCTTTCGAAATAACAAAGATGGTAATTTTTCAACTGCTTAATTATCAATACAAGGGAAAGCCTCTTTTCAGGCTCCATTGTCCACTGAATGTCCTTCATGGAAAACTCAGCAGAGAAGGCACAAAAATACAGTCTTAGGTTTAGAATGCTATGTAAATCGACAAAGGTTCAGCTCTTCACCAGGAGAGCTAAGAACACAATTTTTCTGAATTTCTGAAATGGAGAATTAAAATCTTAACTACAACGGTGGCTTGGTTCCTGAAGAACAAATCTGATTTGAAGATGACACTGAGATCAGGAACATAAATTCCCATAAAATCGTACTGCCAATAAATGCCACCATAAATGAAACAGGAGAAATCAGCAGGTGATGGACAGGAACAGAATAAATTGATTTTTTTTTCTAAACTTTATATATTAATTACCAGTCTTTTTGCCTTTTGCCAGTGCCATCATCACACTTCTTTTATGATGTCCTTGTTGACTTAAAATCGGCATGAATATCAAACAACTAGAGGACTTAGCTATTCCTTGAAAAATAATTCCTATTTTTTTTGACGCAACATTTTGTACAGAAAGTACTGCTGAATTTCTGTGATCTAATTTCAGAAATATATCTTGTAATTTTCAGAATATTAAACTTTGGCTTATGACATTGCGTGCAGGAGATTTTTTTTCTTTTGATATTTCTAAGGACTGTGGAAAAAGAGTGGAAGAGAAAAGAAAAGATCGTTCTAGAATATCCAAGTGTATCAGAAATATTTTCTGGACATTTATGACCTATAAAAAGCAAAAGCTTGCAAGTAGCTATTTAATTGTTTTGATCTCCCAAAAAAAAAAAAAAAAAAGATAAAGTTCTACTATGTTATAATTGTCCTGATGATGAATGATGAAATATTCAAATCAAATATTGGCTTTATTTCAAAAAATATACTCAAGATTCAACATAAGAAATGGTTTTGATATTGAAGCCACTAGGTCTGATTGCATATTAGTTGGGATTCTAACACTTAAGACTGAAATTATTTCTAACAAATTATTCTACTAACAAATTAGTTTTTAAGATTTAAGACAGCAGCTAAGATAATTCACATTACTTTTCCTGTAACAGTTAATAAGATTTTATTTCCTTCCAAAAAATATGCAGAGGTGAACACTCTTGTCAGCATTTTCAAACTTCATTTCTGGAAGGTAGTATTTTATTTTCTACTACTCACTTGATTTTATATATATTTTCCATACAAAGGTTAATGTACATAACTTACGTAAGTATATATTAACTAATTTACTTATTTATGCAAATTTTAATAATTTTTGGAGGCTTTTCAATTGTGAAGTTATGGATTTCATTGAGCAGAATGCCAGAAGTTTGGCCTTTTGATACCAGACAGTGCTGCCAGTTGTCGCTATTGAAGTATCATCTCTATATTGTTACCGTAACTCCTTATTTGCATTATGGCAGTGTCTAATACTCCAGAAACTGTGTTCCCTTGTGGAAAAATTACTGAAAGGGCAAATTATTGAAACTAATTATCAAGAACACACTTATTGGTAATAAAGCTGTCTCCACATCTTCAGCATGTAAGGCAGCTGCACAGTGGGGAAGAAATCTGCTCTGTATGATTTCACCCCCACACACCTGGCCTGCATTCTTAATTGGTAGTGCCTGAGGAAGCTCAGTGTACTATGAATGAAAAGATACAGAGAGCAGCGTGATATGAAGGTATCATGGCCGGGCACTGCTGTAACAAGGCACAGGTATAATAACCAGATGCTATAGCTGCTGTCAGTTTTGAAGATAAGGTATACCTGCTGTCAATCAAGAAGGATAAATGTTAATTTCTGTCCAAAATGCTAGTTACTGAGCCAGAAACTTGTCCAATGGATTAATTTTGCTCATTACAGTCTCATTATAATACCAAAACACACCTCCATCTCAAAGGATACCCACCTCTGGCCTGCCTTCAAGCATGTGTAGTGAGATTTTTACCTTAAAAATCAAAGCAAGGGTTTCTAAACCAATCAATCACAAATGTATGTATGACTAGAGTCACTCAAGCTCCACCTAAACATAGAAAATAGTCTAAAATACCTGAACAATAGAGGAAGAGTGGGGGGAAGACACCATCACTCAGAAATCAAGTGAACAGCATACTGGGACTTCTGGAACAAGTCAACGAGCTGAGCCAACCTTCCTTGCCCTCAAGATTATGCCCTTGGGTAAGATTTGTGCACTTAGTTATACCAAGTTTTCCCTGGAACACTCAGACTTCAAGCTTGTAGTTGTAATTGTATTAATAGTGCTATATACTCATCTTAGAATTTATATATATGTGGTACCAGTACTCCTTGCAACTATCATCTTATTTTAACTAAAGTGTGTTTTTGCAGACAGTGTATTTATCAACAGCATTTAAAAGAATTTGGACCTGTTGCTTTAATAAACGTCGTTATTTGTGGATCTAGTTGCGAGAGTTTCTCAATGAATATGCCCAGACCAATAGTATAATTTGCCCAGGTATATAGCACGTATTTTCCTATTTGTGCATCCATGTAACATGTATATTATGCTAGTTGTGCATCTGTGCAGCATGGAGATTCAGTGATCACGACTGGCCTACATTATTTGTGAATCTAATTGTGTGAATTCAACATTAATGCTCCCGGAACTATAGTATACATTATACTATTTGTGCATCTGCGTGCCAGACTGGCCATTGAGCACCATTCTACTTATAGTGCTGACTTGAGGTTATTTGCATCACTCAGGAGTTCAACCTAGCCATCTTGCATGGGGCTTATCTCTGCTAAATTAATTATCTTCATGCAACACACCTGCTTCACAATCCTCAAAAGCTACCATTTATACTATCTTGTTACTAACCTATTTCCACACTTCAGAGTTACCAAAACCTTGTGAAGTGTTCAAAATGTTTTATGATTGTACATTTTGCCCTTTAGGATAGTAATAAACCAAATGTAATGAATTTATCAAAAAACAGACTAAGAAGTGCTAGAGTCTCTATTTAGCAAAAAAGATATGATGTTAATAGCTAATCCGGAAACTATATGTAAACAATAGTCTTTACTTTTATGATATTTAATGATAAAATAAGAAATATTTAAATCAAGTTTGAGAATTTTTTTAGAGGCAAGACCAACCTTAAGCACACAACGTAGTCTTGATTCAAGAACCAATGAATACAGAACGCTTTCTTATCCTTCATTCCTGAAAAGCCAGAGCTATTTCTTTAGAAATAAATAGTGTATGTTTTATTTTCTTTGTGTCTTGGACAGAATATTTTATTGTTTATAGCTAAGTACTTACTATTGATTTATTGGTAATGCCACTGATGTAACCACCTCTTCCTATTATGTACTTTCATGAGTGGAGACTAGCCTTTGTTTAAGCCACAGCATGATGTGACGAGAAGAATGTGATGATCAGAAGACAGGCTTTTCCATATAGGCAAAACACACCCCTAGCTATTATTACTTAACCATATTAATGGGGCGGGGGGGGGAGGGAGCAGATGGTAGTAGGGAGGAGGGAATGTATTTGGATTCTTTTGTTTATTTTAGATTTCATAGTGCTTTAGGAAATAATTTATTTTACAGTGAACAAAATAATTTGTATCATGTCAAGATCAAAGTCGTTTACAGAGATTTAGGCTCCATTTGAATCAAAACATAATGTTTTTTGACATGAATAAAGATTATATTTGTAATCCTGCACTCAATTCATTTGAGTAAATCCACCATGGACAAAAGACTTTACTCAGCTTTCAACTAATAACAACACAGCTATTGTGAAAGTGATTATAGGCATCTCTGGCCCACTTCTAGAAAGCAGTTAATGTCTGAATATGAAAAGAGATGCCATAAAACCCTTTACATTCAAAGCTACCTTGGTCTTTCAAAACTGGTTTGATTTCATCCTAACTGTAAGGCAAAAACAAAAACAAACAAAACCAACCAAACAAAAACACCCACAAACTAAAACATAAATCCCAAACAAACAAACACCCCAAACCCAACCCAGGTAACATTGACAAAAACAGTAGGCAACCTGATAAACAATATATCAGGCAATAGTAGCAAGATACAGTCTTGTCTGGGTCAATATTAAGCACTAGGGCTTATATCAGTAATGAAATAACAGTTTCTTTTAATTCTCAACACTATAATAAAGTTAGTTAAACGGGCAAGGTCAACCACAAAATCAGATTTTGGTGTGTTTTTGTGGTTTACTACTAAGGGTAATAATTGACTACTTGAAACTTTAGATGTCTGAAAGTTTAGTCTAAGCTATGTAGACTCTTTCAACATTAATGGAGAGAGATAGGTATTTCTGGGAGACAAATGTATATCCATCTCAGATACATATGCTGAATGTACGACTCCTTCACTGATACTGATAACAGGATTCATCTTACTTAAAGGTGGCCATCAAGAAGTTAGGTAACTAGTGCAAGCTAATCTTTGAGGTTCTCTCAACAGACAGTGAAGACACATACTTAGCACTTAGTTCTCTATGGAGACCGAAGTTTAATGTAGGTTGAATGACGCACCTTCAGAAGTGCCACTCTGTCTTTACTGTCTAGAGATCCCAGATGTGTAGTTCAGCCTAGACACTCAACACACAAAGTTATGTGAGACAAAGTTCTCACTGGCCATTCCTTTAAAGGAAACTGTCAGAATTTGACAGCAGCTGATGGTTCTGCATATACATATGTATAAGCAATATGGACCCCTCCATGTTTTGATACCTATATGTATGTGAGAAATATATTGAATTCAGATAATCTATAAAATGCTAAGAAGTGTTTAGTTTTTTTATGATTTTAACCTCTTTCTCAGCTGCCTCTCTACCCAGCCTACATCAACAAGTCAATGAATTAAATCAATGACAAGCTCAGTGACAAATCTCATTGTCCATCTTCTTCCCAGCAAGAGAGGTCTTCAATCCATTGACTTGCTGACAGCTTTTAGAGAAAATGTAGACCTTTTTTTTCTAGGAAAATAATTTCCATTCCCTTCAAAAGTCCTGTCAAAGTTTCTCTTCCTTCAGGTGAGCTTCAGACACTTTCTAAAGCAATCTATAAAAACAGAAAAAAAGGAATTTTCCTAAGGAAGGTTGATTTTGGATTTGTTCTCCATTATTTTTGACACTGAAGAATTGATGAATAACTGAATAGGAGTTAGGGTCAGATCTGGGCAAAAGACCATCCACAGGAGATGTTTCTTCCAGGAAGTGTTGAATTCAATTGCAGCAAGACAAATGAATGGCTATATCAGATACAGAAGTAAGAAATTAAAAGGTGGCCACTTTTTAGCATTCAGTTGTACTACAAAAATAGATTCGGACTTTAATCAGAACTCTGTTCAGCAATATATAAATAATGTAAAAACACACATATCTTTTACTGAAAAATTACTAATTTTCTGTCCGGGGGAATTCATGTTAGTTTTGGTACAAAGAATAGACACTGAGAGACTGAGATGATCGGCAGAGAATTCAAACTTGAGTAAAATTGCAGTTTTCATTAATGAAGGACACACCTACTTTGCAATTTATTTAATTGCAATCAGTTAGCAGTCAGCATTAAAGTAGTTCCCTAGAAAGAATTTATGAAAGGACCAAACTAATGAATTTACTGATGTAAATGAAAGAAAAATCTCAACATCATAGGACAAGTTCAGTCCCTCTCATAGGTACTATCTCATGGTTTCATTATTGGACTTAAGTGCTGAACCCCTCTTTAAGGGAAATTCTTCTAACTGATTTTTAATTAGCTAAAATGGTACAGAAAACTCTCTCCTTTCTGCCATTGCTTGGAATTTTTTGTCTACATATTTTCAAAAGTTACTGGGTGCTACTGCTGAGAACTATCAGAATATAAGAAAAGAGCAATGAAAGGACTTGCAAAGTTACTGCTGGTAGTGCTCACCATGCTGATATTATACAGTCCCCAGTGATTCTTTCTCCTATCAAAAATTGCATGGAGAGTCACTTTGTGAGAAAATCACATGAAAGGCATTTTTTTCATGGAGATTTTCACTGTGATAGCTGATTGGAGAGGCAGCAGCAGTAGGTAGGAGTTTATAGCAGGAGCAAAAGAGCAACAGCCGCTTTAAAAGCTGCTGCTTTGATCCATGAAAAATGAAGAGTATGACTGCAGGACCATTAGACCCTAGTGATGTTCAGGTGCTCTCTATCACCGTTATGATTACCCTGAGAATATATCCTTATTTTTTTCTTGTATTCTTACATGTCCAGAAGAAGAGTAATATGATGTTATCCCTACAATGACTGCCTACATTAACTCAAATTGTAGGTCTCAAAGCAGATGAACAATTCTGCAGTAGCTGAATTAAACTTCAAAATTTTAAAATTTCTCCTCAGATGAAGATTAGTCAGATTTTTACAGACAGATATAACAACTCAGAAAAGTTTAAAGCCCTATCTAACTATACAACAGACAATGTTAGACCTCAGGAGTTTACTTGTCAATCCAAGAGTCAACAATAGCCTTCAGGAATGTCTCTGTGAAGCCCTACTATCTCTTTAGAATTATTACATTGCCTGAAGGTCTCCTGACACAATTCAAAAAATTAAAAATTAAAAACAAGTTGTGCCATATGTCCAAGTATAATCAGCAATATTAACATTTTTTTGTAGACTTAGAAAATCTTGTTTATGAAGATTTGACCATTGATGGGAAATGCCATTTCTGTAGATTGGATAAGCCACAGCATAACAAAGAAACAGAAACACAGGGCAATGTAGTCAACAGAGTAGTCAGTGTCTTGAGCTAAAAATCAGGAAATCCAAGTTTTGACTAATCATAACTCATATCTCCTGACATATAATTGTATTGTTCACATTGAATATTTTAATAAAACAGTTTAAAAAAGAATATTTAAATATTTCCCATCCTTTCCCCTAATTTTTATCTGAACTCACGTAGAGCACAAACACACAAACATAGAACAACAGTTTTCACTAAGAATAAACAAAATAAGAGATAAGGAGTCACACAAAACCATGATGTTAATCTGTCACAGGATCTGTTGACATAAATCATTAACACTTAGCTTTGTAAGCTTGGCTTATTTATTTATTTCTTTAATATTTTAAATTTCAAAAATCTGCATATAACTTTCAAATAACTCCAAAATAAAGATCAGCTTTCCTCTCTTTTATCCTTAGTGATTTTCAGCCACCTTTCTCCTAATATTCTGTCTCATCTTGTTTTTGAGAACAATATATTTTTGCTAAAGATTTTACTATGATGGTAGTCTAAGAGACCAAATGTTTCTGAAGATAACAATGGATGCTGAACATTTTTTCATTTCTCCACTCCAAGGCAAATGTTACTTCTCCTTTGTTTCCCCACTTGTGTTTTCCATCATCTACTTGACAAATAATTTGGGAAAGAGTGTTGTAACTACCTGTTCTAAGCCTTCCATTTCTCTGTGTTTTAGTGGCTGATGATCCTAGACTCCAAGGATCAACTCTGATAAGACACAGCTGCTCAACCTTGATTCACACTGCTAAGAAAGAACAGTGAGAAAGTCTGTGGAGAGACAAGAAAGGCAAAATTACAGAGCTGGGGTTGCTAAGATGGAATTCTTTGGTGCAGAAGAATTTAGTAGGGAAAATAACAGCACAGAAAGGTATAAAATCCTAAAGCAAAATAAGGACAAATAGTCATGCTAGTGAGGAATTCTTGGGTCAAGTCATCTATGCCAGCTCAGCAACACAGATTATTCATTCCATGGCGCTACAAAGGCTGATCCTTCTCCACCCAACTGGTGCCAATCAGGGCAGCAGTGACTGCTTGGCTGCCTTATCAGGATGAAAAGTGCATTAATCCTAAACCTAATATCTCCCTAAAGACTTAAATACATTTTTGGAAAATGAATGCATATTTGTGTTTTTCCATTCTTCACATTTACTTTTTTTTCTCCAAGTTTTCAAAAGTGATAAATGTGGAGTGCAACAGCTGGCAGTGAGTACAACATTATGTGTAACTATCTGACTATGAATATTGTTTAGCTGAAATTAAACTTAAGGATCTAAAAAAATATAGGGACCTTATTAAAAATTAAGGAAACAGAAAAATGTCCCATCAACATGCTTAGAAAACTGCTTAGAAATCTGCTAGTTCTTCCAAGTCTTTCCTGTTATATTCTTTTGTGTTCATTTGATTTGCTGATCCACCATAGTCTTTCATTTAACTAGATAGCCTTCCTCCTCTAATCACTAGGTTTTTCTTTCACATCTCTCTCTTTATTAATTATTAGGCATATAGGCAGTTTTACAGGGTGTCAGAACGGTCTGACAGTCATAGACATCCCTTTACAGGATCAGGTCAGATCTATTCCTGAAACCATATATAGAAACTATAACAGAGTCAGCCTTCAAAACCTGAAATTCTTCAGCTGTTCCTATGGTAACAAGCTGGATCATTGAATTGAGAGGTACAGCACATTCTGGAAAGAAAAAAAATAAAGGTTTTAAAAACAGGGACTCTATACTCATTTAAATACTGAAATAGGCTACTATCACTAACAGTAGACAAGTACCCCCCCTCTTTGTTGTTTTCTGCTTTTTTCTGCTTCTCCTTTTGGGTTTCTTTTTTTCCCTTCAGAGTTGTTATGGCTTTGTGTGATTTGACCAAACTGCCATGTGTGAGACTTTAAGGTACACATATGATACAGCAGTGTTACATCACATCTCCACTGTTATATCCTCACAAATGGCAAATGTACACTTATTGTAGTGCAAGAAATTAAAACCATAGCTATTCTGTCATGAAAAAAAAAAAAAAAAGAGTGAGACAATTCATTGCCACATAATTCACTATTACTATTATTGTTGTTAACAACTACAGAAGACCCATTATGTATCTGGCCTAGGATATACAGGTTCTATACAAAGCCAGAACACAAGGATGATAGATATTAGGTTAAACCCTGCAGAATATGTAGATGCAGACAAATATATATATATATATATATGTATATGAATTTAAAACCGTTGTGTGTTTAAGAATGGGCCTCATTCAGATATGATCAGTATTTTAGAAACTAATGCATCATGTTTATGTTACTCTGGAATGTTAATGAACTGATAGGCTGAAGTCTCTGCACTTGGAGGGTGAAAGGACTTAAGGTTGCCCTGTCAAATTACAGATTTGGGATATGGTAACAGACACCAGGCCAACAGATTTAAAGATAAACAGTTTATCACCAAATAAGAGTACAGTAACAAATACGAAGTGGCATTATAATTATCTGGGTTGTTTCAGTAGTAGAATTATCCTGGTTGAAATGAGAACAAATCCTGTAATTCACTAACACTGGGCTCAGCTTAATATCTGAACATGCAAAGACTTATATGGCCAAGGTTATCAGGGAAGCTATCAGGAAACAGGTCTTCTTTGGAAGAGTGACTCAGACCAGACCACAGGCTCAGGGAATTCCAGCTTCTCTGATCAGGTTGTCCTCTTTTACTGTTGAACAATGAAGGCACTATCTGGACTTACTAGCCTATACCAACTCTGTTCCACTTTTGCTCCAGTGCTGTCCTTGCTGCATGGAAATATTAATTAAGGCAACACTAACCCCACATTCTTTTGTGTGCATGGTGCCTAGAAATATCACAGAAAGCAATACTAGCCCCACACACAGCTATGATCTTATTGGGATCATGGACATGTGGTAAGATAGCTCACATGACTGGAGTGCTGTATTGGAGAGATACAGGCTATTCAGGAAGGACAGTTAGGAAGGCAAGGACATTGAGTTGCTCTTTATGTAAGAGCCGCTGGAATGCATTGAGCTCAGTAGCCAGATGAGAACTTTGAGATCAAAATTGTCCAACCAACCAGAAGCAGCTTCATGTCCACAGACCTTGGTCCTCATGGGACACTTTAACCACCCTTATATCTCCTGGAAAGACAACACAGCAGGGAACAAACAAATCAGGAAATTCATGGAGGTCATTGGTGACAACTTCCTGACACAGCTGATGCAGGATCCAACAAGAAAAGGTGTTTTGATACATCTTATACTCACAAACAAGTAAGAAATGGTAAAAGATATGATTGTCAGGGACAGTCTTGGCTGCAGTTACCATGAAATGGTGGAGATGAGAATCCTAAAGGAAGAGAACAAAACAAAAAGCAAGACCACAACTCTAAATTTCAGGATCCCACTTCAGAGATCTACTAGGAAGATTATCATGGGATATGACCTTGGAGACTTCAGGAGACATGGTTGATATTCAAGGATTACCTCCTCTAGACTCAATAGATGTCCATACTAATGTTCAGAAAACTAAAGAAAGATGTCAGGAGGCTGTCATCTATAATCAAGAAGTTCATAACTGAACTACAATGTAAAAAGGAAACATACAAAAAAGGAAAACAGAGGTAAGTGGGACTATTTACAAAGATTTACAAAGGGGAATATTTAGCACAGATTTACAAAGAGGAAATCACTCTTGACTTCAGTAAAGCTTTTGGCAGTCTCCCTTGATATCATAGACAATCCCATAAAGCATGGTTTAGATAATCCACAAGTAAGGTGAATTGAAAACTGGCTGAATGATGTTACCCAGGTTAGAGGTCAGTTGTGTACCTCAGGGATTGAAACACAGGACAATTCTGTTCAACCTCTTCATTAATTACATGACCAATGGGACAGAGGACACCTTCAGCAAGTTTGCAGATGGTACAGAAGTGACAGGAGAGGGTGATATACTAAATGACTGTACTGTCATTCAGATCGCCCTTGACAGACTGGAGAACTGGTGCACAGCAAGCTGATCATAACCCAGCAATGTCCCCCTGTGGCAAAGGCCAACAGCATCCACCATCTTGGGCTGCATTAAGCAGAGCACTGGCAGATGATTCTTCCCCTCTCACCTCCCACTGGTGAGCCCCACCTGGAGTGCTGTACCCACTTCTGGGTTCCCCAGTACAACAGACACACTGGAGTGAGTCCAGAAAAAGGCCATGAAGATGATTAAGATTCTGGAGTATGTGTTGCATGAGAAGACGAAGGTTTAAGAGATTGAGCCTTCTCAGTAGTACCCACTGACAGAACAAGAGGCAATGGACACAAGTTAAAACACATGAAATTCCATCTGAACAAAAGACAGTGGTCAAGCACTGTAACAAGTTGCATAAAGATGTGAGAAAGAGATACTTAACCCCCAACTTTATGAAGTCCTTCACAATCTGCTCTAGCTGACCCTGCTTGAGCAGGGTTCTTGGACAAGACGATACCTAGAGCTGCCTTCTTGCCTCAGCCATTCTGTGATTGTGGTAAAATTACTGTGATATAGTAGCTCACCGGAAGCCTTCAGAATCGATCTTCTGCATTTAGAACACCTGCATTTTTCATAAGTCCCTCTTTCTATTTCAATTCTGATTCTAAATTTCTATTTTGCGCTGGATTTGTCAGATGTTGGTCTGCCTGTATAACACTCCACAGATCTATCATATGAATTGTCCTGGGTAACTCTTTCAACACTTCTAAATCTGGAGGAAATAGTTTCAATAGGATGTATGATTGCATTCAGAGATAGCTGTAATTTACTAAATATAGTCTTACGTTATTTAGCTGTACTATTGTAGCTTTTGTCTCCACCATTGATTAATGAACTACTGTAAAATATTTCTCTACTGCAAACTTATGCAAATCCACAATTAAATGTAAGGAGGTTATTTTTGTCAAATCAGTCAGATATTATATCTATTTAAAACTGGAAAAGCATAATTTATAATACATAATTTATGATTAACAAAGACTATTAATAATTAAATGATAAAACGATATTATAGAAAGATCTGAAGAGTAATTTGTATTTTAAATAGTTTCTTTCTATATGTCCCCAATTAAATAGTCAGGCCATGAAATAAAATTATTTTAATTCTGTTCACTGTGTGTGTCTGCGAGGGAGATGACATTCTCATGTCTATTGTACCATATGGTACAATCTTAAATGGTCCATATTTATAAAGTTAACAGAACTGCTGAATCACACAGTACAATAGCAAAGCACAAGAATAAGTCAATTATACTGAACCATGTTTTCGAAGCTTGTTACTTCTAGTGTACTGTGGTATGTACAAGATTGTTTCTCTGTTCTGGTATAACAATCGAAGATGAGTGTTCCAGTTAAGACCACATAATTACTTACTCAACCTTTTTTCCTGCTGAGTGGCCTCATCAGCTGTACCTATGACTAGAAATATTACGGGAAATCCAAAGGCAGATTTTGAAGAGCACAGAGAATTGCCCTTCTTGCCTCTATTGAAATGTCTGATAATCTTGTGTGGCTAGCAGGCAAGTACAGTCAACCCAATTGCGGAAAATCAGTTGTCAGAGACATAATGCTCCTACTCTTGGGAGATATTCAGTTCAGTTAAGAATTAAGAGGAAATAAATAGATATGGTAAATAAAATCAGATTTTAAGAATATTGTCCATGTAATCACTTCTATCACTTCATTGGTTTTACTTGTCTCACTGTGACATGGTTCTAAACTAAGATAACCTTTAACGAAATGAGCAGAGATACATTGACGTGAAACAGGGGTGAGATAATAGAATCACTTGCCTGTTTTTATGATTTCTTAAAAGATAGGACAGAAAAAAATACATGGGATAAATACATGCTATTTCTAAACAGTGACCTTGTAAACAGCTTCAGCACTTCTGTAAGAAATTATGCTTAATGATTTTACATATTTTTTATTTCATAATTAGAGTTTTTAAAATCCCTAAGCCTTGTATACCTGCTAACTCAATCTAAAAAAAAAAGGAAACGGAGATGGGGAATTACAATGAGGACTTATAAGGAGTTTGGTAAGTCATAAAAGCATGTGAATGTGAATACAGGAAAAAAAAAAAGAAAAAAGAAACACTAATGAATATACAGATTTCTTGTTGGTAAGTTTTTCGATTCCTTAGATGGCAGAAAAGCAGAGGTGTAGGCAATCTTCTTATTTTGGAAATTATTTAGCGCAAAAAAAGATCTATTGGGTACTGGAGTGCTCATAACATAAGCAACCCTTTTTGTGACTTTCTTTTGCTGTAGGTTTGTAATGGTCCAAGGCACTTTAATAATTAGTCTACAGGGAGCCTTAATAGACTAGGGCAACTCTTAATTAACTTAATCCTCAATACATGAGTTGACCATGAGGCATCAAACCACATTTTAGCTTGAAGGGTATGTGAACTCAGAGGAAATCTCATTTTTAAAACCAGAGTGGTGTTGCATTCTTTCCTTCTAGCAGTGTGGTTGTAGCTAAACACATTGTGTCTTTCTGTCCTATGGTAATCAGAAACCTTTATTTTCAGTAGAATTAATAATAACTGAAGATGGAATTTTCAGCATAGTTATTTCAAGATGCCAAAATTACCATAGGGTGACACTTGTATCTCAGTTAAAACATGTAATTAAGAAGCAATTCTACTTAGGTTTTCATGTATCTCTGTTATATGTTATTGATGCTTTAAAAAAGAATTGGACCTGTTTAAAATATACGAAAACATGCTGTTAATATTTTTAACTACAGTGGGTTTTAATTAGAAATGTTCTATACTGCTATGATTTGGTACTAAGGGAAGGATTCTAGTATATTATTATGCTGCAAGCATGTTTTATATTTGTAAGGATTTAGTTTGTACTTTATATTTCTTCTTATCAAGATTTGTTATAAATTCTAATAGCAGAAAAAAAGATAAAATTCTTGAAGTTAACCAGCCAGCAGCCTTTCTGTTTTGATTTCTACATTACTATGCACATATTCAGTAATATTTTTGAAAAAGTGAGTATTGCTTTAGGAGTATTTTCTTGAGGTACCTAAGGCTGTATAAAAAATAGCATTGTATGGAGTGTCACTGTGGGCAGTCTACTACCGATGAAAGAAAAAATGTCAGTACAATCACAAATACCCACGTGAAAGACACAGCAACACTATAAGTTACATATGTTTTTAAATGAACATTGGTAGCAACAGGATGTATTAAACACACTTTTTTTTTTTTTTTTAATTCTTTACAGAGAGTTGTTTTGGTTTGGGCATTATTAGCACTAGCTGTTGATTTCCAACCAAGCAAATGAGAGATCTGTATTTAAGTGAACTGAGTTAACAGAAAAATCACTGAGCAAAGGATTATAATACAAACCTTGGTTTTAAGCTACTGTTTAGCTCTTGGGAGAAGAAGAAAAAAAAAATCATTTTACTTACCTCTCTTTTCTCGTGCTATAACTTTTTGTCCCAGCTACTGAATGTTTTGAGGAGCACACCTTTCCTTAAGATGCATTCCATTAGTATCTTAGCCAATGTCTCTGACACTACAAATATGTTCAAAGTAGTCATACTCAGGTAAACCAAGCCTTCAGCTGGACAATTACATATCTCACTGTCAGGGGGGAAAGCATACTAATTTAACAATTACACAGGACCTGAATCAATGACAGAACCAAGAATATAAATGTGTCTGTGATGTATAAGGATGACAGGATATTTCCTGACAAGTGATTTTTTTTTAACATTATGGAAAGAATTAGTCGTATTTGTGTGTATTGTATAGTGAACCATATTAAGTACTCAAAAACAGTATAGTTAGGAATAAAGTACACACATTTATTCCTGTTATGCAATCAAATTTAATCCATCTCAGTAAAACATTTCCCATTTATTTCAATACTGTTGCATGTATTCAAAAGCATTGCATTTTATAGCTAATTCAGTTTCTTATATTATTAATCCCTTTATAAAAAGGAAAACTCAATCTCTTCAAAAATCTTGACTAGTCATTTTAATCTCCATAACTATAAATCTTTTATAGCAAATGAGTTTTAATTAGTTGCTGTCCTTGTCCATGTATGAGAGGAAGGAACCATCTTTCAATTCATCTATTGTTAGATTATACTGTATAAAAGAGTCCCATATGTTTAAGATGTTCAGACTACTATCCTTCCAATTTAATAGACATTGACTCATAAATTTCTAAGTAGTTTTCAAGTGTTTCTCTTTGTTTCTGTTTTAAAAGAAAACTTTTTTTTTTTTTACTTGATGGGCTGAAAAAAAACCAAAACTAAGTAATAATTAGAAAAAAAAAATCCAGATATATACACAGCTATAAATGGAATCAAAATCTCCAGACAAATATTCCCAAACTTAGACTACTTGAAGCTTTTCAATTTTCTGACCTATTTTCATTTGGAGTATAAAAAAGATGGGTGTTCACTTGATACATGGTCAACTCAATTCAGGAGTCAAGGAATAGATTTGATTAATCCCTGTTGTTACCTTTTTTTTTTTTTTTCTTTTAATATATACTTAGCATTCCCAGTTTGCTCGTAGTCTTATAGGGTAATGCAGATTGGAGGATACGTCAGGAGGTCATCCAATCAAGCCTCAGGCTCAAAAGAGGGTCAGATCATGTTGCTCAGGTCTTTGTGCAGTCACTCTTGACAACCTCTCCGGGCAGCCTGTTCCAGTGCCTGATTGTCCCCATGAGGAAGAAATTTCTCCCTTCTCACAAGTATTTATCTCAGAGTTTACATTTAGTTTTGTTGAGAGCACCAAGTAGAAGAGGGACAGTAAGGATACTATGTGTAATTTGTTCATATGACATTGAAAGAAGAATGAAGTTTTTATATTGAAATTTCAAGAGAGAGGTGTTTCAAGTGACCTGGAAAGAAAAATATTAAATATTGTCTAAAATATTTAATTAACAATTAGATTCATTCTTTTAGTGAAGAAAGCAAAGACCAGGTTTGCTTTCTTGTATAATTACATTGACCTAACTAAGCAATGACACACCAGGGATTAAAATTTGGGTTGGTAGTTGTTAGGCATTTTTCTTCATAGAACTTGCAGCAAGTTATTTCAATTATATAAGCCATCTGTGAGCTAGAAAATGTCACATTATGTACTACAACTGCAACTTTTGTCAGGGTAGCAAGTGAGATACTGCATAATTAAGAATGCAGCACAATTGTCACCCTTCCCTTCAAACAAAAAGCAATAAACTTTGTCTGTGCAGTGCCAATGAGCCACATGTAAATGTTTTGTTCACAGCCACATCATTACCAGAAAGATGTGTCTGAAGTGAGATCTAAAAGAAGACAAACAATGTTACACGATTTCTTCATATGTGAAAAAAATGAAATAGGATTAGTTACATAATATATAAAAATAATTACTCAGAATCTGAGACTGACTTACCCTAGTTTACTTCATTAGTTACCTTACCTCCTCTGTCATGATCTTGACACACATTTAACATCAAGAAACCTAGTTGGGCTACTCATTTTGATAACTAAAGTTGCATAGACATCTAAACTACCTCTTGGACAGCAAGAGTCACTTAAAAAAACAGGACTCTCACCTAGTCCCAGTTAGTATTGGAATGTGGTACTTACTTTCAAGAGGTTTCAAGTTAGAAGTGCAACTGTGTGGCAGTGAAGCCTGACCCCATATGGGCTCTATTAGCAAGAGCGTGGCCAGCTCATGAAGGAAAGTGGTTATTCCTCTCTATTGTGCTGCTTGGTACGCCACCCCTGGAGCACCATCTTTTGAATGACAGATATTTTGTATGGCAGAGTTTAAGCATTTCTCACCCACTTTTGTGCTAAGATTATGTGATTTTAGGGTCATTTGAAATCAGCTGAGTTAGCACTAGAATATGTAAGATGTACTACATACTTGTTCCCAATAAGACTTATAGATATTATAGAAGATAAAAATTCTTCTTGCACTAGGAAGTTAAAGGTGTTATTACTCCATTTCTCTTGAACTTCTCTTGAGGCAGTGATATCCTCAGAAGTAGAGTTTTACATATGTAAATGTTTGAAAGGTCTAAACTATCAAAAGTATTAAGTATCATTTCTATGTGCTTGTTATTGCCTAACAAATGAGTCTCTGTATTTCTCCACACACTCTCTTGAACTCTACTCATTATTTCTTAAATTTATGTTTAGTGTGTACTAAATATGAAAGTGAAACTTAATTCTGTGAAGAAATCTGTGTTCATGGAGAAGATAATTTTCTGTATTTTATAAGCAGGTATAATTGTAGATGTGATATAATGTTGCTCTTAAGATAAAATCAGAAAAGTGAATTTTCAATAACATTATCTCACCTGTTTGGTTGTTTACTTGGACAAACAACAAAACAACACTGGTTTCCTGGAACCCAGTGATTTGTAATTGCTTTTGTCTGATTGTGTATCTCCTTTACTCTCTAATTTTAGCTAAATTTTCCCATGTTTTCCCTTAATATGGAGCCTGACCTAGATTTCTGACATTGGAATAGAAGTCTTTCATAGTAAATGTTGTAGTTTGGGGCTTACTGAGCAAACGGTATGGCTGAAAGAGTCAGAACACTAGTTTTAAGGATATTTTATAGTAGTAAGTTTGTGTTAGCCAATCATAAATGTGTCTATGGATCTCATGGTTCTCTGTAAAGTAAATTTTGATTAGCTGACTGCTCACAGTTAATGGTTTAGATGCTTTGAGGCATTAGCAATTAAACACTAGTTATTTTGCCCCATAATTCTAAGTATAGATATGAAAATAAGGAAGAAATCAATTTATTCAGTTATTATTGGCATTGATGCTTTTATTCATACATTTCAAACAGAACAAGAAAAAGCTACAACTAAGTCTTAGCAGTCTATAAATCCATATGCAAAATTTCTTTTTTCATTAGACTTAGGAAAACACCTGTTAGGAAATGGCAGTTTTCATCACTACTCCAAGAGTTGTTCAGGCATTAAAATATATGAGGTTTGTCACTGCTGGTTCATCAGGTAAGAAATCTGTTTCCTGCATTAAAATAGAGGCACAGGAACAAAGGACTGCAGTAAATGAAGACAAGTGCAAATGAAAAAATGGAAGAAAATTCAGTTTCTCTGACTTAACGTGCATGAATGTATTTCTGTGCTATCATCTGTTCATAGTACTGTCTATTATGAGGTGAAAAAACATGGAACAGATTGACTTAAAAATTATATAGACCAAATAAAGAAGAAAAAGACGTAAGACTAAAACAAATATTTTCTGATTAAACAGGTCTTTTGCTAAAACTAGAATAGTTACATCGTTGTGACTTAAGCATATGCTTCAGCTAGAATCAATGATTAACTACATTTTTATTTGTTTATTGACAAGAACATACTAATAATTAAGTTATTGTCAGAGTTTAACTGTATGAAATAAAAATAAATGTCCTTATTATTTTTTGTCATTATGAATAGTAATTATTATGTTTTACCAATTTCTGTGCTTAGCAGTGCACATATTAGACCAAACACCATCAATAATCACCTACAATACTGTATTAATTCCTTTACTGTAATCTTTTCTTTGTCCTGTAATTAAAGGTTATTGTATTTGTATAGTTAGTAGCGGAATTGTGTAATGATAGTGTTTTATTTGGCAGTATGCTGTTTGTCTTTACTCTGAAGGAACCATTTTAGACAAATATTTGTATAACTAAAAGCATTACCTGGTGAATTTTGGACATTTCAGCAAAATTCTTCAGCAGATTTTTTAGTTAACAATTCAACAATATTCATCCTGATCTAATTGTGAGGCATATCTCTGCATTTTACTACTAGTGATGAGATTTACATTGCTTTTAGTTCTATTATAACTATAGAAGTAATAAAGTTTTATGAAAAGGAAAGTGGATTGTCTTCTCTTCTCTTACTCGATCAATGAAGTGATTTAATTAAAATGTCTTAAGTCAAAATCTCAGCCTATTCAGAGATGAACAGCTTCACACCTGTCATACACAAGGTTAGTTATACTGGTGATGGTAATTCAACTGTATACAATGGAATTTGTTTTTCAGATTCGAAGAGATAAGAAATACTTTGACTTATGAGAAGCATTAACTTAGATCACAAATCCATCAAGTTGGTTCAGTTTTGCTAATGTATGAAGCCTATACAGATTGGATCAAGACCAAGGTTTTACTTGTGAGAACTAGATTGTGGAACAATGATCTTATTCCAAAAAATCTTGAAGCAATAGAAATAAACACAGTTAAACCTTCTTTTTAGAGTATACCGTGATTTTAAATGGAAATAAAATGCCTTTTAGAAATTCAAATGTCTGATTCATAATAGAAGATTCCCATATTCGTACAGTCCTAATGGTAATCTACTAATTCAAAGACTTCAGATCTCTGATCCACTCTGAGCCATTAACATAAAGATATCAGGAGAATTTTTTAGTGGGAAATAACATTTCTATAGCTCCACTATATCTTTCCTACACTTGACAGCCTATTTTCAGATTATAGCATTCGTCATTTCCATAAAATTGTGATGTCTATTATCAGCTAAGTTATTTGAATAGCTGAAGAAAAGCTGACTGAGCTTAATACATATTCTTAAAGAAAAGAAAAAACTACTGTATCTGGAACAAAGTTTATGTTCTTTATACATTTGAGTGCATCGTGAAAAAAATATATTTAAGTAGTTTCTATTTTTAAAAGCAGTACTGAAAATAAGACTTTCATTTTCTTTTTTTGTGAAAAGCATTTTTAATTTTTAAGCACTTTCTGTTGCACAACTGTTAGTATTTCAAGATTTGGTTTTTTTGTTGTTTTTTTTTTCCCCCTGCAATTTAATCAAAACCCGTGTGTATTAGTTAATACATCTACTTGGAATGTATTTGGAATTCACAGGAACTGACTTATACATAATAATGTATCGGTTGGCACAGCTCAGATGAATACTGCTATAAGCCATGCTCCATCTGACAAAGCACCATGCTGGCAACAGAGATCGCTAAGCAGAATATGTATTCACTCTTGTGCCATTACAGTTTGCAAATAAAACATTGGAGTTGGTCCTCCTTAGTCTACCAGCAGATTTGCGTCAGCTTCCTAAATTTCTTTAAGCAGTTTATATTAATATTCTAAGCTGTAAACATGTCAGGAGTGAACAAGTATCCCATTCAGGACATAAGTAACTCATTCAGGGTAGATTAATGATAGCCATATGTTTGGAAAAATAAATTTTGTCAGACAGTCAAGGTAAGGAGCTTGGATTGCTTGCCACCGCAGCCCTCGCAGGTATATCTGGCTGTGAATTAGCACCTCTGCCATTCCCCATCAATCTCTTTTCATACAGGACAAGACACCATCAAATTCTATATTGCATATTCAAAGGGAACTCAGTAACCAGAACTCTCTTGATCTCAAAACCACAGAATATTAGACCTAACAATTAAATTTAAAGAACTTAAGTATATGTCATACAGTCTAATTCTGCACTTAGACCAAACCAAATGATATGTCCCAAAGGAGGAAAGTAAAGTACAAGCAAACTCAAAACAGCCAGCATCAAGATGTCAGTGAGGAGGAGAATACTCACAGATGAGGCTGATCACACTGTTTTGTCTCTGTGCTTCAAGCATATTTGTTTGTCCATGAAACTTGCCATTTCATTCCTTCACACTTTATCTCATTGTCCTTTTCTGGAAGTGACAGAATAAGAGCTTTTTACCTCAAGAAGAATATTTGTTTGCTCTTTTGTTTGTGGGGGGAGCTGGAGGAGGGGAAGAGGAAGAAAGAGGAAAAGTTGATGAGAGTGCAAGTGTCTTCTTATGAGTTTGTGTGCACACAGTAGACAAACTCACAATATTCTCATTACTGGGGAATAAATTCAATAAAAATTCTTAAGAGAAAAAAAAAGGCACACTAGGTCAAATTTGCTTGGTTAGTGACTTGATTTTCAGAGGCACTGAGCCTCAACCTGTGTTCTGAAGTCAGTGGGAGCTGCAGGTGATCCACTCGATGTGAGTGATGCATAAGTGCACAAACTAGAAAGTAAGTTTTTAGTGCATAAAGACATCGTCTGCACCTGAGGTTTCTATTGAAATTAACAAACAGGTTTATTAGGATTTGAGAGACTACTGTAGGTAGTCAGATAAGAAACATATGGCCTAAACACGGTTAGCTTCACTCACGTTTTTAGCAAAGGATTGCCCTCCTAGTTGAAGAAAATATAAGGTTGTATATTTATTTTAGGAATATTTATTTCTGTGGACTATTACTGCAGTTCCAGAGAGTTTAGGTGTTCAGACTTTCTGAACACCATCTGTTTAGCTACCTAAAAATACCAAAGAATTTCACCTTTACCTGCTGCTACTTTATAATTTGTTGCTTGACATTGTTGGCAGAGATCCTTCTAATATTATTTGTCCCTAGCTTCTTACTGACTCCCCTTCTATTTCTAGTCTAGCATATTTTAAACAAGTCTCTGAAAATTTGTGTTAGTAGGGAAGATGTATATTTCTACTGTGCTGCTAAAGAATAACACCTGAAATGTTCCTCATTTTGCAAAGTACCTCATTTCTGAACAGGCTGCTAATTTAGGCAAGTAAAAATGGATACGTCAATAGTCCTTAATGCTTCAAGAAATCATAAAGGATAATGTTAATGAGTTATATGAATGTTTCTATTCAATTTTTCCCACCAAAATAGCAAAATGGTGCCCATGCCATGCAAGGTCATTTTATTCTATACTTTAAGTCAAGGATGTCAAGACAGTAAGTGGTAGTGGGATGCCAGGGGAAGAGATATGACTAAAGGCCTTCTTCTTACTCCATAACTTCTCATCTTCAGGTGACATCATAAATCGTTGTCACTGTCAGAAGGCTACAGGGAACGGCGGCATTATTTCCCCAGATACTGCAAAATACCACCTGGTATTTTGCATAAACTACATGGTAAATCATAGTAACACTGCAGTGTTATTTTACAATAACATTGTAAATAACCTGTGTCTTGACCATAAATCTGTATCACCAGCAACAGCCTCATCAACAATAGCAACTCTGAGACTAAAAAAAAAATCTTCTTTACCTATAAAAATGTTCTTGGTATTTTGTCTTTGCCTAGTCTCTAGCAATTATATGTTCACCTGCTCTGTGAACATGAGCTCTGAATAAATACTTGAGAAGGGCAATTTAAATACTTGACAACATTTGCACTCAAGACTCACTATATTTTCATGCAGGGTCATCTTCCCATACTGTTCTTTTATTATAATCTAGCTGACTTCCAACAATATAAAAGCAACCAACTCCTGAGTTTTGATACAAAAACAAAATACATATATTTCCCAGGTCTGGGCTACAATTTATTCCTGGACCTCCTCAGAGAATTTGAGGAATAACAAGAAGAGGCAGAAAACAAATGGATGGTCCTGGACAGAACACTTTTCTAAACATTACATTATGACCTACTAGGCCACTAGCAGTTCTACTGAGTATCTTTATATTCCTGTCTAGATTGCCAGTACTGGAAAAATCATTAACTTTACACCAGATATAGTAACCAGGGTATATGACTTTTTCATGTTTGGTACTTTGCTGTGTTCATTAAAATCAGTATATAAAATAACTACCTGTTTTTCAGCAGAAGGAGTTTTAACAGCCCTCTTCAAAATTTAATGTGTTTTTCAATGTGCTCCTCAGAAAGCTGTTAAGGGAGTTATTAGAGCAATATCTGCCACTTTCTTACTGTCATTTTATTCAGTATCCCCTAAATACTATAAAAAGTATCTACTAAAAATTCAAAACTGTCCTAAAATTAACATATCACCTTCTGCTTTATCCATTCTGCCATTGTGTATTTTATTCACATTTAGCTTTTGCTTCATCACTAACCATTAGAGAAGAAGTTACCAAAAGAAAAAAAAAAAAAAAAAGAGCTTTCAATTATTTCATGTTTCAATTTGCACAATTTGCACATAAGGAGATTTTTTCTTGTGCTGACTTTAAAGATTCATGCATGTTTTTACTGAGTGGTTAGACTTTTTTTTTATTTTTTTTTTTCCAGATTTAGCAAAGTCCTGCCAGAAGACATTTAATGCTGTCATTGATATTCTCTCTACTGTCAGGGATATTAAACTGAGAAGAAAGACCTGGCACACTGGCTTTCTCTTGAAGCTTTGATGGTATGTTGGCTGCAGTTTAGCAGTGTGAAAATAGTGTTGCACTGCAAACTAAACCAGGGAATTTTCTTCTTGTCAATTTAGAAAAGTTGTGAGGGAAAAAGTCAGCTTCAGACCACATAGGCTTTACAGATTAAAAATATTGCAATTTTTGTTTCATTTTGTAAGTAAAAATCCACTGCTGTTCTTTTGACAAAATTAACTGTAGTGTTACAGAGCATTGGACATTAAGAGGCTATTTTATTTTTCAGAATCCCAAGGGCTTTCACCCAGTTTCATTCCTTTACCTATTCAGTAGCATTAACCCATTAAAATGTGTGAAGCATTTAATTTTAACATATTTAGTAGATAGCAATGAAACTGAAAGAAGGACTGTTTTACAAGGTGAGTATGTATGTGTGAAAGATCTAAGTGCCAGCTATTGGAAATACCCAGCTCTGTTCCTGTTTCCAATGTCTGTACACGTGTGTATGTATGTGTGCACATGTGATTCACTACAGAACTTCAGCCTGAACTAGCAGGGGTATTGGAGGAGACCCACATATGGAAAAATTGTGTGTGTGAGCCAGCCTCTGGGTAGAGAACCCAGAGTCTGAAAATGGTGTTACATGTACGTAGAGGTCATGCTGATATGCAAAGAAGCTGTGAATAAGAATGTACTTGCAAATTCAGTGAGTAAAGACGTGTATTTTCACTAGTGAGTTTCAGTCCTGGTCAACTAGAAAGAAGGAACAAGACTTCACTGTCAGTACTTTTTATGTGGGCTTTGGTAGCAATATATGTGGGTACTGCTAAAAGCAGTGGCCTGTCTGTGACAATCTGAGTGGCAGGAAGATGAGTAAGGGACTGCAGCATGTGTCAAGTGGGGAGAGTTTGAGAGAGTTGAGACTGCTCAACTTGGAAAAGATAAGGCTCAAGGAGAGATCTTGTCAGTGTGTATAAATACCAGATGAGAGGGAGTAAAGCAGACAGGGCAAAACTCTTCTCAGTCATGCCCAGTGAAGGAATAAACAGCAATGGGAACAAACTGAAATACAGGGAGTCTGTTTAAATGTACAAAAAAACCACCTAAAACTTACTGTGAGAGCGACTGAGCACTGAGGTTGCCTAGAGAGGTTGTGGAGCATCCATCCTCAGAGATATTAAAACCTGACAGGACACGGCCCTAATAAGTCTCATCTAGCAGGCACTCCTTTGTGCAGGGGTGTTGAGGCAGATGATGTAGGTCCTTTTCCATCTCTGCCTTTCTGTGATTTTGTGATTCTTTGAAAGAAGGACATGCTTGGGACATTCTGTGTGACAGCTTTAACACATTATTAATGTGACTTTTCTACATACAGGAATGAGTGAGTTTAAATCTGCAAGTCAGCAGAAAGAAGTGTACCTTGACTTAAAGGCTACAGGGTAGAAAAATCTCATTGAACAATTTCACACATTTTCTTGACAATGTGAAATAGAAGATTCTAATATTCTAACTTAATTGAGATGAAAAATATGCTGGCTGTATCACCTACCTAACCACTCAAAAATAGTTGAGAGTCACATTTCACCAGAAGCTGAAAGTCATTCAGGCTGTAACAACCAACCCAAGAAGATAAGTAACCTCCAGTAGTCATCTTTCCTTAACCTACTTGCAAGCTTTAGATACATCTGAGGCATTCACACACCGTATTCTACTTCCTCACTGCCTCTCCTAACTTCAAATCTCTGCTAGACACCGGTAGTTTCACCCCTGACAATAACTCTTAGGGCATCAGTCAGAAGGTTTCTCAATGCAATGGCTGTATTTCTGTTTCCTTCTTGGAATATGTGAGAAAAGTCTTTAGGACACACTAATTGTGCTGACTGGTGACCAGGAAGATGCTTCTTTTCATGCTGCACTGGGGAGCAGAGCTGGTCTTGATTTTCATCTGCTTTGTTCCTTTCTGTTGACTCATTTATACCATTTAATACACTGACATCAAGCTAATTTTGTACTTGCTTCTTTGACTCTTTTCACTCACAGGAGCCAGAATGTTGGCTGATGTTAACTGTCATTGCTCCACACTGTGTCTTTGCTAACATTCATTAAAATTTATCTTTGAACTTTACTGTTCTGAAGCAGAAAAATTTTGCAAGCTTTATATTTTGTTTAAATAAGGGCTGTGCACTGCACCTGGAAAACTTGTTGGTCTCCGAAGGCATTCTGAGTTTCAACAGAAAACTCAAACGCATTGCTGTGTCTCAGGTTTTATGCCGTTATTTTCTATGATGCTATATGTCTCAGTAATAGCATCTTAATGTTAATGTCACATGTGGAAGACTTCATAAACTGAAAATAAATATAGGTATTAGTCCTTCTTAGCAATTAATTGTATAGTTTAAAAAGGTATTTAGTTAAAATTATTAAAAATAAATCAATTACCTAATTGAGGTAATTTTTAAATGGAAGCTATTGAAGTGTTTAGAAAGAACAGCAGGGTTGTAATATCAAAATCACACCAAACTACAGAGGATTTCCACCATTTTTAATTTTACCAGAAATAGATTAACGTGACATATCAGGTTTCATTTTTATTATCCAGAAAAAGACAGCACTATCTACTGCCTGCCATTTCTTATGTTTCCCTGTGTAATTTAGTTTATTGTTGCTGTTGTTATTATTATTATGCTTCTCTTAACTGGCCATTCCATTTTTATGCTTCGCAATTAACCGAAACCTTAAAAAAATAACAACAACCATGGAAATGAGATAGTAAAATAATGAGCTACATTACAACAATGTATTAGTAGAACTTATAAGGTATATTAAACATAAACATTTTATTATATTATATTGGTGACAAATATGAAGGAGACCAATTTAATAAAACAGATCTAATGTTCTGACAAACATTAAGAACTGAATCTGTATCTCAAGACCTTCTTCTATTCTGGCCTTGCTATTATGAACTACATTTTCTTTATGGTAATCCATAATAAATAATCAAATAAAAGATATTAAGCACTTTCAGTATTTTTGCATTAATTGAACTTTGCTATTACTCCTGTTTTTGAAACAGGTCAGATACAGTGTACTTATTTTATTTTTTTCCAGAACGCTATGTCATTGTGGACATGAGTTGTTAACAGTATATGGGTGTTTTCGTTATTGCTGAGCAGTGCTTACACAGAGTCAAGGCTTTTTCTGCTTCTCATACCACCCCACCAGTGAGTAGACTGGGGGTGCACATGAACTTGGGAGGGCACGCAGCTGGGACAGCTGACCCCAACTGACCAAAGGGATATTCCATAGCATATCGTGCTCAGTAGATAAAGCAGAGAGAAGAAAAAGAAAGGGGAGGATAATCAGAGTGATGGTGTTTGTGTTCCCAAGTAACCATTACGTGTGATGGGGCCCTGCTGTTCTGGAGATAACTGAACTCCTGCCTACTGATGGGAAGTAGTGAATTAATTCCTTGTTTTGCTTTGCTTTTATGTTCAGCTCTTGCTTTGCTTGTGTTCTCAGCTTTTGCTTTACTTATTAAACTGTCTCTGCCTAAACACACGAGTTTCCTCTACTTTTACCGTTCTGATTCTCTCTCTAATCCCACTAGGGGGATGAGTGAGAAGCTGTGTGGTGCTTAGTTGTGGGGTGGAGTAAAACCACAAGTAGAAAGCATTATAACAAGTTTCAGGCGAGTTCAGAAGGAGTATAAAATTTCCTCTACTGTACCTTCTCTGCTTTATGTCGGCCACTGAAGTGAACAAGTGTTGCTTGGTGACAATGAGTCACGTTTATAAATTTTTCCCTTCCTGGGAGCCAAATAAATTGATTTTGTGACACAGCCTCACCTCCTGCTCCAGGACCTGACTGCCAAGCTACAGCAGCAGTCTGTAGACTGTAGCTTCACAGAGACAGCTGCAGGTGAGGATCTCATGTCCCACCTCACAAAGTAATGCAGAGTAAGGCAATTTCCCAGGAACACAAAAGGTGTGTCCCTCATCCACAGACTGATATCCTCAACTGGCCTTGTTCCATCTCCAACCCCATTTCTATTGCCATACTGATCTTTCCCATGGCTGTGTCTGACCCAGTTCCCTTTGCTTGATCTGATGCTGACCTTCCCACTTATGGTCTGATGTCCCAGCCTGGCATGCCCCATGCCCATCCTCAAGGGGATGTCCAATGTTTTGTGCTGGGGCTGCCCTGGTCTTCTCACTACCTGCCCTGCTCCCTGTCTGAGGCAGTGGGATAGGCAGCTTGCCACAGTCACATTTCTCTACACAAACCTGTGCAGCATGAGGGACAAAAAGGAAGAACAGGAAGTCCATGAGGATCTGCAGAGGTACAGTTTTGCTGGGATTGTTGGGATTTGGCAACTGATTTCTCCAGTGTCTTTGGGGCAATTTTTTGACACGGGTTCTGATGGGTATACGATGGGTATACTAGTGGTGTGACAGCTAATGACAGCCTTGACTGCAGTCATTATGAGCCAGAATAGTTTAAGATCCTGAGGGAAGTGGTATATGAATAAACCCCTTGGACCTCAGGAGAGTATATTTAGGCTTTTTTTGATAGGCTCAACCCTGAAGGGTCTGTCCTGAAGGGCAAAAGAGCCCAAATTACAAGATTTTCCTTTAAAGACAGCCTCTTCGAAACCCGAGGCTCTAGCCCTATGTACAAGAAAATCAGTGGGTAAGGCATGAGCCTCCTTGGCTGCACACAGTACTCTTCACTGAGCTTGAACACTAAGAAAGGAGATGAAAGGCTGTGCTACCAAGGGGGGAAAGAGAAGCATTGTTCAGGCATACAAGAACAGAATTAGAGAAACCAAAACCTTTCTGAACAACCCCATACAATTCCACAGGCTGGTCGATAGCTGAGGTTTCTCTTGGATGAAAGAAAAAATGAATCAGCTTGCACTCTTGTGGTCCTGATGGCTGTGTATTGGGCTACAATAGCAAGAGCATAGCTTTCAGGTTTACAGAGACAATTGTTCACTATACTTAGCACTTACTGAGACACATTTGGAATGTTGTGTCTGGATTTCAGGTCATCAGCTCTAGAGCTGAAGAAACTAGAGAAAATCCAGTGGAGAAGCATTAAGAATGTTGGGGACTAGAGCACATGTTGCACAAGAAGAGGCTGAGAGACCTGATTTGTTCAGCCTGGAAAACAGAAAGATAAGGGGAGATTTATTAATAGCTGAGAATTTTAACCACATGAAGGGGAGTTACTAAGAAGATGTACTCTGACTCTTCACAGTGACGTGTCTGAGATGATAAGCACAAGCCAAGACAAGGGAAATTTTCACCAAGGAAAAAAAGTCCCAATGAAGGTGCTTAAACATCAGAACAGATTTTCCAGAGAGGTTTTGAATTATCAGTTGTTGGAAATATTTTGACTTGTCAAGGTCCTAAATAAGCCAAATCACATTTTGGGATTTGAGCAGATGATTTCCAGAGAGGTCCCTTCCAGCAGCCTTATTGACTCCGATTACTCTATGATTAGTGTAGTTTGAGTTAGTACTGAACATAAAAGTTGACTGAGCAAAGAACTGACAAACCATGGAACACATTCCTTGCACACACCTTTTATATAGTTGGTTGTGGGAAGTTACTAATTAATACTTCCTCGCCCTTCCCTTCCCTTCCCTTCCCTTCCCTTCCCTTCCCTTCCCTTCCCTTCCCTTCCCTTCCCTTCCCTTCCCTTCCCTTCCCTTCCCTTCCCTTCCCTTCCCTTCCCTTCCCTTCCCTTCCCTTCCCTTCCCTTCCCTTCCCTTCCCTTCCCTTCCCTTCCCTTCCCTTCCCTTCCCTTCCCTTCCCTTCCCTTCCCTTCCCTTCCTTTTTTTCCCCCAGTATATTTTTCATATCTTCTTTAAATAAGTGACAAATAAATCCTCTTACAGGGTGGGGCTTCTTGGAGCCAAATCCAGTATGGCAGAATTATTTTGGGAGATATTTGCATCCTAAATGGACTATTTCCTGGAGAACAGTATTAGGAGTTCACACGTATGCAACAAAAGCTGTAGGCTCAGGAAAGAGTTGGAAGCAAAAGTTTTTTCCTTCTAGCTAGACAGAATGAACCTCTATCTAATCAGGCCACTTTAAGCTGCAGCTAAGAAGGTATTGTGAGAATGGCAGAATTTATTTAGGTCTAGTTCTACTGCACTGAGCTGAAACAGTCGTAACTTGAAAGTGTTTTGGATTTCTATGAGTCTGCATCTTATAGATAATATTTGCAGCAGAAAATGTGTACCATTTCTTAAATCTCTTGAAAAATTGATTTTGTTTGTGTCAGAGAACAGAAAAATATTAGGTAGGTTTATCATTAGAAAAATCTATTTCTTCTGTATCTTTATGGAATCATTTCGGTTGCATACAGACACCACCACAACTGAGAGATCACTAACTGACATATACAAACTGGAAAAATAGCAAGGATTATGCTGAAAATCTACCTACCTTCTAGGTCTCAGAAAACAATAAGGAACCTGAAAACACAGAAGCTTAGAACCTGGCCAAATTGATTCAAATCATACTGTGAAGGTTTAAATGTTTTCTCAGTTGATATGTGCCTATCAGTTGATATCCACTCAGTTGATACCCACTCAGCTGTAGATATCAAAACATGCTGACACAGGCACCTATACAAGCTGGTGTTAGGCTGTACAGTGAAAAGTCAGTTCCCTTCCAGACACTTTGTTCAGGCACAGGATTTCTCTCTGTTGTAGCTGGTCAGAGGGAGAACAATAGTGAAGGAAAGAGGAAGCCAGCATTCCCTGTAAAGGAGGCTGACCTATGGGAGAGAGATATTAAGAAATGGAAAATATAGGATGTTTATTTAGAGAGTATCTGCATGATAAAGAATCAGTAAAATATAATCACCAGCATTCAGACGGAACTCTTTTCCTGCTGTCTCTTTAGAAAGATGTCAAACAGTGCACCATAGAAGGAGAGGGAAAGCAAAGTAAATAGAAATTATAATCCAAATGTTATGGTCAGGGTTATGTCAGCCCAAGCCATGTTCAGTTATCAAACTTGTAAAAGATCCTCACCAGCACTGAATGTGAATACGGCATATTATCAGCCCTTCTTCAGAGTGTTGGGCTACTGAGGCCACTGTCAAAGTCACAGTGCCAGTAACAAAGATGCTTTTTAAAATACTCCTCTTAGATCCCGTATAGCAGAACAACTGCACACCTGGCTGCAGATACACTGCTTTAACTGTAAAAGGCATGCTGGCGATATGTCAGTCTCAGACACTATGAGCCTTGTACCATCCACTGGCTAGAAATTGTGCCAGGAAAGTAAGTGATAGACATTGTCCAATTGATACAGGTGAATATTTTTCCATACTAGATAAGAAAAAGGATGTTACTAAAAATTTCCTGGGCATACAAGATTCATGCCCATGACCAGAGAGTCTGACATTTGTGCACGGGCAAATATTCCTCCTTATTTGCAGTGATAGTCTTTTTCATTCGAATAATTAGATGCATAAGGCAGGAGTGCACTGAATGAGAGTGTGAGTCACATTTATATCTCCAATAAGTCATGAAAATAGTTTCAGTTCAACCTTGTAATGGTTGTGTAAAAATACAGTCTGTGGACAGGCCATGTTGAATGACCTTGTGGATTTCCATAATGCTTTGGGTGACATATATTTTCAATACACTGAACTAATTGAGTGCTGAATGAGAAAAGTCTAACTCAGAGATTGCAGATTGAGATCTAGAAAAGAGGTTAGTTCTTTACATATGTACTTGAATTTTCCTTACGTACAGTGAAGCCGAAAGTCCTTTTCTTGTTACACACCATCTCAAGTCTCACTATGTTTCATTGATGCATACCATCTACTGTCATCCACAACTAGACTCAGTGAATCTGTTCTTATAGCAAGCTATGCTCAACATTTAATGATCCATAGCTGACAGTGACTGAGGGCCACTGAAAACAAAATGACTGTAGTGTGTGTGCACAGAATACTCCAGAGATAGTTACTGTAGGACACTGCTAGGATTTCAATACCAGGTCATGCATAAAATGCATAATTCTAACACAATTGTATTTAAATGCAGAGAGAACAGTTGCTTAGCCTTTAATTCTGGTGAGCATTAATTTCTTCAAGCATATCTGAACACTTATTTTAAATAAGTGGCAATACCACTTGTTTTTGAGGTAATCTGATTATTTTCATTACAAAATCATGCTTTGAATTGCTCAGAATATTGATAAACTTCATCTATTTGGGTATACAATTTCCATTCTCAGTGATTGATTTAGATTTATTTTCTTTGTGCTTTTATTTTCCTTTTTTTTTTTTTTTCAATTTTAATGTCAGATAAACCAGTTCATTTATCTCTAATAATGACAGTAGAAAAGAATATATTGTTTGCCATTGTTAAGTTATTGCCAACCTTTTTTAAGACATAGAATAGCATCACACTTTGGAGCAGTTAGAAATTGGTATGGAGTGGCCTTTGTTTGAAAGATATTCATTTAGTCTTCTATATGAAAATCTAGTCTAATCTGTTAGAAGCTTTTCAAAAATGAAAGTTAATATACAATATCAAGATAATTAGCAACTATTGTCTCAGACATCTTTGCTTATGTAGAACATTCTCTATTCAAGGGACAACTTTCCAATTTGCAGCTTCAGGACATTGTTACCCAACGATTGTAGATTTTCGATGCTATGCTTCTACGGATTCTAATACTGAGCACTGCCAGAAAGAAACTGTCTAGTTCAAGAGAAATCCAGTCCAGAGCAGAGAGAGTAAATGGGACAATAGAATGGAAATAAACTTGTGGATTTAGCATTGAAACAGGCAAAGTGAAAAGAAAATGAAATTTGAGCCTTGATTTTCAACAACTAATTGGTCATGGAGACAAAGAATAGCAGTTGGAAAATTGTGAAAAGCCGGAGAGATTTCTTTTTCCCAGGTAGCTCTCCATGTCATATAAAACATACTGCACAGCTTCAACAACAGAAATGCCCAGTGTTCTGACAATAAAGCTATGCATAAGTGTCCATCCTCATTTTATCCCTAGGCCATGAAGAAAAAGTGACATGATGAAATCTCTTTTAAAGTATAAACTAAGGCAGACCAAAATAAGATTAAATCTGTAACTATCTAAAACTGCCTGGATGTTGGAGAGAGAGATGAGCATGATAAAAAACACGAAAAATCTTTTCTAGGTCACCTCGAATGTGAAACCTCTAGGCACTAAGAGAGCAGAAAAATATTTTCTGTTTTCCAAGATAGCAGACTATTGCTGAGCTCCACAGTCCTTGTCCCTAGTAGACTTTAACAGTATTGTTTCTATGTATGACTGAGGGAAACTGTGGAGAGAAATAAGGATTAAGCAAGGGTCAGTAATGAACTGAAAAGTTTAACATACCTAGCATGCAATAACTAATTGTATTAGCAGCACAGGTTAATAGGATAATTCAGTGTGGAAGGAACCTGAGAAATTTTCTAGCCCAATTTCCTGCTCAAACCAGCATTAATTGACAGATCAGATCAGGTTGCCCAGTCCTATACCCGGCTGCATCTGGAAAACTCTAAGGCTGGAGATTTTACAACCTGTCTGGGCAGTTAGCTCCAATGCTTGACTCTTCTAATAGTAGCTAGTGATTTGAAACAAAATGGGACTATTTGCGTGATAAGACGTGCAGGGGAAAAAAACATTATAGTTTATATAACTTTTTAAAACCAGGAAAACATTTCATCAATAATGGTGATAGAGCACCTGGACAGATTCTAATACCTCTGTATGTTGAACAGCAACCTACCATGTGAGAAAAACATATTGCACAACTTGAGGAAAATCCTTTTTCCTCAGGGAGATGTGTTCTGAGAAGACCTGCATCATCAGCTCCAGTGGAATAAGACTCAGTTCTTTATGGACGAGGACATCTGTGTTTTGCCCTGAAGATGCCCTGAAAATTATTTTCAATGACGAATGGTGTATTTAGTAGATCTTGGTAACACTGACACTGACCTACAGACTATATGATTTTCTTTTTCTTACTATTGAAAATGTCTGGGAAAAAAAAAATAAATAAAGTATGCTTTGCCCTCTCCAAAGTGTGCTGCTAAACTGCAATCAGTCTCATACTTTAGCATAATTAAAAGAAAGTAGAGAAGTCCCTCAGGTTTCTGAAAATTGCTATCAGTAGAATAGGTTTACACTGCAGTTCAATGAAGTAAAACAGAAATTCACAAAAAGGAAATTATTTGTGGATTCAATATTACCATCACATTGCTAATGGTTTAAATAAATTATTGGTATAGAGATTCCCCTGGCTGTTTAAAAATAGCAAGAGTTTCTCCACTTATTCATGTTTAATGTTGTTCAGTGAATTAGGGTGAATCTTTGACCCTGTTAATGCCTTTTTAGAAATGAGATAGATGTCTAGAATTTTAGGGATCACACAGTTCTATTATAGCAGCTATACAAAAATACTCAGGCAAAATGACTTACAAAATAATTAGAACCTCTTAGGGCTAGGGCTTTTTAGCTGGTAGGGTTCTAAAAGAAAGTTTTGAAACAGTGTTTGTATGTATATATATGTGAGTGCACATGTATAACAGTATATATAATACAACAGAGGTGTACAGAACACCACCATACAAAACAAGATCACTACAGGTTATTCATTGACAAGAAAATACTAGGAGAGTCTATTATTTTTTATGTGTTGGAAAATAAATACTTGCCTCCTTTCTGAAGAGTCTTGTAACTTGTTCCCTGTTGACTCTTTTTCCACTCTGCCTGAATTACCAAATGCCCAACTTTGTGAGCTTGGGGATGACCAACAAAATCCCAGGTCAAGCCTATGACACAAGCAAGTTTTCTCATATTTCCTGTGCATTGCAGTAGACAGATTGTTACAAAAGCATCTGTACAACAGACCTCAACAGTAGGAAGAGAACCAGGAAAAAAAAAAATCTTATTTCTTCCACATTTCTTGTATTTGATTCTCAAATAATCGACAACATACATTTTCTGGGAGAAAAAGAAAATAATTTTATCAGACTGTCTTTCTCTGAGCTATATCTTTTGAATGAAGTGCAGCTCATTAACTGGCTTGATATGGAGAGTTGTATCAAGCTGTGGAAGAAGTCAGATATCTTCTGTAGCTGCCACTGTAGACTTTGAACTATAGTTGTACCCTTGGTGCTGCTTTGCATTTCAGATTCAGGGTTACAATTCCTCATGTCCTCATGCTTTTATGTCCTTTCTGTCCTGCCAGGGGATTCTTCCATGATTTTACATTTAGATCTGACACATAAATATTTGAATTGCAATATGAAATTGCATTATGAGATCAAGATACATGTTTATGTTACTGAAAATAATCACTAAATTTACTGACAGGAGATAAAAACAATTAACTTGCATTGTTATTTTGTCTTTTTCATTTTAAAAAGTCTTTTACAGTCCCTGGTTATGCTGATTGAATTCAGAGATGAAAATATTCTGTCCCTGCTTTGTATAACTGACAACTTAACTGTAGGAAAATCAAAGGGAAAAATCTTGCAGAGTATTGCTGGACCCACCGGGAACATAAGCATATGTAACTTGCAGAGTGGTAAATGTTTTCAAACACCACTTTCTGTATGTCTTCTCACCAGTCCTCCCCCAGTTCTCATTATGCGTACGACTCCCAGAATGTACCTACATCACGTACTGGCACAGAAATCCCTGAGCAAGCAGAAACTTTCTCTGCTGTAAAACTAAGTTTAAGCAATAGAACTATTCTGACTCCCAATTCAGAGAGTGCTTCTTATTTTCTGAATTGTGGAGTGTGCTGTAAGTGTAGATGCCCACCTTAATCAGAGTGGGTAAAAGCATGTTCTCAGATTTTAAGAAATGAAGGGAAATGTTAGTTTTATATTTTGTCCTGTTCCCTAGGCATTATAATGATGATCATGAACAATAGGAACCATTAATGAACTATATTCCTGTTAGCTATGCTACAATTTCTGTGGAATTACTTATGAAACAAAGTAAGAATAGCCCCAAACAAAATGCTAACAAGCTTTATAATTATCAACATTTTCAAACTGGGAGCAGGTGTTTAGAAGGTATTTCCTGGAATTTGTGTGGGCTTCTGTGTGTTTGTCAACGTAAAATGTGAAGCATGATAACTCATCTGGAATTATGTAGCATTAATTTAGCTTTTAGAGAGGTATAAAAAATACATCAAAAAGTTATGTGCAAAGGCTTGCAATGTTTCTGTGCATCTGAATAGTTGTCCAGCATTGTGATTCAACAAGTAATTAATACTGTTGGTTGAGTAACTGTTTGGAGGGTAACAATTTTAAGACTTTTATTACTGAGACAATATGTAACATGGCTCTTAAGCCACAAATAAAGAAACATGGTCAGCTACCCCAAATTGCAATGGCCAATATTTTTAATATTTTTCACTACATTTTATGTACTTTCATCCATTATACAGTGCTAAGAGTTTTTTCTTATTATATTAATATTTATGTGCTTTTATTATTGCCAGAAAGCCACTGTCTTCTCAACGGTCAGATGAGGTTGTCTGCAAATTGTAGAGCTACAACATTAGTTCATTTATTATTAATAGAGCTCATAAATACTCACACCATCCAAAATAGCCTTAAACAATTGCACTTGAACATGATCTGAATTCTTTTCTTCCCCAGGGAGTTCTATTTTCTGGTATATAATTAGGTGTCATCAGCTGTGACGGGAAGAACTCTACTCCACCCCATTTCTTACAATAAATGACAGATTTTATAGCCTACAGCTACTAAAATATTTGACTAACTAGAAAACAAAATCAAGTAACACAGAAAGGTTATAATTTTTGACAAAAAATATAATTAGGTTAGTTACTAATAAACTTTTTTTTAAGTCTGCTTTCTACAAAATTTGAAAGACTATTCTTGAAAGAGAGAAAGTCCAGCAAAACCCTGCAGCAAATTTAAAGTCAGTGCAGTGAAGAATGTTGTAAGTGACCTTGAAAAACATTTGATTTGTGAATTATACTAGCCCTTGTACATATTCTCTTGGTTTAACTCCAGTCTGCAACTAAGCACCACGACAGCTGCTTTCTTCCTCCCCACAGTGGGATGGGGAGAGAATTAGAAGAGTAAAAGTGAGAAAACTCTTGGGTTGAGATCAAGGCAGTTTAATAGGTAAAGCAAAAGCCACGCATGTAAGCAAAGGAAAACAAAGAATTAATTCACTACTTACCACCACAAGGCAGGTGTTCAGCCAGCTCCAGGACAGCAGGGCTCCATCACATGTAACAATTACTTGGGAGGACAAACACCATCACTCTGAACACACCCGCTTCCTCCTTCTTCCCTCAGATTTACATGCTGAGGATGATGCCATATGGTGTGGAATATCCCTTCAGCCAGGTTGGGCCAGCTGTCCCAGCTGTGTCCCATCCCAGCTTCTTGTGTAGTTGGCATGGCACAAGAAACTGAAAAGTACTTGACTGCTTAGCAACAACTAAAACATCAATGTATTATTAACATTATTCTCATTTCCTTCTAAATCCGGCCACTAGGAAGAAAATTAACTCTATCCCAGCCAAAACCAGGACAATATCCGAACAAAGAGATTCATAAATAAATAGCTGGAGAAAACATCATTCACAGCTGTATGCTCTGCTAGTAATTTGGAGGTTTGCACTCCTTTGCACTGAGAGCACACTACAGACTCGTATAAATGAGATTTTCACTGGGGATATTTTTCCTTAGGATAGCAAGCTCTGAACTGAAGATATTTCATCATTTTGTTGGCTGACCTGTTTATGCATAAAGGAGGCAGGGAAAGACAGGTCACACAGTGTGGTCAATACTTCCTGCAGCAACTCAAGGAAGCCATCATACTTGTGAATCAGTCTCCTGAGCTGTGATCCATCATAGAAACCTTAGTTTAAGTCCAAGCCCAGAACCATTGTCCTTGCCTTCTAAACACTTCCTTGTTTCTTAAAAGTGACTCTTTCAACTTATGAGCTAAGAATTAAAGTACATTAGATTTTCAGCATGGAGTATTAGCTAAATATTTCTTAATTTGATATTTAAAAGCACACAGTCACACTGTAGTTAAGACAGAAACAAGTGTTTGTTATATACAGAAAAATTAAGTCAAACAGAATAAAAATAAAAATGGCTAAGATTAAAAGTGAGGGGGCAAATCTGTTTTGACTAGGTGCCGAAAGGAACAGGCCATGTGAAATTTTGTCTCTTCAAAACAGTATTTAAATTCAAATAGATTCCTGGAAGGAAAAGAGGTAACAAACTCTGCAGTGGAATAACGACTTATAACCCTGGCATTGGAATAAGAGTATGAGTAGTTTTATTCCAAAGTCATCATGAAACTTCTGTTTTAAATAGTTGAGATGAATATACATAGCCTCTTGACGGGGTAATTAAAATAATACAGAGAAGAATAAATGTCCTTTTACAAGGAAATTTGGCTTAATTCTGCTCATATAACAATGAAATTGACATTTATTGAACCTAAAAGTTTTTATTTCAATAGGACCCTGTGAATATACATCTTAAGTGGTTTGAAGACTGAGGATTAAAATTGAATGTGTTTGTTTTCTGGTATTTTAATACAAAATTAATCTTACATTACAAGCAATCCTTCAGAAGGAATGGCAAACAACCAATAAGGCATTCTCTCGGCACATTTAGGTTTGGTCTAATCATATTGGCAAAAAATCAAGATAAAACATAGATGAAGGAAAGGGAACCTACTGGGGAAAAAATAACTGAAAAAGAGACGCATCTGACATTGATCAGAACAACGGAAGAAACCTCTTAAAGAAAAATAAATGTATTGCTTCTGTTACTGAGATTTAAAAAAGAAGATAGTTGAAACACTCCCTTCACAGTCTGTGGACTCCTTTGTGCACAACTATAATTGTTATTATATTTCTCTTGCAAAGAAGTATTCAGTGGCAGAAACTTTAATTAAGAGAATCAATGACATTGTTATCTGTTTTTCCTTGACAATAATAACATCTTAAAACCAAGATCTTAGAAGAACTTGAATTAGACTTTAATTTAAACACAGAACTGTATAATCTATTTTGCCCATATTGCTGCATTAGTTTAACATAACTCATTAGAAGTAAAATAAGGCAGTATAACGTAACACATAGTAGAGAACTGATTTCTGGAAGCTGGGGCATACCCGCTTGTAGCAGTTGCACATCTCCCTGACATCTGAAGCCTTCAACAGGGCAGTTGATGGCTCCTTAGCACCTTTTTTGTCTCATTGTGCCTGTTCCCAAGTACACACCTAGGCTGGTGCCAAGCTGGTGACAGTCACATCCTCCCCTGCCCCAGGGCAGGGTGACTTCACCTCCACCCAACTGTGGAGGCAGGAGGGGTGGGACCCTCAGTCTGTTGACAGGATCCTCAACAAAGGAGTTGCCCAGGGAATTTGAGAAGCTTCTGGACTATGTTGTAATGCCCACAGCCAGATCTGACCAGGCTATAAAATGGGATCCCTGCCAAAGACCACCTTGGAGTGGTCTTCTTGGAGCAGTGGGTCTGTGAACTGGAGTCCTCCCCTTAGACTGGGACACAGTCTAAGGAGACTTCCTGGGACTGAGAGCGCCTCACCTCCTCCGGTGGTGAGTGGTTTTTTGCTGGATATATCCTTGAGTGAGTCCTAGTCTAATCCAGGCAAGTGTGAGCCCTCGCCTAACCCAGGTGAGTGATTATTTCTTGTGGGTACTCTGGAGTGAGTGGCCTCTAGTTTTGTTTCTTTTGAGTGAAGGAGTGCACTTTGTGAATCCCCATTAGTCTTATGTTGTCATACCCCAATAATCTCCTGAACTGGTATCTGGATGTGTATTTTATGTTGTTGGAGTGCTAAATAATTGTATAAACCCTGGTTTTAGTTGATTTATTTGCTACAGTTTTCTGGCTAGAATAATGTCTATTTTGGAACTTGTTGTCCACCTAAAGTTGACTTTTGGGGTGCTCCTGCGACACTGTTAGTAAAAAGAATTCTTCAGGTTACATTTTTCTGTGATAATGGAGGCTCTTGGTATGTCTGTTATTCAGTATTTTCACACATGCACACACAGCCAATTCAACAAACTTAAGCATAGAAAAGACTATGTAATAAAGTCTGGGGTTTTTTGGATAGGAAGTAGTTGGGGTTAAAATAGCATTTCATTTATTAACTGCTTGGGGGTTTGCACTTAAAGAAAAAAATCTGATTAAATTATTGATGAAAAAAAATAAAGCTAAATGCTACAGGTATCAGGATTGTAAAAAAATTATTTGTGCACGATTGAAAGATCAATGTATAGTTGGTTCCAGACAGATCCTCCCTTTTTCTTATTCACATTTACACACAACAGAAAAAGGGATTTCATTTGTGTATGTATGTATGTTTTTACAGTATATTTTGAAGAACATTTGTTAAGGAATTCTCATCATTCACTGTAGCTTTTATGCCATCTCCTCAGTTAAGCTATTACAACTGTTTTGAAGGTCTGTGTCATGGGACTGAAAAATTGATCCAGAGTAAAAAGAAGCCATTTTCCCTATTTATTTTTAACCAAGGGAAAGGAACATAAGGGCTGGCAGCTATGTAGGGACTGCCTGAATCAGCATAGGTACTGAAAGAAGTGTTTATCAAACCATAGCCTTTCATGTCTTATTCTGTCACATATGTGCAAAAACTTGAATTTAGAGTTAATTCAATGGTGATTGCTCACTAACTGCAGCAAGACTAAATGAAGACTACACACGCACAAAAAAAAGTAATTCCTTCATCATATCGTTTTTCTTATCTCCAGCTACTATCAAAGCCTAGAGTAGGCCTTAAAATAATGTTAGGAGGAACCTAAGTTTAAGATATATTTAATAAAAGTTTTACTTGGGCTTCAAAGCATTATAAGACATGGAACATTATGAATACTTCTCTAAGCAGAAAGCAGACACAATAAAAACCCTGAGAAACTATAGATAAAAAAAACTCTACCAGTGTAGTGCACACCCAACAGACCCATACTGTATTTTCAATGTATCTCTTTAGCGTTCCAGAGCTACAAACAGGTCTTGAAATGTTATCTTATGCATCCCGGAGATTTTGACAAAACATCCTCCTACTCTCAAGAAGTGTAATTTTAACTCATACGGTATGATAATGAGCCTCACAAATCCCTGAAACAGAACCCTGTGTCAGCCTTTCTTGGTGCTAAATATATTCAGAGCTCTGTTGATCTGACAAAACTAGCTCTAATAAAAGAAGTGTAGACTGTAACATGCAATAGTCTTTCGACATGAGTACTTTAAAAAAGTCATCATAGCATTTATGAATGGAGATTTTATGTGTTTTCTACTGCATGGACACAACTCTTGTAGTTACACTACAATTATAACAATCAGGAAAGGCATTAAGACAAATTTTTTCTATTTCATAACATGTAAATTGTGGTGATTAGAAGTGAAAAACACCTATTGCTTGAATTCTAATATATCACGATAACACATGCTGTTCTCATTGCATATTTTTGGCATGGAACTCCAAACAAACAGATTGCAATAGTTTGCCTGAAACGATAAAAAGACATCTCTCAGACAGCATGAGTAACGGGTTACCCGTACATAGAGATCAACAAATGATGATTGGCAAACACAATCAGAGAATCAAAAATTCAGCAGAAATATATATTTGTCTTATAATTTCAAATTTCTCAGAAATTTGGGTTCATAACACTTTGTGGAGGATTTAGTGATTACCAGGCTTTGCCACAAACAAAGTCAATAGCAATTTTGACTTTGCTGACCGGTCAACACAATTGTTTCAGGAAATCCCATATGATTATGTTAAATTACACTGTATCAAGGCAAAACCTCAACATATTTTTTTCTGAGTAAAATGTATATTGAAGTTCAAAAATGAAAATAATTCAAAGAACTTAGAGAATCTAGGAAAAAATATTTCTTATCTGGGTAATATGCATAAAATACTTTCTTCTTATTTCCCCAATTTTTAAAATTTATTTTCACTATTTTGTTTAAAAAGTCTAGTCATATATGCCCTGATAACTGTTTTATTTTAGTATTTCTAGTAATCTTTGTCCCAACAACTTGAGTTTTAAAATTGAAAGTTATGAAAACACTTGACACTCTTGTAGATTCAAAAGAAGTTCCAACTGAACAAATAATCTGTGCTCAGGGTATCTCATGACACAGTCGATCACCAAAGCTTGGCAGAGATAGTAGCACCAGTACCAAAAGCCGTGCAAGTGCCTCATTGAGGCATTGCCGATGTCAATTTGCGTTGCTAATTCATCTGCACTGATTTTAGTGTCTGAATTAGTATTCCTATACAGAGCTTTTCTGTGTCAGGTGGCTCTCCTAACTGACTTGACAGAAGCCTGAACATCTCCATGCTATTCTTCATGACAGAGTGCAGGCTCACCTGCTAGCCCTACAACACTTGCTGGAAAAATCTGAGATCCCTGTGGAACTGCCCTCCCTTAAAGCCACTTCTCCTGTGCCTTCATCAAGAGTCTGAGTCACTGTATGTAGCATCTGCATCACTGCTGGAATTAGAATAACACTATGTATTGTACCCCCTTACACATTGGTTTCATTAGACTTTTTTAAATCAGGCAGTGCAACCCTTCCAGAGACTGACACAATTGCTGTTTTTTTAGTGGTTTTATGCTTTTGCTTATCTTTATATGATGTATACACTCCTATTTCATCCTCTAGAAGAAAACTATCATTCACCACTTAATAATTAAATAATGTTTTACAAATGTAAGTATTTTTACTTTAAACTTAGCCTGTTAATAAATGTTAATACTCCAACTTTTTCTTGGCCTTTACATTTTGTACCATAAGGTATATTTCTGTACTGCTTTGTGTCTTGTTACTTTTCAAATGCCTACATAATTGTAGTATTCAAGGTACCATTGAATATCCTTGAAAAATATATCTGTGTATATGAAACAGAAATGCATACTGGGAAGTCTAATGTGTCATTTCTGTTCTAAAAGTTTCTTCAAAGGAAACATGATACTAACCAAAGTCCATGGTGCCCAGGAACCAGCTGCAAATAATTCCAAACCTTATGATTCTACTGTGTCTTACCACTGATTTTAATCTAAAATCAATTTGGGACCATGAATAGAAAGCTACATATGGTCTTTCAAAAATTCTAATTATTAAAATTTATTATTTTTCAGCATCTATAATTGTGCCAAGTGCTATCCAAGTCTTTAGAAATTAGTTTTTAAAGTATAAGAAAGTTGGTCAGGCAATGACCGTTTCTTCATTTATTCCATTGAATGGCTACAAATAGATTACACAGAATGTACTAATAACCCAAAACATTTAATGACATTTTCAATAATTTTAAAAGTTATTATTATTTCAATGGTTAGGGTGTACAAAGTAGAATTCAATGACCTGGTTTTGATAATATTCATTACTAAAAATTCAAGATTAATTTATTAATAATGATTGGTCCAAAAGTATATTGTATTCTGGTCTTTGTTAACTGTCTTTAAAAAAAATCAATGTATACCCGTTTACACACTGTGGGTGAACATGAGAAGGTAATTTTTAAAAAATTCAAATATGTTCAGTCTTTTAATCTTATATCCCACAGGCTTGGAGCAGTTTATGACAAGATACACTGGCCAGGATCAACCCTTAAGTTTAATTGCTTTTGCCAGTTTTCTAAAAAGTAATTAATTTCATTTGGATATATAGTCTTAGCAGTGAACTATGCAGTCAGATCTCTTATCTGACTCATTTACTTGCCTCAGTAAGAGGACAGTTAGAAGGTTTTGAAAGTCCTGTTCTTCAGTTGTGTTGTAAAGTAACATTTCACCTTCAATAAATATGATTTCTTTTCTGAATAATCACTCAGATAAAAAGTATTAAATTATATAATATAAAAGAAACAAACAACAGTTAAAATTATTTAGATTTTTTTTTCCCAAATCTGTTAGATTATTATTCCTGGTTCCAATATGAAACAAAATTCAAAACTCATAGATAGTACATGAATACAACCTGAGACCAGAAATACCACGTACCTTATGGACTAATAATTATTAATAGATTGTTTTGGTATTTTTCAGTACAACAAATGGTTGAAGGAGCGAATACTTTCTTCTCCTTTTTCTGTCCTGGTTTTGTTCCAGTGAAATACCTTCAAGATAAATTAGAAAACTTTTTAAATTCTTTTAAGGAATATTCTTAGCAACAATGTGAGCTTGAAAACAGACTTTCCAGGCAAATTCCTTTAGTACTTTTCAGACATTTTTATACATTCTGTAGCTAAAGTATAATAAGAAAAACGTTCATTGTTTCTATAACTACTTCAGTTGTATACTTTTTATCATGGTTGGGCTTAATGCAAGATCTAACAAAAGAATGAAGTGAAGGTGACTAAAACAGGGTTCTACATAAAAAAACTCCATTCAGCTGGTGCCTGATCAGGGATGTTAAAATTCCATAGGCCATGTAAATTGGATTTAAAAAGACAAACATGAAAGCTGGATACAGTAATTGAGGACTCATTTGTTTTGCACAGAAGTAGGATTTGCTTCAACATATGTGGTTGCAACCATATATGTGAATAGGGACCAAATAATGTCTTTACTTGGATCCTAGTCCATAAGTCCATAAGTCCATAAGTCCTAGTCCATAAGTCCAAGTCACACTAAGTGAAAAGTAAGCCCACCTATCTCACTTTTTACATAAAAAGCAATAAATTGCAACTTTTATTCCTCTCATAATCTGTTCTCAGAGGGCAAACATTTAGAGGTAAACACTAAAAATATTATTGCAAAATGTATTTAAAGCATAATTTTGGAGTTTTCCTCTTTTTTGCTATATTTGTGTTTAATCTTAGCTTTATAGTTACAGCAGAAGAGGCGAGTTCTGTTGTGACATTTCATTTATTTCAGTGATATCTTTGAAAAAAAAAAGTTGGTGAAATTCAGGGGTTGTAGCTGAAAGTATTTTATATCTGTCGGGTATGTGCTGTCCAGATTGAGTTCAAGTAACAGTCGTAAAAAGCAAAACCAAAAATAAGCCATTCTTAAGTGTTTGATTAATGATGGAACCTATTAAGATGACAGGTATTTTCAAGGGACTACCCAAAGAGTGAGGTAGTTGATCCATTAGCTTTCCATTTTGTTTTAACTCAGAAAAAAGTTGTGAGTATATCAAGTGTATGGTAGACATAAAATTATGTCTACATAATTATGTAGACATAAATTATGTCTGACTCTAAACATCCCACAAATACCAGGGGTGGAATAAAAAGCATAGCTAACTGCAACTTAATGTAAAGAACATTCCAGTATCATTAATAGGAATGATTTGACATGAACCATTATCATATTTTCTATATAAAGAAAGAAATTTATTTTTTTTTTTTAATGCTACCTGATCCATGTTCAGCCTGTAACAGTAAGTTCTTTTTTTCGTCCTGGACCATCTCACATATCAGAGCTATCCTGTTTATGATTAAGTCGTCAACACAAAAGGTGGTTCATTTTACTTTTTCACATTTAAGTTCATTCTCTTATTGAAACAGATACACCTATAAAGGCATGGATGAATCTATTCAACAAAATCAGGGTTGTACCGATCTTCAGGGAACTTTTGCCAAGATTTTATCCATTATGGTAATCCTTATTTTTTTATTGACTACAGGTCTTGGTAAAAGATTTGTTTCTCATTTGCACACAAGTTAGTAAAAGTCAGTTCCTGTCTCAGTGACCTTTACTTTGTATAGATACACGAGAGAAGTTATAAATACATATAATGTGGAATTTTAGAAAGAAACCTTATGATCCAAGTCACTCAGAAAAAAAAAGGTGAAATACAAACATGTATTAGAGAAGATAAACCAAAGTAACAGTTACTTCTGCAATTTTTATGCTCTAAGATTGCTCCTTTCATTCAGCAGGGTGAGCTAGAACAAGGTTTACTAAACCTTTTTACTGAAAATTGTTTTTATTTCTAGTATATGGAAAATATTTTTCTCTCACTTGTATACTATGTTGCACTACGTAAACAAGCATGTAGACAGACTCCTAAATCTTCCCATTTCAAGGCTGTATAATATTTTTAATGTTTAGGTTTGTTGTTTGTTTTTTTTTTTTTTTTTTTTTTTCTGGTGGACTAAAAATATCCTTAGCATTTTGTTAAATATGCAAAAGACATTTTGAGAGCAATCACAATTTAAAAGCTTAAATTAAAAAGCTTGTAAAAGACATGTAGAATCTTACAAATGTGGAGCTGCAAAGGAACTCAGAATATCACATCATCTTGCTTGGAGGCTGGAACAAATGTATTTACACCAATCTTAACATTAATGTATCAAAAACTACTCTTTAAAATCTCTAATGAGTGGCACTCTATGAGTAATGTATGCAACCCATTCTTAACTGTAACAAAAATGTATTCTTGATATATAACACAAATCTCTCCTACTGCAACCTATTATTTTTGTTTTGCTTTTGGTGGCACCATTGACAAAAAAAATGGTTGTTCTCTGTACAACTATTTGTATATTGGAAGACTGCTACCATGTCACCCCAAGGTTTTCTTTTCAAGACTAAATAAGAAAGGCTTTTTTTTTTTTTTTTTTTTCGTTCAGGCTTTTCTTGGTGGTCCTATTTTCAACATCTATTAACATTTTGTTGCTTGTATTCTCATCCCCTTCATTCCTTCATGCTTAAAACTGCATTCAGTAATCCTGTCAAGGATTCATAAATGCTTACTAGAGTGAATTAGTTATTCTGTATGTCTCAGGACTCACATACTTTAAATCATCCTTTTTCTGCTGGTTTTGCAACACAGACTAATGTTCCGTTTGCAACCCATTGTGATCCTTAGACCCTTTTCTGCCGTATATCCACCTAGTGAGCCATTCTGCATTACACATTTTCTTTCACTTCCTAGGCAGTTGCATCTGTCTTTGTTATGTTCTATTTTAATTCTTTGTATCATTTCTCCAGTTTATCAAAATAATGCTGAGTATAATTCTACCTTCCAGAATGTCTACTACCTTCCAGCATGTCTACAACCTTCCTGGTTAACCTTATCCACAAATACTAGTCCTTCAATTGTAAATGCAAGTATTGCATAATGCTGCACTCAAGTATTTATTTCAGTCTGACAGTGAACAGATGCCAATCTGTCTCTGCTAAGTGATTCAACTGATTTCACAGTAATTTCCAGTGAGAATATATTCCCATATTTCTGACAGTGTCATATGGAATCGCCACATGTCAACAAAGTATGTAAATACTTCCCTATTACTCACTTGTTTGTGCTGTCATGGGAAGATATCAGATTGGCTTGTTGTGATTTGTATCTCTGTTGTGATTTCAGCAACTCTATTGTGGTTGCTTTTAATTAACTTTAGATTTTCTAGGTATTCAGAGAGAAAATCACTGTTTAAATATTTATTGTAGTATCCTTCCATGTATAAGCTAGGTAGATGATACATAATAATCTTTTCCTTTTTAGCTTACTGGTTGTGTTTTTCCATTAGATGCCTCCTCAGCCTTTATCTGTTCTGAAAAGTTTTCAAAGGTGACTGCTAATGGTTCAGAGAGGATTTTAGCTCCTAAATACTTTAGGGAAAAATATTGTTAATTCGTCGTGATTTGAACAGATCTGTCTCATCTAAGGATTTTTCTGTCTGTTAACCATTTCTGGCTTATAGTTCTAGCACTTAGTTGCTAATATTAATCATGCTAAGCTTCTGGTCACAATTAACCTTTTTGGTGAAGAATGAAGAAAAAATATAGTGAAGATTTTGCACTTTGTTATGTCATCTATTTTTTGGTCCTTTTTTTCTGTAAAGTAATAGACATTTACTTTCTTTTATCTTTATGAATTTGTGGAACTTTTTCATATTTCTTTCTATGTAAGTTTCTTGTGGTGTCTTTTTGTTCCTTGACCTTTCTACGTTTGTTCATGCACGTTTTCATCTTTATCGTTAAGAGTACCAGAGTACCTACACATTTAATGGAGTGAATTCTAAAACATAAGAAGACTGAGTCTTTTCAATGGCAATAGGAATCTCACCATTGACTTGAATGGATTTCATCCTAAAAAGCAAAGGTTTTTATGGGGCCCTCCAGGCAGAGCAGTGCCATGCACAGAATCCCAAACCGCCTCTGCAATGAAGGGCAGCACAGTCATGTTTGTGCCGCACTCCACCTGTCTAATTAGGCCTGCCTCTCAGTGGGAAACTCTGATTCATAGTTTGTCAGTGTCTCTGCATGGAGCTACTCTGTCCCACAATTTTTCTTTTATTTGTTCAGATAAATTTATTCATAACTAATCTCTGAAAGCAGTACCACTAAGGAAGATAACCTCAATATATTGTAAATAATTATTTGTAACCTTAAAAAATACTGCATATGATAAATACACTCTTATTAATTACGGTCATATTTTGCTGTACATTATTTTCAGTTGATCCTTGCTTTTTTCTTGTACTGGACAATACAAACATTAAAAGCAGTACTTATGAACCACAAAGCTACCAAGCTCTAGAAACATTTTTATTTAATATTTTCTGCCAGAAGGCTAGTATGTTTAAATCATTACATTTTACTTTCTTTTTATGCAATTGCTCACGTGGCAGTAGTTACCCAAAGGACAATGCACATACTTTATAGGAGATTTCTGTAGAGCTTCCATGAAGTCTTTAATATAATCTGTCTCCTGAAAATAAGATCAAAGCTTTTGCTTTTCAGTTTGCCCATAGTGAACCGACAAAACATAAATATTAGAGGCCTGTAAATGTTTGTCAATCTTGTATACTTTTTTAAAAAAATAAAAGAAAACTTTCAGACAAATGGAGGTAATTGAAAGAGACCATCCTTTTACTGCACTTTAGAAATTTATAGTCAGCTCTGCTTTAATTTATGTGTTCAGACCAGTTTCTTTCCTGCCTTAATTATTTTAGGTTTTAGTTTTTTTCTCTTCCTTTGTGAGAAGAATCAGATTGGCATACATTAAAGAAATGGAGTTCAGGCCAGCCACATGCTGCCTTAAGAAGACACATTGCACAGGTCCAGCTTTCTGGAAGAGTCACTGAGAAGGGTCACACCTCTTGACCTCCATCATTACATTGAGAAAAACAGTATTTGCAGTCCTATATGCTACAAACATGGAATATATTCTACATGATCATCTAACTTGCAATAAATCCTTTTGAGATGGTAATATTTAAATACAACTCTTTATTTCCTTACCCTGATGTTACTGGGAAGTATACAGATAAAGTCCAGTTTCACAGCTGTTACGAATTTGGAATACTCCAGTGGCTCCAAGGGAGCTAAATGTATTTATGACAGTTCTGGAATTGCCATAATAAGAACAAAAGACAGTTGGAATTTGTATTAGTTAACCATTTCCTATAAAGAAACACAGACAGTTAACATTTACCACCACAGTACTGTACTGCAGTATAAAACATGGTACCAAAGAGTTAATATAAATATGAAAGAATAAAGCTTCTCCTCCTAAATTCTAATAAGCCCATGGTTTTCATGCAACCACCATCTATTTATCTTTTCATTGTATCTTTATCCTTATGAACCTGCAAACAGTATCAGAATGCTATACATATACATGATGGATTATTGCTATTATGCTCATGAGAACAGCAGGCTTGAAGTATGAGAACAGAGTTCAGCCAGCAAGTATTATATAAATTATGTATAAGCAGCTTTTAGTGTTGAGCAGTTTGAAAAGTTCAGTAAGTTCATGCAACTGAAGGAAATAAGCTAACCCTGTGTCACCACAGGAGTATTTCCTTTAAGAGGGTACATAAGACTTTTTTCAACATGCTTAAAAAGTGTATGGAAGTAACTAATTTTAATTATGTAAGCAAGACACTGCTCTGGACATAAAAGCATAAAGTTTGCAGGACAATTCTAAGGCTTGAGGACCTAATTAGCACTCAAGTCTGATTCAAGATCTAATCTGAGATTTTATGGCTTGAAATACTGGGTTCTGTTTGTTTGAGAGTCCAAACCAATGTTTCTACACTGTTACTGATTGCACAGAGATGCTTAGCCTGATTCCCTTCAGCTTGAATTTTGATGGTATACAACCTGTGAGGGGTCACAGATCTAGGATTTTGGTTTTCCTCCTTCAGTGTATTTGTGCACACTCACATTGCATTTTTACATGTTCCATATTCTGTAGACTACTGTGAAGGTAGGATGTGAAAGGCTGGGGACTGTTAAGAGAATGAGAGCTGGGAGCTCCCTTTTTTAGTAGTACCAACTCCTGTAATGTATGGTAGCCATTATACATTAAATAGTAGTCACATGTTGTTTTCTCAAGGTATTTAAAAACAGGTGAGATTTTGCAAAATGGTGAGAGTTTGGGTATATTAATTGTTGAAAAATGAACAGAATTGCATTACTCTTTTTGTGGCATAGGTTTAATGGTACAGCTTTTCATCATTTTATTTTAATATAATGATAACATTTTACTCTTCTTAATTCTTGACTAGATAAGCAGGCAGACTAGCTGAAGTAATAGCATATAACTAAAATATCCTTTCCTACGATCTTCATAGCGTTTCAAAGTGAAAGGGTTATCTTGTTATCTTTTCCTCTAACATTCAAATGGACATGGCCACACTGGCACACACACACGTGCACACAGAGCCTGGTGAGATTAAAGCACTGTATGTGGCTCAACATCTTGTGGAAGATCAGGAAGCTATAGAGGAAAGTATTTTCCTGTTTGAAGATTTGAAAGAACCATTCTTAGAGAAAAGGGAGGAGGCTTCTGATGTTAGTGATCTTGCCTCTTTCATGTTTTAAAAAGACTAAAGGAAAGTTCCTCTTTCATCGGCCTGAGGTAGAAAAGAAGTGGCTTTCCCAACTCTAAATATTTAAAGAAGCCCTCATAAAACTTGAAAAAGGTTTGAGCTGTTTCTTTGTGGGACTAAATTCTTCAGGGTATAGGAAGACAGACATTGATATTTACCTTTTATAACATTTTACTTCTTCTAGAATAGATGTGTCATGGTAGTATTGGTATAATTTTGCAGATTTCACAGCATCTTGCTTTTATATATTTACGAATAGTCTATACCGTGTAAGTTCTAAATAGAAAGCTTTTCAGTACTCCTTCCTGTGTGAGTATGCATATGTAAAAATCAAAGGTGAAAGGCTACTGAGATAGATCCATGACTGTCCCATCCCAGCAGATGGGATGAGGGTTGAGTTAACTCTGAATGCGACACGCACCCTGACTCAACAGATGAGACCAGGTGTGAGTTAACTCTGGGTTAATTCTGTGCGGTTATGTGAAGTGAACAACAGACAGTCACTCCAGGGGTCCAATTCAATTATGAGTTTTACTAAAAGCACGTGTTGGAATGCTAATAACAACGAATAGTGACTTGGCAAAAGTATTTTATGATATCACAGAACTTATCAATACATTAACAGCAAAAGTCCTACTACGAGCAATGTATTGGCAACCATTAGTAGCTATAATACAAGACTTAACAAGAATCCAACAGCAGAGCTTAAGATAATGTTACTCTTAAATGTTCAAAAGGAAGAGAAAGAGAGTGGTAGAGAGGGAAGGAAAACTAAGGTATAAGAGAGAGAGAAAGAGAGTAATAAATCATGGAAGGAGAGACAAAGAAATAAAGAGCAGAGACAAAGGAAGAAAGAAAAGGGTGAGGGATCCAGGCACTCTTATGGCTTCGCAGCATGGATGATGGGACTTTGATGATGAACGGCCTCGGTGTCCCGTGGCAAGGATGCTGGGGCTTGTAGTTCAGGAGTGCAGCATCCTCTGGTGTCTGGTCTAGTTCCTGCAGCAAGGTGGTTGGGCTGAAGGTCCTCAGGGTGGTGGCTTCCCTACTAGTGCTGGTTTTGGTGAGCTTTTTTATAGCTCTCCGAGTAAAGGAAAGTCTGAGGGGAAGGGCTGCTTGCGAAAGATCTACAAGTCTGGACAGGTCCTAGACCATGCCGAAGGGTCTCAGCTTTTCTCCTTTGTGTGCCAAGCTGGGCATATCAGAAGGTGGAGCTATGTGCCCTGTGGCTCATCCCTCACCTCTGGTATTGGCCAGCCGACATTGGGCTGTGGCTCATTAGCTTGTAGTTGATATGTAACTCACAGTTCCCCCTATACTGAATGTGTCATCTCCTGTGGCTGGATGAACTAGTTTCGACACAATGTTTTCAGCCATGGTCCTTATCAATACACAACAATGATACATATTTATTGATAGATTTCACTGTTGACCAGAGTTATAGAAGGTAAGGCTCATCTTGTAACAGAGCTCACATAGCGTGTTGAATCGTGCAAGGGATTCTACTACTGATTTTGAATGCTTAGAGAAATGGAGTGGAGATAGCTGACTTTGTGGGATAGATCATGTTTGAGCTGAAATCCATCAAAGTGCACATCCTGGACTTTAAAGAAGTCTTTTTTTAGTTGAAATTAAATCACTGGAAAAGAAACCAGTTTGCAGATCTTAAAAAGCAATTTAAAACACTATCATTTAATCATTTTAAAGTTATCTTCTTATAAAAAAAAAAGTATTTTCAGAATATTTTTAAATGCTCATGTTCTAGATTTTTAAGCAGATTTTCTGTCTTGAGTTACATACATGTCAATGTTTTTTTTAATTTTCAGAATACTCAATGTTTGCCAAACAAGACAGTTTATTGGATGAATACTGAGGAATATTCTCTCTTGCTCACACATAAATAGAATAGAATTATTTATTTGCAGTACAAGGGTACCTAAAGGCACCAGAAAGCATTAAGCATCCATTGTACAAAGCACTGCACAAATACATGGAAGGACACAAGTAAATGTGCCGGTTCACAGGCTAGCTGATAGCCTTCACTTCTTCAGGCAGACATGACTATCAGCTCTGTCTGTGGCACCCTTGTATGCCTTTAGCAAGAAGTGAACTTTTAAGGCTGACTCTTCAGCTAGCACAGCTGAGAAAATGGAAACAAAGCCATATATTTATTCCCCTGACTTTAGAATCAGCCAGGGGCAATCTAATCCATACTGCAATTTACAGCAGCCTGGCTGCCCAAGAAGCTATTCTGGCAGCTGAGAAGCACAAGAGCCTAAGGTCATTCTCCACTTCTCCCAAAGAGCCTGTATGCAAGGGTTAGAAAGTGAACAATATTAAGCTTTACTTTTTCTTTTTCAGCTGGAATGTCTCAAAGCAGCTGAAACAGAATTGATGACTGTCCTATTTATGTTGTGACTCCACCTAGTTTCATTATTGCAATGGAGTAGCCTTTGAGAAATAAAAGCAAGCTTTATTTTACTGATTCATTTATTTTTTCTTAAATATTGCAATGGATATTTGATTATTAGTGAAATGCAAAGATTTTCACTGGTTGTTAAAAATCATATACTGACTAGGTAAAGTATTTTGTCTCATATTTACCAAACATTTTTATTGCTTGCTCCTCTGTGACAATTTGGGAAGTCTGTCTCAAAACAGCTGATGATTTCTGGTTGATGACTGTGAACTCCTTATGAGTGCTTTCATCAGTATGCAGTTTCTATTTTGAGTATACGAATTTCTTTTTCTGCTCTTTCAAATTACAATTATATCAATTCCACAGAAACTTAGAGCATAAATTATTTCAGCTCCAAAAATATCACTTCTGTACTCAAAAAATGTTCCAAGATAAAACAAGCTACCTTCTCAAAAGTCTAATTAACTCCCCATAATCCCTTATAGAGGGAAGAATACATTTTGAATCAAGATGATGCGAGATGAGTAGTGAGTCACATGTTTCAGGGGACTGAAAAAAAGTTCTCTCACCAAATACATTAGAATGAAGAGCCTGAGGCCAAGCCCAGACCAAAAGGCAGGTAGTGGAAATACTGGAGGAGATTATATCGCTTGTTCAGATGATGAGTATGCTCTCCAGAGGAGCACTATGGTACATGAGAGAACCTAAGCTGAAAAGAGTGGAGAAGCTTGTGAGACAAAAGTTTAATGATCTTGCTTAAGTCTTCAGATTTGATTTGCCAGCAGAATTTAAGAGCTACCAGCTCATCAACTTTTATGGCATCAGCTATCGTGGGCTCTAAGGTGGCACACATTAACATACCTGTGTACTTGTTTTGGCTGGGATAGAGTTAAATTTCATTATAGTATCTTGTATGGGGCTATGTTTTGGATTTGTGATGAAGTGGTGTTGATAACACGGGAATATTTTAGTTATTGCTGAGCAGTGCTTACACAGAGTCAAGGCCTTTTCTCTTTCTCACATTGACCTGCTAGCAGGTAGGCTGGAGGTGCACAAGAAGTTGGAAGGGTACACAACCAGAGCAGCTGACTCCAACTGACCAAAGGCATAGCCCATGCATACCACATGACATCATACTCGGCAAAAAAACCTGGGGGAAGAATGAGAAATGGGGGACATTCAAAGTAAAGGCATTTCCTAGGTAACCCTTACGCATGCCTTCCTGGAGATGGCTGGAAGTAGTGAATGAAGTCCTTATTTTGCCTTGCTTGCAGTTCAGCTTTTGCTTTACCTTTTAAACAGTCTTTTCCTCAATGCCCAAGCTTTCTCGTTTTTACTCTTCTGACTGTCTCCTACATCCCACTGGAGAAGAGTAAGTGAGAGCCTCTGTGGTGCTTAGCTGCCTGTCGGGTTAAATCTCAACAACCTGCAAATGCAAAATGAAATATAATTGAAGTACGTGCCCCTCAGAGCTAGATGGAAACTCAGCAGAGTTCTTGAAGATACAACTTAGACTTCAACACCTAAATCTAGAGGCAGGCTTCCAAAGACAGAGTTTTTAGAGCATCTGAAGATCAATTCCAATGAAAGCCTGCTGAAAAGCCTCAGCTGGGTGACTGAAAATGTCACATTCTGAAGCCACTTGGAAATCCTAAAAATACAACTGCAGATACTCACTTGAAGTTATGGAGTGGAATATAGTGCAAAAGGCCTCTGACCACAAATTTTATTTATTTACTTCATCTGTGCTTCACTTTTGAAGTTAAATATCATGGTCTTTCTAATTTGCAGACAGAGGAATTATTTTCTGCAAAACTCTGTTAAAGAAACTCTCCTGGAATTTCATTAGTGTTTCCTCTGAAAACTGGAGTTGATGTAGATTCTGTGCTTAGAGCAATTCTGCAAAAGTTAATCTCTAAAGACTGTAGTAATGAAGATCGTGGGAGGAGGAGATGTGAGGAGCCCCTGCTGCTTTACTGAGCAAAAAGTAAAAAACGTAGGGAAGGTGCCCTCTTATGAGGCAAGGCAGAATGTTGTCAGTGCAAATCCAGAAACAAAGATGCCCTGATGTCACCACCACAAATGTCACCACCACTGCAAGACTAACCTTATGCCCTGAGAAACAATATGTCAGTGCTACTTTGCCCCTGTTTTTACAATGCAAGAATATGTATCGCTGATACTGGGGCTATGCAAGAGTTCAAAGATAATGCAAGTCTGAAGAGTGATGCTTTTATGTGAACAATAGAACTAATTGTCATTACTAAACAGTATTCTGCTTTCATGTGTCAGACTCTTTGTCCCTCTGATTTATAAGAGTCATAAATGTTAAAGTATCTTTTTATTTCAGTACTCAGAGACAGACTCTAACAGTGCTCTTTTACTGTGGTTATCTGGTTATTATAATCATCTCACTTCATCATTGTTTTAAAACACAAATAGTTTAAAAAAATATTTTAATTTGCATGCATATACATAAATTCAGAAATATTTTAATATAATACCTTCACCCACGGCCAAAATTTTTTTCCACCACCTACCCTAAAAATCACTAGCAGAAAAAAACAGAGGAGATTACTCAAAAACTGCAAAGTAGAAAGAAAGTATAGAGCTCTCAACAGAGAATGGAGGCCTGGCTTTCCTGAATCTCACAAGTATTGGAATGTCTTTTAATGAATGCCAGGGTATTTGACACAGATTCTGCCAGAGACTCTATTAATGCTGGGTGATTTGCAATATTGCTGATTTAAGCACTTTCTATTCTGCAAGGAAAATACTACTAAATAATTCTAAATAAAAAATGAATCTGCTCTAAAACTTCTCCTTTTCCTATATCAGGAAAAGAATTCTAATATTCCCAGACTGCATATGTTGTTGAAAAAAGACTTAACTGATATCACTGGGGACAAATGTGGTAAATTATTCTAAATCCATGAAGCATATGTATCCACCTATGTGAGTATGGAAAAAGAAGTGGTACAGAAGTGTTCTTGCTATAATGAACCAAAAGGGATTTTTTCCCTTGCTTTCTTCTCAGAGAAAAATGGTGTAAGTTCTAGAAGGCATATCAGAATATCAGTGTATTCAGATTCCTGTTGTTGCCCATACAAAGTTATTATCCAAACAGAAAGTCTCTGTATTCATAGTTTAAAACACACATTTTATTTCAGTTCAGTTCTTGGCAGATCTGAGTAGGTTCTTGCATAAATTTCCAGGATGAATAAAACTCTGTGTTTACAGTTCTGGCTGCTGTCTATTGTGTTGTAAGATAGAAAACCTCCGTGCTATGCCAAATGACATTCATTAAAATGAAAACCCAAGCAAGCAGCCTCCACCAGCTGATGAAACGGTACCCTATGCTCTTAGAGAGTTTCATTCAAATTGATGATGGTAGTGACTTACCTGTTGTGAAATTATTCTTCCCTAAAATGTCTGATGATATCTAATACTAATCTAATACAGTTTTCTTATCATAGCAAATCAAATACATTGTTAATATTTCTGCCTTGGTGACATGGTTACAGCATCCTTTATTGTACATTTTAAAACTAGAGATGATAACAGTTTTGTAGGGAGCAGAACATTAACAAAGTCTAGACTGCATGAAATACTTGGTGACCTCACAGCAATGACAGGAGCATCCAGAACTGTTTGGTCTCAAAGGCTTGCTATAAATGCCTTACACAATGTGCTCTGCCTTTACTATTTCTGCATATGGCTTCTGGGGCTACAGTAATGCTGCATGGAACTGGTGGCTGAATGATCATGAAAGAATATTGTACAAGTTTCTCCAAGCTTGTAAAGGCCAGATCTCAGATCTTCTCAGGATTTTGGTGTCTTGGATCTTGACGGTGTTTCCTGCAGTGTTTTTTTTTATGAACCTGCTCTCATAGTGAGGGCCCACAACAGTATTTTTAACTATTAACAGCTTCACTAGCAGCTTCAAGTGTGTACGACAGGAAAGATGAAAAGCATGTTGAAGGCCTAGAGTGACGCTTGTCCAAAAGTCAGATTTTATCTTACGTTCATAGCCTGCAATAAATAACTGCAATAACAAAATTGCACATCTTAATTAATACTAAGCCCAGCCATTGCTAATACAAAACTAAGTGGTTACTAGACCTGTAGCAGACTAGATAGGAATAGCAGCTTGATCCTATATCACCGTTAAGTTCTTTCCGATGTGTAATGGTGCCATCAGACAGCTAAAGCAAAGTCTTTGCATAGCGCATGAAGTCTGGAATCTCAGTTATCTCAGAGTTTCCATTGTGTGACTAATGATGAGGATACATTTGCAATATTTAACAAACTTCTCTTCTATTTTGTATACTTTCTCTATACTTGCTATGTCAAGAATCTTTAATTAATTTCTGTGCTATCACAAAAATATTCAAAACAATCTCTTGAACAGTTGTCCCACTCCAATAGCTGAACTTCTTTTAAAACTTAGGAAAAAAGTGAGCTGAGCAAGTTCTTGGTTGATAAGCCACTTCCAGTGATGCAGTAAGTGCTGCCAATTCTGAGTATGATAAGAGATGTCAGTTGTCCTAAGTGCATTACAGACTAACTCATTGGAAATCAGAACCATTTACTCTACTAAGAAGCCCATATACAGGAGACTACCCTATCTTTCTGGATCCACCACAAAGTACAAACATCGATATGCAAAAAACAGACATTTTAACCTAGGCTTGATATGTTCTGGAAAATACCGTGTGTATAGGACGAAGGATGATCTTCTCACCTCAGGGTCTTGCACCACACACCAGACCAAAAGCAACTGGTCAATCCAGATTGAGATGCAAATGTGTTCCTCTTCTTCTTACAGAAAAACTGAATTTAACTTTTTTTGTTATAACTCCCTAAGAGTAAAAGTTGAACCTCGCTCTTTGCTTCACAGGACATACATTACGTTTGCTATTTACAGAGAGAGATCAGTGAACAAACTTCCTTCTTTATACCATTCTTTCCTTTGAGCACCTGTTCTTAATTTACCCTTTGGAGAGGTTAAGTTAAATGTGTGTTTATGTATGAATGAAAGGAAAACAAATGAAACAGATTTCTCTTGTCTTTCTTTAGATCTATACCTTGCTTTCCCTCATTCCCTGATTAATATGGCAGGTAGAGTTTTCCAGACAATTATCTCATGCTTTTATGTTATATTTGTTTTTCAAATATGTACCAACTTGTTAGAATTAAAAGAAACAAATATAAAATTACCACAGAATTGCTGTTGCTAGAAGGTGAACTTTGTCTGACAATCAGAAATAACTATCCTTCCTTCTGTGAAACCTGGATTTTTAGTCTCTTTTTATTTGCTATCACTTATTTGTCCATCCCTTTAAATATGACTTAGCTTTGGTATTATTCTGAGATTTTTCTATTAATATATCTTACCTTAAGATTTTATTTGTTGCACAGAGTTTACATCTTGATGATAATTACATTTGCACTGTTTGTCCTATGAAGATTTACAAAAAGTCTATAGGTTTTAAACATAAAAATGATTTTTTACCTTTCATAGAAATTGTCAGTTTCCTACTTTTTTAAATTTAATTTGGAAAGTCAACAGTTCAAATAGCAAATATGTTTAGCAGGTTTCCTTTTAATCTAATTAAAATATGCATCTTATTAAAAGTTACAAAGATTTATAAGTCTTTCATGAACTTTATATAAGAACATGTCTTTATTTTATGATCCAAAGCAGCATTCAAAGGATTGATGAAGGTGAACAGCTATAACTGCATCTTCATTTGAAAGAGAAGTAAAACTTCAGTAACGATCAAAAGGAAAGGACACTTTGACCAGAGACTTCACTGCTCATAATACTGCAAAACCTACCAGTAAATTAAAAGCGAAACATAACAAATTGGCATGTCAAAGGCCAGTATTCTCCTAAGATCAAAAAGGGACAAAATGCATTACACTTTCAAGTTCAAGTTTCCATTCCTTGATATTTTATTAGAAGAAAACCTGTACAAATATTGTAGGTCAATGCAGAAAAGAAGACTTAGAAAAAAAAAATATGGCAGGAGAATAACCATAGAAAGCTAAAATGATATCTCTCTTTGCACGCATTGTTCCACTGTAGGAAATCACATTTTTATATATGATCACAGAATCACAGAGTTGTTGGGGTTGGAAGGGACCTCTGGAGATTGTTTAGTTTAACCCACCCACTAAAGCAGGTAAACCTAGAGCAGATCACACAGGAATGCGCCCAGGTGGGTTTTGAATGTCTGCAGAGAAGAAGACCCCACAACCTCTCCGGGCAGCCTGTTCCAGTGATCTGTCACCCTCAAAGTAAAGGAGTTCCTCCTCATATTCAGATGGAACCTCCTATGCTTCAGTCTCTGCCCATTGTCCCTCATCCTATCATTGGGCACCACTGAAAAGAGTCTGGTCCCATCCTTTTGACACCCACCCTTCAGGTATTTATAAACATTGATAAGGTCCCCTGTTAGCCTTCTCCAGGCTGAACAGACCCAGATCTCTCAGTCTGTCCTCATAAAAAACATGCTCTAGCCCCCTAGTCATCTTTGTAGCTCTCTGCTGGACTCCTCCTAGTAATTACTTGTCCTTCTTAAACTGGAGAGCCCAGAATTGGATGCAGTACTCCAGATGTGGCCTCACAATGGCAGAGAGGGAGCATAACCTCCCTCGAGCTGCTGGTCATACTTTTCGTAATGCACCCAGAATACTGTTGGCCTTCTTGGCCACAAGGGCACATTGTTGATGCATGGTCAACTTCTTGTCAACCAGAACTCCCAGGTCCTTCTCTGCAATGCTGTTTTCCAGTAGGTCCATCCCTAACCTGTACTGGTACCTGGGGTTATTCCTCCCGAGGTGCCGGACCCTACGCTTGCCCTTGTTGAATTTCATCAGGTTCTTCTCTGCCCAGTCTTCCAGCCTGTCCAGGTCTCGGTGAATGGCAGCACAGCCTTGTGGTGTTTCAACCCTTCCTCCTTATTTGGTATCATCAGCCACCTTGCTGAGGGTGCACTCAGTCTCTTCATCCAGGTCATTGAACAGGCCTGGACCCAGAACTGACCCCTGATGGACCTCACTAACTACAGGCTTCCAACGGGACTCTGCACCACTGATCACAAATATTAATGTCTTTCTTCTTGAAATAAATTGAAAAGCTCAATCTGATTTTGGCAGGGTCTAAAGAAAATAAGAAATACAGATACAGATTTTTACTTATACAGTGCATGTGTTTGTACACGTATGGAGACACATGTGTATTGTATGTACAATATTTTGGACTTTAAAAGGAAACCTTTTAACTATCGGTGGTGGTAAAAGGGTTTTCCCAGCTCATGCAACTATGCAGAGTCAAAGTAGAGGCAGTGAAATATATTTCCAAGACTCTAAAAGAAGTAACTGAGAAACAGAAGATTCTCATAATGATTTTACAAAATAATACCCCTTTCAAGGGCTCTTTCACCAAGGAATATAAACCAAAAAATAGCATGAATACAGCTCAAGTCTCGTTGAAAAGTATCTTTTGTCAAACAAAACAGGCAACTGTGTTGATAGAGCATTTTTGGACTTCTCTAAGGCTTTTGCAATTGTGTCACATGACATTTTTAATTTCCTATAATGCAAGATTTTTAATCAAGAGGGCACACATTAGATGAATTAAAAATGGGCTTATTGGCAGATATCAATGAGCAGGGTTGTTCAAAGCAAGTCCCCTGAGAGAGATTCCTGGTCCAACAGTATTCTTATAAACAATCTAAATGATGAAATAAAATCTTAGCTGATTAAATTTGCATATGACACAAAGATTGATGGGATAGTAAATAAAAAGCAGGGCAGTTTACTGTTAGAATTTAATCTAAATCACTTGGTCAAATTAGCAGAATCCAACAAAATGCAGGTACAGATTAATATACTTTGCAACAAAGAACCGCAGGTTATGCTACCACATAAGATTTTTTATCTTAGAAAACAGTAACTCATAAAAGATTTGGAGGTCACTTTTAAGAACTTGTTCACCATGAGCTCTCAGAGTAATATTGTGGTAGGCATTACTGCAACAAAGTCCCTTGGGCACAATTTAACAACTTTAACCTTAAACAACACAAAATATAATTATAATTAATATGGGAATAGCTTTCAAAGGATTAACAAATGTAAATTTATAGCAAGATGAGGTAACATTCTAAGTATATAGATTTAGAATGTTTTTGTAGTTTATTCAAAGAACTTGTTTCTTCAGCTACCATTGTGATCCTTGGCAGACTTCAGTCTATGAATCACTCTGGAAAATCCAGTGGAAATAATCTTTTTATGCCCTTTTGCTCTTTTATGACTAAAGAAGTCTTTTTGCTCATGACCAGCTGTCCTGGATTTGTTAAAAACAAGTTTCTCTTTTAGTGAATTTGCCTGTCAGCTAAAGCCTTCATATTAGTTGCATTTTCCTGGAGAACCAGATACATGTTTTGATAAACATAGCAATGGAATGCGAAGTTATGCATATGGATACAGCTCTTATGAGAGGGGCAATGAGAAACAGGTGACCAAGAAACAGACCAACGAAGTATAATATCCAATTCACGTGAATATTTCGTATAAAAGTGGAAGATCACGAGGATCTCATTCCTTTTCCCTTTCCCTTTTTTGCTTATGGCTGACATTAGGAGAGGACCTTGCTAGTTGTCCCTGCAAACTGAGGCCTAGACTGAATCCAGCTCCGGTTGGCTGCAGAGTCCAACCCTGGACTTCGGGTACCAGCTCTGCAGTTGCTGAGACTTTCAAGATTGGTTTTGTATATTTTGTATTATTTTCTCTATTCTTATTAGTAGCATTAGTAAAACATTTTTTAATTTTTCCAACTCTCTTCTCTCTGTCCTTCTTTCCCTCCCGACCGCCTGTCCTCAGTGGGAATGGATGAGAGGGAGGGGCTACAAAGAGGGGAGTGTGGGGAGAGGAGGTTAACAATACATCTGCCACAGTTTTATTGTCGCCCTGCAATCAAAACCCTCGACACCAACAAAGCTACCCAAATATATTAGATAGATGATGTGCAAATCAATCTATACATCCATCCATCCATCCATCCATCCATCCATGTGCATATATACCTATACATATGTATAGACATACATATTTTTATGCATGTCCACAAACCCGCACATCCCAGGTTCAATGTGGGTTTTTTGTTTGGTTAGTTTGGGTTTTTTTAACAATATTTCTATGCATTTTGGGTCAGGAAATACACATTCTTAATATACCTTCATTTAGACCTCCTAGTATACAAACTGCAAATAGAAGATCTATTTTTGTTTGTTTTGTTGGTTGGTTTGGTTTTCTTTCAGCAGAATATGCGGTCAAGAAAGAATTTTGGAGAGAACTTCTGTATACTAACCATGTGATGAATTAAAACTCTTTTGAAACTTCAAATCCTGTTTTTCATCTAGTATGTAGAAGGTTATAGATAACAAATTTTTGTATTAAACCTACTCTACTCATTTCACAGTAGTTCTGTAATTTCACAGTAAATAATACAAACATTTTTATTTCTTCAAAATGAAATATCGGCATACGGTTATAACAAGCATCATGAAGAAGGTCTGTTCTGTTCTGCTCCCAGCAGCTAATCCTGTGAAGTACATGTAGGGTCTTGGAGATGTTATATGGGAAAGAAGGAGGGAGATGTCATTTCACTCAATTGTACTAAGATTATATCAGTTTATATATCAGCAAACCTGCTGAGGAACCTTGCAGGTCACAGTCTGACACATGATGTTTTGAGCTGTGTTATAATAAGGCAGTAGAAATAGGCAGTAGAAATCAGGGAACTGGGAACTAGGAATTTGCAAACCAGAACTCCTATCCATCTCTGGAGGTGGTACACTATATATTTAAAGTACATGTGCCATGAATTATATACTGATATTATTTGGTTTAAAAGGGAGAATGAGTATTTGACTTTTTTTTTTTCCTACCAGTACAGTCTTTGAATAAGTGATTGACAACAACTGACTAATTAATATAAACTAATTAAAGATTGAATATATAATTTTTACTTTCAGGACATTGACCAAAAATTGATATTTGTGTCAAGTGAGTGAAAAAAATCTTCAACGTAAGAATTATATATCACTTAAAGAGGTGAAAGCTTTAGGGTTTTGTTTGTTTTTGAAGGACAGGATAAGAAAATCTTTCTTTTTCTGAAAAAAATTTGAAACATTTGTTTCTCTAGACATGTGAGAATGTGTAAGCAAGAAACTGATGACTCAGTTTAACCTTAACTTTTGCTTTGTATGCCAGAGAAATTGATAATAAATAACATAAACTGTCAAGTTTAACTTTCATCTGTTTATAAGATTATATGTTGGTTTATTTTTTTTCTGGAAGGGTAGACGGGCAACTCATATTAAAGCCATACCTGACTGTCATCCAGCAAACCCATTCCTGTAGTTATATAGTTCATTTTTCTCTTACCTCTTTGAATGAGTTTCAATGTCTAATTAAACTTTATTTACTGAGAGTGCCAAAAAATGAGTCAATAAATTTATCGAGCAAGATCTGAAAGAGAAATGTCAAAGATGAATAAATTTAAGCCCAGTGTTTACTTTATCATTGTACTTTTTCATGGAATTCAATTGCTCTCTAGAATTTGATGCATAACAGCAGCAGAAAATACAGTCAGAGTACCCAAGATAAAAAAAGGTAAAATAGTTAACTTAGTTTTAAACCAATAAATAACTGCAAACATTATGAATATTGTATTTAATAAAATACAGCATTCACTGTAGTACAGTCTTAATTCTAGCCTGTTCAGCTCCATGTATACCTTCCTGAAATAAATTTTTTCTTTCTTTTCATTTTTATATCCCTGTCATTAATCCTGAATAGTCTCCTTGCCCCTGTATGACCTAAGTTGCTATAGTGCAATTCACTTGTATTGTATTATAGGCAGTAAAAGCCGAAGCTGGAACATAATACCTTTAGCTCAAGCTACAAACAAAAGTATGTTTTATATTCTGCTATGAGAACTTCCATAAAATTGTTCAATTCTTGTTGATTTTGAAGAAACAATGAGTTCAAGGCTAGAAATTGACACATCTTCTCTCCCTATTTCAAACACAAAACCTCCTACTTCATTTGCTGTTAGCAAATTATTACTTCAACCTTCCTCTGCAGAGTTGTGGCTTATTCTTTCATCAGATTTACTACATTATCATTGGGGATTTCTCCGTATACATACTATGCACTACACACAGTGTTCACCTGCTTTTCCAGACATCCTAGGTTCACACAGACAACTCTCAAAGATATGTATGCAGCAGGGAAGATATGTATAAGCCTTTGCCACCAGTGTCTGCAACACAGCTGCAGGTGTGTCTGATCTAGACATATCTGAGTTCTTAATAGCAACTGATAAAACCTGTCAGTAGAAAACTGCTTGAGTCAGTAGCCTTCAATGGACTTTGATGTTTTGATAACTCAAGTTATCTGTCTAAAAATTAGTGCAGACAGATTTGCATTATGCAAATCATGGTGATGACTACAATATAGACGTATGATTTGTTACTGTTCAGTGCTTTTTATATGGTTGTAGTCTTAACAACTTCCATTACGGTGCCAGCATACTAAGTGCAAGATAGAATTAATGAATTCTCAGCTGGAAAAAAAAAAAAAAAGCCTCAGCCTCAAAACTGTACGTGTTTGACAGCTTGTAGATAGACAATATTGAAATTATGCTATCTGACCCTCCAGCTCTTCTTGCATCTTTGTCCAAAAAGATGGAATATTAGAAAATGTAATAGGAGTATTGATGAATCCATCCTACAGGCACAAGGAAATTCTGTTCTTGACTGAGCTTTGTAAGAACAATAATTACAACTATATAGCTCACAAAATATTTAAGCATAGATTTTAAATCAGTCACAGTGTATGTGAAGCAAAAGGAAGTCTTTGACTTCAATCATAAGAAAAATCAGAAATGCATTTCAAAGCTACTTTTTTTTCCCCTGGGGTTCAAATACATCTACAAAGGAGGTTCTAGATAAGTACAGTACTGTGTTGTCACTGATCGGCCTTACTGTGCTCCCTAGAGTGAGTCCCATCTAGGCATAGCATAAAAAGAAACATGATAATAAGACTAACACAATTTGATTTCCAATTGCTCTAACAAAAAAAATCAGACCTTCTTTAAGGTGAGGGAAAATTATGGAATTTTTATGCAAGATTTCTTGAAGTAAACAAAATACAAGAGTTAGTATTTTTGAGAATGTATGCCATCGCATATATAGAAGTACTGAAAGAAGATGAATGAAATCAATTATTATTAATTTAACAAGGGGCTGCAAAGAGGTATCAGTAACTACCTTTGCCTGCTGCTGCTAATACGGGCCTATCAACTGCTAAAGTATTGCAGCTGAAAGCACTGGACAAAAGAATTGGAGGGTTGCCTATTTGTCTGCTATCCAGATTCCTGTCTTAGTCTGAAAGGTGAAACTGTGAATAAACCAATAATTTGCCATAAACTTATGACCTACTTTTAAAGACAGTTATTCTAGAATAGCCAATATTTTTATTCTAATGGACCAGTACTCTTTTTTCAAAACTGTTTTAACTGTAGATGATCTTGTTGTCAACAATATAATAGCATTACAATCTACTCTGAATTCCTTACAGGCTACTCATGCCTTGTGATTCACTGTTTCTGAACTTCTGTTTGAAAGCCACTTTATTATGGTTAGCTGTAATCTCCTCTGCATATCACCAATATTCCACATGCTCTAAAGTATCTGTAATCTTAAATCTGTGGTTCATTTGCAGATGAATATTAGAAAAATAACTTTAGATAACCCTTAATGTTTAAGGCTTAGCAATATTTTGACTTTTCTATGGTCAACATTTAGATCTTTCAAGGATATTTTTGTATTAATAAAATATTCCATGACAAAAACCAGACAGATGTAATCAGCAAGACCTGTACAGGCTGGAGGACTTGGCAGAGAAGAACCTAATGAAATTCAACAAGGGCAAGTGTAGGGTCCTGCACCTGGGGAGGAATAACCCCAGGCACCAGTACAGGTTAGGGGTGGATCTGCTGGAAAGCAGCATTACAGTGAAGGTCTTGGAAGTTCTGGTGGACGACAGGTTGACCGTGAGTCAACAATGTGCGCTTGTGGCCAAGAAGGCTGACAGTATCCTGGGGTGCAATAAGAAAAGTGTGACCAGCATCTCGAGGGAGGTTATGCTCCCCCTCTACTCTGCCATTGTGAGGCCACATCTGGAGTACCGCATCAAATTCTGGGCTCCCAGACAAGGAATTACTAGAGGGAGTCCAGCAGAGAGCTACAAAGACGATTAGGGGTCTGGAGCATCTTTCTTATTAGGAGAGACTGAGAGAGATGGGTCTGTTCAGCCTGAAGAAGGCGGAGAGAGGAGCTTATCAATGCCTACAAATATCTGAAGGGAGGTTGTCAAGAGGACCTGACTCATTTCAGTGGTGCCCATTGATAGGATGAGGGGCAACAGGCATAGGATGTTCCATTTGAATATGAGGAGAAACTTCTTTACTTTGAGGGTGACAGAGCAACAGGAACAGGCTGCCCAGAGAGGCTATGGAGTCTTCTTCTCTGGAGACATTTAAAACCCACCTGGACACATTACTGTGTGACCTACTCTAGGTGAACCTGCTTTAGTGGGTGGGTTGGACTACATGTTTTCCAGAGGTCCCTTCCAAACCAAAACATTCTGTGATTCTGTAATTTTACATTAAAAAAAGGAGGAAAAAAAAGGAAATTATCCCTCTTGAATACAGTGAAAACAAACAGTGAAGTTATCTTGCTCAAAAATATACAGCCATGATTTCATCACACTTCAGTCTCAGATACTTTTCCTTCTGATGCCCCTAATCATTATGCTCACAAATCCCTCTCCAGGATATTTACCAAGCAACAAATCCTAGGTTAACAGACAGGAAAATTTTTAGTCCACATTTTTTGTTTCTTGTCAGCTCTGGACAATGGTCACATCCATGATAATCTTTGCTCATGTCTTTCTTCCTCTCTTCACTTACGATGGCAGGCTTAACAAGGTAAAGACTGGTTACCAATTTTACTTCTAATTCCACCTTCTTGTCATTACAAAATACAAAAGCCAAATTCTGTGTAGAAAACCTTCATGTCCTGCAATGGGACTGGCATTTATTTTAGGTAGTAGTGGAGATTAAAGTATTGGAGCATATGATTGCTCCTTTTGTTTAGCATGGCATTCTTTAAAATGCTCTGTAATTATTATGTTATATTATTTTAATTTATTCTCTGTGAGCAGCCATTATGACATTTCAGCATTCAAAAGCACTGAGGATTCGATAGATGCTTTAACATTAGGGCATCACTATTTTGAAATCCACAAGTGAACAGCACTTATTATAGAATCATGTTTATGTAATTATACCCAGATGTTAATAGACTGGTTTTATCCCTCAAATGTTGCATTTTTATTTGCATTTGACTTAAGCAATAGATTTCTTAGGTGCAACTTCCATATTTACCTCTGTGAATTGTTAGAACAAAAAGAATATGAATTGTATAGTGGAATTGTAGCTCAGCAATTTGTTTTTCTGTAGCAATTTTGTATTAAGTCAAAAAGAATGTTTGTGAAGGTAGAATTAGAATAATGTAAAAGAAAAATTTACAAGCAATAGGAAGCCCTCTACCTTTCCTTGTCAGCTCCTGTAATGTATCTCATATCTGATAGGTAGCTCTCCTCCTGTTCTTATCCGTGTTTCTGAGTTTTCCCATGCAAATATGTGTTTTTTCAAAGACACGTTGAATCTCTGGTGTGAACAGATTTGTGCAGTTCTATTTCCCCCATACATATATATGCTTCTTAATCTTCAAATTCCCAACCTTCTTATTTTTAAAGATTTATGAATTCTAGATTATAGTCATAGGAAGCAAAAATAAAAACTAGCTTTAAAGCCAAAGCAATTTCTCCCCCTTTCTATCTCCAGTGATTGTCAAATAATTTTAGGTATTGTAGTAATTGTCATAGCTATTTATAGCTACTATAATTCTTGTCAGAGATACATATAATGAAATAAAGATTTTTAAGGTCATGCTACCATCCATGCCAAACTTTTTCATCCATCTTCTATAGAGAGCTTGTAGTTTACTTTAAAGTTACTGCATAATTTAACGGTTTTCCTAGGGTAGTTTCAAACTGAAAATTATGCAGATTCTTTTTTTGTCATACGGGATTTCTGACAGTGCACTCTCTAAATACTTATATGCAGGATAGCTCTTCTCCAGGGACAACAATATCAGTCCCCACCACAAATTTTTGACCTTTGGTGTAATCTTGCCAAGACTTGTTTGTCTTGACCTTAACACCTACAGTGCACTTGTAGCCCCAAACCCAACACCAAAACACACTGGAACAAGAAGTAGAACTTGGACCTGGAGGTGCACACCAGAACAGGATGGATGCTGCAAAAGCACAGTAATCATTAGTAGGGAAGATCTGCACCAACTAAGAAACATTAGAGCCCTCACTGCCTTCATGAGTGAAGATAAGGGGTCACTTGAACCTCTTATTCTTTGCATTCTTAATAGCATTTTTATAACTTTCTGACAGTTCAGCCTATAACAACAGTAATAAATTATATCTAAATTTGATAATTGCTTTCTGATGAATAAACACTGACTTTTTGTGTGTGTGCCTATGTAACATCCTTATGGATCCATGAAACGAAAAATAACATTTGGAAGATGAACCAAATAATTTAAACAGTTGCATTTCCAGGAAAATATAATGTTCCAGTATAAATTCATCCTCTGCTACAGCAAATTACCAAAATTGGTCTAGGCACTTTAGTGAAAGCAGAGTGTTAACAGGCAAATATGGAATCCTCTAAAAATCCAGTCCTCAAAATGTTGAGTTACTGGTAAGAAAACACTGAAGGCAGAAGTCTTAAATTTATCCCAGTAAACTGTAAAAGCACCTCTTTTGATGTGGAATGCTCAGCAGTGAATTTTCTTCAGAGTACTGAAGCCACTTCTATGGTTTTCTTGAGGCTGGTTTCTCCTTTTCATCAATAGGTGGGTAGCACAGGAAGTAATTTGGAATATGATAGGTATTAATTCTCTTGTTTTTGTTGCCTTCAACACTGTAGATGTTCGCACCTGAATTCAATTTGATGCTTTCTGGTGAAGCCAGATTATTATAGCTCTTGTGTATCGAATATCTCAAGTTCATCTTTTGAAAATCCACTTTCTGAAAGTCCTGAAAACTAGATGAGCAAATAGAGTAATTGTATTCTAATATAAAATGTAGTAACTTCAATTCTGTGCATTTGTAAATGTGTAGGAAATGTAGCTTTTATTAGTAGGAAGTATCCTGAAATGTAGAGCTACTCTTAAAGTGCTCAAATGCAATATTACAAAGTCCCTTGAAACTCAGGTAAGTGCTCTAGCAGCTAAGTTACTGGAACTGACAGGAAGAATGGATTTCCTCCTTGCTATAGTATGTATGATCTAGTTAAATATGTGTGTTCTGAGAACATAAATATCTTGAAGTTTTGAGATCTAAAGGTTTAAAGTTTTAAAGACCTAAAAGGATCCGTGGATCTTAGAAGAGTAGACTTCAACCTATTCAGAGAAATTCCTGGGGAAGAGGGGTCCAGGAGAGTGTGTTGATATTCAAAGATTACCTCCTCGAAGCTCAGAAAGGTCCCTTCCAACAAGTAGGAAATCAAGCAAAGGCAGAAGGTGAGCAGCATGCCAAGAAGCTTTTAACTGAACACAGACATGGAAATAAAATCTGCAAGAAGTGGAAGCAGTGGCAGGTGATCCAGGAGTAATATAGAGCTGCAGCCTGTCTGTGCAGGGGTGGGGTTAGCAAAACCAAGGCCAATCAGGAATGGATCTGTCAAAGGATGTGAAGGGCAGTAGGAAATAATTCTACAAATACATAAACAGCAAAATAGAAACTGAGGTAAACAAGGAGACCTGCTGCTGAATAGGGCCAGGGAACTGGTGACAAAAGACATGGAAAAGGCTGAGCTACTTAATGCCTTCTTTGCCTCAGTCTTGACCAGTAAAACCAGCCTTTGAGAATCCCATACACTTAGGACCAGGAGGAAAGTCTCGTGCAAGGAAGAGTGGAGGAGGGCCAAGACAGGGAGAACTTAAACAAACTGGATTTAAATAAGTTCATGGGGCCTGACAGGTTGCACTCACAAATGCTGAAATCCAAAGACCTCTTTACATAAAAAAGGTTGCCAATACATATATAATAGTGTGTGAAGAGATAAGGGCTTTGTTTTGAGCTCAGAAAGAATACTGAAAATGTTAGTCATGCTGAGCTGTTTTTCCAATGTTTAAAAAGCTGTCTGGAAGTTTTTGAACTCCTGAAGTTCAAATAAAGGAGAAACTAAGGTCAACCATAAAGAAGCTAGAAAACAACTACTACTTACCAGTCTTTTGTGACAGTTCCTGGAAGTGGGGAGTGTAATTCATTTTGACGGTTGTATTAGCTTGACCAGGAGAGCCAGGTAAAAATATTTTCTTAATTCTGATCTCCACAGGAGTGTGTAATATTCTTAGTTTGAAGACCTAAGGATCTCAGTTATTACAAATCAACCAAGCTCTCAGTTTTCAGTTACACTAACATCAGTCATATTGATATCAATATTGATTACGTTTATATTGCCATTAATACAAAGAAAAAAGACATCAGTTCCATTGATTGAAGTCCCATTTTAGCACAAATGATTTTGAGGCAGATACCATTACTCCTAGCCATTTTACCTCAAAAAAAAGCGACTGTGGTCCATGTTTGACTTAAAGTGCAAAACTGCTGCATTTGTTTGCATTGAAGAAGACTTTATTCTACATTCGCTGAAGATAGCATAGTTATTTTTCATTTTTAAAGCCAGGCAAGAATATAAGTTTTTTTCTGGGTTTGGTTTTTAAATAATAGTTTTTTAAGAAAACTGAAATATTTGATAGTTTAGTGGATATCAAACAGTTATGATATACAGATTTTATATGTATCAGCATTTAAAAACTTCATTCAAGTGAAATAAGTTTTCTTCAGTAGTTTTCATGTTCTGTTTTGTTACATACTCAGCTAGTGCTACCTGATAATAACACTTTATATTCTTGAGTTATGTGGAATAGAATGTCAAATCTAAAACCAATTGGAGTTGTGCCTTTTGCATTCCTACATATTTTCCAGTCAGCACAGCAAATGTAGAAAACAAGACTCATCAGTATTGCTTTCTGTTAAAGGTCAATGCAAAATGCAAGTGTTACATTGCCAAACACAATATTGAACTTAACTACTTTTATACATGGAAAGGTTAAACATACTTGGGTTTTTATTATCCCTTTTATTATTTTGTCCATATATCTACACTCATATATCTCTGTCTGTTTTTCACATTATATGTCTTTACAAACAGTATGGAGGCAGTATAGGGTTAGGTAAACATTAACAAGCTATCATGGCTTCTTATGGGAATTTTATCCATGCAAACATGTTGAAATATGCCCTGTAGCTTTCTGGAAATCAGACTTCTAGACACCTGTGACTGCGCCAGCTGTTGTCATACTTAGGAATAAATGTTTCACTTCAAACCAGCCCAGTTCCTAGATGCCTAGAGAACTATGTGGTACTGGGGCTCAGGGGGGTGACAGTACAGTGAGAATGTCCCTACTTTCTATGGGCTTGAATAACATACAGCTTAGCTGGGCTCTGCTTTCAGCTGTTTACAACTGGGAGGTTAGGGAAAAACTACTTCAAACTCCTTTCTTACTTCAGAGTTCAAAATAGATTGATACAGCTTCACAGTCTTCAAAAATATATTTCTAGATCTTCCATTATAAGAAGTAGCAAACGCATAAGTCCTGTTACTTTCAGATGAGCAAGCACACAAGAGGAAAGATATATCTTTTTCCATATGGAACTTATCTTTCTCACCAGGCACTATATCAGGAAATTCAGAAACACAGTGGCTCTCACAGTCTCAAATTTCTTTCTTAAGCTTACAGTTCATCTCCACTGAAGAGAAGTGAAAGAAAAAAACCCAATGTGTGTATAGTTTAATTAGCAGAATTTTTCTTAGTCATCTTTGAAAACTTCTGGCAGACTCTTCCTTCAGAGCAAATGGTTGTATGTTCTGACCTGGCAGTTTCTATGAACCAAATAAAAGATTAAAAGAGGGCATACTGTGAAATAGATTACACTAACTGTGTTGTGCAGCTACCACTGTTTTATATTAGACAGCAAGAGCACTTATTTGATTACAGTTTTCTAAAGGCAAGATTCATGTTTACAATCAAAATATCTAAGAAGGAAAGTAGCTTATGAAATGGTTTATCAGTAATAAGAGCATCTGGAGCCAAAGGCTGAAAGAGACTTGGCTTCCTATTTAGCCATTTCCAATGCCTCTCTAACCAGAAAATCAATTAAGTGACTTTAACACGGGCGTATCTGCAGAGCAGAGCAGAATTTAGCCTAGAGGTATTGCTTTTCAATCTCTAAAATGACGATCATCTGAGATTTTGGCTGAGGGAGAGAAACCAACAACACAGTGAGACAATCAGATGGTAGTGCAGAAAAAAAAAAGAGAAAGAAAACAAAACAAAACAAATCAACAACAACAAAATCTCTTCTAATATGAGAACTGAGTGGGTAAATATGAGCTAGAAGTTTTTCTCTAATATTCTTTCATGGAACAGTGGCTTTAGAAAAGAGACTCTGAGAACAACAATTTGAACTGTGTCTGAGTTCATCTGAGTCTCAGCCCATTAAACTGGAGTGTCTGCACTGTGAGCTGAGGTGTGAACTGAGATAATTATACTAATTTTTCTGACCAGGAAAGTTGACTGTAGTGAGAGAAAAAGAACAATTTTTAGATGGTATAGAAAAAGCCCAGCAATACAACTTTCTCCCAGCTAAAAGTATGACACATTTTATTGTGGAAACTTAAATATGGGTGGAAGAACAGTAAAGAAGAGGAAGAGCAGTATTGCTTGTTCCTGGCCTTACACTGAAATTGTACTGCTTGTCCTGTCCTATAAGCATCAGGAGACATTAGAAAGCCTCCTAAATATCCCTTCCTCCTCTCTTTTTATTTCCATCCAATACAGCTGTAGTCTGTCCTGGTTTTGCTAAAAACAAGTTTCTCTTTTAGTGAATTTTGCCTGTCAGCTAAAGCCTTCATATTAACTGCATTTTCCTGGAGAACCAGACACATGTTTTGGTAAACCTAGCAATGGAATGCAAACTTATTGATAAGCACGGATGGACATCTCGCGAGAGGGGCGACGAGAAGCAAGTGAGCAAGAAACTGACCAACTGTGTATAACATTCCATTCACGTGAATACTTTATATAAAGTGGGAGATCACGAGGATCTCGTCCCTTTTTTGCCTTTTCCCTTCTGCTTATGGCTGACATTAGAAGAGGACCTTGCTAGTCGTCCCTGCGAACTGAGGCCTAGTGAGAGACTGAATCCAGCTCCGATTGGCTGCAGAGTCTAATCCAGGACTTTGTTTGCCGGCTCTGCAGTTGCTGAGACTTTCAAGATTGGTTTTGTATATTTTGTATTATTTTCTCTATTCTTATTAGTAGCATTAGTAAAACATCTTTAATTTTTTCCAACTCTCTTCACTCTGTCCTTCTTTTCCTCCCAATTGCCTCTCCTTAGTGGAAAGGGGGGAGAGGGAGGGGGAAGTGGGGTGGGGGGAGAGGGGGTTAACAATACGTCTGCCAGGGTTTTATTGTCACCCCACAATCTTAACCCTCGACACAGTCACAGTAGCTGCTTAGTTACATTAGTCTGCCATGACAACTTTACCTTCTCTGCTTTTGATTCATTCTGTTCAGCTACAAAGATGTACATGAGACACAGGACAACAGTGCACATCTCCCCAAAATCTCTTGAACCTACTGCTTCAGTAATGAGCAAGGAAAGGGTGCAAAGAATACAGCAGGGATGAAGGAGTTTAATGGTAATGCTGTGATTACTGTTATGATTGCAGGCTGTTGTTCCATGTTTTTGTTATCAGTTTTAGTTAGCACTAGTACTGAAAATATTGGTCCCACACATACCTGTCTCTGACTATTTGCACTTATTTTTGTGCCAGTACAGGCACTTTTATGTCCATTAAGGAACTGGATGGAGGAATTAATTTGGAATAAAAAAATATATTTTTTTCTATACTGTTTCCTAATTTGCATTACTTCATTTGTGCTATTTTTTTCATCAGGCTTCATTTCTTCTCTGTTTTTGAAAGTAAATTTCATACTACAGATAAAAAAAAAATTACGTAAAACAGACATGCTTCCAAGAGTCTTTACGGAACTTGAACTCCTCAAAAAGACCTGGATTACTCTTGTTATGGGCAGGAGACACATGAAGAAATGAATCTTTTGTTACTGCCAATACTAGGAGAAAAAAGATGGCACCCAGCTACTTAGAAGTAGCTATCAACCCATATATTTTGACCTTTCCTCAGCAGCTGCAAGTTAATGTATCTTAACAGTGAAGATGCTGAGTAGTTTGCCCATACCTAGATCTGCCTTGGAAATGGCAGAGCTTTCTAGTCTTACTAACAGGATGGAAATCATAATGGCTTTTGTAATCTAAGGATTTTTCACTTTCTTAGGACTTGGCAGTGGTGTCCTGTTTGAAGAATGTGAGCACAATATCTGAAAAGAGTAGAGATTCATTTGCACACTTCATTTTTACAAATCTCAAAATTCAAGCTTTGTGAGTTTAAGACCCTTGAAAAATGCATATGGATATAATTTAATAACAAATATTCCTTGATCCAATGGTGAATTTAATAAGCTGAATTAGTCAGAAAACAAATAAACAAACAAAAATTCCACTTGATTTTTGAACTAGGCTAAACCAGAATGAGAATATTGTGCTTTGGAGCAAGTGGTTGTGCAAGTAAATGCATTGAGTTATGTAGAGGGATGCAGACTGATTAAATGAGGAAAAGACTGAACAGTTTCCTTCTCCAGTCTTTATTCAGAAAGACTGGTTATCTCTTCGAAAACTTTCTCACATTTAAAGTCTTACACTGGACAATCTGTCTTCCTTATACTGCAGCCCAGAACAAAGAACTTTTTTACATGTCTATTGTTGATTTCAGACTTCCATAACACATTTGGAGCTGGGGATAAGTGGATGACAGAAACCCTGGTGGTATCAGTGATAACTGCTAATCACCTTAGATGTAGAGAAAATCAAAGAGCTTGACCTCAGGCTGCATGATTAACAAGACCATTAGCAACATGTGACAATGATCCAGTTTATAATGCAATAAATAGAGAAGGCAATCACCTGATGGAAGCTGAGAGCAGTGCACCATGTTGGACCTCAGATATCATTTCAAAGGCTGAGACCAAGGTTGAACTCTTTTGCACAGGGTCCAGGCCTCGAGCCAGGAGCAGGACAGGTGCAGTGGTCAGCATGAGTGTCCTGTGCCCCTGGGTCTGTGCTGCCAGTCTAATCTGGACCAGAGGGACAGTGATTATGGCTGGTGTGAGTATGCTGTGTAGCATAGAAACACTAGACCAGAAATTGCTATCCTCCTGAGCCATTCTGTTTAATAAATAAATTCTCAATTCATGGAATGGTGTGGTGCTCCACCTGACGTGCAGTGGTGTGGTTCTCTATTTTTGGCCTGCCCACCCAATTCCCCCAAGAAATTAGCATTTTCATTACAACCAAGTAGGAGATGGATAACTAAATAATTTTCCAAAGGTAAAGCACACAAAAGTAAATTATTAGCTTGTCTATTTCAATGCGATAAAACATACATGTGTGTAGGTAACACCAACCTACAAAATGGGAATGAAAGTAACAGGTATTTTTTTAAACAGAAATGTGATTTGTCTTTTGCAGAGTCTTTGCAGATATTGCATTCCAGAGGACATTCCAGCAGAGCGACTTTTGCCTTTCAGGGCAGAAGAGTAGTGATGATGGACCAGAATGACAGAAGAGATCAGTGGAGGCAAGAAGCAGTCAAAGCCATTTCTTATTCTCTAAGAATTTACCTCATTTCATGGGATAGTGACAAATCTAGTTGTTCTCAGTCACCTGAGGGGACCACTTCAGTGGTCGATATTATCAGTCTTGGTTCTGTTGAGTTCAACCATCCTTCTTGTTTCCTTCCACCTTGCATTTATCAACCATCACCAAAGTCATCAAATAGATCTCTTCCCCCCTGGTAACATTCCAATCATTTGAGCTATCTTCACCTCCACTCTGGCCTTTCCTTCTAAGGCTCGTCGTTACTAAGTAGCAACTCCAGGAACTGCACTCTGGTTTGGGGATTCCCATCCATTTGTCACGCATTCACATTTGCACCAAGAAAATGAATAAATACTTCTGAAGACATGTCCTAGACAGTAGAGACCAGGATTCACTTAATCTTCCACTGTCCAGAAGTTAAGCATGTAGTCTAAGGTGCTTGACTAAATTCCTTCATGTGTTAGAAAGGAAGGAGACAGACTTATCTTGAGGACAGTTTATCCTATCCTATCCTATCCTATCCTATCCTATCCTATCCTATCCTATCCTATCCTATCCTATCCTATCCTATCCTATCCTTCCTTACTATCTTAAGACCATGATGATGAATCACCCTCGGGAATAATGTCTTTCTGTTCCTTCCTTTTGAAGAAGCAGTTGGCATGAATTACATGTTTGGATTAGACATCTAACTTTGAGGACTAAATTAGGTGAATTGCATCTCACCCTTATTCAGAGCATAATTCTTATTCTAAGAGATGCAGGCATTATCTTGGCCTCCTAAGAGCATGGTTTTGAAAGATCTTTTTTCAGGTGCAGATTTTAAAAGCGTGTAAATGAATCACTACCTTGCCGCTGCAATTACTTGGGCTCAGAAGCACAAGGGTTTTTAAACTCTTAACTCATGTATATACTTAGTTTCTCCTAGATACTACTGAGAATTCAGTATTTGAATAGGATTTGACTGGTTTGCTGCATATTTACACTCCTAAATAGTTTTTAAAAATTTGCCATACATGGATACTGCAACACTGAGTTGCAATATGATGTTAAATTTTTATGGGTACCTTTAATCACAGAACCACAGAATCACAGATTATTAGGGACTGGAAGAGACCTCAAAAGATCATCTAGTCCAATCCCCCTGCCAGAGCAGGAACACCTAGATGAGGTTACACAGGAACGTGTCCAGGTGGGTTTTGAATGTCTCTAGAGAAGGAGACTCCACAACCCCACTGGGCGGCCTGTTCCAGTGTTCTGACACCCTCACTGAGAAGTTTCTTCTCAGTTTTAAGTGGAACCTCTTGTGTTCCAGTTTGAACCCATTATCCCTTGTCTTATCATTGGTTGTCACCGAGAAGAGCCTGGCTCCATCCTCGTGACACTCACCCTTTATATATTTGTAAACATTAATAAGGTCACCCTCAATCTCCTCCAAGCTAAAGAGACCCAGCTCCCTCAGCCTTTCTTCATAAGCGAGATGCTTCACTCCCTTAATCATCTTTATTGCCCTATGCTGGACCGTCTCCAGCAGTTCCCTGTCCTTCTGGAACTGAGGGGCCCAGAACCGGACACAATACTCCAGATGGGGTCTCATCAGGGCAGAGTAGGGGGGAAGGAGGACCTCTCTCGACCTAGAGAACCTCTCTCGACCTAAATTATTTTACCTCACATGTCAGAAGCTAGCTCATTTAAGTGAAAGAAGTTCACATCAGCTAAACTTCTCTGTTTCTTAATACAAATTAGAAAAAAAATAAATATAAAATCAAGATATAAATCACCTCTTGGACATTAATCAACCCATGTGTACATTTGTGTTCCTTGTGTTTTGAAATTTCTCTGGTTCATCTAGAGCCAGAACATGAGTCTATACATTATATTGCTGACTAAAAGACAGACACACCCTGCAAGTATTCTTAAGCCAAAACAAGCAACTTTGAATACTTGCTTTTCTTTAGATGCAGATTCACATTATTTCATCAAATTATCATGCATATCATATGTCTACCTTGAAACACATGGTATAATATCCTTTATGTAGCATGTTCACTTATGCAGAAATCTCTGCTATTATATTAAGTAAGCAAAGACATTCTTAGATTTCTAATAAAATATAAACCAGGAAAAAAAATAACCACCTTGAAATAAAATGGACTAATATTGTTCTACCAAATAATTTGGTGTTTTCAATATGCAGAAAGATTCAGATAAGGATCAGAAATTCAGAGAGCAAATACTTTGAGAAAGATCATTTTTTTAGAAAAAACATTTGTTAGAAGTGCCTAGTCTGTATAGAATTCTTGGATCTTCATCATATATGAAAGAAATTCTTAACATCACTACATAGTGCAATTTTCATTTACCCCAGGAGACAGAACTGATCATCTGATTTGTGGAGTCTGCATATTTCAAGCTAAAGTCTCAAACCATTCCACCATCCCTTTCTGTGTATGTTTTAGCCATAATTTCTTATGAATATTCAAACAAATCATTAACTCTGCTTTAAAAAAGAAAAAAAAAAAACAGAAGTAAAAAATATATTGATGCACTCTCAGCAAAAGCAAAGAGAACTAGGAGTTGAGAGCTGTCATTTCCCAATTACACTATCCTTCAGCAATCATTTGGATTTTTTTATTATGTCTTAGCCTTACCTCATATTACTTTTCTACCCTGAAATGCTTCCCTCTGTCAGTGCCACAAGACCCTCCCCAATACACTTCTGAACTTGGAAGGCATCCAGTGAATAGCTGCAGAGTTTACTTGCTCCCTACCACCGGGGGAATCAGGATATGGTGCATATGCAATGTGTCATCCAGTTTTCTTAGAACACGTAAAAGATCCAGCTGTGCTGTTCATTTGGCCAGGCCTCAGGCTTTCCACAGCACATCGATTTTACTTGATTTACATTCCAGGGCCTACACATCATATTTCTATGTCAGAAATCAGTGGGAAAAAAAGATCCTTATCAAGATCCTTGCATTGCTTGATAAAAGCGAGGGAGTCCAAAAAAAGTAATGGATATAATGCATTCTGTAAATATGTTTTCTGGATGCTTGTTTATGAGAGAATTTTTCTAGTAGTGTCCCTCTGCAAGAAGAAAGATCAGAAAGAAAATACCTTAGTTTTCAACATTTGTAGGTTTTATTTTAATTCATTTTAAAATAATTTTTCAGAACAGAAAAGCAAGCAAAAATTACCTGCCTGGCTACTCAGGAATTATTTTCTTAGTTGCACTGAATATATACTATGGTTAATTTTATTCTGTTAAGTTATTGTTATGCTGAAATAATTATGGTAGTGGTTTTCACTTTCCCATCCTCCCCTCTTGACAGCAAACATCTCGTTGAGTACAAAATAAAATTTAAACGAGAAAGGATTTAAAAGAACAAAGGCAGCAGATTCAGATGGTCACTGCAGAATTTTTTTTTACAAAAATAAAAACATGACTAAGAGTCAGTGTTGTAGTAAAGTGAAATGATAAATCATATGCATCCATATAATGAATACATATCTTTTCAAAAGTAAGAATAGGATATAAGAATCCAGAACTCTTCAAAGGAAGAAAAAAAAGCACACTGAAAATTAAATAAATAAAGGACAACTTATTTTTCCTTAAACTAGTTTCAACTTTTTTTCTAAGAAGGATAATATATTCAACCATGGGGAAATACCTAATGAAAATACTTGCTATTATATCTTAAGAATATTTTATTGATAACTGGAATTAATAGTCAAATGAAAAAAATGGAAAATAGAAGTGGGGGGTTTATGTTTAGGTACACATGAGTTTGGTAGCATGGCTGAAGGTATAATGGAGAAAGTGGATGTTGAGAGCTTTCCTTAGTTTATGTAACTAAAACAATTTGTGACACTTCTTTACTTATCTTCCTTTGACATCAATATTCAATTATAGTAAAAAACAAGAATAATAAAAGGATGTCTCACTTAAGCCTTTATAGTAGATTTAAACAGATGGAAAAGGTTTAGTCACTTGTCCATGACAATATTTACACTATCCCAATAACGTAGATATGAGAAATTAAATACATCCATTTGTAGACATGTGATAAGCAACAGGAAGGAACAATAAACTATATGAGCAGGTATACTAAAAATACTGAAAAAGTATTTGATCTCAACATTTAAGTACTTCAGCAAGTTGGTGAGAAAATTACTGCAGCTTTTGCAGGGCAAAAAGTTCTGGGAAAAATGTCCCAATTTTTTTTTTAATTTACTACCAAAATAAAGCGTTTGCTACAAAAATATAGATGTTTGCATAAGATTTGTTAAAATGAGTAGATGACATAATTAGGTAAGTTTCTGGAATTTTGAATAGTTACTAGAAATTATACATTGGAGTTACCTTCTATTTTCTTTTGCAGGAGCTACATTTGTGGCTTTACTGTGGTGCAATACAACCCTTTCTAGTTGTTTCCCAGTATCCAAATTGGATATATTAGTCGTCACCTAACTACCCAGGCATTCACACTGAATCCGCAAAATAGTTTTGATGAAAATAATAAAATAAAATTTCACACTTGTTTCACAGAAATAAGGATGAGGCAACCAACTTTTATTTACTGATTTATTATAGTTTTGAGGAGCGTCTTAATGGAAATAGGAAGCTCAGGTCCAGTCCTTCCTTTATCCAACTGGATTTGAAAGCTAGCTTCCCAAGAAACTGTACTGGTCCTATTTCTGTTTTCTCCAGCTGTTGCTTCTTCATGTGCCTAGGTTAATTAGGGTTTCCATATGCCTGGTTCCTACTTCATACCATATGTGTTTCCTTTATATCTGTACTTGATATCTTGGCATTCTGATATTTAAAGAACTTTGAGCTCATTTGACTAAGTATTAAACAGGAGTAATATGATTAAAGAGGAATGTAAGTTTAAGATTTTATAACTTGTAACAAGAATTTAAGTACTCGGTTCTCATTAAAGTTGTTGATAACTGTGTATGCAAATGAGTAGAAGATAAAATTCACAGCCCAAGATGAGAATCTTCCCTTCTCTGACACTGAACTGAAAGTCCTATTATTTGTTCAATTCCCTTATGGAGAATTGTGGCTAGCAGAGATTTTGAGGACAAATACTTTTCAGAAAGTTCTAAAGTAATCAGAAAGTTATTATTATGTTGAATAATATTCTTTTTAACCAGAAAAGTAGAGAATAATATGTATATCCATAAATCAAAGTTCTCAGCATTGATTTGTGCTTAGAGAGTGAGGGGCAAAATCATTAAGAATAACCTCTTATTTCCAACAAGCTTAAGAGCCATTCATTGTGATTCAAGAAAAATATTTATTCAAATAAGCCTGGAAAAACAAGCACAAGGACCATCCACTCTGATCCGAGAAACATATTTCTGAAAATAAGCTTGGAAAAAAAAATAAGCTTGCTCATCACAAAACCTCTAACATTTTATTTCTATATTTCACGTTCTCTTTATATCTGTACTTGATATCTTGGCATTCTGATATTTAAAGAACTTTGAGCTCATGAATATGTCTTTCTTTACTTTGTTTAACACGGCTTCAGTTCAAATATGTGAATAATATCTATGATTGTACACCCAGGTACTTAAGAATCTGCAGGCAGCCTCACTTCACAGTCACTTCAGAAATCATCTGTATTGCAGGCTGATGAAGGAAAATTTGTGTTTCCCTTCTGTTGCTCCAACAGAAGTCTTTCGTTGGAAAATACATCATGTTTGAGGCTGTACTGTTGTATGAGTTCAAGCATCAGCCCTGACTTCTTAAATAGTAAGATGAGAGCAAACTTAGAACAGGTACGTAAACCTCTTGTCGGTTGATGGCCCAGACACAAACATGAAGATGTAAAAATAATCCATAGTTCTTTTGTTCTTGTTATAACTCAGTGAATTTATCTGTTTTAGAAAAGGAAGGAGACGTTGGATTTTGTTTAATATAGTTCAAATAAAATATTTATATTACCTTTTTATTGTCTAAAAATAAAATTTCCAAAATTCATGTAAATAACTACCTACTAAAAATATTCCTATTAAATTACCCGTTCATTTCCACCACTCCATAGACTGATACTACTAGACAATGTCTTTTAAAAAGTGAGTAGTATGTTTACCCACTGGAAATACCTGCAGTTATTCATGCAATGGATTTTATGCAGAAGGTGCTAAGATACTACACGAATGCATAAAGCCTTAGAGAATTAGGTAGTTATAACCTGGACCAGCAGATAAAGCTGTGTCCTGATATATGAGAAAGGCCAGTGAAATTCCTCTAGCGCAAAATATTCACCTTTGCCCAGAATTTAAGGCTCTGTTCCGAGTGATGCACAATATATTAGAGTTAATATGACTTACAGTACCGATTCATTGCATATCAAGGCAATGTGTGATCCCTGAGGTTCTTTCTCCATATTATTCAGAGTTCTGTAAAATGCAAGCTTCTGTTGAACAAAGTCTCTAGCTCTTCTGTTTCCAAAAATGGCTTTAATTCTATAAATCAGTGTACTTATATATTGTTTACACTGTTCCCAGATGGGCAGGAATAAAAAATCCAGCCAGGGTGAAGACTTCATTTATTTATCTTAATTTTGTACTGACAACAAAGTCAAGTATCAGGCAGCTGAAATTTAGCATTTACAAGCTTGTATTTCCAGATAGAGGAAGAAAAAGCAGAGGATGCTATTAGCCTGTAATAGAGTTCAGATTTTGAGAACAACTTTGCTTTAGATGGTATCTTTCAGAAAACTGAATGGATAATATTTTTTTTCTGAAATGAAAAGGCTGATATTATTCCATCAGTGTTTTTCTTTCTACTAGCATGTTCAGCCTGTTCAACTGTATGTAAAAATTCCTTGATACTACAATTGTGTTAGATGCAGAAAATATCCTGAATATTCAGATTAATATCACAGTATCACAGTATGTTTGGGATTGGAAGGGACCTCAGAAGATCATCTAGTCCAATCCCCCTGCCAGAGCAGGAACACCTAGATGAGGTCACACAGGAACGTGACCAGGTGGGTTTTGAATGTCTCCAGGGAAGGAGACTCCACAACCTCCCTGGGCAGCCTGTTCCAGTGTCTGTCACCCTCACCGAGAAGAAGTTTCTTCTCAAATTTACGTGGAACCTCTTGTGTTCTAGCTTGATCCCATTACCCCTTGTCCTATCATTGTTTGCCTCCATCCTCATGGCACTCACCTTTTATATACTTATAGACATTAATAAGGTCCCCCCTTAGTCTCCTCTTCTCCAAACTAAAGAAACGCAGCTCCCTCAGCCCTTCTTCATAAGGGAGATGCTCCACTCCCTTAATCATCTTTGTTGCCCTACACTGGACCCTCTTCAGCAGTTCCCTGTCCTTCTGGAACTGAGGGGCCCAGAACCGGACACAATACTCCAGATGGGGTCTCACCAGGGTGGAATAAAGGGGAAGGAGAACCTCTCTCGATCTACTAACCACCCCCCTTCTGATACACCCCAGGATACCATTGGCCTTCCTGGCCGCAAGGGCACAGTGCTGGTTCACGATCATCCTGCTGTCCACCAGGACCCCCAGGTCCCTTTCCCCTACGCTGCTTTCTAATAGGCCATTCTGCAGCCTATACTGGAACCTGGGGTTGTTCCTGCCCAGATGCAGGACTCTATACTTTCCCTTGTTATATTTCATCAGGTTATTCCCCACCCAACTCTCCAGCCTGTCCAGATCTCACTGAATGGCAGCACAACCTTCTGGCATGTTAGCCACTCCTCCCAGCTTAGTGTCATCAGCAAACTTGCTGATAGTACACTCTATTCCCTCATCTAAATCGTTAATGAATATATTGAATAATACTGGCCCCAGTACTGATCCCTGAGGCACTCCACTAGATACCGGCCTCCAACTAGACTCCACACCATTGACTACCACTCTCTGGCTTCTCTCCTTAAGCCAGTTTGCAACCCACCTCACTACTCTATTGTCCAGACCACACCTCCTCACCTTAGCAACTAGGATGCTATGGTAGACTGTGTTAAACGCTTTGCTTGAAGTCAAGGTAGACCACATCCACACTCTGCCATCATCCATCCACCTTGTTACATTCTCATAAAAGGCTATGAGGTTGGTCAAGTATGACTTACCTTTAGTAAAGCCATGCTGACTGCCCCTAATAACCCTCTTATCCTTGATATGCCTTGAGATGGCACCAAGGACAAGCTGTTCCATTACTTTCCCAGGGACAGAGGTGAGGCTGACCGGTCTATAATTACCCGGGTCCTCCTTCTTGCCCTTTTTGAAGACTGGAGTGACATTTGATTTCCTCCAATCCTCGGGCACCTCTCCCGTTTCCCAAGACTTGGCAAAGATGATGGAGAGCAGTCTAGCAATGACTTCAGCCAGCTCCCTCAGCACCCGCGGGTGCATCTCATCTGGACACATGGATTTATGGATGTCCAGACTACTTAATTGCTCCCTAACCCAGTCCTCATCGACTAAAGCAGACTCCTCCATTGACCTGGCTTCATCCGGGGTCTCAGGGGTACAGGGCTCCCCAGGACAGCCTCTGGCAGAGTAAACAGAGACAAAGAAGGCATTCAGTAATTCTGCCTTCTCTGTATCTTCTGCCACCAGGGCACCCACCCCATTCATCAGTGGGCCTACATTGCCTCTGGTATTAGTTTTATCTGCTATGTATTTGAAAAAGCTCTTTTTGCTGTCCTTGACCCCTTTCACCAGGTTTAATTCTAAGGAGGCCTTGGGTATCCTAGCTGCCTTTCTACATCCTCTAACAGCCTCCCAAGTGGCCAGCCCCTGCTTCCATGACCTGTAAGCTCGCCTCTTCTGCTTGAGCATACCCAACAGATCCCTATTTAACCACGCAGGTCTCCTGGTTCCCTTCCTTGACTTTCTGCATGTGAGGATGCTCTGATCCTGAGCTTGGAAGAAGCAATCCCTGAATGCCACCCGGCTATCTTGGGCCCCTTTACCTTCAAGCAGCCTTGCCCATGGATTTCCCCCAGCAATTGCTTGAAAAGGCCAAAGTTAGCCCTGCTAAAGTCCAGGGTTGCAATTCTACTTACTGCCCTTATAGCATGAGAAGACTTATCTGTGGAAATTTTTTATTGACAGGAACTTGATACATTTAGATTCACTATTAGTTTTCTCCGGATTTCAGCAGACTGTAGGTCAAGCCTTTAGTGTGCTTTATTTTTATTAATGTTGCAGGTGCGTTGCAAGGTTCTTCTGATTTTGTACGCTATTTTTTTTCAGTTTGGACATGAAAATTTAGTATGTGTTTATTTGTGTATTGAATGCCTTAAAGAGCAGAATTTGGTTTTACTGCACATTACTGATAATAGTCACTGCACCAGCATATAAAATGAAACTCCATCCTGTTGATGTCAACCAGCAATACTTCATATCTGGTTTGGTATTTACTTATAATTATTTACTTATAACTATGATCATTTGCAGCCATCTTTTTTTAGTACTGTAAGTACATGGAGTGATGAATATGGAATTTTTTTAAAACTGTTCAATAGGATTGAAAGAAATGATAATTTTAAAATACTGGATACACCCCAGAAAAAATATTCAAAAAGAAAAGTACCTTTTATTCTGTGTAATACCATATAACTTTGTGTGAGATAAGAAGCAAAGTGAAAATATGATGTCTCAATATTGTTGACTCATTTGATGATGATTTGCTTAAAAGGAAAACTAAACATCTTCATTATCTGCCCATCATGGGGGAAGAGCTTCTCTATTTCTATCTACTGGTGAATGGAAGAAAACACAACATGGGTAGCGAGCTTTCCTTAATGTGTATTTTCTGTATCCTCTTGCTCACTCACTGTACCTAGGGCGTTTTCTTCTATTTAATTAAAATTATTTTAAAATCAATTTGGCAAAGGAATGGTAAAATTATCTCATTTTATGATTAAGCACCATGATCTGAGGCGGGAAAAATAAACCATCATAACCTAATCAGGTGCATTAACTGAGAAGTGAAACCAGGTAGTACTGAAGAAATGAGGAAAAGGTAGGACCAAATGTATTTAAGTCTGGGTTTCTTCCTCCTCTTAATGTGTGCAAGGGGGTCTCCACTAGCCAACAGAATTTGATGCTACAGAATTAGGAAGTCACCCCAGAACCATCACTGTGGCTTGGCTTTAAGTTCTTCAATGAAACTCTACAAAAATGAACCATTGCAAGATGTTACCCCAATGTAATGGGTCTTAGGAGAAACTGAGTATCTGCATAATGACTGTACCTGCTGTCATATATGTGTATGTATACATACATGTACATACACACTCATACATGTGCATGCTGTCATACAACATGCATATGTATGACAATGTGTATTCATGAGTACACAAGTAACATTTGTAGAAGAAATAATGTTAATGGAAGAAAAGTAAGATTTTTCTTCACTTTTATCTGTTTCAGAGCAAGCATGTGAAGGTTGACTAATGGGCGATAATGGTGGCATGCAGGAACTACCATTTAAACAATGGTAATCTTTGTATGGGAATGAGTTTGGTTATCAAAGGGTGAACACTAAACTACAAGTACAATACCCAAGAAGGTGATACAAAGTGTCAACCTGATGTTTGTTAGAAAGGTGAGAACACCAAACCTGGAGAGGCTGGAGAAGGTGCATTAGATACTGTTCTTACAAAAATATGATAGTTTTACTATTGTTTCCCAAATCAATTACTTATGCTTTTCGGCCATTTTAACCTTCTCTTCTCTTCTCTTCTCATCTCTTCTCATCTCTTCTTTTCTCTTCTCTTCTCTTCTCTTCTCTTCTCTTCTCTTCTCTTCTCTTCTCTTCTCTTCTCTTCTCTTCTCTTCTCTTCTCTTCTCTTCTGAGAGGGGAGGTTTCTTGGGTTGGGAAGAGATTAAAAAGCAAGATGGTAAAGGAACAAGGAAGAAGATAGGACATGAGCTTGTGATGTTTTGATCACCGAAAAAACAGATCCCCTGCATTTTTAGGCTTGTTGTTGATAGTATGTAGCAGAAAGATTAGACATATGTAATTATGATTTGACTGCAGAATTCACATATTACTTAATTGATGTACTTCTGCTCACAGTTTTATGTGGTGGGAGGGTGTGTTTTGTTTCATTTTCACAGGGAACAGGAGAAAAAAAATTGAGAGTTAATGCCAACTGAGGGACAAGGAGGGATACTGATTTTATTCAGTTTAATTCTTTGATTAAAATATGAGTTGAATATCTACCCTTATAATGTGTTTTTCAGGCTGATATGTAATGGTGGTTCTTCACTGATATGTAAGATAATTAATCTTACATGTATTTTTAGATCACGTAGAGTACTTTCAGCTGCATCTGATGGTCTTTAAATGCTTCTGATGGTGACTCTGTAGTTTAAACTCAAGGTCTAATGACCAAAACAGCTGCTATTTAGAAAATTCAGCTTCTAAAAATGAGCACTGTGTTCTTATTTCAACTTGAGAGATACTGAGGAATCCCCTGCTGCTCTTGGGCTTATTAGTCACTGGTGTTCACACACCCTGATTTTGCAAGAGATTATGAATCCCATTTACAGGAGAACATTCTGATTTCAGCTGGAGTTCATTTGCTCATCAAAGTAGCACAACTCTTTTGAGACTGTTACCAGAAACTTTCCTCCCACTCCAGAAAGATTTACTAAAGTTAATAATAGTTTGAGAAATCCAAGCCTTTAGAAAATGATGTCGAATTTATCTCAGAAATGTGAATGCTTGTAGACTAGTGAAAAACAACAGACATTTCCTGGGTTAATAACCAAACCAAATTAAACCAAACCAACAAAGGCCAAAGCAAAGAATTTGCCTATTAGAACCTTTGCAATCAGTTCCCCCTCCCTAGGGAGTTGTGAAGCACACAGAAAATTTGCAGTGAAGAGTGGAAGAAGCACAACAAAAAGCAGTACATATATATAAACACATAACTGAATATTAGTGGTTTGGTTTACTTTATGTGCATCTTGCCTGCAGTGTGACAAGGTAGATGTTGTAGCACAGTTAATGTTCCTTTGTGTGAAGAAAGTCTCAAAATATTTGAAAGCAGAAAGATTTGGAACACATTCTGTTACAGTCAAAGCTGAAAGATTTAGTAGTTATGCTAGTGAGAAAACTAAATACACAGCCAAATATACAGATCTCTTTTGTTTTTTCCACAATAGGCTTTGAATTCTGATGCCAATTATTGATTTGTTACGCTGTTTTTCATAGCTTTTTTCAGAACACAAAGCTGAGTTTTTCCAGGCCAGACAATGTTTGGGTTTTAAGAGCTATGAAAACGTAAAAAAATACAGAGACATACATAGGTATAGATATACCTGTATTGCTCTCCCGAGTGACTGTATAAAACAGGGTGAAACTAACAGTGAAGTTTTGGGTTTATTTTAAGATTATACAGTTGCTCAAGGCTGATTGTTAGCATCAAAGCCATGGAACGTTGTTTGACGTGCATGTGCTTATGTTTTTGCTTTTCCCAAGGGCAAGGAATACAGTCTGATTTAAAAACTGGAAGAGAGAAAGAAATTGAAGCTTTGAATTAATCTGTAAAATGCATGTGTTCTACATGAAATTGCTGTTCTGTATTTTTTTTTTTTCCTTTTGTTTAAATGGCACATGCTCAACAATCGTGGCTGGAATGAGTCATTTTTGGCAGGCTAAATGTCTCACAGTTAAAGTATTTGGATGAGTTGAGTTAAGACCACAAACCTAGTAAAAAATAATCGATTGGAATGCGCCTGTTTGCGATGAGATGTAACTGTCTTATACCTGTACAAATACTTATGATGGAAGTTCATATCTCTGAAAGTGCTAAGGTTTTCGTATCATTTTGTCCTTGTCTAAAAATGTAGCATAAAAGATTCATATGTTAGTATGCTACACTCAAAGGATGTTTTACTGAAAATGAATATATTTTAAAGCAGTGTGCATTTGGTTATCAGCAGGTAATGGAAAAAGGGGCGTGTAGTACCTTCTCCAGGAACAGCTTCTGTTGCCTGCCAGATGGGCAATTCCGCATCTATTTAAAAGTATAGAAAGTGCTATCTTAAGAAACCAAGATATATTTTATTATTTTACATGTATAATTTCTGAGTACAGAGCCATTTTTATCAGCAGTAATGTAACAAACCAATTTAATCTTTTGGATGTGAAGTTGGATATCTGAAATCACATCAAAACATGGACTGCTTAAGGGTAATACAGAGCTGGAAGAAGGAAATAAATCGAGTGATTGAATTGTTATAAGCCACTAAGGTATCTTGCATAAAGATGAATGAGGATTAGGAAAAGATAGAAAACACTGAGGTTAGAGTAGAATCTGCAAGATCTTTAGTGATCCAGTGACTTTCACTGAGTGTGAATTCAGTGAGAATACTTCTGACTTTCGATCATATCCTTTCTGTAAAACTCACATGCATAATAAACTCATGTGACTTTATGAGAGCAGTGTTTTGGGAAGAGATTGCAGTGCTTGAAGTGAAATATAGTAAGTAATATTTCATTAGGGAATCTAGTGTGGAGAATCAGAGAACATAGACCATATTCAGCAAATATTACCTATTTCATTTGCCGTTTCTAAAAAGTACTGTTTATTGGTAAGTTCTCATCTCCACTTTTAAACCATTATTGCCCATGACACAATACCTGTATAACTCACCAACATGCTATTTAAGCCCTGTCGTCACTCTGTCACACACTCTGATACGATAAATATCTAGCATTTCTTCCAGTTGTGTGACTGGAAAGGTACAATACTAAAGCATTTTAAGGTAATTGCAGAAGGGCAAGGGAAGTTGTGGAGCATTGAGCCACAACTCAGCTAGGAAACTGTACTTTCTGGTGAGGAAATTGACCTTGAAGAACATTGATATATTGCATATCCACTGTTGTTTCCAGAGGGAGGTTGGGGGCTGAAGAATGTCTTGACAAAACATGAAGATGACAGTTAGTTTGGTTTTTTTTTTAAGCTTAAAAAAATATAGAAAAATGTTTAATGAAAGTATTCTAACCAGCCGTGCTGGCTCTAATCAACAGCTTCTTTCTCATTCTTAATCATATTTAGTCCATTTGCAAATAAGTCAACTCTACATCTGATATAAGAATGTTAAACGCATACTGTTTACGTTGTAAAGTGTCCACAGTTACTCTTGCATGGGCAGGTAAAGCTGGAATAATGAGCTCGGAAAATGGACTTACATGAAACACTGATACTTTTTTGTCTGGTTGTTTTTTTTAATGTATATATGTCCTCTCCCTCTCTCTCTCTCTCTATATATATATATATATAATGATGTTCTTTAAAAGACCAGAGTAACATGTTTTGAAAAAAAAATCATAAAAACCACAGAGACTGGATGAAAATTTACTGTTGTAAAGGTGAAATCATTGATTTTTGCATAAAATCAGCCAATTGCTCTAGCAAGACTCACCACCGTGCAAGAAGCCCCATCAGGAAGGGGACATGAAAGGTTGTTAGAAAATCTGTACAGAATTTAGATTAGCTACTTTAGTGTACTTATATAAGTTTTAATATCTTCCTTAATAATAAAATTCATTTATATCCCAGACGTCAGGTTATTGGTCTCTTGGCCTCTTCGAGGAAGTAATTGAGCACCTGTATAGGGACAATGGGAATTGAGGAGTTCTGATTAGTTTTCTCTAGTGATAAATTATTTATCACCTCATTCCATTTCCCTCTTACTCCTATTGGGATATTTTCACAGTCATGTTGCATAATAAGAAAGCGAACACCAGAATTCTATTTGCTATGGTTCACCCTCATGAGCCATTTAGAGTTTTGTAATTCCACAGAAAAAGCTAGCTGATGAGTGGAAATGAAGTGAGAGTTTTATAGATGTTTTCTGTTATATGATTTCTTTTTTAAAAAAGGTAATGGCTGAGTCATTTAAAAATGGATAAATTGGCTAACAAATCCTAACCTGTGCTGTTATACAGGACATCTACTACTGAAAGAGCAAATAACTTTCCTACTACCAAAATACATACATCATAAAATACATACAAAATTCTTATAATTATTCATGTTGTAAGCTAACACCACATCTTAACATAGCTTAATACATTTAAAGAGTACTTCTGCATATTCCATTTTGGAAAATAGCTTTCTTGGAGTGCAATGTTATAAAGTGGTGATCTGGACGCTTCTGTGATTTTTCACATCCTCTTCTTTCTGCATACCTTTAAACTTAAAGGAATAGACCACAGGTTTTTTCCTACCATCTACAGGTGAGACAAGATGGTGATGGATATTTTAAAAGTTTCAAGAACATAGTAAAATTTGTCCTATGAAGAGAAGATTAACCTTTTGTACTCTTTGACTCCAGTCCACCAGTTTGAACTAAGACCTATAGGTCAGTGGCTTCTCAGACTTTTCATTTGTCAGATAAAATTCATTAACACAAAATATGGTGTCACGTATTTGGGAGTGGATATAAGAGAACCTACAAAGAACAAAACATTTAGAAGCAAAGAACTTGTTAGTTGGAAAAGACTCAATGGAAGAAGGATGTGGCTGTAACATTTGTTCATAGCACCACTATGACCTGCCAAGATGATACAGTTATACAAAAGGCAAATACAATAGTATTTAATAATAGTATGCCAGAGCAAAACTATAAAGAGATCATAAGCTGAATATTGTATATGGTTCTAAGACTTCATGTTACACAAAGATGAATTTAAATGAATTCCAGCTCCAGGTTCTGCAGCAACCTTCCAAGGTAGAAAAGACACCAAACTCCTGTAACTGCGAGTTACAAGATGTGAAATGGATGCCTGTGGTAGCAGAGAACTACACTGAGTGGCCCAGGGCTTTCTCTTAGCTCAGTTTTTCTATATTCCTTTAGCATTATTCTTATAAATTACCATTGCTGTATTCCTGGAATACTGGATAGGCATAGCTTCCTCCCATAGGTTCATGTCTGCTGGGTTCAGTCCTTCCTTACGTCACCTGGAGAAGGTGCCTGGTCTCCCACCAAATATTGACTTGTTTAAGACCTGAGACAGACAGTCTAGCTGTGTCTTGTATCAGGTTAATAGTAAGCTTTGTTTAATGGTATTTTTAAAAATACTCTAATTCTTCAAGCTGTGAAGTCAGTTATGAAGCTTGCAATGACCTTAATAATTAGAGGAGTCTATGGCACACATCTTGCATAGTAATTATTGCTATATACTAAGGGTGACAGGAATTCCTCATAGATTAAAGTTTCATCTAAAGAGACTATATAAATGATAGTATGTTCCTCACCTCCTGAAGAGACAATGCCTCCCTGAGGCCACACATACACCTTATTTATTGGTCTTTATCACAATAATTGTGGGAGGCAGTAATGCTGAACAGTAAACCTTGACATCTATTTGGCTTATTAAGAATAATTTACATGGTTTGATGCCTTTGTTTTCTTACCCACATTATAAAATCAAGTGAAACAAAACTGTGCCTCTTTTATGATGCCAATAATATGATATGCATTCAGGGGAAAAAAATTAGTTACATGTTAAATCCAGTCTTATGGACAAGGACTGGGAGAAAAGTGCTGCAGATGAGTGACACTTCCAGTAATCTGATCACTAGAAACAAGGAAACAAATTGAAAGGTTCTACAGCTAATTTAATTTGCCAGAACACATTAATCACATAGGGCCAATGCTGCCCTCAAACTAGTAAATTCTCAATGGAGATTACATGCAGATGCCCAATGGCAAAATTAAGACGCTAATTTGGATATCCCCCGAAGTTGAGTAGTAGTTTGACTGTCCTGTTCTTTTCACTGTTCCCTAAGAAAATAATTCTTTTTGGTGGAACAGATAAGAAAACATCTAATTTGTTTTGAAAAAAGATAGACACACAATTTGCAGCTTCAAAAGGTAGCTCTTCAGAGGGAAGGCTTCAGGTCAGATCTTCACTTAATGCACTGTGATACAGCCAGGTAGGTAAAACCTGACACATAATATTTTTTAAGTGTTCCTGTTTTTCATTACATCAAATCCAAGTTTATGATCTAACAAAGTTCGAGTAAGAGCACTATAAATTCTGAAAACAGAGAAAATCCAGATAATTTGTAAAGAACAAACAAGTAACCACTTAGTTTTAAGAAATACCATTAGTATATCTGAAAATCCCAATGAGGTTCCTTTTTATAGACTGGAAGAAAGAGGACTCTGCTGAATAACAGAAGTGTTTAATTAAGAAGTATTGTATTATGTGTAAAATGACCATACTTGAAGACTAGGGAAAGAAAATTGTTATCTATATATTGATAATAATTTTTTACTTACAGTGTTTGCACAATGCTAGTCCTTAGTCTGACACTGAAGGTGAACACAATATTCATATGGAATTGATGGAAACTTGAAAATTATGTTGAAAGATACATTCCACAGAGTCTTTTTTTTGCTGGGGTTTTTGGTGATGGTTGTTTGTTTGGGTGGGGTTTTTTGCCTTTTTTGTTTGTTTGTTTCATTTTTTTTTCTTTGTGGGTATAGATTTTGAGAGTAAAAAGGAGTAGATAGTATACCAGTATACCAGTATACCATTGCATAAATTCACTGATTCCTAAACAATATAATTACATTCTCCTCACATTTTTTCTTACAAATGGTAACTGAGCTTCATTAGAGCAGAAAAACCACCTCATTTGTTGTGTTGTTTGTTTTTAAACAAACCAGCCAACAAAGAAAATTCTTCTACTTTCCATTCTTATCCAAACTTGACTACTGCAAATACTGAAATAGTTTTCTACTGAAATGTGACATTATGTCAAAATGCATGGAGCACTTTGAAAAAAAAGTGCTTTAGTTCTGAAAAAAAAATTAAAATACTTTCATAAAAATGAAGTATGCATATACAAATTTCTGTTCTAGAGTGAAATGTATTAACATGCATTGTGTTCACAAACATGAACTGAGTCATAATTATGGTTTATACTGTCTGGCACTAAGTTAGATTTTTCCAGTCCTGTGCAAATGAAATTCCTCTTATATTTGCAGTTAGAATCAGGATCCATTATGTTCCCTTTTCTTTCTTTCCATTCATAGGAATGGCTAACAGAAATATTTTTTAAAAGACTTCCAACACTTTGTTTTCTTATGTCCCATTAAAAAAAAAATCTGTTGCTGTTTGTTGTACATTGTTGGGTTTGCTTTTTTAAACTCTAATAGTTCAGTTCAATCACTAAGCTGATAAAGTATCAATTTTAGTCAGCTCCTTTCAGCAGTTCCCTTCAGCCATCTCCACTACATCCTGAAACGAGAGTAGTGCCAAGTTACTTATTGATGAGAACATCTGTGGAGAAATCACGGCCTTGTGGCCAAGAAGGCAAATGATATCCTGAGGTGTATTAGGAAAAGTGTGACCAGCAGGTCAAGGGAAATTATCCTCCCCCTTTACTGGTGAGGCCACATCAGGAGTACTGCACCCAGTTCTGGGTTCTCCAGTTTAAGAAAGACAAGGGATGACTGGAGGGAACCCAGCCGAGGGCTACAAAGATGATTAGGGGCCTAGAGCACATTTCTTATGAGGAGAGAGTGAGAGAGCTAGGGCTGTTCAACCTGGAGAAGAGAAGGCTGAGAGGGGATCTTATCAATGTTTATAAATATCTCTAGGGTGGGTATCAAAAGGGTGGGACCAGACTCCTTTCAGTGGTGCCCAATAATAGGATGATGGGCAGTGGGTACAGACTAAACCTCCTACAGCATAGGAGGTTCTATCTGAATATGAGGTTGTGGAGTCTCCTTCTCTGGAGACATTCAAAACCTGCTGGACACATTCCTGTGCAATCTACTCTAGGTGAACCTGCTTTAGCAGGTGGGTTGGACTACATGATGTCCAGAGGCCCTTCCAACACAAAACATTCTGTAATTCTGTGATTCATAGGCTCAGACTGCTTGTTTGTCAGAGTGTGCTAAAAAAAAAGAAAAAGAAAAAGAAAAATTGTACAAGAGCATTCCACTCTTCATTAAAAAACATATTAAGTAGCACTTAAAAATCTGATATCTGTCTATGCCCTGAGAGAGCAGATGAATAGGATCACTAGAGAAATATTAGACACTTTAGTAGTATCATATTTTAATTAACATTGATTAAAACAACACTTTATATAAACCCAAACATTATTTCCTTCACAGAATACAGTAAAAAATATTTTTCAAATAAATTGTTGTATTGCAGCAGCTACAAAAAATAGAGCAATAGTTCATCATCAAATTGTGCAACTTAGTAACCAAATGTTAAAGTAAGATACTATTACCTTTATCTGCTCACTAAGTGTTTTTCCTCAGTTCATTCTTCCCAATCCGAATGTTTTTCCTTTGCTTTTTTATCCTAAGTAAGGCAAAATTAGGGTTTATGTTACATATTGACCTAGGTGACTTCAGCATAAGTTTGGTTTTGTTCCCTCCCTTAGGTCTTTGCTGTAAGTTTATATTAAAGTAGTAATGAATGAAGAAAAAGTTTTAAATAGGGAGAGTTGCATAAATGATATTTAGGGTGCGATTTTTCTTTTTTCACTGAACAACATGATTTTGTGTTCACAAAAAAAATATTCACAAGATCTGTTCCATTTAAATTTGACAGGTGGATTTAAGAAAAAAAAAAAACAACAAACACCCCCCCCAAACACACACACACAAAAAACAAAACCACAAAAACCCACACAAAACAACAACAACAAAAACAACCAAACAACCAAAAAACAAAACACCAAAACAGCTGAACAAAGTTAATCCTTTCACATTACTTTTTCCCAACTAGAAGATTTCCATTTTGATTTTGAGATAATTTATCATTTTGAATTTTTCCAAAATTAAATTATCCAAATAATTATTAATACAAAAGAAGTAGTATCTACACCTATGTTTTTGTTCATATGAACAACATATTTTCAAAGTAAATTTTCTTATCATCTGAATACCATGATCTGCTTAACATTGTATATGAGATCTCATGGCATTCACACTGGATTTCCTTTTGTTGACTGCAAGCCAGGAGACAGGCATTAGGAGTATGCCTGATGTACCACAAAATCTAACAGGCACTTGAACACAGGCCAAACTACTGTAGAGCAAACATCCCCAAATAACTTAAATAAGGTGTACTCAGCATCAACTCTTTCACCCTAAAGATCCATTCCTCTCATGCCACATCGTTTGCTAATGTAGACACAGGCTTTGAGCTCTTATGAGGATGAAGTGGCAGGAAAGCAAACACAAGTGACATCTAAACAAAAGTTACAGAGATACTCTACCCAGAGGCTGACTCTTTCTCCTTCAGGGAAACAAAATACAGGGCATTCTTGGAAATGGTAGTTTCTGAAAGGAAATAATGGAAGAAAAACAACCCAACATGAGTTTCCAGAGTGAGTATTCCTCAAATAAAGCAAATAAAAAGGTCTAACACGTTCCCCGAGAAGACAGACAGTGGTGTAGCATCAAATATCCAAATTCATTACAGATGTCATAGGTAGCATGCATTTCAGAATATCCTTGTTAGAAATCACTTTTTTCTTTTTAAAGTGAAAATCAAAATCTATCTAAGAAAAGGGCCATAAACACTCAAAGTCTGTAGAAAATGCTATAACATGAGTAAATGATAATAATTATAAAAATCCACACCTTAATGTGTCTTGCTCATAAAAAGGCAACAACTGAGAATTGATTCTTTTTACACTGTGTAAGTAGCTTCACATGAAGAAAATACACGCTACTAAAGGGCTGTTTAATCTAGAGGGAAAAGCATACTGAAAAAAAAAAAAAAGTCTTGAAGCAAGAACTTAACTCTATTCAGATAAAAATAAAAATAAAACACACCAATTTAACAGTTCTGGAACAAATTACTAGAGGCGTGGAAGATTTTCTGTCTCTTTGTATCTTTTAACAAAGACTGACCAACTTCTTTAACAGGAGGCATTAGCCAAATACAAATTAAAGAACACATTATAGTCATTGAGTAAAATTTTAATACCTGTGATACAGAGGGGGTTATACTGAACTGAAATAACAGTTTCTGTGGTCTTTAGTTACAAGTTTTCCGTTTCGGGGGAAAAAAAATCCCTCCCAGTACAACTTATGTAGTCCGCTGAGATGATTGATGCCTCTTTCCCATCAGTATAAATGGATCTTTCATGACATTTAAAACACAATAAACAAATTCAGTACATTGTTAGACACTTTTAGTCAATTTTAATTTGGCTGGATACATCTAGTTTTACCCTCAGTAGGAGTTTTTCTGTAAATTATTTTAAAATAAATAATATTGTATAGTTTTTTTGTGATATATATACTATGGAACTAAGAGAAAAAGAATAAGAGAAACATAGTTTAAGCCTTAGTATTTGTTGGCTTGTGCGGGCAAAAACTCTTGAGTTTTCTACATTGATGAAGTGGGAAGATTAAACATATGTTTGTACTTGCTACCATATTTATTTGCATATGCCGCCTTCTAGATGATCATATGGTACTTTTACCTTTTGGCAAGATTACATATTCCAAAGAAATATTACAATGTGATCAAAGTTTGTAAAATGTAGTTATCCCATATTAGGCTTCCTTCATCTGTTTATTGTATAGAAACACAAAAACTATACAAAGATAATTAGATGCATTGAAATTAGTTTTTCAGTGACTTCAGTTCAAGCATGACTATATGGATTCTGTATGGTACATTAAGCTCCAGATTTACAAAAGCAATGCATCCTTTGGAACCATGCATTGGCTCTGGAATCTAGAATAATCAGTATCTACAGACCGGTGGCTCAATAAGATAATTTCTCACCAAGTCCTTTGGCTTTAAATCAACAAAGAAGAGATTGGAAAGGGCCAGCTAGGACAACTGGCAGGAGCTGACAGCAGTAGCCACCTAACTAGTATATTGCTGGCTTTGACATGCAAGGGGGCAACTAACTCTGTCTGGCATAAGCAGGTGACATATTCACTGGTTATCCACGGTTTTAAACACAAAAATAGCTCTTTTGACAAATCGCACTATGTTTTCAACGATGTACTGCATTCACACAAGACACTGAGTATTATATTTGCCAGATACAATGAATAATCCATACTTTGTGGTTCAGTTTGATTTAGTTTTGTGTAAATGAGAAAATTAAAATAGCCTTTCTGAGAAAACCCTCTGTGTGTCTTTTGTATTATTGCATCTCCCGTGAAAAATGGTGATTGCACCGGATCATAAAACACAATCCTACACAGAACGTAAGGGAAAAAATACAGTCTGGACTTTTTTTAATATAAATTGCTTTGTCAGCAGATCAAAAATGTAACACACTGACTGCAGTGGCTCAGATCAAGGATTCATTTAGCCCATTACTCTGTGTTTTAGGTGACCATATGATGTTCTCTGGTTTCAGAACAGACTGTGAAGAGCTAGTCCCATTTACTCATTCCTTGTCACTCAGAAAATTACAGAAATTACTATCTGTTATTTCTATTGCAACATTAAGAGTTCAAGTCTTCTTGGTTGTTGGTTGTTTTTGTGGGGTTTTTTTCCTTATATGGAAGTTTTCAAATTTTGTTTTGTTACCCTTCTATCACTCTTTTCTAGTTCTGTTAGCTCTTTTTTGATATTTGTACAATAATCAGGTTTATGCAGAGACAAAATTATACTTTTTATTTTCTGTTCTAACAATAAACTGTAAAATTTGGTTTCTTGCTTCTTTTTTTTTTTTCTTTTTTTTAAACTGCTGTTGAGCACTTTCTCAGTACTATATATCACTATGTGTCCACCCCATCTGCAATGAGCAGGGACATTTTCAACTAGATCAGGTTGCTCAGAACCCTATCCTGCCTGGCCTTGAATGTTTCAAGGGCTTGGAGCTTCTAGAACTTTTCTGGGCAATCTGTTCCAGTGTTTCACCACACCCATTGTAAAAAAAGTCTCCCTCACATCTAGCCTGAATCTCCTCTCATTCAGTTTAAAACCATTGCCACTTGTTCTACCACAACAGGCCCTGTTGTAAAGTCTGTTCCCATCTTTTTTATGGACTCCTTCTAAGTACTGAAAGGCAACAGCAAGTTATCCCTGGAGCCTTCTTCAGGCTGAACAACCCCAACTTTCTCAGCCTGTCCTCATAGCAGAGGGCTTCCAGCCCTCTGATCACTTTTGTGGCCTCCTGTGGCCCCTCTCCAACACGTCCATGTTTTTCCTGCACCGAGGGCTCCAGAGCTGGATGCAGGACTCCAGAAGAGGCCTCAACAAATATGGTTGCTTAAGACAAAAGCTGGCTTAATAATGGAACTGCCTGAGGCAGTCTTATTTTTAGGAAGCAGTAATTTAAACAATATAGTCCTGTTGAAATTGAATCTTATTGAATGAATGAGCAGCAGAGCCCCAGCCAAATAATTAACTGCTTTGGAACATGTAGGTGTTAGTCTAGATCTTGTTACTAATATGTAGATGTAGATTTACTTGTGTATGAAGGTCAGGAAGCTTTCCCATTAGCAAAGCTGACTGAGGAACTGACTTTTTGGATGATGTGAAGCGGGAGTTTTGTTCTGCAGGGGGCTCTAAAGCTTACGTCACAACTGGATTGAGCTCACTCTTATCCACAATGTCAATTTGCTACTTTTGTAATGTAACTGTCAATCAAGTTCCCTCATAGCTGAGAAGAGGGATATGAATATGCTGAAATCTATTCTTTGTGACTCACGTTCTGCCATGGAAATAAGAAGTTGTCTCAGCTAAGTGGGAAATAAAATATAAAACAACTCTAGTAATGTTCGTTGTAGGAAGGTTTAAAAGCTATCTAGCCTTTGCAGTCAATAATAATATGAATCAACGTGCTAAAGTAGCTGGGCATGAGGCAGCAGCTTGGTGTTGTATCAGGCTTGGAAATTCACTAAGCTACATTGTGGTTTTTGGAGGTTGCAGTTAATGATCTCACTTTTTCATTATTCAGATTACTATGCTTTGAAAAGAAATCTAAAATAAAAGTCATCTTCAGAGGAAGATGCTGATTTAAAAAAAAAAAAAGTGGTAACAAACAAGCAAGAACTCTGTCATTAGAATGGTAAAACATAATACAAAATTTGATGTGCTCCATTTTGGCTACTAGACTAAATATTTAAATGCATTAGACCAGAACAGACAATGATAAATGGACATACTGGTACCTGTACATACTCATTTCCAAAAGGACAATGCAACAAAAAATGCCTTTAGTGATAATATATTATATAGATCTTGCTTAGAAGAAAATCCTAGCTTTGCCTCGCACAACAGTTGTTCCAATTCGACTTAGGTGATCCAAATAGCATTATGCCATGAATACAGTGGTCTCTGAACCTCAGTAAAATAAAAATTTGAAATGCTACCTAAAAAAAATGAAATTCTATGACAAAATAGCGAACCTTTGCTCATAATCAGGAGTGTTAATATTCTGCTTTACTTCATGACTTCCACATATTTGGTTTATTTGTGCTTTTCATTTTTATTGATACCAAATATTTTACAGGCCCATGGAAGAAAGACAAATGAATAGTCTTCTTAAAAAATATTTTTCCTAAGGTCAACTACACTTACAACTGAATGTGTATTCTATTTCCCATTGTATTGTCTGTGTAATAACTCAGAGTAAATGATAATGTATTATTCTGTAAGTCCATAACCTTAGAAAATAAGAGCCCAGTTGGTGCTTGACTTACAAGAGCAAAACAAGCTTACAGAGCACAGGTCTGTGTTGTTTGGCAAGTAGTCAATAAAACTGTACCTTATGACTTTCTTTCCTAAAGGTTCTAATCAAAACAATTTATTTCAGGCATGTAAACTCTGCTTTTCAGACTGCTTCTATTGTCAGAGTACGATATCAGCATCCACAGTAGCTGCAACCATGTTAAACTGAGTCCCAGAGCTCCCCCATCTGTCTCAGTAATAGACAGATTTCCTGCTAGATCAATGCAGTGTGTCAGCTACAGTAAAAAAGTTGTGGGTTTTTTTTCCACATTTTACTAGCCTTTACAATAATTGTTTTAAATAACTGAAATCTTTTCCATTCCAAGCACTGTATTTCAAAGAAAAATAATTAATAGTATCATTCTGTGTGAGAGATAGGAATGCAAATCAAAGGCCCAACTATACATAATGAAATTGCATAGAAAAGTGTAGGCAAATATTTAGGAAATTAGAAATATTTAAGGTGAATGCATGCAGCCACAGGGAATTGTTTTTCATGGTTAAACTGTTCCTGGTGCATCTCTGAACTATGTTTATTTAGGGCTGGAACAGAGTATATAAATGCGTATAGGCTAGCTACTTTTCTTGAAGTTTATGGCCATTTTATTTTAGTAGAGTAACTAAACACCTTTCACTCTAGAGATAAGGCTTAGATAGCATGTATGCCAAATCTACAGATCACTGAATTAATGTTTTGATGCAGCTGCCTCGATAAAATCTGCAACTAGATCCCAGCCAAAGCAACGTTGAAAAAAAAAAAAAAGAACAACAACAGCAAACTGTTTTTCTGCAGCCCCCATGAAGGAAACAACCTCAAAGAGAATGAAGAGTGTCTTATTTAGGCTCTTGTGTAAACACAGTGGGTGTCCACCTGCCCTGTCATACTGTCAAGCTTCAGAGGTTGATGTCAGTCTCTAAATGAGCACAGTTCTGATTTCTCCCATATGAAATATCTTTCAGGTGAGATATCAGGCTAGATCACTTTCCCTGGACATTAAAGGGAAAAACAAAGTAAGTAAGATATGAAGCACACATGGAGGCACTTCTAGTGTATGGCTTCTTTGGTACCACCGACTGTCTCAACATATCTCCTGACACACAGGGCATGCTTCCTTCCAGTAGGACTCACTTCACCCTTAAAGGTGTAGTCAAAAAAGAAAACAGCTTCTCTGCTCTTTCATATTGACTGACCTTTTCCAGCTAATTTCCTATCAAAGAATAAGCAAGAACTTTAATATTGTGGGACACCCAAGTTTTGTAGCTGGAGAAACACTATTGGGTTGTCAAAGGGAACATAGCAGCTTGGAGAAAAGGTTTTTAAATAGTTAAACAGTTAGGTGGATGATGTAAAAATAACATTAGCAACCAAATTCTTCATGGTTTTGATGTGTTGTGCTTTGTTAGAGACACGAATGGCAAGAAAGTGTTTGTATATATATACATATGCAAAGGTTTGCAGGATTTCAAGTTCTATTTATTTTTTTATAGGAATACCATACAAGAGAGCAGAGGAAACACTCATGTATCTGGTCTTCTGAGGTAGTTGTTAAGATTAGAGGGTCTCTGAGTACTTGCAAATCTTGTTTTCTTCAGTTAAACACATTCTATAGCTTTACCAGAACAAACAGATATACTATGTCAGCCCATTGTTCTGTGGGTCTCAGAGTGCCCAGATGTGGTCATTACTATCCAGCTGTGCACTCTGTGTCAGAACCAACACGGACTGACTCTACCTATGGAAGCAGGAACCTTTCAGAAAGCAAGCATGTATTTGTCCTCCCACTTTATAACTTCTATCTGTATTTTTATCCTCATTTAAGATTTTGCTGGAATATGCGTATTTCAGCAAGGTGAACAGAAAAGCAGCTCTAAACTCCACCACTGTTGATGGGAATTGTATATGTTTATTGAAAATGTACTTTACTAATTTTTCCTACATGAATGAAATCAGATATTTATTCAAAAAATATGTAGCTGATTGTTGAAGGCATAACAATAGTGCATCCTTACAATTAGAGGTAGTTTGAAACTATTCAGAAGTGTTAGTGCAGGACAGTTTAACACATACATGTTATCCCATGAAAATCCTTAGAAAGGCTACATTTATTTCTATCTTGTTAAACAATTTCAGTACACTCTAAATCTGTGCTGAAGAGGCAATTTCCAGTACAGAATTATTACAGTATTACAGTTTCACTGGTGACACATTTCTGAACAAAGCTGCCTACATTTATATGTTATTTTATACTGCTCTTGCTACAATAACATATGTAAAAATGTCCATCTAAAATCTCTTCATTACATTTCAGCTTCTTTTCTGACTCTTCCTTTAGTAGTTGCTCTTTACCTCATGTAATGTGAGTGATCAATATGTTCAGCTCAGGTCTGGTGATGAGATGTCCATTATTTTAATTGCATGAAGAAGGAAACAAACAAGGAAAAAATATGAGCTTTATAACAGGAATATTATGCAATAAATACAGTTGTTCCTCTAAATATCATATACAATTGAGACAGATGCTTCTATGACACAAAACCATAGCATTATAGTGTTATTTATATCAGAAAGGACCTCTGGAGGTCATGTAGTGCAAACCGCTACTCCAAACAGACTCAACTAGATCATGTCTATGCAGTCCTAGAGATGGCTAATTTCAGTGACACAGAGAATATAAAATACTTTAGTATATGCAAGCAATACTAAGTGAAAATTAATGTATGCTTATGTGCACCAAAAAAAACAATATTCATTTCTGTTCAGTCTTCAATCAGATGTAAGCAGATAGGTTTTATGTCAAAGTTAGGAACACGTGATATTTGACAAAATCTACAGAAAAAAAAATATTTATTGTTGCTGTTTACTTTTTCTTGAAAAATTCAACTAACCTTTCAGATGCTTAAGGAAAGCTAGTATTAAAATTAAAACAAACAAACAAACACAGGCCAATACACTAGATCCCTCTAAACCAAGTCTAATGATGAGAAGCACTCGTGTTTGGGAAGAGAAAGCTGTAAGCTGTATGTTAATTTTACCACTATGCATTTAGTATAGTAATGCTGGAAGTGTCAGGAATTATTCAAAGAATCTTATTTGGTATTTGGAAAGGTTACGTCTACATTAGCAAGTAGGATGCTACTGTAGAAGCAAGTTTCAAGGACAAAACAATATAAGCTGAGGACACAAACCTACACTAAATTTATTTCAGAGGGTTTATTTCATCCTAGCTCTAATCAGGTCTGACCTGAACACCTATTAGCAATGGCAGGCTCACTGGGTGCTCTTCTTGGAAGTCCAGTTGAGTTTCATCTGAAGTGAATTCATCTTGCATGCTCTGAGACTGCTCTGCAGTGAAAATAAAGTTGTGGTAAATGAGAACAAAAATTTTTCTTTAAAAATCAATTCCTCTTTTATGTAAAACACTGACATAGGAGTACTAAAAGAATCAGAATTACAAATGCAACTTCTTAAATGGAGAATTAGGAACCTCAATTTCTTCCAGGTCCTGGAGAGCAACCTTAAAAAACTGTTTGCCTTTTTCTGCATCTATATTTCCCCTTCTATTGGTTTCAAAACCAATGGTTTAGAGTTGGCTTAGAAATGGGTTAGAGTGCTAACCAATGCTATGCCTGTCTTGGCAGGATCCTAAACCCTTGTGCTCATCTACCCACCTGGATCTGAAGTCTCAGCATGATCTGATTTCACCTTCAACATGACTGGCTGGTCTCATTCAAATTAGCTTGACTGTTTTATTAAAAGCCACTCCAGTTATTAAAACAGTTAGAGAAGATATTTAAACCTGTGGTCTTTTCTTATGGATCCTTTAGGATGGTGGTTGTTTATCAAATATTTCACTAGGTTTAATAAATTTACTAAATCTCTTTTACAAGGAGAGACTATATGCATCCTTTTTGATGGGAGTTTGGTCTTCTCTTTCCTCACCCTGTGATTAATGCAAAATCAAATTGTATTGAATATATGCAATAAATATATTGTATTGAATATTAGAATATACCTCTCCAGTTCTACAGAAGTCATATCTGAGGAAAAGAGCTGTATTACAATTCCCATGCCAAAGAATATTTGCACTGTCAGTTTGATGTAAAATACAAAAGTGGTTTAGGAGTAATACCTGTCTGTCTCTGGGTGAGCATCTAAATAATAAAATTATATACACAGGTTGCTCTTATTCTTCGTCAAGGTGGGGTAACATTAATAAGAGAGATGTAAAGGCTCACTCCCTCAAAAAAAAAATAATGCTAATCAGATTTAGTGATTCTTTCTGAGAGATTAGGAAACATGGCATTTTTTTAGAGCAGGAGTACATGACCATATTTGTTGTCTCATGGCTGGCTACTCTTGCTATTTTTTAATTAACTGAGAGGTCAAAATAAGACCTCCCTTTCTCCTGTATTTAAAAGGTAACTTAAATTTTCATTGCTAGAAAACATGTAAATAGAGCTGCTTATCGTAGCTAAAAGACACTGAAAGAGTGGAAACAGCGGAAACAGCTTTTTTCCCCTGTGTTTCTTTTTCATTAATTTATTGATTCTATCTTAGCTTTCTTGGTGCTTTAGATTCTGTTCTGAGGTATCTGATTTCTTCTATCCTTATTTAGGAAAACTAGGTAAGACTACGGATTGTAGACCTGGAAGACAAGTCATAGTGGCTGGTATATTGTCATTCATTACTACAATACCTAAGTCCTTTTGTTGGATCAAACTTACTTATTATTCCTAAGTATAAACATTTTGCAAGTCAAACAAACAAACAACACACCTACTCCCTTAATCTCTTTGGATTCTTCTTCTTTCTATTGCTAAAACCCTCCACAAATCACCTTTTTTTCTACATTTTTTTCCCCAGAAATACCATAGTAAGGGAATGTTATGTCGCTGAGAGTCAGCAGCAAGGACTAGGGACAAGTAAACCTCTCTGCCTCATACTGCAAGACTTTCACATTTATAAGTTCATAAGTTCATAAAAAATAGTGTTCAGTAAAATCTAGCTGTAGAATTATAGCAGCTCCAATAAATCAGTCTTTAACACAGAAAAAAGTGGCTTTCTAAACCTTGCAGGATTAAACAGCAGATCTCTCCCAAACACCTTGTCCTTACTGCTACTGCTGGAATAGCATAACACTATTGGAGAAACAAGGTTATTTAATATGTTAGCCGATACACACAGGAACGAGGAAGTCCTTACTGCTATCTCTGCACTTTTTCCAGAAACAGAAATGCAGAGATGCAGACCTTATGACGTCCAAGTATAACACTCTTTAAACTAATACGTTCCCTTTCTGATGCACTGTATATACAGATACTGTTTGCTGCTATTCGTGTTCTCAAGTAGGAATCTTTTCAAGTTATTCATGGCAAGGACAAATTTTGGTGGGTTTGTTTGTTTTTTACATACATAGCTCTCTATATATGTATATGTTTTGGACAGGTTTGTCATTATTCACCACGTGAAAAAACTGCGAGACTGGCTTGTAGGAAACAGTAAGGAGAATATTCCCCTTACATTATCATCAGCTTGTCAATAGAGGCTTTTTGATTTTTGCGAGAGATAGTAGTGCTATAAATAATGAAGCTATAGGCAAGCAAGAAGGAAAAAGATGAGGTTTTTCTTCACAAATAAGCAACAAAGCTGCTCTCCATCTGACTCTGCTTTGGTTGTACAGTTCTGCAAGGGTTACGGGTGGTGGACCTGTATTGTCCACCCTTCTCTGGAGGGCCAGAGACAGGACAGCTTGCAAAAGAGCTTTACTTTGTGTTCCTGCAGTGCTGCTGAATCCTGTGAGAGGTTTCTAAGTAGTCTTTTAAATCCACCATGATTGTACCAGTTTTCATATGCTTCCTAGAAATAAACAGGATTAGACTATCAATGCTGTATATGTATATGTGTGTGCATAGACAGAAAGCAATAGAGAGGGAGAGAAATAAAAATAGTTGTCAGAAATAATACAACCCCATGCAATTGCTACAGCAGTAACCTGATGAGAAAGCCACTGAACGTAAAAAAAAAGGTTATTTTCAGTAGGGGTACAATAAAAAAGGTATAACGCTTTCACCCATTGTGAGGACTTCAGGTCATTCGTTTGTCATTCAATGCTTCTTTGATTGCTCATGTAGTAAAATGACAGTTCCTTTGTTCAGCTGATACTCTTGTCAGAACTTAAAGTTCTTTCTTTACTCCAAAGGCAAAAAAGGGGAACAGAGAAAAAGAGTAAAGAAGAGACGCAAAATTAGTCATGAGCATCAAATGATGTTTACCTTTACCATGCAACAGAGGCATTAGCCTTTCAGAAACTCGAACCTTTGGAAGTCACTTGGCTGGGATATTAAGACAAACGAATGCAGCCTCTCTTTGATCATTAATGCACAGAGAATCTCAGCATTTTCTTCCCCCTTGCTTCTTTTGATGCTAGAAGGTGAAAGGGAGAGTCTTGTTTCTTACCTGGCAAGAACCAGATGACCAGCAGTGAAACAATTTAACTATGGGTTACTAGAGGTTGAAATTCCTTTCGGAAGCCAATCCAGTGTTTTGCTTGTTAAAGGATAGAACAGCTGGTTACAATCAGTTGCTGGACTGAAAAAGCTCACCTCCAGGATACTAAAAAGTTGGTTCAGTAATTTGTTGGCTTCTTTGCTATACTAAGTGTTCTCTGACAGCTCCAAAAAAACATTGTCCTGAACAGAAAAAAATGGTGATTTTACTCTCAAGTAGCAATTATCTTCTTCAAACCTCAGATGGCTCTGACACAGCTCATTAACATGTCATGCCTACCAGTTTCACTCTTTCACCCAGTCCTACCTTTTCTCCTTTCCCTGAAGAGCTTTTCTGCTTAGCACAGCTATGCACAATTCTTGCCAGCTCACTATGGGTCCTTCACAACACATAAGTGCTGCAAGAGCATTTTTACTGTGTCTGTATGCATGCAGCTTTGCACATGTGCCTTTTCTTTCTGTGCTAATTGCTTAGATACAGAAGACCTGAAACTCCATCACAGCAGACTTTGGATTAAGGTTGATTTAGGTCACTGAGTAGCAGTGATGGTATCTATGCTCTGCAGAAGCCCTACAGTTTCCTGATGTGTTCTGTTTAATGAAGGGTAGTAATTAACCATGTCCAACCTTGTAATTATTAACATGCAATTGTTAATGAGACTGTAACTTCAGCTGTTACTTTGTGAACACTGATTTAAACCACATAAACAAAAATAATTAAAAACATTATGAAACGCATAGATATAATAGCTATCACAACCTTTATTATTACATTACTAATTTTCAGTAAAAGTGAAGTTTGAAGCAAATTGACACCGTCAATGCACTAAATTTTTAATTCATCGCTATAACTGTTTGAATGGAATTGGAAATGTAGGTAACATTTTTAAAGCTTTTTAAAAACATTTTTAAAGCTTTTTTATCTTTAATTTTTGAAGTTTATCAGTTTGGATTTTGACCTTGATGACTTTGTCTGCTTGTTGGTTTTAGGTCAGTTATTCATCCTAAAAGCAATAAAATCCTTATGATTTTGACTGAATTAAATATATATATATATATCTAAGAATGGCACAGGAGGCTTTGATTTGGGGTTCACCTTTTTATTTCCTCATCAAGTTTTGGTAATGGTAAGCATTGTATTTCAGAGCAAGAGCTTCCTTTTAGAGATTAGTTTGTTCTGAAAATCACAGCTGTTTTAACACTGAACTCAGTAACTATTCCATCCATTAAGAGTCTGCCCTCCCTGAAAGTAAAACTATCATTTTTTTTGTTTGTTTGTTTAATCTATTTCAAAACTAGAATTAAAAACAAACAAACAAACAAACCAACAACCACCAAAAAAAAACAAAACAAAAAACCAATCTTAGTGAGATATGCCAGGAAAGAGAAATAACCAAGTGTACCTGCAGTGGTATTCTGGTCCTTTTTCTTATGTAGACAGGTACAATGCCTAGTGATGGGGAATGCAGAGGCCTAACAGAAGAGTTCTGATTATCAAAATACATGGTATCAAAGAATATCAGGATTTTTTACTGTGACTACTACAACAGTTTTATTGCAGCTATGGTATTAGCCTTATGGCCTGCTTCTGGCTGCCTGAGCTTGCTGTTCCTTTTCCTAAGCTCTTTCATTTGTAGGACTTCAGACTGAAAGTCTTTTCCTCATTTCTAAGTGTGGGTCTTCTTATTTCTGTGTATTGTACCTGCTGAAGTACAATGGGAAATTCAACTTCTGAGTTTAACTATGTCCAATATATTTCTGACACTGTTTGATTCACAGGAATTTTTTTAAACCTACTTTGACATTGACTGTGTCCCCATAGAAGAGAAAAATCATTGACATTTAGAAATTGTTCCCTGTTATACAATAATGTTCTTTCTCATTAGAGAAAATAAACAAGACACAGGTTGTCAAACAGATCTTTCAAAATGCCACTCAGAATTTTCATTTCAATTTAACTTATTCTTATCTTGAGACCAAATATTAGCTGCACTGAAGTCAGCGTTGAACTCCCTTTCTATAAGGTCAGCCACAAAACAGTTTGTCTGTGGCTTATGCCCCTTAATGTCTTTTCTAAATATCTCTCTCACTAAGTGCTGTTATCCTGTCACAGAGGCTCTCTGAAACTGACTGCAATTAACTGTGCACTTCTATTCAGAGGAAAAGATTTAAAATAATCTGTTGTAATGTCTTTCTCAGAATACACAATCTGCAGGAGAATTGTACTCAGGAATATAAGGAATTTGTTTGTTTGTTTGTTTATTTTTAAGGAAAAAAAAATACCTTGAAATTAACAAACCCAGGAAGTGAGATCTAGTATTCGTAAACTTTCTGGAACAGTTCTTCAGTAAACAATAAAATCTGGTATCTTCATTTATGTAGCTTTTGAAAAGAATGCTATGAAATTACTTCATTTGAGTCTACCAGTATAGACAAAGAGCAGCTCTGAGAGTAGTTGGCTGTTTTGTTTAGCTAATGGAAGCAATAGCTGAAAACTGAAGGAAACCAAATCCAGACAGGAAGCAAGACATTTTCTTTAAATTAAGGGAGCTATGTCATCACAACAATTTCGCTCAAAATCTTTTTTTCTTCTTCGAAGCCTTGATGAAGAGGCAGTAAATCGAGGCTTGTCTGTTTTTTTCTTTTTCAAATGTATCTGCTTGTTTAATAAAAATTATAATATCTTCCAACAAGCCCTACTCCCTTTATGTCAGTATTTATATTCCTTTCTAAAATATACACTACATTTCATCCAAAAAATGACAGCTTCTTTTCATAAATCATTGAGAGAAATACTAGAGACTTGGTAATGATTATCAAACCATGACCTTAAGAGTACCTGTGAGTTTGTTTTCTCTGAACTACATGTGTAACCAACCAACCAAACAAATCTGAACTAATCAGGAAAAAAAAATCTAAGTGGCAAGAAAACCAAGAGCAGGGGAATCTCTGTGAGCCACTGATAGTAAATTTCTGTAAGGTGTCCTTAAAAAGTTAGACATTTATGTAAAAGGACCTACAGATGAAAATTACTTCAGAATCTCCTTGTGTTCTGTTGTAGTTTTCAAACATTTAACTTTCTAATTTGGGAAGAAAAACCCAAGGTCCAAAATTCAAAGATCAAGTTTTCAAATGTATCTCACAGCTGCAGATGAAAGCTATCAACAATCTGTGACATAAACTCCTACTCTCACAGAAATGGAGATACAGAAGTTGATGACACTGCCATACTAGTAAACTGGCAGGGAAGACATTACATCATCAACTGCCGAGCCACTTAGTAGAGCTAAAAGATCATGTGGGAGGATGTTGTCATTGCAATTGCATTCAGTAGCATCAACAGGGTTGATCACTAGCAAAGAAAGGGCAACTGAGGGTTAAACTGCAAAGGTGAAAAATTATTCTCAATTCAATATGTAGCTAGGGCCTGCAGAACTGGAAGTAAAAGGGAAGGCCCTAATGCATTGAATTTGCTAGCACAGCTTCCAGAGTTTAAATTGGACCCCATGAACCCGGAGTTAGGAATAAAAAGGGCTCTTTTTGAAGCCCTAATTCAAACACTAGCTCTAATACTAATCACAAGCACAGCTAGTAACTCGAGGCCTCCAGAACCTCTGGTAACATATTCTTGACAGGAGAAGCCAAATAATGTGGTTTCTTCAACAGTTTTGACAGGACTATATGGAGTCTTTCAGTAGATACGTTAATATTAATGTTAGATCAGGATGAATCACAGAGCAACTATTGAGACTAGAGTGAGGTTTGCATTTAAAATTATGGTTGGGTCAGCAGATGTTGTCTTCGTGCTGTTAATCCTCTAAAGCCAGAATAGGATGTATTGACAGACACTGTAAACTGCTTAATGCCATTTCCTGACTGGAGGTTTATCAGTGGTTGACTGTGAGCAATGGAGACAGAACTGGTTTTAAGAACAGACACACACACACAACTGCATGAAAATCTCAGTTCATCATTATACATTGGCCAGATCACAAAACTGGCTTTTGCAGGTAGTGGAAGGTCAGCAGTGGTTCAGTATTTGTTCCCAAATGAGTCACTGAGGTTATAGTTAGTATTGTGGGTACAATTACATTTAGTGCAGGAAGAAAAGAGATAGAATAAGTTTATCACAAAGTCAGGAAAGGCTAAATTATGACATTGCAAAAGCTTTATTGTGGGCTATATTTTAGGGTGCAGCTATGACAGTAAGTTACTATGAAGAGTATCTTCATGGTTGGAAACAGTATACAGTTTGGGAATAAAGACTTTGATTCACTTCTGTGTTCTGCAAAGTCCGCAAGACTAATCTGGATATTCAAGTCCCAAAGAATAGTTTAATTTTGAGAAGCTATGGATAAGGTCACTATTGGACTAGATTAACATTACGTATAGAGATCCAGTCATCAGGAGAATGAGTTTCTGCTACATTTCCAAATTCTGTAAGGCCTATGAAGATATTGAAAGACAATTACCCCAAATCAAAAAATGAAACATTTAAGAATCACTGCATTACAACAGAGAATAGAGGTAAAATTAGGCCTAGAGCAACTTGTGATTGAAGACTTCAGATTAATACGTTCACAGGGCTCAAGGTACATCAGTGAATACATCCCACCATAATACATCATATTGCTCTTTCGCAGATTTCTTTCTAGCGTGTATATGATAATATGCTTCTATTAATATTGTAAACAGAGCATGGAAAAGAAGAAAAACCTCACTGATATGCATATATCTGTGTAAGTCTACAGTAAATCAACTGCACCAGAGCTGATGGAAAAATCATCTCTCAGAATGGGAAAAGAAAATTCAGAAAAGATTAATTCAACATATGTTAGATATCTCACAGTTTGATTACTGAGTTCATTTAACATATATTTCTGAGCTCAGCTTGGCTTTCTTCATATCTTCACAATTTAGTTTTACAAATGTTATGTTTGACACTTCATGTAAGATAAGAATCACACTCTCAGACTCACAGTAATACCAGTGCAAACTGGGCATAGAAGCACTGAGCGAAACAGAGCTACTCTTGGATATATATTGATGCCCCTGAGATCAAAATATGTCCCACTCTCTTGGAACAGAATTATAAGAAGGACTGAGCTGAGAATAACCTTGTGTACATATAACTGTCTGCTCTTCTGAATACTTTCTTCCTAAATCTTGTACATTCTGACAGATCCATTAACCAATAGTTTTCCAGTGACATCACTGGTGATGAAGGGCAGTACAATTACACATACCCAGATATTTTCTCCCTTTTTTGGCAATTATTTTTATGTTTATTTTCATTTAAGATGTATATTGTGGTTTTGAGACAGAAAATGAAATACAAAACATTATGTTATCTTGTGTTAGTTTTGAATGTTTAAATAGGAACTATCTGCTTATCATCTTCCAAATTTAAAATAACCTCTCAGTATGTGCTTAATACTTAGTGTTGTTTGCATGTGTTCAGAATTGTGATTCTCAAATGAAACTTTTGTGAATTTTACCGCTATATTTTATTCATCTAAAAAGTCATTGAAGGTTCATTATTATTTTCTTGTTTAAAACTACTTTTTCATTTAAATTGATGAACAAACCCAATAACTTAAATGTCTAGCCAGGCAACATAAGTGATGTCTAGTCAAGACAAATAGTTTAAATTTAAGCAATAGGGGGACATAGTGGTTTAGAAGTTAAAATAACTAATAACTGAAAGTGGCTTAAAAGTTAAAATAACTAATATATTACTGGCTTTGTTGGACAGCATAAACATTAGTGCTGTGAAGGTTTCAATTCAGAACAAAAACTTTTTGAAACTAATACTCTATAAAATGTATTAGCAAGTGTAAATAATCACATACATGACTAAGAGCCAAGTGTGTGGCTACCTGCCACAGTGTCTTAGTGTCTCTGCTGCAGCCTTGAAGAGACTCTGATGGCAAGTACAGCATCAGCTACACTTCTGTGTGTACCAGCCAATGCAATCATCATCCTCCATTATAATTTAACCCTGTATAAGCCATACATTTGTAGATCTGGATTATTTTATGCTTATGTTAATATAAATTGAAGAAGTCCTTGTAAAAGTTTTACACAGTATTTGTATTATGTTCACAGATACAATGCAAATCTTTTTAGAACCTAGAATATATATTTCTTTTCTTCGTTTGCATTGTCTAAAATTCCACTAACTGGTTGTGAATATTTTGTGTACTGAAATTGCAGTGGTTACTTGTAATTGAGCATTTAACTCAAACTGTGTTGTTTCAGTTTTGTAACTGAATGGCTGTATGTCAGAGACAGAGAGAAATCTTGACAAAAAACAGTGATGTCATTACTGACTCACTGAATGTTAGGCTCTGAATAGGTTTTAGTAAATTTAAAAAATCATTAACCTTTTAACTTGCTTATATTTTTCATTTGGGATTATTCTTGGGGGAAAAAAAATGACAGATTTACCATGGAATTTAAATATTATTTACTCTTACTATTTTAATCCAGGTTCATTCTGCATGCAATGTGTCCCTAATTATTTTGAATAGAGCTAGAATATTTTTTAGACTGAGATCACATAGTTCAGACATTCTAAATGATTCAAAATGAATTTTTAAGAACCTCAGTCCCCTTCTGCCTTACGCACTCATGCATTCCACTGAAGCATTTTTACTGCGTTACCTTTGTTGAGATAAAGTAATTGCAGGTACAGAAGTGGGTCTGCATTTGAAGATGTGATTTGTGATCCCCAGGTCTTCAGAAAGTGTAGGAGAATGTGCACTTAATTTCTTTCTGGAATTGTTATAATGTGAATGAGTAGCAAAGACAAGGTGCAAAATCCAGTGCAAGGAAGACACATGCCTATCATAATGAAATTATTACTGAAAAGATAATAATTCTGTTTCTATTAAAAAAAATATTAAAAAAAAAAGGCAAAAAGTGCATTGCACTTTCCATGAGTGAGCCCCAGAACCTTCTTAATTATTAAAAAAAGTGAAAAAAAAATTTATATATATCTCTTCTTATGGCTTAGAAGGCAATAACTGGTACATGCAATTAGCATTGGTGTTCACTCCTAGCCTTTGATACAATGAAATGTATGCCTTGGCTACCTGAGTGCTTGTTTACTTGCTGTTGTGTCCCAAGTAAGTCCTCATATCCCTACAGTGAAGAACATTAAATGACATCCAGGTTAAGATAAAATATAAATAAGAACATTTATTCATACCAGCTAGAATAGCTGATAGAGTCAAAATTTTATAAAGACACAGACAAGCAAAGCAAAGAAAAAAAGAACAAAACACATTAAATCTGATTATATCAAGATTACTTCATAAAAGTCTCCCTCTCTCTCACTTGGGTTGATTTGCCATCTGCTTCTTACAAGATGGCTGTCACGATCTCAGTCTTGTGGCTCATGCTGCATTTCTGTGTGGAGACTGATAAAAGCACCCATCCATGAGAAAGGACATCCTTTCACAGAACATTTTTCAGGACTTAGCCCTCAGGGACTACCCTCAGATATTCATCTTGGCTGAACCTGTTAGCTCATTTAACCCGTTCTCTTTTCAGTTCTTCCAGGGAGTCTAGGCAGATTTAATGTCTTATCCCAAAGTACATTTTATTCACTTTCACCCAGGAGTTCCTCTGGCTGCAGTTTGTAATTAGAAAAACTGCTTTTTACTATGTGTGCACACTTAAGAAACCATAAAGTTAAATTGTGAAAATGCATATACATAAGGTTAAATATAAAGAGATAGTGTTATATCTTGGCTTATAATAACTGCATCATAGTCCATAATAATCATTACAGAAAATCTATATTTTCCAACCTTTTGTTACTTCTATCATTTTAACAATAATTCCCAAGATGCCTTAAATCTATCTCTTTTCCCAAAACAATTTTACAGAAGCAAGTGCAAGATCAGTGTTTCTATTCCAGCTCTGCTATGTGCACTTGAATGGATGCCTATAAATGAGTGAATACATCTACTTATTCAAGGGTCATATCCATGCTGCTAATTCAGATTTCAAATAAAGTCACTGATGAATCAGATAAGTACTGATTTGCTACCCTGACATCTAGCCAAAGACTAGGATTTCATGCTATAAACTCCTTTATGGATTCTTAGATACATATATGAGCACTCTTGAGACAAATTCTTTTTGTTTTCAGTAGTTCTATGTCTTCAAATTAAATATATGCTAAAGAGATTTGCAGGGCTCAACTGTACAGGCAGCTAGAAGTTCCACTTACCAGAAAAAGAGCATTTATATTTGTGCAATTCCTACTTTAATGACTCTTCAAGACTGTCAAGGAAATGTTCATTTTAGTGGGGCAGGAAGGAGTTTTTCATGTATATAACCTTTTTTTAGTTTTGCTTTGTTTGTTTGTTTGTTTGTTTTCAACCTAAAAGTCTGGTTTTCCAATCCCATATGCTCAGTAAGGGAAATAATTGACTAGGGACAGTTTGGGATACAGGTCCCCAAGGGATTTTCTTGACAAAGAGCAGCTCCTCAAGGATGCAATATTTGAACTGCCTACCTGTGTGCAACATTAACTGTCACCTTTAATGGCTGGGGAACTGAAAGGGACATTATGACAGTCATACATTGCACTGAAGACACTTGTAAACTGTGTGCATCAACAGGCTTTGTGGCATGCATTCAGGACACTACAGCTCCTTTCTCCTTTACTGATTACTGTCAGCTCTTGTCTCTGCTGCTGGACTGGGGAGAGCCTAAGCATGGGAGGGACTTGCCCTTAGGCTGTCTCCTGTTCTCAAATAGCATAAAATACCATTTAAATTCTGATTTAGAATGACAGGCTTCTTTTGTCTTCCAAAAGGTGAAAAAAAGAATGAAAAATCTATTAGATGTGTGTACTCTGATTATAATGTCCAGGACATAATCTATATCTATCTATCCGTCTATCTATCTATCTATCTATATTTTTTATTTTTTTTTCCAGATGGTTCTTCAAACCAAGGCTTAAATACAAAAAAAAATTGAAATACTACAAATAGCTCTTTGAAGATTACTTTTGTATATGCCTCAGAAAAACATAGAATGGAAGATAAATAAAAATAACTCACTGCAACGCAGTATAAAATCTGACACTTCAAAACAGCAGTTTCTTTTATCCCCAGGGAGATTAACAGAACTGTTGAAAACTACATTAAGGATATTTTATGGTATAGTCTTAACATCTAGGAAGGAAGTTTGGCTGTTTGCCACCAACTTCTGAATTCAGCAAGCAACTTCTTACAGCAGGAAAACTCTTGCTTATTTGGCAAAACTTTGTGGATGTTCTTTCTTCAATATTTTAGCTCATAATGGGAGTTTTCTTCAAGATGTTAATAAAGTCAGACATTATTTTCAAACTTTTGAATAGAAAAAAAAGGTGTATGTTTTTTTTTTCAGTTGAATCTAGTTTCTTATTTCCTACATACCTCTTCTTGTCTATCAGTTTCTACCTTTTCGGTTTTGAACATATAGGTGAGTTCCAAACACATTTCAACTTATATTCATACAGATTTCATGAAATTTGCTATATGCTGAGTAGAGGAGAAATGCACAAAATATCTCCTTTGAGGTAAAAGCTTCAGCATAATCGTACTGTATTATTATTATTGCAAATACATGAGCATTTCCAAAAGACAGAGATATTATAAATTGCACAGTAATTGAAAATCTTAGAACTTCTTCAGTATAGGTGAAAGCAAATAGAAAACATGGAATCAATTAAACAAAGTTGCACAGTTTGCATTGTTCATTAAAAGACTTGTATGTATGTAAACTCACTTGGAATTATATTTTCAGTTCTTTTCATATCAGGTTATATGAATGTATGAATTGCATGATAAGATTTGAAAATCAATACAGAAGCAAGCAAGCAAGAGGAGATTATGTCTGCATCTAAATTAAACAACTGGAAGCTCAGTCGGATAGAAAAGATTAAGCAAGTTTTAAACTAGCTGGCCCTGGTACCAAGAGTTGCGTAGACACGTGATCATAGAACACACTGCAGACTAACTTGCTCTGGTTCCCCCTGTGTGCCATTGTAAATTAGGAGTTTACTCTAGAAACTGAATAAGTGTAAAATTTGTGTAAACAGGTCCATCAAACACACTTGTCATGATCCAAGAAGCATTTATTTAGAGTCTTTGCAGTGGCTACTATCCAAATAAAATTTGCAAGCAGGGAAACTCAGGCCTTTTGTCATAATTCCCTAACAAAGTTATTAAAAATCAAACAAGCTCTGTTACTAACTTGCTGTTCCACATCACTAATGAAATATACTAGATAAGATTAAGTGAATTCTTCCACTATGTTAATATTCTTGTATGAGAGAGATGGTGATTACTGTTGATCTTATAATTACTCAAGCAGGGGTGAGACTCCACTATATAATATACCTTTTTTGTACAAATACTATACATCACACCGTATGGTATAATGGGTATCACCTGTAAGGAGGCCCAGTTATTTAACAAATTTCTATGTTTTACCTTTTTTTCTTCTGTTCTTCTATGCTTTTTCTTTTATGTGTGTGTGCTGAATTGCTAACCATTTTATCCGTAAGCACATGTTCTTTTAACAGGTTTATTGCTATAGCAAGGACAGAGCTGAGTGGCTGAGTGGGCTGCAGCATAATTGCAGATGAGATGCACACTGTGAAAAAGCTGATGTTTTAAATGTCAAGTCAATTTTAAGGCGAAAATGGCCCAGAAAAAAATATAGATCTATGATTTAAGGACACTATTTTTAAACAGCTGAAATAATGTTCAAACTTCAAACAATTATGAAACAATCCAATAACTTTGAAATTCAAATTGCTACCTTGTAAGAGAGAGTCAACTTTTCATTTCTTTTGATATTACCAGATAACTGGGTTTAGAAACTATGAAAAAATATTTCAGTAAATAATAATTTTAATTGAATAGTTTCTTTTTAAAAAGCATTGTTTACTTTCTTATTTATACACTAATTTTAATTACTTGGTCCTACATTGTAAGAATATTAAGGTTGAAGTTCAGCTCAAAAAAGGGAAAGTTCATAACACAAAACCTTCATTTAATTTTTCCCTTCTGTGTGTCTATTGAATGCAGTTGTATCATTTTCATCCCTGCCCAGAATCACACCTCATACATTTATATTTCTTTGTGTCTCTTTCTGTCATTTTAGATTTTTTTTTAACTAGACATCGTTTACCATGTATTATCCAAACCTATACTTCATACAAAATTAATAATTTTTATTGTTGCTTTTTTAGAACTACTACAGGAACACCAAAATGCTTCCTAAATATGTATTAATGCATTTTCACAATAACCCTGAGTTTAGGTGGCACTAGTTTTCCATTTGTTATGTTTAAATGTAGAGATTAAAACCAAAACTGAGAAAAAAAAGTGTGTTAGTTTTACTTGTCAAGCATGGAAGAGTATAAACTTGACTTTTTAGCAGTCTCAGTGTTTTAATACAGCTGTATATATGCAAAGCACAGGTCTAACTAGTTTAAACTGCAGTGAAAGAACCCAGACATCCCACAAAGTTTCTTCTGCAAGTAAAGAAACAGCATTTACAAGTATTGTCAGACAGAACTTTGTTAAAAACAGAATCACAAGGTGGGAAAATAATACACACCTCTGTAGTTTTTTACCTGTCTTCTTACAAGAACTTTATCTCATTTTCTCTTTGCTTTCAATTTGCTTTCACAGCAAGGGTCAGTACTGGGACGAGTACTATTCAAAATATTAATCAATTACTTGGATGAGGGAATAGAATGCACTGTCAGCAAGTTTGCTGATGACACTAAGCTGGGAGGAGTGGCTGCCACGCCAGAAGGCTGTGCTGCCATCCAGCGAGACCTGGACAGGCTGGAGAGTTGGGCAGGGAAAAATTTATTGCAATATAACAGGGGAAAGTGTGGAGCCTTGCATCTAGGTAGGAACAACCCCAGGTTCCAGTATAAGTTGGGGAATGAACTGTTAGAAAGGAGAGTAGGGGAAAGGGACCTGGGGGTCCTGGTGGACAGCAGGATAACCATAAGCCAGCACTGTGACCTTGTGGCCAGGAAGGCCAATGGCATCTTGGGGTGTATTAGAAGAGGGGTGGTTAGTAGGTCGAGAGAGGTTCTCCTCCTCCTCTAGTCTGCCCTGGTGAGATCGCATCTGGAATATTGTGTCCAGTTCTGGGCCCCTCAGTTCAAGAACAACAGAGAACTGCTGGAGAGAGTCCTGTTCAGAGCCACGAAGATGATGGAGTGAAGCATCTCCCTTATGAGGAAAGGCTGGGGGAGCTGGGTCTCTTTAGTTTGGAGGAGACTGAGGGGTGACCTCATTAATGTTTATAAATATGTAAAGGGTGAGTGTCATGAGGATGGAGCCAGGTTCTTCTCAGTGAAAACCAATGATAAGACAAGGGGCAAGTGGTGAAAACTGGAAAGTAGGAGGTTCCACTTAAATATGAGAAGAAACTTCTTCTCAGTGAGGGTGACAGAACACTGGAGCAAGCCTCCCTGGGAGGTTGTGGAGTCTCCTTCTCTGGAGACATTTAAAACCCACCTGGACACATTCCTGTGTAACCTCATCTATATGTTCCTGCTCCAGCAGGGGGATCAGACTAGATGATCTTTCGAGGTCCCTTCCAATCCCTAACATTCTGTGATTCTGTGATCCTGTGTGATTCAATATAAATACACATAATTTCTGCAACAACTCCCTTCTGTAATAGGGATCCTAAGTGTGTGGTCAGGTCTTAAATATCATCCTGCATGTGGACAAGCAGGTGAATTCAGGTTACAGGAATTATTTTGTTTGCTAATAATTCTGGTCCTTGATTTTAGAGTTTAATTGAAGGGTAGAATTCACATTAGAACTATTGAATTGCAACCTTATACACAGAAGTAGTTTAGTGCTCCTGATTCCTATGGAAATACATTTAAGGTAATTATATTTTAAGAAATCAGTGGTTGGCAGTGACAGGAGCTGCAGGGGTTCCCCCCAGGGCAGGTAAGGAAGGGTTGTAGTGGATCTGGAAAACTATATAGCACTTCATCCCTAGGGCTCCCAGGCTGGGGGCTGAAATCGGGCTCCCAATAGTCTGGAATGGGAGGACAGACAGTCTTATTGGTGTCCTTAGGGCCCCAAGATTTAGAAGGAGCCGAAAGGTGAGCACCTGCCTACCCTGCACCACCACACTTGTTCCCATGAAGAATGATCTTATGTGGAATAATTCCTCATCTACTTTTTTTCAGTGTTTGAGAGGATGTTCAGTGTGCCTGCATTTACACCCACAGGAGTTGTTTTCAGCCCAGTGCAGATGTTTCAGGTTCAGGTAAATACAACAGTCTTACAGAGTCTGTCTTTGAACATAAGGTAACGAGCTTGCAAGCTATTTTCAACCATGCAACAGGCTGACTGGTCAGAGACAGAAAACAGATTTTGTACATCCTCAAAGCCACTTTTGAAGTAATGGTAGCATGTACGAATAAATTAGAGGAAATTCAGCTTATGGTAATGCATTCCAGAAAACTGAGGGGAATTAAAATATATACATTTAAAATTAGGAACAATTCAATAGCACTTAACAGTTAAGTAGTAACTTCTATTCCAAGTATCCCAAAACATATTATGTGCTTCTGTCTAGCAATGAAATCCTAGTATTTGTAAGATGAAATGTGGCATCTGATCTGCCATAGCCCTATAAACCAGTTTGCACAGAAAGCAATGAAGAAATATTTCTTCCTTTGGAAGGTCAAAAGTTTGCAATTGTAGGACACAAAAGGAAAATGACATTTGGGATCTGGCTAGAACTAGAGAGTAACCATTCATTTTCTACTGAAACATTACAAAGGATCTCTTTCCTGGCTAGGAGTGGTCAGTCTGTTACACTCAGGGCCCATTTTAATGATGAAATTGGAATGAGGAACGTATAAACAACGCATTGCAGTAGATAAAATACAAACATTTTTGAATTCAAGTATCAAAAATATTACAAATGCACTTCATTTAATTTGATTTTATATCAGATTTGTTCTGCATAATAAGAAGAAGTTGTCTATAAGTTCATTGTGCTTCACTGATCCTTTTTAAAGTTACATATACCTCTTGCAAATGTTTTCATTTCAGAATCAATGTTTCCTTTGGAAACTGGTGTATTTCTAAAGAGTCTATGGCTTGAAACAATTTGAAACTGTGCAAAGCAATTATGAAGGAAGTAACTTTACAGTCATTGCAAGAAAATGCATTGATTCCTCCAAGCTCCAGACTGATGCATCCCTATGAGGAAGAAATAAACTAAAGGGAGTAAGAGGCTAGCATGGATGAATGTTAAAACTCATGTGGAAGAAGGATGTTTATGTTATATGGCAAAAGGGACAGACCAGCTGGAAGGAATACAAGGAGGCTATTAGAGGATACAGGGATGCAGTGAGGAAGGCCAGGATCCACTTGGAAGCAAATCTGGCCAGGGATGTCAAGGACAAAAAGAAGGGCTTCTTCAAGTCTGTCAGCTGCAGAAGGAAGGTTAGGGAAAATGTAGGTCCACTGCTGAATGAGGAAGGTGCCCTGGTGACGGATGATACAAAGAAGGCAGAGTTACTGAATGTTTTCTTTGTCTCTGTCTTCACTGGTAAGACCAGCCCTCAGGTATCCCAGACACTAGAGACAGGAGAGAAAGTCTGGCAAAAGGAAGACCTTCCCTTGGTTGAGTGGGATCAGATTAGAGATTGTTTAGACAAACTGCACATCCATAAACCCATGGGCCCCGAAGGGATGCACCCATGAGTGCTGAGAGAACTGGCAGATGTAATAGCTAAGCCACTTTCCATCATCTTTGAAAGGTCTTGGAGAACAGGAGAGGTGCCTGAGGACTGGAAGAAAGCCAACATCACTCCAGTCTTCAAAGGAAACTACAGGCCAGACAGTCTCACCTCCATTCCTAGAATGCTGATGGAACAACTTATTCTGGACATCTTATCCAAGCATGTAGAGGAGAAGAAGGTTATCAGGAGTAGTCAGCAGGGGTTCATCAAAGGGAAATCGTGTTTGGCCAACTTGATAGCCTTCTATGATAGTATGACTGACTGGATAGATGAAGGAAGAGGAGTGGACATTGTCTACCTAGATTTCAGCAAGGCTTTTGACGCTGTCCCTCACAACATCCTCATAGGCAAGCTCAGGAAGCGTGGACTGGATGAATGCACGGTGAGATGGATCATGAACTGGCTGGGTGGCAGAGTTTAGAGGGTTGCGATCAATGGTGCAGAGTCTGTTTGGAAGCCTGTAGTTAGTGGGGTTCCTCAGGGGTCAGTATTAGGTCCAGTCCTGTTCAACCTGTTCATCAGTGACCTGGATGAAGAGACTGAGTACACCCTCAGCAAGTTTGCTGATGATAACAAACTGGGAGGAACAGTTGACATACCAGAAGGCTGTGTTGCCATTCAGGGAGGCCTGGACTGGCTGGAGGACTGGGCAGAGAAGAACCAGATCAAAATCAACAAGGGCAAGTGTAGGGTCCTGCACCAGGGGAGGAATAACCCCAGGCACCAGTACAGGTGGACCTGCTGGAAAGCAGCATTGCAGATAAGGACTTCAGAGTTGTGGTTGACAACAGGTTGACCATGAGTCAACAATGTGCCCTTGCAGCCAAGAAGGCCGACAGTATCCTGGGGTGCACTAAGAAGACTGTGACCAGCAGGTCAAGGGAAGTGATCCTCCCCCTCTACTCTGCCCTTGTGAGGCTGCATCTGGGGTACTGCATCCAGTTCTGGGTTCTCCAGTTTAAGAAGGACAATGAATGACTAGAGGGAGTCTGGTGGCGGGTGACAAAGATGATTAGGGGTCTTGAGCATCTTTCTTATGAGGAGAGACTGAGAGAGCTGGGTCTGCTCAGCCTGGAGAAGAGAAGGATGAGAGGGGATATTATCAATGTTTATAAATATCTGGAGGATGGATGTCAAGAGAATGGGACCAGACTCTTTTCAGTGGTGCTCAACAATAGGATGAGGGGCAACAGGCAAAGCTGAAGCATAGGAGGTACCATCGGAATATGAGGAGAAACTTCTTTTAGACTCAGGACTTGAGGGATTCCTTAGTAAGTTTGCTGATGACACAGAATCGGGGTGAGCTGTTGACACTCTCAAGGGCAGAGAGGCCCTGCAGAGGGATCTGGACAAATTGGGGAATTGGGCAATCACCAACTGCATGAAGTTCAAAAAGAGAAAGTGCTAGATTTTGCACCTGGGACACAGCAACCCTGGCTGTCCATACAGGTTTGGAGATGAGATGCTGGAAAGCAGCTTCCTGGAGAAGGATTTGGGGGTTCTGTTTGATGGCAATCTGAACATGAGCCATCAGTGTTCCCTGGCAGTGAAGAAGGCCAACCATGTCCTGGGTGCATCAAGCACAGCATTGCCAGCCGAGCAAAGGAGGTGGTTATCCCACTCTGCTCTGCACTGGTGCAGCCTCACCTGGAGCACTGTGTGCAGTTCTGGGTGCCACAGGATAAAAAAGATATTAAGCTACTGGTGACTGTCCAGAAGAGGGCCACAAAGTTGATGAAGGCTTTGGAGAGGAAACTATACGAGGAGTGGCTAAAGTCACTTGGTTTGTTCAGCCTGGAGAAGAGGAGACTAAGAGGAGACCTCATCGCGGTCTACAGCTTCCTCACAAGAGGAGGAGGAAAGGCAGGCACCAAACTTTTCTCTTTAGTGACCAATGACAGAACCAGAGGGGATGGCAGGAAGATGTGCAAGGGGATGTTTAGGTTGGACATTAGGAAAAGGTTCTTCACTCAGAGGATGGTGGAGCACTGGAACAGGCTCCCCAGGGAGGTGTCACGGCCCCAAGCCTGACAGTGTTCAAGAAGAGACCAGACAACACCCTCAGACACATGACGTGAACTGTGGAGTTGTCATATGTAGGAACAGGAGTTCGACTCGATGATCCACGTAGGTCCCTTCCAACTCAGGATATTCTATGGTTCTCTGAGAGTGGCGGAGCACTGGAACAGGCTGCCCAGAGAGGTTGTGGAGTCTCCTTCTCTGGAGACATTCAAACCCCACCTGGATGCATTCCTGTGCAACCTACTCTATGTGTACCTGCTTTAGCAGGTGGGGTTGGACTAGGTGATCTCCAGAGGTCCCTTCCAACCTCAGCCATTCTGTGATTCTGTGATTTTTTCAGTTTTAAATTACCTTTTTTATATCTTGTTGCAGATTTCATTTTAGGTGCATTATATTGGATTTTTGTTCAACATTTTATCCTTTACTATCTTAAACAGGGGAAAACATTTAGCAAATTAGTTTTAAATGTAAAAAATTAATTCTGACCTCTGGTGACATTTCAGCACAGATAGTATTCAAAATATCTTTTTTTATTTCTTCTGTGACATCTGATGTTCATTTTGTTTGTTGGTTTTTTTGTTGTTGTTGATGTTTGGTTGTTTTTTTTCTCTTAACTTGGCCATTGAAGAAAGTAACAAACACTCCATATTTTACAATTTGCTTTGGGCCATACACAGCATAACTAGGCACACCTTATTGACATGGAATACCATCAAATTTTGAAGTGGCATTATATTGGATTTTGGATGGTTATCAATAAATACCACAATGTTATGTGCTACCAGTTCCTATGTAAAATGTGCGAGTAGTTGCTATTTCTGAGACAAATGAATCAATAAACTAGAAAATGTCATCTACACGGAGGTGTAAATTTTAGACATGTAAGAAGACAAACAGTTCATGCAAAATCCTCCTCAACCTCCTTGGTTTTGCCTAATTTGAATTTAATTTAAAATATGTGCTGCCATTGTCAGGGGGAAAAAAACCCAAAATATCTCTTTTGTTCATTGTCTGGCTTCTGGTTCTCGACTTCTTGATTTTACCTAATATAGTTAAGGAAGAATGTCTTAATATTTCCTGCTGTCAGTGCCACTTCTCAAACCTGAAGTTATTTCCTTCATCCTTTCCGCAGCAGTTGAAGAAAAGAAACAGCTATGAGATACTGGTACTCATAAATTCCCAGCCAAATCAGCAAAGCATACTAAATAAAGTCTGACACTCTTTCATCAGGGCTACTCTATCAGTCTGTCCTTGGGAGATAAATTTAGGGTTTCAGTTTTTGCATTCCATCAGGATGACATTAACAACAGTTTAGAGTCATTTTAACATCTTATCTGTGTCACTTTTCACTGAATCCTTAAAACTGCTTTAGGGATTATTTTTCTTTTGTCCACTGGTCATTAATTCCCTTTAATCCCAAATCTTCCAATCTTTGAAACACTTCATCTGTACAGAATTAGACTCCCTGTTTCTAAATTACTCTCCTTCACACCTTCATACTCTGTCACACTATATATTCCACAAAAATAGGTTCTCTTCCAGAAGCATGCATTTCCACATTGCATACCATTTGTAGATGTGAAAGTGTTGAGAGCCTAATCTCTCCATAAGTGCAATTTCATTGAAGAAGGTATTGATACAATGGATTAAATTCATTTGCTCCTTGTCGACAAGAAGTCAGCATCCATTTGAATTGTTTTGGGATGTCCATCTATGAGTGCAGAATGGCACATATCTCCTGTAGGCTCTTTGTCAGATATGTCAGCCCCATTTAAATGTCTTGGGCCATCTTAGATGGCACTGGACATCTTAGTTTCCAAGGCAGAATCAAACACCCCACTTCAGGAAATCATTTTTCTGTGGGACTTAGATAAATGTTTTAAGTTAAACACAGCTTCAGGGTACTCTGAATATGGAAGGTATAGTCTGGAGTCTATGCAGTAAAACCTTTGATTTGTCCTCATATAACTGGTAAAATGAGCACCAAAATATGCACCTGACACTTCTTCATGAAAAACAACAAACGTTGTCATCCTAAATCTACAGCACAGAAATCACACAGAATCACACAATCACAGAATGTTAGGGATTGGAAGGGACCTCAAAAGATCAGAAATGAAACATAACAAATCACAGAACAGAAAAAGCATCCAAAAGTAAGAAATGAGACTGTGTGATCTGATAACAAGGCATTAAAGAATTCACAAATAGTTATTGGTTTTGTTTGATACAAAATTCCAGTAGATAGGAATTCTGTTTTTAGAAGTTTTCTAATTTGCTATATAATTACTTAATAGGCTGTTGTTTTCTGTTAGGGTTTTTTTGCGTTTGTTTTTTGTTTGTTTGATGTTTTGTTTTGTTTTGTTTTAATTATGTCAGTTGCTTTACTGCCCTGTTTTTGGAGCAGGGTTGCTATGTGAGAAAAAAAGCCCAAACCGAACTGAAAGACCTTCAATATATTTATTTCGCACTTTAAATTCAGAGAACTATTTATTCCTCTACTGATACTGATCTCATTTTATAACAGGGAAAATGTCAATAATTTCAGTAAGAATGTTGGGATGTAGCCTCAGAATTTCTAACTTTGCTAATGCAGCCCCGTAAAGGTCTACACTTGAAAAGCAACTCTATATACTTGTAGTCCTGCTGACGTAAATATATTCAATTTACAGCAGCAAAAATAATTCCTGTTCCTTTTTTTTTTTTTTCAGAAAAACCTTCAAGGAGCACTTGTTGATGTTTTTTTCTGACCAGTCTTAATGAGTCAGAAACACAGGAGAAAATTAAAATAAAAACGAAATTTAAAAAATAGAGTAAATTTTCCTTGGTCGGCAGTTTACAAAAAGTGCATGTTTAGACTACCTGAAAGGTTAGCTTTTCTGTGTTACTTATGTAACAAAAAGATAGGGCCTTGCAGAAATAGCTTCTTGTTAAAATAAAATAATAACATTTTATATGGTCTCTACATTTCTGTAGAAATTTAAGTCATACTTTAGATGGGAAAACTGAAGCCCAGAAATTAAAATCACAGTCCAACATTACCAAGTGAATCAGTAGTAGAACAGCATGGAGTTTTTCAAACTCTATCTGTTTGTCTGAATTTCAATACAGTTTTGCTGATACATGCTGTGGTATCCTACATAACAGGTTTTATTTGTTTCTCCTAATGAATAAAATAATGAGGATATTATTTCTGCACTAATGTAAGTTGCAGATATTGTAATCAGAATCTGAGTCAATGGAGGATCAATAAAATAAGTTTTTTCAATTACAATAGATAATCTTCAGAGCTGCATCCTTTGAAACTTCAGAATTTTAGTGCAGTAATTTATTTTTTTATCATATCTAGTAGATATGGTTGTGCTAAAATGGAAACTAAAGATTAACTTTCTATTCCTTTATCCTTGTGGCACAAATTTGTGGTATTTCTAATGTTTACAGTAGGTTACATCAGACAAATCACTATGTTTGTCTAATTATCACGTTTATGATTTTAATTTTGTTTTCCTCAGCTGGCTTAGGAAAATTGTATACCTTAGTGAGGAATTCAGTAAGAGCTTCACAGACTTCATGTTAAAAAAAACATGTTTGCAATTACGTTATTCTCAATCCAAAAGTAACCATTGTAACTTTTTTCTCAAATCTCCACTGTTCCATGTGCTTATAGTACAGTTTTTAATTACACAAGTTATCAGTACATTGCTTCATTATAATTCCTATTTGTTTGTCTTCATTTTGCTGTTCCCTTCCTTTCTCTACATCTCCATTTTATAAAATGTTCTCTTTTTGTTCTCTTTTTTTCTTATTGTTATGTTTTATTTTGAAATTATCTTTTTTTTTTTTTTACCTCATTTTCCCTTTTTATGTATATGTTTACCTCCTCCCAGTTAGTTGGGATCTACATAGCATATTGCCTCTCCCGCAGGACCCATGCTGGCACAGAGGAAAGATGTGAGGAGGAAGGAATGAGAGAGAAAAACCATCACATACTGACCATAACCCCCTCTCCCTGTGCCATACACCCCTTCCTGAAGGGACCGAGTGTGGCCAGTGGCGACACTAAGATGGGGAGGAGTCTGGATTGAAGGAGTAAAGCTGAGCCTGGGAAAGGGGAGAGGAAAGGTACAGCTTTAGTATTTGCCTTTTTGCTTCCCACTACCTTAGTCAATAACAAAATATGTATTTTAATTGTCAGTATATATAGTCAGTTTTCTCAAAGTCGAATCTGCTTTTACTGCAGTGGTAATAGGCAAGTGATCTCCCCATCTTCATCTTGAACCTTCAGATTTTTCCTTCCTGTTCTTGTTTTCTCCACCACTGCTGTCTTCCCTGGGTAGGACTGGAGGAGAGAGTGAGCAGCTGGGTAGGAGTTTGGCTGTTAGCCAGGGCTAATCAACAACACAATCTCAGCTCAAGGTTTTGTGTGCAACCTGCAGAACAAATTATACTAAAATTTCATCTCAGTTACAAGCTTCAAAATCAAGGGTTATTCTGCATTATCTCTGAAAAAACACAGACGGAAATACCTCTACTTCTGGAAATGTCCAACCTTAAACCAGACAAGAACTGATCAAACATATTAAATTTTTTTTTTTATTTCCACTTCCTTTTTCTCTTGCCTCTTTTTTTAACTTTTTTTTTCCATCATTTTCTCTTAGCTTTTCATTTTTTCTCCTACTTTATTTCCACACTTTCCTGTCTCTTTAGTATCCTGAAGGAAATGTTCAAACTACATTTTACTATGTATTATTGTGGACAAGATTTAAGTCATATATGCAATAAACCACATCTTAAACAATGTGTGTCACTGTAGCTCCATTAGTGTTATTGTAACTATGTTATTATATAGCAACTGAGATGTGGTTGAGAATTCCTCATGGTACTTAATGGAGATTTTCTTTTTTAGGTAATCAACTGATAAATTAAATAATTGTGTTCAGACTGAGGGCCTCTGAATAACAAACTGCCACTGTTTGTTTTTTATGTGTTTTTTTTCACCTCATAATGTAATTTAATAAAATCAATGTTATTAGTCTTGTACTGTTTAAATTAACATAGTTTGCTAAGGCATAACTTTAAAAATAATTTTTAAAAGTAGCAAAAAAAAATGAAAACTAATTTTTTCTGCCTACAATGTAGATTTTTCCTTCTATTTTTCCCTTGAGATATATGCTGTAACAGATGAAACTAGATATTTTTATTATTAAAATAGTAAACACCTCAGAATGTAATTTATATTAACATAAAACAATGGGTGGTCTTGTATAGATTACTAAAATAGATAGAGCTTTTTGTCAATGACATTACCTGAATTGGTTGTCAACATCAGAGCATGAACAGTATGGTTTGCATGCACATTGGCATAATGTACTGGCAATTCTGAGGACGGCAATATTCATAAGCCTCAATTAGAGAATGATATGCCAAATAACCCTAAATCTTGATGAAGACTGGTAGATTATGAACTGTGTTTTAGCAGAAGTCTGATGAATAAAAATATTACAGTTAATATTCCTTGGATTCCATGAAAACAGAGCTAGAAATATTTTGAAAAACAATATATCTATACATAGGTACTTAGATGACCTGAAAGAAACACAGGGACCTACAAAATGAAATTTACCATTAATCCACCAAAAGGTCATATTCTGTACCTGCAATTATCCAGGATAGATTTTTGTGATTAACATGTATTTCAACAAATTTTCCTTTGTACTTTTATGATTTGGAGTTTTCATTGTGTTATCTTTGTAACATGAATTAGTTCAGTCCTAAAATCTCACTATAGAAAATGTAAGCAGATACCTCTAAGGAATAATAAACTGAAACACAGTTGGCATAAACACATTTGGTGCTGACACCCAAATGAGTGGTGTGTGGGCAGGAAATTAAACACCAGCTTGCAAAGCAAAATGGTAGCATAACAGAGCAGGGAGGTGATCATCTATCTCCATATGGCTCTGCTGAGACCACATGTACAAGCCTGAACGCAACATTTTTCTGGGTGTTTCAATACAAGGGTGATACTGACTAATTGAATATCTATTCTCAGACATATTCATTGATGTATTCTAAGGTCCTCCGGAAATTTTCATGAGATATGCCCTTCTTTATTCCTGTCAGCAATATTCCATAATATCACCCTCATGCTTGTATTCCATGAAGGTTATTTTTACTATGTGTACATTTCAGTATTCCACTGAAGAATAGAAAATGAAAACATGTCAAAACACTTTAAACATTGTTTTCTTTTAAAAATGAACTAATTGCTTCAGGAAATATACTTTTAATAAAAATAAGAACTAACTTTTCCATCAGAATCCATATTAAGATTTTCACAAAATACAAGCCCCTCTGTATTTTGCCCATCATGAAAGCATAAAGGACTCATTTCTATCTATGTGTTTGGTTTTGTTTATTGTTATTGTTTTTTTTCTCTAAGTGTTACACATTCCAAAATGAGAGAAAATTGAGGAAAGTGTTAATTCACCTATAGTGATCTTTACTTCCAGGGTATTTTGAGTTCCAGATTTGGGTTTACTACATATGTAAGTACTTTTGAGGACATTTCAACCTATCTAACAGCTGCTGTAGGTTTTGTTATTAATGTTGAGTCACTGAAGTGTAATAATGAGCTAACTCCTGTTCTGCTCTGTTCTACTTGTATTATAGTCTACTCTAATTTAGTTTTTATTCTTCTCTCAGGTCAAGAGGATGTATAGTCACTACTTCAGAAGCTTATCACCTCCTTGATGACATGTTTTTGTCAGGATGCTTCTCGAAGTGACAATAAAAGGAAGTAGCCATATTAGGGTCTGTACTATTCTCCTCCACTACAAACAGAGTTGTTTATTTGTTTTGTTTTTAACAATAATAAGGTTTTCACCATTTTCATTACATTTAATGCTTAAACCAAGAGTAGGTCTACTCCACTCATCCATTGCTGGGACATAAAGTACAACCAGTGTAAATTTCACGTACAAAAAAGAGGATATATGAGGATGAATTAAGGACTATAAGGACCAAATTTCAAGACAAATTAGCTTTCTTTTCACCATTTTTATGGTCAGAACATTAGTTGAACTTTGTGAGACATGAAATTTCATTTAGTGATTCCTGTGGTAATCCTGAGGTTTGAAGTTTGACTTCAAACTCTTCAAACATTTTTTTTTTAAAGACACATAATTCGAGTTAAAGATTTTGAGTAAAATCAAGTCCAACATACAAAAGTTGTTCCAGCAGCTAATTATGTATGCTAAAAAGCTGAACTCTATTTGGTGAATCTATCTAGGTATGGTTCCTAAACTCTGGCATTTTTATGTGTTACACTCATGGAGCACCATAATATGAGCCAGCTGTGATTAGATGTGATTAACTTGCTTTTAATTAATTAAATAGATCGAATGTCTTAAAATAAGTGAAGTTTCCCAGAATTCACGTGTTTAGATATTTCCTTTTTTCTACATCCCCCAGTTTTCCACATTCTCTGTGAACTGTAGGACACTGTGCTATTCCAGTAACAGCTTCATTAGTGTTAGCAAAATAGATGTGTTATTCGTTTATATTAGTATAGGTGTTACTAGTTCCCTGCTTTTACTTAATATGTCCCTGTTCAGATTTTAAAGAATCTGATAAATCCTTTCATCATGGTGTTGCAGTGGGAACTAACATCCATGATCCAGCTATTGCTCTCCTTGACACAGATTGCCATTCCATGTTGTTATTCTTGATACTGTTTTATTCTGTAAACCCAGCAGGATTTTGACTTGTTTAATTTATTTCAGTTTGTTGAATGATGCTGATTGTTCCATAAACCTTTAATGATTGACCTATTGACATTTTGTATGCCTCATTTTGCTATTAATTAGGGAGAGACAAAAAAATTCCTTAATCCATAGGTAGGTTTAGCTACTTCTGAAGATGAAGGAACAGGATGCTTTCTCAGTTCTAAAGACTGCAGTTTTAAATATCCTGACAGCCAATAGCAATGTTGTTTACTCTAGAACTGAAGAATATTAGCCCACTGGTATTCTCTATATAATTTCTGCAGGCATAAATGACTGTGAAAGTGGAAGGGAAGAATGGAATTACACATTTTCTGTTTTATGTGATCTCTTCTACAGTTACTTACTGAAAATCTTTTGTGTTCATTTTTTTAAAGTAATCAGATAGTCAAGTGGAGTCTTATGTAAAACTAAAAAAAAAAACCAAAAAACAAACCAACCAACCACCCAACCAGCCAAGCAAAAAAAAGTAATGAAATAAAATAAAATTACAAGCATTTTTTAAAAATGAGAATACTCTTATTGTATTCATAAGCTTATGTGGAAGTATCTTCCTTATGAAGTATTTATGGATATGTTTTATTTATAGAATGCTGTGGCAGTTATATCATGCAGAGGACTGAAAAAATGGCAAGGAATTTTTTTTATTTTATAAAAACTTAGCCCTTAAGACAAGCTCATTATGCTTTTCTAAAATTGATAAAGAACATAATAAACTCCAGCACCTGCTCTTCTTAAAGTAACATCAATTTATCTCAATATTCTTCAGTTCTGCAAGTAAGAAATATGCATGTGTAGGACATGAGACAAACCTAACTGCGTTGAACAGATGCTTCATGCTTCAGCGTTTTAAATTATGTATGATGCATGAATGTTTCTTTTCATTAATGTGCAAATCACAACTACATTTTTGCACAAATTCTGCACGTCCTGTGTCACAGTGAATGTGATCAATTAAAATGTGATTATTTTATCCATATTAACACAAACATACACACACAAACATGCATTGGATGCTTTTCATCAGAATGTCAATGCTTTCAGTAGAATACACTGTCTCATATAGTAGATACTTTAAATATGGCCATTCCTAATTTCTGTCTGAATATTGTTGCCTACTCGCTCATAACCAAGGGCACTATTTGTTTTTTCCAAACATCAACAAAGTTGTTGTATTCAAAGAAAAAAAAAGTCTCCCACAGTATTTTCTTCAGAAGTAATTATTTTCTTGTAAACAACATTCACAAATGATGTTATAATTTCCTTGCATGGTCTTCAACCCATTCAGAGAAGTGGTAACAGTATCTGTCAGTAACAGTATCTGTTGGTAACAGATCACTCACACCTGCAGTTGCCATCATGTTAGTAATCAAAAAAATAACAACATGTCCAATTGTTATGAAGTTATAATGCATATTCTCAGCTTAGAGAACATTTCACCATCCAGGTAGGCATTTAAAAAAAAATAATAATAATTAGACTGTGAAAGGGAAGACAGTTACCAAAAGCCAGTTCTTATCAACCATGATACCTTTAACCCTAGTTTTACATTATTTCACAAATATTTATCTTTGCAATCTTTTGTAAACTTCAGTAGCAGCTCCATAAATGCCTGAAATATGTTGAAGACAACTGCACTCTGACAGTTCTATTTTCACTGAAACTGTAGGTGTGGCATGAGAACTACTAAACAAGTGCTGTTTTGTTCAGTAGGTATTTATTTATTTTGTGGTGGAGTTTAGTGCATGCCTACATCCAGACATGCAGTTATTTCTAGGAAATAGCTTCAATTTAATGGTCATTGTCTGATATCAAACATTTGGTTTTAAGTACATAAAACATAATAATTTTCATATGTATTTAAGTTGACAATGATTGTTATGACATTTTAATTTCCTTTAATCATAAAGCTCTTGCAGCAAAATAGTCATCAAAAGCAATTCTTCTTAGCACCAGCAGTTCCTATAACAAAATATATAATACTAATACGTTTCAGGGCCAAAAATTTTAGTTTGATTATTCTTATACAAATATCATAGTCAATATAATTGAGATCTCAAAAGCTTGCTGTCTAAAAGAAGGGATCTTTCCTTCCTTCCTTCCTTCCTTCCTTCCTTCTTTCCTTCCTTCCTTCCTTCCTTCCTTCCTTCCTTCCTTCCTTCCTTCTTTCCTCGAATTAAAGGATAATTACTATTTGCTGAATTTAGAAAATGAGAATGTGTTAAACAAAGCCTAATATAAAGCCTATTAAAATCAAAAGAACAATGTACCATAATTCGATGTGCAATTGACCATGATCCTGTTCTTTTTAAATTTAGCACTTTTACTCACCTTGTCACCTAACACAACTCACAACCTTGAGTTACACAACTAGAAGCACTTATGAAATACACAGAAATGTTAGACACCCAAAACAGAGGTTCCTGAAGTGCAGTACATACATAATTTAGATTAAAAGGCAACACAGTGAATTGGGGATGGAAAGTGAGGGAAGACAAAAATGCCTTGGAAGTGCTAGCCTGGTGAATGGCTGAGGTATGTTGAATGTTGCTGACTAAGCTGACGAGTAGGAAACAGAGACCAGGAACAGAAGAAATAGATTTATATATCATTGTTTAGTAAGAGGTGTATTTCCATGACACCCTTCATTCAGCATTTACAGCTATGAATAACTACTTGCACACATTGGATTAGTGTTTTCTTTTTAATATGTTTTATGTAGTCTATTTTGCAGTTTTTAGGAATTACTTATTTAAGCTACTCAATATAAAGCTATACATATATATGTCCGAAGGTCAAAGGCAGAATGTTAAAGTAACACTTTTTAGCGTTACTTGTCAGTGCAGCTGACAAGTGCAGCTTGTCAGTTCTCGATTTACCTAAAAGGTATTTGTTCAGCTTTCATAGTAATTACTATTTAAGGATTGTGTTCAAACCAGCGATTATACCTCTGAATAAACAATAAACCAAGGCTTAGGTAAGTAAAGAGAAGGAGTAAAAGAGGTGTTTGTACTTAAAACCTGAAAATCTGGGTTTTTCTAAGATGACATTTTAACTGTGTCTCCCGTAGGGTTGGTTGTGTGAAAATCATAGACATTGATCTCAACACTGAGTTGACACAAATATGCCGTAAGGATGGTCTCTGGTCCAATTTAAGAAAGTTACAACAGTTCCTACGTTATAGATTCTTCTATATGTTGAATGTTGGAGACCGAAATGTCAGTCACAGTCAATTCCAAGGCATTTTTCTGTGTGCAGCCCAGCACAGTCATAATCACTGAAAGAGTTGGGTAGCAACTTTTTGTGTGCATGTGTGTATGTCTTTGTCTGTTTTATGTTTATTTGCTTAAACATAATATTTACAGACATTTGTCTGTAAATATTTGTTTAAACAGACAGAGAAACATTTAGAAATCCATCTCATCCAAGGAATCTCGCTCCTCCAAGAATCTAGTTTTTCTTGCTACAATTTTGCTTGGATTGTATATGAATATGGGAGAAAACAAACAGAAATAACAGTGTTATCTGTGAACATGCAAAATAACATAGCTGTTAATTTCTTACTGGGTTCAAGAAGCCAGTACATGGAGCAGCTGTGAGGAAGGAGATTGTTCCATTCAAAAGTTATGGATCTGAGTATCTTCATACAGGGAAGAAGCTGGTGAACTGGATTTGCAGACAAAATTCCCCAGTGGATTCTAGAGTAGCACAGTCTCATTCAAACTATTTTTATGAACTATATCTACCAGGAAAAGTTCTGTCCTAGAAAATTGTTTTTTAATGGACAATCATGTTATATAGGAAAACAATTTTCTATACTAAAATTCAGCAGATCCTTTCAGTTTTCAACACAATGTACTTCATTTTTGGAAAGTACTCAAACTGGGCATCCATGCATGCTAAAAGTGAAGATGACAAGCAGGACAGCAGTCTGATGTACTACACAGTATGCATTAGCTAAGAGACTATACAGAACTTGTGCTTACCTCAGGTAATCAGTGGCCCAGGATGTTCTGAAAAGGTCATGTAAATGGATGTGGAGAAAAATTAAGTACTTAAAAAATACTGTTCTGAAATTAAAAATAAGGCAGCAGACTGATGAGCTGTAATTTGTCATACAAAATTGTTACAGCCAGCTAACTAAGATTAAACCATATCCCGCTGGAACTTTGTGTGAAAACAGCACCAACTTTTACTTCATTTTTTTTTTCAGTTTCTTGATAGAAATTCTATAATTTAAAAGATATATGTATATTCAATAATAACAACATATAATTTGGATCCAGGCCTATATAATTAACAAGTTTGATAGTATGACTTATAAAATGTAATTATTTTATGTTCTTTCCTCATTTTATTATCCTCCTAAATAATTATTTATCATCTTCCACCCTCATTCACTATATTACCTGTAAATTTAAATAATTGGTGTAGTGTACTTTTGGAGGGAGAGATGAGGGAGGAAGAGAACAAAGAAGGACACAGTTTCCTGAAAAAGTAGTTGAAAGTAAAAAGTGAACTATCAGAAAAGTCAGAAAGTAAATTTGATACATATTTTTATTACTCAGTATTTAAAAGATTGCAAAATAATAGTTTTTTCAACTACAAAAACAATTAATTGATTTGTTTTGTAGGAAATTGAAAATAAGTTTATTTAAAAAAACTGTATTTCACATCATTTAATTTTGGTAATTCTAAAATTCAACATTGCAATTGTTCTCTTGCACAGATAGGTGTCTAGTGGAATGCTATAAAATTAACAAATATTCCACAAGCTTATAAGTTTAGTCTTTCATGAAACTTCAGCAAGCAAACTAGAGAGACGTATTATTTTATCTTGTTTGTCTAATATTCTGACCCATATTGAAAAACTTGCTAAAATACAAATCTGACATCACAATGTTCATTCTTGGTCAAATGAAAGTAATGTGCGAACTACAAGCTGGGTTAAAGCCAAAATTTTACAGCAGGCACACTAGATTGGAGCTAAGAAAAAATTCTTTCTAGACCTCAGAACTGTTGACTATCTTACCTGTCAACAGCTCAATCCATGAAGTGACCTGTGACTTACACATTCAACTCAAATACAGAAGAGCACACTTTGAAGCATAGCTGTTCATACCCCAGAAAAGCATTGACATTGTGGGAAGGCATACATACGTTTTCAGTTGTTCATAAAATTGTGGTTTCCTATATAGTTTCTATTGAAGACCGTTCCTTGAATTTTGCCTTAAAGTATTTTGTTAGCACGACGTGCTATCAGAACTATTTTACATATCTTCAGGAGTAATAGTATTTTTCAAAAAACATTGTGTTTATTCATAGTTCTTCAGAAGAAACTATGCACTTATATATATTGTATACTTACTTGATTCTGAAGGTCCCATTATGGGCTAGTATAATAGAATGACTTTGTTAGGAAGACTTCAATGAAAAAATATTAAAGGAAACTTTACTCAAAAATACTAAAAAATGGAGGTTGGAATGTTGAGTTTGAGTTGAATCTGTGACTATTATGTCCGATGTGAACATCCTAAACATGGAGAAGCTTGAAAGATGGGAAGACTGGAGTCATGGCAGTTTTCTATTTTGTTAAACACTAGCATCTAGATAATTTTGTGTTCTGTTATTCTTTACTAATACTTCCTATTTTAACAAAAAAATCAGTGTTTTAATGGGTTATATATCTAAACTCCAATAATTGAGCAATTTTTTTGAGAAATTACTGTAGTTCATTCATAAAAACTGTTGGGAAAATGTGTGAGGTACAAAATGTGCAAGGCTCTAAACTATTGGTTTTCAGCACAGTTGCCCAGAAAGTATGTTTCTTATAATAATGACTACTTTAATGCTTTAATATACTTGTAATTGTATCAGGAGTTTGTAGAAGTTGCAAAATATATAAAGAGTTTAGAAAATGTTTGGGGAAGAGCTTCTAACACAGAGATTCTCCAAATACTGTAACAAGCTGCTGTAGAAAAATGAAATAAGAAAACCATGCAGCAAAAACATCTGGCCCAGTTGTAAGGAAGAACTCTGAAAAATTCCCCAAAGGACTTCTGTGCTGGTTTACAGACTTCCAGTGAAAGCATGGACTGTGATGAAATACACACACCCCCACAGAATTTTACTTAAAACCATCTGCAGATAATATAGAATTTTAAATAAAATAGGTAAATTATTAATCTTCTATTTGTTTCAGTGAATATCTCCTGAAAGGGTAAAAGTATCTCTCATGTCCAGTGCATCCATCCTACATCTGTCAAAACCATAACCAAATGTATAAATTTGGCAAAATGTTACATTCAAGTATATCATGAATATGCAACCTCTTCTTTTCAAGACAATTTTCTCATAAATTCATTCTGAGATGGTCTCCAATATGACTATGAATTTAGTTTAAGTTTGAGGTCATTTTATTTCAAGGTCATAAATTCTGGATTATTTGCTTTGTCTCCTTGCAAGACACACTTTTTCTCCAGAACATGCTAATGTTGCTATCATTTTAATAGTGCTAATGTTCAAATTTACCTCTATGTAGAGGGCTCAGCAAAAGAGTAATGCACTTGAATTAAGTTTTATCTGTCTTTTAAAAGTTTTTCATGTTATTTTTCTGCATAGTTAAGATATTCACCTCTTTTTCTATATGTTCCAGTTACTGTGTATATTCATAATTGCTATTGCCACTAGCAGTGACTGTAATACTCATTAAAGGAAAGGCTACTTAACGTTTAACATAAAATAATGGCTTGGGAGTCCTATAGCCTTGCAATTACATTCTTCCTTTTTATGCCTGTATGCAACAGAACTATCATAGAATCATAGAATCATAGAATCATAGAATCATAGAATCATTTTGGTTGGAAGAGACCCTAAAGATTGAGTCCAACCATAACCTAACTGTAGCACTAAATCATGTCCCTAAGAACCTCATCTATATGTCTTCTAAACACCTCCAGAGATGGTGACTACACCACTTTCCTGGACAGCCTGTTCCAATGCCTGACAACTCTTTCAGCCCATGAAGTATTTTTTCCTAATATCTAATCTAAACCTCCCCTTGTGCAACTTGAGGCCATTTCCACTTGTCCTATCACTTGCTACTTGACATAATAGACCAACAGCCTCCATGCTACAACTTCCTTTCGGGTAGCTGTAGAGATCAATATGGTCTCCCCTCAGCCTCCTTTTCTCAAGGCTAAACGGCCCCAGTTCCCTCAACTGCTCCTCATAAGACTCGCACTCCAGGATCCTCACCAGCTTTGTCACCCTCTTCTACACTCTCTCCAGCACCACCAGATCCATTTCTGCCAGGCAGCTTTCCAACCACTCTTTCCCATATCAGAGCCTGTAGCGCTGCCTGGGGTTGTCGTGACTCAAGTGCAGGACCTGGCATTTGGCCTTGTTAAATCTCACACAACTGGCCTCAGCCCAATGATCCAGCTCATTCACATCCCTCTGTATGGCCTTCCTATCCTCCAGCAGATCAACACTCCCACCCAATTTGGTGTCATCTGCAAACTTACTAAGGGTGCACTGAATCCCCTCATCCAGATGATTGATACAGAATACATCCAGATGATTAAACAGAACTGGACCCAATACTGAGCCCTTGGCAACACCACTTGTGACCAGCCACCAACTGGATTGGGCTGAATTCACCACAACTTTTCAGGCCCAGTCCTCCAGCCAGTTCTTTAGAACTATGCTCTTGACAATGTTGTTCCTTCCTCTTTTTCTGATGTTTCAATTTCTTCAACTTCTAAATTCTTGACTTGAGCTTCCTTGCAGAATGAACATCATAAAGAAACACACATGTGTTAGCATCAGGCACTTGAAAGCTGCATCTTCCTAGAAATGTTGAGTTATATTGCAAGAACATTTAGTCTGGAACACGGCAATTTTGAGATGGTTACATAACCTGAAACTTATTCTCTTAAAGATAACTTTGTACTAAGTTTATCAAAACCAAGATTTACAAAAAAATAAACGGTAGAAACAAACCTAAAATACACAATTATGAAATTCATGCATGTGAAGAAAAACAAAAAGAGTATTTCAGCTACAGCTGTGCTTAGATATGTGAGTGAACTGAAAAGTATAAATGTCAAAAAAGCAATTTCTGAATTTAGGAAGCCAGAAAGCAAAGATTTAATAAAAATAAAATACAACCTTCTTCTGGTTTAGTTTCATATTTTAGTGTGTGAAAGTCTCTAATCTAACACCATTCATTATTTTTTTTAATTCAAACTTTTACTGGGTTTTCATGTCTCATCTTTGATCAGTCCTGTCTCCAGTCTATCTCTTAGGTAGGTACTATGATCCCAAAGATGGTATAATTTACATATGAAAGGAAAAAATAAGGCAAGTTTTATGTTACTTACTGTTTGTTTTATTTTTGAATACCCAAGGAGACTTGATTTTCAGAAGATCTTCAACATTTATGTTGGTTATTGTCTGACTATGTAAATAGTAAGATAGGTCAGACAAATAAGACATAAAACAGCTGTATTGCTTAGAATGGAGAATAGCAATTTATTAACTGCAGCATCAGCCTTGAAGGAAATATTTCCTTATCTGAAAGACTTAGATCTATACAATGTGTGTAATAATATAGTTTTAACATAGAAGTGGGGTGTGTCCTTGAAGGTCACAGGAAAAAGCATCACGAAGAAAATATTGAGCAGGAAGTGTGTCAGATACGGTCATCTAAATCCAAGATAACAGAAAGGGAAAACATAATTTTCTTATAACAATGTGGAGCCTTCTATTCATTCCATCTGCCGAGAGTAAAAGTCAAGTTATAGTCAAGAAATTGGCACCCAGCAACACAAATCAAGATATTTTTGGCTTAACTCAAGACCTTGGTTTAACTCAAGGACTACTTGGCCCATGAGGGGATTATGGTGACAGCTGCAATGGCAGTCTGTGAATAGCAACATTCTACCTCTCAACACAATTTCCAGTTTTACTGTGAAAAACTTTTCACAGTTGTACAATAAAAGGCAGTTCCTCCTCTGTTTCTAGAACTGAATGACTATGGTCACTTATTTTGAAACTTGGCACTTAAGAAAAATTTGTAGCATGCCAGCAAGGAAGGAACACATGAGCTGAATATGTAGCATGAACAGGCACTACATTTTCTCCCTGCAATACAAAGAAATACTCTTGAACATCTCAGTATGTCTTTGCTTGTATATCACCACCAGGTGGACAGAGAAACAGACTTTTTACACGAGTAGTGCTTCTGTACATTAGAGAATTTTACCCTCAGTATAATGATCTGGAAATCTCCAGTCTAAGATACTAGCTGTCGTCTTCTTTTGTGTTTATGTACAGGAGGAAGTAGTGTACATTTAGTTTTAGTAGCCAAGTTTAATTGAGGAGCATGTAGACCACTCTGTTGGTGCCCATGGAAGTTCTCAAAGCCTGCTTGTTCAAACATATTTTATTCCATATCCATTTATAATTACTGTAAAATAAAATCTCCAGAGTATACCCCAAATTGGAACTATAGTTCCAATATACTGGATACACTAAACTGTAGTAAAATGTCACACTTGTCAAAACAAAATCAAATCATTAACTCAAATAGGTATATCCTATGTTATATTAGTATCATATAATAAAGTATCAGTCTAAACATTAATTGTCTATAGGTATTCCAAAACGTAAGTTATCTGCTTAAAAAATAGGTGTCAAAGTTGCAATAGTTTGAGTCTCTCTTTCTCTCTCTCCCTCTCTCTCTCTCTATATATAAAGCAAATTATTAGCGATTGTTGACATTTTTAAAACAACCTCTTTAGGAATTTCTTGTTAGCTTAGGAAAGGCTTGTATTAAGTGTAGAAATAATACACTGAATAAAAAAATATTTTTCAAGTACTATATCCCACAGCAGTGACTATTTTCTACACCGTGTACAGCCAGGAATAAAGGAAATTATTCACTTTATGTTCGTCATTATATGAACAATACTTCAGTAAAGCATTTGACACAGTCTCCCACAGCATCCTTACAGGTAAACTGAGGGAGTGCAGTCTGGACGATTGGGTAGTGAGGTGGACTACAAACTGGCTGAAGGAAAGAAGCCAGAGAGTCGTGGTCAGTGGGGCGGAGTCTAGTTGGAGGCCTGTATCTAGTGGAGTGCCTCAAGGGTCAGTACTGGGGCTGGTATTATTCAATATATTCATTGATGGTTTGGATGAGGAAATAGAGTGTACTATCAGCAAGTTTGCTGATGACACCAAGCTGGGAGGAGTGGCTGACACACCAGAAGGCTGTGCTGCCATCCAGCGAGACCTGGACAGGCTGGAGAGTTGGGTGGGGAAAAATTTAATGAAATATAACAAGGGAAAGTGTAGAGTATTGCATCTGAGTAGGAAAAACTCCAGGTTCCAGTATAAGTTGAGGAATGACCTATTAGAGAGTAGCATAGGGGAAAGGGATCTGGGTGTCCCGGTGGACAGCAGGATGACCATAAGCCAGCACTGTGCCCTTGTGGCCAAGAAGGCCAATGGCATCCTGTCCCATCCCAACAGATGGGAAAAGGGATGAGTTAACTCTGAATGCGACACGCGCCCTGACTCAACAGATGAGATCAGGTGTGAGTCAACTCTTGGTAATTCTGAGCGGCAATGCAAAGTGAATGACAGACAATCACTCTGGGGGTCCAATTATGAATTTATACAAGCACATGGTGGTATACAAACTACAGTGATTAGAGACTTAGTAAAAGTATGTTGTAGTAACACAAAACTTATCAATACATTGACGGCAAAAGCCCTTCTAAAAACGGTGGATTGGCAACAATTAGTAACTGTAATGCAAAACTTAACAAGATTTTAGCAGCAGAACTTACTTTTATTTGTTCAAGGAAAAGAAAGAGAGAGAGAGAAGGAAGACTAAGATATCAGAAAGAGAAAGAGAGGGGGAGAGAGAGAGAGAGAGAGAAAGATATCACCACTCCACAGGTACGTCGGTCCGGCGATGACCTCTGGAGCAGGGGCTGCGTTGAAGATTTACACGCCGCCAATCCGTATCATACGTGAGGTTGTTTTATAACCCAGTTCATTTACATGAGAGATAGGAGAAGGCAGTTCATCTCCTCCCTCTGCTTGCTCTTCATGCTAATTAGGAAGACTCTTCTGGAAATAGGTCTGGGGTCTTCAAACTAGGGGAAAGTTCACGGTACTGACCAGAAGTGAGTTGTCTTGCCTCTCAGGGGTAGCTGTTGGTGAGTGGTTTGTTCTGGTAGCTGGTTCATCTCTATCTCTATCATCCCAATTAGGCCATGGGACCTTTTACAACTACACTCTTAATTGCCCTTATCTTACAAGGTGTCTACCTTAAAGGCCATAAAACTTTGGGAAAGATAAGAAAAGGTATCATCTATCTTTTCCTCCCAGAGTAACAAAAAACAGATGTTTAAGGCATAACAAGGTCCTTTGTTCTCCTAAGGATGTGGAGAGTGTTACAAGGTTGTCACACATCCTGGGACGTGTTAGAAGGGAGGTGATCAGCAGGTCAAAAGAGGTTCTCCTTCCCCTCTACTCTGCCCTGGTGAGACCACATCTGGAATATTGTGTCCAGTTCTGGGCCCCTCAGTTCAAGAAGGACAGGGAACTGATGGACAGAGTCCAGTGCAGGGCAACAAAGATGATGAAGGGAGTGGAACATCTCCCTTATGGGGAAAGGCTGAGGGAGCTGGGTCTCTTGAGTTTGGAAGAGACCGAGGGGTGACCTTATTAATGTTTACAAATACATAAAGGGTGAGTGTCACAAGGATGGAGCCAGGCTTTTCTCGGTGACAGCTAATGGTAGGACAAGGGGTAATGGGTTCAAACTAGAACACAAAAGGTTCCACTAAAATTTGAGAAGAAACTTCTCAGTGAGGGTGACAGAACACTGGAACAGGCTGCCCAGGGAGATTGTGGAGTCTCCTTCTCTGGAGACATTCAAAACCTGCCTGGACACATTCCTGTGTAGCCTCATCTAAGTGTACCTGTTCTGGCAGGGGGATTGGACTAGATGATCTTTCAAGTTCCCTTCCAATCCCTAACATTCTGTGATTCTGTAGAAGGTTTTGGTAAAATAATAGAGCTCTGTGCAACTAAATCCCTGAAAATATGCAAGAGAAAGCAAACAAACTCTAGTGCTGTTTCATTCTGTAAATGAAAACAATATCAGAAAAAGAGAAATGTGCAAGACAAAGCCTTTTGAAAATAGTTGTTTCTGCAGCACCGTATTTCTACTTTTTTTCAATTAGCTTACACAGGCGGCAATAGTGGCAAAAGCACAGGACAGAAGTTAAACTACAACCCAACACATAAGTTCAGAAGGAAAGATAATGTATCAAACATCTTGTGAATGATATACAGGTAGATCTGACAACACTGGACCTAGTAACTGATTCACTGAGTTACTAGGTCACTAAGGGAACTTGGGGCAAAGGCCAAGAAAAGAGAGTAAGGAAGAAGAAGATTATTGGTGAAACTGTGTCCCCAGAATAAGTCCAGGTTGAAGAGTGAACCAGAGTCTGAGAATGTGAAGAAAAAGTTATCCTGGAACAAAAGACCTTTAGCATTACAGGTCAGAGTTACATAAGAACAGCAAGAAAGCTTGTATTCAAAGCGATTGCCAGCACAATAGATTGACAGAAGACGGAGGAAATGCAATGGATTGTACAATCTTGGAAGAGTTTCCAAATCCTCAAAGAGTTTGTGAAGCAGGGATTATGAAAATAGGTTATGCTTTGAGTGCATTCAGCAAGCATAAGCCAAAGGGACTGTGAATGTGCTTATAAATTATTAGAGATTTCCATAGGAATCCTTGAAGAAGGTTAGTAATACAGAGTGCTTAACATCAATCTTGTTGTTTTTACAGTGTAAGCTTGCAATATTTCCTTTAATAATTTTAATGTGACTTTTAAGAATGTTGAATCCAATTAAAAAGCATGTATTTAATGGACTGTCTTTATCTCAATCTTTCTTTCATGTTAAGGAGAAAGAAATAGAATTTGAAATGTTCTTTAGGAAGTCAAGAAATCAATAAAATGAATCAAAATAAGGAGAAAAGCAGAACTATTAGCACACTTCAGGAGAAAAATAATGTACAAAGATAGAAAAGGTGAAATATTTTACTTGACAGCTGTAATGAAAAAAAGACTGTAGAAAGATGTGGAAAATTGCTATTAGAATCTGCATCACCTGTATAGTGACTCAGGGCAAAAGTCAGTTTAGTGGGATTTGACAGAGGTGTAAAATGTAAGACACAGATGGCAATTATTCTGCTCTACTTGGCACTGCTAAGATTTCAGTTGGAATGCCTCTTTTTTGGGCAATGAACTATAAGAAAGACATAGACAAAATTGGAATCAACACTATAGTAACAAAAATGTTTAGAAGCTTTGAAAATTTCACCACAAAGCAAGACTAGACCCCCAAAAAGTGGCTTAATTTGGGCTTGAAAAGACTGAGAAAAAAGCAGACAGAAGCCCTCAGATGTTTTCAAAAGGGTACATTCAATGTCCACAAAGAGTACACAGATAATGGCATGCCTAAATGGCCACAAGGTGTCTTTCCTGTATATGACTGAAAAAGGTTTCACATGGGTCAACAAGTTTAGGTCTGTTGATAAAAAGTTTGATAGGACAATAGAGAAGTTGTGATTCAGCATGTCTACAGTTATATGTATCAGTTCTAATGAGTGAGTTGAAATTCAAAGTGAGTGAAGGTTCAAAAGGATCAATGTCTATTTCCAACAGCTTTCCCCCAGGCCATATCAATATTTCACTTCCATTACTAGTAAGGCTGAAATAGTGAATTCCTATGTCTATACAGTGATATTGGCTTGAAAGCTACTCTGGTCTTATCTGCTAACATATGGCAAGAGTGTTCTTCTTTATTTTTATAATAAAAAAGCAAGAGATTCCTACATAAATGTAAGTTTTACACCCCATTACAACACCCTTGAATTTCTTCTTAGGCTGCTAAATCATGACCAAAATATCAAGATTTTGCAAATGGTTTTCATATCCAGTATTTTCTTCATTCATTACACTTATGAAAGCAGCAGTGAAATATTTCTTTCAGCTTTTTGCATCACTATTGAGTGCCAACCTTTTTCAACCAAAATGTGTGAAAGGTTTTAAATGTGTCAAAGTAGTTTTGTTTTTCAACCTGGCATTGAAGATTCTAGATAAAACCCTGATTTTTTTTTCAGCTATATTATATACCATTATACTTTTTTCTTGCTCTAGTAGATCAAGGTCATTAAGTCACAAGAAAACACCAGAGAGGTAAGCAAACCTGTTAAAAAGGGTTTCACTTTCATTCTTATATGATAGTTCAAATGAACATTCAGGAAAAAAAGACTTGTATTTCTGAACACTTTGGAAAAAAATAGTAAGTATTTTTGATAGTTATATCAGAATGTAAGGCAAACCATCATGTTCGCAATCCATATCATAACAGAAAGTTGAAAATAAATGTAACTTCATTGGTCAAGCTTTGATAAGGCAAATTCTTCTCATTGCAGCATTCAAAACACTTCTTACATATCCTAGCATTTTCTTGCTGCCAGTGGGTGGGTTTTTTGTGAATTCTACAAAGCTCTCAGAAAATATTTGTGACCATTTTTTTTTTTAATTCAGCAAGACCAGCACAGCAAGACTTGTCATCACTGAACATACCTCATCTGTGAAGTTCTGATATACTGTCCCCAGTCCATATCACTTTCCTGTGCAAAACTATTATCTACATTGTATATGTATATAAATATATATACATATATATACATATCTGCCCATACTCAGATAGGAAAAGGATGACAAAACATAGCTTTCAATGGTTCACATTCTAATTCTTATTTAAAAACATAAAGAAAACTATTGACAGTAAAACCTTCATAGTTTCATCTAACTGCAAAGTAGAGTAGAGACTATTTTAACAGTAACTGAAACCAGTATGTTTTTTGGTCATGTCTCAAACATATTTTGTATTAGTAGTATCTGCAAGAGCTATTAAATTATCTTACTTGAATAGAACCTTTCATCCTCCATAGGAATTTCCCCTTTTCTGTTGCAGGGTAGTTACTGGTCTCCCGTGACATGGTGATCTTTTCTAATATCAAAAATTTGGTGTCTCATACAAAGCGATTATTAGAGCTCCTATGTATTCACAGGAGCAGTCAAACAGAAAAATAAATAAATAAATAAATCTTATGCCATTTTTTCCCTATTTATTGAATTTATGCTTGAAAGAATTCTCCCTACTGTCTTTGAAATGAAGGTGCCTTCTTTCAAGGTGGTATCAAAGGTCCAAAAGTTTCATTTTCTATTAGCAAATACTTTGTAACACACCTTTGAAATTATTGTTCATCAGTTGTCAGAGTCTAAGTAAAGCCCATTTAAAAATAGTTTCATCTATATGAACTAGTTTTCTTTTAGAGTTCTCAAACCATTCATCCTTTTGCTGTTAGCAATAATAGAAGTTGAGATATCATTTTAGGTTTTTTTCTGAACAGCACTTACAGGTAAGTGTTCATTGCTGAGAAAAAGTGAAACTTTTCTTCACTATTTCTTTCTTTAACCACTAGACCACTATTAGTCACAACACGCACGAGCACAGTTTTTGGTAGCTAAACTACTGGAATTGACTCATGGTTGACAGCCCTGTTATAATAATAGAAAATATGTAACTATCGTTATTGGAATACAAGAAATTATTACTATTGCCATGATGTCATTGATGCCAGCCCAATAAAACAATAAATAGCTGAAGGTGTAAGAAACCATGGCTATGGACTCTTCAATTCTAACCAACTCTTTAACTGTACTTCAAAATTAGAACAAAACAATAGTCTCAACTCAAAGCTGTGACAACTGTGTGTCAAAACAAGAAGGAACTGCTTTTCTCATCACTATTGGAATTAAGCTGTCCCATTGGACTGTGTCTTCCTTTCTGTTCTCCCAGTAGTTTTCTATTTTCTAAATCAAATATAATTAAACAACTTTTCAGAAAAAGTGTCTTCTGAACCCTGTAGACATATAAAAAGTCCATAAAGAGTCATTTTTTTTATTTGCAGGAGTTATTAATACCAATTTGAGATGTGATTGAACAGCAGAACTATAGAATATCTTGTACAATTTCAGCAAATTTCAGATAGCTAAATTTTTTATGAATCTTACACAGATTACTAAGAAATAGTCCATGGATTTTTTAGGTCACTTAACAACAGTTTGAAAAATTCAGGACTGTATGAACATTTAAAAGACTCACTAGTTCTACTTTTTTATAATTCTATTATTAATATTCTTCTAAGTTAGCTTTACTGGAAGATGTGACAGCAAAAAAAAAGTGACAGCCTTCAAGTCAAAACTGTTTTTGTAGGATAGGTTTAATATAGTAACGACTGAGAATAAGCTGTAGATTACTCAACATGACTTCAAATAATATGCCATGAAGTCTGGGTTTAGACACTTAGCCTAGATACTATGGGCTACTGGAAATCAGTGTCACAATAATAAACAGATATTGAAAGCCTGCAGGGTGAAGTAGTAAGGTATTTAGTGTCATTACCTTACAGGGAGAACATCAAAGACTCACTGATTGACACCTACTGATATTCTGTTTAGCAGACATTGGAGATCAAGAACATGTGTAATGTGAGAAAATGTGTTAGCTGAACTGGAAATTTATGGATGTTTAAAAACACAGTTGAAGACAAACAGAAGCATCAGTATAATGTGGAGTGCCAGGAGCTGCCACATACATGATTTATATTCAGTATGAGGCTCAACATCAGTATTACCACACAAAGTTGTCCAAATGCCTTATGAAATTGTCACCAAAAAAAGAATGTAACAGGGAGAAACAGAGGAAATGTGCTTCAGTTTCCAAGAGGAATTATAAGAAAGGCTTCTGGTAACAGGGTAATACATTGCCATATATTCTTGTAGCAACTCATGAAAATAACATGCTTTGCATTATATAAGTGGTTCTTATTCCACAATATAACAGAAATCCATGAAATAATTCAGTGATTACTATATGTTATACAAAGCATAGCTACAGAGCCAATTACATGATTTGCCACTTGGAAAAAAATCTGATGTGGGACTAACTCTTAATTCTGCATTTCCAATACACAGATTAGCAAAAGACTCTGTTAAAAACAAACAAACAAACAAGCAACAAAAAAAAAAACCCAGCATATATTATTTGTAGAAGATAAGCTCTGATTTCTCAGGACTTCTCAGTACAGATTACAGAAATCATTTGAATACTTAATGACAAATTGTTTATGTATGAAACTCTCATTACAAAAATCAACCTTTGTAAAATTCTGGGAATTCATATCTATGTATACACATACGTGTACATATATGACAAATTATGTATATATAATATCAAAGTGTACCTCATATATACATTTTTATACCTGAATTGGTAAATATTTAGAACTTTATAGTTTCATAAAAATAATAAGGGAATTAAATTTTTTAAATCTGAAATTTCTAAGTTATTTCTTTATGCCATGCAATGTAGAGACTGTGATTCCAGCATATCTGATACATCCAGAATATTTTCTATTCACTACATTCACATTCCTGAATTTTAAATTAAATCAATGTCAAGACATGACTTGAAATCTATCAAGTCCTACTTAGCATGGTGGCAACTTACCAAATTCTCAGTCACTTGTGTAGTTTAAGAAGCATAATTTCATATACCATGTAGACTAATTGGTATGTCCCACCTAGAAAATATAAGAAAGGAGACACAATGAAGAAACTGGCTTGACTTTTATAGGTTAGGACATCTTGAGGTGTGATGGAGGACAGGGAAGACTAGGAAGTCAAAGCTTTGTCACGGGGTTAGCCTGAACCCACTGGAATTCTTGTTTATTTCCATGAGACTCATCCCTTATCGTTCCAGGACTGTTCTCTTCTATACTACATTCTATGTCTCTGCTTCTTAAGGCCTCTGCTGTCCTACCAGGTCTATATTTCTCTGTGCTACATCATTATTTTAGAGTCATAAATATCTCATTCTACATAGAATAAATGCTTTATCTCTATAAAACTATGGCTGGACCATAAAAAGGGAAATAAAACTAAAACAAATTAGCTGTAGACTCTTTGTCATTTAGAGAAGTTGCTTTCCCAAAAGAATCAAGTGAAACAAAGCTACAGGCAGGTCAAAAAATGTTCTAAGAGAGCAAAGCTGGCAAGCCTCAATCCAGAGATCCTCAAAAATCAGTAAAAAGTTTATGCTCTGTTTCTAGCAATGACAATATAGTCCTGTACTCTGTAGCACAGAATTTTGTTCTACTCCCTGCTTGTTTATTTCTGTTTCTACCCACTTGCCAATTCTGTTCTATCTGATCCTGTTTCTCATGAATCATACATTGAGTAGGGATAGCAATTTGCAGAAAGAATGTCAGAGTGTAATAATATTTGTTTTTATTAACAAAGCCTATGGGTGTAACAATGTCAATCCAACATTCATTATGTTTGGTAGCACACTTCTAAAGCTATGCGCCATATGTTCCCTTACATTAAAGATACAGGGAAATTCCACTAATACATTGCAAATCAGGGTAGAGCATAATAAAAATAAACCTGCAAAAAGAAGCAAGTGATACCAGGTGAGAAGTGATTGCCTTGAATATGTTGTATCCTTACTAATATTCGTCCTGTGGTAACACCACCTGCTGCCTTGTCTAAAGAGGAAAATATGAATTGCTTGAGAAGGAAAAAGGCATAAAATATCACCTGGGAAGCCAGAGTCTGTTATGCCAGCTTTACTGACAATGTTGGAAAGACAGGGAAGGGTAGAAATTCAGATCTTTTTCACAAGGTTAACCAAACAACACTGCAATTTCTTATGTTTATTTCCTTGCAACTCATTCTTAAGTATTTTTCCTGCTATGGGGTCCTTTGGCTGTAGGTCTTCTGCTTTCAGATAAATAGTGCAGTGGAGTCCTGCTTGACTGAACAGATCTCCTTCTCTGACAAGGTGATGCTCTTAGTGGATAAGGGTAAGACTGTGGACGTAATCTACATAGACTTTAGTAAAACCTTTGACAGTGTTTCCCACAGCATTCTTCTGGAGAAACTGGCTGCTCATGGCTTGGACAGGCGTACTCTTTGCTGGGTAAAGAACTGGCTAGATGGTCAGGCCCAAAGACTTGTGGTGAACAGAGTAAAATCCAACTAGTGGCCAGTGACAAGTGCTGTTCCCCAGGGCTCAGTACTGGGACCAGTTCTGTTTAATATCTTTACCAACCATATGAACAAGAGAATTAAGTTAGAAATCAGTTAGTTTGCAGACAACAAGACAACAACTTGGGCAGGAGTGTTGATGTGCTTGAGGGTAGGAAGGCCATACAAATGGATCTGGACCAGCTGGGTCAATGTGTTGAGGCCACTTTTATGAAGTTCAACAAAGCCGAGTGCCAGGTCCTGTATTTAGGTCACAACAACCCCATGCAGCACTAGCAGCTTGGGGAAGAGTAGCTGGAAGGCTGCCTCGTGAAAAAGAACCTGGGGGTGTTGATTTACAGCTCTCTGAACATGAGCAGCGGTGCTTATTCCCCAAGGGGACTCTGACAACACCAAAATGTGTTCCCACTGTTGCTCCATTTCCCTTCCTCTCCCTCAACAATACTGACATTTTTTTTTTTTTTTTTTTTTTTTGGGCTGGTTCTTTCATTCTTTCTTTGTTTATAACATCCCCTTGTCCCTAGGCAACCCCTTGCTATTGCCTCCTTGTACAACAGTAATTTGTAGCTTCCTTTTTAGCATCCTTCACTTTTAGCAAACACCATCATGACAGAAAGTTTTGAGCACTATATACAAATGCATTGTTGTTATCCAGGCCATTTTGCCAGAGGGGAGGATGTGCAGGCACACCCACAGTAATACTGCTGTTTCATAGTTGGCTCAGGGGCCTTCTTAGGCCTCTTTTTCTCCAACTCTTGTTTTATATTTTATTTCTTTGTAGATTGTCATGGTTATTATGCATTTCAGTCCTGCCCAGCTTCTTGTTTTGGTGTATGAGGAGACACAGCTAGCTCAGTGTCATTCACAAATTTTATATAGAGCCTCCAAAATACCCTCTCTGAAATGTCCAATTGAATTAATCAGGAAATGTTGACGAAAAATATGTTTTCAACCAAATGTGAATCACCATCCAATCAGTTTTACTTCTAGCTCTTATTTCAACAGTTTCAGGCCGAGGCAGATAATTTCCCATCCAGTTGCTACATTTGCATCCATGCAGTTTTCCACAGAACTGTTTTATCTAATGTATTAATTTGTTTCAAAGATATATTTGCAAACAGTGTATAAAACAAATTTAGCTGAAATATCTGACTGATTAGAAAGTGTATATTTTGTGTGGGCTCTAACTGTATCAGTGTATGAATCAGAACAGTCTTTTTCACTAGCAGAAAATCTCTGTACTACGTTCTCTACTATTTTTCCATAAATCAGTGTATGCAATAGGTGCCTATAGGAAAGTATAGATTGAGTCTCTTTAAAGTTCTTGTTAAGAAATATGAACAGAGCTTAATTATTTTCCTTCAGCTTCCCTGAATAATAAAATCTATTCAGATCATATTCCTCTTAAAAAATGAAAACTCTGAGAAAGGAACCCACTCTATCTTTTAGTTCTACTTAGTAGTTTGGGGATATTTTAGTTTGCTCCTGCTTATGATTTTTTTTTCTTGTTACAAAATGAAATTGATATTATTTTCATCAGATGAACATGGAAAAGATAAAATATGGGATCAAATATAAAAGGATAAATTAGCATCTGTACTGTGCTATCATTCAGACTACTACTTGTTTCTCTGATGTGCAATTTACGTAATAAGAATGCAAGTGAACAATAAATTGAAGATTTTACTGATCATCTGTTGCCTTCATTATGAACTACAGATAACTCTTTGTAATGGTTTATAAAGTAAGACTTTTCAAACATACATAAATAAAAATAATAAGAATAATTCAGAATAATAGTTTCATTTGTTGATGCTCAGTGCAGTACAAAAAAATATAGTCTAGCCAATCCCCTCACACCAGAAAAATGATAGTCCAAAATTGAGGCAGCAGTTTTCTGGATCAAAAATAATTACTCAAAAATAGTCACACCTTAATTTCTCTATCAAGTATTTAATTTGCTTCAATGGAAAATGCATGCAATTATTACACACATAATTCCTAGAATACATAAGTTTAATTTTACAAAAATTGCTATGCATAATTTAAGTAATATTTATCTATAGTTGCAATCACATTGTGTTAATACATGTGTATATTTATATATTTTACAGTTGTTTCTTTGCACAGTTTTCATTCTTAAATGTCAGGTACAGTATTAGGAAGAAGAACAGAGAAAAGTAACTCAAGTTTACATTAGAACTCATGTCAGAGAAAGAGGTGAATAAGTTACCATATCCCATGAATTAGTCTAGATGAGTAATAAATTATTTTAATAATATTTCCAATTCACTGCAATTATTGTATGAGATTGTTAGAACAAGAATGACGTTAAAAAGCTTTTTTAACTTATCTTTATTTCTTATTTATGGCACTTATCTTTTAAGTGCCTTTGCGGTTAACTATTTCACCTCCAAGAAATTTCAGCCTGTATAATGATTATGTTGTGACTTGCACTGTAATATACAGGCAACATTATACTCACTGCAAGGTTAGTTAGCTGAACTAAAACTGTGTAAGGGAAGAAGAGTCAGGAATATAGCCATTGAGTGAATTAAAGAGAAAGAGAGGTCATCTACCCAGATATTTCAGTTTCTTTCCAATGTAGGAAAGTTTATACTCACTATTCAATACAGTATGTTTGCTACAATTTAATCCAGTCTAATTTTGTCTTAAAGTGATATGAATAAGAATTTCCACTTAAAGTAAACACACTGGTGAAAAAGGTTAGATTATGATGATGGTTGGGTGAAAGCAAGGATCCTACTCCCTGAAGCATCCAAACACTAATCAGTCTAGCCATTATTTCTTCTGATACTTCCTATCATCTTGTGAAAGGAAACTGATTTACAACCTTTATCCACTCCACACATTTTACTTTTGGACTTAAAAAAAACCCAAACAATTTGCTTTTGTCTTCAACTAACCTTTCTCCCTCAATTCTTTAATATTTGTCGTGTTCTGGTACTCCTTGCATGAGAAAAATTACATTATTTGGAAGTTGTTGGAGACAACAGTGTTCATGTTGTTTCAGACAGTGGTGTAAGGAGGAGGTGAAGCAGAGGCATAAGTAGGGAATGTTGGTCAGGCCATACAACAAAATTAACCTTTTTTTTTTTTTTTTTAGTAGATACAGCTAAAGCATTCAAAAATGTGAGAAACTGTGAAACTGTGTAGTGCTTACATATTTAACATTGAAACTGTGTTAAGGTCATCAGATTAACATTAAAATCGTTGTTTTGGAAATACATCTTATGCTATTGTAAATGAGGACCAAACATTTCTAGCATCCTTTCAGTAATTAAATTTTTTCCTAGGCTTGGTGAGCTGAGATTTGAATGTGTCATTGGCCTTAATGAGAGTATGATTCACTATTTGGAGGGAAATAGGGACTCATACCTTACTGATACCATAAAAGTGTTGAAATTCAATGGAACTTTGCTGGAGAAGATAACCTTTTGCAGACTTTTATTAAGTACATTATTTTAACTAGTTCCAGGTTAACTTGTCCACATTAAATTAATAATGTTTATAAAGAGATAATTGTATTATTTCGAACAAAGTGGGAAAAATTCTTCAAACTTCCTCTCTCTATCTGAATTTAGATTGCATGCACCTAACCATGCATACTAAAAACATCTTTTCTAAAGCAAAAAGCAAGACTGATGAAAGATCAAGAAATAGCAATAGTTATTTTGTTTCAATGAGAAAAAAAAAAAAAAGTATATTTTCTGCATTTTATCATGTTGAAAACATACTAAATCATTAATCATACATTCTTGTATCTTTATGGCACATTACACAATGGTGTAACAGACTGCAAATTACACTATGTATTTGCAACGTATAACAAGTGCTACTAAACTGAGACTTAGACTGAGAACAATGAACTCAGGTGTAAATCAGTGCAAATATACTGAGATCAATTTCAGCTGCTAATATCCTGTTTGACCCAGAAACTAATGTTCTTCAAAAATTGGCTGGCTATATATATCTGAAACAACATTTCTAGTGTGTGTGGAAGAGGTTGGGGAAAGGGTTAAAATTATTACATTTGCATTTCGAAAATTAGTCTTTAAGTTAGGTATTGCACAGGCTTTTACGTGGCATTTCAGAGACCCTTCCATTCATGTTGGATGCCTGGGTTTCATGTGCAATTTTTTACTCCTTCAAAAGCAGCAGTTACATTTAAGATTTCTAGTCTGACTTTAGTTCATAACCTATTTCACTGGTGAATCATATGTTGGTTCACTGCAATAGTCTTCATAAAGTAAGGAATAATTGACCATCAAATGTTTTCAGTGGCTAATGGTCTTTTTTGTTTGCTTGTTTAATCTCAAGTAGAAACAGAATAATTAACATCTGAACACATTGGCCATTTACTAGTAAAAAATTTTAAGAGGACCTGTGTTGCACTGATAATCCTCAGATGAATAAATGCAATGAAAACAAGGGATTTTGCAAATAGATTTCATATTAGACATTTTAGACTATATTGAATGTTAATTAATTTTATATCTCACCATTGTACTTTAGTAGAACTTGAGTGATCTATTGTAGATTCTAAATGGCTCCTGGTGCTATGGGCACTGTTCTGTCTAAAACTTTTTTAGTTTTTTCTAAAACTTTTGCAACACTTAGTAAGTGTCAAACACGTGGAGAGGAAGTGGGAAAATTTTATGTGCAGACATAACCAGAAATAATTGGTTAAACTCTGCAAAACGCTGCAGAATAATTTCCCAAAAAGAGCACTCTCAGAGGATTCTTTTGTCAAAGTACCTATTCTTGTGCTTCCACTTATATGCCCGAAACTTCAGTTGCTTGGTGGTTCTGAAAGGCTTGAGGTACAGTTTAAGATTTTCTGTTCTTCACACTCTTCACTTATTCTTTCCAACTGCTCTAAAGGGTATGACCTGGCATGCGGTCTCCTCATTACCATTTATGCTAAAGCCTAAGATTTAGAAATCTGTTCTTACGTCCTCATTGAGGTTTTTTTCTCCTATTCATCTAACTGTCTATCCACACATCACATGTATATTTCCCTATTATGCACAGTATTTATAAATGAGTATTCAGAGGTTTCATATTGGATGTGCAGGTTTAACAAAATAAATTAGGATAATCCAGATACATTCAGGGGAGAAAAGAATCAAGATATATTAGTCCCTCTCCCATTTTCTTCCTGTAGTGCTTGGACTACGGGAGGACTGGAAGTCAGAGTGTGGCTGCAGCTCTGCTCAGGGTCATGCTACATCCCTGTTTCAGCAGCCCTTCATTTCATCCAAGTCTGATTTTGCCATGCAGTACAGACCGTAATCCTTACACTGAGAAAGCTCCCCTCTTCTAAATCACACTTGGGCTGCACCTGGCCTTGAATATATTTTTCTTGGTGTTTCCAGAAATTATTTAATCTTAAAAGTTGTATCTTTTAAACAATTAAAACTGAACAGATTATCAGTTTGTTTGAAAGAAAACCCCAGGCGGAGTACATAGAATAATCCAAAAAATAAATATTCAAGCAAAATAGAAGGAAATCCATGACTGATATTCACTGTCATCAAATGGTAGCAGAAATGAAAATGTTTCAGTCTTGAAATTCATAGATCACATAGTGCTATCTATGTCAAAACCAATCATTTGAACTTCATCCTGTAGGAAACACTCAGCTAGTGCAAATGGTTCTGTAACAATATAATGTACTTACGTCCCAAGCCAAAAGTTCACTTAAAAGGCATAAGGATACAGCAAGTATAATTACAGTTACCTGATGGATATCAAGCATGCCCTGGTGTGTATATGCTTTCCATCCAAAATCTGTGTAATGATACTCTTAGGTACCAACATTACTGTACAAGAGCTCATTTTAGGTCTCAGAATCAAAAAGAGAGAAAGAAGAAAATGCCTGTTTTGTTGAAGTACTTTGATGAAGAATGTTATGTTTATTAGGGATCTTTGCCACGGTGATGAATTTGCCAATGGACATGTAGGAGTGTTTTCTTGATCTGGCAGCACATTTTTAGATTTAACAGCAATCTGCAAAATAATTTAAGCAGCAAATAAATAAAGCTAAGATCATAAATGTTCTGTCAGGCAATAGGAAGATTACTAGTGTCTCTTTGAGATCATATCAGGATTTGGGGATTATACTACCCTCTCATACTGAACCTTATCAGAATTTTATTCTATAGGGAAGTACAAAGTGCTACTTCATAGACACATATAGCCAGCAAGATATACAAAAGTGAACTGACAAACATTGGATAAAGGTACTTAAAATTTATTAAGATACATTTCTTTCCCATATTTTTGCAACAGTTTGCTATTTTCCTTTTTCCTATATTTTCCTTAGTTTTAGTGTTTGTAAGTGCAAATTAACTAATCCTAAAACCACATACTTTAAATGTCTGGTAGCTCAGATATGGACTTAAATGGGATGTAATTTAAAAGGTTCTCTCGGGAACAAAATTTTTACTATTAGCTATCTGTCAGGAAAAAAAAAAAAAAGACTACTCAGACCTAATCATATCTTTCATGCCAAAACTAAATTAGACAAAAGAATTATTTAGTATATTGATTTAAGCATCTAACTCAATTATAGCTCAGGGTATAGGAGACAACAGAAGACAATAAGAAGTGTGAAAGTAGATGGATGGGACAGCAAAAGATTTGGAAGTATATGAGAGCTGAAAAGATGTAGTTTATGTGTATGTATGATGATTTGTGAAAAGAGGAAGTAGGAAGGTACACACCAGTTGAAATCTGATTTTGTGATAAGACAGGAACTAGCAATTTTCCAATGAATGTTTGTGCTACAGGAATGTGGCATGGATGAAATTGTAAAGATGAGTAACAAGAGACATCAGGAACACTTAGAGTAGAGTAGAGATCTATGACACTGTAACAGCAAATTGAGACAGATCTTCCATGGTAGGTAAAAGCACTATAACCAGAGCATTCAAAATGTCTTAAGAATGTTTTCCCAGGAAAGAAAATAAATTGCAAAGTTGCAGAGGTCTGCATTTTGTTTTAATCAGAAGTCCTTCATTTTTCTCTCCTTTTCTGTGTCCTTCTCTTTGTATCAGCCTCAATTGACAGAAAGCAGCACAAGAAACACATCTCTGCGGTCTCAGTTCCACTATGTCATGCCATTTTTTCTCTTTTTTTTTTTTTTTTCCAGCAGAAAGATTTGCATGGACGTTCAAAAATAATTAATTTGAATCACCAACACCCTGACTGAACTGATTAAATCAGACTATTTTTTTTAGCTTTTTTTTTAGCTTCTAACATTAAACATCATCTAAAGTAATTTGAAAAGCTTCCAGCCAAGCTGAACAAATTCTTGTTTAATCAAGAATGCTGGAAATGCTCCCTTCTTTGTTCTCAAATTGGACCTTACCAGATATGTGTTCTGTAGAATCCACCAGTATGTGATGTTATAAAAACATAGATTGTTACTATTTTAAAATATATTTTTTTAACCTTTTGATGATATGTTATATTACTGAGATGTCTATCACTAGTGGATGTAATGTCCCAAGCTCTCGGGAATCAACACTGCTGACTGCATATTTTCTAAGACTATGTACATAATACACAGCATGTATAGTTCATTCAGGAGTAAAGTAGAACAAATAGGAACAGGTTTTATAGCCACTAAACAAAAATATAGGACTAGATCTGTGACAGATTCAAGTAGCTGTCTGATAGCTCCAGTTTAGCAGGAAGGGTGTGGCCAGGCCTGTTCTTAAGGTTTGTCAGATTTGGCAAGAGGGATTAGATGCAGAGCAAAGTGTGAACAGAGCTGGCCAGCCTCAAACAGAACTCAAGTAAGCCCGTATCAACATCACACAAAATCACAGAGAGAGTAGGTAATACAAGGGGAGCTGTTTTCTGCCAGTTGTCTGTCTCTCTGGGTGAAACAACTGCCAAGAGAGAAAACCCAGTTAGGAAACGGAAAGGATAGAGAAGCAACCATTGGATGTGAGAAGCTGCAGTGGAGCTGGATTGATAGGGAGAGAAAAACTGAATAACTCTGTTCCAGAACTAACAGCAGAAAACAGTGTGTTTGTGATGCCTCTGTGTTCTTGCAGTGTGGGCAGCTACAGGTCTGTGACACACTATAGATGCAGATTTAGGTAACAGGGATAGTGGTGTTATAAGGGTAGTCTAAATACATAATCGGGAGATGGGGGCTATTTTTTTCTTTACGTTTTAAAGAAGTTTCAGTGAAGAAATTTACATGATATGAGTAATTGATATACTTGAAAAAAAACTGGACAAACTTCTGCTGCACAAAATTAAAAAGTCGCCACTTTCCATAAAAATTTATTTCAGAGAATATGTGAAGGTTTTGTTCATTACTTGGTTTTGACTTGAGAAATGATACAGAATATCTCGGTCTTCTTTATAATGGGTGCCATAACATTTTAATTGTGCACACTTGAACAAACAGGTATAATAGAGCCGTTTGAAATATTCTTCTGACACACATGGATAAATAACAATTGCAGCAGTTCTGCTGATCAACATACCTTATGATAAAAACATCACTCATGCTGCACACCTCTGTATTTAACAATATGATAGAACAAAAAGGAGCAAGAAATATATTCTTGAATCCTAAATATTTCATCTTTGACTGAACATATATACACTTACAAACATACACTACAGGAATCTGTGGTGGAAGAGGTTGTGTTCTAAGTGCTGCCTGCTGATGACATATAGTATAGGTGATAAAACCTTATGACATCATTAGGGAATGCTCATGAGGAAAAATTCTTGAACAGGTCATGTTATGTTCCTTTACAATTTTTCCACTACAGTGTAAAGGAACAGATAACTATCAGCAGTTAAACAAAGTCATAGGAACCTTTATTTTAAATTAATTAAATCTGAGAAGTTGTTTATAGAAACAAGTCAGACCAAAATCATATTATCTTGGTCTTTCTGAAGTACATGGCATCTTTTTATTTAGTTTATGCCCAGCTATAACTTCTAGTGATTGTAAGTAAACAGTGTAATGAATAAATACAGACACGTTATTTCCTTGAAGACTGCTGAAAATATATATTTAAACATATTTTCAGTAACTTGCCTCAACACTTTACTCAAAAATAATATAAAAGTGGTCCTACTACTTTTTGTTTTCCCCTACCTTTAGGCTCTTGATTTATCTTTAAATTCTCAATAATTTGTATGGCAACTTCCTGAATATTAATCTTACAGTCCATTGACATTTTGGATAATTTTTTGTAGGTGTATATATAGATTCAAATTTAAATCCTGGACTGGGAAAACCCCAGTTCAGTATGAAGTATTGACTCTGGGGTTTTTTTTGTTGGTTCTTTTGGGGAAATATGGCTGCAAATATACACACAGATATTTCAAATGTGTGTATATGTCATTAGCTTAGTTCAGAATTTTTGTCATTATTAAAAAAGGACATAACAGTATAGATCCACATTGAGCCCATATATATGACATCTTTTATGTATGCTATATTAATATGTGTACTTCTTATAATTAAAAAGGCCTTTAAGGTATCATGTAATAATCTGACTTTGCACATTTTTGTAAAATTAAAGTATCCAGAATAGTAGCATTCTAAAGGTTGACACAACACAGTAAAAAAAAAAAAAAGGTATTGTTTTACAGTGACAACTGACCTGTGGTAATAAAAATAAAGGTTGTGTTCTGCTACCACAACTTGTGATGAGTGGAATTATTCTTCCAAGAATGATGTCGTTGAAGGTAGATAAAGTATGGATGATAATTCTATATCTACTCACATAAAAACATACCAATTTATAATTTTTGCTAAGGCCAAAAAACATAATGACAACCAAAGAATTAAAATTTCTATTTGATGGACCTATACAATGACTACTTAAAATGTGTTCTAATAGCACAGGAATTGTCATTTCACAACATAGGAATTTTACCAGTTATAGATCTAAATTCAAAATAAGATGGTTTATTTTATTTTTATTTAGATCATACAAATTGTCCCTTGTGTTTAAGTGACTCAGAGATAGAAAAAAAATAAATTATCATATTTGATGTTATTATGGAAATATCTGTATAACGACAGGTTTAAATCTGTCAGTCCTGCAGTAATGAGACAAAAGACTGTTTGCAATGAAGATGCTGTTAAAAGCAAAATGAGTGCTGCAATGGTCTTTTAGCTCTAATTGTATTGTGCTGACATTTGGTGTAATTATCTGCAGTTGAGTATAATTTTATCTTTCATGCCACTCAAAGAAATTCTGGAGTAAATTAAGGTAGCTATCTGTTTTCTGATGAATTTGATCACTTTATTTTACCCTAGTCTCAGGATTTAGTTAGAGAGGACTGAAACCCAGTATTTATCATAATCTGCTTCGTTTGTTCAGTCCCCATGCGGCAATACCAATTAGAATTTTATCAAAGTCATCCTTACAGCAATAATGATAATCCTTTAGCATCTATCTGGATTAGGTCTCTGTTTTATTCTACTAATGAATACTCCAGAGGGGTCTGGGCAATTTTATAGAACAAATGAACCTTAGAGCGTAGCCATTTAAAGTGTTCATTATACTGGACACCTGCAAAATGTACTGGGCTTAAACGCAATTTAATAGACCCTTCTAGGCCTTTTTTAAAGTATCCTGAAGAGAGCATGAATAAGATTATATTTAAATTATGAGGGTTAGAATGTTTTTTTTCTATAATTTTTGATAAATATCAGACGTGCTATATATGAAATATCAGTTTTGGAGTACATCAAACATCATCATGTAAGTGCTACTTTTCAAATTTAGATTTAAAAGTTTCAAAACACTGAAATATGAAATGAATTTGTCTCTTCAATTCCACCTTTGTATATAGCATGCTGAAATTGAATGTCTTATTCAAAGGCTCCTATTATCACAAAAATACATTAACTGTAATTCTAAAATAGTTTTATAATGGAAAGGGACTGAGGAAGAGAGGGCAGAAGAGTGGAGGGAAATTGAGAAGCTAATTGGTATTCTTTGTTTTCAACGATTCATTTCCCCAAGCCTCTCTAAATTAAAAAAAAAAAAAAAAAAAAAAAAAAAAAAGTCAGAGTCTCTTTATTATCTCATTATGCTGGAATTATAACATACTCCAGTGCCAAGGCCCAAGAGTGATTAATTTACATTGTTCATCAATCTAAACTTTTGCCTCTAGAACTAAATGCAAACCCAATCTGAACACATCAGACACTGCTTGCGTGACTATTAGTGTCTTATTAATTCAACAGGCAAATAATTTGGTCTTTATTAACAGTCATAAGAATTAAATAAACAGACTTCATATTCGAATATTTTAAGTCATCTTCTAAAATCATGGACAGATTTTTTCACACATGACCAAATTGTGGTCCTTCCATGTTATGAAAATTGCTGGTAGCACTTTGTTGAAGGAAGATTTGCTGCATCCTTGGCTAGAATGAGAGAAAATGCAAGCAAAACCCAAAAGCAAGCAACTTTGCGTATCTTCTTAATTTATTTCAGAGCAGAAAAACTTAAGCAAAAATGTCAATGTGTAGTTAGGCATGGAAGCATAAATGTAAAACTAAGTCAGTAAGTATTTTCCTCATTGAAATCCCAAGCAAGCTCCTGTAGTAGAAGACAGTGAAAAAGAAGGCGACACAGAGGAGGCTAAGTTTTCTAAATTCAGAATGCACTGATGAGTAAACAGCGAAATACCAGGACTGAGAATTTCTGAAAAAAATTCTATATTTTTTCTAAGAACCCTGTTGGCATTTTTGCTTGGGCCTGAAGTAAGCTACTATGACCTCACAAAAGTTTTCTTCACTCTGTTAACAAATTCTCAAACTTCCATTTATATAAACAATATAATTTTTCTCTGTGTTTTTTTTTTTACTTTTTTAACTGTGTTACCTATTTCAAAGTACATTTTAGCTAAGAATTTATATCTATTGATCTATGTCTTCCATTTACAGGGTTTTTTTTCAGTATGTTTCTAAAGATTGGTTGCATACTCTACTGCTGCTGAAATCATGAATATGTTTTTGCTTCTTTGATCCACTCTGCTCACAGTGATGCAGCAGCCACTATTCTGCAAAGCAAGAATGTACAGAAATCTGTTGCTAAGAAGATCTGGAGTTTCAGTCAAGATTATACTTAGCTGTAAGTCTTCTTTGTGACTAATGTGATATACATATAAAGTCCTAATACAGACACAGCCAAGTTAGCTCAGGTACTGTGACATGTGAATTAGATTAGTGTGAAGATGAGACAGCTGTGAAATGGCTGTTAGTGCCATGTAGGTATGTCGTGGGGGGACTTAGAGTGGGGTGATGTCAAGAAAAGAACCACATCATTCAGTGACATAAACTGAAATTTATTTACTAAGCAGGACGGGTTTACTGTGTGGATAGCAATGCCTATTACAAAGTGTATAGTATAACATTTCTATTCGATGGCACTCACACACAACCAGTCAGGGCTCATGTCTCTCCAGTCCAGTTTAAACAGCCAGTGCAAACCCAGGGAAACAGCATCTTTCTGCCAACATGTCAGAGTCCTGGCTAATATCCTGGCCTCCTCATGTTGGCTGCACTGGGGTTGGATGTTCATTCATAGAGCCCTTTTCCCACCACCTCCACAGGGCTGCTGTCTTAAAAATTCATTTGTTTTTAAATTAGATTGTCAGTATAAGTCACCAATGGTACTGCTAGTCTTACAGCTCCAGGAAAATTTCTTTTTTCCCTATATCTAAAGCCATGGAGTGGTTGTTTTCCAAGGTATTATATCACCTTCTGGCTTCTTATCCCAAATGTGCTACAAAGATGTTAAACTCTGTGTTTCTGTGCTTTCTCAGCTCATACCAGAGTACAGTGTGCCTGACGCATTCATGGAAGTTTTTAGTCCCTAACAAGCCGTATAAAAAAGATATAATGAAAAGTGGAAAGCAACTGAACACAACTTTATACCATAGCTGATCTAGATATTTTCTATAATAAAAGTGGTCTCACACACATACAGAGAGGAATTTGTAAAGTTAACACAGCTGTGAATCTCTTCTTTTTTCTAGGAAAATTGCTACAATTCTGTCCTACTCGATCATGAGGGCTCTTGTTTCAGAGTGACATCATCACACCAAAACAGCTATCTGAAAATAAAACTGAAAATGTAACCTAAGGCTCGAAATAATATTTTAATTTGCCCAGACTAGGGTTGTACTGCTCTCGGCTATTTTTCATTAAATTGAAAATTCCATCATTTCCCTTTTATTTTGACCAAACCATCCTTCCTATTTTTTTTTCAGTTCAGAAACACTATTAAAAACAAACAAACAAACAAACAAACAAACCCCAAACTACAACATTTTCCCAGCTGCAGATAATATTTTAAATTTCCTATGAATTACATTCTATGCAAATATTGTATAGATTTGACTAATAGCATTTTATATGTACTAAGTATCCAGCTTATGATTTTCTGAGAACTAATCAGTTGAAAGTCAGTTATCATTCTTTACTTGGTTCTGATCTTAGCACACACTGGAAATACATAAGGTCTACACAGCAAATTAGTATAATACGTACAATAGCGGTACAAAATTTGGCATATCTTACTTTTCTTTCATATTTCCTTTTTTTTTTTTTTTTTTTGTCTTTAGACCAGGTGTTCTTTCTTTTGTCTTTTGCAAGGGTCATCAGGGCATGCGATGTTACCCTTACTAATTTTTCCTGGGCTGTGCTTTGAATGTAAATTGTTGTTCTGCGGTACAATCAATAAAAAAGAGGGAAAAAGAACCACGTCACTTTGGAAGGACTTACACTGATATTCTGTGGCCTGATTTCTGTGGTGTAACTTTGGAACGTGGTGAAAAAGACTAGCTTTCAGCTGTTGGACACTGAGTGTGGAATTCAACTGCCTAAATACAGACTATCTGAGATGCTCTAGGGTAGCTGAAATGAGGCTAGTAGGTATAACACAAGACCTAGACAATAATTATACCTTTTTAAGGTAGCAGATAGAGGCCCAATGGATCTGGAATATCTCAAGTTGCTCTAGTTACCTGTGCTTAGTCAGCTAATGGCCACACTCAGATGGTCTGAGAAGCTAGTGCTTGGCAACTGTCATGAGCTGAAACAAAAGTGAGTTCTAGGAAATCATGACTATTAACTTCTAAGTACTCAGACCGGAGGTTTTATTTAGCTTTTACTTTTCTGTAAATAAGAAAAAAAATCTAAAGATAAAAATAACAGAATATGTGGTTTTGTTATGAGTATGCTGTAATAGTATTTCTTTCAAGTTTCTTCACTTACACCTTAAGTTTTCTTAGACATTCTGCAGGTACAGTGCTAAGATCCTCTGTTACTGCATTACATTAGGGACTCATTAAATAATCCCATCTGCCTGAAGCAGTAACTACTACAGGAATAAAGCGATTATCCATTGTTGCCTGATTTGCACTTCCTTTAAATCTAATGAATTTAAGCACACTTTACTTGGTGTAAAATATCACCGTAACTTTAAGTAGTTGTCATTTACATATGTTCATATAGTATCTACAATTCAAACTAACAAGTTCTGTGATATAAAATCTGGTCACTTAATGCAGCATGGAAAAGCAGTTAGAACTAAAATTAAAAAAAAAAAAAACATGATTTTCAAGTGACTTGAAGGTACAGAGGACTGATAATGAATAAGAACATATTTGCTATAGGTCTAAAAATTATTTCGCGTTGTGCATGTGCAGTGGTGGTGAGCCTAAAGTGCAGGCAAAATTACCATTAAAATCATATAGCAAAAATAGACAATTAGATTTAAACTTTGAGCCTACAATACTGACAAGTCTAGATTCTCAGAAACAGCACAAGAGAACTGTCTCGGTCACCTAACTTGCACTTGCATGAGAGTTGAGTTTATTCAGGCATAATTAATCTTCCTACAAAAAAGAGGGCTTGGTAATGCTCACTTAAGTTCTAGGTTTGTACATCAGATGGGGCCAGCTCCAGCCATGTCCTACTACCTGCTTCTACACACATACTTTTGGATCCAGCAAGGATGACTCCCTGTCTATCCAAGGATAACTTTTAGAAGGAAAAACAAAAGTAATTGTCCAGATGTCTAGTCATATGAGTTGTCTGGATCAGTATTTCACTGGAAGATTCTCAGATCCTAACATGATTAACAGTAGAATAGGCTACCTAGAAAACAAAGGAATTAAATGCAAAATTCATTCTGAAGATGATTCTTTGGGTGATTCATAAAGTCAAAGAGATTCTACATGTGCGGTTGTCTGTCACTGCATCTATCTTGATGGGAAACTTCCATCTCTGTCTTAATTTGGGTGGAGAGATTTTGAGTATTTGTTGTCATTCTGGTTCAAGTGCTACATAGCTACACAGGAGTATTGCACAGCAGGGTTAAAAAGAAAATGTTCACAACAAATTACCCAACACTGCGTTGCTTTTCTGCACACACCTATGAAACTTGTACTTTAAACTATGTCTCCAATATTATTCCAGGAGATTTATAATTACACTTCAGCCAATGCTTTAAGCATTGTCTGAAAACAGTAATTTACGCTTATCACTGGTTTTCGGTTTTGGTTTTAGATAACTTTTATATAGAAGTTGATGTGTTCTTGGAGTCAGAATTAAATTTCTGACCAAAACATAAACTCTTCAAAGTGATATTTAATATACAAAAGTGCTTTGTAAATCATAGAGAGACACAATAGAACCATGCATTTGTGAGGAACTTTAAAAATTAAGGAAAACAGTCTATCATCCAGCATACTCTTAAGTAATTTTTTTTTTTTTTTATTTGCTGCACTCTCTATTTTTGACAAGTAAATGGTATTCAAAATTTGGGGTAGTTAAATGCTTTATTTATAAGATGATTTTTGGCTTTCAGCAACCGCCTGCCTTATATTGTACTCTGAAGATGGTGAAAACAGCGATGTTGCAGCATAAATAAAATGTTTCTTAAACCTGCAGAGAAGTTTGAATAGCATTTTTTCTGCTAAAGAATGGTACACGTGACAGCATTACTTGCAGAAAATGAACTTGATGCACTTGAATTTCAGACACCAATCTTCTCCACAAAAGGGAGTGAAGGGAAAAAAAAATAGTATGTATTTTCACTGTATGCATAGAAAAACAGACAAAAAGAAGCCAAGACAAGGCTATTAAAATTACACATTGAAAAATATGCATTACCTTCACAGTAATATTTTACAGAAAAGCCTGGTTTAAACTAGTTTGGCACTGCCCAAAGTGTGTGCTTAGTGCCAGTATCAGTGACTGTCTCAGTCCAGCACAACAACTGCAGTTTCAATCTCTTTTAAACTTCATGTGCTGTCATATGAGTTGCTTGGTAGTTATTCCTTTCTGCTTTCCTCAGAATATCATCTTTTTGGTCACTAGACTGCACATATTTGTGGCCTGACATGGCCAATTACAGTTGGCATTTCCAGTTGCCCAGGGTTAGCCCAGTATTAATTAAAACATCATACTAGACTACTATCATTTTTCTTCTTCATTGTAATGGATCTTATGCTGTTTTTAAAATTCTGCTTCTTTCAGATAGAAATAAATCCTAATCTTACATTCCTAAGCAGAAAGAGCAGGTTAAATTAGCAATCTTACTGACACTTAATGAAGTCATTACATTGATCTTACCTCTCCAACCCTTATTGCTGGATTATCCTTGATCTTTAAAGTTCTCAGAATGTGAAAGAAAAAACAGAGTGCCAAATTGATTGTTTGTGATTTAAACTAGAACATCTGTTTTCAAAACACCAACGTCTAATATCTATACAAAAATAGTTTCGCAAATCTAAGTCTGATTAAAACCCTAGTTGATCATTGAATGCACTCAGAAGACACCTGGAATGGCTGTCATTTCTTACAAGCTCATGGGTCTCATTACTAACCAATATATTCTTCTAATAAAAATCACGTGTTAAAGAGCAGATTTACTACGAAAAGTCAATACTCAATGATTGTACAGTCTGATATATCCCACTAATTCCCTAGACACATCATATCAAGGTCATGCTTGGTTATCTTCATGACAATAATGAGAGTTAATTGCTCATTGCCTCAAGTACAACACCAGACTACCTGAGAGCTAGTATTGGAACTTATTCCATCTGGTACCTCAGTCTCTTTTCTATGTATATGTGGAAAAAGAGGAGATACTCTTACATGTGTCAGTCATGCCATGATTGGATCAAATACCCTTAACTTTATGTCAGTATAGCCTGAATTTCACCATTACTAGTGAAAATCCATTATCCATTAAAAAAGTTAATAGCAAGAAAGTTGTCTGACAAGTCTATGTAGGTCAAGAGTTAAGGTAGACTATTGCACTATATGTCTAGTTTGCAAGAGATAAACATGTATTTCCTTTCATAGAATCACAGAATCGTTTTGGTTGGAAAAGACCTTTAAGTTCATTGAGTCCAACTGTTAAACTAATACTCTCAAGTCAGCCTCTAAACCATGTCCCTAAGAACCTCATCTATGCATCTTTTAAAGACCTCACTGGAAATCTCGTAGACCAAAAATCTAGAGCAGCAAAGACATTATAATATAATTGCTGGAGCAAAACCAGACATGAATTTTCATGTCTCTTGGTACAGAAGGCAAAAGGAGATATTACGTGACCTGGGATCACTGAGACTTTACAATCTGCACTATTCCACCTTTAGAAAATTTATGGTTGTGTTCAAACACATTTGTGTCTATGGATGTTCTTGTACCCATATGCTTACAAAGCCTCGATATGGGATTCAGTATCTTTCAAACACAAGAAGATTTGCTAGTGTCATCAAATAATCAAAAGGGCAAAATGCCATTGATGACCCTTACTTTGAGTAATTATCCCTACAGTGCTGGAATGCATTACAAAATCTCCACTCTAGCAGATTACACCACTATTCTCTCATACATCAGTATCTCTCTAAAATTTGAGTGTGACTGTTTTGTAGCCACTGCCTTCAAACTAAGCTATCTAGGGCTACGTTTATGAATTCACTCCAGAACAATGCCATGAACCTTGCTTAGGAAGGAACACAAAACTTTTAAGGATTGTTTAATTCAGGTTAAAACAGTTTTGTCATTAGCAATTTGTATAATATGAATGGAAGAAAATATGTGTGACTGCAAAACAGTTTTTCTGCAAGAAAAATATTGTGAGTTTCTTTTCTTTTTGCGAAATGTTACGAAAGTCATGTTCCTGCGAAACTTCCACTGAAACAAATCTTAGCTTAGCATTTCTCTGCTATACAGCTCAGCTGTCAATAGTTACTTTTTAGAACTTCAGGTATTACTTTAGAAATCACCTAGTGTGCTGGTCATCTTTACAAATTTTTCGCCTTATCTCATCTGCTCAATAAGCGATGATTTTTCAGGTAGTTCTAATAAATTTTACAACATCTTCACAAAAAACAAACAAACAAACAAACAAAACCGCACACCCACAATTATTATTTGAAGGCTGGCTTCCTGCAGTTCAAGCTTTGAGCTTCTGCTTTTAGTGTGATATTTTCTAAACTGGCAAAAATGGTAGCTCTGACTATTTTTTAGATTAAGTTGCTTATAATTTCAGTTCTCGTTATGAATACAAATAATTAATATTTATTATTTCTTCTGATTTGAAATCTTTGGATAAATCTAGTAGTTAGTACTTATGATTGGAAATTCCCAACTTTTCAAGAGCTACTACCAATTAAAAATAATTACTTTTACTAACTGACAGTAATGTTTTTAATTTCTAGCATAAAAATAAGTTTACTTTCATTCTGGTTGCCACAACAATATGGCTTAGTTGTCATCCCGCAGAATATTCTTGGAGCCTTTCATAATTTTGGAGTTTGAGTTTACTTGATAGAAAGGGTCAGTATTTTGAACTCCTTAGTTCGTTCATTTGTTTTGAAGAGGCTATTTTTGTATCCTCTTGGGAAAATGTAGTTTGATGGGAAGAACTTAGTGAAAAATGAAGGTAATTTGTGACACACATCCCAGAAGATACAACATTCTGTTCCTAAACAGTTGAGTTCTAGCAATCTGGTGTAATTATCACTTTATCTTTTAAATCAGTGGGAAAAGAAGCACATTCAGTATAATACTCATTTTAATCAAATTTGTTGAAGTTAGACATTAAAAATGGTAATGATTGTCTCCTTAATGGAAGTAGCCAGAAACAGAACATGACATAGATATCAAGAGAAGTGCTCATTAAAATTTGTAAAAAAAAGTTAAAAAAAAAAATAAAAAAGGTGGCTAAAACTGGCATAAGCCTGTAACTTAACAATTGAATGTGATATGGAATTTAAGACGCTTAAATAAATTAATCAGAAAATAGAAAAGCTGTTACTTGCAGTGTGCTTATTCTGTACTCATAAGGCCAGATTTAGATGTGTTGACTATATTGGTATTAGGAAATTTTAAATTCCAGAAGTAGATCCATAAATGTGTTGATATGGCAGTGTTAGAAATTGTGCTAAACATCCTGTATGCCGAAGGGCTCAATATATTATATGGAAGCTTTAAGCAGTACAGTAGGGATTTACAATGGACTCCATCTTGATCTGATCAATAGAAAATGAGAAAGCAGAATGCATCTGATCCCCTATGTCTTTCATGATCTTAATTCTGAGCTGTAAGAAGAGGTTATTGTCAGACTTGGATTACCAGACTGAGATCCTCTTCTTAGGTTAGATGTGCACCCTCTTTCTTTTGTAAAATGAGAAATGTCTCTTTCTTTTAATACTGTTGTTGTTGTGCCATTGTCTATTTATGTATCAGCTCAGATATTAGACCAGTGAACCAAGAAGTAAGAAACCTGCATTCTGTACAATCATCAGCTTTAGATAATTTTTACCCATTGCTCTCAAATCCTTGAAGAGGATTTAGCTTACTGACGGTGTCTTCTCCCCTGTGCTGCTGAACTGTGCCATCCTGGCATATATTTCAGGACTTAAGGGATCAGGAGGAGGAAAGTGTGGGGATGAAATAGCCTAGAGATCTGAGACACAGGCCTGGCAGAACGGATCTTCTGGCTCCAGCCCTGTCAAGGCTGTTCTATGTATTTCCTTTAATAACTGCTTAATGTCAACTGCATTATCTGAAACTTCTGTTCTCATGGATAGTTTCCAAACATAGCAGAGTTTTCACAGTGCTTAGAAGTCAGATAAAAGTTATCAGCATTATTTATTAGCAGGAAAAATTAGGAAAAATTATAATAGTAGTGAATATAAACACAAACACACAAAAAAGAAAACAAATGAAAAAAAATGGGAAAAAAGAAGGGAAGGGAAGGGAAGGGAAGGGAAGGGAAGGGAAGGGAAGGGAAGGGAAGGGAAGGGAAGGGAAGGGAAGGGAAGGGAAGGGAAGGGAAGGGAAGGGAAGGGAAGGGAAGGGAAGGGAAGGGAAGGGAAGGGAAGGGAAGGGAAGGGAAGGGAAGGGAAGGGAAGGGAAGGGAAGGGAAGGGAAGGGAAGGGAAGGGAAGGGAAGAATGAAGATATATTTCTTGTCAGCAGAATGGAGAGTTGCTGTGACAGACAGCAGTACCACAGTGTCTACCTGCCTGGAAGTATTTTTGCTCAAGGAGATCATTTGGCTCTTTTATTTCAACTGATAAGCTACTTTTATAGTCTTAAATCTATTCCATATTGGCAATGTTAGTTACAAACTGCATAGTTCATATACCGTGGTTTACAAGTGAAGCTGAATGCAAGAAAACCCCTTTAAACTCTTTAGGATGTCTTTATTTTCCTCCAAGATCACCTTCTCCATTGCACTACATCTATGCTTGTAACTGCTAATGCAACATTTGATCCTAACCTACAAAACAATATTGGAGTAATCAGCCTGAATAGAAAAAAAGGTCTGAGGTGTTATATACCTACATGCAGTACCTGTTGGTAGTGAACGTCTCATTTCCAGCATATGCCTATTTAAAGATGGAAATTTAGAAATGTTGTTACTGTGGTACAATAAGTCTTGATATATAAGCACAGTTTAGCTAAATGATTTCCTCACAGAACCAAAGCTGTGGCCATTACTTGAACTTGAGCTACAAATGTTACACTTCGCATATTAGTTAAAAGAATTACAATGAAATAATGTTTTAGACAATTAATTTTTTTACTCTCACTCTACATCACCAAGATTTATACAATTTAAAAACCATTTGTTGGCATGGAAACATCAGCTTAATTAAAAATGGATTAAACTAATTAACATAAAACATATCATGCTATAGAGTGCTTGATGTAGAACACATCAGGGGAAACAGAACATTTTACATTATCATTTTGTGTCTCTTATCTATTGCAAATACTTTGCTTCCATGAGAATTTACATGCTTGATCTTCAGGTTGTCTTCCAAGTAATTTTAAAGGTTCCTGTTTCAGCCAAGGTGGACCCTGTGTGTATATATATTGTATAGCCCTCACGCTAGTTCTGATTTCTAATTGTCCATCAGGGATCACCATGTGATATTTCATCTTCTTTCCCAGATGGAAATTTTATTTCATATTTGAGGTTCTAGCACACCAGAAACTGATTGGGTTAAACAGAAAATGAAGATGCAATGTAGCAAAATGATCCATGCACTACTGCCAATTTGTTAAATTACAGGATGACGGAAGAAAATACTAAGTATTTAGCTAAACCACTTTCCTTGAAAAAGAAGCCTTAAAGATTCAAAGCTTCTTTCCGGGAGCTGCCTTCTCTCCCTATAATGTCATCATGCTATATGATCTTCCACTTGTGTTAGGATGAATAAGCAGCTGTTTCTCATGCACAATTTCTTTTTCATTTGAATGTCTTTGGATAGCAGCCACAGTTTTCAAAAGAAATATTGAAAAATTTCATTCAGTCTCTGACATTACATCAATGATTACATCAGCTTTATTTCATGGATCTACATATATTAGTTAGTGTAATTCTGGCTAGATTCTGAGTTGCTCACTATTAACTTCTACAGGAAGGTCAATTCTTAATGCAACCTGCTGCCTAAGCCTCATGAAAACAGACTCTCTCTCTGCAAGGGCAGAAGAATAATGGCCTGGTGATCAGGCTGAAAAATCAGAGTGCAAGGGCAGACTCATGAGGGGGGTTTTTGTGTTGCTTTTTTCTTTGTTTGGTTATTTGTTTTACAATTTTAAATAAATTATAATCAAAGGGTGCTTGCAGATTTTTTTTCTAATAGGAAGCAACTTCTCCTTGCAATAGAAATCTTGTAATCCAACAAGCAGCTGCTGCTTCATTCGAGTGCAGGACTTAGATAATGTCAAAATGTCATATCTTAGGCATGTAAGATGACTATAAATGTGGAGTAAAAAACCCAAATATCTCAATGATGCTTGAATTCTTGGATTTCACTCCTCACTTCTCCTTACTCTTCTTATGCCCAGTTGGGGGCTGAAGGAGATAAAAGACTGAAATCCCATTTAAAAAATATAAATTTTGCATTGCTCTCTTGGGTGGTTATAGATGCTTGTCTTGAAACACTAGGGTTTCATTTCTTGCAGGATGTGAAAGATCTATTTTATTGAGCAGCTCAGTGTCAGCCTTACCATTCAGCCCTTAATATGGCACAGAGCAAACACTGCTATGCCTAGCAGGTGGCCTGAGGGTTCCCTGTCAGCATTTTTGTCATGAACTACAGGAATAGTAAAACCATTCACACAGTTCTGAGAACTCCAAACACTTTAATATTGCTCTAAGTTTCCACTTGAAATCTAAATATAAGTGACCTTTCAGAAGAGTTTTTATTTTAAAAAGACCTCATTTACGTGACTGGTTGGTGAAGTGACATCCATACTCAAAACAATTTAAGGCTATTGGTTTCTCTTTGTTAACACAAGGCTTGTTGACTAGAAAAACATAGTAAGACACCAGGGCCAAAAAAACAATATACAAAATCAGTGTCATAGCATAAGTGTTTGACAAAAAACACATAGGAAAATCCAATGTGCCTGAGCCTTGGCGTGGTTCAGATGAGGCTTCCAACAAGCAGAGAAGGTATACTGAATACTAAAAATATAAAGAGTTGAAAAAAGCTATAGACGCCAGGGATTTTATACTGTGTGTTCAGCTGAAATCCTGATGGTGACCCACTGAGGAAAGGCTGAAAGCTTCTGAGACTCCAAAAACCCCAAACTCTGAAAAAGGATTAAATGAGACTCAGTTCCCGTTGTTAAGATTGAGAGCAAAATATCCATGTGTATGTGACATAAGCTATGGCTGTGATTTTAACCTGAGAATTGTATAGGACCAGAAGCTTTAAGGTTTTAAGCATTTAAGGATATAGATAGTAACTTAGCGGGGTTTTACAAGCATCTTGAGCACCTGGATACCTAATTCCCACATGAAGATGCTACATTCTATATCACACCAGCACATATTTACAATATGACTTAAGCTTTTATATCTCAGAGACACTTTTGATAGTTTATTCTAATCACCTTGCTAAAATATCTGAGAAAAGGATTATTTATATCCTAAACACATTCTTTGAATACACCCGTTACATGACAAAAAATCAAACATTAATGCTAATTGTGAAAAAGCAGCATTAGGGATTTGGTAATGCTTTGTTCAGTATCTGTACCCTTAACAGACTACATATTTTAAAAATGTTACTGCACACATTTATGCCACTGTGTAAATTTTTAAGACTTTGTTCCTCAGGGGAAGAAAATTATTGTTTTCTTTTATGGCCTGAGCAGTATTTGGTAAATAGTTAAATATCTGTTACTTTCACTACAACATACACCACCCCCACCGCCACCCCCCGCCAGGTAATGGCAACCAAAATCTCATTACCAAAATTTACTATCTGTGTAACAAGCTGATTCTGCAGGTAGTTTGATTCTGAGCCATATTATTCTGTGGCAAATCACCAGGCATGTTCATTCATGTAGACTTTTTTTTTTCTCAACAACCAATTTGTAATTAAATTTCATAATGAAAGAGAAATTGCATAAATAAAGAGTACATACAGAACCATCATTAATAATAATAATAGTAAAGTAGAGTAATTTGGCTATGCTTTTACTTGGTCAGAAGGCTTACAATTTGGCTATAACACAGAAATACCTGTATTTTCTAATAAATAATTGGTTCATTTTCTCCTACAAATACTAATTCATTAAGGAATACCAGCATACGTAACCATAATTATGTGTGTATTTATGTTCAAGAAGGTTACCACTTCTTTAAAGACAGACCCATTCTTGCACACCATGTTGAACAGATACCTAAGTTCATGTTTATTATTTCAGAGAAATAGCTTAAATAACTATGGTAATATAGCACATTCCATCCCAAAACTTGGAGCACATCTTATTTTGATGCAGATGTACAGATGCAGAGAGAGAGAGAGAGAGAGAGAGAGAAATTGTACTGGAACCAGAACATTCAATCATCTGTGATGGAATTTGGTACTATAAACACAAACAAGCTAGAATTTACAATCATATAAAATATATTTCAATAACAGTGCAAGAATTCTTTACTCAATCCCTGAAAAAACAAACAAACAAACAAACAAACAAACAAATGCTAGAACTGCAAGTCACATATAGATCAGTTATTGCTGTTGGTAAGATATTTTCATTAGATGAAATGTAGTAGCAATCTTGAGGTAGGAAAAAAGACACAGTTATTGCAAGAGCAAATTTTTTAAAAAGTTGACTAGACGATAGTATCCAATACTTGTCAAGGTGGGAGTGTAGTACATTGCAGTCACACCGTTCTCAGCACTAACTGGAAAACCTAGGAAGCATCATGTCTCCAGATTTGTTTCTTGCATTTTTTCTTATAGTGCTAAACACTTGGGCACAACATCTTGTTTGGGCCAGATGGACATTTCAGTCAGTTATTACTTTGGTTGATAAAAACAGTGTTTTGACAAAGCATTTGTCCTAGATCATAATTTGATGGTGATAAATTGAAATGTAATGTGGGGTTAATATTCCCATTCTTTGACAATTTTAACAACCTTTTGAGAACATTAATTCAAAGATTAAACAAATCCACTTGTTTATGTAGGAACAAACTCTGGTCCACATGAAGAATCAAACTTCCAAGGCCATCAATGGCAGTATAATTTAATTCTCAGTCACTTAGCCTCAGACAGGAAACAGAACACAATAAACTTAAAATTGAACTGTTAATCCATAGAATCTGGTCAGAATCCAGATATAATGTACATTGCTCTTTTTGAGGTGAATGATTGGCAAAGACAGCCACAAGGAGAAGACACAATTTTGCCAGAAGCTCATTATCTGATGTCAAAGCAAATTTTGTGTTTTATATCTGTGGCTGACAATGTTCTGGCTTGTGCTGAAAAGGCTGCATTTTCTGCTGCAGTGTGCCTCTGATAAAATGTTACTGTGCAGAAGGAAGAGAAACCTGCTTAGAGTCTCTTTTTTTAAGGGATCAGACATTTTTTAAATAACATTAAACCACAAGGCTGGGCAATGTTTTTGTTTGCTTGTTTGTTTGTTTGCCAGCTTGCTTGCCTATTTGTTTCTTTAATAATCACTTGTGTATTTGTTGTTTGCCTACTCTCGTGGTTGTTGTACACATTTATATTTTTAAGGAAGACAGTGAGTAGATCAAAAATATCTTAAGGCAAGTGCAAAAGATCACACAACCCTCATATTTGCTTTGTTATTTTCTGAATTACATTTGACCATTGTACTTTGATTCTGAGCTCACCATAATTTTATATTGTTTTGACTTCAGTAGCACTGTACAAAATTCATAAAGATCTGAGAGAAAAAGTGAATTATCTCGTCTGTTCAAGAAATATTAAAAGAAACACATACTATAAAAATGTAAGAATTTTATGCTCCAGAAATTGAAAAAATGCATAAATTTGACAAGTAAAACTGAATTTTAATAGAATTTCTGTTATTAAAATTGCTGAAGTTTTATGATACAAAGAAAGACATTTCTGTTGCTCCTATGATATAACTTGCAGTTTACCAAAATTAATAAGCAATAGCTTTCAGAAGGATAAAATGTTCTCTCTATAATTCACTATAAAGATTTAGTATTAAATTAGTAGGTATGATACCTCTACAGTGATTTGGCAATACACACTATGTAGGCTGGAGTTCAAAGGCACATTTCTTTTTTTGTAGCTTCTCAAAGATTTACATCCTGCTACTGATTTCTGCTAAGTAGTTTAATAACTGTAAAATGGCACTACAGTCACATACTCTTTTTTCCTCTCCGTTTGTGCTTTCAAGGGGAAAATTAATCACACACAGGAATAAGTGTTTAGGAAACTGAGACTATATCTACATATCAAGTAGTGTTCCATGAAAGAAGCAGACCTGCAGAGTGAAGCAGCAAAATTTCCTTACATTTTGGAGTATTCTTATGTTCCAGTTGAGCCAGGAGGAATGTTTTCCTCAAAGTACTTAAAAGAACATTTATTTTGCCAATGACAGCTGCTATACAGCACAGTGATGAAGAACAAAGAAACACCTTAAAACTGTAGATGCATGAACAACTGAATAATAGATAAAATCAGGGAGATAATTTTCCAATAACTCTTCTGGGGCCGATGCAGAATTTCTTACATACTGAACTATGCAAAACTCTAAGAAAGAAATAGATGCCAGTTTCCTCTTCATGGGATGCAGACAAGCCACCATATTGGAGACTAGATTCAGATATAAGCTTCTTGTTCTATATATTCCATGTCTTCCCATTTCCACTCTGATATTTTCCATATTATCTGAAAGAAGAAGGTGGCAGAAAGGGGACAGTCCATACACATGGCTGAATACAGAGGCAGCCTTACTAGTTGTATGGTACTGGGATGTGCTAGATATAAACAAAATTTCTGTGAGTTTCCCCCCATTCGCTGTGCATTCAGCATAATGGGTCTCATTCTGGCCTGTCTTAATACAATATGCACTCTACACTTTCACTTATCAAATTTTTTGAAAAATAATATTTTATATAAGCTATTACTGTACCCTTAAAATTACAAGTAGATGAAATAATTAACTTGACTGCCATGTCTACAACTTTTTAAATCCAGTTTATTCGAGATAGTTTCTTTTTAATTAGTTCTTGGCAGGCACTGCAGCTTTGATAGTAATTCTATGCCATATTCCAGTGAAGTGTTTCAGCAAGTTTCTATATCTTAAAGCTACAAAATAAAATTTGCAGCAAAATCCATTGTCCCTGTTCTGTAAACTCTCTGGTGACTAATCCACTGAAGATGAGATCATGCATATGTGCAGTGTTATGCAGGATCATGCTCATAATTGTAGGTACTAATTGCAGGTATTGAGATGTTTATTGCATCATTACTTCAGTTTTAGCTACAACCCAGAACTCTGATAAGTAGAAAACTGTATTGAGTTTGCATGGTTTTGGTAGGGGTGTGGCCACAGGGGTGGCTTCTGTGAGAAGCTGTTAGAAGCTTTTCCTATGTCTAATAGAGACAATGCCAAAAGAAAACATAATTTAAAAATCCCACGAATTTTCATCTAATGAGGGGAGTGAGAATATGTAAGAGAAACAGCCCGGCAGACACACAGGTCAGTGAAGAAGGAGGGGCAAGAGGTGCTCCGGGCATCAGAGCAGAGACTCCCCAGCGAAGACCATGGTGAGGCTGACTGTAACCCTGCAACCCCTGGAGGTTAACCGTGGAGCAGAGATCCACCTGCAGCCCGTGGAGAACCCCACACCAAAGCAAGTGGATGTGTCCAAAGGAGGCTGTGACCACAGGGAGAGCACATGTTGGAGCAATCTGTTCCTGAAGGACTGTACCTCATGGAAGGGACCCATGCCGGAGCAGATTGTGAAAAACTGCAGCCCATGGGAAGGACTCATTTTGGAGAAATTCAAGAAGAAGTGTCTCCCATAGGAGGGACCCCACACTGGAGCAGGGAAAGGGTGTGAGGAGTCGTCCCCATGAGGAGGAAACAGCAGCAGAAACAATGTGTGATGAGCTGACTGCAATGCCCATTCCCTATCCCCTGCATTGCTGTAGGGGAGGAGGTAGAGAATTCAGAAGTCAAGTCAGGCCTAGGAAGAAGAGAGGGCTGAGGGGAAGGTGTTTTTAAGATCTGGGTTTATTTCTCATTATCTTACTCTGATATGATTGGTCATAAATTAAATTAACTTCCCTGAGTCAAGTCTCTTTTGCATGTGATGGTAATTGCTGAGTGATCTCTCCTTGTCCTTATCTCAGCCCATGAGCCTTCCATTATATTTTCTCTCACATGTCCAGCTGAGGAGGGGATAGAGCAGCTTTGGTGGGTACCTGGTGTCCAGCCAGGGTCAAGTCACCACAAAAACATACAGAAGTGGATAGCTCAGTGTACATAGTTTCCTTTGCATTTTTCTGTTTGTAGGAAGCAAGTATACTTCTGGCGTATTACCCTGGAAATTGTTCTGCTTTTCATCACTAGAGAAGATAAAATCACCTTTAGTACAGATGCTGAATCTGATGTATCAGAAGCAGAGATCTGTATTTCTAACAGCATTTCTTTGTACGTATATACCACAATAAAGCAGGAGCCAATTAGTGACGGATGTTGAGAGAAAGCATAGTATATTTCTATACCCTACCCCAGATGAGAGATGCAGACTGTATAGATAGGAATTTACAAGACCTAAAATAGAACTGTAAGCTAAACAGAGCACAATAAAGCATCATCCTGTATGAATTGTGTTCTTGAGGCAGTGAGGAAATATCATTGTCACAGCTGGGATTTTACTCTTACTTGGCTTGAAACAGTTTCTGTGCTGAGTTAGAAAACCTCAAATTGGCTTTCTCATTGTGCAGACAATCCCTACATTACTGGGCAAACCCGTAAGTTCATGAGATACTGAGAAGGTTCCTTTGTTTTGCTCATATATCAGCTTCTGCTAGTGGTATTTCCTGCCTCTCCACCCAGAAAAAGATAAACTCAGCAATTCATGATGTCATTAATTTTAATTCAATTCCATAGGCAGCCAAGAAAATAAGACAGTCAATGTGGACTTTCACTCATGTGGTCATACCTAGTCTGAGAAAAGCCTAAAGAGCATACTTGAGTAACACCTGGATAAAAATGCTGCTGCCTTTTAGGAGTATGCACACATGTAATTCTGACGTTTTTGTGGTATACATAACTGCTGTCGTGTACACTCCAAATAGTTTGTCAATGAAAGAATAATACGCTAATTTGCTAGTAAACATCAACCAAAATATACACCCGTCATTTTGTAATTCTACTGGAATCAAAATGGATTGCCATCGTTCCTATTTCTGCTTATATGGTATGATTTCACAACAGTAACACAACAATACAAAGGGTTATTGTCAGATTTAGCATAGATCTTAGCAGAGTATGTTCCTACTGATGAAACTTGAAAAGTTTCATCAGTTTGCTTCAATGTTTTCGTTCTGTTTGTATGACCCAATTTTAGCTCATTGATGATAATACATTTTGATTTAAACTCATTTTGATGTCAAGTCAGTTTGATTCAATAATCCTGTTGAATGTAACTCATTTCAGTGTTTCCTGATGTGATGTTCTTGTACATCAGCAAGTATAGGAAGTTTATCTTTACATTTTTCGGAAGTAGAAATGGTTACCTATAAAACTGACAAACATAAAATTTTTATCTAGCCATTTTCTGCTCAGTGATGAATAATCAGCTTCAACTCTCCCATGAGATTTCCAATCAGTTTTAACTTCGTTCTTGGCTTACTAAACATATTCTTTAGTTCTCACTTAAATTTTAATTCATTCCAACATTATCTCTTGACAAGATGCCATATTATTTAGACACCAATTTCTTAACAAACAGAAGGAGAATATGCAAACATGATGTGCCAAGAATGTATGTTAGTGCCCTGAAAACTGCCAAGTTTTATAAATGATGATTTGCCTTGTTAATTATTTTGACAGGACTATCCATTGCAAAGCCTTATGACTATTTTTTCCCATTCCTAGATATCCTTAAAACTCACACCTAATATTTTCAGATAAATATCAAGCTCTCTTCTGTCTTCTGCTGGCAGAAATATGTGAAGCCTGGGGCTCTAGGATTGGCAATGAATTAGATAAAGTTCTAGTGCTACAAGTTTTAGCTGCAACCTTTGCAATTTTAACTCTGAAAATGATCAAAACAATTTCTCAGGAGTATAATGTATTGCATTTAAAATTCTGTTAGACATAGTTAATAGTACTTAATTTTTAAAAAATATATACTGCATTCAAGATTCTGATTTAATAGACAATGACATTCAAGATAATATGAGGCAAATATAACATGTAGAAGATATAAAAGCTTTTTAAAAAAATTGTATATCTTATAGGAAAATTGATAATGCATGGTCTAAATTTTAAATCATAATCAGTGTTTAGTTTTTTTAAGCATCATAATTTTATTTTCTGAGCAGCTCAGTGTTTCACATCTTGTTTGGGACAAGATCGTCTACCTTTCTATGGAGCCATTTCACTTCAAACATACTGTTTTTTCAGGAGGAACTGAAAATGGAGGCCTCATGAATCACATTACTGGACTAATTAGTAGATTTCATATTCAAAAGAGTGTACTGTCATATAATCTGACAGCCTTATTCTGAAATCATAGGACTGTTTCAAATCCAGTTGCTGTGTTTGAACAAAAACTACATCTTTTATAAGACATTAAGACATTTCTTATGAAAAAATTAACCCACTATCCCTTGTCTAGCTCTAAAGGTATCTCTGAACATTCTGTGCTCTTTTTCTATTTTTTCTAGCTATTGGACCTTACTGTATGGTTGTGATTTTGAATAACCTGTTACTTCAAATCCCTTTCCTACACGGTAAGTAAATGATTTAATCGCCTAGATATAGCCTTCTACTTAGTTCAAGATGCTTTATGTATTCCCTATGGAATACAGTCCATGACAAACTGTTGCTTTAGAGAGCTTACTCTTCCACAGGCCCTGTGACATATATGTCAGTGTTATGTGGAACTCCTGACATCCTCAGATATCACAAACTAACTTTTGAGACTTTATATATGGTGATAAAATCATGCCTTATACTTCAAAATCATGGTATTTTATTGGAAAGCTAAATATTTTGAGGTTTTGAAGGCTACATCATAAGGAAATTTTTTCAATATTTTAATCACTCTTTGCTGACCTTCGATACATCAAGTTCCAATCTATATGGTCTACTTTTCCTGTGTACATAGTACTTGTGTGTCTTTACTCATAATATTTTTCTCCTTTAGTCAATAAAGATGGTTTCTAACACTTAAGAGTGTAGAATAACTGGTAGAGTTCATCTGAGTTTAAAGCTATTATATTTCACATCCATGTTGAAATAGTTTTCATTATGTATTCCTTGCTCCATATTAATTCAACTTTTTGATGGTGATTTCTTCAGGGTTAAATGATGACATGAAGGCACAGACATGAACTGGTTTCACTGATTCCTTGTTTCTTGAAATGTAGTTGTAATCTTGATCATAGATAAATATGTTGCTTGTTCTGTCTCCAAAGCTGAAATGGTTCTCAAGATAACACAAGTTCTAAGACAAAATCTTTAATACAAACTCAGTATCTATGATGCTGTTTGCTTCTAAACTTACTTGAGTAACGGGTTAGTTGTGACAGCAGTCTCTCTTTCAAAGTTTCAATGGATATGCTAACATGAAATAAATTCAGATTGTGTGATTGCTACTTAAAATAATCTCAAGTAGAGTCTGTAGGAAAAAAAAATCACTTAGTTTAATATTTTAAGTATGAAATCCTAGAGTTAAACTCATCAGCATGAACATTAGTATATTTTTAAGCAGAGATCCAGATTACACTATCCTGTGTTTTAAATATGACATATTTACAATATACTGCAGGAAAATATTTTTAATTTTATTCACTGTGTACAAAACCCTTGGCTTATTAGGTGTTGCTAGAAAACAATTTTCTAGGATTCAACCTCACAAGGCACGCAGACTCAAAAAAGTCCTATGACCTGCTTCAAAAGGCTCTGGAAAGTCTCACTGAAACTAGTAGTTAAATTCTCTTTCCACTTTGTCTAATGATGAAACAATAATGCAGCAAAGCACTGAGAAATCATTTAACCTACACAAGGATATTGGTACAGATACTCCAATTCCCCTCTGTGCTCCATCAATACAGGATAATACAGTGCATTCAGGTTTCTGCTATTCTTAGCATAACTCCACTAGCATTAGTGGATTTCTAACAGTGGAGTAGTATTCTACAGTAAGGGGAATTAGTTACAGTTATTGATCATTAATTTGTTTGTGCTGCTGTTTCATCTGCTAATCCTTAGTTGTATGGGTGGTCAGAATATTGCTTTGTGCTGTTAACTCTGACTCTTATTTGATGGATTGTCTTTGATGAGTAGAATTTAAGATATAGCTGTGTATTGTCCAAATACCATCCTTATACAAAAAGCTGTTGTAGTCTTATTTGATATGCCTGTCAAGTGAATCGATTTGCTTCATTATTTTTCTACATAAGTTGCCAGCTTCACTATGAACACTCCAAGTCAGTTATTACAGTTCTTTAAAATGTTTTTCACAATATGATTTTGCTTTTTCTGAAGTTTCCCATGACATAGCCTTCAGTTTAGTGGGTTTCTGCAGTAGGAGGAACTGAGTTCCCCTAAACCTCACCAGAAAAGAACACAGAAACATGGATTTAGGGAGTCCAAAGATGTCAAGGTTTAATGCAAGGCGACAATAAACAGTGGCAGACACCCTCTGTTACCCCCTTTACCCTCCCTCCACCCTCTCCTTTGATCGGAAAGATGATAAGGAAGATAAGGAGAAAGGAATAGAGGTTTAGACTTCGAGTTGGAAAGGGTTTTACTAATGTTACTAATAAATAGAGAAAATATACAGAATATACAAAATATACAAAACCAATCTTGAATGCCCAATATGGAGCTACCGTCACCCCAGCAGTGGCGGAGCTGGGTGGGCGGAGCTGGCGTGGCTCCACCAGCTGAAGGGCAGGCACCCAGAAGTCATGGGTGGGACTTCACAGCAAACCAGAAACTGGATGTCAGGGACGCAGGGCCTGAGGCCTATAGATCACAGACATACAGACAGGGTCCTCTCTAGATGTCGGCCATAGTTGAAGGGAGCTTGGCTCCTGTGATAACCCTCTTATATAGGGGGTGTGATGATTATGGGATGGAATACTCAGTTGCTCAGTTTTAGTCACCTGTTCTGTCCACCCTTCCTTCCATGTCCTGTTATCAGTTAACCTTGGTTACCACAGTAATAAATCTAAACATGAGCTTCTTCTGTGTTCCATTGGTCCTTTTATCAGCACCAAGTACAGTGTCTGAGAAAAATATGAAGGCACTTAGAAGGCACTTAGCTGAAAGGAAAATTCACTAAAGGATAAACTGGTCTTGTTTTTAACAAAACCAGGACAAATGAAAACTACAAATCACATCTGAGACTAAAAAGGACTAAAATCCAAGATTATTTACTGGAATTCTTCCTTTTTCAGAAATTTCTGCCTTTTCAAAAATTAAAAATAAGGGATTATCATACAAACCTTAGTAGATGGTCAACCAAAGGGAAACATCTAGTTTATGCTGGGTATACATAGGATATAGAGACATCCAGATGAAAACAAGGACAGCAACGTTTTCTGAGTCTTACAGTCAAATTCTCTGAATTCTGTAAAATGAAAGGTTAATGATGAAACTTTAATATATAAAAGCATTATAAAATCATTTATCCAAGGGTGAAAATCAGAACATGTATTTTTGCCCCTATCAGTGCAGGGCTGTTCCTTAATAGTCTTTCATAACAATTTTGCTGTAATCAGGAAAAATAATGGTTGCCACTTTGACAGAAACTGTTGCTGCTTAGGTTTAAGACTTAAAAGTATCTGGCAGATATTGCAGACATGTAAGATTACTTACGCTTTAGGAGAACCCCCCTTATAATATTAGCAGTAAAAGTCATTAGAGTCTTACAATTAAATCAGACTCTTTCAGTAAGGGCAACAGTTCACTTCCCTATTAGAAGTTAATCATGTTATTCTTGAGAACTTTTTTGACCTAAAATCTGTAACCAGATGACTGGAATTATTTAGGTAATATATGTCTCACTATCAACAAGTCATGCTCCTGCAAGGAAATAAAGAAAGCAAGAACATTTGTTTTAAACACTTTTTTTTTTTTTTTTAATTTATGGCAAATGAAAACCTGAAATATATCAGTGGAATTGCAGTTAAGTTCCTAATTCTGCATCTCTAACCTTAGATCATATTTTATATCTATTTCTTGCACAAATTCAACTTTCGGCGTGCATCACAGCTGTTTCTGTGTCAAATTCAACTGTCTGTTGTAGCTTGGATTCAGAAAAGTGCCTAATTTTGAGAGCAAACAGCAACACTTCTCTCTTCTTCATGAAAACAGACAAACACAAGCAGCAGAAATGAATGAGGCAAGTTAGCTATTAACCTAATGGATAAAGAACAGGGAAGTTCATGTGGTGGAGTTTAAATCTCTGGGGTATGGCTCTTTGCAGCTCTAATTTAACAATTTGTTCAATTTCAAATACAGCTAAGAAACATTATAGCCAATTAGTTCCAGTAGGGTTATAAGGCTGTATGTTTAAATACCCACTTGTACGGCTTTCCTGATAAACTGAAATATGTCTCATCTCTTTCCAGGCTGTTCCACAATAGCAGCTGTTTTTTAAATTCTCATTTGGGACAGAAGTTAAAAGTCCTTGAAAATTAAATTACATTCATTCAAATAGGCTAAAGAAACATCTAAACCAACTATTAGTTAGAGGAATTTTATGTAGGTTATATCTGTCAAATTGGAACTTTAAAGGGACTTCACATTCAAAACTGCTACCATGTGAGCTTAAATAGCAAGTGTAATTTTAATTCTGTATTATTTATATATTTATTTTATGTTCAGACATACAAAAACTACATTTCCTGTGAATCTGAAAAAGAAGAATTCAAAAATAAACAGTACAGGATTGCCTAAAGAATGTTTTATAAAGATATCAAGTACATTTTTTATGTCCATCCAGTGAGACTGTTACCCCTAAGACTGGTATCTATGTTCTTCTGTTTCATATTGTTTATATTTTCTACAACTTTGAATGTGAAAAATGAACAGCCCTTACTTTGGAGTTTTGCAAGATGTGTCTACTTATTCATCCTTCTAAAATATATCTTACAAATTTATACCTGAATAACTTAACACACCAAATGAAAGCATGTCAGAGAAAAAGACATACTAAGCACAGCAAAAGAAGATGATGAAGGCATATTAAAACATACATTTTTTTAAGCCTGAGCCCAAAGATTACTTGCAACCATATTCTTAAGAACATTTCCTCTTTGTTATTCCAGCCAAAAGTATTATGTCCTGATCCAAGTCAAACACGAATTGTCATCCATATTTTAGGTTTTAAGTAGACTGGTATCATATACCATAAAACACAGGCTACATATTGTATATACTTATACATATATACTTATATGTGTATATGTATATATGTGTGTTTACTAAAATTTTATGTTATATAAACATATACATATTCATAGATACACATATTCACACACATACACATACACACACATATATGTATGTATTGGGCAACCAAATGAGTTATCTGCTGTCTAGTAGGCTCAAAGAATATAGAAATGATAACCTGTATATAACCTGTATCTTCAGGAATATTTAGGATATTGGCTACTCTTGAGTTGAAATAATAAAAAAATTGTCTTCACAAACTCCTTGAAGGATTTGAGAGTCTCTGTTTTGCACAAGATAATTATTTTTTAACTGATTCCCAGGGACCTTTTACATTAAAACCAAGCAGTTTCAAAAAATCCGTCACAACAAATGCATCCTACTGGAGATGCTTCACATTAGACCATAGTGTTTGTGTGTCATCCCTTTTCACAGCCCAGAAAACCTAGAGAGAAGTAATTCATATGTGTTTTCTATAACCAGAGATTCCTTAGTCAAGTCATTGTGTCAGGTCCAAATAGATACAGACTGAGAAGGCGACAATAAAGAAATGTTAGGCCAAAGGAGAAGTCTGCTGCCATGAAGCGTCGGTGAAGTCCTTGAAGAGACAAAAAAAATGGACACCCAAGAAAAGATCTCAAATTTATGTCTCTGACAGACACATTAAGTGTGATAAACATGTTTCACATCTAACACACCAGAAGGGAGACAGACCAGTTTAGTTTTACTTAATACTGCTCTTGGTCAGTCATCCCACACTCTGGATCTATTTTTCCTCATGAGAATTGGGATAATTAATATCTTCTCCACACATCACTGCACAGCAGGGGCCAGAAGCTTCCTGGGGCTGGCAGCTGGAAGCTTCAGGAGTTCCCAAGAGGTGGCGAGGTAGGGCCTCACCAGCCAGGCCTGTCCCACCACCCCAGTTGGGGAGCAGGGCAGGCAGAGGGGCAGCCAGGGACAGCCCCAGTCATGGGCATCAGGCACTTCCCTGGGGATGGTGATGGGCCAAAGCTGGACTGTATTGTCAGCCTGAGGGTGGGATCAGGATCAGGCCTGAGTGGGGAAGCAGAGTCACACGCAGCCCAAGATGTCCAGGGAGGGCTGTGGGGACAGGGACAGACCGAGGCCTGGCTGGGACATCAGCCTGCAAGTCATAGTCTGGGCCTAGATCAGGGATCGTGGCTCAGCACAGGTCAAGCTGCAATGAATTCAGCACCAGCCTTCTCAGTCTTGGTTGGACCACCTTATGCTGATCTTCAGGGCATGCTGCACAGATCAGTGGTATTAAGTTCTTCTCTACAGACGGTAGCTTGATCTGAAGGCTTGCATGGTGGAACTGATATACAGTCTCTATATCTTTTTCTTATCTGGAAAATATAATTACCTTAAATGCAAGAAGATTCTAATTAGGTTTTTTATCGCAAGATGATATACTTTATATGATAAACAACAGCTGACCATCATGATAAGAGTTTGCAATATTAATTTTTTTTAATCTCAATAAATTTTGTCTTCCGTTTATTTTAAATTTTACAAAATTATGTCTGATTCCTTTGATCTTCTCTAACTGTGCGTGAAGGCAGTGCTTCGCTCCAAATCAAAGCACAAAACAAGCGGCAGCATCTGCTTTTGTAACAGCTGATTCCTACCTGTGGAAGAGAGGAAAGAGCTTCCTCTGATAGACTTTGCTTGTGTCTCAGCCTCAGATAGACTGAGGACTATGTCTGCCTGATGTAATTACATGCTAGCTGACAGTAATTACATGTACATTTGGAAACTGACTAAGGGAGCATATGAGAAAAAAGTTATTTTCAGCTCTTCTCATCTTTTATCCCTCTTTTCTTACTTCTTCATTTATATGAGAAATTGTACTTGATGGACAAAACCGCTGTGGGCAGGGTAACCAGTGGCTGGTGGAAAAATAATGAATGGATGTGAGTTATCATTAAAGAGGAAAGGATTGCGATGATAAAGAGAAGTGAAATAAATGTTCTCTAAAATATTGTCCAGTTTTCATTTTCCACAGAATCTTGAGATGACAAGATTTTGAGAAGAAAAAAATATAACCAAACAAACAAAAAAACCAATCACAACAAAAAACAAACAAACAGACAAACAAAACTGGAAGAAATTTTACGTGCCTTAGCTGAAAAAAAAACTCACTAAATGTTTCAATCAATCAAGAGAAATAGTCGTAATGAATCTTTCTGGAACATTTTTAAGTTAATAGAAGGAGAGGAGTTATTTCAGGTCTAACTAATAAAAGACTGGATTGTGGAGAATGAATCTATCATGTTTGAAACAGACCATGAGATGCTCCAAACAGCAATTTGTAAAACATGGCATATCTTAAGTGGCTGAAACAGTTTGATTTTTTACATTTGAAAATATGTTCTGGTTTGGTTTGGGTTTTTTTGGGGGGTGTGTGTTTTTGGGTTTTTTTTGGGTTTTTTTGGAAACTTGTATCTTTAGCTTACTGTTAAAAGGATTGATTTGTAAAAATAAATTTAAAATACTCCGATTTTAAGATTTTTTCATTTTTTAGTCTTCTAACCTGGATGCTATAAGCATGAAAAATGGCTAGATTAGCAAAGTGTTCATGAGTGAGCAACTGACATAATGTTACAGTAATTAGATGCTTGGTAATATGTATGGAATTTTTCATTTCAATTTTATTGGCCTTTATTATGGGCATTAAATGTGTGCTCAGAGAGGAAATAATTGCTATGAGTTTATGTGCAGGCATAATGTAAAGTAACCATTACGAAAATCTGAAGCTACAAACAAAGAATTATAGGAAACCATTAACAAAAAAAAGTGTTCTGTAATGGAGTTGTAGCTCACACATAAATTGAGCTTAGTAGTGTCACACTGTCCTGGTGTTCTTTTATCCCCATGACAGACGTATTGGAAATTCTGCTGTTCAGTCTTCTTTTTCCTATACTAAGAAAACCTTGTTCTTACAATTTTCATGGCTAGGTCACTTCTTTAAAACTTTAATAATTCCTATTACTGTGCTCTGTCTTCTGTCTAGTTTGTCGTAATGCTTCCTATAGTGTGCTGGTCAAAACTAAGACCTCTGTTGCCACTGTTATTATAGTACCACATGGTAGGACTCAATAATAAATCTCTCTGTGCTACATGACAGTGTTGTTAAGGGTATCCCAGCAAAATTTCTACAAGAGCATCACCAATTTGTGATTATTTTTTAAATTTTTTTTTCAATTTGAACATCAATGACTGACAAATACTTCTTATTTCATATTTGTATGTTTGATGTTTCCAAGCTAAGTGTGATCATGTACCTTTTTTTTCATGGCATTTCGTAGTCTTTATTTCAGACTGTTTTTCTGATTTGTGAAGATCATTCTGTCTTCTCAGGTGTTTGGAAAACCTCATTATTTGCATTACTCGTATTGTTTAGACTTGTATTCTTAATGCCATCATCTCAGTCTTTCATGAAAACACCAATTAATGCCTGATCAAGTACAAACTTCTGTGATCCATGGAATTTATAATGGAATTTGACAACATAATATTTATAACAGGTCTTTCTACAGGTTTGAGGTTTCTTTTTGTCTTGTTTTGTTTTAACTATGGCCAAATAAAACATAACACTAATTTAAAGAAAAGACAGATTTACTTTTCCTGTGTTACAGCTCTGGAGATAACGTCTTTCTGTAAGGCAAAATTTTCTACCTACACCAGGAAATGTCTTAGCCATATATTAATGCTAGTGTCTCAGAATTATTCCCTTAGAAATAATGGATTATGCAGTAGTAAAAATAAAGTGTTTCCCACATATTATAAAAATTAGATATTCCATATAATGTGCTAAAAAGATTTATCCTGAATTTGTGATTCCAGAAGTCATCATGATGCTACAGCTTATAAATTTGCACTGAGAAAAGAGAGCAAATGGTAATGGAATACATTCAGAAGATGATAGGTGGAAAATTAACCTTATTCTACCATTAAGTTTGTCATAATCAATAGCTTTCACAAATACCATAAAGTATCCCTAATTTCAATCTATGTGCCCTATAAATTAACATCTAGAATAAATTACCTTTTTATTGTTATTATTGTGTAAGACCTTATCCTTGGAATTACTGTTAAGGTCACATGTAATAAAATTATGTCTTTAAAGTACAAAATGAGTTTGATAAGGCATGCAGAAGCCAAAAGTTAATGGTTCCAGATAAGCCTGTATTTCAAATATATTTGACATACCAGCAAATTGTCTGATATTCAGAAACTGCAAGTGTCGGGGAAGTATTTCATACTGCAAACTCACAGCCTTTTTGCTTGTTGAAATATAATTAATGGCAATCCTATAGATCAGATACACATTGTTAAATTTCACAAAGAGGCTAATAGTTCCTTCATTTATGAAAATAGGTTGCTTTTAAATGCACAGCCTGAACCTCATTTTACACCCATAGGTTCTCAGGATTCATTCTCTTTCACACAACTTTAGGCATTTTTTCAATGAAAAACACCAGGACTACATGAATTAAAGAGTAATTTAAATATATATGCACACAATAGAGAGACAAAAGGAGAGAAGAGTCAACTGTGAAACGAATTTAGTCTTTTCATCAATACAATACAATACACTATTTCTTACAGGATAAAATTCACTTTACCCTGAAAGCCCAAGTAGTCATTGTGTGAGAGAAAATGTGTGAATGGGATGAAAAGATAAAAATCAGACAGTTGTCAAAGTAAGCTAGGGTAGGGGGCTGTAGCAGAACTTCCCTGTGATGGCTATAGGAACTAATCCAACACAGAAATTAGGGCATCATTCACACTATGGCATTTAGAGAGCTTGTTGCACTTTCCTAAGGTTTATTGTATGGTTTCTAGGTAGGTCTGCTCAGACCACCTAGGCTGCTTTTCTTCCTAACTTAGGTTTGATACATCAGAATATACCCCTCCTGCCCTGGGCTCCCTACTTCTTCTTTGTGCCATGATTATAAGACAATATCACAAGCGTTTTCTGCTTTTGTAAGTTATGTTTCTCTTTATCCAGTTATAAAACTAGAAGTTCAGTTTAGACTGGATTTTGCAAATTCCAATGCTATTGGTAAGCATTTGGGACCCTGTCCTTTAAAAAAAGTTGATTCTGATTAGAGATATATAAATAGTCTATGTATGGCATAGGTAAAAATGCCAATTTACAAGCTAGATTTTGCCCTGGAGCTATGAAAAGAAAGTCTAATTTTCTGATGTCTCAATTTAGCTTGGCCTTGTTAAATAGACGGAAACATCACAGTGAAAGGCAGAGACTTCATGTTTTACCCATTAAAACTCATTAATTAATATAAAATGTGAATAATCATGAAATTTGGTCTTTTAGTATAAATCAGACCCATGGTAACTATAGGAAAGTAATGTAATTACCAAACCAATATTGTATGTAATAGATAACTTGTGAAGATTCAGTTTTCTGCCAAATATTGGAAGTTCATCCACTCCTTCACTCCGTCACTCCTTTTTTTTACTCCTACATTTTCTTTATTTTTCCTTAAATGTGCATTTGTGAAGAAATCAATAGTACACAGTTACAAGACATCATCTAGACACTGCAGCTCAATGTTTTCTTTCAAAGGGCTGTTTATCCTTATAGCATTTAATATGTATCTGATACTGAGTATCTGTAATCCTCAAAATTACATTTAAAATTTAAGTACACTTGCTTTCTGATAATCTCAGAGAAGAATTTTAAACAATGTTTGGGTGTAGGTTAATGGTGATGAAAACCAAAATAGAGATTTGAGAAAGGTAAACACCTGTTTGTTTTATTTTGTTTTGGTGTGTGTGTGTGTGTGTGATTAGTACATCTTAATTTGTTTTTGGTCCAAAGGACTTCTTTCTCCACATCTCCCACTCGATGCATTCTAAAAAAAACCCAGGCTTTTGACCTGTGTGAATTACATTATAAATTGTTACAGACTAAGATTGAGCAATGAGTAACTGTATGTTCCACCCTTGCATGCTTACTTGATTTCTTGTTCTATTACAAATTAGAGCCATTACAAAGTTATGTTAATGGGATTTCTAAGGAAAACTGATATTGAATGAGCAGATAATTTACTCTTGGATTGGTTTTCAAATTTTGTTCACAAAAGAACACAAACTGCTATGACTATTTACTATAAACTGACTATAAAAGGACTTACTGAAGGGCTTACTCAAGTTCTGCCTTGCTACGCCTAAGTCATGGACAGCACTTCTGCAGCAATGTTTCTCGACATAATAACTGGTAGAGGGTTAACAATGTCATCTATTAAATCAGATGTTTCTTAGGATGCTTTTGGAGAGAAACAAGAGACTAGTTATTAATAGATTTGTGGCTCATGGCAGAGACACAGTCTAATGTATGGTCTTTGGTCAATTAATAAAAAAATGTCTGCTCAGATAATATACGCAATTTCATACTACGGCTCTTTTTTTGGCTTTGTGTTCTTACTTCTGCCATTATATTCTTCCTCTATGTCTCATACATCCTGCCAGCTATTATTTTTAGTATATGACTGCCTATCGCCAAAATCATTCTTTAGTGGAAGAACATGAGTGTGTGGAAGGTACTTCCTGCAAAATTTACTGCACTTCGAAAGGCATCTGTCATGAAACTGATGTGAACAACTATCCTGCTATTTTCTACTTACGTGCATCCATATTTATTTCAGCTGTTAGCACTTTGAAATTCTAGTCCCTGATTCCTTGTCCTTTAATGTATCACACTCTGTCTTGTCGGGGATAAAATCTAACATTTAGGTTTGTTGACTGGTTGGTTTGGTTGTTTACTTGCTTTCTTATTTGTTGTTGATGGGATTGGGAGGATATATAGGATAAGCTGTTTCTACAAAATGCTTCCAAACATACACAAAATAATATCATCTCAGTGATCTACATTATGAAAATGCTAATGGAGTTACATTTGATCTAGTGAACCAAAGACAGCAGTTGAAATTTGACCTTAATCATTCAGGACAGTAGCTGATATTGAGAGGAATAGTTCAGAGGTTTAGGAAAACTCCCTCTGAGAATTCAACACAGGAAATTTTCTTTTCTGATATCCGTCAACAGACTTTTTCATTACCTTTATACAGACAGCTTTACAACATCCAAAAGGTATTTGACAGTCTAATTTGGAGGTATAAATGCTCCGTATCATTTGACTAATTTTCTTCACCTACTGATTATGTCTGACATAGCACATTTCAGAAAGTCACAGTGCATGCAAATAAAATGACAGAATAACAGTACTTACTTACAGTATTGCACTTACATTGATTAAGCATGGTGTAACTGGTAATAAATTATCAGCAAATGTAGCAAAAGGACATTCTGTTATGTCAGAGAGAATCTAAACTATCTAAATTAGCAAACAAGATTAATTACTATAGTTTTTATTACACAAAAGAAATACTTGCTTTCAGTTGGACTATATAAAACTGCTTTGGCATTTGCTTGTATTTATTTTTACTAGTGTTCATTAGGATTTTATCCTTTTTTTTAATGAAAGATCAACACCAGATGCATACTGAAAGAAGGAAAAAAATATTAGCTATAATGCTTGCAATTTGTTTCACTAAGTGCAGATAACTGCAGTGTATGTTTTGGTTCCTGTGATTTGCAAGTTTTCTACATTATTCAGGGGACAAATCCCAGGGATCATAGGAATAAAATGGGAACAATACCACTGAGCATTCCTGGCATTGTATACAGCAGATTCACTGCTCTGATTAACAGAAAAAAAAATCAACATTTAATATGTAACTGAATAATCATAACAAACAATAACATTCAGGAATGTATTCATTTATTCCACTGCTGAATAATGTGTATAACATACATTATGTGCATCATATAGGTTTTTTTGTATTATACTTGTTACTCAAGTGCCTTCCAATGTATTCTATAGTTTTTACAAACATGCAAGAGGCACAAGGAAAGGAAGAAATAACAGAAACAAAGATTGGCGTGTGTGTCAGAAAATGTTATGTAGGTAAAATTCTACCTGGAAATTCATAATATCAGTAAAACTTGGGGCAATTTCTTTATTTTAAAAATGTCAATTACTGTTGAACAGAAATGCTGGAAAAGCTCAATGAATAATGAAAAGACTAATTAATTTGGAATGAGGACATAAGTTAATTTGTGTGCATTTTTGAATTGTCATTAATATCAACTATAGTGTGAATTTTTTTTTAAAAAAGAATTATTTTTAGAAGAGAGGATGAGAGAATCTGCTGGCATTTAAAGAATTACTTCTACAGGTGTTTCCCTGTAATGCAGGCAGGACACTTCTTGTTATGCTCTTCAAGGCTGAGAAGGAACTAGCAGTTTTGAAGCCAAAAAACCCCACAGCAGTCATAATAGGCCCTGAATTCTCCCTGAATATCTCTTGGCAAGCTAAAAATATTTTGATCTTCCCATGACAATAGTTATAAGTATTTTATTATTTTAATTACACCTTACATTTAGCTGAAAATAATCCTTCTCCATGGTATGGGATGTACATAATCATTTCAGTGGTAAACTTAATCTTTGCTCCATAATTCAGAATTTAAAGTACATTTACAAATGAGGGAAAAAGTCCAGGCAGTGAATTTATACAAAAGAATCTTTAGCATTGTAACTACAAGCAGAAGTGTCTTTAACGCTTCTCAAATTCCCTAGCTGATTGTATTATCATCTTTTTAAGAAGGAATGATACTTGAGTAGAGTGGCAGATTATGCTGTTTTGTGACAAATTTGATGCTTACAGAAATAGTTTTTTCTATGGTTTCAAAAGTTCATCTTGCACTAAAATTCAGCTATTTCAATAGTTGTAACAACAGTTTCTTCTGGCTATTCTTGTATTGTTACATAATTTCTTAGATACAATAGTGGTATAAAGACTCTCAGATTTTCCCAGCAACCAACCATCTCCGGAGAATATTATTGTTGGCTAAAAAAGCATAGCATTCATTCCTACCTTTTGCTTTAAAGTGTAGTAGATAGACATTTGTTACTCAAGAAATAAAACCATTTTTTCACACTTCATCTTCCTTCTTCCTGATCTTTTATCCTTAAACCCTTCAATTTCAATCCATCAATTAGATCTGAAAACAGATTTGTGTAAAGATATCATATTGCTGCTGTGAAGAATTTCCAGGCCTTGGTCTTCTGATGTGGACATACTATTCTGTATGTACTTTTCAATAAACAATTGGACAGTTTCATCTGTTCTAATTATATGCTGGCATGTGAAATGGTAAATAATATGCTTTCTAATTAATTTCTATAATATGGGAAAGTATGTAATTCCTGGAATTGAAGACAAATGTAATTTTCTATAATCTTTAGTAGATGTGAATATTTGCTCTCTATTTCTGGATTTAAATTGTAGTTATCTATAATTGTATCAAATCTATAATTTTCCTTTTCGCAGAAGATAAACACTAGTTACTTCAATAATGCACCTAAAATTCACCTCAGATAGAAATCTTAGTAACCCATCCTTTGTGGCAGTATCACAACCTGACCTTCTGTTGATAGGCTGGCGGAACCATACTGTGCCCTCCCTGAGACAGAAACAGGAACGTACACCAGACAAAAACACAAGATCAAGGGGATGCTGCATTCTCCCCACACCAGGGACAAGGCAGACTTGTTTCTAGGTGGACTTGCCTTTTAAAGGAAAGGAATCATTGGACCCAAGTCTACACTTGGGACAGCAGGCAAACCCCTTCCCTGGTGCCTCTTTACAACAGGTATAAGGCTCTGGATGCAGAAGGTCAGACAGCTGCTGATGTGGATGATGGTCCATCTACACCAGAGGCATTGCTAAGGTCAGAAAGACTTAACCCTGTATTAAAAACACCTCCACAAGGAAGAAAAGATGGGTCATAGTTGTGACTCTCTTCTAAGGGGAATAAAAGTGTCAATATGGAGAACAGATCCTCTTCCTCCTCTTAGGAAAATCTGCTGTTTTATGGCAGCCCATGTTAAGGACATCACTAGGAAACTTCCTAGCTTGATATGGCCCTTGCAGTGGCCCTAGCTTCTGACACTGAAGGTTCTTAGGTCCCTAAAATTGCCCCTTCTGGTGTTTAGGATTTCACTGACCCTAGGGATGATCACAAGTTATAGAAAATACATTTTTCCATCTGTCTTATATTGGTAGGGTCTGATCTGATCTGATCTGATAAAGTGCTCTGAGAATATCTCAACATAGAGATGCTAAAAATATAGCACCTTCTTTAACTATAATATGATTCCTGCTTCTTCCCAATATTTTAGCTTCAGAATGCTTCCGGAGATCCTGAAAGAAGTGATTTCAGTCTCTGTGTCTGAGTGAGTCCAAAAAAATATGTCCATTTTTCAATATGGCCAACTGGAAAACCTAAGATGAAATAAATTCAAGAGAAAGCATGATGGGATGGAGGTGGGTGAGAAAGGTGTTTTTCCCCAAAGGAAAGAACCAGCTAAAAAAAATAAAATACTGTCATTTAGAAAGGCATTAAATGAGCTTTTCTTATCCTGGGTTAGTTTTATCAAGTATGATACTGAAATCTTATATTAATCAGGATCTTAAGTAAGATTGATTGATATTTCATTGATATAAAGTGGACATTGATTATAATTATGCATAGTTTATACTGTTGTCTTTTTCCTCCATGTCAGCTTCTTAAGGTTCATAAATCACAGGGTGCTTTTTTTTTTTTTTTTATAATTTTATTTTTTAATTAAAAAAAAATCAAATACCCAATAACCAAAGATTTCATATATAAGACTTCTGTACCATTAGCTTCAGGTCCTATAGATAGCTCCTAGATGTTCATATATTCACACAAGGGAAGCAACACAGTTGTTTCAGATTAGTATTAGCAACCAGTTTCATATTTTGTATAGAATTTTACATGCTTCTACCTCTCTCTTTGATTTTCTCATATTCACTACAAACTTTTCACTCTACTTATAGCAGGGAAGAAGCAGAAAAGTATCTATTACTGCCTTGTGTAATATCTCAAAATTGCATGCTGAATTAGTAAGAGTGGTTCAACAACAGTTTTTAATAACTGAAGCTACCTCTGAGCTGTTTGACATCCTCTATTCATATAGCATTTATGTAACACTAGGTTACTACAATTGCATGTCTGAACAAAATGCCATTTTGTACTGACAGCTTTCTCTTCAACAGGTAACAGAAGATGGCAATGTGCTCTCCTAACCATACAGCATTTTAAGCTTAATTACTTTCTGCTACCTCTCATCTTGCACAATCAGTACGACCACAGTTATTCTGAGAACTGATTTGCTGTTCCTTTTGTCATATTAGTACCTAGACTTTGGTCCATGAAACAAACCCAAGTCCCTCTATCCTGTGCCAGCTTCAGAGATTATGAAAGCTTTTCCTCTCTGAATGACCATGCTAGAGTCTACCAGAAATTCTCACAGAAATCAGAATTATGGGGTTTACGCCACTCCAGATGAGAAGAGAATTGAATTTTTCTTCCTGATCATAAAGCTATCTTCTGTAAATTACATGACCCTCTTAACATGTGTAGCTTTGGAAGCATTTTATGGTGAGTCCAGATCCTTTTGGTATGTACTGGCTTTTTCTTCCAATAAGCTACTTTTGCAGGAAAAGAAGTTTTCATTCTGCGTTTTTATGAAAGTGAGACAATGATCTAAATAGACTAAAGCACTTCTGTGTCTGCCCAAGAGAAGAGATATAAAAACCAACAGATATTTACAATCAAATACTGAAGTTGCTAATATGCTTACACAGCAGCTAAGAGGATGATGGGGGAGACTGAATCATTACTTCATGTTCAGGTTTATCGGTTATCACTATAGATATACAGAATTCTTTCAGTTACCTGATTCTTTCATTCAAGTGCCCTCCTGCAGAGAGGAAGTTTGCTACTGTGCAGGGCAATACGAGTCTTTCTTTTTAATGATTAAAGACAACTTCTGGCTCTCAGTAATATTGTGTTACATTTCTGTATAGTAAGCTAGCTTCTACAAAGTTCTTGGTCTCTGCTTTGGGGATTAAATATTAATTTTGAATCTGCTGAAACTGAGGCTTAGCTCATTTTTTCCACACATTTTTAAGACATTCTAGCATAAACAAGGTATCTGCATGGACTGGCAGATATTACAAGGCCTGTGGGAAATTTCGACACTTCTAAGGTTTGATCAGGGAACTAGAGAGTTTTCATACTGTCAAATGGTGTTAGACATCTATATATGACCAACTGGCTCATGTTCTAAGTGTTCATATTTTAGTGCTATTTTATCCAATGCAAACAAATTGTTTACTGTACATATTATTCTGAAGAACTAATTCAGAATAATTCTCTCTTTTAAGGAGGAATGTAGTTCACAAAGAACAGTTATTTTAGTTCTAACATGAATAAACTATTCTCTGTATAATGTATGATACATATTTTCTTCTTACAGTCTCAAATATCATTACCTTGGGTGAATACGTGAAAACGGTTGAGCCTTGAAAGCACCACTTACTGTTTCTGACTGATAAATTAGTTAAGATAAGCTGACAGTGTTTTAAATAATTACATTATATGCTTGTGCTGAGGCAAGTGTGATTAAAGATAGGATGGCACTTCCTTTCTCACTTTTTTCCTACCTAGGGATGCTTTTGTTTTTGGGTTTTTTTTTTACATCCACTTTTTCCTTGACTATAGGGAGAGAAGAGGTCTCCACACAGCTCTCCAGCAACCTCTGTCCAGATACCTCAAACAATGGCACTGCCACTAACGTGGGGCACTAGCTGTTACGGAAACTGTTTTAGGACAAGCCTAACAATAGAGGATTTTCAGAAGCATTTTATCAGAGACCAATAATTCAAGTTATTATTAGCCAGAGTTACTGTCCGTCGTTCCTTTGACTGGTTTATGCTGACTATAACAAAGAGGATATTCAGTGCTTTGGAGAGCTATGAAACTTATACAGTTTCCTGTGATTAATAATATGTGCTTTTACTATTATTTGATCAATTGGGGTCCTGTAGATATCTTTAGTGTGGATTATGAAATACCATCTAACAGAGAGGTCCCTCTGTTTTTATTGAACCTGGATGCAGAATTCAGCACCACAAACTCAGACGGAAAAAAACAGAGATGCCTCTGTATAGTGTAAGCCTGAGTAAATACCACCTTTCCAAAACGATGACAAGTTCTTAAATGTAATTACATATATTTCTAATGCATTTTTTATCTGCTGCAACCTTGGTGCAAGGGTTTTATTTATTTTTTTTTCTTCTTGTAAATCTTTGGCTGAACTTTTCTCCTTTCTACAGTGTGATAACTTCAAACTTATCCTCAGTGCTTTCCCGATATCAGTTCTGACCCAACAGCATCCTGCTGAATTGCATGAGGCCTGGCAAAGTAGCTTTTATGTTTTAAGGTACAACTACCATAATCTCTTAAACTATCTGATAAAATTTTAATCTCTCTGCCCTTCTCTTTTAGAAATCTGCCCAGGAAAGGCGCCTTGACAGCATCTTATTTTATTTGAATCCCTATCTCTGTCATGTTTAATCGTTTATCTTCTTCCTCCAGTTTTCCTCCCCCCATCTCTCTCACTACAATCTTTTCTTTCCATTCAGCTTACTGTGGCTGAAGTCCAGCTTTACCTTATCCTAATTATTGTGCAGACTATATTCCATTATCTAAACACACTCTTTGTCTCCTAAAATGCTCCTGTACTTTATCATTAGATTTTCTCAGTGTCATCACTACTTGTGCTTTTACTGTCTTGATTATTTGATCATTGATGACAAAAAGGATGAGCCGCAATTTATTAGATTTACCCTGTGGACCATGTTGTTGCTAGGTGACAACCCCTAGCCACTGCTATAAATACTTAATAATCTTAAGATTAAATTTCCTTGTTACATTTCATTTAAATAGTGTAAGGCACCTGGACTTCAGTGATTTAAAGTGCATTAAAAAACTATTTGGATTAAAGGAGAATTCTGATTGGCTGCTAGATTACTACTAAGGGATGGATTAATTTGTATGAAGCACACAGTTCTTCAGTGCTGTTCAGCATTTCAAACTGTTGCCCTCATCTTGTCCCAACAGTTTGACATACCTTTTTTCAGAATAGAACTGTAAGGGGAGAATAAAGCACAGCTAAGCAAGATATTTAGTATTCATGAGATAGCATTTAAGAAGGATTTGAAGTATGAGACTGGGCTGAGTTGTATGTTTGTCCTACGTTAATCACACTCCTTATCTCGCCTTGCTGCTTAATATTCATCCAAATAAAATTAACTTCATGATACAAATTAACTCATACATGATCTTGCAAATGCTCCTGTGTGAAACACAGAACCACGAGTGTATATAAGAGTGTACTATGGTAGTTGTTATGAGAGTGTCTATGTAAAGTTACAGCCTTTTTAGTCTCTGGATTGTTTTGTAGTTAAGAAGAGAGTTATCCAGTTCAAATCAAGATTTTTACCAAAAATTGGAATCGGAATGGAAAAATTGCATGTGCTTATCTAAGCTAAATTAAAAAAAAAAAAAAAAAAAAAAAGTGTGAATAATAATTTTTCTGACACTTCAATATTTGGTGATCTTGAATGTAGACTTTGACCAATCAGTACTGAAGGCTATATACATTTTATAATGTCTTTTTACTCTTGCCTCGTTTTACCTTCAGTAATTAACAATTTTATCTGTTGACTCCTTGTGACTGATGTCATGAATAAAACCTAACACTACAATGATATGTCATGGGGGCTTTGTCCTTTATATTAGCTGTTAGGCTATATTAGTTTTTCACAGAATACCTGTTCAGCATTTTCCTTCTCATTTTTATCATCAGCAGGAACTCCTTGGCTGTTTTGTCCCTGAATATTTTTATCATTCACTCTTTGTTTCTTCTTTCCTACCACTTACCGGCTCTTTGGAGCAGGAAACATAGCTATCACATAGAAACCAAAGTATAGATATGTAATGTGATAGAACCATTATAAAAATAGATATTTTTAAGGCAAAAAGAGGTTAGGAGACCAATATTTGTAGAAACATGTCTTACACATTTTTCAGCACATTTTCCACTAATGAGGCCTGCAGTAGTGCCTAAAATTGCTGGAGCTACTGAATATAATTTATCAAGTCTTCCATTTCCTACCTCAAACATTCATAACTGGAAGGATATTTGTGGAACAACTGTTTCCAAAGCAGTCACTCATAGTCTGGGACCACTACTTACAAATCCATCATGAAAAAAAGTTTCAACTATTTTTGCTTTAATTGAGGCAGCTGAACTGATACCACCTTTTTTGTCTTGCAGAAATATCATGGCAAAGATGATGAGACTCAGCTGTACTCAAAAACCTCAAACTCAAAATTAAATTCTAAAATAAGCTTTGAAATATTTGAATCCAAGGCATGCAAACTGTCAGTGTAGGTTTTGCAAAGCACTTAGTCTAAAAAGACGAATACTTCTTTTCTGATTTTTTATGACCTTCTTAAATGAAAATCTCTCTCAAAAGTTTCACTGCTGTTATCAAAATATGATTTGCTTATAGCTGAATTCACTGTCTAATTTAGAATATATCCTATTTAATTCCTAAAATATCTGAAAAGAGTTCGTCGTCCACTTTGCTTCCAATTATGTGATTACAGTAGATTGGAAGTAATGAATGTAAACAAAGCAAAGGTACAAATTACTCTGTGATGATCTCACAGACATGTTTGTTCCTTTACTCTGATATTTAACCCAGTTAAGGGTCTGGGTATAAAGTCTTATTTGAAATATCTTGATTCTAGTACATAAAATGAAGAAACTTAAATACATCATCCCCTTTGGATTTTTTCATTTGCATTCCATTTCATAATATTTCAACTTTGGTAACATTTAAAATGTGAATGCTTGTAAGAACACACTTCTCAGAATAAATATTTTGAAAAATGAAAATAGTCGTAGATGTATTTTTATCACAACAACACTATTTTTACAGGTAGGTATTCAGGGTTATTTATATCACTGAAAGCAACTTCAAGGATGTTTTTCTTCTGAAGAGTTATGTAATTAGATTGTTTCCAGTGAGGCTTCTTGTGTGTTATTGCAGTAAAACTGAGTGAACTCTCTCTAGGCTCCATTGGTTGGAAACAAGAAACTATTCTCTGTATTTTGACTTTTCAGTCATTTTACTTCGTCCTTTTTCTCCAGTAAACTGTCTCTTTCTGAAATAATTTCCATTTATTTCTGACTTTTTAAATTCTTTTTACTTTGCTTCTCCTCCTTGTCTTCTTTCACTCATAGGAATCCATACTTGACTGTTTTGCTACATAAGTTCAACACATGACCATCAACACACTTGTGCACAAAAGATTATATAACATAATGTTACCTCAGAAATAATTTGAAAAATTATTATTTTTCTCAAAAAAACAATATCTTGAATGAAGTGTCTCAAAATCTTCGTGAATGTTTATTCACGTCAATGGATTCTACATTCTCAAAGTCTTTAAATAATTAGCTATAAAATATTATATTTCTTATATTAATAATTTGAAATATTTGTTGGTTTATTTTAAAATAAAAGCTTTAACTATTATTTTAATAGCCTTTCCACAATAAACTTTTTAATTATTATTTTTCACTTTGCAAAGAATACAAGATACCATTATTTTTTTTAAGAATTACATTTGACTCTGACTTTTGTGTCAAAGTAATAAAAACAAAAATTAAGATAATATCTTCACTTTTTTCTGTGGAGTGATAATTGCTCTTGATCTTACTTTGAGATATTTGTCACTGTTTTCTATGAGGAAAAGTTCAAACATATTTTGCTTAGGTCTGTGCTCTCATTTAGGTTAAATCCTTGTTTCCTAACCCTGTCAGTGTAAAGGAACCATAAAATAAACACATTTTAAGGCCAATTATGTTGGTACAGAAAAATAAAATAGTCTTTTATTCTAAATTATAAGTGAGTCTCATGTCTGTTGTTTCACCCAGACCCTTTAAATATATCTACTTTTCCCCTCCTACTTCCTTTTCTGTCTTGCTTAGTCTACTTAAGGGCTTTGAAATATTACTGAAATATCAAATTTACCAAATAAATTATTAAGAATATTGTATAAATAATATTCTTTCCTGCTAGGATATGTCCAGAGAAAAGAGGAAATCCCTGAGCAATTAATATTTCAACTATTTAATGGATTTCAATGAAAACTGAATGAAATCATCATGAAGCCACAAAGAAAAAATCAAAGCTGTCTGATTTTAATTTGTCTACACTGGGACACTGGGGAAAGAAGGCAGCATATTTAAAACAGAAGCAGTGTGTATACTGGTATTTTCACAATAACAGTGTACTCAATATATGATAACAAGCATAAGAAAGACAATGCCATGTGGGGGGAGGGGGTGGGGATTGTAAAAAGAAGATAAAATTTATCAATTAAGTGGAGTTAATAGGAAGTTTTCTCAAAGGTCAGTTGGCCATGAGTTAAGAGACATAAAATACTGAAGAAAATGTTCAAACTCATAAATGGTCTTCAGGGGCTGAGCCACAAATGAATTACAAAGACTTCCCACCTAATGGATCATTTAAGTAAGATGTATAGCTTTACTCAGGTCATTTCTGAATCCTTAAGCCTCTCTAAAGGTATAAATGTAGAAAAACAAAAGTACAGGAAAAACCTCAAACATACACTTGAAAAATATAGACAGAAATTAAACTGGAAAAAATGTGCAAATGAAAAAAATTCAGACCTTAGTATGACATAGCAATACAGTGAACAAAACTATATGGGAAAAGCATGCAAGATGAAGAAAAAAATATCTCTCCAAAATGAAGATGGAAAAAAATACAGCAAAGGACAAAATATCTCCATATTTTTATTTTGGTTTATTAGAGAGAAAGCTGAGAATTCATTTCATTATGATGCATAATTTTTTTCCATATGTGAAAAATAATAACTGTTAAGGGACCCTTAATGTAAGAGATTAATACAGTCAGTATAAAAGCCAGAAGCACTCAAATAAGAAACCTTGCAGATTTATTTAACACTAAGAGTATTTTATCTCTGGAAATATTGATTAAGAGAGGAGCTAAATTTCATGACACTGTATACTTGCGTATCATGCAGCCTGAAGTTCCACACAATTTATTAGTGTTGGTATGGTGTAACTGAGTAATATGCAAGGACCTGTCTTAATGTAAAGGTCAAACAAGATGATCTGGTCATCATAAATATGGTCATATATGTGCTTACATATATATGTATATACATATATAGAGTCAAGAGAGAGCTTAAAAAATTTACGGCATCATGGTAAAGAAAGTAATTTGATAAATACCACCCCCCCAAATCCTTAAAAAAAATTAATAATAAATAAAGCTAATACATAAAGCAGATGGAATAAGGCAGAAACACAACAAAACAACAAAAATTATATCCATTGCATAGCATTTGATGTTTTCTGTCGAGGATTAGAATCCCACTGTACCAGATATCGCAAAAAGAAGTAACACAAGCATAGAGAGTGTCCCAGATGGTTTATATTCTAAACAATTGAGAAAACACAACCACTGAACAAACAAGGTTACTCTCCATGCAGGCACATATGAAGAAATTAGATGTGACAGTAGCTCAGCCATCATATATGGCCATTGACCTAATCAATGGCAAAATAGCAATTATTTGTAGGAATATTTTGTTACATATTTTCCCTTAGATCTAAGACAGCCAGCTTAATTGATTGTATTTTCTTATTTCCCATGGCATGTAAAAACAAAATTTCCAGGGCTTGCCTATTTATCATGTTCAGACTTACTGATGTAAATTAAAATTCACAAATGACAGAATGACCTTGATTTCCACCAACAGATTTTCCCCTGTCATTGCTTTAACGTTTCAGGTAAAGAAATCTAGTATCACCAGCACTTCCCGACGTTTGCTGACCATGGATTAGCATTACAAACCTTTAACTCTGATGGGCCAATTCAATAACAAACCCCTGCATTTCTTATTCATGTTCTAAGTAAAGATATGATCCTGTCATCTTCAAAGACATATCTTCAGCATGTCAAAATATTACACCTCAAATATGCAATATAATCTAATATTAATGGGATCTGCTTGATGAGACCAACTTTTTCACCAAGAGACATGACAGAAGAGAGAAAAAACTTCTGACCAACATTTTCCTTAAATAGTTCTAAAAAAAAATTAAATCTAACCTGAATAGATTTGTATTAGCTCACCAAAGCGGAGGATGGGAAACTATAAAACTGTGAAAATAAATATAATAATCATCAATGACTTGAGAATTAATGTTTTTGTCTCTGTAATAATTATACCACAGCTGACAAACATTTTGGAATTTTGCTTCAGGGTTTACTTAGGAAAGAATTTAGTTATTGTGCCAGAAAGAGGTAGCAAGCATTCTTAGCCCCTTATCAAATGAATTATGTGCCTAAGGGGAAATTTCAGGCAGAAAACAGAAATCCAGTAAGTTCAACATTTACCTGCTTCATAAACAGTTATAACCAGTAAGTAGATTACTATTTTAATCAAAATTTTTACTAATGAACAATAATAAAACTCTGTTTAGAATCCCTGCTATTCATGTTGTCACATCAATGTAAGACTGAAGGTTGTGTTTGTTCATTAGAGTAGAAAGTGTGTACGATAATAGAAAATAGACAGCCTCTTTCTCATCCCTACTCTCTTCATATTTATTGCAATATATCAGGATGTATCCACAGGCCATGTACAAAACCAATGAAGCTAGAAGTAATTTGCAAGGCCTTAGGATTATCACTAGTGAAACCATACATAGAGCCATAGTATTTGATAGTTCTGAAGGATGCAGTGGTGACTTGAACACGCATTTTTCTTTTAAATAATAATAATCTAAACATGTTTCAGGTATTTCAGATATCACGTGTAGTGATGTATTGTTTCTGAGAAATAGTGCGTATTTTTTATGACATAAGGCTTTAGTTTTTAATACATAAGGTTTTAAGACAACATAAAAATATTTACAGACAAGATTAAAATATATTCAAAAACCATTTATTCATATAACAATAAAAATAAGAAGAAACCTGTCATGATTTTTCCCAGATTAATTGTATATGTTAATCAAAATATACTGCAAATTACCAAGTGTTATATTCAACACTATACTTAGTAAAAAATTCATGTTGTATAATTAAAATACTTATCACTTGTTTAGGGCCAGAGGCATTGGCATTCATATTTTCATTTTAGATTAGCATGTTCTGTTTCATCATAGTGTATTTGTAGAAAATAATCACAGTTCTATTGAATTTTTATTCTTCTGCATGCAGTAACACCATTAGTTTCTTTATACTGGGGAGTTTAACATTCTTTACTATTTTTATATTAAAAGAATGTTAGGACATTAGGGCCAAGGAGATATTTAGATTCATATTTCTCTACATAAGAAAAACATTGATAATAACATAGAGAAGTCATCTATGATCTTTTGCATGAATTTTTGACTGAATCTCTGTAAGAAGTAATATTTGTAGAACTGCCAGACAAGATAAGTGTTATTGGGAAGCTTCTTGAATTCTGAAGTAACATTTCTATTTTAATTTTTGGAACTCCTAAAAATCTGGGGACTTAATTTTTGATCCACTGAAGTGGCATTTTAAGAAAATCTATGTCGCATTATCTCCTTAGAAACCCTGAAAACCACGTGTATGGTGAAGCAAACTCATTCCTAATCCTTGTTGTTCAGATGGAAAGAGCATTCAGTCTGCTTTGGTTCACCCCTCCCCCACTCTTTGTGAGGGGGAATAGTCAGCATGAAACAGGGGATTTACCTTTCATTCTTAACACACGTCTTTTCACATCCACTCGGGGATTAGCCAAAATATCAACAGCACATGAAAGCTTTGAAGGATTGCTGAGGAAACAGTCATAAACATGTGGAATGCCATGCTCTCTCTATCACCCACCTGTCTTCCTTTCTTCTCTGAAAACATCTTTGGAAACTTTACATTCTAGATCACTCCTCAACAGGCATTAGGCCTATGAAATCCAAAAATAGTCCACAGAAAATAAAGACTGTTACAGAAATTACTGCAGAACAATAAATTTAAATATGACATGTTTAAAAAAAAAAAGTTTCTTTCATGGATTTAAAGTATGTTATGCATTGCTGACTATAAATATAATATAATAAAAGTTTATATTCCTATCTTTTTCATGTTAAGTAGTGTCATTAACATCTGCTGGACAACCTAAATGGGTAAAGTCAGATAGATTTGTCTCCAATTGATTTTCTTCTCTGACTTATTTTAATGCAAACATCTTCAAAGAGCTTGTATAACTACTTCAAAATTTTAAACAGAACCTCAAGAGAGGTTGTGTAATTTTCAATTCACTGAACCAGACAATATTCTCTCAAAGACGTTTCAGCATTGTCATTATTTCCATCTGCAAAAGAAACAGTGACAACTCAAAGTCGGAAACAAGAATAAATAAGCAAATACCTCCATAAAGGAAAGCTTTCAGAAGGTGCTTATTCAACCTTCTTCTGTGTTCTAGAAGGTTTTACCTATGGTAGATAACTAGAACTTTAATTTTAGTATCTGAAATACACTGAGTGCCTCTCAATATATTTCATCACTTTGATACAATAATAATCAGACAATCTGATTTCAGTCCTAAATTTTTCTGTTAAAGAATCAGTCAGAATAAACACTTTGCTGAACACCATAAATTTAAATCAGGCCCACAGTGCAGTTTCCAAGCCTAAATAAATTAATGACATGTCATTAAGCTGTAGGTTTGATGACTACTTATGTGTATGCTCTCAGATAGGAATACAAACAGACATGTTTTCCTCAGAGAATAAGGTCTTTTGAAATATGTGTGTTACTGACCTGAAGGCTGCACACATCCTGAAGGATGTTTTCATGAAAATTACATTAAAGAGCAGCTTAGGTTTCAAGAAAATTATACTTTGACCACAAATTACTGACAGGCTGCAGTTACATTTAACTAAATCAAATTTGAAGCATCTTATTTTCCATAAATGAGAAAAACTTGGAAATGTTTCTGAAAGAAAAAAAAAAATCTTTTAAATTATATATCCCATGAAAGTTTGAGAATATTCTACTTTTTATATTTGCTGTGCACATTGTGAATTAGCATGATTTCTTACACAAATTCAAAGTGACTAATGAGGACTCTATATCCCATGATGCCGTATGTACTTGCGTATATACATATGTGTCTGTGTATACTTGCAAAACAAATGCTGCCCAAATGTTATGGGGAAATTCATGAAGTACTTTAAAGGTGTTGGGCTCATTCATATTAGCGAAATCAGTGAAAATTCATTACGTTAACAAATGCAGCAAATAATTAATTTAAGAAGCCCTGTGAAAGTCCTCAGATTATCTCTTAAGGAAGAGCTTCATAGAAGTTTGCTTCCTTTTGTTAGAAATTATTATTAATAATCACAGTATCTCTGAAATGCTAAACTAGCTTTTTTTGTAAGTCACATAGAATTTTATTCCTACATAAATCTTAAATCCATGATAATAGTTATTAGATGACCAAACTAAAATCTTCGCAGTATGAAAAGATCCATAAAATGAGATAAACTGTCAACTTCATAAACTTGACCCAGTCCAGCAGTGAGCCACCAAGTCAGACAGGGGCTGGAGCACTTGCCTGATGAGAAGGGGCTGAGGAAGCCAGATTTGTTCAGACTAGAGAAGAAACAGCTTGGAGAGCACCTCTCCAGGCCCTACAGGGAGGTCATTGAGAATATGAAGGCAGCGTTTTCACATTGGTACATGACCGGAAGATAAAAGACAACACATGTAAGTCAAAATAAGCATGGGTTCAGACAGGATATAAGGAAAAAAATGCTGTGAGCATCTTCAATATTGGAGCTAATTTCCAACCAATGCTGGCATCTCTTTTCTTGGAGGTTTTCAAGGCATGGACAAAGTTGTGGGAAACCTGGTCTGAACTCATTTGATGCTGCTTTCAGCAGGGGATTGGATTACAGACCTCCCAAGGGACATTTAGATATCATGTATACTACAACTTCTCTACTCCACAACTTGATATACCCACAAGTGAAATTAAAAATGCACTCATATTTTATCAGACTCATAGAGTATATAAGCGGTAGATCATTCTCTTCTCTTTGAGGTAATTCTTTTAAGCAAATGTAATGTCTTCTAATCCTCTCATTGTATGTAGGTATTTTAGATCTCCTTTTTCTTAGTGTGTTAACTCCTACATTACTGAGCTTTAATTTAATTATATTATGTTATACTAATATTTCAAAGATCTATTCATCCCTTTTCACTATTTTCCCCATTGCTGTCCAAAAGAGGTTTAAATGAAGTTTATCTTAAAAAAAGAGGTAAGAAGTTTTCAGCATAGTTTACCAGTGAAGATACATTGTCTCTTTCGAGAATTCTGTCATGCAAACCTACTTACTCATACTGAAGAAGGGAGTAAATAGTAAAATAAAAATCTTTGCTAGTGAGTCAAAACAGTTGAGAATAAGAAAACAAAGAAACAAACAAACAAACAAAACATTGGCTGCAAATAGCTGCACAAGGCTGTTTTATAAGAATGATTATTCAATAAGATAGGAAGTGAACACTGAAAACCGTGTACATAGTGAAAAAGATAACTTCTACACTTACCCTATGAGCTAAATTATCTGATTCTACTCAGTAAAGACAACTTACATTATTATGAGCTACTTTATAAAAATATCAGGTTCATACCAGTGGTAATGAGAAGGAGATGAAGAATGTAAAGTATGATTAGCAAATGAATTTAGAAATCCCGCAATATTTAATTACACTGTTGTGTATACCCATGGTATATTCACATCTTGAGTGCTTCATGCTGTTCTAATCATCTTCTCTTAGAAAGGCACATCCTGTGCAAGTACAAAGAAAGATGGCAAGGATGATCAAAAACATGGAACAGTTTTCATATGAGGAAAGACTTAATAAACTAGGACTTTTCTGCCTGCAAAACAGACAGCAGGGAATAGACGAGGCAGAGCAGTACAACACTGTGAAGAGTATGAGAAAAATGATTAGGAAACAATTATTCACTCTCTTTAGGAGTCCAGGAAACATGAGCATCCAATGAAATTATCAGACAAAAGGAAATACATTTCCACAGAGAGTAAATTTCAATTGTGGATCTCATTACTATCAAGTGTTGTGGAGACCAAAAGTGTAAGCCAGTTCAATATGTGGTTAACCAATTTAGTGATAAGTCTATCAAGCTCTATCAAATACAAGGAAGCAAATACAACCTCTCGGTCAGGAAAAATGGCTGAAAAACATCATCCTGTTTATATGTTTGTTCTCAAAACACCTTCTTACTGCTGTTGTGTTCATATTGCCTTAGATATCCCTTCACTGACTTCATTTTGTTTAGCTGTGTTTCTTTTCAAACATAGCACTCAATTATACCAATTCAGCACTGGAAACTCAGTATTATTACTCTTGTTGTGTGGGCTTTAAATCATGTTGACTACGTAAAGCAGTTTTAATAATTTGAATATTGATTGCAGATATTGATTACAGGTTTCTGATTGCATTAAGCCCTTTCTCATTTCATTACTCAAGGTTTTAAGGTTTATAAAATCACAAAGGCAAAAGATAACCTGAATAACAAACCCAACAATGCAAAAACTAGGGAACACTTAATGAAACAAGCATGAAGCTGATTTAAAACATATATGAATAAGTACTTCTTTCTGAAAATTTCTGCCACAGAAAGTTTTGAAAAGACATAGCACCTGCAGATTCAGAAAGAGATTAGACAAATTTGTGGACAAGATGATCATAAGCGGCTACTGGTTTTGAACATAGTTGGCAGCATCCCTCATGAAGCAGTCACAGACACCAAGAGAATGCAAGGGAAATGAAAAGCAAACAGTAGCCATCATCTCCTGTTGTGCTGTTGGTAACAGAGAACTCAGAAAAAAAGTACCCAAGATTTTACTCAGCAGGACATTTCTTATGTTGTTACTTCAAGTGGAAAGTGCACGCTACGTCATTACAATTTTGTGACATTAAACAGCATTTTTCAGTAAATGACTGGCATAAAACCTTCCAGAGTTTCAGAAACTGCAGAAAACAATTAAATTATCCCAGAACTGAGAGAGATTTTGGCCTGGAGTCCACGTATTTTTTTCAGGAATTGTTCAAAAAACAGTATATAATATATTCTACTATCATTTTTATTCAGCCAAGTTGGCTACAACAATATAATTATAATTAAAGAAATCTGTTATAATGTGTTATAATTTGAGGGAAGGATCTATTTCAGTTCCTCATTTCCTGGTTTTCATCTCTCTCTATTTCCTGCAAGACAGAATTTGTGTTGGAGGGGTAGAATCAAACATGGATGTAATATCCATAATAACAAAATGTTACTTGATACATCCCAAAAAGGCACACGTAATCTCATGTATCAGTCCAGTTGTTTGTGTTAGAGTTTAGAGGAGTGTTGATACATAGAATAATAAAAACACAGACGCTAGAAAATCAGCATGACAAATTTTAGTTAATCTCTTTCCACCAATGATAACTAAATCATATCTGGGAGATATTTGTCTAACTTGTTCTGAAAAACTTCCATCGATAAGTAGTCTACATTTCCTTAGAAAATAATTATTATTAATTTCTTCTTCATAGGTAGTAAAAGTCAAACAAGTAAGGCATTTAGGTACACTCTATCTGGAATAAAGGTCACCCCTTGATCAAGACAGCTAGCAAGGCTGTTAGAGATATTGCATGCAGCTGTCTGAATAGGAAAGACTTTCCCTGGATAAGATTGAAAGGGACCGAAGATAAAAATGAATGTTTGCTTTCTACCAATGTATCAGTGGAACATCAGGAAGAGAGAAAATATATTTGAGATGTAAAACATAACGCAAATTGACACAGAGGTTTAAAGTCTGGTTTTCAATATTGGCTGAAATATAAAATTCATAAAGATGGAAGGATTCTGGACCCTGTTAGGCACAACTGAGCACAAGTCAGTGTTTCCACTTTTCAGGAAAAGTAAGGATTTCATTAAGCTTTTGATCTTCTTGTTGGATAATATTTATCAGAAACTTTTTTTTTTTTTTCTTTTCCAGGTAACAGAATAGCAGAAGGTATCAAGACTTTGTAGTTGCTCAGTGTAAATGTTTTCCTTAATGTTTCATGGCTAACTCTCAAGAGTAAAATTATTGTGTTTTTCTGCTGATACCTTGTTACGGATTTGCATGCCTTAACACCTTGTTGAAATGATCTTATAAAGGTCTGTCACATTTAACAATAAACCTTGACAAGTATTTGACACCAAATGTAACCTGTAGTGATGTTTAAAGGAACAAGGGTAGCAGTGATGTCTCTGAGCATTTACACCAACACTAAGGTCTGTGGGGTTATAATGCTACATTGGAATACATATGTATTAACAATCAAGAGCTACAAACAGGTACTTGAAAAAGAAAAAAAACAGGATCACAGGATAATTCAGTTTGGAGGAAACCTCAGAAGGTCACTAGTCCAGCCCCTGCTTAGAGCAGGACCAGTTCTGAGGTCAGAGGCTTTCTTTGCACCCAGCTGAATATTTTTTTTTATTTTTTTATTTATCTTCCTACTTCCTATCTCATATTCTTACCTGATGATTCATATTAATATAAACAGCAGTTGCTATGTAAACAACAGAAAAGCAGCAAATAGTTTATTTCAGTTTCTAAATGTATTTATAAAGGTTCCTTGCCAAATACTGTTACAGACACTTAGAAGATATAAGACACAGCATTAACAGTTATATTCTTGATATTCGTAACAGGATACAAAGTGTATATGAGACAAAAAGAGACTGGACAAATCTATCAAGGTTTATTTTACACAATGATATTGTCTCTAAAGTAGTTAGTGTCTAAACCACAGACTATTGAATGCTCAGGGAGGCAAAATGTCATTGTGTATTTATTCTGGTTTTGTACTCTTCCCTAATTTTCCATTACTGGAGACTGTCGGAAACACGATATTGAGTTGGGGTACATCAAAACAGTCATATAACTATGAAATAATTAAATTCTCTGTTTCACTACTGGGCACTGATCATGTGATTACACTCAATTAATTCCTGGGCTCACTTCAGAATAAATGAGCCAATTACCTTTCCTGTAAGAGGAATAACAAGTGTGGATTTTGGAGTAACTGTGCCTGGAGTTGCCTCTAACAGGCAGGATCACACCATTTTTTTTCTTCCTATCCTCCCAAGAACTTCTACTCTTCTTTCATCTCAGTCTTCACTCCCAAACAATTCACACCCTCACATGCCACACCCTGTGTCAGGCAGCCCATATCTATAGCATCATGTTATAAATTAGCTAATTACCTTAACTATAATCCCATTATCGTAATATAAGAATAGTTTTATTATTCTGAATATTTTAGCCACAGATCCAACACACATGACCCAGACAAGACCTGATCAAATGCTACATCATATGGATGCACTATGCTCTTCCTGATGCAACCGTCCCTGAGCTGTGTGGAGGTAAAACACACCGGACCATTCTGCCTGCAGTGTAGAGATCACTTTCAGACATGGACACATTTAACAGTTCAAATGTAACCCATATGGCTGGCCCAGGAGAGTAATTTTGATCTTCTTTACAGGAGTTTAATCTGGATTACAAAATGTGCAATGTGTACACAAGCAGGAAGTAATCTGGCACCACCTACATGTGCTTGTTTGCTTGGTTTACTCTTAACACTTCTGCTAATACCACGTTAATCTCTACATCAGATTCCAAGTTCCAGGGTATCTTTTGTGCCTTTGTAAACCATAGGACTGCTATTTATGACATCCATGAAGGAGAAGGAAAAGAATGGATATCCTAAATATCAGACAACACAAGAAAATTTGTCAGCAGAGGAAAGATATTTTTTTTGCCTTCACCAAAGCTTCTCTTACATTTTTGAGAGCCACTTGTTGCTTGACTGTTACTGAAGAATCTTCAGGAATGCTCAACAAAAGTGTCTTTAAGCACTCAAACTCAACCTGGAAATGAATGTTAATTAAAAGCACTTAAAAATTGCCTTGTGCAACAAAAGCATTTCCTTTGCAAAATTACAGCCCTTGATATTGGAAAAAAAAAACAAACAAAAACACACAGGAATTACACAGATACTTCAAGTAGCCCTGAAATATTTCCTAAATTGTTAGAATAAGGGTATTGGTTTACCACCACATATTTAAATGTCAGAAGCATAACTTAAACAAATGACAAACAGTTTTCCACTGATATGTAAACTATACAAGTGACATAGGGTTTAAGTACTCAGGGTTTTTCTTTTCTTTTGTTTTTCTTACCAAGCTCTTCCTATTACCACTTTCGACATTATCTGAGTTTATAAAGTGGCTTGCTGTTGCAAACATAAAAGAAATGGCTTCTACAATCTTACTTTTATGTGCAAATTTTATGTATATTTATACTACAATTGGAGGATCTCAATCGACACAAATTCAGGATTATTTTCATTTTATTTCTCTGTCAAATTACTGTTATAAGATAAGTAACTGTGATACAACCCAGCTAAATTAAAACGTCTTTTTTTATGCCTTTTCAGCTACTTTTACAATGGTAAAAATGGTTGCGTTTCTAAGGAGTTAACGCCTTCCTGGCATTATCAAAAACAGTTTTTGAGGCAGCCTTATATAGGGTGGGGGCAGCATTAGCTCCACTGCTTCTTGTTCCAGGAAGCTGAACCCAACAAATTAGAGAACTTCTCCCAAGATTAAAAAAAAAAAAAAGTTTTAGAACCATGAGCAGATACCTCTCAGGAAACACTGTTTTTCTTTCTCCTGCCTCAAGCATGATGTCTTACACCACCCCTCCCATTTTAACTTTCGTATAGAGGGCAGCTACACAATGTCATCAGCAGCCTGCTGGTTTTCCCAAGCGCTCACCAGTATAGCCAGGGAGAGAGTACACTGCCTTGCTCACTTTTTCGTATGCTGCCCTGTCTTCCTTTCGGAATAGCTATATTGTACACAAAAGCAGTAAAATAGATTTTTTTTTTCCTTTTTTGTCTTTTGATCACAGGACAAATACTGGAACAAATATGTTAGTCAGTTTGTCTGTGTGACCCACCTAGTCAAGTCCTCTTCAAAATTAAAATCTTATTTAAATATACACATCTTCCATTTTCTTGTTTTCTTTTCCTCAGAATACGCTATTTCCTGTTTTGAACAGGAAATCTGGAAAGTAGAAGTGGAAAAACATATCTGTATAAAGCAAACCAAATCTGTCAAGCACTGGCAAAATGACATATTAGAAAAAAATTGAGAGCAAGACTCCACTGTAGAACAGAATTTTTCTTCAGAGGGTTTCACAAAAAACATGAGAAACCCTGTTTGAATATAGCCTCATACAATGTTCCAGTAGCTGACACCACAGGCCAGGGGTGCCCACACCCCTCGGTCTGACTCCAGCTGCTGGCCCCAAATCCACTCACTGTGGTGCCCCAAAGAAGCTGGGACCTGGTCCTTGCTGGACTCACATACAATGAGTTTACACAGAGAGATTGTTAGGAAAGGATTTATTCAGAACATCTGTCAAACTATGGTCATCAGGTGCAGGGCTCAGTCAAACGCACTGATCATCTCTGTTTTACATGAAACTTACCCCTTTCATACCCCTTTCTATTCTCCCTTTGATCCTCCCTCATCCGTTCCTCTGCACATCTTCATGTATCAGTTTGTGTAGTACCACCAACCCCCTGCAACATTCTGGACCCTCAGGTTTCTAATATTACCAGTTGCGAAGTCCCAATTTGCCTGCAGTTTCCTGATAGCCTATCAGTTAGAGTGGCAAGGTTTGTCTCTTGTCTTTGTACCATTAGGTTTATCTGTCATGTTTGTGTCTCTTTATGTTTTGCTTATTGCTTCCTCCTTCTCCTTTTCGTTACATCTGACAAGATACTAGATCAGATAGTCTCACTGACATAAGGTTTCCCATATTCCACATAACTTTATCAATTGATGTGACTGACCAGCTTTGGTTGTCTTTACTGCATCCCTCAACATTTGTTGATCAGGTTTCTGTTTCTATGTTCTTGCTCACAGCTTCCTCCTTTCCTTCTTGTTGCCTCAAAAAGATCCTTGACTAGACATTATTTAAGGAGCAGATGGTCTCTCCTTCCTCAATATTTTTCATGAAAGTTATAGCCACAAGCATAAGGTTTTTCCCCCACAAAGACTGATAGAATAAAGGGTGTATTTTGCAGTAGGCTGATGTCTCCCATGTCTACATCCATTGATCTGAGTTAGTCATAGACATGATACATTTACATTCTGTAAAAGGAATTAGACATTTCTAGGGTGTGACTTACCTGATTTCAAACAATCACTCCCTAGAAATGCCTGAATTTCCCCCTTGAATACGGAAATATCTGTGTACAGTCAGATGAATCTTCAGGGCATGGTTGGAATTCATGACTAGCTAGACTGGTAAACCAAAATATATTAAAATAAAATGTGTTTTAACACAGATAATACGAAGTTTTTCATCTAGGACCATGTAAGGGAGCCCACAACCATGAAGTGGAAGTCTGGACTTCAGAGAATATTAGCATTCTCATAAGAAGACCATAATGGAAAAAGAACTAATGAGGACCATGAATGTGAAAAATGAAATAGTGTTTATTAAGAGTTTCTACCTCTTCAGTGTCCATTAAAGAAACCGATATTGGAATAGTCCACTCATTTCTGCTGTGCACATATATTAAAGGATATTGGGAGGTGGGAAGAAAATCAGGCAGAAAAGTGACAAAAAAATTAATAGAGAGATGGAAAGAAAGAATCAATCAATAGTAAATTTATATGTATATAAAATAATGGTATAAATATAAATACCATATATTGACAGAAATACTTTCACAAGGGAAAATTAGCAGCTTATTAGTTAATTTGTTTATCTCTTCATTAAAAAAGGTCTGTCAATAACCTATGGCTGAAAACTGAAGTCTGATAAATTGAAATTGAAAACAAGGTTTCTGTCTTTAACGGTGATCTTTAAGTGATTTGCCATTGGAACAGAATATCAAGAGAAGGTATGGATGTTCACGGTCTTTAAATTACAGAAAGACCCCTGCCGGAAAGCATGTTTGGGAAAGTACAAGTCACTGGCCTTACCATGGAGCAGCTGAGCTGATCAATAACTTGTGGTATACACTGGGGTCAGGCTAGACCCTTCTGGCCTTAGGCTCTATGAATCCACGAAAAATCACAGAAAAGTGTAAAAGCTTACTTCAGAGGTGCCTGAGTACTCATTTAAAGAGAAACAAAAAGTTCTGACACTAACAAGGAGCTCAAAGATAGTGATAAAATGTCAGTATAAAAGCAAAAATGTCCTGAAGACATTGACTATGGTTTTATGATCATAAGGAAGGGGCTTGCTATAACAGCAAAGCCTTTTTAATACTCTAGAATGCCTTAAAATATTCCAAGGCTTAAAATGGCAATATACTTTGTTAATGGTCATCTACAAAAAGGTGACAAAACTGTGTATGTTCTTTGAGTGTGATATAAAAACATGGATTTCTGTTTCCTAAAGCTTATCTTTCCACAAGTTCTACTGTGCTATAGAGAATATTCAGTCGGTAAGTAGGCTTTCTTTTCCCAGAACACGAAAACAAAAACTATAAACATTGAAAGCTGTCATAGGAAACAAATAAAAATCTGAAAATTACAGCTTTAATTTCGTATGTATGTTTCCCAGAGTATTCTGCATTTTAGATTACATATATTTATGTTGAACTAAATTGAAATTAATGCTTTCTAGGCAGGCCAAAGCTAACAGTCTGTGATGTCCTGTGCAAAGCACACTGTTAAATTAACATTCAGTCCAGAAGACTGCTTCAAACTTCTGTACACAGGAGAAAGCTAAAATAGTATATTTTTTTCTCCAGAGTGCTGTGAAAGAAATGGTTTGAAAAACTGGGTAGCTCATATTTTTTTGTTTATGGAAGGAGTGTCTATTTCAGGGCTTATACTGACTTCCAGAAAATGTTACAAAAATATTATAATTCTTGCAGGCTATTTTTTTTCTGTTTAATAGTTTGTTTCAAATTTATTTTTTAAAATGTGGAAACAGGAAAAGCAAATATTTTGCTTCTTCCTTCAAATAGTTTTGAAATTTCCAGAATAGTGCATCTCTCCTAGTTCAAAAATGGTTATCACAGATCCTCAAAATAACAGATGCAAGAAACAGTGAATAATTTTAGTTGATGATTTTTTTATATTTTTTTTTACTGGCTTATTACCTTACTGGGCCAATCAGCCCAGCAGGTGTTGCTACATGTTGTTCCCAAGGAGGCTTCCTGCTGGCAAATTGGTTTGAAATCAAGAATTGCATTTATGATCTTGACAATAATACCTATGAGAAACATGCTAGTGAAGGCTGGATGAAAGGCAGATCATCTTTTCTTCTAAAGCTTAGGCATAAGTGTTTTCAAACTAAACTCCCTCTTATTTTTAGCAAAGAACTTCTAATAAACTCTACACCAGCCAGAAAAGTTAGACTTCAGATATTCTTTTTTTTAACTACTGGATTTGTACATACAGTTGATAAATCTGAGAATCAGGTTCATAGTTTTAAGTACTGAGTAAACACTGTGACCTCTATTATGTACATGAATATAACAGAAATGGACAGAGATACTGGTCATTATATGCATTTTGAAATTAATTTCTTTCCTGGGACTTCTTACTGTTTGTATGAATATTACACTTATAACTAAATTTTTTAATATCTCTGTAATTTTCTGTATCTTTAAATATAGGCTTCTCTAGTCAACTTCTGTCATCAACATGTATTCAGGCAAAATTCCATCTGAAATAGATGAGAATTTGTGCCTGTGAAGGAAGTTAATATTAATACAAAATATATATGAACATTTGGGGAGAAAAAAAAATACTCTAAAACAGGAATTTAATTTCACAGCTCCTGTTTAAAGCCTTGAGTCCCTTAGAACAGTGAATGCCTGTAAACCCTAGACAAGGGACTTATCATCAATAAAGAGGAAAGAAAAACTGCCTTCTTTGTTTTGCACTGCAATTGTACCCAGATGGGCATAATAATCTTTTAGGTAGGATTAATTTTCCCTAGTTTTAAACGTCTACAGTCTTACAGGTTACAGAATGGGATGCTTTTGACTAAATATGCACCTGGACACTATTTCAGATGCAGAGAATTGCATTTAGTGTAAGAATTCCACCTTTGGTGACCATTTCCAGTTTACGCAGGTTATATTAATCTGGGCCAATGTAAGGCAGTAACCAGAGATCTTGATATAATACTTCCTTTATTTTCCATTGCACTCTGAAAACTGAATGCTCTCATGAGGAATGACAAACAGAAACACTTATCCTTTCATTTCATACCATCTGATTGAAGTAACTTTCTGACTCTATGTAGACAGATGGCCCAAAGTAAAGTTTTCATATTGGAAAATCCAAAGATAAACAAAATTTCAAAGGCAACATGGCACTTGTTTCTCCTGCTGACTTCAGCAATGGTGTTTCTTAGTAGTTTTTAAAACAAGGTTACCTATGTATGCACTCATTCTTCTTGTTCCTTTTGAACTAGAGCCATCATCACAACAGTCTAGTAGGACTCAGAACCACTCTTTTGACTGAAATAATGCATAAATGTTTTTGTAGAACTATCAGTCTCATAGGCACTAATGGATAAAACAAGCCTTCCTTAGTATTGAAAGGAAATTATATAAGAATCTTGCCATGAAGGATAGAAAAGTACAAAAAAAAAAAAAGGAATTGGGGAAAAAAAAATCCTGTGATATGCTCGTGACATTATGATGATGTTTGAAGAAAACAATCATGATCATGTTGTTCAGTGAGATTAAGACATGAACATATACAGTGATAGTGAAATACACTGAGAATGGCAAAGTAAATTAACAGTGCAAGGAATAATAGAAAATCTTGAGCAAATTTTGTTATCATTCACTTCAAATCTGGCTTACAGGCATTACTTTAGGTCTCTAACATGAGCAATCCTGTAGAAGTATAAGTTTGCAATATGAAGAGTCAGTCCCATTGATTATCCAGATAGTTTATTTTACATGCCTCATTTAATACACCTCTCTAAAATAGTTCTCAAACTGTCAGACAAGTTAAAGTGCTCAGCAGCATTCATTGCAAAATGCTAAAATTGCATGCATAAATTGGCATGGCTCCGTGAACTCAAATAGATCTATTTCAGTTCTTACCAGCTCTCCAGACACTGCATTTATGTAATTGAAAGAGTAAGCCTAAAAGATCAATGTGTTTTAAACTCTCTGAAATGCACTGCTGAAAACTAAATCCAAAAATGAGGTCAGATCTGGTTACACTTCCAGGCACACCTGACTGTGACTGTGTAGAACTACAATGTCTCCACAGATTTCTTTGTGAATGAGATTTGCTTAAAACAGATAAACCTTTGGAAACCAGACTTGAAAGGAGATAGTTTGTTGTTGACTCTACCTATTGAATGGGGAAAAGAATGACACACTGATGCAAGAATTACAGAGCGCTCCAGAAGGGCAAGGTTAGGGCCCTGACTGCACCAGTGTCGCCCTTCTCAGTCTCATTTGGGCATCTCACCCACAGAGCCTCCTCCATCTGGGCCCACAGCTGCGTTAGAGCTCAGGTCCTGGCCCTTGCCAAGCTACACTACGTATGCTTGAGCATCTTGGCCTAGTCTTGATTTGACTTTCTGACTCAGCACTACTGACTCATCTGGTAATCAGTGGACTCTTGGCTGACGCAGGTTACTGTTACCAGATCTGCTCTGCTCTTCATGGCTGGGACTGTGCACCTGCCTTGTGATCTCTCTTGGTTCTCACCTTGTCTTCCCTTGTGAAGACTCCACCCACTCTCTGAAATAAATGCTGTTACCTTCCTTTATGGAGGGACTACAGTGAAAGAGAAAATACCTTTGATCCAGATTTTAGATGTATTTTACTCTGATACATTGCTCAGAGTGTTCTGAATAAAATAGAGCTAAAGCTTCAGTTTCAGAGGAGTAGACATAATTCCATTTTTTGGCACAGAATTTGTAGGCATAGCTATCCCACAAGCTCAAAGACATCCAAGACAGGACTGCATTCTGCCAGAGGCAAAATGGGTTCAGTCATGGGGGGAAAAAAAGACTGGGAAGTAGCTTCTGCACTCTTGGGGATGCTGTGCTTATGGCTGGGTTCTGAAAGAGTTCCTATATACCATTCACCTCCTGGGCAGGCAGTCAGCCCTGAGCTTCTCTTGGGTGAAGTCAGCAAGCAGCCAGGCTGAGAGTGTCTGGAGAGAGCTTTGCTTAAGGCGGCTCTGAAGAAACAGGTCTTTACATATACTAGTCCAGACATCCTATTCTCTTCTATGAAAGAGAACCAGAGTGCTAAAATTTTAGTATATTGTGATAATTAAATGCAAGGAAGTGTCTAATGTTGATCAGTCATCAACTCACTTGCTTATTAACAGCCAGGAGGGAAGGACTAAAGTAAGTGGGAAAAACACTGGGGCATAACAGATGGTAAGAGTTTCACCTAATGGCTGAAAATTCTCTTTTTCAAAGTGTTTATTCATTATTCTTCCCCACCACCAATTAAGTTGTGTTATTTTTTAACTCTGGAATAAGAATATACTAACTAAACAAGTGTGTGAGTTTGGTATTTGGCTTTGTTTTTATTTTTTTTAACAAGGTTATTTTCCTCCCTTCCTAAAAAAAAATCTGGATATTAGTTCAATACGGCTATTTAAGATTGTGGAAAAAAAAAAAAAAAACAAAAACTAATAACAAAAACAAAACAAACAAACAAACAAAAAACCACACACATGAATAAACCAACAACTAACACCCAACAATTTAATTTAAGACTTTATACAGTCAAATAAGTTGGGAAAATAATTGTATTTCAAGAGTATTGAATACTTTCTTTTATTGTTTGCGTAAAGATTACTATTTCAAAAGCTATTTTTTTTTTCAAATAGGTAACAAACTAAAAGGAAAAAAAGTTAATTTTTAACAGCAGACAGTTTTCATACTGGCCTGGCTATTTTACCTGTGTTTGCAAGGAGTACTTTGCTAGACATTAGCAAACAGGAAGTTTTATTTCATATGACAAGTTGTACACCTTGCAGAAATCCTCATAATTTGCCCTCTGACCCCCAGGCGTACATGTCAGATTTGTGCATGGTGTATGAGATCTTCCTAAGTGAGCTCCTCATACACATGCAGACAGAGTTTCACACAACACTCCAAGGGAGTGGGTGAAAAACTGGCTTCAGGAGCAAAGCTGGCAGAAGAAGGCCTGTGCAGTCAGCTCACTTGCATGCCTGTTTTGACAGATCAGCCCTGGCTAAATTAGCTCTTAGCCAAATGCAGTGACAGCTAGAAAAGAAACAATATAGGATGTAAATGTACTGGCAGGGTATTGAGCAGTCTTCACTGCCCTTCGACCTCCAGCACCTTTGGAAAAGGTGACCTCCAAACTGGGGAGAAGGGGAAGGAAAAAGTAAAAGAAGTAATATTTGCTCTTCCTGGTAAATAAAGTTAATGGAACACAAATGTGATATATACTCATGCAAACAATAGTAATATGAGCTGAAAAAAACAATGCTTACATTTACCTGCTTCTTACTGGAAATGCTTTCTGTTTATTATAAAATATTTAATAATAGCATCTAATCTAATTGTAGCAATTAAAACCTTTTTTGGATTTGTCTTTATCCTAAGAACATTTTTTAATTTGCATTAATGCTTTGCTTGTGAACAGTAAATATTTGAACTTCATTTGACTCTGCTCTGTACCAAGAAGTTCTCAGTTTTTTTCTGATTTTGAGTTTGATTACAAACAGATCACATTAAAACCTGAAAACCAGAGTAGCCAGATGGACTTAAGTTTTCCTTTGAACAGAATCTGAGTTCAGATTAGAGTCTTTCCTCCATCAGATACATTATAATTCTGGATTAGGTAATTAACAAATCTTTTGCAGTACTTTTTGATTCATATTTTTTCCATTTAATCACATTGAATTTGATCCTAAACCTATCAAGCCTCTACTCAGGCTTAAGCATGGGAAAGTAATGTTTTCCAGTTTTGGCCTTAACTCAGGATTCCATTGCTATTCTAATTTTTTTAATTATTATTTATTTATTTTAACAAATAGAAATAGAATCACATACTGTTCCGATGAGGTCTTATTGCCAAGAAACATTGAGGTGACAACTGCATCTTGTTTCAGCCCCTCCTCAAAACAGTCTGAGAAGTTTTTAAAATTTAGCACAAAGTGAACTACAACAGTAGATTCAAAGGGATTTTTTTACAGGGCTGAAGCACAGTGCTGAGTTAATGTGGTTTGATGAGTTAGTTACTCTTCCTTAGCTGATCCGTTTAATGAACAGTTAATGAAAGAAGTTTAAGTTATTGCATTTTACCTCCTAGTTACAATAGCTTGAAAGAGTATGTACAGATCTGTTACTGATGTCCAACTAGTATGTGGCAATGACTTTATTACATTGTGGTAAACCAGGAGTGTTGATTGAATTGAAAGAAATGTTGGAGGCAGCACTATGACAACATTGTGGATCCAGAGCATTGGTATTGAGTCTTGGGAGCAAAAGGTCATATTAAAAATGTTCTTTAGAATGTAATCGATGCATTTTGTGTTAGGAGAGGTTTGGATGGACTGGTAAGGATACAGAAGCAGCCTGTAGTTTCCTTTTCTCCAAGATGCTATTCCCCTGCTCAGAAGTTGAAGATGGGCAACAAGGAAACAGGTGTGCAAACCTCTACATGTCACAGTTACTTCCAGCACAAAATTCAACCATGATGGCAAAAACACTGTTAATCTCAACTAAAAAAGATTCACAAGAGAATCTGACCTTTTGGGTACTGTGCCGGGTTTCTTTTTTAAAGTAATTGAACCCTAAATACTCCTGTCAGAATACGGGATTCCTGTGAAGAATCTGAAAAGAGAAACTTTCAAAGTCACAGTATGATGAAATTTATCTTGGATGTCTTAATTTTCTAAGTTTTTCTAACTTTTGCTTTTCCAACTGTTTACTCTCTTTTGCGCACATGTGTCCACCCAGAGCACAGTGAAAATGGTAATCCTCTGAATCTGAAGAACAGGTGACGAATAGCTATACTTTGCACTCACACACAAAAAAAGCAGCATGTGAGACAATTTTTTGGATGCATTTCACATTTACATGCACTGATTATGATGTATTTACTAGTAGTGCTTGAAAATCTTGTAATCTGCCAGCGTTGCTATATTGTGTCTTTTTCCACTGGTGTTTGTATCATAACTATTCCAAGCCAATATTCCTGTGTGAAGAATGTTTTATTTATATTTCTAAACACCAGCCTGTCCACTTTTCCTATGGTGAGACAAATAGCCCAGTAGTCACCTACAAATCTGGGTGGCATTAGGAAGTCAGTGATAAGCAGAACAGATGAGATGCAACTAGATGAAAGAGATTTGTTCTCACAAACACCACAAAGTGTTTGTGTTGCAGATGCAGCGCTTTTATTTAAAAGTGTCCAGTGACTATTTGCATGAGTCTTCTATGCATAAATCTTTATCTAGCCAGGAAAAAATCCTGACACTGCTAAAATCCTTTGGGTTTTCCCACAGGAACTTCTCTGTCTCTGAACTGCTATTCCTGTTCTCCCATCTCTGAGCTATAGCACACTGCTAGGTCTTCACGATACTGCTGAAGGTACTTAGACACTGGGTCTATCGGTCTTTGCTACCACTGGATGTCTGTTTCTGTTTGCCTTTTGTATTTTGAACCTGAAATCCATATACCAAGCTGTTAAGAAAATTTTCTTGCTCATATATTCCTTCAAGGTAATGGTTGCCTGTCAGACCTTCTACTTTTTCTTTTGTTAGTACTGAATTTGTCTTGCATTCCTCTTAGTTTACTGCTCAAAGCTGGGCCTTGAAGGATCTGCAAGAATGAATTAATAGTTGGACACTGACGATTCAGAAACAGAGGACAGGTATAATTATTTGTCTTCTTACGAATATGCGAAGCTTAAGATTAAAAACATTTAAACTGAAGACCAAACACTACGTAAAATATTTGCAGATTACTAACTTTTTTCTTGGCATAAAAGAAACAAATTTTCTCACAAAACCTGGGACTGTTTCATGAAACCACTCTCTTCTTTACTGTTTGTCTACCCCTTCTATTTATACAGTTAATAGGGAGCAGCTGGATAAAGTTGAGTGGTTCTCATCTTGGTATGATCTTCCTTTTTGTTTTGTACTTTCAGGAATGAATTCAGGTATTTATATCTGTATTACAACCATAATACCCTTTCTTGAGTGCAATATGAGGAGGGGAAAAAAAAAAGGTTTACAAAATTCTTTCTTCTTCCTATTTATTTCCTGCCACTCTTAATAGCAAATGCTTTTACCCAAGGCTTAAAAAAAAACAAAGCAAAGTGTAATGAGCAGGTCCCTGTGTACAAGGCCCATACAGAACACTTCAGAAACTAAAAGCATGCACAAAATAAATATTTGCTCAGAACATAAAAATTCCATAGGCTGGGATTTGTTTTCAGTTAGACAGATTAACTAATGATTGATTCATAGATATTTGCTTAATATGTTCAAAGGCAATTAGAAAAAAGATGGGAGCTACAGCTAAAGTTTATGACTACAGTAGAATAATTCCATGTAAATATTAAGATTTTTAATTATACGGGCTCTTTTGGATTCACAGAACATTTGTGATGCAACCTCAATTTTGTGAGCATGTTGATCATCCAAACAACATGACAGTGTTGCATTCAGATATTTAGATCCTTGAGAGCCTCAGAGATTTGTCCAGCTCCAGACTTCATTGGTCCTTATTCAAGAGCCTGGCTCCATCTTCGTGACACTTACCTTTTATATATTTGTAAACATTAATAAGGTCACCCCTCAGTCTCCTCTTCTCCAAGCTAAAGAGACCCAGCTCCCTCAGCCTTTCCTTACAAGGGAGATGTTCCACTCCATCGTCTTCATTGCCCTGTGCTGGACTCTCTCCAGCAGTTCCCTGTCCTTGAACTGAGGGGCCCAGAACTGGACACAATAGAAGTTCAGTCCTTTGGAGCATGTGATGGGTGTGTGACCAAATGTCTGTTAATGTGATGAATGGACACCATTTTAAACCCAAAGAGCATGATATATGTCTCAAGTGCCACAACTTCTCCTCTGTTCCTCAAATCTTTCATAACGGATCAAAAAGCTAGAAAGAAGATGGAGTTTATCATTAGGATCTGGTAAAGGACAGGAAAATGTGTTAACACACCTTTAACCCCAGTGTTACTAGGATCATTGCTTCTTAGTTACGATGCCTAATATTCTTCTGGGCATGTACATGTATTTTGCATATGATACTGCTATTTCAGTTGTTACTTTTGAGATGAACAGTAGCTTTCTTAGTTTGAGATGTTCTACCTTATCCATGGTACAGAAAATTACACCTGACTTCAATAAAATTTTATTTGGTACAAAGATTAGTATATCCTGCTGGTTAGCATTTACTAAGATAGTAATAAAATTTTCTATTCTGTCTCCTTTAGTCCATGTGTATAACTGATGCAAAATACCATTTAAAGATAACTAAGAACAGTATTATGAGATAAAAGGGCAATTCAGAAGGACAAGATTGTTGGTCAAGAGGTTTGAATAGTATAAAATGGTTCATATGGTGACTAATTAATTTCAAACAGTTTATTACTCAAAATAGTGTTTCACAATCTAATAAATGCTTAGAAGTAAAGGTTCTCTGTGCTCTTCATGTTTTTATGGCACAAACAGATAGTTTTGAAAGTTCCTGGCACTCTTTGTTATTTAATTTCTTCCCACTGGTAGTCTTGTCAGATTTCCAGACTATGCTTAAGTAAAAGAAAGAAAGGGATAAAAGAAAACCTTGCATGGAAGACCACTTGCCCATCTCATTCAGTATCATATTTCTAATAGCGGCCTATGCCAGATGTTCCAACAGATGACCAAAAAAGCACCTCATACTTATGCCCACATTGCCAAAGCCATTTGGCAGCCTCAGTCACATTGATACTAACCCTTGTGAAGTTAAGCTGTTAAGAATAAGCTGCCTTGAGCATCTTAGATGACTTGAGACAGCAACAGAATAAAATAGATGTTTATTCCTAACCTATGGCAATGACTAGTTGGCTTATTCACTGGAGCATAAGGGATAATGTTTTTTCTGAGTTCATTTGTGAATTACCCTATCTACCATGTACAAGAGAATTATATCCTCTGTTCCTCTGTGCAAGAAAATATAAACAGGTATACTGGCATCCAGAAATCCGCTGCTTAGTTGCTGTGCTTTGTGCAGATACTACCTCCTGTTAGGATTCTCAGGTGCCTAGTAACATATGACATTATTAAAGCCTTTCCTCTGAAAAATTTGGTGGAAATCAGCCAACAGCTTCAGAAATTACAAGGAGAAGTATACTTCTTCATAATTCTCTCACACATGAGTATTATGTAAAAGCCATCGAGACTTCAAGCCTTAGAAAACTGAAGATGAAGATAGATAGATAGATAGATAGATAGATAGATAGATAGATAGATAGACAGATAGATAGATAGATAGATTCAGTGCTTCCAACAGTGTATTTCTGATAGTGGCTCCTCACTTAATTCCTACTTGATAATTTCTTAGGATTGTTTAATACGTTCCATCTGATACAAGAGAATCATGGCTCTGTAATGGGTTTTTTCATTCTATTTTGTCTTTTGTTAACACAGCAAACTCTGGCAATATTTCACCATTCTGAAAATCAGAGTTCAAGCCCTGCCATTGATGGATGGGAATAGAGTTTGCCATAACATGCTTGACAATTTCTTAAAATTTGCAATAAAATTCTTACATTACTGGTACTTATGTTACAAAACTGAGCATTCAAACCATCTCAGCTCAGAAAGTCTCAAAACACTTAATTTCTTTGTACCTCTTTTTGTTACCTTTGTTCATAATATTTATGATGCAGAATCACATGTAGGCTTTTGGGTTTTTTTGCACCAGAACACCAGTTTTGTTCAGTGCCGAAGACAATGCATGAAAGAGAAGAGTTAAGGATGAGTGACCAAGTGTGGAATTTTCGGGTCTTATACCTTAATATTACAACTCAGACTAATTGCCAGAAAACACATTTTTCACTGTGAGGGTGACTGAGCATTAGAACAAGTGGCCCAGAGGCATCACGGAATCTCCAGCCTTGAAGATATTCAAAAGCTGTCTGAACCTAGGCAACTGTCTCTAGATGGCCCTGCTTGAGTGGGGGGTGATCGAACCAGATGACCTCCAGAGGTCCCTTCCAACCTCAACCACCCATGAAACTGTCAAAAACTATGCATCACTTTTTTTTTTTTTCTGAAAACATGTGTTTAGGGACAAACCGTTGTCCTTTTTTCCCTGGGTTTTCTTGTTCACTTCTTTCTATTATTATCAGTTAAAACCCCAAAAACTTTGATTGTTGAAGTTAAGCTTAAATTTTAAGGAAGTTTTATGGAACCGTACAAATAGTGCAACCACTGAAAATCAATTACTTTTTTTTTTTTTTTTTTTTTTACAGCGTGTTTTATTATGAGAGAAGAGCATTATACTCATAGCAAAAATCTGGGAACCATATTAGTGTGGAAGACTAAGAAGTGCTGTTTGCAGTTGTAGCTGTTTTAGTTGGATTTGTGCGCAACACGGACAAAGAATCTAAATCACACCCATGATCTGATTGCAGATTACCACTGTGCCGAAGATTACTACTGCTTTGTCTTCTTGCATGCTCTTCTGAGAGATATTAATAAGGCATTTTTATTAGAAAGACTCAAACCCATTCTGGCAGTTTAAGTCTAACCTCACTGTCCCTATACACAAAAGTTTAACTTATAAATTGCAAGTCCAGTTCCTGTCACTCATATAATGAGAAAGTACCATACATGCATCTTTGATTAAATATATGCAACTCATCAGTTCTGGTGATTTTCACACCACCATAGGGGTATTACTTATTATGGTCAGCTGTCACATATCTTCATGATGGTTTTGGATGCCAGCAACTGAGGATGTTATAAACTATGTGCTACTGCATCTTGTGGATGATCAGTCCACTTGAAAGTTAGCTTCCAAGGAAACAGAAAAAGACTTGTGGCAAATATTATTTGAGCAGCACTAAAATGAGGAAATATGGGTGAAAAGAGGTATTTAAAATAGTAATACTTCCTTCAGCAATTTTAGAAAGACAGCAGAGGACAGAAAACTGATTTCATTAAGTATGCAAAGAGGCTCTCTTACTGTCAGGTATAGGAAGACTCCACAAAAGCATAGGATTTACCTTGTAGAGACCCAGTTAGATAATCCAGAGTCCACATGAGCTGCCAAAAGCCTGATTTCAGGAAACAACCTCACTAAAAGTGGGTTTTCTTCCTGTGCAGTTACCTCAAGGACAATTGCAAGATACAATGCATTTCCTTGTCACATTTCTTCATTGAAGTCTTTCAGCACTGGAAACACATTTTGTATATTGTACTCATTTCACTATTTTTATTTTTGTTGTTTCTTTTTACTGTGTTCTTTGTAATTGTTGGGTTGAGATGTTGCGTCTTTTGGCTGTTAAACATTTTGAGGTTTTGTTTGGTTTGTTTTTTTATTTGTCTTTTTTCCTTTGTCCATTCTATTTTGCTTGCCTCATCTTTTCTTTCCTTCGAAAAATTAGTATTGGGCTCAGCTTCATGATTATGAGCAGCATTTGCAGAACAAAACTGGGTAGTTAGAATTCTTCATCCATCCTTTGCATATACATACTGCCTAGAGACCTAGATAATTAGAAGATAGGTAAATATTTTCAATATAATTACTGATAATTGGGGTATGCCCATTAGAGTCAGATAGGAGGAGACAGAGAATGCCTCTAACAGATTTCCCTACCTGGCTACATTTTTCTGGTTTCAGCTGTTTACTTTCCAATTTGAGGAATACAGAATATTTTTATTATTGTTGTGACACCAGCTAGATTTATTTTTTTCATAGTCTCCAACTTCTTTTTACTTTAGTATTGAGAATTTCATAGGTCTGTCCAAAAGTGTAGTCCATGAGTCATCTTCACTATTAAAGTTCTAATAAATTTCTAGGCAAGGCACTATCTCATCAGTCAGAAGCAGTATAGCTTTCAATGATTCACAAAGAGTAGTTAGTTTTGTGAAAAAGTACTGTCAGAAAATACTTACCATTTGTGAAATGGCTATAACTTCAAAACAGAAAGCTTACGTGAAACTCAGCTATTAATTGTCAGGTTGGTAAATAAATAAGTTAATCCAGCAAGCACCTAACTACTACAATTCAACCAAACATAAATTGCTCATAATCCTTCCACATGCACATGGCACTGCTAATGTCACTGCTAATGGTAGTGCAGTCAGTAGGGTTTGTTTAAATTAGATCAGAGCCATTGATACCATTTTAGGTAACAGATGCAGTCAATTACTGCAGTTCCAATTTCCTTTGATTACAAAAGGATATAAGACAGGGCTGACCACTGTCTACAATACTAAAAGTATTTGTTGGTAACACAGGATTTACATCTCCTGTTTAGAAAAATGCAAATGTCTGTTTTCTGTGAAGAGAAGTCAGAATATAATTTAGCTTCTTTCAGCTGTATTTTTGTGATTATTGCTTTTCAATTTTTTCCTCTTCTCATTTGAACATTCACTGACAAATAGAACAACTCATCAGAAGAAAAAAGAAAAAAAAACCTAATTGGAATTAGTATGGCAAAAATAACTTTAAGCTGTTAAGATGGGAGAAAAGTATTTCTTTTCTTTGCTATCTGGAAAGATCCTTTTTGCAAAGCTGGAATTGAAGAGCTTAGACCAACACCTTAAGTACCCAGAACTGGGTCAACGTAAATAGAAACAATGATGAAAAATATTTTACTTAACAGCATAGCATGTTTCTTTCAGAAAAATGTATGCCAAAATCCTACATTACTTAAGGATTTTGCATTTATATCTTTATATGTATAGGATGAGGACATAGCTGGTATAAACTGGATTAGCTCCCTGAATTCCAGAACTGTTAAGTTGAATAGTCTAGTGAATTTTTCTATATCCTGATGGACTAAGGTACATTTAGCTGACAATCAGAAAGGAGATGCTGGAAATGAAGTCTAATGTTCTGTTCAAAGTATCTCCTTCTTAGAAGAAAAAAAATTGCTTGTTTTCTTATTAAGGATTAGATCTGATTTGTGGGAAGGTGTTTTGTGTGTTCCTGACACATCTAAAGCCTCTATGGTACTGAAAGTCAAAGTAATTCACTGTAAGCTTTTGCTAAGTTTTATATAATGCTAAGAATTTTGAAAATTGGGGTGGGTCATTACCACTATAGTGAACCCAGTTGTGAAGGACAAGTGCAATATATTTTGGTTCGGTAGATTTACAATGGTAAAAGACTATTTGCTACCCTATAACATGCACCATTTAAAAGTGAGAATTAAAGACAAAGAAAAACACATACATTTTTCATAGTCAAAATACTATCTTTGAGTAGAGAAGGTGATTGCTGAAGAATAAGGTGATATGCTGCATGATGCATGAGTGTCTTAAAGAACAAAAGATTCCTTAACACGTTTGCCAGGCTTTGAATCAAGACTTGTGTTTTGCAAGTGGAGCAGGAGTATGTAATATATGTTTTAGCTTTCTTTTTTTCTCCTTTGTACAGGCATTTAAAGGCAATGAAAGAAAGAAACGTGATATCACTGGCTTGAGTAAGCCATTGTGTGGGTAGTTAAGAAAAGTTTTTCACTTCATTTCTATAGAACTTTTTTCTCTATCAAACTCAGGCATTTGGTTTTCTATGTTCAAAGTGGGCAGCTTCAAAACAGTGTATTATTATTTCTTTTGCAGAGTACTGTAATAATATGGATCAAAAAGATTAAAACTGGTATCAGGTAAAACATGAGAGAAAACTAAAACCTTCTAGCAAAAATGTCCTGTGCATATGCACGTGAGGAAATAGCCCATAGAAATGACTGACAAAGGGGATAACAGAGCACAAGAAAAGCAGACATTGGCTTAAGGGTAGCAAGCCATCCATATCAGAGCAGTGTTAGGCCAACTTTAAGCGATGCTGAAAATCCCACCAGACCCCCCCACCCCCACACCAGACCCCCCCACCTCCCTCCCCCAGAATCTGGAGAGGCTCAATCCACTGGGCAGATTTTAACCACCAAAGTGACTAATTGATCTTTTGAGATAAGCTGGAGCATCTCTATTTCCTCTGGGTGATGTTTTTCAAAAATTGCAGGCTGAATTCACCTCTGTACTGCTAGCCTCAGGAGGAGCACCCAGGGCTACTTGGTGCTTCAGGCAGACGACTGGCATAAGGTTTCCTTCCAGGCCAGCTCAGAAATGTGTCTCCTGAGTAGTGCATCAAGGACTGTACTGCCATTTCTGCCTTGTGGTTCCAGGCTCATCAAGGTGTCACTGACAGCAGTGAGAATGAAAACATGTTTTCAGGCACTACAAAGACCAAAGCAAACCAGTCAGAAAATTAAAGCTTCTCAAACCATCAGGATAAATGGCCACATTCTCAGCTTTCAGACACTGGGCTTTTCAGATACATGCCAGTTCTTCTGTAACTGGTATGTTTATACACACTCCAGTCTTGAACTAAATTATACCAAATATAGAGTGGTTTTTCAAAATACTTTTCCTAAATGTCAGTCCCAGTACTGGAAAGGAGTACTGTGATGAGACAGTAGCATCTTTTTATCAAAATAGTACTATGCCTACAAAAGTAGGCATACACCCAGCTCACCAGCAGTTTGACTCTTGGCTCTCTCAAGCTTTCCAGCCAATTAAGGAAGATGTAAAAGGCTAATGAACTCCAATTTGTGATCTTGTTTAGTGTGAGGAAAAAAAAGATTTCCTTTTTTCTTTTTCTTCGACAGAAGAATATGGGCTTTCTAGAAGAATAAAAGACATGACTTGCTAAAACACTGGGCCTGTATGACATTTCCAAGAAAACACAGTCTGCGGGTTGAGCTAGAATGATCCTGGCAGAAAGTGCCTACAATTCAGCACCAGTCACCATCCAAGAGAAGGCAGGGCTGCCATGTCCTGAGGTCTTATAGTTGTCGTGCTGCCATACTGACTCCTTTCCAGAGAGATAAAAGCATACGCTGATGTTTCTGCCATCTTCTCTATCTATATCCAACACCCCCCACATATTTTCTTATCACTGAGTTATATAAACAGGTTGGTATTTTATATACATGTACACACACATACCATTTTATGGAGACATTCATTAGCCTGTAATTGAAAGCCATCTAAAACCAGCCAATAGACCCTCTTTTGAACCTCCATTTCAGCTATGGCATAGCCAAACTGCATGTTTTACTAATATGTGCTATTTTACGCCTTGCAAGCAGGTTTGGCAATGCCTTTGGAATGTTACAGAACGTTATTTCCTCTCTTGTAACCTTCACCTGCACCCACTCTGTAGGTTTATGACCAGGCTGCTGGGCACCTCCCTGTTTTATGACAAGCTGCCATAACAGCAAAAAATTTCAAGCCTCTCACTTGAAAATGAAATGTCAGTCCACAAAGTTGCTGATAGGGAGAGCTAATGCCAGAAAACCCCAGGGTGTGAGTGAAAGCAGCCTTGTACTGTGACAACTGCAGATTCCAGCTTATCAATTACATTGGCCTTAACATCAAATTACCTTCAAGTAGCAGCAATACTGCAGTCTCACCCTGATTGATGTTGTTGTAAAACAGCTTATATAAATTATCAGTAATAAAAAAACAGATACATTCATTTCTTCATTGAAAGCAGTTCTGCATTCTTCCTTCCCTTTACCCTCCCTGCCACCACCACCGCTTTCCTGTGAAGCCAGCAGGTACATGGCACCCTTTGTTAACAACAGGACATTTTTATCAGTTAATTGGAGCCTTTACACTAGATACAAATACCAGCCTTGGGAGAGGAGAACACTTCTTGAAGGGCACCGCATGCTTTAGCTGCACCCACTGGAACTGGTGGGAGGCTTCACTTACCTTCACTGGCTGCTTACCACAGGGCTTCAATGCTGTAAATACTTGTGATAGGAGACTAGCTTAGGAGAGACACAGATCACAACCAATTTATTATAACACTTATTAATTAAGCTTTTATTATTGCCAGCAGGTAAGTATTGACATGGTTCATTTGATTATTTCCTCACATAAACTCATAGTTATGCAGTAGCAGCTGGAAGGGCAAACTCAGTTCTCTGCCAAGGAGGAGATGGTCATACTGACACACCAATGACTCCTTGATAGGTGAGGATAAAGTCCTTCAAAGGTTCTTTGTTTCAGATGTATATATAATCCTGCAGGAATGAATGTGTATTATACAGTGTGTTGCTAGTGTGTGATGATGGCCTTAGACAGACTCTGTGTCCTGAGTTTAACAGTTTTTGCAGATTCAGCAGAGCCACTAGGCTCCAGAGCTTGTCACTTCTAGTGAGACATTCAAGCAGTATCTCTCAGCAAATACTTTTGCTCTCTTTGGCCTGCTATTTTCTGGTAAGAACTTCTCTGTCCACACCCATAGGTACCTGTGTGGCCCATTCAGAGGAGTTTACACGATATGCCTTTGTGGCATATCTTAAGTCAACATATACTTTTGAGAACACACCGTGCAATACTCTCACTTAGTGCACATACTAAAAAGCAGGTTTTCCAAAGCTTCCTTGTATGTTCACATTCAGACACTTAAAAATCCTAAAAAATAAGAGTAATCACCAGTAAGAAGCAAGAAGATCTGCAGCATGAGGTGACACCTGTTTTCTTCTCAATGGTTCTTCTCAGTGTTCTATATAATAACCTCAACGTGTTATTCTGGACAAAATTTTAATTATAAAAATCCCAAGCGTTTTGTTGAGTTCATTGGAAGTGATGCTATCATTTACTTATCTAATCTTAAATCCTACTTAATCTTACTATTAACAAAGACTAGATACTTTCATTTATTTACTAAATATATGCAAGGTGTTGGCAACACATTTCATATCAGAAAATAGCTGCACTGTGATAGAAGCTCTGTACTCTGAGAATTGCACTGAAGGTCTCTATATTGGTCACTTTATGTCCTGCTGAAGGCAGAGATCATGGTTTTGAAAAGATGATGATTTTCACATTCTGCAAGTCTATTTGTAGGGATTGTGTGTGATGCAGTTTATTTCTTGACACTAGCTTCTTCTTTCTCTGTTCAGTATTCTCACATTGTGCTGTACTTCTTCACAAAAACTGTCAAACAGCACAGCTGGAGTTAATAAACTGAGGAAGGATGCCCATTACCAGCTACAGACATGCCTGGTTTTTGATGCTTTCAGTATTTCATTATCTCTGCATCAGCACTGGTAGTCCTGCAACTGAAAAGCCATCAAAATAACACAGCTTGAAATGATAAATGAAAGTAACAGAACAACTGCAGCACAGAGCCTGCAATTCTGTGGGCTTTTCTAGGTGAACAGAGATTTGTATCTGCACTGTGGCAGTCTTATACTACCCTGCAAAAGGTTTATCCAGATGTGTATATTGGCTTAAAGCTGTTGGACTCATTTCACATAGACAATTTTCTGTAAGTGCTAGGAAACCTAAGAAATTACATTTGATTGCTCTTCCTCAGAAATAGATTTTAGAAAGATACAAGATTTCATTTTTCCCCTTTCATTAAGAAAAGAATAGAAAATACAAAAAGATCTAGGAAAAGTCCATATCAACCACAAACAGTCTTACTGCAGAATGTCACTTAATTGGAACTAGTCAAATTAATTAGTACATTCATTCCTGAACTGAGGGTAGGTATCTGACTCAGGGAGGTATCGAATTCTCAACGAACAGTTAACATAATGGATCAGAATTCTCTGACCCAGTTTAACAATTAGCTGGAGGTGACATGATGTGAAATTTAAATGTACACTCCAGAGCAGGGAGTTCTTTCATCCTTTTCACAGAATTTCACAGAAATTCTTTTATCCTTAATAAACATGGCTAAATTTAAAACTGGAATGTATATTTCATTTTATTGTTATAAATATTATCTGCTTAGTGCCAACAGCATATTTCCAGCCACTAGAACTGTATTACTCTCACCATTTGTCAGATCTGCAATGTATTCATATAGCTGCTGTATATAATTAAACATGTAAAGCAGAAGACTGAAGTTGATAATTAGCCCTCAAAATTTTGAAGTGGTGCCTGGGAATTAAGCCACACAGTTCCCATTATAGTCCAGAGAAATCACACAGTTAAAATTCTTTTACTGCTTAGGAGATCAGGAGCTAAAGTATCCTTACTCATGGGAGAATAATTTGCACTTTCTGATTACATACAGATCAATGTATTTTCATTATGCAGTTTTGTGTTTCAGTTTGTATGTTTTTCCAACAAAAGTTGTTGTGATTTTGGGTGTTCATCACAACAACAACAACAACAACAACAAATCAAAATTCACTTTAAAATAAATGCAAAGTGAAGAAAAAGCAAGCAAAGAAAAACCACAAACAGAAGAAAACTATGCCCTTACTCACACTGGCCATTGACAAATAAAAGGTTTTTGACCACATCCTTTTATACTATATGCACTTCAAGTTTCCCTACTTGGAAACTCAATGAACCGACTTGTATGAGACTGACTGCAAACTGCACACAGACACCTTTTTTTTCCCTTTCTGCAAAGTTAATTTGAGGTAATTATTTTTCTTGTACCTGAACTAATTGCTGAAATACATTTTCTTTTCCTACTCCACCCCCAGTCACTTTTTTTTGTTAATCCCCTGCAGGTATTTAGAATTAACTTTCATGTTGTGCCTTAGTCCTACTTTCCTCAGGCTTTGCAAATTCTCTTTTCTTAATAAACTTTTTTTATCACTTTTGTTATCCTTTTTTTGGATTCTTTCCAATTCAGCAAAATCTTTTTTGTATGATGGAGCCCAAAACAGTGTAAAGCGCTCAAATACAGTCTCACAAATTCTTCACTGAGATAAAAAATTAATTACCTACCCCCCTTCTCCTGACCTAATTCTTCTCATTATACTATACATGCTCAATATGATATTTGGCATTTTGCAGCATATCACTCTGTATTATTCTGCAGAGTTTATGGGTTGCTCTGAGCCTGGCCTTTTCCTGTAGCCGTGGAAATTTCCAAATTAATCTTTCCCCATGTTACACATTAAGCTCTTTCACACTTCACATTTAACATGATTAAAGGTCAGTTCTGTTGTATTTAGATGCTGATCATAGTAGGGCACATCACGGTCTTCCCTATAGTCGAAGGTTAGAATAGACAGAAGAATGATGGTGTAGCTGGATGCAGTGATTACTTCTGATTTCATAGTTATACTGCAAATGTAGATATATGTTTTCTGTTGGAGCACACTACCAGGGCTATTTTGGAGAAGAAGTGGGGCTGTAACTTTTTTTTTTTTAATTCATTTCAGTGTCTATACTGGGCTATGCTTTCCTCCTGAGCTTTATGTATCATGCCATCATATCAAGCCTTGTTTTCCTGAGTTCTGGTAATTATTCTTATTTTTTCACTTACTTTTTTATTTTACTGTTATAGAAACAAGATGTTACAGAAATTCCCTTTAATCACATAGATCATGTCACTTTGGTCATGAAAGCTGAAAGAATGGCACCGTGCTAAGGGAACATGAGTAGCTATCTTTCCTCCTTTTCCATTTAGTCAGACCTAGCAGAAGCAGTGTAAATGCTTTCTGTTCTCATGCTGTTACTCATACAGCCTCCAGGACCTCAACCACTGTACAAAGATTAAAGGAAAAATTAAATGTTTGGCTTTATAACAATTATGAACTTGACCCAATTACTTGACTCATTTGTAGAGTCAGGTACAAGGTAACATGATTAAAATATTCTTACATAGATCTGTCCAACCCTTTTTTACTATCTCTAGTTAACATATTCTCATCACATGTGTTAGCAGTATAGAAGTGTCTAAATAGATGAATTTAGTCTGGGATAGGAAAATATAGCAAAAGGGTGTCATACTCTTATAACACAGAACTTGTTGCCTAAAAGCAGTTCTTGAATAGTGATTCCTGTACAATCTGCAAAATATGCCTGATGAATAACATTGTACCAGAAACAATGGGATCCTTAACCTGTAAAAGGTCTAGAGCCACATAATGCCATAAGACCTAACAAATTTCCAGTGATGAGCACTGCAGACAGGTACTTGCTAACCCAGGAGTCATCAGAGCCCACAAATTTTATTAGTTCAGTTTTATATTGATGTTGCTCTTGACCTTACAGTCATATCTCAAGTAACGCAGGCCTCTAAAAGTTTGGGTGTGAAGCATCAGGTTAGGTTATCTAGGCTGCCTTGCTCTTCAGTCAACAGGAAGAGAGAAGCATTTCCCAAGGGGCAACTTATTTTTTCATAGAGTCTTACAGACTATTGTTGATGAATTATTCCTGAGAAGCAACTCTGATGATTCAAGAGGAAGCCTGGATAGACTAATTTGAACCAGTTTCTTAACTTCTAGAGGGCGAAGGGCGTGTACAATAAGTGACACCACAACTTACTCCAGGGAACAGTGTGAACTATTGCTGCGACAGTCATTTTTCTACGTGACAAAAGACCACTAAAGCCAGATAAATGATTGTATCAATTGGTCTTGTTTGTGTGTTGGTTGAGCTTTCTTAACAACATGGCCACTACCAATTGTGGCAATGAACCTGATCAGCCGATGATCCTGGCAGAACAGCTGATGACTTCTGCTGAGTACTGAGTGGTCAGCAGACAGAAACCAACATGCAAGCTTATGCCTGAAGATAGGTTCATCATGCTGACGCTAGCCCCCCTGGCCACAGCTAGGTACTGTATCACTGATGAAGCTAGAGACATTAAAATTCACCTGTATTATTCTTCTGATCAGTGGAGTGCTCTCATCCACATCAGTTTTCTTCTGATGTGGTACTTTGTTACTTTAAAAGCTTAGCACCAGTGGACAATGATATTACTTCTTGCCTGTAATGAAGCACTAAGTTGGGATGATGTTTCTGTAAGTGTATCCTCAGCACAGAATGGAATATTTTTACAGACTTAGCCTGGTAGCTGATGGTCCTTGACTATTTTAATTTCAAACACACTACTTTCCATTGAAATGCTACATCTGTTTATTTATTACTATGGACCACTAGAAGCAGATGCACAAATTATTCGAATTGATTCCTGAATCAATTTATTTCTTTACAGATGAAAACCTCTGTCCTTTTTTGTTAGGCAGTATGTGTAGAAGAATATAGAGGTATCTGAATGCAGTGGCAATAAAGAAGCTAAGAATGCACACTATTTTTTGACATTCTTATTTACTGACCTTGTGATAGTGTTATCACTGGTTTAGGTTTTTAGCTCATCTCTGATAAAGTTGTATGATAAGGATACCTGCAAGATACCAAGTATAACCTGTTCTTTGTAATACATCTGGTAAAATGATGAATGAATAGATACATACAGACATAAAGTCGACCTCTTTAATTCTCCTATTCAGAAAAATAAACTGAAATAGGAAAGAGTTTAGCATTCAATTTCTACGGTTCCAAAACTTTTATAACTGAAACAGAAGCATAGAGCCCAAATCTCCAAAAATTATTTGGAATCTGGCAATCACAGAAGAAGTTAAAATGCCCGCCAGCTTCCAGTTTGGGAGTCTTTCTGATTATAGAGATTATAGACACAATAAATGAAATATGTAAGAATAATAATATATGTATGTAAAAGTATATGTGAAATAAATTTTATGATCCAGAATCGTTACCAATTGCTCTTTGGGCTTCTCACTGTGAGAAATTATGCCAACAGAAGTAAATTTTTCAGACTCCTTCAGGAATTTCCAGTATCACCACTTTAATCTTTCCAGCAGTCTCAGGAGGAAGATATTTAGCCCAATCTCTCTTAAGCTATAAAAGATCACAGATTCATAAAATCTAAAATTCAGAAATATATACTGTGCTATTAGTCCAGCTCTCTGCCATCACAGATTATGTCTTCATATTACATTTATGATCTTCTCTCCACAGTTGGCTTTAGCTTGGCAAACTTATCTGAGGATATTATTTTATTTATTTGATCAGTAATTTTCAATAAACATTCTTCCTCTGCTTTTTATATTGCCCTGGTTGGCATTCCTGTCTCCCTTATCCATAGATCTGTCATGATAGCCTCTTCTAACTTTTATTTATAACCCCTTCAAAATTTTATTTAGACCACGATGATGTATATTTAACTTTTTTCTTTTTTTTTTTTTTTTTCCAGTACTCAGTACTTGAAGTTCTCCAGTAAATGACCATATTGTAAATTTCTCAGAGAAAAAATTTAGTCACACAATAAATTTAGTCAGAAACTATTTGGAGTGAAACTGCTATTTCATATCTTTCCCTGTTCAAATCTGGTATAAAAGAAAATCGAATCTGTTCCTACAGTGTGATAGAAACAAACAAAAAAATGTTTTGTATGGTATCTGGATGATGATATTATAAATTATGTTCCTCAAAATGAAAGATACTACAGCTTATGTAATTTACTCCACTCTACTAGTATTATCTCCTTCTGGTGTCTTCATGAGGATGCCAAATCAGATTTGGACAGCATTGGATTTTATAGATCATTAGTAATGCTGCAGTCCAAAGTAAAAAAATCTAATCAGAGATCAATCCTAACCAAAGATAATGTGATTAATTATTATTATTATTTATTTCAAGCTCATTCTACTGACTGCTGTACATACCACATTTCTTGTGATTTCTTGAAAAATATTTTAAATTCACCTTAGATAGGTTAGAACTTTACTGAAGCCAGAGAATATAAACAGTGCCTATTATGTCTACTGCATTAACCAACCTTTTGTAGCAAATTGTTGAATTTTCTTTGATAGCAGTTTAATTTAATATGATTTCTTGCTTATGAACTTTTGCTGCCTGCATTTTTCCTCAAGGTGCTAAAGTATATATTGAAGTACTTCTCTGATGTCATACCTAGCACTTACTTAACAGACTTGTAAAACTTAATTCTATAAATGACCCATTCTACTCCTGAACTCTTAAAGATGACATTTATACAATTTGTCCATGTTAATTTCTTCAGGGATGTAACATTTAAAACATGCATTCCTTGCCACAATTGTGTGTTTTACAAAATTTTCTGAATGCTCTGTATTTACTATGAACCACTAATATTGATAGCCTTACCTTCCTTCTCAAAAAATTACCTATGAAATACATTGAAAAAACAAACTCTCATACTCAGAACTTCTGGTTACTGTCCACATGCCTGAAGCACAGCTATAGACTGCAGAACAGATAGTGTAGCAGTTTAGTTTCAGAGACTATGCATTAAACTTCAATTTACGGGAAACTAAAAGAGAGAAAAAAATAAATGTTTAATATTTAGACACTGAAAAAATTCCACTCACATTCTGAGACCTAGCCAAAGGGAACCACCAGGTATGCTGATCATCCCCTACTTCCCCCTGCCAGGTTTTACAGATGATAGTGTTTTATAAACAATTTCATTCAATAACTATATACAGGCAAAAAGGATCAAAAAGTAAAACAAAAGCAATGTAATATGGATTCAATTTTAACATAAGTTGTACTTATTATCTAAGGTAACATAATAAAGCAGGGATGATTAGGAGATGGTATACTTAAGATCAGTTACAGATTTTAAACTTGTTTGTTTTGTCTCCAGGTTTTTCTTCCCTTCTGTGTGTCAATCATACAAGAAAACAATTTGATCTCAGCTAGAAACATACAAATATCAAAGTTAGATTCCTCTGCCTCGGAACAGTGTAATGAAATGTGAAATTAAGATGGTCATAAGTAGCAGTAAGAGAGATTGATACAAAGCTTTACAATTCAAAATGTTTATCAGGGTACTGTACAGCTCTTCTCAGTATGGTATTTGAACACCTCAGACATCTGGTGCTTTATCAGCTCCTACAAAAGGTTCCTAAAAACACCCTCAAAGGAGAGAATGCCTACAGTATGAAAATGTTTCATAAACTCAGGTTCCTGGCCCCTGCCTGTCAGCATCATTAACAGCACCAATTTTTAGCTTAACTGAGAAATGTAGAATGCAATTAAACCTTTATTTCACATTAAATGAAGTTTATGTATGCACAGGTTTCCCTTAAACTTTCAAGCAGTGATGATGAGCAAATACAATTTTATCTTTAGGATTCGACTAATAGCCAAAAATGTAAAGGAGTTCAAAAACAGAATCAAAATCATTCTATCCATGTCACCCCATATTATTCCTCCAGTCAGTATTTCAAATGTGAGCCAAATCCAGTTTAAAGAGTCGTATTATGTTAAGTTACTGTATGTAACACAATATGAAGAGTGTAATAGGCATGAAGCATCAAAGAAATAGTATATCTACCCAAAGTTGATGCAATTTGCATTTGATGATAAGAAGAGCAATGAATTTTAACCTGTTATTATGAGGCTTATTGATACTTTCAGGTTATTAATGCTCTGATAAATGAATTACATTGTTATGTGCATTTGAGTACAATTATAATGTGCTTCAGCTCCAGTGGGAATGATGAAACTTCCTAAAAATAATCATGTAATTTCCTTTTCTTCCTGCACCGTCCTTTCCCTGTCAGTGTGCCATTGTGTTACAAGAACTTCAGGTACTTTGAGCTCAATACAAGCAGAAACAAATTAATGAAACTTTACCACAGTGTGGGATTTGAACCTATTTATTATGGGTCCACTGAATTATTAAACAACTCATCTGTCTTGTATCCGGGAAAGAACCTTTTGATTAAAAACTCTATTGAAAGGTGGTTTTAGTAAACTCTAATTCATGAAAAGTTCCTGAGTTAAGTACATTGGTGATGTATAATACAATTATAATCTGTTTTGTGTTTGTATATCTGCCATGTCTACGTCATAAAAGTAAATAATTTAAATATATGAATATCTGTTATGTGGATATGAGTGTACATAACACACGAATGTATAGGTTTGTATGTGTTTTCATGGGCACATGTAATACACACACACAAATATATATGCAGAAAAGAGAGGGAGAAAGATGAGATGGTTATTAATATGGCCATGGTTTTATTAACATAGTGTGGATGGATATTGCTGAGGCAGATTATGTCAAACCCTTCAGCAAACTGATAAGTAGGAACAAAACTTCCTATTTAGAAAATTTTCAACAGGGGTGGTCATGTGCACTGGTAGAGAGCTGAGAAGAAAATAATGAACTCCTGCGTCTGTTTCCAAGTAGCCATTGAACAGTTCCAGTGGAAATGAACTCTAAAGAATTTGTGTTGATGCTTATATCATCTTTAGACAGTCTTGGCTACATCTAAGTAGTCAAGAGTATACCGAACAACTGATAAAAATTCTGTCATTGATAAGTGTAGCTTTTCAGAAGTGTCAATTCTGAACACTTCCAAAGAAGTGATGATAAAGCCACTAAAGCAGAAAAAAAAAACCTCTTGAAAGTCACACATCAATTCATGTTCAAATTCTACCCTACCTTGCCCAGTGAGGTTCTGTTTAACCAATTTCATAGTATTTTAAATTTGATAGACATCTTTATTTAGTAGACCACTCAGTTTCAACGCAGTCTGGGAAATTTCTGATAATGTTGGAAAAAGAAAAAGTTCATTAAAATGCTTTTATTGGTTCATCACTAAATACTGTTAAAACCACTTTTTGCTTTGGTGATTTCTCTATGGAGCTGGCTGGGATGATCCCTCAGATTTCCTCCTTTAAATTTAGAGAATGACAAAGACTCACATTTTTTTCTTCCTATCCAAGAGCTTCATTAACAAATTCTTTTGTAGTTTTCTTCCCTCCATCCTATTTTCTGGGGTTTGTTTTGTTTTTAACTGTTAAACAAGATTGTAGCAACATTTAAGTTTGTAGTGTCATCCATTTTAGAAGCAATTTTTGTGTTGCAGATAAAAGTGTATAAAAAGAAGAGACATTTCTCCCTAATGAGGCAGGGATGGGATTTCCAGAAAATGGACTCCTATTCAGTACCTGTAGGACAGAAATTATACTGATGAGCAAAGCACAGTCTGCATACCTGTGTTGGTGATGTATTTTCTACCTAACTGACCTCCGTCAATAGATCCCAGTGAGTTCTGCAAGACATATTTAGACCTTAGAATGACATATATGCTTTTCCTCTCTCACTCTCCCTGTTTTGTTGCCACGTATAGTTTGAACATTCTTCTCCAAGGTTGAGTTGAAAACAAGAACCCTCATCTGTGCCATCTGAACACTAGCCAAACAGTTTATCCTACTATGTTAGACAAAGACCTGACAAGGGCAACTTAATCTAGTAATAACTGGAGTAATTCATCTTTGGAGTCAGCTGAGTCATAGTGAGGAACATGTTTAATGCTTGCTGTCTGCCCTGCAGCAGTTACATTTTTATTTCTGAGTACAATTCACTACGTTGTTTATCCTGGATATAGCCTCAAGTCATCTAAGACTTTCAGATCAGAAACAGAGCTAGTATTGAACTCTCTAGGACAGAAAGGGGGTTTTTTTTGGTACAAGACTATGGCTTCTATACCACTTATTTCACTGTGTTTTGAAATATTCAGGTTAGAGGAATCCACATTTGGCATTTTTTGATAGCTCAACATCCAGCTTAAATCAACTGAAACCAGGCAGCCATTAGAAAAGGTAGTTCTGTCCATAATTACCTTCACCTGCTCACCAGGGCTTCCTTGCCATTCCCTTATATTAGGTTTATTTAATTTTGAGCTGTAGTAGGAATCATATACTTAAGGGAAAAAAAAAAAAAAAGCAGCTACTAGGCTATATGACCATCTAGCTGTCAAAAACTGGAATATAAGGATGAGAAAAAAAATTATCTAATTTCACATCTTCAATTAAGTATAATCCAGTTCAAAAGTGGGCCATCATGATCTTCTACTCATATTTTGCCCAGTGCTTGGTTAGTAACAGATAGAATATGTAAGTATCTGCAGAATAGGCTAAGTCAGAAAGGTGAGTCAAACAAATAGACACAAAGAATTAAGAAGGGCAGGATCATATGATGAGGGATGACAGGAAGGAGAGCAAAACCACCTGTGTTAGCAGCAAACCTCAATTAGATTAGATTAAACACAACACAAAACTTCCCCCTTTGATCAGTTGAACATGATTGTTAAGCCTCAGGGCTAAAAGTTTGATTATGTCTTGATTCAAAGCTTCTTTGAATTAAAGTCAGCTGTGAAGACAGTAGTTCTAATGGATTTAATTTATTTCCTATTAACACAATTTGTAGTGAGCACCGATGAAAGGTGTCATTCAAGTTACCTGATACACAGAGTCTCAGGTGATAGCAAGTAACAGATGCATTAGAGAAAGGTTTTGAAGACAAAGATGGAATAAATGCCTTATGACCATTGTTTCCCAAAAGTCCTGACTTGGTCACTGCTGTTCAGTTTAGTCTTAAATACTAAGGTATGAGATCTTTTTCCAGCATTTTTCTGACCACCAAGATTGGGTAACACTGAGTTTTACAGTCCAGTTTGCATTTACTGCCTTCTGATTTAAATAAATCTTTCCTGGTTTTGAAGGACAGGGCATGGAGAACAGGTGCACCTGGTGACCTGTTTTTTCTACTGCTTGGGTTTTTGTTTATGTTTTTACAATATCAACTGTTATTTACTTCCTTCCTAACATAGAAGTTTCATGTTTTTCCACAGACTACTCATACGAGAGATTTTCCTGTACACCACTTTCATCATTCACCAATGATGAAATACTTTTCTTGAAATTATATGGACAGTGTTACCCACAATAGTCAGAATCAAAACATAGCACTGACTTTCTTGAAGGGATTACATTGTTTCCTTATGTACTGAGTCTTTTCCTTATGAATCACCTGGATTTAAAGTATGTTGAAATGTAGATTAAGCAAAATTCTCTATCGAAGCATCTACAGGATAAACTCATCCATTTCCAGTAAGGCTCTCTCCATAGACTTCATTGCACTTCAGATTTGGATTTTGGTTGGCAGGCAAACAATTCATAATATCTGGTAAAATTCTGTAATAATGATTGCCCAGAGTTTAACTCTAAAGTTAATGCCATTTTTATAATAGAAATTACATTCAATATAGACAGCAGAGGCTTCAAACAAGCTATTGAATGTAGCTAGAAAAAAAAATGTTTCAAATTATGTAGCATATACACCATGTAATACATGGAAATTATATGCATTCTTCCCGTGCTGGATGTAAAATCAATCCTTTTGTCAAGTGTTCCCATTGTAGACTGCCATGTTGGAGACCTACATTCAAACAAAGGACTTGGAAGGTTGGGCACTTAGCTTCCAGGGAGAGGAGCCTCCTGCCATTCAATAACTCTCCTCAGTCACAGACAACAAATGATCTACTGCAGGTAAGACACTTCAGACAAGCTTCTGAAAGCCCTTTTGATAAAGTCTCACATCTGAGGTTAATGACAATACCTAAGGTGTGGGAGTCATGTAATAAGCGTAAATCTGACTTGGAAAATTAAAAACAAAGAGCAGGAAACAAAGAAAAAAGTAGCACTAGTTTGAAGAGGATGGCATTGTAGTCAGAAGGAGTAAATAATGAGGAACAATGTGTTATGATACATGAGGACTTAGATGATTTAAATACTAAAAGATGAAAGCTAGTTCAAAGCAGCTAAATAGAGAGCAGTGACAGGTTCCTAGGGAAAAAAAGGATATCAAACAATTGAGTGTGTCATTAAATATAAGAAATCAAAAGGTAAAAAGAGTCTAAAAGATAATTCTGTGTGCAGCATTAAATATGAATGATAAGTAATAAGATGAGAAAAGAAAAATCTGTGTCTAACATTAAAAACAAAGGAATGTTACCAACTATGCCTAAGTAGGGCAAAAAGGAGTTGGGTACAATTTATTAATATAAACAAAACCTAGAAGAAACAGACTAACTAAGAAGTGAACAAAGGAAAAAGACTCCACTTGCAGTTAAAAAATCTAGAAGGTTATTCAGTCCTAGGAGATAGGAGTGTAACAAAGACATACACTTCTCACTGAAGTACAATTAAAAGTTCTGGTAGGCTGCAGTTTTTGCTCACTGTACAAATGTCTCAGCTAAACTATCACTGCTGGAGTTCGAACATCACGCCTAGAGCTTTCCTTGCCCATGTACTTATTTAGTATAGATACCTGAGGCCAATATGATGATTCTGTAAGAAAAGCCAAAGCTAAGAGACTGGATTTGCAAAAGTACATGAGCCACCAAAAGTTACAGATTAGAAGCATCCTGAAATCTCACAATGAGATCTCACAAATAGCTGTGAAAGTCTGAAGCATAAGCAAAGCTAGCAGAATTCTTAGCACTATGAGTTCTAATGGATGAAGTTAAATCCCGTCAATGTCAAATCCCGGTGCTCCTGCTATTCTTAATTATTACATAACCTTATTAAGAAACTGATATTTCAGTTTTTTCTCTTCTTCAATGTGATTAGTCTTTTCTTTCATTAAAAGAATGATCCTGTCATAGCTGGAGTTCCTAGGTTCTTTTTTATGATTTTGTGCCCATGGGAATTTGTCCATGACAAATCTTTCCTGGCATATCATTTAGGATATCACCATAAAAAAAATCACTTAGGACTTAATTTTGGCATAAATAGTAGATAAATAAGAAAAGCAGTACATTTGGGGTTTTTGTTTGTTTGAGGGTTTTGTTGTTATTGTTGTTTTCAATTAAGAGGTTGAAACTTTTCTTGCATTTCTTTTTCTAAATTAGCAATACAGAGCACATATTAAAAATTTAAGCATGGAAAAGTGAGGAAATTCTGGCTGAAGTAACTGAAGTACTGTAGTGACTGTAGTAACTCCTAGGAATATGAAATACTGCTATCTCTTTGTCTAGCCTTTCCTTTAGTCCCTTTTTATATACTGCTTACTAAAGGGACGGTGCAGCTCAGAAACAGTGATTCATTCCATTTTCTAGGGGCAGGAGCATTCACTGCAGCTTTAGTTCAGCACAGCAAGCTCAGTGAGACTGCTGCTAGCTATCTTTTAGCATCCTTGGTCCATGTTACTGTGCAAAGTTAAACTGCAGATAATTCAATCTAGCTTGGCAAGGCTTTCATGGGTAAAGCACGTTGCTAACTGCAGGATTACATCTTGCTCCCATCAAGGGTGCGGGAGTATGGGACCATTATAAATTCTAAATGAAAGAATATAAGAATTGAGCATAGCAGGCAAAGCAATATGCTTTTCTTTAGGAAAAAAAAAAAAAGCAGAACTGTTTCTTAACATTAAAAAGTAAACAAAATTCCCCCCATCTCCACCCGCCTTCCCAAAAATAACTTTTCAGACTTCTTTAATTGCTAAAACTGAAGTTACCGATGCTACAGAATTAAGAATTAGCATTGTTCAGAGGGGGGCAGGGGATATTGCTTTTGGTTTGTCTTTTTCTTTTTTTTTAACCTGAAAAGCCTGTAAATCAATAAAAATGAATCTGCCATACAAAAAATGCTTAATAACTTCTCCAAAGGCCAGCCCTCGCTACGTCAGATTATTGAAGTTAGAAAATACCTTGTATGAAGATGAGAGGAGCAGGCAAAAAATCTTGCACAGACACAAGGGAATGAAAAAGGAAGAATAGCAAGCTGTTAAAAGTGGCGATAAATACTGCTCTTGACAACACCTCCATCTTCCAAGAGTGGATGTAGATGCAGGAGAATGGTAGTTGATCACCAGTTTGGTCTTGAATTAGCTAATATCCCCTGCTGTCCTACTGCTGTTTGTTATGGTGGAGGTGTAGCTTAGTGTGGAAAGGAGATGAGGCTCTAAGAGAAACTACAAATAAGATATCATTAATATCATCAATAAAGTATCATTTTAGTTCTGTTCTGTAGTGAATGGGGAGCAGAAGGCGACAAGAAGATTAAGCAGACATTCGTAAAGCCTGATTCTCCAGGACTGTGCTGCATTTCCATGTTGTTTTATGCAATTTGAGCTCTTTTACAGAGCTGTGATCTGTTAAGAGTCCAGAGGAAGGATTCCAAGAAGCACACTGTGTAACGATCAACAGCAGACTAGATGCTTTACACTCCTGAGAATGGTGGCTTTGTGAGATGAAAACAAAAGAGATTATATGATACCAAAGAGAAAGATGAGATAACATTTATGATAGATATGAAGCATAGCCAGAGTCATATCTCTGGGCTAACTGTACCTGTGTTAGTGTAGCACAGGCCAGAATGCTTTGAATTCAGGACATCTTTAGTTGTCACCAGAACACATGGTTATTGTATCTTACCTGTATTGGTCTTGCACACCTGAATTTTCTTTGCCTGATAATTTTAATGGTATAAAACAACCTAAAGAATGTCTTATATCCCTGGAAAACACTCCGCTATTCTTTTTAGTCATAGAAAAGGCATAGCTGACTCACAGCAATCATCTGTAACATTTCAGTTTGGCAAAAATCTTTATAACGTCTTATTTCCTTCGACATTCATGTCTCAAAAGCATAAAGTAAAATGCTGAAGACTAATACCTGCAGCTGTTGCATTTCACACTTTATGTTAATATTTTTGCTTTTCAAAATGTGACTGAGCTTCCCATAAGCAGCAGTAGTAATTCCACATCTATATAGACTCTCTGAGATCTGCTTAAAATCCCTTTAAAAAATAGTATTCATCCACTTCAAGATATTAGTACCTTCCAATGCATCTTCGTATTTACATAACAATAATTTTATCATTTCAGTAGACATAACTGTGAGCTTTTTTTTCTGCTATCTCTCAGTGACAATGCATTGCTTCCCCTCCTACTTCCTCTAATTTTTTTAGTCTTTCTGAAATTACACAGTTTCTCTACACCATAAGAAATGTTGTGCTGTGTTGGTTGGTTGGTTGGTTGGGTTTTTTTTTGTCTCTGAGCATAGGTATTTTCTAATTTGTTACCAATAGCTCTTGTATTTTGAGAAAGTATTTATTTATGTATTTATTTATTTATTTTCTCCAGACAATACTTAAAAGGAGCTGGTAATGATACACAGTCCTGCCTAATACCTGTTCTAAAGTTAAATCAATCATTATATTCTTTCTGCATCAACATCAAACCTCTCTCACTTCAAAGCAGATAATTTTTAATCTGCTAAGTGTAGCAGATTCATATTTGATCATCCAGATGTGATCTAACGCGTTAGGAAAATATGAAGATCCCTAGACCACCTCAATGTTATTTGCAGCCTTTTCTGAGAGATACATACGTAAATATTTGCTGCACTGTTTCTATTTTGTATCCAAGTCAAGTTTATTCATGTGGAAGAAAGTTTTCTACATTTTATATAACCTAGTCAGAATGATACATGACATTTTGAGAGATCATGAGGAAATGAGAATGAGCAAAAAAGATATCCCCAGATTTTTTAATGAATAAGAGTCATGAGGAACTGTCAAGATCTCACACCCTTTTCCAGGTATTGAATCATGTTGAACCACTCAGTCGCACGTTTGGGGCCCTTTGCTGGACTTGCTCCAATATTTCCATTTCACTCTTATAAAGGAGAGTGGAGAAATGGAGACAGCCCTTCAAATGTGTCTTAACAGTGCTTAGTAGAGAAAAAGGGTGACCTCCCTTGATCTGCTGGTAGCACTCCTACCTGTGCAGACCCGGAGGCTGTTCATTGCTGCAAGGACACATAGGTTAAGATATTTAAAGATATCTCTTCTGTCAATGCCCTGTCTCACAGGTCGGAAATAGATTTCAGAGAATGTGGACCAGCAGAAGCTTGTTTATCATCATGCAAGAAGTTACAGCAAAATAAAAAAGAGATCACCAAAAATCCCTATTCCTAAGCTCATCTTCCTACTTTATTAGATAGATTTGATGTTAATATAATAGATTGCAAGCTACTGACATTAAAATAGGTATCTAAGGTTGACATTAATTTAGATGTCCTTTTAATCTTGATAAAGCTGAAAGCAGAGGCATGATTAATTCCAAGTGAAATAAAATAGCAGGAAAAACAACACCACTACTTTTCAAGCAAACCATTTACATACTGAGCTATGCAGCAGCAGGAGCCCTGACCAAGGAAACATGTGAAGTACAAAAGCTGTCAAGTCCTCAAATATTTTTCTTCAGTCTTGATTTCACAGAAGAAACTACATAAGATTAAAGTAATAATTTCTTTATTAACTTGTAAGAATAGCATTTTCAGAAACATTGCTTGTATTGAGAAGTATGGAATAAAACTGAAACGAGCCACCACAAAAATATACTGCAGTGAGAAAAATGATTAGCATATTTTTTGTGCTGCATAATCCAAAGGAAGGTACAAATAACATGGCAGGAAATAAAAAAAGGTGGAATAAAAGTCTGTATTGTATTAGCAATGCCTTCTCTATGTTAATCACAATGTTAACATATCAAGGAATTTTATATTTACTAGTATAAAAGATCATTGCTAGCATAATTATTTAACCTGAAAAGAGTCATTAATATGATATGGCTACTCTAATGGAGCATTTGTATGTCACTCAGGGCAGAACTGTTTGATACAGAAGTATTCACATGCTATAGTGAGTTTTGAGGATTGATTTCTTTGTTTCTAAATACTCACCATCTAAATACTCACATCACCATCTATGTAGGCATTGAATATATGTAGTATCTATATATTTGGCAGTAATTGCAAGCATTTTGTACCATCACAATTGTTGGCTAAGAATTTGATCCACCAAGGATTTGACCTTTGACTCTCACTAGAGACAAGGCAGCTTCCCAATAGAGAATAGGCTGTTGAGATGATGAGAAGCTTCAAGGTCAGACACTACACTTGTGTTTGAAAAAGTGATGATTCAGAACAGTTTCAGAAGTCACAGACTAGAGGACAACATAACTAATTCAAATAGTATACTCCAATGACTGACTTTTACTAAAGTAAGCGAATTCAGGGATCAACAGCTTTTGTAAACCTACATCCTGTTCAGGGGCCTCAGTTCACTCAGATATGCTGTCAGAACTTCATAAATAAACACCAAATGATAGAATCACCACATCCTGTTCCTGTGGTCATACATGCAGTATGATAAAGGGGGGACAGGACCAATAAATTGGAAGGAACATGTGAGAAGCAATGATCAAGTAATAGTCAGGAGACCAGATGGGTTTTGTAACTGGAACAGCAGTAAAAGAAGGAAAGTAATGGAGGTCTCACATTATTTGCTACCTGTTTCATCTTTTCATCCCTTCTGGAGGAAGCAGAATCCACCTCACCTCTGCTGTCTCTGGAGGTGGGTGGCAGTGCCCCAGTTCCATGGGAGATGGCAGGACAATGCTTTCAGCCTGCTCTGCTGCTGGCCTTTTTCTAGTCCATCAATTCAGTCAGCAATGAGCACAACATTTCTTCTGTAACTTTGTTTTAGGATCTAGGAGCTAATTAAATGGAGGAAGAAGTGCTAGGAATACTTGGGTGACAAGATTTCCAATACCTGCAGCAGCAAAGGGGAGCTGGAACTACTTAGGTTCATTTTCAAGATGAATATGTTAGTCTTATATGTCAAAGGTGACCAGCTGTCTCTCTCTGAAGGACTGTATTTTTAAGAGACTACTAAAAGCCTTAAATGTGAATTCATTCCTAAGCTATTAACTAGCTTGGTTCAAAATACTAGTCTGTCTTAATTAAGCCAATTCCATATGGATCAAAATAGGTTTGCTAACTGCATTTCAGTCTAAATAGAAACATTTATGATTAGGAGTATGGTATTAATGAGACCTCTTTAATAAAGGTGGTTATTTTCTCAAAAACTAAAGAAAGGAGAAAGAATAGTAACTACAAACAGAATCCTGTACCTTCTTAATTTTTAGTGAAATTATGTACTTCTAGCCATTTAAGGTTTCTATGCATTATTACCAATATAAGTCACTATCATTTACCTATTGTGCTATGATAGAAAAATGGCATTTTTTAATACTACACTCACTCAATCTCTCTCAAAATCATCACTTGACAAACTAAAGATGTAGACATGTAGGATGTTTTCTAATTCTCTGTACTTCTGCAGTCAGAAGTGGAGACTATGGTACATTAATATCACTTAAAAAACAATTGGCACTTTAACAAAAATCAGTGCAAAATAACTGTTTTCTCTCCTGCAAAAGTGGGACAGTGAAATGCCACAGAATTTGCAGGCTGCTGAGTCTCCGTCTTTCTGTGTATTTTCTAACAAATAATAGAAAGTTCATGGATATCTTCACAGTACCCATCTAAGGCAGGAGCATAACCAAAATCCATTTCATTTGGTTGCAAATCTTCTATATAGGATTTACATTTCTTCTGACAGAGTGGGGAGGCTGCGTTAACCCGCAGTCTGAACTGATTCTCCGTCTGCACATTTTCATTACCACTGAGAGAACACAGTTGCACTTATGACTTACCAGCTTCTTGTTTTCTTAAGCAAAACTGTTCATTTGAGGAAGAGGGAGAAGGAATTGTTACTGTGAAAGAAATGTCTTGCTTGTTAAAGCTTTGAAAATTCAGATTAGCTTGATTGAAAAATTAATCAAATCACCCTTGAGATACTGTTAAAATCCAATACACTTGTGCTGCACACCTAATTATTTTGATAAACCTACTGTTTTAAGAAGATACTTCCCCTTTTTTGCCTCTTGTGTTTAGTTGCAAAAAAATACATACATTTATAGTGCCAGCATATGTCCTAATTTAAGGTGATCTTATAAGCAAAAACTGGAAGCAAGTATAAGAAAAAAAATTTTTAACCAAAAACTATGAACTAATTTGCAAAAATATTTTCAAAATGATACTGGGAAGCCAGTTAGAAGTAGGTTTTACATATCTGCTATTGTCAGTCCTTGTAAATTTTAGGAAGAACCTTTATTACACTTTGAGACTGCCTAATGCAAATGATTTTTATCATTTTTTGTCCTGGACGAAATATTCTGATCCATTTCATTAACTGTTAAAATTGTTCCCATACGCTTCAGGTGACTCTTCATGACAGTATTGCAATACCACAATTTTGTGTGATGATACTGGTCATGTCAAATCTGTCAAGGATTCCCTTTTTAAATAGCTATATAACTTATTTATGTTTTAAACTATGCAGAACATTCCCTCTTTCCTAAAGCAAAGGGAAAATAAGTAATAATAGTATAATAGCAATAACAATCAGAAGGTAATCTCATGATGTCGCCCACCAAATTTTGAATCAAAATATCAAAAAAAGAAAAAGGATGTAGTGATTCATACTAAAAGAGAAAGTCACTAGCTCTGCTAACAGAAAATAATTTTTTAAAAAATTACTGAGAGCTGTGCACTTGAAAATTCCAGCCAATATGAATGAAACAGAGAGAGAATTGGCAGATGATTGTAAGAGAGGGGAAATAAAACAGATTAACAAAGGTGATTGAAAAGATTCTTCTGAAAAGGAAAAACCTTCCAAAGAAATAATATAACCTCTCTTCCTATTAAAATGGAAAAGAATTTAAAAAAATACATGAACAATTTGCTATCATAATGGCAGAGAGTATTATAGTATATTCAGGTGATAAAATGTCCTCCCTTTTCCTTCTTCTTCCACATGGTTTTGTCTTTTTCATGATAGGTGAAGAGAAAGGCAGAAAACCAGATAATTTTGTTTCACTGTGTCTTGCTGGTGACTTTAAGTGAATGTGTTCCAAAATAATGGAAAAGTCTCTAAAAAGAAGCTGTAAAGGAGAAAAGCAAGGACGTTTATGTTAAAAAATAAGTCCTCTTCACTTTCAGAAAATATTGGTTCTTTGTTCATATTCTGTGTATTCCAGCAACTAATTGTACTTTTCTGTGAAGAAATCAGGAAGTGATATTTATAGACCACAAAGGATGATTTTTTTCTCTTGAAAAACATGGATTTCTAGATTTTTGTCTCTAAGCTCTGTGCTTAGTTCAGATTCACTGATTTAGTTCCTATGTATATTATGATTCCATTATTCAATATCCAGACCAGGCTTTATGTTGTGGTTTTTTGTTGTTGTTTTAGGGTCTGTTTGGTTGTTTTGTTTATTATTATTATTATTATTATTATTATTATTATTATTATTATTATCCTTTTTCTCTGTTTGCTTAAGCCTTCAGTTATATATAGTTTACTGTTTGGATTGTGACAAGTTTGGGGACTGTGATCTCTATCTAAAGCTCGTCAGATATCTAGGACAGTGGCACACCTGAGTCAGTTGAGTTTCCAAATACAATAAGAAAAAAACTCAAGTAAACCACATTTCTGAATAAAAAATGATGCAATCACCCTGCAATCAGTCAGACCTAAGTTCCCTAGTGCCTTAAGATAGTTTATGAAAATAAGAATTGATCACTTCTTTAAAAAAAATGGGTTTGAATTGAAGATTACAATGAAGAGCATGACTGACCGCCATTAAGCAACATTTGCAATAATATCAAACATATTTAGCTTTTCACACAAGTTTTATAACAACAAATTAAATATTGCTATGAATGGAGACAAACACCAGAAAGCAATCATCTACACTGATGTTAGAAACGTCTATAGCACAGTTTGGTTCTTGCCTCCTACTCTTCACCCAAAAAATCCAAGGTAATGTGTAAGCACAGGGTTTTGGTACCTCAGAGAGCTTAATGATAAGCGCGTGTCAACAGGTCCTTGACACTGTGGCCAAAAAAACAGGCTCTGGCACTAGCAAGTTCTCTTGTGCAGGAGTAGCTTTGGTGTTCGTGTCCAGCTAATAATTTTCTCTGTTATCTCTGTGTGGATAGATATGATCATTTTGGTGTGATTTTTTTCCTTTTTCTCTTTGTTTTCTTCTAAACTTGATATTTTATTTGCATAGACCTCTCTACAAGTAATATGAAGCCTTCACAAGGGCTACATATTTGATGTTTGAATTAAAGCTGTTAATTGTGATTGATGCAATAGAGTGCATGGCTTTATTTCTATTCCTTTACTTGATAAATGTTTACAAATTTCAGATAAGAATATTCACTGCCTGATTTAAGACAATAGTTTTCAGCAGTACAGAGGGAAATGTGTTTTCTGATGAAAATTCATGAGATGAAATGTCACCTTCAGAAAGCTTGTGAAAAACAACCTGTGAGGGTGAATCTTTCTGTCTGAATTCAAGTTTACATAGTTCCACTGGTGTTCCCAGCCCATTTCCAATGACATAAGAAATGTACAGTGATATGTGTACCTTCCCTGAACCTATTACACCTTGCAACTTTGCACTGGCTTCTTCTTTTTTTTTTTTTTTTTGCTGCTGGAAACAAAGGCTTGAAGCACAGAAGAAACAAAGTGCCTATATACTGTACTTGTCATTTTAAAAACGTTTACTTTTAGTTTCTGTATGATATCTGAGCTCAGGATTTTCTGTGCTTCTTTTAGAAATCTGAAATCCCCCAGATGCTCTTTTGCAGTAATATCTAGCAAATCATTTTTATTTTATGTTAGGGCATGGTTTCTCTTAAAAAAAGGCATTTAGTTTTTGATTCTAATGGCAGATGTATCAATGCTCTCATGTTAATGGCAAAGAACTAGTGGTGTTGCAGGAAGACAGACTAAAACACAACGGACACACCACTTTGCCGGGTCTGACAGTGTGAATTCTAGATGCAGAAGTGCTGTGGAGTGTGCTTAGACCTTTTGCTTCTGATGGCCTTCAAATTACATTGTTCATGTCAGACCATGAAAGGACATGAATGCTGGAACTTTGAATGTTCACTTTTGTTTTTCTACTACTTTCATGAAGATAAAAGTACTTCTTTTTGACATAGACAACAATGTTAGGGGTTGCATTTGTTCTCCTTCTCTCTCTTTTATAAAAAAGATATTGATTACCTTATAATGGTATTTCTTTTCAGGTTATAGAAGAACAAAGCTTATTCTGTTATTCCAGCTTCCTTGGAACTGTTCTGTTTGTAGTTTACATTTGCCTGCAACATTTTAGTCAAAAAGCTAGCACTGCTCTTTCTCACTTCAAAGGTGTGAGATGAGCAGTTGCCATTACATCAAGGTTTTATATTCCACTACATTTTATCTGCAATATTCACTTATTTTATTGTCTTATTATTGGGTCAAATTCAGTTATTTTATTCAAGTTTCCTGAGTAAAATAATGGACTAAAGGGTTCATAACTTAGGCAGATGTTATTGTTAGAAAGAGTTTTCTTGTGAGATTGTGATGAAAGCATTCTGGACAGGATATTATCCTTAATTGCTTCCATATTTTAATTTATTTTATTTCTGAAGAAAGAGGAACATGCACATTCACACACATTCATGCATGCACACACACACAAGTAAGACAAATATGTTCAAGACAGTCTAGTTGTAGCTCAAAATAAATATGGTTTTGATTGCCAAGGTTTTGAACTTGAACATTTTTAATTTCAACAAGTGTGGTAGGAAATCAAAAGTGGAACTGCATGTTGCAAAAAGTAGAGTGTCTATCTCCCTGATTGCGAAGGAAAGAAGGAAAGATCTCATACACTGCTTCAGCCTGGCTGTTCTGTGCATGATGAGATCCACAGAAAAAAGAAAGGCTTTGCCGTTAATCAGAAATACTATGAAGGAACAGAAACAAAATGGTAGTAGTAACAAAACCAAGCAATAGCATATGCAAAGACACAGCAGGGTGGCTATGAATCACTGTTATTTTTATTGACTCTAGGTAAATAAATTAACAATCATTTATGGTGAAACATAAGTGAGGACAAAAGAAAGAGGGCTAGATCACCTAGAGATCTTCGATTTTCCTTTTCAAATTGCTGGAGCTTGATGGTTTCATCAGCTCTTCCCTTTAAAGCAGGATTGCTTTAAGTGGTGAACCACAAATCCTCCTTTTGGAAGAGGCAAAGACCACTGGCTGCAAATCAACTGCACCAACCAGGTTAGGTCAGGGTGGGAGAGCATAGGGTGTCAAGGGGGGAATGCAGACATATTGGAAAAGATGTGAGCTGATTTGTCTGTGTTTCTTTCAGTCTGCAGTGAGGAATACACGGTGAGTTTTGGGAATTCTTGCCGCTTCATTGCTTTCTCTGTGCATCTTTTCTGAAGTCTAAGGAAGTACATAATAGCAGTGTGGCCCAGGAAAGAAAAGTTGTAATGTTTTAACTTGATTTTTCATATATATATATATATATATTTGTATGTATGTCTATTTTACCAGACCTCTATTTTCTTATTGTTACAAATGTTGCTTCACCTTGCAGATGATCAAAGTAGAAATAGACTGATTTTTTTTTTTTTTTCAGAGTTATTACAGTCTAATACCGCACACAAACAAACACATTCATGTAAATGTGCATTTATAAGAATGGGACATGTAAATATCTCTAATTCAATAGGTAAGGAAATTAAGATGGGGCTTTCTAAATGCAATAACTAATTATGCAACACTCGATTATTCTAATAAACATTTTCAGTTCATGCAGAACTATGCAGAAAAGGCTGTGATTTACCATAGCAAGTGTACAGAAAAATCAGAAAATAAATCAACACTGATCATATTATATTCAAGGATGACAATCTTATTTCATCTGAACACTGCCAGGTTTCTTCGTCCCCCAAGCAAACCATATGTTTTCATTCAATAAAAAAGCTTATTTCTGCATTCCTGTAACAGAAAACATGAAACTTCAGTCTTCTTTAAAGCATACAATAGTAAAATTTCTCAGCAGAAAGTTTATCTTCAACATACTCTGCACACGTGGATTTCAGCATATTTATATTCATACAGACTCATATGGTAGATTATTTTATTTTATTTGAAACCTTTTCCTTAAAGAAAGCATTTGTATTTTTAACTTTAGGTAAGGTTCTAAACATTAGCATTTGTGTGCATTTCATTCAGCCTACCTCATCATTTTCTTGTTTCATGCCCAGGGCTTAGCAGTTGGAGTTTTAAAACAGCCAGCTTTAATGTCTATGATTGACATGTAATTTCTGCTTACTTTAAAGCTTTTTTTTCACTAACTTTGCCTTTTTTAATATTCTTTCCTGTCCATAATCACAAAGCTACATAAGCTCTTTTGTGGCTTAATAAATATTGTCAATTTTTTAAAGCTCAACATGGTGTGTATTCTTCTTCAAAGGTAGTTATTAATCATATAAAAAGAAGCTTGTTAAATTTGTAGATTCATTTTGTTATTATTATTCCTACTGCTTATATTTAAATGAGGAAAGATACTCCACTAAAGAGGCTAAACTGTCAAAAAGACTGTCATATCCATAATTAAGTATAACCTTTCTGGGTTTAAATAACATTATAGTTATGACAGAAATCAACAAAAGCCCCTAAATTTTAAATTAATTCCTCTACCTTCCATTAATACTTGGAAACCCAAAGCCATGTGAATTCAAAGCATGTATTTAGCTCATAGCTACAACATTATTATCTTCCAGTATTAAAAGTGAACCATAACAAGTAACATGCCTGTTTCTAATATGTATGATACATCTTAGAGCCTTAGATTATGTATTTAATGACATGCATGTATCTTAGTTCTGCAGAAGTATTATTGAGAACAGAACAGTTAAAGGACACAGCAATGTAGCTCTGCACTCAACTTTGCTTCTTATTATCTGATCAGTTAAACTATTCTGAAAGATACAGTGGAAACTCTTTTCCTTTTAACACTGCCTAAGAAGAAACTTATCATTATAGCTGGAGCAATAGACTTTCCTAGCCCCCAAAATCTTATTTTTGAGTTGATTTTTCAAGGAAAATGTTTTGCAAAGCACTTTAAAATTTTCTGAAAAATAGAAGACACACATAGCTGAATTATTTATCACATAGATTTTGCCATCACTCAGTTAGAGTTGCTGGCAGAGCTCTTTTGTTGTTTGCCAATGTATATAAGTTTTCGATTAATATTGACATAATTTTAATATATAGTTTAAAGTTTTGCCAGCCATAGTCCTTACAACCCCATTGCATGGCAGAATATGTGTGAATAGGTACCTGTTGAGACATACACAATCCATTTGCTTACTACTTGTATATGACTTATTTTTCAATAATGATAAACTATTTCACCTAGAGTACAAAGCATTAACATTAGTCTGTAATATCAGTGATAAGGGATCATCTGATATGAAAATTTGGGAGAAAACGTTTCAAACAAGAAAGTGATAGAGGAGAAAAAAAAATAAATGAGAGGCAAAGTATTTTAACTGAAAGTTGAAAAATAATATTATGAGAAAACAGTCACTCTCTATCAAAATTTACCCAAAAGCCCATTGAGTATTTGATTGAGGATGTTCAGGTCAGGGAAACAATGATGCAAGGTCTGCTAACACAGTAAACTGCCCCTTCCAAGTTGCACTTTCCTTACTGCATGAGGAGTCCCATCTCCTTTCTGACTTACCTCCTTTCTTAAAACCGAGCAGAAACAAATCTTCAGCAATTTAACTTTCATTTTTAATGTGTCAGTTTAGTTAAAATGAACACTCGTTAGTGTGTTTCACGTATAGTACCATGTACAAGCCAAATTGGATATCCTACAAAATGAATTCTCTATGTTAGGCTTAGCTTTTCTTTTAAAGCAGCTGTTGGGCTTATAACGATGTATATTGAGAATATACTACTCATTTGTTGGAATACAATAGAACACGGTGCTATACATGGTCGCTGCAAAAAACATTTCCATAAGTCTCCATACTTAAAATTGTATTTTTTATTTAATATTCATACCAAATTTTAGAAAATTTCAAAATAAAATAAAAATCTTCAGGAGGAGGAAAAAGAAAACTTAAAGTCCATCTTAAATTATAAAGTTAGCAAACAGCATAAAAGAGCATCAAATATCTCTTTCATAACTTCACCTAAAATACATTTTATAATCCATGAAAAACTTTCTGACTCACACTTCAGAGCAAAACTTCATACAATGAATTGAAAGAGTACAGAAAAAGCTGTTTTCTTTATTACACTGATTAATCACTTCTAAGGCCAAAGAAAATGTCTCTGCTACTGTATTTTCTTATCTAGCTAAGGAATTTAAGCTGCTTCTATAGTTCTTAATAATCTGTTTAGCTGCACATGTGCAATAATACTGACTCTAGGCTGTTTATACACATCAAGGTAGGACCATTTACATTTTTTTCTATATTTGTTTTGCTCAGGCATAAACACAACTTTACTATCTCAAGTTCAATACCCTGAATTAGGAAAAAAAAAATAGATTGAGATGCTAGTGCTGTACAGAAAACCACCTCACAAATGTACAACAGGATGTGTGCACATGTACATATGTGTCTTTCAGCTGAAGGTTAGGCCTACCAAAGCATCTTCTCAAGGATCCTTTCAGATATTGTGCTTATCTACTACATCTAACTTGACTTTGAAGTAAAGTAAGTTTTTATAATGATCTCTACAGTCCTGAATAATTTGCCTTGGTCATTTGAGATTCTGTTCCTTTTTTCTGTTAAGGTTATAATTAAAATATATTGAGATTCCTTTTTTTCTGTTTTTAAATTATTTTCCTAAATTGGTAGCATGGTAGCTATAGAATGAACTTATTCCTTAGCACAAGTTTTGAAAATCTACTGATAAAGAGCACACAAGTATTTTGAAAAGTCAAGACAAGTTGGAAAATGGAGAAATAAAAACACAGATGTAGCCATCTTCAAAAAAGGTCACAAAACCAGCTTCTGTCAGTTACTAGTCAGTAGCAGAATGGCTGTATTACTAATCCCATAGCATGACCTACAACATGAGGCAGAAGAAACAGAGCACATCAAAATGAATAAGACCAAATATAATAAGCAGCTTTGACTTCATACAGTAAAACTATTTATGGAGAAATCAAACATATTGTACTGAAGTTTTTTAATCCAATGCAGTCATAAGAAATGAGTACTTCTTATATTTCAAAAAAAAAAAAAAAAGAAAAAATGTTCTCCAATTGCTCTTTGATGAATAAAAAAAATGATGAACAGTGGGTAAAGTCACAAAAGTACCAAAGTCTGATGCAGCCTTGAATAAGTGGAGAGGGCTCCATCATTTTCTCTTTTCCCTCTTAGAAAATATACTGTATCTGGTCTTAAGTGTGCTCTAAAATATATCCATTAATTCTTTGGAAGAGACAAAGTAAAATACTTCACTTATTGTGTTACATTGATACAATAGTCCTAGAAAAAACAGATCCTTTTTCTTCCATTATAATGCATGGATTAAGTACTACTTCCTTATATAATGATGTTAGAATCAAGTAAATAACTCCTGTTATTGCAACCCTAAAAAATAAAAGAGTTTTAATATCTGATGTTAGAGTTCCTGCTGTGTTCTTCTGAGGATTTTTTGTACCAGAAATTGAAATAAACTGTATTATGAAATCAAAGTAAATAACATCCCAGCTGTTATTTGCTGTCCCCTCAAAACAAGAATTTAATGTAGCATGAAAATAATACAATTTATTTTAAATAGCAGAAGATATAAGTGTAGGAAAAGTGAAATAAAGTTCACTGACCATTTTCCTTTTTTTTTTTCATTATTTTTCTGGTTTATGTTTTAGATCAATGGTAAGCCACATGTGACTTAATTACATTTCCTGGAATAGTTTGTAGGAAATAAAGACAAACTTAACAAGCTCAGAGCTGTGAAATGTTTGCTCTATTTAAGGATCATTTCCATATTTAATCAGAATATAGGGATGGTTTTTAAAATGTCATGGATTGTCCAGACTGACAAGTTCCTTTACATTAGAGGATATTCCCTACTAGAGTGAAAAATCTTGAGTGTTCCTTTCATGTATCTTCTCTTCTATAATTTTTACTTATTAATCAGTACTAGCTGCCAAAGCAGTATGAAGGTTTTACTTGGAAGGAAGGTGAGAACTGATGCAACAAGTTCGCTGTTCACATCTGCATTGCCTGAATAAGACCCAAAAAGTTCCAATTTCCTCTCCTTTGTACTTTGGCTGTCAAGGAATCAAATCTACACAGCCTATAGATGGGAAGAAAAGCCCTTGCATCTATTGAGACCATAGAAATTAAACTCATCTGAAAAAATAAGCAAATTTCCACTGACAGGATAAGCCTTACAGGTTACTGTGTGGATTTTTTACTACTGAGTAAATATTTCTCTTTCCCTCCCTTTCCCAAGAAGCAATCATTTTCTTTCAGTGGAAAATGTCTGTTAGCTAAATGAAGCAAAATGAAATAGGAGATTTCTCAAATTTTGGCTTTCAGAAAGTGAAGAACGGGCCAGTCTATGTATATAAACAGTTAATACATTCCTAGATCCCTGAAAACTGATCATAATAACAGGATCTATACCTTTTGTTCAAATTATACCTTAAGCAGTTTCAATTTGAGCATTGGTGTCTTTAAGAATTAATTATTTACATCGTGTTTTATATCCTTCCTAGCTTGCCAATAAGTTTCCAAAAGAATACATCAAACCAACAAGGGAAGATGAGAGTTTACAAGTCACACAAATTTGTGAATAGAAGTATGATGCTTTTTCCTTCATGGATAATGGGCACGAGTTGACATTTTAAGCAATTATTTGATGATTGAAATAAAGCATTTAAACACAAGAAAAACTCCTTGGGATAATGAACATGCTAACAAAACAGTCTAGGAAAATTCCTGCTGAGATTCACATTTGCCCTCGTGTTCATGTATCTACAAACTGAAATTATCTTAGGGTTTTGGCTTTCAAAATGTTAATTTTCTCTTCAGGGAGAAAACTTTAAAAAAAAAAAAATGCAAAACTTCATTGCATCTGGAATCTACAAACCTTTCCTCCTGCCCCCATAATAAAGGTTGTCGACATTAAAACATTTTGATGGAATATTATCAGCCGCCTTATCCTATGAAATGCAAGTGTGCATTTTTTTATTAGAGAATCATAAATATTGATACCATTCACCTACAGAGCATTATGAAAGCAATAAACTGCAGCTATTCCATCCCTTTTTGGCTATTTCCAGGAGACTATGATAACCAGGAACCCACGCTAGTAAGTTTTAATACCTGCTTTTATTTCGTATTCAAATCAAATTTATCTTAATAGAGAAATATTTTATTTACCTTTTTTCCCCAGCTACTTTCCATAAAGAAACATTTTTTGAAGTAGTTCTCCAAAATTGGTTTATGAAATGTGGAGCTGGATAGAAGTGAGAGTTTCTCCCATTCACTGTATTTTTAATATGCAATTCTTCTCAAACTCTCTGAAGAATGATCTATCAAATTGAATAGCTGATGACATTTTTTCATTAGTTTCAAATGTATAAGCTACAGTATCTGTCACAATAATAACATCTGACAGTGCAGATCATATGGGTATTTCACACAGCAGAGGTAATGTGTTGTTTGGAAGATAAAATGGCAATTTGTTCAAATAATAGATTTTTAATTTTTAGACAAACAAGGTAGCTCTCTATGTATGTAATACTTTCAGGATAATTTCTTTGCTAAAAATATTGTAGTAGGATCCCGACCACCCACATTCTGTCTCTGTGGGAATCTGACAGATTGTAGATGTCCAAGAAAATGATCCGGAAATCCTGCTCTGCGGTGCTGTTTGCCTCAGAGACACAGAAGCCTTGCTAGGTGCTGCTCTGCACAGTCTGTGAGTTCCCATCATCAGCTCAAAATCACCCTCTGTCAGCAGAAGGAGGTCTCTGGCTCCTGCATTCTTATCTGGGGGGGTCAAGCATGCTATGAATACTAAATACCCTCACATGCAGTGCAACGCTGAGCAGTCATAACCACTTTTATTTAAAATATATATATATATATTTGTGGAAGAAGAGCAAGGTGGTTATCCTTTGAATAACAACTAATAGTAAGGTCAGACTGTCAGGAACTGAAAGATAGCTCCTAATTTCAGCTGCCTCCCCACCAACTTATTATTATCCTGTAGCCAGGAAAACAAGAACTCTGGAGACAGTATTAAGACTAAAATGAAAGAGTCTCTGACTCCATTATCTAGAATTTAAGACACTTACATGTCATTAAATTCTGACAGGCCAACTAGCTCTACAGATGCAGCTTAATGCAGCATATTCCCTCTTCAACCTGAGCTGAAGTCTGTGTGTAGCACTTGCATCCATTTATTAAAGCTGGCTTGTTTGGACCTATTTATTTTCCAACTGAGTGATGCACCGCACAATGTAGGCACACCTGAACATCACGATTTCCTAATTTCCTATATTTCTAAAATTAATTTAGTTCTCTACTCTATTATGTCTCTAAAAACAAAATCAAACTATACACTCAATTTATGTTATTCAAATTGTGAAAGGAGGGAAGGATAAAGCTCTTTACAGAATAAACTCAAGTCTTTGTTGTTGTTATTTTGTTTCTTAGGACTTGCACTATTCTTGTCAGTTTGCACTGTGCACAATAACACAAATGTTTAAAGTACACCCTCGGGTAAAAAAACACATTTTCCTAGAATGGACAGACTTAATCACAGATAAGTCTAACACAAACCAATAGTATTTATACCACCATTAAAATTTTATAAAAGAGAAGAAGAGGAACTTTTGGAAAGAAGGACAGCTGATTACTCCTTGCATTAGTTATCATTTGCAGCTGGAATCTCTGCAGTCATCTCTTAAAGCCTTTAAATTCAGAGCAGCCACTGTGTTTTTCTTTTTGTGCAAGAACTAAGTGGGCACTTGTGACAGTTCTTATTCCTATTTCAAGCTCCATAAAGTAAGGCCACTTTAACAAACTATATCACTGTGTAGTCATTGTTGTCTATTTTCATTTCAGAATCTGTATGTTCTACCCAAGCTTTTAGAGTAAAGAATTAAAATCCCAGCCTATATAGGATCCTTGAATATTGGAATGGGAATTCCTATTTTTCTTTTAACTTTTAATGTATTTCTTTATTCTAAACTATTTGTATGAAATTATTGTCACCAATATTCCCTAGTGCTTCCTCTTTAGTTTCAGGGTTTTCCAAATAAGCACAGAAGATTCAATACTATTTTAATTCACTATTTGAATATCTAATATTGCATAGATAATGTTTTGAAATCTTTTAAAAACTGGTTCCACAAACTGAAACAAAAAAAATCATTCAGGGCCTTCTTTGCAAGTTTTCAAGCAATTTGCATTTTGTTGGTCAGCAACAATATTATAAATTGCTGTAAAATATCTGTTAGGATTCTTCCTGCTGTACCTCTCACATCTAACCCCTAGCTAGATATCTTGAGCTAAATAAGAACCAAGTTTGACTGTGAAAGGTTCTTTTCTGAAGGTTTGTACCATTTCATCCACAAAGGAAGCACTACCCATGCCAACTCTTAGTGTAAATACAGAAATGCAACTTCTGCTTCAGTATTGGTTGAAATTAAATAAATCCTTGCATTTCAACCAGAAGATTCTCCTAGTTCAGAGCTTTGAAAAATGCCCCTATGCTGTATCCTCAGCCCTGGCTGCTACTAATTTTATCTGGACTTGTGCTATTTCATATCTCTGGAAAAGCCTCTACTTAAATCAAGGTATCTTCCCCAACTGGTGAGTTTTCCTCGAAGTTTTGCTAAATGTATTCCAGATAAATTATCTTGAGCCAAACAATTGATACCACTCTTGTCAAAAAAAATGCATGATTGTTAGGCAATAATTTTAACTCTGCAGCAAGGTATTTTATGGATATGAAATAAGCTCCTGCTGTGCTCTAAAGTTCTCAGGGTGAGAGTCTGAGCCCAAATGTACTTTTGAAAATGACGTACTATGTTAAATTACTTACAGATCTATCACAATACAACAAAGACAAGGATATCTTCAAGGGAGCTGTGCTCATCAACTCTGTTGGAAAGACCTTTCCGAATATTTATATATACCTCTTTTCTTTGCTTTTCAGCTAAGATTGGCATGTGAATTTAATCAATTGGACTTCAGTAAACTTCACACCTCTGTTCTGCAGTGGTCTTTTAAGCTGTTAAGACTTGTGAAGCTTTGTAGAGTTTCAGATATATTGGTTTTGCTGACAGTGGCTGTTTCCAGTGTGCAGTAGCTCCATATATAGGAATTACTCAGGCCTGAGAGAATTAACTAGAAGAGCAGATTTTAATATGGCTGTGCACAGTCTTAAAGAGAATTGACTTGTTAAAATATGAATGAATTTTTAATATTTAGCAAAGCTAAATGTTCCGCTGGCTAGTGTTATATACCAACCTTCACAAGTGGGAGTCCTGGTGATCTAAATTGCCATCTAAATCCCCAAATCACTTGAATGGAAAGAATTGTCTGCCTTTGAAAAGACCATCTAAAGCACCGTACAGTGGTTGGGAGGACCTCAGTACATAGAGAAGAAAAGGGGATGGCTGATATCTGCCCCTATCTGGACTTAAAACTAGAGGAGACTGGGATTCACAGTACGGTATTGTGCTCGTTATTTACAAACCAATGCTGGTGGTGGCTAGAACCCTTTTTTTGTACAATTAATGGATTTTACATTTAGATGCTCCTCCAGGGTACAAATAACATCTATGCTAGGCCCTCCCCAGTTTCAGAGGTGTCTTAATATATCTACTCCAGTATTTCAGCAAAGATCTGTTTGAACCGCAGGCAAACCACATAGCAGTGAAATCTTTCTCAGTCTGTGCAGCTGAGACTGGACCACCAGGTAGAAAGGATATATAAGTGACAGTCTAAACAGTGTGCAGATGTACAAGAGAAAATTGGATGTTGCCAGACATTAAGCTGTTCTCAGACAGCAAAGAGGAACAAGGCTCTGTTGTGTACTTCGGGGACAGCTTGTTTATCTTCTGCATTAAGAATCAGTACACAAAATGCACAAGAGGTCCAGAATCACTCAGGATTCTTTGTCCTTCAGGAATATCACACACTCAGAATAGAAGGTTTCTAATCTTACAGCTACATTTTATGTCACAAAATAGGTTGCTGGAGCTTTCTTAGACTACAGCTGCATTAGCAAACTGGTTAGGACTTGGACACAGGCTGGAGGTCTGGCTGTCCACCCTGCTTGTATGGACAAGTACCAGTCTTCCAAAACATGCCAAGGAATGGCTCGGGAAACAGCATGGACAGAGAACTTTTCCTAGTAGGAGGCATTTTCCCAGTATGCATGATGCCAACCCTTTTTCAGAGAGTAAGATGGGCATCATTTATTCACATGATCATAACCTGAACCATACAAGATTTAAGCATGAGAAAGAGAATTCTGTTTCATGACCTTCCATGTCTAAGTGCATAAATAAGATTCTTGAGTTAGTGATGATGCATGTAGTCATCTAATTTTCCCATAATTTATCCTTCAATTATCTAAGCATCTGTGACTGAAAAATACCTTAGCATTTTGTCTCATAGGTACACATACTAAAAATTTATAAGCCTAATATTAATAGAGCCTCCACAGTAGGAATGAGAAGACTTTTCCACACCATATTATAGAGTGTCTGTAGTTTGAAAGTTTTGATTAATCATTACCTAATTTTCAACATATTTTAAAAGAGTATATCCTGTAAGTTTTCCTAGTATGCACATTTTATACTCCATTTTTATACATATTGTACAAATAATGAGTTGAGATTGAACTTTTCTGCTGCTGTTTTGGAAACACAAGTAATCATATAGGTCATGATCCCTGGGTTTAATTAGGTGATCATACTGAAAACATTTTATAAAAAGACTTAGATAAATAAAACAAGGTCAGAATGCTAACTCATTTTCCAGAGAAGAGTCCCCTATGTGTAATTTTTGCTAGGAAGGCACTTAGGTTGCAATAACTTGTACCAAAAGGAGTCACAGCAGAACACTGTGGAGCAGAAGAAAGATTTTACAAATGCGATATACAATTTTAAGGGAGAAAAATCTAATTTTCCTGTAATTTTGTTATCTGGAAATGTTTGTTTATGATTTATCTTATTGTTGCAGCTGGAATCAACTGTGAAGGTAAATTGCTGAAGAAGCAGTTTGCTAACCTGGTTTATTCCCATTAGAGAGTACTGCCTTGTAATGAGTAATGTGAAAACAAGTCTCATTTTTAATGCATGAGATATCCATTTATGTAGCCTTTACAGGCCCAAATATATATATATATATCTGCATGTATGAATACTGATTCTGTTCTGTTTTAATTTTTGTTAAAATAAGTTTCTACACTTAACATAACTGTCACTGGTGTTTTTTACAGTATTGTAAATTGCTTGAAATATGTCTGAAATTACTAAACATCATGTTAAAATATCATCTTTAGAAATTAAGTTTCACGCTTTCTTTGTAGGACAAGGGTAACTTCATGTGGACAGACTTAAGTAAACATTTAATCACGCAAAATATTGAAAAAAAAATCTATTAGGCTATCAAATCAAAAAAGAAACAGAGGAAACCTCAAATTGAACTGTCCCTTGGAATACCTTGGTTCTTGCAATCATTCAAGGTTTGAGGACTTTCTAAACCAGAAGCTGTACATCTACCATTTTGTTTACTAGCTGTGTACTCATCCTTCATAAATTTGTATAATCCTTTTTTGAACCCTCAAACTTTTTTTCCTTTTGACATTCACAAAATCCCAGGATAATTAGGTCTACATTTACAACACTACGGCTAAAAGTTGTGCAGAAATGTGCACAACATCTTAAATACAAAGACATTTTTTTACTTACATGTGCAAGAACTGTCCAGAAGGTCAATGCAAGGTCTGCTGCACATACTCATTTTCAGTGACAAAGGACAGCATGTTCAGACAAGATCTAGGGAAAGAAATGCAGGACAGAACAGCCAGCATTAAATATTTAAATATAGAGGGTGATTTGGAGAAATAGAAAATCGTGTAGGATGATGCAAAAGCTTTACTTACATTTAAACAGACTTGTTGAACCAGTCTATCAAGCAGGCTGTCTAAATGTCTGTGTCATAATTCCAGCCTGGAGGCTGGAATAACACCCACAGGGCATGTGTTTACACCTCTTACCTCCCCCAGGGTCTTACGCAAGTGAATTATATAAAGATTTAGAGGAAAGTCTATTTATACTCCCTCTCACAAACATCCTTTTTCACAATGGAGAATATTTTGCTCTACAAGATAGAGTTACAGAGCTGGGTGGGAGCAGGATGGGGGAGGTAACAACAAAATACAGGCAGTTGGGAATGGTTCAGCTGAGATCCAGAGTAAGGGCAGGCTACAAAGAGACAGTATGTCAGAAAGCTGCCAAAAATGGCAGGATCTTACAGAGGAAAGGTCTGTCTCACACAGTCTGCCTGGGGGATATGTCAAGCAGCAAAAGGAATGTGAAGGAAGGGGCAGTGTGATGAGTTCATGTTCCTTCTTCTGATCCAAAAGTAGAATGGTGTTCCCTGAGAGATAAATGCATTATTCAGAAGCCATTTCAGGCCTTGACTAAGCCTGGACTTGAGGATATATACAGAAATATGTGTAGAGAAGAAACTTTTTCACTGTTAATTGCTTACTATTATATTACAGAATGTGTTAATGGACTGGGGAGGTTTTTCAGCATTGCTCATTTCAGTGGTCTTTTCTGTAAAGGTGTTGCAGCTATTACTTACCTCAGTCATTTTTTGTGAGGGTGGGGAAAGATGTTGAGGGAAAAGGGAGGAAAAAAAAAAAGATTAAAAGAAAAAAAAAACAAACCACCATTTTTGTTTCCCTTCATGTAGAGGAGAGAAAAGAAAACTGCAATTGGAAACTGAATCACAAAATATGAATGCACTATGCTACCACTTCTGTTTCTCAGGCCAAAAATAAACTACGAAGAGGGCCCTGGAGGCAATGGAAATAGAAAAAATATTGTAGCTTACAATGGTAAGCTTAATGATAGAGAATATGAAATGTAAAATGAAGACGTGAAGCAGATGACAAGTGATGTCCAGTGAGGAGGTCAACTTTTTGTGGATATGAGCATTTTAGTATTGTTATTTTTTAAATATACACGTTAAGAAAATAATAGCTGAGTGGTATATCATATTGTCAGTATAAGGAAAAATATTTTGCACACTGTGTAAAATCCATTATGTTGAAAGTTTAGTTCTGCCTTCTGAGCTTTACAGCTCTTGTTTCTCCTGGATATTTCAGCACTTCTCTCAAGTTTTCTTCAGCTTGTTTACTGAATTTTCAGTCTGCTTGCTCAGGAGATTCTTAAACCAGAGCAAGCAGCCTAAAAATTCTGTAAATAAACTGAACAAAGTGCAAGATAAGGAGCTGCAGTGGTCAAAGAGTAAGAAGAGTTGTAAATACATTGGCAAGGAATTAACTCTTCACAATATCTACAGATATATACATGTCCTGTGTGCATGTGTGTTTTCATCATGTGCATTAGGCAGATTTTATACACAGTGGCAGGTGTAGTTTGTCCTACATACCATGCATAGCGGTGCATCAGCCTCTCGCTTTTTCCCATTTAATTAAATAGGAAAGCCGTAAGTAAACTGCTGACACAGGCACAAGATCAGAGACAGGCTCAGTGGCTGCCACTGTATTTAGTTAATTTAAATATAATATACTTACTGAGTATAGAGAGGGAAGAGCAAAATCTAAGTATTTTTGGATCCAATTATTCTCATATGTGTACAAATGTAATAACATGCTCCTACAATCAAATAAAGCAATTATAGAGTTGTGGAGGAATACATTTTAAATGTTCTGTTACTTTTCTTTTAGAAGGTTCATTCCTTCCAAATTGGCTTTTTTGGGGTCTTAAGGAATAAAAAGCTCCCTCATGCACAACTTTTAATTCTCTCTTTATCTGTAAAAACAAGCTAAGAAGTGGTTTAATTTACTGTTGATCACTAGGGGGAAAAAAAAGGAACGCAAAATTTAAATGACATTCACACACAAAGTTAATAGCATTTATCATTCTCAGAAGGAAACTTTAGAGGAAGTATTACTTTATATAATACACAGTTTGCTTTTAGCTTTTCAGACTTTAATTGCTAAGGTACTGTTCTGCAAATATACATGGACTTCAGACACACGTGTATCTTACCAAGGTGATAGCAGTGAGTCTAATAGTGTACTGGATTTTACTGTTATCACAGATTTATTTAGTGCTTTTCATACATAGGTTTCAAATTCCTTAAAAAACAACTGAGCGACTGTCATTAACACTACAAGAGCCAGCAAAGACAAAGTGCAGAGAGGTTGGGAGTTAGCGTCCTGGAAACCAGAAGTCTCCCAGAAAGTGGGGGACAGGTGTCTCCGGTGTCCTAGCCCAGTGCACCTGCTTGCACATTGCTTCCTTCAAGGGGATTAAAAAAAAACAAAGCCAACAAGAACAAAAAACTTGACTGTTGATCAATTTGAAAAAAGTTATTTTTTTGTACATTTCAATTCCTACTGAGGTAAAACCTGAGCAATTACTTGCCAGAGTTCATGACCAGTAGTAGAATAAACATCATATCCAAAGTGCAAAAACTTAACACAGTTGAAAGCCCCATCCTACAATATGTTTTATTTCCATATTTAGAGCACTCTTTTGATGAGTCATGAGGGTTTCAAATTGTTCCGATGAATTGGTCAGGAGTTTAGCCTTGATCAGTTATAGCTAGGAGTTAAGGAAAAAGTCACTCAAAATCTAGCTCTTAGCTGCTACTTAAAATGGGTCTCAGTAAGACAAAATATTTAATTTTTGATCTTGCATGGAAACTCAGTTTAGCAAATTCAGTTCAGTTGCTCAGCTGACCAATTTCTGCTTGTAAAATTTCTTATTTGGAATAACCCCATGACCTGAAAGAATAACAGCTACGACAAACATCAATATTGTTTCAAACCTGATGTTGTATTCTTCTCACTTATGCAATTAACTGCTTACATTCCTGTATTTTATCTGAAAAGTGAATGATCTAGTATCTGCCAGCATAAATTCTATGTGTATTCACAGTTGCTACTGCACACATTACTATTTTTTTTCTTTCTATTGTGTGTTTCAGGAAGCAGTTTCTGTCTTTAGATTGGATGTAGTTTCACTGAGCTGTAAATATAAGTCTTCAGCCAAACAATCTAGAGTTTGAGGAGGATTTTTTTCCTTTGTCATCATCTGAGGATAGAAGATGCAATTAACAGGATGGGACTATAGCAGATATCCAGTAATGCTATTACAAACTGTCTAGCTCAGCAGTATGTTTTCAGGATTTTTATGGCACGGTAAACATGGGAGATCCCTTTCTGTCACACCAAATCAGCTGCCTGCTCCAGAGAATGGCACTAAGCACACACAGAGCACCAGCAGAGTTAATGCTACTATCACTATGCTTTTCAGTTTTCTCATCAAATCTACAGCCTAGTTCTTCCATGTATAAAAGAGTCTTTTCCTGTTTCCATTTGTTAGTGTAGGTAGTAACAATAATTTTCACACTGATATCTTCCCCTATGAAAAAAGATTATCTGTTAGGGAAGGATGAGTAGTATGGCATCCTCATCAATACAAGCTGAATCAGTTAAAATCTGATGAATACCAAATGTACTAATGATAATGTGTGAATAGTAAATACAGTTTATTGTTACTTACACCAAATAGAGCCTTATTTATATGTTTCCATAAAACAGACTCATTAGAGTGTGACCCTAAAGAATGAATTTATGCCTTCTAGCCCATCAGCACCATCTACTGCAACTTAGCATAACAACAGTCTTTGTAACGATAAACACAAGTTTCAACTTCTTCTTTTTTTGCCCTTATACCTGTCATTCTTGGGATTTTCTTTTTATTCCCACTTACTGCCCCAGCGTGGCCTACAAAAAAAGGCCTTGGCCTTAATTTGTCTTTCTGAAAAAATTTCTGGAAATATGAATTCTTTTTCAGAAGAAATCATCCCGCAGACTTCAACTGGTTGAACTCAATAATTGCAGAAGTTTTGAAAATAAGTAGGGTCTAAGCATACTTTCAGTTTCTCCTCCTTTTACTTGTCAGGGTAGAGGGGAAGAAGGTAAAGAATAAAATTTTTAAATTCAGTATAAACTAAGTCCCTAAAATCCATTCTTGCAAATGAAACAATAGTCCTCTCTCATGTCTGGTCAGGACTGAATAGGAAAGACTTGGCAGAAGCTCATCATGTTATCAAGCAGACCCTAGGTTTTCAACGTGGTCCTCCCACATAATGCATTCATAATTTTGCTCCTAATGCAGAGAGTTCCCTTTATAGCCCTGAATAGCACCAGGAAAGAGTCTTAACCCTTTTGATGAAGGCTACAGATTTGCTGTCTGTCGTCATATCTAATTTTAGCTATATAACATTCTCCTTTGTCTCCTTTTCTTTCCCTCCATTCAAAGGTAGATGAATCTGCAAATCTCTCTGCAGGCTTTTGTTACACCATACTGGACTCTCTGCCTTACAAAATCATGAGGTAAATCTCACCAATTGATTCAGATTCATTCTGGCACAATACCAATGGCTGCAGTGCCTGTTCTGATGCCAGAATCACACTTGGGTAAATGAAAAAAAAAATTAAAAAAACCACCACCTGCTTTCAGATGTGTTTCAATAGCACCTGTCACATCCTTGGCTATATAGTGCATAGTATGTATGAACTCATGCTGAGGAAAAGAGCCACTCTGATTAAATTAAAGAAAAATAAGTTGTGATAAACCAATGTAAATCTTAAATTTTCCCCTTGGGTTCACTTCACTCTACTCCAGAATGACTACCCCAGCACAGGTTACACTGGTACCTTAGACAAGCCTGCCAAACAATCAGCCTGTTTGTGCCACTTGCAAAAATATGCCTACACATGCTTGCCTTAATTGGCTTAATAAATGTGATATGTTTTATTTTGCAGATGTTAAACCATTTAAAATTGGCTTGCTTATAAGAATATCTGGTATGTAAGACAAATATTTTTAAAAACTGTTATTAAGTAGTGAGGCATCACCATTTGAGTCTGGGCTGGCAATCAATAGGTGACAGATATTCTCTATTAAACCCACACTCCCCACCCAGGAAAGGGGAAAAGGGAGAGAGACTTATGGGTTGAAAGTTAAAACTGCTTCACTAATACGAATAGGAAGAAAAATAATTCAAAATATACAAAACCAGTATTGAGTTGCCCTGACTATAATCACAGAATTGCATGTCATGGTGGCAAGTGCTGCTGATGCTGTGCGCAGTGGAAGGCAGTGGGAAGTCCTGGACTAAGCAGTGGACAGGAACTGGATTCAAAAATACATGGACTGGACTCAGAGGCAGGAAGACAGACAGAATCCTTCAGGGATGCTGACCATGAAAGAAGAGAGCAAGACCCTTGTGATCCTTCAGCTTTAAGCTGAGTAAGACGTGTAGGGGATGGAATACTTCACTGGTCAATTTTAGGTCACCTGTTCTGTCAGCTTCTTCTGCAGGTATGACCCTTTTATGACCCTTCACTTGTAGAATATAAGAGATCTCTCAGTGGCCTTTGTTGCAATAGGACTAATTTAAACATAGACCTTCTCTGCATATTATTTCTACCATTAGCTCAGTAAAACTGTAAACATTAGGCATTACCAGTTCAGGAAACAGACACTGTCTGAAAAACATACAACCAACTGCAGAAAGTGCAGTTACTTAGAAGAAACTCCACTGAAAGGAAAACTCAACTGAAAGGAAAAATTACTGAAAGGATTATTGGTCCTGTTCTAACCAAAACCAGGGCATGAGGATATATAGAGAAATTACCTCCTCAGTATACAGCACACAACAGAACAGCACCCTTCCAGGAAGAACCAAGTGAAAAATCCCACAATTGTAAATAGAGTATGTTTCTTCCTTCTCTTTCTCATTCAGGCATATGATAATTTCTAAAACCTTTTCCATACTGTCTTTCAGTGATTTGAGGACTACAAATTCTTAAGATAATATGACTCATTATGTGCCATTCTGGGTTATACAATGGTTATTTCTTTCTCAGGGAGGCAGGCAAACCTAGGTTAAGAAACAGAAATACATAATTGCATCTTTCAAACATGCAAGAGAAACAAACTAATTTTTGATGTGAGCTCTTCATCCTGAAAAGTCAGATATTTATTTTTGTTATAGTCACAAAGTATTGGCACAGGAACATTTCCTTTTCAGTATGTCCTTCACACTCTCCTCTGCAGTCTCTTGATACTTAATATATTCTTTTCTTTTAGCTTCCAACTCCTCTTTTACCTGTCCATCAACTTTCTATTCCATAGATCCGAGCATGGTTTTCAGTCTTTTCTTTTTTTTCCTAGGTGAAAGGAGGTTGTGGTTTTGATTCTTTTCACTGCAGTAAGGGGAGATGGAACTTTAATAGCTTTAATAAAACTTTTCTCCTATACGCCAATGTTATGTTATCATTTCCATATATTGTATTTTGCTGTGTTAAAACTTATTCTTTACAAAAGGTAAAGATTTCCTCTTTCAGTAATTGATTACATTTTTAATATTCTTTAATTCATTCATGTTGGATGTTTTCAGTATATCACATGCATTAAATCATCTTTATGACTCAGGAGTTCAAATGAGCTAGTAATAATCTTGAGATTAAAGATATCCATGCTCTCTCTTGTCAGCTGAGGATGGGGAGTGATAAAGCAGCTTGATGGGCATCTGCCATCTAGCCAGGATCAACTGACCACATGCTGTATACAACTTGTATCTTTCCTAACTTAAAAATCTTAAAAATGTCTTTGACTGTGGCATATTTATTTCTTTGCCCTTCCTCACCTTCTGCCAAGAGCAGGATTTAACGTGTTATTGGCTAAACATAGGTCATGGTTAATAGCTACTACCTGTCTCTTTGAGCTCTCCTCTTACTTTGGCATACAGAAAGAATTACGTGCATGTGCAGCATCAAAATTGTTCATCAGATATGCTCAACTGTAAGCACCCATACTTTACATGAACACCACTCGAGGGTGCTCTTGAGGGTCAAATGCTGATCACCAGACACATGTGGAACACGATCAAATTTATGGATTCAACTCCATTCAGTTGTATAACTGTCTACTTCAAAAAAAGGTAGGAAGGTTTTCAGGAACGTGAAACCTAGCAATGCTTGATACACAGTATGAGGTCAAATAACCTCAAATTCAAAAAAACAAAACCCACTTAATGTCCTTATTAGGTCTGTGAACTTTCAAAGGAACTGAATGCTTTTAGAGCACATGAACAAGTCAGTCTCTAAACTGTATAATAGAAACAGTGTGTGCTGCAACAAAGGTTTAGTTGCTTTTACAGTATAAAGCATATATATCAGTAAATTACAGAGTAGGAGGGAATATGATACCAGCCAGTGTTTTTCTGACAAGCCCACTGCACATTAGGCTGCAGAATTTTGCAAGCGTAGTGTGGGGTGATGAAGAGCTTCAAAGAACAACCTGGCAAAATTACAAGGTAATCTCAGAAACTTTCAGACCTAACAACCTTTATACCAGGAAAGCAAACACAGCACAAATGTCTCCTGCAAGCCTGATCTACTAACGCTGAACTGGTTCATACTATTCCACTTTTCAAAAGAATTCAAGGCTTTTGAAGCTGTGATTAAATGGATCATTACAACTATCATGTAACCAGATGAAACTCAGGGTCTTGGTAACATGCCAAAATTTCTGTGGAAGCAGTCTGTCAAGGAGGCACCCCAAAGTCAGTTTTAGGCAGACAACAAGTTCCAAAGCAGACCTTATTCTGGCTGGAAAAGTGCAGCAAATCAGCCAACCAACACAGGGTTTATACAATTAGTTAGCACTCTGACAACATAAAATACAGGTTTGGATATCCATTGAGGAGATTATTGGGATGCAGCAAAATGAGAATAATGAGGATCCACAGTGTGCATGCACACACTCACAAGAAACACACCAGGGCCCTCTGACTCCAGGGTACACACTCACCTGGGTTAGGCAAGGACTCACACTCGCCTGGTTAGGCAAGGACTCACACTCACCTGGTTAGGCAAGGAATTATTCAAGGATATATTTGGTAAATTATCACTCACCCAAAAGAGGAGGTGGGTCACTCCCAGTCCCGGGAAGTTTCCTTATACGGCTTTCCAGTCTGAGGGAAGGGCTCTGGCATAGACCCATTGCTCGCAGAAGACCACACAAAGGGGATCTTTGGTGCAAACCCTATTTTATAGTCTGATGAGATCTGGCTGTGGGCATTGCAGAAGCTTCTCAGCTTCTCTGGGCCACTCCTCTGCTGACGGCCCTGTCGACCCACTCCGGGTCCCACAAAAGAGCCATTAACTGCCCCATTGAAGGCTCCAGTTCTCAGAGGGGGATGTGCAACTGCCACAGCAGTTCTCGGGATGGGGGGGGGGGGGGGGAAGTGCAATGGCCACACAGTATTTACTGCGTTTCTGCAAAATGGTTTTACTTACACATTTGAAATATAAATGTAACTGCTTAGTGGTACACATAGATGTGAACAACCTCACAAGTTACAGGTTGGTGGCAATTCTACTGGGTTTTAAGACTGCAGTTTTATTACTGGGTTCAAGGCCAGTCAGTAATGACAAGAGTTAACTTCACTGACCATTTGAGCAGATACTTTTGTTTACTTTAACTGACTGTGCATTTAGAATTAACTTCTCTGACTTTTAGATAATAAAATAAAGAGCTGTAGAGAGTAGCGTACTTGTACTGTATATCAAATTTTATTAGTTGAAAAGACTAAAACATTGTGATGCACACACTGCAACACATCCAGTGTAATATCACATATTATATCTTACCTTTTTTCATTTTACATTATATTCCACCATCATTCTACCTGAGCAATGATAGAAAACATTTCTTGGATCATGAAAAAGAAAGCTATTTAAACAAATAAAGCAGGTGTCATATAGTCTATTTCAGATTCTTCCGCAATGAAAGATCTTTGTTTGTTTTTAAGGAACTACAAGACAGCATTTGCTGAATATTATTATGAATCTTACTATGTTTTAACAAGGAAAACTATATTCCACTTCATCTTGTACAAAGCATTTCAGAACCTCTTTGGTTCACAGAATCACAGAGTGTTAGGGATTGGAAGGGACCTTGAAAGATCATCTAGTCCAATCCCCCTGCCGGAGCAGGAATACTTAGATGAGGCTACACAGGAATGTGTCCAGACAGGTCTTGAATGTCTCCAGAGTAGGAGACTCCACAACCCCCCTGGGCAGCCTGTTCCAGTGTTCTGTTACCCTCACTGAGAAGAAGTTTCTTCTCAAATTTAAGTGGAACCTCTTGTATTCCAATTTGAACCCATTACACCTTGTCCTATCATTGGTTGTCACTGAGAAAAGCCTGACTCCATCCTTCATATATCTGTAAACATTAATGAGTTCACCCCTCAGTCTCCTCTTCTCCAAGCTAAAGAGACCCAGCTCCCTCAGCCTTTCCTCGTAAGGGAGATGCTCCACTCCCTTAATCATCTTTGGTGCCCTGTGCTGGACTCTCTCCAGCAGTTCCCTGTCCTTCTTGAACTGAGGGGCCCAGAACTGGACACAATATTCCAGATGTGGTCTCACCAGGACAGAGTAGAGGGGAAGGAGAACCTCTCTTGACCTACTGACCACCCCCCTTTTAATACACCCCAGGATGCCATTGGCCTTCCTGGCCACAAGGGCACAGTGCTGGCTTATGGTCATCCTGCTGTCCACCAGGACCCCCAGGTCCCTTTCCTCTACACTGCTCTCTTATAGGTCATTCCCCAATTTATACTGGAACCTGGGTTTTTTCCTATCCCGATGCAAGACTCTACATTTTCCCTTGTTATATTTCATTAATTTTTTCCTTGCCCAACTCTCCAGCCTGTCCAGGCAACATTTTGGAAAAAGAAGTGGAAATCCTTCAAAAATATTACTCTTATGGATACCTGAAAGCTGTAACAGATATTTGGGAAAAATGACTGATGTCCTGAAATAAAAAGTTAAGTGGCAAAAAGCTTTGAATACCTCTGCCTGGGGAAGAAACAATCACCTAGAGCCAGCCAAGCAACCATAATTCTTAATTACATTGTAGATTTTTTTTTGTGGTATTCTGCTTAGGCTTATTACGATTCATTTAGCTGTAGTTTCAACTCTCATTCTCTCAAAAATTTAGTTTGCACCCATTAATTGCAACTGTCATGAAAGAAATGCAGCCATTACAATGTCAAAATCCCAATACATGTATATGCATAAGCTTGGTATGTGACACTAATTGTTATGAAAGCTTTGACATAATCTTCTCCTGAACCCATGAAAATTATTAGCTCAAAATATTATTACTGGAAAAAGACTTTATAGCTACTTACACCAAGTGAGCAATAGGAGTCTAAATGCTTTCAAAACAGGTTAATGAGTTATAATAATTACTGAACAATTATTATCTCACAAACTGAAAGAAACTTTCCCCAGGGTAATTTCTTTCTACACTATGAACTTTGAAATTGGGGCCAGACCTGAAAAAAAGTAGAACAAGCTAATGTGACTCTCCTAAGCACCAAAGTTTATTTCATTAGATATATATTTAAGAGAGAAATACAAAACAGTACACAATGGCCTACATTTGTTGTTACACAAATGTGAAATAGCTGTAAGCATGCCTAAAGTAAGACAGTGAGAGACAGTATTTGATAGTGCAAGACAAAAAAGCAAAAAGAAACCCTGTGGCAAACCACATATTTTTGTTCTGATGTATTGGCAAAAAGAAGCAGATGTTAATAGAGGTTAATCCAATATTTATATCAACCTCCAGGAGCAGTAAAACTTGATAGTTGCTAGAAGTGCCCTAAAATGAACTAAAGCAAGACTACAATTTTTTGCTTTATTCATGACCATACCTAGAGTTCAGATACGTAGCATCAGAAGATGACCAGTCTGCCTGAGGTAGATTTCTAGGCTTCCTAAAAGGTCAGAGAAGAGAGGGGAGGAGAGGGAGGAAGGAAGGAAGGGAAGGAAGGGAAGGAAGGGAAGGAAGGGAGGAAGAAAGGGAGGAAGGAAAGGAACGAAAGGAAGGGAATGAAAGGAAGGCAAAGGAAAGGAAAAAGGGAAGGAAAGGAAAGGAAAGGGAAGGGAAGGGAAGGGAAGGGAAGGGAAGGGAAGGGAAGGGAAGGGAAGGGAAGGGAAGGGAAGGGAAGGGAAGGGAAGGGAAGGGAAGGGAAGGGAAGGGAAGGGAAGGGAAGGGAAGGGAAGGGAAGGGAAGGGAAGGGAAGGGAAGGGAAGGGAAGGGAAGGGAAGGGAAGGGAAGGGAAGGGAAGGGAAGGGAAGGGAAGGGAAGGGAAGGAAAGGAAAGGAAAGGAAAGGAAAGGAAAGGAAAGGAAAGGAAAGGAAAGGAAAGGAAAGGAAAGGAAAGGAAAGGAAAGGAAAGGAAAGGAAAGGAAAGGAAAGGAAAGGAAAGGAAAGGAAAGGAAAGGAAAGGAAAGGAAAGGAAAGGAAAGGAAAGGAAAGGAAAGGAAAGGAAAGGAAAGGAAGAAGGAAGGAAGGAGAAGAAAAGGAAAGAGTGGGACAGTATGTATCCTGTGAAAAGTCATGATAATCAAGCCAATAGAAGCCAACATCAAGCAAGAAAGCAGAAAAATACAAATTAAGTAAGCAAATAGCAAGTGAATAGCTATTTAGCTTGGGAATTGCTCTTATACTTCTTCAGGGAAACAATCTGCTAACACAGTGTTGGTTTTGTATCATACAGTCTAGAAGTCCCTCAATGTCCATTGTCAGGATGTAAGCCTCTGGTTCAGGTAGTGAAATGAGAGACTCTACCTGTTACACTGACATCCAAACACTCTGGGTTCCAGTCTTATTGAATGGTGAACCAAGATCTTTGAGGCTGAAGGAGTGAATAAGAAGTCAGGTTCCACTTCCTAGGTTAACACCCTGTCATGGACTTATCCATGGCCACACACTTTGATGTACCTTCTCCAGTGTGGAGACTTATCCTTGGGCCACAATCCTTTCAGAGGTACACTAGCTGCAGCAGAGTCGTCACCACAGCCACACACACTTTGGGCTGTCCTTCTCCCATGTGGACTCATCCACAGGTAACAGGCCCTTTGACCTGAGTTCACACTGGAGTTCCAGCCCATCCAGTACAGCAGCACAGAAACAGCAGTGATGCCCTGGACACCTGCCAGCCCAGCCTCATCGCCATTGCTGTTGTCAAAATGTTTGCAGGCACAGCAGAGTAAAATGATAAGCACAACCTCATCAAAGGATATTATGCAAAATATAATAAATATAAATATATATATAATATAATAAAAATATAATAAAATTTAATAAACAGTACTATACATATTTCTGTGGATGGACTGAAAGTCTTAAATTATATTGTGCTATTATTACACATTTTCTTATCATGACTACCCTAAAGTTTATGTGATTCTTATTTCACAAGCAGTGGGAAAGAGTCTCTATGCATTCAAGTTACCGGTGAAATACCTGGTGAACACTGATTTCTCAGAAGTCAGGAAAGGATGAATATTAAACTGTTTATATAACTATACATGGGCCTGATTCAGGTTTCATTACAGGTAATAGAAAACTGTTCACAGATCTCAGAAGTGCAATGAATCACTGAAGAGTGCTGTCTTGCCTAAATATTTTTAGAATTATATTCAACATCAATTTATGTAGATTTTTAGATGTAACTGATACAGTGCATATATACTCATATTAAGTTATATAGTTAATTCTAAATGCAAAATCATAAATTGGTTGCTTAACTTTAAAGTATAGATGTTTCATTATGATTTAATTCTACGAGCTGCAATTACTTTGGCATACTAACATTCAACATACACTAAAAATTATTAAAGGGTTTGTTTTTTAAAAAAAAGACTTTCCAAGGGGGATACCCACTGTCAAGGAGAATACCAGGTATCAGCTCTCAGCTTTTACTAAATAATTAATGAAGAGAGTATTGCATGGAAACAATCTGAAATGATTCATTCACTTGAAGAGTTTGCACCCCACATATCAATCTCCAGTTCATACCTCATGATCGTAAGGGACATTTTCAATTCCCTATGGAAGAAACTAAAGCTGCTATGGGAAGTACTAGATTTACTGGCATTTGAACCAAAAGTGCAGTTTCAAATTCATGAATACATTGAGAGAATTGCATTGCATTTGTATTATGTGTTTAAACCTGCTGACAGATATTAATCAATTTTATTAGTTATAAACAATAGGGTTTTTTTCCATGTTACCTGTCATCTGTTCACCTGACCTCATCTACAACAATTGTGCTACTAAGATACCTCTGTGGATCAGTTCATGCTGAGATACTCAGAATCAGACCTCTTCCATTCACATCTTTTTGGTGGTGAAGCTGATTTAAGAAGTCTGCAATGGCAATGCAATCATCCCCCACATGAGTTACAGTTTGCCACCAGTTCATTTCTCCAAGTATTGCTACCTGTTACCGCAGTATATATATAGTATTTATATATTATAAATATTTTTCTATATGTTATTTTTATAGTATATATATGTGTGTGTGTGTATTTGTTTATGTGTATATATTAAAAAAGATATTGCATACTAAGTCATAACCATGATTCTGGTTAAAAAAAGAAAAAAGAGGGATAGAGGAGAGAGAGATGGAAGGAGGAATGAATAGCCAAAATCAAGACTGTCTCATGCTGTCTATCAGAAAGAAAAGCTGTGTGGAACCTTGTATACACATATATTACCTTGCAGTTGATGAATGTAACTTGACAACAAAGTAGCATGTAGGAAGAAATTTAGCGGCCAGTCTTGGGGAAAAAGCTCTATAGTAAGAACAGTCACTCTTTGGGCCTTTCTAATCTTTGCCCAGTCTTCAGTCTTTCTCTCTTTCCCACATTGGTTCCTTATACAAATTTCACTCTTGTTTAACTACTTCCCATATTTCCTTCTTAGATTCATCAACGTATTTTTTAGGAGTTTCAAACCATTATGCCTAGGACACTGGCATGTTAGCCCTTAATGTAACAGAAAAATATTTGAGTTATGTATAAACAATCCACAGTAACTTTACAGAACTCATCCAGCCTGTGCTACCATGGCCAAACAGTGCCAGGGAGCTGAGTTAACTCATTGGCAATACCAGACAGCGAGACAAACAGCAAAGTTGTTTCCCAATTTAATGCTTAGAGTAAGGTATACTTTTAAACCACTGAATCAATCCTGACATTTCTTTGGAATGACTACCACAAGATAACCTGACATTCCTCATGGATATGTATTCATACAAATCTCATTATGGAAACACCCTGTAGCTAGATCTGAGCACAGTTACATTCCCTGGTTTCAAGGTGAATGAGTGGCCTCTGCCTTATGGAAGGGAAAATAATTCTAGTGGATGAATCAAGGAAATTTTTATAGAAATTATTCACTTATGGTGTTCAGCTGTTCCATGTGAGTTTTCAGATGAATAAAACTTGGGTAAGTGTGATTTTTAAAGGCTCAGTATGATCTGTAAGGTAACAGGAAACAATACGTGTATCTTTAATATGGAACAACAGATGAAATCCCTGTAAGCCTTCAGAAAACATCATTGAGGCTAACGCGTTATTGTTAATGATCCTATGGCTTACCATATGTCCAGGCAGTAAAGTTAGCTAATGTGCTATTGTTTTTTCCAGCTTCAGTTCCTTTAAAAACAAGCTGATAGGAATATAATGGTATTAACACTAGAGAATGAAAACTACAGAGGAGAAAACACTCAGTTTTGTTCCAGGCTATCAGTATTCAGACTATATTACACTCATTAGTATTTAGAAAATATACTTCCTAACACTAGCTGTTTGTATAAATACTGAACTCTATTACAAATATGACCTGTATGAATATGCAAGAAGGTGGCATTAGAGATTGCTCATTTCCAATAACAACAAGACATGGGATTAACGAATTGATGAATACTGGATAATACATTCAATTAAAATTTCACAAGTAGTAAGGAAACTAAAAAACACAAAAACATGCTGAATGCAAGAAATTGCAGATGACAAACACAAATGAATAATGATTAAGATGCTCGGTAACCACTTCACAGTGATTTCTGAACAGTGGTAAATGTCATACAGTTTTAGTTCTAGAAATTAATAACTTCAGAGCAAGAGTCTAGAGAGAAAACTTGTATCATTCTCATTACTATAAAGACAGAAGAGCTCCAGTATCAGTGGAATGATCTTAGAAATGCCCTCAGTACAACTGAGATCAATTTCTAGACTTCAGAAAACTAAAAGTATATGAAGCTTTTTCCTAAAAGGTCTGGATTATTGATGCTGTGTTCTGCATTTCAGATCAAGATTTTTTTCTCATTTCTTCTTATTTCATAATTCAAAGAGTAAGAACATATATCCACATGTGAGCATGCCCATACACAGCCACATGCATAAACAAGTTAGTTGTGAATTTTCCAAAGGAAAAATGTCAACTTTGGAAAAGAAATTAACATTATCTACCATACAAGTCACAATTAGGAATTTCTCACAGCTGTTTTGGAAAACTGTATCAATTTTTGAATGTTGAATGTTTCTGCTAAAGTGAATTTGAAGCAACTAGTAAAAAATTAATTTTTACTTTTGCCTTAATATTCTATAGTTAAAAAAAAAAACCACAAAGCAAAAACAACAACAAAACAAAACACAAAACAAACAAACCAAATCAAAACATAAATCATTCTTCCTGATCTGAGTAAACTAAGTATTAAATTACGATGGTTTTCACTGGGATGGAGCAGGTAAGACTGTCATGTAAACAGGTACCCAGCTGTCCTGAGAGCCTGTAGGTACTTGCTGTGCTCTTTTCAGCTGTTGGTCATCACCTTAAAGCTGAGACTGGTGCTAAAATGGAGAGCTGCTTCTTTTTTGCCTCATTCTACTGTAAAGTTGATTAGCTTCATTTAGCCTTTTCATAGTTTTTGCTGGAAGAAAATGCTCACTCTTCAGTTGTCTTTATTACAGAAAGAGCCAATTTAATAAATAAACAAGGAAGTCTTCATAGATAAGACTCTCCACAACTCCATTCAGAGCAAACAGCTGGAAGCTTAGGCTTCAACATTGCACAGACATGAAGTCAAGAAGCTCTTTCATAGTCAGGCATTGCTCAGGCAAGGGGGACATCTCACAGTAGTCTCACTGCTGTTAGTGTCTGCTTTCCAGCTGAGATCACTGCTCAAGATACGAGTTTTTCCTTCTGTTCCCTACCATAACAAAGTTAAATGGCATAGCTAGAACAAGAAACAGTCTGCACATAAAGGAAGGGAAAACAAAATAATTACAGCCTGGGGCAACAAAAAAAAAAAAGGTTGTTATTGTTTTTCAGTTCAAATATGTCAAATGTGGATGCATTTTGCATGTTAACAGGCATGTTATGTATAAGTCTGGGATGAGAGTTCAGTTCCTAACCACCAAGAGCTACCTGATATTTTTCTCAAGAAAGTAGATTAATCTTGAATATTAGGCTTATTTGCCAAAACTTGTGTTACTTAAGATTGTTCTCTCTATTGTTTTAAACAGCCATTTTTATGCAAGGTGAAAATAAAAATTGTGAAATAGGAGCGAGATAGTATTCATTTCTATAGCATCCATCCATAAGTTCATCTTCAGTCAACCACTTATCAGTCAAAAGCAAAGAAAACAACTGCTTTTACACTCATTAAACAGTGAGTGCTGCTACTTATTCCAAATACTATGATGAAATATTATTGTCTCATATAGATCCTTGTTCACATTTAACTTTTGGAAACTCTCAAAAGTTTAACGGATTCTAGTATGTAATTGTTTTAATTAAATGTTATTTGTTAAAAAGCATCCTCATTTACAAATTTAATTACGGTGTTAATATAGCTTTAAAAGTCTGCAATAATTATCTCTTTTTAGGAGAATCTCATCACACAGGCCCTTTATTAGTGTTATTAGAGCCATCTACTTTGTCCAATAACATTAATTACAGCCTGGGAATATTTATGTCTTCTATATTTATGCAAAATGCCACTATAGCTAATACAGAGTCTTCAACAGATGCTGAATAACATGTATAGATCAAGTAGTTAAAAGCCTCCATAATCAGCAAAAGCACAAGAAATATACAGCACCATACCTGTCAATAAGTAGTTGTGCATTCCTGTGCATTCAGATAACTAAAGTAGAAAGATCATTCCTCATGTTGTAATTAGTTATAGATCTTATTTCTTTTATCTGCTCTCCAAATGATTGTTTTTTGTTCACAAGGCTGGAGTCTCCATTTATCCCTTTCATGTACTGTGACATGCTCTGGTATCAGTGTACACTATTTTTAGTTCCTGCATACTTTAAATGATATATTCTGTTATGACTCAGGTGTGATTTATGGCCATCTCTTATTTTTCCACTCCTTATCAGACAATACAGATAATACAGATATGTCAGTTTCTTTCAATTTATACCAAACATTTTCTCTTATAGATTCATGTTTTAATACCATTCACCAGTGGACAAAATAGAATTGACTATGCCTAACCCAAATATGTATGGAACAGCTACTTGTCATCTCAGCGGCTTTTTTCCTTTTCCCCTTCAGCTGCTCATGCAAATGTCTTCTTACTCTTAGTTCCATTCTTTATTACACATTTCTTCCATCAACCACAGCAAGCCACCCTGTTTATAATTCACATATTAATAAAAAAAAAGAGAGAGAGAGAGAGAGAAATGAACCCAATTTAAGAACTGAGCATTCAGGTTTAATATACTTACATTGCTTATCTGACACTCAGATTACAGAATCTTCAGAATGAAAAGCAGGTTGTAGAAAACGTGTATTATTCTCCCTCTTGGTACAGCTCTGGCATAGCCTAATTTATGAACATTTAAGACTTTTCGTATATGTCTGTAATGTTAGCTCACAAATCTGGTTGCTACTTTTCTCACACAGTGGACATAATTTTGATTTATTTAATTTTTTTTCTTCAGATCTTTTGCAGAATGCTGATGTATGCATTTACTTACAAATACCATCTTGAAATTTCCAATATTCTATTGGAAACAACTTTTTAATAAATATTTCAATTAAGTATTTATTTTTTTCAATCTTTATAATCATTAATCATGTTAAATAAAAGACCTGAATTCTTAATTGGATTTGAAAACCTATTTGTAGTATTGCAGTATTTGTAAGCTCCATGTTTATATTGTATATTTGTGTACATTTCATAAACCTACATATACCATTTCTGAAACAAAGTTTAGGACTTGCTGACAAAATACATTCATGACCTGGAAATCTGTAATGTATCTTCTCCAGTTTCTTGACAGAAACTGCAAAAGCAACAAATACATGTGTTTCTCAGTAGACATTTTTCATATGTCTACCACAATCTGATGTCATAATGATAGGACAAGGCTTCTTCCTGTATTTGTAGAATTTCCAAGAAAAACAAATGTTTTGATATAAAGCTAGAAGTTCAACCTTTAAAAATATATACTTTTACTATCACAAAAAGAAATATGTCAATGTTTTCTAAAAGTTAATTTTGATATTTCCACTTTGAAGTATTCTGGAATTTTACACTTCAAAAAATATTTTTCATTAGCATACAGAACAAAAGCACACTTTTAAATACCAGAATTTCCCACAGTAGAAAGCTGTTATTTTCTATTTAGTTCTAGGAAATATTTGAATTATTTAAAGAAAAGTATTTCAGCCATTTCTATCCCTATATTTGTATGAAGTTCTATGTGGAGTAATATCAAAGGGTAAAAATATACCATATTTTATAACTGTAATGCTGTATTATCTTCCAATAGTATTTATGATTCCTCTAAGGCAATATGGGTTTCAAATTTTACAAAATATCATTTGAAAAATCAATTGCCTACTTCTCATGCTGTTTTTATTTAGTTATGTTTACAGCTTTGCCTGAGAGAGTGCTTTTATTTGCTTTCACAATGTGATTGTTTTGTTTCTACTAAATATATTGACTATGATCCATGCTCAGGACTTGATGATGTTAAATATTTCATATTTTTCCTTAAAGCAATTACTAATTTCTCATTAATCAATGTTTTTAAATATCTGTCTTCTCTGTAAGACTTGAGAATGTTACAGTATGAGCTTCTTGTTCCCTGAATGTCTTTGCAGTCTGCATCTCAGCTCACGTTGATAACATCCCCTGTTCTTTTTGACTTCTACAGAAATTAGGGATACCTAGAAGCTCAGAAAAAGTACATAGAATGCCACAAGATCAAATACAGCTTTTTACTGCTCATGAGATGTTCATATATAAACTTTTCAGCACATCATCTTGATAGGTCCTAACCTCATTTGATGTTCTGCTCTGGTGATAAAAGACAGGACAGAAAAGCTAACAGAAAGAAGGCGTTATGAATAGGGAATTCTGTTTCTCAGGGAATTTCACATGGTAGTATATATGTGCATTAACATGCATTAATATGGTGCAACCCTAGTTTTCAACTCTGATTCCTATAATGTTTCCAGTTAGATTAAGAAGCTGTATTTGTCTAAAAATAGAAAATATCAATCCCTCTTATAGTATACTTTGAAAGTGAATGCTTTTCCTTTTTTTTCCCCTCTAGTTTAAATACAGATGGGTACTTTTTGAATGCTCTTTGAGGTCTCCAGTATTACATGAAAGATGCATACTAAAAAAATTTCAGGTGAAAATATCTATTATTTTATGTTACTTGCATAAAATCATTCAAGTCTCTGCACGTCTCTTCCCTTTTCCTGCAAGCAGATTGAGGTCTGCTCTCATTCCATTTCGGATTCATTTCTGTTCATTCAGTTTTGTTTCCCCTCATCCAGAACCGCGTGACTTGAAACTTCTCAACAACTTTCCAGTTCAGGAAGTAACTATTGCTCCCATTTCACACACAGAAAACAAATACAGAAAACGCAAATACCCAGACAAAGCCAGTAGACAGTGGTTTCAGGAAAAGAACAGAAATTACACAGAAAGTGTAACCTTCTATCTAAAAGATGATTTCTCAGTTGATTCCCGAATTAGCAAGTTAATGAAACACAGATTTAAAGCACTATAGATTATTCCAGTATCTGAACTATCTCTAAGTGTGTCTATATTTCATCTTGCCAAGGGTGCATAGATTCAAAACCCCACAGTCCATACAGTTGGATTGCAAGTCCTTCTTGGGATTGTCAGAGACTGAAAAAGATAATGTCTCAAACATCATGACAAAACCAGTTCATCCAGTAGCAGGAGACAGGGACATTCCTGATGAGTTGAATTGTGATTTACATATCAAGGACAAGCTAACAAGCCACAGACAAAGGCCAGCTGGCTGATACAGCAGGTGGGGGACATGTTGAAAGGCATGTAGCTCCATCTTCTGATCGGCTCACCTAAGGGAAAAGACCTGAGACCACTCGAGTCCCTTCAAGGTGGTCCGAGACCCTTCGAGACTTTTCCATCTTTCACAATCACCCGCCAGTGACACCTGCACAAGAGACCAAAGATTGCAAAAGCAGGCAATTCAGAGGACTATATGAAGCCCACCTGCACAAGCATGGACATGCACCCACTATCCTGAGGACCACTCCACCCACCAGTATCACCTCAGGAACTGAACAAGATGCTCCACATCACTGGATCCGAGGCTACAAACCCCATCATACACAAAGCGGAGCCATAAGGATGATGAAATTTCTCTCTCTCTTTTCTTTCTTCTGTATACTTCTTTTGCTTTCCTTTTTATAACTAATATAGTAACGTAAGATTTACAGTCCCACATGTGCCGCAAACTTTTTATGTTTACCAACTGAACTTAAATCACATAAACTCTTCTGCCACCAAATCATTTGCCAGTTGGGCCAAGATGCAAAATAAAAGCCTTTTGCTGATGGACCCTAAGTATTATGTATATTGTTTTCCAACCAAGGGGACCCATGAACCTGAGTCACCTCTCTCACTACCCATACCTCTGGGTGGGACGTAACAGGCATCCACATTTCCCTTAGTAGATTCTTCCATTCAGAGGGCTGGATTTATGATGTGATGCTAGATACTACTCAGGCAGATATTTACCCAATAATGGCAAGAATGTTCGAAGCCCTGCAGACTCGAATTTTCTTCTGGTAAATATTTGTGTGTGCTTTAAGCTATTCTTGATCATCAAGTTCACAGCAATCAAAGTCTCGATGGACATAGTTAATGTGTATTCTCCAGCTAATTCTCTTTCTGCTAAGTCCACCTGGTAAAGTCAGTCAACATGTGTGTTTCAAAAAGACACCCACTCCTAATTTAAACGGCAGACTACCTACTAAGTTTCCAGGTCTGTTGTTTAAAAAAATAGAAGAGTTTGGTGCATGTTTACCATTCCTTTACCATCAGAAATCTCTTTCTGTGGTCATTCACACAACATTATCAGGTTGGTCACTGTATTTCAAAGCTAAATATATTGAGTTTATAATTTTAAAATAAATTTCCAAAATTACTCCAACATTTTTTTCAAGACTTTTTCTTTTGAATTTTAACCATCACTGTTCAATATGGAGCCTAACACTAGCACAATATGTTGTTACCTGTCTCAGAAATCATGTCTGTAGAATAATAATATTTTTCTGAATTTATTGGCTACCATCCCCATTGTATTATTTCTGGTTAGTCTTTAGAGAAAGTAAAGCTATCATTGTAACACAAATAATAAAGTTATATTCAGTATGATTTTTTTAACTGTTCAAATTAAAGGGCTGCCTATGTTTGAAGAATGGGACATACTCCTACCAATTCAGCATAAATAATTATGCCTTTGCAGCAGTATAATACAACATATATATCTGTATAATGTTCTAAGAAACTATCTGCTTTTAGATATTTAGCACACTGAATTACTCCACATCACATACTCTCTTTCTAAATAAGATGTTAAATAAACGACCATAATTTTCTATATCAGTTTTGAAATTGCTTGCATGCACACCATTGCTTACACGTGAAAAATACCACCTATAGCTAAAATTCCTTTGCAGATTTATTCCCAAATTTCACTTCATGTATAAAGTAAAACCCATATCTCAGAATGACCAAGCCATACAACAACATATGCGGTCCAGCTGAGAAACTGACAGTGAGCTCTGGAATGCATTATTGTAATGTGTTGACTTTCTTGTTTTTGCTGCAGTTGCAGTTTTCCTGCTGCACTCAATGTAAATTGATGAGTTTCATCTAAGATATTGTAAAAATACCCATTCCAATCTTTGGACTGCTGGCCAAGCGATTCTTTCCCATTCAGTATCACTACTGTAATGTTCTCTCTCTTATGAATTTCTATTTTTATGAGATTTTGAAGGAAACTTCCCTAGAAAATGCAATGTTGAGCTGCTCAGACAAGTTCAATAACTCCAGAAGTTTTGATTTGATCAAAGGTGCTGGTGTAAATACAAAAGAAGTTGTCATAGTCTCCTCAGCACAATGCCCCATCAGCTAAAGGATTTGGTTTTGTTGTATAGGCAAAAATACTATGGGGAAAATAAAACTGAGTTTTCAAGATATTAGGTGCTTCCTTCACTCATCAGACAAAAAACTTTGAATGAAAGCATCCCTGTATGCAGTACCCACTCACCTAAAATTAAAAAAACACAAGTGAAAATACAATAGAAAGGTGTAATTAGCAGTTTGTATTCTTCATGATTATCTATCTATCTATCTTCATCTATTATCTATCTATCATGATTATCATGATTATTATGTATTCTACATGATTATCTTCAAATACAGATGGCTTAAAATTATAATTAGGATTGAGAAGTGAAAATGACGTAGAAGAGTAAAATCCTGCAAACCTGCAGGTGCACTACTTGCCAGTTGTAGGTACCCCCAATAGATAAAATACATATTGATGAAGGGAGAATACAAGAAACACCCTGCAAAGTAGTATCTCATTCTGATAGGCACCGACTGCAGACATAACCTCTAATCAAACATTTTGGAGAAGTGCCAGCAATGGGGTGAGAGAATGCAGAAAATTCCTCTGCAGAAGACTATATGGTTGAAATCAGCACTAAATGAATTCTGATAGAACTAATGGAAAGTAGATTCATGCTACATACCTCCGACATTTTTGTAGAATTCAGTTGTCCAGATAAAAGATGTAAACACACAGAAATGGCTTAGTGGTTGATACCAAAGGCTATCCAACCCAGCAACCTAGTTCAGGGTAGCCAGAGTGGTGGCACAGGCAAGCGTACAAGCAGGACAAGCACAGAGGTCCTTTCCTCCAAATATCCTTCCAGTCTCCAGCTAAACTGCCTTTGTCTATTCCTTTTTGGCCCTAGTTTAAAGGCTAATAGTTGAAATACCTAGGTGTTATTTTTTGCTCTTCAGGGCAATCAGGGCAAAGGTTTTCTGCTGCACTGAGCACAGTTTATGTCCCTAGAATAAAATTTTGAAGGCTTAAAAAGAGAAACAGTGGTTCAAGTAGTAATAAAAAATAAAAAGCTAAAAAAAAGAAGAGTAGTCAGGAGGCCACTCAGAGACCAAGTAGGACAACAAAGGTGTTAGAAGCAGGTATGGATAAGAGAATTAGTAACAGCTGGAAAGTGCCCAGCAGCTAATGTGAAAAGAAATGGTCTCACTAAGGCAAGGCACGGAAGGAATTCAGTGCACAACATGCCTCTTGTGACCTGTGTGGACTATGTACTGGAGAAGAAGAGCATGTCATTTCAAATACTCACCTGAGAATGATCACCGTATTAACTTCTGCACAATTCAGTCCTTTGATGAATCCTGACAAATACAGAATGCTTTGCCTCTTGCTAAACTGTGATAACACATTATACAGCAATATTGTAATGGTTTATTAGTTTCAAATGCAATGTTTGGGTTTGCAGTAAGATTCATTTAAAAGTAATAAATGCAAAAAGGTCAGATGTATGGGGAGGGAGAATGATGTGGTCATTGTCACAAGGGGTTGGCAAGAAAACAAAACACAATTTACTTATTTATTTATTTTTTATCTATGTATTTATTTTGCACTCCATAAGAAAGCCTGGCACTATCCATTTGAACCTGTGATGATTTCAAAGGCAGAACTCATATCTCTACCATTTTGGAGTCTGAAAACCCTGATAATTTTTCAGTCATTCTTCTACATTCGTATCTTCAGAACAGCTTCTGATTTTTTTAAAGGAGAAAAAAGAAAAATAATCAGGATCTGGTTAAAGCCCAGATGGTAGACTATGGACAGTTTCCCTCTTGTTTTAATGAGCTTCAGGTCACATCCTTGTGGTGCAAGCACTTTCTATCCAAATATTTTAAAAATTATTATATACCTATGGCACTTCTAAAATGAAACTACATCCAAGTTAAAACAGAGTAAAAGCTAAGTGGGAAGCCTGCACAGAGCAGCATGTTGCCTTAAATACATGGAGAAGAAAATTTATTTCTAGGTAACTGAAAAATCTTGTAAATTTTATTGCTTCTCTCCCTGCTCCTCATCAAGGAAATGGTAATTTAAAGCAGTGTCTTCATTCTGAATATTTCTCAGAATGACAACAGTACAAAACCACAAAAAGAGTGAGTTTCTTGGAAATAGTGTCTGCTTCAGAAGAATAATTTATTGAATCAGCAATGTGTGAATTTGAGATTCCAGGAATCTTGAAAGGGCTGATGATTATATCCCAAGCCACTCCTTTTCTAAGTTAGCAAGTGTTATTTCAAACTCTTGAGACACTTCTGCACTTTGGCAGTGTTAGACAGCAGCAATGACACCTTTTAAGTAGGTGAGCAAGAAAAAACATGAAATTACTGCTTCCATATTGATGGAAAACTATAGAGTTGCACAAACTGAGACTTATAAACTAAAAACCAGCACAGCCCAAAAAAAGCAGTGTAGATAAAGAGTTTTCTGATATTTGTTTCTGCTTTAAAAAACTGGAACGTTTAATGTGTTTTGGAAAGCTAGACCTACTTAAAACTTATTCCACATTTCAAATTTAAAGCACATAAATAAGTCTTCACAAGGCTTTAATTTACCAGTGCCCACGTCAAACACAGCAGAATCAGTTGCAGTGTCCCTTAGTGTGCTCAAAGTAGACAGCATATATTTTATAGCATTTGGAGAGGGGATCTTTGTTTTTTAAAATGAAATGTTAAAGATTTAAATACTTCTGATACCTATTAAAGATACATGGAAAACAGTTTTGAAAGGTGCTGTTAATATATGATATTTCCCTTTATTTATTTATTTATTTATTATATTTATTTAACAAAATTTCATATTTCTTGTTTTATCCTCAATAAACATGTAGGTCTTCACATATGGCTGATTTATATAGATTGTTTCATAGAAGGAATTGTCGCTCACTTCTGTTTAAATTGGGGTCTGGAAGGCTATATGTAACAGCATTCCTGATAATTGGTTCTATTATGAAGCACTGTCACAGCAAATTTTCTGAGCACAACAGACTTCTGAACACTATCTCCCAGGAGGAAAAAAAAAAAAACAACACCACAACACACACACCACTATCCTGCTTCAGTACCATAAATTTAAATTCTAATTGCATAGAGTAAATGCAATTATACCTCACATAATGCAGGTGCCAAACTTGAGATTTGGAGTATGTATTTTAAACAATACAGAGTTGCCACAGAGCTTAAAACAAAGACATGAAACACTACTGTTACAATTCTTCTCTAAATATGAAAGAAGAAAAGAACCCATCTGTCTTTTCTAAGTGTACCACACTGCTACATGTTTCTTTTCAACTCACTCTCTAGCAGACCTTTGCTACTTCATTAAAACGTTTTTCAACATGTCATATATATTTGTGGTGTAACAATCCATAGTTTATTCATGTTGAGTGGCTAACCTTTCTCAAAGCAATTTAAAAATGTTTCTCCTTCCTTTCTTTTGTAAAATCTCATCTGAATGGCTCTGAAGCAGAACCAGGCAAGAATTGACCTAAACATAAACCTTTTTAAAGATTAAAAAAGGAAAACTTTGGGATTTATTTATTTGTCTTGGTTCTAGTACATCAGCTTTGCTTTGATTGTGATTTTCATGTCTTTTCCTGTCATCCAAGTCCAGATAGCACTAGAAAAAAATAATGCATTGTAAAATTGTTTTCATAACATTTCAAGTGACAATGAAACCAAGAAGGTTTCCAAAGACTAACATGATATTACAATATCTTAATTTATATATATATATAGCTTAATATATATATATAGCTTAATTTATAATTGCCTTCACAAATTTTGAGATTCTCCTCTGAACCATTAACTAAAATATTGATCCTTATTTGTGACATGAAACTTCCCCTTAATTAAATAGTTTGGATGGACATGAAAAGTCAGCAAAAAAAATTCTAGATGAAATTAAATTTAAATAAAAAGCAATCCAAACTTCTGTTACAAAAAACAGTATTTCAATTTGCATAATTGATTTGGATACATTAGATATTTTTAATATTTCATCACTATATTTCCTTATTGCAGAAAACACTTTATCATATTTAGTCAAAAATCATAATGTCTCAGGGGAATCCTTGCTCACCAAATTGTATGCCAGATGTCCTTCATTAGTTTCATATATCAGTGGTCATTCAGGTAAAGAAAAATCCTCACATCTGTGTTTTAACACTAGTCTATAGTTGTAAATATGCATACAGACTTACTGTAAGTTTTTTCAGCGTAAATTTCTTATATTTCACTTCTATCTTGCAGCTGAAACAACAGCGATTTAAAGCATAGATCTGAGATTAATAAAAGGAACCCGGAGGACTATGTAGGCAAAGCACAATGCACTACAGAACAATTTTTTTCCCCTTGAGGATTTCCAATTATATATCTCATCAGGCAGCTGTGGGGTAGGTTTAACAATGAAGATACCTTACTTTCTCAGCCAAATAGGAAGAGATTATCTGCCTGGCACTCCAAACATTTATTGGTTAAAAACAGAGGATGACAAAGGCTCGTTTAACCATTGCATCCTCCACAGTGATGTTGCAAATTAAGTGCTTAGCAAATAATAAATAGATTTGCAAAACTTTAAAAACTAAGCCTTGAAGTCTGAAGACAGTTCAGATAAGCTACTCTTTTAGGCCAAATAAAACTATGAGATAATAATTTAACATAGGAATAAACAACACAATCTACTACTCCATTGAAGTACTACTGTGATCAAAGATAGGATATGCATATTTACAAGTCCACTTTCTAAAACTGGGAGTGCCATTAAGTGATCATTTGATCTCTGCCATTTGAGAAACAAACTTTAATGTTTACAAGCTTGTATTTCTTAAGGACTCTTATCAATGAGCTAAGGGTGCAGCACACAAAGCTCTCAGAAGCGGTTTAAACCAGTATTTCTTTTGCTTTTTGCAATGGCAACAGCTTTTCTTACAGCTGACCCCGTCATTTCAACTTCCCCAAACTGGAGGATTCTACCACTTTGCTATAGTGTCTATCTTTAATCCTATCCACTATTCACTGAGCTCTGTATTCATATTTACTGCCAGCAATGTCAAATCAAGTGTAACAAGCTGGCTAGGCTGCTTCCCCATCCTTCCACCAGGTGGATTAAAATCTTCTAACTAACCCATCTGTTTTTGCTTTAACCAATACCAGTTTCAAAAGAATACATAGCCTTCAGCTATGCTAAATCCTCTGCAATTCTGTACACTGTCTTTCCCACTCATTTACAGTGTCTAACACTTGACCTAGAGAATTAACTACTCTTCTCACTTCAGAATCCCTAACACCTCCCTCACAGGATCCCTAACAAAAACACACCCCCCTCAGGCCTACTCAGAGGCCTAAATTAATTATGCTAATCAGACTACCCTGGCTAACCCAATTAAGTTTAATTAGCTGATGCCTTTCTTCTAAAACACCTTGCCTTAGAGACGTTTTACCTCTGTTTTTAAGCTAGCTGGAGGAGTCAATCTCCTCTTGCAAACTTGCCCCTTGGCTATAGACTTTCAGCAGGGAGACTTCACAGTAATAAGCCTTTCAAAATTCTTAATGAAGCTTTTTCTAAATGTTATATTATCGGTGAATAAGGGAAGAGCAACTGACATCATCTACCTGGACTTCTGCAAAACATTTGATACTGACCCACATGACATCCTTGTCTCTAAAATGGAGAGACAGGGATTTGTTGAAGGGACCACTTAGTGAATAAATAATTGGCTGGATGGTCTCACCCAAAATGTTGCAGTCAACAGCTTGAAGTCCAAGTGGAGACCAGTGACAAATGGCCTTCCTTAAGCGTCAATAGTGGAACCAGTGCTGTTTAACATCTTTGTCAGTGACATGGACAGTAGGACTAAGAGAAGCCTCAGCAAGTTTGCCAAAGACACCAAGCCATGTGGTGCGGTCAACACACTGGAGGAAAGGGTTGCCATCCAGAGGGAACTTGACAAGCTTGAGCAGAGGGCCTGTGCACAAAATGCAATGATGCAGAAAATCTCCTCCGTGGCAGAATCTGGATGAGACTGAGACTACCTTCCTTCATAGAATACAGCTGAACAAAAACTTTTGAGTTTCCAGTTGACAGAAAAATGTATTCTTTTCAAAATCTCTATTAGAGCGAAGCCTTAGCAAAAAAATCTGAAAAAAATCTGCCAACTGGAATTCCAAACTGGTGGTGAAATACTGAAAAATCATATTTTCAGAAAAATGCAGGCTTCTGGAGTTCTTCAGATAGTCAATTAAAGTTAACATTCTTTTCCTACTGTCTGTTGACTGTTCTCTATATTAATTGCAGTCATAAACTGAGAAAACATTTATTTCAAATCACAGGAAATGTAAAAGGAAGATAGAAGACATCCAACAGCTAAGGCTGTTGTCAGAGGGCGTAGGGAGGCAACTAGGAAAGCTAAGGCCTCCTTAGAATTAAACCTGGCAAGAGAGGTCAAGGACAACAAAAAGAGCTTTTTCAAATACGTGGCAGATAAAACTAACACTAAAGGCAATGTAGGCCCACTGATGAACGAGGTGGGTGCCCTGGTGACAGAAAATACAGAGAAGGCAGAGTTACTGAATGTCTTCTTTGTCTCTGTCTACTCTGCTGGAGGCTGTTCTGAGGACCCCAGAGTACTGCTGAGGCCCCAGAGGAAGTCAGGACAATGGAAGAGTTAGCCTCAGTTGATGAGGACTGGGTTAGGGAGCAATTAAGCAATCTGGACATCCATAAATCCATGGGTCCAGATGGGTGCTGAGGGAGCTGGCTGAAGTCATTGCTGGACCACCCTCCCTCATCTTTGCCAAGTCTTGGGAAATGGGAGAGGTGCCTGAGGATTGGGGGAAAGCAAATGTCACTCCAGTCTTCAAAAAGGGCAAGAAGGAGGACCCAAGTAGCTACAGACCATTCAGCCTCACCTCTGTCCCTGGGAAAGTGATGGAACGACTTATCCTTGGTGCCACCTCAAAGCATATCAAGGATAAGAGGGTCATTAGGGGTAGTCAACATGGCTTCACCAAGGGGAAGTCATGCTTGACCAACCTCATCGACTTTTATAAGGACATAAAAAGGTGGACAGATGATGGCAGAGTGGTGGACGTGGTCTATCTAGATTTCAGTAAAGCATTTGACACAGTCTCCCACAGCATCCTTACAGCTAAACTGAGGAAGTGTGGTCTGGACGATCGGGTAGTGAGGTGGACTACAAACTGGGTGAAGGGAAGAAGCCAGAGAGTTGTGATCAATGGGGCAGAGTCCAGTTGGAGGCCTGTATCTAGTGGAGTGCCTCAAGGGTCAGTACTGGGGCTGGTATTATTCAATATATTCACCGATTATTTGGATGAGGGAATAGAGTATACTATCAGCAAGTTTGCTGATGACACCAAGCTGGGAGGAGTGGCTGACACACCAGAAGGCTGTGCTGCCATCCAGCGAGACCTGGACAGGCTGGCGAGTTGGGCAGGGAAAAATTTAATGAAATGTAACAAGGGAGTGTGTAGAGTCTTGCATTTGGGTAGGAACAACCCCAGTTTCCAGTGTAAATTGGGGAATGACCTGTTAGAGAGCAGTGTACGGGAAAGGGACCTGGGGGTCCTGGTGGACAGTAAGATGACCATGAGCCAGCACTGTGCCCTTGTGGCCAAGAAGGCCAATGGCATCCTGGGGTGTATTAGAAGGGGGTTGGTTAGCAGGTCAAGAGAGGTTCTCATTCCCCTCTACTCTGCCCTGGTGAGACCACACCTGGAATATTGTGTCCAGTCCTGGGCCGCTCAGTTCAAGAAGGAAAGGGAACTGCTGGAGAGAGTCCAGCACAGGGCACCAAAGATGATTAAGGGAGTGGAGCATCTCCCTTATGAGGAAAGGCTGAGGGAGCTGGGTCTCTTTAGCTTGGAGAAGAGGAGACTGAGGGGTGACCTCATTAATGTTTACAGATATGTAAAGGGTGAGTGTCACGAGGATGGAGCCAGGCTCTTTTTGGTAACAACCAGTGGTAGGACAAGGGGTAATGGGTACAAACTGGAACACAAGAAGTACCACTTAAATTTGAGAAGAAACTTCTTCTCAGTGAGGGTGCCAGAGCACTGGAACAGGCTGCCCAGGGGGGTTGTGGAGTCTCCTACTCTGGAGACATTCAAAACCCGCCTGGACACATTCCTGTGTAACCTCATCTAAGTGTTCCTGCTCTGGCAGAGGGATTAGACTAGATGATCTTTCAAGGTCCCTTCCAATCCCTAACATTCTGTGATTCTGTGATTCTGTGATGCTTGAAGTGCTTTTTCCTCATGGAAATGGAGTTGTCGAAGGAGGAAGAAAAGTAAAATCATGGTGTACATTGGTCAAACAAATTTTTAACTAAAAGGGAAATCTCTAAAGAAGATTTCAGAATTGCAAAATACGTTTGAATTTTGGAGTAGAGGGGTTTTTTTTAAGTTTTAAAATTGGCATTATTTTATTCTGGCTATCAAACATTTTCTATTATAAATCAGGTTAATAATAACTGAAAAGTTTCAATTGATTCAGTAGAAACTTTTTGTATTACACAAAGACTTTTGCCCAACCAAGTGAACTGTTCAACAAATATGGCAAAATTATTTATTTTGACAATTATATTAAAACCTTAGTATTGTAATTATTACTCTCATTTACAAGCACTGAAAGAAATGTAATTTTGGTCAAAGGGACACTAGTCAAAATAAATGCTGAAGTGAATAGTATCTTTCGATAGATAATGATCTGGAAAGGCTTAATAAATGAGATAAAAATTTGGGAATATTGTTGCTTAAATATATTATCCCATTCAAATCTCTGTATTCTAAAGAATACGTTGAAAACCAGGAGAGATGAATATAATGCTCTGCACCTTCCTATTAAAGAATCTCTTCACCTCACATCACTGTCTGCTTAGCTTTTCGCTAGTACAATCAAAGTAAAGAGGAGGATATATGGACTTATTCTAAATATTTCTAAACTGAGATGACACTTCCAAGTTTTTATCTGTGATTCAGGTTTTTGGTTGATTGGTTGGTTGGTTTTTGCTTGTTTGGGTTTTTTGTTTGTAATATACAAAGGTACAAAATAGCTCAATAGGAAATATTTGTGTTGAATTCAGTAAGAAGTTTGACCAAGTGAAGATTGCAAGATTAGCTCCTTGATTTTACATCCTAAAAACATGAATATGTTTTGCAAGTATGGCCTCTATACAGGCACTGTTCTTAACAGGCTGTAAAATCTAGAATAATTTGTAGCAGTTGACTACTTTGCAGAATGCCAGCTATTCATGTTTCTCAAATTAAATACATTAGTAGTATCCCCTTAAACAGAAATAGGAATCTCTGACTGAAATAAGGAAAACCTTTATAAAAATAAATATTACATTTCCAGTTATAACACTTGGGAAACAGTGATAGGAAAAAATGCTGGCTGAAGAAACAAGTCAAAACTGACTTTCTTGGAGGTTTTCTTTTTTCCCTTATCAGAGCTCTACACTGTGGCACCTTCTGACCTATCATGTTGAAGATGTTCAGGCTATTCAGCTGTTAGAATAAACTCCAGCAGCAAGTATGAAATGAATTTCCTATTGAAAACATGTTGATAAAATGTTGACAGGTAGAAGTACTGGCACACGATGGAGAGAAAACAACTTTGAAAATATCCAATCTAATGCTCACATTTGGAATTAAACAAGTAGTTGCCTGAAGCTTCCTCTGTAATCAGGAAACTGCATATCTTGCAAATTGTATTAGGAGATGGATTCCTCAAGCCAAATAAATAAACTTCGTTTCATATGAAGTACAGATAACATGTTTCCAAAACCACTTCTTTAGGATACAACCATTATTATAATCAAATACTGCTGTAGATTAGTTCCCCTGGCTCCACTAATGTCAGATTGTCTGTAGCTTGTATGTAGTTCTTAAAAATTAGTATAGTACTGAAAAATATAGGATTGAGATGATGACAATAACATAGCAAAAGTAAAGTCACAAAATACATAGTGTACCACTGAGTCAACGATTTGTTGTTACTTTAAGTTAGGATTTAGACTGCTTGGCTCAGTATGCTGCCTACTTGAGAAAAGAAATCAAATGTATGATGCCAGCACATAGAAATTACTTGCTATGTACTCACGTATAGCATGTTCAAGTGCCAGAAGAGTTTCCTACGAAGTGTATATATTTCTAGTTCCAAGGAGACTGTGCGAATCTCTAAAAATTCTTCCTGAAATGACCATTAATGTGAGTCTCTTTCAAAGATTTAGAAGACTGTCATATAGTAATACAGCTTTCTAGATAATCTCTAAAGTTACTTGTACTGTATGTATCCCCTCTTTCTAATGCTTTTGTGTAGGCTCCAAAGGGAGAGGATGTGGTGAATCTTGAAGTAAATCAAGGAATTATTAGAGTATGGTAGTGACTCAAAAAGATCAGATGGTATGTATTTCTCTGGAAGGCAGAAGACACTAGGGGGAAAAGAATGGTACAAAACAAAGGAATAAAGTTCAGACAAGACATTCCTTTTCAAGTCTTCTCACTCTTCACCTCATAGTTCCTTTTAATCCCTCATAGGTACTTCTGTTTTATGTGATTTCATATCATAGTCAAACAACAATGAGTTAGAGAGTGCAATGTAGAAGGATGGAATGCTACAGCAATAAAAGATGTGGCAGGGGAGCTGCAAATGAGAAGTATTGGTCTATCTTCATTCAGTGTTGACTTCTGAAGATTTGTAGGAAGAAAGAGTAGCCCTCAAGACATGGAAAGACCTGCAAGCATATTTTTGGAGAGAGACAAAAACCTTTTCTCCCATTGACAAGATTCTCTGAACTGGATTTATTGTCTGATGTCTTAACTTTGCAAGTAAGAGGCTGAAGTAATTTTTCAAGCTCAGTGAAGACAACAGTCTGCTGTGATGTTCCAATTTCAAAAGTTGATGTTCTACTATTTTCATCAGTCTTTAGCCATCATTGCTGGTCAGTAGTGGGACTTTCAGTGTTAGTCTATACATGCTGTAATCTCCAACCATCTGCTACAGAGGAGGAATAGGAATCAGTCTTGCTAAATGTTTGTATTTCTCTGGTATCATAACTCAGTAAGTTCTTTAGCAATCTCTAAAAGTTTTCTAGAGAAATCCTGCCTTTGTTTTAAAATTCAAACAGTTAAAATTAATATTTTGTGGTAATTTTCCTGTATGGGGCAAAACAAAGAGGGAATATGGTTGGATATGTTGAGTAGTTAGGTGGAGTACCAAAGATACCTCAGAATACTCACAAATTGCTGTTTAAACTGCTCTATGCTGTGCCTTGCCAAATCTCTCCCTTCCCTGTGTTTTTATGATATTCCACTGAAAACTGAGTCATATTGGGTTTTTTTTCTTTTTTACTCTGAAAACTATTTCCACGTGAAGCCTTAAGAAAAATGTACGCACTTGGCTTAAGTGATTCTCACATGCAGTGGTACCCTGTCTCTACAATATACAGTTCTTAAGAGTCTACTGCAAATGACTTCTACATTTTCACTCCTTCAGGTTATTTTTTTTTTAATATGTGATTGAAGCATCTTTTGTTTTCATTATCAACACAAATTAAAAGCCAAGTATATCTGGGGATTAGCTGGTTTAGCAGTTATGACAGTTTTTTAAAACAGCAACTCAAAACTGTTGAGCTTTATATGTGGAATAATATTATTATCTCAGACTGTGCTTGCAATAGCAAGTAATTCAGTGTGAAAGGAATATTTCAGGAAAGCAAACAAAAATAGTGCTGAGGACCCTACATCTACATTATATGATTTCTTGCTGCACCTGCATTGCTCTTGTCCAACCAGAGGCTCTAAGTCTGAGAGAGAGGCTTAGCCTTGGAAGATACTAAATGAGAGCTGGAGTGCTTGCCCAAGGTTTTCAGGTTGCCATGACCTGGTGTCATGACTTGGTCATAATCAGATAAAATGTTCAAGAAAACACTAGCACTGAGGAGAACCTAACAATCCTAACATACGTCTGCACAGAGAGAAACAACCTCTTTCAGAAAAAAATTCATCCCACTTTGAAACAACTGCCAGAGATGTACAGATTAGAATGTATGTCTTGCTGTATAACGTATGGAAGTTCAATCAACTAAACTAGTCATCTAATGCCTAGAAAGTCAAATCTGGGAAGTAAATATCCAAATAGCTCCTCCTTCATTATGAAATCATTTTTATGTTTTAATCAATGATAGATCAGTTGTAAAATGCAAGAGACAATGTTCATCCAAACTGGTAAAGAATGTTTTTTTCAAAAAATAAATTTCCCTTAGAAAATAAATTATAAAATACGGAATGTTCAATCTGGTCTACAAGGAGGTGAGAGAGGCATTGTAATGCAAGGGGAAAGTGGAAAACAGACTTGCAAAGATATATTCAGAAAATTGGGAGAAAATGAAAAAGAAATTGTGTGAATCCAAGATGTTTCATTCAAACTTACACACAGACTTAGCTTGTACAAATTTTATCTCATTTGCTTTTTTGCTTTTTTTCATTTTAGTCTAGGCAATTAAACATAATAAATCTAAGTTTTACATTTTTCCCTTTTCATTAAATAGTATTTTTTTAAAAAAAGTTTATTTTGCACAAGTTTGCAATATTTTCTAAATATTTCCCTGATTTTTTTCTTACAACATTGTTAATTTTACTTTACTATTTTTAAAGATCATTTAATCCCTGCAAAACTTAGATTTATTATTTATTAGAAATTTTTGTCCCACTTCTTTCAAGACATTAATTGTAAATGTATGTACACATATGGACAGAATTTGTTTAGTTGTTACAAAACCAATTTTATCTTCAGTCTTTTTTGGTTAAAGTAGTGCTAGAAAGGTGTCCACACACATTCCAACCTTAAGAAAAATCTGTACTTTGGTGAAAAAGAAAATAAACTGTATACTATTCACATTTGAGACCTGTTATTTTCAATAATAAAATATGATAAAAGCATTACTTACAGACTAGAAATAGCTTATTCCAACACTTTGCCATAGTAGAGTTCATGTTGAGTGTTGAGATGCTGACAACAAACAGAAAGAAAGCAAATATGACTGGCTCTTTTCCAGTAGATGGAATTCATTAAAATACTGTATTTCCAATACATGTTATTATTTCTCCCCAATCTGCAAGTTCAAACTACCATCTTAACACAAGACAGAGTCAAACAGATATTTCTGTTTGTTGGCAAGACTGCTCATTTCCCACCTCTGCAATAAATCTAATCTATTTTAAGAGCACTCCCCCTCAACTTTCAGGTCAGACTTAATTTTCAGATGTCATCCATGGGTTACTAGAAGCATGCAAAGTTACTGGAATTTATTATTTAAACAGCTTTTCTAAAGAAACATACTTTTGTCAGCCAGACAAATGTGCTCTCTCATGTATTTTTTTAGATAACAGTACAGTGATTTGATAATAATTATGGGCCATATCTTTGGTAAGTGTAATCAGAAGACCCCTTCCAAATCCTAGCTAGTTCTAGCCCCAGCTAAGGATGTGATTTTACACTGTCTTGGGCCTTTTTTGAGTCATTATGTTATTGTTCCCTTCTCAGGTAATATTCAAAGTGACACTTCTTGTATTTTTAATATTGTTAGTGTAATGAAATCATAAACTGGAAAAGTCTAGTGAATTAGACAGGCAGAAATAATCTGAAAGTTTTGGAATAATCAGATGTCTGCAAGCATATAATTTTTTGAAGGAAAATGCGAATCTTCAAAATTATGGAAATTACAATGTTTTAAAGAACTCCTACAGAATCTGTGCTACCCAAAACATTTAACTGCTTGAAAAGAATAACTTTTGCCCACACCTATACCTGTTCAGCACTCCAGCTGAATTCATGTTGTGAGGCTGGCTCTGTTTCTTAACAGGACTAGTCCAGGACTGATACACGTACTAACACCTTTAATCTACTGCAACTGCTGGAATATGTACATAAACAGTGAGCATGGCACTAAAGGAAGATTTTTGAAAATAGTTTTGAATATTTTTAAAAATGTCTTAGAAATTTGAAAATACAAGCTCTATCCTGTTTTCTGAAGGCTAATCTAACCCAGCATATTTTGATTCATCCTATACTGTGTGACGGAACTAAGATTGCTGCTACTGGCTACTATCTATATGCTGCCACTGGCTATTGCTAAGCTTATTTTAGAGAAAAGAGACTCACCGCAGCTAGTGACATGTTTTGTCCAAGCTAATCAAGCCTTGCTGTGAAGCACAGCCTTGTACTAATATAACATTTATGTTTTTTAACCCTACTTGCTACCCATGTTATGCCACATGAAACAGTTGTGTTTAGTGCATATATTGGCTCAGATCAGAGCAAATTCATGTATCTCTGATCCTCAACCTTCCATATAAAAAACATTCCTGTAGGTTTTTCTTGTTAAATTATTTTTCCTCATTACTCTTTTTATCTCTTTCAATTCATTTCTATTTATTGAACTTTAATGGTGAAGGTCTTAAAAGATATTCCACAAGAAAACTGTACAGGGATATTCATCCTTTCCTTTTGTTTCTCAGAAATATTAAGCTTGATGTATCCAAAGACCAAATCTACAATCTCTGAAGGTGCATTATGTTGATGGTTCCTCATGATATGGTGTTTGTTAATGGATTTCTCTCTTTCCAGCTGAAGAGCTACAAGAATATAGCAAGTATTCATACTAAGCCTGAAGCTGAGATTCATGGGGATCTAGTCTAAGCAGACATTTAGTTTCCTTCCAAAAGCAATGTAGTGAGAAAGACACCTCTAAAACCCAGTACAACCTAACTTAGATAAGATAGGAAGTGTCCTTGTAGAGGCATTTCTCTGAGATTATTTGAAGGAGCCCAGGTAAACATCTTAAAGTAGGCCTCTAAGTTTTAGACAGGTAATGATGGGTAAGATGAAAAGGTCAAACTCTGTGACCTCTTATTTTGTGCTATTAAATCTTATTCCTATTCTATTGCTCTAGTCTTCAAGGTCTCTTAACTCTGCACAATACTGAAGTGCTGTTTTCCATTTATAGTTCCTCTCACCTTCATGCCATCACCAATTTCATTAAAACGTTTTTGCTTTTTGTCATAAATGTATATATTAAATGACATAATTTTTGAACCAAGCTTTGAGGTTCTCCACTAGTAACCTACTTACAGCCCAATACCTTCCCTTTAAGCATAAGATATTTTTCTATTCTTTTTAGCCAAGGTCTTACACAGTATGAAAAACTTGTGTTAGTTTACATCTTTCTAGGCTAGAAATATCAGAAATTTCTAGACATTCAGAATTAGACATTGGAACACCTGATTTCTACACATTAATAAAAGAATATTTAAATGAACTGGTCAAGGAGTTCAGGAGTGCAATTCAGTTATCTACACATGGGCATCTAGTGCCTTGACCCACAGCTGCTGCTTAAGCAGTTCTCCTGTAGGTTCTGTGACATACTTGCTGTCTCCAGAGGGACATATAGGGTACTTTAGGATATGTCAGATGACACTGGAAGCCAGTGCTCATGCAAATGATTTTTGCCCTTTTGGAATGTATTTGGTGTAGTAGCAAGGTTTTAGCACAAGGGGGGCTGCAGGGGTGGTTTCTGTGAGAAAAGATCAGACATATGCCAGACATATGCCAGACATAGTCATTTCAGGCCAGTTCCAGAACAGGTCCTCCACAGGCCAAAGCTGAGCCCACTAGTCCCGTTGGTGGTGGCTCTCTGAAAACACAATTAAGGGCAGAAAATGAGAGAGAAGAGGAGGGAACAAAGAATGAGAAACAAGAGAGAGAACACAAAGGTCACAGAAGAAGTAGGTGCTCCATGGTGGACCAAGCACACACAACCTCCCACAAAGGGACTAAAGCTCATGAAGGACCCATGCCAGAGCAGGTACACCCCTTGAAGGGACTACAGACCACAGAAGTCCTATATGAGACCAGGTACTTCTCTGGACGGACTGTAGCCTGCAGATGAGCCCATGATGGAGGCTGTGTTGTTAAAATATAATAATGATGACATGTTATTCATTATCATACTACTAAATACAAAAATAAATCACATTTTTGGAGAAATGTATTTATTACGAACTGGAAGGAAAACCCTTTATAGCACATGGTTGAGTTGCAAAATTCTGAATCCCAGGGAAATTGGTATGTAAGATACACAAGAAATGGAAAAGGAGACAGTCTGTCTCATCATAGCATACAGCTGCGATGGTTTTGCCTTACATATGTAAGTCAGACAGATACCCACATTCATTGAACAGGCTCCCTACAGCCACTCCAAAGGCCTAGGGGAAGAGTTTGTAGGCTCAGTAGATGGCTTTCTACAACGACTGACTATGCAGAGCAGGGTACATAACTATTTGTTTAATAGCTTATTGTGGACAATGACCGTCAAACTCCCACTTGAAATATATTGGAAATTTGATATACCTCCATACAGGCAATACGGCTAAGTAAATAGAATATTGTATTCGGTATTGCTTCACTCTCTGAGGAGTGATACATGATTACCTTCTAGGTTACCCCTACCATTTTGATGAAAATGAGTTATGATTTGCATCATTAACTATAATTACTGCTTCAAAAGTAGACTTATAATGTTCACATTCCCCATTTTTCGTTAGAACAGAATTCAAAGCTCTCATATATTCCAAAAAGTATTATTTTAAATTTTATACTAGAATACTGCTACTTTACAGAATCAAATGGTGTATTTCATGTTGTTGATCTATATTCAGGCCAGCTCTGGTAGGAATATGAATTAGAAAAAATGTTTCAGAGCATCTGTGCAATGAAAGAACACTAGGCAAAGACTATTCGAGAAGGATATAGGAGACCTAAATGAAGGTCTCTTCCATAACAATGCAAAAGGGATATAAGTGCCTCTCTGGGACTATTCATCACTTTCCCATGTTTAGTGAGGGACCATCTAGAGAAAGAAAGTAAGAAACGTAAGGTTTAATTGTCTGGACAGGCACTTGGCTCAGGACACACAGTTGGTCCATATGAGAATAAACATTTTTAGCTCCTTTTTTAAGATACACATAAAGTAAAGGAGGACAGCCAACCTCTGTTTTTCACCACTGCTCACTCATTAGAGAGCATACCAGGAAATAGGATGCCTAGGTTCTTCTGAGTGCAGGTCCACTTTCGTGGAAAATCCTTCTCAGAATCAAGCTGTTCCCTGGCACTGTTCATCAGAAGGGTCACCTGCTGAAGAATTTATTGGGTTCTTCTAACAGCTAGCAACAACACAAGGAACAGTCTTTTAAGTGTAGAAATTGACAGAATTACTCAGGAAATAAAAAATAATTTCAAAAAAGAGAACAAAACATTTCCATTTTTCCAGTTATTTTTCCGGTGAATGGAAAATGAAAGAAGTTCTTATATTCATTCTCATTCAAAATGAAAACTTTATTGAAATATGAAAATTTCTTCCAGAAAGGAAGTTCAGAGTGTCAGTCAGCTCTGCCTGAAAGTACTTTTCTGAATTCATTCAACCTCAGAAGCTAGTCCGTGATTTTTCCAAAGGTTCTGAAAAGCTGTATTGTATTTTCACTTTAAAATGCACATTAAAGCATTACATATGCTCCAATGTGCATTCTCAGCAACAAAAATGCTTTTAATCCTCAATTTTTAAAAGCAGCTGCAGGGATTTGTTCCCCAGAGAAGACAGTCTTAAAAAGGCCAGCCGAATTTCTAGGTTCCTGTGGGACCATGCTAGGCTTGTTTGGTTTGTCTCTGGGGCCTTTCATACAGTTCAGTTAAGGGAAGTGCAATTTGTTCAGTTATGTTTGCTGATCATTCTTTTTTAACCAATTCAGCAAGTACAAATAACACAAAAAGTGGAATAACTAGCCAACACAGAAACATCTAAAGTGCACACACTTCCATTCTACAATTACACCTTAAAGAATGGTATTAATTAGAATCTTCCATGTATGCATAAGGGAACAAGGGTTATATATATATATATTTTTTTTTTCCCTCAGAAATTAAACATTCACTATCGCTCACTAGACTGACCTAGGTTTCTCCATTCATCTCTTAGAGGAAACACCAAGAAGGAACTGTGGTTAACCTGGAGCTGTTGGTCATCCATGTCACCAAGGTGCCTCAGTCAATAGCAAACTTCCAGTTACGTTATGTGTAATTATTAAAGAAATTTTTTAAAGTCTGCAAGAAAATACTTTCAATTCCCCTTTTTTTGTTGTGTGTTTTGTTTGGTTTTTTTTCAGAATTTGGAAAAATACATTAATTGTGTTAGCAGATAATCAAAGTTGGTATGAATGCTGCCTTAGTTTTCATCTGTGAAACACAGCACAACTGCTTCACAGCAAGTTCTTGTGATTATTGCTTTGGAGTAGGGGAGAGAAGCTTCCACTAAAACTTGGATCCTATTTCAAAGGCATTGAGCAAACACATTACAAAACAATCCCTCATGAAAGTATTTTTCACTTTAAATAAATAAAAAAGAGAATAGCTGATAATTAAAATGGTTATACGACTTATTAAGCACAGTCAGCTGGTCAAAGGAAGGAACAGAACCTAGACTGTCAGGTCTTGGTCCAGCTCCCAGATGTGGTTTGTGGAATAATCCTCATCTTTTTTTCTTCAATATTTTTTTCACTGTTCTAAAAAGACTCTCATCACAAAGCATTTTCACACTGAATTCTAACAGCTCTAGCATGGTCAGGGGGCAATAATAACTTTAAAGTTTAGCTTCATTTTAGATAAGCCAGGAGACGCTCTTTAGTTTACCCTTTTCTTGCCTTGAAGATGGTCTATTCTCTAGCATGTCGCAGCTTTTACCTTCAGTTCCTGGAACAACATTTACAGTAGACTAATCTGAAAATGCTGGTATAAGTTTGACTGGATTCCCATCACAAAAGATTGAATACTCTTTTACTAGAAAAAATACAGCATTATTAAAAAAAGTGTTGAGCAGTTTTAAATGTTTTTGTCTTATTACTGAAGACTCAGATTTCTAATAAATCTACTGTCATGGAAAGGAACATTTAAAATTCTGAGTAGTGCAATAGCAATGCATTGTTATGGTAAGAATTGTAACTAGGATTGAAATGATACCCAGTTCTCATCATCACTTGAAAAATGTACTCTGTCCTACTATTAAAAATAAAAACTTAAATGTCTAAATCAGTAACTAGTGATATGTTTTATTTCAGCTTCGAAAATATTACTGTAGTCATCCAGAAATGCACTATTTCATAGTCAGTCAATAAAAGATGTATCACAACTTTATTAATCCTTCCCTCTCCCCCAGTTCCATACACAATATCTCTAACAGAGCTGTGAATATAAAAATCTACTCAAGCTGCATTATTTAGCTTTATGGCACAGTCAGTATGTCAGTATAATACTAAATACACTTTGTTATGTTCATGTCTACTTTCTTGGCCAAAAAATGAGAAAGAATGCCTAACAATGTGAAACAGGTCAGCTTCAGATGTGATTTCTATCAAAAATAAACAAAAAATACTAAATTTTATTATGAAAGATGGCATAAATCATTAAGGAATATATGAAATGGCAATCTTAGTACAGTACTACTGAATAAAGGTCCTTAGGACCTAGTAATTTTGGTTTTTTCTCTTCTTTATTCCATCTACAGGCAGGAAGAATTCTTTAGACATGGTGTGACCATTGGGATTAGTTCAATTTAAGTTTACTTCTTGCTTAAAAAGGTGAGCTCTATGTATTAGAGCAACATAAACATAAATGCAGTGCACCTTAGTTTGACTTTCTGCAAGCCACTGTTGCTGACAAAGATGATGTTTGATAAATACTAGTTGATATTTCTCACATAATTGTCTCACAGACATTTTCATAAATCTTCCTCTTTTTTATTTATTATAACAATAAGGGCGGTTGGAAGCTGTGGGGAAGATTTTGATGTCGTGTTCACAGTACAGCTAAAGGGAAAAAAATGCAAGCTGTGGGAGCTTCTTACATTTTGGTGTGCTCAAACTTTAAAATCACAGTAAGAACTCTAATGCAGCTTAAAGGAAATAGGAGAAGTTTATGAAACTATACTCTTTACCAACAGCTTCAGAAGCATCTCATTTTTCATTAGAATAATAGCTAAAATTTGACCTTTGAAATTCTTTTCCTCTTACAGGGAAAAGTTAGCTTTCTTTCATGGACTTATTCTTTATAAAGAAAGCAGACAAAACATCTGTTACTAATTATTATTTATTCGTATCACAGTAACACTAAAAAGGCCCTAACACAAATCAGAGGTTCCATTGTACTTTACGCTAGAAAATACCTTCAAGGAGACAGTCTCTTCTTCAAAGCCTTTACAGACAAGGCAGACACATTCTTTCTTCTGAAGATTAGAGATGAGGTATTGTATCACAGAACAATTGCATTTCTCCAAGTTGCACAAAAAGTCTGTGATAGAGACAGAAATTAAACTTAGATATTCTATGGATAATCTTAATTCTTTTATCACTGGATGTCCCTTCATTTTCAAGTATAAAATGCTCCCTGGATAGTGGTCCTAACCATGGAGGTTAAAGGAACCTTTTTGGACACATAATTTAATCTTTTGTACCAGTTTAGTCCATGAACAAAATAGGTAATCTCTTCCTAAACTGGAAGGAGATAAAATGTATTTTGGATTTTTGTTCATACATGTAAAAACCTTTTTTTTTTTTCTTAATAATTCACACCATACAGGTTTGGTTTTATGCTTCATTAGGATTTCATTTTTGCACTATTTCTTCTGTGATTTATCCTGTTTCACAAAATCTGTGTTATTTGATTTCCTAATAGGCTGGATATCATTACAAAATATGGATCAATACTGATACAGGCTTTCCTTTCCTGCATATAATATGCCTTCAATATGCATGAAATACTCAAAGAATAAATTGCAAAATACTTTCCAAATTGTTTATTGATCCTTATGCAGTACAGGGGGACAGAAAAGTGATGAAGACTTGAGTGAAACTAAAACAGAGGAGATATAGAACTTGAATCTTTATAAAACTCACAAAGTAAAATGAATGACAGCATGTTTCCTCCAACACCTGCCCAAGCTGGTTGCATGTGTTTATCTGAACTATCATTAATAGTAATTTGAGGTCCTCTTTTTACCACCCTTACTGCATTAACTGGAACTGGAAAATAATTAATGGAGGAAAAGGTAGTCAATCATTACGTTAATCCTACATCAAATCAGGATACTCTTCACTAAGGAAAGAGGAATACACTTTTAAAAATATTCAGTGTCCACATTTTGTGTCCAAATGCAAAGGAGAATAGTGTTCAGGTGATTTGTTCAAAGCTATTTCTGAAACTCAGATTAACTAAATTTGTCTCTGCAGAAAACTCACATGCAAATATGTATCTATAATATCACAGAACGGTTGGAGCTGTAAGGGACCTCTGATAATTATCACGGCCAACCCACCTGCCCAAGAAACCTCACCGAGAACCGTTTGATCAGGGCCATGTCCAGAGAGCTTTTCAATATCTCCAAGGAGAAAGACTCTACAGCCTCCTTGTGCAACCTGTTCACAAGTTCAGTCACCCTCACAGTAAGTTTGCTTTTTCTTCATGTTTAAGCAGAATTTCCTGTATTTCAGTTTGTGCTCATTGCCTCTTGTAACTGTCTGGCTCTGTCTTGTTTATATCCTCCCTTCATATACACTGATAAGATTCCCCCTGAGCCTTCTCTTTTCCAGGCTAAACAGTCCCAGCTCTTTCAGCTTTTCCTCATATGGCAGATGCTCTGGCCCCTTAACCATCTTAGATGCCCTTCTCTAGGCTCTCTCCTGTAGTCCTATCTGACTCTCATTCTGGTTAGCCCAGACTGGACACAGTACTCCAGATGTGGTTCCACCAGTGCTGAATCTGGTGCTGGATCATCTCCTTCAACTTCTTGTCAATACTTCGTCTAATGCAGCCCAGCATACCATTAACCTTCTTTGCTGCAAGAGCACGTTTGCTGGCTCATATTCACTTGCTGTCCACCAGGACCCACAGGTCCTTCTCTGCAAAGATGCCTTCCAGTACACTGTTGTTTGGGGTTCTTCCTCCCCAGGTGCAAGATTTGGCCTTTGCCTTAGCTGAATTTCACGAGATCTCTGTCAGCATGTTTCTCCAGCCCATCAAGGTTACTCTGAATGGCAACACAATCCTCTGGTGTGTTAGCCACTCCTCCAAGTTGTGTATTATCAGAAAACTTGCTTAGGGTACACTCTACCCTATCATCCAAATCATTAATAAAGATGTTGAACAAGATTAGAGCCAGTACTGATCCCTAACAGGGTACACCACCACTTACTGGCCTCCATCTGGAGTTCATACCACTCACTCTCTAAGCCGTGTCATTCAGCCAGTTCTCAATCCACCTACCTCACTGTCTGCTCTTCCAGTTCCTATTTCATCAGGTTCTCTAAAACGATCTTAGGGGAGAAAATGTCAAAAGCCTTGCTGAAATCAAGATAGACAATATTCACTGCTCTCCCCTCTTCTACCAAGCCAGTTATTTCATCATAGTTCCCTGGGTCCTCCTTCTTGCCCTTCCTGAAGATAGGAGTGACATTTGCTTTCCTACAGTCCTCAGGCACCTCTTCAAGTCATCCATAAAAGATTATTGAGAGTGGTCTTGTAATGACATGAGCCAGAACCCTCAGCACTCATGAGTGCATCCCATCAGGGTGCAAAGACTCATGTATGTGCCGTGTGCTTAAGTATTTCCTGGCCTGATCCTCTTCCACCAGCAGTACATCTTTCATGCTTCACCCTTTCCTCCTGGTTTCTGGGCCCTTAGATTTCTGAAGGCCAGTCCTGCTTGTAAAAACTGTGGAGGGCACAGTATTTAGTACCTTGGTTTTTCAGCGTCACCAGACCTCCTGCCCCATTCAGCAGCAGGCCCACATTTTCCCTAGCCTTCTTTTTGCTTCCTGTTGCTTACAAAAATGTGTGTGTTTCTTCTCATTATGTGCTGCTCCTGATTCATTATTTCTCCTATGTGATGTTTAGTCTCGGCATATTTCTTCTGCAGTGAAAGCAAGCAATTTAACCTACAACTTTTTCCCAACATGGCCACAGTATCTTACAGGAAAAATGTATAAATAAACAGATTAGATAGACTGATAGATAGATAGATAGATAGATAGATAGATAGATAGATAGATAGATAGATAGATAGATATTCTACCTTTACAGGAGTAATTTACAGCATTTTTGTATTTTAAAAAAGGTCTAACACTATTCTGCTATCCAAAAGACTTCTCAAAACAAACCTCTTCTAGACTGCTTGTTTGAAATCTCTGATTCATTGTATGGGCCCAGAGATGAAGTCAAGTTAGTAAGTTTGTTGAAACAAAGATGCCACGTTAAACTGTATTTCTTCAGCTTTTTTGTTATGATTGACTGCACTCATTAAGTTTGACCAGATAAAGTTAAGACATTTTGAAAACAAATCGCAGCTAGGCAGCAAATAATCATAAGCACACTAGATTGTTTGAGATAAAAATACATTTGTTTCATGCTGTGATGTCAAAAAAATATTCTTACATTCCTCTTATCCAGTTGTACTTTTTAACATATAAAATGTGAATTTCAATTAATTTAGTTTGAAGTCTGTAGGAAAAAAATTACGGAGACAAATGTTTTATACATATACAGTTTGAATTTCATGCTTTCAAATTTGATGAGTCATAGGTTTGTCAGAAAAAAACAAACAAACAAACAAAAAAAACCCTTTAAATGAAGGTGAGAAGAGGCAGGAATTAAATCAATGAGAGACCTGAGTTTCATATGGAGATAATTAGGAAGAAAAAGTGAAAAATTTACAGAGATGACTAAGTTACTGATGTTAAAATGGATGGGACTTCAGATGACAGCTTGAATCGCCCTCCTAAATCTAAGTATTTCCCTAAGAATTAACTGATATACATTCTCCATGCAAAAAATAAATAGAAATACAAGGAAGTCGCATTAAGCCTGTTTTTTCTCCACCGATTAAATATATAACAAAAATATATTTTCAATTAAACCATCTACTTCAGACTATTTTCTTCTTATATGTAAACTTTGGAGTACAGATCAGATGGAAAGCGTATCTATCTCTTTTGAACTTCAATTTAGCCTGCTTGCCTAATTTTTTAATAAAATCTCTCTAATTTTATATAGTTAAATAAATCTAAATCTAAATCTAAATCTAAATATAGATATAAATATAAATATGATATATATACATCAAACTATTCTTACAGTGTTATTCTTTACTGATCATGGAAAATGAGGTGTTTCAGGTTCCTGTCATCCATCATTACCTTTTCCCTGGACCCAGGCACCCTAAGGAAGCTTAATAAACAGTAACATAGCCCTGTATTTTCTCTCCAGCAGCAGCAGCAGATGCCATTTGGGTAGCACACACAAGTCCTTCCACTATCTGCTGTCCATTCTCCTCATCTTCTCCCAACATTCACAAAACTGCAGGGAGCACACCCCTGATTTTAGTATCTGTTATTTATCAACCTGTTTCCCAGGAATCTGTTTAATCCTTTTTTGAACCTGCTTGGTATTATTTATCTCCACAATCTTCAGTGGCAACACATACCAAAAGCTCACTAACCACTATGTAAAGCAGCGCTTTTGTTTACCTGTCTTAAACTCTCATCTTCCTAGTTTCAGTGAGTGTCTTCTTATTCTAGTACTGTGAGATTTTATGAATTTGTGAATTTATGAATTTTTATGCAGCACATTTGCCTTATCTACTAACTTCATGACTTTGTCAACATTTACCATCTCTCTCTCCAGGTTTTTCTTCCCCAATCAGAAAGGCTCAAGCATTTTGAACTTTTATTGTAAAACAGTATTTAATTCCTGTAATCATTTCAGTTGCCTGCTCTGCATCATTTTTCATCATTTTTTGAGATGCAAGGAAAGCATTGCCTCAAGTACTCCAGTGCAACAAAATGTTGGTTTCTGCTTTAGTCTCAATATTTTTCCTGATGATGCCCAATGTTTTGTTTGTTCTTGAGAACATAGTGCACACTGAGCTGATGATTTCAGAAAACTGACAGTGAGGAGTCCAGGATCTCCTTCCTGAATTGTGACTTATACTTCTGAGTTCACTGTTATGTAAGCATGATTTAGGTTGCACTGCCTCCCATTTATTCATGTAATGCATCATCTGGCATTTCTCTGCTCAATACTTCAGTTTTGTGATGTCCTCCTGGGGTTTCTCACCATCACATTTCACTGCCTGAAAGACCTCAATAGCATCTGCAGACTTGAATATTTAATTACATATTTCTTATTCCAAGGTCATCCATGAAAATGCTGAATAAAAATGAACCCATTGCTGATCTGTGGACATCCAGACTCTTCTTCCCCCCGAAAAGGGATCTAAAAGTAAGTTGCTGAAAAGTTGTAGCCTATCCTTTATCTTCCTATCCCGCAAAACCATTAAAATACCTTTCCTCCAAACACATAGTAACTTAATTCCTTAAATGGCCTTTGGTATACAGGCTGCTCAAGGATTTTACTTTCCAAACTCATACATATTATGTCTTCTGCCTCTCCTTCACTCACCTGTTCACTTACACTCTCACACAAATTCATGTTGCCTGGCTGCAAACACAAAGAGATTACACCTGTACTTCATTATGTCTTTCTTCATGGTAGTTTGTCATTTTGCAAGGAATGGAAGACAGACTTATCCCATAGATGTCAGAATTTCCTTTGAAGTCCTTATTTTAGATAAAAGTTAGGCTGGCAACCTAGCAGTACTCTGACAGCATGGCTGTTTGTAGTAGATAGTTTACCCAAGTTCACCAGAAATTCAGCAATTTCCCATCTAAATTCCTTCAAAACTCATGGCTGAATGTGAAATGGTCCTAGCGACATACCCACATTTGCTTGACATCATGTCATCATTGGATAAAATGTACAAAACTTCCCTCCTTAGGGATAGCTGTATGGATTACAAGTCAACTTGCTTTTCATTTTTTTACCTCCTTTGATTCAGGAATTCTTCAGAGACATAAATTGGGTATTTCAGATGAAAATTATTTTTGCTCACAAACGTGTGCCCTGAGGTTCATAGAGTCTAAACCAAGTTAGTGAGCCTAAAGAGATAAGAAGCATAAGATTTTTGGTTTGGTGGTTTTGTTGTTGTTTTTTGTTCTTTATTGTTTTTTTTCAGGAAAGAAGGAAATGAACCTGGGTTCACACTATCATATTAAAATAAACAAATCTCTAAGTGAAAAGGGAGATTTATCCTCTAGCTATGCTTTAAAAGAAAGCAGCAGCTGTCACTACATGCTTAGTAATCAGTAAGTCTGAGGAAGCTTAGTAGATCACAACCCACAAAGGCAGAAGGCAGTAGGTGCCTAGTTTCTGGATCCCTGAGTTAGGGCTAAATTGCTGAACTACCAGGATTGAGATACTTCTGACAACTGCAGTAACAGCGATTTAAGCATCTGGGCAACTTTAAGGTCAAGAACTGAAGTGCTTACAGATTACAGGCCTGTCAAATATAAAAAAGAGCTCTGTGGGAGCTCTGGACCTCACAGGTTTAGACTAAGACTTCAAAATATGCTGCTCTTCGACTTCAAGTACTTAAATTCTTTCCAAGATCTTTCCTTTGGTGACTTTGTCAAAATTTGCTTTGAGTTTCCCCAGCAATCACATCCTTTTGAAGTAGCCAAACAGTTGTGAAAAAATTGTAAATCTCAGAAAAAAATTATGCATTTTTATCCCATAAAAAAGACTTAAAATCCAACAAGAATTATGTTTTATATTTTATATTGCCCATCTATGCTTGTAATACAGTATGTAGTACAAATGTATGGTATTGACCGCTACAGAATTTAATAACTGGTGTTCTGATAAACTATATATGACTATATGACACACTGTGTCAAGGATATTTATATAGTTGAAAATCTTTTTCCAATCTTAACCTTTGCCTAAAGAATATTTTCTAGCCAAACTGCAAGTACCTGTGTATTTGTTGCAGAATGTCTTTATTTTATTTTTAGCAACCTTGAAAATGATAGTCATTAAAATGCCAAAAAGTTTTTCACAGTTTCCAAAGTTTCTAAATGGTATATTATATATGCATAACTCATATATGTATGGCATATTATACATGTATACATATTCTTTATATTAGAAAAGTATTTAATTATATTTCCCTTCCACACTCTTATTCTGTTGTTCACCATCGGTATCTTGTCTGTTTCTTAAATCAAAAATATCCTGTAATATAAATAACTCAGTAATACTTTTGCCTTTTCATGACAATGAGAACCTAATCTAATAACCGATTTTAGCCTGATTAACCTGGGTGATACTCCAGAATGAATGCATAAGTGATAACACTGTAATAAAAAACCTATAATAATAGTAATTATTTTACTGCAATAAATTAGTCATTAGTTCCTGGCATTATAACAAGACTTCTGATATTCACTGAAGATGCTCACCCATCTGACAAGAACAAACCAAATAATCAAGTGGTATTTGTCCATTAATTCAAATTCTTATAAAAGCCTGATACTCTTATCCATGTCAGAAAAATCCATCAAATATTTGATGACAGTTTGTTCATGAATTCAAAGCATTATAGCAATCTGTCACTTCTTAACTCAACTTTGTTAATTCACAACATTTTCTTACAAAAGCACTGTCATTTGAAACTGAGAGCATCTATCGGTTTAAATCCTTGTCTAAGAAACAAAGTGATAAATTTTTTTTCTCCTCTTCATAGAGCACAAACATTGATTAACTTACTAGTGGACAAGCTGATAGCCTTTGAGCCCTAGGAACCATGACAATCATCCAGGCTGGCCTCTTATATTCACAACTACATAAATTTCTTCCTTATAATCCATATAAGCTCATATCTTCTTTTTTTTTTTTTTTTTTTTTTTTTTTTTAGCTAGAACACCTCTTTTTATAAGACACTGGATTTATTTAAAGTTTTCGGGCAGTGAAAATCCACAACTTCTCTAGATAAGATTTTATAAAGATTAATTAGTTTTACTTTCAGAAATATGCACTTTCTTTTTCAACCTTGAATTTATCTAGCTTCACCTTGAAATAAGATCCCTGGATCTCCTTATACCTTTGCAGCTAAATTAAAGAGCTTGCTTCCTGTAGTGTCTTCCTCGCGAATGTGCTTATAGATATTGTTCAGTAGGTTAACTATTTGCCACATATACCCAGCAACTGAACTTCAAAACATGTACTCTATCCTACATTTTAATATCCAAGAACAATTTCATGATGATCATATAAAATGCTGCTAGATCAGCATGACATTCATGTAACATTCGAATAGAGCACATCTATATTCTTAGGGAAAAAATAACTTAATATTCACTTTAGTCTTTATTTGACACCGAATCCTGATGCACTTGACCCTAAAATATTGACGCAGCTGTTATCTACCTTCTTTTGTGTATGGTTTCCATTCGATATATACTGATTGCCATATAAAAGACCTGCATGCGAACACTGTTGACAAGGCAGTGCCATTAATTGTTATCACACAGAGTTGAGAAATAGAGAATTGGATTGATTTTCTATCTCTGTGAGACAGGAACAAATTCATCAAAGACTGCCCATCATCTCTGTAACTGCCAAAGGAGCTACGGATTAGGTCAGGAAAGATCACACACAGTGTTTTGCTTTCAGTATCTTAATCTCCATGTTTATATATTGAGACAAAAATAACTTTTCACATTTTTAAAAGTAATATTCTAAAAAAAAATATTGTTTTTAAGACAAATACAATGTTTCTGCATATTCTGTTCTATATACCTCAACATATTTTTTGACCCAATTTATACTAATACGTAATCTAGCACAACAGAGGAAGATCAGTAGATCAAAACAGCTGGCGATGAGACCCAGGATCAACACCCTGCATAGTCTGTAATTTTTCTTCAGACTAGCTCTAATATGGTCCCCTGGAACAATGACCATCACCATATATATGTTATGGAGGATCGGTCAGTTTTTTTAACCTTTATGGTGATGAAGTACGAAGCTAGAGCAGAGCTCCCAGTTTAATTTCCTCTAACAGACAACTGATTTGTGTGCACCAAAACTTCCCTTTTAACAAAAGAAATGTGTACAAACTGCAACTGATTGAAAGATTAGCTTCAGAGCTGGACTGCTGCTTCACATCCAAATATTGAGGGTATACCCATGGAATAACAGCTGTTTAGATACCTGATCAAGGAACAAGTGCCTCCAAAACATGGAGGTATATGAATTAGAAAAAATAGTTCTATCATTATTTAATAATTTGCTGTGCTTTCTGGAGTGCCAGCCAGAGTTGTCCATGTTGGGTGAGAGCTGGTCAGAAAGAGAGAACTGTTCCAACATTTATTATCCTACCCACTGAAATGTGACAACTCTATGAATCAAGAAAAAGTCTGGTCAAAATATATTATACTTATTCTAGCCCCTAAAGCTGTCTGCTCAGGCACTGATAGACCACAGAAAGAGAAAATCCCATAACTTCACAATGTATGTTTGAATTTGTATTTCTTTTGGCTTCACTTCTCAAGCCATTACATCCAGGAAGAAGCTGTATGAATTTCTCAGCCTGATTTCAGAAGTGGCCATTTAAGAAGCCAGCTCCTAAATTCAGAAGATTTAGTTTGTACCTTTAAACTTGCATGAGATACTCTAGTATCTGTCCTCTTGATTAAACTAGCTGTCAAGTGTATTCTACACTCAACAAAGCATCTAAATATTCTAGCGACCCTGTATACAGCATATTATGAAGGTTTAAAAAAGATTATTTGGGATTATTTAGGTCATTGCGATTGCCCTTTCATTAACTGCTTACTATAAAAATATAGAAGTATTGTAAATAAATATTATTCCCTGAAAATCCAGAAGTGTACTACTATTTAAAATCATACCAGGTGGCCTAAATTTTAGTGACAAGATTGTGGTCATAGTCACCAGAAATCACATCAAATAATCTATAGTTGCTTCTTGCTAATCACCATTGTCTTTGTCTGATGCACAACAGTCTTTTGGAGCCAAAATACCTAGTCTTAAAAACATAGGATATTTCTGCTTCTTTTTATTCCTTTTATGATATGTCATGATGCTTTTATTGCCACTCTTCAGAAAAATATTATCACCAAGTTTAAAGGTTTGAACAGTATTCATTCCTGCTTGTTCTTTCTCATAAATCCTCTAACTGGATTTATACCAAAAACTGTTTGAAAACTTTTCCAAAGGGACTGCACAAAAATGCAGCCTGTACAACAGTGTTTTCATCTTCTTAGCTGATAATTTTGTAATCTTGAATGTTTTTTAGTTATGTAGATAACAATGTTCCAAGTTGATATATTTGTAGGTACTGGGGGATTCCAGGTGTAATGTTTAGCAGATACACAGCATAATAATAATGCTTTTTCTCAAATATCTCTTTCAGTTTCACCACAGATTATTTTAAGTAGGCACTGTGAATACAGAATTCAGTTATTTTAAGAAACCTTATAATATGTTCATACCTTTGTGCTGCAAATTGACTTTCAGATTCCTACAATAAAGCAGTTTTTAATGTATAAACTAAGGAAGATGATTCCTTCTACTTTTCAAATTATCTTTGGAAATAGAGACACTGAAATTATTATGTAGAAGGGGATGCAACTAACATTTTCCTGAGCAGGGAATAAGCACTACTTGGTATAGTGTCACACCAGATTATATCCTATGAACACTACCTGTGAATTATAGTGGTACCCATTAGCACTGCTGTGGTCACAGGTCTGTCAGCTGTCTCAAGATAGCTGTTATCCCCAAAAAGTGTGGAGAGGTGGGGGTGTTCAAGTTCAGCCACTGACATGCATTGTTGCTGGAAAATTTAGTACACAGATTCTACTCTGTTTTTTCATTTATCTCTTCGCTGTTCTGCTATTTAAAATAAGTTGTTGTCCCATTCAAAACCAATGTGAGAAGGATGCTGTTAGATTATGTGAAGAAAAGACTCCTCTCCCCACACACAGACCTGTGAGGCACAGGTTCTGCCAGGGGAACTTAAATAACCCCATGAAAGAAATTAGCCCCTGCCCACTCCCTCATCAACCTGGGGTGCCCCACGGGAGCTTCAGGCCAGGGGTGACACCTCTCAGACTGAAAGAGGTGCAGGATTTGTGATGGGACGCAGAGGAAAAGCTTCTCAACATTGCACAAGAGTTATTATGAAAAGTTTAAGGGAGAAGCCAAAGACAGGGAAAGGGAGGGATCAGGACATCTTGAAGAGGAACAAGCAATGGGAAAATAGATGAATAGAACCTAACTTCAGGTTGTGGACAGGGAATATGCTCAACAAAAGAGTTTTCTGCATACACTCTGTTTTTAGATAAAATATAAAAATAAGGATAAACAAAACATATATATTTTTATATGAAAATACTCATTAAATATTATACCAGTTACATATTACATTCTGTGACATTTTCAATTATCATATTGATAGTTTGTATATGTCTAAGGCAAAAATGACTGGCTTGCAAATGAGAATTATTCTCATAGAGTTACTTCCATTCAATTTGTACAACGGTGGCACTGTAGCTATCATAATCAACTGAATTTATTTTGAGCATATTCAAACTACAGCAAAGATAGATGAATAAGTACATAGCACAGAAAAGCTCAAATGTTTTAAAACTAGAAAGGGCCAAATACTGTTACTTCCATAAGGTCCTCTAGAATAGTGAAAGTACCATATGCACATCAGACAGACAAAGGTTCAGCTTACAGTCAACATTAATATTCAAGGCTGATGAAACCAATAAACTGGCTCTTTAAAATGTATATATATTTAAAACAGCAATAGAGATTACTGCCATCACAGCAGAGATACTGGAAGGGATCATGTAAGCATTAAATATCTTTATGCAAAGTGTAACTGATACCTTTAGATAGCTAGTTCTAGACTCCTAGGAAAAAAAAAAAAAAAAAAAAAAGAAAATAAAAATAATTCAAGCCCACTTCTTTTTAACTCAAAAGTACAGCAAATATTTTTTTATCTACTAACAGAAGAATAAATTTGCAGCCTTTAACTCTTTTCTGAACTGAGCACACAGGAATTAAAACTCAACAAAACCTTGAAATCTTTGCAAGCTTCAGTGAAACTAAGGAGCCAGGGAGCTATTGAGGAAGCAGACAGCACCTCACAGAGCAAACCTATATTGCATAACACCTGTATAATCTCACATAGCATATGTTAAACCTCCTTGGACATCTCATATTCTGCAGTAAATTTTACTCCCACAGGTAGGTCTATTACAATCATTAGATTTTTTCACATGAATGCAAGTTCAGTGAATGCAGAAAATTAGTTTCTGCCTCAAGTTTCCTTGTTGCCATAAGCATAAATCACACCATGTGAGTTTGATGTAGATTCCTGTCATTTAACAGGATAAAGGTTTTATTTAAAAAAATATTAACTTTTATAATTCTTTTTGTGTGTGTGTGTATGTCTGCAGACACTAACTAATAGCTAAGGATTCATTTTCCCTTCTTCTTGATACAATAAACATTTAATGTGTCTCTAGTTTTAAAGCTTAGAATATAAATGCCTGTACCAGTTTTATCACTAACACAAGGTCTCCCAGAAACTACTTAAAGTCTTTCAGCCCAGAGTCATACCTCCTAAATACAGTCTGAGTTAAATCTCTTCTCTGTAGTCAAGAGGAACTGACTCAGCCCACCAGGCTATTGGCTCCAGTCAGTGGGTTCATTTTGTAGGTCTCATCTAAAAGCTGTATAATGACACAGCAGAGGATTCTAGAGTTGTGTGAACACAGGGGGGAAAACCTTTGGGTCATTATAATGGAAACCTGGGTTCCAAGTTTTACTTCACTGTTTCTCCACTGTATCTATTGACTAATGCACAAATACTCCAGGGTGGAGAGTCTGTCCCCTACCTGATACCACCATAGCTTAGTTCATCCCCTTGCAAGGAGGCAGCGGACACAGTGTGGGCTCCTCCATCTGAGGATGCTCTGCTGCGATCTGGGTGCACACCACTTCTGCCCTCTGCCCTCATCAGCTGAGCTTTTCATAGTATGGACCACAGCCTGCTGCTTTGCACCAGGCGTTAGAGGAAAAATGCCAATAGTTTCTTGGCACCCAGAAGAACAATTAATCTGCCTAAGTCTGATTTGAAGCTGTGAATTCCAGCTTCACACAGACTGCTAAATCCAGGAGAAAGTGAGATTTCAGGATAGGTTGTTACTACTCCTAAAGCTGTTTGCAGAAATTGGCCTTAATCCTCACTGAATTCACATTCTATTACAAGTCAGCATCTGAAAACCCTGAGAAAGCTTTTTGTTCTCTAATTGAGATCTATTTTAGCTCCAGTAGTCATAGAAAAACATCAATGGAGCCGTGGGCTCCTCTTATCCAGTTGGAGGTTGTATTTAATATTCTGGTCAGTTGTCTTTTGTATATGGATTTGCTAGATAACAGAGCTGCCCAATTAAATAATCAAAAAAATAAGAATAATCATGTATTTTATAATATTTTAACCACTTCACTTTTATAAATGAGAATCTTTACACAAAGGATTACCTTCTCTCCTACTAAATCAATTGATAAAGAATTCTGCACTGCACATAAGGTATGTCTGGCACTACTTATTCTTTGCACATTCCAAAAAAAATTGCTATATCTTACAAAGTAATTTCTAGCAGATTGTTATGGCTAAAGCGGGACATCACTTTCAGTCTTCAGGCTTTGAATGTCCTCAGTGGCATAGATTTACTATAAATCCATATTTTTCAGAAGCAGTGTCTAAATTTGAGATATTTTAGTCCATAGATGTTCAGTTTCAAACAAATCAGTTGAAGTTTTTGGAAATAATTACCTGTCTTTCTATTTGCTATTGTTATTTCACACAAAGGATTAACTTTCATTCCAGAAAGGAAGACAAGTTGTGCACTACAGTATCAAAGAAAATTTAAAAAAAAAAAAAGCATCTGCAGCTACCAATTAACATGTCTGTAGACATAAAGGATTTCAAAATTAACATTTTTCTTCCAGACTGAAGTTTCCTAAGATTAAGTCACAGTAAACAGTAAATAGCATGGTATGTGAATTAGGACAAAATGAAGAAAAGCTAACTACAAAAAGGTAGTCTTACCTTCCCAGAAAGCTTTGTTTGTGATATTTTATTGTTTGTAAGATTTGAATATTCCAGTAATGCTAGTTTGCCCGTACTTACTCCCCAAAGCATGTGAGTAAGAATTTGGATTAAAACTATATTCCCCTGCTAATTATCTTGCCAAAATAATGGAGATTACAAACTAGCTCAGCTTGCCAAAGTCAAGTATTGTACATGTTTAGACCTGTCTTTACCTGGGGAACTCAGTCTCTTATTCTGAAGTGATTTTGTGCATCAGGCTTACTATGCTGAGTCTGGTATGACAACTTTGGGTTGCCCCTTTTGAATGTGGATTTGGTAATTTAAACTAAAGTGTTGAGCAGTGACATTTTAATTATGTTAGTGCAAATGAAATTACTAGTCTCTTAACAAAAGTGGTTAGCCAGAATTCGGGGATCTTAAGTTTGTTTCTACCAAAGCACTGAAAGTCTATTTTTGTTTTAATCTTATTTATACAAAATCACTTCTGCTGGAAAGTGCTGGAAACCAAGAGACAATAATCTTTCTTCAAAAATATGAATCTGATAACCCAGTAAGTTAATTGTGCACAAAGCGCATCTGTTACTTTGATGAACATATAGGTCAAGTAAAAGACTTCACCAAGTACAGAGACCCTTCAGGTGTGGAAATGAAATACACCCTTTCTTATAATTTTTGGAACTGTGAAAATAATGCTGCTTGTACCACATTTGGGCACTTTGAGTATGAAGCCTAAAGGATTCAGTATGCATGCACACCTAGATCAGTGGGCATCTATGGGATTTTGATTTCTAACTTAAAGCTTAGAAAAGGATATCTGACACCAAAAAACAGCTATCATGACACCCTGTTCTGTGTGGACCTTGTTTTCACGGTTTCAGCATGCTTTGAACACACATTCGTCTGGGGTCCTCATTGGCCTGTCACCTAAATATCACTTGGACTCAGTGATAAATAGGTGCCTACCAAGTGTCTCACACTGAGAAAGCTCTTGGCATACAAAGAGATCAAAAGCTACACTCCTGACATGGCCACCGTCATTGTTGAACATTTGTTACTCCTTGTACAAATTTGCTTCTTTCACAGCCTTGCAACAGCGGTAATCTTCGAAATCTATAGTTTGTGTGTTACACAGAACCTAAAATTATTTTTTATGTCATTGTTTAGATTTGAGGACCTGACAAGGAAATCAGGAAGATTTGAGATATCTAAACTGTTTCCTAGATAAAGCAGTTTCTTATGTTTTATTCTTACCATTAAATGTAAGTGGTGAAGATTAAAAATATAGAAATAGACTGATCAGCTATTTTATTTCTTTTCATAATTTTCTGTCTAAAACTGAATTATAATGTTATTATAACAGAGCTTCTGAAGGTCTGTCATGCTATGTCAAACATAACCAGTATCAGCACTACCACCAATCTTTTCAGTAAGCCTGCTCTAATATTCTTTCCTATATTTTTTTGTCATAACCCATCATTTCAGAGAGGAAGCCTCATTCGCAGATCTACATGTTTATACTGCTGTATTTCAGGATATCACTATTTGAATGGGACCAGGCAACCCCAGCAGAACTCTAAGAACATCTATTAATATATGTGCTCTTTATGTCTGTGTGCATATCTATACATGTAAAACTAGGTAGGAAGAAAACCAGTGCATCAGTGAAATACCCGCTCTGAGAGGTGTTATCTGAGAACTGGTAGCTACAAGTCAAAGTTCTTCCTATTCCTGAATATCAGAAGAAATGGGAAAAGTACAATGCACACAAAATATAATAACATCCCTTGCAAATTCCAGTAGTTGTCCTTTGCGCTGACTGAAAACAGCCCACTGAAGACTTTACAGCACTGCATACAATAGTGAAAAGTATTATTAACTACTGTGTTTCTTGGGTTGGCATGCCAGTGTGCAATAACACAGTTCTGTACAGCACTGATATATGTGGATATCAAGTAGCAGAATGTTATCACCTCCGGTACCCAGGGCAGAAAGAAGGGACCATCATCCTACTAGAGGAACTTGTAGCTACAATTTCAGCAATGTCCATATTGAAAACAGCAGATCATAAAAAAGTAATACAATTTTACAGTATAGATCAATATGATAAGCATTGGTCAGTTACCAGAGGAAGACTCCAATAAACAGCCTTTAGTACTTGTCTATATCTATAAACTTGAATATTTGCAGTCACTCATCTTTGGTATCTACATATCCAAATAAGATTTTAGGGGAGAATATTTAAGTATTTATGTGTCAGTGGAAAATTTAGGTGCTAGACATTAGAACGTGGGCAATTTAGCAAAACTTGCAAATTTCAATAAAGGTAATTTTAAAAATAAGCAACAGTAAATAAGTACCTATTTTCTTAGGATAGTGTGAGGATAGTATAATTATAAATCATTTTATAACTGTACTAATTGTTTAACTGTTAAATTCTGGTAATCCATTATTTCTGTAGAGGTACATTTTAAATGACTAATCTGTTTATCAATTCCACACACATATTATTCACAAAGTCAAGTTACAGTAACATAGACAATTAGAAGTGTTCATGCTTCTTATAAAAGAACATTAAGCTTCCTTTGAAAATTACTTTTCTCTCAATGACAACTAATATAACTTTTCAGTCATCACTTGCATCAGAGAAATGAACAATTTAGAAAATGTATTTTATAATCATTTTAAAATAATGTTTTACTGAGAGTTATGTATTGCACTCAAAAACAATTGCATGCTTCTTTTTCATTTTAATGTGGACAATTAAATTCATAAATACTCATTCCTCTAATATCAGGTTATTTTTTTAATTGTTTATCTATAGAATATTGGAGAAATTATCCTATAAATGAAGTTGTACCTATAAATCTCACCTAAGTCTTTGTTTGGTACAAAGTCATATCATAAATTTGTATTTAAGTTTTCTGAAAAACTGTCTCTCTAATGCCTGGAGTTTCTGCCTGATAACTCTAAAAGCTTTTCACACAGTAACTCATCAAAATGAAAATTTCCAAAATGTTTACTATGACTTTTCGGTTTCCATTTCCTCAATCAGGACTCCTTTTAGCCTGGTCTCTCTTATGAAATAGCAGAGATTTTTAAGCCCTGAAAACACTCAATTAATTTTTACCACAGACTAGTAGCAGTCATCTTCATAACATATGGAAGTAAGGTGTCATTTCAAAATGGTGTTTAAATATAGTCCAGATAGACATTCAGATCTACCAAACTACATGTGGCTCCATTGGACAACTTGTGGGCCCTCTGATTCAAAAAGTAGCACTCTTTAAAGTTTTCTTAACTGTTTTTAAGACTGCTTTAAAAAATTTCTATTTTTCTGTTGCATACAAGGACCACACAGTAAAAATGCCATTTTTCATTACCAGTAAAGTGAAGGATTCGCAGCCAGCCTTTAAAAAACAACAACAAAACAAACCAAACAAACAAACAAGCAAAAAACATGGAAGCCACACAAAGATAACATGAGAAAAGGAAAGAATCAAACAGCTAAAATGGGGCCCTCCTTCAAGTATTAGTTTACCAGGAGTCACATAAGGTTGAGATACAAAGGACACATGAGCTTCAGTTTCCCAGATACATCAGGTCTCCAATAAGGACAAACAATGCCCTATAAATTCCATTTAAGGATCCCCTGTGCAATTCAAAAGGAGTAACCACAAAAGAATCTGTCAATACAATTCAAAAGATTCCTTTGAATTACAAAGCTTTTAGTGCAGAACAGAAACACACATGATATACACATAGTAGATAAAGTGAAACCATATTATTATCTAATGCATTAACATTCTGGTAATCAAAATTCTTCATGTCATGGATGTATCTTTTGAGTCCCCAATGAACCTCATCCATGTATGACAAAATTATATGTGTCGGAAACCACTTTTTGCAGGACCATATAGGAGCTCTGAAGCAGAAGAAAGGATAGAATTCACTTACAAAAAGCAGCACTGGACACCTGGCCTCTCTTACAGTTCTCTGTCTTTCTAATATTATTAGAGTGGATAGACTTCTGATATGTATAACAGAACAAGCAACAGGTTTACAGAAAACACAGCTGTTTCTCCCCATAAAAACAGTAATGTTAACATACTACTAGTGGTTATTATAGGAACCCAGTTAAGGTTGTCTAGGCTTTAAAACAATAGTCACTTTCCTTTAACTTATGTGGACTTTTGTTAGTGCATTGTATTACGTCAACTGAGAAGCAATTTTTTTTATTTTTAACCTGGGAGCATATATGCTATTACAGCCCACCTTTTTAGTCAATCTGACTTTACATATAGCATCTGTAAGGTACTTGCTTGCCTTTGCCTGGTTGTCTTATTATAACAAAGAGAATTATTTGAAGCAGTAAAAAGATTCTTGAAACTTCATCATATTTGAAGTATAGTACATGGTTTATAATACCTAGTAGACGTGAAATGAAGTCGTTTTTACATACCTTAAACTCTGTAAAACTCGTGAGCAAGATATATTAGTATCATGGTAATATGTTTCTGCCTGTATAACAGCAATAATGATGACACAATGCATTTGTAGAAAATGAAGTTCCCTATCTGTGTTTCAGTCCTGTGATCTAACTTCTAGATTCATGAAACATCAAACTATCCATAAGCAATTACAAACAGTCTGAAGTCAGTGAAATTGGATGAATTTCAAAAGAGCAAGAAAAGAGAGTCACCGTATAATCTCTTAATCAACATCTTCTAACTTAAAAAATAACACTAATATCAGCCACTTACTCATTGAAACATATTTATGAACATTATCCTTACTAACATATAGCAACTATAATTAATGACCTTTATTTTCCAAGTAGAAGGCTTCAGGTCCAGGATGAGAGGCAAACTTGTACCATTTTTTTACCAGTGTCAAATATAAAGGTCAAACAGGGGACATTTCAAAAGTCACAACCCATAACGAATAAACAAATCACATTTCAGGAGCCATGCTCCTGAGTAACATTACAAATTAATGACATCAGTCAATGAGTGACCTTTAATAAATTTATAGATGTGTTTAATCAAAAAACTGTAAGTGGCAACTCAATGGTTAAAGTGGAACATAACCTGCCTTTTCAAGTCCTTCTTAACATCCCATTACTTTGAAGTGGAGGAATTAATTTATCTGCAAACTATAAAGCACTAAATATTGAGCAATATATTGAGGAAGATGTTCCTGAGAATTAATGGAAAGCAGATGAAGTATACTTATTTAATTTTTAAATACAAATTACCTGCTTTTAATGTTGCTTTTTTTATAGTTGCTCCCACCCCCTAAGAAGACCTGCTTCTTACACCCGTTCCTCCTACCCACTTTCACTCTCCAGAGCTACAGCTCATACTAATGGTTCCATGAAACAGTCAATCTGATATTAAGTAGTTCCAAAGATGTAAGTAAAATAAGTGAGTTGTACAAGACAAAGCTTTGAAAAATTCACTTTGGCAGTTGAAGAGGACTCCAAAATTTTGAAGAGCTAACTTTTTTTCATATAGACATTATTCCAGATCACATATCACCCATTCCAATGCTTGAGGAAAGCTTGCATAAATCTCTGTCAGGTGGTCCTCATGAACAGAAATGCAGCTTTGCTATATTTGATCAAGTTAAGACCATCAGGGAATTGAGTGCACAAATCCAGTGATGCTGAACATAGAGACATGAATTTAAAAGCAGTCGTTGCTCCTATGGTACAGATTAGAGGAAACCTGAAATCATCTGTACTCCCCACACTATCCTTCCTATGGTCTGAATGAAAAGCTGGGGATACATCATTATTTCAGTTTCCAAAGTGGGTAATTTCTCACTTAAATAGGTAGAGCAGGCTGGTGAAAGAAAAACCTTAAATTTTATTTCTGTTCTTTTAAAAGTTCTACATTCACTTCCTTTAAGAACAATTTTTCTGGTACACTCTCTAATGAAAGGATAAGCAAATTAAACAGAAAGAGCCAGCAAGGATCTGAGGAACAGTGATGAGTGGAGGAACTGTTGCAACATAATCAGTGAAAATCTAATCAGTGAAAATCTAATCAGTGAAAATTAGCGCTCACTGAATCAGCTGCTCCTACAACTATCAAGAGAAAATGGTTTTCCCTGGTGTGAAAACCACTGAGATGAGTTAACACAGGCCTTTGAACTAAGAGAGGATTGTTCCCTACAAGGATATAGGACTTATTATGGGATGAAGGGGGCAAGAGGATTTGTGGAGTGTATAAAAGTTATTATGGGATGTTTCAAGTGAACTGTGGGAATGTTCACTTTATTTAATGAGATGCTTAAGGGAAGGAACTGAAGATGGAGGGTGACCAAGGTGAACTGGGGAGGAAGACTACTGGGAAAATAGTGAGAAGACATGACAAAACCATTTTCATGTGAACAGTGGCAGATTTGTCTGTACTGATCACAGAGGGGAGAAACAGGCTGTTTGCGAGATTCATGTTTCTGTGAGGGCTGCACATGCTTTTGTGCGTGCCAGTATAGGCACTGTTCTTCACGGTACTCTGTACGGTCCCGGTCGTGTCAGCCTTGTGTGCACATACTGAGGGTACCTCATTTCTGGGGACAAGGAACTGCATCATCTCCACATGCACTGAACAGGGACAGGAGGGTATCCCAGGCCTCCTAGTTTGCCAGATTTGGCTGCTTCTAGCAATTCCCACAAAACAATTTGGAAGACTGGAAACGACCATGTTATTGCTATTATTTGTCAGAGAGGTATTTTAGACAGTCACCAAATTCTTTTTCGAGCTTAGAAAGTTGAGAGTTATGACTCCAAAGTTTCTCCATCCCTGGAGATATTCAAAACGAAACTAGACATGTCCCTGAGTAACCTGCTGTAGCTGACCCTGCTTTAAGCAGGGGCTTGGATCATTTGGTCTCTAGGGGTCCCTTCCAACCTTAGCCACTTCTCAAGAAGTTCTATGGTTTATATGGCCTTGGCACACAGCCTTAAGCTTTCTCCACTATGCTGTGAGCCATGTGGCTCTATAGATGCATTAAAGCAACATTCCCAACAAATCATGTTAAAGTGGAATCCTCCCATACCACTGCATGCCTGTGGTTCAGAGCTGCTTCAGATTCAAGCAATTCAAAATGTGGAAAGATCATAAAATATATTATGCAAACATCTAAAGCAGGATCATTAGAGATAGATACAATTTAATCAAACTCCCGGTTTTATTGTAGGGCTACTTGAAGCCAATTTAAGAGAGAAAAGCTAAAACAAGATACTATTGTCAATATAAGGTACAATATATTTGTGGCAAAACATTGCCTCAGGGGAGAAACATACTTTCAAAAATAAAAATAAAATGGTTTTCTATAGAACCACAACTCTTTAAATACTTATATTCCATTTGAACAGATTGTCTAATAAAATACTTCAAGATCAAGAGGAATCGCTGAGGCATTTAGTCTGCCTTTGCACATAACTGAAGCTAAACAATATACTGAATTACTCTTGCAGTCACATTAGTAATAAATGGGTTTCACTGAATCATACCTTTCAGAAAAAAAAACATCCAGGACTGATCTGGGATTATCAAGAGGTGGAGAATGCACCATTTCTCTAACTAATTCCAATGGTTAACGGCAGCAATAGCAAAGAGGTGTGCTTTATTTGGAACTTGAACTTATTTGATTTTAACATCCAGCCATTAGCTCTTGTTATTATTTTCTCTGATGGATGAAGGAATCCCTCCATGAAACTTAACAACTGTAAATCACTTCAAGATCATGGTGTAATATGCAGAAAAAATATACTTAACAACATTAAAGAATATTTAAGAAGCAAGAAGAAAGAAAACCAAACAAAAGCTCCTGGATGTTCTTCATACTACTAACACTTGTAACAGCTAGCATTCAGCCTCTTTTTACCATTTTTTGTGGTTTGTTTTTTTTTTTTAATGTTAGAGGATATCACACTACTATTGAAATCAAAAGTGGTATAAACTGTACAGTTCAGGTAGTTCGAAACCATTATCCAAATCCCAGATATGCTTATTTGGGTATGAGCGTAAGATTACTATTTCTAAATTACCACAATAAAGAATTTCAGACATAAGATTCAGCACAGTTTCTTATTTTGTCACAAGTTTTATCAGAAGGGAAAAAACAAACAAACAAAAAAAAAAAAACAAACAAAATACTTTTCCTTTTTCTTGGCCATGTGTTCCTAGAAACTTAATTCTGTAGTTCAGTATGTTTAGTTTCAACTTCCCATATTTAGCTGTTAGCATTATTTAACTTCTAGAGCCCAATAAATATTGTGATTTTTGTTTCTGAAGATATTGATACATCATCTAGTATTATTACACGTGACACATTATATCAGAGATAAAGGGACTGCAAAGTGGAGTGGCTAGGAAGATATGTGGATATAAACTGCAGAATCTATAAAATAAAAAAACTGATACATAGTCTTGGTGAAAAAAGCAGAAAAGAGCTCTAGCTTGTCTCTGTGAAAGAGCACAATTTAATGCAGAAATTTGATATACAAAGATAATGTTCTTATAGTCTCAACATATGCAGCTTCAATGAGCCACTCCTTGTTTTCGTATCGTCTAGCAAGTAGAATTAATGGATCAATACTGAAAAAATAAGAGTATATGTGACTTGTGAAGCCTTTCAAATTGTAATATCACCCTGTATATCAGACATTTTATTTAAGATAACCACTGTCGATGTATTCCAGGTTCTCATGGGCAAGAAAAATAAAGAACTCTCACAAAAATACATTGGTTTGGGTTTGGGTGTTTTTTTAATACTTTTACCGGAGCATTGGAAGACAGAACAAAAACTAACATAGTGTCATTAAAAAAATACAATTTACTGCACTGCTTCATTATATTTTCTGAATAGATGTTTTGTTTCAGGCTTATTCAGAAAATTACTTTCTCCAAGTATTATAGCAGTGAGAGACACCTCCTAGGTAAACATATACCATATATAACCACTAAAGCCAACTTTTAATCATACCCTTGGTTCTATTAGCTCCTCAAAAACCTTCTTTCTGGAGTTACATTTCAAGTCTCACACCAAAGAATAAGGAAAAACAAATTTCTCTGCTTGAGTTACTGCAGCATAACGAACAAGTTCTGATTCAAAACAATGTGTGACAAGATAGACAATGAACTGGCCTGATTTTCTAGAGTTGACTGAAATATTCATTTCATTCATTCATTCACTTAACTATTATTGGAATCATTTTACAAGGACAGATAAATGAATTTAAAGGTAGGAATATATATAGTCACTTTTGCACCTACATTTAAAGAGAGGTTTAAATCTGTAAGTGTTCTTATTCAAATTTTATATTTGGTTGAGTTTTCTCATTAAAAACAAATAAATAGCAATTACTTAACTCTCTAGAACAAGCTGAGTTCCCACAGGGAAATAAGCTTTCTGCATTAAGAAAATTTTGACAAGTGTACTGCAGTAATATCAGGCCAGATGGCTTAAAAGAAAGGGTATTTCAGATCTCACAGGCTTAAGTTTCCAGGTCCAGGATTTTACATGGTCTGTGTGTTAATTGCCTCCACCTATACAGGATTTCTAAACTGGAAGCTTATTTTGTCAAGAGATAACCCACTCCTCACCCAAGAGTGATTTTTTCATGATATATTAAAAGTGAAAATCTACCAAGATTGACAGACACAGTGAAGAACTTAAACTATGCTGAAGTCGAAGAGGTTTATGCTTCTCAATGCTAGTCCCAAAATCAAACACAAGTTAAGAAATCCTGGCATTTACAGATGATTTCTACCTTTGCATGTCCTCCTTTTGCTTGTTCATGAAAACACACTTATTAAGGACCAGTAAATAAAATTAAATTTCTTGAGCTATGTTAACAAGCAGGTGCCTGAGGGCAAATCACAGGAAATAAAAGAAACTTTTCTGTGTCCATCACTCTTCTTATTGAATTCCGAAAGCAGCCAAAACTCATTCCAGGCCTGAATTAAACAACAATTTTATGCTTTTACAACATCTTTCTTCTACACTTAGGACATGGTTCCTTCTCCTTAAGCTTTATACAAACAGAAATAAGAAGCTACAGAGCTATAACAGAGGTTCTCCAGGCCTCCACTACAGTCAGATCCATGAGGAAACACCCAGGCTTACCTACTCCCAAACTTCCCAGGACAGCTCAATTTATTACCTTAGCTGCATCACTTCTCTGTCTTTCTCTTCCTACCCATTTTCCTGTCTCTTCTGGCTGGCTTTGAACTGGTAACAATGAATGATCTTCTGTTATGTGTTTGAATTTGAACAAAAGCCAAGCAGCGCTGCTATTGTTAGGTGCTTCTAAGTTTTATTGTGAAAGGTAGTAACAGTAGGATAGTTTAGAGATCACATGAGTATTATATCTAATGATACCTGCTACTGGGACCCAGCAAGCTGTTATTGGCACATTGCTATATTCGGTGACACATACTTAATCATTATATCACTAACCAGAATCAATGGTTATAACTTTGAGGATCTTTCTTCAGCCTTCCCTCTGAATACCTTGCCCTGCTTTCAAGTTTAACCTAACAGGAGGCTGTTTAACCTATAAGCCTTGTGGCTGTAGGAAAGTACCCTGTTTTTTGTCACTCTGATGTTTACCAGAATGTAACTGTATTCCAGTAGCAAAATATATGTATGCTTGTCTCTGATCAGAAAAGCATCCCTGTCAAACCTTGACCATGTAGCGCTACCCTACCTTACCCCACCGCATCCCCCGAAAAAAAAAATCCTTTCACTCACACGCAAGGAAAGTTATTGTGGATGACCCTCCTGACAGCAGCAACCTTATAATTACATTTTGCTTTTAGAAGCTGGGAAAGCAAAGAATGTAGAGAGAACTATACTTACCTACCAACACTAGCATATCTTATTTTTCTGTAAAAGCTAGCTATTTGAGTTCTGTTATGACAGAGTCAGACAATTTATTTTTTTTTTTCTTTTTAAAAGAGGGAAAAAGAAGAGCTAATAAAAAAAAGGCCTCCAATCTCCACCTTGTGTGATTGATGTTGAATGACTATAGAAAGAGCCTTGAGGATCTTGGTTTACGACTCTTTCAATATTGCTGGAGAGTAAAATATTAAGATGTGATAACTTATGCTTGGGTTTTTTTGTTTTATTGGAGCATTCCCCATTTTACCTTGATCTAAAGTTTATTCTGAACATCCTGTCTAAAGTATGCTTATTAGATGCCTTCACAAGACAACACAGATGCAAGGGCAGGAGCACGACAGTCAAGTCCTTAAGAAGAAAAGTTATACTGGCCAAACATGAGTATTACTCTACATGGATTGCATCCTAGTAAGTTAGTTTAGTCAAATACATAAAGCTTTCCTGTCTGAAGCACAGCAAGAACAAATTTAAAAACATCTGCACATGTATCTTCTGATTAGTTAGTTCTTAAAAGGTCAGGCTCAGCGCTAAGCCAAGGATATTAGTTACTGTCTCCATCACATTCCCACTTACATGCAACACTTTTTGAGTTAAATTTTTGGTTTCATTTAAAGGATGGCTCCAGCCCAGTGCTTTGCAGTAGCAAGGCAGTTTAAGATTGTGATGTTGAGCTCTTGCCTGTATAGATTCCATACTCAGACTATCAATCCAAGCCTGACTTCTTTGGATATATTTCCCTGTCACATCTTAGGTATCAGAAGGTAGTTGCTTGTTTTCATATACCAAACTGCCAATTAAAAGGTTTGCTCTGTTTTTCTTCGTTATACCTGATGTTATTAAGTAGCCAGAGGAAGGCATTTTGGTATTTTAGTTAAGCTTACATATGAAAACACAAGAGAGATCATGAGTTTGGAAGAAATATTAGAAGACTAAGCTGGTATGAAAATATCTCAGCAAGTCTGTGGCATTAGTGATCAAGACAATCACACAGTAAAGTAAAACATGAATAATTCATACTAAAAAGCCATGTATGATAAGCCAAGTTGCACCAGTTTCAATTAATTTCTCTCCATTGCACAGAACTCACTAATTACAGCTCCAAGAACTAAGCAGAAATGTTTGTGAACAGAAATGGTCTAAATTGAAACTGAAATGATAAGGAACTCCAAGGTTTTATTAAACCCAGAGAAGACAGGCATTATCAGCTGAAATTTTAAAGAGAAGGAGAGGAAGGAGTGGAAAGCAACTTGTGAGTCAACCAGTCCAGTGCTGACACCAGTGACTAAAACAAGGTCTCCCTATGCATTCAGGTGACATAGACATCCAAAGGTCTATCAGAAGATAGATGCAGATAAACAGGTGTTTTCAGCTAATATCAGATCCCAACTACCAGAGATAGCATCAGGAAACTAAAACCCATCCATCTAGGACTTCACCCTTGGGCAAGGTGAAAATAATACACAAAAAATGTGGAAAAGTTACTCCATCATATATCCTGGAACTTCCAACAGGTAAATATTGCAAAGGCAATTTTTTCTTTGAAATAATGTTAAAATCACTATTAGCAGCAAGTCCTTTTAAAACAAAATTCTTGGCCTAAACCAGAAGGAAGATTTCTCTTTTTACTATGGGTTGAGCAATGCAAGGAATTTCAACTTTTGGTATGAACTCCTCATAAACACCATAGGACAAATAATAAACCAAACTTCTGACAGATCAATGAGCAAGTTAAGCTAAAAATAAGTTTTCAGGCTCTGAAAGTTTGTACAGTTTTATTCCTTGAGCTTTATCTTTAGAAACACTGTTTTCCTATTTATTTTTAAAGTACAATAGTCATAGCTAGAAGCTCTATCTTTTTGTGTTTATCTCTTTTCCCCATGCTGCCATTTCTGCTGACTTCATTTAAACCAACACAGTTGCTGAAAGACTGGGAAGAAGAATGGGATGTGAAATGCGAAAAAGAAAAAAAAAAAAAAGGGAAAAAGAAGAAAGCAAGCAGTGGTTTATTCTGATACTGGAACTTTTCCTCTGAATAAATAATCAGCGAATCAAATATACAGTAGAGAAAAAGGGAGAAGCAAAAGAAGAGTGAAGAAAGATGAGAGAGACAAAGAAGAAATATATACCATTTCCAGCAGCCTCAGTTTATCACCAGTACAAGCTATTACGAACATAATTGACTTTTTATGTTGATAGCTGATGCTCTTTCAACAATAATAAGCAAAGAGAATAATACTACTTTGGTTTATCCATGACATTAATTAAACATTCAGCTTTGCATCACCCATGATGATTCATTACCCTTGCACAGTGTGATAAATATACATTCCTAGTTCATTATGAAGGGTAAAAGTGAAGTATAGAGTCCACACCACAACAATTTATTTTGCGAGCAATTGTACTTCATCCAGATGTTTTACAGTAGATGGAAGTCAGTGAAGCATAAAGGGCTTTCATAAGACCATCTCAATCTCCACCACAAGCAAATGGCTTCAGAAAGCATGTCTATGCTCAAGAGTTTCTTTTCGTTTCCAAATCAATTCAGCACAAGATGGTGAATAAATATGGATATGAGAGGCAATGGATCCCCTCCTCAGTGCGGGAAGCAATTGAAAGTCCAAAGAATGGATCTAATACAAAGCTTTCTAACGTAACAATAAATACTTTAACTATCTACCATCACAATTCATCCATATTCCATGGATGTGGAAGCTCTTCTGTTCAGGGGCCAGTTTAAGGGGTAGAACATAGTTTGAGGTTTGCATTACCAACAGAAGGAAAGGTGCATTACCTGAATGTCCAAGCCTATCATGTACCGTGTTTATGAACTTACAGTTATCCATACCAGTGGATAGAGCACTTATGTTACTTTTCTACATTTAACATAGAAACTGTTACACCTTCATTGAAAGCAGTTTTAAAGGGTCTAGTGTACACCAGCTAAGGACTGAACTATCCAAATTACTTAATATAAAGTAATTCTAAGAAATTTTCCATTTGAACCTGTTAACACAAAACCCTTTTGAATATTTATTGAGCCTAGAAAGTATCATCCTGCAAATTATTATTTGCAAACGTACTTGTGTTACAGCGAAAGTTATCATATCTTCTATTTCCTTACCACTGATCACAGTAGGATTCATTTTGAAATGATAGTGCTAATATCTGATAACAATATGCTGATAGTTCTGTGAGGATATTTTATGATTCAGCAGCCATTATAACTCCTTGCCTAAAGAGCAGACTCAGTCCTGATTTTCCACAAAATCAATGCTTTCAAAATATTTTGAAGTGCAGAGACTAGGAAGCCTATGAAATATTTATGAGAAAACACATCATGTCTATAGTGGTTCTAGTCTCTGACTGCAACATATGGTTTATAAATTGCAACAGGTGTGAGAGAACAGGTGGTCACAGCCATTCAAGGGTATAGTTGGCATTTACCATGAGAGGTTAAAAAAAATATAAATAAATAAAAGAAAGATTAAGTAGCTTAGTTAGCTTCTAAGGCAACTTGCAGATTTAATAACAGAAATCACAGCTCTTCATTGGGGTGAATCTGAGACCTTGTGATTTTGTTACATAGTAACTTTCTAGAACATGTTTATGATTGCTGTCTTCTGCCACTACTCTATTACCTTGCCCTAACTAAACTTGTATCGGAAATGGATACTAACTAGAAGGAAAAAATAGTGTTTCTCTATCTTAACTTTCAAAGCTAAATCAATGTGTGAGAAACAAATGATATTGAGGTACAGTTGGCTGATTTCACTTAGATGTCAACCAAAATCCTCCTATCAACCAGTTCTTTTGTTGACTTTTAGGCTCTGTAGTAGATGTTGCTTTGCAACAATACTGATCTTGGTGCAACACTTGATTTACTTTGAATTTACACTGAAGTCAATTTGCTTCAATTGTACAAAATCTGCAATATGTCTAAAACAAAACTCACATGCAAGACACTAACAGTTGACTAGTGCAGCTCTCCCATTCCTTGAGTACTCAAGTACATCTTAAATGATCATCCACCTTGTACTTTTGTTCTGTGTAGGGGTAAGTTTCATCATTTAGTATATTCCCAATATTAAAAACTGAGCATTTCATAGATCTTTAATAAAAGCATCAGTGCCCGTAAATTACATGCTTGATTGGTTCAGTAGTTGCCGCTTGGATCACAAAATATTAACAGTTTTGAAAACAGAATATTAATGCACTTTGACACTGAAGTGCAATAAAGAAAATAAGTTTAACTTCAAATATACCTGAAGTCTGTGTTTCTTTTCTAATTCAACAGCGACTGTTGGTCTGACTCTGGGAGCAGCTGAATTCCCACAACTCCAGAAAGGTAGGAATCTGAAGTCATTTCTGCTTTCTTAAATGTATTTGACTTATGCATTAAGATGTACACATTCTACTAAAATTGACCCTTCTGGTTTTTAATATTCCCAAACCACAAGAATTTAAAATAAAATTAACGTGTTCTAAACCCTGCTTGAGACTAAATTCTTTTGGGCATTTGTGTACTGAAAAGCTATTTCAGGAACATAGGAACTGACAAGCCAGATCAAGGCAATGGTCCATCTAGATAGCATATTAAGTGTGCTTATCAACTCTCACAGTTTTCCTCTGAAATTTCTGGTTCAAAAACTTCCTGTTTATTTTTAAACACGTAGACAACGATCAAACCAGTCCGGTAATTCCAAGGAGCAATTTACCATATGTGCTTCAACATCTTTCCTATGGATCTCAAAAATGCTAAAAGTGTGGTGCCTAAACGGTATATTTAATATACCTTTACTAAATTGTGCTGTTGCATGCAGTCAGAAAAAATATTCTGCCAACAGTGGACCGAATTCTTTCCCAGCAACATTCAACAGAAGCCAATGGAGTTACACCAAGAATAAAAGTGGCCATCTATGCTTCATATTCATTGCTTCTTTTCATTCATCTGTATTACAGAGGAATAAAATAGATAAACACTCACTACTTTTGCCACTCCCAAAGCAAGTCAGCTAAAATTACTTTAAAACAGTTCATTTACTAGTCAGACAAAGTACTGTAGGTGGAAATGTACAATTAAATCTTTTTTATATAGCAAATTATTTTTTAAAAAATCTGATTTACAGGAAATTATCTTATTCTTAGAGGGTGCTTGCATATGTAATTAAGTTCCATTAAAGTTGATGAGATTTAAGCAGTGTTTAAAGTTAAGCACATGTTAAATACTTCCCCGAATTAGTCATATGACTGTCACACTGTATATATCATATCAGTAAGCAACCTAGGTGTTTCTCTAATAATACTCTTTAAGGACTTCCAGACTGACTCACATGGGACAGTACCTTTATAAATACTGTGTTCCTGTAGACAAAAACTCTAAATTAAAGTATTAATAGATTAAAAAGCTTTTTCTTGAGCAGTTTTGCATTTTCAGGATAAATTTTATGGAAAAAATAATTTCTGACAGTAATTTTAATGTGTCATTAGTTTCTAGTGTCTCAAAAATGTTTTTAATCTTTAATCTCTTGCAGGAGCTTCACTTGATCCTATGCATGTATTGCACATCAGATCCAAGAAGGCATAGCAGTTGGTCTTTTGTTTAAACCACTTACAAGAAGCTCAATACTCAAGGGTTCCCAGCTGTTGGAAGTATAACTGCTTAGAGCACTGTAAGGTAGGCTATAATTTAAAACATATTCAGTTATATTTTACATAAACAAATCATTCCCTGCTTACAGTAATATGTCAGTAAGTCTGTTACCCAATTTCCAGAAAATTTTGTGGTTTAGCCATCAAATGAAAATCCTCATGAAAGCAAAGAAATGCTTAGCCCAAAGTAAGAGCTGTCACTGGCATAAAAAAATAGCAAGAAATAACACACAAAGAGGAGTTTGCATTGGTGCATTTGCTGTTTAATTCATTTTCATGAAAAAAAAAAAAAAAGAAAGTAAAATTAACCTAGTCCAGTTCTGAGTGAACAAAAGGAATTAAACATAGTAATTAAACATAGTAGATATCTAACCACTCAGTATTTCTATCACAAGTTATTTCACTGACATCATGCTCTTTCCTGAAATCACTAGTGAAACGGAAGATCTGCAATAGTTACAGGTAGTGAACTGCTGCCCCTGTAAGTACATTGTCAAGGCACAACTGTATAATTTTGGATATGTGTTATACAAGCCCAACTATTTTCTATTAACATTACCAATCTATTTTAAAAATATGATATGCACTGAATGTGAAACAAAAAGAAGAGCTCAACAGATAGCTAATGTAAGTTTCACACATAGCTGTGAAATCAAAAAAAGGCATCTTTGCTATGTAGAATCTTCTCAAACTTCACAGAAACTGTTGTAAGCGAACCCAAAGGTCCAAAGGGTCTAATAATAATAATAATAATAATAATAATAATAATCTCCCAATCTGTTTTGGAAGATAAGCCCATTTTCTCTTCACATACTGGGAGGAAATGGATGTACTTCTGTTCTCCTGCTAAAGACAGAGAACTACACAAGGAACTCAAATGAGATCAGGCTTTACTTTGAGCAACTTTGCAAGTTACAGAGCAACTGCATAAGTTATTCATTCAGTGGTCATTTCAAGTACCAAATACCACTTCTAGGATTTGTCATCCCCAAGCAGAGGGTAAAACTAGTTTGGTGGAGGTGGGTCTGATTCACACCATTTACTTTACAAGCTGTTATGAGAAGCAACCTTCATGCTAATTGTTGAAATGTAAAACTTTGGAACCCAAAAAAGCTATCACAACTGCATCCTACAGAAATTACAACTCCAGGAGACTGCTGTTGAGAGCAGTAAGTCTAAATTAACCAACTAAAGCAAGAGATAATCCTAATCAAAACAAAACCATCACAAATCATGAAAACAGAAGACATTTTTTAGGAACATTCTAGACCAATGTATGTGCATACGTGTGTATGTGTATACAAAAATATATGAAGGGAGGTCTCTGACAAGTTGCATTACATTCTGCAAAAGGCCTTGGGTTATTTTTAATTGAATTTGTACATTAAGAGTATTTGTACATGAAGAGTATTAAAAAAAATCCCTGAGGACTGCACTGTTTGATACTGGATGATTTTGTTCAATACCATGTCATTTTAATTTACATTGAAGGAGAACTTGTTAGAAGTAGGCTGTAGTTGCTTGAGCTCTAAATGTCAAGTAGGGTCGGGGAGGGGGATGATGTTTAGTTAATGTAAAAAACAGTCTCCTAAGTAGAATTAAAGAGCATAATATGTCAGAAAGACTATTTAAGTAACATGGAGTGTCCTTCTCAGGTCACAGCCTATTAAGGAAAAAAAAAATTAAAAAAACACACCACACCACAAATGCATTCAATTACCAATTATATTTCTGTATGAGACTGAAAACTCTTATGTTCTGACCTGGATTGCACCTCCATAGTGTAAGCAAATAGAAAACAAAACCAGAATAAATTATTTGGCAGAATAAAAAGGAAAATGTGTTTTGCAATTAAAGACTTGTACAGTTTGGTTTTTAAAGTGAGATACTGGACTGCAGTCTCTGAAAGAAAATAACTTGTCATTTACAGTATAGAAGTGACAAACCTGAAAACCCCACTGAATAAGAAATTTTTGTGGGTTATTCCAGCACAGCCTTTTTCATACTTTTCTCTTAATTAGGACCAAAAAATATTGCAGAAAGTTTAAATATTAACAACAACAATAATAATAAAGCCTCATTACAGAACCACTTTCAGCCCTCAAAATGCTTTAGAAAGGGAGATATTTCTATCCAGTCTATAGCGTGTCTAAGAATAAAACTTCTCCCACGTCTTGAGTGCTGCTTCTTTCCTCTCCTTCTCATATTTCTTCCCAGCTGCTGAAGAAAAAGGAATATGACTGGAATATTCAGTCAAAAGCAAAAAGAAAAGTAAATTCAGGAATCTGCAATCCCATGGACTGCAGTTCTTCATGAACTGCTCCAGCATGGGTCCCTTCCATAGGGTGCAGTCCTTCAGGAACAGACTGCTCCAGCCTGGGCTTCCCACTGGGTCACAATTCCTGCCAGGAGCCTGCTCCGACGCTGGATTATCACAGCGTCGCAGCCTCCTTTTGGCATCCACCTGCTCCAGCATGGGTCCTCCACAGGCTGCAGGTGGATCTCTGCTCCACAGTGGACCTCCATGGGCTGCAGGGTTACAGCTGGCCTCACCATGGGCTGCACGACAGGCTGCAGGGGAATCTCTGTTCCAGTTCCTGGAGCACATCCTGCCTCTCCTGCTTCACTGACCCAGGTGTCTCCAGAGTCGTTTCTCACATACCGTCACTCTACTCCTCTGGCTGTTGTTGTGCAGCATTTTTTTTTACCCGCTTCTTAACTATGTTATCACAGAGGCGCCAACACCACCACTTGCTTATCCTTGGCCAACAACATATCCATCTTGGAACCTGGTGGCATTGGCTCTGTCAAACATAGGTAGAGCTTCTAGTAGCTTCTCACAGAAGCCACCCCTGCAGCCCCCCTTCTACCTAAACTTTGCCACACAAACCCAACACATCTGTTAAAATTAGCAGTCTGTTAAGGAAACATACTAAAACCAATGCACCCAACTTCAACAAAAATTCCCAATAAAGACTTTCCACTAAAAGTGTGGCATGGAATATTTAAGTTTAGCTGAAACTTTGCAAACTCTGAAGAGCTCAATTTGGCATCACATTTTTTGCACAGCTCTTCTACTAGCAGAGTGCGGTATTCATATTCTCTTTCAAAGCTCAAGACATACAGTTTCTTTTTTGATGGCTTTCTAGAAAATGCAGCCTTATAGCTCTGGTAATAAGGAATGCCTGCCAGCAAAATCCCAGCAACGATCATTACCAACATACTTTAAGATACTCCAACTACTTTGGTAATTCTCTCATCAATTTCAGTAAGTGTTCACTTTAGAACATAATGTATTTTGTAATTATGCAGTCAGAAATATGGGCTCAGTGTTTTGTGCAGGGAACTGAAAAGCTGTTCTTCATCAATTCTCAGTTTTGTCATTGCTCAAGATGCTTCTGATTTTCTTGTATTTCTTGCTGTTTACACATGTCAATTTTAAACCTTCTATATATTTTAATTTTTTTTTTAACTATTGAGTTTTTTAAAAAAATCTATTAAGTTTAGTTTCAATATATATCTCTGAAAGGTGGGGTTTTTTTCCCCTCATAGGTCATCAAGATTCAGCTGAAAATTTCACCTAAAATTATAGGATTCCTCATCTCTATAAAGCATTTTCTTCTGCATGATGTCTGGATAGTTGATTGGACCCCAACTTCCTCCCAGCCCCTTCCCCCTGAAACTTTGATGAGGTTGGAAAAATAATGAAAAATCAAGAGCATTGTAAAGAAGGAAATAATTTTCTTTACCCAGAAGTCAGAAGAAGGTATAGTCTTAAGAATGCAAAGTATAGGAGGTAATACTCACCATATATTAAAAAGAAAATATAGTTTTATTTAAACCACTTACAGCATTTATCATTAAACCTAGACAATGAGTATTTGGTAGCATTCTTTCTGTACAGCCTACATGTTTGAAGAAGAAAAAAAAAAAAAGAGAAAAAGAAAAACACACACCAAAATACCTTTGTTATTATCCTGTTATCAAAAATATCTGCATTTGCAATCCCAGGTTGGTAAATAAATTGAACACCTCAAATCTCCTTTTAAAATCATATATACTGCCAGAACTTAGGACTCAAACATTTCATAACTTTGGCTATTTTCTAATTTTTGTTCCTGCTCAGGAGTTCTCAGGATTATGAAATTGCAGTTTTTATGTGAAAAAACACAATATTCATAAGCAAATGAAACTAGCAAAGGTCAATCCATCAATGCAACTAAAATATCATACTGGCATCCCAGTTAATTACTGTCTGGCTTTCTGATGTCCACAAGTCTTATTCATGAACAGTACTAGCTCACTCACAACCACACGCATGAAACCAAATTTTCTCACAGCCAATGACTTCTTTTTCTGTCTTCTGCTACTCAGTAAAACTCTTATGAAGTTTTACTCTAACTTTCATCTAACAGGTCAGATTGCACAATTTCCATTCTATCTACACCTAGGCTGCTGCACAGCAACATTTTATGTCTTCTGTCTAGAAAAATACAAGACTCCCAGACAGACTTTCAGGTGTCCTATGTGGAGTATGTTGTCCACCTTGGGTCCATAATAAAATCACCTAAATTATCATGCATTCTAAGCATATTTCCTCTCATTTGAGTAAATAATTTATTTTCCTTTCTAAGCTCCCTTAGACTCTATTTTCCTGTATACAATCTGGAGCCAGAAGTGACTGGCTTCCTGGTACTATCTATCAAATTTCCACACTGAAAACACTATTTCCATAAACCCACCCTCTTTATTTCCACCAGTTCCCTTATTAAGACCTGCTTTCAGAAGCATGAAGTTTAAAAATCAAACAAAAAACAAGCAAACAAAACCATCCAAGCAAACAAAAAGTCTCTTCTAGTTATAGATTAACTATGAGCAAACTGGCAAGGCTGTTCAGTAGTGAGAAGATTAGGCTCTTTACAGTTTCCTGCTCTGACTGAGACTTCCTGTGTTAATGTAAGCAATATTTTCCTCCTCTATGTGGCCAAAATTTCCAAATCAAAGTCAAGATATGAAATAATTTATTATTTTTAATGCAGTTATTATGATGGGAGACACATAAAAATCAATGTTTTCAGAAAAATAAATTGAAACTTTTACTTATATCCAAATGAATACCAAAGCAAACATATTCTAATGCTCACAGTCATTGTCTTCTTTTCCTTTCACTTTGCTTTTAGCTCTCTCTGCCTTTCCAGTGTAGAAACCTGCTTTCTGAAATGTGTAGACTGGCTGTACCACATTGCTCAATTGCATATTTATTAGGGCCCATTGCCCTTCCCTTTTTGCAAATTTCTGCCTCCATTGCGTCACTGAAAAAAGGTTCTAGAAAAAAGAAAATATTTTTATCTCACATCATTTTATTTTATAGACCAACCTCTCAACCAGTCATTGCTCTGTGTAAAGGGTAATGCAGAAGCAAGATCTGAAGCTGTTTTTACTACCAGAGACTATGCCCTTGTAATCTCATTATTTTTGGTTCTTTCAGCAGCCATCCTTAGCATAACATTTTGCTTTCTATCATCTGCCTGAACCTATTTTTATTACTTCTTGCTTGCTTCCACTAGTTTAGCAGATTGTATATTATGGCATTTTTGTATAATCATATTTCAGCAATGCCACTAAGTTTAATATTCTGTAAATACTGCCATAAATATGAAGCTTCAGTAAATTCCAGTGAATCTTTTCAATTTTCAATTAGAATAAAGTCTAATTTAAAGTTTTCTTCTGTATAGAACCTTGGAGTTTGAGCTTATTTTTTGTACCACTCTGTGTTCTTGAAGTCAGTGGCATACACTGCAAAGTTGTATTATACTAGTACTTCACATTATATTCAAGTTGAGGTGTAACCACAATTTTAGATAGTAATACTATATTCAGCATGGATTTTATCCTCCTAACAGTACAAACTGAGAAATGTGTTTGTCTTCAGCGCTACAACTGCACTACACTCAGGACTTGACAGACTTTTCACACAATAACTCCCAAACCTTTTTTTTTTTGCAGAATTCTGTAACATTTCCTTTTTTGTGCATACAGTATTTTTTCATTTTATTTTTTTATTAATTATCATAAGCTTGTCAGTAGACATCTGCATTTGTAACCAACACAGCCATCTAAACCTTTCTGCATTGTTTCTGCTTCTGTTTCAGGTTTAAGAAAGAGATTTTTTTTTTTTCCTTTTTTTTTTTCTTTTTCTTCCTTAAGGTTACTATAGAATAATAGATTATCTTTCTAATATAGAATGAAAAGGCCTACATTATGTTCTTGCATTTTTGGGGAGAAGAAAAGAGACAGTGGGAAGCAACAAATATTTCCATATTCTGGAGAGTCCAATGTTATAATTTATGGCATCAAAAATAGAGTTTCTGGGGAGAATGAGGGTGGGTTATGTTTACCATCTATCAGTCTCCTGTAACAAATAGTCCACGGAGTAGCTGTCAGGCCAAATTTTTCCACATCTGCATTGGAAGCCCTTCACATCATAGCACCTTTTGCTAACTATAATTATTTCAAGTCTTAAGCACTTAGGAAAGTATCTATTTATGATACACCTCATATTTTTCTTAACTTATTATAAAATATCAGGAAAGCAATTTATATCAACCGGCACTGATTTGACCTTATTAGTTAAAGCATAGTATTTCAAGAATACACACTTTTTGGTTTTTTTCAGCCCACTCAAAATCTGCCAAGAAAGTATTTTCTTTTGCATTATAGTCAGAGAAAAAAAGTATCCACTATTACCTGGCTAAAAGTGTAGATATTGTCCTTTCTTCCAGAGCAAGTCCTAGGGTGGAAGCCCCAGTCACATCTCTATTCATACAAGAGGTTCAAATATTTCCAGAAGGCTGAGCCAGCCTTTATATAAAATCAGCTTCAGATCTAGTATGGGTTACAAGATAACCTAGACATAGAAGAAACAACAAAGAAAAACTGATGCTGCAACAAAGAACATGTAATTTGCAAGCCATCTATTCTAATAATCACATTTGTTAGAGTTAGGCAATTTAAGAGCACATACAGGCACAAATGAAGAAGAAGCAGGTAATGTGACAGACAAAATTTCAAGATCTGAAAGATAAGGGTCAACACTGTGTGGTGGACTTGCCAGAGCCCCTGACAGATAAAGAAAACAGCGGTCAGAGATCCATACAAGGTTATCAAAGAGGTTTGAAGAAAGCAGAACAGAAAATTGAAGAAAGATCATACAGACAAAGCACCATTTAAAACAACCACCACCAACAACAACAAAAACAACAACAACAATATACCCACACAATATAAAAGAGAAAAACCTCAACACACATACAAAAAAAAAAAAATGAAGGTCCTAAGAAATAATACAAGAATCTAGACTCCTCTGTAGCAATTAATAAGACCTGACCAACCTTGTTTAGCTGTAGCTTTGCTATTTATCACTAGTATGTGCTAATTAAAGTTAGTGCATCCTATAGTCCTGATAATAAAGCAGTACAAGGATTGACATGGTGCATTTGTGCTTTAGTATCTCACAGCAAGAGAGAATAGCAATTTGTTTTCATTGTGAGGATTCCTTTTCTCATCTGCTTCAGCCTGCATCTAGAGAGTGGGCCAAAAGTGTACCTTAATTAGCAAGACTAATTGGTGAATTAGATGTTCCTTCAATCAGTAACCCAGGCTAGTGACTGGTGGCAATCAAAATGAGTTGTGACACTGGTTATGTCTTCCCTGTTTCAGATTACAAGAACCTGCCATTCACTGGACCCTAAAGATGTAGGCTATTACATTTGCAAACATTCTAGCACTTGCAAAGAGAACAGAGTGATTTGCTACTCATAAGCACAAGGCAGGATCACAACACTGAACAAGCACAGGTCCTCTTTTCTGCTTGTTATTTTAAGGTCAACGTCTTTTACTCCCTGAAAAGGTGAGTGGTATCTTCTATGAAGGGTGATTCTTGGATGAGTTATTAATTTTTTCATCTACTCTTTCGTGGTGGAATTGCAATGACTTTATTTTATATATAAAAATGATGGCTCAAAAACATAACAATGCAAAATAATGTGTTTTAAGTTATCTTTATAGTAGGTCTGCTGTCAGCACTTGTCCATAAATATGATAAGGACCTCATCTGGTTCCTATTGGACTGTCCACTGAAGCTGTATTAAACCCATATGAACCCTGCTACAAACTATGTTTATATCTCACAATTAGATTAGGTTATGAGGAAAAAAAAATATAAACACTTGTCCAGGAAGAGAGTGTGTTTCTTGAGTGTATTGTGCTTTGCAAAGATATTTGCTGCAAATAGCAATAGTCCTGCATGAACTACATGGAAATGGATTTTATTTCAGTACATCACATTACAGATCCTGAGCCCAACCTTGTCATTATAATTTGTCATACAATTATATGTGGGTCCTATCTCCCTAAAGATTCTATCTTTCTTTTACTGCCTTTGGCTGTCATCTGAAAGAAAGTTCTCAATCATAATGCAAAAGAGTTTCCAAACCGAGAAGCTAATGACCATAGCGATAACTGTTATTTATGCATTCTACTCCCCAAAACCTCTGAAGCATCAGTGACATCTGCAAATTCAGAAAGGCATATGCCTAAGCATGTGCTAACAGTAGCTTACTGGCAGCAGCATAATGATAGATTTTGGACCTTTTTAGCTTAGGGATCAGTCTTTTCCAGACTTCTCAAGTGGATTTTTTTGGCTGGCTTTCCAATAGTTTGCTTCAAAATTAATTTGGTGATCATGTACTTGTTTCTAAAACAAGACTCTAAGTTACAGAACAACATGGCAACTTTATTCACTGTCTCCACAGAAAACTTAAAGGTGGTGTAAACGCAGGAACTGACAGACAGTCTCGTCCTAGGATGTTTTTAAATAATTAGGGCAGGACTGTAGTGAAACTAAACAGGATGTGAAAATTTGGATTGTTCTGATTGCTCCATTTTCTGACATCTCCCTTTCAGCATGATATTCTAAGAAACAAAAATTTCCCTATATGATGTGAGATCTTTTGTGTTGAATGCATAATTTATCTATGCATTTCCTATTTCAGTATCTATTGTTTTGAAGAAGTCTCTTGTTCAAATATTTAAAAAAAAAAAAAAATCTGTCTCAAATTATCTGCTGTATTTCACAGTTAACCCTCAAAGTACTCTGTCATTCATATTCCACACAGCAAATTGATGACTGCTGCTCATTTGTGATTCCAGCCAAATCGCTATGCTCTGCTCAGACTGAGACTAGCTCGAGACCCTAATTTGGTGACAGCTGATGGAATTGTTATTCTATAAAATGAATAGCCAAAAAATATTCTATCAGCTAACAGCACACAGCCTTCTGCAATCTTACTTGAATATAGGTGGTGATAACACATTTCCTTGTAACCCATATGTACTTCACAATATGCTGAGTTTGTACTTATTGCAACCATTATAGATTCTTGCATTTCTTTAAATTAGCTTCATATAAATTCTTGCAGTATCAGTGTCAAAGTTAAGTAGTCAAATGAAGGTGTAAGTTCTTTAGTTAACTGGTTCACATGAGCTGTTATAAACTAGCAGATGTTTTTTTTCAGACTAAATAATGATCCTTTAGGAAACTAGAACATGTATACACCAGAGTCAGTAAGTTAGAACAATTCCTAACAAATGTAACAAAACTGTGTATATCATAGCAGCCACACAATCATACTTTCCATAAACCGATCAGTCTCCTGATTAGAATTTGTTATGTTTTTTACCTCCACTATTTATTGGAATTCTCTTCCACACTTCACTGCCTTACAGTACACATCCCTTTGTTCCTACTGTATTTTTATTTATTTTTATTTTTTAAAATTTTTTATTTTTTTAAGCTAAACACCTCCTATCATTCTTTGTTGTAAAAAATAGAGTATTTACAAAGAACATTCACGGGCTCTCAGACCCTGCTCTATAGTCTAAAGAAAACTATTTTAATCTCATACTGTAAAGTAGGTGTTTTCTATTGATTCTGATGTCCTCTTCTGCCATTTTCCAAATCCTTTTAGAAAACACATGATCAGACCTGTGATGCAGTGATGCTTGTTATACATATCTAGCATAGGGTGCTGTATAGAACAAACCTGCACTAGTACCTTAAGCTGACTACTTTACAGAGAGAAATTTGGGTATTTTACAAAAGTTGATCGGTGAGATCAATGATATATATCAATGGGTACTGTCTGATTGTGTTGTCAGGTCTGGCCACAGGGTAACAGGAATAAGGGGAGACTACTGTCACTGTTACATTGTGTGTTAAGCTTCAGAAAGTTTAGAAAATTTGGGGTATTCTGTCTCCTTCATTAAACTGAGTTTCAAACTATAACCTTCCCCATCATACTGTTGTATGTGGGTTCAAAGTGTAAACCAAGTCACAGAAATGACCCAGGCAGAAAGAAACCAAAATGAAACAGTCCTCTGCTCCCACCACCGATCCCTCAACCCTGGTGGTTACAGGCTGTAATATAGGTGACAGCAACAAGGAGCCACGAGCTGCAGAGCTGGTTGTAAAGGAATATAAGAAGAGACAAAGACATTACAACTAGATTTTGTTAATCCTCAATGCCTTTTTTTAATTGTTGCAGGTATGTCACTGGTGATTTTCAGCTAGATTGTTAATAATCGTCCGTGGGCAAAGGGAGGAGTTGTTTTCTGAGTTTTTTTTAAACAAGGCAAGTTTTGAAAAAGGAACACTGAACTTGAACATAAGTAAGTGCAAAGCTGAGAGACATTTCTCGTCCTTTAATTTAATAAGGCTGATTTGTGAGGGAAAGGCTTAATGCTTAAGCAGGTACATGGCAATCTGTGAAGCTGCAGGTGAGTACTTGTGAGACTAAACATTAGATATTGTCCTAAAATGTATTTTTCAGGACGAAAGGAAACTTACTGCAAAAGCAGCCTTTAAATCCTAAGAGGTAGAGTACTTGAAATACATTGGCTTTAGGCAAGTCCTTTCATGTACATTTAAATTATCTATGGACTCAAGTAGCGTCTCCAGAGGGGGTTGACAGGTTTTGCAGCCAATGTTCAAGTCCTGCTTTAACATTGTGAACAAGAACTAGAACAGGTCTGAATGTAGGGTTTTCAATGGTATGTAACAAACTGTCATTATTCCCTACAGAGGGAAGATAGGCATCTGCCATATCTTGACTCCCTATCCATAGCTGGAAGAGCAATTCAGAGCAGGAAGCTAACCTAGGTGCCTTTTTCACTCCACTGCCTTCACTAGCTTCCTGGTTTAGGCATCTGTGACTATCCCAGAGAAAATCTCACCCATGCCTCACAGAAGAGTCATTTGAGAATTTTCCCTGTGTTCAAGTTCAACTTTGTGCTGAGATTATTAATGAAAATTTTACACGACATGAGTTGCAGGGCTAATCCTGGAGGAATTTCATTAATATTTCCCCTTTAAAAAAATCCATTATCATCTCTGCTTTAGCTGGTTCCTCACTTCCTTATAATTCTTGTAACAGTCTCTGTCTTCAGTAGCTTAACTACTAATTGCCTGTGTAATACTGTACTAGATTTGCTTCCTTAAACTTACTCAAAGACAACAGGTTAGCCAGGCATACTGCATTTTTGGGGAAGTATGTGTTTCATTGTAGCCTTTTTTCTAAGTGAGATACTTCTTTATCTTCCATTATCCTCAAGTACTTTCAGTTGTTCTTTTCTCCAAGAAGCTTCACAAAGCCTTGCAGGTTATTGAGCTCAAACCAATGGTTTTGTAGTGGTGTGACATTTTTGTGCTTTCTGTCATTGCAATAATATCTTGACATCTAGGCTCAGTGTAATACAGCATAGGAAGGCACAGAGTAGATTATCCACCTTTTTAAACACATAAATTGCATTTACACCAATAACTAGGGTCAATCTTGAAGTTACCCTATGCTCTCTTTGTACCAGTCAGAGTCAATGACTCAGATTTGTCAGGTCAACAGTCAGAAATACTGAGCAGAAAGCATCCTGTAGGTATAGTCTATTCACCTTAGCAGATCAGTTTAACCTTGGTAATTCCCTATGCCTTTATTCAAACCAGATTACTACCCTTGAATTTATAAAAGTGTGATCCATGTTTTACAACAACATATAAGTGCAGGAATTGTATATGTTACTTTAAGAGAAAATATTAAGTGGAGGAGAGCTATGTTTTGCGACAGATTGCAGCATAAGAACACTAGAAAATGAAGATATTTGCTGGTAGCATGGCAGTGTAACAGTGAAGCATGTTTCCTACTCCCCCATAGTTTGGCAACCCATAAAACCTGAAATCTTTAGCTCCATCCTGGTTGTCATCCAGACTGCCCTGCCAACCCCCACAGTCCTGCCACACTTGCAGGAATAGTAACATTCACATCCTTCTCTCACCCAAAACCTGCTCCTTTCATTACCCAGCATTGCAGGCTACAGTGAGGCAGTCAGCACCATTCCCACCACACAGAAAAACCTTAAAACTCTTTCTCACACGCACTTCACTACCGCATGAAGTACAGAGCAGCCTGAAAAGACCCTGCATCATAGAAAGTCTTCACTTTGCATATGGATAATACGACATAGATAAAACAAGAGTGATAGGTAGGACTCAGATGAAGACTGAGGCTCAGGTAGCCTGGAGGGGACTATGTCAATGCAGACAGACCTGTGGTGGTAGCTTGATCAGGAACAGGTGATACAGCTGTGAATGTATGCTACTGCTATGCTGTGGCTTTACAAAGAGCCTGCCAGTGCACTAGGAATATTTTTATGGAATAAGGACTTTTTAACAGTGTGGCTCTGTAGTGAAAGGAAATGGGGAAAAAGTGTTTAAATATGACAAAATAATGTAACAAAAAATAGAATATGTACGTGTTAAAAAAAAAAAAAAAAACACTAAAAACATAAATAGACTGATAGGGACAAAATAAGATGCAGATGGGAACCTAAACCGGCATTTCTTATCAGCCAAATGCTTGACTTTGCAACCTTAACAGTGTAGGTTTTGGATATGTAATTTCCTTGTTTTGTTTTAAGAAAACTACAGCCACAGAAAACACATCACATGGAAGACTCATCAGCAGAGTCAGAAGTTGGGTTATCAATTTTACATATTAATATAGACTGCCTTCTTTTTTGTCAAAGTGTTTGATCATGTTTGAAAGCTGAAAATACCTCAAGCAAATGAATTCACTAACAGAGAGGAATGGCTGTAAAGGAGCTTTTTCTGACTATTTGAAAGCAGCATTTACATAGAGATTAACTTGAGACATTCCATGGGACACAAATCTGTTTAACTGGTTTCTCTTGACTGTAATCTGTCCAAGATGTTTGTTTCAGCACTTGGAAGATTACAGACCAGAAATCCAGTTTGTAATCATCTTGCTGAACCATGCAGTGGTCCTCTATTAATTTCCTATTGATAGACTCTTTGCTCATTGGCTGAAAGTGCAGCCTTCTCTGTGAAGTTATAATACGAACAAAAAGAATAATCTCTATAAAGCTACGGCTGATATGAATGGCTGGCTAGATGCTGTGCAAACCTTCATGCTGGTAACTGCCACCAGCTGACTCAGAAGCTGTCAAAAACTTCTAATCTGCTTCATTTTTGCCTTATTTTTGCTTGATGGTGAAATCTTGACAAGGCATTGCTGTGGCTTTGTTTCAGTTTAGTTTATACACTGATCTAGCTATAGCACAGCTTTGGCGGCTACTAATATTTCACTCCCTTGTATACTTGTACACTTGTATCCTGAGTGACTTTACAGTCTTCGTAATGTTCAGATCTTATCAGCCACAGAATTTCATCTTCTCAGATAAGTGAAACTTTCCATTCTTTCCTGTTCTTTACCAGCAAATGCTTCATTTTATCATTATTTTCAAGTCTTCATCTTTAGACCATTTATACTGAGCTCAGTGAATTTGTCATTTTTCCTTCTAGAGAGATGCTCCTGTGCATCCTAAAGACACTTCCAAACAGTTCTCAGAGGACACAACACACTAAACCCCAGCTAGAAAAATTTCTTTGCAAGATCATTATTCCATGAAAAAACTTACATAATATTCAATCCAATTATTATTGACTTCTCTTACCTCATTTGCATCAAGAGTAAAATATTAAAGTGGTGCATAAAGAGAAAAGTAGGTGTAGTGGTATGAATCATGCATTCTAAAAATTAATTGTTAATCTGTCAATAAAATCAATAAATGTTTGTGGGGTTTCCTGTCTATGGAAAAGATAAATATTTTATTGTAACTATAAAGAAGACAGTTGCAAATTTTCCTTGTCACTGCAAAGGCAGTGTATGGTATATTAACCATTCAGCCTATAAGCATTTGTCTACGTATTGGCACTGACACCAGCAAACATCATACTTGTGTCAAGAAAAGAAATAATTTGCTGTTGAATGCATGATGAGGCCAGTCAAAGGGATATTAAGTTATAACCACTTTCTTCTTAGCATGCCTCTTAATCAGAGTCAGCTCTTAAAACTTTATTACTGAACTATTCATGACAGAAATAATAGTCTAACTAGAAAGCATTCACTGAAGATGCTTTTTAACATACTGTAAAATGTTTGTACAGCTACATAATCCTGTGTAATTGACCTCAGGTCTTACTGATTTTTTTGAGAAAATCCAGCTCGGGTAAAACAGATTTTTTTCAGCCTTCTTTTGAGTCACAACACTGAAGAAAAGTGTATCCAAGAGGCATGTTTGAAGTAGTATGCAGGAGCCAAATCCTATTAACAAATAATGAAAAGTTTGTTTAAATCCCATAAACCTCTTTCAGTTTCTTTTAATGTTTATCAACTGTTTACTGAAATAACAGTGTTTCTGTTTGAAAATAATGCAACAGTGAAAAAATTCTTCTTTAAGGAAAAATATAAAAGGTAATGCTTTTTCCTAATAAGGTTTGTACTTAGTTATGGCATAGCACTGCTGATGTTGGAGGTTTAAAGCTGAGTAACAATAAGATTTTATTAATGTTTAGTGACAGTATGCCTAGCAGAAAGGAAGGAATTGATGGATAGTCATGCTTTTTACATCACTTGTTCTCTGACTCCATTATCTCATTGGAGGACAGAATAAGGCTGTCTTTTAGGCACATATAATAAGCCCAAATTTACAGACACCAAAAATGATGCTACAGTAATTTCATTCTAAACACTCAGTCCTCATTCCTGATATCACATGGTTTTTAGGCATGGAAGTAATTGGTTTTGTTGTGGTTTTTTTTTTTAAGTCAGATTAGTTCCCTGATTCCCTATTCACCTAACATGAACAAAGACTTGTGCTGATACAGCACAAAGAGGAGGAGGTGCTGCAGGGAGGGAAGGATTAACAAAAAAAAAAGTCAACAAGCACTGAGACATAGCACTTTGTACCATGAAACTACAGCTTAAATCAGGAGCAGTTTAATTTCTCTAGAGTAGGGAATGAAGAGCAGCTGTAATTACTGCCTGTAAGTGCACACACTCATTCCTCTGCCTCTGAGAGGCTGAGCTGCTGCTGCTGGTCATTTAAGACAATTCACAGTTCCCTTGCCAGTGTAAACAGTTATATCCAATAACGCCTCTCACTTCCCGCTCTTTAAGAGGACTTTCTTTTTTAACCTACATCTTCTCAGTGATCTGGTTTAGATCAGGGCCTTGCAAAGGCAGAGACAAAACCGAATAGGCTGCAAACTGCAGAGTGAGCACAGACAAGATTCTTGTTAAGCTGTAGCCCACAGACTTATGTAGCTACAGGCAGTAGTTAAGGATGACAGATGCTGGACCAAGTGTCCTCAGTGTCCCCCACTGAAAAAGGCTGCATGACAATCTTATGTACCTCTTCAGCATTTTTTCTTTATTCACTTGTAGTAAGAAGATGTTTCCTATTTTGATATAAATATTTATGTTTTCAGAATTAAGCAGATTTAATGTCCTCACCCATTGAACAGTAGCTGGCTTATAGATTTAGAAGAGGATTTTGAATGACAGACCTGGCTTTGCTCTGAGTGGAGAGGGCATATATTCTGGGCAGCCATGAATGTATCTCAAGGCCACACACCTTATCAAGTAGGTTTGGTCATAGGCATCTTGTAACCTATTTCAATGCACTCCTCACAAACAAGTTTAACTCATGGTCTCATCTCTTTTCTAGCTGGTTTAATTTTTTTCTGTCCAAGTGTCAACAACACTGATCAAAACATAGAGAAAATGTGACCCTAAACTGCAAGACTACATGTATTTTACCCACTGTCACTTCTGAAGCCCGTACCAAAAATCCATGTGCTATGGATCAAGTGGAAATTTCTACTCCTATCATTGTTTGCTAAAGCATATGATAGTTTTTAGGTCTGAACAAAAACTTTCCATATTCTAGGACTAGAACGAGGCAGATTTGCTCAATTCGAATTTGAAAGGCTAATTCATTAGCACATTACGCCTACATCAAAACGTTCATCCTTGGAGGTGTTTGAAAAGTCATCTATCATTTTTCTAGAATTTTTAGTTCCATATCGTCTTTACCCATATTGTAGGAGAATTTTCTTTCATGCCAAAAATGGTAGCTGTGTTTGGCTTTATTTGCATGAACCCAGTATATCTTTCTCTCCATATCTATGTCTTTTCTTAATTCTTAAGCAGACAGATTTGACTGTTTCTTTAGCTGATAATGTCACTGATGCCAGCATAATCACACTACCTTGGTACTGTTGTGCAAGTCTCTTTGATAATCTGGTCAACAGAGGAAAGTCATCAGGATAATTCACTCAAAATCGAAAAGGCATGGCTGCAGGAGGGCACAGAGGCAGCTCCCCGCCCACTGCTGGTACTTCAGTCTACTCAAAAAATTCTGTATTCTCTCAGGCAAGCAGTTACATGCTTAGCTCTCAGTTACATTCTTCTTTCTTTTTTCTTCCCTTTACACACTCAGACTCCTAAGGGGATGATAAATGTTCCTGAGAATAGTTCTGTTCCCATTTAGCCAATTAAATTTTATAGTGAATGTGCCATGCACAGACCTACACACACTCACTCAACAGTAAATCAGCGGCAGTACTAAAGCATTTTTCAGTATGGATAGCTGGGGCATACTCACATTCCTTATGAAGAGGATTTTCTATATCCTTTTTCTTTTTTTTTTTCAGCTTGGTTTACTTTAGCATCATTATAAGTTGCAGCAGGCTTTACGAGCCTGAAGGACAAGTGAGCAAGCAGAAAGTAGATGAAAGACACTTATTGAACAAGTAATTTCTGGCAGCATGGCAGAGGCTGATCTGAGAGGATAGTCAGAGGCAGTGAAGATAAGAGCTGCATGCCGTCCTAGGACAGGTTCTAGAACAACCTTGTGCAGCGGCTGTGCAGAAGGCAGATAACCAGCAGGAAAAACTAGAAATACTCCAGACACCCTTGAGATGTCAACTACAGGAACGGAATCTCTAACACTCTGTGATTCTGTAATTCTGTAAAAGAAAGCTTCGGTTATGTTCAAAGTTATCTTGGAGTCTGAAATCAGTAACAAGAGGTTTTATTTAATAAAATAATAGTGAGACAGACACTGGGATTTGAAAAGACAAATTATGTCTCTGAGTCAACAGAAAGGACGATTATTTTGGTAGCTTCATTTCATAAGAACAGAAGGGTAAGAGATTGGGGGCCTATTTGTGTTAATGTGTTATAAATGAGCTCTGAATATATTAAGTTTAATAACCAAAACCCAAAATACCTTGCCACACATTCACCATAACTGTAATTTATTTAGCTACTAAAAGTATTTGTTGATCCTTCCTCTCCCTCTCACTTGTCCTTATGTCCACAGATGACAAAAATCTTTTCTTTCCAATTCTTTCTTGTGAGAAAATGCTATTGAAGATGCTACCACCAGTATCGCTTTTCTTTAATCATAGAGAGACATTTAGCTGAACCTTTACCAATTGAATTTCAGAGTGTTTACATAAAACTTGATGTGGATACAATTCTTTCTGTGTTGTGAAGACAATAGTTTTTATTCTTCAAGTAGCAGCACATTTCCATATTTATCATTGTAAGCATAGAATTGCCTAAAGGCAGCACATCTTTAATTAATTTTTACTGCAGTGTGAAAAGAATCCTAAATCATTAATCATTTGCCTTTCATTATATACTGAAAGAAAATTTTCCTATTGTGTTCTCTACATACACACATATACAATCTTCTTTCACTTGACTTTTCAACAACCTGATTACAAATTGAATCCCTTTCAACTTCTTGTTCTAAGCTCATCTACCCATCAGACAGTAGTCCTCCAGTAAGCTTGGGGTAGTTATTTTTTCCAGTGGCTGGCCAGGAATCTCTCCCAGAGCCTGTACCAGTTTCAACAGACACAGGTGCTGGATTTAATTTAGCATCCAATGTATATTTTCTAGCTGATGGTTTTTAGCTTTCATTCACCTTTCATAATTGGCTGACAATTGTTTCCTCAGCCCAAACATTCTTCTGTTTTCCATTATTTTCCATTACAAGGAGTGAAAAAACAGCTTTCCATCAGAGAAGGCAGTCATTTTTCTTCCACATAAGTATTTTTCCCTACATAAATGTCATCATGTATGTTCCACTTAGTAATCTCCAGTAAAGCAGCTTAAATGAGTGTACCTGGTCATTCCATCTGGTGCCTAAATAAAGCCTGGCAAATTAATTTATTATACATTCCAAACATTGTATGAATATAAAGTAATCTTTCCAATAACCCTCTGCCACCGGCAGTCATTACTGGCCCCATCAGAAAGGTGAAATAATGAAGAGAGATAATGAATTATGCCTCTAAATTACTTCTATGACTCAAGATTCTGGAGACTTTCTTAGGGAACTGGTGTACCTTACAGCATTAGGCAAGTAACTATTTGGTGGCCAAATTAAAATCTAGCTCATAAAGAATTCAAGGTCGTATGCAGACAGAACTAGATTCATACACTAAAATTTCAAAGTGACCAAAACTATAGTATGTACCTGTCTGTGATCCTTAAAAAAAACACCAACCTCTGTATTAACCTGAAAGACTAACTTTAATTTTATTTTTATTTTATCTTTAAAGTTACCAGTGTATCAAGTTTATCTGAATATCCTAAAATCCTGCTGTTCTTGATAAGCATGAGAACTTTACCGTACCTAAGCATGATCAGAATCAAAAAGCAGGCATCTCTTTGCCCAGGTTGTACAAGTGATTTCCCATTGAGGGAAGCAAGTTTATGTCAAGCCTTTGTGTTGCATTTTTTGTGCTCAGTGAAGACTTAGAGGCAATCCAGCTGTGGAGGCTGGCTCACTCAGTGAGCCACTTGATCCACAACTCCTACGAGACAATACAGAGAAATTGAGTTTCACATCAAAGCCAGCTGAATATGTTGTTCTGACAATTTTTCACAAGTGAAAATAAATCTCCTTAATGCTGAAATATAAATAGTCTTCATTTGTATGTTGTAAGTTCATAGCTGTATTTTAATATTTCCTAATCACAGTCTTTCTGAATTCAGCATTTTCCTTATATTTCAACTAAATTCAGGGTATAAAATAGTGCCAACAGAATTTAATATTACACTGGATTGGATAGGAATTTTTATCTTCAGGTGTATTAGCACTTTTGCTATAAAATGATCTTCTGAACCACAAAGGGAGATTTTGAGAATCATCTTTTGAGTATGCTTAGAAGCTTGTCCAGCACACACATGTTACTCTCGAAGTTAATATTTTAGGGCCAAATATCAGAAAAATCATTTCGGTGATGGCATAAATTGAGACTACATAACTTTCTGCTAGCATACAGACTAAAGCTAACAGGTAGCTGTTAGCTTTTCTTTCCCTTCACTGTTAATATTTGCTGTGTGTCATATCAACAGATTCAGGCAAGTAGTTTCTGAAAGTTATTGCCAAGTTGAAATGCTACTCTTCTTACTTTCTTAAAAAGACTGTTAATGGATATTGCGATAAAAAGATGAGCAAAGATAAGAATTCTCTGCAAGGGGTTTATGTTTATTATACAGAATTGAGAAGTCACTCAGCACTAAATATATGACATCACATTAGCTTCTACCTCTGTATAAATTTCTGTGAAGGCTGCTCTCTAAACGTGATATGCCTTCTGTGGAGGAAGCTCTTCAAAAGGGGATCTATATGATCTTGGCACCTGAAATGGATTAGGAATATGTTGAAAGCAGATTATTCTTTCCCCATACAGTGGGGTATTATGATGGATTTTCCTCAAACAAGCATGCTTCTGATTTTGTTTGAAAGTTGAAAAATATGTTTTTAAAATAATATTTTATTCTTTCTCCATTATGGTAGTATCTTTTTATATATTCATATATATTAACAGATAATGTATCTTGAATTCAGAATACAGTTTTAACATATTCAGACTATATACAGTTCAACAAAATTACTGTAAAATATATAGATTAAAAAAAAAAAAGCCACTTCATAACAAGAAATAATTTCCTGTATATTAATAGAGTTAGGAAAAAGTCATCTCCATTTCGTAGTTAGGGACAGGTCATTGTTTAACTGAGATCAAATTAAGAATAACCACATCACACGGCACCTTGTATCGTATCAGCTCTATGTCATTTAACATAATCCTTTATGTACAAACTCCAGATCTTAAAACCTGTACAACACTTAATTAAGTAAAGCATACAAAATCCTGAAGATGAAAGTTTCTGGAGCTGTCTGAAATTATAGAACACAGCTTTGAAGTGTAATAGAACAAATAAGAGATCATAAACAGGAAAAAAAATCCACTTAAATTGTGTCATAGAATGGGTCAGCTCAGCAGGAAGTACCGTTTGTCTGTGAGACAGTTTAAGGGCTGCTTGCATTACTTATGTTCAAGAACTGATGATTTAAAAGATTTCTCTGTGCCTTAGATTTCCATAGCACTTCTTACAAAATTTCCTTACCACTAAAGAAAAGTATTTTAAAAATATTACATATATTTTCTTGATGGAAGTTTAAGAATAACTCATTTGGGTCTGTTGCAGCAAGTGTAGCAACTGGCATGGCAATAGTGTGGGTGTTATTCTCAGCTCTGATATTTTGCCAGTTCTTTTGACTTTTACCCAATAAAAGATTAAATCATTTAATGAACTCCTGAAATCCTTAATATGGCATGCAGTACCACTTCTTTTTATTTAGCAACATTCAAATTTTGAAATAAATTTGGTTTAAAGTATGCACAAGTCATAAAAAATAGTTTCTTTCTCTCTGCTATTCTTCTAGGTTTTTTTCAGAAAAAAAAAATTGCCTTTCTTTAGAGGAATGCTTGAAGCTCTTACATGATTTATTATTTACATTATAATAGCACGTAGGTATAAAAGACAAGAATGAACTTTCCCTTTTCCAGACAGAAAATGGAATATGCATCAAGCACAAGACAGGTTGAATTCAATAGCATAACGAGAATACCAGAACAGTCAACTTTTTTTTTTTGTGCAATATGATTTTTAAACAGTGTGTAGATAAAAATACACGTGACGAAACATAATTAAAGAAAACAGAAAACTGCTATTTTGAATATTATAGTACATGTATTTTACTCATTACACAGAAGCGTTATATTTCCTTCAGCATGAAATATTAATTTAAAGGACTGAAAAATAACAACACCTATTACAATTTTGTTTAAAGAAACAAACAAACAAAAAAAACTGATCAAGAAAAAAAACCCTGAAATTTGAAAGAAGCAGATATCTTTCTCAACATCTATAATGGAATAGGTAGCAAAGCATTAAAGACAGAAACTCTAACTACACTGCTGAATTCTATCAGAAGATTGTCATAATTGGTAAGAACCTAGGTAAAATAGGATTCTCTCTAGAAGAGTCTTCTTCAAATCTAAAAATCAAATAATGAGACAGAAGACTTAATTATTTACTTTTAGTTTGACAGAGGACACATATTTTTAATCTTGGAGAGATGAACAAAGTCTCTTTCATTATGGTAGTCATTTTACATAACCCAAATTCATCCACTCAACATCAGGGTGGAGTTGATACCTTGAGGTTTTTTTTATCCATGTTTGATGGATGGGAAATTAAACTTTCTTCTGTTATCACAGATTAGAAACATTAACACAGAAAGGAAAGAATACACGTTTTTGCTCCCAAATCACATCATATTCAGTCAACCAGGGCTTAAAATCTCCATGTTCTTCTACTACTACATAACAGATACATGTTACTGGAGCTGCTTCAGAAAAGGTCTCGGTGGAGGTTGTTAACCACCACACCCAGCATACTGAAGGGACATCAAGTCTCCCCCACTAATGACAGGAGGATTGTAGTAGGTGTAGTGTGGTGTGGAGGGAGCATATAGAATATCACAGAATTTATAGAATGATCACTCTCCCTTATGTCCCCTGTTTCTTTTTCTAATTTTAATAGGAGCTATGATGATGTGACAAAATCATAAAGATTTCTTCCTGTTCTCTGATCTTGGCACCCTTCTATCTCTCCTGAAGGGTCTATTTTTTTTTCATCCATTGATCATAATTGTATAACTTTTTCCACAATACCAATACACTAAATTCAAATCTTACAGCATGCTAATTCTACCTTATCCATGTTAGAAAGTATTTCCTAAGGGAATAACTGGACTTCCTGTTACACGCTCACAGGTGTTTTACTTCAACTGCAAGTTGTCCATGTCAGCGCAGAAATATGAGTCAAGTTGTAAAGCAAGAAGTTTGTCAATGTCCATAACTATCTCCTGGATAAAGTCTTGCCTGAGAATACAAAGTGACACTTCCAGATTATTGAACACATTTTTTTAAATTTCTTGTAGCAAGAAACCCATAGTCTAACAATACACCTCTTTTTTTCCTACTAAATACTTTTACTTGCTAATTGATTGAAGTAGATTATGCTTTACATGATATCCTAACATTTATTTCTGCACAGAAGCTGATATTTTTCTTCAGATATCACCCCCTACATAACAAAATGCTTAAATGTGCTTAAAACTAAGCTCAAATGTAATCCCTTTAAAAATAACAGAACTAGACCCATGCTACGATTATGCATCTGCTGATGTACATTGAGGTGTGATGATAATATAGTTGAGTGAAATGGCTTCTGTTATCAATTTAGATATTCTAAAATAAATGGACATAAAAGAATATTAAGTAATTACTATTTTTAAAAGATAACTCCAGGAGTCTGTGATAGCTGAACCCTTAACTCCATTATGATGATTTGCGAATCCCAACATTTTTTACTAATGCTCAAAACTGCAATGAGATTTCATTTTACAAGCCATGGTAAACACAATAAATAATAGGTTCTGTAAAAGTCTGATCACTGGAAGTGCTCCCAGCAAATTCTGCAAAAGGGCTTAACTTTATGGGAATCTGTGGAATTCACAAGGTAGTGCAGACCTAATCATGCCAAATGGTTGACTGGAGCTCTGAAGCAATTACAACTGCATCTGCTCCTCATGGTTCTGTGAGCAGCCATCACAACAGGACCAGCACTGGCCTCACTTCAGTTGAGGCATGGCTGAAGATTAAATGTTCTGTGTTAACACACAGCTCAAACAGTGCCCTTCTCTGCAGCACACCTTATTGTCATTGTAGCAGATAGTTATTCTAAACTCTGTGCCAGACTGGATCCAGATGGGCTTCAGAGAGAGGAGAGGAAGACCGGAGACCACTGTGCATTTGCTGTGCTGAGCAGTGCTAATGGGAGAGGAAAGGTGTGAGAACAGTTAAGAGCCTGGAATTTTCTCCTTAATAATCAAGACCTAAAGCATGTGTCCTTGATGGATGTTATAGTGAAGGGAAAACCTTCAAATCCTTTTTCTGGACAGATCTCAGCATGCTAAAGAAAGCAGCTGTTTTGCTGCTGAATCCACATGTTGTGGGGAATAAACGCATGGAATAAGGAGAGATGCAGCCAATACGCAAAAAAGTCACCTTCCTTCATTTCCTCTCATCCCTCACACAGCAAGTAAGAATTGGTGGTGGCCTGTGTCCACTAAATCCTGTATGTTGCAGAAGTGTTAAATCTATTGGCTACCCTTTACTTGCAATGCAATCAAATTCCATGTGACTTGTTAGAGGAATGTAATATAAATATATTTAAGTATTAATATACCACATTTACAGAGCTAGACTCTCCTAGCCATTACTCTTGGTAAGCCTGGAAAGTATTCTGTGGTCACTGACTCAGAACAATGAAAAACAAATCTGCAAACCACAATAAGTGTGAGGAACTATGTTGAATAGATGGGTATTATTATTTTTAATGAGAATCAGACATCATAATTGTTTTCTGGGTGTATTGACAGGTAACAGCTTTTATATAAAAAATGCAGAATATGCATTATTTAAAATCATGTACAATCAAAAAGTATTGTTCACCTATTAGCCAACACCTTTAAATCTAATTTTGAACAGACGGCAGAGAATGATTAGATGACAAAATACTTTATCAATGTGTTTTTCTTTTCCATAATGCTACTTTTGTTTGCTGAGTTTGCTATCTATAAACAACTTATAATGCTCACTTTTGATTTAAACAGTGCTAACATTTCTGCATTTACTTCAATAATACTCTGCAAGCCATAACACCACAAAGTAAGACAAAAGCAATTTACTCTCTATATGATATTGATTTTTAAATAAATAAGTAAAGTTTGTGCTTATTTCAAGAACAAAGCAAAAACAAAACTAGAATTAATGAGATTACACACACAGCTTTTTTGAACTTATCTAAAACAGAGCACTAGTTATGGAAAAGGTTTGTGGATTCATCTTTGAAACCCACAGAATGCCTCAAGTTGCACCAGACTTGATATTAGGAAAAAAATCTTCACAGAAAGGGTTGTCAGGCATTGGAAAAGGCTGCCCAGGGAAGTGGTGGAGTCACCATCCTTGGAGATGTTTAAAAGGTCCTTTCCAACTGAAACGATTCTATGAATAGTTCCACATCTTCACTGAAGTGCTTCAGGAAGGAACACAACACATTCTTTCTAAAACTCCGGAGTTCGATTCTTCTAAACACATACCAATATGACAACTTCTGGACAAGTTACAGCTTAAAGTTTGAAAAAGGAATACTTTAATGCAAGTATTTTGCCAATATATGAAGCCTCATTGTGAAATCTTACTTTCCTCCAGTATTGTATTTCCAGGCAAATTTCACTGAACCTCCTAGAAGTCACACCATCTTTATTTTTCCTGATATTCTTATAGGCCCAGAGTACCAAGCATTTTGAGTCGATCAGAATTTGTTTCCTGACACTTCAAACCACAGTTAACAGTTAAAGAATGTCAGAGAAAATGTGGTCCTGGTTTTGGTGGTTTTTTTTTGTTCTGACTAGTTCTTTCTGACTCCTGTGTCTGACACTAAGGATAGGCAAAAATAACTTTTTATGGCACTAACTGACTTCTCATCTATCACTGATGGAGTTGTTGTTGTGGAATGAATTAAGCAGTTCATTCTGAATGACATAAGAAATAGAAATTTCTGCCAAGAAATTTCTGTTAAAAAAAAGGTTGACACATTTTAAGATTAGGGTTAGTTGACAAACAGCTTCCTAGGTTTGGCAGTGATAAAGAAAAAATCCACATGGATAATCAAATTGGATTTTTTTTCTTTCTTGCAAAATTAAAGAACAAGTTAGATATGGAAAGTCCTGTCTGAAATTTAATTTGGTGTTTGTTTTTCTTCTGCTTGTAAAACAACAAATTATATATATATGTGTGTGTATATATATATCTATATATATATATAGATATAATGGACCAGATTCACCAAAATTAAGAAGATCATATCCCACTTTTGCCTAGGAGCCTAATTATTGGAAGCCATGAGTGACAAGTTCTCATTCCAGCCTCTCAATAAGCAGAATTAACTACCTTTTTGAAGGACGTTACCAACAGACTGCACAGAGATACATGCTGGGTTGCATGCTGTTCAACATGAATATGAAATAAAGGGTATGGAAAAAAAGATGAGTAATGAGGTAACAAAGTCTTCAGATGAAATAAAATTACTCATAACAGTTAAATTTAAAACTGCAGAGAGTCAGATCTGAAGATACTGAATTAATGGGTGGAATATGGCAGATGAAACTTGTTGACAATAAGCAAAAAGAATTGTACATGGGGAGAAAATCCTAGATGCGCCCACAACATAATGGTCCCTGAATAAGCTACCACTCAAGAGCTCATGGTGTCATTGTGGATAATTTTCTGAAAATATAACCATTATATTTAGCAGTAGTCAAAAAGGGAGGAAAGTATGTGCAGTAGTAGACAAAAAAAAAAACAAAACACAATGCCACCATGTAGATACAGAGTGCACCCACTCCTTGAAAAATATATACAGTTTTGGCCATGCCATAGCAGAAAACATAAGTGGGAAAAGGCTCCCATGGATGGCCAGAGCTTTAGCACCCTTGTGTATGACAAGAGGATAAACAAACTAAGATTTTTTCAGCTTGAAAAGAGTCCCTGAAGAAAGGATGATTTATGATACTTTGGAAAACCATTTTGTAAGGAATAAATAGTTACAAAACCAGTACATATTACTCTGATCATTGAATCATTAGTAGTATAAAAAAGATGAACAGGAAATTACTATGGCAGTTTATGGGTATTAGTTATAACAATTAACAATAACAGTTAAATATATATATACACGCCAATTAGTTGTACATATATATATATATATATATATATATATATATAACACACCTTAAAAATTAATTCTGTGCACTCATTACAATGATTATTGCTACAATGTTACTAAATTGTGGGACAGTGCCATTTAATGCTGTGAAATCTGAAATTAAAAGTGATTTCCAGAAAGGGCTGGAGAAATCCACAGGAGACAGAGCCATCAATGGCTAGTAAACATGGTGCTTTTGGTCCCATATTTGCTTTAAGATTATTTTGTGCAGATTCACAGGATTTATACACAGACAATATTAAAGAGTTCCAACCACTTGTAAGAGACAAAAGATATTTTTAATTGCTTCTGTAAATATGTAATTTCATTTATGATCTCCTAAAAAGTTTTTTCTAATAGGAAGAAAAATGTCTAAATCAGAGTATCTATCATTCATCAAATTATAAATGTTACTTCTATTTGAAAAAAACAATAAATTAAATGAATGACATGATACATTTTGGGTTTTGTTCCCTCACTTTTTCATTGCTATAGGTCTGAGAATGTCACCCTTTCCAGGAGTAACTCTGAAGTTTAGAGGGCATTAGACAGTCCCATTGATTATTTTACCCACTCAGGAATAACCCTCAGAAACAAAAGCTCTATCACAAGTCCAGAGGTACACTGGACTGAGGTCCAGGCAACACTATCAATTCCACAGATTTCCCCTTACTTGTGCAGAGCACTATTGAAGTAACCAGGTCTCTGCTATATAGAGATGTCAGATGACATATAAAATATTCTTGTTCCTTTGAAGGTAAGGAGTATTTCATCACTGGTGTGAATTTCACCTCTGATATCCAGGAAATAAACAATTATCTTCTTTGGGCAGAAAGTGTTTCAACACAGACAGGTGGTATAATGACTGTAATATTTATTTATGCATTCTGCTATATGGGAGGTATTTCAGATGCAATCAGTTTGAATTATTATTTTCAAGCATATCTACTGCTGAACTCCTTTCTTAGAGTCCTTGACAGTTCCTGTCAATAAAATGGAAACCTAATATTTACAGCTTCATTCATTTTACAGGATGTAAGGATAGAAATGTGAAATTACATTAACTCAGGCAACAAAAAGTAACAAAAAATTGGTTATTTAATACTACCCTTTTTTCCTGAGAAACTTAGACCTGGAAATTTCTGAGGAACTTTTTCTAAACAATCAACTTCTTTAAACTGATTTTATCTCTGTATATTAGAGAGATAATTTCATAATGATTTCTGTTACAGTCTCTGTTCTTCTTTCTTACCCTCCTAGCTCTATTGTGACTTTCCCCACAGAGAATACCTGCATTTCCTTGACTAGTGAAGCCCTAGATCCTCTACCTAATGCTGCCTACCATGAAGTGATTGAAATTCTGGCCTCTTTGTTTCCTGCTGCCAGCTGCACAGCAGGCACTGGTATTCAGTGCTCCTGGAGACAGGGTTCTCCTTGTATTTTATCCAAACAGCTGCATATTTCCAGAGGCATCTTCTCTGCTACTTCGGAATCTTATGCAAAATTTCTGTTTCTGAATCAAGCTCTTCCACTGGATTGTTACCTTCGAATTATTTAAAATCTTTATTCCAAGATTCAGTATAAAAAGAGGTAAGGATACTACTTCTACTGAATTGTCAACTCACCTTCAAATAATTTAAAAGCTTTATTCTAAAATTTAATATAAAAAGGGCTGGAAGACTCTATTTTAATGTAGTATGCTGTGTTCTCATGGGACACCGTTACAAACTTCAGGTACATTTCTTAAAAGTATGCTGTAGTTCTGAAAACTCAATTTTGCATATAAAATTGATAATTATTGTTGTGTACACATATGCAGGCACATCACAAGAAGAGCCAAAGGCCACAAATGCATTGCAAAAGGCAAGTTTTATTTTAGTTACTTCTCTACTGGGGGATCTCCGAAGTGGCACCTAAGCTCCCAGGCAGGGGTGACACAGGTGGGGACGCAGGTGCTGGTAAGTTCAGCCCTGCTGGAAGATCACTGGGCCTGCTGAGCTCGCCTGTATTTCAAGGCTTCAGGCAGGTGCAGCCTCCTGTTCTTTCTCACAACAAAGCAGGAATTTCAGACATAGTGATAAGGTGCCTGGAGTTTCTCACAGGCCTATGTTATCTAACACAGAGGTTCTACTCATCAAGCGTACAAGGTCAGTAAAACAATTAGTGTGATATGTGTGCTTTTTCTACAGACAGGTGCAAGTCATTTTAGTGTATTTACATTTAACTAATCTCCTTGCCTAATCTTCCTCTATATTCCCATACAATTGTTGTTACAATATCCTTCTCTTCCCTTGGTATTATACCTGAAGAAAACTAAAGAAAAAAAACTTACCCCATTTTTTTCATGCTATTTAGCTTTGGGCTGGGTCTCAAATGCCCAGCTTCTGCTGATTTAAATGGAATCTCACTTCTTTCCTCGCTTTAGCTCTGAGGTCTGGGCAGTAGCCCAGCCCCAGGCAAATCTTCAAGCCCTCCTGGAAAGCAAAGTGCAACAGGACACAGAAAGAGTGGAAAAACAACTACTTCTAGGGGGCATCAATGCAAAATGTGAGAGAATATGAAGGGGACCAGAGAAGGAACCTTGGCAGAGCAATCCTGACAGCACCCACTGCCTCCAGGGGTGTCTGTGGAGCTGGTGAGTGCCATTGCATAGCAATCTGCCTGGAGCAGTGGGGTCACAAAAAGAGTTTTCCAGTCAATATACCCAGCACTCTCCAGCATAAGGTTCAAGAAAAAGCTGTCACATCAGGATTGCCTACCTTCTCAAAGTGAAATATGGCCTCTTGTTGTGTGTTTCATTGCACTCTGTCTAAATACTTTTGCAGTCAGCCTGCTTGCTCCTTAGGGCTTTTGCCATTTTTTGGTGAAATTCTTATGCTCGTTACCTCAGCACAAGTTTTGAAAACCATTTTGAACTTTATGTATGGTATATCTATAGAGTTAGAAGTCCAGCTGCTTATAGACTTCAAAGAAATATATGGCTCCTTTTGAAGTGCTTGCCTTTGAATAAGCAGAAATGCAAGGATTTGCACAGGTCTTTCACCCTGTTTCTAACCGCCAGAGCCCTCTCCAGTGACTTTGAGAATTCCCATCTCTAAGTCCTTATGGTAGCTGTCTTATGTAGTGCAAAATACTCCAAGTTTTAAATGAAGACATTGGGTGTGATACTATCTGCATCAAACATGCTTACTCCAGCTGGTTTGAGAAAATCTCTTACTTACTGTTTTCCTTCCTGGAGCATGTGAACAGAGATAAACAGCGGCCAGATAGCTGTGTTAAAACTGGGCTATTAATTGTCAGATAAATGGCACAATACATGAAAACAAAGGTTTAAAACTCCAGAAAGGAGTACAGCATGTCTTTCTACCTAAGACTGTGAAGAAGAACTTTCTCAATGCTAACATGCAGGAAAACAATAATTAAGCTCAATCACTTGGTTATATAGTATTTCACCTAGTTTTAAAGCAAGCTGTATGTCTCTTATCCAGAACTTGTCACTGCCCAACTTGATATTTCACAGGTTACACTAATTTTAATACAAAAAATGCTAATTCTGAAAATTAAACTTATAAAAATGTGTGTATGTGCTAAAATTTGCATCCGTGCTTAAATCCAGATAATTATACTCCTGAGCAGTAACTAGTATTAGAATTTCCATCTCCAGCTGGTCAAGTTTTGGACTATGAGTGCAAGTGCAGGACTAATTACAGCAGCCCTAAATACTTTACACTGGCATGAAAACTCACTTGTACACCAAGAGCTAGAAAGGGTACAGAGACCAGACAGCAAATTTATCCTATGATACTGACTGTATTGCTGTATGTACATCAGTAGACTTCTTACCAAAAAAATTTCTGTGTCTCAGAATTATGAGGAACTGCTGCCCCTAGACTCCATCTGGACCTGCCTGGTAGGTTCTTAGGGCTCTAGGCAACTTTCAGACCTCAGAAACATTTTAGAATGACCTGACATTTTGAAATCCTGAGAGGTGTTTAAAAATTCCATGACAGAAAAGGATTTCAGATCTGTGTTATCTTAAGATCATTACTATCTTGTTGAAATGCTATATTTTTTTCTGTGGCATAGATTCAGAGTTCTCTAATTGCAATTTATTTTTTACATTAACCTTTGATCAACCAATTGCATGTTCTTTCATAAGCACCAAAGTCAGTCATTTCTTCTAACAAGCTCCCACTCAAACCATCCTTCTCAAAATCATCACTGGAAACAAAGGGAAACTTTCATAAAATCACAAGCTTTCTATTTTCTCTTTACATTGTAGTTAAATCAGAGAGCAGTCTAATCAGGCTTCTGACTTTCAGTAAATTAGTTCAGACTGATTAAATGTATTTGATGGAGTTATGAATATTTATCATAGGACCCTTATTCTATGCTAACCCTAGACTACAAACAACAGAAATTGTCCTTTATGTTAACTGCACTATCTCTAAACTGGAAACAGCCGTCACTCAGAATTTAATTCTGGAAAAATGCAGAATCTCATTATTTCAGTATGTTAGTTTCTGTTTATTCAAATAATAAATGCACACTCTCTGACTTCATGGAAAAAAATGTCTTTTAAGAGAAAATAAGCAAGACTTGCAATTAAGGAGGTGGACATTGCAAGATCTGCTTAATGTGTTAATCCAAACTCACATTCCATAACTCATTTGAACTCCATGGAGTTACAGTGACTCAGAAAATGAATAACATAATGACAAATTGGGTCCAGCAAAGTTTAAAACAGGTTTCACCTTGTTTTATTTAAAATTGCACTACTGTTTCGTTGAGGTAGGTCCCACAAAAGGCCAGAAAGAAGAATCTCAGTGCCATACCCTGAGAACTCTAGGAACAGAATCTGAGTGAAGATGAATAAAGCAAAAATGCAAGGTTATACATGGAGGAACTTGCATTACATGAATTTATACTATGCATGAGAACCTCTGAGATGGAAATGGGAGACAGGAGATAAGTTTGTTATGACTAATAAGCAATAGTACAATGTGCCCACATGATAAGGCAAAGTCATCTTTGAAAGAGATACGAAATATTTTTGGAAAATGTTTTGGAAATATTTTTTATTACTTTTATATAAGATATTTCCAATTTTTTCTTTTAAATACCCCACCACAATTCTGGACACTCCTGTTCAAGACCAATCACTCTCTATCTGGAACAAGCAGACAGGGAAGCAACCAGTATGATTGGAAGGTTGGACAACCTGTTTTACGGGGAAGACTAAATAATGCTTGGCTTCCTGAATCTCTTAGAAGAAAGGCTGAGAGGAGATATGTTTGCTCTATATAAGCACATCACAAAGTTAAACATTAGATATAGAAGAGCTCATTAAGCTAACAGGCAAAGTTCACAAAAGACGGAAAGGAGTGGCTATGGAATAAACTCAGAACAAGAATTATTAAAAGTTCTTACCTGTCAGATGAGAGTATTTCTGGAACAGTTTACCAACAGCAACACAGAATCAGAAACAATCGAACAAAAAAGTCTCATGAGGTTTAAAATAATGAAGTTGTGTAAGTTACTATGGGTCATGGCTGTTTGCACAGACAAAACGTTAGACCCACTAGACATGTAAGATTCAGGCATGTGTTACCACATTCCCTGAGCTGGAACGTGGACAGTAACAGTCCCTCCCAAGATATTAATGGTACCTTCCTACCTGCCAGGAGAACTCCATAGATATCAGGCTTTGTGTGACAGTGGGAGAGCAGGGCAAAGGAATTATATTTTGTTCTGTCTTTTGCAAATTGTTCTACCCTGCTCAAAATGACTCTGTAGCTATGGAGTCAGCCCATTCAACCAGAAAAAGCAAATTTTGGCTCACTGGGTTCAAGCAGCTGGATGACTCAGTCATATGGTTTGGTTTTAGGTAGTCCTGCAAGGAGCAGGGAGTTGGACTCAATAAACCTTATGAGTTTCTTCCAACTTGAGACATTCTATGATTCTAATGTGAATAACTGCTACATAAAGCAAGAATCTGCCAACTATTTGTTCTGCTCAGCACTTCTAATAAAGCCAGAGGCGGACATATCACTGTCCAGAAAGATCTCCTAGTGGATATTTAAATACCTACAGGACTAGACAGAGTTAAGTAGCAGTTTGGGGTATCTACCTTTGTACTTAGTTTTTAAAAGTGATACTATGCAGAAAAAAACTACCTTTACCCATTTATGAATCTGTCTTACAGAATGAGTGCATTTCAGCTAACTAAATCTGATTCTAAAAGGCAGAGTGTTGGAATTTAAGCCAATTTAAATAAGATTTGCTTCACTGATTCTGAGGAAACAAGTGTTTTATACAGAAAGGTTTTCAGCATGATACATGCAAATTTGCACAGGTATTTCCAACCTATTCAGGTTATTTCCTTAAATGTTATCAAGATACAGCAGTATATTGTGTTATCATACTGTCAAGATAAATAAGAAATACGTTGTTATTTCTCTTTAAGAAATTAATTCCATGTATGTATGTCATTTAGGGAAAAGAGTTAATTGGCTTATGTTCACTGAAATGTTTTACAGAAAACAATTTGAGTTTATTGTAAAATGAAAACATCTTTTTGGGAATCTCATTCCAGTGCTTTAAGGATTGTCACTATGTTGAGCATTCAGTGGCAAATGTGTCTCACTGGAAGTGAGAAAGAAAGTCTATAAAGTCAATATACTGTCATGGCAAATATCTTCCCAAGGCAAGATGGGCTGCCAATTTCACCTAAAGAAATCTCAAAGGGAATTAAATTATATTCTTTACTGTCTAAAAGTCCCTAAGCACAGGTTAGAGCAGGTTTTATAAGATGCTGTGCTTGCAACTATATGCAAGTACATCTAAAAGAGCACCTTGCTATGCTTGCAGCTGCCTCACTCTCATCAAATCCGCATAGTGAGCACTGACCAGTGACCGAGGTGAAAAAGTTCACAATGATAAACTATTAAGTAGCTTTTTACAACATGCATAAAAATCAACAGAAAACTTCCAAGTCACTTCAGTAAAAATTGAATTGGATCTTATAGGAGTAAGGATAAGGAATAAAGAAATGGGTTCTTGTAGGATATCAAAAGTGTCTTGAGTTTTGGGGTGTAGGCTTTTCCCCTCTCTGTAGGACACTGTAACTTCTGTTTATATGACTATTATAATGAAAAACATAAAAGCCAGCATGATTTTCAAACATGCAGAAGGCCAATTTAATTCCCATTCAAGCCTGAAGAAATGAAAGGGAAGTTCTTGATGCATAAAAGCAAATATTAGAACCTATTATACTCTCACTTAAACCCTTGACTTTTTCCATCTGTTTGTAAGGGAGCAAGAACAGTTCCATGATTGCAAGTGCATAGGGATAGAGCCTTGTACCTTCAAGTTCAAGAGGCCAAGTTTATGTTGTTTTTCACTTTGTTACTTCAAAGCAGGGTAAGATACAACTGTATTATTCCGCTGACATGAAGTAATATTCTATCAAGTACTGGTTGTTACAAGACCCAAGGCAGCTAGGGATTCTTTTTAAATTGAACAAAACACACTGACCTGAACACTCACTGATAATGTCAGGGGTGACTAAATACCTTCTCTCATCTTCCTTTAATTGTTTTTTTTTCCCTACTAACAACCACTAATTCTCCTTAAGAAACAAACAAACTTACTTCATCAGAGAAAATAACTGAAGATATCTTTGTTTTGGGAAAACACAGAAAAAAATCTCTCCACATAAAACATAGTGCTTCTGACTATAGCCTGTTTTACACACCAGGGTGAATATCCATTTTCAGCATCACTTCCACATCCCCAAGCACTGTCTTTTGTCATGCAGTCTCATATTTGTGAAATATTGGCAGTATATTAATATTGCTTAATTCTATCTAGTGGCTTCATCTCGAGGCAGCAGAAATGTTGGGCACAATTCACTCTCTCTTCAGTTCTGTCCATGGCTGCAACATTTCATTAGCTCCACTAGTAGTACTTCCATTTGGTGGATTGCCTAGGAAACCTCCCATTCTATCTTTGCTTTCTGGAAGATTTTGAAGTCCGTGGCAGCCTATAGTCACCTGAGGACAGGACGAGAGTCTCTTAAAGAGGCTGGGCAGAGGCATAGAGCAAGCACATGAAGAGCAAGAAGACTTTCCCCATTCTTTGTTCCTTGCTTTGATGCGGATGCTCTTGTCTATTTAAATGGTATCTGTTTACTCCAGAAAGTGGTTGCAATGAGATCTTTGGCAGCAGCCTGGTGGCATATTCAGCTCTATTTTGCCAAGTTTGCATGTTCTGGAATTACCTTACTTGTATTATTTTAGTGAGGTTAAAAAAGACAAGTTAAGATATTAGTAATATTAAAGGTGATCAGTCATTGATCAGAACCAAATGCTTAGCAATTTGCTGATCAGCTTATTGTTTTCAGACATCCCTTCCATATAAGTTTGAGTTTTCTAAAAAAAAACTCTGTTGTTTTGTTTGAGTCAAATTTTGCAAGAAGCATTTTAAACTTTGAAGAATTCTATCTAAATCGCTAGTAATTATTAAACAGAAATATCACAACCTTCTGTACAATACAAAGATACTACAACGTAATGCAAAACAATTAAGATTTGGATAAGGATCAGTGAAGCCAAAATGAATCAAGTTACTTAAAGACAATCTCTTCAAAACAAAGCTTCTATATAATATTTTTCAAATTTCACAAGTTATAGATACCTTGTCAGTTAAACTCTTCAATATTTTTCATGAAAATTCACTTTTCCTTTGTGTATTCTTAGCCGTATAGTAGATGAGTTGGTGATCCTATTGCTAAGTGGAATTAATGCTGCTCAGACAACCACAGTTCTTACATTTCTTACGTCTTTGTTGTGTAACTCTTCAGTACTAAATTTCTTGTAGCATAAATCTTTTGAATATACAACACAAACACATCAAATTTTTCCCTCTGAGAAACTCATATTCTAATGCAGACACATGTGCTACACAGGATAGAATTCAGATGTGTAGGAACTGCATCTCACTTATAAAGAGATCAATGATGAAAGCCTTTCTGAAATCAAATACATTTCAAGCAGTAGAGAAAGGACCCTTTCTTGACCTAAGTGGTTAGCTCAAGGGCTGTTTCAGGTAGGAGGTGAAGCTGATAATAGTCATATATTTCTTCAGTGTCATCCTGTTTGTTTACAAAGTGTACTGTCTGGTTCTCCTGAATGCAGCAGAAATCAAACCGTAAGAGATACAACTCCTTTACCCATGGGGTCAAGACTGTCTCTAGCTAGCACTTAGCCCAAAAGATCTTTCTCTAAGTTCTCACAAAGCTACATTCTCAATGGTTATTCTCACTGTGTCCTCAAATGTTTCACTTTCCACTTCTCTGCTTTTTTACTTGTTTCTCTCGGAGAGAATATATTAATACATTCACTTTTACCAAGTGATGCCACTGCAGTGTGCCCATCTAAGAAAAGCTCTGAAGTTGCCTTTGCACTAGGAAGTCCTATGTTTTCTGTGGGTGCCTCTATTGTTTTAGCTATGCAATTCCATAAATACTTTTGCTATACACACGTTTCTAAGTAATGACTATCAGATTGACTATATTTCACACAATTCATAAACACACAAGTCTCTTCCAGCGGGAGAAAAGATAGTTCTTTTCAATCACACAATGTACTTGAAAATATTGAAAAAATGACGACTGGATTTTACTACCCTCAGGCAAGTTTGCTGGCATTTAATTACGTAGTCTCATTGGGTGAATCTTAAAAAGGCTCAACATAGAGCTGGCAGCCCTGGAGCAGAGATAGACATATTTTTAAATCTTTTCAATGCTAAGCATTTCGAAGGAATGATTCCTGACATAATGTAGACAGACAGAAGGTACTGCCTAAAACTGCAGAGAGGCCTCCCAGCACCTTAGAGCTCTGCAGCTCCTGTGCTATTGTACTCTCAGCAGATCCTCCTTCCTAAAGGCCTGTACCTATTTAAGGCGCCTAGTGTTCTGAGACATAGGGAGTGCAGCTGTTTTTCCTGAACAAAGTTTTCCCCTTCCAAAACTAGCACTGAAGTAAACAATACTTTTTCAACAATTATTTATATACAAAACAGAAGCTGTATTGGTTCTATCTTGGCTGTTTCATGTGAAAAGTATTGCTGTAGGTTCACAGGCACTGGGAGAGAATGCAATTAATTGCTTCACCTCACATGTGCATAATTGTGTAATATAAAGAAATGTACAGGTGCCAATAAAAATTACTTTTTTGTTTCTATACATACTTGACTTCTTGACTGTTGTACAGCATAACTGACATGGACCAGCCAGAGACACAATGTGGAAGACAACTACACAGCATGTGATTTTTGTGCTGTTATTCCCAGCTGTCTATTTGCAGTTTTCATTCGTGCTCATGCTTACTGCTAAACCAGACACTTATGCTTGAAACAGCATTTTTATAGGCTTTATCTGTGTTACCCTCTGAACCACAAAATATGTGGAGTTTTTATGCAAAAGATAATTTTTAGTCTATAGCTAGGAACAGTTATACTAAGATGAACACTGATAAATAATACTGTTTGTCAATAGTAAGTGACAAAAACATTAAATGAACTGATTTGTACTAGTTTGGCCATAATGATGAGTTTCTCATTTGACAGGACATAATTTACCAGGTTTATTTATTACCATGGGGTTTCTTCTGCAAAGCATTTTTTGATGATCACATGACCGGTGAATGACAGTGAGCATCATTAGATAAACAACAAAGTTAGTTGTCTTTTAGCATGACTTCAGGATTTACCCAGCAATGTAAAGTCTATTAAAATGGGATTAATTAAAACACAGAAGTGAATTTCCTTTCACTTTACCTGTGCAGAATTCTAAAATTATGAGGTTCAAATTAATATCACCTTAACATATCCTGCAGAGGTATTTCTGTGTACAAGGATCTTGCTGGGAAAGCCAATTTAATTGTCCTTTTCCTCAGCTTCAACCTCTCTTTTCCTCCCTTGCCCCATGGCACACAAGGTACTCGGGACTTGTGGTCCACTTGTACTGGAATAACCGCTCTTTACTTCTGCCGGAAACTGGGTCAGTTACTGGTCTGGGACAAAATAACCCAGCTTTTGCCTGTCCCAACAAGAAGGCTAATCCTAATGCAGCCATTTTTGTGATTTTGAAGCAGTGTGGGGTTAGAAATGAGGTCTTTAAGACTACTCCTAAAACACCTGTATCCAAGATATACAGCTTAACTGTCCCCTCTGTAGGCCAGCCTACAGCCTACGAAATTAAAGGAAATCATTCTGCTGATAGACAAGAAACAGATCTGCAAACAGGAACAACTTCAGTAAATGGATAAATAAAATCTTTCTGGTTTTCTGACAAAAATACTTTTATCAGAGTATAAATCCTTCACTCGCATTTCCTATACTGCTCTGTAGCATATTATCCTCTACCAATAGTTATAGGTTGGGTTTGTGTTGGTTTTTTTTGGTTTTGGTTTTGGTTTTTTTTGGGTTTTCCTAAAGGAAACAACTTGTGTACTGCAAATACAACAAATGTGACACATCACATTTAACTCTCTCTAGCTATCATCTGCCTGTTCTTTCCCTGCCCTTCATAATATTTGAACCCTACTTTCTGTATTTAGCTATATATGAAAGAGAATGATTGAAGATAATTATGTTACTGGAAGTATTGTGAAAGTCAGCAGTTAGAGGGAAGGGTAGGACATAAACTGCTGTCCTGCTGGGAGAAAGACAAACAGATTTCTGCCCATACACACTCCATTTGGCAGCAGCTTTCTAGCAAGTCAGCAAGTGCAACCTGGCTGACTGATCAGCACATAGATAGTTCCAGACTAGGTATGGCATTGCTGCCTCTTGCCTGTAAGGGAGATCATAGATGACATAAAAGAGAGCTCAGCTGGAAAAGGTTAGAGACAAAATACACAAATTATAAGAAAAAAGACTTCATTAGTTCAGGTCTTCATACGGTAGCCAATAATCTTGGACCACATGAATTACATCATCAAGTATGTCTCATACAAGAATATATTTTCTAGGAGATTAATTATTTGGCATGACACAAGTTATGTGGCAGAAAAGAAATGTTAACATTAGGAAGACTGAAACTTTTCAGCCATAGCAAAGTTACCTTGTAGAATATGATTAAGTTAGACACTTTGTCCTGTTTCTCCTGCTTTTTTTTTGCTTTTTTCCCTGACTTTGAAAGTTCTGCTCTTTGCTCAGCTGCTGCTGCATTTTTATTCTCTCAGACATTTTGTAGGTCACAAGGGTATCGTTCTGACTGAGATGTGGTCAGAGAGAATAAGAAAAATCGATTTTGGAAAACCTCTGCTAGCACTCTTTCATGAACATTTTGTTATATCCATTGTGAGCTTTTAAAAGGCTGAACCTGTGAATTTGCTATTGCCATGTCTTTGTATGATTTTTGTAGGTTTATAAGCTGAGAAAGAGCAGCACAGCATAGAAAACACCCCAGTCTTCATGTGCTCTGGGACAGATTCTCTTTTGTGTTAGATTGTAATTTAATATTCTGTGCACAGGCATGCAGAATTTCTTGCTGGGCACTGAATTATGCAGAGAACTGTAGATCTGCAAACAGGAAGCTAAGCTTAGAAAGGATAATGTATTAAAAGTGACAGTGAAAAGCTGTTCTGTTTTCTGTGTTCTTTCACTCCCCCTAAAAGTCCTCTGTCCTTTACTAGATCTACAGGAAGATATGTGGTACAGATGTATTGAAAGGTAAAGTTTTTTTCAAAGACTTGAAAACTACCAGTCCTATCTCTCTGCCAGGCTTTTATATGGTTCCCTTCACCATAACACCTTGGAATTTCTACTGATCAGGTCTCTGAAAAATCAATGCAGAAGATGAATTAAGTATATCAGAGTGTTTCTGTGAGACTGAAAAGCCTTTTGATTCACAATCTCAGTACTGTTTTTCAGTTTTGTTCCAAAGTAGCAGAGTGGAGGAAAAAAGTAAGGACTTGTGATTAGATAAACTCCTTTTAATTTTTCCATTCTGTATTAGCCAGATGGAAACACATGGACAATTGGTTTACAGAGATCTTTATCCTCTCTCCTTCATTAGCACCACGGGGAAGTTTCTGTAGTGGCTAATGCACTTACTGACATGGTTTCAACAATTTAATCACCTAGAAGCCTCTCTGTAAGGTCAATGTTCTCTACATTTGTTCCAACTCATTTACTGAGTAGAAAGGTGAACTTTTTCATTCCAGGTATGTCATTATGGAAATCATGTTAATGAATCAAGACACTGGAGGGCACATGTATCTCTGTTAGTGAAAGATTAATGGAGACTTTATCAAGGAGGATTCAGTCTTAGATTCTTCTGGTAAATCCAAGTCTGAAGTTTAATTGTGCATTAATAGTCTGTACTTTATACTGGCATAGCAGCTTCCATCTCAGAGAAACTCAAAACATTTTACAAATATCAATACAGCACAGATAAGGAACAATTCTTCTATTACTGAAACACAGTCACCTGAGTGCACAAAGAAGTCATAGCACACAGCACTTCATAGTGAACTGGGATGGATGTCAAAACACACATATTAAGAATCCAATGCCTGATAGAAAAAGCTTTTGGTCAAGCAATTTTTTATATTTATCATATATAAATATTATATGCTCTATGTTTGTATTTAAGCTTACTGGTAAAGTATCTCTGTTGTTCATGACTGTAGAGTGAACTGAACAACAATGTTTGCATATTGTCACAATGCAAATATTCACATAATATTTCCTAAAAATGTGCTGAAGAAGTCATTCTCTGATCCCAGAAAAAAGTAATGAAATTAGTTTTGTGATTTAATCAGCTTTCTTGCTGATGAAAGCTTCCAGACATCAAACAGGACAGTAAGAATAGGGATCGAAAAGAGTAATAAACAGTAATATAAAATTAATAGAAAGAGGCATTTCAAATTCTTCCCATACTATGTATCGATATTTGTTGTTCCTTCGTGACTCAAAGGCATAAAGGAGAGAAAAGGAAGTGCAGGTGCACTGAATATAGGAAGTCTTTCTAGATGAAAATTGTGGATCATTTCTTTACTTCCAAGGTAGCTTCGGGACACAAGGTGATTTTGGACTCTATAACCAGCTCTATTTTAGAGAACAATTTGAATACACTTGCAATTAGCAGAAATCTACGTTCTAAAAACACGTGGTTTCTCTTATACAGCCTAATCTTACTTTCAATAAAAATAATTCAACACAGTGCTATTTGGAATTAACCTTGCTTCTTCCTTTTGATTTACCATTATATTATGGGAAATCAGTAAAATCAGACTGATACCGGTTAGAGTTCATGCTTTTAGGAAAAAAACATGCACTGCTGACATTTTCATTTTAAATCTTTTCACAACAAAAAAACATATAATCAGTTTAAAAATATTTCTATATTCAGAAATTCTGATTCTTTCAGTATTTTTCCTTTTTCATTCTTTTTTTTCTTTTTTTTTTTTAGTTTAAGAGGTTTGGGGACAGAAAAGATTCAGAGTTTTCATATTTGCAGTAGTTTCAAATAATGAAAAATAATCAGACAGATCAATACAAAAATGTAGGCAACATTCAAAGGGTGGAGGAGATTTCACATTCTGCTTATATTGCTTATATGTATTTATGTATTATTTTAACACTGTCTTTGGAGAGAGAGAAAAATTTTGATCTTTTCACGTAGCACAGCATTATATCATATGCAGTAGTTCTGATGAAAGAAATAGGCAGCCTCTCCTAATAATAATTTTTGTATCAATTTTGTTTCTATATGTTTAAGTACATAACATATAGGAGAAGTTTACAATATAGTGACCCAAATCCCTTAATTCTGACACAAGCCTGAATATATGACAATCATGTATTTGAAACACAGAAAAGAAAGATATAAGATGTATACCTTGTTCTTGCCATATAAACCTACCTCTGTCCTCTGGGATTAGTGACAAACACTGGGAATACACTCTACACATATTCCAGCTAGGGCTGTCCTAAAAAACAAATGCCAAGAAGACCGTTTCTCATTTTAGGATGTTCAGTATTTCTCACAGAATTGCCTTCTCTCATTCCTCTTATGGGAATTACACCTGTTTTTCTCCATAGGAGCATTAATGTATTGACTGGTGAAGAATATCTATTTTAGTGAGTTGCCAGGATGTACAAGCATCCCTGTGTCTTAGTAATCATAGATCCTTTGTTCCTGTGCTGAGTTATGTGAATCGTGCACATACAGAAGCAGAATGATCTATTTTTGCCAGAAGGACTCAGGTAATCTGGTTAGTTGCACACACAGTAGTACAATGAAAAGAAAGAATCCTAGCATGAATGTCATTGAAAGGTTAAACCTGACAAGTCTGACTTGCTTTGCACAGAAGAAGTGAAATGGTTTGCCTGAAATACAGCAAGATCATGCTCAATGCCTTCGTCTTCATGTATGTAATGCTGTGAAATCACAGTTGGGAGGGACTCTTCTCTCCTATGTATTACATAGGTTCCTTTATCTGATACAAAGCAATCAGATCACTCTATAGACAACGGAGTTAAATAAGCATTCTTAATATTTTTTTTCTTTTTTCATCTCCAGCTCGAATATTTTCGGGAGTCAGGCAGCTCATAAGAAATTCCTTAGAAATGGAAGGAGTGGAGCCAGAAATGGAAGCAGCTCTCTAGGTTTGAACACAGACAGATTTGTCATATCATAATTTAATATATGGTAATCTAAACCAATATAGACCAAGGCGTCATTGCTGTTAAAACTTTTTCTACAGTAACACCTCAGGTACCCATATGCTGGCAACTATGTTAATAGACCTTTCCCTTAATTAATAGAATTAAGTAATTCCCCTTTGAGCAGAGGAACATTGCTGGTACGGCAGTTTTCTCAAAAGTGTAAGTTCTTGAGAACTCTGTCTTACTCTGTGGGTATAAAGGATTTGTACTTCTTACATAAAAAAAGCAGCACAAATAACTTTTCCCCTACACCTTGCTCAATCTCCTGTCTTTCACAGTAAATAGTATGTGTAACAAGGGGAAAGTACAAGAACAGAGTCCGAATACATTATGCTCCCAAAAATATCATTCCCACCCCTCAGTCATTTGTGGTTCATCCTGCGCTAGAGGTATTTTCCATGCATTTAGTAGCACCCACCATGGGTGTTCTTTTCTGTGATTTTCCCCAGTTTCCCTTACTCCCAAGTGAATATTTAGTAGCTACAATATAACATAGCAAGAGTTCTTTAGCTTAATGAGTTTATTTTTACAAAAAGAGAAATTGTACCTGACAGTTAAGATGGCCTCTTGCTCTCAGTCTGCATCATATCTTACTGTTATCCAGATCCTGAACTCTCTGGAGATACTATACAAGGCAACGGTGAAGGGTGCAAGAATAGAGACAGAATGTCTTTTTTCTGTATTTATCACCATCTAAGGGGGAAACAAAAAAAAAAAAAAAAGAGGTAATTTTGTATGCAAATGCAAACTAGAAGCATGAACTAGTGACTACTGGATCACCTTTAATACTTGATAATTAGGGGAGGAGAGAAGTTAATGGTAGAAAAATACCTGTCTGCACTACTTAAGAACTCATCTCATGTCTTTAAATATAAAGTGAGTCCAAAATTTTCATTTTCTATTCTGCTATATGTTTAGCATACCTATTCCTTTCTATTGGTCCTCTGTACCCATTTTCTTCACTGCAAGATAAAGTAACCCTCAGCTGTGCATTGCTGTGATAATTGAAGTAGATTGTGAGTGATTTGATAGATATGACAGAGGTAACCTTCAAATAATTCTCTTTTATGACAGATACAACAAAACCGCCACATATGCTGCCTTAGCTAGGGGTTATAAAAGAGGTATCTCCGCCTTGCCAATCTGGAGTTCACAGAGCAACATCTTATCAATGCCCACCTCACTGCCTAGTGTTATAGATTACCAAAAAGTGCGGAGGGGCAGTGGCTTATCAGAACCATAGCCCTCCAATCATGGGAAGACACAGGGACTTCCACAGAGGGTGCCTGCACATACAGACTGAAAAACAGAAATCTGGGTCAGCAGAAGACTACTATATCCATGTTATTCATACGGCAGTAGTCTACTGATCAGTACTTTTTGGATACAGGTGTTTAATAAGCTCGAAAAGCTCTGCAGAACAGAAGAGCCTCTGACTGACATCCAGAGATCTTGCATCTGCCTTTTGTATAGAATGAGCAGTGACACTGCAAAAGACTCAATAAAAAAAGGCTCGGTTTTTTTTGCATAAGGTACTCAGATTCAGCTGTAATGTACAAGCAAGAACTCTGAGCTTCTTAGTCAAAAGAAAATCTAATTTCTGGGTTAGAATTAAAGTTCTATATATGAGACAGCAAATGGGGCAAGGACCGGGAAGGCAGAGAAAACAGGAGAAAACAGGAAAGGCAGGAGTGATGCCTTATCTTCCATGAGTAAAGAACTATCTTCATTTCAGTTTTATTCAGAGAATAAGGAATGGACCATACAAAGGACTGAGAAAATATACAAGTGTCCTTTCCAGGGCTTTGGGTTAAAGTAGAGCCACAAACTGGGGTTGTTCTTCTTTTGGCCTCTTTACATTAAATCAGTATATTTCTTCCTACGAAATATACAGGCTCACTGCAACACTATTAATTTTACAGCTACTGTTCCACAGATTTACAGCATATGGTTGAGTACAACAGCATGAAGAGTCAAACTGAGCCTGTACTACAAAAAGTGAATGCATGCTTTTTATTTTATTTTCACCTTCTAAAAGAGGAGTTCCTAATGTCAGCAATTTATTTATCAGTTTTCAGCTCTCACCTGCTTGCTTTTCTCATTGGTTTCGATTCAAAACAGCTGCATGAAAACTTACATATGGAGTAATATGCTGAAGAGGATCAATTGCATTGAAAAAAATTGTCATCAATATTTTTTTTCAGAACTTAAGGCCTACTGCTTTAATTATGTGTATTTGAGTGCACTGAAGTTTAACTCAAACATTAGGTGAATTTCAGACTCATAGAGAAGTTTTAAAATAATCATGGGAGTTATTAAATAAATGGTTTATAACAGATACCAGATATAACCTTATATTTAGATATTTTCAGTCTTAGGTATTTTACTATTTTATACATATTTTTCATGTTTTTATATAAAGTAGCTACTGTTACCATTCTGAATGGTATAAGATTTGCTACATCTTCAGAAAGCATTTATTTTCCCCTTTACAATGATAAGAAAAAGCTTTTCACAAGGATTTTGAAGAAAAATATAGTCAATAATTTGCTCCAGTAGCCTTCAGAAATTTCTGAATACCTCAGAATATGTGTTAACAACCTTTCAGAGTCTCAGATCTCCAGAAAAGTAAAATTCCATTTCATACATTTGTCAAGATACTTTTTTTAGTTTCCCTAAGTAATTAGTGTTGATTGGAGAAGGGAGATAAAAACATAAACTGGGATACCAAATTATTCTCTCACACACAAAAAGCAAGTAGCAGATTATAACTATATCCCTCCTGAGTACCAAAAATAGACTTGAAGAGAAAAAGGGTAAAAATTAAGTTCCCAGCCAATCTCTTCTTAATAAACCTATTCTAAATGGATTTCCACTTGCCAACAGTATTTCTCTATTTCCATCTATAATTCCTTTTTTTCAGAACCACTCATTGTTTTCCTTTGTCATATTCTCTCCTCTGAACAGGTTCTACCCCCATATGTGTCATTGATTTTGAACGAAATCAGTTAGCTTGCACCTCTTCAGTTCTGCCCATCTGCAACCCAGTCTTCCATTACTTCAGTTTGTTGCCATGATGCAGGATGGCATTGAAGCTTTTTGGTCTCCACCATAATCCTCTGGCTCTCTGGCCTCTCAGCTGGAACTCATTATTGCTTCAATACAGAGACATTCATCCCTAAAACTCCTCACATCTAAGGGAGAGGTCTGGCTGTACTTCAGATATAGCATAATTTTGATGAAGGGCAAAGCTCCTTTCCAAAATCCCTGCTGTTATCTAGAAGGAAAGTGGGAGACTGAGGGAATGATTTAGTAATGGAACGCTAAACTTAGCAGCATAAAGACGTACATGCTCATTACAGAAAAATTATCTTCCACAGTAGGCTTGCTTAGAGCAAGCTCTTTGGCATGGAGATGGTTTCTTTTTCTCTATTTATGCAAGGATAGTACAATGGGGAGCCAAACTTCACGGGTGCAATGGGGCATCAACATGACAGAAATCAGCATCTGAAGGAAACAGCAGCTCTCATGACAGGCTATGTGTGATTGATTGCCCCCAAATGTAGTTTCAGTCATCAAATCGGTCACCTGCTCCTACTTGTTGATATGTATTGGACTGAAAAGGAAGCGTATTTGTTTCCAAATGGAAGTGGATTAAGAAAAGCAGGTGTCTGAGACACTGCAGCTTCCCCTTTTTTCACACTTTTGGTTGTTCATCTCATTTTCAATTTTGATAATTAACAGAGTTAACCTCCAGTACTCTTTTTTTCCAGTTCATTGTTATAACTGGCACAGTACTCATGGTTTCTGTGCTGATCACAAAAGAATTGCTTTGCTTCTTCTCTGCCTTGTGCCTTCCTCATTTAAATGATCTCGGGTTTTGTCCATGTCCATTGGCCCAGACTTCCCTTGCTGCTGGCTGATGCCTCTCTCTGCAGCTCACTCTGTTTTGTTGCTCTGTCTCCAGAGGTATGGTTAGGAGGTTGAGCACTTTCCAAAGCAACTCAATGAGCTTAGCTGGAGTGAGGCGAAAACAATAGCAATTGGCAGCAAACGGTAGACAGACTGACATAGGCTTTTAAATATTATGGTGTTAGAAAGCATACAGGAATTATAGACAGGAAGAAAATGGAAGAGAGAAAAATATAGAACAGGAGAAAGCAGAACATAAGAGACAATGAAGTGGTCAAGTGACAACTTTAGCAAGCTAGGAATAGTCTATTGTATTAGTCACTAGAAACCCGGTTTACATGTAGACAGACAACACTGCCTAGAGAATGACAGGACACTTGTTTCCCATGTGCTTTCACTGTCCTCTCTTTGTTCCCCCCCCCCTCCTCTCTATTTCTGTTTCCTTCTAGTTCTTTGAATTACTTCTTTACAAATTTTTCAGCTCTTCCATTTCTTTCTCTTTGCTTTTTGCTCCTGTATTTGAAGCAGAGACAGGGAAGACGAGAGGAGTTATACAGGTTTTCAATACTGAGAACAAAAGCTTGGACTTTGAAGCATCAATGGAGAAGGAATCAGTAGAGAGAGTAAAGTACTTGTTTATTTCTCTAACTGTGGTGTTACATTTTGTTCCACTATCATATTAAACTTTTTTTTAAACATAGCACACACTACTTTTCACACATTCTTTGCTCATTTCCAATAGTACAGAATTATATGCATATGACCCTGGCAACATCAGGTCACTACTATGCATAAGTGTTATTATCAGTTCTCACAATCTTATCACTATTCTTGTAATATTTAATGCTTTTCTTGAAGCCCCATCTCTCATATTCCTATCATTATGTGACAATTTCAAGTTAGATACTTTGAAAAATAAATGAAGGGTGGGATTCATCTCACCTAATTCAATATGTGTAGAATGTAGACATCTACACCTCAGCTAACCCCCTAGGCTAACTTTATAGTCAATTAAGAAAATTAGGCAATTTTAAAGCATGGACTTTATGATCTATTTTAGAAGTCTATTTTGGGACGAGATATGCTGCACCCAAGAAGTGCCTGTTTCTCCCCACTGATACACAGGAAGCCCAGGACGAATAGCTGAGCTGTAGATGATTACATTTGGTCAAATTCTTTTCACCTCTGGGCTTTGCAGAAAAAAAAAAAAAGAAATCAGAAAGTAATGTCTAATATGGATGACCTTCTACTTACTATAACATTAACAAATAAGAATAACCTCAAAAAATTTATTTAAAACCATATAGAATCTTCAAGAATTTCAGGCTTTCATTCCTTTGATCTATTTGATGACCAAGCTCTTTTTTGTTGTTTTGTTATTTTTGAATACTTGAAACTGCTATTAAATACTGTTTTATAAATATAATTTCCCCTTCTCTTCAAATCTTTCTTTGTCTCCCACTTCAGCCACCTTGTGGTTCCCTCACTTTTCAGGGCTTTTTCCATTTTCTGAGATTCACTGTATTGACTTCTGCAAGGGTGTCTGGAAGGCAAGGACATCTGCTTCACAAGGTTATCTGAACAATGACCCTTTCAATGCAAAAACTGATAATAAGTAAAGGGGGAAGGTATAACAGAAAAAGACAAACATGGTAGACGAAAGATAATGGAGACAATGGCAAAGACCAAAAGTGTTCAGCTACTAATTGCTGGACCACTAAGAAACTCCAGGTACAGCATTGGAGAGGGTCAGCCTGTACTCTTCAACTGACAAGGGAGAAACATCAGTACTCAAGATACTTCTGCAGGACTATGCAAAATGTACAAAGGTAAGTTTAGAAGAAGGGGATAAGGGAGGAACAAAGCGGGGGATTAAACCAAAAGAGGCATAAAAGGGGGTGACTGCATGTAAACCATGGCTGGTCAACGTTCTTGTCTGACCCAGCCCTGTGACTGATCATCACAGTCTGTCCTGTCTCCTGATTAAATCCTTTCTTAATGATTTCTCTGTGTATTCTCACTGTATGTCCTTTGTCTATGTGAATGTTGCAAGGATGAGGTGCCAGCTGCCAGAGGGACCACAGTGAGTGGATTTGGGGCCAGCAGCTGGAGTCACACCAGGAGTGTGGGCACCCCTGGCCTGTGGTGTCAGCTACTGAAGCCAGTGGGGTCACTGTGCCACTCACTGGGGTGAGTGGGGGACTGAGCCCAAGCCACTTGGTAATGGTATGTATCCTGAAAATGAGTGGGGCAGGCAGGAGTGAGGAGTGTGAGAGGTTCAGCACCAGCAGCTGGAGCAAGACCATGGGTCACAGCCTGTGTGCCTGGTGCTAATTGCTGGGGGACAAGTGTCTGTGTCTCCCCCAAATCATGTGTGTGGGGTGTACGTTCACTAGCAAACCTCACACAGAAACAGCTGGCAAGTAGGGGATCTATGGGGTGAGTAAGAGGGCCAAGGATCGGGGCAGGGCAACCAGTGTACAAGTGCTTGTAAATCTAGAGTGGTGCATGTGCGCTTTCACTAGCGACCTTTAGAAAACATTAGAAAATAATGGATATTTTTATAACTGGCTTAAATATATATATATATATCCCTTCCTCTCCCCTCTCACTTCTTTTAGTCAGAGTTTGAGGTTTTTTTCTTTTGTTTATGCGCTACATCTGGCTGCATTTGACACACCTTGTAATATCTATCCCAAATAGAGCTGTGTGCAACTTAGCAGTTTTACTTCCCAGGGGCTCATACAATTACAGTCTGTCAAACATATATCACTTAGCTAAGCAACAACTAAGGAGAGCAATAATAACCTACAAATTTTTCATGGTAAAGCATTACAGAAGGAGAGGCACTATTCTAAGTGACAAAAAAAGGGTTATAGCTCCAGGAATAATGAGATAAAATTAAGGAGGGTGTTTGGTTTGATTCTTTTACTAAATATCAGGGGGAAAAATAATCCTGACTGGGGAATTATTTACCTTGTTACTCCTCTAACAGGAATATTAGAAGGTCTGTCACTTGGAAAATGCATTGACAGCTAAACAAAAGGGAAAATAAACACTAATCCATGGAATTAAAAGACAATGAATTTTGGGGGAGTTAGATGCTTTTTCAGGCTTTTAAACATTGTTTTAGCCTGTGCAGCATATTTTGTGAATACGTGAGCAGCTTCTCACGAGCTATAGAATGTGAGGTTTTTTTGGTTTTTGGTTTGTTTTTTTTTTTTTTTTTTACACAGAATCCCAGGGGAAAAATACTCAGAGACATTGATCGTAAGTAATTTCAATATTTTATTGTTTCAGATTGCAAGGGAGAATTTTAGTTTTGCCATAGTGTTAAAATGATTGCGGATGGAAAGGGATAAGAAGGTATATGGGGGTGGGATGTTAATACCATGCTGAATAATAGATATTATTCGTGATGAATCAGTAGTGAAGGCTGGACAACAGTATGAGGAGGGGGAGCAACAGTGCACTGTAAAGGATACCCAGAGCAAAGCTGTGGGGAAGAACCTGTCCTCACTGTGGACAAAGTCTAAATATCTGTCACAATCTTTCAGACTGATGAGTAAAAAGTTTCTTATAATTTAAGCAATGTTGGTCCAATGCCTCCTGGGCAGGGTTGTAAGCAATGCCCCCGTGTCTTCTTATGTGACATCGGCCAAATTCTGGCTTTTTTTGGACAGAAAAGATTGTGAAACTATGTTCTTTGTTGTCTGTGGGTGTTCACTCACTGTCTGCCAAATTCTCAACAGATTAAACAGCCTCATATTTTCTTCTGAGCTGGTGTTAGTACTATAGCTATTTTCTGGCTTCGGAGAAAACAAAATATGTACTTGTTTTTCTTCTTATTTTTCCATACTATTCTTGCTGTATGCTAAACAAATCACTGTTCACCAGTTTGACTAGGAAGAAAAGAGAAAGAAGTTACTGTAATTTCATCTCAAAATGAAATAATAAATAGTCTGTGAAGGGCAAAGGTTGACTCTTTCTTGCAGAATCTAATTTGCTAAGCTTTGCAAATTAAACCAAGAAAACTGAGTATGTGTGAGATTTTTAGCTCATTCTGTACTTTGCTGTTCCATAAATGGTTGCAGGATAAAGCTATTCAATTAAGATAAGGTACTGTATATTGTTCAGAAAATATATTATGCCTTTTTGAAAGTAAGTTTCTGTTTTCTCATCTCTTTTTTAGTTTTCTTTCTTATGGAAAAAGCTCTGCTTTCTCTGTTCTTGTTTAAATCAAAGTATGTTTTGTGATCTGAAATAAAAAAATCTGCATTAAAAACATTATAACACATTAAAATACTATTATTTTACTGACTCCTGGCTTCAACTGTAAGACATAGGTCGTATTTCTAGAGACAGTGTTAAATTGATGATGTATTATTTGATATCTTATAATAAAACAAACATATCTTATTATATATAACTCTACATCATCATACCTTGAAATCTAATATTATTATATCATACTACCTAAAAATAATGTAATATTACAATCAAACAAACAAAACAGGACAGTAATCTACTATATATTAAAAAGCACATGGGTCATAAGTGAAGATGAAACTATGACTTGAACAATTAATGTTTTAAGCTTTGTAAAACCTGCTCTGTCAGCAATTTATAAAAATACATCAGAAGACATTTTCAAGATGTCTTCCTGGGAACAACTGCTAGGTGAATAAATAAATGCACAAATCTGATCATTAGCATCTACAGCTGAGTGGTTGAAAATGACAATAATCTCATCCTACTCATTTTTATTTCTCTGCACAACTCCAGGAAATTCACAATCATACTCATGGGCTTCCCTTACCCCACCACCATAATACCAGAGCATGTACATACATACATGAATGTGTTTTCACAATACCTCTCAGATGTATGAATCATCAGATATAACAGATGCAATTAAAAAAAAAGAAGCATATCAACATTGCACAGAGACAGATTTGTCCCAATCTAGAGTAGCAACCCAATTAAAAAAAAAAAAAAAAGTCCCATTTTAGAAAAGAACATTTTCCTGGAAGGGCTGAGCATCCTTGTATTTAATTTTCGGATGCTCAGCCTTGCAGGTGAAATTTGGAGTCCCAGCCCATTTACTATAGTGTCTTAAAAACTAGAGTCCTTGGGAATGACACTCATTCACAAACCCATTTTGTTAAATTAAAAAAAAAAATATGAATACTGGAATGAGAAAAAAAGAGTTCCATGTAAAATCCTGTTTCTGCTGTGGTCATGAACACATATGTCAGTGGTATTTCTGGTATATCTACCTAAAACTAGAGTTTACTGGGTGTAGAGATTACACTAGAGTCCAGTGTCTTTTTTGTGAAATCTCAAGCAAGACTTAACCTCTGGCTAAGAAAAATGTGTAATGTTATCAGTGTTTTCCATTAAGCAGAAAAGCAACATATAAGGGAAGCTGCCTTTCTTTCTCTCTCTCTTTCTTTCTTTCTCTCTTTCTTTCTCTCTCCTTGCCTGCCCCTTTGTCTCTCTCTTTTTTTAAAAATGCAAACCCTAAGAGGAATTTGGTTCAGCCTTCTTCCTGGGTTCTGATTCCTCCTGTCAGGACTGCCTAGGTATTCTGCATTGTAAAGACACTAAGTGAGTACAGAAAAAAACATAGAAGCATGTGTTCTGCCTCCCAGCTCACAGCACCAGGCCACTGAGTCCAGTACCTTGAACCCTGCATCCCATCCCCTTCTGCATGGCAGGACAGCTTCAATAAAGAGTCCATGCTGGAATCTACCAACTTGTTTCAGTTTCAAAATCTATAGTTTCACTGATTGATTACTGACAATTATAGCTGCAATATATACCAAGCTGAATTAGTGCTAATGTTCTGAGCAGTAAGACTGCTGCAATGTGAAAAGTTATTTTGCTCTTGCGGTTACAACCCTGCATTCCTGGGGAGAGAGGGAAGGCAAAGGTTGCTTTTCTGATCAGGCATCCCAGAAGCAATGTATTCTCTGTTACTAGAGGTTAAGATTAACTTGAAAATTGACAGCAGGAAGCCCCAAGCTCTCAGTCACGAAAGAGATACAGAATTATCCTCCATGAAATAGATCCTTTCTCTCAAAAAAAGCCTGTCCTATGTCTCTCATTTGACTCAGAAAACTGATGAGCATTCCTTACTCCTGGTGATTTAAAGAGGTAGATATGACCTGAAGATATTGTATGTAGTTGTACAATCATTAATTACCTTCAATTACATGGCATAATGTGATCAGTGGTTTACAGCTTATCTTTCCCACAAAAGAGTGGCTTTGTTTACTACCTGGTGGTGTCAGAAAGCTTGAGGAGGACACTGAGGAGATAAAGTCACCTGCTTAGGTGACTTTAGACTCTCAGTTCTTAAGGTGGAATCCACGGCCATTTCACAGAATCTGTTTTTCTCACCACTACTGGAGTAACATTAAAGTGCATTACAGTAATGTTATTGCATACCATCTACTCAGGTAAATAATGGTGATATACAAGTGATATATTTCATGGTCAAAGAAATCCCATGATCACTATAATTTAGTTCAGTAGGTTTTTTTACTAAGCAGAATTCAGCTCACCCTGTCAGAAACGGACATGTATTAAGTTTTTATCCTGGGCAAGCAGGAGCAAAACAGGTGAAGGTATGTGATAAAGAATACATGGGCAGAAACTGAAGCCAGATGCACATGATCTGCAGTGGTTTGCTTTCCCTAAGGCTCTAAGACACATCAAAATGCCTGAGCACTATGGTGTGTGCAGGCCCACCAGAGGCAAAGTCTGTGCACAGGTATAAATACATTCTACGGCATCACTGCCACAAGAAGCAATTGGTGCAGGTAATTTGGTTTACCAATTAGTGTAGGCACCCCACAGAAGTACAGTTTATAATAAGTAATTTAAGCAACCTGCATGTAAAAATTAATGAATAGAAACACATGGAATCTGAATAATTTTTAAACAAGTGAAGTAAGCTATTTTCCATTTTGCACAAACATAATAAGGTCATTTAAGAAACAATTACAAGGCACCACAGGGTGAATAAAGTATAAAACTAGAATGACTGATGGCCAATATAACCTTTCTTAGTTCCCATAATTGCCTATGTGTTCTACAAAGTTAAGTAAATGGACGCATGCAATTTAGTTCCTGTAGTATGATTAGCTATTACTGAGGAAATAGGATGATTCCAGAGCAGGCACTTGGCTCAAGGAATATAGAATTAAGCAATAGATTCTGCATACTGCTAGTAGGTTTTTTAAAATCATATAACTTCTTTTAATTTATACTTGGAGAAAATGTTCTTGTTCACTCTAAAATGTCCATCAGTCTTTCAGAATCCATCACAGAGTGCTAACACAGTAGCTGTCATTCAGAACATAATTCTTGACAATTTTCTACCAGATAATTCCACCTACCACGTTATCTTCTCTGAGGGAGTGAAATAGCAACACAACAGGAGCTTAAATGGTGGTTTTATCCAGAAGATTATTTTGCTTGTGAAGCAGATGATTTTAAAAGGTTAGAGGTCCTATAGATGCTTTACATCTTTCAACAACACAATGCATTGACAACAGTAAAGTTAAAGCATCCTCTCCGGTTAGCAGTAATAGCATTGGACATACTCATATAAAGCTTTCAAAGTCTGCTAATTTATCTGTGTTCCTCTGACTCTCAGATTCTTATGACTACACAGTTTATACTGCTTATAAGGAGGAGTAGATTATACCTTATAAATTGCTTGGAAAAAACTCTTGATTCTATAGTATATTGAAGTCTGACATAAGAAAGACTTAAAACATTTTCATACACTACTACTGCTAGAAATACAGTTTTTATTTTAAGCTAGATAATTTAACTCTTAATTAGGGGGTTTGCTTAACAAATGATGGCCATTTCTCTAGTCCGTCAGAGTTACCAGATTGGATGCAATCAATCCACAAACCTTTGTGAAGTAGAAAAAATAGTACAGAAAGTATAAACAGACTCTTGTAATAGAATTAATATGACCTTGAGACTCAAATACATGTATTTAAATAAAAACTGTGATTCCATGCGAAAATTCAACAGCAGAGTTGGAATGTAGCTGCCTTTTGATACATTAAACTGGATGACTTATTTTAAATTAACCAAAAATGTAGAACTCAGCAAGAGAATGCTTATTAAAATCCCCCTTACGTGGATATTTCTCATTAACTTTGAAAAGCTGCTTATAGCAAACACTCCTCTAAGCTGAGCACCTTTCCGTTCTGTTTGACTATTGCACTTTGTGGTTTCTTTCACAGAATCTGCAAAAAGCTTAAACTTTTTTTTTTTTTCCTACTTCATTGAATGAAGGTAATGTCATAAATAGCATTTCTAACCAAATTCATAATTCGTAGTCCAACTATACAGCCCTCCTCAGCACTGCCTCATAAGATTTATACCATTTATCTTTAAATATTCTTGGAAGTAACTATAATTTTTCCCATTGAAGAACTGAGGCAATGAGAAATGAATGCTTTATCAAGAATCCCACTGAAAATCAAAGGCAAGATATCCGCGAAAATCACCTAGGTCCTAGTCAAGATAAACTCAATAATCCAAAATAATATTTTTTGTAGTACAAGAAGAAAGCTGACATTTTTTTAGACAGCTCACTATTTTCCACTATAACTGTTCTGGTTTAAGATATTGTCATGGCTATCTCTAGAATCACATTTAGCAAATTTTCTTTTTTCTGACATAAAGTGCCTGTGCTCCCAAAACAATGGTCTTCTGTCTCTGCTAATGGGAAAGCAGAGGTTTCAGCCAGTGGTCTGAAGCCCAGGAAGGAAGAACCTGTGAAGTGGTCAATTTTCCTTCTTGCAACTTCAGTCCTGGAGAATTTTTGAAAGGCAAATTAGAATCTAAATAGGTATCACCGATTTGGGCAAATTTTACCACGAGAATTTAGAAATCTAGTGGACTCAGTTCTAGAAATCTCTACGCCAATATCTTTATCATCGAGTCAGAATGAGTCCCCCCAGCCTACCTAGTGACTATGCCCCACAGGAGCCTCAGGATAATTTACCTGCCATCCTTGGAGTTCAGCTCCCACATATGAAGTCACATTATTATTTTAGCAAAGGAGATTTAGCTGTCAATAATCGGTCTTTCTTCAGAGGCTTTAGTCAAAATAAGAATGGAATTTTCCCTTCATGTTCAGTTTTTTGGGGGGTTGGGTTGGGGGGGGTGGTGTTTTTGTTGTTGTTGTGGGGGGTTTTTTTGTTTTGGTTTTGGTTTTTTTTTGTTAAACTTTTAGTTTCCTGGATAACTGTGGTCATCTGCTTTCTCTGATCTAATTTTCTCTTTGGGGCAGGAATTTTCTATTAATTCTCCTCAAAACCAGACACTTGGCCAAAATGGAAAGCAAACCTGCAAGCACAGCCTGCTAGTGCCTTCCAGATAATAGAAGTGTGCCAGACAGGTTTGTATGCTGCTGGGCATGCTGTTTGCACTGAGGTCTCTGTTTCAGGTACGTGCATGGCAGTCAAGCCGACCACAACAGACTGCCTTCAAAACCTCTTCAGGGACAATTCTTTATGAGCAGTACAGACATATCCAGTGGGTCTCATCCCACATAAAGTCTAAGCCACTGTGGAAATATAAAATGATAGAGAGGTGATAAAATAATTTTTTAGTTGTAGGGAAAAGGTCTATTCAGTTTCACACCATATACTTGTGTTTCACACAGACTTTATGAAAATCGCTGAGCTGTGCCTTTCAAGAGAACTAATACTAAATATAATAATAAATTATAGAGCTTTGTTAAATGATATTAACGAAATGTTCAGCAGCTAAACAAGGTAACCAAAGGTATAGCCCTCTGGCATTTTGTAAGATAAATCTAGAGTAAAGTATTTGCACATAAAATAGTTTTGTCAAGATTCTCTAAGTATATAGGAGACAACTTTGACCTCCACTATTGCAGTCTTTAAGCTGCAGAAGGAAAAACTTCTGTCACATGAAAATACTTACAGTGACTGCACTCAATGTTTTTCTACCTCTTTGAAAGTATTTTCTAGCTCAGGAGAAAAAGTACTTCAGAAAAAATCTGTCTTCATTATTTTTTCTGCAATGCCAACTACAATGAGACTGAGACCTCTGGTTGTAACTACTGCAAACAATAATAATGCAGACAAGATATGACTTCCAAGTCTGCAAACACTTCCTGACTCTAAAGAATGCAGTCTACAGTATGTAAGTATCCAGATTTTATTACACAGGCTTGAAACTCATTTATTTGGATGACGCAGAGTGTTCTGAGGGATCTTGTATTCATCTCTTATTGACAGAGACAACTTTGAAGTATTTCCCTCACATTTGACATACTCGTGTGCAGGCAGTACACTTGCCTCTGAAAATGTTAGATTCTCCATCAACAATAAGAGCCTTTTATAAAATAAAACTCAGTATATAGCACTAAGATTGTTCACTGACACAAACAAATCAAGTACTCACATGAAGATCAGTAGTCTCAAGGGCTCCATGCACGTTCTGCAGTTTGTAAATCACTTCTCACTCTATTTTTGGCAGAAAGGCCAAACTGTTCACCTTCAAGAAGTCTCTCTCCACTGCATTAGAGCCACCTTTTCTCGGACCAAAACCAGAGGAGAAGGCAATTAATGACCTTACTTTCTGATTCTCATGCCTTGTGACCATGTCAGTCCCAAAGTTAGAGCTGAATATTTTTTTATATTGTCTTATGATTTGAAAGTAACATGGAAAAAAATACATATCTATTCACAAAATCATCATGGGACTAATTCTGAACAAGGAGAAAAAAAAAAGGAAAAAATCCCATTAAATTAAGGCCATTTGAGCTCTGAAAAAAAAACACATACCAACATATTTAAATTCCTCCCTGTAGGAAGAGAAGAGAAGTGGCTAACTTCCAGTAATGCACAGGTGCCCATCATCATTGTATGATTGCTAGCCTGTCTGACAATTAGCCAATACACTGATTTTTATCACTGGGACAACAGGGTCACATTTTCTTTTCCTGCAGAAGCTCTCTTTAAATAGCATCTTTTGGAGACAGCTGAAGTTCATCAACTGACGACAGGAACTAGACAGTGCCATCTGCCTTAGCAGCAGTTCAGGTAATAGCAAAGAAAACCTAATGGCCAAATACGAAATGTGCAAGAGTGGAATTTTTTTTATAACTCATTAAAAGTGGATCTATGTGGCAGTATGCAACATTTTGAAGCAACATTCAAGTCTGCTCTAAAAGAGCCATGTAACTAGTCTAAGTATCCCTTGTTTCATACTATGTTTATCACAGCTTTGTTGCTTTTGCTATCTGAAGTATTATAGTTGAAGATCTGAGCTTAATGCCCCACAGCACTTAGATGCGAGCTTTATACCAGCATGACAACAGTATTTAAGAGATATGTACATTTTTCCTCCTTCCTTGGACTAGTAGAGGTACCTCCAGGATGCTGCAGAGTAGAGGAGCATCACTGAAGACAATAAACAGGGGTCACATTCCCAGTTGTCATGTATCCCAAGTTACAGCAAAAGTGCTCAAACCAGAGGAGCAGAAGATGTCTAGAAAAGGAGGTCTGTGAAGCAGTTGCTCTGAAGAACTCGGTGGCAGTCAGGACAAGAGCTGATTGCTGACTTTGCGGCCATGGAGGCTGAGACACGTAGCCCAGAGTTGCAGTGCTCTAGGAGCAAGGGGATGGCAAACGCTCATGATAGAATGAAGCTCCAGGTGGCCTCAAAGAGAAGAGGCAAAATACCCTCATTCCTCCACAGAGCAAGGCTGCCAGCTCAGATTGCGTTTCCCCTTCTTTTTTGCAAGTATTTCAAAAGGAGATATAGGAACATACTCAAACTGTGATGAACATTATGGTAATACTGCCTCTGGTTTTCATTCAACAACTATTTAGTTTAAAAAAAGGCATAGACATATCTACAGTCAGGGACAGTATCTCAAACCTACCTCATCCCAGATGGTTTTTTTCAGTTTAAGGTGACAGATTCAAGCTCTTTTCCCTCAGTGTTTCCTATCATAGAGATATCTTTTTTTTTCACAGGGTAGCCCAGGTTCAACGGGATAAGTTCCTTAACATCAGGCAGTCTGCAGCAAAACATGCAAAGTACAAGGTTTGTCTTCCAACAGTGAAGTGATCCATGGATCTGGACCTATTCCTCAAGTGATCATGTACTCCACCACACAAGCTAGTATATCAAGAAAAGAGCAGCACTGTTTCAAAGGGCAAAAAAACAAGCTCTGGTCACTCTGAATAACTTACCTGGGCTCTAGAAGATGCTGGACCCCCTGGAGCTGAAGGGGTCTTGCCAACCTTGCAACTGTGGCTAGGTGGGCCCTGGAGAGTGCTCCAAAACTACAAATGCTCCTGCATTTAGATGAACTTTAGCCCGCATCACAGAAAAATTAGGAGCCTGGGCATCTGGTGCAGGCCTGTGAATACTATCCAGGGAGCCAACTGCATAACTCTGAGGAAGAGCACAGGTAAAAACAGAAGTTTAGATGAGAAGATTATCTTCAAGCAAAGAAACATTGTTGGCATTACTGCCTGTTTCTCAGAAGTTATCAGTAGTAAAAATTTGTAGTAAAATTTAGGATACGCCTTTCAACACAATGTTCTAATCAAGCTCCAGTCGATATTTACTGAGTAAAACTATTTCATATTTAGAAGATCCTTTTGCTGGCATGAGCAAAAAATTTATTGGACTCCTGCGCTGATTAGAATGTAATTTCTATATTGGGGATCATTAGAAAAATTAAAACAATGTCTTCCATAAAACTAAACACAAGCTGCATGGGGAATCTGTACAACCCTGTTCTCTCTTTAGAGTTTGGCAATAACACTCAGCCCCTTGGGTGAACATCCTGTAATCTAGATGAATTATTATTCTTTCTGAAGTGTCTATAACACTGGTATCTACACACTGAAGTTTGCCAAGAATCTGAACTCCCAAAGCAATGCCTTTCAAAAATTATTAAAAAAATTACTTTTTCTACTACATGCTGAACCATTGCATACACTTTAAAAGGTCACATTCTGAAAGCTTGCATGGAATAGACCCCACACAGCAGACGTTAAGAGGAGAAAGGCATTACTTCATCTTTTACTGCCTGTACAAAGACATTCAAACTCATTAAAAACATGCATCTTTTGAAAGAAGAATCATGTCCTGCTCTGCTTCTGAGTCACCAGGTATGAGAACATCCAGTTTGCGGCCCATTAGTTTTCAGTTTAGCATCAGCAAAATCTTTGCTCCGTCATAGATCCAAAAATGAAAATCTGTCTTTTTCCAGAACACAATATGCTCATCCTTTAATTTAACTTTTTAATCTCTTTAAAAGCCTTTTCTTCTTTTTTTTTTTTCTCTCTCATCCTCTGAATCAGAGCTAGAGATCTGGGAAAATTCTATCAAGCTAAGTTAATCTTTAAGATAATACGTTTAATCAAGATTTTCTCCAGATCAGTGAGAAGTGTAACCTTCAGCCTGTGATAATGCAGACTGTCATTGACAGGATTACAGGAACCATGCCTAAATTATGCTTCTCTATGAAGTAGACTTGGATTGCCACAGTCTCTCTAATCCAAATGCCCATGAGCCAAAAATGTTGGATTTGGCAAGTCTGCAGTTACACATGGCCTCCAGCTGTTCTGTGATAGGTTAAGAAATAAACTGGCCTCCAGCCAATCCAAGGGATTATTATCAAAAGCTGTGTGGCAAGTATTACATGTGTGAAAATGTAAACATGCACATTTTCTTCCCTTTTTCTCAGCAATCCATAGATAATTTTTATATTACTAATATAACATGAAATAATGGCCAGGACTTGAAAAATAAAAGGATATATTTAACTCAAGCTGAGAACTATATGAAGTCTTCAGCATTAAGCACAGCGTCCTAACAAGCATACATAAAAATTAAAGCTATTCCGCAGTTTAAACAACATATACAGTTTTCATACAGAAATAGGAGTTCAGAAGAGACAGAGCACTTATTATCTAAAGTATAGGTAGTTGTATTTTTGCAGCAAATGTTAGCAGTACTTCAATGGTATTTCTCAATATTTAAAGCCATACATACAGGAATTTGTGCGCATTTTGTCATAGGAAATTTAAGTCAGTTCAGTGATGATAGACTTTAGTGACAGGATGTATGGCCAGTTAAAAAAGCCTTTTAAAACTTTTTAAATTAGATAAAAGTGTCCATAATCAGCATAGAAATTAAAAGTTATCCATTATCCAGTGGTCCTTATCACCAAAAGGCACTATAAATAGCACCTAATAAAAGGCCAAGAGCAGTTCTCTGGGCATGCTTTTTCTGAAGCAGCAAAACCAGTTGAGTTAGATACAGAAACGATCTGGACAGGACTCACAAGATTAAATTCAAACCAATTTGATACGTAAACAGAATGCATGGCATCAATTCTTAAGTGAAATAGTAATATAGAGTCATAAATGGTATCAGAGAGATGACTAATCAGACTAAAAATTCTAGAAAGTTAAGCTAGTAATTGCATTAGTGGTTTTTGCTAGTAAATCACTGTAAGAATCTAAGCAGGTCTTGCCATCATGGTGGTTTTGCTGGAATCATGACTGACATTTGTTAACTACTTGGCATGGACCAAGAGAATGGCATACAATAAAGGAATTGCACTTCATAAAACTTTTGAAAAACAATATTCTGAGACTGGTATGTGCCTTGAATGTAACTGGCTACATTTCAGTAAGATTACATTTTTATTAAAAGACTTTTTCCTCCTTATTTCCCCCTACTGTGGAAATGTGTATACCCTACCTTTGTGGTACATGTCTTTTTAGCAGAGAAAAAAGAAAAAGGATTAAGAAAAAAATAACCTCAATAATAATAATAATAATAATAATAATAATAATAATAATAATAATAATAATAAATTTACATTTACAATAATAAAATATTTATTTTGAAAAGTATTTGCATCACAGCTGTCTCTACACAGCTCATTTGAGATTATGTTAAATCTTGTATCGATAAATGGTGAGATATAGGCCTGATCCTAAGAGTTTACAGAATAAATTAAAGGTATCGAAGACTACAGTAAGTCTGTAAGTTGCAGCTACTAAGTTTCTACTAGAGTTCTCACTACTGCTACTGAATATCATGTAGAGTATTACAGAGAGTTCATATAGTATGTTGCTGGCTAAAGCAGAGTCTTAAATTGATTTCAGGATCTTAGGATATCTAGGGTGGAATAATTAAGTTACAGAGGAAGGAAGGAAGGAAGGAAGGAAGGAAGGAAGGAAGGAAGGAAGGAAGGAAGGAAGGAAGGAAGGAAGGAAGGGAGTGAGGGAGTGAGGGAGGGAGGGAGGGAGGGAGAGAGGGAGGGAGGGAGGGAGGGAGAAGAGGAAGAGAAGAAGGAAAATGAAAGGGAGAAAGGAGAAAGGAGAAAGGAGAAAGGAGAAAGGAGAAAGGAGAAAGGAGAAAAGAAAGAGAAAGAAAGAGAAAGAAGAAAAAGAAAAAAAAGAAAAAGAAAAAGAAAAAGAAAAAGAAAAAGAAAAAGAAAAAGAAAAAGAAAAAGAAAAAGAAAAAGAAAAAGAAAGAAAAAGAAGGCATGTCTACCCAACTGGCATGTAGGTTTTCACACTCCCACCAGTATTTGGGTACCCTGGCACTCCCTCCACTGCGCGCTGCAGGGGAACTGAGGGATCAGGATCTTTCTGAGTGCCGCAGCACCCACCTACACCTCAGCCCAAACGCAGCCTAACTCACTGGTTAGACATCAGAAAGATAGGGATCATTCCAGAGGACAATCAAGGATTCCCAGCTCCTGACTCAAAGACTGTACAGATTTATACTGTGAAAGATGACTGGGAAGAAAATGAACATGCACTTTAGGAGTATCACAAGTGCATGGAAGTAAAGGACATTACAGCACAATCAGTGTGTCACCAGATGCCTAAGCAGGCTTTGGCTGTACTTTGCTAGGGAAGTTATTCAACCTCCCTTAATAGATTTACCTTCTGATCAATAATAAAGAATTTGCTTTCCCCAAAAGGCCTGGCAGAACAGACATAAAATACTTTTGTGTGTACTCAAAGGTAAAGGAAGCACATGGAGCTTTAGCTGATTAGCGATTACAAGATTAGCCCTGGGAGGAAAAATTCTGTAAGATTTATAACAGGAAAGCACTTTTATAGGCCTTTGTGGACCATCTGGTAGAATTTAACAGAAAATTATGCTTGCATCATAGAATTCTTTGCTGGCACTTTCCATTACATCTAGGGCTTTATCTGTCAAGGATTTCTCCATACATTTTGCTGACACAAGGATTCCCTGGGTGAAAAAAATGAGCTCTGTGCCCATTATAATGGGCTACTTCTCTCCACTCTTTCATTCTGTCACTGGAAATGAAGTAACAACACTAAAAAAGGACATTATGGGCCATTTACTGGCACGACATTATGCAATTCTGTTCCTTCCTTAACCTATAGGGCAATATGTACTGCATATCAAATATGTCCTATAGCTTCTCTGCTGTCCTCTTTACCAGACTCTTCAAAAGAAATGAAGGCATGGTATTGTTATTACTTGTGGCCATAGGACAGCAGACTACTGTGAGTTAGGCTGTGTTTTCAGTACCTTAAACTGTCCTTCTTTTTCCTCTTCTTCAATGAACATCTATCCTTCCTGCTCCCTATTTGAGACCAGTTTCTCATAGGAGATCTGGTTTAGCATAGCAGTGCAGTAAAAAAGACATCATGATAGATTCTCCATGACGTAAATTAGAGTGCTGCAGTCCAATCACATTCCCATCAAGGTCCTCAAATGAAACCTCCCACTGAGATAGAAGCTATTGGATTTCCATCTGTGTGTCTCTTGCTGTCGGTGGCTATTGTTTAAGTAAACATTGGTTTGTATTACTTTTTTTTTTTTTTTTAATTCAATACATGTTGATGCCTGGTTAAAAGGAAAGAAAATTACAGTATTAAGAGACTAGTATTTTCAGCGTCTTGTGATGTAAATTGCTAATTTAAAACCCAAAATATTGTTAAAGTGTCTTTATTTAATAGCAGACGATTGCAAGCTGTAATTTGCAAGCTGTAGTTGCAGATGGCAATGTTTTTCTCTCTTTTGAGCAGTACAGTACAGTATTTACTGCAGTGATTTGCAGACAATGACATACCAACTGCAAAAGAAATGCTATGGGGTAACACAAACTATCAGGATTCCCATGAGGTTCAGCATATGAGGTACCTGCCACTAAAGCATGAAATTTAAATGACAATTAAAATGTTAAAATCTTTTACCTGGTCTCAAACAACTATTTGCAATACACATTTTTAGTACTTTCAATTGCCAAGTATGTTTCTAATACAAAACAACAGCACTTGTTTTCTTTCCTGCTTTTTAATCCCTTTGGATTGAACACGCTTATTTTCCAGTTCAGACCTGGAGGCCCAAGTATGTATTTGAATCTGACAGCTACCATCTGGACCACACTAGCAGAAAGGATTGTATGTGAGCTGGCACAGCTCTGGCATGACAATCCACTTTTTGTGCATGCCAAAAAACCAAACATGTATCTTACCTTACATGTATTAAACAAAATCTTTGCCTTTTATTTAATTTTGTTAAACAACTCATTAATGTTTATTTTTCAAAGAAAAATTATTTAACATTGTCTATTTAACAGCATTGTATGAAACATTTAAATACTGCATTCTATAGTGCCATCTAGGGGATTTAAAACCTGGAATAAAGTGTTCATCTGATAAAGAAACAATAAACACTAAGAAATTATCTATGACTGCCAGGGCGATTTCTTATGTATATCTAGCTTTTTTGGACTATTTTTTCCTGATGAAACAGGAATATTTGAACAAGGTCATGTGTATAGTGTCATATCTGTAGAATCCATAAACAGGAGAAGTAGTATTATGCTATACTTCTGCTTTATCGCCCAATAATTCACAAAAACAATCTATAAAAAAAAATCCCAAATATAATCAGTGTCATGTTCTGAAACAGGATTTAGAAAAAATGTCTAGCTTTAGTTCAGTTACCAGGAAATACATGGGACTTGTGTGCATTGAAGATATTAATAAAAAGGTTGGACATATTATTGTATCAAATTATAGGAAACTGAAATAAAACAGGAGAGCTACTGGAACTTTCTTCAACACTCAACTTCATTCAGATTTTACAGTCTTAAGTTTCCTGAAACAGATGCCATTACATAGTCATTTCCAATCCATCATTGAGTAAACTGTTATAATTTATTAATTTTGTATCATATTGATAGTTAGAATTATCTATAAGCTCTTTGATCACATTTGCATTCTTTGTTTTGAAGAAACTAACAATAACAAGTTCACGCATTAGATAAGTGTTTGTTCAAAAGGGAAATGCAGAGCAAAAATTAGAGACTATAAATAACAGACAACTAAAAGCCTGTCTTCACTCAGACCACAGAAATGGTTCATTAGTTCACACCAGCACGTAAAAAGAGGCTTCTCTGGATCACTAACAGCCATCAGCTGCCAAAACATCATTGAAATTTTTGGATCATTTACACAGGTAGAGAACCTGGCTACACACACATGATCTTGCATTTTTTCATAGTCACAGTAACAGATCAATTTCCAACCATCAGGATGAGAGGCAGGATCACTACTTTGCTTTTTAATCTCTAAACCTCACATTTTGAGATTTCATCTGGAAACCACGTACATTTATCATTTGCAATGATGTGCTGAAAACTATTTGTTCGTAAGGGCAAAATTTGAAAAACACCTAGAAAGTGTCCTAAGAATACATATACAATGGCTTTAGATGTGCCTTTTATTTGGAGCTATTTTAGGCAGTTGTCAGCCTTTGATCCTGAGAGTATATTCCATATTCAGCTGATTGCCCCCAGCTCCCCCATCCTCTCACTGCAGACTGTCATCTAGATGCATTATCCTTTACATCCTCTGGTCAACCACTCTACAGCATAAAAAACATATTCTTCCCTTCTCAGCTCCCTAGCCTATATTCCTATACCTCCTTCTCCACATTTTTGACCGCATTGCAACAACCCAGTGCTGCACTCTGTGCCTGCCAACACCCCGACCCTGTGTTCCCACTTGGAAGGACAAATCACAACACTGCCTTGGATTCTTGAGAGTACATAAGGGGGCAGGCATCTTCTGACCAATAGTATCTGTTGCTTATTGGGTTCTTGCCCAACGCAGACCAACAGGTACACCCTAACTTAATGAGAGGCAGAAGGCTCCAGATGCATATTCCTATAGGAAGTCGTTCTATGACCTGTACTTTAGCCCACAGCATTCTAAAACGGATGATGCAGTATCTGAAATATTGATTATAAGGTGATGTTAGATCTGCTGCTGCCTCCCCCAGCAGTTTCTAGTCTGTGTCTTAGTATATTTGAGTTTCTGGCTTCCCCCTTTTACCTTGGATTCCCAATGGACAAGGTCCCTTGTCAGGTCCCCAGATAACTTCACTGAAATAAACATTCTCACATCCAAAGGCTCTCATCAATTAGTGTGATTGACCAGCCTTTCTTCTCATCACTACCTCCCTTATCATTTGTCTGTCAGGTTTGTGTCCCTCTATGTTCTTGTTTCTGGCTTCCTCCTTTTCTGATTATCCCTTGCCACATTGAAAAGGTCCTTGACCAGATACTCAAAAGCAGCTGACATCCCCCTGCTACACATCCTTGCAGATTGTGCCACCCTGTGAAAAGGCAAACCAGAGGCTCTGCCTTCCATGTGCTGGCTGATGTTGCTGACCCACCTGCCTATTTCTCCTCACTTTCTTAGTGGAACACTTTCATATTTTATTCAGAGTTTATTGTTTCTTTTACATCAGTGTCGACCACAGATGGAGTAGTGCTAATGGAAGAAAGAAGTATCTTCTTTTTTTTTTTTTTTCCAATAAACCCAGAATAACTATGAAGAATAGAGCACAAAACTAGAAAAACAGTCAATATATTTGACATTCTCCAGGGCACAGGACATGGATTGTCTTGAAAACTTTGAATGAAATAAAGTTTGAAGCAGTGTTGATATAGACATGATGCAAAATACAGGCTTTACAACAGCAATTATTTTTGAGGATAACAATCTGTTCACATAAAACACCATCTATATTTAAAATAAGAAGTCACAGGAGATCATGAGAATTACAAAGCAAGGAGACTTACTGTAGTTTCAGGGAAAGTAATTAAGAGCCTAATTAAGGACAAAACCATATAAAAACAAAACTAAAGCTTGATGGGGAAAAAAACACCAAAGCTTCCAGAAGGGGAAGGCACTTTTTCCTCTCCTGATACATTTATTTCAGGCAATGAACACACAAACAAGATTTTGTGGGCCAGAGTCAGAGAGGAACTTGCAAAAAGGCAACTAATCCATAGAAAGGGCAACTTTTACTTCACAGTAGTATGAAGCACTGTACCCAAGAAGTCAGCTGACAGCCTGGAAAATTAGATTTTACCATATTCCGCCATAACCAGATTGTGCACCCAGAATCTGATATCCCCGATGAGGCAGGAACTTAAGGTCATTCTAATTGACTTGTTAAACTCTGCGTGACAAAACTGATAGTTAAGGTATCTGTAACAGGATGTAACAGCTATAGCAACCCCATATGGACAGAGTAATGAATTATACATTATGGTTTTATTTCCCCTATATGTGAGAGGGGTAGAGTGGAGTCATGTGTCTGGTCTAATGTCACAATCAATGTCAGTTTTGGAATAACACCTGGGTCTCCAGATTACTGGTAACAACTGTATTTTTTACTTTTATTTATAGCTCTATACCACTAGTCAAAATATGAGAAGAGAGGCTGGAAACTGACTGGAGCTTCCAGTGTGTTTGCATAGAAGTCTATAAGAGATCTTGGGGAAAATCTATCTAAATTTACTGAACAGGGGATGTTTTTTGCAAGATGCCAGGGAATAAAAGCAGAACAGGGTTTTGATGGATAATCAAGGACCAGAATTGAGTAGGCAATTTAGGTACGTCCACTGAATTCTCTGCTCCTGACTACAGGAGGATCAAGGCAAAGATAATATACTGGCCCAAGAATATACTGCAGTTCAACAACATTAATGTAGAAGATCCATTTTGATTTTGATTGTTTTTTCAATTAACGTTTTCCAACCAGAACTTTCTGTCAAAAGATTTCTGACAGGCTTAATCTGTATTGTTTCAGAGGCAATCAAAATCTCAGGAACTCACAGACAGCACAGGCCATCCCTACTGAATGGGAAAATCTCCTGGAGACTCATCAAGGGTAGACTACTGCCCCTTGCTGCTAAGAATAATGGTGCAAAGGAAATGCACAGAAAAGTCAAAGTAGTGTTCTATCCTTCTGGTCCAGAGGAAAAACTCAGAGAGGAGTGGACATACGTGGCAGAATGGCTGTGTGCATACCTGAGTAACCAGTAGGGCTTTGTTTTCTTTCTTCAGAGTGCACTAGGAGACTGACATGGTGACCTAATGAGGAGAGCTTTGAACTACTGGGTCTACATCCAAAGGTAAGTTAGAAAGTGGTGTGTACAAAGTCTGCACGGGAGAAGGCTGCAAAGGCACGTTCCTGCTTCATTTGCTTCCAAGCTAATGCTCACAGCTGGGGCAAGAAACAAGACCTAGAGCCAAAGTTTCCTTGGTAAAGAATAACACAGGATGCAACAGACAGAAGCTGCAGCTCGGGAGGTTCAAACTGGACTTGTAAAGCACTTCTCCCTGGGAGAGCAGTGCAGTACACTCTCCCGAGAGAGGCCATGGAGTGTCCATTCCTAGCAGGCTTAGATATTTGGCTAAAAAAAAAAACACCGCCAATCCTGCTGACAATAGTCCTTCACTAAGCTGGAGATTGGACTAGAGGACTTCCAAGAGTTCTTTTCAAACAATACTCCTAGGATCCTGTGATATATTTAACGTTCTCCAGCTACTAATTTTAATTTAGTCTGTGGGACAGGATTAGAGCTCATGTGAAGACAAACCCTCCAAAACAAAACAATGTCAATGTCAGCTTCTCAGCATCATTTTGCTTTATAGATCTACTCCTACTGTGTTGCACTATTTAATAAAATAGACATAGCCAAAGAAGACAATTTTAATAACTTTAGGAACTTAAAGGCTACTGATACAAACCCAGTATGATTTTCAATAATTTCAATACCCTCCTCTATTTCTTTTAATACAAAGCTGAATGCTTCTGAAAAATCCCCTTTGGCATCTATATGAATCTTCAGGAAACCTTTAAAAATTTAGCCCTAAATTCTCTAAGCTCCTTTGGAAAATCCCAGCCTTTATCCTTTTAGGAATGAAAAGAATGAACTGCACAATTTGAAGTTAAGAAAAAGTAATAACTCATGCACATAGTATCAGCAAATTAACTACAAATACATGCTTAACATTCTTCAAGAGAAAAGCCCTGCAAGAGATAGGACACATCAGAAAGCTTATAAAGCAAGATAACAATTATTTCAATATAATTCTTCTAACCTGATTCTGAAGGCCTCATTTTAAATTATTTAATGGTTTTGATCAGGCCACAGTGTCTTTTTTCATCATTTGTTTCGCTGACTAATATAAGAAACATAATTATCCATCTATTTTATAAAGTTTGCCTTTCATCATATTTTTAATACTATAGAATTAATCATGCAAGAAATTCAAGTGCAGAGAGACTAGAATGAATCATATTAAATGAATGATAAAACTAGAGAAAAATAAGAACTTATTTTCTAAACAAAGTGGCAGGCTAGCAAGACTTCATATAAAAGCTGTTACTAGTTGTCAATGATTTGTTATTTCTACCACACAGAATGAGCAAAACTTTTCAAATAATTTTCATAAAGCTCTGAGGAAAAACATAATAATAATAATAATAATACCTTATAGTTGTCCTGCATCTTTCATCAAGGATCTATGACAATCTGCCCAGCCATTCAATTGGATTACTTATGCAACTCCTCTATGAGGCTCTTGTCAAACTGAACTTGGCAAACTGAGGCAACAAGAATTCTCATGGCTGAAATGGAAAATGTATGTCCTGCTACCCACTGCTGTACTTTGTGGGTTTTTCTGAGCTTCACTCGAAGCCTGACAACATCCCTCAGAGTGAAAACACACCAATTTTACATGACTTTGTATCAGCTGGGCTCAGACTTTTTTAGGTCAAGGACCATGACAGATTTGTGTAGCACACTACGCTACCTGATAAACTAGAAGAAAAAGCAAAGAGTCGATGTGTATAAGGAGCAAGACGCATTTGTAATTATGTTGTCAGAGTACAAAAAAGGAGATTCCACGTTCAACCTATGCTATAGATAACCTTCCTCATGAGATACTCATAGCCCAGATTTCTATCATGCTATCAGCAATCTCTTAGCACCAGATATAATGCTAGTGACACTTGTCATCTAATCCTTTCATTACGAGTTAGAGCAGAATCAGCAAGAGAGAATTAGTGAAGTTGTATTTCTCTGACGTTATCTCCTTAGCAATGACTGATTTAATCCTAACCTTCAGTTTATCAGTTCATAACATTGTCCTTTGCAAAAAGGAACTACTTATAGAGTATGATACACAATAGTCTCTATTAATATTTTCGTCTTTTGAGACATTGCATATCCCCACTGTAATGAGACCATTAGAAATACAATAGTAAAAGTACTGCAGCAGGTGAAACATTCTGAAAGCTCAGTCCTGCACTGAGCAGTGAGCCTGGGACTTCTGCCACTAGGTGCAAGTCAGCCACTTGGATGGGTAAAGCAGTCGTTATTACAATGGGTCAAGAGAGTACAGAAACCATCAGTGAATTAAAGATCTGTAAGCACAGTAAGTGATATGTAGAACACCTATTTGCTGAGTTCAGTATCACTTATTTAAACATTGCTTATGTGACTTGTCTTTCACAGGAAGTGTAGCGTTTCAATGTCTCTCTCATCGCCTGGCAGTCCTACACAGATTTAACTCTTTATACCAGCCTGTATGCCAGTTCTCTGCAGCATCCCATCTGCCTGCTATTCTTCAAAACACCCCCAGCTTCTCTGATTTGTGCTGCATCATCATAATAGCCAGAACTGGCATCATCTAACTGGCGTGATATCAAGGACAACAGGTCTCAGACGTGGGACCCTGCATACCATGGCTGCTACTGAACCAAATGGGAGACAGTAAGAGAGTGACCCCAAGGCTGGGGCCACCTGAAGGCCAGTTTTCTGGCTCTTGCTAGGGCTGAGATCTTTTCTATACATCTATGATGGTACATGCAGGATCCACGGCAGCTGTCATGCCTAACAGTTGCTCATCACCTCCATTTTGACAGAGGAGTCATTACACAGGGAAGAGGAAACAATAAACAAAATGGGCCAAATCATTCCAGCCAATACAGAGCATAATAACATGTTAGAGGGAACACAAGCCAGTTGAGAAAAAATAATAATAATAATTTTCACTTGTTCTCTTCTCATACTCTTTTCCCTTCCATCTATTTTCTACTATTACAATACTCTTTTTACCCTGTTGAATTTTGAACTCAGAAGCAGCAGATGTATTCCTGACATGATTTGCCTTTCATTGCCTGTTGCCTCCTTTGTTTCCTCTTTCTCACTTTTTGCCCAAGTCTTTTTTTCCCACTCATTGATTTACTCCCTCCTCATTTTAGCTATTTGTTCAATTCTTCAATATTTCTCTTCAATTTTGTCTCCCCTTTTCACCTTCACAGAGCCCTCTGTCCATTTTTAGTCATACAGAAAAAATCTGTCTTACCTGATGTGTTTTAAAAACTGAACAGAGGCATGGCTGTATAAAACCATAATTGTGTAGATATGTATGTGATCCACTGGATCTTCTTATTTAATTTCAGTCTTAGGCAAATGAAATGCTGTAACTTCATTTCATGCTTTGTCTAAAAAAGCAAGATTAACTTAGTATAAATAAAGTGCAATGGCATAAATGGTGTAAATGGCACAAAAAAATCTACTGAACCTGTCACTGCTGTCCTTGATACTTGAAGTTAAAACATAACATTAAAGCCCAAAAAAAAATAAGCTAAGTGAATATATTTCTACAGTCATTTTTCTTAGTCATGTATGTGCAAGTTAATCAATCTGTTGCCTGACTCTAGTACAGATTACCTAGTGGTCTGTTTATGATGGGTAAAGCTCAGGAAGGATTTTGAACCACTACAAAGCTATGACATTGGTTCTTTAGGAAAACAACAAAAGAAAAAAATGGAATTTAAAAGCATAATGTACATTCTACGCCAAGAGTTATTAAGACATTAATTGTACTTGTCACAAATTTATTAAATCAACTATAATGAAAAGCTATCAAGATGCTGAGCAATTCACAAGCAAGTATTATCAAGATGGTGAGCAGTTCACAAAATGAAATATTGTCTTCAAAAGCAACACACTAGAGGACCTACGCCTGTTTCATGAAACAGCTGAAAGATCCTGTAAGCTGCACAAAATATCTGCACAAATGCCAACAATTCTTCAAGATGATCAATTAATCTGTTTAGGACCAACCACTTGCATGTTTTTTTAGGAATGTTACAACTTTTTTTTTTTTTATGTACAATTTAATTAGAAATATTTAATTGATACTGTGTTATATTCAGGGTGCTGCTAGCAGACACAGATTTATAATATGGCTAAAACGTATCGAACTGGGAAAGACTAGATACAGAAGGGCTGAGGTCATAGTTGAACATTAAAATTGATCTAATGAAGTCCTCTCTTCCATACCGCTGGGCTCTCATTCCCATATTCTCTTTTCTTTATGGGACCATGAATTTGTACAGCTATGTTTAAACCAGGAACAGGAACTTTTAAATATACCCATTCTGGGTTGCTTGTTACATGGGTCAGTTCCCTACTTAGTTTCACCGAGCAGCTTCAAAAGCAGAAGCAGCAACAACAACAACAACCTTGAGCAGTGTGAGGATTCCCTGATGGTCACAGAACTGTCTTAGAACTGAGAGGCAATCACAGAATGGTTGGGGTTGGAAGGGACCTCTGGAGATCATCTAGTCCAACCCACCTGCTAAAGCAGGTTCACCCAGAGCAGATCGCACAGGAATGTGTCCAGGTGGGTTTTTAATGTCTCCAGAGAAGGAGAAGGAGACTCCACAAACTCTTTGGGCAGCCTGTTCCAGTGATCTGTCACTCTCAAGGTAAAGAAGTTTTTCCTCATATTCAGGAGGAATATCCCATCCTTCAGTCTGCGCCTGTTGCCGCTCATCCTATCATTGTATCCCAATTTTAGAGGAGAAATACTAGCTATCCTGTTGTAGCGCAGACTCCTCCAATTGTGTCTTTGAACTGGGTACACCTTTCCTTCAGTCTAGTATGATATCGATCTAATTGGTGATCCCTGTGGGAGTTTAGATGAAAAACAAGTTCTAAGTCCTACAGTAGTTATCATAAACTAGAATACAGACTGTTTTGTATAATGCACACCATGCAGCAAGTGAAGGCGCATAGCAGGAAGCAAAGGAGAAGCAGCAAGAACGTATGTGAATATGAAGGATAACCAAAATGTGAAGGAAAAAAAGTGAGAGGAAGAAAAGAGCAGAGCGAAACATGGCACCAATCACCTGAATGACGCTTTGCATTTTTAGACACTGACATTTTCCTTCAGAGGCCTTTCTCTGCTTTGTTTTTCTGCTTCTACCTCCTGCTCTCTAATAAACCTGTCATTGCTCCTTCCTTCATTTCCCCCAGTACAAACCAGGGATAACACTACTGATTTAATGACTAGTGAATTGCAGATATTTTTCTTCATGTATAAATACTCATACTCTAATACAAACACACACACAAAAAAAAGAAATCCCACACGTTTACACAATCGAAGTCCATTAGATCAAAAGTTATGAAAGACTGATAAGGACCATGGTTAAACCAAATAATTGATCTTAGGTCATTCACTTAGAATACACGAACACACTGTTGGAGGTATCTCAGAACTAATGACAAGATGTATGGCAGATAGGATTGAATAATCCAGAAAACAAGCAAGATATGTACCCTGCACCACTGAGGCTGATGGTTGCATTAGCAATATAGTCTAGACTTTCAAACATAACTCAAATACACCAATGTGGAGACAGGAATCATAAGTACTTCAGGATCACCTGATCACCCTGGCTGGATAGGTCACTAGACCAAGACTCATGCTTCTGCTTTGCATTATAAAGAATAATTTTATTTCTCTTATTTAGAAAAAAAAAAAAAAAAAAGTGAAGCAAGAGCTTTTGCTGGTCTGCAGAAGGGCTAAGGCAGAAATTCCAAACACTTTGTTCATGGAGAGATAGTTAATGAGAGAGCATCATCCAGCTGCAGGCCTTATGAGAATATTCAGCACAAAGCACATCCTTTAAATTTAACAGGCTAGGCACAAACAAAAAACAACCTCTTTTTTCTGGCAATATATATGACTTCTCAGGATGCACTTATTTTTTGCATTCTGCAATACGTACTTATTTCTTCTCTGGAAACCCCTCACCTACTTTATACAGCTTACCTAATATTTTAACATTGGCTATTTGTTTTGGTGAGGGCTATCAGCCTTGTCCTTAACTGTAAACATCAATCCAAGAATTTCTGGCAACATCGTTTACAGCCAGAAAATCTTTAGCATAACTAAATTTGGCAACCTTATCTAATAGCATCACCTCAGTCAACCCTTTCAGCACCCTCTGGTGACTCTAATCTGGTCCCAGGTTTTGAATACATTCAGTTTCTCTAAGCAGTCCCTAACCTGTTGTTCCCATACCCCCTGTTGCCCCCCCTCACTCCTACATGTGCTGGTACAGAACATTTTGCTTGTGAAGACAGACACTAAAAAGGCATGGAGTCATTCAGCCTTTTCAGTACCATCTGTTTGTCCTACACTTATCAACGGACCCACACTTTCCCTGAACATTCCTCTGATTCTAGCATATTCTGCAATCACCCCTTATGTTCCTCAGTGCTTTTATCTGCAGCTGGGTTTTGGTCTTTCTGATTTTGCTCAAAATGCTCAAGCAATTCTGTTTGTATTCCTCCTTTGTTGCCTAGTTTCCACTTCTTGTGTGTTCCTGTGTTTCAGTTCATCCAGAAGCACCCTGCCTAGCCAAACAGCTCTTCTGCCAAAATCTCATCCTCCTGCACAAATGGAGGAGGGTTCATTTCTGAACTCTCAGGAAGATTTCTTTGAAAAACAAACATTTCGCTTATGCTTTTTTTTCCTTCATGGTAGTTTCCAGAGGGAATTCTGCCCAACAAATTGAAATTTGGGCAAAGAAAATGCCTAAACAGATTTGAATTTGCTTTCCTGAAGGCCAAAGTCCTGACTCTGTTATGTATCTTTCCAGCTTTCCTTCAGATCCTGAAGTCATCTGTGAACAGGAGGTCATGTACACCACTACACTGTTTAACCCCCTCCAGTATTTGCGCTGGGAAGCAGCCAATATGCAGTGTAGTATCTTCTTGGATGTCTTGCACTTTGCTTTCTTCCAGAAAATGACTGCATGGTTTAAACCCCACACAAAGATGAGGACATACAAGAAGCAACCTCCTGCTAGCTGTTTTTAGAAATCCTCATCTCCTCTTGGTCAGGTGGCCTGTAGCATACCCCCAGCACAATATCCCTGACACCACTCATCAGAATGCCTTGACAACCAATTTTCCAGTTTCATTGGAGATGTCTCTAACATAGCAACAGAGACCTTTGTTTCCTTTTTTCCTTATTTTCCTAGATATGCTGTAACCACTCATGGCAATGTCCAAATCGTTCCTAGATATTGCACCCAGCCTTCATTATTTTGACCTTATTATGGGCTTATGGAAGTGCTTGAACTTCCAGGCCTTTCTTGTTAATCAAGCTCCACACACTGGTATACAGGCACTTGAGGAGAGCCACATATTGGCTTATTTACAACTTTCCCTCCTACAAATGTCTTTGTTCCCAGTTCTGTCCATTCCCTCTCAAATTTACAACACAATAACCATTTCCTGAGCTATTCAGATACTCATCTTGTTTTATCTAACCCCACCTTTGTGTTTTGACTCCACATGTCAACATCTACAGCAATGCATTTCTGCCAGATCTTCTTTTGGTTTGATCTCAGCATAAAGTCAGGTCAAAATCCAACAGAAACAATGCAAAACACTAAGGGATACTACACCAATGATGAAAAAGTGATTGACAGGAAGGAAGTAGCAGTAAATCAAAGTTCAGGCCGTGTAGGCACCAAACCACACCACTATAGCACAGCTTGTTTCTGTGCATTTTGAACTGAATTTGTCTTTAAACTATGCCCTAAAAAATAGCAGCCATCTTGTTGAGTTGAGCACCTGTAAAATACATGGTTTCCCACTGAAGATGAATGTTTCTTCCTACGGGAAAAAAAAAAAAAAAAAAAAAAAAGTGGTCAAAAACCTTTCAAAACAAAACTGCAAACAACAAGAAATTTATATATATAGCTATATACATATATATATATATATATTTATTTATTTTTTATGATAAGCCATTTCTTTCAAAACCTACCAACTAGTTAATGCTAAGCAGCCTGTCTCTACAGTCTGTCCCCCTAGGATGCAGTAAGGCTAGAAGAAATATCGATTTTTAGATTTGTCTGAAGTAGAGTACCTCATTTTAGTTTTACTCAATAATAGGAAAAAAGCACATAAAAATAAAAATAATAATAAAGAAAAAGGCAACTCTCTCTATTTTTCATATTCCCCATGAGGAAAGTGAAATATGTCCTGACTGGATGGTACAGTAAGTCTAGTTCAAAGAGGTATGTCTCAGCTTAATAAGGTCCACTTTATTTGTCATTGAAGAGACTCCTACAGGATGTGAGAGAAAGAAACGCCATAATTTTCTCTCCAAAAACTGCTAACATCACTTTTCATGCATATTAATGCAGCTCAGTACTGTCAATGAGGTGATTATTTGCTCCCTAGAGAGCTCATCACACAGATAGCTTCTAGGATCCCTAGGAGCTTTCATTAAATGTGGTGCAAGGTATGAATTCTATTCCATAGCTGATTCTAGCAAAGCAGACTCACAGAGAAGCCATCTCCATTTCTGCTTTCAGCCACTAATTCACAAAGGTACAGAAACACATGCATAATTTTTCATTTTAGAGTTAAATCAAATACTTTTGCTTCTTATACCTGTGAAGCCATTTTATGTCTGTAGAGATTTCATTGCAGTTTGTATAGGTATTCTGCGTATCAATAGCCATGAAGATATAGTAATGCTGACTTCAGTAGAGCCAGATCCCCTAAGTGCAAAGAGTTCTGGTGTGCTTGTGTAAGCAAGTTTCTCTGCTTTGGTACACAAATCAAAGCAATTGAGGCTAGCTGAGATGTGCCTAAACAGACTTTGATAACCTGTGAGTATTTTTTCTAATGTTAGGCTGAAGACAGTATTGATTGGGCAGCAATGGGGGCTTAACGGATGCATCTACATTAGTGATTTGATTGAGGAACATGCTTTAAAAGAATTACTTACTGCACTTTGGCTCAAATCACAGAGGAATCTTGGAGCATGCAACCTGAATGTCCTTTGGATGAAACTCAAAGTACTCCAGCAGCTAAACCGGCATACTCCAAACACAAATGAGCATTCTGAAATTCATACTGCAAAGACACTATCTCTCAGCACTCATCACTCTCAACACTCACTTCTCTTGAACATGCTGTTCTAACACATTCATAACTCAACTACAATGGACTTCACAGCTTCTTGTGTTATGAAGAAATAATATTTCAGCCATTATTCTGTTGTTTCAAGCCACTGCAAGATATAATGTTTTGTTAATAGTTTGGTGCAGTTTACAGCAACTGAAACACATTTTAATGAAAATAAATATATTTTTATATACACTTCCTATTGAGTCCTCCAAATATTTGTAATCATAATTTGTATATAACAGTGCACTCAGGCCAACACGAAGATAGCTATGACATCTTTAAAGCAATACGTCTGTCACCCAATCAACCAACAGCAACATTGCTTTTAGTTGACACTTGCAGTGTAAACACGCTGACACCTACTGAAAACTAGCAAACTGTTGAGAGCTCTTTCTGGAGTATATCTGAAAGACCATCGAATCCTGGAAAACCAGAGGAGGAAGGAAGCACACCTTGCCATGCTAACAGCTGCTTTAGAAGGCATCCAAGTGGGCATGTGAAGACAGCCACATGGGATGTGAGCTCAAGGCTCTCCTCAGCAAAACAGATGTTATAGGACCCCAGAGGTCTCGTAACCAGTTGCCACGATATTCTTTGTTTTCTCTTTTTAGAAGGGAAGCAACAGGGATAGGTAGTGGTAATGTAAGTAGCTCTGTCTCCAAATAAGACTCAGAATAGGTTTTTGAAGTCAGCTACGCAAAGTTAAGTAGCTACACCCTATATCCTCTGCATTTTCCTTTCTGCATTTAACGATCCTTGCATGACTAGTTTTGGTGTTACATCAATTTCACAGCCCCTTTTTTTTTCATATCAAGAGTGGTGGGGTAGCTACCTACGCAATAAGCATTTCAACAGGAGAAGTACCAGGTCTTCCAGATTTAAACTTAGGTAAACTTGTTTTGTATTCTGAAGACTAAGAAAAACATAGCATAGGTATTTTGCTGTCTTCTGCCTCATTAAAATAAAAGGGACATTATGAATATTGTTCTTAAAATAGTTCCAAAGGGTGGAATGCATGATGACAAAGAACTACCATTACCTGCAAAACTCTGTATAAAGTTATGATTCTCTATGTTCTTGTGCCATTTTTAAAGGGAGTACTTGTGTCCAAAGGATGGGGTTTCAGCTTATTATTGGGTTTTTTCATCATCTAAATTACTAAAATGAGAAGAAAATCCTGTACCTTAAGCACCTTTCCAGAAGCTTCCTTTTTGTACTTTATATAAAATATTGCCTTCTTTTCACCAAAACACTTAATAAGCAGCCTCCACTTTGCATTCCACCACAGTTCCTTTTAGAGGCATAAGATGTTCCACTAGTTATGGAAATTAGCTCTGTGTCCCCACTAGCACACATTTTAAAACAACATTATCGTCGCAGCTTTGTGGCATATCAGATTCTGTCAGTGTTTGTATATCTTCCTGTAAACAGTCCATTGTAATCTTCTGAACATAGAATCTGTAAACTCCCTCAGCAAAAGAACTATCCAAAGTTCCTGGCCATATTATCATACACACAAATCTACACATGTCTGCATCTACATATATAGACCCATTAAAACAAATCCCCTGTATCTAACCAACAAACATTTACTCTGCTTGGTGTGAAACACAACTGATATTTACTATCGCTATAGATAGACTATAACTAAGTATCTTTGTTTATCTTGTTATTTTTCTACTTCTACCCATCAGTTTGTGCCATCTTAGGAGTCAATAGATATAAAAAATGCCTCTTATTCATAGCAGCATTTAAATGAAAAGGCGAGCTTGATTCCAATGCATGTTGTGTTTGTCTACATCAGCAAGCACAAAAGAATTACCAAAGTACATAAATCCCAGCTCATGAGCACACTGAAATCAACAACAAAGCTTTTCTAGCTTTTTGTTGCATAACTCAGATCTCCTACAAGTGACTATGAAAAATCCTCCTCTCTCTACCCCAAAAGCCTCTTTAAAACTAACCCATTAGAATAATTATCTTCCCATTGTAGTATTTATCATAGAATACAACAGTGATGTGTGTGAACAAACAGAAAATGCTATATTTCTTCCAAAGAAAATGAAAACAGAGTTCCTCAATCATTTTATCTTTGCTGCCTAAAATCCTTGGACATAAATGCTATGGCCATTACCTTATTCTGTGTTAGTCATAGAGAAAATCTGCCTAGATATTTTATCATTCTCTACATTACAGTGCAATAAGTGACCTGAGTAACATGTGTTCTCTTGTCAGAAGAGACGACAGACATGAGTTCTTCATTTAAATAGCATTCTTAAATTACTTTTAACGTATACATATAAGCCTCTATTTGTTTCAGGGAAAAAAGGCCACAGAAATATTTGGTTCACTTAGAGCAAACATGAATTAATCAGCACAGCATGCACTTTGTGTCATTTGACAGCAGAGAGCCTGCACAGCTGCATAGCTTTATCATTGCTGTCCAGCTGCATCCCAGCTGAGAGGTGATGGATCTTTTTGTGATACATACAGGAAAATCAAGCCGTAGTTACAAGCTCAGGTTTCTGAACAGATAAGCATTACATTATCATGGGGAGTTTTATTGTGTCAGAGTGAAGTTATTAACATCCTCCATCAGGCATCTTCATCCTGGAGCTTCAGGTGATTGGAATGGGCTATGCTTAAACAGCAGCATCCAGTAATGTTTCCTACTGTCTGGTCCTGCCATATGCTCTGGTCACATCCAGGCACACAAAAGCCCCAGCTGCTTATTCCCTGTTCTACGCTGAAAGAAAAAAGTCTCTATTAGCCAAAAGAAACCTTCAGTATAAGGCAGCTATGCACCAATTTGGACACCAAAGAGAACAGAGCTACAGAACAGACCCTAGAATATACCAGTTTACATGCAAGCCTAAAGTATCCTTTTGTTGATGTTCAATGGGAAGTCTACACAGAGGGAACAATACACAGAGGAAACAGAACAGAGTTATTTAAGAAAATGGGTAGATTTAAAGGGCACTGTAAGCTCACTGGCTTTCCAAAGCTTTCTGTTCAAGGTGTCATAGTCCATACGAGACTAAACAATGCATAGCAATGGAGGAGTCTCCTAGCTAACCAAAGACAGTACAGAGCAAAACTGAATGTATGAGTGACCTCAGTACTCACAAGTCAAATTTTTTGATATTGCTATGGAAATTAACCACTCACAAATTGTGTAGAGTGTCCCATAGAACTATTGCCTGGCAAAAATAGAATCAGTGACCTGCAGATGTAGCATACCAATTCTCTGAAATTCAGAGACTCCTCAGACCTCTGTTGAGACAGTAAAATTTGGTCTGATTAAAGACTCTGCCTAAATAGTATCCTAGTTATAGAGCTAAATAATGTATTAGAATGGGCTAAAAAAAATAAATCAAGAGAAGGCAAAGCCATTTTCCCTCAACCAGCAAAGTTCAGGTGTTCCTCTGCAAACGTTCTCGTTTTTAAATGGTGTCAGCATATTTGGTTCTGCAAGCTTTTTTGACTTTGGCTTCTTTTAGTTAGCTCATTAGTGAACAGCTCTTATAATCAATGAATTGCCAACTGGGAAGCTAAGAGTTTCTTATCTGCAGCTTTGCATGTTTCAGTGTTCTCAGAAATATTGATGAAATTGCATCCTGTTTTCCTTCAACAATATCTCTCTTTTTGGTTCACTTTAGCCTGTGTATCACAACAACTGGAATATTCTTGATGTCATGAATAGTTTTATTATGCCCAGTATTAATGTTCTCTGTATGCTGAAAAAGCTTAAATAGATACACTATCCTCTGTATTTTGTTTTTCAAGAGACATTAGTTGTTCCCAAACTCAATGTATGGAAATTAAAAAAAAAAAAAAAAAAAATTGAAAAAACCCTGTGGTTTGAACTTGTAGCATGTCAATTATTCCAATGGAATTATCTGCCTGAGTACATCTGATGACTCTGGTACAATTCTTGATAAAAACCAAGTGTCCTTTTACATATGCTGTGGCGTAGATAAATGAACACTTAGTGTATAAGCTTTAATGTATTCTTAGTTCAAACCCCAGTTTATCCAGCACTAATTTGTTCACATCCATACTTTCAGCAAGGAAATGTTTAGTGTGAAATTTTTATAGGTTATATAGGCCAAAACTGAAAAAAATTCTATCTTGTGTTTCTTAAGAAACACCTTTCTGGCTTTCTACATGGTTCTAAAAGGTTTTATAGCAGCCAAGAGCTTCTCATCCACAGTATTGCAAGCTAGAGTATTAATGGGGCTCCAGAGTGTCTCATATAAATTTATCCCAGTTCTTTGACGTGTGAATTGTTCATAATGGATACTAGGGTTGGGCCCTATGCATTCCTGCATACACTTGTCAAGGTCCTTTAAAACTAACAACCAAAATAGGGAGAAAAGCTAATAAAATCTGTTTCTGCCCCAAATATTTTTATAGCTAGTCTAACGACCAAAAAATATGTTGACCAACACTTCGAACAATCTCTCTCCAATCAACACAAGTCATTGCCCCATAGAATGATTCTATGAGGCAATGACTTTCCTTACTGGAAGAGACCCTCAAGATCATCAAGTCCAACGGTAACCTAACTCTGGCACTAAACTATGTCCCCAGGAACTTCTTTTATATGTCTTTAAATACCTCTAGGGATGGTGACTCAGCCACTTCCCTGGGCAGCCTTTTCCTATGCCTGACAACCCTTCCCATGAAGAAATGTTTCCTAATACCCGCTCTGAACCTTCCCTGGTGCAACTTGAAGCCATTTCCTCTCATCCTATTGCTGGCTGCTTGGGAGAAGAGACCAACACCCTCCATGCTACAACCTCCTTTCATGTAGTTGTAGAGAGTGATAAGGTCTCCCCTCAGCCTCCTTTTCCCCAGGCTAAACAGCTCCAGTTCTTTCAGGTGCTCCTGATAGGACTTGTTCTCCAGATCTCTTAGAAGCTTTGTTGCCCTTCTCTGAACTCAGTCCAGCACCAAAATGTCTTTCCCATAGTGAGGAGCTGAAAACTGAACACAGTATTCAAGGTGTGGCCTCACCAGTGCTGAGTACAGTGGCACAATCACTCCTCTAGTCCTGCTGACCACATAATTCTCGATGCAAGCCAGGGTGCCGTTGGCCTTTTTTGGCCACCTGGGCACATTGCTGGCTCATATTCAGCCAGCCAACAATCAACAACCCCAGATCTTTTTCCTCTGGGCAGCTTTCCATCCATTCTTCCCCAAACCTGTAGCACTGCATGGGGTTGTTGCGACCCAAGTGCAGGACTCGGCACTTGACGTTGTTGAACGTCATACAAATGGCTTCAGCCCATTAATCCAGCTAGCCCAGATCCCTCTGTAGAGCCTTCCTACCCTCGAGCAGATCAACACTCCCGCTTGACTTAGTGTCATCTGCAAACTTACTAAGGGTGCACTCAATCCCCTCTTCCAGATCGTTGATAAAGAGATTAAACAGAAGTGGGCCCTGGGGAACAGCACTCATGACCGGATGCCAACTGGATTTGACTCTGTTCACTACAACTCTTTGGGCCCAGTCATCCTGCCAGTTCTTTACCCAGCAGAGATTATGCCTGTCCAGGTCATGAGCTGCCAGTTTCTCCAGGAGAATGCGTGAGCCAGCCGTGCACTTGGCTAATTTTGCTTACCATCAGGAGTGCCTGTTTGAAGCAATTTGGCTCTCTAATGATGCAAGCTTAATACTCAGTGCTTCTTAACATCTTGCCTGATAATATTTCTGCTTTCCCAGAGCTAGATGCCAACATATTTACTAATATAGAAACATAAGAATCAAAATATTAGATCACACCAAGGTCCATCAACTCTTAATGATCTCTAAGAGCATCCAATGTAATTGTTTTACAGGAAAGTGTAAAACCATTACAGACTGGAAATTATTTACAATATACATCAAGTTTCATCCTGGTCTCACATCATTAGAGATAAGTTTAAGATCTGAAATCTGAGACACAATAACGTTTACAAAGTTAATATAATTAATTGTAATGACTCTGTAAATCATTATTATCATTATAAACATGCAACCCCTTTTTAGTTTTGCTAAATTTTTGGTCTTCTTGCTTTTTATTGCACTACAGTTCTATCATTTAATTACATTATGTGTGGGGGAAAAATATCAGCTTTCAATTTACTGTCTTTATTACACATGCTCCTGAACTGTTTTCTGTGTAGCACGTAGATGACTGTCTGAGTCCTCGTGGAATAGGTTACCCTAATGCTGCTTAGGTTTTATGTAGAGGCATTTATTGTGTAATTATATAAGGAAGCCTAGCATCTTGGGTAGACATCTCTATTATTCTAAATCTAAGCAAATAAAATAAATTATTTCATTAATGCCCCTTTTGTTCTTGTACTATAAAACTGGAGGAAAAAATGCTCTTAATCTTTCTACAGTACTCAGTATTTTGTATACTTTTATTATGTCCCCATTTATTCATCTCCTTTCCAAGGAAAAACATCTCAGTTTTTTAACATAAGAGCTATTCCAGATACTCTGTGTTACTGTCCTTCTCTGAAGGCCCTTATAGTTCTTTAATATCTCTCTGAGATGGGGTGATCAATCCTGCACATAGTACCGTACAAGAACCCCTATCACTGACTCACAGAAGCATTATAATAATCTCTGCTGTTATCTTCATCCTGCTTCATATATGACCCAACATCACGCTAACTTTCCTGACTGTAGCTGTGCACTTAACTGCCTATGACGATTTCTCTCTCAAAGAAATACTCTTAACTCAGAATGCTGTAAAAAGCACAAGTAGCTCTAATTTTTAACTTCAGTAAGCATTATTTTGTGTTTATTAACACTGAATTTCACTTGCTCTTTTGGTACTCATTTAGCATTTTTTAAGTCTCTGAAATTTCCTAGTGTCTTCTTTGGTCAAGTAAATTTCCTTCATCAGTGATTAAAGTGACATTTGAATAACTAGATCTACTTGACAGGCCAGAGTACTATGAGTGGGATGATAGATCACTCAAACTGTCCAATGGATGGGCTTTCAGGTAAACCTTTCATTTCTCAGTATACGAAAAAACAAAAAAAAAAAAAGTAGCCAGGAAATGCAGATAAATATGAAATCCTTTTCAAGTTATTAACACATGTCAATCGAAAATATGGCAACTGAAATATTATATATGGTATTAAGAAGGATATATCCTATGCATTAAGCAAACAAGATAAAACTATTAGTATTCTAAACATCTAACATGCTGGTAGCACGGAATATTGTAAATGCATTACTGTGTCACCTGCTATTGTGGATAAAGCTTTTGTTTTCTTTCAGAGCAGTAGCAAATTTGAGTAGAGCACTGAATTACATTCATTTTTAAGATACTTTTATTTTTTTTTCTTAAAAAACCACATCTGTTACCCATCCACTTCTTTCCTTATTTGTATTCTTATAATTCTAGGATCCATAGAAGTATGATTCATCTTCTAAATGTAATCACTTACCTTAGATGAAGAAAACATTTCTGACTAACTTGTCAGTGCTTCACATCCTAGTAATATGTAATCATGACTTTCAGAACCATTTGTATAAACTACAAGTTTTCATATAGGCAAGGAACGGAACTTAAATTTCCCAGAACACTTTAAAATTGAATGAAAATAAGCAAATATGGAAAAATTTATTTTGGAGAGCATGCAGCTGAATATGAATCTTGACATAAGAAGGTCTGACTACGCCTTGAAATATTTTTTATAAAAAAAAGCTACATCATCACAATAATAACCAAATTATCTCATTTGTCCTACACATTCTGAACTAAGAGGGGATTTTTCACATACTTGCCCATATTGATGGACTCTTCTTGCGTTCTTTCCAATGTAAACCCACAGGCATCAATGACTGGGAAGAAAAAAAGCATAAATGTCACAAATTACCACATCCCACCTCTGGATATGTCTTCAGTTCATCATACAGAATTCACATATCTTCTGAGTCTGCCTCCCTGTGCTGACATTTGCTTAGCCTAAACATTTTGATCAACTAAAATAGAATGCTTGGTTTATTTCTTTCGAATTGAGGAAGTTTAGTCTCAAAACTTCATTTGGAGTAAAGTTAACATCTCATTTTTCTTATTTTCGGAGGGGGAATTAGATATGTTTGTTTTGTTGCATTGTGTCGTTAGTTTTTATTTTTTTCTGAAGCTATTTATCAACTGCACTGAGATAATAAATCAATATGTTTTGTAGTTTTAAAAACCATTCTCCTGAAATGTTTTGGCTGGGTCTAATTATGGCACCATTTAGTTTCTTTTTGAATTACAATGCTCAGACTAATTGCATTTACCCTCAAACATAACTTTCCTTATTTTTCTCTCCATCATTCCCTTCTCTAATTTTATTACTTTCTTTCCATGAATACAATTGAAAATAGCATTAAACTGTTGGTATTGCTCAGTTTAAAACTTTATTTTTTTGTTTATACATAGTTTTTTGAAGTTTCAATATAGTAAGCAACCTTGATGCTTAATCCTTACTAGACTAAAACTAATCAATGATTAGCTGTGACCTTCAATCAGAGCAGGACTGCATCCGTGATTTCCACACAATGCTAAAATGCAGAAGCAGAACCAACTTGAATGAAATCAGTTTGGATACATTTGTGGAAAAGAGGGTAAAATGCTTGCATTTCCATTATAAAATAGTTCCTATAGCATCTACTTGAAAATCTCTAAAGCAAAGCAAGTTGTAAAAGTGACCTAAAAATCTCACAAAAAAAATATATTTTACGCGTGAACTATCTTTCTGGTGAAATATGTTTGGATTTTTTGAGATTTCATACTCTTATGTGTACTTATCTTCTGTGTAACACACCACATACAGCTCTTTTGCCAGCTAATACCTGCAAAATACCATAGAACGTGGTACTAATACAAATAGAACTAGGATAGCTCTTAAAAATACAAACATTAACAGAGACCAAATAACAATCCACAGAAAGCAAGATTGAGAAGGGAACCGTGAACCTTTTTCAAGAAAGAAAGTCTACATTTTTCTTTTATTTCACTTTTAAATGTATTTTGATAATATATCTCTTATCCAACTGCATAAACATGTTATAGTATTTTGCCTGTGGAAGGCATTATTGAAATGAACCATTTCAGGAGCAAAATATCAACAATCCATGCTAAAAGCATTACACATTATGAACTGAGCAAACCTGTGGTTTATATTCCGTGATAGACATACACACACAATACACCACAACAACTTGCCTACATGACCCAGTGAATGGCGATAGAGTTATACGAGAGAATATTTGCATCCAATGGATGATTCTATTAATTTAGTGGTTTCAGTAAGGGAAACTGGTTACTTCCAAATGTTCCCATTCGCTTTGAGGGCGATAAAATTTTGCTATAACTTTTTGAAGTTGAATTGAAATGGGACAGAGAATGCAAAGGACAGGGACTGAACTTAGAGAGTTCGGAAAATGAGGGGAGAGGTCATATTCCTACTTAGGAGTCTGGGTGATGTAAATAACTACTGTCTCCTCTTTCTCCCTGTGTGATTAATTAGGACATACTAACACTCATCTGATCTGCACACATCAAAAAAATGCAAACAAATGAAAAGAGGTTCTTCAAATGTAATTTTGCATCCAGATGGAGGGATCATGCAGAAGCTCTGCGAAGAGAGGCCTGGCAAATCAATCAGTCTTTAATTCACAGTTTTCATTACTAGGTATTTTCAGTGAAAGACAGAGGGAAAATCACTACTGACACTAGGATAGATTGTCACCTCTGTATGTGAAAACCTGCTATCTCTTCTAACTCAAAAAGCATGGTCAATCGCAGTTATTCCTGTATGTTCACATTGAACTTACAAAGACATTAATGACTATAGGACAGCAATGCTGTCAGCAAGACAGTCCAGAATTTTCATGTTCCTTCCCTGAGTCTGAGACGAAGTATTTAGTCTTTTCAATAAGCATAAATGTGAAGAAAAAACTGCAGCCTGAATGATTTTCCAAGTCAGAGCTGATTAAATCTCAGTGTGAGCCCATAGGACATGAGCAGCTCATGCTGGCAGAACAGGTGTTCATCTTTGTGTTTAAAAATCCAAGCCAATGGGAAGATACAATGAGGTTGAAAGATATCACTGTGTGAATTAGGAAAGAGCAGTAAGAGCTTGCAGTCAGCCCACAGGACATGGGTTATGTCCTACACAAAAAAAGTAAGAATGCAATTCCAAAAAGCAATCCTAAATTATGTCACATACAAGATCCCCACATATCTGTTAAGGCAGCTTGTTTCTGCTTCTGCGTGCTGATATCTCTCTAGGTTTTAACTATGAGTGAATGGCTTTTTAAATTTCACCAAGATCCTTTCTCATTGCTTTTGGCACTCAGTACTTCATGAAGGCTTTCCTCAGTCAAGTTCACTACAGAACTTCCAAAGCAGAAATCTCCCCATGACCACCCTTTCTACTTTTTATTCCCATACAGTTTGAATAACCCTGCAACAGCTCCTTTAAAAATTCACTAGTTTTGACACTTAATTTTAAAGGAGAACTAGTGTACCAGACGTACCAAGAGAGTACAAACTGCAGAGAAAATATCAATCTGTCACATCTTGCTAGGACCTTTGTTGATGGCTGAAGTGTATTGCTATAGTTTTCTCTAAATAAATAGCTGAGACGTGCTTTGAGACCCCTAGACACATACCTACATGCACACCCAGAGGTACATTTAAGTGTTTAATTAAGTGAATAACTGCTGTTTATTATTCAGAATATTTTTCTTCCCCTTCTTCTTGTTCTCTGTCCTTTTCATATTGAAGTGCTTATTATCTTCATTCATTTTTTTACCTAGCTCTGTTGTGTTTTCATTTTTCTTTCCTTTCTCCTTGGTCCTAAGCTTCACATAACCTGTGCTCATTTTACTTACCCTAGCTGATTTTGCAATGTTACACTTTAATAACTAGAAGATCAGTGCAAGAAGAGACTGTAATTTGTTGATAAACAGATCAGTAAAGCAGAGAAGAATAAATCATTACCTAGGAGAAAGTAATTAAAGTGGACATCCCTATGAAAGCACTTGTAATTTTCCACTTCTATATTCTGCTCTAAAAATTTCTGTCTGGAATGTGTAAGAAAGTTACTTCCTTTGTGTGTCCTTCAAATTAATTTTAAACATACAAGGTTGCACTGTCTTCTTAGTTACCTGAACTATATTTGAAATTGGTTCCATGATTTATTAAAAACTGTATTTAGGAAGCTGCATATGTAGATTCTGGTGTCATCATATCAGAGGGCCATTGCAAATAGCACAGCAATAGACACTGAAACCACAGAAAACACAGCTATGTTTCTACACAACTAGAGACAATTTCTACAGGCTGCCCAGGGAAGTGGTGGAGTCACCATCCCTGGGGGTGTATAAAAGGCATTTAGATGAGGTTCTTAGGGACATGGATTAGTGCTAGAGCTAGGTTATGGTTGGACTTGCTGATCCTGAGGGTCTCTTCCAACTAAAATGATTCTGTGATTCTATACTTGAAACACTGCAAGCAATTTACGTGCAGTGGGTGAACCTTAACTGGCTGCTAGATGCCCACCAAACCACTCTCCACTCCCCCTCCTTAGCAAGACAGGGAGATAAAATAAGATGGAAAATCTCATCAGTCGATAAGGATGGGGAGATCACCCACTAATTACCACCAAATGCAAAACAGATTCTACCTTAAGAAGTTGAACTTAATTTATTGCCAATTAAAAATAGAGTAGGATGGAGAGAAAAAGACAAAACTAAATGCACCTTACCCTCACAGTCCCTTCTTCCTAGGCTCAACTTCACTCCATTCCTGATTCTTCTACCTTCTCCCCACTTTAAGTGGCTCAGGGGGATGGGGGATGTGCTCAGTCCGCAACACTTCAGCTCCACTGCTCCTTACTCCCAATGCTGTTCCACTGCCCCAGTATGAGGTCCCTCCCACAGCACACAGTCCTTCACAAACTGCTTCAGTGTGGGTCTTTCCTATGCCTGAAGTTCTTGAAGAGCTGCTCCAGGATGGATTCTTTCCACAGGGCACAGTCCTTCAGGAACAGATTGTCCCAGTGTGGCCCATGGGCCACAGTTCCTGCCAGAAATTCTGCTGCAGCCTGGGCTCTCCATGGCCTGCAGCTTCCTTCAGGGCATATCCACCTGCTCCAGCCTCGGGTACTCACAGAGCTGCAGCGTGGATATCTGTTCCACCATGTTCCTCCATGGGATGCAGGGGTACAACCTGAATTCTGCACCATGGGATGTAGGGGAATCTCTGCTCTGGCACCTGTAACACCTCCTCTCCTTCTTCACTGGCCTTGCTGTCAGCAGGGTTGTTTCACATTTTTTGTCATGCCTCAGTCCACATTCTCATAGCTGCTGTGCAGCACTTTTTACCCTTTCTTAAATATGTTTTCAAAGTGGCATCACCAGCTTTGCTGGTGGTATCAGCTTTGACCAGCTGTGGGTCCATTTTAGAGCTGGCTGGTACTGATTCTGTGCAACACAGAGGCAGCTCTGGTCTAATTCTCACAGAGAACACTCCTGCATCACTCATCCCCCAGCCCCCCATCTCCTCCCCAGCGCCCAAACTTGCCACATAATCACAATATACAATGAAAAATAAAGCAACAGTTTGTTTGGCCTTATACCACAGACTCTTCCTAAAGTCACTTGCAACATCTAATTGTTTTCTCAAGTTTTGCTTCTATGTAAGTACATAGAATTGAAAAAAACTTGAGGATAATTTTATCAATAAGAGGGAGCAAAATGGGAGGCCTGGAGGATAAACAATGACCTGATTTTTTACTGTAACAAAGACACCAGGAAAGGAAATCATTAAATGTTTGACAGGTCCTGCCAAGTGTGAATCTTGCCAGTAGTGAACGAAACCTGGGGTATACAGAATCATTGGAGAGACTTCCTGGTAAAATGTTCTCATTTGGTACTGAGACTTTATCATCAATATAAAAGTAGTAAGTATGAATTTTTCTGCAACTATTTAATGCATTAAAAATTATTCTTAATTTCAAAGTTATCTCGGTATGAGAATTGAGCAAAAAGTGAATGTATTGGAAATACAGATAATAATAAGTTTGATGCCTATGGTCAAGAAAATCAAGAAGAAATGTTTGGTTGTTATTCTCTGCTGTATCCTTGTATCTACTCAGAAAGTCATCCTCAGGAAATTATGCTGGATGTGATTTACTCCCACATTTTAACAGAATATATAAAATTATTACCACAGCAGAAACATATTTTAATATTGACTAAGAGTGAGCAGCTTGAATAAAACAAAAAAGTAAAACTAAATAAATAAACAAACAAGTGAATGAAGGATAAATGAAATAGTTTCAGTAACTTTCTTTTTCCTGCACAGTGCACCGCAGCTTTATACATGCTTTGCTTTCAGCTGGATCTACAGTGCGAAGAGTTGAAGAGAGCCTCCTTCTGCCTAGAGGCCCTTTCCCTCTTCTTTTATCTTCCCTAGCACTCTGAACAAGAACAGTGTCCCACCTTCAGCCAGTCGCAGCCTGTGTCTAACCATCTCCAACACAACACAAGGATATGTTTTACCAGGAAAGTGGTAGCACAGGAGTTGCTTCTCAAGATGACACAATGAGGTGGGTAATGAAATAATAAAGTGACAGTTTAAGACAAAGAAGACTGAACCAAGCTTACCTGACGGGGAAAAATATCACTTCTGTGGAATCTCAATGACAAGATATTAAGAGAAATACCACAGGGGACAAAAAAAGGCAAATTACTTTGTCTGTATTTCAAAGGCTTTAATTTATAAAGCTCACAAAGTAGGCAAGAAGAATACATTTCTTCTACTTGTCATGATGGAAGTTGGTCCTGAGGCAGGATTAACATTGCAAACTGATATCAAATATAGGCAAAAAAAATAATGAATATTTATGATAATGTATTTCATAAACACATAGAGCAAATAACTGTAATCCTAGATAACCTGGTGCTACTAAATCTACAAGTAATGATGTTACAAAGAAAAAGATGCAGCATTTCTATGTAAAATACCAAATGGCATATTAAAATAAGCTGTAAGAGTTATTACATTAGGTATACAAAATAAATTAAATAACTGTCACCCATTACAAAAGACTTGCTAATGTTTCAGCACCAAACTGCTGTGTCCTCTCTGAAAAACAGAAATTACCTTAAGGGGTGGAAGAAAGCACTAATTCAGTCTGAAACTTTAGTAATGAGCAGAAAAGAGAGTGCCACACAGTCATGTCATCAAGTAATCACCAAATAGATAAACCAAATCAAATCAGTAAAAAGTACTGGCTAAAGAAGATCCAATAAAGATAGAACGTCTTAACAAAGCCTCAGCTGTTGTCAGAATTTGTGAAGCGAAACATGTAAGAATGGAAACTGTAATCTAATGAAAGAGGCAATTCCAGGAAGAGAAGGGGAGTAGGGGAGCCCCATTCTAATAATCTCATGCTACTTAGGAGGTCCAGTGAAACAATCAGACCTTTAGAAGGACTCCACCCACAGTTGCTTTCTGGAGGGTCTGCCACGTACTCAAGACTTTGGGAAATCTAATTCAGAGGGAGAGATAAGAATACATCAAAAGTAGGCAGAATTTTTCATGTCACATTATAACAAAAGCAGCAGCAAAGCAACCAAGAGCCCTGACTGCAAAGTGCTTTTCACAGTGCCCCAGCCAGGTGAGCCCAGGACAGTCAGCAGGAGGAAACAAAAATTGTTCATTAAGCCGTGAGATGAATCAACAGCAACCAGATTGCTAAAAATGAACTCCCTAGAATAGAGGAAAAGGTCTAGAATGGCAACTAGAGAAACACCTAATACAACATACAAACACACTTAATGCCAGGATTTCAGTTTTAAATTCTTCTAGAAATGTCTACTACAATACCTACATTGTCTGTCAAAAGTCACACCTTGGGGAGGTCCAGAAGACCTACAATTCAAAATTATCTATAGTTTTCTTATCACAGAATGAGATGATCTGGCATTTCAGTTGTTCAAAGAGAAGTTTTGTTTTCTACAGCTGCATCATCTGTTTATTTTGTATTTTGTTCTGCATTAATACCATCCAAAATATATCTGCAGCAAAATTTCTCTCCATTTTAGGCAGTTAAACTTTTGAAGTATTTAAACACATCAGGAAGGAATAAATCATCAGTCCTCAGAATCACTGCATTATAGCACTTATAACATAAAGCAAGAAATGTTTGTATTCAAATAATGGATTAATGATAGGTGAGTTACCTGCAATTTTTGACCAGCTGTATCAAGCCCACAGAGTGGAATTTCTACAGAAAGCAAAACGTATTACTTGCTTTCTGCTGCCAGAATTGTATAATGATTAATGTGTTTTATAAATTTTAGGATGGTCTCCAAAAAAACTTCCTACGGACAGGAAAGAAAGCCTTCATTTTCTAAACCCCTTGGCTACATCTAATGTTTATAAGAATACAGGGCAGGAAATTTTCTATAGTACATTTCATATATTCAGTGTCTACCTTAATATGCACCTATGGCCAAAGGGATTCCACCTAAACAGTAAATGAAGTTGGCCAAGTTATTTTGAATTAGTATATATTACAGAAAACTAAGCTAAAGTAACAAGCAAGCCAATATTTCAGTCAGTAATGCGCGAGAGTATGCACATTGACATGCCTTTGATTAAGTAACTTCAGTACATTTAGCTGCAATTCTGAACAGAGTCAAATGAAAATTTGCAGTTTTTCAGCAATTTAATCTATTCCAGAGACTGCATGAGTGTAATGTGGCAGTTGCTATAGTAACCATATTTTTCTTTGGTACTCAGAGTAGATATACGTGTAAGCGATTTCTCCATCTCACTGTCTAAGTCACTGTTGTGCTACGATGCTGCAGCAACTCTAACCCAGAAACCTAATGCAGATGACAGTAATTTAAAATATATTTAACATTTTCCAAAATATCTATTTCTGAATGCTTAATTCTATCATGTTCTGTTCTGACTTCACACCCTTCCATAAATCCATTAGATGACAATTCAGAGAAAGGAATAAAGTTGAACAATTGCAAAAAAAGTGGTAAATATTTCCATTTATAAATGATATTTAAATTATAATTTACATGTACAATATATATAAGAATACATGAACACTTATTCTCAAATTTTCTTCTTAGGATGTTCTTTAAAGTATACCTTAGTGGCAATGGATCCCAAGGGATTTGACTCTGTTAAAAAAATCATTACTTATTGTTGGTCACTGCAAAGCATTTGTATTTTATGCCATATTTTCATTTAATTCGCTCTTAATCAAAATAGTCCAGAATCAAAGCCACGTTGGTAATTTACAACTTTGTAAATGCATTAGCAGACTCTGCTATTTTGATGCCTGTCTTTCTGATATTAATAAATGTAAGTATTGTTCTACTTACATTTAGGTGCAAAAGACTAAATCTCCTAAATTTGCTAGAGATGAAAAGGTAGAGTAGTACAGGAAGAAGAAAATGTGTATTTTTACATTACTCATAAAAAGCCATTAATAAGCCAAAATGTAAGGGTCTAGGCACCAAAAACTATGTTGAAATAAAGGGAACAATCTGAATATATGGTGTCAGGGATTTCAAGGGTGCTGAGTATCTGCAGCTCCAAGTGAAAAGAATGAGAACTGACATCAATGGAATTATACCAGCTTCCAGCAGCTGTGAATTTGGCCTCAAGCTTTTCCATCTTTAATTTCTCTTTCACAGCTCCAGAAGAACCAAAATATTTACTCCTCTTTACAATTCAACTAAGCAAGCAGGCTATATAGAATAGATCATTCAGTGCATTGAGGCAACTTCATATGTAAGAATTGTTAAAAACATTTGTGATTTTCTTGATTATCTGTATTTCAATTTCTCCATGAACTTTTTTCTATTAAAAGTTCCCATAAAATCCTCCCAAGCAAACAAAAAAGTTTAAAATTCAGATAGTGTATAATCATTTTGATTGAACACAGCCTCAACTCCTTATATCTTATCTCTGAAAGAGTTAATATAGATAATATTTCCTCATATTTCCAAATATAAATTCACAATTTACCTTTTGCAAAGGGTCTTTTTTTAGATGGTACTAGCCTTGCCCACTGGACTTCTAGTAGCAGGGAACAAGAATCTGAGACTTAAAATCTAAGTGCCATGTTCAAATAGGACTCAGTGGAACTGTTGATGAAGTTTTATGGAGGCTTGGTAACAAACTCTCAGTGTCCCAAGGGCCTGAGGCCTTCATTTCCAAAAGTTGGCCATGACTTCCATGATACTAAATGTACCTCTCGTGTCGGCTGTGACGGCCTGTTGCAAAGCACTGCCTTTGACACAAGCAATGCTCTTTTTTATGTAATAGCCTGCCTGATGATGCCAGGTGCCATCAGGGAGTGGGAAATAGGGTCTTGGTGTTCTCTTCATTCTCAGATTATCCTTATCACTGGCGGACATCTTCTAGGAGAGAAACGGGCATTTTTCCACTCCTATTTATATCAAACTGGTCCACAGTAAATAATTCAAGATATACTAGTAAGCAGAAAAAGCAAAAATGTCATTCTTCTTCTCATGTTTGCATATCCCATGCATAATCCAGATAAACAGGTAAGGAAAACAGGTTAACTTGGTGACAGCAGCTTTGCCATGAGCTTCTGTGCAGGGTGTTCCAAATAAAGAGGTGCACAGGGGTGAATGTTGTCCATGCCCCACAAGCTGTATTGGCAGGGTCACCGCAGAGCCTGCTGGTCTCAGTGGGCAGACACATCATGGTGTTTTGACATCCTGACTCTAGCTGCAGAAGCTCCAAATATGTATACTCCCAGTGTCATATGCGTCACAATACTGAGCAAAAAGATGCTTCAAAGCCCTTAAAAGTCTCTAATATTCAGTTTTACCAGCTGAAAAAATAATTATGTAGGCAGTGTTAAAAATAATGATCTATTTCACAGATTTATGGCAAGAACTAATTAGTTAATGTTTATGCAGTATCTCAGGGATAGCAAGCAGTGTTGGTAGGATACATTATTAAGTTTGGAGCCAATATAAAGCCTCAGGAAGTTTTCCTGCTTCCAGAAAATAAGGGTGTACTGATCTTGTGCAATGTGACAAAACACTGATAGTTCCCAATGAGTGATGGATAAGACAGTTGTCTTTTTCCTGCGAGGAAGGCTGGTTGCGCACCCTCCCTAGTTACCATTCTGAATTAAATTGCATTTTGTAATCTACTCATATGTGCAGTGCAAAGGGCAGATATTTCTAATGTTTCTCAACTATAGCATACTACCTGTCATCTTTTTCTATTTGATTTACTACGTAGCAGCTTCTAACTGCACCAGGCCTTGCGATAATTTCCTTAAAGCCAACTTCCTATTTCTTACCTAATCCAAATAGCAGTAATTGTTTACTATACTTCTCCTAACATACTTAAAATATGAAGCCACCATTGTCAACAGCATTTTGATTTCTATGTAGACAGCAGTTTCTTGGTATGAAATTTTTATTCAGCAAACTGCCTGTTTCCGTTGCTCAAAGTTGAACTTCAGATCCCATTTTTCTACTCTTTCTCTTGTTTGGGATTATTTTCCCCCCTATTCTTCCTCTAGCTTCTTTCTCCTACTCCCAGTATACATGTAGCTATTCAAAATTAAGAACCAACGTAACAGTAAAAAAAACAAACAAACAAAAACTACTTTGTTTCTTGCAAAGAACTCTGGGATACTAGGATACTGACAAGCTGGACTGGAGTTGTTAGAACATTTGTTTTCATCTTGAACACAGGTCAGTTTTTCCTTTAACATAAAACAGTATTTTCATAACACAGATCATTATGGTATATCCTAAGGTAATCACCAAGAAAATACAACCAGTGTCCTAAAACAGCTTAAGTGCTCATAAATTGATTTCTTCTGTGTCCTTCCTAAATTCAATTGAAGTGTAATGATTTATAGTATTAACAAGTGGCAACAGTCAGTACATTAGATGTTACATTATCCATTAAGCTGGAAGGATTTTCTTTATATTGCTTTAGTTTTTAGAACCATGTGATGACCTCCACCACTAAATAAGTATTTTGTCACCATAATGGATTCCACATGTAAATTGCAGCTACATCTGTAATACAACTTTCTCTAGTGTGCCCAGTTTTAGTCAAATAAATATTCTTACTAAAGTAAGTAGGTTGCTGCTCCTATTAATCTTGAAGATGTATTAAAGATTCACATTCCTTGAATGTTAATCTTTTTGCTACATTCTGTTAATATTTTCTGAAGTGTGCAGAGCCTACAAGTGTTAAAATATTTAGGCTCCCACATGGAACCAAGGGGCTTGTACGATGCAAGCTTATGGGATTTAGAACTTTATCCCATTTCAAAACCAACCCAGGCACATAGATCAGATTCACAGGGCTTTGGGAGAAAGATTTTGGGTTATGTCTTCTTTCCAATTCATAGAAATTCATACAAACCACGATAATTTATAAATATTTCAATGTAACTGTGATAGAAATGGAGGGCTCCAAATTGGAAATCAAGAAGCTGTCACATTGATAATTTCCTATTTTAACAGAAAGAAGAAAGATTCAAAACAAAAGGAAAAGGAAGGCAGGACTGATAATAGTATACATAATAATGACATTGGTGTTTATATTATTTTGCACTGTGAGGGCATTTTCATCAAGCTATTTCTTGTTGTGCTTTTAGTCCGCTACTGTTTTTTTCTGTTTGCAAGCATAGGCAATGTCGACTTAAAAAAGATGGATCTGTTCCAGCGTCTGGTGCAAGTCAAAGATTAAATGCCACCAAATTTTCTCACTCTTTCATAAAAATAAATACTATGTGCTAGAAACTCAACAAAAAACTACTGTACTCAGTCATACATATTATAGTGAGGCCATAAACTATCACCATCCTGGGAGTGTAACACTGAATTGCCCTACCTTTGTTTAAACTTTTCACCTTTTTATGAACAGATAGGGGAGGTTTTGTGGGTTTGTGGTGTTTTGGGATTTTTTTTCCTTCTAAATAGGAGGTGAGTGTTGGAGGTTTTTAATTTCTGTTTTGCTTTGAGAAATCATGTATGTTACAGAGTCAGCTCCAACTAAGTGAAATGAGGACTGTGGGTATGATGATGTTTTTACAGAAGTTCTGCTTTAGTTAGGGTGATAGTTTTAGTTTATCTGAATGCAAATATATTAATTGCCTCACAATTGAAATCGGATTGTATGGGATCAAACTGACTTATGGGGAACTCCCACACACGCAGAACAAGCACAACATAATTTTTGCTATGCTCAAGGATTACAGTGGTTTCAGTCGCCACGCATACACACTTTGGAATTATCTATTTGCCACTTGTTGATCATTGAGAGTCCAATATGATTTATATGATCTTTACACCAAAACCAATGTTTACGCCATCTTACAGGCACAGAAAATACCGTTAAGAACCCTGGGTCTTATTCTGATATAACTGCTTCTGTTTCAAAATACCCCATGACATTTATTTCAATAGACTTAGTCCCAGCATGACCTGGCTTAGATGACATCAGAATCAACCCTTAAAATAAAAGTGGAAGGTTTTGATTTGATTTTTTCTGACCTTTTTTTTTACCCCCCCCCCCCAGTGCTGCCACAGAATGATAATCAGCACCTGCATAACTGTAGAGCAGGGGTGTCAAACTTATTTTCATCAGGGGGCACATCAGCCTCGTCGTTGCCTTCAAAGGGCTGAGTGTATATAGGACCGTATATAAATGCAACTATTGCTGATATTATGCAACAACAAGGTATCATGCAATCGCTCAGGGAAAAGCAGTAACCAAACCAAATATAACACCATCACCAAATAACAGTACAGAGTCACGTGTATTTAATTAGTAAAACAATCCATGGCACTGGAAGGTATCACGCCATTTGGTTATCTGGCTGTCAGGGATGTGACTACCCAAGAGTTTTGCTCTGTATTTCTAAGTATAATGAAAGAAGGCCACCTGACACACCCTTGAGACTAGAACAACCTGTTTTATGTTAACTAACGATGCACCAGTCGTTAATCCCAAAGTCACTTCTGCAAGTGAAAGGGAGACCATCATTTCACCTTTCTAGTTTATAGTGCTAAATATTTAAATTTGGTCATAAGAATTCATATGCATATCAATGAAAACTACCATACAAAATTTCTGCAAATGATTTAGCAGTATGAACAGCGAAAAAGAGAAATTTTGAATAGAAATTCATACTTGGCTGTGGTTTACAAACCTTCTAAAATCTAGGAAGCAAGAGGCAGAGGGTTCAATTCAAGTCCATTTTGAAGAACCATTTTATTATAAAACTTCTGAGGGAAAAAAAAAAAAATATTAACAATGATAAAGAATACAGGAATATTTCTCTTTCAACTTTAATCCCACCAATTGCCTACAAACACACAAAACTTTGTACTCAGACATAAGATTAGATTTCCCACATAATTGCATTGCAGACTACCTTTTTCTTCTTTCTTGGGTATTCATCCTCTAATTATGCTTAGGAAGATAACTGAGCATGTCTTTATTTTTGTTACCACGTATGCAGAATCCATCTACATGTTGTTTACCACAGACCTTGTCAGATCCATCCTACAATAAATGTGTAGCTGACTTAAGCTCTGATCTACACACTTTTTATGTTGTAAGTTATTTGGTGCAACTTAGTGTTTTGGAAAATCTCTGTGTCTATTCACTTTGTGGAAGATAAATCCAGACACAATGTACCAATTCTCACTGGCTGTGCAGTCTTAAAGTCCTTTTCCTATGCTACAAGTTGATATGGCTCGAAAAAACTGCATTAGCTACTTAGAAGCTCTGCTAAAACATACAAAAACCATGAGAAATTACTGTGATTGGAAAATATTTTAAATTTTTAATTGGTTTATTCCAATGAGTTTCCTTGGGGGAATTCAACTTTTCTTTGTGGACGTATGTGCGATAATGTAGCTCTCACACTATCTGGGATTTAACTACTTGAAACAAAATGATCACGTTTGGTATGTCAGTTTCGTAATTGTGACTGTTAAATCTGAGCTGCTGCCTGAGAAACGAGCAGCAGGGAGATGAGGGAAATGCAGCATTTTTCAATCAAAAAGTCAGGTTCAGTTCCACTTAGGAACATCTCCTTTCTCCTCACGTACTTTACATTACCAATCTACATCACGAGCAGCAGAGATTCAGACATATTTGTATCCCGTGTAAAAATTCTGGAAATTCCTTTTTTTCTGTACAACTCCACGTATATACAAAAAAGCACACAAACAGAACAATCAAAATCACACTCAGAACTCAATATTATGTGTAAATAGACTTTTTAAATTCTAAAATAAATCTGTAATCAGAATAGGATTCTGGAGCTTTTCATCTTGCTGTACTTAAAATGGGATAGAACATTTACAAAATACATAGTATATTGAATTTCCCATTAAACCATTGAAGTTGAAATATATTTCTTTGTCTTAGCTTGAAATATTAGTTGCAAATTCTAAAAATAGACTGTTTTCTTTATGTTTATATGTTGCCAACAAATAGTCAAATTATAGCTATGTATACTATATATAACCACACACAACAGCAGCCATTCACTGTTGAGGACCCTGCATGTGTCTTCCAAGGTGTTGATCTGAAGAACTCAGTGCAGGGCCTTGCAAAAACACTTGGCTAGCACAAACACAGAACACAATACTACTGTGTTTATTACTACACTGACCTTATTTTGTATTGCTTGCCAAGAAACATTCATTAACCTTGGTAGTGCCACAGCTATATTGGTTTCAGGATCCTTGATAGTACACTCAAGCCTAACTGTAGTATCTCTGTGGAGCGCTATGTTGTGCCACGCAAACATAGCCTGGAAGGACACTTCAAGAATTTATAGCATTGTTAATTTTGGACAGCTGTGTTCATTACAATGCAAGGTCAAACTTCACCTGCTTCAATAGATGCATCTCTCTACTTTCCATTGGAATTAAATGGTCTTACAAATGATCTCAAATATCTCTCTTGACAGCATGTTGAGGAGCTTTGGCAACCATCAGCTTTCTCAGATAATATCCTTAAAGTTCAAAATTATTCCTATTTGATTCAGGTAGAGTAAATAGGACCCTCTCCATGTGCAAGATAATCTCCCAAGTATTACAGCTGCTCTCAAACACTTAATTATCACTTTAAAGCCCTCTTGAAGAGTCAGGTAAATTCTGAAGTGTTGTGTTTGCAGAAAATTATTCATTTTAACTATTTTCTGAATTATTTAAACACTCTTTAATCTACACCACTGCAATTTCTCACTTTTATATTTCCAGCTTATCCATGACCCTTTCCATCACAACTTCAAAAAATACCTATTCAATGCTGTTCAGCATATGTTTATCAGCCCATTTCATTTCCTTCAGTAATTCTTTAACTATTGGCCAGCTAGAACAAGTGTGATTAAGGAGGAATGGTGTCGGAGTTTTACACCTAACTTCTAGGGAAATACGCCGCTGGACAGAAGAGAGTTTGTATTCATTTTCTCACAAAAAGGCTGTAATCTGAACGCACATTCATGAATACTTTTGATCATGGACCAAGTATAGCCCCTCATACCTATTTGTCAGTATTGTCATAGTGTGAACTCACCTCCACAGAGGTGCTCACTCTCAAGTCATAACTCCATAAGACCCAGGCCTCCTTATTGCCACTGCTCCTTGAACTACTTGTTGTTATATGAAACTGTGTCACACAAATATGTACCAAATACTGGTTTATGTTGAATATTCTTTACTAGAATGAATATACTATGCCATTCATAATATCGCAAGCAGAAGTAGAAGCCTAAAATTATGGAATATTATTGTTACATATTTAGTGAGTGATCACAAAGAGAAATAGATTAGAGTTTCCCAAACTGAATACATCTGATGAAAGATCTATGGTGAAGTGCCAATACAGACAAATTGCAGGCTGACAAGCAACATATTCACTTCTTCTTGCTTTGTGGCTTTTAGGCAATATATGAATACAACATCACCAGTCAAGGGAGTAAAATCTGCTGATCCCAGACTGCAACAACATAAGGCAGTCAAACATGTAAGCATCTGCTCCATTTCTGTGTGGCTGCTGAGGATGATGCTTCCCCATTGCTCACCAAAGTGAGTCAAAAGGGTGACAGCTATGCAGGACAACATGGAAGTTACTCTAGCTGCCATCTCCATTGACATCTAAAGCACAGGCCACAAAGTCCTAAATGAACGATTGCATTGGCTTTCTCTTGGATTTAGAATCTGTTAATCTTCTTACAGAACTTACAATACTAGCTACTCTTGAGATATATGGGACAAGCAAGGGAAAATTATTACTATATAAAATTATTAGTATAATAATATATAATAGTATAGTATAATAAATAGTATAATGGTATAGTATAATAAATAATTATAGTATAATAAATAAATAGTATAATAAATAGTATAGTATAATAAATAAGTATAATGATGAATACAATAGTATAATAAATGTAAATAATAAATATAATAGTATAACAGAAAATATTAATATATAAAATAGTAAAAGCTGCGGACAGAACAGGCACTCCCAGGCACAGCTGGGGATCCTTTCTTGGATTCCCAGTTGCTATTGCTACACCCAAAAATCTCCTTACTCTTGGCAAGTACTGACAAAGCACGTAGAATTTTGCATCATTTTTGCTCTTCTACAGACCTGAAAGCTGAAAGAAAAATCTCAATCCTGCACAGTTTGCACTGATCTGATAAAAGTCATTGTCACATTAAGCTGACTTGAACTTTGGAGCTTCACAGAAAGAGTATGAAGGTCCAAGGAACAAGGTCCCTTGGAAGGAACAGCATGGCAGTGGGAAAAGCAGGTCAAGTAGAGGATGCAGTGTCAATGGATAATTACATCTGATTGAGGCTATCCCAAGGAACATTGTCTAAACGCTGCAGTATAATAATAACTCAGGGAGTAACAGTGTTGTACAGATACTAATGCCTTCTAGATAAAATGGTGTTTTACCTGATTCACAGCACTGAGAGAAAAATGCTACATTTCTGAATCTCTCAAAGGTTTTCCGAATCATCTCTGATCTCAAAAGATTCATGAGGAAAGTATTTCTAGAAACACCAGCTTCTCTTTCAGTTCTTAGTTCCTCCCCTAATCCAATAAAAAATTAGACAGGCTTCTGTTGTCATGGAAAGAAATGTGAATTGAATTAAAAAAAAAATCCTTTTAAGTCAAAGAACGAGGTCCATAATTTGCAGGAAAAAAAAAAAAAATCTATGTTAACTATATTTAGTTTCTGTTTACAAGAAAAAATATTTACTTTGCTTTAGATAATTATATTTGTGCAAGCCAAATATCATTATGCAACTTTGAATAACTCAGAAAATTATTTTCATAGCACTGACTGAATTAAGGTAATAATATCATCAGGATTTGAAACGTATTTTTCCTCTATTGATACTTTTTTTTATTTTGTCCTTGCTGAACTTCTTGGCCATTCTTTATTCAGCTCATGTCAAATAAAGAGCAAAATGGACCAGTGAGTACAAGCACTCTAACAAGCCAAGATAAGACACTCCATCACTTTGTGATGAAATATTCAAACACATTGCCCACTAGTATCAACTTATTCATGACTGATTCAAATGATACACTGAAAAATGTGCTTTAATCTTCCATATAATAAGTTTTTAAAAATTAAAACTGAAATCACAGTTTAAAGAAAAAAGCTAGGAGACATTTCAGTCATTATTTACTTGATTGTACGTTTTCTGCTATTAAAGTGGCTGGTTTCATTAATGAACTTAATACAGCTGCAAGTGTAATGCAGTTATGATCTAGAGTCGATAATTTGTGAGCTATAGAATGTCTTGGTGGCTACTGATGTCATTACCCTTCCATTAAAAAAATAATGTTCTTCCCAATTGTTTTTCAACTGTGAAGAACTTGCCAAGAAAACTGGAAAGAATATACATCCTTGAGCTGTTCTCTGCCACTTTAAGCACTTTTCTTTAAACTTCAAATGAGAATATTTAGAATAGCTACTGATTCAAAATAGCATACCTGACTTTATCCTTCTGCCACTTAATTTTTTTTCTGTAATGTGTACTTGGCACACAGAATGACTTCTCTACCACGGGATTAATCAATGCCAATAAAGAGATATGGGCTTAAAGAATTAAAGCACATGGACAACAGAACTACATCCAGAACTGATTCTGCAAACAGCCTTTTTTCTCTATGAAATATTTCAATTTTAATGAGAATTTTGGACTCATTTTTTAAAAAATTAATTATTTTTCTCCTTTTTCATCAAAACACAGAGAAGTTAACTGTGAAATTCACCTGGGAGAAAGTGGGTAGAGACCTTGCTTGTCAAATTATCAGTGAGTATGTTAGTTTTGCCCAAGTCCATTTCTCTTTTTAACTAGTTGGATGATAAGAATAATTTTTAAAGCATTAATTTCTGAGGACAACACAGGCAAACAATCAGTATTTACCTGCCTCCATTAGATCACTGGTATGTGTACGTTTTTCCTTGCTTGCTGGAAATTATGAGTTTTCTGCAAGAATTAATCAAATTACAATCATTAACAATTATTTAAGCATGAAACTGACATACAGAAAATTGCAAGTTGTGAGTCCATCCCATGAGTTTCATCTGCTCATTCTTTTATTAAAATTTCATGGAAAGGACAATAAAATCTTGGTGTACTAAGACCCACAAGGCTCAACACTGTCTGCCTTAGAAAACTGGTCACACTCATTCATTTTGTATTTAGCAGATTTTTTTTTTTTCGAATACAAAAAGGGGAATTACAGCACAACAAAGAAAAAACATTTCAGAAACAGATTAAAAGCAAGGGTGCTAAAACCAAAGGAGTCCTATATGTTTACAGAGCTTTTCACTTCTACATTTGCCAGCCAGTCCAGGGCAGCATTGACTGAAAGCTGTTTACTCAGAGCAATCACACAATGTGAAATCAATTGCAAGTCTCTTTAAGTTCTCTTTGACACTCAGAAATTCTGTCATGTAGTTAGTATCTGTGTTAGTGATGCATGCAAACAGAGAAATCAAGGTCTGAATAGGTAGGAGTTGAAGCTGACTGATTCCTGAAGATGATTTTCACAGATCCAACCTAAAACAGGATGAGTGAAAAGGTTAGTCTCGCAAGTTTTTAAGCAGCCTCGCAGACATTAACTCCCCTTCATGTTTAAACCACAAAACTTGAAGAAAGGCTCTTGTCCTAAAGTTTTTGCATTTTTCCAATTCTATGAGATGATTTAAAAAAAAAAAAATACTATTTCTGCCTATAAATATTGCATCCTTCATAGTCGCAAATCATTAAAGTTACAATAATATTACTACCTACAATACGTTAAAAGGACATTGTCAGAAAGTATATGGAGTTATTTGCCTTGACAGTGCCATATTCTGTTGAGTAAAATGGACTTTGTTTTCCAAATCTTAAACTCTGAAGTTTCTTAAAGCATGATTAGTAAAAGCAGTTCTATAACTGTGGATTTTGGCCTTATTTTCAGTCTGGAGGACAATGACATGTACGTATCTTGTGAAAAGCATAAAGATAACAATATAAATACTGTAAAGTGTGCCTTTCTGAAAAATCTATTGTAAATTTGAAAAAAAGGTTTTACTTTCTAATTTTATCTGACAGTATGTTTTCTTTGTGCACTAGATGCTTAAAACTATGTTTTCAATTATGTGATTAACTTTATGCATTTGTATAGCCCTATTGAGCTTTGTAGGATTACTCAAGCAGAGAAAAGTTTGCAGAATTACAGCTCAGACTGGTTGATAAGGGGTTTTTCAGTGAAAAAACAGACTTTATTTCACCATTCATTGAGGACTATGCAGTTGCAAGCATTTTAGGTTTTTCTAATTACAGTACATTATAAAATAGTAAAGATAATATTTCCCTAGGTACTGAGTGTTTATCTCCATTCTGTAATTTTACAAGCAGAGAAATGTCACTCTCTCTACTACAAGAATGGCCCTTCTGAATTGGTTTCCATGAAAGTAATCATTGAACATTACTCTGAATCCTCATAATTTGAAGTAAATCATCCATTAGAAGGAATAAGCCCCAAAGTTCCTCAGAATGTACCACAGAAATACACACTGATTTTATGATTTCTACAGAAACAAAGAAAGTTTCACTTTCAGGAACTTCTTTTGTCTTCTCATGGACAAAATGTGTGCTTAAATTGGAAAAAAGGTAATCTTGTGTGATCAGTTTAAATTTAGCCTTTTTTTCCTTTTAAAATTTGTGCCTTTTTTTTAAAACACAGCTCTCCACAGAGGTAAGTCAAATAATGACGTGACAAGGGACTGTATTGTGTACAGTATTTTCTAATTTACTGATACACAAATACGCACAGCAAAGAACAAGTGGCTACATCATAAATATAAGCAGTGTCAGCTGAAGCAAAGGGAAAATTCCAGACTACCTTCACTGACTCAGACTACTTTGGGAGGCTAGGTAAATCTTTAGCTATATTATTTTCTCTAAATGCTGTTTCAAACTGAAATCACATTCTATTCTTTGTTCATGCAACTAGGGCAATTTGATCTTGCTACAGAAGCATCATAATTTCTTTGAGTTCAACTCTGTCCCAAGATGCTATCAGGAATGCTTTGGTGTCCCTATGCTTTCTTTTTTATCTGCTACTCACAGTTTTATATATCCATGTTCTAACATGAACTCCAATCAGATAAAGTGTCTTGGTATTGTTAAAATCTGTTACAAATATTTCATTTCAGTTGGAATCACACTAACATTCCATAAAGGGAACATATATTGAAAGCAAGAAGAATTTGTCTTGCAGGTAGAACTCTGGAATTAGAATATCTGTGTTCTTTCCTGGCTTTGAGAGACATCTTTTGAGTTATTTAATCTTCCTGTGACTGAGGTGCCCCAGTGTAATCCTTCTGTAGACAAAGTTCATTAAGTCTAGGTTTGCTCCTTACTTTCTGTATGTACAAAAAACTGTAGGCCAAATTCTTGTTTGATCTTTCTAGATACCTCCTTTAGGGAAAAAAAAAACAAAAAAAAAACAAAAAAAGTATTTTTATTCTCAGGAAGAACATACAATAATCTTGCTCTCTTTACCTTCCACATGAACTGACATATGGGCACTGGATAAAATGGTTTCTTCTCTGAAGTTAATGATTAAGCTACTCTTGCCTTCAACAGAGAGTGTGATTTAACTAAACATGTTTGCAAAAGATCAACTGACTGATTTTTTTTTCTAATTTGCTCTTAGCTTAATTGGCCTGCAGTAGCTGCAGAAATATTATTTCTGCATCAGGAGAAACTGGGCTTGGTCCTGCTTGTCGTGAGCCAAGTCTCTCAAGTGGTCCGGTGGGAACAGAACAAATCTTTTGTCAAATTCAAGCTACAAAATTAACAATGGGTTGTTATTAAGAGCTACATGCAGACACACAAGCAGGAAAAGCCAACTCCATTTTCAGACCAATTTAAATAATTGCACCTGTCAAGGCTACGCTAATGACTGAAAATTCACTTTATCAATTAAAATGAAAGTAAGGATCTTTATACCTGACCATCATCTTTAAGTGATGGTGATCTTCAGACAGAGAAAATTTCATCTTATCTGGATGCACTTCTAAAGTGACTAGGGCCTTACTGGGTTGTATAAACCAGGCATTAGGCTCCTGTATTGACATTCAGCCAAATATTTTATTTTCAGAAAACCAACCTGGAAATGGAGCATCCAGTTTACAATTTTCACATGTCAATTTATTCACGTGAGTACATTTTAGTGAGTACATAGAGAAGAGTTCAGGTATACAACAGCATTTACTTAGCGTTTCTGAAGACCTATGAGTTCTAAACACATTTATAGACTCTTATAATTGGGAAAGTACATTGCGAACTAGAGGTTATACAGCTTTCTTACTTCAGCAGCTTCCAATATGTATCTGTAATATTTCTCAGTATTGTCAGTGCACACCATATCAGAATCTGATTGTTACATTTCAAATAAATAGTTTTCCATAATAATGGAGAAAAGAAGTCAGTGTTCACTTCACAACTGGGTCTTGAATTCTGGTGTTTCATGATAGGTATAAAGTTTGTGATGTCTCTAAGACTGACTTTCAAATTAGAACGTGTAACTATTTCACTCGTATATAATTCAACAAGCCACAGATGGGACTTGTTAGTGAACGCTGTTCTCAACAACAGCCATTACAAGGAAAGATAATTTGTCTTACCACAGTGTGAATGTAATAGGTATCTGTGTAAATCCTACACATATTAGTGAAAGATTACAGGTAGATCTCAATGTAGAGAGAAACAGATTCAGTTGCAAACACGTGCCACACTGGTGACCGACATTAAGAGAAAGCACGACAATCAAAGAGTCTGGACTGTCCCCAAGTCCTCTTAGCCACACCAGTATACTGTGATAGAAAATATAATTAGAGATCTGCTGAAGGGCATTGTGCTGGTTTTGGCTGGGACAGAGTTAAATTTCTTCATGTTAGCAAGTATGCATCTATGTTTTGGATTTGTGCTGAAAACAGTGTTGATAATCTACGTATGTTTTGGTTATTGCTGAGCAGTGATCACACAGAATTAAGGACTTCTCTGCTTCTCACACCACTCCACCAGTGAGTAGGTTTGGGGGACACAAGAGACCTGGTATGGGACACAGGTGGGACAGTTGACAGGATGTTCCACACCATAAGATGTCATGCTCAGCATATACAAGTGGGGAAGAAGAAGGTAGAGGAGGATGTTTGGAGTGATAGTGTTTGTATTCCCAGGTAACCATCATGTATGATGGATCCTGCTTTACTGGAGATGGCTGAACACCTGCCTGTTGATGGGAAGCAGTGAATTAATTCCTTGTTTTGCTTTGCTTGCACGCACAGCTTTTGCTTTACCTATAAAATTGTCCTCATCTCAACCCACGAGTTTTCTCACTTTTACCCTTCTGATTCTGTCACCCATCCCCCTGGGCAGGAAGTGAGCAAGCGGCTGTTGTGGTGCTTAGTTGGCAGCTGGGGTTAAACCACAACAGGCATGAAACTTAAGTCCACAGAAAAAGCACCAGTATGGCTTATTTTCCACAGTTTCCAACTGATTGGAATCCCCATTAGAAAAGGTCAGGCTTAATTTGACACAGTTGCATTTGGAAAGCCTGCAGTCCATCAGAGTTCAGGTAAGAGAAGGAAAAATAAGTGCTGTTTAACTCACCCAGTAGGAAACTATTCCATTATACTATGCATACAAAATATGTACTCAAGGGCATGTGGTTTTATTGCATAGCTACTGAATGTTAAAAGCATGTAACAAATAAATGTTCATCCTAGATCATGACAGGAAAAATTTGAAAAATATTTGAAATATTTGAAAAATAAGACAGGCATTTTTGAGCTTATATGACAGAGGAAAGTCTAGCAAAACTTAACAATAGGTTTTATTACTGCAGCTGTCATATCAGGATTTTGAATTTTTCAATATCCATTTTAAGTAGCTCAAAGCTATTTTGTGAAATCCCTGTTACATAATTAGCTTTAAAAATCACTCAAGTCAGCATTTTGTCTATAAGGCACAAATGGAAGATGGAAGTTTAAAATAATGCTGCCTATTCTTTATACAGTTGAAAAGCTG